>NC_059137.1:5347500-7747500 GCF_020740605.2 Lemur catta | reverse complement strand
TCATTGTCTGATTCTGCTATGTCCCCAAGACCGGGAGCCTTTGAATGCAGGGCCTGGTGCTCCTTGCCCTCTGCTGTGTGCTCAGGGGCCTGGCTCAGGGTGGTGGCTCCCAGTGGCAGAAGGCCAAAGGCTTTGGTTGTAGTCTTGGCATCAAACGTGGGATGCAATCCCAGCTCTTCCCCATAATAGCTGTGTGATGTGCGCAAGTCACTGCACTTCTCTGGGCCTCAAGTTTCCCATCTGCCAATGGGCACAAGATGGCCTTCACTGCCCAGTGCTGAGAGAGGCTGTCAATGGCCTCAGCCAGCACAGGTGCGCACACAGTAGGCACTCAAAATGTTACTTAGTAATATTATTACCATTGTTATTTCAAAACTGCATTTTCAGCATTCCGAGTGCCCAGGACAAATGAGACTTTTGTTAAATGTGAGTTGTGCCCATCATCTGTGATGGAGAACTTAGTCATCCTTTCCTGCTCCTACCTCCCAGCACCAGCACGTAGTAGGTGCCCACAAACCGGGTGGGATTGGAGCACTGAAGTCTTTGTATGGAGACCCCTTTGAGGTCCTGTCCAGCTGGTGGGAGAGCAGGGTCTGGTGGTAACAAATATTGGGGTGCTCCAAGTTTGGGGCCAGGAGGGAATGATGGTAGGTGACGGAAGAAGATGCTAGAGCGAACCCAAACCCCAAGCGCCGCCTTCACTCTGAAACCCTCCCCTCCTGGGAATGGATAGTGAGGTCTGGCTCCCAGCAAGGCTTGAGAGAGGGCTGTGATCCTCCAGTGTCACCTGACCATCCCACGGCCCAGCCCCTCCTACCTTCACGTAGTCCCCGCCAGCCTCCGGCTCTCCAGTGGCCCTAGAAGGAGAGAATAGCAGTGAATGTCCCCAGCCCTGCTTAGCTCCCCACCTGCCAGTCTCTGCCCATCTGCCTGGGACCAGCATCCGGCGGCCCTCAAGGCCCCGGAGGGCTCATCCTGAAGGCAGAAGGGGCTTGCTCTGCCCGCCTGGCTACTCCTCCACTCTCCAGCTGTGCAGCCCTGGGCTAGTCCCTTCACCTCTCTGAGCCTGGTTTCCTACCTGTGAATCAGGGATAAGGATGGCCTCTGCCCCATTGACGTGTTTGGAGGACTCAGGGAGTAATGAAAGTTACACGCTTAACACGGGGCCTGCTTCCTGAATCTCTCCGGACACCATGCTTTCCTGGTTTTCTTCTCCTTCTCCCTGACACCCACCCCCCTGCTCCCACCCAAGCCCCCTGCCCATCCTCCCTGACTCTAAACACTGCAGATGCCAGGCTGGGGCTCGGCACGCAGTCCCTGATGCAGAGCCCCTGCTGGTGGGCGTGGGCTACAGAATTCATCCCCTCTGCCTTCACGTGGCCAGGATGGAGCCCAGAGAGGCCAGAGGCTGGAGGTGGCTGTTTTTCCAGGGTGTTGAACAAATATCATCCTTCCTCTCAAGGGCCACCATGAGCCACTTCCCCCAGCCCATGGCCTCCCATGCCTTCCCTCCTCTGAGGCGGCCTGGACCTGCTCCTTTGACACCAGGCTCAGAAACCCGCCTGCCTCCTTAACACCTCCCCGGGGAAGTCTAAAGGCATCTTGAACTTGTCATGTCCAAAGTGGAGCTGCTGATCCTCCGCGCCCAAACCCTGCCCCCTGTGCCGTCTTCCCCACCTCGGCCGAGGTCAGCTCCATCCTTCCTGCCGCTTGAGCCAAAGCCCACGGCCATCTGTGCCTCTGCTCCCGCTCACACTCCACACCCACTTCATCAGGAAATCCTGCTGCTCTGTGTCCAGAGTCCGCCCTGACCACTTCTCTCTGTGGGTCCACCCTGCCCCTGGCCAGGCGGCCTCGTGTCTCCCTCGGAGTGCACAGTGGCCTTCCCATGGGCTCCCTGTGTCAACTGTCACCCACGGTCAGCTCCCACCCCGCTGACAGATGGCACCCAAGGTCACAAGCTAAGCAGGTCATGGCGCACACACCACCCCAACAATCCAGTGGTTCCCATCTCTTAAAGAACAGAATCTAAACTCCTCTCCATGGCCATGTGATTTGTCATCCAAACCAGAATTATTCTTCCCTTGTGGGAGTAAAGAGAGTATCATTACGCCAGAAAAACAGGCCTAAACTGGGCCATACGTTCCCCAAACTTTAAGGCCCTGTGTGGCTTGGTGGTGCCCAATGACCATCCTGTCACCCCACCAACATGTCTCCCTCACTCATTCTGTCCCTCATTCTGCCCCAGCCACATCAGCCTCCTTGCCAACTCTTCCTGCCACGGGGCCTTTGCACTTGCTGTTCCCTCTGCCTGGAATGCTCTTCTCCCAGATCTTCATGAGGTGTGCCCCTCCCCGCACTTCATTCAGGGTCTGCTTAATGTCACCTCCTCAGAGAAGCCTTCCCTGCCCACCCCACCTAGAACAGCCCATCGGCTTCCTTCACTCTCTCTCCCCAACCTGCTTTATTTTCTTCAATTTTTCCAATTCCTGCCTGAAATGCCCACTTTACATTTATCTGTTGACTGTTAATTATCTGATGCCCCCATGAGGGTGTTGACTTTGTCTCTTTCTCCACCAAACCCCTCAGTGCCCAGCACAGCACCTGGCACACAGTAGGAGCCCCATAAATACTGCTCAAAGGCATGCAATGTTAATCACTGTCGTTATTATTAACTTTGTTAGGCTGGGTCTTGGTTCTCTGGCTGGGAAAGGCCTCAGTCTTCCCATCCGCAAAATGGGGAAGGGAGGTCAGACACTGGGGAAGTGTTTCCCCAAATACAGGAAACTAATATTTTAAAAAAAGCTAAAAAAATAAAACTATGAGTTTCCTCCTTCCCCTAGCCCTTCCTAGCATCTAGCATAGTCCCTCAGGCTACAGCCCAACAACAGTAGGCTTCCAAAGCCATTGGGTTCTCTCTGTCCAGCAGCAGTGGGAGAGAGGTGGTGTAGGGACCACTCCCCTGATCACCGCCGCCCATTCTTCCCGGGTGAGGTGTCTCATCCCGATGTTTCCGGCCATTCAGGCCCGGAAATCCTCCCACTTCTGGGAACAGATTGGCCAGGACACTGGGATTGACCCAGTGCTTCCTCCTGCTTCCTGTCCACTTCCCCTCGGGCTCTGGGGCAGAGGCAGAGTCTCGGGGACAGGGTGCCTGCACAAGCGGTCAGGCCTGGGCAGAGCAGCCAGAGCCAATGGGAGTGCCCAGGGTAGAGGCTCAGGCCCTGGAAGCTAAGGGCCTGGGGCCACACCTCCACCCCACACTACCACACTCCAGGAAGCCCAGGACACAATGTGACTGTGTCCACTTATGATAGCTGCCATTACTCGCCTGGACTATTGCCACCACCTCGCTTCTGGTTTCCCTGCCTCCATCCTTGTCCCCTGAAACCTGTCACTGCCCCACACAGCAGCCAGAGCAGTCCTGTTAAAATGAAAACCAGATCACAGACTTCTTCTGCTCCAACCTCCTGGCATGGCCCCAATTTCACTCCAAGTGAGAGCCAAGGAGTCTCCTCACTACTCCCCAAGCCCACGTCTCAACTGCCCTCGTCACACTGCTCCAGCCCAGCTGAGTGTCTTGCTGAGCTCCTCCCAACCACCTCAGGGTCTTTGCACTTTCTGTTCCCTCTGCCTGGAACACTTTTCCTCCAGATATCCCCTGGGTTCCCTCCCTGCCCTCCCTCAGGTCTTCACTAGAATGTCCCCTCCTCAGCAAGGCCTTCCTTAGCCACCCAGCTGAAAGTGTGGCCTTCCCAACACTCCCACCTTCCTTCCTGTTTAATTCTCCCCCCAGCACTTTATCTGACTTGCCATTTATTTTATCTCATGCAGCGACTATTGTCTCTCACTAGAACATCAGCCCCACAAGGGCTGGGATTTATGTCTCTGATTGGAACAGAGCCAGGAACCCAATAAGCACCCAGTAAGAATTTTTTTGAATGAATGAATGTCACAACAGCCCCGTGAGTCCCTGAGCACAAAGCCCAGTCCTTCTGGCTTGGCTCTGAGACCCAGACTCTCATCCCTCCCCTCTCCCCTTGCTTCTTGCACTCCGGCCTCCTCCAACTTCCTCCAAAGAGCTCCGCCTCCTCAAACCTCGGGGCCTTTGCACATGATGTTCCCTCTGCCTGGAACATCCTCTCTCCCCTTTGGCCAGGGTAATTCCTACTCAGCCTTCAGATCTCAGTTGGCTTAGAGATTTCTAGAACACTCTCCTGTTGTAATGATCAAATCCAAGAATCAAAGTATCTATTTGTAAAACTCAGCTCCACTAATTAATTAATTTATTCCTTAATTTATGGACTTTAAAGACACTTCTCTTGTAATATTAGTGCTGAAATCAATTAATAAATAATAGTGACAACTGAGCTAAATCAGTCCCATTAATCAGCAACATTAATTATTTAAATAACCAACCACTTTAATTGCCTGTATTAACTGATTTGTTCTGATAACTGATACCACTTCTTGCATACATTAGCTTAATTAATTGGATTAATGAACAGTAATTAAAGCCCATTATCTTTTATTTTTCCCAGTGCATGTTTAGATCTGAGCTTTGACTTCAGGGCCTCCATCCTGGGGCAGAAGGAAGGGTGGGCTTCACCCAGGGAGCCTGCAGGAGCAGGGGTGGGGAGAGGCTGCTGCCCTGCTCCACCTGGCCCTCTTTCATGACAGGTGGCCTTGCCCTCTTCAGGGGCCTGTCTACCCTCTCTCTGTCCCTCAGTTGTTCCTTTGGGCCTCGGGGCCTGGTCACATGGCCTTGAGTGGAGACTTCCCCAATCTCTCCTGTCCACTTCTCAGCTCTGTCCCCACCCCTCACTCCCTGCCTTCCTCCCTCTGAAGTTCATACCTCACATCCATAAAGTGGGCATCTCACAGCTATCTCCCCAGAGGGGCCGTTCGGGTCATATGAGAAGGAAGGGGGCAAGGTTCCCTAGCCCATGTGGGGCTCCCCTTGCCACCCCAGCCTTTACCCATGGAGATTTCCAATCCTGCCCCCAGGGGGCTGAAGTTTCTTTCCTTCCTTCACCCTGATCTCCACTCACCATGGCAGAGAAGCAACAGGCACCCGCCTGCTCTGTGCTCCTTAGTCCTGAAAGACCCCACACAAAGAGAGCTGGGTGGAAAGCCCCGTCTCTCCCGGGACACCCAGCCACGGGGCCTGTGGGATTCCCTGACAAGGAGGGTCTTGGCTTTATCCCCTGCCCAGTCTGGGCCACCCAGATGGGCCACCGTTGTCCTAGACACACCCTGCCCCTTCCCCACTATCCCAAGCCCTCAGTCCTGACTGGGCTGAGCTTTCCAGCAGGGGCTCAAGACAGGGCAGTGGCCCTGTGCATAGAGGGCAGAGAGGGGCCGTTCTTCCCAGGGCAGAGCTGAGGATTCTGGGCCCCGAAAGCCGCTGAGACTCAAAACCTGCCGGAGAGGAGAAAAGGGAAGGCATTGATTTACTGAGCGCTCACAGGATGTCTGATTTCCAAGCCCCATTTTACCAGGGAGAAAACTGAAGCTTATAACTTGGCCCAGGGCACACAGCTGCTCAAACTAGGACCCGTTAGCCTGATGTCAAATTCTCTGCTCTGTTCCTTACCCGAGTGGGCTCCCCCGGCAGTCGAGAGCCGCTCCTGGGTGGACATGGGCTGAAGCTGGGCGGAGAGGGTGAAGAAAAATGACATTTCAGCCAGACCGGGAGCCCAGACCAACATCGGGAAAGGGCAGTGGGATGGAGCGGACAGAAAGAAGACGCTCTGGGGCACGTGAGCGGGCTGTGGCAGGGAGGCTGTGTGACCCCAGGCAAGTCCCTCTCACTGGGCTCACTTTCCTCCTCTACAGCATGAGCAGCTCCCGTTAACTCCCGTGGGCTGAGCCCAGAATGAAAGCTCTGTCTGCCACATCTCATCCCTTCCTCACAATGACTCTGTGAAGCAGGTGCTGTCTTTGTCCCCAACTTACTGATGGGGAGACTGAGGCTCAGAGAGGAGAAGGGACTTTTTCCAGGTCACACAGTCAGGAGGCACTGAGCTGCTGGTGTATCTGACCCCTCCCCTCCCCGCCCTCACCCCACACAGGCCCGGCAGCCAGCAACAGGGTCCCCCGGGGCTGGGGTGGGGGGATGTGGCTCCAGCTAGGGGTTGGGGAGGCAGCCCATCCTTCCCAAGCCAGCCCAGTTCCCACAGCCCAAGGCGTCCGGGGGTCTCGGGGACTGTGAGAAAGTCTTCACAGGAAATGAGAGCCAGGAGCAGCTGGGCCCCTTCAGAAGACAAGGACCAGCCGCCCAGAGACCGAGCAGGCTGCACAGGCTGGGCCCACCACGACCCTCCCCTGGTGGGTAATCGCTACCAGATGCCCGGCAGCTGACGTCACTCCGCAGGGCTGAGAGGGTCGTGGGACTCTGGGGAGAGTTGGGAATTCTTGGACCAGAATCAACATTCCAAAAGGAAATGCGGGGGAGGGGATATCCTGGCTCATTCTCAGGGCCTGGCACCAGGGCTGGGGCAGGGGTGACACAGGGTGTCCCTATAGGGTGCCACCTTGTCCAAGTCTCAGTTTCCTTCCAAATGGCCCCTTGGGAGTGGGAGTGTGGGGGTCTGGGTCTCTGAGTGGAGGCAAAGGACACTTGGGTGAGGCACTAAAGCAGAACTGCACTCAGATTCTCCTAAGTCAGAACAGGCTCTCCTGTGCTCAAGGCCAGCAGTGACTCCCGGCTTGCCTGAAGCCAGGTCCTTGCTGGGGCTTTCCAGACCCTGCATCATCTGCACCCATTTCCCTGCCTTGCCGCCCATGCTCCCCACCCTCCCCACCCTCCCCACCTCACTCTGCTCCAGCCGCCCTGGTCTCTGCGGTTCCCCAAACAAGCCAAGGATGTTCCCATCTCAGGGCCTTTGACATGCTGTTCCCTTGGCCTGGTACGCTCTTTCCCAGGCAGCAAGCGACTTTGTCCCTTCATCTCCTTTGTTCAAACATCACTTGCTCACTGAGACATTGTTGCTGGGTAACCTTCCTAAATTGCCACAACTGGCCACTTCCCCCAAGACCAATTCCCCAACTTGATTTTAAATTTTCTCAGTAGGTCTTTTCTCTTCTATAGTTGACCATATAACTCATCTATCTTGTTTGTCATCTGTCTCCCCTGTAGTGGAATGGGGACTCCACGAGGGAAGGGTTTTGTCCGCTGTGCTCACTGCTGAATCCCAGAGCATAGAACAGCATCTAGGGCATAATTGCACCTCAGTAAGCATGAGAATGAATGAAATTCCAACTCAACTGACTGTGTGATCTTGAGCAAGTTATTAGCCTCACAAAAGCTCAATGTCTTCATCTGCAAAATGGGCTCCTATTACCTCCTTTCCAGGGCTCTATGGGAAGTCTTCAAATAATGGTAGAAAAAGCTTTGAAATTGTCACTTGCAGGAAGTAAAAAGTGACTTAGTGGTTAAGAGTTGGGGCTTGGGAGTTGGCCAGGCTGGGGATCAAGTCTAGGCTCCAACACCCACTCTCTCTGTCACCCCATGAGAGTCCTTGCCACTTTCTAAGCCTCGGTCTCCTAGCTGGCAAAATGGAGCAAAGAGAGGTTCCCACTTCACAGGGCCCATGTAGTAGACGACACCCATTGGGTGCTTGCCAGTTGTTAGCTGGTGACCATCCTGGTGGGACCCTGGCCTGACAATTCCAGTGTGGACGGGGGAGTAGAGAGTGTTGGGGGCCTCCCTTCCCCCTCCAAGCCCCTGCTTCCTCCTCGGCAGCATGGACTGAGGCGAGAGGGTGCCAGGGCCCTCCAGGACCTGCTGTTTCCCTGCAGAAGGCTGAAGGTCCCTGGGGAGTTGGGGGCAGGCTAGGCTGGTGCTCTCCTTTTTGGGAGCTAAAGGCCCCTCCTCCCTCCTTCCTCTTCATCCCCATGATCTCAGCAGGGAAGAGGCCACCAGGAAACTCCTGCAGCCTCACCTCTTCCCCTTCCTTCCTCCTGCTCCAGGTGCACCCTGCCTCCCAGGGGGTGGGGGAAGGACACTGTCTCCGCAGCTTAGGCTGCTCGCTGAGCAGCCACTGGGACGACCCCTTCAGGACACTCAGGAACAGGGCCCCATCTTCCTCACTGGCAATTCTCAAATGTCCTCATCCCCAAGCTGGTTGGATCTGGAGACTATCTCAGGCCCAACTGGGCTACTGGGGAGACCAAGGCACAGAGTGGGGCAGGGCTAGTCGGAGATCACACAGGCAAGGCTGCTTTCCTGGCTGCAGGCACAAGGCTGACAGGGGCTCCTGGAACACATGTTCATTGGTCCCTGGAGGGCAAGAGAGACACTGGGTCCCAGGGGGCTCAATCTGGTCTGCTAACCCCACCTCCCTCAGGACAGGCCCAGTGATGGGGGCAGAGTCTCTCCATTTCCTTGGTCAGCTCCAGGCCAAGCCTGATGCCAGAGTCACTGCCAGGACTACCAGGCTTCTGCCCACAAGGGAAGAAGGCTTAGGCTGGGTCCTAGACTTGGCATTCTCAAGGTTTCTCAAGGCCACCTTTCCCAGAGTCCTGGCCCTCCTGGAGGGGAATGTGTTGCCCAGGCGTTAAGAGCGTGGGCCAGGAAGGTGGAGTTAAACCTTGGTTCTGACTTTCACTGGCTACATCAAACTGGGCTAGCAAATCTTTCTTCCCTCATCTATACAACCGGGGTAATAATAGTATCTCTCTCCCGGGGCTGCTGTGAGGAGTATATGAGCTTTGAAAACCCGAGCTTGTCAGCTGTCCCAGGGATGCAGATTTCCGCCTTAGACCTCTCCCGCCCCACGCTGGCCCTCCTTAGGCCCAGCTCGGTCACTCACCCTCGGTGCCCCAGCGCGGGGCACCTTCGGCCCACTGCAGTCATGGCTCCCCACGGTCGCCGCCTGCAGCCCCAGGACCTCCTTAGCCCAGCGGCTCCCGCCTTTCTCCCGCGGCGGAGCTGTGGAGTTCAGAGGCAGACCCCGGGGGCGGAGCCTGACGCGTAGACCACACCCCGGTCCCGCCCCTCCGCCCGCCCCGCTCCATCGCTTCCTCCTCTGGCAGGAAAGGACACGCCCCCCGGACACCCCCCCGCCTGCCCCCGCCCCCTATGCTAGTGTCTGGGGCGGGAAGGCCACGCCCCCCGCGCACACCCCTTCCGCCCCGCCCCACCGAACTCCAATGCGGGTTTCCCCAACAGCTCGCCGCGCAGCCTGAGGACGGCCACGCCCCTCGCCACGCCCCTCCACTACGCCCCGCACCGCCCCGCTCCTGCAAACTCTGTTTCTCTGGGAGGGACAGGCCGGCTTCCCAGTACAGTCTCATACCTCGGGGTACCTGAACGCCCCAGGACCCATCAGACCCTGTCACCTACATAAAATTCTTGGTCCTCCACGGCCGAATGAGGCCGAATTTAGGAGGGGATGGCAGAAGAAGGCAGTCTGGGGCAACCGGGGTTGGCAAAAAGAGCACTAGTTTTATTAATCATAAACACAGCATTCCCATTCCCATAATATGCAATAATATGCCAGGCACTGTGTTATGATTTTACAGGTTATGTTATTCTTAAACCCTCACCACAACCCTACAAGGTCGTGCCATTGTTGTGCCATTTATCAGATGAGAAACTAAGGCTCAGAGAGTGGAAGAGACTTGTCCCAATGACAGAGCAGCAGGAGGCAGAGTCTGACTGACTCACTCTGCGCCCTTATGCGGTCCTGCTGCCCACTGAACGGGGCTCTAGACACAGGCGGTGCTTGGTCTAGAGAAAAGCCAACCAAGAAAAGTCCCAGAACTGGGCCTAGAGTTACTCTTGCTCAGCCGGCTTTTCTTTCCTCTTTCTTTCCACAGGCATATGTGGCAGCTGCCTAGGGCTCTGGAGTCAGGTGGGTTTCAGTTCACATCCTAGCTTTGTCATTAGCAAGATGTGCCCCCTACTATGGCAGGTGAGTTCCCCTCTCTGAATCTGTTTCCTCGTCTGTCATATAGAAACAGTAACAGTATCTCCTGCCAGTTTTCTTTTGTGTATTAACTATAAGAGAAGGGTTCAGCACAGTGCCTGGTCTATAGTAAGTACTTGATTAGCGTGCAGGTTTCTTCTTTTCAACCCAGGCATGTGCGCTGTGGGGGTTCTCTCCAGGGCTGTATTGACAGGAGGCTGGAGATGCCATCCCTGCAGCTCCCACTCTCACCAGCCCGTAGTAGGCACCTACCTTTCTGGGTGTGCATCCCCAGGAGCTCTCTCTTCCTCTATGTTGGCGATAAAATCCTCAGGCTTTCTCTTGGGGTCCACCTCGACTGCTGAAGGCTTGGGTTCCATTGCTGAGGTGTCCTCCAGGGGGGCACTGGCCACCACCGCCACCTCTTTGGCTGCCTCCAAGACTGGTGGGTCAGGCAGACCTTGGGGTGCAAGGTTGAGCTCAGAGCCCACCTCCTGAGCCTCCTGGGCAGACTTTCGATCCCGAGCCCTCTTGATGCTGGGGCGAGGCATGGTGCCCATGTGGCTATACATGTCGCTGGAGCGGGCATAGGCTGGAGGGCTCTTGGGGACTGTCACCATGTCATCCTGTGTGGCCTCTAAGGTGTCAGGCTCCAGACGGGACTGGATACTGATGGGGGCTGAGGACCGTCTCAGAGTGAAGGACCGAGGGAGGCTGGAGAGGCTCCCAAAGCCCTTGAACTTGAAGAACTCTGGTGGGGTGGGGGGACGGGAGGAAAAGGAATTAATGACAATGCCAGCAGCAATAATAATAGTAAATATTTTTTAATAATAATCCTGCAGTTCCACTCAATGAGGGTCCAAGGAGGGCTGGGGGCTTCACTGTCAACCCCTCTAATTGTTACTACACTCCTAGAAGTGGTATAACGTGGCAGCTTTGGAGTCGCACAGCCCTGGACTTGAATCCCTGCTTTCCCACATCCTACCTGCATGACCTTAGGCAAGTCACTTGACCTCTCTGAGCCCCATTCTCCACATCAGTAAAATAGAGATTATAGCACCTACCCACTGTGGGCAGTGTGAGGATTGGAGAAAAGCATGTTAATAACATGCTTAACGTGGTGCCCGGTGCACAGAACAGCCTCAATCAGAAGTAGTGAACATTATGATGATGACAATGACAATGAATGCCTGTGCATGGCCAAACATGCTCCATGAATTCTCAGCACAACTCAGTGACAATGACACAAGTTTAATCTCCCATTTTCCAGATGAGGAAACTGACATTCAGAGCAGTATGAGGAACTGTTTGAGGTCACACTGCCGGTAGGTGAATATTCGTGTGTGTCGTGCGCACGCACCTATGTGTGTCGGGGAAGGGACAGGGTGTTCCCGCCAGCCTCTGTGCACCTGGGGTGGGGGGGAAACGAGGAGGGGGTTGTCACCAGCCTGAGATTCTCTCCTTCCTGTCAGCTGAGCCCACACTCCTGACTCAGGCAGCAGGGCTGGGGTGATACCATCTCCTTGCTTCCGCAGG
This sequence comes from Lemur catta, assembly GCF_020740605.2. Classification (NCBI taxonomy): domain Eukaryota; kingdom Metazoa; phylum Chordata; class Mammalia; order Primates; family Lemuridae; genus Lemur; species Lemur catta. The sequence goes on along the minus strand of NC_059137.1, from coordinate 7,736,050 downwards.
GGTGCATGTGAGTTACCTCCTCTCTGCCCCTAGCTGTGGGACTGTCCCTCCTCACAGCCACCACCAACTGACTTCCCTATAGCCTCCAGATGAGCAAAAAGGAAAGACACTGGCATTTTCCACTTCCTCAGCATCTTTCACCTCCTCGGGGCCTCACGCCCGCCTTGGAATGTAGGTAGGATGCCCCCACTCAGCAAGGGAGGAAACTGAGGCCCAGGGAGGAGGGACCTGCCCAGGGTCACACAGCAAGGCCATGGCTGAGCCTGGACAGAGGCCCAGGGCTCTTGACTGCTGGGTCAGTGCTCTGCGGCTTTCTTCCCAGTCCTGCCTACCCCCACCTGGCCTTGGTGGCTGCCTCCTGGGAAGCCCTGTCAGAAAATGCCGCTACTCTGCCCCTAGACAGCCAAGCCAGGGACAGAATTTGGGCAGTGGCCAGAGGGAGGATCCTCAAATGCCACCTTTCGCAGCGCCACTGCTTTTGTCTCCGGGACACCAGAGGTCTGGAGGACATAGTAGAGGGGGCAGGGAGGGAAACCGAAGCCCAGAGGCCAGGGACTGAGATTGAGGACTGCTCCATAGCCCATGTGACCTCAGGCAAGTCTCTGTCCTCAGCATTTCCATCTGCAGGATGCAGTCACAATCTCTGTCCTTTACAACACCCTGTCCCCACCCTGGTGCTGTCAGATCAAAGGAATCAGGGGACAGTAGAACTTTGTTGGGGCCAGGAGGGACAGAGGCGGTAGACAGAGCAATGGGTGGCTATGGCCCCTCACCCAGAGCCTGGTTCTAGTCACTCTGGGCTCCATTCCCACTCAGGGCTTGGGTCCCAGCCTCACTGCTGGTTGGGAGCACAGGACAGCATCCCATGGCACTCCCCATGCTCCCTGGCCCCAGCAACTCCCCACCTGACATCCCAGCCCAGGCCCAGGTGCAGGGGGTGGAGTGTGTGAAGGCCTCTGCCCCACTGTGGGGTCAGAGAGAGCCAGAGGTGCAGCGGAGTGGAGAGACCAGGAGGCCGGTAGGGAGAGCCCGAGTCACGGAGACGGGCAGAGGGACAGACATGAGGAGCGCAGACATGGACAGCCAGATCAGCCAGACAGAGATGCCAGGCCACAGTGATGGACAGATGGCCACAGGAAACCCAGAGGCAGAGACCTCCAGACGGAGACAGAGGTGGACAGAAAGAGAAACAGAAACACGGCGGTGATGAAGAAACAGATGCAGAGAGAAGCCCGGACAGACAGAGGGATGCAGGACAGCGCGGACAACCCCGCACTCACTGAACTTTTTGCTGGCCTTCCTGGGCTCCTCTGTCATCTTGGCAAGTTGGGCAAAGCCGCTGGGCAGCCAGCAAGTGGTGGCTCGAGGATCTAGACGGAAGATTGAGGTACCTCCCCACCTCCCCTTCCCCTTCTCTCGCCCTCTCACTCGCTTCCTCTGTGTATTTTTAAACCAGTGAAACTCCCACAGCCCCACCCACTCTACCCTCTCAGCAGGGGGTGGGGGCTGGGGCCGCCCCCAGTCCTGGCCCCTGTGGACCTCCTCCTTGGCCTCTGCAGCAGGGGCAGGGGGCAGGCCACAAGCCCATGGGACCTGGAAGGTCTGGGAGCAAACCACAGACTCTGGGAACGGAGCCCATGGGGCCAGGGCCGCTGGGGACCTGCCAACAGCTGTCCAGGGGCCTGGCCAGTGGGCTGGGAAGGCGAGGGGCATCCGCCCTACATGCAGGGCAGTGTATTCTAAGCCCCAGTACCCGGGAGATGGGCTGGCAGCGGCAGACGGCAGAGTGCTGTGGTTACGCCTGTGGACTCCAGCCCACCCAGACTCTCGTTCAAATCTTGGCAGGCCGTTTTGTCATTGTGTGATCTTGGGTTAGGGAACTCACCTCCCTGAGCCTCAATTTCCTCTCTGTGAGCAGGGGCTGCCTGCAGTGCCCACCTCACAGGGTCCAGCACTTGGTGCAGAGCCTGGCATGGAACTGTGCCTGCCAAGGCACAGTCAGTCCTTTTCAAGCTAGCATGGACACGCCACAGTTTGGTCCATCGCACCCATTGGATAGAGATGGTGAAACTCAGGCACAGAGAGGCAGAAGGATTTCCCCAGATAGCACAGCAGGTTGGTGGCACAGGCTGGGTTACAGCTTGCTCTGCCAGACCCCTTCACCCCGGGCTGGTGCTTTCCCACCCTACAAACTTCCCAAGTACGTGTGCATGCTCACGTGGGCAGGACAGAGGCGAGGAAATGCTACCTCCCCTACACAGGTCATCCTGGACACCTGCAGAGGGTGTCGGCAACTGCTGGGGTTGGGGGAGGGCACAAACGGGCTTCAAATCCCAGCTCTGTGCTGCTGACAAGCTGCTTCCATCTCTGAAGCCTCAGTCACCTAATTTCTAGAACGAGGATATGTGCAGGTTACATGGTCAACTCGCAGAGGATTGGCGTGTTTATCCTGGACCCCAGGCTGGCATCGGGGCTGTGACAGAGGGAGTCTGTGATGAGATGAGGTGCTTCCTGCTTCCTCCGTAAAAATAATGGCCCCAAAAGTCAGGTCACCTGGAATTGGAACCCGGTTGCCCATGGGAGAGCCTAAGGTGCTAACTTCCATGCCCAGGGCCTCTCCAACCACCTGGCAGCTGGGTGATGGACCTTCGGGAGAAAGGATCTAGCTGAACCTTCTTGATGGGGTGAAGGAGAAACCAAGGTGCTGAGAGGAAAAGGGACACGTCCCACAGCAGACCATGGCAGCAGGGTCCTGCTCGCACACAGGCCTGGATGGGACCAATGCTCAAAGTTCAAATAAAAGGATGGGGTTTCTGGGTCGTGGACTTTGGAGGAAAAGGGAGGTACAACCCCGATTCCTTCTACTGAGCACCGACAATGTTCCAGGCATGGAGCTGGAAGCCTCACAGACCCTCCACTTGGATCCTTACTTCAGACCTGTGAGGCAAATCCTGGCACTGTCCCCATTTCCCAGATGAGGAAACTGAGGCTAAAAGGAGCAGAGACTCGACAGACAGGCAATAGGTGACCTAAGCCCCAGACTGGTGCCCCTCCCATCTGTAGGTTGTTCTCAGAAGAGGGAAGGGGCCTGCAGCCCAGTGGGAGCTGGGCGTCTTCCTAGTGGAAGACAGAGGGTGGGTGCTGGCTTTTCTCCCAGGAGGCATTTCCAGTGTGACTTGGGCTAACTGCCAAGGCTGTGGTATCAGCCAGTGCTGGCTTCCTGGCCAGGCCTGCTCCCGACTTGCTGTGTGATTCTGCACAAGAGACTTTGCGTCTCTGGGCCTCAGTTTCCTTATCTGTGAAATGAGGTCTCAACAGCCCCCACTTCCTGGGGTTGTTGGGAGGATGAAAGAGGCAAAGGCCTGGCTGCTGTTGCTGAGCAATGGACGCAAGGCAAGGGGTGGTCCGGCACAGCCCAGAGAAGCCCTGCAGGCGGCACATGGGGAGCCCTGGGAATCCCGGCCAGGGAGAGGCTGCGTTGCTGAGGCAGAGATGCCTTGTTGGTGCTAGGGCCGGGCCTACCCTTGGCCCGGGCGCCAGGGCAGTTGCTGGCATCCCTAAGAGAATGAATGGGGCTCAGTGTGGTGCTCGGCAGAGCTCAGAGCCCCCTTTGTGCTGCCTGGAGTGGCCGTTGGCAGTGCGGCTGAGGACCTGCTGCCGGGTGGCTGTCCTGCAGGCCCTCCTCAGCCGGCCCACGTTCCCTGCCCTGAACACTGGAGTGCTTCCCTGCCTCTAGGCCCCTGCTTAGGCCAGACCCGCACCAGAATGCCGCTCTTCCTCCACGGCTCTGTCTTTTCTGCCTCCATCCGCTCCCTCCAGGGCTGGCTCGAGCTGTAGTGCCCCCAGGAACCCGGCTCTGATTTCTCCTCCCCCATCCGGGCCCCTCCTCCTCAGCCTATGACTTAAGCAGGGACAGCGTGAGGACGTATGGAGTGGGCATGTACTATCAGGAACTGGAGGCCTTACATGTCATCGTCAAAGGCACTGGGCCGACCTGAGTGCAGTCCCCATCTGCATGACCTTGGGCAAGTCACGTCACTGCTCTGAGCCTCTTGTTTTCCATCAGGAAAATGAGGCAAATACAGCATCCCTCACATGATCTCACAGCAGCAAAATAAAATGTTTCTGCTGAGAATATCATTAGTATTTCATTCACTGGTGTCTTTATTTGCATGTTCCAAACAGAGCTCAAGTTTCCTGAGAGACGAATGGGCCTTACTCCCCCCACACTGACCCCCAGCTACATGGGGGCCACACCAGAGGTGCTCAGTAGAAGCTTTGCCCTCGGTTGACCCGGCTGCCTGGCATCAGGGGCAGCGCAAGATGATAGTGAATGACCCTGGGCTTTGAGAGCAAAGAGACCTGGCTTTGAGTCCCAGCTCCGCAGCTTCCTGGCTGTGTGGCCTTGGGCCGCCCCTGGACTACTCTGGGCCTCAGTTTCCTCTTCTGTAACTTGAGCCCAATAATAATAACCTTCTAAGAGGGTGCTGTAAAGTTGTGTCCCGCTAGTGTGGGCAGAACTTGCATGGTTTTAGAGGGCTGTCGGCATCACACAGCCATCCTCTGTCCTGTGCCCCCTCATCCGGTCACCGGCTGTCTCTTCAGACACACCAGCAGCCGCAAGCTGCTCACCCCGTGCACCCGTCTTCTCCTTCCCTCCATGCTCCTCCTCCCCATCCCCGCTCAAGGGACTAGAACACAGGGTCCAGGACAGGGTCAAGCAGCTGTCCAGTGGCTCCCTTTCCTGCTTCATGCCTCAGTTTCCCTACCTGTTAGATGGCAGCAGAACCAATGGCTCTCAGGGCCTGGCCAATCAGCCAACACACACTTACTGAGGACTGGCCATGTGCCCGGCCTTGCCAGCTTAGCCGATCCATGGGGGGCAGGAAACCTTTCCTTCAAACCAGCAAAACAGAAGTCAAGAGTCAGTGAGAAACCACTAATCTTTTCTTGCGTCTACCTGGGTTTTGCCAGCCTTGGTGACCTGGGGCCCCTGGGCAGTCTCCTAAAGGTCTCCTGCCTGCCTTCCTCCCTCAGGGAGGGCTGAAGGCCCCAGGTCCCAAGGGGAAGTGACTGGAGGATGTTGGGGTTTAGACCACGGATGGTGGGGTGTAGGTGACAACATCACCGGAAACTCTGCTAGGGCCTCTGCTCACAGGATGTGACTTAGGGAGGGCTCGTGGGAAAGGCAGCAGGTCCTGGCCTGAAAGTCAGACAGTGGAGGCCACACAAGTCCACAGCAGGTCCCCCAGCGCTTCTGTCCAGACCAGTGGTGCTGTCCTAGCTCCACCCCTAGGCCAGATGGGCAGAACGCTGACATGGGGAAGTGCTTGGGGTTTCTGCCAGACTGACCTGGTTCAAATGCCAGTATGGCCACTGGCCAGGCAATGTCACCTCTGAGTCTCGGTCTCCTTATGTATACAATGGAGGTGACAATAGTACTCACCCCATATGGTTGAGTGAGAATTAAGATAATTCCCACAAGTGCTAAGTGTAGGGCTTGGACCATTTATTTTCCCGCAGTAAGCTGTAATTACTACAATTATTATTTTCTCCCTCCCCTACGTCCCCACCCCCAACTTAGCCAACAGCCTCCCTGCTTCTAATACATAGTGTACCTATGCAACGGCCTTAGGTCACTTTCTGACATATCACTCAACTGCCTAAAACCCTCTCTGGCCCCACAATGCCCTCAGGAGAGGGCTCCCTGCTCCTCGGTCTGGCCCTCTAGTCCCTCTCTGGTAGGGCCCTTCCCCAGAACACGGCCTCTAGCCTCTTGGGACACCAGGCCCACCAAAGCCATTCCTACCTCTTCCCAGAAGTCTTTGAGGCCACACAGTGTGGAATAAGAGCTGGGGAGCGACCGGAGGGTTTCCTGCAGGTAGAGAGGGTCTTCACAGAGGGGGCAGCGTGCACGCAAGTCACCACAGCCTTGAGAGCAGGAAGGCTCCAGAAACAGTACGGAGATTTGCATGGCCACAGCCTGGGGAGGCGGACGGGAAGAGTCTCCCATGTCCCATGTAGGTTTTTCCTGCACACAGTGGAGACTGCACTTCAGGATGAGCTGGTGGGTGCTGTGAGGGGGTCAGATGGAGAGGCCAGACTGGGGGGGCCAGGTCTCAGGATCTATTGGCAGAGGCTGGAGACAGACTGAAGGGGTGCAGAGGGGGCAGAAAAGAGAGCTTCGCTGGGGGCTGGTCATGGGCAGAGCTGAAGGAAGAATGAGGAAGCTCCTGGAGCCAGGAAGACGCGGGAAAGGGGCACAGGGCCAGTGGGGGAACTCGTTGGGCGAAGGGTGGGCTTGGTGCCTGCATAAGGACAGCTGGCCTCGCCACTGCTGTCCTCCTGGCCTAACTGCAAATAGTCTAAGTCAAGAGACAGGCCAGGTTGGAGTTCCAGCTTTGTCACTGTGTCATCTTGGGCAAATGACTTCACCTTTTCAATCCTCAATGTCCTCCTCTGTAAAATGGGTTAGTGACCCTGACCACGGGGCTGTTGATTCAGGATTCAGCAGGAACGCCCAGTACTTCCTGAGCACAGCCGGGTGCTGGAAACAATGGCAGCTATTTTTTGCGATTATTGACCCGGGCCCAACCAGCTCTGGCGCAGCTCGGCGGAGGCGGGAGTCCTGTGGTCTCATCCAAGCCTCCCAGGGAACCGGGGGGTCCAGGGCTACAAGGCCCAGGCATTGCTTGCTCGCCGCCTCCAGTGTCGCCGCGCCCCCTGGCGGCCGTCGGTTGCCATGTCAACGGCGGGTGGCGGGGACTGGAGGCGGCTGCAGCGGGGGCCGTTCTCTCCTCCCAGGGCCTGAAGACGCTCCCTCCGCGCCTCCCTCCTCCGCCTCTGAGGGGGCACTCCGAGCCGGGAAGGAAGTGACTCCCCGCGGCAGCCGGCGTGTGGGGGTAAACTGAGGCACGCGGCGGGACGCCCCGTAGCTAGGTGTCGAGCGCGGGGCCCCACCTCCGAAGGCGGAGGAGGGGCCGCGGGCGGTGACGCGCCGAGGGCGGCCGGCGGACAGTGAGCGGGCGGGCGGGCGTGCGGGCGGTGGCGGTGGTGGCGGCGGCGGCGGCGTCAGGTGCGGCCGCGGAGGGTGGGAGGGAGGAGGGAGGGGACGGGCGAAGGGAGAGGGGAGGGCGAGGCCGGGCACCTCCCCCTTTATAACGCGCCCCCTCCCGGGCTCTCGGGCCGCCTCCTAGTCAGCTCTTCCCGTCTCGCCCCCTCGCCCGGCCGCCCCGGGCCCGGGCCCGGCCAGGGAGCCCCCAGGCCGCGGCTCGGGGGCCACCCCCCGCGCCCGCCACCCCGCGCAGCCCGGCGGAGGCGGCGCCGTCGGAGGAGGAGGAGCAGGGCACTGCGGCTGGCCCCAGATCGGGCGCCAGAGCGGCAGCAGCTTCGGCAGCGGCAGCGGCCCGGTCCGATGCAGCGGGACGCACCGCCCCGAGCCCCAGCCCCGGCGCCCCGGCTCCCCGCACCCCCGATCGGGGCCTCCGCCAGCAGTGGCGGTGGCGGAGGCGGGGGCAGCGGCGGCGGCGGAGGCGCCTCTGCAGCTCCGGCTCCCCCTGGCCTCCCGGGAACTACAAGTCCCAGGGGGCCTGGCGGCGGGCGGCGGACGGAAGAGGCGGGGTCGGCGCCGCGAGGCCGGAAGTGGCCTTGGAGGCGGAAGTGGCGCGGCCGCGGAGGGGCCTGGAGCGCGGCGGCGGGACCCGGCGCGGGAGCGGCGGCAGCGGCGGCTGGGGGCGGCGGCGGCGGCGGCGCGCTGGAGGTGGCCATGGCAAAGCAGTACGATTCAGTGGAGTGCCCCTTTTGTGATGAAGTGTCCAAATATGAGAAGCTCGCCAAGATTGGCCAAGGCACTTTTGGGTAAGGTTGGGCCCCTCGGGGCTGGAAGCCCTGAGCCTGCACCCCTCAGGGCCGACTTCGGGACGCCTGGGGCCCCGCCCGAGGTGATGCGAGAAGCCGCTGATCCCCGGGCTTGTCCACTTGTCTTGCTAGGCCGCGCCGCACCCTGCCCCGGCCCGACGGAGCCGGCTGGCTGGGAGGAGCCTGAGGCCCGTGGTTGGGGGGCAGGGAGGGGTTGCAGAGAGGCGCCTGTGAAGGGAGCGGGATCTCTCCGAGAGACGCCTGGGTGAGGAGAAGGGATTGAAGGAAGGAAGCAGAGGCTCCAAAAGAGACTGAAGATACAGGGGTGGTGGGGTAGCCACGTGCCCTGGGTACTCGGTCCAGCCCCGCCCGGGACTGGCTTCTCTGCTGCTGCCCCTCCTCTTCTAGTGGGGGAGGGGCGGGCCCTGCAGAAACAGCCTGATGAGCTCTCCTGGGTGTCCCTCTCCACCTGCAGGGAGGTGTTTAAGGCCAAGCACCGCAAGACCGGCCAGAAGGTGGCTCTGAAGAAGGTGCTGATGGAGAACGAGAAGGAGGGGGTGAGTACGGATTGGGTGGGCAGCCGGGTAACTCTCCTGAACACCAGGTTGGTTTTCTACCCTGCTTTTGCCAGGAGTCTCAGGTTCAGTTTATGTGTGGCAGTTGGAAAATTTCCGTATGGCAAGGAAGTTGACCTCCAACCCTAAATCTTTTAATTCAAATAGTTTGAAGCGTTTGATGTTTCATTTTTAGATAAATACGGTTGGGGCCAGGAGAGGGAGCTTATGCTTGCTTGCATTCAGTGCACCTTAGTTCCTGAAGTTCCTAGGCCTTTAAACCCCTTTTTCTTAGCGTTTAATTTTGTTTGATGTAAAAGTAAAGTACTTGTGCTAGGTTTTTAAAATGACTAATACTCATTTATTTAATGTATTTAAGAGGAGCAGTCCCTCCCCCAGCCTATCTTAGCTCTAGTCCAGCTTCCCAGAAACCTTTCTTTTCCTGCTTTGGCAAGCAAATTTCTTGATTATTTTTGTTGCAAACAAAACAGCCGTAGAGGTAAAGTTGGAAGGTTGAAACTATGGAGCGTTTAGTGGCTGGTAGTAAAGTGTTTGAAGTATTGCTGTTTCAATTTGTTGTCTCAGACTAACTCCTTGAAATGTGCATACTATGATTATACCCATTTTACAGATAAGCCTTCTGAGACAGCTGATTTCAGAGCCTGTGATCTTACTCTGTCTCCCAATCTGTGTCCCTTAATGTAGACCCCAGAGCCAGACCCTTGGTGGAGTGCCCCCAGTCTTAACCACTTCCCCTTTCTCTCCCACCCAGTTCCCCATCACAGCCTTACGGGAGATCAAGATCCTCCAGCTTCTAAAACATGAGAATGTGGTCAACTTGATTGAGATTTGTCGAACCAAAGGTAAGTTGTTTGGATCTTAGGAGAAGGTGAGACTTACAGCCTATGGTATTGTTTGCAAAGTTAGAACCCGACACACTTAAGTTGCCTCTTCTTAACTCAGACATACACACCAGTGGTGACTGCTCTCTCTGGTCCTCTTTCATCGCAGCTGGTGCTTCCCTGGGGCCTGCCACAGTACCCAGCCCAGAAAATACTTTACCAAAGTGAAGGAATGAACAAATGGAGTCTCTGGAGGGCATGGGTGTCTGTGGGTTGGAGAGGGTAGGAGCTGGCTGTGGGAAAGTGAGTTGGGTGTGGTGTTTTTGACTTTTTTTTTTTCATGCCCTTCCTGCCTCAGCTTCCCCCTATAACCGCTGCAAGGGCAGCATATACCTGGTGTTCGACTTCTGCGAGCATGACCTTGCTGGACTGTTGAGCAACGTTTTGGTCAAGTTCACGCTGTCTGAGATCAAGAGGGTGATGCAGATGTTGCTTAATGGCCTCTACTACATCCACAGGAACAAGGTAGGGGCCAGAGGAGGGGAGGAGAGACCGTGGCTTGGGCTGGCCTTTGCTCCCACTGTGGGGAGGTGTGGCTAGATGGCCCATGTGAACCTGGCTGAACTCTTCCTCTTGCCCTTTCTGCAGATCCTACACAGGGATATGAAGGCTGCTAATGTGCTTATCACCCGTGATGGGGTCCTGAAGCTGGCAGACTTTGGGCTGGCCCGGGCCTTCAGCCTGGCCAAGAACAGCCAGCCCAACCGCTATACCAACCGTGTGGTGACACTCTGGTACCGGCCCCCGGAGCTGTTGCTCGGTGAGGACTCCCGAGCGGGCAGAGGGGGGCAGGGGCCAGGCATCTGCCTGGCCACAGCCCCCCACTGCCAGGGCTTCTTGAGCCACCGACCCTGGGGCATGGAGCCTCGGGAGGCCCTCGGGCTCAAGGGGCCCTCCTGGTGCGCTCTTCTTCCCAGGGGAGCGGGACTACGGCCCCCCCATTGACCTGTGGGGTGCTGGGTGCATCATGGCGGAGATGTGGACCCGCAGCCCTATCATGCAGGGCAACACGGAGCAGCACCAGCTCGCCCTCATCAGCCAGCTCTGTGGCTCCATCACCCCTGAGGTGCGTGGCCAAGCTGCCAGAGTCCCTCGTCCCCACAGGGTGCAGCGATGCAAGTCTCCTTGGCAAGGAGGAGTGAAGTGGAACAGAAGGAAAGCTCTCTGGAAAGGAGGCTGGTAGAGAGAGAGGGCCTGCTCTTGACAGCCACAGGGGCTGTGCTGTCACCAGTTAGTTTTGTGGCCTTGGGCAAGGCATTAGAATCAGTGCTGGCTTTCTCTTTGAAACAGAAACGTACCTATATCAGGGTTGGCACCCGCATTGCAGGTGATTTGTGTAAAAGGGCCTGGCACGGGATACGTGCCAGCTCCGTGGTGGGGACTGCTGCCTTCGCTCTGGAGGGATGGAGTTCTCCCACCGAGGGTGGTCTGGCAATGCAGAAGTTGTCTTAGTCCCTTTAGGTGCTTGACCAAAGGACAAGCCATGCCCTTCCTGACCAAACCCCATCCTGTTTCAATGCCCCCTTCACAGGTGTGGCCAAACGTGGACAAGTACGAGCTATTTGAGAAGCTGGACCTTGTCAAGGGCCAGAAGCGGAAGGTGAAGGACAGGCTGAAGGCCTATGTGCGCGACCCCTACGCACTGGACCTCATCGACAAGCTGCTCGTGCTGGATCCCGCGCAGCGCATCGACAGTGACGACGCCCTCAACCATGACTTCTTCTGGTCTGACCCCATGCCCTCGGACCTCAAGGGCATGCTGTCCACCCACCTGACGTCCATGTTTGAGTACCTGGCACCGCCGCGCCGGAAGGGCAGTCAGATCACCCAGCAGTCCACCAACCAGAGCCGCAATCCCGCCACTACCAACCAGACGGAGTTCGAGCGTGTCTTCTGAGGACCAGTGCGTCACTAGGGCTATTTTATTTTTTCTTCTGCTATGCGACTTGCATTGTGGAGATAATGAGGCATTTGAGTTTTTTTCTCTAGTGCATATTTTATTTAATCCCTACCCTGGGCACTGGGAAGGACCGGCCGAGTGGACTGGAGTGACATGTTGGCTGGAAGGTCAGGAGGAGCCAGGGGCTGCCCCGTTTCCTGGCTTTCTGGATGGTGCTCAGAGGGTCTCCGTTACTTTAGGACGGGAAAGGGATGGGAGGAGAGGCTTACCCACCAGTGACTTTGTAACAGCTCTCAGCACGATGGGAGAAGGGGACAGGCCCCTCGCCCATCTCCAGCCTTTTTCTTGGGATGAGAAACTCACGTGGGAACAGGGCCAGCCTCGGGAACGGGCTGCTCATAGCCTAACCCCCAAAAGCATTGGGGCTGGCGAAAACTCTTGGTTTATTGAATAGAAGAATTTTTATCTTGTTTCTTTTGTTCAGTTGTTCACAGACATTCCTGGATGCAGTTTGGTCAGTTACGATTAAAAGTTGACTTCTTTCCCAGCAAGTGGCTGTGTGTTCTGTTCTGCGTTCAGACCCCCAGCTCTTACCCCACAGCCAGTAGGTTGGGCCTGACAGTTGAGATTTGATTTGTCATGTCACTGGAAGTCTTGACACTCCTTTTTGTCCCAGTTCATGTTCCCTCACATAATTGCAAAGGACTTTTTGTCTTTTTTTCCTCTTGGGTACCTTGCGGAGCACTTGCTGTGATGTCCCGTTATTCCTCTGCTCAGTGTCCTCTGCAGTAGTGACCTGGGTGGGCGGTCTACTGCAGCTGACAGACACATGTTGAAACTTGACCTCTAAGCACATGGGACCACAGAGAGCTTTTAACCACTGGGTGACAGTTATATCTGTAACTTGACAAGGACAGTCCCCCAGGCTGCTGGGTAGAGGAGGGCTCGGCAGGTGAGAGAGGAAGTGGGCAGAGGAGTTGAAGGGTCACAGGGTTTGGGGAGGTGGCAGTATCCTGGAGCAGGATGAGGAGTGGGCTGGATGAAAAGAACAGTGGAGGCAGGACCGTGCGGGTTCAGGGCTGGGACTCGGGAGCAGTGCGTCTGACGGCGTGTTTCCTATAAGCCTCAAGTTGGGGACAGGCATGTTTGAGGTAAATTCCCTGCATTGTGTGATAGGCAGAGACCTCTTGAAGGGGGCCAGGAAGAAAGGTTGGTGAAACCTTTCACCAGGACTGTCCTTCCAGAAATCCACCCAAATCACAACTTCACAAAAGACCAGTGAAAGTAAGAAAAAATTCTTGCTGGTGTATTAGTTTTTTGGGGGACTGCTGTAAGAAAATGCCACAAACATGCTAGCTTAAAAGTAGCAGAAATGTATTCTGTCAGTCCTGGAGGTTAGATGTCCAATATCTATAGATGGCAGGGTTGGTTGGCTATATGGGAGAGTCTGTTCCTTGTCTCCTGGCTTCTGGTGGCTGCTGGCACTCCTTGACTGGTGGATATGTCACTTCAATCTCTGCCTGTCTTCACATGACATTTGTCCCTGTGTGTCTTTTTTTTTTTTTTTTTTTTTTTTGAGATTGGGTCTCACTTTATCACCTAGGCTAGAGTGCAGTGGCATCATCATAGCTCACTGCAACCTCAAACTTCTGGGCCCAAGTGATCCTCCCACCTCAGCTTCCCGGGTAGCTGGGACTACAGGTGTGTGCCCACCACACGTGGCTAATTTTTCTGTTTTTTGTGGAGACAAGAGTCTCGCTATGTTGCCCAGAATGGTATTGAACTCCTGGCCTCAAGCAATCCTGCCTCAGCGTCCGGAATTGCTGGGGTTACAGGCATGAGCCACCGGCCTGGCCTCTGTCTCTCTTATGAGGACACCAGTCATTGGATTTAGGACCCACCCTGATCCAGCGTGACCTCATCTTAACCAATTACATCTGCAAAGACCCTCTTCGCAATTAAGACATTCTGAGCTTCTGGGAGGACATGAATTTGGGGGGGACACTGTTCAACTCAGTATAACTGGTAATCAAAGAAATCCAAATTAAAGCCACAGTGAGGTGTCCTGATGGTGATTGACAGGTATTGAATGACCGATAACTGATGAGATAAAACCCACAGGGCTGGCATAATTGTTCAAAATGTTTTGTCTCTGAAGGATAAAAAGCTTCTATAAAAAGTTTGTGTTCTTTGGCCTAGCAATTCCACTTACAGAAATTTCTCATGAGCAATTGCACAAGGATAGTCTGTTATCTCGCGGAATCCTCACTGCAATTTTGATGGTTTCATTCATTCATTCAACATACATTTACTGGGTGTGTCTTCCAAGGGCCAGACTGTTCAGACTTAATACAGCTGGGAACAGAACAGTAGAACCCGTATTCCAGTAGGTTCTGACTGGTCTGATGGAATCAGCTCTGTAGAAACAAACCAAATGGAGTGAGGGGAGGAGCAGTGGGCAGCTGAGAGGGTCCAGGTGACCTGGAAGCAGAAATCCCAGGAGAGACAGGCCTGTGGGGTGTGGGATGTGCACAAAGTGCCCAAGACCAGGAAGCCTTCGGAGAGCTCTGCGCAGAGTGGTTGGGTCTGACCTTTATGCTTCTTGCTGTTTTCTGTTTCTTTAATATTTTTACTCATGCAATTAAACCATATTTTAAAACAAGCAAAGCAGGCCCTAGACCCTGGAGCTGCTGACTCCAAGCTCACCCCCACCGCCCTCTTCCCCAAAGTCCGCCCCGGGTGGAGGACCTGGGACTGGCTGGCTTCAGCCTCAGCCCTGGTGTCACATGGGTGCTGTGCCCCCCATGGAGGAGGAGGGTGGCCTGGAGCAGAGGCTCCCAGAGAGCAGGGCCTTGTCGGGGTGTGACCATGCTCCCAGCAGGCTATGCACACGGAAAGGCCTCTAGCTTTTTGGGACGTGCTGTTGATGCCACCTGTAGGCCAGGGATGGGTTCTGTGTCTTGGCTTCTTTTTGAGCAAATGGCTTGGTGAAACAAAGCCTCTTCCTCCAGCAGACGTGGACTGTAAGTCAAGGGCACCCTGTGCCCATGCTGTGCCCTGTACTCACAACCCCATTCTCAGGATCCCAGCCTGGCAGGGCAAGGGCAAAACAGGTCCTAACCGTCAGAGTAGGTGGGCTGTGATAAGGAGGGCAGGAGGCCCAATAAAGCCAGCTCATGCCTATAATCCCAGCACTCTGGGAGGCCGAGGTGGGAGGATTGCTTGAGGTCAGGAGTTTGAGACCAACCTGAGCAAGAGCAAGACCCTATCTTTAGCAAAAAATAAGAAAAAATAGCTGGGTGTAGTGGTGCACACCTTATAGTCCCAGCTATTTGGGAGGCTGAGGCTGGAGGATCGCTTGAGCCCAGGAGTTTGAGGTTGCAATGAGCTATGATGATGCACTCTGCCCAGAGCAACAGAGCGAGACTCTGTCTCAAAAAAAAAAGAAAAAAAAAGCCAGCCGCTGCCAGGTCTGTAAGTCTCCCAAATACACCCCCCTCCCAGGACGCTCCCTTCCCGCCTGCCTGCTCACCTTTAACCTCCACCCAGTTGTTATTTAACCTGTCGGGAGATTGACTCCCAAACTTTGGAAACCCTCCAGGGAGACCAAGAGGTCCCTGGGCTGATCCCAGGGTGAGAGCCGGAACCTATCAGGTAAACTAGGCCCATCTGGGTGGGGGAGGTCTTGGGAATCTTCCCAGCCCATGCTGGCCTCTGCGGCCCAGCCAGGCCCACGGCCCAGCTGAAGGCTGGGCAGAGCTGGCTTGGCAGAGATGCCCACAACTGTGTGTCACCTCATGCCCCACCAGGGAAGGGAGCAAGGAACGGAGGGATGAAAGGTGCCAGGTCCCTGGCTGCCTCCCGGCCAGTGGCTGAGAAGTTCTACTGGGAAGCCGCCATGGAGCAGCAGTGCCCGCGCGGGCGTCCTTTCTTGGCTAAAACTGGCTCCTTCCAGGTAGGAGAACTTGGCGACCTCGGCAGGTGGCCTCGCCTCTCTAAGCCTCAGTTTCTTTCTTTTGTACAATATCCCTCAGGGACTCAAAGGTCATCAGCAATGACAATAACCCCACATGTGGGGGCCCCATAGGAGAGACTCTGTCATCCATGAGCCTTGCTCCAGAGCTGGGAGGGCTCCAGGACGCCGCCGGCCACACTGCTCCACCCCTGCTCAGTGTGATTTGGGGAAACTCTTAAGGAGGGGTCTCTGAAGGGGCTGAGCCCTGTGCCCCAGGAGGCAGGGCCCAGGGCCCAGGACCACTATCACCTGCATCTCCTAGCTCAGAAAGGTGAGGTGAAAGGACTTAAGGACTTGGCGATTTGGAGGTGTCTGAGCTCAGCTCTCGTGTGGGAGCCTCGCTCCATGCCCTGGGCCCAGCGCCTTCCTGTTCAGCCTCGTTGCAGCACTCTGAGGGGGGCACAGCTGCAATCCCGCTTACACACAGGCAACGGGGGTTCAGTGCGGTGAGGCCGGCCAGCCGGGCAGCTGCGGAGCCGCACCCGGACTTCCCGGCTCCGGCGGACACTGAGGGGAGTGTCGGGATCGGAGCGCTGGGCTGGGCCGCAGGGGTCGGGGAAGGAGATCTGGACTCACCCTGACAGATGCCAGACAAGTGGCTCGGCCCCCACAAGCCTCTCTCTCCTCCTCTGTAGAATGGGGACTACAAGGCAGTGCCTGCGTCCCTCTGAGGACTGCAGCCTGAGCCACGACGGGAAATGCAAGGACAGGGCTCCTCCAGAATCCCCAGACCCCCGGAACAGACAGAACCTCCCAGGCAGCAGAGGAGGGGTGGTCCCAGATGGCCAGGCTTTGGGAAGAGTGACCTCTTTGAGGTCATCCAGGCCTCTTCACATTAGACACTAGGGGACCCCAGAGAGGTGGGGTGACTTGCCCAGAGTCAACTGGCAGGT
This sequence comes from Lemur catta, assembly GCF_020740605.2. Classification (NCBI taxonomy): domain Eukaryota; kingdom Metazoa; phylum Chordata; class Mammalia; order Primates; family Lemuridae; genus Lemur; species Lemur catta. Next base: position 7,719,929 of record NC_059137.1, on the reverse strand, counting down.
CATTTTTGGAGCCAGGGCTCTGTTCGCCGACACCGACACCGGGGGAGAGAGAACTTAGGGCACACCCTGAGGGGCTGGGGAGCGATGGCATTTCAGAGGGCTCCTTGCCAGCTGTGGGCCTCCCTCTGAGCCAGCTCAAGGCCAGGGCCCCGATGACCAGATGACCTCAGTCTCCTCACAGGGCACAGGCCAGGTGGGGGCAGGGCCCAGGAGAGGCCTAGGGGCGGAAACCTGGGGCCTAGGGCCTGGCCTGGTGTTACAGACCCTGTAAATGACTAAGCCACTTCCCCCAACAGGGCCCTGTTGCCTCCGCTGAGAGAAGGGTCTCAGGACAGACCCTTCCTCACAGGGAGACGTGAGGATTAATGAGACGAGAATCACATAAGGTCTTGGCATAGTGCCGACATCTAGAAAGAATTTGTGTTAACTATTATATCAGAAAAGCCACGTGACAAATTAAAAACACTAGCCAGGGATTGCCAAGCTTGATCTGAGGGGCTGAATCAGTCGCCACTGAAATCAGACGGAGCTGGCGCTAAGCTGAGTCGCTGCTCTGCCACTTGCTAGCTGGTGACCTGGTGGGTGATTCCAACCCGGTCCTCAGTTTCCTCACTGTGAGATGGGGGTGATGGTGCAGCCCATCCCTCACGGGGCTCAGCTCAGCACCAGGCGTGGAGCAGGCTCCCGGGGCAGGTGCCAGAGACAATCCACCCTTGGAGGGTGAGATAACAGATTGAAAAATAACTTCCACATTTTTTTCTCCTGAAAATTGGTAATATAGCTGCTCTCAGGTTGAGCAGAGACGGCCTTGGCCAGCTCAAAGGGCAGTTGGGAGCCCTGGGGAGGAAGCAGGAGTGAAGGCACACCTCACCGCTGCCTGGTGCCCTCCGCGGGCCCCTCCTGGCCATGAGTCGGGATCCCAAGAACACCCAGAGCCCAGGAGTCACACCTGGTTCCAGGTCAGTTCTGGCTCTTGCTGGGCCTCAGTTTCCCCAACTGCCAAACAAGAGGATTGGTCGAGGAGAGCTCTGAGGTGCCAGCCACCCAGTGTTGTAGGGAACCAGTTAATTCTTTCTCCCACTTACGCATGTTCCCAGGGAAAATTACAAAATATAAACAAGCAAAAGGAAAATAAAAGTCACCTCTAGTCTCACTACCCAGAGCTGATGACAGTTCACATTTAGGGAATAACTTCCAGGCTGCTTTCTAAATTGTAAGTATTTTACCAAGGCTGGGAGTGGTAGCTCATGCTTGGAATCCCAGCACTTTGGGAGGCTGAGGCAGGAGGATCACTTGAGGCCAGGAGTTTGACACCAGCCTGAGCAACATAGCAAGACCCCATCTCTACACAAAATAAAAAATTAGCCAGGTGTGGTGGTGTGTACCTGTAGTCCCAGCTGAGGCAGGAAGATTACTTGAGCCTAGGAGATCGAGGCTGCAGTGAGCTATAATGACACCACTGCACTCCAGCCTGGGTGACAGAGCAAAAGACTCTATCTCAAAAAAAAAAAAAAAGATTAAATTAAATAAATAATTATTTTAGCAAAAATGGGATCCCACTGTCCATACTGTCCCATCGACAGGTTTGTTCCTTTGACAATCTTTTTATATTATGATTCATAACACTCATTTTCTAAAAAGTATTTATTTTGAAATGGTAACACAATCACTTAGGTCAAAATGCAAAAGGTACAAAAGGGTGGATGGTGCAAAGAATGTGGCAAGAAGGTGACGTCTAAGCAGAGTCCTGGAACAACCAGGAGTTGGTCATGTGAACTTGTGGGGAGGAAGCATTTCAGGCAGGGAACGACTGGTACAAAGGCCTTGAGGTCTTGTCACACATTCACTCTGTGTGACCTTCGGCCGGTTGAGTAAACTCTCTGTGCTTCTGTGTGCCCATTGGTATACTGAGGATAATCACAGTATCCCTAAGGCTGTTGTGAGGATAAACCAATACCTTTAATGCTAAATGCCAAGTGTGGACCTCAGTGAAGGTGGGAGTGAGCTATGATGATGCCACTGTACTTCCGCCAGGGCAACAGAGCCAGACCCTGTCTCTAAATAAACAAATAAATAGCTCACTGCAGTCTCAAAACTCCTGGGCTCAAGTGATCCTTCTGCCTCAGCCTCCTGAGTAGCTGGGACTACAGGCAGGCACTGGCTAGTTTTTTAAAAAATATTTTTTAGAGACAGGGTCTCACTATGTTGTCCAGGCTGGTCTTGGAGGCGAGAGAGGCCAAGGCCAACTCCCAAGTCCTTGCCACCTGGCAGAGGTGGAAGAGACGGAGGTGGGCAGGGACCAGTCACAGTGGGCTTGCGGGCTTTGGTGATGCTGAGAGCATGATGGGCAGATGATGGGGAGTGACACAGGGAGACCTGAGCCTAGAAAGACCATCAACACGGTGCCTTCACTGACCTGCTGTGTCACTCCAAGCTGTTTCTGTCCCTCTCTGGGCCTCAGCCTCCAGCCTGTACAGTGGGTTCCTTCTAACGAGGGGCCCCCAGATGGGGGTTTGCAAATATGTATATTCCTTTGTGAATTTCCTTCTTTAGTGCCCCTCTCACCCCTTGGACTGGGCAATCTGCGAGCAGAATCTTGTCTTCTGCTCCCCACAGGGTCCCCAGCATCCAGCCCAGGGTCTGGCACAGAGACAAGTTCTCACCCAATGAACGGGTGAATGAATGTCATGTTTTCCCTTTGGGAGGCGGGAGTTAAGGCAGAATTCCTCAGCCTCCTTCTGCCCAGCCCCTCGCTCACCCTCCATGCACACCTGCAGATCTGCCTCGTGTGGCTGGACGCTGGCCCTCGCTTTCTCTCCTCCCCAGACAATACCTCTGTTTCTATTGTTCTTCCTGGAGAGCGGGAACAGAACACTTGCGTGGCGTCACCACGAGGCCAATGGCAGTCCCTCTCCAGGTGTGTGACGAAGGTGTCCTTGATTTTCTCCTTTCGTCTACTTCCTTCTGCAAATATCTGTGGCTTTTCAAATAGAAAACAGTTGTAGAAAGGAGGTGAGTGGGCTGTAAAGGAAACACCAATGGCTTCTAAACAGAAGAAAGAGTGCGCAGCCTCCTTCATGCTAAGACAACTGCAAATGATAACTGCCCCAAGAATCTCTGCCCATCCACCTGGCAAGGGGCAAAGCTGCCGACAGCCTGTGTGGGTGAGGAAGTGAGGAGTGAGGAAGGCGGGCTCATGCCTCGCTGGAGGGGGGAAACGTTACTGCCTCCCTGAAGGACAGTGTGGCAATATGTATGAAAATGGCAAATGCAAATCTCTTTGACCCAGCAATTGCACTTCTTGGAATTTACCCATCCAATATGCTCGCACATGGAAGAAATGACAAGGGTGAAATGGTACTCATTGCTGCACTGCTGCCATAGTGCCATAGCGACATAGTGGAAATGGTCTATGGATCCATCAGCAGGAAACCGGCCTAATGCCCAGCAGTACTTCACACCAGGGAGTACTGCTGCTCTACTCTACTATGCAGCTTCAGAACACAAATGAGGCCAGGTGCGCTGGCTCACGCCTGTGATCCTAGCACTTTGGGAGGCTGAGGTGGGAGGATTACTTGAGGCCAGGAGTTGGAGACCAGCCAGGTCAACATAGTGAGACCCCATCTCTACAAAAAATTAAAAAATTAGCTGGGTGTGGTGGCATGTACCTGCATTCCCAGCTACTCAGGAGGCTGAGGCAGGAGGATTGCTTGAGCCCTGGAGTTGGAGGCTGCAAAGAGCTATAGGGATGCCACTGCACTCTAGCCCAGGCAACAGATTGAGACTCTGTCTCAAAACAAAAAACAAACAAACAAACAACAACAAAAAACACCAACCCCCCCCCCAAAAAAAAACCTCCCAAATTAGCCAGTGGGATGGCTCTTACCTGCCGACACAGTCCAGAATCGGGCCCTGGATATAAAGGCATGTGGAAAGTGCAACACAGACTCCATTATAGCCTGCTGCTATCTGTGAGTATAAAAGAGAACTTAATATACATTTGTATTCAATTGTAAATACATAAAATGTCTCTAGAAAGATCACAGGAAACTGGTAACATTGATTGCTTTAGGGGAGGGAAATTAGGGTGCTGGGCCCTGGGCCCCCAGGGAGTGAGGATTTTTGCTGTACACCTTTTCCCACTGTTCACTATTTGGATGATATGATATATTATCCATCCAGAGAAGGTGAGAATTTAAAAACAGAAAGAAAGGAAAAGTTTTAATGAGGAAAAGAAGAGAAATCTATTCCAGTCCACCTCTGCCTCTTAAATTTGACACTTACAGACTTCCCAGCGTCATTATAAAAACTGTCCTTGGAGACAATGGAGTAAACAGAGGTGCAGGGGACTGGTGACCTGCCCAAAGTTCCAGCCACCACTCTATATATATATATATATATATATATATATATATATATATATTTTTTTTTTTTTTTTTTTTTGAGACAGAGTCTCACTCTGTTGCCCAGGCTAGAGTGCCGTGGCATCAGCCCAGCTCACAGCAACCTCAAACTCCTGGGCTCAAGCAATCCTTCTGCCTCAGCCTCCCAAGTAGGTGGGACTACAGGCATGCGCCACTATGCCTGGTTAATTTTTTCTATATACTTTTAGCTGTCCAGATCATTTCTTTCCATTTTTTAGTAGAGACAGGGTCTCGCTCTTGCTCAGGCTGGCCTCGAACTCCTGACCTCCAGCAATCCTCCTGCCTTGGCCTCCCAGAGTGCTAGGATTACAGGCGTGAGCCACTGCGCCTGGCCCACCACTTATATTAACTTCCTCCACAACTAGTATGATACCAGGTGGCATCCTTGGGATTTTCAGGGCTGCGTCTTGCCCTCCATGTCTGTAAATCTGTTTCTGTTCCTATCTGGACCTGAGGTCTATAAGCTCAATGAGTCAGCTTGTCAGGACTGTCAATTTACCTCACCCCAGAGAAGGCCTATGCCAGGCCAGAGGGGAAAATTGATCTGTTTGCTCTGGACAAAGGGAAAGGAAATCGGTTACGCTGAAGAGGGAGTCTGTCCCCTGGGATCTCAATTGCAGGAATGGCCTAGCGCTCCAATGCCACCTCTTACAGAGGAATCCACTGAGGCCACCCACAGTCGATCTAGGAAAAATATTTGCCCTACAGAGGACAGAAGTGAGGGGTAATATCTGTGTTACACAAAGTGCTTTTATAATTGACAAGAAGGGGATGAACAGACATTAGAAAAATGGGCCAAAGATGAGAAAGGCAGTCCACTGAAACAAACGCATGCAAAGATGTTCAAGTTCACGGCAGCCAGGGAAATGAGAGGAACAAGGAGATGGCACTCTTCCCCCCCCCATCCCTACCCCGGGTCTGGGGTCATTCTGGGAAAGGGGTGCTCTCTTCACACACAGTTGGTGGGATGCAAAGTTTACAATAGCATTGGGGGAAAGGGATGCAAACATGCCCGGAACCTACCCCACCACTTCATGCAATCAGACTCACAGAAATACAACCCCAGATGTACACACACATCCACAGCAGCAAAACACTGGAGTCAGAGGGAATGCCCTTCAGCAGGACAGCTTGGGACATTCCCAGGAAGGCCACACAGCTGGCACAGACACTGAATTAGCAGCGTCCCTGGGGAGGCAAGGAGGGAGGCACAGGGGCTAGGAATAAGGACTCTGGGGCCAGAGTTCATATCTTGATTTTGTGACTTGAGCATGTGCTTTGACTCCTTTGTGCCTCAGTTTCTTCTCTTGTGAAACAAGGCTGATGATAATACTAGCACCTGTTTCACAGGGCTGTGATGAGGACTAAACGAGCAACTGTGTCAAAAGTCTGAATCCAGGGAAGTGGTAGTTTGCTAATTAAGTGTCTTAGAAGGATCCCTATAAGCTTATTTTTGAGTAAGAATGTTAAGATGCAGAAAATATCCCATACCTGTATTTCTTAGGGGGAAAAAAAACCAAAAAAGAAAGCACAAAATATTGTTACCTACATCAACAAGACCCTATGGGTGTCTAGGTGTGTCTGCAATTTCATGAGCATAGAAAACTATGGGACAGGCCAGGCGCGGTGGCTCACGCCTATAATCCTAGCACTTTGGGAGGTTGAGGCAGGAGGATGGCTCGAGGTCAGGAGTTCTAGACCAGCCTGAGCAAGAGCGAGACCCCATCTCTACAAAAAATAGAAAGAAAATAGCTGGAAAACTAAAAATATATAAAAAAAAATTAGCCAGGCATGGTGGTGCATGCCTGTAGTCCCAGCTACTCAGGAGGCTGAGGCAGAAGGATTGCTTGAGCCCAGCAGTTTGAGGTTGCTGTGAGCTAGGCTGATGCCATGGCACTCTAGCCCGGGCAACAGAGTGAGACTCTGTCTCAAAAAAAAAAAAAAAGAAAGAAAGAAAACTATGGGACATATACGTGGCTGTCCACAAGAATTTCAAAGGAGGAAGTGTTTGTGTGTGTATGGGTAAGCAATAGAAAAATATTTAAAGCTTTTTATGATTATGTGTATGCAGTATTAAACTATATACATGCATATGGATAAAGTTTCAATTACCAAAAAAGAAGGAAACCAAAAGAGGAAAGAACTGTCTCTCCCACCAGGCCGGGGGCGGGCGCCCCGGCAGTGTGGAGAGCAGAAGTCCAGCCAATAACGGAATCTTCCCAAAACATCACTCGCTTATTTTGAAGTCAAACAATCTGTGATAAATATTTACTGCCAGTGCAGGGAAGAGGGAGGGAGGACAGAGGTGCTGACTTCAGTCATTCTCAGGATTGCCTTTTATCCAAGGGATTTCCCCCGGTGGGCTGTTTGCAGCTGTCAGGGCGAAGAAGGTAATAGATGGGGAAAAGTTCCGAAAATTCTAGAACAAATGGGTGTTCTCCTCGCCCAGTAGGTGGGAAAGATTACTCCCCCAGCCCGCAGCCCCCACCCTGCTCAATGGCCCTCAGATCCATTCTCCACACTGCAGCAGCCGCAGGAGTTTCCGAGATAACAGATCCGATCATGTCATCCCTCCCTGAAACCATTTATTGTCACCCAAATTTTATCCAAATTCCTTATGTGATTACACGGTCCTGCCGGATCTGGCATCCTGGCACTCCGGAACAACTAAACCCAACCAGGTGGCCGTGCAGTTCCCTCGGTTGCCCGGTTCCCGGACACCTCTCCCCGCACCGCCACCTCGCTGACGCCCCCACCCCGCAGGCCTCAGCCGGGATGTCGTTTTTTCCAGGAAGCCTTCCCAGGCTCCTCGGGCTCTGTTAGGGGCCCCGGGAGTGTAGGCGTCTGGGCTTTGGCTGTCAGATTCGTGCGAGCAGAGGCCAAACCCTCGCTGCTTGCAGTCTCCGCGTTGACTTGGACCTTTTCTCGGCCGGGATGCGGTGACCTGCGCCAGGAGTCCGCCGGCTCTGTCATTCTATCCCGGCTTGGAGCTGGTTTGGCCTGAAGCGGAGGCCGAGGGCTGCCGGCTGGGACTGGCTATTTCGGGTCGTGCGGACGGGTCCTCGGTCCTCGGGAGGGTGGTGACGACAGGAGCGGGTATCCAGGGGAGCGAACGGCCCTGGGAGCGTGCCCCGCACAAGTGTGGCCCCGGGGCCCGCCCCGCACAAGGATGGCGCGCGCGGCGCGGGGCGCGCAGCGGGGCAGGACGGCGTCCTGGGCGCAGCTGGTTGGCGGAGCGCGGGGGGCGCGTCGGGGCGGAGCGAGGCGGGCGGGCGGGGGCGAGCCGGGACCCGCCCCGGCTGAGCGCGCTGCCGTCCGCGCCGGGACTATGTCGCAGGCGGCGAGCCACCTGCGCGCGGCTCTGTCCCTGGCAGCGGTTTCTGCGCGCGGCGCAACGACCCGGGGCGCGGCGAGGCGGAGGTTGAGCGCGTGGCCGGTGCCGCAGGAGCCCAGCATGGAGTATCAGGTACCCGGCGGGCAGGTGGCGGGTCGTGCGATAACACGTGGGCTGGGCCTGAGCCCCACAGCATCCGGCCTCCGCCAGCTGAGGGTACCGGGAGCCTTGGACTAGGGTCCTCAGGGGCGGGAACATCCTGGCGTCTGGGGGTGGGGACAGGGACCAGGAAGTTGGGCCCGGGCCGCCGGATCTGAGAATTCTGAGGCTTCAGTGTCCTGCATTAGAGAGGGAAAGGGCAGTGGTGGTAGCACCCCGAAGTCCAGAGGCTTGGCTCAGGTTCTGGAGTTCGGTGACCCCGGAGTCTGAACAAGGGGTTAGGGGGAGGGAGGGGATTCGAGAATTCAGACTTGAACGATCCAGGAGTATAGAACTGGGGGGCAGAGTCTCCAGGATTCAGGAGATTGGGGATCCAGGTGCCTGGAATTGGGTGGCGGGCAGGAATCAGGGGAGGGCCCAAGAATCTGGAAAACAGGAAATTTCTGCGGGCTTTGTGCCAGGGGCCAGTTGCCAGAGACCAGAACCAGATGCCAGCCAGGCGGGTGACACCGGTTTGATGGGGGTGGGGCCTTCAACGGCCATGAGGCCCTGAGGGCAAGAGGCTGGGAATCTGAGGTCCGAGGGGAAATGAGCAGCACCCCCACTCTCAGCCCCAGTGTCCCGAGGCCGTGCCTACCTGCCTTGCAGGCTGGGTGACCCTCCTGCGAACCCCATCCCCATCTTCCCTATTTGGTCGCTTCAAGCAGCTCTTCTCTGGGATGTGGAATCCCAGAGTCCTCAGGGTTGGGCGTGAATTCCAGGAAGTCCCAATTCTAATACCCCAGCCTTCTGTTCTGAGGTTCTGGCCCCACCCCAGAAGGGGCCCAGTGTAGTGGTGGACCCCACTGGAGCGGGTGAGGGCAAAGGTCCAGGGGGTGAAGCCTGGGGAGCCACGCAGGAAGCAAGGCTAGCTCCGTTAGGCACGCCACTTCTTTGCTTGGCACTCCCAGGGTGGGGCTGAATTGCCCCAGGCTCTCATCTTTGGCAGAGCTGGAAAGATGCCACTTGTTAATACCTTTCCCTGTTGCTTAACTTATAGGCTGGGGCAACGGGGTTGGCATTGCAAGCCTCGTGCCAGCCCTGTTACCCTGGCTTGGCCACTGGTATGCTGGGTGTCTCCATCCCTATGGACCCTTAGTGGGCCTTAACTTGCTACCTGGTGACTGTGCTTGCCAGGATGCGGTGCGCATGCTCAACACCCTGCAGACCAATGCTGGCTACCTGGAACAGGTGAAGCGCCAACGGGGCGACCCCCAGACACAGCTTGAAGCCATGGAGCTGTACCTGGCACGGAGTGGGTTGCAGGTAGGGTAGGGAGGGCCTGTGACCACCCCCCCCAACCCCATCTGTCTGTGAGTCCTAGCTGAGGTGGGGACCTTGTCTGTCTGTCCCAGGTGGAGGACTTGGACCAGCTGAACATCATCCATGTCACTGGGACCAAGGGGAAGGTGAGCGGCAGGACCCAGCTGTAGGAGGTCTCCTTAGGGGGCTGGTGGGTGGGGCCTGCCCAGACAATACCTTTTCTTTCAAGGGCTCCACGTGTGCCTTCACTGAATGTATCCTCCGAAACTATGGCCTGAAGACTGGATTCTTTAGGTACTGAGTGATGTGGCATCCCTGTCCCTATGGACCCTGGGGGGCTATGGAACCAGCCATTGCTGCAGGGCCAGGGTCACCCCCAGGAGGTCAGCTTCATGTCTCTCTGGGCAGTGTTTATTCATTCAGTAAACATTCAATTAGCACTTACCATATTGGCCCAAGTTTATGGCTATCCTTGCTTTTCATAAGGAAAAAAATTGGCGGGGGGCAGCAACTTGAATATATAAACTATATACATAGCTGGAATAGTCAGATGTCTTTTTTTTTTTTTTTGAGGCAGAGTCTCATTCTATTGCCCGGGCTAGACTGCCATGGCGTCAGCCTAGCTCACAACAACCTCAAATTCCTGGGCTCAAGCAATCCTCCTGCCTTGGCCTCCCGAGTAGCTGGGACTACAGGCATGCACCACCATGCCCAGCTAATTTTTTCTATATATATATTTTAGTTGTCCATATAATTTCTTTCTATTTTTAGTAGAGACGGGGTCTCACTCTTGCTCAGGCTGGTCTCGAACTCCAGAGCTCAAACAATCTGCCGGCCTCGGCCTCCCAGAGTGCTAGGATTATAGGCGTGAGCCACCGTACCGGGCCAGATGTCTTTTTAATCACTTAAATTCCACATATAAGTTAAAAATCACTTAGAAATATTTATCAGTTACGATGTCTTTGCAGTAAAGAGCAGAAAACCAGCTTGTAAGGGCTTAAATGATGAGGGTGTTTAGGACATGTGTGTCAAGGCTTTGGAGGTGGGCTGCAGTCGGGACCCCTTCCTCTCTGCCGGCCTTCGCTGCAGCGTGGCCCTGGAGGCAGCGCCCCCTCCTGGTCACACTCAGATGCCTAGACTCACACAAGATGATGGCAAGGGGGAACCCGGGTCCCCCCCTCCCTGTGCCGTACCCAGCCAGTCACTGGTGGAGCAAGGAATTAATCTGATGGTTGCTTCCTCAGGATTTGCCCCTGAGGCATTTAAGACTTTTGCCTCTTTTTATCTGACCGGTTCCCTGAGGCCACCTCTGTGGGCATCTGAAAGGTCATTTCAGGCCGATGTTTTCCCTGAAGGGTTCTTTGTTCAAAATCAAGAAATAGGCCGGGCGCGGTGGCTCACGCTTGTAATCCTAGCACTCTGGGAGGCCGAGGCGGGTGGATCGCTCGAGGTCAGGAGTTCGAGACCAGCCTGAGCAAGAGTGAGACCCCGTCTCTACCAAAAATAGAAAGAAATGATTTGGACAGCTAAAAATCTATATAGAAAAAATTAGCCGGGCATAGTGGTGCATGCCTGTAGTCCCAGCTACTCGGGAGGCTGAGGCAGTAGGATCGCTTGAGCCCAGGAGTTTGAGGTTGCTGTGAGCTAGGCTGACGCCACGGCACTCACTCTAGCCCAAGCAACAAAGCGAGACTCTGTCTCAAAAAAAAAAAAAATAGAGAGGACTCATAATACCACAGGGTCTTTCAGGATTCAAACACGAGGCATCAATCTGTCTTCTGAAATACTTTTTGGGTTAAAAACCCTAACCTTCGTCACGGGCCCACATGGTCTTGTCCGCCAGCCTGGGTTGCAGCTGGAGGCAGCCTCGTGCCCGGGGCTGAAGGACAGGCAACTCGGAGGGGCAGCTGCTAGCAGAGTGACTGATCCGTGTGGGACGGGGAAAGCCCGGGACTGTTGGAGCCCAGAGAACACAAGAGACCAGCCTGGGGGTGAAGGTCCCTCTCCTTTCCGGAGGAGGGGCCGTCTCAGTTGAGACCTGTGCCATGAGCAGGGTGAGCAGGGAAAAGGGTGAAGAGCAGGGGCAACGGCCTGGAGTTAGAAGGAGTGGGTGCTGGAGGGGCAACAAATAGTCCAGGGGGGCTGGGGCACCAGGAATGAGCCAAGGGACACAGGAGAGGCGAGGCACAGGCCAGTGGCATTAGCCCCTACTGGGCCTGGGAGGCCATGGTGAGAAGCTGGCACTCTCTTGAGGGCATCAGGGACCCACAGAGGGTTTCTAGCAGGGCAATGACACAATCAGGCTTGTGTTTCCAAAAGACAAGCCTCATTGCAGGGCAGGGGCAGGTGGGGGCATGGGAAGGGAGTCCTGATGACCCCAGGTCTCCCGGCAGCTCTCCCCACCTGGTGCAGGTGCGCGAGCGGATCCGCATCAACGGGCAGCCCATCAGCCCCGAGCTCTTCACCAAGTACTTCTGGCGCGTCTACCACCGGCTGGAGGAGACTAAGGTGCCTGGTGGGGGAGGGCTAGTGGGTGGGTGGGGTAGCGGGTGCGGTACGTGCCAGGACCCCATCTCCCCAGAGCAGGGGTTGCTGGGGCTCTGGGCTGACACACTCCTATGCCACAGGACAGCAGCTGTGTCTCCATGCCCCCCTACTTCCGCTTCCTCACGCTCATGGCCTTCCACGTCTTCCTCCAAGAGAAGGTACGTGCCCACTCCCCAGATCCCTGATCTGAGGCCTTGGGGATGGGAATCTCAGCAGGCTGGGGGGCTCCCTGCTCCCATGTGGCATCTGGGCACCCCCATGCCCTCTGGTCTTTGGCAGGTGGACCTGGCAGTGGTGGAAGTGGGCATTGGCGGGGCTTATGACTGCACCAACATCATCAGGTAAGGGCAGCTGCTTGGGGAGGGGGTGGCAGCCGGGAGCCCAGGCCTCACGCACTACCTGGTGGGTCAGGGCGGGGGCCTCAGGGCGCTTTCATCTTCTGCAGGAAGCCTGTGGTGTGTGGAGTCTCCTCTCTTGGCATCGACCACACCAGCCTTCTGGGGGACACGTTGGAGAAGATCGCATGGCAGAAAGGGGGCATCTTTAAGGTGACCAGGCAGCTAGGGGAGGGGAGGGAAGGCCTGGGCCTGGCTAGGCTCAGGGAAGCAGGGCTGGGGCAGGGCCTTTTGTGTCCTGACTCGGGACGAGGTCCTGGGTGCCAGTGGGCTCTGGGTTCTTACCCAGCTCTGCTGTGCGAATGGAACTTCCTCTCCAGCCTCAATCTCCCCTCTGGAACACGAGGGAGGAGAGGCTGGGTGGTAGCCCAGACCCAGGGATTGGGGGATGGAGGATACTAGGCAGCCCCTGTCTCTCCCTGTTCCCCACAGCAAGGTGTCCCTGCCTTTACTGTGCTCCAGCCCGAAGGTCCCCTGGCAGTGCTGCGGGATCGAGCACAGCAGATCTCAGTGAGTGTGGCTGCAATGGCAGGGCAGGCTGGGTGGGCAGATGTAGGTGTCTGTCCTGACTGGGGCGGTGCTTTCTCCTTTTGGGCCCCAGTGGCTCATCTGTGCAGTGAAGGGGGCCAGCTGCTCGCACAGCTGGCACACAGCTCTGGGAGCAGGGCTCAGTGGGTTCTGGTCGGTAGAGGGAGATGGGAGGGCTGGCGGGATCAGGTGGTGGCAGCAGCTCTGCTGACCAGCTGCTGCCTGTCTCCCCACAGTGTCCTCTCTACCTGTGCCCACCGCTGGAAGCCCTGGAGGAAGGGGGGCCACCACTGATGCTGGGCCTGGAGGGAGAACACCAGCGGTCCAATGCTGCCTTGGCCTTGCAGCTGGCCCACAGCTGGCTGCAGCAGCAGGACCACCAGGGTGAGTGGGCAGGTGAGTGGGCAGGTGCATGAGGAGCCTACCTCCTGAGTGTCCTGAGCACACTTGGTCTCACGCACCCCACAGGCACTGGGGAGCTGAAGGCGTCCAGGCCGAGCCTCCTGTGGCAGCTGCCCCTGGCACCGACGTTCCAGCCCACATCCCACATGCGGCTCGGTGAGTTGGACATTCCTGCCCAGCTGGGCCCACTGCTTGTGTTTGTGCCCCTTCAGATGTTGTTTTTGGTTTCCTGTTTGGGAGGTGGGGGCAATTTGAGCTGGTGCCTAAGAGAAAGGACTGTGAAGTCAGTCAACCTCCCTGCCCTTGATTTAATGAATTCTTTCTGAGCCTCAGTTTCCTCATCTGTCAAATGGGATGATGATAGGACCCACTGTCATGGGCTGTTGTAGGGATTCAGTGAGCTGATATCACTAAGGTGTCCAGAGCCTGGTGGATGTGGGACAAAGTGCCCAGCTAGTGGTAGCTGCTGTCACTGTCATCATCATCATCAGACCATGAGGTTCTTGAGGATGGTGATAGTCATCCACTTCTTGCCTGCCCCAAAGCTTTTAGCAGCACATAGTAGGTGCTCATGCTGTTAATGGTGTGCCCACTGTGTGCCAGGTCCAGTGTCAGGGGCTAGTGACACAGCCCTGGGGCCAGGCAGACCTGGGATCACATCCTGGCCCCAGGACTCACTTGCATTGTGAGCTAAGGGCTCTCCGGCTGTCATGTGGGAATGATACATGATGGCAGCCCCCTCAGGGTTGCCTCAAAGATTCCACCGGGTGAGGCGGCTGAAGAGCCAGACCCAGTGCCTGGGGCTAGTAAGAGGCTCCGAGGCTGATGGAGTCCTCAGAGGGCGCAGCCCACGGGGAGAGTCGGTTGTGTGTGCAGAGTTGAGGACTGGGTGGGAGAGGGCCAGGGAGGGCTTCCTGGCTGCGGCCGCTGGAGAACTGCCTTGCCTCTCTCCCCACCCTCCCCAGGGCTTCGGAACACGGAATGGCCGGGCCGGACGCAGGTGCTGCGGCGCGGGCCCCTCACCTGGTACCTGGACGGCGCGCACACCTCCAGCAGCGTGCAGGCCTGCGTGCGCTGGTTCCGCCAGGCGCTGCAGGGCCGCCAGAGGCTGAGCGCGTGAGCGCCGAGCGGGGGCGGGGCATGGGGGAGGAATGGGCGGGGCCTGGGGAGGAAGGGGCGGGCCCTGAGGGCGGGGGCGGGAGCGCGCCAGCGTGGAGGAGGGGCGGGATCTGGGGGAAAAGCTGGGGCGGGAGGCGAGAGGGTCTGACTCTCCCGGCTCCTGGCACAGGGGGCCAGAGGTGCGTGTCTTGCTGTTCAACTCCACTGGGGACCGGGACTCCGCGGCCCTGCTGAAGCTGCTGCAGGTGAGGGGCCGACTTGGGGGTGGGCGGCTGGCAGCCCAGCAGCCCTGGGTCTGGCTGTGTGACCCCTGGGGGCGTGCCTGTGTTTCCTCAATTGTAAAATGGTGCCCATTCCTCTCCCTTGAATTGTCCTGAGGCTTAAATGTGGAAGCATCAGGCACTTGGGGAAGTCTAGTTATAGGTCTTACCCTCATTCTCCTGCGTGGGCAGACGCAGGCCTGGGGTTAAAGGTGAAAGCTCCGGACTCTTGTCATGCCCCTTTTGCCACTAGCAGCAGGACGAAAGATGGCATTTCCTGCCTCAGTTTGCTTCTCAGTTTGGGGTAGTGGGATACCTGCTTCTCAAGTTGCATTTAAGAATTCACTGGGCTATAAAGCATGTAGAGGCCCTTCTCTGCTTGGGGAAGCTGAGGCTACCCTAAGCTGTCAGGGCTGAAGTGGCTCCTAGGAATCGTCTCCCATTTCACAGACCAGGAGGCCATTTGTATCCAAAGCCTCTCCCACTTGTGCCGAGTCTTTTCCCCAGCCTGATTTGGGGCCTGCTCACTAGCTAGGTGACCTTAAGCAAGCGCCCCCCCAGCCTCTCTGTTCCCCCATCTATATACTAGTCTCTGCCCTCGCTCCCCAGGCCACAAGCCAGGCAGGGTACATTGGGCGGATGAGGGGGTAGAATCTGAAGTGCCATGGCTGGGTTTATGTGGCCTCCCTCTAGGTCATGGTGGGGGGCCATATGGAAATCAGGGGACATCCTCTCAGGGGGCCTGACACCAAGTTTTTCCCCTTGGCCTTCTAGCCCTGCCAGTTTGACTATGCAGTCTTCTGCCCCAACCTGACAGAGGTGTCATCCACAGGCAGTGCAGGTGAGAGGTGACAGGCATGGTCCCTGGGTGTGGATGGGGGCAGAAGGCCCTGAGGTGGACTGCTGTGTTGGTGACAGTGAGGTCTGGAGTAGGAGATGGATTTGTTTTATTGCACAAGTGAACTCGGTGTATTTTAAATTTTGTACCATGTAGTTGCAATACTAAAAAAGAACTATCAGGAAGAACATTTTTCAAAATGCAGGTTACAGCCCACTGATGGTTATTGAAATCAATTTAGTGGATCTCAACCAGCATTTTTTTATTTTAAATGATAGAGTAGAATAGAAGGTATCTGTGCATTGTATGAAGTAAGTGTAGGTACAGCTTTGTGAAGATTCTTCTGTTCCAGGCATATACATACATATATATATATGCATATGAGTGCAATGTAAAATGTATTTTTTGCTGTATATTATGTTTTAAAAAGTTTGGAATAATGTAAAAAGTATAGATCCCCAGGCCCCACATCAGACTATCTGGGGAGAGTTCTGAAATTTTTAACCAGCTTCCTAAGAAAAACTTATGCCCACCGGGTGATGGGGCCCAACTGTACGTCCATTTTACAGATAAAGACACTGAGGCCAGGGTAGGGAAATGTGCTTAATGAGCAAAAGCACTGGAGCAAGACTGCCTGGCTCTGCCTCTCATGACCTTGGGCAAGTCACTTAACCTGTCTGAGCCTGTTTCTTCATAGTATGCACTGTGAGGACCACTAGCAGCATCCATTGACATGATGCACGTAAAGGATCTGGCGCTAGGCAGGTACTTTCAGTGCACCCCTGTCCCTTTCACTGACATGTCTGTCTCTGTGCCCAGCAGACCAGCAGAACTTCACAGTGACACTGGACCAGGTGCTGCTCCGCTGCCTCGAACACCAACAGCACTGGAACCGCCTGGATGAGGAGCAGGCCAGCCCGGACCTCTGGAGCACCCCCAGCCTGGAGCCTGGTGGGCCGGCGTCTCTGCGGCTGGTGCCTCACCCGCCCCACAGCTGCAGCGCCAGCTCCCTCGTCTTCAGCTGCATCTCCCACGCCTTGCAGTGGATCAGCCAGGGCCGGGACCCTGTCTTTCAGCCACCCCGTCCCCCAAGGGGCCTCTTTGCCCACCCTGTGGCAGCTAGCGGGGCCAGTGTACTCCAAGAGGCTGTTGCCATTCACGTGCTGGTCACGGGCAGCCTGCACCTGGTGGGTGGTGTCTTGAAGCTGCTGGAACCCTCCTTGTCCCAGTAGCCAAGGCCAAGGGGTTGGATTGGGAGCGTCCCACACCTGCCCTGCATTCTCTCCATGAACTCACGTCCTAGGTGCCTTTTGTTTTCTGATTCTGTCTAGACTGGCCCGGGGCCCCAGGCTCTGGGTGGCAGAATAGAGGGCTGGTGGGTGGGAGGCTGGGAGAGGATGTCCTCTGTCTTTGAGGCTCTGTGCCTTGGCTTCTCCTTCCTCCTGGCTGAGACAGCGGGGGACTTCCCAAGTCTCTCTCTGTCAGAGGAGACCTGGCCACCCTGCCGCCTCCCCTCCCGCCCTGCTGCCTCCTGGCTCGGGCCCAGCTTATTGTGTGAGCTGCCTGGCCAGGCCCAGGGTCCTGCCAGGTGCCAGGCGATAGATTCCTCCTCCCAGTGCCTTCCGGGAAAAGTGATGGCCCCTGCTTGGGGCACCCTAGGGACAGTGGGTGGCTGGAATGGATTAAAGCTTTACACTTTTTTAAAAAAAGAAATGGTGAAACCTTTGACTCTTGACCTATGGCTCCTTCAGTAAACAGTGGGGGGATGGGCCGCAGCTGCTAAAGGAGCTGGATTGTGTAGAGGGAGCCTGGGCTGTGACAAGTCCCTTCCTCTCTCAGAGCCTCAGGTGGCCTGTCTGGGACATGAGAAGACGGGACTGATGTCTGTTGTTGGCATGCAGGGCACTGCTTTGCAGAGCTCCTTGCAGAGACCGTGTGATGGAGAATCCTTCCTGTTTTACAGATGAGGGAACCGTGGCTGTCCTCAAGAAGCCATGGGACCTGCCCATAGTCATACAGCCAATGAGTGGCAAGTCCAGGATTTGAGCTCCGAGCTGTCCAGAAGCCCAGGGCGGAAGTGTGGAGGAAGTCTCCTAGCCTTTGGTTCCTCACGGCCTGAGTCCAGGAGCGTGCTGCCCAGCACACAGGTAGAACAGAGGGGGTCAGTTTAACCCAAACCTGCTGTGCCCTGGCCACCTGCTACTGTTCAGGAGGCCACACCTGCCACCAGGCCAGCCCAGTGGGCGCCAAGGACAAGCACAGCCCTGTCCTGTGCCCTCACCCTGCCCCTGTTTTAGACGTTCCTCCCCTTGTCCCAGCCCAGCGCTGGTTTTGTGGTCTGATTTATTGGTGGGGGATATGCAGGGGTGGGCTCAGGACAAGCAGCCCGGCCGCTCCCCACCTGCTGCCTGCCTGAAGGGCAGGGGGGGGTCTCCGTGTGGCTCTCCCACCCGCACTGTTCTTGTCACCCCTGGGCTCCCAGGCTGGGCCCCCCAAGGCTACTGTCTCCCACAGCACAGTTGTGCCAGTCCAGGCGTGGGGGCCGCTGGGACAGATCCAGGTGGCTCTGGGCTGGGCCCTCTTCTGTTCCCGTGGGGGAGGCGCTGTCGGGCTGGGCTGGGCCTGTTCTGAGTTCTCTCCCGCCCAGCCTAGTTCACCAGTGCCACATCCAGGTCCAGTGACAGGGACTTGGGCTCCTCCAACAACATGGAAAGTGGCCTCTCTCCATGGTCCTGGGCAGCCATATCCCAGAGCCACTGGACTGAAGGTTCTGTGGGGTGGAGTGGGGGACCCCCACTGGCAGCAGGCCTCTGAGAGGGAGGCGGGAAGGGTGGGCGCAGACAACTTGCTCCCTCCTCAGAATGGAGGACTCAGCTCCCGGGGCGAGTTCATGGCCAGTGGCTCCCAGCTGGTGGCTGTTCAGTCTGTCCTGCTGGGTGAGGGCTGGCCGGCCGGCGCTACGCCATGCTGCTGGTGGAGCAGGGGGTGCTCTGGGTGCTCCCAATGCTGTGGTTGGTGCTGCTGCTCTCTGAGGAGGCCGGGGCAGCCACCGCCACCACGGGCTCCCGCTTGTTGGGGGGACCTGGGAGCAGGGGCAGGGGCGGAGGTCAGGGCCCCGGCCAGGGCTCCCCATTCCCTCAAAGGCTTCACTGGGCTCCCCCAGGTGGGTGGGGGGGCCCTGCGCACTGACTGTGGGGGCCCGGGGTACTCACGCGTGTGCAGGTAGATGTACCAGAGCGCGGCGGTGAGCAGGGCCCCGATGAGGAAGGCGCCGAAGGTGAGGCCCAGCACGGCGGGCAGGAGGAGGCCTTTGCCTGTGCAACCTGGAGGGGGCCGGCTGCAGTCAGCACTGCCGCCTCCTCCCTGGGCCCACCCTGTCGCGCCCGCTGTGAGCACAGGTTTTGATGCCAGTCCTGCTAGGCCGCGGACCCTGACCTCTCCGAACCTTAGTCCCCTAGTCTAGCAAATGGGCTCATCAAAGCCAGGCCTGGCACTAACGAGGTTGCCACGACCCCACCCAGAGGGCCCAGCCAGGTCTTTGGGGTCATGCTTCTGTACCCCAAGGTGGATGGGGATGTATTTTCAGGGAGGACGGATGGGACAATGTGAGGAAAGTGTAAGAGGCCTGGGAGTCCACAGCCTGCCCTGCCCCTCCCTGAGCCCTACGCCAGGTAGAGAATGGACCAGAGCACCTCCCAGGGCTCCTCGCTCTGCTTTCTGTTGTCCCAAGCCTCATTCCTGCCACACCCCTGACTCCTGTGTGACTGTGGGCCAGGCCGCCTCCCGCGGGCCTCTGACTTCCCATCTGTGCGATGGGGGCATTAGCCTTGCTCTCTTGCTTCTGGGCTGGGGATGGGGGCTCCATCCTGGCCTGGATGGTAGCAGAGAGGTGGGTGCCCCCATGCTGCACCCCCACCTCTGCCCCCAGTGTCAGGGAATTTTCTGCCTGGTGGGGGCCTGGGCCCAGGGGGGAATAAAGAGGCTGGAGTGTGCTGGCTGAAGGGACGTCCTCCACACTGGGGGCCTAAAGGAAGGCAAGGCCAGCACCACACCCTAAGTGCCTTTTGTCCCATCCAGGAGACCCCCCCATTCTCCTAGCAAGGTCAGCTGGTAACCATGGCAATGGAGAAGCAGTGCACAGGGAACCAGAGGCCTAGAATCCCGTCCCACAGGGTGCTCGTGAGCACAGGTCTCCGTCTAGAAGCCGCAGCTGCGGATCCTACTCCAGGCTCCTGCCCCTCCTCCCGGGATCCCCCCTGCCATGTGCCCAGGTCCCGTCCCTCCTGGCTGTCCCCTGTGCCCCACTCTGAGCTCGGCCACTGGAATAAACCCCGGGAGACCCAGGGGGAGCTCACCAGACAGGTCAGGGCTGATGACGTTCAGGCGCATGGAGACAGTCCTGTGCACGTCCTGGGGGAGAAGGAGGGCAGCATGTGGCACAGCCCTTGGGAGGCAGCTTCCAGGCTTACTCCCTGGCTCTGCGGCCCTGTCCCAGCCCACTCTAGGGCCTTGGCTTTGAGTCCCATCTCCACCTTCTGGCTGGCTGTCCTTGGGAGGTCCTGGGAGATCTGTGCTGTGGGAGGCTGTCAGGCAGGCAATCCTTGGCTGCTGCTGGGATGTTTCTGGCGAGTGCCTGGAGGCCCCCGATGCCTGTGAGCACTGTGGGAGCCCTCCCCGTCCTTCACCCTGGTGAACGCCCTGGAGCCACCAGCCAGGTCGGCCCAGAGGCCCAGGCCCGCTGTGGCTGGAGGGAGAGGACCCCTTAGGTGTGCCCTGAAGGCTACCCTGGCTTCCTACAGCCAGGAGGCTTTTATCCCCGGGGACCTTTCCGTGTGCAGGGGCCTGGGGGTGACTCTGTGAGTGTCCAGGACCGAGTGCCTGAGAATGGGGGTTCAGCAGGCAGTGAAGTGTTGTGATCAGCAGATGCAGAAGGTCAGAGTTTTGTGTCCTTTGTCTCAACCCCCTTCCCTAAGGTCTCCTGTTCACTGGGATTACACTTGCGATCACACTACATGGATGGGCGAGTGGACGGATGCCTGAGTGGTACAGTAGGCGGGGGGGGGGGGGGTGGGGGGGGCGGTGTGTGGATGGATGGAGGGATGAGTAAGTAGGAGGTACATGAACGGATGGATAGTTGCAGCTGCATATCCTGCCAATGCCCGAGATGTAGCAGTCCCACCAGAAGGCTGTAGGGTAGCAGAAACAGCGCCTCTGGAAGTCAGACTGTTAGGCCATGTGCCTGACTACTGCTTTGCCCTTCATCAGCTGTTCCCATGTCCCTCTGGGCTGCCACGTCCCTGCTTGCAAACCCTAGACTCAGAAGTCACCCTTGAAGCTGGGCCTGGCCCAGACCCCACTCACCTGGGACCAGGTCCTAGGACGTAGGGCTATTGTGCAGCTGAGGGTGCCAGTCATGGGTGTGGGCACCATGTAGACGCGGAGGAGGAAGCTGAAGCGCAGGTCACCGTTAGGGCTTGGGGACAGCATATTCACACAGCTGCTCTTGGCCACCCGGCCCTGGATGAGTTCCACGGTGTCCCCCTCAGGCCCCAAATCTAGGTGGCAGCTGTCTAGCTGGAGCTCGAACTCAGGGACGGATGGGGACATGCTCACCTGCGTGGGTAGGTAGGGGGACAAGGCGTGAGCAGTTACTCTTAACCCTCCCCCTGACCCACTCTCTTGAAATATGAGCTGGTAGGAAGAGCGGCCACCCGGAGTCCTAACTGTGGGAGGAAAGGCCTGGGCCTGCCTGGGGCAGATGAGGAGAGGGTGACACTCCTGGCAGTGTCCTGGAGCAATGCCTCCTCCACCTGTCCCCCACGTACCCAAGCTGGCTCCCTCCTTACTCTGGGAAGTGAAACTTTCATCTCATCCCTGGAGCAATAGTGGAAAGAAAGGCGCGTGAGGAATCCCAGGTGCCGGGAGGCCTGGCGGTGACAGCACACCCAGTACCTGCACAAAGCCCTGCTGGCCCAGCTCGATGGTGCTGGAGGCCTGGAGGAAGTTCGGGCTGAGGTAGAGGCCCAGCTGGAAGGACAGGCTTTCCATGTCGACGCACTGCACCTTTTTCTGTGGGAGGACAGGAAGGAGACTCGGTCGGTCTGGCGGCAGCAGCCAGGAAGGCAACGGGGTGGTGTAGGAGCAGGTGTCACAGCCCAGAGGAGCTGCCTGACTTTCAGCCTCATCTTTTTAAAAAAACTAATACTTACCAAGAATGTCCCCGGGCCAGGCTGTGTGAAGGGCTTTCCCTGCGTCACTCCAGTGACTGCTCCTAAGCACCCCTATAGGGTGGGGTCCTTCTTATGCCACAGTTTACAGACAATGACCTTTGGGCCCAGAAAGCTTAAGTGATTTGCCCAAGGCCACACAGCCAATATGTACTAGAACGCTCTGACTTGAGAGGCTGAGAGCGTGGCCCTCAACAGTACTGCTCTCCCACTGTGCAGAAGGGGAGACTGAGGCACGCTGGAGACATGGCTTGCCAGGGTCAGGGCCTGCTCCCTCCTAAACCAGGACGGGGCCCGGCCTGGGACGCAGACCCTGGACTGGGGGGTCAGCACAGTGACCGTTCATCTCACCTGCTGTGGTGATGAGCTCGACGGGAAATCGACGACCACCTGTGGGGACAGAGTCAAGGAGCCGGTCAGAGCCAGAAAGGCCTTGGGGGCATCCCACCCAACACACCCATTTCAGGAGCCAGGCTTGTCTTACATCCTACTGAGCACCACACCCTGCTCTCCCAGACACCCCTCAGCGTGGAGGGCAGGGAGGCCCTGGAGGGAGCACCAGCCAGGCTGGTCCTGACCCCTCTCAGGCCTCAGTCCTCACCTCATTGCTGATCACATGTGCGGTCACTTCCATGCCACAGCTGGAGTAGGTGCTGCGCAACACAAGCTGGTCATTGCTGTCCTCAGCCTGGCAGCTGGGGTCCCCGAAGGTCAGGCTGGTGATGGTGCACTTCAGAGCCTGGGTTGGGGGAAGGGCACCGTCAGGGGCACTGGGCTCCCGGGGGCCTGTTTTTTACAATCCAGCCCAGGGCTCCTAAGCCACAGACATTGCTCTATCCCACTCTTCATCCTACCCCACTTAACACTTTTCTTGGGCTGGCCACAGTGGCTCACACCTGTAATCCTAGCATTCTGGGAGGCTGAGGTGGGAGAATCGCTTGAGCTCAGGAGTTCAAGACCAGCCTGAGCAAAAGTGAGACCCTTGTCTCTACTAAAAAAAGAAAAATTAGCCAGTGTCCTGGCACGCGCCTGTAGCCCCAGCTACTCGGGAGGCTGAGGCAGGAGGATCACTTGAGCCCAGGAGTTTGAGGTTGCTGTGAGCTATGACAGCGCCACTGCACTCTACCCAGGGCAACAGAGTAAGACTCTGTCTCAAAAGAAAAAAAAAAAGGAAGACTTTTCTTGAACTTGTTCATTTTTGTGCTAAGCCTTATCCTAAGCAATAATATTTGTGACATCGTGAATTTGATTTGCTACTTATTGTTTTTCTTCTAATATATATATTAAAATAAATACAGGACTATTTAAATTAAAGACATTCATTTGAGTTCCACATAAAATCATTGCTCATGGCCCCACCCCAGGGGCATGCAGGCCCCACCAGCATAATCCAACATCACACCTGGGGTGGGCAAAGTTTTCCTATGTCGGGCCAGACAGTAAAGACAGTCCTGTGCCGCAGAACGTCATTGCCGTTCGACCGTGATCCGGTAAGGTTATAATGGAATCGAAGAATTCCTGTTACCTAGTGAATTCATAGTCACTATAATGTGACAGTATTTGTGGTGATACTGGTGTAAACACACCTACTGTGCTGCCAGTCGTATAAAGTATAGCATATACAATTTTGTACAGTGAATAGAATATACAATTTTATACAGTACATAATACTTGATAATGACATTAAACAACTATGTTACTGGTTTATGGATTTACTATGTTTTTATCATTATTTTAGAGTGCACTCCTACTTATTAAAAAAAAGTTAACAGTAAAACATCCTCAGGCAGGTCCTTCAGGTGGTATTCCAGAAAGAGGCATTGCTATCATAGATGACAGCTCCATGTGTGTTACTGCCCCTGAAGACCTTCCAGTGGGACAGATGTGGAGATGGAAGACAGTAATATTGATGATCCTGACCCTGTGTAGACCTAGGCTAATGTATGTGTTTGTGTCTCAGTTACAGCAAGCTAAGGTTAATTTATTATTGAAAAAAAATAAATTTGGTGTAGCCTAAGGGTACAGTATTTGTAACGTCTACAGTAGTTTACAGTAATGTCCTGGGATGGCACATTCACTCACTCACTCGCTGACTCACCCAGGCAACTCCCAGTCCTGCAAGCTCCATTCATGGAAAGTGCCCTATACAGGTGCACCATTCCCTCTCTCTCTCTCTCTCTCTCTCTCTCTCTCTTTTTCTTTTGAGACAGGGCCTCACTATGTTGCCCAGGCTGATATTGAACTCCTGGTCTCAAGTGATCCTCCTGCCTCAGCCTCCCAAGTAGCTGAGATTACAATCATGTGCCACCACGCTCAGCTTTTATCTTTTATATCTTATGTTTATTATACCCTTTCTATGTTTAAACATGTTTAGATACATAAATAGTTACCATTATATTACAGTTGCCTACAGAATCCAGTACAGTAACATGCTGTACAGGTCTGTAGCCTAGGAGTGACAGGCTATACTGAATAGCCAAGGTGTGTAGGAGGCTATCCCATCCAGGTGTGTGTAAGTATACTTTGTGTATCCCAGTCGTTAAACAATGAATGACTGCATTTATGCCTTGTGGGCTATATGATCTCTGCTGTAATAACCCAACTTTGCCACGTAGCCTGAAGGCAGCCATAGAAAATATGTAAATGAATAGGTATGGTTATGTTCCAATAAAACTTTATTTACAAAAACAGGAAGTGGGCCACAGTTTGCCAACCTGTCTTAGAAGAATCAAACCTTAGAATTTCAGGCCAGGCACGGTGGCTCACGCCTGTAATCCTAGCACTCTGGGAGGCCGAGGCGGGTGGATTGCTTGAGGTCAGGAGTTCGAGACCAGCCTGAGCAAGAGCGAGACCCCATCTCTACTAAAAATAGAAAGAAATTATCTGGCCAACTAAAAAATATATATAGAAAAAATTAGCCAGGCATGGTGACACATGCCTGTAGTCCCAGCTACTTGGGAGGCTGAGGCAGTAGGATCGCTTAAGCCCAGGAGTTTGAGGTTGCTGTGAGCTAGGCTGATGCCACGGCACTCACTCTAGCCCGGGCAACAGAGCGAGACTCTGTCTCAAAAAAAAAAAAAAAACCTTAGAATTTCTCACTCACACTCTTAGGATCAAAGAATCTCTGAGTCCTAGAGCTGAGTGGGCTGTTGGAAGTCCCCCTTGAGTCTAGCAAACTCACATCCACCCCTCCAGGATGCTGTTCCTGAGTGCCACTGCCCCCAGCTGCCTGGGGCCACCTTAGGGAACATCAGCCCACCAAATAAAAACGGCTCTGAGGGAAGCTCCAGCCACACATGGGCCTGGAATTCAAACTCTGCACAGTGATCGTATTTCATAAGTCAATGAGAGGGCAGCGTGCTCTGTGTTTGGGGTGAGTCTGTTCAGGCCATTTTCTTTGTGTTTTCTTCTATACAACTTCATGTACTTGGAATATGCAGATTACTTTTTTAACAAATGGCATCTTACTGCCCTTTATGATGCAGCTTAGTTTCTCACCCAACAATAAATTATATACATCTTTCTGTGTCTATATCTATACATTTACCACATTCTTTTTAACTGCAGCATAATGTTCCACAGATTAATGGATTGCAACGTATTCATCCAGGCCCTACTGATGGATATTTAGGTTCCCAATTACAAATAATGTGTCAGGGACTATCCTTTTGCAACAGGCAAGAGTTTCTTTAGGATGGTGAAACTGCTAAGACAAAATTTACAAGGTAAATTTTAGTGGTAATTAGAATAGCTGCTGTCAAATCACCCTCTGATGAGTTGGATCTGACCTCATCTCCCACCAGCTATGCATGAGGGTCCCATTTCCCCTCACCTTCGCTTAGGTGTCATTTTTGCATCTTGCCTACTTTGCAACACTTCAAAGATCATCTGGCCAATTTGTCTAACAGAAATTCTCTTTATTTCCAGCAAGGAAGCAGATTTTAAGCACTTGGCAGAAAGTTGGGAGCTCTGCAGTCTGTCAACAAGATGGAGAAACAGAGAGTGCCACTCCCTGGGGACTGGGCATTAGCAGCACCGGCCACTGCTGGTCACTGCACCAGCTCCTCCAACTCCCAGACATCTGCTGGGCCAGGCCAGGCAGGGGAGGAGGGGCAGGTGCACAGCACTCATGTGGGCCTTCACCCAGGCCCCTGTACCCCAACCCCCAAAAAACTTCCCTGTGGACTTAACCACAGAGTTCAACGTCATTCCGAATATCCCTGAGAGATGATTTATCAAAGCTCTGGCAGAGAGCTTTCCTCAAAGCAAAGAAATCACACAGGGGAAGATGGGCAGCAAGGATAACCCAATTTTTTTTATGTCCAAAAAATTAAAAACCACTGGAGCCAAAATTTAAAGAACTAGAACAAATCAGGGGAAATGATAGACAAAGAGAAGATTTTTTTCTTTATGTAAAAAGCTTATAAAAATCATCAAGAAAAATACCCAGCCCTAATGATAAAGACACTCAGGTTCTTGTGACTCACTTGGAGCCCACACTCACTAGAGAATTCTAGATTAAAACGAGAATGGAATATCATGGTCTACCTCCCACATTGGCAAAGTTTTTTGTTTTGTTTGTTTGTTTGTTTTGTTTTTTTAAATTATATCCTGGAGAGAGAGAAGCAGTCTCATCCTTGAGAAAGTGGGTTGGAGATTTCACTTTTTTTCTTTTAAGAGGCAGGGTCTCTCTCTGCCACCCAGACTGAAGTGCAGTGGCGTCATCATAGCTCACTGCAGCCTCAAACTCCTGGGCTCAAGTGATCTTCCTGCCTCGGCCTCCCAAAGTGCTGGGATTACAGGTGTGAGCCACTGCGCCTGGCCACTTCACTCCTTTTAACCCAGCAATGCCACTAATGCAGAAATCTATCCCCACAAAATAATCCTATGTAAAGAAAAGTTCCATACACAATGATGTTTTTTGCCTATCTGTAACATTACAAAATTGGAAACAACCTGAATGTCTAATAAGGGAAGAGGAGTTAATTACAGCATGTCAATATGATGGAATGATATGTGCTTATTAAACATGATATCACATACAGATGTCAAAGCTCTAAAAATACAGTAAGTGAAACAGCAGGAGACCAACAAACACACCCCTTGTGATAATGCTGACATAAATAAACAGAGAAAACACTCCAGAAAGAAACACACCAAAATATTGGCAGCCATTGTCTTTGGGTGGAGAGATTAAGATTTTCTTCTTTTCTAATTTTTACATATTTTTAATGCATGCATTATTTTTTATAATAAATATATTTGTTTATCAATCAGGCAGAGACCACACTGTGCGTATATTCTGTTAAGTGACCACCCAGCTCAGCAAGCATTTAGGATTAATAGTAACTACCTAGTACTGGCATGATTTACTGAGCACTTACTATGTACCGCATCTGACTGTGCCACGTGCTCGGCCTGTCAGACCTCATTTGATTCTCACCATGTGGTAGGTACCTTTATCAACTCCATGTTACAAGTGGGAGAACTGAGGCTTGCAGAGGGATGTGACTTGTCTCCCTGCCTGGGCTAGAATCCCACAATTCTTGGGCTAGTAGAAGGACTAGCTGCCCACGTCAGCCCGAGTTAGAGGGGCAAGAGCTCCCTTACCGCTACAAGATCTTTCTTGAGTACCAGAGTCATGACGTCATTGGCGCACTTCGGCTGGAGCAGGGACATGAGCAGCTCTGGGCTGCAGGTGTCTTTGGGAGGAGTGGTCTGGACTGGTGCAGGTGAGGTCGGCAGGCCACCGTCTGTGGGGTACCAGGTGGACAGTCACTGAGCGCTCACTGTGCACAGGCACTAAGCTCTTCTACGGTTAGCTATACCCACCGCCCACGTGTGGCAGATGAGACAAGTGGGCTGAGAGAGGCTGAGGCACCTAACCCGGCTCACACAGCAGAGCTTCACCCACGCTGTGGCAACTGATCCGAGGGACGGTGGGGGAAACGTGGGGCAGGGGAAGGGGGCTGGTGCTCACCGCAGCTGGGGGCCCGCAGCGAGACGACACTGGCCAGCGGTAACTCCACAAAGGACGCTATGACGCTGGCGTTGAGCATCCGGGCCTCCCCCAGGAGGCCTTGGGGTGTGTCTGGGAGCACAAAGCCACGGATGTTCTTCTCTGGAAAGATCTTGAAGGAGTACTCGCCAGTGGTCTAGTGGCAGGGAGAGAGGCAGAACACGGTAAGGGGCACTGCAGGCTGGCTGGGGTTACGCCAGGACTGGTCCTGCTCTCCACTCTGCCTGGCCTCCTTCCCCTTGTTCGCTGGCTCCTGTTTGTCTTTCAGCTCAGCTCAGGGTTCCCCTCTCCAGGAATCTTTCCTGACCGGTATGCTGGGTTGGGGGCTCCCCAGCCGATCAGGGAAGGCTTCCTGGAGGAGGTGGCCCCTAGGCGAAGGTCTGAAGGAAGAACAAGTGGTGCATAGAGGAAGACTGCTGAGGCAGAAGGACCCTCGTGTGCCAAGGTCAGGGCTGGAGTGCTGGTGCAAGAGGTGGCCTGGCAGCAGAGGTTGGCAGTTTGGGTTTTCTGTTTGGGCAGCTGCAGGACTCACCCAGATCTGCACGTTGTGGTTGGCGTCGATGAGCCAGGACACGTAGGGTGGACCCTGCAGGATGAGGACGGCGTCGGGATCCCCAGACGCGCAGCTCAGTTCCACCTTCACTGTCACTGTCCGGGGCCTGCGGGGAGACAGGTGGCTGCGTCAGCGTGGGCGGGAATGCTGACCCGGCCAGGCCAGGCTGGCAATGGGGCCCGGCGTCCGGTGGGCAGCGGCTGCACTGCCACCTGGCCAGGGGTGGGTCTAGGGGACTGGGGTGGGACTGGGGCGAGGTCGGGCCCCTCCGGGAGGGGCCTGTTGGGACCGGGCCCTGGAGGCAGGTGAGGGCCACCGAGCCCTTACCTGGCTGGGGCGGGACTTAGTAAGGGGCGGGGCCTGGCGGGGCGGGGCCCGGCGCGGTCGGGGAGCGCCCTTACCCGGCGGAGGAGCCCGGCAGGACCCTGAGGATGTGCGCCTCCTTGTGGCCGGCCACGCCTTCCAGGCGGCAGCCGCGAACCAAGGCCGGGGCCTGCGGCTGCCATTCGAGCGTGCGGCCCATGTCGCGGCGGGCTTCCGGCAGGCAGTAGGACGGTGACTCCTGGGCTGTGGAGACAAGCGCACCTCAGTCCGCTCCCTGAGCGACCCGGCACATAACACAGAGCCTCACCCTCACCCACAGCCAAAGGCAGTGTGGTTGCGGGGCGGGCAGGAGGGAGCCCCACAGGTGGAGAGGCATCGGAGGACCTGGGTTCAAATCTCCCCTCCACCACTGACCTGCCGAGTGACCCTGTGCAAGTCCCCGGGCCTCGTTTCTTCATTTGTCAACACAGGGTCAACATAAGGGCTGAGCCCATGGCACATGTTAGGATGCAGCCCCGCACCCACCCAGCACATAACCCCATTTTAATCTTTCTTACAGCTTTTACCAAAACCTGAAATTATAGAATTTATTTTTCTGCGTGCATGTTTATTGTCAAATTCCTCATCAGCTCCAGGAGAGCAGAGCCTGGGTTTGTCCCCACAGAGTCCTCAAATGCCAAACATAGGGCTTGGCACATAGTTCACGCACAATAAATAATATGAAAGTGCTGTTTTTTAGGTCAAAAAACTGGCCTTTCACACGGTTCGATCTGCTATTTGGTGAAAGGGGACTAACTTGCTGCGCCCAAGTCTGAGGAATGGGCCAGAGGAGCTCAGATCCCTGCAGAGCGGAGCCCTGGCCCAGACTGGGGAACCTCACCTTGGCCCAGACGGAGGAGGATGCTGTGGGGGTCGTCCAGCTCAGCAGCAGCGGTGATGGGGGCCTGTGCAGCTGCCCAGTCCAGGATCTGGCTCTTGGAGGTGAAGGGGGGCAGCTGTGTGGTGTTGACTCCAGGGAGCTCTTGGGTGAGAAACACGTTGGGGTTCTGGGGAGACACACAGAGGCTCAGAGTGCTGTTCTGGGCTGCATGCATCCCGTCTGCCCATGCAGGAGGATAGGAAGTGATTTGGGGAGTCAGCCCATTGGCTGAGAAAAAGCAGCCAGGGCTGAGAATGTCAGCCCAGAGCCCCCCAGATGCCCCCACCCCAGTCAGATCAGCCGATTTTCCCTTCCACATCCTTGTTCAGCTGCCTGTCCACCCCTCCATAGTTGCCCTCATTCAATCCACATATAATGACATCATGTGGCTGTCTCCCCTTGTACTCTGAGGGTCCGTGAAGGATGATGTCTACCTTGCCCATCCTTGCACAGTGCTTGACACATAGTAGGGACTGAGAAATATTTGTTTGACTTTGTGCTGGGCCCTGGCCCCCACAGGGACCCTGACGTGCCAGCTTCACCCTGACACCTGGGTGCTCCCCACACGTGGGAAGTGAGGGAGGAAGGGAGGAAAGAAGAAATGGGTGAATGAAGGAATTAATGAATTAAAGACAGAGAGGGATGGTCCTTGTTCTGGGGGAATCTGACCATTCAGAAACTCGATATGCATCAAGTCATTTGAAGCAAAAGAAGACAGAGAATATTATTTAATAAGAAACAAAGGGGCGAGACAGTGCCCCGGTTGATCAAGGGTGGGGAATCTGGGCCGCCTCCATTGCCAGTGCCTCAGGAGAGACCCAGGTGGGTTGGGGGGAAGAAACAGGAGGACTTCCTGGAGGAGATGCTATGGGGAATGAAGGATTCAGAGGAAGCTGTTGGGGCCATGGACTCAGAGTTTCCTCTGAGTTCCATGTCCAAAGCCAGCGGCATTGAGCCAAATGAAGCAGCGGCAGCATAAGGGTTTCAGGCTAGATGCTAAGGGGGACTGCCAGACAGTGACAGTGGGCAAGACATCACAGAATGGGCACCTACAATGAAGCACCATACCTTCCCTGCAGAAATTTAACAAGGGGGCAAGGTGATGAGCACCCTGGGTGCAGAACCCAGCCCCCACTGCAGGCAGGGCTGGGACAGTGGCTTAGAACTGGGTTGGGGGGATGGATCTGCCATGTCGTACATCCCCTGTCTGCAAAATGGGGATATAGGAGGGACTAAAGCGCCTGGCACCAAGGGCCAAGCCCTGCTGGGCCTCTGCCTCTGGCCCCTCTCTGGTCTCGGCTCCACAGCCCCCTCCGCGGGTATTTTTAGCCCAGGAGGGAGGAAAGAGCACCCAGGCTGAGGCTGGAGCCCAGAGCCCGCGGGCGGCTGCAACCTCCCAGCAGGCTGGAGCGTTTCATGTTCCTGAGTCATCCTGGGCTCTGCCAGGCTCAGGTCCCGCTGGCAGAGGGGGAGAAGAAACAGGGGAAGATGGGGAGACGGGGGTGCTTTTCCGCCCTCTGTGGCACCTTGACTTCCCCTCTGGGTGCCAA
Organism: Lemur catta; assembly: GCF_020740605.2. Classification (NCBI taxonomy): domain Eukaryota; kingdom Metazoa; phylum Chordata; class Mammalia; order Primates; family Lemuridae; genus Lemur; species Lemur catta. The sequence continues at coordinate 7,689,029 of NC_059137.1, read as the reverse complement.
GGCTTGGCCCCCATGGTTGGATTTGTCCCTCTCCCTCCTTCCTGGGGGCTTTCCATGCTGGCTTGGCCATGTCCGTCTGTCTCTGTGCCGTCCCTGTCACCAGTCTGGATGCTTCATCCCTACTCCTCACCCCTGCTTCTCTCTCTGTCTCTGGGCCTGTCTCTCGTCTCTGCGGGCCCCTGAGCTGTCCTCTCCAGCGTCTGTCTGTGCCTCCCACAGTGGCCGCCCTCTCCCTGTTTCCATGTTTCTTTGTGTGTGTCTCCTCCCTCACCCTCTGCTTTCTCTGCTGTAAACAACAGCTGCTCACATCTGGGGGCCACCTCCTGGAGCCTTCCCTGTGGAGGAGGCAGTGCTGACCGGCCACGGCCTCCTCCAGCCCCGGGACGCTGGCTGTGGCTCCCAGCCAGCTGAGCTCCTCTCTCTGGTGGATGTGTCCAACACTTACAGCTTGATTTTTTTTTTTTTTTTTTTTTTGAGACAGAGTCTCACTCTGTTGCCCGGGCTAGAGTGCCGTGGGGTCAGCCTAGCTCACAGCAATCTCAAACTCCTGGGCTTAAGCGATCCCACTGCCTCAGCCTCCCCAGTAGCTGGGACTACAGGCATGTGCCACCATGCCCGGCTAATTTTTTCTATAAATATATTTTAGTTGACCAGATAATCTCTTTCTATTTTCAGTAGAGACGGGGGTCTTGCTCTTGCTCGGGTTGGTCTCGAACTCCTAACCTCGAGCGATCCACCCGCCTCGGCCTCCCAGAGTGCTGGGATTACAGGTGTGAGCCACCGCGCCTGGCCAGCTTGATTTTTTAAAAATAATTTTTCTCCAAAGTAGGCCAAGTAAATTAAAGCAACTCTTGCAAATTCAACAAAGTGTAAAGAACAAAATAAACGTCTCTCCTAATCCCACTTCCCAGCCATGACCACTGTTAACACCTTGTGAGATTTCCTCCTGGCCCTTTCCCTCTGTACAGAAATATTTTCCAATATATATCTTTGTGAAAAGTGAAAAGATTATTTTATGGAATATCATTGAGTCCAATCCTCCCACTGGACAGATGGGCAAACTGAGGCTATATGAGGACCCGAGTTGGCCAGGGTTGAACGTCAACCTGATTCCCACCTCTGGGTCTGGACCCCACCCGAGATCCTGCTGCTCACTGGGCTGTCTTTGGCAGGCCCTGGGGAGTAATGTCAGATGAACAGGAGAAGCAAGGCTTGACCACTGGGGTGGGAGACCCTGGTCCACAGGGAAGGACACAGGGACCTCCCATGGCCAGTGCCTGAGCCCGGGACTGGAGGTAACACACTCACAGAGGCCAGGTGAAGTGGGATTCCCAGGGCCTGCAGCTGCAGGAAGACATTCTTGTCTGTGCTGAGGACCAGAAGCACCTCTTGGGGCCGACTGCCATTTTGCTTGGATGCCTGGACAGTCAGCTCCAGTTGCGACACCTCCTGCAGGGGGCAGGGAGCAGAGGAGAGACACACACAGACCAGTCAGACTTGCATAGGTTGTGCCACCCTGACACATTGATGAGTTCACCGTTGGCTTCTACTGCACTCTTCCCTGCCTGGCCCATTCGCCCTGGCCCAGCCCTCAGGACTTGCTCAGAAACTATCTGCTAATGAACGAGGGAGGTCAGTCCCAGCAAATCCAAAGAGAGAAAAATAATTGGGCTGAGCCTGAACTTCATCCAACAAATCAATCAAGGTTTATTATTTCTACTAATCGCTTGCTGTGTACTGGGCCTTAGAGAGTGCCCAGGGCGTGGAGACAGTGACCTCTCCCCCCATTGTCCCCCACTCCCTCACTGGCAGTCCCTGTGTGACAACTCTGCTTGCAGCCCATATGAGACATTCACACTGCTCCCCCAGTTTGCAGCATTCCTGTTTCCCTTATTAGTCTCAAGTATGAAAACCCTGGGGGCTTTTTTGGTATAATACCATTATTTTAGTATAAGAACGTGAAGTTGAAATCAGGTATGTCTTGAGATGTACTGACTGCATTAAAAGTTCTAAATGACCAATGATATATGCATTTAGAATGTTTTCATAACACCACCACCACCTAACACTTACATAGGGCCTACTATGTGCCAGGGCTGTTATAAGTGCTTTACACATTAACTCAATTTAATTCTTGCAACAACCTTAAGAGGTAGGTACCATTCTTATTCGCACTTACTGATTTGGGAACCGAGGCACAGAGAGGTGAAGTCATTTGCCCAGGATCACACAGCAAGCCAGTCAGGGGCTGGTATTGGTACCTGGGCAGGTAGGTCTGCTCCTACCCACTGTACTGCCCTTGCACATTTTTCCCCGCCTTCTTCCCAAAAGAAAAAGAACACAGCAACCCATGAGACAAAGCTGCTATTGAAAGAATGACCTCTGCTCTGCTCAAAGACCTTCTGCACCAGTGGTGTGTGAACAGGTGAGCACTGAGACTAAACCTGGTCTGTGCCCCACCACCAACACTCAAGGCCAAAGGCAAACGGAAACATTTTGCTGAAACGCAGACTCCAGCTGCTGTCAGGTGAAGGCTGGCAGTCTAAAAGATGACCCAAAACGTCTCCTCAAAGCTATGAAAAAGGAGACTAGTGTTTCACAATGAAGACACCAGTGGAAAGTTTGGAGATTTATCTTCTAATCATCTCCTTGCCATTTCCCCAACTGATATCACAAAGCCAGTGACAGTGTTGCAGCCACTGGAAAAATCTGCCCAGAAATATTTCCGTTATCCAATAATGACACCATAGTCACTCTTTGCTTATGAGTTTGCTCTTTAAAACAAAAAAGAGCAAATATTATTTTGCTTTCAATTTCACAGATAATTTTTTTTCATTTTAGTGTGCTATTCAGGTTGGTTATTTTAAAATTATTTTTATGCTAATTTATAATAGCCTAATAAGATACATTTCAAATTTATGTTTGTATCAGTTCACACGTTTGATTAATGTTTTCTAATGGGTTTATAACTTTTGGCTTTCCAAATACATTGTTTCCTCAATTTTTAAAAATATTATGCATTCTAAACACTTTAAAAATTAAACGCTGGTCTGCAGTTTGCATAAACTGGCTAAAAAAAAATTAAATGCTGGATCTAATGCCATACTTTGATAAAATATGTCATACATCTAAATGTCAGAACTGACATTTTGTTCCAGGATTGTGATCACTGCTGGAAATTCACCGGAGCGAAGCGAGACCCACGTCCACTGTGACGGGAAAGGCCCAGGCACGGCCGATCTGCCCACAGCACTGGGGACGGACCCACCCGGCCTCTTTACCCTGATTGCGTCTGTGCTGTTAGCTCAAACAATCGAATATGGTTGCACAACTCTGTATACACCAAAACCGCTCAACTGTAGACTTTAAATGGGTGAATTTTGTCTCAATAAAGCTATTAAAAAAACAATTGAATATCAGTTGAATTACTGATATTGAATTACTGCAAAGTGGCTTCTCCTGGTTCCAACTAACGGGTGCCTGGCCCTGTGCTGAGCATGCTGCACGTGCTATCTGACCCAAGCACGTTCTCCCGTTTTACAGATGCAGAAAATAGAGGCTCACAGAGGGAAGCTGCCAAGGGAACTGCTGGTGAGTGGTGAAGTCAGGAGCCCAGGGCACGTTGGCCTGGTGCCAGAGTGGAGCCCACAGTCCCTGGACCTCTGGGCAGCTCACTTGGACCACGTCCTCCCTCTCAACCACAGCTCTCTCCTCCACTGCCCCATGGTCTGTCACTGTCCAGCCCATCTGTCCGTCCCCACCTGGAGGAGAGAACTGCAAGGCCCCCACACAGTGAATAGAAGGTCTCTGGTTTGGCAGACTGCGGCCAGGAGATGCCACAGGTTGCAGCGAGATCCGTCCTTTGCCTCTTGGGCACACCCACCCACAGGCCGAGGGTGCTGCAGGAGCCAGGGAGTACAGGCCCTGAGCTGTGAGGGAAGAACCCTGTGACTGTCCAATCCTACTGCTGCTCTGCACTGTCCTTGTTCCTCTCTGCGTCAGTTTTGTAATCTGTGAAATGGGGGCAGACAGGGTCGGGAACCCATACCAGCTGGGGCTGTGGATAAAGGAAGCGAAAAAAGGGAAGTGGAGGTCAGGGCCCGGTCATGCTGGGGTGAGGGCATTAGGAGGCTGGAACTTCGGGACACTTGTCATGACACTCAGCTCTTCTCCTGGAGCTCACAGACCAAACCCACCACTGAGCTGCCACCAAGTCCTTCCCTGCAGAGTTGGGGGATGGCAGGGGTGGGGGCAGTCACACCGCAAGTGAGTAGCTTGGAAAAGTGGGGCGGCTGAAAGGCTGTGTGTGTGCTCCGGGTCTCTGAGTGCCAGGCCAGGCCAGGAGGACACCAGCCAGTTACCAGGAAAGCCCGGTCAGGGTTTCCACACCAGACATTTGCATCCCACAGCCCTGACTCACCGCTACAGCTGCTCACACGCACAGACTTCCCTCTTCCCTCCCGCCCAGGGCTCAAAGGCAAAGAAAGGCCCCTGCCTTGCCCCCACCCCAAGCTCCCAGCCTTCCCAGTGGGATGCTGGGAGTTCTGGCAGACGGGCCAGCCCTCTGCCCCCAGCCCCGCCAGTCACGGCCTGCCCAGGCCCCCTCCCTGAGTGGGTGGATGGGAGCCCGAGTTTCTATTTTTGTGCCAGTATCCCACAGATGCCATTGTTGGCCCAGCCGTAGGTGGCGGGAAGGGGGGATTTCGGTGAGGAGGCCCTGAGTGCTAGTAGCCACTTATAGAAAGTCGCTTCCAGTAATTCTTCTAGGAGTGGAGCCTCGGGGCTGCCTGCAGCCCCCACCCTCCCAGAGTCTGACCGGAGGCGGTCAGATTGTCGCCAGCCGTCCCTCTGTCCACCCCAGAAGACTCAGATGGTACATAGAGGCAGGGTGGCAGGGGAAGGGGGTCAATGCCAGATAGACCTGAATTCAAATGTGGGCTCAGTGAGTAGTAGCCTATGACCCTGGACAGTCACTGCTCCTCTCTGGGCCTCAGTTTCATTATCTAGAAAATGGACTGAACAATAGGCCCACTTCACGGACTTGTGAGGATTCAGCGTGATTCTGCCTGCAAAGCGGGTTGTCCAGTGCCAGCTAACTATGTGGGGAGCTTGGCCTTCATCCCCTCTGCCTCTGCCTTGTGCACTCATCCAGAGAAGCACTACGGTTTAGGGGCTGCTAGGGCTGGTGTTAGAGGTGGGCCACAGTTACCAAGAATCGTGACACACCTCAGCCACGCCTCCCAGTGGCATCCCCTCTCTGGGCCTCAGTCTCCCCATCTGTGCAGGGAAGAGTGGGATCAATGATGTTCTAGAATTGTGTGGCCTCTGGATTCCAACCTGTCTCATGGGGGTCCCAGGATTTGGCATCTAGGAGTCCTAGTCTCCAGCCAGGGGGGCCACAGAGTGGGCTTCCAGAACCCCCTGGGGAGATATGCTTCCTCCCCAGCTGAGGGGCCCCTGGTCCCTCTGGTGCTGCTGGTGGTCGGCCCAAGCCCTCCTCAGCTCCCCAACTCACTTGCCCACCTGAGAGGCCAGGGCTGGGCCCAGCCTGGGGCTTCCATGCTCACAAAGGGAGACAGGAAAATGCACAACTTTGTCCTCAGGAGCTTGGCAGAAAACAAGACTAACACCTCCAAACAACCAGACATAAATAGCAAGCGACACCACCAACCCCCTGGGGATGGCCAATCAGCAAATGCTTATATGCACGTACATTTTCTCCTTCCTTCTTTCCTTCTTCCCTCCTCCCTCTCTTCCTTCCATTACCTATCCATTCACATAACCATCTACCCACCCATCCACCCATCTACACATCCACCCATCCATCCACCCACCCATCTACCTACGCACCTACTCATCTACCCACCCATCCAACCACCCACCCACCTATCCATTCACTTACCATCCACCCACCTATCCATCCACCCATCCATCCACCCACCCACCCACCTACACATCTACCTATCCACCCATCCATCCACCCACCTATCTACCCATCCACCCATCCATCCATCTACCCACCCACCTATCCATCCACCCATCTACCCATCCACCCACCAACCTATGTACCCATCCATCCATCTACCCACCCATCTACCCATCCACCCACCCACCCACCTATCCATCGACTCACCATCCACCCACCCACCTATCCATCCACTTACCCTCCACCCACTCACCTCTCCATCCACTTACCCGCCCATCCATCCCTCCATACCCCCAACCACCCAGCCATCAGATATTTACTCTTGGGCTGACTCCAAGCTGGACACCAGAGATACAGCAATGACAGGGCAGATGCAATCCCTGCCCAGCCTGTCTGTCCCCAGTCTTCTCCCCTTCACCAAGCTTGCCTCTAATATTTGCAAGGCCTGGGACAAGAATACAAATGGTAGCCCCTGGCCCCAGCCCACTTTCCTTCTGTTCACCCTGATTCAGACAGCATAGCAAGGTGCTTGTGTGTCCGTGTGTGGACACCCCAGCCCAGATGCCCAAGCTCACCGTGCCCACCCCCCAAACAGCCAACTCAACCATTCTTGAGGTCTAGGGGAGCTCACATCAGCCAAGCAGTGTCCCCTCTAGGGCATGGAACAAGAAACAGCCCCACCCAGCCCTGGGAGGAGGTTCAGCTCCATTTGGGCAAGGAATTTTGGGGTGCTGGGTACCCAGAGCAAGGTCTAGAAGGGAGGAGTACAGGTTCCACATGGGGATATCCCTTCAGCCCTGCAGATTCCCCACCCTGGGCAGGGAAAGACCACTTCCTCTGAGACCTGGGGCAAGGGCCCCCCTTGCCCAGGCCTGAAGGCTGCCCTGCCTTCTATAGCCCCTCCAGCCTCCCCGCTGGGGTCCCTCCTAGCTCTCTGCCTGAACGGCCTTGCCTGCTCCTCTGGCGGGGAGTGAGTCAGTGCCAGGGCCTGGCAGGTTCTGGCTGCATGGAGTGGGTGGGGTCTTCAGCGCCCCTGAGTTTGCCGCCACTGGGGTGAATCAGCCACTGACCGAGCTCTGCCCCGCCGGGCTGCCGGGTTTGTCAGCAGGACGGCAGATCAGCAGCGAAGTGGGTCTGGCGGGAATCGCTGAGACACCAGCCTGGTTTCCTGTCTCCGCGGGTCAGGATGTGACCCTGGGCCCCCTCCCGGAATCCAGGCTCCGGCCTGCCCTTCGGGGACCCAGCGAGATAGAGCCCCTGCCCAGCAGCCCTCGGCTGCCTGCAGACTTCCCAGCACACACTGACCGTCCCTTCCCCGAGCTTCTTGGCTGCCTCGGCCCCTCTGCCGCCCACCCACAGGAAATCTGAGGATTCTGAGGCTGCGCGGCGATGGACAGGAAAGCTGCTTCTCTGTGCCAGCGACCGGAGAAGCCGGCCATAGGTCGGGAGGGGTCGGGCTGGCTGCTGACACAGCCGCCACCCCCACGCCCACGGCCCACCCACGTGTCTTGCCCTCGGCATTTGCTCATGCAGTGCCCTCTGCCTGGAATGCCCTGGACCCCCTCTTTGGCTACATCCTGGGGGCCTCTTCCCCCTAATGCTGTTTCCCTCCACAATCAGCGCTCTTCCTCCTGTCACCTGCAGCCCCTGCTGATTCCATCACTGATCACCAGGGCTGCTGTGCCCACCTCTGCCTCCTTGGCCTGCGTGTGGGTCAGGCACAGGGCCCCACTCTAACTTCTCTCGGCATCATCACTGCTCGATGCAGGCTGGGTGCAGAGCAGGCACCTGGTGAGGGCTGTGGACCCCATTCCTAGGGGCTGTCTGGAGAGGAAGGCACCTCTCAGGGAAACCACAGGTTCCCCAGTGATGCCACAGAGTCTGGTGGGACCATGGGCCCAATCCTTGGGGCAGGGAGGCCAGGGGCACCGGAGGCAGGCCCAGCTCCCTGCGGCTGGACCTCCGCTGCCCCTGCCTCATCTGTCCTGTGGCGATAACCTTTGAGGTTCCCATTAGTCAACCGATGTGCAGATGTTCTGTAAACTGTAGCATCCCTGGCAAAATGATGGCGTTTACGGGTGGGGAATGGAGAAGTAATAGTCACAGTACCCATAGCTACTGTGCATGGAGCAGTCACCCCAGCAGGCCCTGCGCTCAATATTTCACCTGCACCATCCTGCCAGATTCTCACACCGCCCCTGTGAGGTGGGTACTATTTTCACCTCCATGTTCCCTGGGAAAACGGAGGCTTGGCGAGGTGACCTCAAGAGATGCAGCTATAAGTGGTGGAGCCAAAGTTCAGTTGGAGAGCTGTCTGCCTCTAGAACCGTGTTCCTAACCTCTGCGCCGAGATCACACAGCCGCACACACATTCATTCCTACACACATTCAACAGTTATTTGGTTCACGCCCGGCCCTGGGCCAGATTCTGCTACTCTGTGATTCTCAGGTGAGCTCCTGAGCCCAAGAAAGGTATCTGTATGCGAGAGCGGGGAGAAGGGCCACCCTCTGCACACCAGGTGCTGCGTGAAGACTGGACCCTGGGTGTCCCGAAACCCAGCACTCTCCACCACCTCCTCAAACATCCCTCGCAGCCCTGGAACTTGCAGCCTGCCTGGCTCCTTGAATTAAGAGTTAGATGCCCCATGGACTGAGTTCTCCGGAAGAGGCAGAGTGTGACATGAAGATTCTGTTGTCACGAACTCAAGGATCCTTGGAATATGACATGAGTTACAGTTGCACCCTCACCATGCCCCTAAAAGCCCCCCAAGGACTGTCCCTGCTCACAGGATAAAGACCAAACTCCCAAACACCGTAATATGGCAACAGACCTTTTCCATCTCCTGCCCTGCTCCCGGTGAGCTGCCAGCTCCTGCCACATGCTGGCCCCAGCCCCAGCCACTCCCTCTGCTTCTGCATTCGTGCTGTCCTCTGCTCCTCCCGCTGCCTCCTCCACTTGGGGAGCCCCTGGCCATTGTCCAGGACGCCCTGCCTCCTGCTGTAGCAGCTGGAGTGCCCCTGCTCCCGGAGAAGCTCCAGTCACTTGGGTCCCGGCTGTCTGTGTGCACACCTGTCTCCCACAGGCCTGGACACTTGGCCGGGGGCTTCCTCCAACACTGGCCCACTGTTGAGTGATTAGGGTCGGGGGATCCCCATCACTCAGAGCAGGCACAGGGACCTGAACACCAGAACAAACGAAATGAACCTATAGAGGACAATCTTATTTTGAATATCGTTACCAAATGTCAAAAAAACTACAATGCCTATGAAAACCGCATAAAGTGTGTTTGGCACTATCTATGGTTTGGAAATTATCAAAGCCCACAGTCCTCAAGGCAGGCAGGGTGGTGGGGAGCGGGCCCCCCGATATTGGTGGTCTGGGCACTTGCTTATCACCGCACAAACGCAGGGCGATTTAACAGCTCTGGGGGCAGATTGGCCATAAGTTTACCCTGAGCCAACGCTGCTAAATCGCTACCAGGACCTACGGCCTCAGAGCCAGGTGTGGCCTCCAGCCCAGCCCAGCCACCTGAACACTGAGATCCACCAGGAGTCCCCAGGGATCTGATGTGAATCCTGGCCTTGGGTGTGTCTTGCCACCTCTCTAGGCCAGCCTCAGTTTCCTTTTTCCAAGCAGTGGGGATAATGAGAGACCCTGGCAGATGGGCTGCTGGAGGCTTAACACATGTGAGATGCTTAATGCCTGGCGCACTGCAGGCCCTCGCATGGTACCCAGCACACGGCGGCACTTAACAAAGGTGTTATGATTATTAAGAGGGACAAACTTATCAGACGAACTGACAGCTGGCCTTCGGAGGGCTCTCCTGGGGAGAACAGTCCCAAGGCTGCATTGCCGGCTTTGGATCTCTGAGAGGTCACATGTGTTCAATGGGGGACATTCCAGGGAAGAAGATTTGGGCTCAACTGAGGGAAGCACTTTTCCAAGTTCAAGCTGTGGCTCTGAGAAGCCATGAGACCCCATCATCGGAGGTTCGTAAGCAACAGCTCACCTGGCCCAGCATCCCCACCCCGAACCTGGCTCCTCTCCGCGCAGTTGCCCGCCAGACCCAGCCCTTGCCACCCAGGTCTTACGGTGGCATCCGTAAGCCTGCCCTGATCCTGGGCCCTGCCCCAGAAATGGCATCCCTTTAGGGGGCCTGTGGGATGCCCACACCACTGTCTTGGAAGGGGGCCTGGCGAGGACTCAGCCACTACCCCGGGGACAGCCACGAGGAAGGCACCCCTCATCACATCAGCCCTGGAGCTTCCTCTGGGCTCCCCTCCCAACCCTGCCATGGGGCACTCACCCTTGAGAACTTCAGGAAGAGGACGTGGACTTCGAGTATAGCGTTGGGGACCTTAGCCACGCAGCCCTCAGAGACCTGGCTGGTGGTATATGTCACCTCGCCCCTCTCGGGGTCCACAGGCTGTAGGTCACAATGGATGGTTTCTGCAAGACCTGTTGGAGAAACACAGGCAGAGAGAGGATCAGGTAAGAATGAGGTGACAACAATGACTGCCACTCTCCAAATGCCCATGAGGTAACTTGGCACGAACTAAGTAGCTGCCCTACTAGGTGGATATCATTCTACCCATTCTGTGGATGAAGAAACTGAGGCTCAGAGAGGAAAAGTCTCTTGCCCAAGGTCACAGTGCTACTAGGTATAGAGTTGACGAATAAGTATGTCCCCTGCAATTTTGGGATATACTAATACTTTTAAAAATTTACTCATTGTTTATCTGAAATTCGAATTTAACTGGGTATCCTATATATATATGTATATATAAAATTTACAATTTATTTATTTTTTTAGCGTCGGACCATAGGTGCGAACCACTGCGTCCGGCCCATCCTGTGCCTTCACTGGCGACCCTAACTGCACGGGAGGCCCTCCTGCGAACCCAAGCCACAGCGGGGTCACTCCAAGAAGGTGAGAGCTGAGGTCGGCAAAGCCCCCTCCCATGCCGCGAGGAGGCTGGCGAGAGGGTTGAGAGTTTCCCGGCCCCAAGGGGCGGGTGAGCCGAGAGGGCGGCCCAGGTCGGGCGGCTGCCACTGGGTCTGCGGAAACGCAGGTCCTGAGGGAACGGAATGGAATTTCACCCCGACCCGGCAGAGGAGGAAGAGGAAATGAGGCCCCTACACCTCGTCCGAAGGAATGTGCTGAGGAAGGGGGGCTCCGGAGGAGGGAAGGAGGACAGAGAAGGGGAGACTGTTTGGAAGTTTGTGTCTCCATCTTGTCGCGCTCACTTCCTGTTTTCTTGGAGATCAAAGATGGGCGCGGGGACCGGCCTCAAGTCCAGCCAACACCAGCTCAGAGGAAGGGGGCGGGGAGGCCTCTTCTGAGTCCTAGGCTGTCCGTAGCCTCACCTGGCCTCCTTCCTCACCTTTCCACAGCTTGTTGGGCTCCGGCCCCCCAGAGGTCAGAGCGGGGTGTAGGATGGCCACCCCTCGCCACGGCAACGCCACCCCCGGCCCCATCCTGGGAAGGAGAAGCTCTGCACAAGGGCCTTCTGGCAACCACGGGGGCCCAGCCTTGTAAGTCCCGGCTCTGGCCCTTTCCTGCGGGTGCCAGGGGCTCCAGCGTGCCTGAGCAACATGGCATTTTGGTTCAAAGCAAGGACCCCGGAGCCAGGCGGACCTAGGTTTGAATTCCAGGCCCAACACTCACTAGCTTCGGTGAACGGTTTCACCCCTTGGGGCTTTAATTTCCAGGTCTGTGAAATGACAGTAAGAATAGAACCCACATAATCCACAGAGGTTCTTGGGAGGACTCCATGGGACAGGGCATGTGGCAGTTCTTTTTATTACAATAATTCTATTGACTTCAGTCTCTGCAGAAGAGCCGACCGTCTAAGGGGCGGGGTGAAGTGGCAGGATGGGGCAGCCTCCAGGCGAGGGTCCTCTGGGTCTCCCTCACCCCGGTAGGCTGCTCAAGGCCAGTGCCAGTTCCTGCCGTCTCATCCCCCTCTGACCCACCGTCTCCCTTCCCTATGGGGGTGCACAGGCTCCTCCCATACACATGGGGAGACTGAGGCAGGAGAGGTCACATGCACATGGCTAGGCCTGAGACCCACCTCTCCCCACCTGACCTGAGGTCTGGCCTGCGGACTAGCCCAGCACCTCCCTCCTTCCCTTTGGACTTGCCCTGCCCCCTCCCCAGACTTCCAGGAACCCCAGTTCCTCCGGATTGCTGGATCACTGGGGCCGCCTGGGGCCGCCGCCTGGGGCCACCTCCTCCATGCCGTCAGCCAGCGGGAGAGGCCACAGGCCTGGCCATTATGTAATGATCAGATAACAGGCCAGGCTGGGAGATCAGATAAGAGGTCCATTTATTTTGGGGCCTTTTCGAATCCTGGCCGCCCCCACCCCCGCAGACGAGAATGGGGAGACAGGAGGGAGTGTGACGCCTGGGCCTGTCTCCGGAGCCCGAGGCGGGCCCAGACCAAGCTGAAAACAATCCCCTGGCACCAAGGGAAACGCTGGCCTCCCGGGACCAGTTAGAGGAGTGAGAGACCCAGGAGCCACCTCCTCAGCACTGACCCCTCTCTGCTCCCCACCCACGAGAACACAGCCACCCCCAGGGCTTTCCAAACGGCTGCCCCCAACATCTTAAAGGCCACAGAGGATAATGGTTAAGAAAAGTCCCGGTCAAATCCCAGCTGGGCCTCTTAAAAAGCTGGTCACCTTGAGCAGAAGCCTAACCTCTCTGAGCCTCAGTTTCCCCACTCGCAGACCAGCAATAGCTGTAGAAGACGCTTCCCTCGTGCTGGGGGCCAAGGTCCCATCTCCAGGCCTTACACACATGAACTCATCTGACCCTCACGGCGGCCCTGGGAGGCGGGTGCTGCTGTTACACCCATTTACTGTGAGGCCACTGAGGATCGGGAAGTTAAAGAATGTGTCTGAGGTCACCCAGCCACTCAGTGGCAGGGGCTAGATTTGACCCCAGGTGGTCTGGCTCTAACACTTCGAAGTGGGTGCTCTGGACACAGCGGCTGTGAATATTGTTTCATAATACCTGGGACACGAGGGCAGATACTTTTTGACAAGGGTCTTTACTGAAAAGTCTGCCCCCTCCTCTCCAGCCAGCCAGCCAGCCTTACTCCCTTCCGGGTCCCACTGCAGCCTCACGGACTTCCCAGCTGCCAGCCCTGCCACTCCCCGGCCACCAGCAAGGCTTTCCTAAGGCTCCCCAGTGCCTGCAGGGCCAAGGTCACACACCGGCAACCTAAAGCAGAGTTTAAAAGTGCAGGGATCTGACAGATGCCAAAGGCTCCGATCCTGATTCTGCCAACTCCCAGCTTCCCCTCCATGACTGAGTGTTGTCACCTGTGAAATGAGGATGATGGTAATCATAACACCTTCCTCAGCCAGTTGGTGAGTGTGGCATAAGATGACACATGCACAGCACCAATTGCTCAGGAGCTGGCAACTGCTGCCCCAATCACCTATGCCCAGTCAATGGGAGATGTGAGCTTTCCCCCAAATACATCTTGCTCCCTGCCTCTACCCCGCCCTTTCCCACTCCAACAGTCATCCTTTATTTGACCACTTAGCCAACTTCTATTCATCCCTCAAAACCCTGTTCTGAAAGTCTCATTGAAACCAATCCCTCCTTTCTTAGGTACTGATCCAGTACCTGGATGTCCTTCTAGAACCACACATGTCCTGGTGCATTGTTTTGATGGGTCTGCGTGTCTGCACTCCCAGCAGACAGTGGGCTTTTCCAACACAAAGAAAGTCTAGACCACCCCGTGTCCCGATCACTCAGCCCAGGGCTCAGAGCAGGCCAGGCATATGTTTGTTAAATTGGGTTGTCGGGCCTGCCCCTAACCTGCTGGGTGACCTGCATCAAGCCTCTCCACCATTCTGGGACTCAGTTTCCTGGGTAGTGGGTGGGAAGGACAGGACATGCTCCCAGTTCCACTGGGAGTCTGATGTCCTGAGGTTTCATCTAGGGGTGCAGGCAGGAAGAGAGGGCTACTGAGGGCAGAGGCAGGGTCCCAGAGTTGTGCTGGGGATGGGAGGGCCATCACGGGGACAGGGGAGGGGCTGACTACCTGGGGTGAGAAGAGCAGGCAGCAGGAGATCATCTCTTCGTCTGTGAAATGGGATAACAGGAGTGTCCCCTTCACAGGATTTTGCGAGGGTTCAGTCTGACGGTACACAGAGCATGCCTAGGGCAGTGCCCAGCATCCATTAAGCACTGAATAAACGTCAGCTGTTATGTTCAGCTATTCACCCCCACGCTGCCACAGGTCCTGGATGTCCTTCTAGAACCACACATGCCCAAACCAGCCCAGTCCAGCCCTGGATAGGGGTCCCGTTCAGTCTCCAAGGCTGATGCCCCAAAGCCTGGGCTGGAGCTAGGAAGTGGGGGGCACAACCAGGGCAGCCAGCTCTCCAAGTCTGCAGTGCCAGGCCACCAAGTGTGCAGGACAAATAAGCTTTGGAATTTGGGAGCAGACAGCCTGGGGTTGAAGTCGGGACCTGTCACTTATCTCACACCTCAACTTCCTCATCTGTAAACTGGGCAGAGAGGCAAAGAGCTGGCATGTGGCTGCCACATTGAGGACCAGGGGTGGGGGGATGGCTGCCTCCCTTTTGCCCAGACGCCCCCTCAGGCCCTGGAGCAAATGGACAGGACTGTCTTCAGAAGGCCAGCACGGACCCATCTGTGACCATGAGCAAGTCCCTCTGTCCCTCTGGGTCTTAGTATAACCGCCTGCCTGGCTGAGACAAGGGAGAATCCTAACGGTCATGTCCCCAGTGTCCCCAAGGACCCAGCCTCTCCTGGTTCCAGCCTTTGTCCCTCCTGGCAAACAGGAATGCAGCCTCTGAGACACAGATATCTGTGGTCTCTCCTCTGTCACCAGCCCTCCCCAGTCAGTCCCGGACCCACACAGATGGCCAGCTGCATGGGGGCTCCCAGTCACGCCTCTGCCTCATCCTCCACACTTAGGAAACACTCTTCAACCCCAGCCACCTAGTGCGGGCCGAGAGCCCCAGCAACCCGGCTCCTGGGACTCTATCCAAGTGAAATAATCCGAAATACAGGAAAAGGTGCATGCACTAAAAATGTGCACGGAGGTATTTATAACCAGAACAAAGGGGGAACCACCTACATGGTCAACAATAAGGGATGCACCAGGCGAGCAATGGCACATTTAAGAGACGTAATATCCCAGAACTGCAGGAGGATAGTTAAGGGGCCCACATGACAACATGGAAACCTTCTGGGACACGAGAAGTGTACACAAGACTCCCAAATATTGATCCATCTGGATTGAAATTACCTAAAGAATCTAGACAAAAACTAGTGTGCAATCCACCAACATGCTAACAGTGCTTGTATTAATAAAGAATAATATAATAAAATTACCTCTTATATTATAATTAGTAATAATAACATTATTATTAGTAGTAGTAATAACAATATTATTATTATAAGAGGTAACTTCCTCCTCTTATCTATTTTTTTTGCAGGGCAGGCTGAGGCGATTTAACATACGGTTAAATTACTTTGTAAAAATCTCTACACGCTTGTTCTTAAAGTCCAACATGACAGAAAAATGTATCTCAGAAAGTGAATTTCCCCTAGAGAAAACCCCAGGCTGAGAACAGTAATATTGAGTGCACATCATTCCAGAATTTTCTCTGTGCACATTGTGCACCACGACTAGTTTATCATTACAGAAACAGAATTATTGTTGTCGGGCACCTACCAGGGTGTCCCAGACATCTGTCAACAGCAGTTTTCACATAGATCTGCCTTTTGCTTGGTAACCGCTACGTGGGATTCCATTGCATGATCATTTACGTACAGGGCCCCTGTGATGGACATGTAGGCGGTTTCCAGTTGGGTTTTTGTTGCAGGTCCCCGTGGGCCATATATCTTTGCAGTGTTGGGCACGTAACTCCGTAGGACTGACTCCTGAAGGCTGAGTTGTGAGGGCAAAAAGTTATGCACAAGGTACAAGTTTAGGAGATTCTGCCAAGTTGTGCTCCCAGAAGACCGGACCTGTTTTGGACCCATTTTTGGAACTGTTCTCACCCCCTCCATGCTAAAGAGGCATGAGGATATCTGGGTCCCTCCCACTCCCAGCCCCAGCGTGGGGATCTGTGTTCCAGGCCTGGTCCAGGCTCCCATCTGCCCTCCAGGGGCCTTGGTTACCCAGACTATAAATAGTTGGGCTGGGCGGTCTGCAACGCCCTTGAGCCTGTGATCACTGGTCCGCCAGGACCAGCTCCCACCTGCCTGTAGGAGAGTGGTAAATTCCCAGGTTGTTAAATTTCTAGATTGATAAATTTAAACCGGTTGTTCGACATGGCTACTATTAAAAATTAAATTATACAAACTTACAGCTAAATAAACTATATATATATTTAAAGGTAATACATATCAAAACTCATCACTTCTGAATTGTTTTACTACAGTATTATCTACGCCCTTGAGGTTATCTGCACGGATGGTACCCTCGTGGCAGGAATACTGGCTAACTACTGTGCGCACATCGGATCCCAGCTCCGTCTGCTGAGTCGGTAGCTTGAAACCAGCAGTGTGGGAATATTTACACCATGGAAATGGACAGACACTACGAGTCAGGCCCCCCCCCCCACCGTCTGCTGTTATTAATTATTTACCGGCACACCACTGCCTTCCAACCTTTAACCTTCGGTCCTTTAAAACCAGACACTAACCCACTCATCGACAACGTGGGTCTTTCTCTAAGGACGGAGAGGAGGAGCGTGTTATCGCTGCTAGGATGGGAGAGGGCGTGGGGGAGGCTGGGCAGCCGTGAGGCGTCCCTTGGAGCTCAGGTAGGGTTCTGTCCTGGCTGTGTGAACCTGGCAGGACAGAGTCTCCATCTCCTCTTCTGTAAAATGGGGATGACAGCAGCGGCCATCTTGCAGGGTTACTGTGGGCCACATCAAATGTTCTGGGGGGTGCCGCAGGCCTGGGGTCACATCCTGGCTAAGTCACTCCATGTCTCTGAGACTCAGTCTCCCGTCTAGCAATGAAGGAGACAGTGGTGAAAGCTTTTGAGGCTGAGGTTAGGGACTTGGACATGCTGTGGGACAGGGAAGTGGCCGTCCCTGCTGCTGTTTCCCTCCTCCTTCCTGCCCACATGCGCAGCGCCCTTCTGCCCCCTCCTCCAGATCCTTCAGGAAGTCCCTGGATGTGCAGGTGGGTGAGGGTGTGTCCACAGGGCTGGCCAGTGGCCCGAGATGGCTGTGGGGAAGGGCCCAGCAGAGATCTACTTGAGTGGGACGTGGGGCTGGGGGTCCCTGGGTCCTCACAGCCCCTCCTGGTCAGTTTCAAAAGGCAGCAGAGGCCAGGACCCCTTGAAGAGGCCCCCAGGCTGAGGAGCCCGGCAGAACCCCCAGCCTGGGCCTGCACCCACTGGGGGTAGCAAAGGGATGGAGACGGGGCAGAGTGCTGCAGCCTTGGCCTGTTCAAAGGGTTCTGGGGGGCGCTCAAAGGCCCCAGGGAAGTGGAGGTGGAAGAATTTAAAGCGAATAATAAAACAGTATCAACAGCACAGAAGTGACTGGCCTGCCACACTGCTTCCCCACAACCGGGGCAGCAGCTGTTGTCATCCCTGCTGTGCTCAGAGGCCCAAAGGCAGTGCCCCAAGATCACCCTGTGAGGTACCGATGTGAGATTTGAACCTGGAGCCCGTACTCTGAGCCCAGGCTATGGGCCCTCCTACCCACATATACCTCAAATAGGAAACTCAAGGCCCAGAGAGGGCAGGGAACTCTCCCGGGGCTGCACAGCATTTTGGGGCCCAGGCTTCCTGGGGAGACACAGATGTAGCTGGGA
This sequence comes from Lemur catta, assembly GCF_020740605.2. NCBI lineage: Eukaryota > Metazoa > Chordata > Mammalia > Primates > Lemuridae > Lemur > Lemur catta. The sequence continues at coordinate 7,671,275 of NC_059137.1, read as the reverse complement.
GGGCAGACGCCAGAGGCCAGGGGTAAGCTAAATAAGTCACCCTAGTTTGCCCAAGACTTTTAACGCTGAAAGTCTTGTGTTCCGTGAAACCCCAGCAAACTGGGAGGAGAGTTGGTCACCTCCAAAGCCCCCAGGATGGCTCCACGGAGTGTGAGTGCAGGACACAAGGAGGAGGCCGTGGACTCTGGGAGCCTGGTCTGTGTACCGGGGGCCAAGTCTCCCCACCCAGGGCCCTGACCACCTACCTGTGGGGCTGAGGCTGCAGCCGGCCAGCAGCAGGGTGACAACCAGGGGGAATATGCCGCGGGCCATGCTGTCCACCCAGGAGCCTGATCGCTGGGCCTTATCCGGTGTCCAGGGGCAGGGCTGCGGGCGGGCGCCGGGGCCGGCGTGGGCTCGCACGGGGACCCGAGGGGAGCAGGCGGCCGGAGCGACGGCGTCCCTGCTCCAGCCTTCTGAGGTGGCGGCTGAGGGGTCAGGAGAAGTGGGCACAGGGACGCAGGGCCGGGCCGGGGTCTCTGGCTGCTGGATGGGTGGGGAGGGGCGCTGGGCTCCCGTGGACGGCAGTGGTGGCAGCAGTCCTGGCCCAGGGACACCGATGGAGGCTGGGGTATTACTGGCGGCAGCAGGGAGCTCCCGGCTCATCCAGCCCGGCCCAGGGAGGCAGGAAATGCGCTTCCTTAGAGAAGGGGCCGGGCCAGGCCGCCTGCCAGGCGGTAGAGGAAGTGCCACGGGCTTTGTCGCTGGGTGGGGGGCCCTGGGATGGGGGGGAGGCAGTGGGGTGGGAGGGCCCAGGCTCCAGCCTTGTCTCCCAACGCACCCCACCCTCCCACCCCACCCTCTCCAAGACCGGGGGTGGGGGTGCATTTGGCAGCCCCATGATGAAAATAGTCACCCTAGCAGCCCATCAAGGGGACATTTCCAGGGCCAGGCCCTGGCTATAGCAGCTCTTGTGGAGCTCACGACTCCATGAACTCAGTTATCCCATTTTGCGGATGAGGAAACAGAGACCTGATGCGGTGAGATAGATAATTGGTCCAAGAAGATGGCAGAGTTGTGAGACGGGTGGGTGGCACAGCTGGCTCACAGCCGCCACCAGGCTGCTGCTCCCTTGTTTATAGGCAGGAACACTCCCAATCTGGCAAGCAAGGCAGCTGGGGCTGGGGTCTTGGGCCCAGAGAGGGCAGAGGACCTGCCCAGGGCCACACACTTTGTGTCTGCTCTCTTTATGGGTGGAAAATCCTTCAGGGACAAAAGACAGCTCCAAATGAAAGGGAGACAGACTTTAATGGCATTTCTGAAGTCAGATGGCCCTGGGTTCAAACCCTGCTCTGCTTGCTCTGACCCACGCACCCTCGGGCAAGGCCCCTCTGCCCTCAGTCCCTCTGCCTGTAAAGTGGGCACAGCAGGCCTTCCTGGCCAGGCTGGGAGGTTTCTAAGGATCGGCTGCTATGAGCTCTGGGCCTGGCACACAGGAGACACTCCCCCATCAGTGCTCCCCAAACCGTCCCGTGTTCATTCTGCAAACAGTAGGCACCTACTCTCTGTGCCCATCATGGTGCTAGTCGCAGGTAGCACCTAGGGCCAGGCCAAGGGGGCGCAGAGAAGGCAGGCTGAGGAGGGGCTAGCGTTTAGGGGCTGGCCTTGGAAAGACTAGGTAAGTTGGTGAGGGAGACACGGGGTGAGGAGGCATGCCAGGCAGGGGACTGGCCTAGGCAAAGGCACAGAAGCAGGAAGTGGCCGACCACTGTGGGACAGCAGGGGTGTGGTAGGACAGGAAGCCTGGAGAGGCAGACTCTGGCCCTGCTCTGGGAGGGCCTTGAATGCCAGGACTTTATCCTGAGGTCCACTGGGAGTCATGGAGGGTTCTTGAGGGGAAGGATGCTGACAGAGCTGGGCTTTGAGAAGACAAATCTTCGTGTGTGCTGGCAGGGCCTATGATGAGATGGAGCTGGGGGGTCCTTCTCTTTATACCTGCTCTGGATCACAGATGGGGAAATCGAGGCCCAGGGCAGAAGGAGAAGGCTGGAACCCTGGGTGCCTCTGGAGGGAAGGTGTTGGTTGGGGTCTGAGGCCTGGCCCCCGGATGCCTCCCAGCCCTGTTGCCTGCTCCAGTGATCAGAGTAGGCCATGTGTTTGTCTCTGCAGGAGTTGACACGGGGGCAGGAAGGGTGGGTGTGGCTCCTTGGGTGGGGGGTGGGGGAAGGTTCGCTCGCCCAGCCCTGTGGCCGCCCTGCCAGTTCTCAGCCAACCTTGGGCGTGAGGTCGAGGGAGACCACCCTCCCCAGTGGGCCATCCCGAGGGGGACAGCTCCTCTGCCTTCTGCAGCCTTGGAGATGGGGGGCACCCAGGCAGAGGGCAGCGTAGTGTGGGTGGGGGCTGTGAGGTGTCTCCAGGATCCGTGCCCCAGGGACAGTTAATCCAGCCCCAGGGCCCGCCCTAGGCGTTCACCTTATCAGCTCTGAATCCTCACAGCTGCCGGTACTACGTTACCCCCATTTTACAGAGGAGGAGCCCGAGGCTCCCTGACATGTAGGTGACCCCAGCTGGAAAGTGGTGACCCCCAGGGCTGCCTGACCCCAAGATCAGCTCTTCCCTCGCCACCCCCTGAGCTGAATTTGGAGGGAGGACCGATGTTGCACGGGCAGTGGGCATCTCAGTGTGGGGGGCTTACAGAGGGTGTTGGGAGCACCTGGGGCAGTAGCAGGGACCCCCCAGGAGGCTCTTCCCAAACCTCCTTCCCTCCCCCTTCCCTCCGTGCTGCACCATCCACCCCCATCCACACTATACACAAGACCCCATGGAGTCTCTAGACAGCAGCAGAGACTCCAGATGGACACGCGGAAAACTTACAGAAAACCTTGTGGGAGAGAGACACCTACCCGTGGCGATGGGACCTTATGGAGGAAGGAGGATATTGGGACCCACCCAGGGGTTGGGGGTGGAGAGGGGTCACCTCCAGTTCCCACAGCACCCTGAGCCTCCCACCACAGCCCAGCCTGTGCGGAGTCCGGCTGTGTGTGTCTCTCCACTCAGCTGGAAGCCCCATGAGGACAGGGACTTTAATGTCCTCTGCACTGCTGTCCCCAGCCCAGGGCCCGGGGCCTTTTAGCCTTCGAGACACATTTATTGCAAGCATGAGGTATATTGGAAGGTGAGGCAGGGTGGGGCTCATGGAGGCACAGGGAAACTGAGGCACAGCGAGGCAGGCCTTGTCCCTGGTCCCCAGTAGAAGAGGCCAGTCCTAGACTGGGTCTCCTGTCCCCAGGAAGCTTGATGGTCACACAGCCTTACAGCCAGGGACAGACGCAGGGTTAGCTGTCTCCCACTGCCCCGCAGATGCACTCTGCGTCCGTCCCCACCCCAGCCCACCCCTATGCTGGGAGATCTGCTGGCTCCTTCCCCAGGGTCGCTGCACATTGGTGGCCTCCCTTCCCTGAAGGCCCCAGCCCTGTCGGGGACCCTCTCCACACAGCCCAGTCTGGCTGTGGAATTGACTCCTGGCCCCTTCGGGTTGAGGGTGGTCATGGCCCAAGCTACTGCCTGGGCGTCCGCACTGTCCCCTGTCCCGTGTGGTTTCCCAACACCCTGGCCGCACCTGTGTAAACAGACCCTTCATCAAATCCCCCTCTAATGTCCCGCCGGAGCGTGCCATCTGTTTCCTGCTGGGGCTCTGACTGATACAGACGTTTTCAGGTGCCGCCTGTCCACACGCCAGAGAGACGCATGGCCAGTGGCCAGGCCCCCGTGCCTGGACCCCACAGTGGGCAGATGCACACGATCTGCGCCTTCTTCCTCCTGGCTGGCCAGGAAGGCTGGGGCTTCAGGAAGGGACGGAGCACGTCTACCCTGGCCGTTGGCCACTGAAGGAATTTCAGGCGGCCCCCAGGGACCCACCAGGCGGCTGTCCGTCTCCAGCAGCGGCCTGGAGCCAGGGACTGCTGATAACAACAGGGCCAGACCCACGGGGCAGAGGCAAGAGAACACTGGGTTGGGCGCAGGGTACCCAGGCTCTGCCCTGCACTGGCCGGGTGGCCTCAGGCAAGACTGTCCCACTTTCTGAGCCTCAGTTTCTTCATCTGCACAATGGGAAGGCAGCCTCCGGGCTGGAGGACTCCAGAGGGCCAAGAAAGACTGGAATGGCTCCACCCCCCCAGGCTTTCCTGGCCCTGTGCAGAGGCCACTCCACAGCCACCTGCAGGGGCCAAAACTGTCCTGTCCCCATTTTACAGTGGAGGAAACTGAGGCTCAGATGTGCATGGCCACAGGGCTGGGGAGAGGCAGAGGATAATTCAAATCCCAGCCTGTATTTCTTTCTTTGGCTTCCAGAACATTCTGTCCTGGCTTTCCTCCCACCTCCCTGGTTACCTTATCTCTCTCCAGCCCGGTTCCTCTTCGTCCCCCAGGCTTGGTCCCTGGCCCTTCCCCTTTCTGTTTACCCTCACTCCCCAGCCAGGTTTTCTCAAACCTTTGTGACCCTGCTGTCACGTCCCAGCACAGACCCTGGGACTCAGGCTCGAACCAGAAGAAACATTTTGTGACCCTGACATACCCTGTGACCCAGTGCCTCCCACAGCCTCTGTCCCGCTGCATTTGCTGTCACCACTGACCACAAGCCCCTCTGTTGCTTTTGTTACCCACGGAGGGGTCTTGGCCACGAGATACAACGCCGTAGGTCATAGCCACTCGAGCTCAATCTTCCCGGAGCTTGTTAGAAATGAATGCAGCCTCCCAGGCCCTGCCCAGACCTCGGGATCGGAACCTGCATTTTCTCCAGATGCTCATGGGATTCGTGTGTACATTAATTTCAAGTGCTATTCCAGGTGACCTCGTCCAGACAAACAGCTTTAAATACCACTGGGATGCTGATGCCTGCAGGCCCCTGGGTGTCTGACCAGCACAGCAAACCTCACACGCCCCGAGCTGGGCTCTGTTCTCCCTTTGCAAACCCCTCCTGCCAAGGTCTCTGTCTCAGACCTTCACCTGCTCTCGTTGCACGAGCCTTGGGCCCAACCTGGACTCTTTCTCTCAGATCCCTCTCCAAGCCACAGCGAACCCTGCCAGTCCTCCATCAAATCTCCATGGTCTGCAGACACTGGTCACTTCTCACCACCGCCCTCAGCATACCGCGGCTCGGCCTCTCCTCCCTGGCTCCATCTGCTCTGCCCAGCGCCCTCCACTGGCAACTGGCTCCCTCAGAGTCAAAGTCAAAGCCCCTCAAATGGCCGGTGAGGCTCCCCCGCCCCCTCACCACTCATTTTCTGCCTCCCCCCCTCCTGTGCCCCCCCCCCGCCAGGCTGGCCCCTTGCTGTTCCTTGAATGTGCCAAGCACACACCCACCCCAGGGTCTTTGCACTTGCCGCTCCTGCTACCCAAAATGCTCCCCTAGGTAGCCACAGAGCTTGCTACCTCTTTCTTTATGTCTCTGACCCAATGTCACAGCGTCAGTGAGGTCTTCCTTGACCATCACACTTAAAATGGCCCTCTCCCCCCACTGGCATTCGACCCACCTAGTATCTTCTGACACGCTGCATATTGTTGTTTGTTTTGTCTGTCTGCCTCTCCAGAACAGAAGCTCCATGAGGGCAAGGGCCTCCCTCCGTCCGCCCGCTGCTGAATCTCTACCAGGTGCAATAGCACCCCACTGTGGTGGGTGTTTAATAAATGCTTGCGAGTAAACGAGTGCACTTGACCAATGGACCACACAGCTCGAACTCTCACAGGTGATGATTCTGAGTCTCCGGGCTGTGGGTGTTGGGGGCATTGAGCCCAGGGACAGGGGCTCTGAAGAGGGGGAATGACTCCCCAAGGATACAGGTGGTCCCAGAGGTCAGGGTCCCGTCAGACCCTGCTCTGTTCTAGAAGAATAGTGTCCCTTACAGCTGTCCTCTCTTTCCCCAAGGATGCGGCTCTAGGACCTGCTGCCTCCAAATCCTGCATGATATTGGCCTTCCTCACGAACCCACTCCCCCAGATCTAAAGAACCTGTGAGAACCATCAAGGAAGCAGAGGATTCTACCCAGCGGGCCAGGATTCTAGAACCTCTGAGTTGTAAGGGCTCTGAGTTCATAGAGTGGGAAACTGAGGCCCAAGGGCAGGAGGGAACTACCCCATGAGCTATGGTTGGCAACACAGGCAGGAGACCCTGCACTAGCACCCCAGGAAGGGGCTGGAGCGGGAGCGGCTGGTGGGGGTCTAGCCCTGTGCCCCTGCAGCTGTGTGACCTGGGCCAAGCCACACAACCTCTCTGGGCCTGCCTCCCCAGTGAGCAAGCCCTGTGCTCACCGGCTGTGCATGTCCAGTAGGGCTCCTGGCCCCCGCCTCTAAGCACCCCCATCGTGGAGCCGCCAGGCCTTCCTGTTTACTCGAGGCCCCTCACGCGGCTGGGAGGCGACAGCCTTGGCCTCCTCTGCTCCCCGCTTCCTTCCTCTCCCACTTCAGTGCCTCCGGCCCAGGCCCTCAGGGCCCCTGAGGCCAAGATGTGGGGGCACAGTCCAGGGGGGCATCTGAGGCCACCAACCACAGCGGGGCTGTCCGGGAGCACCCCCTCTCTGAGACCCCAAGGTTATAGAAGCTCTGATCCTACTGACTGGTTAGAATGTTCCAGCACCTTGGAACAAGCCCCTGCCCGGAGGGCCCCTAGAGCTAAGAAGAGTTTGAGAACAGGGACCTTCTCAGACCCACGCCACGCCTAACACCTGCCAGTGAGAAGTGAGCACACATTGACCCTAGAGAGGCCCCTCCTTCCTGCCCCTCCCTGGGCCCCTGCCTGCATAGGACCCCTCCGGTCCTCCCTCCGCCACCCCACCGGAACGTGTGAAATCAGCATCAACTTTTTAACAAGACCCCTCAGGACACTTATGTGCACATTAAAGCTGGAAGCTCTGTGGATCGGACCTTCCTGTCTGTTTTTAAAACCCTTCATGAGTCTCGCCTATTAGGTACTCTTGCCTCAGAGGCCCAACCTGAATCCTACAACTACCTCCCAGTTTACACGGACTTTAGAGGACAAAGGAGCAAGTTAAACAATACCATGAGGAAGCCACAGATGAATCTGGAAGTAGAAATTTTCTGCAGGACAGCTGGTTCCTACATAGCCAATGTCACAGAAGGAGGTGGAGAGCTGTCCTAGATTAAAAGAGATTTGATGAACATCACAACCAGATGCAACGTGTGAGCCTGAATTGCATCCTGGTTTCAACAAACCAACTATCAGATGCCTTTTAGGCACAAGTGGGAACAATTACAATAGACTAAGTATCAGCCAGTGAGGTAGCAGTGTTCATTTAGGCTATTGAAAGTTGTGAGGCCGGGTGTGGTGGCTCACGCCTGTAATCCTAGCACCCTGGGAGGCCAAGGTGGGAGGATGACTTGAGCTCAGGAGTTTGAAACCAGCCTGAGCAAGGGTGAGACCCTGTCTCTACTAAAAATATAAAAATTAGCCAGGTGTCGTGGCATGTACCTATAGTCCCAGCTACTCGGGAGGCTGAGGCAGGAGGATCGCTTGAGCCCAGGAGTTTGAGGTTGCTGTGAGCTACTCTGACACCACTGCACTCTACTCAGGGCAATGAAGTGAGACTCCGGCTCAAAAAAACAAAACAAAACCCTCTGGTTGTGGTTATTTAGGAGAATGTCCTTATTTCTTAGTCATACTGGAGTCCTATTTTAGGGGCAAAGTTCCCTCATATCTGTAATTTACTTTAAAATACTTTGGCAAAAGCTAAACAATGAAGGAAGACTGTGAAAATGGTAACAATTGCTAAATGTTGGTGATGGGTATGTGAGTGTTTGTTATATTTTTTCCTCCAATTTTCAGTTTGTTTGACATTTTTCATTTAAAAAAGCAAATATAAAACAAAACCCCTTCCTCTTTCTGAGCCTCCTCATGCCCTTATAAGAAAAGCCAGATACTTAGGTCGGGATTCAAGGCCCTGTGAGCCTGGCCCCCACCCCCCGCCAGGCGTGTCTCTTGCTCCTGCAGCCCCTCTGGCCCACATTATGGCCCCCAAGGCCTCAGCTCTCCCCACACTCACAGGTCCTCCCCGCCTCTGTGGCTCTGCAGGACTGTTCCCTCTGCCCTTCCACGCACTCTGTCTTGGGGTGAGCTCCTGGGTGTCTGCAAGGCTCTGCTCCAGAGCTCCGGCTCAAGGAGCCTCCCAGCACGAGGTCCCCTCTGAGCTCTGTGCACTCGGCTGCCCGGGGCTGGCCCTGGTTGAGCAGGGCTGACGGAGTTCTGTGAACACGGTCCCCCACGTGCTGGAGCCACGTCACGGCGGCCGGAGGCTGAGGAGCCTCTGCCTCGCCAGGGGCAGGTGTCCCGGAGATGCTCACTGAGGGCACGAACGTGCGTGAAAGAAACTCTCGGAGATTTGTGGTGGCAAGGATGGGGTGGCAGTTACTAGAGCTTTTAAACTTTTTGCGTTTTCAAGTTTTCAGCAGAGGATGTCTGCATCTTTATATAGACAGATCATAGATTAGACAGACGGATGGATGACAGATGGCAGAAAGAGTATTGTTTAGGTTTTCATAAACGGGGACTCTCCTGAATTAATGAAGCTATAATGAAAAATAAAGATAATGAGGACGATTTTGTCAAGTGGCTCTCTAGCTGTGTACCGCCGTGTTTTCCCTCGTCTTCACGCTGACCCTGAGGCGACGCTGAGACAGAACGTGCGCGCGCGAGTGCGGCTTGACAAGCCACGTGGGCAGCAGGTCCCGGGTGGCCTGCGGCTCCGAGCTCGCTGCCCGGCGCCCACTCCGGCCCTGCGGCTCACCCTGCGTGGCACCTGCCTTCTCCTGTCTCCCCAGAGCTACCCTGTATTTATTTCACGTTCTTCTTTCAATAGACTCGCCTTTTATAACTTAAAACCGTTTATTTTAAAGGAAACTTTAAATAACCCGTGGAGATGGGAACAGCCCCCGTCGTAGCGAAGGGCGCACGGCGAGCAGTCAGTCCCAGACGTGCGTCTCCTGCAGGCAGGGGCGGCCGCTGACGGCTCTCTCGGCTCTCAAGGGAGAGCAGCCAGGGCCAGACAGGCGTCAGGGACACATGAGCACCAAACTGAGCCTTTCTCAGTGATGAGGTCACAGGGGGAAAGAGAACAGAAAGGAAAGATGCTTCTCCTAGGGGGTTCTGGGGCGTCCCCAAGACCCCTCGGGCCCTGCACGCTTCGGGCCAGGGCAACTGACAAGCTGTACCCTTTGCCCTGAGGGGTGGGGTGAGGGGGACCCGGAGCCTATTTTAGAATTGGAAATGGCTCAGAGAGGGCAGGCTGTGCCCTGGCCAGGGCCACCCGGCACAGAACGCTCAGGTCTCACCGCTGCAGGGAGGCACCCTGACCTTGACTTCCTTGTTTCAACCACGATGCCCTTTTCAGACCCTCAGAGCTTTTTGCACCAGTTAAGCCAATTCGCTGCCCCCTCAGCAGGCCAGCGTGTGCCACCCTCCCTGCCCAAGACGCCCACACAGCCATGGCCTTGCTGCCTGCTGCAGCCCAGGCCCCGGCGGGGTCAGGCATGGAACACACTCACAGAGAGATGAGAGGTCAGGGCCAAGGCCACAGAGCAGGGATGCGGGGGAACCCAGGCTGGGGCCCAGCTCTGCCTGAACAGGAGACCCCGAGAGCAGGGGCCCTGCCGCTCAGCCTTAGCCGGGTCCCAGGCCCAGAGAGGTGGCTGGGCACGCCCCACGTGAGCAAGGGCCCTAGGGCTCCTGCCAGAGCTGGAGCAGCTGGCTCGGGTGGGCTCGGGGGTCCTAGGATGCTTGGAAGGGTAAGGGGCTGGGGCCCCCAGGCTGGGCGGGCACAACCACATGAATCAACTCCGATTGGAAGCAAAGAAAAAGGAATAAAACTAAATGTCCTTGGAAATTCATTTAGTGCTGGGCTGTCCATGAAAACAGGATAAGTGGCTTCCTCTGTCTGTGCGCGGCCAGGCGGGGTGGAGGCGCTGGGCTCGGGCCAGCACAGGGCTGGGGTGGGGCTCCGAGCTGGGGAAGGGGCTCCGGCGTCGCTACTTCAGGGCATCCAGGTGGGTGCAGACCTGGGAGAAGACACTGTCCACGGAGCCTTCGGCGTTGACCTGCAGGGAGACGGGCCGTGAGGGCTGCGATGCCGGGAGGGCTGAGGGGCCCCACCGAGGCAGAAGGACAGCCTTGCCCGGAGCCAGGCCTGGCTCCCCCAGCCCAGCCTCAGTGGACAGCAGCCCTCACTGAACCGGCTGGGAAACCGAGGCCCAGAGAGGGGAGCTGGCCCAAGGCCACACAGTGAGTGGAGGCTGAGCCAGGCGGAGGCGGGCGCACCTTGCGCACGATGCCGCGTTTCTCATAGAAGGTGATGACGGGTTCCGTGGCCTTGTAATAGGTCTCCAGCCGCTTCTTGATGGTCTCCTCATTGTCATCCACACGCCCGCTGCTCTCCCCGCGCTTCAGGAGCCGCTTGGTCATAGTCTCAGGGCCTGCGTCCACATACAGCAGCAGTGTGGGCTGTCCGATCTGCGGGTGGGGCACCATGTCACGGGGATCCGGATCCTGCCCCCTGGGGCCATCTCCTCTCCATCTTCCAGCCTCTGAGGCCCTACTCGAGACTCACTCAGACCTTCAGTCCCTTTCCAGGGCAGCCTGAGGGATGTTCCTAAAATCAATCTTCCCTGCCACTCCCCTGCTCAAACCTCTCCCATGGCTCCCCGGTGCCCTCAGGAGAAAGCCCATACTCCTCACCAGACCTACAGGGCCTGCATGGCTGGGGCTCACCCACCCCACCGTCCCATGCTCTCCTTGCTTCAGCCACAGACTCTGTTCTAGGCTCTCCTCCGCCTCCGCCCACGCCAGGCCTGTGCTCCTGCTGCTCCCTTTGCTAGAAGCCCTCTCCCTCGAACCTGATCTAGCCCACCTTCACCTCAACACCAAGCCTGTCCTTCAGAGTCCAGCTCAAACCTCATTCTTTCAGGGCAGTCTTCCCAGATGCCCCCCCCCCCACCACAACTCTCGGCCTCGGGGACAGGCTCTTGGGGCCCCGTTTATTTCTCCCTTGAGCGTGGTCCTGAGGGCAGGCAGGCAGCTGTTATACACCTTCCTGGCTGGATAAGGACTTGACAGAGAGGCAAGGGACAAGGGAACGGGTGAGGGGCTGCTGAGTTCTGGGGGACTCTGAGCCAGGTTGCTGTTGTTGGAATAGTGTGTCATCTGCAGGATGACTTGGAAGGACAACAAAGAATAAGACCCCGCAGCCCCTGTCCTGCTCAGTTCGGTCACCAGTGCCCCTCCACAGTGTCCCCTGCCCAGACTGGCCTCCACACCGAGGAGATGGTAGTCTTTCCTGCAGCCTGACCACGAGTCCCCGAGAGCAGGTTGCCAGGCCTGGCACGGCCCAGCCCAGCATGCCCGGTGTGGAAGGGCCCTGGGTCTCCCACCAGAGCTAGGGAAGGAGCCACCCACGGCTGCTGCAGCCTCAGGATTGGGACCCTCAAAGCCCTGCCTCCCACTTCCTGACTGCCTGGGCCAGTCCCCAAGGGCCTCTGTGTCACTGTCGACCCAGACCCCTCATTAAGGTCCTGCGGGTGCTGCCGTCACAGGGACTCGGCGGGAGGAAGCCTGACCTCTGCCCAGGCTCACTCTGCCCTGTCCAGCTGTGTGACCTTGGGTGAGACACCTGCCCTTGCTGTGCCTTGGTTTCCTTGCTTGCAATTCCAAACCTGATGTCCGTCCCTACCTCCTGGATAGTTTAGGATTCAGGGGGACAGTGTCAGCTGCCTTCAGGGAGGGTGGCTCCTGCTTCCCGATGACCCCACACAAGCCACCCTGGTGCTCCTATTTTACAGATGACTGTGGTGGCAAAGGCTGGGCCTGGCCCCAGCAGTCTGACCATCTCCAAGGCCACTATCAACCCCTCATCCATCATCTGCTGAGCTCCTCCAGGACATAGATCCATGGTCTCCCAGGGCCACGCACAGTAAGTACACCCCAGGTGGAGGTGATAAATCCACGAGTGCCAGCCTAGCCTTTGTGCTGGAAGGCCCAGGCTGAGATTCTGGCCGTGGGGCCTCAGTTTCCTGGTCAGGACAGTGGGCATTTAGCCTGGAGAGACGGCGCCGGGAAAGCTCTGGCCCTTGGAAGCTCTGGCCCTTTAGCCAGGTGCGCCAGTCACATCTCCAGGCAGCCCTTCCTCCTTTGGTGAAGCCCTGGTGCCCCCTGGTGTCCAGAGCCAAGAAAACCAGATGCCCGGACGCCTAGAGGCCACTGCAGGGCTGGGCAGTGTGCGGAGCCTGCTGCCCTCAGCAGCATCCACAGCAGCCCCAGGAGGGATGGGGACTTCCATTAACCCCATTTCTAGATGTGACCCTGAGGGTCGCAGGTGATGTCACACAGCTGGAATGTGCGGCCTGGCATCTGACCACAGGGTCCAGGGTCCGGGGTCTGAAGGAAGCCAGCCAACCCCATGTCACAGAGGGGAAACTGAAGTCCAGAGCTGGGCAGACACTTTCTTGAGGTTTTGCAGCCACTTAGAGGTTAAGAAAGACGACAGTCTCCTGCTCCTGGATGAGGCTCGAAGCTAAGGAAGCCCAAAGATGGCCCCAGAGAGATGGGGAGTGGGCTGGGATCTGGTCCTGCCCCCAGCCCACTGGGATGCACGGCCAGCCCCCACACACCCTTGCTGGCCTCTCTCCTAGGCACTTGCAGCCCCATCTGTTTCCCTGTATGGCCTTGTGACACCAGAGGTAGAGGTGAGCGTGTGCGTGTGCCTGTGTGTGCTCACACACATGTGCATCCCTGTGCATATGTGCACTGCATCCATGTACATATGTGTGCACACGTGTGCACATGCCTGTGGCCTTGTGTTTGCAAACTTGTGGGCCCATGCATGTGTGTGTATCTGTGTCCATGTGTTTGTGCATGGTGTGCACACAGGTACATGTGTTTACATGTGTGTGTGCTGCGCATGTGCCTGTGTCCATGTGTGTGCTTGTGTGAGGTGCCCCCACCTTGTGCAAGGTGCTCCTGTGGGCACCGTGCTAGGAAGCTCAGAGCCATTATCTTCTGGGCTTGCTCTTTCCAGCCAGACTCCCTGGGGCCCCTGGAAGGAGACCAGATGCCCCTCCCTGACATTCGAGTCCTCCAGCCAGGCCTGAACCCCCTCGCGTGCATCACCCCTGGTCGGCCTGCCCACGTATTGTGCTCTCCCCACACGGGCCGTACCCTTCCACCCTGCCAATGCTGTTCGCTGCTGCTGCAACTGTGTGTTTACTGGACACCAAGCCCCACACTGGAAGGGAGCATCCTCTCTAATCCCCATGCTGCCCTTTACAGAGCTGTGACCTGTCACCCCCGTTCTGCAGTTGGGAAACTGAGGTTCCAAGATACAGAACGAATGGCCCAAGGTCTCAAGATGTTGAGCTGGAACCTGAGCCCAGGTTTGTGACCTCTCTAGCCTGGGGCTTTCCCTTCTTCTAGACCTTTCCTTCTGGACTTCCAGAAAGTCTTCCTGGTTTTCCTCCTCACCCACACCCCATGAATCAGCCTCTCTCCCTCTCCCCCACCACACCCCAACTCTGCCCTATATCACAGCTCCTGCCTTACCCGCCGCTCAAACTCTTCTCCCTGCTGCACCTCCCGCGGGTAGCCGTCGATCAGGAAGCCTTTGGAAGTGTCTACTTTGGCCATCATGGCGTCGCGGAGCATGTCCAACACTGTCTCCTGGGGCACAGCAGGAGGAAGGGGCCGTGAGCCTCCCCATCGCTTCTCTAGGCCATTGCTTGTGCTGGTCCCACTGCCTGAAACGCCCCTCCCCTCTGACACAAATGTCCCAAACAGGCCTCCCACCCCAGGAAGCCTCTGCAGAACTGTGGAGCCCTTGACCGGATGAATGATTCATGCATGTCACACCGCTGTGTTTACTGAGCCCTCCTCCCAGCCAGGTGCCCGTCTGAGCCCTGAGGACACGGCTGTCAGCAGATCAGACTTTCCCTGTCCTGGGCAAGCTGAGGGTCTGATGAGGCACCGACGATTCCACAGCGCATTTATCAATTTCCCAGCATGACACAGGGTGTACAAGCAAAGAAGGGAAGCTAATGGAATATAAAATTAGGGGGGTCTTAGCCCAAATCTGGGGAGTTGGGGAGTCTGAAAACTGAAGAGGAAAGATCATTCCAGGCAGAAAGGAGTGTGGCCAGTTTGAAGGGATACAAAGGCCAAGGTGGCCAGAGGACGGAGTACAGGGGAGAGTGGGCAGCAGGGCAGGGTCCTGCAGGGTCTTGGGAGCTTCCAGAAGGAATTTTGTTCACAGGCAGTGGGAGCCACCGGAGGGTTCGGAGCTGGGAAGGGTTGTGGTCAGCCTTGCCGGTATGCCATGGGCTTTGCTGGCACGTGCCCACTCAGGGTCACCGTCACCCATTCCCGTCACGCCACCAGGGCTCACTCACCAGCGGCACCAGCTGCCCCTTCTCCATGATTTCCGACAGCTTCTTGCCCCTGGCCGAGCCTGAGCTGACCTCGGCCCGCAGCAGGTCCCCGGTAGAGAGGTGGGTGTAGCCGTACTTCTGCACAATCTTCTCACACTGGGTGCCCTTCCCCGAGCCAGGCCCGCCTGTGAGGGCCCACCAATTCAGAAACCCCGAGATGGGGGGCTGCCAGGGACCCCAGCAAGGGAGGGCCAGAGCCCAGGCTGCAGCCCCAGGCCTGGCTTCCGCCCGCACCTGCAAAGACCCTCCCCTCTTGCCTCACCGCCTGCCCGCCTGCGACTCACCCACCACAAAGATGATCTTGGTTTTCTTCAGCTTCTCTGCGGGAAAGAAAAGGGGAGCGGGGCTCAGTCACTCGCTTGGCCAATAGCCAGAGGCACTTCTGGAGGCCCAGGCCTGTGTTGCACCCCAGACAAGGGGACAGACGTGGCTCGAGCTCCTATCAGGGACGCAGACAAGTCGCAGCCCAGAGTGAGCAGTATGTGCTCGAAAGCTCGGAGGTCAGAGAGGTCAGGGAGGGGCGGGTGTTCCAGGCAGAGGGACCGTCAGAGGCTGAGGTCTGGAGGCCAAGAGGCTGGGAGGCAACTCTCGTGGGGCCTCCCTGTGCCTGGCAGGGTCTGGTCACCTCTGGCCTTCTGGTCTTCCTTGCTGATGTGGTTCCCGGACTCACAGCAGCCCATGGTCCCGTTCTGCTATGGCCCTTCCTCTCCCCTCCCAGGACTGGGCCTGCTCATCGCCCGCCTCCCCACAGTGCTAACGTGGAGTTGGCAACAACATATGTTGCTGTGGAGACGGTTGCCGGGGAGGAGGGCTGCGGTGGGCACGTGGAACTCTTGCCCAGACAGGGAGGCGAGCTTGCGTTCCAGCCTCTGCCTCGCCGCGCCGGCCGTTAGATCTGGGCAGAGGGAAACTGAGGCCTAGAGAGGGAGGGGCCTGCACAAGGGTGTCAGAACCGGAACCAGAACCCAGGTCTCTGCCCCTGGCTTCCCAGGCTTCCCCTCTTCTGAGGGAGACAGAGGACCAGGCTGTAGTCCACCCTGCTGTGTGACCTCAGGGAAGGAGCCTCTGTCCCCCTCTAGTCTCTGTCCCTGGCCCACTGAGGAGGTGGCTGGCAGCTCCCAGGGCCCTCCTGGCCCTGAGGCTGGAGGCCTAGAGGAGCTGTCAGAAGAATGACTTCTCCTTCGGGCTCCCGTCCCTGGGGGAAGGCACAAGCTGGGGGTAGAGGGAGGCCACAGTGCTGTGGTGGCTGATGTTTGAAGCTCGGGGTGGAAGGGCGACCACTGGCTCCAGGCAGCTGCAGCAGCCAGGCCCGCGGGCTCCTTTAAGAGCCGCCTAGGCCAAGGCACAGCGCCAGGGCCTGGACAGATGCGGCTGCCAGCAGCCCGGGGCTGCCGTTCTGGGCTCTCTGCCTGCCCTACATCTCCCTCCCGCCCACAGCAGCCAGGAGGGCCCAAGGCCTCCTCAAGGCCCCACTGGATGACAGGGAAACTGAGTCCCAGAGAGGAACAGGAACTTGCCTCATCCTAAAGGCTTGGCACTTTGCATACTCAGGGCCTCTCCACGAGGCAGGCCTCCCCTCCCCCGCGCCCCCCTCTCCAGAAAGAGACAGGGACTCATTTCCACAAATACCAGCGTAGGAGGGGAGCCCTGGGGCCCTCGGGAGCCTCAGGGAGGACTTGTTGCTTCTAAAGTGAATCCTGGAGCTGGCACAGCCCATGAGAGGCCAGAGAAGGATGCTGGTGGCTCCCAGACAGGCCCGCTCTGGCAGCCCCGGAGCCTCCTCCAGCACCCCCAGAACGCCCTGCAAGCAACACCCCCTGCACGGACAGGCACACTGAGGCCCGGCAACAAGTGGGACAGAGAGGAGCTCGTACCTTCCATCCTGCTGAGGTCCCGGGAGCCGAGTCAGTGCTCTGCAAGACAAGGGCACAGGTTGGGGGGTGCTCCTCCCCACCCTGACTCAGCTCCCGCCAAGCCACACCCAGACCCCACGTGCCTCTGAGCGCAGAGGGGCAGCTGGGGCAGGGAAGACCCAGGCAGCTGGGTGACCTTGGAAGAGTCACCTTTCCTCTCTGGCTTCCACTGCCTCACCTTTCACAGGAGGGCTGTAACCCCTGCCCACTCCCACCCCCCTCAGTTCCCGCTGGAGGGGCAAGGAGGGTGAGGGCAGTGAGCTGCTCCCCAGCCACTCCCAGGAAACAGGGCATGGGTCCAGCGTCACCCAGATGCCTTGACAACGCTCCCCAGGGCCGGGGAAAGCCGCCAGGAGGCAGATGGAGCTACGTGTGTCCTCATCTGGGACAAGGTTTGGATGAGGATGCTCCAGGGGACACAGAGGTCTGAGGGGAGGGATCTGCAGGAGCTGCTCACAGGGACACAGCCCTTTGCACTTTTCAAAGTGAGGTGGTCCCAGGCTCTTGCCCCTGTGCAGGTCCATATTCCAGTGGCTGCACAGGGCCGCTGACCCCCACCCTCTCACCTAGCCTCACTGCCCGCCTTCCCCTCAGCATGCAAAGAGACCCCATCGCTGCTGTGTCCCCACACTGCGCTTCCCCAGCCCCCCGGGACCACCCACGGCCCCCTTCCCAGCAGTCCTGCAGAGCTGCCCTCCATACACCTTTGGCCTCCATGCCTCCACCCCGCACCAGTCCTCTCCAAGGCCACCAGTGACCATCACAGCCTCTCTTGCCTGAAGCTTGCTCCACCCTTGATTCTGGGACCCCACCCCAGACCCCTCTACCGCCCTCTCACTCTTGGCTTCAGGCTCCCTGTGCAGCCAGCCCAGGCCCCCCTCCCAAGCCCAGGACATCCATGCCCCCAAAGTCCCCACAGACCCCTCAGTTACTTAACAGCCCTCCTGAGCCCCCGGCTCCAGGCCCGGATCATCAAGCAAGAGACCGGTCAGCATGAAGGCTCTTTTCCCACACCCCTGCACGATCACCTCCCAACTTCCCTGCTCCTGAGGCTCACTCCAATCCATGACCTCACCACGACGTCCTAAACAAGGGGCCTGGGCCACTCTTCCCACCTATGCATGGGGGGCCTCCTGGCCACTATACCCCACCAGGGAATCTGCAGGATCTTCTCTGACAAGCATAGGATTGGATCATGTCACACACCTGCTCACAACTTTCCATGCGTGGCCCTCTCAGCTCCCGAGACAAAGTCTGGGCCCCTTAACATAGCCGACTTGGCCCCTCCACCCTCTGCAGACTTCTCAGCTGCCACCGGAACTGCTTGGAGCTCGCTCACCCACCATGATGGTGCCCCCTCAGTCCTTGGCAGACGGTGTGCTCAATGCCTGGATACCTTTCCCCACCTCAACATTGTTTGGGACTCAGCTTGGGTGTCACCTCCTTCAGGAAGCCTTCCTGGACTCTACCCTCCACTCCCACACTGGCAGGTCCCTCCTCTGACCTTCCCCCAGCATCGCACACACCTCACCGTATTGGGCCTCCTCACTACACTGAGGGCCTGTGTCCTCACCGACTGCGTCTGGCCCAGGGGTGGGGAGCCCATTCCATCCCTGCTGCCATCTTGGGAGGGAATGGAGGCTCGGAGAGGACAGACTAGCTCAAGGGCCTGGCTAGGGGCTGGTTTTCTGCTGCTCTGGGCCTGGCACCTGGCAGGACCTTCAGCACCTTTACTGATGGCCTCTGCAGCTTGTGGGGCATGAGTTATAGCCCCTTTCCTGCTGAGTGTGCTCAAGGAGGGGTAGGAGCTGCCAAGCACCCCTCAGCAGCTGCCAAGGGATGGAGGAGTGTCCCCAGCCAGGGACAACCACAGTGAAGCCCTGAGAAGTGGCTCCACCCTGCCCCACCCCCTCCTAGTAACCTAAGCCCCTCCGTCCTGCTGGCACCTGCCACTTCCTTGACCCAAAATAACTTGGGTTGTGAGGAGACCTCAGAGAGGCCAGGGGTCCAGGACAGACTTGGGTTACGGGCTAAATATCAGGCCTTATAAGGCCCCCGGGCCAGGCCCCAGCCACTCCTAGCATCAGTGAGTGGCCTGGGGAGCCTGGGTCAAGAGGGACAATGACTTAACCCCAACTACAAGGTGAGGCCAGGGCAAGGCCCAGGTATCCCAGCTCCTGCCCAAGAGCAGCTTTCCCAGTACTCGGCAACCAACTGGTGTTCAAATCCCAGCTCCACCACTCAGCTGCGTGACCTTGAGCAGCCAGAGTCCCCTCTCTGGGCCTGTCCCGCCACAGCTGGACAGTGCTGAGTGGGCAGTGGAGTGGTGTTGCAGGAAGGTCCCAAGTGCTGGCCCTGGGGCTCCTGCCAGGAGGCTGGGACAGGGGCTAAGCATCGGGGGCTTCCAGTTCCCCCAACACTCGAAGTGACGTGACAGGAGAGTCCCTCCCAGCACATAGGCTGCCCCTGCCCTGGTCCTCTGGGGCAGGGAGCCAGGCCACAGTACCCCCTCCCTGGGCCCCAGCTGGGACGTGCCAAGGGCAGGGACCTGGAGCCCCAGGAGTGACGAAGGGTTGGTGACTGTCTGCGAGGCTGGGAGGAGCTGCAGCGCATGCACACACACACGCACACACATGCACGGATCCACAAAGGCACGGGCAGTGAGGCACAAACACCCAGAGCCAGGGGAATACACACACATACATACACACAGATCATACCCACGGATACAAACACACACACCCCCCGCCCAAGGACAGCGACACAAACACGCCCCAGCCTCCCCCCAGGGGGCGCTCCCCCCAGACATCCACCCGGCATGCACTGACCTGGGGAGGGGTGCGGGTGGGCGCTGGGGCCAGTGCGTGCCCTGCCTGTCCTCGCCGGCCGCCTGCACAGGCGACTATTTATAAGGCTGTCAGCGCGCGGCATGCCGGGAGCCAGCGCTCCCAGCGAGGGCAGGGAGGGAGGGAAGAGGGAGGGAGAGCGGACGGGAAACTGGGAATGGAGTGGAGACCGCCGAGCCCGAACCGATGGGAAGCCGAGGCACGGCTGGCACCCCGTCTCCGTGCACCCCCTGGTGGCTGGGCCCACACATGAGCACTACACTACAGTTTGCCAAGGCTCTTCCATTCCTCTGTTACCGCCACTGTGCCCAGGGTACACGCCAGGGTACAAGGCCAGGCTTTCTGGATGGCAGCTGGAGAAACTGAGGCCCAGAGAGGAGAAGCCCAGAGAGGTTAGGGTTAGGGTTAGTGTTAGGGTTAGTGCATAAGATGCCACAGCGCATTGGTGGCAGAGAGAAGCCAGACCAGGGAGGGAGGGGAGGGAGGCAGGAGGCATGGACTCTGGGGCTTTGCTGGCCCCTCCTCAGAGCCTGCCCAGAGGCTCTGGGACCAGTCCCACCTGGGACTCCTCCTCCCCTGTTGGGAGGTGACCTTCAAGCTGCTCTGGAACTGAAACTCCCCAGGGCCATAAAGGCTACCCATATAATGTAGAAGATTATAAAAAAAACAGCCCTGTCCCCATGGAGCTGCAAGGCAGCTCCCAGTGAGTTAGTGAGTTCGTGCTGGGATGCGGGACATTCAGAATGCTGTGGGTACCCAGGTGGGGGATGGATAATCCTGAGGAAAAGAATAGCTCCCGCTAATGAGCACTCACGGTGCCCCTTAAACACGGGGGAGGAATGTGAAGCTGGCATGTCAATTGCCTGCCTGAGCTTCCCTGTAAAAAGCCATGTGTTTATCCAGCATTTTCTGGAGTGACTGGCACATAACAGGAGGTCCTTGATAGTGTAGCAGGGTAGGAATGAGAGCCCACGGCTGTCCAGCTTCAGGACTTAAGCACCGGAACACCCACCAGATCACATCACGACCTTGAAGGCAGCAGCCCCAGAAGGCAGGGTGGACTGAATTTGGAATTTGTCTTACAGGCTCTAGGGAGCCATGGAAGGTGTTTGAGCAAGACAGTGAGACTACCAGGAGATTGAGACAACCTTAGGTGGCCGTGCCTTAGCAACAACAGCAGCCAGACACCAGGAGGCCTGTGTCCAGTCCCAGCTCTGCTACCTGTGGTGCCAGACAAGTCCTTACTTCTTGGGAGCGTAGTTGGGGGTGGACGCTGTGGGCCAGAGGCTCTGCATTAGAAGCTGTTTGAGGCCCTCTCATGGGTGTGTGCACTGGCACAACCTTTGGGAAAAGCAAACTGACAATGTAAATCAAAACTTCAGATGCGCCCTTCAACTTTTAGAAATTCATTTCAAATAAACACATGTGGGCACAAAATTCACACGGGAAGGTTTTCTAGTGCCGGTGGGGACTGACCGGGTTGGTGGCACAGCCAGGGGAGGTGGAGAGGTGGTGAGTCTGCCATAGGGTCCGAGTGAGAATGGAAGCCCACGTTCTTCGCAGCTGGTGGTGCAAGAGATGCTGACACACCCAGCGTTGGTGAGAAATTGCCCAAGAGCCCCACTGTGCTGGTCCGATCCCACCTGCACAAAAATGACTCTAACTACACAGCAGTGTTGTATGTGTGTGTAAAATCTATTCCCAGATATATATATTTTTTGGCATTTTAATTCTGCAAAGTTAAAATCATGTTGTTTTACATTCAAATCAATAACATCTTCGAACTGATGAAATGAAACAGGGCTGAGAAGGCGGCTGTAGGGTGTGTGACCACCTGGCTATACGCGAGACTTTCACTTCCTACATAAGGGCTTCCCGGAGCTTTTTTTTGTTCATCCATACAACAAGCATCTATTACTTTATATAAAACAACTTTAACATGGATGAACCTTGAGGACATTATGCTGGTTAAATAAGCCGGTCATAAACAGAAAAACAGCGTATGATTCCATTTATATGAGGCATCTAAAGGAGGGAAACTCACAGAAACGGAAAAGTAGCACGGTGGCTGCAGGGGCTGGGGAGAGGGACAGGGTGAGCTGCTGTTTCATGGGGACAGTTTCAGATCTGCAAGATGAAAAAGTTCTGGAGATCTGTTGTACAAGTGTGAAAATGGCTAAGCTGGTTAATTTTATGTTATGTGTTATTTTTACCACAATTTAAAAATAAAGTTTTTAAATAAAAAAAATTTTAAGTACCCGTTTTAATTATTTCATTTGTATATGAATGATGGATTTTCCACCAATGCTGGGATATTAAAGTTTCAGGGTTTTATCTCACAGCTATAACCTAAAGAAAGAAAAAAGGAGGGGGTGGGGGGGAGAGAAAAAGAGGGAAAGGGAAGGAAAAAACTGCATGGAGGAAAGATCTGGAAGATTATACCCTACATTGTTAACAGGGAATAGGGCTGGGTGATGCCTTCCCTTTCTACCCTATATCATTCACACAATTTAAGTTGTTTTATAACCAAAAATCTAGAAACACAAACATATAAAAATGAAACCAATTTTTGAAAACATTTAAAAAATAGTTTTGTTCAGGAAAGAATTCCAAGGCTTGAAAACAAACCAGCGCCAGGGAGGAGGATTCTGGGGCCTCCTCACTCTGAAATGAAGTTCACAGCCAGATCCACGGGTCAGCACGCAGGGTGTTGGGGGAGCCCAGGCTGGG
This sequence comes from Lemur catta, assembly GCF_020740605.2. Taxonomy (NCBI): domain Eukaryota; kingdom Metazoa; phylum Chordata; class Mammalia; order Primates; family Lemuridae; genus Lemur; species Lemur catta. The sequence goes on along the minus strand of NC_059137.1, from coordinate 7,649,332 downwards.
GGACGGGGCTGCCCCAGGAGGGCCTGGCGGAACCCCTGAGCAGCCGCAGCCAGCAGCTGGAGGTAGGAAACAGCTGGACAGGAAACCCAGCGAGAAGCGGCTGCCACTCACTAGGGCTGCAGCCCGGGGAGGGGGGTGGCAAGGCCCTTTCCACAGAGGTGGGGCCGCACGGGCTTTGCAGGGGTACCTGGTAGAGGGGTGCAGGTGTCAGTGTGGGAGACCTCGAACACCAGACGAGGAGGTGGGTTTGGTCCTGGTCAGTGGATGGGGAGCCAGAGAAGGTTTCAGAGCAAAGAGAGCCGTGCCAAGGGGGCTTCGGGAAGCTAACTCTGGCAAGTGGACCAGTCCCCACGGGGTCCCATCTGAGGAGGCGAGAGTTTGAGGAGTTGGGGTCGAGGCCCACCATAGTCCCACCTCCTGATGCTAAACTGAACTTCCCCAGGGTCCACCCCAGCAAGACCTCCTCTTGACACCCTCCTCCGGACCTCCCTTCATGCCCACGGGTGGGCAGAGAGAAGAGCCACGGCATTCTGGGAGAAATTCTACCGAAAACCTCTTCCTGAGCCCACATTCCCCGCCATGGCCTGGGGCCGGAAATGCGCCATATTTCCATATCCCCACAGCCACGCTGGGCGCTGGGGTTCCCAGGTCAGGACTGTGCAAGGAGTCTCTGTCCCTCCAGTAGCCTCTCCCAACAGCCATCATTACGGCATCTGCTCAGGCCCCGGGACCCACCATCCTGCTGCGGCCCCACTGGGTCCCACTGGGTCCCACTGGACTTCTCCAAGCAAAAAGGATCAAGGCCTTGACCCCTCAGGCTGACACTCAAGGCCCTTTGCCATCTGGCCCCAAGGAGTCTGGTCTCTCACTGCTGCCTCCCACTGTGGACTCACCACCTACGTGAGGCTGAGGCTCGTTGGGGCCATTCCTCCCCCAACCTCCCACATGCCCTCCCCCGCCATTGAGGCCTAACACAGCACAGTACATGGCCTGTGGCTGCTGATTGACTACGTGAACTGAGAGACAAATGCAAGGTGCCATTCTTGCCTCCCAGCCTCGGTGGCCCACAATCCGGCTGGCCCGGTGCCCGGTACCTGGGGAAAGCTCTCTTTCCTGTCTGCAGCAGCGCGGGGGCCCTGGGAGATCCCAGCAGGCTGCCTGCCCTTGTCTCACACAGTCATCCTTTGTTAGGCCTCACTCCCAAGGGCATCTTATCTGCCTAAACAGGTTGTAATCTCAGAGTCACAGACCCACTGCCTCCTGCCAACCTGGAGTAAACGCCTTTCTGTGAGAGGCTGGCAGCAAGGTGGAATCCGCTCACCACACCCCTGCCAGGGTCCCAGCTGCACCAGCCTCCCCGCTGCAGAGCTTAGCAGGAAATTTCGGCCCTCTGCCCATCAGGCCCCCAGGCCCTTGAGCTGAACCAAGCCAACCTCTGGCCCTGTGGCCGGGGTCATCCCCCGACACCCCTTCCACACTTCCTGCCAAACTCTCCCACTGCCGGAACTCTTCCCCCAACTTCTGCAGGAATTCTTCGCAGAGTCATGGGGGCCTCCCCTCCCTAGAACCTGGGCTCCCTGAGGACAGCGTCTGGTCCCATTTGGTCCATGAAGGAACTGGGGCTCTCAGAGGTGAAGTGACTCGCCCAAGGCCACACAGGTACTGTAAGGCAGGGACAGGAAATGCCAGGTGGGCTTGGCTCCGCACCCCCACCCCCGGAGCCCTCAGATCTCCATGCTCCTGCCGGTGCCTGGTGCATGCAGCGCTCAACCAGCTGAGCTTCCACCCAGGAGACACGGGACACGAGGCTGGAGCTTAGGTGTGTTTATTCCTGTACAAATCATTACAAAACCAAGTCTGGGGCAGTCACTGCCCCCCCATCACCCCAGTGTGCAATGGCTCGCTGCTGGCCTCCCTGCCTGGTCCCTTCCACCCCACAGCCTCCTTTCGGAAGCCCTTCCCTTCCAGGCTTCCGAAGGGCAGGGGCCAAACACACCCCACTGAGGCCAGCTTTAATAAAGTGCCTGATGCGGAGCTGGGGTGACAGAGCTCCCAGCTCCCTACAGCCATCCCAGGCCAGCCCGGGGGAGACCCTCAGAAGCCCTTAGCGGCTCCAGGCAGGGGCCGCGTGAAACCCCAGTGTGGTTTTCTCAGCCCCAAAGTCTCCTTGAACAGGTGGAAACCTCCCTGCTGGAGGGGAGAGGAGGAGGCCTGGCCCTTTAAGAGCCAAGCTGATGGCAGCTGGGCTGAGGGGCTATGAAAACAGCTGAAGGCTGTCCCATTCCCATCAGAGTCCCCCAACCCTGGGGCAGTTTGCGCAAGAATACCCTAAAGTTTTCCAGGAGGTGGAGAGGGCACCCCAGACTACCAAGGAGCTGAGCCTCCAGCAAGGGACAGTGGTTGGGGACCCAGTCTCAGGGAGAACAGACCCAAGGGCAGTCGGTGGGGCGGTGGGAAAGGGTCTCAGACCACCTCAGAACCTGACACAGGCAAAAGGGCACCCAGAGAGGGGAGTTTACCCAAGTTCACTCAGGGCAGACCCAAGACCTGGAAACCGGCCTCCCCCTCTGGGACTCCCCACACCCCTACAATCTCCGCAACCCCACACATTCTCTGCCCTGGCCTCCAGACAGCTTCCACCCCCACATGATCTCTTTCTGATTCTGGGAACTGAGGGGACAACACCAAGTTCTCACTTCCCTGGGACGGGATCCCACTGTCCCAACCCAGGAGAGAGTGACTTGGGGTCCATTCCTGGGGCTCTGAACCAAGACCTCATGGGAAAGGACATGTCCTTAGCCTCAGATTGACTCAGAAGCACCCCTATACCCTGATTGACTAAGCTTAGACCCTGACAGGACAAGAAAGACACCCCTGATTAATCACATAGACTCCCAAATCCCTGACTGGTCAAGAGATACCCCAGGCCCTGATTGGCTGGAGGATACATCCTCGTCAAGGCCCTGATTGGCTGGGAGACACTCCAGCCAGCCTTGATTGGGCAGAAGACGGCCCACAGTTGAGCAGTTGGTCAGAGAGCCACTTCTCCTGTGTCCCTCCTACGGTCCCACAGGCAGGGTGGCCTAGGTCCAGGAGGGGTGGGAGAAGGTGATGCCGTACAGCTGGGCCCAGGATGAGAAGACCCTCTTCTCGGTGATGAAGCGGTGGTGGTTGCCCTTGTGGCTGTGCTCATTCTGGATGTAGGTGGCACACTCGTCCGGCCCCTTGGGCTCGTAGTAGTGGTAGGGCGTGCGCTGCAGGCGGGGCCGCTGGCTGGGGCAGAGCAGGTGGGGTCATCGTGGCAGGGTGGGCACCGGCAGGGTCCTTGCCCTGCCTGCCCCGCCCCTCCCCTGCTGTAGTACTTCAGTAAGGGAAATCCCTGGCCCTCCCCAGCCCTCAGTTTTCCCCTCTGTAAAGTGAGTGTAGGGTGGACTCGGTTTGTAACCATCAGACTTTTTTTTTTAATGCAGTGGCACCTTTTCCTTTCCCCAAGAGGGAGGCAGTGTAGAGGCAGGACTGTGGGCACGAGAGCCTGGCCGCACCTCCTACTGTTTGGAGGATCGTAGGCCACTCATAAAACGTCCGCCTTAGCCTTTCTCATTTCTGAAATGGGGAGAGTAACGGTTCCTATCCCTTAGGGTTGCTGTGAGGAGTAAATGAGGTAACAAACGTAGCCACGCTTGGTACGTGGTCAGTACTCAGTAAAGTATAGCTGTCACCTAGTGGGCTTTTCATATCATACTACTAATAATAGTTATTATTAATAAACAAACTCTGGCTAAGCTTGGGGTGGACGCCCCTGAGGGAGTTCGAGGAAGCCTGGATCTCTGCAGAGCAGTTTGAATACCATGAAGCAGAGGCCCTTTTAGACACTCCCAGGCAAGGTTTCCAGGCCCCCCAGCTCCATCCTGCGGCCAGTGACAGGGCATTGTCCTGGGAGGGCACTAGATAGGCGGCTCACCTGCAGTAGTTGGGAGGGACCATGCCATAGACGTGCACGTGGTCACACAACTCCACCGCGATCACCATGGTAAACCAGCCTGTGCTCAACCACGAATGGGATTTTTCCCTGGGGACAGAGAGGGGTCATGATGAGGGGGCAGGCAGAAGGGGGGCACAGGCAGGGAGGGGTGGCCAACCCATGTGGAGTTTCCTGGACTTCCTTCCACCCACACAGCAGGGCCCCACCCCCACTTTGGTTACCCCAGTCCAGCCCTGCTCTGGAAGCAAGGCCTGTGGCAGAGGGCTGTCCAGGCAGAGGCAGGGGTGTGGAGAGAGTGCCTTTGAGGGCAAGAGTGAGAATGTGCTTCCAGGGAGACCGGTCACAGTCGGGCAGGCTGGGAGGGAGCATGCTAAAAGCAGCTGTGCCCTAAGGGGAGACTAATCAGAGGTGGTCATGCTGGAGTGACTGCAGTTCCGTGCAAGGCCTGGGAGTGTAGCCCAGAACCTGGAGCTGTGCTTCCACTGCAGTGGCCACCAGCCACATGTGGTCATTGAGTACTGACATGTGGTTGAGATGCGCTGTAAGTGTAAATACACACTGCATTTCTTGGTATGAAAAAAATGTAGAATATGTCATTGATAATTTGTTATATTGATTACATTTCAAACTGAAAATATTTTGCATGTATTTGGTAGAAGGTGGTGGTACTCTGAAAAGATTTCAAAAAAATAAACCTCTAGCAAGACTGACAACAAAAAAGAGAAGACACAAATTACCGATAACAAGAATAAAAGAGGGGAAATCACCATAAACCCTGTAAACATTCAAAGAATAATAAGAAAAGTCCACAAACAACCACATACGTACATTTGACAACTTACATGAAATGGGCCAATTCCTTCAAACCCACAAACTACCAAAACTCACCCAAGAGGAAATAGATAACCTGAATATCCCATAGCTATTCAAGAAATTGAATTCATAGTTTTAAACCTTCTGAAAAACAACTCTCCAGGCCCAGAGTGTTTCACTGGCAAAGTCTACCAAACATTTAAAGAGAAATAATACCAATTTTACATAACCTCTTCCAGAAAAATGGAAGAGGGGACGTTTCCCAAGTCATTCTCTGAGGCCAGCATGACCCTGATAGCCAAACCAGGCAAAGCCAGTACCAAAAAACCCTACAGATCAATATCTCTCATGAACATAGACACAAAAATCTCGAAAAAATATTAGCAAATCATATCCAGCTATCTATCTATAAATACATCACAACCATGTGGGATTTACTCCAGAAATGTAGGGCTGATTCAATATTCAAAAACCAGTCAATATAATCCATCACATTAACAGTCATAAGAAAAATCACATGATCACATCAATTGCTATAGAAAAACATTTGATAAAACTCAATATCCAGTAATGATAAAAATTCTTAGGAAGCTAGTAAGAGAAGGCAAACTTCCTCAACCTGATAAAGAGTAGCTACAAAAAGCCTACAGCTAACATCATATTCAATGATAAAAGACTGAATACTTTCTCCCTAAGACGGAGACCAAGACAAGGATGCTCACTCCCACCACTTCCAATACATTTCAACATTGTATTGAAAATCCTAGCCAATGCGATAAAGCAAGAAAAAGAAATAAGAGGCATATAGAATGGAGAGGAAGAAATAACACTCTCCTTATTTGCATACAAAATGATTATCTGCATAGAAAATTCCAAAGAATCTACAAAAATCTTCTAGAACCAATACCTAAGTTTAGCAGGGTTACAGGATACAAGGTCAACACAAAAAAATCAATTTCTATATATTCTTTCTATATATTAGCAATGAATAACTGGGAACCAAAAAAAAATTTTTATAGTCACGTGTAATAGCTCCAAAGTTTTTTATATATTTAGGTATAAATCTAACAAAATATGTACAGGAACCATATGTTGAACATATTGGGGTAAATAAAATATACTGAAGTAATTTCATCTGTTTCTTTTACTTTTTTAATGTGACTACTATAAAAATTTAAATTACATATATGGCTCACATATTTCTATTGGACAGCACTGGCCCAGATGTTTCCCTGTCTAGGGATACATCATTCCCACACAGCATGCTGGGAATGATGTATCCCTAGAATAGAGCACGCTGGAGCAACTGTGTGCTTAAGCAAGACATGCTGGGAGTAGTGAAGACTTTACCTTAGGTATGCTATGGGGAGCTTCTCCCAGAAAGGTGCTAGGAGTGACTGTGCAACCTCAGAGCAGAGCATGCTGGGAGTCCTTGTGCCCTCAAAGTAGTGCATGCTGGGAGGAAGCCCTCCTGGGGAGATGAGGCCATGCAGAGCATGTTGGAAACACCCATGTTAACAGTTGGACATGAAGAGAACTCTCCCAGAAAACCTGACCACACCCTCAGAGCAGCACGTGCTGGGAGCAACAGGCCCTCTGGGTGGAACAGGCTGGGAGGGAGCACAGGACTGGCCAGAGGGGACAGATGGGAGGCTGGTACCTGTCCTTGCCCGTCTCACCCCGGAAGAGGTCATCAAATTGACGCATGCGGGTGGGAGAGACAGCGTAGGCCTCCATGTTGGGGAACACCAGGCCTGCCCGCTGGATGACACGCACAAGGCTGCCCTGGGGCTTTTGCATCTTGTTTGGGGGGCCCCAGAAGATGAACACGGTTTCAGGGGTCCGGTTGACGAACTCCTGGGGCCTCCGCAGCACACGGAATACGCTGGAATGAGCCACCACGCGGAAGGTGGTCTTATTGCCCACATCGGCTGAGTAGCCCGTGGTGGGTGCGTCGTTCATGCGGATCGTACACTCGGCACGCTCAATCTCAGGGCCCAGCTTGGTGCCCAGCAGGTGGCTGGAGCTGCTGACAATCACACACTGGTGGCACCGAGAGGGCAGCGTCTGGAGGGCAAGGAAAGTCAACATTATGGAGGCCACTCCATGCGGACCCCTGCGCTCCATACGTCTGGGCCTCCAGGAGCCAGGAATTATTAAGCCCATTTTAAAGACAGGGAAAGTAAAGCCCATTCATTTGCCATTCAACAACCATTTCTAGTAAGCTGGCTAATGGCCGGGTACATGGGACAGAGCAATGAGTGAAACAGACCCAGCTCCTGCCTTCAAGGAACTCAGTCGGGGAGACAGAAAACAATGTGACACATGCTAGGAAAACATGAAATAAGGGCAGGTGATCACGAGCGACTGGACTGGGGGCGACTTTAGAAAGGTTTCCTGAGGAGGCCTCCCTGATCTGAGCTCTACAGGATGAGAAAGAACCACCTAGAAAGACGTACTGAAGGCAGGAGAGACAGCAAGCACGGACTCTGAGGTGGGAGTAAAAGCGTCAGTTGGGGCAGAATCAACAAGGCAGAGAACAGAAGGTGACACAGTGGAGAAGTGCAGGGCCAAGATTTGAACCCAGGTCTATGTGACCACAGATTCCTCTGTCCCCAAAGAGGACATCTCCCCAAATGCACCCAGGGCATTTCCACATCACCCAGAAACAAGACACCACCTTACTATCAAGGAAGGCTGTGAAAGCCGCTCTGGGCCTCTGTGTTTCTGTGGGTGAAATGAATGGGTTCCAACCACATGCTCTCTGGGTCTAATTTTTGCCCATGGAATTCCCAGTCACCCTTCAAGGCTAAGCTCAAATGTCACCTCCTACAGGCAGCCTTCCTTGAGTCCTTACGCCAGGATCCAGCAACGTGTCACACGTACACTGACCGACTGTCTCTCCCACCCTCCTGAGCTCTCATTTTCTGGCTTCCCCATCAGGCCAGAAGCTCCACAAGCCTGGCTGTGCCTCACTCCTTCCCACCTCACCCATGTGTGGGATGTCCCACTTTTCTTCCTCTTTCAAGGGTTCTTAGGGTAGAGAAAGATTCAGGTGTTAATCTGTCTCTAAATACCCACAAATGGGCCCTTTCCCAGCAAGGGTATGTCCGGAGCCCAGGGCTCTGCACTGTGTGCAAAGGCCCTAAAGAAAATATAGGAGGGTTGATGAGGAAGGAGAGGTACTACAGGGTGAACCCCAGAAATATAACCTGAATTTCATGGCTACCCAAGGAAAACCTAAGTCCCCAGGAAGGACTTTTGGCTTCTCTATGTAGCTGCAACTTAGCAGAGGTTAGGAAAATACCTTGTGTCCTTCCCTTCCTTGCTGTGTGGCTGTGGACAAATGACCTCACCTCTCTGAGCCTTGGTTACCCCATCTCTTCAAGAGAGAGAATAATGCTGACCTCACAGGATTTGTCTGAGGATTACTGGTGACCACGGTGCTTGGCACGTGGCAGGCCCTTGATAAAGGCAGCTGTTATTACTACTGCTTTTGTGTAGTCACGTACCCATGTCCTGCTCCTAAGCCTTGCAGACTTCCCGGCAGAGACAGACAGCAGTGAAAACCAGACACGTTTCCAAAGGGATTCTGACTCAGGAGGCCCAGAGAGGGGCAGGACACTTAACAAAGTCATGCAGCCAGCAAGGGGACAAAGTCACAGGGGGTCAGAGCCTTGACTCCTGGGACCCACCTTTTCTTTAGGAGGATTGGGGGTGGTGAAGAGAAGAGGTAGAGGAGGAGGAGGAGGAGGAGGAAGAGGGAGCAGTGATGGTGGGCAATGGGCAGGATCTGCCACCAGGCACTTCCAGGGAGTTCCCCAAAGGGGCTGTTCTACCTTGTTGCCTAGAATGGGGACATAGGCATCAGTCATGCTCCACTTCTTGAGGTTGATAGGCCCGTGCGCGCGGCCCCGCAGGGAGCCGTGATGGAAGACCTCATTGGCACTGTTGGAGCTGTAGAGGATGAGGATGGTGATGAGGGCAAAAAGGATCACGAACACTGCTGACCGCTGCTCCTGGAGAGGGAGAGGCCAGTGAGGGCCCAGCCACCCGGCAGGCTCAGAGCCCCCTGCCTTGCCACCTACCATGCCTGGCTAATGCTCTTCATTCCAGGCCAGTTGACACACTGCCTCCTCCAGGAAGGCCTCCCTCAGCTCCCTCGTTTCCCCTATCACAATACTGATCACGCTGCATCCAAACTGCCATCCCTCCAAGTAGACCATGAGTTCTGAGGACTGACCCTGGGTCAGCTTCACACCTTACTGTATCCCAGATCCCAGGGCAGGGCCTGGAACACAGAAGTTTCCTTGGGGTTGGAGAGGGTTCTGGACTGGATTGGATGTGAGTGTCAGGATTCTCAACAGCTGCAGCTAAGAGATTGTCTAGAAACAGGCAGGACATCTGAGCGACAGGGCTAGCTCTTCCCCCAACAGTAACTCTCCATAAGTTATCTAAGTTGCCTCTCAGCTCCAAGTTTATCTTTTTTGTCTGTTCTGTGGAAATGGATCTGGGCCCTTTAAATATTTTCCCTCACTAGTTAGCTGTGGTCAGTAGAAGGTGCTAGAGAGACATTGCACTAGGAAAGCGCTTCTTGGTTCTAGTGGACTTGCTAGGGAGGCTCCTGCAGGGCACATGGCTACTCTCACAAGGGCATCTTCTCCACTGCCCCAAGGCCAACAGTGCTGACACTAGCAGCACCCAGCAGCTCCCTCAGGCAGAACGCCTCTAGCTCCTGCTGTGATCACAGCTTCTCCAAAGTCCAGCGACTGCAGAACACTCAACCTTATGCTGCACCCAGAGGCCAGCAGCTCCCCTCCCCCAGTTCCGTATTGGAGCCACCCAGGGGCCATAGCCATGCCCTCTGCAGCAAAGCCTGGATCTCAGCCCTGGTGGTGGTGGTGTGTGGGGGGGTGTCTGCTCTTTATACCTGCTATTCCTATGTTCCTTAAAGTTCCAATCCTTTGTTATCCCAATGCCCTGTTATAGTTGATAAATCTTTGTATAAACTTTTCCTGTTCAATTACTGTGTGGCTTCTCTCTCCTGATTAGACCCAGACTAATACAGCCAGCCCACCCCACCTCCAAACCTCAGGCTCTGCCAAGGCTGCAGTGGACCCTAGGGAAGGAGTGCGCAGGGTCAGGCACAGAGTAGGCCAATAAATGAATGGTGGGGAATCCTGATGTCCTCAAGGTGATGCTCATGTTGAATCACCTTTGACTCTGACCACTGCCCCCTTCCCTTGCCTCCTGTTCACCTCCACCTCCCCACCCCCACCTCCTGCACAGCACTCCACAGTCACCTCTGCTGGTCCTTCACCACAGACAGACCAGTCAAGCCCTGGAGGGCAGAGCTGACCCTGGGCCCAGAGACTGGTGGGAGCTTGCCTCACGCCACTCAGCGACTCAGTAGCCAAAGCAGGGCTCAAACCTGGGTCCCCAACCCTCTGATGCTGCTTGTCGGGAAGGAGAGAGACTCACAGTGGCGGGGGTCTGAGGCAGGTCCAAAGGAGCCCATTCCACAGAGGGAAGTGGGAGGCCCAAATGGGGACAAGAAATGAAGGAGAACTTACTTTGTTGCTACTCATCTCTCTCCGGCGTCTGCTGAGGGGTAGGGGTTGGTGTCCTGCAGGTGGCCCTGGGGGCAGGGACGTGGGGTCACACCTGCAAGCCACCGGAAAAGGTTATGGCCTGGGCCTCCTCCTCTGGGTTCAGCTGGTCAAATGCTACACCCTATGTCCCCCACGAGCTCTACTACGCACGCAGAACGTTACAGCTCAGGGCCACATCCACTTTGCAAATGGAGACACTGAGGCCCAGACAGGGCAGGAATCTGCTTGAGGTAACACAGCTTGTTAGTGGCAGAGCACTGCCCCTCTCCCTGCCCATTCTTCTCCCTGAGCAGGAGCTGGTCCACACCCCGGCAGCTGGCAGACCTAAAGCTGACTCCCCTGTTGGGGGACCTGACCCCCACTCAGAGGGAGCCCCATTTGCACTAAACCCTGCCTTGGGTCCCTGCTCTAAACAGTACCTTGGGTCCCTCCGGCCTCAGAATAAAAGCATCACAACACTCCTCATAGGTCCCAAATACCTCTGATCTTACGCCCCTCGGCTCTGCCTGGAGCACGGCCCTCCTACGGCCGCCTGGCTCCCACTCATCCTGCAAGCCTGGGGTGGACCAGGAGCTTCCCTGGGACCTCACCCCACCCCAGGCTGAGCTGCCTGGGGGCGCAGCCCACACAGGCCCTCAATCGGTTCCCCTCTGCCGCCATAGCCACGGAATAGCGGTGACGGAATCAGTTCGTTAACCGGTAAGGTCCGGGGAGTTGAGGGCACAGGCTGCTCCGCAGTCTCTGCCCGGGCTCAGGGGCTCAGGGGCTCAGACTCATCGTGCCAAATGGCTGTAATCACAGCCCCACCCTGGGGGCTGGATGGGGGGCCTCTGGGCACAGGCAGCCTTGGGAAGCCTTCCTTCCTGCGCCCGCCCCCAGGCCTGGCAGTGAGGGGACCAGCCCGGCTCTGCTCCCCACGCCTCAGCCCCTACCCCAACCCCACACCCAGGAGCAGCTGTCTCCAGACCTCAGTTTCCCACCTGTGAAAGGGGAGTGGGCACCGTGTCCAGCCTACCTCCAACAGAAACGGCCGGAGGGCGGTGGGGAGGGTGTGCAGAGGGAGAAAACTGGGGCTCAGGGGGACCCTCAGCCCGGTCCCCTCCTTCAGGGCCTGTCAGCTCCGGCCACTCTCTCCACCCCCTGACCTCGCGACTGTTTACTCCTACACTGTCACCGGGAATAGCAGGGGAACCTCAGGCCAAAGGAGGCGCCACACTCCCCGCTGCAGATTGGTCAGGTCCTGGCTCCGCCCCTCCCCAGCCCCACCCCTTCCCCGCGGGGACCTCCCCCCGACCGAGCCCGGCTCGGGTTTCTGCGTGGTCAGCCCCTCACGGCCAGTCTGGGAGACCCCGGAACCTCGCCCAGTCCGGGCCCCGCGGTACAGACCAGGACACTGAGGCTCGTCAGGAGGGAGGAGCGGCTTGTTTTTGGACACACAGACCGTCAGGGCAAAAGGCAGCCCAGAATCCTAGGGTCCCCCAGCAGCCCTGCCGCCTCCGGCATTCAAGGCCTCATGGGTCCAGCTGCCTCGGTCTTATTACGTCTTACTACCCTTTCCTGCGCCGGCCCCATGCTCCAGACACACTGGAGCACTCCAGTGCCCACCCCCCACTTTCCCACCTTTGCCTGAGCGGTGCCCTCAGCCAGGACCACCGTCGCCCTGGCCAGCCCCGTCACAATCCTGCTCTGAGAAGGCCATGGTCAGTAGAGCATGTCAGGTGCCAGTGCGAATCCCGGTTCCACCACTTACTGGCTGGGGGGCCTCGAGCAAGCCATGTGACCTCTCTGAGCCTCAGTTTCCTCATCTGTGAAATGGGAATAATAACAGCAGGTAACTCACAGGGTTGTTGGAAGGATTCGAGCGGATGTGGCAAGGGACACACAGGTCTTGACAATGCTGTCAGTGCCAGCAGCTGTTAATCTGGTGGTTACTCATTGCTCAAGGCCCGTCTCTCCGTTTTGCCTGGGAAACACTCCTCCCCTGACCCTGACCCAAGAAAGCCTGAGGGAGTGTGCTAAGCATCGCCCACTCGCTCAATCCTCCTGGCAACACATGCTTATTCCCCATTTCACAGATAAGGAGACTGAGGTTCAGAGAGGCAAAGTGCCTTGCAGGGCCGCCCAGAGCCTTTGTGGGGAGCCTTGTTTACAGGGAGCAGCCCAGCCCAGGGCTGAGCCTGACAGGGTCTCCCTGGAGGATTCCCCCTGGGCTGGAGGGGGAGAGGCCACCACTGTGTGCAGCACCTGGCCGGGCACTGGCAGCCGGGAGCAGGCCGTTGAAGAGTGGCTTGCTCAGGCTGGGGAAGCGACAGCCCAGGCGAGCTGGCCCAGGAGCCTGGACTCAGCCCCAGGGCTGGACGTGCAAGAGGGCTGAGCCGGAGCCAAGGGCAGGGGCCACACCCTGCCCTCTGTTTGGGGGCTTTCCTTCGTCCTCCCGCGGGGTCGGGACGCCCCCACAGCCCGCGTGGGAGGAGGGCTCCAGCGAGAAGGGGGAGGGGGTCCTAATTCCGAAATGATGGGGACGCCAAGCCCGTGGGTCCATCGGGGACCTCACCCCTGTGCCCCCCTCGCGCTGACCCGCTCCCCAACTCCCGCACTTGGGGGTCCAGAGCCCTAACCTCAACGGGGAAGAGAAGACAGGCAGGACAGCGGCAGGGTCCCCAGCTCTAATCGAACAGTCAGCGCCAGGAGGCCCAGAGAACCCCGCGACCACCTCTGTGCGCGAGGACCGGGACCTCGGGGCGCGATCACCTAGGAGGAGTGGGTCTAGGGGAGCCCCCGGGCCCCCGCATCCATCCCCACCCCCAGCAGTCCGCGATGCCCCCTCCCGGGCGCAGGCAGCGCCCCTCCCGCCCCCGCCCCGCGCGGCGCCCGCTCACCTCCGCCGGGGAGCGCCCGGCCCCCCGCGGCCCCCGAGCCCCCTCACATGGCGCCGGGAGCCGAGAGCCGGGGTCCGCGCTCCCTAGGCCGCCAGGCCCCGCCGCAGCCCCGGCCCGCCGGGTCCTAGCGCCGCGGCTCGCAGCGCGGTCCAGGCCTGGGAGGCGGGCGGAGCCTCGGGGGCCGCGGTGGCTCCGCCCCTGGGCGGTGCCGGCGGGAAAGGGTGAGGGGCGGGCGGCCCGGGTCCCGCGGCCCGGTGAGCGCGTCAGTTTCCCCACTGGGCAGCCTGTAGTGACCACGAAAACACAACAAACTTTCGGAGCCTTGTACTGTGGGTCAGGCCCAATTCTATCTCGTTTGATTGTCACCACGACCCCGGATGGGGAAACTGAGTCACAGAGCACCGTGCGCTTGGACTCAGTTGAGTTTCTCCCAAGGCTCCCTGCCCAGAGCCTTGCACCGGTAGTCACCCCGAGCGAACGCAGGGCTCATCCTTGGATCCGAGGCGCGCTCTGCCGTGGACTAGCTGTGCGGCCTCGGCACACACACGTGCGGCCGTGGCACACCACTGCCCTCTCCCTGCCTCTGGAAAGGAGGGGCAGGGACAACTCAGGCTTGTGAGGGTTAAAAACGTTCCTTCTTATAATTACCGGGGTATTCATGATAGTGAAAAATAACTGAAGGAGCCGTGGCGGGGCGAGGGGAACGGTTAAATAAAGGAAAGCCCAGCCCGCAGTGCACTGGGAGGCTGTTGAAATGGGTTCGGGTCAATGGGCCCTAACTGGATAGGCCAGCTGGGATATTTACAGGACATTTAAGTGAAGAAAGCAAGTTAAAGAACCACACCTTGAGCTGTGACAATGGGAGCTCCCAGTTCCTGCCAGACCACATTTCAAGGACGCTGATCAGATCAGCCAATCTCACAGAGAAGAGAAAAAAAGGAAAAACAGACACAGCCTCTTCACAGCCCTCTTGCTATAAGCTGGCAACAATAACTATTCTTTTTTCTTTGCCTTTTACCCTCAGTAAAAGCCCAGACCCCTTGTCCTCTGGGCTGGCACTTCTCCTTTCTTTCTCTTGTGCCATGCCCTTCCCTCCCTTGGGAAGTAAAATAAACTTTATTTCTTTAAAACTAAAAAAAGAAAAAGAAAAAAAAGAACTGCATCTTGTATGATCACTCTGGAAAACAAAGTTGTAAACATTTGCACTCCACGTCTGCGTATATATACCCTGGAGAAATTCTTGCAGATGTACACAACAAAGTTCATAGCAGCATTGCTTGAAATAATACAAAACTGGAAACAGCACAAATATCCACCAACGAAAGAAGAGAATTTTTGTACACGATGAAACATTCACATTATGGAATAATATATAGCAAGGGGAAATGAGCAAGCCACAATTACGTGGATGAATCTTAGAGACAGGAGTGAAAAAGTCAAGTCTGGGAAGACGAATCAAACTACACGAGGTATTGTTTAAGCATTCAGTGGGCAGTGGCCCACCTCTCACAGCCAAGGACACGGGATAGCTTTTGCCTCTCATACTGATTAAAGTTTTAAAAGCAAAAGTCAAGAGCACAGGGATGTCTCTAGGGGAGGAAAGGAGGTGTGCAAGTAATGGTCTGGTCTTTAAGTCGGGAAGAGATTCATGCAATCATTATCCTTTATAACCTACAAAGATGATACACAGTCGTTTGTGTGTATCACAATATTTTAAAAGAAAGGTACAAAAAAAGAGGAAAGATAAAACAAAGAAAAATAAGGAAATACCTTTTTGCCTATCAGAGTGATTAAAGTATTAATAGTGGTTATTTCTGGAATGGTGGGATTTAGGGCTTTTTTTTTCTTTTAGCTTAGCTGCATTTTCTAAAAAATTTAAAATCACAGTCACATGATATTTATATATTTAAAAACATTATTTTTAATTTCTAAAAAGGGCTGTACTTGGTGGCTCATGCCTATAATCCTAGCACTGTGGGAGACCGATGTGGGAAAATTGTTTGAGGGCAGAAGTTCAAGACCAGCCTGACCAAGAATGAGACCTGGTTTCTACTAAAAATAGAAAAAATTAGCTGGCCAATTGAAAATAGAAACAAAAACTAACCGGGCATGGTGGCAAGTGCCTGTAGTCCCAGCTACTCTGGAGGCTAAGGCAGGAGGATCACTTGAGCCCAGGAGTTTGAGGTTGCTGTGAGCTAGGCTGATGCCTCAACACTCTAGCCTGGGTAACAGAGCAAGACTCTTGTCTCAAAAAAAAAAAAAAAAAAAATTCTAAAAAGGAACTACATATATACCATGATTTTTTTTTTTTTTTGCTTGTCTTTTAAAAATAGAACCGTCTGTGGATAATTGCAAATGTACACATAAACTGTCTGGAAGAATCTACTCAGGACTATTGACAGTAGTTTCCCCTGGAGAGTGGAGGTAGGACAGAAAGGATAGGTGCCACCTTTACTTTTCCGTCTATAAACTTCTAGGCTATTTGCACTGTACTAATATGGTAAGTTAATAACACTTTGTTTTCAATTAAAACAAAAGTCAGCAGTCCTCCAAGGTCCTCCAGGCTATAAAGGCACGGCCCTCAGGAAGGGGAGGGGTGGCCCTTCCTGCGGGCCCCTGTCCACCCACATCCGCTTTGTAAGCCTCAGCCCCATCCCCATCCTGGCACAGGACAGCCTGGCCCTGCCCTACCAGGCACAAGAGGGAGCACCACAGAGTGGAGCAGAGTGGTCAGGCAGGGAGCCAGAGGAACCTGACTGCTGGGACCCAGAGAAGGAGCGCCCCTAGCCTAAGGCCACCCAGCAGGCTGCACCAGGCGTGGGGACATCTAACCCAGTCCTCCCTAACCCAGGTCAGTGACTTGAACCCGGCAAGTGAGAGGGAGTAGTTCAGCCCAGCCCCTGGACCAGATCCAGACCTGGAGCTGCCCACTCAGACCTGCCATGACCCCGGGCCAGGGCTCACCCCAGGAGGCTCTGCTTTAGGGCTGCTTCCCTTCTGAGCCCCAAAAACAATGACCACCAAGTCAACAGTAATAATAAGGATGAGAAAAAGGGCAGCTTACTCCTGTGCTAAGCACTTTGCAAATATACCTCACTGAATCCTTAAAATAACCTATGAGATGGGTACCACTGTTACCCCACTTTCCAGATGAAGAAACTGAGGCTCAGAGAACACATGGGTGGCAGGGCTGGGATTCCACTAGGCCTGTCTAATAAGCACAAGTTGTCCTACACCGAGGCCCCAGGCCTATGAGAGCTGGGCAAGGCCAAACAGGACATTCATGGATGGTGACTGTGGCCAATCCTGTGGTCCCTCCCTCCGGCCCCTCACCTGTGGTCTGGGGGAGCTGGCCTCTGCTTCAGCCCTTCCTGCCCCACAGGTATCGGTCCAGCATGTGATCCCCTCTTCTTGCCCCTTAGCAAACTTCTTCAAGCTGGTATTATGATAAGCAGACGTAAATTCTGGTCTCTCCAATTAGGCAGAAGGCCAGAGTCCACCCCAGATGCACAGAAAAAAAAAAGATCTCATAATTATTAACTGTGTTAATGACTATCTACTAACATAGTACAATGGGCAAATAATCACAGTGACCTAAGACAGGTCCTAGGTCCAAGGGAAGGGGAAGTCAATTTAACAACACTGCCCAACTATATAAAATTAAATTTTACAATACTTACTTAAGTTATAAAAAATTATACTTTATTCTAACTGATACTATCTACTTCTGTAAACCTACTTACTTTCTACTTGATTGTTTAAAATAGATAATCAGATAGGACCGGAGGGTCTTTAAATGATCTCATAGCCTTAAAGCTAAAAATTATTGCCTAAAATGTCCCAAGGTGTATATATTTAATGTTCCATATAGCACAATGGTAAAAAATATATAAATTGTCACAAAACCCATACTCAGGGCCACACTCCGAACTTGGTGGGATTCCCTGCCAAAAAACATGCCACTGACCAGCTAATAAAGACTCACTAAATTTCAACCAGTCTTTCGTGATTGACTTTCTCACTGTGGACCGTAACAGTATGATTTTTCCCTTCCATGGTATTCTGGGGATTCCTAAAAGATCTCTTCCCCTGCTGCCCAGTTCCCAATTCACAGAAACCAAAATCAAGGGCCAGAGAGAGGACAGAACTTGCCCAAGACACCCCAGCAGGTCCTGGGCAGAGGCAGGCCAGGAGCCTCTCTCCCCCTGGAGGACAGGCCAGTGAGGGCGGCCGCAGGTGGGGGCCTCACACGGGAGCTGCTCCATAGCTCCCTGGTCCCCAGACCTGGGCTCCCGCAGAGGCACAGTGGGTCTGGAATGAGGAAGTACCTGGTTCTTCACAGACAGAGGCTGGAGTGGTGACAGGCCCAGGTGACACAGGACACTGGACACCAGTACCCAGAAGGCCTGATGTTCCTTTCCTCACCTACATACGTGAGGTTTGAGCATGAGCTCCAGGCCTGGCCCCAATGCCCTTCTGAGCAAGGGGCCCCTTATGCCACCTCCAGGCTGTGCGGCTCACCTGGCTTCCCTGTGGGCTCAGGAGGAAGTAGGCAGGTCCCCAGCAAGTCTGCTGAGGGGCAAAGGAACCAGAGTGTGGACAGGAAAACAGAAGCCCAAAGAGCGGCTGCGCATCGAGGTGCCCCCTAGAGCTGTGGGGGGTCTCTGGCCCCCCACTCACCTCCCAGCAGCTGCAGGGCCCACTGTGGCAAAGGCAGAGAGTCCTCAGTTTCCTTGTTGGGAGGTCAGAAGAGCCTTCAGCAGACCCCAAACCAGCCACCAGACCTGTTAGGGGTCATCTTCGTCTGCCTAGACGAAGTAGCAGATGCATCACTCCTGCCAGGTCGCCACTCCCAGAAAGACACACTATTTGGGCCAACCCAGCAGTAAACACCCCACCCGGGGGCAGGGCAGGGACAGAGGACACTCTGTGTCCCGGCTGGAGGGCTGGCCAGCGTTTCCTGGGAGGGATGGAGGAAGAGGGGGTGCCCTCCCAGGAGGGGGCTGAGTTCGAATCCCAGCAGACCCCAGGGCCTGGACGCCTGATGAGGCTGTGAGCAGGGAGACAACGCTTGGGGCGGTAGTGCTTCCTGCTTGTCACCACCGAGGCAGGGCGGGGGCGGCAAATGACCCCATTTAAAATGACAGCTCCACATATCAAGTACCAACCCTGTCCTAGGTTCAGGGACAGTCCATTGTCTCTGAATTCATACAATCCGTGAGGTAGGGACTAATTTAACCTTTTATAGATGAGAAAACTGAGGCCCAGGGAGGGGTGCTAAGCCACCAGGGCCCCACAGCAGGAAGTGGCACCAGAGGAAGGCCCCCCGGCTGACTCAAGGGCCCTCCCTCTGAGCCTGGAGACCTCCCATCCGGATCCCCCACCTGCTAGGTTACACCCACCCTTCCTTGGCCCAACACCTGCTCAGAGCCCAGCCACCCCCAGGCCAGCAGCTGGGTTCGGCTGCCAGCGGCTCCCCCTTCACCAGCTCAAGGCTCTCCTCCCTCCTCCCACGCCTGTGGAGCCTTCTGGGCCCGCCTGGCACTGGGTAGGGGGAGGCAGGGTGCAAAGGCAGTGCTGTGGGCCCAGTGCCAGGGCTCCAGCTGCTCCTGAGAAGGCCGGGGTGGCAGGGAGAGTGTGCCGGGTCACCCAGGGCCCCGGCACGACTGGCTACATAATTCGTGGGGTCCAATGCAAAATGAAAATGCAAGGCCCCCTGTTAACAAAAATTAAGAATTTCAAGTTGGGGACAGCAGAGCATTAAGCTAAGCATAGGGCCTGACCCCTGGAGCCGGGAGCGAGAACCCCAGTGCTCCATCCCAGCTGAGAGCCCAAGGCCCGGGGTGCTCTGTTAGTCTTCTGGTCTCCAGAGAAAGGAACAAGGGGGCAGGCAGGGGTCAAGCCCTTGTGGGCTCCCTCCGGGCTGCGGCTCACAGACCTAGGATTGCACCTGGCTCAGCCGCTCCACAGCTGTTGGGCTTTAGCTGAGTGGCCTCGCCTCATCTGTAAAACGGGCTGACGCCAGCCCCCTCCCAGGGCGGCGGCACACCTTCATTAACAGGTGCAGAAGCCAAAGTCAGGTGAGGAAAGAGAAGCTCAGAGAAGGAGGCGGGACTGACTCCCCTCCGGGCAGCCTCTCCCAGCACCCGCCCACTGCTCCAAACCTTCCTGCTTTGCAGAGGGACCGACCCCAGAGTTAATAGGGAATTTAACTGGCTACCTCTTTGGAATTTGACCCACGGGACCAGGAAGTCGCTTCCTCCCAGGTCCTGCCTCCCCTCCCACTGGGTGCAGAGCTGGCGTCCCAAAGAAGCCTCTGACTCAGGGTCAGTTTCCTGGGCCAGAGCAGCCAAGGAGCCAGACCCTGGAGGAGTCCGACCTGCTGGCACCATCTGCCGGAGATGGCTGGGAAAGGGCTTCGGGGCTTGCAGTCAACAGGTTATGGGATTGTGACAGGGACAGAAGCCACAACCCCCACCGCCAGACACATCACCACGCTAGAGACGGTGTCCAGAAAACACACGTTTACCCGTACACTCCTGACATGGCCTTGGCAGTCAGGCTCAAAGGCCCCTTCATCCAACACACCCAGGCTCGCACTGCCCTAACCAGGGCAACTGGCCTGAGAAGTGTGGCACCAAAGGCGGCTGGGGGGGGGGACCAGGACTGGCACAAGGTCACGATGCTGGTGAGTGGTGGGCCACGAGCCCCAGGGACAAAGGCCACTTGATAGACCAGGAGGTGGGATGAACCCCAAAGTGCTGTGGATTGCTTGGAGAGTGGGGTAGAGACAGGGCACCTCTCTCCACTCCCCTTCAAGTCGTGAGGCCAGAGATGCCTCCAGATGTCCGCAGGGCAGGGCAAGAAGGAACCCTAGGTCCACCAGACAGGTGGCAAGAGTCAGGATCCATAAATTAAATGTTTTTGGTGGAGTGTGGTGGCCTGGGATGGGGCAGAGGCCTGGCGAAGGCATGGTGGCCAGCTGGGTGACGGGCTACTCAGTCCTCCAGGACGGGTGAGCGAACACGATGGGCCTCTTCTTGGCCCAGCGGGAGAAGACAGCCTTCTCAGTGATGAAGCGGTGGGCACTTCGGGGTGCCCGCTCGTGTGCCAGGTACATCTGACACTCATCCAGCCGGCCCTTCTCGAAGTAGTGGTAAGGCACCGAGGGGTGGCTCTTCTCCCTGTGGGGTGGGGAGCAGTGCTGCTGTGGGATGGGTGTGGGACACCAGAACCCACCCACCTCCCACCAGACCCTGCCCCCACCACAGAGACCCATGCCTGGTCCCAGGGAAGGCCAGGACACATGGGAGGAGCAGCACAGCCTGCAGATCCCAAAGGCCAGGGTTCAAGCCTGGGCTCTGCCTCTTACAAGCTGGGTGACTCGGGGCCGGAGGTGTATCTCACGAGCCTCAAGAGCCCACCTATAAAACGGAGATGGCCACACCACCTTGCAGGGTGAGAGTGTCTGCAAAGTGCCCTGATGGTACCAGGCTCCCACGGCACAGAGCCACCAGCCCTGCACTCCCACCTCCCCATCAGCACCACGGAGGCTGGCGGTGAGGCCAGGGCCACGCCCGGGGCACACAGGCACCTGCCATCTCGGCCGTGTGCGCAACAGGCAAGGTCCAAAGAACACGGGTGAAAACATGGGACTTTTCTGAACTCATTAGTTACAATAATATTGAAGTATAGTAATATAACCATGTTATAATACCATAACTGCATCTGAACTTGGTATCATGATGTTGAAACAATATTGAATGTAAAAACTCGCCTGTAGCATATCACTGATATGCCCTGGTTTGTGGTAAGCACTTTTGTAGATTATTCTCTCCCTAAATGTTTCAACAACCTTCTGAGGAAGCTGCCACGCTTTTCCCTAGTTTACACACGAGGAACTGGAGGCACTCGGGGGCGGGAGGACTAGCTGGAGGCCACACCACAGCGCTAGGATTGGTCCAGGAGCCTGTTCCAGGGACTGAGCTCCGTCCCAGGGCCCAGTGCCTGAGGGGTGTCTGTGCCTCGGCCACCCAGTGAAGCCCACACACCCTGTGCCCCCAGTTCCTAAGTCCTCTGGCTTCAGGCCTGGGCAGGGTCCCACACCCCCACCCCCAGCCTGGGGCCTGGCTGGCCTGACCTGCAGTAGCCGTCGCTGACCATTCCATAGACCACAATCTTCTCGCACAGCTCCAGGGCAAGGATCATGGTGAACCAGCCGGTGCTGAGGAAAGAGCCTGACTGCCTCCTGGTGGGGCGGAGGGACACATCAGCAGGGCATCTCCAACACCCAACATGGGGCACGGGCCCTGTGGCGGCCCCAGGCCTCAGCCCTCTCAGGGAAGCGGGGCTTGGTGCTTTCCCAGCCAAGGACCCCTCACCTCAACCTCTACAGAGGGTGCCCGGGGGAGCCAGGGTGGGGGCAGAGCCGGCCCAAGGCAGCAGGGGACAAAAGGTGGAGCTGGACACAACCCGGGCCCAGTCAACTCCCCACCACCCAAGCAGGGCTTAAGTCAAGCTGTGCTTTGAGGCCTAAGCGAAGCCCGGGATGATGGGTGTAGGGGCTCTGGTCACATCCTCTCCTCATCTAAGGGGACCAGGCCTGGGGAGACAGCAGTAGGCAGCAGAGCACAGTGGTTAAAAGTGGGGGGACTTGTGTGGTCTTCCAGATGGTCCTCCGTTCAAACCCTGACTCTGCTATGGGGCATCGGATTTGCTTGTTAACCTCTCTGAGCCTCAAGACTCATCTGTGAAATGGGGATAATTCCAGGTGGTTACGGGGAAGGAACACTGTCAGCCCAGCCCCCCACCCCACTTGCAGTGAGGGGCTGTGTGACCCCAGGCCTCTGCTCTCTGGGGCAGCAGCTCTGGGTACCATCCCCGCTGAGGGCCACCACCTCAGCCTCCACAGAGCGGGCATGAGCTTATTCACGCATCCGACTCACACCTCCTGGGCCCTGTGCGTGCAGGCGCTGGACCTGCCACACCAGGTGCCAACATTCCCAAGGGAAGGAGACAAATATATAAACAAGATGATGTTAGAGGGTGACACCTGCTGCCATGACAAGGAAACAAAAGAGTAATATAAAGAATGTCAAGGCTGGATGCGGTGGCTCATGCCGGTAATCCTAGCACTCTGGGAGGCCATGGCGAGAGGATAGCTTGAGGTCAGGAGTTTGAGACCAACCCCTGCAAGAACGAGACCCCATCTCTATTAAAAATGGAAAAAATTAGCCAGGTGTGGTAGTGGCACCTGTAGTCCCAGCTACTCCGGAGGCTGAGGCAGGAGGATTGCCTGAGCCCAGGAATTGGAGGCTACAGTGAGCCAGGCTGATGCCACGGCACTCTAGCCCAGGAGACAGAGTGAGACTCTGTCTTAAAAAAACAACAACAAAAAGAATGTCAGGGCAAAACACGCTCCTTTAGAAGTCAGGCCAGGAAGGGCTTCCCTGAGGAGGTGACATTTCATCCAGACCTGAATAGCAAGAAGAGCCCGTCCCGAGATGATATGGGAGGAAAACATTCATGGCACGCGCAGGCCTGCAGGTGGAAATATGCAGGGATGTCCGAGAAGCCCCAGTGGCCAGTGTGACTGGCGCAGAATGAGTGAAGGAGCCAAGGCCACGAAGGTAGGCAGGGGCTGGATCATACACACTTGCAGGCCACAGGAGGGGAGAAGGTGGGAAGACTGGACTTCATTCTCCCTGTGGTACAAAGCTGCTGGCAGGTTGTGGGCAGGTGACTCGTGGGACTGAATTCACTGCAGATGAGCTCAGATGGCAGGGACAAGGGAGGTGGCAGGGAGACCTGCCAGGGGCTGTTTTGAGGGTGGGAGAAGATGGAGACGTAGGTCAAGGTGGCACTCAGGGCCACTGCATGTGACAGATGACAGTACAAGGGGAGTCAGGGGCTCAGCCCAAGTTTTTGTCTAAAATGCCAAGGTGGACGGTTCTATTTCCTGAGCTCTGGAGGCTGGGGGAGGAGCAGGGGTGTGAAGGAGGGGCCAGCAGCGGTCAGGGGTGCTCTCCTGGGTGTAGGATAAAATGAGATCTTGAAAGCAGAGTGCTTAACCCAATGGCCGGTGTGTGAAGAGGATGTCAGAGACCAAGTCAGATCTCAGAGCATGCCCTCCAAAGGGCGGTGCTCCCTAATGCCTCCCCCGCTGGCCAGTGCTCTTCACCAGGGGCTCACAAGGCCCAGTGCCCCTCACCACCATTTGGGATCTGTGTGCAAGTTCCATGAATGACAGTCCCTCTGCCTCCTGACGCCCCATGGGAGGGCAGGACCGTCTGCTTCCATCACTGCGGGTCCCCAGGGCCTGGCGAAGCAGACCCCTGATGGACAAGAGACTGCTGCAGAAGGCAGACCCCCAGCTTCCAGGGAGACCCCAGCAGGCAGGTAGGCCCCAGGCTCACCGGTTCTTGCCCGTCTCGTCCTGGAAGATCTGGTCGCAGTACGCCATCATGCGCTCGGTGAAGGTGTACACCTGCAGGCCTGGATACATCTTGGTGAGCTGCAGCAGGACGCGGTAGGTGCGGCCACCGAGCGCCCGGTCCATGTGCCTGCCCTGGCCCCACACCACGTACAAGGTGTCTCGGGCCTGCTGGAAATAGTGCGAGTAGTTGCGCAGCAGCAGCGGCACACTCGTGTGCGAGATGACGCGCAGGGTGCTGCGATGGCCCACGTCTGCCTCAAAGCCCACGGTGGGCGCCTGGTTCATGCGCAGCACGCACTCGGCACCGTCGATCTCGGTGCCCAGGCCCGAGCCCAGCATCTGGCCGGAGCTGGACACCACGGCACAGCTGCGGCATGGCTCTCGGACCAGTGGCTGCAGGGGGAGGCAGAGGGGAAAAGAGAGAGAGGTGAGTGCACACAGCTTCCACCCCTGCGCCTCCCCCCAGGAACACCCGCGGACTTTGCTTGATCAGGTATCAGCTCGAAGGACTGTTTGGTATTAACCCATTTTGCAGGCTGGGAAGGTGGGGTGACTTTCCCAGGGTCACAATGACAGCAAGTGGGAGAGCTAAGATTCTGCACTCAGAGCCCTGGCTTCCTCATCAGCCATATTCATAGTCCTTGTCCCTGCTGCCGTCTCTGAGGCCCTGACAGTCCCTATATCAAGCCCTTTGAGGGTTACATGAGCAAATACTTAACAAAACACTCAGAAGAGTGCCTGGGACAGACTGGATGCCACGTAAGTGTTTGTAAAGTAAACACGAGCCTCAGCTCTGCACACACTCCTAGGCCGTGCCCTCCGCTGCCCAAGCCCCACCCATGCTGTGCCCAGTTCCTAAGTAAAAGCGGGGTCTGCAGGGCCCATGACAGCTTTGGGACTCTCTGGTCCTGAGCCTGAATCCTGGCTCTGCCCCTTCCTGGCTGTGTGGCCTGAGGCCAAGTCACTCGGCCTCCACGAGCCTCAATTCCTTCATCTGTAAAATGGGATGCAAACAGCATCTACTTGTCCTACTTGTTAGGTTCCAACAACAAATGTCTGGAGAATATAAGGAGCTGGTGACACACAGGTGAAGGAGTTAGAAAGAGCAAGGGGCCGGGCGTGGTGCTCCAGTCTCATGGAGCGTATGATATTTTCCCCCATGAAAGCCAATAATCCTCTATTAAAACTCCCGAAAACCTAGCACACAATACAGATGTGAAAAAAAAAAAAATTTCTAAAAATCAGCCTGGAGAGGCTGCCAAAGGGCACAACAGAACTTTGGGGGGTGACAGAAAATTTCTGTACATGACGGTTATGGTTGTTACACAACTTTATACATTTGCCAAAACTTACTAAAACGTACGTTTAACATCAGTGAACTTCCTTGTACGTAAATTATGCCTCAATAAAGCTGATGAAGTTTTTCCAAATGCCTGGAGGGTGATTGTACAGACCCTGCACACAGACAGGGCCCTACCCCAGCTTGTCATCCTCCCCCGCCCCCTGCCCCGGCTGCAGAAGCTGAGCCACAGCCTACAAGATCCCCTGGAGGTCAGGGGCCGGGCTCCCAGAGAAAGATATGCCCCTCCCTCCACACTTGCGCCCTCCTGGAAGATCCCAGGTTTACAGAGGCAAGGAAAGTTGGCAGGGACATTAATTCCAGCCAATAAAAAGCGCACTGTCATATCCCACTCAGGGACATTTTACAGCCGACATAATCTTGATTTAGAGACTCAGCGCATTTTCCACACCACAGCAACAGAGAACAAGGCTTCCTTCTTCTGCCCTCGCGTTGGGCCTGCCCTGACAACCGGGACCTGTTCCGATTCAAAGTCACCACCAGCCCCAGGAGGTATTCTGCTTGTCCCACCGGGACCTGTTCCGATTCAAAGTCACCACCAGCCCCAGGAGGTATTCTGCTTGTCCCTCGCAAGGTCTTTAAAATTTTTCATTAATTCTTGATTTATAAGAATTGGCCTTTTTCAAAATCTAGATTGGCCGCTTCTCTTAAGGAAAACAAGGAGGACCTGGCCTCCTGGGCTCACATCCCTGTGAGGTTTGTGTGTCTGAAGTGAACACTGGCCACCACGTGGCAGATGGGACAGCGTCCACCCAGCCCACCCCGACATTTGTCCCACTTGGCCATTCTGTGGTGCGTGAGAGTTTGAGCCCCTGAGTAGTTTTTGTTTCTTCATCACAGATTTGTACAGCGTGTGTTCTGTGTACTGTCCACAAATCGTCCAGCTGAATCGTCTCTGCGACCCTCCAGAGGCAGGAACTGCAACAATCAGCTTTGACAGACGAGGAGGCAATGGAGACTCAGACGGATGAAGACCTGAAACATGTCTCCTCCAAGCCAGCGTCCCTGAGCAGCCTCCCGTGCCGGCAGCTCAGAGCGCTGTCAAACTCAGACTGGGAGCGTGCGCACCTGCATCAATACAGACCCCTCTGAGGGCACTCGCTGGAGGAGGAACCCACCAGGTGGGGCCACCAAAGTCGGGGTGAGGGGTGTAAAGGGCTCTGCACCTTGCCAGGCAAAGCGAGCATGGAGCGGCGGGCACCATGGGGCAGGGGCTGCGCCTGCCTCATCACCCCTGGGCCCCCACGTCCTATCCTCAGCAGCCATTGGCACCAGGCCAGACACATGGCAGATGCCAAGTACACACTTGCTGAATGGATTGTGTGGGTAGACCGATGAATCGGAAGATGCCCAGAACGCACAGAGTACACTGTGCTGTGCCTGTGTCGGTCTCTCCCACTGGACTGGGAGCCCCAGGCTGGCAGCCACCCCAACTCATCATTTTACCCCAGCATCCAGCTGAAGCAGCCAGACAGTATTTGCTCAATAAGAAACCCATTTCTTCCTATAGCCCAGGGCTCAGAGAGGTAAAGTAACTGGCCTGGATCACCCAGCAGGTGAGCAGAGGGGCCAAGCTCAGGGTCCAGGCTGGCCTGGCACAAGCCCAGTTCTCAATACCCCCTAGAGTTGGGGGAGCCAGGCCTACCCCTGACATGTTGCCTGGCAGACCCACCTTCCCATCCGGCACGCTGCTATAGCCACTGAAGTGCAGGGGCCCCGGCACGGTGGGCCTGGAGCCAGGAGGGAGGTGGTCCAGGCAGGTGGCCAGGCAGAGGGGCAGGCAGGTCCAGCAGCACAGGAGAATGTAGACAGCAGAGAAGACCAAGGAGCACAGGAAGATGAGCAGGAGCCGGCCCTGAGGGAGACAGTGGTCAGGGGGGTGTATATGTGGGGAGGGGGACTCCCAGGAGCCTCTGCAGGGGGCTGCACCCGGCTTCCTGGGCCTGGACCCCACTTCAGCAGCTCCTAGAATAGCAGTAGAAGGCCCAGTCTCCATTAACCACACCTTACTCAGGGCTTCCAGACTCTGGTCATGCTGGTCTTGGGGATAATGCTGTCACTATCCTTGTACCCTAGACAAGGAAACCAGCGTGGGGTGAAGTATGCAGCTCAAGGCCACATGGCAAGGAAACAGCACGTGTGGCCTTAAACATGGGCTGGAGAGCCCACATTCTTAACCAGAAGCCTGGGTGCTGTGCAGCCTTGGGAGTGGCTCTCCCTCTCTCTGGGCCTATCTCCTCCTCTATAAACCCCTCCTCTATAGAGTCCTCTGTTAATGCCCACGGTGGGACCTCACAGCAAGGACAGTGGTGAAAGCATTCTGTACGCTCTAGAGTGCTACGCACATGAGGACAGGAGAGTGGCACATCAGAAGGGCTGCCAGCCCCTTCAGTGCATGGACCAGGGCCACCTGGGACGGCCCCGC
This sequence comes from Lemur catta, assembly GCF_020740605.2. Taxonomy (NCBI): domain Eukaryota; kingdom Metazoa; phylum Chordata; class Mammalia; order Primates; family Lemuridae; genus Lemur; species Lemur catta. The sequence goes on along the minus strand of NC_059137.1, from coordinate 7,621,826 downwards.
CTCTGTCCCACCCCCAGCTGGCCATCCACCTAGCTGATGATCTTGATCTGGGTCAGCAACCCAGCAGGCAGAAAGGGATTCAGGGAAGCGTCATTCAAGAAATGGTTTCAATAATTGAAAAGCTGTTGCCCAGAGCCTCCCACCTCCAGAAACCTAGTGCCAAAGGCCATTTGAACTAGGAAGCCCTTCTGGCCCTCTGGCCTGGGCCCAGCCTGGGGCTGGACCTGCTGGCAGACTTAGCTTTCCAGGAGGGGCTTGGTGGAGAACAGAACCCTGGGTCTGTCACTGTGTGCTGAGCTACCCAGTCACCACCTGTGTCTCTCTGGGCTCCAATTTCTAGGCCCAAGGCACAAATCGCAAGGCCGCCCCTCAGAAACCACCTAGCAGTTGGCCGGTGCTCTCTTAAAATCAGAAGTGTGAAAGCAGCCCCCACCCCCCACCGCTGCACATCCTGCTCAGAGGCCCATGGTTTTTCAGCCCACAGCTACATCAGCTTCTAAAAATAAGTCTCTTCTGTGTGGCCAGCTGTTCCACGGAGGTGGTTCAGCCCCTGAGGCCTCAGGCTCTGCCCGGCACCTGCTCCTCTGCCTACGAGGAACCAGAGACCCAGAGACCTTGATTCAGACAGTGGCGTAAACTGCCCCCAACATCCAGGTCTCTCCCACAACCAGGGGCTCCTGAGCAAAGGCAAGAGCGGCCGGACTGAACTTTCACCATATCCACCCCCAGGTACTGTCTCCTCCATTCTACAGGGGAGGAGAGCAAGGCACTGAACCACAAAGGAATGCACCTGCCTGGGACCACAGAGCCTGCACGAACAAGGCTGGACTTTGAGGCCAGAGCGGTGGGGTCAGGTGTGACAGTCAGTCCTGGGGTGGAGAGGCTGCCGAGGCTGCTGGAAGTTACCTCCAAGTCCCCTGGGAACCTTCCTCCTTCCACCACTTACCGGAGCCTTCATGCTGTCCGTCAGTAGTCCCGGGGCTGCCTCCAGGGCTGGGGCTGGGATGGAGTGGGAGCTGGACACCTGCCAAGATGCAGAAACTCAGAGGGATAAGGGGGCGGGGGGGATAAGGCAGACAGGGTCCTAGGCTGTGAGGAAAACTGAGGCAGGGAGGGTCAGGCCGGGGTCCAGGCAGAGGGTGCCTGGGAATTCAGCTCCTTAAAGTCTCCGAACACCAGAAAGCACTGTCCCCATTCTAAAGGAGCCAGAATCGGTGACCTTCGGGAGACTTCCTGCCCACCCAATCCCCATTGTGCAGGTGGGGAAGAAGAGGCAGCAGGGAGGGGGCACCCTCGGCTCAAGGTCATCCATCCGGTCTGGGGCAGATAGAGCCAGGAGCCAGGAGCCTGGATTTCACCCCATCCATCCTACCTCTCGACCCGGAGGACGAATGGAGAGGCCTGGGCGGGCAGGACGTGGGATTTTTCACCGCCCGTCCAGATTCCACCGCTCCCTCTCCCGGCCGGGCGCTAACCGGGCGGGCAAGTTGGGGCGCGCAGGAGGCTCGCGATCCGCTGCCCGGAGCTCCATGGCCCGAGGGCCTGGCCGACCAGGCTGGAAGCTGGAAGCTGGATCCCTGGGGCGGAGGCGGCGATGCCGCCGCGGCTCCTGGAGGCTGGAAGCCGAAACGGCTGGGCCTGAGGCGGGGGCGGGGCCGGGGCGGGGGCGGGGCCTACGGGGCCTGGGCGGGGCGGGACGTGCGTGAAAGGAGGCGAGGCCTTCGGGCTGGGGGCGGGGCCTCGGCGCCGGGGGCGGAGTCTGCGCTCCGCGTCACCCGTTTTTCCTTCTGGCATTTCTAGCGGGTTCGTGCTCCGGGTGGCGGTGGTGGGGCAGCAGAGGAAGGGGGACCTAGACGATATCGGAGCCACCATGCGGTGCTGCGTGGCCGTCCAGACTTGAGTTTTCCCATGTCTGAAATCGGTGGGTGGGTAGGGAAGTTAAGCAGGAGCTTTGGGTCCGGCAGCCCTGGGTTTCAAGCTGTTAGGGTTGCCAGATCTAGCAAGTACCTAGGGACACTCGGCTCGGCTCTGACCACCTGCTCTTTACCTCCCAAACGCCTCCTTGCCAGAGTGTTCTCCAAATCCCAATCAGTTCGGCCTAGGCCCAGCAGTTGCTGACTTGTATCGCATTGGAAGGTAAACATGGGGTCCCTCGGGGATTTCAAAGGTGGCTGCCCTCAGGCGCCAGGCTGGTGGCAGCAAGCACTGAAAGGGCCCCCTGTGGAACAGTGGGAGGAGGAGCCTGTGGTGAGGTGAAGAGCATACTTCCCCTCTGAGAACTTTTTTTGCAAAATGTTGCATTGCCCAGAAAGGTCATCTAACCATCCCTGCCACACCCACCTCCCATGGAGGCCCTGGCCCCAGCCTTGGCCCCTGCTCTGGCCCCCACTGCAAACTCCTTTTTCCTTTTTCTCAGAGGCTCAGGTATGGGCAGGACTCCATGATGTCCATCCCCAGCTCAGCAACCTTCTGATTCTACACTACTCCAGGGTCAAAGCCAAATCCCTGTGCTCTCAGCCTCCATTCCTCCCCCATCCTGTTCAGGGGCCAGGAGCAAACCGGCTGCAGTGGCCCTGCCCTTTTGGGACTTCCTTGGAGCACAAGCCTCTTGTCCCTCCCACCCCAGCCTGGACATGCCTGGGGAGCAGTGGTCCACGTTCAGTGGTCCAAGTTCACCTCACCCTCAATGGTTGGTGAGGTGATGATTCTTTCCCCAGAGAGGCAACTCCCTCCTCACTAGGGCCACATGGAGACAGGGACATGCCCAAATGGCCTGGGCTCCCAGAGTAGATGAGGATCCTAAGTTCACAGTGTAACCAAGACCAGGAAGTCCCACAGCCCCAGATGAAGCTCTTCAGTTTGGCTTTGGCAAAAACCCACTCTCCTCCCCCCAGCCTACATGCCCCTGCACGCTGTGACCTCCTGCCCCGCCCCCCAGTCCTACTGCTCATTGCATCCTCCCCTAGACAGTCTAGTCACATGGCTGCCCCTTCTTGTCACTCAGCTCAAACATCGGCTCCTCAGAAAAGCCCTTGCCAGCCACCCTATCCAACTCTGCACCCCATCCTCCTTGTCTCACCCCAGTTTAGTTTTTTCACTGTATTTGTCACACTCTGAAATCACCCTCTTTATTAACTGGTTTCCTTGCTCATGGCCCACGTGCCCACGAGCTCCGTGTGGGCAGAGTCAGACCAGCCATGTTCTCGGGCACCTCCAGCACCTGCACAGTGCCTGGCACACACTAGGTGCTCAATAATGTCTGTTGAATGCACGAGTTAGGAGAGCCAGGCATCCTGGGTTCCCTGAGATCTTGGACAAGTCACTTCCCCTTCCAGCCTCAGGCCCTGCCACAGACGTGAGGGCGGAGAGGGGGCTGAATCATCCCTACAGATCGGAGCACAATTCTGGGGCTCTGACTCAGCCTGTCGGAGCCAGACCCCAGTTCCTGCCACGATGCCTTGCCACCCCGAGTTTCTCTGGCCTTCCACCTCCTGAGTGTGACCTTACATACTCTGTTTTAACTTCCTGCTAAGCAAGAGCAAGAAATTTCCACTTAACTCATGCCAGCTCAGTGAGGTTGAGCAGTCACTCAAGGTCATCCAGACAAGTAAGAGTGATGTCAATATTTTACAAATATATATTCTCAGAACCCACGCTCCAGCCCTGCAGCATAAGCTGTCCCCTCCCTGGCAGCCATCTTTCTCTGGGGCATCTGAGGCTCAGTGGAAACAGCAGCTTTTGGTGCAGCTGAGTAGCTTTCCCAAGGTCCTGCACTGCACAGTCCTGGGGGGCTGTTCTTGGCCCACACAGCCTCCTCCCCTCTGATATGTTTTCTTTCTTTCAAATGCCAGGCTTCTGTCACCCTGGGCCTTTGCTGTGCCCTTGGTCTCGGACCCTCGTAGGGTTGTCTGACTCTTCTGGTCTCAGAGTAGAAGTTAAAGCCCCTCTCCCAGCGCCATCCATCAAACGATCAGGTGGGAGCCCTTCCTCCAGCTCCATGGCCCCATGCTTCTCCCTGAGGCTTTGTCACTCCAGGCTGCTTTTGTCACCCAGTCTGTGAGTCCCCCCAGACTGTGAGTCCCATGAGTTCTGTGAAGGCAGAATCTCTGTATCTTGCTTCATCCCCAGGTTCCCATGGCCCAGCAGGGGGCCTGTCACATGGCAGGTGCTCAATAAATATTTAATGAGTTAATGAGGTCCATTTTCATCCTTTTCACTTTACAGATTAGACCACTGAGGCACAAAGAGGTTTAGCACCTTGTCCTGGTCACACAGCCAGGCCCTAGAGTAGCTCTGGAGGAAAAGCCCACTTGGGCATGGTCAGATTGAATTGGGATCAGAGGCCAGGCTGGAGTGTCCTGGAGGAGGGAGAAGGAGTGATCAGGGCTATGCAGGCTCCTGGTGACGTCTGTGCAGCCAGCCTTGGTCTGACCACTGACCCTTGCCCCCATTTCACAGATGAGAAAAGTGACTTCCAGAGGAGGGCAGAGCTCATGTGAGATCAATAATGGACCCCATCAGAATACCTCCCAGAGCTCCAGGAAGCCCCTACGACCCCAGATCCTCCCACCTGCACCCCTAGAGGAGCAGGAGCAAGGGGCCATCCCAGAGGGAGGCCAGTAGGGCCCCAAGTCAGGAGCAGGGAGTTGGTAGGCCTGAGTTCTCCGGCTGACCTTGCCACTTACCCATGTATAAGCCCCTAAAATCTCTGGGCCTCAGCTTCCCCATCTGGATGAAAAGGGGGCTGGAGCCTTCAGCCTATCCCCTTCCCCAGAGTAGGACGATGGGCTGCGGGAGTTGGAGATTAAGAATTACAGGTTCCAGGCTGGGCACGGTGGCTCACGCCTGTAATCCTAGCACTCTGGGAGGCCGAGGCGGGTGGATCGCTCGAGGTCAGGAGTTCGAGACCAGCCTCAGCAAGAGCGAGACCCCCGTCTCTACTAAAAATAGAAAGAAATTATCTGGACAACTAAAAATCCATATAGAAAAAATTAGCCAGGCATAGTGGCGCGTGCTTGTAGTCCCAGCTACTCGGGAGGCTGAGGCAGTAAGATCGCTTAAGCCGAGGAGTTTGAGGTTGCTGAGCTAGGCTGACGCCACGGCACTCACTCTAGCCCGGGCAACAAAGTGAGACGCTGTCTCAAAAAAAAAAAAAAAGAATACAGGTTCCGGAGTCCAAAAGGCATGGTCGACTCCTGGTTCCAGCATTTATTGCTGAATGATCTTGCTCAGTCCCTTCACCCCCTGAGCCTCCATTTCATGGTCTGTAAAAAGAGTATAATAGCATTTTTTGAGGATTAAATGAGCTAAAGTAGGGGCGTGCCTGGCACGATCCCGAGCACAGCACCACCACCAAATAGGGCAGCGCTGTTAAGGGATTAGTTAGGGGATGCTGCCTCCTGATGGCCATCAGGGGAACTGCAGGCGAGCGTCCCGGGCGCAGAAGCGCAGAGCGAGGCCGGCGCCCCTCACTCGGTGTGCGCCTCCACCCACCGGCAGAGGCGACGGGCGTAGCGAGCAGGGCTGACAGTGGAGAAGGTCCGGCCTGGGTAGCGCAGTGTCTTCCACAGGTGTTCCAGCCGCTTGCGGAGCCCGTAGACCGTGGCGAGATCCACGAGGCCCAGGAAATAGCGCTGCTCTGGCCCGTCTAGGATGTGCAGGGCGTTGGGGGCGTCTGGCAGCAGCCGGCGGTTCTGGGCAACAGGCTCCTCCGGGCTCTGTGTCCCTTGCACAGACCTGGGGGCCGATAGCGGGGTGAGGCTGCCGCCTCCTCCAGGGAACACCAGCCAGTCGGAACTGCAAGCCCGGCCAGGCTGCTCACTTCTGGCTCATTCCCTCCCACACCTGTGTGCCTGGGTCTTTGAAGTCAGGTAAACTGGGAGGCCGAGTAAGGTGCAGTTGAAGGCCTAGAGGTGCACTGCCCTGGTCTTAGCCACTGGCCACATGTGGCCACTGAAATGCAGCCAGTCCCAGCAGAGATATGCTGTCCGTGTAAAACACGTACCGAATTTTGAAGACAGTATGAAGAAAAGAATGTAAAATGTCTCATCAATTGCTACGTTGATTAGATGAAATGATAAAATCTTGGATGTATTCAGTACTAAATTGTATTATTAAAATTGATTTTACCTATTTCTTTGTACTTTTTAAAATGAAGCTACTAGAAAAATTTAAATTACAGGCGTAGGCCAGGCAAGGTGGCTCACGCCTGTAATCCTAGCACTTTGGGAGATGGAGGCGGGATGATCGCTTGAGCCCAGGATTGTGAGGTTGCAGTGAGCTATGATGACGCCACTGCACTCCAGCCTGGGCAACAGAGTGAGACCTGTCTCAAAAAAACAAAACAAAACAAAACAAATTCCATATGTGGCTTGAATTATGTTTCTATTGGGTAGCTCTAGTCTAGCACTTTTGGGTCATACAGACCCTGGCTCTGCACTTAGGTGTCACATGACTTCAGGTAAGTCCCTTATTTGGTTCATTCCTAAACTTCTGTTTGGAGTCATCCAACCCTGGAAGTCTCAGGGTCTCAGAGCTGAAGTTTTGTGAAACAAAATTCAACAGCCTCAGTTTGTAAATGGTACATGTGTGCTTTGCCTCAAACTGTATTACAAATCAGAAGATGCCTTTGGCTGGCGCCTCCCCAATCCCCCAGCAGAAGCAGGTTCAATTCCCTAACTTTGTCTTGCAAGCATCACTGAGGGTGTTTATTTCTGTCCTGTGGGGTAAGGGGGCAAAATAAGCCAATGGGAGACAAGCCCTGCCCAGGTGCTAACCAATCAGAACACAGAGGTCTGAGAGCAGGATGCCGGTACCCTCTGAGGTGCCAGGGGTACCTGGACGATGGGGAGATGTGGGACAGGGGTGTTCTGAGTGGGGAGCTGGGAACTGGGTGGGGATGGGGCTGGGACAGTCAATATGAAAATATTTCAATATCACAACACCATTCTATGAAAGCCAAAACTTACTGACTGAATGACAGCAGTGACCTAAGCACCAGATGAGAGTGGAGGGTAAGGGACAAGCTGACCTAGTTTGGATGGGCAGATGTGGGGGTCTCTGTGCCCCATGACAAGCATGCCACCATCCCAGGCCATGCCCAGCCCAGCCACAGGCTTTGCGGGGAGCCATTACTCTGGATTCTGCCCAAGCCTCACCCAACCCAAGTTCTTCCTCCAAGGGGCAGGAACAGGGGGCTGGATGAGTGGACCTCATCTTTCATGTCCCTTGTCCACCCACTGGCTCAATGGGTTTCATGTCCTAGAGTGCCTGGCTTAACCCCTATGTGATTCTGTTCAGCCACAGAGGTGGGCCTTGGAGAGTTAAAATCCAAGTAACTATGTATTAACAAGAGTCGTCAGAAAGTTATTTTGATGTTGCACTTCTCTCTGAGCCTCAGTTTTCACATCTCTAAAATGGGAATGAGTCCACCCTCTGAGTGAAGCTTGGGATTGCTATGTAAGGAGAGATGGTTACTACTACAAAGCAGTGGACATGATTGATGATGGTGCCAGTGGCAATGACCTCAGGGTCCCGGAAGCGGAATGACTGGCTTAAGGGGCAAGGGCTCTTTCTAAGGCAAAAATAAACAGGTCTTTCCCTCACTCTGAAACCTTCAATGGCTCCACATCCCCTGCTGCAAAATGGACAGATTCTTCAAAATGCCACTGGACCTCATGTGTTCTGTCCCCTGTTGTGGTTCACCTGTGGCCCCGGCCCCTACGAGACAGGTTTCTCTGGCCCTTCCCTCTAAACACACATACACACATGTACATATGTGTACACACACACGTTCTGCACTCTCCGGCCTTCGAGCCTTTGCCTATGCTGACCCCACACACCGAAGGCCCTCCCTCCCCTCCACACCTGTCTTTCCCATACTCTCATCACCTCACTCTGCTGCTGCTCACCTGGCCATGCGGAACATGAGGCTGCTGCCTGGGCCCCTCTCATCCTCTTGGAGATGCTGGAAAGCCATCAGGAGGCTGTAGTCCAGCACGTTGAGCTCCCGGAGGAAGGTGGTGTCCAGTTCCATCTGGCGGAGGAACCAGCTCCGCTGGGGCCCTGCCGGAGCATCAGTGCCCCAACCTGAGCACCCGTCATGGGCCAGCCACGGTGCTCCACACGCTTCTGCCCCACAATGGCAGGTGTCGTTACTGTCCCCATTTCACAAATAAGGAAAGTCATCTGTAATTTGCCTTGGTCACCTAGCTAGGAATGGTGGAGCCAGAATTTGAACCCTGCTCTGTCTGACTCCAGAATTTGGGCTCTTAACAACTCACGAAGAGGGCTGTGCGGGCACCTGTCTAAACTTCACCCTGCATGGACGAAGAGTGGGCAGGGGCCTCCCTGTGGCTTACCCAGGTCGATGGTCTTGCCCTGAAAGTTGAGGTCCTTCAGCACCAGGATGATGGGGCTGCCCTCGGGGGCTGGCTCCACCCAGCGGCTCACCTCACAGCCCTTGATGTCATACCTGGGAGATGGGGGTGCAGAACTCAGCTTTTCATAGATTTGACACAGACAGGGAACCTCGCAAGGTAATAGTTAGAAACAAGAGCTTCCACTGGTGGCTGTTCACATACGCACTAAATGCCTTTCCTGTACTGTCCCTAGTCCTCAGCACATCCCTGCTCCATTACTGTCCCCAAGGTAAAGATAAAGAAGCAGGCCCAGAGAGTTCCTCTGACTTGCCCAAGCTGCACAGTAAGTAAAGAGCAGGGGTTCAAACACAGGCCTTTGAGGCTTTAGCCCTGCCTGTGCCTGCCTCCCAGCACCTTGTCATCACTGAGGGTGTCCCAGACACAGGGCTCCGACCCTGGACAGCAGCACCCGGGAAGCCGATGGCCCTGAGGAACGTGTGGGCAGAACAGGACTGGAAGGCACAGAGGCTCTGTGCAGCCAGGGAGGCCGGGTTTCAATCCCTGCTCCTCGCACATTAGCTGTGTGGCCTTCTGAACCTTCCTCAGTTTCTCATCCATAAAATGAAGAGAACAACAGCTACCCCTCAGCGTCATTCTGGGAGTTAAGAAGATGATGGGCTGGGCACAGTGGGTCAGGCCTGTAATCCCAGCACTCTGGGAGGCTGAGGCAGGAGGACTCCTTGAGGCCAAGAGTTCAACACCAGCCTAGGCAACACAGAACCCCCTCTCTATAAAAAATTAAAAATTAGCTGGGCATAGTGGCATGCACCTGTAGTCCCAGCTTCTGGGGAGGCTGAGACGGAGCCTCACTTGAGCCCAGGAGTTGGAGGTTGCAGTGAGCTGAGATGACGTCACTGCACTCCAGCCTGGAAGAGCAAGACCCTGTCTCAAAAAAAAAAAAAAAAAAGAAAAGAAAAGAAAAAGAATGCAAATGGCTCAACACAGCGCCTAAGGCATACTGAGTGCTCAGGAGATGCTGGTTTTCAGTGTCACCGTCTCTCTCCCGCCAGAACGTGGGATCGTCCCTTCTCCTTCCTGGGCCTCAGTTTAGCTGTCTTCCTAGTGAGTGTGGGCGCTTCAGAGGGCACGTTCCGGGTGGGGTCGGGCCCTGAGGCCTGCTGCCGTGGACTCACCTCTCGGAGATGCGGCCGGCGGGGTAGAAAACGCTGTGCATGATGATGAAGTACGTCTGGGGACCGGGATAGGGAGTGAGGGAAGCCAGGCTCTCACCCTCCAGCCGCCCCCTCCGCCCAGCCACCTCGCTTCGGCCTCACCCACCTTCTTTCCCCCGGCCACCCGCAGACTGTGCACTCCTGCAGGGGAGAGGGAGCCAGGTGAGGGCTCCAAACTCCATAACTCGGGGTCCACCCGGGCCCAGCCCCAGCCCCAGGCCACACCTCCTTCTCCAGATCCGCCGCATCCCGAGCCCACCCCTCCAGGCCCCCCTCCCAGACCCCTCCCTTGGCTTAGAGTCCCTGTGCGACTGGACCCCACCCCTAGATCCGGCCCAGTGATGCCCCGCCCACAGGCATGGACACGCCCACATTCCCTCCCCTGGGACATCCAATCCCAAACCCGCCCCTTTGGGACCTCCCCAGGGCATGGCCCCGCCCACAGGCGCCCGCTCTCCGTAGTGCGTTACCACCTAGGACCAGACCCCACCGACCCCAGTCCCCAGCCCCCGTACCCAGCAACCGGGCGAGCAGCGAGTGCGGGTGCCGCTGCAGGTGCTGCACGTAGCGGGGCAGGTGGGCGAGCAGCGCCCGCACCTCCCGGCGCCGCTGGGTCTTCAGGAAGAAGCGCTGGTCGTGGCTGGGGGGCGGGAGAGAGAGGTCACTGCCCAGGCTGGGCTGGAGCTACTCCCACCGGTACCCCTGCCCCGGCCTGTGCACGCGGATCTGTCTCCCGAGTCTCAGCTCCCGGCCTCGCCATCGCCCCTCTCGCCTGCGGCCCTCGCCCTCAGTCTCTCCTCCCCATAGGACTTCTATCCGGCCCAGACCCTCCCTGGCCTTGGTCGCTCTGGTTCTCTCCCCAAGGAGCAGTCCCCACCACTCTGCCCTCCCTCCCCCCGGGGCACCACCCTCACGCCTGCCCCAGCCCGCGTAAGCTCACGACAGGAAGAAGATGGCCTTGCTCTTGGAGGTGCTGAGGAACTGCAGGTAGGGGCCGGCCGGGCCCAGCGCAGCCTGATAGTCCTCCTCGGCCAGGCCTAGGCAGCGGCGCAGCCGGGCAAAGGCTGGACCAGCCAGAGTGCCCAGCTCGAAGCCCTGTGGGGGAGGAAGAGCAGTCCCAAGAGTATCCACGTGGGTCCAGGTGCACAGCTGGCCCTGGTGCTGGAGGGTCAGGGTGACCACACCCTTCCTGCAAAGCTCCTAAGCAAGCCATCACTACCCCTGCACAGATGGGGAAACTGAGGAGAAGAGAGAGCTAAGACCGGCATATGCCCCCTCCCGCACAGGAATCTTGGGTTTCCTACCTCGTGAACCTGGGTCAGGACCTCGGAGAAGTCCTCCTGGGAGGGCAGCCCCTGCAGGGAGGGTAGAAGAGCTCAGGGCAAGTCTCCGTCCCCCACTGCCTGCCCCAGGCTCTCCGACTGTCCTGCACCTGGCCTTGCCCCTTTCCTCTGGTTTAATTCCTTCAGAAAACAGGAACCTGAGTTGTCTCTGCGTGTGTCTGAGGTGGGCAGATGGGCTGCAGGGAGGACAAGGGTGACCTGAGGCAGGTGTGTGTGGTGTGTCTCATCCACCGCTGGGTCTCCCGCACCTGGCTCTGAGTTCAAGCCTGGCACATGCCCCCAGACACATGCGCAGTGAAGCCAGATCCCATCCCAGTACAAGGGGATGGTCCTGAAGCCACTGACCTTCCTGACACAGCCTGGGAGGGGCAGGATCAGAGAAGCTGCCTGGGGACGCAACCTCTGAGAGGAGCAGGGTGCTCATAGGGTGAAACAGCGCTGGTGGCCACCAGCAAGGGAAGGAGGGCTTGAGTGGCTGCAGCCAGTAAAGGAGGTGGTGTATGAGCAAGGCTGGACACTTAACCCTTGGAGCCTGCAGGCTGTTGAGGCCATGCTGAGTACTGGGGAGCCATGGAAGATTTTCAGCAGGTGATGATGTCAGGTTGTGGCTTAGAGGACCCTCTCAGGCCCCTATACTTCCTGGACTTCCAGGTTCCTGTGCCAGGACTTGGCCTGTGGGATGTGGTCACACTATGCACACATGTACACACAGACAACACACTTGCTCACCGGAGCCTGCCCAGCTGCTGAGCTTGCACTTGGGTGACCCTTTCTGCTGAGCCAGCCTGGCCCCAGCCTGAGCTCTGGAGAGGACAGGCCAGGCTGGCAGGATGGGGGTGGGGTCCCTTCTCAACTGTATACTCTGGCAGGGCTGGGAGGGCCTCAGAAACCACAGAGTACAATCCCCCTCCATTATACAGATGGAGACACTGAGGCTCAGAGATGGGCAGAGGGCCACCTGGTGTCACACAGCAACCACCTGAGTCGAGGGGTCCTCACATCCCCAACCCTGGGCTTTCCAGCTTCCACCAGAATGTTCCTCCCTCCCTGACTTCTGCCCTGGATAGCGCTCTCTGATCCCCAGGTCTGCAGTATTAGCAAGGCAGGGCACCATTCCAGTCTTGGCATTGGTGTGGGGATGCATGGGACAGACTGGCCACTCACCGTGGGTGGGTGATCCATGGAGACCTGGGTGGCAGCCCATAGCCCCGCCTGCATCATACACATCATCCCATGCAGTTCGTGCCCCGGGCCGATCTCAAACAGGCCCAGGCGAGACTGCTTGTCTCGGAGGCGCCAGAGGAGCCCGCGGCAGCTGGAGCTGGAGGTCGGTGCTCTGCGCGCAGCCTCTGGGGAGGGGGCCAGGACCTGGTGGGGGGAGACACAGGAAGCAAAGACCATGTGGCAGCATCTCAGAGGGGAAAGACCCTGGATCAAGTCCCACTCCCTCTACTTGTGAGACTTCCCCTCATCTCTCTCTGCCTCAGTTTCCTCAGTTGTAAAGTCGGAATAATGCTGGTACCCACCTCACCAGGTGTTTGTGAAGGGCCACATGGCGCCTGGCATGTAGTCGGCACCCACATGGAGTGATGGCTCTTACATGGTCAGTGGGTAGAGCATGCTGCGGCAGTCAAACCCGGCCGAGACTGAGCGTCTCTCACCAGCTGTGTGACCTTAGGTAAGTCACCTAAACTTTCCGTGCCTTATTTTCTCAGCTGTCACATGAGAACTCTAACTCCTTCCTGGCAGGCATTAGCTGTTAGTGCTGTTGGTTTGAGCTCCTTGCACAGGAACCCTTGACAGGAGCAGCCGCGCTGCTGCCATTCAGTCAATCTACTCCCCTCGTGCACGCTGAGCTCCCCCCCCAGGCTCCCGCGGAGGGTCAGTGCGACGCTGGGATCACACGGCAGGAGCTTTTTATCATCGCCCCCGTTTTCGCGACGAGGAAACTGCGGGAGTCCTCGGGGATACCCGCCAGACCGCCCCCTCCATACCTGCCGCCCCACGCGGGGCGTGTCCTGGTCCTTGCCCAGGCCAGGGCCCCTCCCCGCTCGGATGGGGGCGTGTCCGCGCCACTCACGGAGAGGAGGCCCGGCCCCTGCCCACTACCCCTGCCCTCTCCTGTCCTCTCTCGGGTCTGCACCTACCTCGCGGGGCCCCGGGCTCGGCGCAGCCATCGCCCCCGCTGCAGCTTTCCGGGCTTTGGCCGAGTTCCCTGTTGCCCCGCTGCGGGAGCCAGGCCCCGCCCCTGCCTCGCGACCGGCCAATCGCGCGGCGCCGGTCACGGCAGCGCCCAATCCGCGCGGGGGGCGCTGGAGATCGCCGGCGGGTCCCGCCCCCGCGGCTGCAGCATCCTTCGGACCGCGGTCCAGGCGGGGCGGAGCCGCCGGGCGTTGGCTACGGTCCCGGGAGGGCGAGCCCGCCGTTGTCCCCGCTGGGGTGGGGTACTCGGGTCTGGGGGCCGCCTGGAAGCGAGTAACCTAAATCCTCTCCCGCCCACCCACTCTGCCGTGAAATTCCCATTGACTTTCTCATGTGCAGAAACTAAGATACAGAGAAAAAAGCGACTGCCTCCAGGTCACACGGGAGTCAGGGCACCCATTCATTCAACACACATGTTCTGAACGCCCACTTTGAGCCAGTAGTGCTAGGCCCTGGGGATTTAGTGGTGAGCGAGAGGGAGGGACACAGCTGCCAGCGTGATCTTTTAAAAGCGTAAATCAGATGATGTCACTCGTCACTCTCATGCTTGGAGCCTCCAGTGGCTTCTCAGGGCAATGGAACAAAATCCAAGCTCCTCACCGTGGCCCCAGGCCCGTCTGACCACTCTCCCTACACCCACCACCCAGCCACACAGGCCCCTACAGTTCCTTGGCCACCAAACCCTCAGGATCCTTTTCCCCAGACTTTCAGTTGCCTTCTTCCTTCCAGTTATCTCGCCCACTCTAACCAGGCGTCCCCTCCCCCCACTCTTGATCACATCACCTTTATTTTCTTTACACTGTCCGAGATTGTCTTGTTCATTTATTTGTTTACTGCACCTCCCCCACTAGAATGGAAATGCCACAAGGGCAGGAAGCATGCCGGTCTCATTTTGAAACAATGTGAGTAGAGTATGCAAAGGGCCTGGGCCAGTCCCAGGAAGCGAAAGGCCAGCGTGGCTGGAGTGAACAGGACAGAGAAAGCAAGCCAGCAGCCACGGCCTTGTAGGCTGTCATAGGAAGACAGGTGCGGACCCAGAAAAACATCGTGTGAGTGTGAGAAAGATGCTTGGATATGGGTTTTTGAAAGGCCACTGGTTTTTGTGCATAGTTTGGAGAGGGCCAGAGCAGGTGAGGTGTGGGGGAGCGGTGAAGAAGCCATCCTTGACTTAGGGTAGAGGGTAGTGGCTGTGCATCCAGAAAGTGGCTGGGAGGAAGGGAGAATTGATGGGATTTGGGGACTTGTGGTTGGGGTGTGAGGGAAGAAAGCTACAGCGGGGACACAGGCTGCCAGTCAGTCATGAGAGGGGGCAGGCACGAGAGGGGAGCCAGAGCTGGGAAAGTCTAAGAATTCAGCTCACAACCAGATGTATCGAGGTCCCACCACAACATCCAATGGGGACGTCAGGTGCACAGCTGGGGCCCAAAGGGGAGAGCTGGGCTGGAGGAAAGCCTGGGAAAGGACGGGATCACCAGGAAGGGTGTGGGTGACAAAGCCTGTGACCAAGCCCTCAGGAGCCCATGGCAGAAGAGAACATGAGAGAGGCATCAAGAACACTCATCACAGACACCAAGAGAGCGTCTGAGGGCAGGTCCAAGGGATGTCATGTGCCAAATGTGGCAGAGGGTCAAGGAAACATCCTTTGGATTTAAAGAATGGTCATCACCGGTGGCCTCAGGGGGTGCAGCCTCCCTTGAGTGACAGGGCAGATGCCCGGCACAGCCGGAGGGGAGGTGTGGACACCCTTTCGGGGAAGTTTGGCAGTGAAGGCGAGAGGGGGAACTGGGAGGGAGTTGCTGGGTTAATGCAGGGTCCTGGAAGTGGAGCCTGGAGCGCATTCAGGAAACAATGGGAGAGGTAGAGGTTGTTCCCACGACAGGCACCACTGGTGACACAGGCTCCTGCCACAGCACTGGGGAGAAAGGACCCAAAGCCCAAGTGTGCAGCTCCGCCTGGACTGGAGGACAGAGGACAGGTGACACAGGCAAGGGAAGGCAGGCGTGCCCACAGTTGGCCCCTTTTCTCTGTGATGACGGAGAAGCCTCTGCTAACTGGGGGAAAAGTGAATGTCTCAGGCTTGGGGGCAGGTTCACACTGGGTGCCGTGGGGGACGGAAGAGGCTGCTCAGGCACAGTGGGATTGCCTGCATACCAGGGCCTGCGCCAGATCAGCTACCCCGAACACAGCAGCCCTGCTCTGACTCAGTAGCAGCCTTTGTCGCTCAGGGCTTGGCTAAGTTGGGCTGCTGCGTGCAAGAGATGGATGATGACGAGCTTGGGCTTTCAGACGAGTGGCCCAAGGATCCCTAAAATAGTAAGTCCATCCTGGCTATGCTGGCAAAGGGGAGACACGGCAGAGGCAATGCTAAGGCTGCCACGGGCTTTAGAGCTGCGAGCTCCACTGAGTCCGAAGCACATTTGTCCTAGTCCCAGCTTTGTCTCCAGTGTCCAGCACAGGGGCAGGGCAGAAGAGGCACTAAGGCACCCTCAGTGTACAAACCAGGGTCTTCTGACCTGAGACCAATGCAGGGGCCACCTCCCACCCCCCTCCTCTGGTAAGGATGGCACAGAGACAAACACGAAATCAGTGTTTATTGGTAGGCTCCCTACACAGGCCAGCCCTGGGGCTGGGGCCCGGGCTTCCACGAGGAATGGTTGGTCAGGAGGCCAGCGTGGCTGCCCTGTGTGCTGAGATGTGGTGGCAGCTCTGGGGCCAATCCTTCTCCTAGGCTTTCCAGGTCCAGAAGTCCTTGTGGGGTCTGGGGCTGTGTCAGGCCAAGGAAGCAGCCTTTGTAGAGGAACAGGACTTGTGGGGAGAGGTCAGAGAGACCATGTGCCACCTCAGAACCTGCTAAGTCCAATATCAGCATGTGAAAGGAGGGAAACTGAGGCAAGATGGTAGAACCCAGAGGAAAAAGTGATGGGAAGTCTGACGGTGAGGTAAGGAGAACCAGTGTCTTTCATGCCCAAGCCAGAGGGGATGAGAGGTCTCCCTGGTGCTCCTCCCTCCTGGCTTCTGGAAGGGTGAGCAGGGGAGGAGCAGGGCTCTGGTCAGTCAGGGGTGAGTCCTAAACAGCTCCGTCCCACAGGGATGTCTGGAGGGCAGCCAAGCTGGAGCGGGCCACAGTGCCTGGACCAGTCCTGTGGGCTCCCACCGTTGGTCCCTGCCCTGGAGAGGAGGCCAAAAAGGGGCTGGCAGCCTCATCCCTGCTGGGCCTTCACTGAGCCTTCTTGGTCACTCTCTGGTTCTTCAACATCACGTAGGTGATGAACAATCCTGGAATATACAAACCAGAATGGCCAGGTAAGATCTGGGCTCAGGGATGCTGGGAGGGCAGGGCAGGGCAGGGCAGGACAAGGCAACCCACGTGCAAGGCCATGCGCGTACCCAACCACCCTCGAAGGCACCTGCTGTCTCCCCAGTCATTCAAGCCACACATCCACTCACATTGATTCAACAAACACCAACTGAGTGCCTACCTCAGGCAAAATGTTGCATTTAGTGTTTCAGATTCCAAGGGCAACAAGACCCACCCATCTATCCATCACCCAATCAACCACCTGCCCACCCAACATCCACCTACCCACCCATCTACCCCATCATCCAGGCATCTAATGTTGACTGACTCGTCAAAACTACGTTCCTGTGCTGAGTGCTGAGGACATAGTAACAATAGAGACATAGTCCTCGTCCCTGTGAAGCCATAAGAGATAGAGAGGTGCAGGAATTAGGAGGCAGGGCGACAAGAGGGTGAGAGGTGACTGAGGTGTGAGCAGAGTGATGGGGCAAGCAGGAAAAAGGGACACACACCATTAGAGTCCAAAAAGCCTGAGGCATCGGGAAGCCCAGAGTTACTGACCATGGCCTTGAAGGAGGAACAGGAAAACCCCAGGGGAGAGTTGGGGGCAAGGAGTCTCAAACAGATGTCCAGAAAGTATCAAAGTGTGGAAGTAATTTCAGAGGTGGGGCCCTCCAGACACCCTGCCCAGGGTCGGGGTTGCGGTGAGGGGGTGACTTACCCACAAACAGGAGCAACAGGAGGCCCACCGCCAGTGGGATGGTGACAGCATAGGCCCGGGGCAGGAAATACTTGTGGATGACATGCTGGCTGTCGATGAATGGCTGGCAGCCAGGGCAGAGCTCTGGTGAGCAACAGTGGCCTCGTCCAGCCCCCAGCCCAAACACCCCACCCCCTCCATCTAAGGGACTTATCATCTTTAGGACAACGGCATCTGCGGTGCCATGTTTTGTTTCCTTCATTCATTTATTTAAGTTATTTACTGGGCACTTGGTGCCTGCCCTACGTTGGTGCTGGGAACCTGGCAGTGAACAGAAGCCAAGAGAACTGCCCTAAGGCACTCACAGTCTAGCAGGCACTCACAGTCTAGCAAAAAGTACATGAGGAATCCTTGAGTGACTCCCAACCTGGGCTCGCAGGTCTTCTTTACTAACATCTTTCTCCAAAGGATAGCAAGTTCTGCAAGATTTTGCCTCCCAAACACACTGCACTTCTTAAGCAACGACCAATAAATTTTCCCGCAAGAAGAAAACATCCTAAAGGCCCTCATAAAATCCACTGGTACCTGCCATCCCCACGAGCTGGAAGGCTAACCAGAACCAGAACTCCCTCCAAAAGGCAAAGCAAACAGGGCACAGGGCTTTAAGTCCAGCGGTTAAGTATGTGACCTTAGGCCAGACCCTTCTCCCAGAATGCGCCTCAGCTTCCTCATCTACAAAATGCGTACACCACTAGCATCTTCCTTGTAGTGCTGTTCTGGAGATTTCATGAGCTCTGGCGGGTATAGCCCCTAGCACAGCACCTGGCACTTGGTAGCTGCTTAAATAGTGTTGTGGGTCGGTTTCAAGACCCAAGGATGGGGAAGGCGAGCAGAGGGCGGGAGAAACAGACATACCAAGAGAATCACCCAGGCCGTGTAGTAGGTGAAGATGATCAGGCTAATGGCGACGAGGCCGAGTCCCACCACCTGGTCTGTCCCCGTGGCCTGAAGAAAAGGAAGGGCTCAGCTGACGAAGTGACCCTCCATTTAGGGGCACTAATGGACGAGGGCCGTCGCGGCCTGATTACGCTCTAAGCTTCCCCATTCATCCAGCCGATGCTAGGGAGGGCTGACCAGGGATCAGTTTCCAGGCTGGCAGAGAGCGCCAGGCCTCTGCGTTTTCACGCGTACAGTGAGCAGGCGGGAGACAGCACTCCCGGTTCCGAGTGCCCAAGCCCCAGCTCCCCAACAGACCCCAGACCTCACCCTAGACGCCCACAGCCAAGCACTCAGCCCCAACCTCACCATTGCCTCGGCGCTCCGCCACCAGAGCACCAAGCCACATCCGGTTCCGGATCCGGGCCCTTCTGGCTTTAGGGCGCGAAGCACGCCGGGAGTCGTAGTTCCCAGGCTGGCCCAGCAACGCGTGGTCCGAGACTGGCAGGTGCCGCCTCCCTTGGCATGTCGGGAAATGTAGTTCTCGAGGGAGTCATGGGGCAGATTGCTCCCCGAAACTAGGGAATGGGCCCGAGCTGGGAACCCGGACTGCCTGGCTTTCGTGGTCACAGTCCTGCGGGATCGTTCCCCCCGCCTCCTACCAAAGCCCATCTCTAAACATCCCAGAGTCCCAAAGCCAGAGCGGAATGGGGGTGGAGGATCGGAAGTCCCATTTTTCAGATGGGGAAAGTGAAGCTCAGAGACAGGAGTCAGCGGTGAAGCTGACACTGGAACCCGACAGGGAGTCCTACTGCCTGATCCCGAGGCCCTGCCTTGTCTGCTGAGGGGAAGGGTGCAGAGCCCGGCCTGGGGCGGGATGAGGAGGGCTGGCCGAGCCCGCACGGATGGGGAGGATTTTGACTGCGGGAGAGAGGGCGCCCCCTTGCCCATCGCCTGGCTTCCCTGGCGACCCTTCGGGTTTCCTCTACCTCTCTTCACCGTCTGCCTCTCTAGCCCTGGGTGTCGCAGCACCAGAGGTTTCGGACAGGCCCGCGGGAAGCCCCATGGTCTTGGAGGCCCTTTCCTCTGAGAACAAGGGGAGGCAGGGCCAGATCTTTGACGCCTCTCCAGCACCAGGACCTGGAACTGTCCTCCCATAGCTCGTGGGGCCGGCTGCGCCTCACCCATCAGGTCTCACTGGGGTGCCACCCCCCAGCCCCCACAAGCCGCCTTCGCAGCTGGAGACAGGGGCTTCTTCCCCTCTGCGTTTTTTGTTCTTTGAGACAGGGTCTCCCTTTTTTGCTAGAATGCAGTGGCGTCAACATAGCTCACTGCAACCTCAAACTCCTGGGCTCAAGCGATCCTCCTGCCTCAGCCTCGAGAGTAGCTGGGACTACAGGTAAGTGCCACCACACCTGGCTAATTTTTCTATTGTTTGTAGAGACGGTGTCTCGCTCTTGCTAAGGCTGGCCTCAGCCTCCCAAAGTGCCAGGATTACAGGCATTTGGGATTACAGGTGTGAACCACCGCCAGAGACCTCTATGTGTTTGGATCAGCTGATTTACTCAGTTGCTCTGGCCCACATTTTAAGCGCCCCACGGCTAGGGTCTGTGGTCACTGCTGTATCCCCAGCACCAGAAAGGGGCTTGGCACAAAGTAGGAGCTTTGAATCAACCAACCAGCTTTGTCAGTGATTTTTTTTTTTAGATCCTGGAATGCCCCGAGTTGGTCGTGGAGCCCCTTGGCCTGCTGTCCCCGCTTGAGGGCAGGGGAGAGTTGTTGTCTGGGCCTGGCATAGTTTGCTCCCGCCAGCAGCATTTATCTCCTGTCATCAGAGCCCCTCACTATGGGGGCTGCTCTCCCAAAGCTGACACTAGCAACCCTTTTTCTCCTACAGCCCAATTCTATTCCTCGCCACTCTAAGGACAGACGGCTGAGCTGGGAGCCAACTTTTCCCTCCCTGCCCAGATGTGCATAGAACGGAGGAGGGGACTGAGAACCCCCTTCAGGGTTTAAAGGGGCTACAAGTGGGGGTGTGCTCTGAGAAGGGGTGGGGATAATGGCTGTTTAGGGGCAGAGACAGAGGCCTGGTGGCCTGGTTCCTTCTGGACTGGCCAAAACTACTGAGGCTTCCTGCCACCTTTGAGCTTGTCAAAGGCCCAGAGTGACCTGGCTGTCCCAAAGCTTGGCTAAGCCACTGAGCTCCTTTGTAACTTGAGACAGTCAGGAGCAGGGGTGAGGGCCCAGACCAAGCTGTAGACAGTGCCAGCCTGAGGCTTTAGAGTTTGGGAACACACCCAGCACCTCCTGTAGTACAGGCTGTATACCCACATTCTCATTTGATCCATAACCCCATTTGCAGCTGAGGAAACTCAGGCACAGGTATTTGTCCTCAGGCATGTTCCTTAGAGGCCACCTGATTGCAGGGAAGGTCCACAGAGCAGTGGTTAGAACTTGGGTTCGGAGGTCAAAGCTGTCACTAGGTGTGGCAAAGTAACTGCCCACCTGGGACTGTTTCCTCCCCCAGGAGTCTGGAGCAATAAAGGTGGTGATAATTGTGACTGCAGTCAGGACTGGGAGAAACCTGGCCACCTACATCTTCCCCACCTGTGGAATGTCACCTTATACATCTGGCTTCCTTCTGATGTTGTCTTTGATCCCAAAGTCAACGTGCTAAAGTAACAAGGTAAAAAAAAAAGAAAAACTCAGCAAAACAAAATCCGCAATATTTAATTTTTTTTCCCCAAACCAAGACACCGACATTAGGCTGATTTCCCCTTACAATGTTATTTTCTACAATAGAAGCTGGGACACAGATACAAACACAGCCCACTGAACTAGAAGTAGTGGTGGCAGCATTCTCTTACAAAGGAGGGGGATTAAAGAAAAAAAAGACCCCTCCCCATCTCCTCAATCACCTCCCTAAAGACAGAGGAAAACATGGACATTCCCCTCCTGGCAGATCATGCCATGTGGTCAGTTTGTGGGGTTTAACAGGAAAAAAAAATCTTAAAAATATTGTAGACCTTTATTTTCTTTAAATTTCCTAGTAAAAACGTTAAACTTTCAAGAAGATTCCAAACTGGCATTGCATAGACCAATTCCTTTCCAAAAATATCTCTAATATATTCTCTCCATCTCTCTATATATAGAATTTGAAGTCCAGGAGCTGTGGGCACCTGGTGGGAATTCTCTGAGCTCAAGGGGACAAGAGGGCTGAAGAAAGGTGTCCCTCATGGGGACAAGGCCAGGGCTCTGGGCCTCTTGCTCCAGCCAGTGACAATTTGGTTGTGGCCGAATTCTCAGTTGGTCCAATTACCCTGGCCCAGGGCCTTGTGTGGGAGGATGTGGCAGGCTCTATCTCCTTCTGGGGTGACCCTTAAGCCCAGACCTTGGCGGAGGTGGGGCTGGGACTCCTGGTTTAGAGTCCCAACAGCACCGAGGCCAGCTGTTTTGTGCCTGTAGCCCCAGAACTTCAAATCAGATCCCGAATCTACCCTGAATGCACCTCCCCACTGGGCTGGGTGAGGTGACGCAGACACAGAAGGGAAGGACAGCGCTCCCGCATCTTCAAGGGGCCAATTCATCTGGAGACTGTGTCGCCAGCTTCCTTTTAAAGTGCCAGTATCTGTGGGGCAGAAAGGGACTCTCGGGGCTGACCAGAGCCTTCTCCAGCCTGAGCGAACGTTCCATCCTGCCTCGGCAGGCACCTTCTAACATTCGTTTTCTAAAAGAGTTAGGTAAGTAAAACAACAACAACAGAAACCCTAGAAATGCTCTGGTCCCAATGCCAGGGAGTTCTCAGACCAAGAACCCTAACTCTGGCCAGCTGGGGAATGGGACCGCTCCCAGCCTGGGGAGGTCACCCGTGCTCCCCCAGAGAGGACCAGCATCCCAGCCCCAAGCTGGGTCCCCAGCCCTGCTGGACCCAGCCGGCAGGTGGGGCAGAGAAGAGAAGCACCCCACCCCTGACCTGGGGGAGGAGGCAATATTGAACTGTGAACTCAATGAAAGCAAAAAAGAAAAAAAAAAGGAAGGAAAGGAAAAAAAGCTACAGGGCTAAGTAAACACCAGCCTGCTGGGTTTGTACGAAATGAGTGAAATTTAAAAGGGGTAAGGGCGTCTGTCCAGGGGCTGGCTGGCAGCTGGAACCCACCTTCAAGCAGGTTACGAGGACCGGGGGGAAAGTGCTGAGAGCAGGGGCTTCAGTGAGGGCAGGGGCCAGGGGCAGGGCCAGACTGCACCCCGCTGGGAAAGCACACCCCTTAAAGGACCCCACCTCTCCCTTGCCCAGGGGGGGCATGCTTCCAGAGGAAGGCTGAGGCTTTTCCCGCCAGAAAGCCAGCTCTAAGGCGGTCCAGTCACAGTCCACCTGCCTCTCTGGCATCCGCCCCAGCTGGGCCAGCTGACCCTGAGGGCAGAGAAAGGGGCTTTTGCTTGCCCCAACCTTGCTGCGGGAAACCAGCTGCGCAGGACCCAGCCCTGGGCAGAGGGCACCGTCGGTGCTCAGACCTTTGTCAGCACAGGTCTTAGGCCTGAGCTGGAGCTAAATGTAGGGAGGAGAGGCGGCAGCCCGTTCCGGCCGGGCTGCCAGACCCTGGGCCTCTGACTGCACAGCGGGCAGTGACCAGGAGTCCTTGGGAAGGGGTCAGAGGAAGGGGAGGAGAGGGCCAGGGGGCTGTGCTGGGGACAAGCACGTGCAAAGTGCAGGCTGCCAGGGCAGCAGAACATTTGTTGGGGGCGGTGGGGCTCTCAATCTGGAGTGTGGGTAGGGTCTGAGGTTGTGGCTCCCAGGAGGAGGCCGCCAGCGGATCCCCCAGGATACAGGGAAGGGATAGCTGAAGCACTAAGCAGTCAAAGGGTCACAGGTGGCAGGATTCTGGGGGTGGTCTGGCCCGCCCACGGAAAGAGGGCAATGGAGCAAGACCCTGCCAGGGCATGACTGAAGCCAGTGCTCCTGCAGTGGACAGGCCCTCAGCCACACACACCCCTACGTTTAGGAGCTGCGGCATGTCTGTGGCGGAGGGGGCCAGGCCAGTCTCTTGTCTTGCCCACCGGCTGCATGGGCCAGCCTGTCCTGCTCTCTAGTGGTTCAGCGGAGAACATTCACAGTGGTGCCTGGGCCCTCGCAGGCAGGCCAGGAGGCTCCCGGCATGGATGCGAGGACAGTGGAATGATGCCTGGGGGACAGGTGTGGGCTGGAGTGGAGAGGCACGGAAGAGATGCAGTGAGGATGGTGATCCAAATGGGAAGGTTCCTTGTGGAATGATGCAGGTCTGGACACCCGAGAAGGCAGGATCCTTCTCCAGCCTGGACACCTGCTCCTCAATGGCTTTCAATCACTACTGGCTCGTAGACCCCAGAAGAGACCCTGCAGGGGAGAGACGGGTCAGCTTGTCCCCCTCAACGCCCCACTTACCGAGCACCCCGTGGGCCAGGCCCTTGGAGGTACGTGGAAGCAGGCACTGTTACCCAGCCTCATTTTGCAGGGGCTAACGCTGAAGCTCAGGGATGTGAAGTCACTTGCCTGGGGTGGCACCGTGGCAAGTATCAAAATCCATGGGGACCGCAGAGCTGGCGCAGGCTGTGCCTGAGCCCTTCCAGGGTACTGGCAGCTTACATCCCCGGGTGTGCACCCCTCTCCCACAATAACCCCGGCAGGCAGGGACTGCGCCGTGTCCCTTTGACAGATGAAGAAACTGAGGCTCACAGAGACTGTGAGGTTTGCCAAGAGGACAGTGGAAAGTCGGGGAACCTGACAGGTCTCCTGCCTGCTGGCACATCCGGGGCTCGGCTCGCAGCTCTCCTATGACGTTGCTGCAGCCAGACTGGTTTCTTCCCTCCCCTGAACCCATCATTTTCAGAGGGGCTGGGGAGGGGTGTTTACAAACCTCCACAGAGGCGCCCTCTGTTTCCTTCCTGCCCACCCTACTCGGAGCAGCCCAGGCGGTGAGCTGGGAGGCGGCGGCTGCAATGTCATCCCTCGGCCAGCAGGGGGCAGTGGGGCAGCAGGGCAGCTCCCCAGACCCTGGCCGAGGCCGTCCTGCTCTGGGTCCGGATGTTCAATGGCACCTCCCCACCCGGCCCACAGGAACACGGGGGATGCCTTCAGCACAGCCTGCATGTGGGAGGCTCCTTCACTCCCTCCCTCCCTCATTCATTCATCCAATGAGCCAAGAGGATGCAGTGAGCCAGGCACACAGTAACGTGCTCTGAATGAGGGCACACTACAAACTGTCACGTGGGTGCAACCTGTGTTGTCCACAGCTGTACCCCAGCACTAGATCATCAGAGCCAGGGCAGGGAGCCGCGGAGACAGCGCCCACCGCCGCACCCCACGGCTGCCCTGTAACCCCTCCCCAAGCCTCTGCCCCTACCTGTTGGCCAGCTGGATGCCACTCAGCGTGGCAGAGCCATCACGGCTCACGAACAGCCGGAGGTTGCTGTCTGTGGGGACACAAGGGAGGATGGAGGCTGAGCAGGGCAAGGGCGGCCCCTGGAGCGGGTGACATCGTCCCCTGCCCACGCGGCGCAGGCAGCTCACCCTCTGTGTTGCTGCCCTCCGTGAAGTCCTGGCTCTGCATGATCTTCTCCACAATGTCATCTGCGTCGATCCGCGTGTCGTCCACCCAGGTTGGGTGGCTCTCCACTGAGTCCTTCTTCCGCCTGGGGGCGGGCAGAGTCACAACAGTAAGGCAGCAACAAGCACAGCAAAACGACGACAGTGAAGAGCTACAGCACTTGGAATGTTCCATGCACATTCCACATTGTGCTTCATTCAACCCTCACGACCATGCTGGGGTGAGGGGGCTGTTATCTGGTTTTAGAGATGAGGACACCAGGCACTGAGAGGCTAAGTAACTTGGCCAAGGCCACACAGTGGCCACACAGCATGTAAGCGGTGGATCTAAGGCTCAAGCCCAGGTCTGTGTGGCCCACGGACCACGCTCTCGACAAACAGCAACCACTGACTGAGCATCTGCTGCATGCCAGGCACAGGGCTGAGCCCTAACTGGTTGAATCGTCACCACCCAACCCTCTGAGGTGGGGACCCTACTGTCCTTGTGTCACAGTAAAGCAGGAGAGGTGCAGGGAGCCACTGGGAGGGGTCTGTTCCCAGGGAGCAGAGCAGTGGGACCCACCGAAACGAGCGGTCTGACAGATGCAGGGGCCGTGGTGGCCGTGGCGGCTTCTCGGGGGGCCGGTGCTCCCGCTCACTGCCCTCAGGCCCCTCCACGGCCATGCTGAGGCCACCAGAGGCGCTGCTGCTAGTGGACGTGTTCCGGCGGTGCGTCAAGTCAGAGAGGCTGGAGGAGCGAGAGTGCTCTGTGCTGTACCCTGGCGGGGGAGGTGGAAGGGACGGTCGTTATGGGGGATTCCAGGGACACAGCAGGCCGCGGAGGCAGGGCCAGGCAGCCACTCACCGGAGATCTTGGACTGCTGGCTGGCGTAGCTGGAGTTGCGGGAGTGGCCCGAGTGGAACACCTCCTCAGGGCTGGACAGGTTGTGGTCTGGCTCCTCCAGCAGCCCTGGAAGGCAGAAAGGGGGAGGCGCAGGGCTTACCCAGTGGTGCCACCTCACCCTTCACACTGTCCCCTTACTGAGCCTCCTATGGAGGCTCCACATATTTCCATTTACAGACTGAAAAATGAAGGTTCAGAGGAGCAGCAACCTGCCTGAGTCCCTGAGCCACAGGTCACCCTCTGAACCCAGCTTTGTTCATTCCCAAGATACCAGTTGGGGACCTCCTTGTGAGGAATGCCTGAGGCTCAGAGGAAGGACGCTGAACAAAACCTGGGCCACTGTCACCGACACCTGTGGTGAGCAGCAGAGCAAGGAGCAGAGCATGTCGGGGGCCTGGCCCTGTCTGGGGACCTGCAGGGAAGGCTTCTCCAAGGAGATGGCCTTAATGCCAAGCCCTTCAGGACACATGGGAGGGAGGGAGCCAGATAAGGCATCAGGGAAAAGGCCTTCAAGGCAGAGAGAGCAGCACAAAAGCCCTGTGGCTGGAATGAGCTGGGGTCAGTGTAGCTGGAGTAGACCGAGCAGGGGGAGGGGACGTGGGGAGGGGGAGGGGAGCAGGCTGGCCTGAAGGGACCAGTCAACAGCCCTATCCCAAGTCACCCATAAGCCCAACTTCAAAACAAACTTTCCTGGCATTCCCCAGCAGGAGGCACACGGGACCAGGCAGGACCCACCCAGTGCTCTGAATCCCCACCTGCCAGCCCTCCCGCCAGCCCTGCCAGCCAGCACAGGAAGGGTCCATCCGCACCCTCTTCAGAGAGGAGCCCAGGCCTGCCCGTGTGCCCACCACAGCCACGTGGCTTTGCAAGTCCCCAACAGGCTCTCTGCACTCGGGGGAGGCAGGAACCAGCCACAGAAGTAAGTGGGTGCTTAAATCCCACCTGCCTGGGAGAGGCCTGGTCCCCAGATGGAGCTCTCCTCTGGGGCCCCCCACCCTGGAGCTGGAAGAGTAACTGCGGGGAAGCCCCACGCCCGCATGCTTTCTGCCTGGGGCCTCCCCTGGCTGCGTCTGCAGGAAAAATGTGAGTGGAGGACAGCCAGGCCCCAATGGCCAAAGGTCCCTCACCGCCCCCAGGGCGGAATCACCTAGCAAGCATCAGCACACTGGCTCACTCACGCATCAGCTTGGGGGCCCTGCTTCGGGAGCACAGCAAACACTTGGGGGCGGGCCAGAGCCTCCTCTCCTGCCAGCACCACTACCTAATTGCTACACTGTCTCCTCTGGGGATCTGGGCTTTTTCATAACAACATTAGTAATGATGATACTTTAACACAAACGTCGTACCTACTGAGCAGCTATGAGCCAACAGGTACATTAGCTTGGTTAAGCCCCAAAGCAACCTAAGCTGTAATTACCATTCCCAACCCCATCTTCCAGAGGACACTGAAACTCGGAGAGGCAAACTGGCCAGTCAAGGTCACACAGCAAGTGGGAGAGCAAGAGCTCTCAGCCCCCAGATGCCACCTCCTCAGGGAAGCCACCCCAGGTTTCAGACAGATCCCACCTTCTGTGCCTGTCTCCCCCACCTCTGGTCACATCTGTACATGGACATGCATGTGATTTATTTATGGCTTGATTTATGCATATGATTTATTTATGTCTCTCCTGCTAGACTGAGGACCACATGGGCGAGGAGGCCATGTCACTCTTGGTTCAAGGCACTGCTGCAATCCCAGGCCCAGCACTCACAAGGTGCTCAGCCCCCATCGGCCCAGTGGGAACACGAACAGACACAAACACCATCCCACCACCTCCCTCCTCTCAGCAAGTGTCTCCCTGGGTACCCGCTGCTGGTGGGGGAGAGGCGGGCAGAGGGGACGGTACCTGAGCTGAGGATGGTTGGCCGGGGTTTGGGAGGCCGAGACCCTGTCAGAGAGCTGGTGCTGCTGCTGCCACCGCTGCTTGTCCCGCCACCCTTACACGTCAGCCGCAGGGAGGAATCCTGGCCCGGGATGGAGATGGACTTGGCAGTGGACGGTGGCCTTGAGAAGAAAGATGGGTGTGACTAAGGGGCCCCAGCTCAGGACCAGATGCACAGGGGAGCCCAAGAGTCCCTGTCCCCCAGCCCTCCCGCCACCTGTGCCAGCACTCACGTCTTGAAGCAGGGGTCCCCAGAGAGCAGGAACATGCCGATGGTGACCTACAGGAAGGGGAGGAATCAGCTACATCTCGGCCACCCCCACCCAGCCCAGGCACAGCCCCCAGCAGCCTCCTGGCCTGGCCTCAGAGGGCTTGGACTCCAACCCCGTCTCTGCACCTTCCTGGCTGGAGGGTCCTAGCAAAGTAACCTAACCTCTCTGAGCCTCCTGTGGAGGATGGAGATGACCCCAGGGCCTGCCTGGCAGGGTGGTGAGGAGGACGCAGTGAGATGATGAGGCCCGAGCTTTGCCCGGTGCCTGGCGGAGTGACAGCGTAGCCAGAGGTAGCTACAGTCATTTCAGCATGATGACGACACTGAGAGTACCTCAGGCATGGGGCCACGCGTTCCCCTCCATCCTGTGTGAGGGGCACAGGCAGGAGGGGGCCTGAAAAGCCCCACATGGGGTTGTGGTGGGGAAGCTTCAGGCACCTGACAAGGTGGGCGGGGTGGGGGCTCACGAGTCCGGCTGCAGGGGGCTTGGTGAAAGTTTGATGCATAAAGCAAAGCACAAAGCCATGAAAAGGTTAGCATCCACTTGGGCAAAGATGTTTTCAATGGCCCAAACATGGCAAGGTTTGGATATCAAAATCTGGGCTGAGAGGAGCGACAGGCGTGCAGGAAAGAGGTGCTCAGCTCCCACCACTGATCACACGGTGGCCACTGGGTTGAGGCTTTTTATGGATGATTTCACTTGGCCACGACAGCAGCCTACAGAGTAGACAACAGCCCCAGGCTGCAGACCAGGGAACCAAGACTCAGGGAAGGGAAGTGATAGCCAAAGACCCTGCAGACAGGACATGGGGGAGCTGGCTTGAATCCGATGCCACCTGTTCCCCACCCCCTTGATCTGGCCTGACTGAGGGGACATGGGGCCACTGTAGGGGAGGCTGAAAGGCTCTGGCCACCACAACCATTAGCCTGGACCCCTTGTGAGAGGTCAAAGGGTCTAGAAGGTCCCAGAGCCCCTGCCCACTACCTCCTGCCCAGCCCTGCTCCAGACACAACACGCTCCTGCTTACAGAGGTGGTGTCGGGACAGGCCTGTTTTCTAACCAGGTGGAAGGGTGGGGAAACAGAGGAAGATAGACATGCTGGCAGCGGACACCCAGACCTCTCTGTTCCCAAGAGGCTATAGGGGCAACAGTTGTCTTGGACACCTGCAGGTGTCCAGCCAAGGCGGGCCTGTGCCAGGCCCTCAGCAACCGCCATGCTCGCCGATCCTCAACAGGAGCCAGGCTGCCCCGTGTCACATGGGGCATGGTTAGGAGCTGGGCCGAGGAGGCAAAGGGGCTGGGGACCAAGGGCTAGCTGTGTGTGTGACCCCAGGCAAACGACTTTACTTCTGTGCCTCAACTCTCTCCGTGCACAGCCAGGACTAATCACACATACACACCCACGGGGCTGCTGTCGGCATATCACAAGGTCAGGGACGGCCGGCCCTCACTGCAAGTGCTCACTAAACCCTTAAAGAAACTGTCAGGGTCCACCCCCTGACCACGATGGGTAAACTGAGGCCAGTATCCCAGCCAGGCCTCTGATAGTGGTTTCCTGATCCCAGGGTCTCTCACTGCCTGCCCAGGTGAGAACCTGAATTGCCAGCAACCCTCCAGGAGACTCTGACGGGGAGCTGGGTTTGTCCCCACCCCTTGGTGGGGGGCAGAAGAGGCAGCAGGGCCCCTGGTACCTTGAGGATGGAGTTGTCCTGGCGGGTGTTCTTCGTATCATATCCCTCCAGCAGGCAGCAGCGCACCGTGGAGCCCGAGCCTGCAAACTCAGCCAGGTTCAAGTCGGCGAAGCCCAGCTAGGAGGGAAGAAGAGCATGTGGGATGCTGCACGCAGTGTGGGCTCCTGGGTGGCAGACTCCCAGAAGGGGTAACTTGGCAGAAGTGGGGGGAGGGGGAAGACAGGCAAAGCCCCTGGACCCACCCCACAGCCCTGACTGACTGTTGCATAACTGGGACCCAAGGACAGAGGGCTCGGGTCAGCAGCACCGACGTGGCAAAGCCAGGAGCTCACATCCCTGAGCTGCACAAAGCACCCTTTGTGTCGTGTCCCAGCGTGCACTGGGGCCAGCTCGCCCGACAT
This sequence comes from Lemur catta, assembly GCF_020740605.2. Taxonomy (NCBI): domain Eukaryota; kingdom Metazoa; phylum Chordata; class Mammalia; order Primates; family Lemuridae; genus Lemur; species Lemur catta. Next base: position 7,592,006 of record NC_059137.1, on the reverse strand, counting down.
GAAAGGACATTGTTGTCCGTGACACAGATGCATTGTTCCCTGGGAAACAAGGCCGTGCTGTCGGGAGCTGCCAGGCAAGCAGGCAGGGAAGGAGGGAAGGCCCGTGGGAACTGGATGGTGGGGTGGCATGATGCAGGGAGGGGCACGGACCCCAGGGAAGTCCCCCTGGTGGAGGCCAGAGTGAGGGGCTGGAGGGGGGCTCCTCTGATGCTGAGTCCAGGAGAGGAACGAGGGGTGGGGAGGGAAGTGGGAGAAAGTGCAAGTAGGCATGAGCTAGGAAGGCCCTGAGATGGCAGCCAAGTCTGCCACACCTGGAGGGGAAACTGAAGTCGAGGTGAGGTAGTGCCAGGCTTGGGGACGTTGGGGAAAACCAAACCGATCAGGGATGTTTATCAAGGCCTGCTGTGTACAAGTCTCTATTGCTGTGTTTAGGGGCACACGGTCCAGAATCAGGGAACTGAGTTCAGGTCCCAGCTCTGCCACTGACTCAGACCGTTTTACAGACGAGGAAACTAAGTTCAGGGAGGGGAGGAGGCTTGCCCAGGGCCACACAGCTAACCCGACGGATAGGACTGAAACTACTCCAGATCAGCGCCATGTCCCACTACTTCTCTGGGCCTTGGTCTCCTCCTCTGTCCGATGGGAGCAAAGCCGGCAGCAGGAGTTCAGTTACAGAGTAGATGGGAAGGGGCCTGGCAGCATCTGACAGGTGCTAGTGCCCCATAAGCGTTTGCTGGTGGAGATAAGATGCTCTCGGCTGTTCCCTGGTTGTTTCTTTCCTGCTTGGGTGGCTGTCCTCACCCACGTGAATCAACAGGAGGAGAAATTTCCATTTCAGCACCCTCCAAGCCTGGTTCTAGCCACCCTGCCCTCTGCTTCTGGAGAGGGACGTCACACCGGGGGCCGGGGCAGAGTGCACAGCCCAGCCACCGGTTCCTGAGCTCTGACCAGGGGGAAGGGCCACGCCCTGTGCAGCGCCCCCCGCAGGCCTTCCACGCAGGGTGAGAGGTGAGCCAACACACTTCCCCTCCCGTCGGAGGGCGCCCACTCCCCACTCCCGCCATGGCACTAGCCTCCCAGCAGCCAAGAGGGGAAGTGGGGAGGCCCAGGGTTCCCCACACAGATGAGGGGTTGAGGGCAGAGCAGGCTGATTCAAAGCCAGAGCTGTCTTCTCTCGTTACCCAGTAGAAAAGATTTTACTATGTAGGGCTGGACTGTCTGTGGGTGCATTGAAACCCTGGCAATAACACAGATGTCCCACAGTGGGGACTGGCTGAGTCACCGTCATCAGCCATGCAATGGGATGTTGCTGCCATTAGAAAGCACATGAAGGCCGGGCGCGGTGGCTCACGCCTGTAATCCTAGCACTCTGGGAAGCCGAGGCAGGTGGATTGCTCGAGGTCAGGAGTTCAAGACCAGCCTGAACAAGAGCGAGACCCCGTCTCTACTAAAAATAGAAAGAAATTATATGGACAACTAAAATATATATAGAAAAAATTAGCTGGGCATGGTGGCGCGTGCCTGTAGTCCCAGCTACTCGGGAGTCTGAGGCAGTAGGATCGCTTGAGCCCAGGAGTTTGAGGTTGCTGTGAGCTAGGCTGATGCCACGGCACTCACTCTAGCCCGGGCAACAAAGCAACACTCTGTCTCAAAAAAAAAAGAAAAAAAAGAAAGCACATGGAAATTGGTGATAACACAAAAAGATGCTCACGATGTACTGGCTAAGTAAAAAAACCAAGCTGCAAATCTGTATACTTGTGCATTTAAAAAATCCTATTGTTTGCGTGTACAGAAATACACATAAAGGCTGCTCATTTTATATTTCTCTAAACTACATGCATATATTTTTAATTCACTGCTCTGCAGGTATGGTAATTTCATAATTTTTTTTTTCTTAAAAGGTCTGGAAAGATCCTAACATATCCCAATGGTGGGGTCCTGGGGAGAGGAGGGGATGGAAACTGGCCCCTTCACTCTATGAACTTTTGTACCATTTGTGTTCCAACGAGCATGTGCTACCTTTATATGGACTGCAAAGACTTATCAATAAAGATTTTTCCCAAAAAATACATCTCATGCAGGGCTGACTATCTCCTGTTTGCAGCAGAGACGGGGCTGTGAGTCTTTCTGGAAGCTTCCCTCATGCTCATCCCACGCTGCTCCGTCCCATCCCACCGCCCCTCCACACAGGCCCTCTTACCTTGGAATAAGCTTTGCCGCCTTTCAGCTCCTGCACAGGGAGGGAGATACAGCAGCAGGGTGACTAGGGAGTCCTAGGGACTTCATGTGTCTCCCCAAATCTCTCCAAATTTGAGGCAGGGACAGAAAAGGGGCAGAGCAACTCCTCCCCCATTATTCCTTGGTCAGGGGGGACAAGTCAGGGGAGGGCCTAAAGCCCCAGAGGCAGTGGCCCCAAGCCCACCCTCACCCTGGGCAGGCCTCACCTTACGCACAGACACACGGAAGACGCAAGGGTCCAGCAGGCCTGTGGCAGGGTTGGCGCTCATCTTACACACAAAGGTGAACCTCTTCCGCCACCGCACGCAGTTCTCCTGCACCTCCTCCCTGCAGGCCAGAGGGGAGAGGTGAGCGCAAGTACAAAGCACAGATCACTGCCAGGGAACCTCATAAGGTACCTGGGACGGGGAGAGAGTGCTGCCAGAGTGCCATTGCTGGCGGGAGTGAGGAGGAGGGGAGCTCTCACTTCTCACTTTGTGTCACAAAGTAACTGCATTTTCACAAGAATGGACTTGTGTAATTGTAAAAACAACAACAAAAAAACATGTAATAAAAAATGCAAAACACAGCCAGGAGCAGTGGCTCATGCCTGTAATCCTAGCACTCTGGCAGGCCAAGGCGGGCAGATCATTTGAGCTCAGGAGTTCAAGACCAGCCTGGGCAAGAGCAAGACCCCATCTCTACTGAAAAAACAGAAAGAAATTAGCTGGACAACTAAAAATATATAGAAAAAATTAGCCGGGCATGGTGGCGCATGCCTGTAGTCCCAGTTACTCGGGAGGCTAAGGCAGGAGGATCGCTTGAGCCCAGGAGTTTGAGGTTGCTGTGAGCTAGGCTGACGCCACGGCACTCTAGCCAGAGGAACAGAGTGAGACTGTCTCAAAAAATATGCAAAACACAAGGCCAGGGTGAGGCCAGGCTGGGGCAGCCGCCCCCTTCCCCAGGGAGCTAATAAGCTGCTGAGCTTCCCTCTACTCCCAGCGCTGCCCCCTCCACCCTGCCCCGTGACTGTGGGTGGCTCCTTCCGCTGCCACTACCTCCCTCAGCCAGGCTCCTGCCAACCACCTCAGGTGACCCTCACAACAGTCTTCCAAGGCGGGACCACACTCAACCCATTTCACAGGTGAAGAGACTGAGGCAAACTGCCCAGCATCAGCCAGCGGGGAAACAGCTGCACTGGGCCCTAAGCCCAGTTCCTCCTGACTCCAGAGCCCCCTTCTTCACCACTGGTAACAATGACAACAGTAACCACCATAGCTAATATGCACACAACACCTCCTGTGTGCCTGCACTGCTCAAAGAACTTCACAAAAGCCAGCCGTCCCCAGAGCCTGCTCCCAGTGCTGGGGACAGGCGCTCATGCCAAACCCTTGCAAACACCGTCCGGGACAGCCACCATCTCAGCCCAGTTCCACACTCAAAGAAACCAGGAGCGCTGGGGGTGAGGACCCTCGCCAAGGCCCAGCACCAGGAAGAGGACAGGGGTTGAACCAAGCAGCCTGGCTCCGTGCAGGCAGCAACCAGCGCCCTCAGCTTCCCTGACGCTAACTGGCTGTCTGGCCTTCCAGCCCTGCAAGTTCCTCCTGGGGCTGGGAGCCATGACTACGCTGAGGAATTCAGCACCCCTTCAATGGGGCGGTGCTTTGTGCCCTGGGGTGAGTGGGAGCAGGTGGGAGCGGCTCAGCCAAGCCCCTCCAGCTGCTGCAGAGGCCTTGGCAGGATGTGGGGGTGGCAGCAGCACATGGCAGAGAAGAGCTCTGCATCCCTGCAGCTCCCGTCCCCCCACAGCCCGCCTGGCAGAACCGGTGCTAAGGAAGGGGCGGCCACGGAAGGGAGGGGGTGGTGTGAGAGACGTTATCTCCAGCTCGTCCCACCTAACCGGAAAGGCCAAGTGGACAGCTTAGGAAGTGGCCTCTTCACACCCTGGGTGACCCGAGGGTGGAGGGTCAGAAAGGGTGGCAGTCAAGCATCTCCTGAGCATCGGCATTTGCTTCTCACGGCAGCCGTGCAAGATGGGCTCTCTGCGCCCCCTTCTAGGGCTGAGGGCACTAAGAGGAAGCCACTCCACACCCACCCAAGCTCAAATCCCTAGTGACTGGCAAAATGGGATTTGAATCCAGGACTGTCCAACTTCAGAGTCACGGCTCCTCAGCCATCACCTCGGCTCACAGGGCGTGGAGCCTGGGGAGGCCTGGCAGGTGGAACTCGCGGCGCTGGCGGGGCCAGCAGTGCCTGCCATGCACCCGAGGCCCTGCCCAGGTCTCTGAGTGCCAAGCAGGCGCTGGGCGGTGAGCCACTGCCGCGGACTACATCCACCCAGTGATGACTCACCCCGTGTCACCTGGAGGGGGCAGGGGAAGGGGTGAGTCAGGGAGGGTGACCGCTGCAGGGAGGTGACATTCAAGCTCAGGCCCAAATGACAAGTGGGGAGAAGCCAGGCTGGGGAGGCAGTTCCAGGGAGAGGGAACAGCATGAACAAGAAGGGAGTCCCGTTTCCTCGGCCAATGAAAGTCCCCAAGCCTCACCTTCTGTGAGAAGCCCCCTCCAGGCAACCATGCCTGGCTCCACAAGGCTTTGAGGACATGACCAAGGGATATCCCGTGCTCCTGCCAAGGCTGTGACAAGGGGCAACAGCACTTGGGTCAGGCAGACCTGGGCTGCAGCCCTCACCCTCACTGGGCACAGCACCCTCCCTCGCGGGCACCTGGAGTGTGCAGCGAGCGGAGCCCCGCAAGGGGCCTGGCGTCTCTGTGAGATGTGCCTCATCTGATGAAGACGCTGGGGATGGAGGGAACTCAGCCACCAGAATGCTGCCACCCTGTCAGGAGGCTGAGCTCCAGCAACCCCCTGCAGTCCAAGATGGGGACAAGCGGAAAGGTCAGGGCTAGAGAACTGGTGAATGGACAAATAAAATGTGGTCTAGCCATACATCGGAGTGTTATTCAGCAATAAAAAGAAATGCTTATACATGCTACACTGTGGATTAATCTTGAAAAATTATGCTAAGTGAAAGCAGCCAGCCAGAGAGGACTGCATTTATATGAAATGCCCAGAACAGGTGAACCCACAGAGACAGAAAGTAGACTGGTGGCCAGGGGATGGGGAAGTTGATAGGAATAACTGCTAATGGGTACGGGGTTTCTTTCTGTGGTGATGAAAATGTCCTAAAATTGGTTGTGGTGATGGTTGTACAACTCTGTGAATGTACTAAAAACCACTGAATTGTATACTTTAAATGGGTGAATTGTATGGTATGTGAATTATACTTCAATAAAACTGTTACCAAAAACCAAATACCTGGTAGGTCAGATAAACAGAAAATGGAGAACACAGCAGGAAAGGCGGGTGGGAGTAGAGATGAGAAGGCAGAGTGCTACTTCAGACAGGTGCATAGGGATGGCCCTCATGGCAGTGACATCTGAGCAAGGCTTGGAAGGAAGTAAGGACTGGAGCTGAGCAACAGTGGGGGAAAGAGCCATCCAGAGGAGTGCAAAGGCCCTGTGGTAGAGGCATGCTCATGCTCGATGGAGGCATGCTCATGCTCAGCAAATGGAGACACAGCAGGGAGGCCAGAGGCTGAAAAGGAGTTGAGGGGAGAGCAGAGCAGATAAAGGTGAGGGAGCAGAGGTGAGGGCCTGCTGGGCCCCAGGGCGCAGTGAAGACTTTGCATCTACTCTGACAGCAGCTCCATCTGGCCACCATGGACTGTGGCTTAGGCAGAGGCTAAGAGCAGCCATGGTGGAGGCGGGTAGAAGGGCAAGAACAGACACTTCCCAGGTGGCCAGGGGCCAAGCTTGAGAGCAGGGTAGCTGTGAGGCTCCCATGTGGACCCTCAGACCCCCACCCTAGCTAGGAGCTGGCGGCAACTGCTGGAGGCCTAAGAAGGAAGCTTGCTGTTCTGGGTTTGTTGAAATACTCAGGAATTGGGATTAGTATCTGGGAACAAAAGCTGATGGTGAATTGTGGGATTCTGCCCTTCCCCGTTCAGAGTCTGCCGTGGGAATGCCAGCCAGAAAGCCTGAGGCCAGAGAAAGCCACGTGGAGCCCTCTCAGGCTCAGGTAACGGGGCACGTTCCCTCCCTCGGGAAGGCGAGCCTGGGACGGATCCCAGGATCGTTGCCGGGCAGCCCTGTTTCCACAGGGCTCTAACAATCACCTATTCGATGCCACCACACCCTCAGGAAGAAGCTAGCAGCCTTACCGGCCCACCCTAGGAGGTCACAGCAAGGGTGAAATAAACACTGCAGCAGTGGCTACTTCCCGAGGGCCTACTGTGTGCCACCTGGAACTCAACACAGAAAGGTGGCTGTCAGTCACTGTGGCCCACTCTACATATGAGGAAAGTGAGGCTCAGAAATGCCGTGTAGCTCCCCCAGAGTCACAGAGCTGCTGGCAGCAGAGCCAGTGTTGACTCCAGGCCGTCCCGTGTCCACAGCCCATGTCCCACCCAGGTCACAGCTTGCAGCCACCTCAGGGCCCACAAGCCTCCCACCAGACCCAGGGCTCCTCTGGTAGGAAGCGGCTGTGCACCTTAGGTGGGTGGCATGGGTCCCAGGGACAACGAGGGGAGATGCACACAGGCTCAGGGCTGGGGCAGGGGGAGGGTGCAAAGCAGACAGCAGGAGCCCCAGGCTGGAGCTGGCCAGGCCAGGTGTGAGGAAATCTCAGGGACTTGATTCACTCAGAAACCTTTCACTATGCACCCACCACCTGCCAGGGTGCTGAAGGCCCTAGGGACATAAGCAGCAAACGAAGTGGACAGAAACCGTCCCCTGCAAGGAGCTTACACTCTGGGTTAGGAGACAGACAAAACCAGGCAAGTGCATGGCAGGAGGTTGTAGGTGCCGTGGAGAAAAAGGAACTGGGGAAGGGGGTAGGCAATGCCCAGGTGAGGGGGCATGAGGGAAAGATGGCCAGGGAAGGCCTTAATGAGAAGGTGATGCCTGAGCGAAGAACTGAAGGAGGGAGACAGTGAGCCCCACAGACACCTGAGGGAAGAGCAACCCATGCTTGAGGAACAGCATGTACAAAGGCCCTGGGGTGGGAACACACCTGACATGTGTAAGGAGGAGCAAGGAGCCAGCGTGGCACATGGTACGCAGGGAGACAGGAGAGGGAGTCTTGGCCCCAAGCTCACAAAGGGGCCCTGTGGAGATGCCGGCAACCACAGGCATCCACGTGTGCACAGGCGGCCATGGCAGCAGAGATTACAGTTGGGGAAAAACAGGAAGAACCCAAATGAGCATGAGGGGATGGCTCAAACGGCACCAAGCAGACAACTGCCAGAAGAAGGGACACAGCAGTCTGTGCTCACCGACACGGAAAGACCCATCGACCCACAGGAGAAGCAATATGCAGACGGGAATCTACAGTACGACCCCATTCCCCCGTTTTATTTTTTAAAAAGTTATATAAATGTTCATATGCACAGAGAAAATGGGAAGTACCTGAGTGACATCACAAATGAAGGCCATCTCTGGCCACTGGAGTGTCTAGAGATTAAAAGTAGGGAAGGACAGAGAGAAAGGATGAGGATGAGGGGGGGACTATGTCTTTTTTTTCTTTGTGAACTGAAAGTATCAGTTGAAACTTTTTTTTTAAAGCACGCCGAGCAGAGGGAATTAACTCCTCCAGAGTCCTGGAGATTGCAATGTGGTCCGAGGCCGAAAAGCCACCCTTCGGAATGTCCCCCAGGAACAGCAGAGCCCAGCCCAGCACTGCAGCACCCAGAAGAGTGTCCGAGGCTCCGGAGAGCAGAGCGTGTGGCTGCAGTGACCAGAGGCACAGTGAGCCGCCTGTCTCAGAAAAAGGGAAAGGGTGAAAAAACTAAGCCAGATGAGCAGCTATGAAGAAAAATGCTAAATGTTTATTAAGAAAATGTAAGACTGTGCATCCCCCCGCTTGCCTGGCTAACGTGGCTCAAATTGGAATTTAACGATGACAAAACCAAGGCCCAGAGAAGGAGACAGCTTTAACCCAGGGGGCCCAGAACGCCAGACTCCAGGATGCCTGGCCAAGGGGCTTATTCGCACTGGCGCGAGGGGATGACGGTCAGAAGGGGAGGGGCTCACGGTCAGAAGGGGAGGGGCTCAGAGCAGGTCTGAGGCGGGGGAGGGGTCATCAGGGCCACTTTCTTCTTTTCTGCCCAAGAGTTGTTTCCATAATCGAAATTGAAACTGAAAATGAGAAAAGGGATAGGAGAGCTGGTCACACACAAGCAAGAGGGACTTGAACCCCCAGCTGCCTGGCTCAAGGCCTGGACCCACACTCGCCTCCCACGGCACTGACAAATAGGGCCAGCCTGTGCGGTGCGCAGGACCGGCTGGCGAGACTGGGCGCCCCCCAGCAAAGAGCCGCCAACGGCCAGCCCTCCCCAGCCTGGGCTTTCAGGGTGTGCTTCTCGGCTCCCCACTGCCAAGGACAGGTAATTACAGGGACGGTTTCGTTTTTAGCTTTAAGATATACAATTAGACGTGCAAATCTCAGCATGGCAGGGTGAGCCCTCCACCTACCACAGCCACTGTGGCCAGCACAGTGGCAGAATTCAGCTATTTCTGGGCTGTCCTGAAATAGAGCAGAGCACCCCCAACATGCTCGTGTCCTCTGCCAGGCAGAACTCCCCTGGAGCTCTCCTGCCCCGGGGAGGCCAGCCCAGTGACCTCTGGCCCCGTCCTGGCAGCCGCACCTTGAAGTGTGGGAGACACAGGGACCTATGTCCCAAATCCTGACCAGAGCTTCCATGATGCATCCACAAAGACTTAACTGTGGGCACTGGCTCAGGTGTGGGGCAGCCCCTAGTGGAGTGGGGGAGGCAGACATTACACAGGAAAAGACCAACAATCGCTGCCAGTCTCCGTGGAAGTAGAAGGGGCCTGACCTGGGGTCTGGGGGCCGGAGTCAGAGAAGGCTCCCCCAACAGTGACGTCAGGGCTGGGACCTGCAGGCTGAAGCTTGCTAGGTGAAGATTCGGGGAGAAGGATGTCCCAGGCAGTGGGAACAGCACAGGGGAGACCCAGAAGCTAGGAGGCGGCTCCCAGGAAGAGCCAAGAGAAGGGAGGGGGGCAGGATCAGGCTGACAAAGAGGCCACTCAAGTGACCAGGAAACCCCATCTCAATAAGTCTCAACTTCTTCTATAAAAGAGTGATCTCCCCAGCACATAGGGCTGTCACCATGGCTCTGTGGTGCCACCGCTCCTTTCTCCACTGCTCAGCTGGAGGAGGGATGCAAAGAACTCTGTCAACACTGCATCCGTGTGGCCACATTTGCCTAGCATGTGCCCCACCATGTCTCACCCTCGGAGCCCCATGCAGATGGGGACCACATCTCTGTCTGAATCACTACTGCCTCCTCAGAGCCCAGGACAGAGCTAGCATAAAGCAGGACCTTCTCTGTGTCCTCCTCCAAGGCCTGCTCTTGAACCCGTCCCTGGCCCCCGCAGCACATCTTTAATTAATCAATACCTCCTGTTAAAAACAGTTCCTGTTCTTTGAGCTTGTTTTGCAGGACCCATGTTTTATATGCATGACCAACTGAATTCTACTATAGTCCTAAGAGGTGTGTGCCATTACCATTCCCATTTTACAGAAAAAGAAACTGAGGTCCAGAGAGGGGCAGGACAGGTCCAAAGTCACGAAAACAACAGAGCTGGATGCTATCCCAAGCGGTTGTGACACCAAGCCCACACCTTCACCCCCTCCCTATGTCTGCTCCCCTCAAAAGCAGGAAGGCAGATGGACACGCTGGAGGAAGGGACATTGCCCCCCCAGGCTCCCAGCAGCTGAAGGCTACTGAAGAGGCCTCAGAGCCTGTGAAGGGTGGCAGGCCAGGCTAAAATGAGCCACCGTCCTCAGCTTCTCAGATAGTGAAATTCAGAGCTCCCAGCAGGAGCTGTCCCCGAGTCTGAGCTCTGTTGTCCGGAGGCCAGCTCGCTGCCACATCCCCAGTACCTGGCCCAGGCATGGCGAGCATCACTGCGCAGCTAAGTGCAACAACAAGATCCCAGAGCCTTGGGGTCCCCGGTTTCCATCACTCGGGTGACAAGCGGTCAGTGCCGTGGAAGCCACCTCCTGGCCACAGGCTGCCAGGCCCACAGGGTCCCTACTGACAAGAACCAAACGGGCCCAACCGGGCCTCTCCCTGGAGTCAGAGCAAAGGTGTATGGCCTGGCTGGCAGCCAACTGTCACAGGGGCAGAAAGTCAGGAAAAGGGGATCCTGGGTATTACTGGGGCAGCCCAGCCCCCATGACAGGGCTCCAGCATGACCCCATGCCCATCCTCAGCACTGCACCTTCCCAGTTGCACGTGCTCACGGTTACGTGTCTCATCACCAGCACAGAGCCCCAGCCTGGCTAGGAACAGGTGCTCGATCTCACAGCCAAGAGAGAGGTGTGAGGCCCAGCAAGACAGGGCTTCTCAGATGCAATCGAAGATTCCCAGCAGGCCCACCAGGACTACGGACTCTGCAGGACAGGGTTTCTCTCTGTGGGGGTTAGCAACATCCTGCCAGTAGCACACCCCTAGGTGTGACAACCAAAAATGTCTCCCAATCACTCCTGGTTGTGAACCAGTGGTTGAGAACCACTACTGCAGGCCTTGGAAAGACATTTTAAACAACCACCCAGGTGATTCTGACGCAGGGAGCTGGGCACCCAGCTAAGAGTCAACGTAGCTGTCAGAACTGTGTGGGACCCCAGGGACCTCCCAGCCCTCGCTATATGTTCCTGGGTACCTGAGGGGGCTGGCACTCTGATGCCTCCCACTCAGCCCCTATAACAAGAAGTGACCAGAGTAAGACTCCACCATGTAGGTCCCTCCCCCTGCCGTCCTGCCTGCCCCTCCTCAGCCACACCCACTCCAACAGTCCTTGGCCTGGTTCCTGGAGGAGCTGGCGCTGCAGTGATGCAATCAAGGCTCCCAGCTGATGAAACCCAGCCCAGGATGGAGAGAGAGAGTCTAATAAGGAAACAATTTAAATCGACAACATCTGCCTGTGCTTCCCCGAAGAGACAAGAGTACAGCCGCCTGGGGAGGAGCCCACCCTGGGAAGCAGCCACGGCGTCCGTCCAGGGGCTGTGGGGTGAAGAGCCAACGTGGCAGTCCAGCAGCGTCTGGCTCCTGCCAGGGGTTCAGGGCTGTGTGCAGGGGAAGCAGCTCACAGTTCTGACAGGGCCAGCCCCTCCTCCCACGATGAGGCAGCAAGAAGTTCCTAGAAGCCAAGCCACGCTGCCCGGTACTGGAGTGCTCAGAGTAGCCACCCATCAGCCCTAAGATGCCTTCTTTGCTCCTCTGCCAAAGGGAGCCCTACGAGGGGCTCCGGGATTGGTGGGTGGGCTGGGAGTGAAGGCTGGTGTCAGCAAGCGACCCAAACAAGCAGAGCAGACAGCCCACTGGGGCTCCGGAAACTCCAAGATGGAAAAGTGGTGGGGGACTGGCCAGGTCACTCAGGCTTGCTGGGCAAGTGTCAGGGTTTAGGAGCAGGGCTTCTGGAGTCAGACATACCTGGGTTGGAATCTTGCCACTCGCCAGCCAAGTATCCGTGAGAATGATCTTCAAAAACCCCACAGGCAGGTGCAGACACCCTGTTTTACGGACAGAGGCACATGGCTGCCCTGCTCTGCATTCTGCACCCAGAGTCAGGTTGCGCAGGCAGCTCGAGCTACTGCCCAGGCAAACACCTGTGAATGCGATTCCCAGCTGATGCCAGTGGCCACTCTCTCTTGCCCTTACAGCACAAGTGGAGAGCAGGCCACTGATGGGGTCCCAAGTAAACTGCTGGCTTTGACCAAGTGCTGGTCCAATCCCTCACACCTGAGCAAAGGTGCCCCCACCACCCAGTGCAGTCCAGCCTGGCTCCTGTTTCCCAGGTACCCTCTCATGTGCCAGGTGCTTCTCAAGCATTAACCTCATTCCTTTATGTCACAGATCAGGAAATGGATGCTCAGAGAAGTCCAGGTACTTGCTGCAGGTCACACAGGAGATGAGGGATGGTCTGTACTCCCAGGCCCCCCTGTAGGAACCCACCGCCACCTCCTGACCCTGCAGGATCCCTGGGAAATCTGCCAAGACAGTGCAGCCACGCTCAGGGGATCGTGGCATAAGTGCAAGGCGACCCGGGATCCTGAGCTTTGTGGGCTGACCCTTCACCGCCAGTCTCGGTACCAGGGAAGAGGCAGCTCTGAGTCCAGGCTTCTGCCAAGGGAAGGATGGTCAAATTTGGTCAAAGTGTGGGGTCAGTGGGTGTGGCTCTGGGCCAAACCCATCAAGACCTGCTGGTGTCGGGGACCAAGTTAGATCAATCCAGGGTCAGGAGGAGAAGTGGGAAAATGCTCCCTAGCAAACAGGCCCGGCAAAAACTCCTAATATCAGCTCCCCATCTCCTGAACACCTGCTGCACATCAGGCACTGAGCCAAGAGCTCTCCTGCTGGACCTCCCGTGTCCGCAGCCCAGCCCTAGGAAACAGGGACCATCATCCCCATCTCACTCGTCACAGGCAAGGAAACTGAGGACTAGAGCAGAGAAGTCACCTGTCCATGGTCTCCTGGCCTGGAGAGGATTGTGATCTGACCCCAGAGCCACAAGCTGGGCTCCCATGCCACGGCTGGGCCAAGCCAGAGGCCCTAGAAATGCAAAGCAAGACGACACAGTGGGGCTGGGTGCGGTGGCTCACGCCTGTAATCCCAGCACTCCGGAAGGCCGAGGTGGGTGGATCGTTTGAGCTCAGGAGTTCGAGCCCAGCTTGAGCAAGAGCAAGACCCTGTCTCTATTAAAAATAGAAAGAAATTATATGGACAGCTAAAAATATATATAGAAAAAATTAGCCGGGCTTGGTGGCACAGACCTGTAGTCCCAGCTACTTGGGAGGCTGAGGCAGGAGGATTGCTTGAGCCCAGGAGTTTGAGGTTGCTGTGAGCTAGGCTGGCCCCATGGCACTCTAGCCCGGGCAACAGAGTGAGACTCTGTCTCAAAAAAAAAAAGAAGACACAGCGGGCATCACGCCAGGCTGTGGTAGCAACTTCCCCCACTGAGGACCCATGACAAACACAGACTGTGGGGCTGGCTCTACTCAGGGGACTTCCCTTCCTGTACCCACCAGACTCCCAGCAGGCCCACCTGTGAGCATGGGGAAGCAGAGACCAGCACTCAAGGCCAGGCTCTGCCACTCTGGACACTTGACCTCTCTAGGCCTCAGTCACCACCCTGTCCCTGTCTCACTGGGTTGCTACAAGGCCTGGCACATACATGGGGAACCCATGCTGAATGCAGCAGGGACTAGGCCTCCAGAAGTAACTGCAGAGAGGGACCCTGAGTTCCCCTCTTACGCAGATGGTCCAGCAGGAAGCCAGGCAGGCAAAGCCCCTGACCCAGGCCCCCGCCCACTTCTCTGTCCCAGGCCCATGGATCAGGACATTTCCTCAGGCCTTGAACCTCACTTGGACACCCCGGCTGGGATGTCCAGGGAGGTGGACTGGCAGGTGGCTCAGGCATGCCTGGGGCCACTCCTGGCTGACTCACACCTGGGTGGTGTCTGATTCACCTGAGGAGGAAGAGAAGAGAGGGGAGGGGGATCCCCATCCCTGGGGACCGGCTCCTGGAATGGCTAGGCTTGACTCACAGGGATGCCTCTGTCCTCTGAACCCCTAGCTCCATCCAAGCCCATCCCGAGGGCACCCTACACACTGTGGGCTTCCTCTTGTGGGCCCAGGTCTTAGGCTCCTGTCTCACAGGGTACAGAGCTGCTGCTGGAGGCAAGGCCTCTGTTTCACTCACTGCTGCATCCCCTGTCCCAAGGAGAGCGCCTGGCACACAGCAGGTGCTCAATAAGCATCTGACAACTGAATGAGTGCCTGCACACCCCTGTACCCACAAGGGCTGCCCCTAAGCCTCTTGTACCACCTCCAGGAAAGGGGCTGCCAGCTGGGGTCAGGGGTCATTGCTACTGCTGGATCTGTCACCCAGGCATTCCCACTGATCCATACAGCATTACCTGTGGCTCCCTGGACTTCTGAGGTGACCGGGTGATAATGAGGAACTGCTCGGCTAGAGCCACTTTTCCTCCCAGCCCAGCACAGACTCAGACCTGTTTTTCCAGCCATCTTCAGCAGCTCCCCAAGATTCCAACCACAGGACCAAGGGCTCAGGGTCAGGAAGGACCACAAGGCCCTGACTCACTGGTCTCCACCTCCTCCCCAGACACCTGATTCTCTGCAGACTCACAGACCAACCCTGGGCCAATCCCTGCCTGTCATTCACTCACTCCACACAAACTTACTGAGCACTTACTACGACTCAGGTCTCTATGGAATACCGAGGATACATCCAAAGGAGCCTGGGCCTTGGTCTTCCTTGCATCTAAGACGGGCCAGCTGTAACATGCGATTCCTCCTTAGCTGACACAAAGCCTCTAGGAGCTGCTGCAGCCCAGGGTCAGGCCTTCTCTGGGCACCCGGGGAGAGCGTGGTCTGTCAAAGGCTCATCCACAAAGTGAGGGTTCAGGGCCACAGCAGGAGGGGTGGTGACGCCTCCCCTCCCCTGCAGTGCTCAGCACTTCTCTGAGGGACGGACGTGCCAGAAAGTCTCCCCTGGCTCATGGGCCCCAGGCAGGGACCACAGTTGTCTTGATCAGGGCAGTGGCCTGGTTCTAACACAAATGTCTCCTAAATGGGTGAACCACAGGAAGACAGAAGAGAAAGAGAAAGGGAGGAACATGGACCTTTCCTCTCTGCTCCCACCCCTGGGCCCTTTCCAACAACAGCCCTGGATTAATGCCAACCACTGCCAGCCTTTACAGAGCCGTGCTCCATGCCAGGGGCCAGGACAGGTATGTAACAGGCATTATCCCATTTCACCCAAGCATCAAGGAGAAGCTTATTATCCCATTTCACAGACGAAGAAAGCAAGGATCAGAGAGATCCAGTCGTCTGGCAGCACAGGAGCCCTCCCTCCCTCTGAACTGCCAAACCCACGGTCTAGCAGGCCCTGCTGGGGTTTGCAAGAGGCAGAAGGAAAACCCCTCGCCAGAGAAGACTGCCGCAGCTGCCAAGATAAGTTACTGCCTTGTAAACAAGAGCGATGCTTATCAGGTCAGATGGTTCAGGCTGCCCCACCAAAAAGACCCAGGAAAAGATCCAAGGACCTCTTCCAGGCACACAAAAAGGTGGCTCATTTTTGTCTAGAGGACTTTGGCATCCGCTCAGCACTGCCCAAAGGTGTGGGGCATCGCAAGGCTTGTTTCTGGCACAGAGACATGCAGAGCTCACAGATGCTAGAGAGAACAAACCCATGAGAACAGCCCCAAGAAGCAGAACATTACAGGCCCCCAGAAACCCCTTCCACACGTGACCCTCACCCTGACTTGTATCAAGATGTTCTTGAACTTTATATAAATGGCATCATACACTCCTGGCTCTGACTTGCTCTGCCGAATGTCATGTTTGTGAGGCTGGTCCCTGAGAGCAGCAGCCTGTTCGCTCACCACCGCACAGTACGCCTCGAGTTTTGTTTTGAATCATTCCGTGATGACAGGGGTGGAAAGTCGCCCTTCTCAGCTGACCGTCACCTGCCCTTCTGCAACCTGGAGCCCCAGTTAACCACACTGCCGCCCTGTGGTTCTAAAATACAAATATGACTTGGAGTCACACCCTGCTGTGGCTCCCACCCCCTACCCTCCCCCCCCACTCCAAGGGCTCTTCCCTGCTTAGAACTCTATCTTGCCATCTCTCTGCCCCGGGATGCTCTTCTCCTACCCGCCACCCGCTAACCCTACTCCTCCCCTGGAACTGAACCTAGCATCACCTGCCCAGGGCCTGTGACCACAGCACTGATTGGATTCCTGTGCCTCCCCGACTGGGGAGGGCCATGGGGGGCGGGCGCTGCATCCCCAGGGCCTAGCCTGGGCCCACACACAGAAGATGCCCAGGAAACTGTCATGGAGCAACCAGGGGGAGACAAGCAGGAGCGGGGTACCGCAGGTGTGCTGCCCCCACGTCTGCAGAGCGTCCGGCCGCGCAAAGAGGAAGTGGTGGGAGGTGAGGGCACCTTGCGTGCAAAGAGAACCCAGACTTCCACCCTCCCCAAGCACTAGGCTGTGCACCTTCTCTCTCGGCAGGTTGAGTCTGTTTTTAGCTGCCAGATGCCTGGCCCTGTGCTAAGCAGGGAGCTCTAATCTCAGGTAGCCCTTCTGCGCCCGTGTGAGTGCCTCCATTTGACGGAGGAGGAAGCTGAGGCTGAGAGGCCAAGGCCCTTCATGGTCATGGAGCAACTGAGCAGCTGCCAAGGTCCAACTGCAGAGCACAGTCAGGCCCCAGCCCCCTCCTCCTCCTCCACACCCTACTATGAGCACCCGTACTCCCCCCAGGGGTCCACCCAACCCAAGCCATCCATGCCCCCAGCTGCCTGTCAATTGCAGCCTCTGAGCCCGTGGCGGTGCCCAGCTGCCTGGTGTGCGGGTGAGGGCGGCTCCTGACACAGACTGATACCTCGGGCACGGGAGGTCAGGGCCCGGTCCAGCAGCTGGTGGTGGCTGCCTCGAGGTCCAGTGCCAAGACTCACATAGGTTCAGAGCCCGGGTAAAAAGTTCCAGCCTCAGGGCAGCACCAACCCACCACAGGAAGCCCCAGGACTAAGATGCAATGATGTAACAGAGGCCACAAAGGGCCCACAGTCTGAGGAAAGAGCTAGACGTGGTCAGGGACTGCAGGGCCCTGAGATAAAGGTCCACACAGGGTGTATGAGGCCAAAAGAGGCCAGGGGATACTTCCTGGAGGAGGTGGCTCTTGGGCTGAGCAGCAGTTCAGCAAGTCAAGAAGTGGGGGAGGGAGCCTGAGGAAAAGGAAACTGCAGGAACAAAGGCACAGAAACCAGAAGGGCAAGGAGCGGTAGAAGCTGACATGAGGCCAGGAGGGGCCCCTGGCTCTCTCACCTGTGCCCCTGCCTACCAGCAACCTGCCAGCCAGTGCCCTCCACCTCTGAGGACAGCTGTCTTCTGCATGCCAGAGTGGGTCCCACAGCTGGCCGTGGAGACGGCCCCTTCCTTGGCAGAAGCCTCCCCAGCACAGGAGCACTCTGGCTCTCACTCATTCATAGCCAAGCACCCCCATGCAGGGCAGGTTCAAGCCAACAGGGACCAGAAAGCACGCAGACCCCACTGGGGACCCTGAGCTCAGATACAAGGTGTGCTCTCACCTGCTCCCATGCCTGCAGAGAGCAGAGACGGGGAAGTACCCTGTCCCAGCAGCACCCCATCAGTCCTGGCCCACAGGGAGCACCAATGCCAGCTGCTCTGGAGGGGCAACTTAGATGCACCATTCAGCCCACGGTCATGACTCAGCCAGGGGACAGAAGGATAGACTGTAGCAGATACAGTGTGTCTACCGTGTGCCAGGAGCCGAGCTAGACGTCTGAGAGGCATCATCTCACCATGTCCTCCCAAGAACACCACGAGGCAGGCACCAGCAGCCCCGATTCACAGGGGGGGTCATAGAGACTCAGGGAAGTCACTTGCCCAAGGCAACAAGTGGCAGAGACAGGACAGGACCATCTCCCCCAGACCTGGGGGCAGGGGGAGGGCAGGACAGAAACCAAGTAGGCAGAAAGCCCTCTGTCAGCTCTTCCTCCCAACCACCAAAACAAGTTGGCTGGAGGGGCTGCGGGCTGGCGGCTCCCAGTTGACATCGGGCAGGGTCGGGGTGTGGGCAGCTCCTGGCCTGCATGTGAGAGCTTTTCCAAACACCGGGTGCCAAAAGAGACTCAGAGTGAAAACCAAGGGTTTGCCACCATAGCCCTCTGCAGAGACCACGGCCAGGCATAGGCGGGGCAGCTTCAGGCCTTACAGAGCCACCAACAGCAGTCTGACCTTGCAGGGCGCCAGCAGGCTGGGGGTGGGGGAGGCTGACAGGTCACAGAGCACACCTGGAGCCCTGGGGCAAGTCCTGTGCCCCCACATCCAAAGCGCTTGCCAGGCAAGTGGATAATGAAGAGTTACACCACCCTCCCCACCCTACATTAGATCCAGGTCTCTTTCTAAGCAAATCTGGTGCCTCTCCCCTCCTTAAACTTACTGTGGCTCCCTTGGTGAGAAGGATAAATCTACACTGGTTGTCTCAGGTAATACTGCCCATCCCCAGCCACAGGCGAGCGACTCCAAGGTCACCACATGGCCATCGCCAGTCTTCACACACCAAGTCCCTCAGCCCCTGAGGTCCCTTAGCAGACACAACAGTGGCCATCCCAATGCCCAAGCAGGGCCCCCCACATGCAAGTCAGGACTCTCAGGTACCGAACAAGCAAGGTTCGAAGACACACACAGCCTCCCAGCCAACCCCGGGCAAAGCAGGGCCCACAGGCACATGGTGTGGCTGCTGCCCAGAACCCCTGGCCAGAGCACCTCCCAGGACAGAGCCTGAAGGGAGGAACAGGCCTCGGGGAACAGGCTGGCCCTGTGGAGCCAGATCACCACAGGTCAGAGCTGCTGCCAGGCTGGCAGGCAGGGGCTGCCAGGGTGGCACCTGCCAATTGTGTGACTAGCTAAGAGCAAAAGCCAGGTCCAAAGAGCAGACACCAAGGCCAGGCACACACTGGGCAACTTCAGGCCTCACCACGGCCACCAGAAGCACAATCTGACCTGGCAGGGAGCCAGCAGCTGGCCCGGTGCCACGGCCTTGCTGCTCACGCTGGCCTCTGAGGCCTCCCAGCATGGCCCTGCCTGCTTCTCCGGCTGGGGCTTCTCTCCACAGGCCACTCTGCCTCCTTGTGCCCCCCACCTGCACATGGAAGGCCTTCTCCAGGTGCCCTGGGGACCAGGCTGGCCTGAGGAAACGGAAGGTGGCCACGCCAGGGATCCAGGGCATGCAGTGGGGTCGAGGAGGAGCCTCGAGCAGCAGCCCACGTAAGAGGCAGCTACACAGGCCCTAGAGCCAAACACTGCCACGCAGCACTGCTGTCAGATCTTCCAACTTAAAAGAAATGGAAAGTCTGGATTTTTACTCAATCAAAAACTACTGGAACACTCCAGGGGTCAACAAACCCTGGCTATATCTGGCCACTGTGGACCTTCTGAATGTCTATCTTCTGGCACCTACTAAGTACTAGGCATGATGCCAGACCTTTGGGATGAGGAAACCCACCTGCCCACTCTGCCTGCCAACCCTCTCTCCAGTCTGCCCACTCCTCTGCCTGCCACTGCCCAGCCAGGCGGGGCCAGCACTGCCCACCAGCCAACTCCAACTGGCTCAGGTCAGGCCCCCTTGCACCTTCTCCGCCAGGCAGCAAGAGCCATCAATCCTAGTTGGCAAACCAGGCCTGTCACTCCCTCGCCCCTCGACAGGACTCCCAAGCCAGGAACAGAGCAGCTGGCCATCCACCACTTCACTTTCTCCTCCTCCCGGCTCCTCCCCACACCCAGCCACACCAGCCCCTCGCCGGGACCACTGGGAGCAAGTGCCTCCTGGCCAGGGGACTCCACTGACCCAACCTTCTGCTAGTCCAATCCCCCTTGGCCTTCCTCCCAGGAAGGGTCACTTCCTCAGGGAAGCCCTCCCTATCCCGAGATGGTGAGCTCCAGGAAGGCAAGGACATGTCCAGTCTGAGATGGGCACTCAATCAACAGCTGTTGAGCCAGTGGGGGATGCCTGAACAGAAATGCCCCCCAGCTGGTCTGCCAGGGCATAATGGAATCCAGGAGGACCTGCCCCAGAACTGCCTGGCCCCGAAGCTTCCATGGTGCCCACCAGGCACACTGCCCTCCACCCAACTCGGGGGTCTGTCCCACAGCACCTCCACATACCCCCGAGGGACAGAACTGTGTGTCTACCTCCAGCCATCCTGCCCTCCTCGAGCTCCACAGTGCCTGAGAGAAGGCCTCTCAGGGTGGCGGATTCAAGTGGCATTGTGCAGCCTTTTCCCAGGAGGACGGGCGAGGGACTGGGGAAGCAGAGGCCCTGGCCAAGTGTAAGGAGTGTGAGGAAAGACCCAGCGGCCTGGCCTCCCTGGGGACCAGGCCTGGCACAGGGCCTCCAGTCGCAGAGCCAACGTGCCCAAGACCTTCTTCATGCTCAAGGAATCCCACACGTGGCCTGAGGCTGCCCATCCCGGTTGGCACAAGGCTGTGCCCGCCCGCGGAAGGCAGACAGCACCTGTGTGGTGAGCAGCCACACGCTCTTCCAACAAAACAAGTAAAAATCCCACTGAAAGCCAACTGAGGACTCAAGCCTATCAAAGAAGAAAGGCCAGGGGAGGGGCCTCTCCAAGTCACAGTTTGCTCCTTGGACAGCCTGCACCCAAGTACAGGGTAGGAGGAGCCCCCAGAGGGACCCGTCCTCTCCTTCTGGCCCAGCCTGCAACCTTCATGCAAAGAAGGGTACTGAGGCACAGGCAACAGAGGTCAGGGCCAGATCAGAGTCTGCCTAGCTATGCCATTAGCTCCTCCTATGAAGTGGCCCTGGGAAGTCACTTCTGTGCCCCAGGCCTCAGTTTCTCCATCCACTGGCTGAGGAAACGCTCTCTGCCCATCTCCTCCAGAGAGGACTTACTGTGAGGTAAGTCAGCGCCTCCCTTGTGCTCCCTTCCCCTGGCACTGCCAGCCACGAGCGTGAGGCAGGCCACAGGACTGGTGCCAGCTGGGAGTAGAGACCTCTCAGAATGTTTGGGATTCTTGCTGCTGGAGGGCCGCCTTGGAAAAGCTGGCTGTTCCCCAACTTGACTAGGACCTCTGCATCCCTCCCGGGACCCCCAGGAAAGCCTCCCTGATGCCACTTGAATATGTCCGCCTGGGAGGTCTCTGGGCAGGAACCTTGGCCAATGCTTGCAGTGCGCCAGTGCTAGCCCAGGCCTAGCCCCAAATCCACAGCAGTGACTTCAGCTCCATCCCACCTTATGGCCCTGGGGACCCTTTTCTTTGGACCTCACAAAGCCTAGTACAGAGCCTCCAAATTATCCAGCTCTGGACTTTCCTGTCCCACCCAATATGCCGATAGGAACCTTCTGCAAAGGTGCGGGGGTGTCACATGGTTCTGTGGCTGCTTCCAACCCACTGCCATCAAGGCAAGACAGGCTTTGGAGCTGGACCTGCCCAAATTCAAATCATATGTCCGGTACTCCTTAGCTGAGCAGCACGGGCTCAGTCACTTCTGCTCTCCTGACCCCGGTCCCTCATCTTGAGTGGCGGATCACCATCAGCCCATGGATGGATGGTTGAAGGGACTCCAACGATCATACATTTAGATGCTCAACAAGTCCCTGGCATGCAGTAAGTGCACAATCAAAGGTGGTTTAAAACTGTAATGTTAAAAGCCTTAACTTCCCAATTGCCACCTGGTGATCTCTGGTGTGTGGCTTCACCTCTCTGGCCTACATGCCTCTCCGGATAGCCAAGAGGATTAATGGAAATGCCATTCACAAAACACTCAGCATGGTGCCTGGCACACTCAGAACACAGTAGCCGCGAGGATTACTATTCGTAAGGAAGCCCCAGAAAGATGAGGCTAAGGAACAGCCCGACATACCACCTGTTCTACCTGCTCAAATTGGGTCAAGCAAGCTGTGTACCCAGGTGTTGCCAAGGCACCCAACACACAGGGAAACATTCCAGCTAGGAGGGCGGGTGCTGCAGGGGTGGGGCCCATGCTGCCACCCAGAACTCTGGGCCATCTCAGGGGTCCCTGGGGTTGGGGAAGATAGCTACTGGATCTGAGCCCAGGGTGTAACTATGTCCAATGCCCCCAGGCCCTACCTCAACTTGAAAACAATGGGGCCTTGGCTGTCTGGAGCGGCAGGCTGTGAGGTGGGGTTCCTAGGCTACAGACCAGAGTGGGTGGGGTGGAGGTGGAGGCAGTAGGAACCCAGAAACCCCAAAACCCCCATCTACTGAGCAAAAGCCCAACAAAAGCCAAAGTAGCTCTAAGCTGGCTTCAAGTTCCAACGTCACTGTCTGTTCTCTCCAGCCACACCTGCACAGCAGCAAACAGGTGCCCAGTGCCTAGTAAGTGCCCACCTTTGTTGGGGTGGGGGGCTCAATGTCAGTTCCTCCCTCCCCAGCCCCTCAGGTTCCATCCAGGATGAGATCTGGGAAAGGCTGTTTGGGCTCAGCTTGGTTCAGGGAATCTGAGTCCCCTTGCCAGGAAGGAAGAAGAGAAAACCAGGAAGGAAGAGGTGAAATCCAGTATGGGCTAAGACCTGGAACTTTGCAGACTTTCCTGGATGACGGAGCAGATTTAGGACAACGGAAGGGCCAACAGGTAGGGTGGTGACAGTGGCTCCAGGACCTGGGAGGCCAGGCAAGACCTCGGCCCAGGCCTCAATATCAATTCTTTGGTGGGATCCAAGACCCTGTTCCTCACTCCCAGCTCACATGTGGGCCCCCTGCTGACTCAATCTGGTCCCACACAAGACCCAGGAAGGGCCTGGGCATTTCTGCCCATAGTAACCGTAACTGCTGTAGCAACTTGCCTGGGCCAGACCTGGTACATACATTATCCCATCCCCCTTGCAACCCTAGAGGTGGATATGACTTCCCCATTCTACAGAGGAGGAAACAGAGGCTCAGGAAAACACACAACAGGATAGTTGTTAAAAGCACACCCTGAGCCGGGCACAGTGGCTCACACCTATAATCCCAACACTTTAGGAGGACTAGGCAAGAGGGTCACTTGAGGCCGGGAGTTTGAGACCAGCCTGGGCAACAGTGAAACCCAGTCTCTACAAAAAAATACAAACAGTAGCCAGATGTGGTGGCGTATGCCAGTAGTCCCAGTTTCTCAGGAGGCTGAGGCAGGAGGATCCTTGAGCCCAAGAGTTTGAAGTTGCAGTGCGCTAGGATGACACCACTGCACTGTAATCCAGACAACAGAGCTGAGACTCTGGTCTCAATTAAAAAAAAAAAAAAAGCACATCCTGAGTTTGAATCTGGGCTCTACTGTATCAAATGAGGCAAATCGCTCCCTCTCTGAGCCTGTTTCCACCTCTGTAAAGTAGGGATAATAATCCTATGGGCCACCCCACCACCATTACATAGTCAAAGGGTTAAGTGAGAGATGCTAGTAAAATGGAGCACAGCACCAATTATAGCTGATTCTTGAGATCAGAGAGGTTAGGTAACCCACCCAATGTCACCCAGCTAGTGAGCAGCTGACTCCAGGCCCTAGCTCAGAGCACAGCCCCCTCTCTCTGAAACCTTAGGTTTCTATGTGGGTGGCTATGGGATCACAGGCTTCCCAGGCAACCAAGGATGGCCCACCATCCCCACCACAAGGGGCAGCCCTTGTCCAAATTCCTCAGATAAGCAGCTCCCAGCAGAACAGGGAGCCAGTGCACAGAAAAGCCACCCCACCCTGTCCGCACCGGAGATTCCTAAATCTGGGTTAGGCTGTGCGGCTTCCCTCCCTTCCCCTCCTCCCAGCAAAGCATTCGACCTCTGGATTCATCCAACAGGTCTCCATACTGGCCGAGTTAACTGCCTCCTTCGAAGTCCCTGGCAAGACGCTTCTTTCTCGGCCTCAGTTTGTCCATCTGTGACACACACCCCAACCCAGAACGGTGAGGCAGCTCTGGCTAACTGGGCCCACAGGGAGGCCTGAGGAGGAAAGGCAGAGCAGATCAGGGAAGCAAGGTGCCCCAGGCCTTCCCAGCATTCTAGCTACTTGAAACTTCTCTACAACTCTGACGGAGAGACCTGCATTAGGCCCGTTTTCCAGAAGAGGACACAGAAGCCCAGCACGTAACAGAGCCAGAATTCCCACCCCCATGTGTCGGATGCCAGGGCTCTCTCCAGACAGGCCCAGTCAGTGAGGGGCAGCCTGGGAACTCAGCAATAAGCTGGGCAGCTGGACCTGCCAGCATGGGGATGAACACAAAACCAAACTCAACGGAGCCTCTTTCAGAGAGGGCAGCAGCCTCCAGGACAAGGGCATTTGCAATGCAAAGCAGTCCAGCTCCAGCTAGAAGAGGACAGTCACACAGAGGGGGCTGGGTTAGCCAAATCCAGCTACCTCCCTCCAGCCAGACTGGGGAATGCCTGGGATCCGGCCTTCCCAAGCGCCAGGGAGTACCGGAGCACCAGTGGCAGGTCTGTGCTCTAAATCGTGAGAGCCCGAGTGGCCAGCTAGGGTGCAAGGTGGCCTGGAACACCCCTACCCTACTCACCCCTGGACCAAAGCACAAATCCCCCTAGGCTCTATGTGCAAGTCCGCAGAATGGGCAGAATGGGCCTACTGCAGGTAGCATGCAGGGCCCCACGAGGGTTGCTGAAAGAGGAGATCCCCAGGTATCCAGCTGGTCACCTGCAGACGGGTGCCTGGCACCCTGCCACCTTCCTCAGGCCCGGGCCTGCCTTGTGCAAACTTGCCCCAGACACACATAATCCCCCGGATTCTCCTGGCCCCAAGGGGTGCTTCCACACTTGCCAAGTGACTAAATCTCGCTGATCATCCCCCTCTCCTGCGAGACTGCCCCAGCTCCTACCTTGACGACAAGCTGACAAAATCCCCGCCATCCAGCAGCCGGACCTTGCAGAAGAGAACCCCGTTCACAAAGGGGACTGCAGTCAGCTCCTCCAGGGTGAAAGTGGTTTGGAATTTGAATTTCTTCTTCTTCATCAAGAAAGCCATGAGCGAGTTCCCTGAGTCTGAAGCCCCGAAGGCCAAAAAAAGGGGGGCCAGAAATCCCCAGGATTCCTTTCCCTACACCACACCCCCTCCTCAAAACACCAGAGCCGGATCCCGCCCAGATGGTGGCGGAGGCGGCGGAGCCGGCGGGTATCTGAGTCCGGAGCCCCAGGTCTGAGCGACCAGTCCAGTTCTCGGGCCGGCCGGCTTCACCCTCGGGGAGTCGGGGCTCGGAGGGGTTCGGAGCGGCCGGGGGCTTCACCGGCATGTAAACAGCGGCGCATGGCCCGGGGGGCAAGGGCAAGGGCGGCGGGCTGCGCGCGAGCGGCCGCGCTGGCGGGCAGCATCCCGAGCCGCGGTCCCCGGGGAGCTCACACCGCGCGGCCGGGCGCGGCGGGCGAACCGGTGAGACTAAGGGCGGCGGGCGGCCCCGCCCCCGCCCCGCTGGCGGCCGGGGGAGGAGCCCTCGCCGCGCACACGCCCCCGCACGGGTGCCCCGCGGCCCGCGCAGGTGAGGCGGAGGGCACCCCAGGGGCGGCCGGGAGCTCTGGGGGCCTCTTCGGGGGGTGCGTCGGGACACCGTGGGCCGGGAATGTCCGGCCACGGGCCTCCTCCGGGCGGGCACCGGGCCGGCCCCGGGCAGCGGGGGCGCCGCCTCTTTCTCGGTCCTGGGACCCGCGCCGCGGGCCCCGGCGGAGCTGAAAAGCCCTCTGGCCCAGCCAGTGGCGCCCGCCTCACGCGCCGCCTCTACCCAGCACCCCGCGAGCAGCAGCGCCTTCGCCTGCGTCCCCGACGCGGCCGCCTGAGCCCGACGCTGCGCGGCGCCGCTACGAGAATGCCGAGGCCCCGCTCGGCCGCCCGCGGAGCTGCCGCCGAGAGCGGCAGGGGCGGGGCGCCGGCGGCCCGGCCCTCCCGCGATTGGGCGACCCGGCGGGGCGGGCGCGGAGCGCAATTGGCGGACGGCGGCGTGGGGCGGGACTCGCGGAGGCTGAGGCAGCTCGGGGCGCTCGGATTGGTGCGGCCGCGCGGCCGGGCCCGCCTCCTCGGGTAGGGCGGAGCGGAGGGGAAGGGAGAGGGGCCCCGGGAAGGCAGTGGGAGGTCGCGGGGCGGGGAGCCAGGGCTGGCAGGGCAGAGAGGAGAGCGGGAGCAGAAGAAAAGAAGAAACAATGACGAGGAGAAACAATTTGAAAACTATGGCTGCAATGGCCTTCCAGGGTCCCGCCAGACTTGAGCTCGTTAAACATTAAATCAGGCCCGGAAGGTAGTGAGTCCCATTTCTCAGAAAACTGACACCCAGAGACAAGACCCGAGCAGGTCTTTCGCCTCCAAATCTGTAGTTCTCCTAGTCATTGAGGAGTGCCTGGAAGCCTTAGCCGAGGAGGTGACTTGGACCAGTTCATTACACGCCTTGTGACCCAGCTTGTATTGTTTCAAGCTGTTATCTAAGCCTTTTGTTGTCGTTTAGTTTCTTGCCTGGTTAAGGTTAGTCTTGGGCCGGGCGCGGTGGCTCACGCCTGTAATCCTAGCTCTGGGAGGCCGAGGCGGGTGGATCGCTCGAGGTCAGGAGTTCGAGACCAGCCTGAGCAAGAGTGAGACCCCGTCTCTACTAAAAATAGAAAGAAATTATCTGGCCAACTAAAAAATATATATACAAAAAAATTAGCCGGGCATGGTGGCTCATGCCTGTAGTCCCAGTTACTAGGGAGTCTGAGGCAGTAGGATCGCTTAAGCCCAGGAGTCTGAGGTTGCTGTGAGCTAGGCTGATGCCACGGCACTCACTCTAGCCCGGGCAACAAAGTGACACTCTGTCTCAAAAAAAAAAAAAAAAAAAAGGTTAGTCTCAATGACTAGGTTAACTGCTGTGGCTACAGAGACCACTTTGGGAGCCTCGCACCTCCCAGGCCCCTCTGCATATTGCCGTTCATTCATCCAGTATCCAACTGTTTAGGGGCAATCTGCTCTGAGCCAGGCTGGGACCCAGCAGGGAACCTGGTGGGCTTGCCCTCTGCAACCGCACCAAGCTCAAGATCAGGTGGAGAAGCAGGCAGGCAGGCACAGGCACACAGCAGCAAACCTCGTGGGTAGGAGCTATAAAAGGAGACATACAGGAGACTGCGGGAGCTCAAAGGAGGCATTTGCCATAGGGGTGCGAGGAAGGGGACTCAGAGGCTTCTGAAACAAGGTGACCCAAGCCACCCACGGGATGCATGCCCTGAGTCAGGCAGGGTCCAGGCAGAGGGAGCTGCCAGAGGCCTGGTGGCTAGAGAGCACGGTGCCCACAGAAAGTTTCTGGCACTGCCAACTGGCTATATTGTGGTGATTTGAAAGAGAAGCAAGAGATGGGGCTGGAAAGCCTGGATCTTGCAGAGTCTTGTAGACCAGAGTAAAGAGGAAACCACTGACACATATTGAACTGGAAGAGTGACCTGGTCAGATTTGCTTTTTGACATAAGAAGCTTGCCCTGGCTGCAAGTAATGAGGAGGGGAGAAGATAGGAAAGGGGTAGGTGAGGGGCCTGTCGTGGTGGTCCAAACAAGAGATGATGACAGCAGTACCTCAGCATTGGGGGGGGGGGGTAGGTCTGAGGCATTGAGAGACGGATTTGACTCTGGACTTGGGGATGAGCTAGGTCTGGACTTGTGAGTCTGATTTCTGATTTTTTCCTGCTTCCCAGCCATAACATAGGTGGCGATCTAAGCTTCTCTCCAGTTTGCCCCATAATTTAGAAAACACAATTAGATTGGAGAAAAATGATAATAGCAGCTCCCAGTGCTACAATGTGTTCCCTTTTATGGATAGGGAAGTTGAGGCCTAGAGGACTTAAAACATTTGACTGGGGTCTTGACCCTGAAGCACAGGCTCAAAGAGTGCTAAGCTTTGCTGCCCACACTGTGGGGTGTGTTCTCACTAATCCTGGCTGGGCCTGCTCCACGAGGGAAGAGCCTGTGGCTGCCTGATTCCAGGAGGGGATTTCAGAGGAGGGAGCCAGCCAAGGACAACCCAAGGCCTGGCTGGCTCCTCAGCTGTGGACATGAGTAACCTCAGGCCACTCCAACAGGAAGCAGAGTGGGCCTGACTGCCAGGCTTAGCTCAGGTCAGGTATTTATCTCCCTGTGCCCTGTGCCCTGGGAACCCAGAAAGTTTCCCTTCCCTTTCTCAGATGGTGCCCAGGGAAGAGAGAGAGCATGGTGCCAAGACAGGATGCTAGATTTGGGTGAGGTGAGTCCGAGCTAGAATCCTGGCTCTGCTGTGTATTGCCAGCATGGGCTTGGTTCGGGGTTTCCAAATGGGGAGGGTATTCTGTCAGGTATGGCTAGGACCACTTGCCCTGGAGCCAACAGAGCTAAGTTCAAAATCTGGCTGACTCACCATTGCCACCTGTGCCACACAAACTTTTGGGTGTAGTTTTGTATGCATAGAAAGGAATCTTGAAGGGCACACCCTAAACTTTCCCATCTCTGAGCCACAGTGTCTTCACCTGTAAGATGCGAATAAGAATACCAACCTTGGCTGGGCACAGTGGCTCACACCTGTAATCCCAGTACTTTGGGAGGCCAAGGCAGGAGGATCACTTGAGGCCAGGAGTTCAAGACCAGCCTGGGCAACATAGCAAGACACTGACTCTACAAAAAAAAAAAAAAAAAAAATTAGCCATGAGTGGTAGCACATACCTGCAGCTGCTCCCAGCTACTCAGGAAGCTGAGGTAGGAGGATGACTTGAGCCTAGGAGTTTGATGCTGTTTGCACCACTGCACTACAACCTGGGTAACAGAATAAGACACTGTCTCAAAAAAAAAAAAAAAAGAAAAAGAATATCAACCTTTCTAGAATGTTGTGAGGACTTCAAGAGGCTGTACCTGTGAATGGTTCAGGCCTGGCAGGACATGGGGGACTGAGCGAGTGGTCAGCAGGGGCTCCAGGCCAGCACTTTCACACTTCTCTAGCCTCTCCAA
The DNA here is from genome assembly GCF_020740605.2 of Lemur catta. Classification (NCBI taxonomy): domain Eukaryota; kingdom Metazoa; phylum Chordata; class Mammalia; order Primates; family Lemuridae; genus Lemur; species Lemur catta. The sequence continues at coordinate 7,563,221 of NC_059137.1, read as the reverse complement.
ATTCCCAAGCATGGCCTGTCCCCCCGACATATAAGGAGCCCAATACCAGACAAAATAATTTCTGACAAGTGGTCTGGAGAAGGAAACCGAGGGAAATATGGGAGAAGATGATTGGGTTGGGGGTCGTGATACAGATGGGTGGTCAAGGAAGGCCTCTATGGGGTGTCATCTCAGCCAAGACCTAAATAATAAGGAAGACCCAGGCATAGGAAACTCTGGGGGCAGAGGCATGAGCTGGCATGTTTGGGGGACTCCATGTGACCAGAATGAGTGAGTAGCTGGTGCAGAGAGAGGCACCAGGGTAGGCAGGGGCCTCTCACGTGGGCCCTTGTGGGCCTTGGAGGAGCTTAGTTTACAGCCCAAAGGAACACCACTGGAGGATGTGGGCAGAGGGTGACAAGATCTAAAATACATTTTTTTAAAAGCTCCTTCTGACTTCTGTGTAGAGAATGGACGGATTGTGAGAGGGCAAGAACAGAAGCAGGCAGGCAGGTGAGGAGGCTATCACAGCATCCCAGCAGGAGTCTCTGGTGGCTCTGACCAGGGCAGAGACAGAGCGATGGGAAGAGGAAGGGACCCATCTCAGAGGAAGCGCTCACAGCACTTGCTGAGCAACCATAATGGCTACTGAGTGTGGTCAGGGCTAAAGAGCCCAGAAAGGATTTAGAACCTTTTGAATATTCCCAGTGTTTTGAATCTGATTGAATGCCACAAGGTTCTTGAAGTTGGGGGGTAAGTGAGCATAAGCACTGGATTAGGACTAGAGAGGAATATAGTCACAGCTGGAGAAAGTGAGAGGGCCTTGAAGAATCCTCACCTTCCCAGGCCCTGAATCAACTCTTGTCATGCTGCGTACTTAGCACTCTCTCCCTTGGAGCATGAGCTTCACAGGGTCAGACACTTCTGCATGGTGCATGGTGTCCCCATGTCCAATCCAGGCCCTGCCACATGATAGATGTTCCATAAATGATTGTCAAAGGAATGCACATGTGACTGCATAACTGAGTGCATATATACTTGTTAGTTGCATGTATGTATGTACATGTGCATGGAGGGATGACTGTAAATTTAACCATATAACCTGCTACTTTAAACCTCCTCAATATTGCCAATATTAAATTGTCAAAATTCAACGTGCACTATTCCCTTTAACAGAAATTACCCAATAACAATATTCACACACATGTACAAAGATTCATGTAAAAAATGTTCCCTGCACCATAGTATATTATAAGAAAATATTGGGAACAGCCTAATGTCCAACATAGGAAGAGGGAGGGCTTGAGGGTAGGGCCTGTGTTTTGTTCCCTGCTCCATCCCTGGCATACAGAACAGCACCTGGTATACAACAGGGTTCAAGTATTTGTCCAATGAAGGGAGGCACCAGTGAAGGGACGATGTGGCCCTGTTAAGAAGGAGGCTGGAGATTTGTGTGTGCCAAGGTGGGAGACAGCCACCTTCCCATGCACAGCGAGTCACAGAACAGTATGTAAAGGATGAGCTTATTTTGGTGAAGAAAAATGGATATGTTTGTGCATGCATAGAGGAGAATCTCAAAGGATACATCCAAAACCGTGACACCAGAGGCTTCCATTTCAGGATAGGGTTTGGAGGGAAATTTTTACTTTAAAGAATATTTTCGGGTATTGTTTGATTCTTATAATAGGACGAGTTAGTTTTATAGTTTAACAATATATAATTATAAGGCTATTATAAACAAAAGCCCTTCTATGCTTCTCTGTTACCCTCTGGATAAAATCCAAGGTTCTTAGCCTGGCATTCAGACCCCTCTGGAAGCAACTGCTCAGCCTCTCCCAGCCTGCCTCCTTCGGGCTCCTGCTGCCCAAAGGTCCTGGGCTCACCCCCCTGCCCACCTGGTGACACCTACGCTAGGTCTAGCTTTAGCTCCAGCAACCCCTCTCCCCTCCTCCCCCATCGGGTACAATGCTCTGTGCCCCCATGTTACCAAACACCTGTGTGCAGAGAAAATGAGGGCTTGGCCTTCTGTTTTCTGTCTCTGCAGGGCCCAGCACAATACCTGGTGCACACTTGGCATTCATTGTAAGGAAAAGAGGGAGGGCAGAAGGAGAGAAGGAAAAGAAGAAGGAAAGAAAAAGAAAGGAAAAAAAGCAGAGAAAGAAAAGGGAAACTGAGGCAGAGGCGAGGACTTTTCACTTGCCCAAATCACCCTGAGGGCAACCACCCAGCTGGCCTGCTCTCTCGGTCACCTGACACCTAGAACAGAGACTGCTTCACACAGCCATGCTGTGCCAAGCTGCCTTCCCAGCCCTGCTTGCCAAGGGCAGTCAGTGCTGATTCACTGGTGACTGGTCTCCAATTATTTGCAGAACTGGAATGGCAGCTGAGCCACCGAAGCAGCTGACCAAGGGCATATCGATTTGTGCTGGGCTCCTTGCTAATATCTGAGCTAGTCACACGAAAAGATAAAGGCTGCAAAGAACTCGCCCACAGCAATCCGTCCTGCTTAATCCGTCTTGCCCTCCCACGGGCAAGTCCACAAGTTGGTCAGCCGACTCTGCCCTTTCCAACCCAAGCCTGACCATCACTCACGGAGGGTAGTCATGGTTCAGAACACGAGATCTGGAGTCAAGTGGCCCTGGGTTCCAGCCCAGGGATTACTGAGTCAAAGGGTATTTACATATTTATTGGTGAGAGATGCTGCCAAACTGCCTTCCAGAAAACTTGGACAGATTTGTATTCCACCAACAGTATAAGAAAGCAGCCCCTTCCCATACTTTCTCCATCCTTACCAATCTGTTTGACCAAAATAAAAAAAGTTATCCCACAGCACCTGCATTTCTTTCATTGGTATCTTTTCATATTTTTTGGCTGTTTAAATTTCTTCTATAAATTTTCTCTCTGTCTTTTGTCCATTTTTAAATTGGGGTAGTCATCTTTTTGTTATTTCTTTGTAGTGGCTTATTACATATTGTGGATGTCGAGCTCTGTTATATATGTTAAAGTATTGCTTCCACTTAATCAATTGTCTTTAGACAATTTATGATGTCTTTTTGCCTTACAGAAGCCACTTGCCAAGCCCCAGCTAAGACATAGGAGTCAATCTACTTCAATGGAGAGAGCACTGGATTGGAAGTCAGGTTTTGACTTCCACCTCTGCCACTGACTCACTATGTGACTTTGAACCACTCAGTCCCTGCCTCTCTATCCCTATCTGTTAATGATGAGCATTGAATTAGTCTCTGAGGACCTGTCCACCTCTATGGTCTAGACCAGCACTGTCCAACAGAACTTTCCTCAGTGATAGAAATGTTCCATATATGCACTGTCCAATATGGTAACCACTAGCCACGTGGGGCTGTTGAGCACTTGAAATGTGGCTAGTGTGACTGAGGAACTGAGTTTTAAATTTTATTTAATTCTAATTTAAAATTTAAGTAGCCACACATGGCTAATGACCAGCCTATTGGACAGTGCAGGTGTAGATTGTCTATACTTCTGAGCAAGCTGCAATACATTCTTGTTATTAGGCAGGGGCTGGAGAGTCCATGTGTAACTTGGGGCAGGACACTCCATCTCTCTAAGCCTCAGTTTCTCCTTCTGTTCAGTGGGGCCCACAGTGGTCCCTGCCTCCTGGGGTCGTTGGACAGATTTGATTTGAGAGTGTGTGCCCCAACACTGCAAACTCAGGCCAGATTCTCAGGTCAAAATGTGACAGTGTGTTCACCCTGTTTATGTTGTGTACAGAGACCCCTGGGTGGCTTTCCCAGAGCTGCACCCATCTCCCCCTTCAGCTTTGAGGCCAACTTTCCCTTCTTAAACCAGGCCTTTGGCTCCAACGTGCTCTCAGCCTAGGACTCCGAATCGCTGACAGGGCAACATCCAAACTTTTCAGCCTGTTCCCTGACCCCTGGGAGCTGGCCCTGCCCTGGCGTTACTGTCCTTCGTGCAACCTGTAGGTCAGCCCCCAGCAGCCTCCCTGTCCTCGCGCTGTGTCTGCCTCCTACCTCAGGCTTCCAAGATCTGCCCAGCACTTCATTCATTCACTTCATTTGTTCATTCTACATTCACAGGGGTTTATCCCACCATCTGCTCTGGGACTGGGGCTACAATGAGGGGCACATGGATGTGGCCCAAGCAATGACAGTTGTGGTGATATACCTGGTTGGGGAGGGAGGCAGGAGTTCAGGGAGCAGTGGGAACACAGAGGCCTGACCTGGTGTGGGTGGTCAGGGCAGACTTCCCTGAGCAAGTGGCATGGGTAGAAGCCAGCCAGAAGAGAGGGGAGTTGGTAGAGGGGACAGTCTGAGCTGGCCCATGGCAGGAGAGAATGCAGGAGCCCAAGGTCTCCCAGAGGCAAGGGCAAGGCTCAAAGGTAAACAGGCCCCATCCTACTACAGGACCTTGTAGGCCATATTAATGATATGCTTTATCCTAAAAGTAATGGGGAGCCATGGAAGGTATTAGAAAAAGGGGGGTGTGATTATTCCAGACCAGCTTCCCACATGGCCTTTGCCTCTCCATAGGATTCAGGAATTTAGCCCTCTTACCTTTCCCTTCACCTGCCACCTGAGTCTCAAAATACTTCAGGAGCACACAGTTCCTAGGGCCTTTCTCCTGCCAAAGGTGACCTGGGTTCAAATCCCAGCCCTGCCACTCCTTGGCCCTATTGCTTCAAGCAAGTCATTAACCTCTTTCTCCTTCAGTGTCCTCACCTGTAAAATGGGGATAATGATACCTTCTTTGCACAGTTACATAAGTTACGAGGGAAAAGTGCACGGCACGGAGCCACTTAGGAAATGGAGTCGCGCTGAGTTCCTTCTGTGCAGGGTCAAACGAAGCCACAAAGAGAGACAGAGGGGCTTCCCAAAGGGTGAGCAGAAGTCCCATTTCTGGGAAGCGTCCCTGGGGCCTAGCTGGCCCTGACGGGAGTGGAGGACAGGCTCATCTGAGGCCTCTCTTGGACAGCCTGACCGTGCACTGAGCACCTCAAAGGATACCTCCTGAGCCTAGACTTGGTCTTCTGGACCTTCTCAAACCCCCCAGCCAGCAGGCCAGGCGTCAGCAGGCTGGCACGGAGCTTACATAACCTGGCAGGAGCCCAACACTTTTCACCCGGTGATCAGGGCTGTGTTTACCAAAGAGAGGTGTTCCCAGGTCACCTCCCTGTCCTCTTAGGTACCTGCATGCACACAGCCCTTTAGACCTTGCTGAGCTCTGCCTACTTTCTGAATTCTTAGTCACAGTCCCTGGTATTACTGTCAGCAACGGCCATTGTTTTGTTTTGTTTTTTATTGCTATATCATAGTCATATTTTGGGGGTACATGTGATATTATGATACATGCATACAATGTGTAATGATCAAATCGAGTTAATTGGGACATCCAATTAACCAAACACTTATCTTTTCTTTGTGTTGGGAACATTACATTTCTTCCCGTCTAGCTATTTTGAAATATACAATAAATTGTTATAACAATAGTCACCCTACTGTGCTATTGGACAGAACTCATTCCTTCTACCTAACCATATTCCTGTGCTCCTTAACCAACTTCTCTCCACACCCCTCCCAACAGCTATTGTTTTTAAATGTGAAAAGCATCAGAGGTGGCATTTAGTGGGAAGACCTTGGTGGGGTGGGGACAGCGGGGGTGCAGGTGAGCAGCGGGAACTGGAGATCCGGCCAGGCTATGAGTCCCAGCCTCCGCCACCGAAGCTCTGGGGCCTGGAGCCAGTTGCTTGGCATCTCTGAGCCTCAGTTTTTACAGCTGTAAAGTGGGTTTAGTGGCCATACAAGTCTCACAGAATTCTTCTGAGGACATGATGAGGTAGCAATGCGCCGTGTAAAGGGCTTCCTGATTTCCCTGGCAACCGGGAAGTGCTCATCAAAAGCTGGCTGTTAACATCACACTGTTTTGTGACCTGCCTTGTCTGCTCACGAGGAATGTCCAGCCGCAGTAGGGAATTTAACACTGTCAAAGGTTTCCCATACATCCTGAACTCCTAACTCACAGGGCTGGGAGCTGGGAACTCCGGATTTTAATTTCCTGTTTGGCCTTCAGGTCCTGCCCTCCCAGAGCTCAGTCCTCACTTGTGGAGCCACAGGCAGGGGCTGATGCCTGCCTGCTCAGGGCCCTGCTCTCCGATTCTGCATTTCAGACCTAAAGACTCAAAATGCTACACCCCACCTTTTCCTTCCTTACTTCATTCAACAAATATGGCCCAGGATTCAAATTCCGGTTCTGCCACTTCTTGGCTGTGTGACCTTGGATAAGCTAGTTAACCACTCTGTCCCTCTGTTTCCTAATCTCTAAAATGAGAATAATCAGCAAGCCTCAGTGGCTCACACCTGTAATCCTAGCACTTTGGGAGCCCAAGGCAGGAAGATCCCCTGAGGCCAGGAGTTGGAGACCAGCCTGGGCAACATAGTGAGACCCTGTCTCTACTAAATAATAAAATTACCCAGGTGAGGTGGCAGGCACCTGTAGTCCCAGCTACTCAGGAGACTGAGGCAGAAGGATTGCTTGAGCCCAGAAGTTTGAGGATACAGTTAGCAATGATTGTGCCACTACACTTCAGCCTGGGTGACAGTGAGAGAACTTGTCTCAAAAAAAAAGGGGGGGGAATAATCACACCACCTATTTCACAGAGAGGTTATGAGTAGTGAATGAGTGGATATTTGTAAAGTACTTAGAATAATTCTTGTTCCACTGAAACAAAAACTGAATGCCCACCGTGTACCAGGCACTGTTGTAGACACTGGGGGGTGTACGAGAAGAGGTAACAGTGGTTCCTTGGGTTTTATTGGGGGTGGGACAGAGAAGCAGAAGTCAACACTTCAATAGTTTAGTGATGCAGCCCTAAGGCAGAGCAGTCTTGCCCATCCTCCTGCTCAGGGATGGGCTTTAAAGAAGATCGCTACCACGCCTGGCTAATTTTATTATTTTATAAAGACAGAGTCTCACTATGTTGCCCAGGCTAGTCTCAAACTCTTGGCCTCAAGGGATCCTCCTGCCTTGGCCTCCCAAAGTGCTAGGATTACAGACGTGAGCTACCACACCTCGCTGATTATTCCCATTTTAGAGATCAGGAAACAGAGGCACAGATTGGCTTTAAAGAAGATTGTGATGTTCCCAATTCTCTAAACTCCTACAACAGCTTCTGTACTGACCTTGCCCTGGGAGCCATGCCTGGGCACACTGTGCTTGCAAGGTTTCCTCAAATGGCAATAGCAGCCTTCCCGTGGTACCGTCAGCCCACTTCATGGATAAAGGAGTAAAGGCACAGCAAGGTTAAGTCTGCCCCCAGCCCAGGGCCTGGCACATAACAGGGCCCAGTGAGTGACTGTTGAATGAAAGAGCAAACAAATGAACAACTGAACCCTACTGGCACTAACCCTTCCACAGAGTAAGTGTTAAACCAGGAGGGCAGGGAGCTCAATTCATGTGCTTGAGGCTGTACCCCCAGTCTGTACTATGGCCACTGTCCCCTCCTCTTCCTCCTCCTCACCATCATTGCAGCTAACACTTTGCCGAATTCTTAATATGCACCCCAGGCATTGATCTAAGGTTTTTTGATTATGAATTTTTTTTAATCTTCACATGGTATGTCCCATTTCACAGGTGAGGAAACTGAGGCAGAGAGGCACCATCATGCTCAGGGTCACATGGGTAGTAAATAATGGAACAAACTTCAAATCCAGACAATTTGGATTCTGAGCCTGAACTCCTAACAAACACGTTATCAAGATATTCTTCTTCCCTTTTAATCACTGCTTTTCTGGTTTTAAAAATAGCACAGGCTCCACAATAAAATAAAACTAGAAATCAATAGCAGAAGGAAAACTAGAAAATTCACAAATACATGAAATTAAACAACACACTCTTAAACAACCAATGGGTCAAAGAAGAAATCACAAGGGAAATTAGGAAATATCTTGAGACAAATGAAAATGAAGACAACATATCCAAATTTATGGCATGCAGAAAAAGCAGTGCTAAGAGGAAATTTTATAGCAGTAAATGCTTACATTAAAAAGAAGAAAGGCCGGGCGCGGTGGCTCACACCTGTAATCCCAGCACTCTGAGAGGCTGAGGTGGGAGGATTGCTTGAAGCCAGGAGTTCAAGACTAACCTGACCAAGAGCGAGACCCCATTTCTACAAAAATAAAATAAAATAGAAAAACCAACCAGGTGTGGTGGCACGTGCCTGTAGTCCCAGATACTGGGAAGGCTGGAGCAGAAGTATTGCTTGAGCAGGGGAGTCTGAGGTTGTAGTGAGCTATGATGATGTTACTGCAACTGCACGCTAGCCAGGGTGACAGAGTAAGACTCTGTCTCAAAAAGAAAAAAGAAGAAGAAGAAGGAGAAGGAGAAGGAGAAAGATCTCAAATCAAAAGTACCACATGTTCATCATTGTAAAATTCAAGCATTGTATGATTTTATACTACAGAAAGTTTAAAAAGTGAAAGTCCCCTATAATGCCCCCCCAAGAGATAACTTCTGTTAACAGTGTGGTGTAGATTCTTTTAGATGATTTTCTCAAAGCTTACAGTCATAATTTTTTCTCAATTTTTTTATTGTAGTAGAATATATATAATGTAAAATTATGTCTTAACCATTTTTAAGTATATAGGTCAGTGGTATTAAATACATTCATAATGTTGTGCAACCATCACCACCATCCATTTCTAAAACCTTTTTCATTATCTGAAACTCTGTTAACCATTAAACCCATTAAACACTAACTCCTATTTCCCCTTCCCCCCAGCCCCTGGCAACCACCATTCTGCCTTCTGTCTCTATGATTTTGTCATCTCTAAGCACCTCATAGAAGTGGGATCATAAGTATTTGTCATTTTGTAACTAGCTTATTTTACTTAGCATGATGATGTCTTCAACGTTCATCCATGTTGTAGTACGTGTCAGAATTTCCTCCTTTTTAAGGCTGAATCATATTCCATTGTTTGTATAGACCACATTTTACTCATTTATTCATTCGTTGATGGACACTTGGGTTGCTTCCATGGTTTAGCTATTGTGAATAGTGTCGCTATGAACATGTATATTTAAATATCTCTTTGAGATCCTGATTTCAATCCTTTTGTGAATATATCCAGAAATAGAATTGATGGATCATATGGTAATTCTATTTTCAATTTTTTGAGGAACTGCCATGCTGTTTTCCACAGTGGCTGCACCATGTCACGTTCTTACCAACAGTGTACAAGGGCTCCAATTTCTCTACCTCCTCTCCAACATTAGTAATTTGGGTTTTGTTTTCTTTTTGTAGTAACCATCCTAATGAGTGTGAGGTGGTATCTCATTGTGGTTTGATTTACATTAAATGATGTTGAGCATCTTTGGAGAAATGTCTATTCAAGTCCTTTGCCCATTTTTGAATCCGGTAGTTTGTCTTTGGTTATTGAGTTTTAGGAGTTCTCTATATATGCTGGATATTAATCCCTTTTCAGATATATGATTTGCACATATTTTCTATCAGTCTAGGGGTCACCTTTTCACACTATTGATATTGTCTTTGGATGCACAAAATTTTTAAATTTTCATGAGGTTCAATTTGGCTAATTTTTCTTTTGTTGCCTGTGCTTTTGGTGTCATAGCCAAGAAATTATTGCCAAATCCAATGTTGGGAAACTTTTTTCTCAGTAGTTTTAGGTCTTACATTTAGGTGTTTCATCCATTTGAGTTCATTTTTGTACAGTATATGGTATTAGGTAGGCAAAGGTCCAACTTCATCCTTTTGTATGTACGATTTGCATTTTTTTGCAGCACCATTTGTTGAAAAAAATTGTCCTTTCTCCATTGAATTATCTTGGTACCATTGTACATTTGACCATATAAGTGAGGGTTTATTTCTGGGCTCTCATTGTTCTACTCTATGAGTCTGCACATCTGTCTTTGTGCCAGTACCACGTTGCTTTGATTACTATAACTTTGTAGTAAGTTTTCAAACCAGGAAAGTGAATCCTCCAGCTTAGTCCTTCTTTTTCTAGATTGTTTTGGCTATTCAGGGACCCTTGGGAGTCCATATAAATTTTAGGATGGATTTTTTTCATTTCTGAAAAAATTGTCATTGAAATTTCGATAGAAATTGCACTGAATCTGTAGATCACTTGGGAGAGCAAAAACATCTTAACCCATATTACATCTTCCAATCCATGAACATGGGATGTGTTTCCATTTATTCATGTCTTCTTTAATTTCTTCCAGCAGTGCCTTGTAGTTTCCACTGTGCAGGCTTTCACCACCCTGCTTGATTCCTAAGTATTTTATTTGTTTTGGTGCTATGGTAAACATAATTGTTTCTTAATTTTCTTTTCGGATTGTTCATTGTTAGTGTATAAAAATGCAAATTATTTTTGTTGTTTTTGTTAAAAACAAAGATGGGAAAACATGATACACATTGTTCTGTTTTATTTTACCTACCAGTGACTCTTGGAGGCTTCTCCTTGTCAGAACATTCTCTTCCCGGTGTACAGTGATCCGTGGTGAGGACATGCACACTGGATTTACCCAGTTCCACCAGGATATGTTTGGGGTGTTTGCAGTATTTTACTATTTTAAGCCACACTGCAGTAAGCACCCTTGTAAATGCTCCCTCTGCACTGGGGGGAGGGCCTTGGGGAAATTTCCAGAAGTAGAACCTCTGGGCCAAAGGGCAGGAACATTTTTAATGTTCCCTACAAGAGGGAAAAGCCAGCTTTGTCCAGAGGTAGGAGGGGGCTGGTTCTCCTACCCTTGCCATTGCCATTGTTGCTGCTGTCTTTGCTCAGCTGGTAGATATGAGCCCTAATGGTCGCCTTGCCTCACCAAGCAGTGCCCAACCATGAGAGTGGCCCAGCCTCTCCTGGTGACAGTCCTGCTGCTGCCATCAGGGTCCAGAAATTGACTTTTTGCCAAGAAGATTCATTAGGTGGCTGAGGCCAAAGAACTTCTTAAAAACCCCAGTGTTTGCCTTTTAACTCATTTAGGAAAGCCAAGAATATCCAAAATAAGCCGTTGGAGAGAAGCCAGAGCTGTTCTGTGTAAACCTAAACCGCCAGGGCCCCACTTTGGAGGTGAGCAGAGCCCGCGGCCTCTGATTAGCATCTACACACGTGGGTGGCCGGGCGGCTGAATTCCCTTCAGAGTCCAGCGAGCAGCCTTTTCCCTGAATCATCATGACTCCTGCAAACCGGGCACTGAAGTGATTAACATCCTCCCGGGCCACTTGGTAGCAAACGTCTCCTGGACACATCCACCATATCTGATTTTGTCCTGTTGCCACCTCAGAAAGAGCTGAGGGCATTCAACTGTGATTGCTGGTAGGGAGGTGGGGTGGGGTCACAGAGAGAGTGGCCAGTCACCTGGAGGCCAGGGCAGCATCCTTACCATGCCCTGTTACCACTGCCCTTCCGTGACCTTCAGCACAGGGCTTACCTGATCCGGATATGCTGTCCATGCTGTTTCCTCTCACCTGGACCTCTTTCTGTCACATGCGCCGTCCTCACTGCTTACTCTGGCCCACTCCCTCTCACTCATTAGACCTCAGCATCAAGTCACTTCTGCTGGGAAGCCCTCCCAGACCCCTCCAGGAAAAGATGCTCCCTTTCTAGATACTCTTAGGGTACCAAACTTCCAGCACTTAAAACAACAATGACAGCTCATCATGTGGGCCATTGTTATTTATGTCTCTCTCCCCCCAGGCAGTAAGGTCCACAGGATCTGGGTCTTGGTCTGTGTCCCGGTACCTGGAACAGCATCAGACATGTGCCAGTGCCGGGGCGACAGTGTAGCGCGGTGGATATGAGCATGACGTCAGAGCCAGGCTGCCCAGGTTTGAATCTTGTCTCTGGCAACTAGGGCAAGTTACTGAATCTCTTTGCACCTTTGTTGCACTATCTGTAAAATGGGGATAATGATATCTTTCTTATATTAGTGTTGTTAGGAGGATTCCATATGTACTTGGAATGGGTGCCTGCTCTGTAGAAGGTGCTAGATGAGCGCTAATGTTGGCGTTACATGCTAGTGGTTAGATGAGGGTCTCCAGGTTTCCATCTGTCGCAGTCTCCTGCATGAGAATTGCTTAGCATGTTGCAAGCATGCTTTTTGTCATGGTTGTTTTCATGTCAGTGTTGCAGCCATGGGATTGTAGTTCTGATGACAGTGATGACAAGCTGCTCAGGAGCTGATGGCTGCACCACTATCCATATTGCCCTGGCTTGGTGGCTGGCTCTGTGTGTATTTTTCCACCCCTGCTCCTGCAGATAAGAGCCTGGCCTTCCCTGTGTAACTCAGGTCAGATTCCTTAGAGAACTTTGGCCATCACCCTGTTGGGGCAGAGCTTTGCTGCCCTGGGGCACGTGTGCAAGCAGCTGTTACCAGGGATCTGCTATGGCACAGAACCTGGGTGGGGAACCTCTCCCTGGGAGGGGGCTTGGACCAGGCTGGCTTTCCATGCTTGGGCCCCTCAGGACAGCTGCCACATAGGGAGGCACGGTGTTGTCTGGCAGCTTAGCCACCCAATCAGCTTTTCTCTGTTTGTAGAGTGTAGTGGACAGCCTTTGGGGAGCCACCCAGCCCACACCTGCCCCTTCTCTGAGAACCCCTGGAGAATTCCTTAGAAGGCATCTTAGTGTACTTGACTCTACCCCATTGGCTGACTGGGTGCCACCTAACCCAAGATGGGCCAATCAGATTCTATCCTGGGAATTTGGACTCAGAAGTAGTCTTCACTGGCATATGAACTACCCACCAAGGGTAGTCACATGCCCAGAAAGGCACCAAGAACTCTGAAGGGTCCTGCTGGTTTTCCAGTTCTCTGTTTGGGTCCCTTGGAAACTGGGTGATACCGCCTGCCCTCTCCAGCAGCAGCCACCTCTTTCTCCAGACAGTAAATCCCCCACCCCCTTAAAGCTAAGCGTGAATGAGCTCCCCACGCTCATCTAAACCGACTGCATGCATTTCCCTGCCACGTTGGCCCTGCTTCTGCAGAGGAAACGCTCCAGCCCCTGCAGCAGCCAGCACGGGGCCGGGGCGGCACCAGCAGGTGATTTACTGGTCTAGCTGAGGCTGACCCCGGGCCTTCCGGGAAGCATCTGTTCAGCTGCTCCCATCACTGCCCTGGGGCCTGCTGCGAGCCTGGGAAGAGCCCAGCCGCCCCAGCACAGGAAGCACTTGCGACTGTGTCAACTCCTGTCTCTGGTTGGACAGGACAAGCCTCCGCAGCGGAGGCTCATGAGGTCAGCAGGGCCCAGGCCCTGCTTAGGGCACTTGTTTTGTTTTCCTCTTGCAGAATGGAAATTGCTTTATTTATTATAAATATAAATGCAGACATGTGATTTTTAAAGAGCATTACGCAAATGCAGACTACTTTAAAGAAAAAAGCCTACTTCACCTCTGGATCCTATCACCCAGAAAACACACGCACAAACACTTTTTTTTCCAGAAAGGAAATCAACTGTACATACCGTTGTAACCTGCTTTTTTTTTTTTTTTTTTTTTTTTAGCAATGTATCCAGAGGCCATCTTTTCTCAAAAATAGCTTTATTGAGGTATAATTGACCTGGAATAAACCACACATATTTGAAGTACATACATTTCAACATATGTGTGCACCATGAATCCACCTCTACAACTGAGAGAGCCATGTGCCCCAAAAGTTTACTTGCACCCCTTGGCAATCCCTCCTGCCACACACTTTCCCTGGCAACCACGGATCCTGCATTTTGTCCCTATGATTAGTTTGCAGTTCCTAGAATTTTATATAAATGGAATCATACATACTTTTTGTCTTGTTTCTGTCACTTAGCATGATTATTTTTGAGATTCACCCATGTTGTCGAGTGTGTTGACAGTTCACTCCTTTTTATGGCTAGGTGGTACTCCATTGTGAGGAGACAACACAGTTTATTTATCCACTCGCCTGCTGCTGAACATTTGAGTTGTTTCCAATTTGGGGCCATTACAGATAAAGCTGCTATAAACATTTCTATACAAGTTTCTATATGGGGCCATTATTTCTCTTGAGTAAATACCTCCCAGTGGAACAGCTGAATCATACGGTAAGCTTATGTTTAACTACCGAACTATTTCCTAAAGTGATTATACCATTTTATACCTTCCCCCAGCAGCATATACAAGTTCCAGGGACTTCACGTCCTTGCAGATATTTGATGTGGTCAGTCTTTTGTTTATTTGTTTGTTTTTTGAGACAGAGTCTTGCTCTGTCACCCAGGCTGGAGTGCAATGGCCCAATCATAGCTCACTGCAGCCTTGAACTCCTGGGCTCAAGGGATCCTCCTGCCTCAGCCTCCCCAGTAGCTGAGACTACAGGCACCACACCACCACATCCAGCTAATTTTTTATGTTTTGTAGAGATGGGGTTTCACTATGTTGCCCCAGCTGATCTTGAACTCCTGGCCTCAAGCGATCCTCCCATCTTGGCCTCTCAAAATGCTAGGATTACAAGCATGAGCCACCTCACCCAGCTGGTCAGTCTTTTTAATTTGAGCTATTCTAATAGGTATGTAGTAGTATCTCATTGTGGCTTTAATTTTTCATTTCCCTGGTGGCTAATGAAGTGGAGCAATTTTTGTGTGCTTCGGGACACCTTGGCACACCCATAAATGGGGGGCTATGTTGTCATTTTTTAAGGAGTATGTAGTGCTACAACACTGGCTACATCATTTTATTTAATTAAGGCCCTATGGATGGACATCTTGGGTAGCTTGGGTATTTTGCTGTTCCACGCCATACTGTGATGTACGACCTAGTGCATACATTTCTGCACCTTTGTCAACTTTCTTTCTGTTTCATCCATGGGTAAAAGGAGTGCATATTATCAACACTTTTGAAACATAATGACAAATAGCTCCCCTGGAAACCTGCAGGTAGTACAGCCCCACTGGCAGCACATGGGAAACAGCTCCAGCTTCTAATTCAAGCAGAAACCTCCAGAGCCACCACTTGCAGGGTTTGAGGAAGTCTTTCAAGTGTGACCCCATGACTTTTGGCAAGAAGCCAGAAACAAGAGCATATTGGCCACAGGACTCACTTGGAGTGGCCTTGGAAAGTCATTACGATGGGCTGTTTCAGAGCTGGGGAAGGAAGAGGGGAGCTGGGGTGAGGCCTGGGGCTGACCCAGCAATGTTCACGTCCATTCCTTGCCCTGTGACCGTGGTCCAGCCACTTGACCTCTCTCACCATGCTTTTCTCAGATGTGGAATAGAACAAATAACACTAACCCCCAAGAATGTGGAATCCCTTTATAAACTGGAAACACTCCCCAAAGGCGTGTGGTTGGGAACCCTTGCTTCCTCCCTAGAAGCATGGGCAGCACGCACTTCCTCCCGGCCGCCTGCTCAAGGGCACCTGCCTGGTGAGGATGCTGAGGCCCTGGTGAGGCAGGGGGAGGGGTGGCGTGATGCAGAAGAACAGTAATAATAACCTTCCCCACAGACGTCCACAACCTGATCCTGTCACCATGTGTTGCCAGCTTCACGGCAAAGGGGAATGGAGGGAGCAGATGGAATTAAGGTTGCTAACCAGCTGACCTAAAACAGGGAGAGTAGCCGGGTGAGCCAATGGAATCACCCAGGTCCTTCCATGCGGAAGAGGAAGACAGAAGAAAGAACCGAGAGACGCCACGTGGGAAGGATTCAGCCCTGCATTGCCGGCTCTGAAGGTGGAGGAAGGGGCCACACACCCAGGTATGCAGGTGGCCTCTAGGAGCTGGAAAAGGAAGGGAAAGGAATCCTCCCCTAGAGCCCCCAGAAGGAACGCAGCCCCTGCCAACACTTTGATTTTAGCCCAGTGAGACCCATTTTGGACTTCCATCCTCCAGAACTGTAAGATAATAAATTTGTGTTGTATTAAGCTACTAAGTTGGTGGGAATTTGTTACAGCAATGATAGGAGCTAATATAGGAAGAAAGGTGGCACCACCGGCTGCAGGAACACTGCCACTGCCAGCATCGCGGTGGGGAACTGCACCAGTACATGTGTGGTAGGGACCTGGAGCAGTGCTCCTTGCTTCGGTGTGGGTTGACGTCTGGGGAGAGAGAGATAACCGCAAGCAGAGACCTTGAATGCCGGGCTGTGGCATTCGGAGGCAGTGGGGAGCCATAGAGGGTTTCAGACAGAGCAGGGAGATTATGAGGACTTGCTTTTAGCAGCGGGGATGGGGTGAAAGAGCCCTGGGTGCAAGTCCCAGCACTACCTATCTGAGGACCTTGAGGCGAGTTGCGGATGCTCTCTGGATTTGTGCTCCATTTCCTGCAAACAATGGGGCCATTTCTGAGATTCTTCCTAGTCACAGAACACAACTGGCCCAGCCTGATCAGGGCCTTTGGCGATCAAAGGGGATTCTCTGACCTGACACCTAGAGGGTGGAGAAAGTAAGAAAATAATAAAATTAATAATAATAATAGTAGCAACATTTATTGAAAATGAACCATGAGTTAAGAACTTTACGTAATATATCTCATTTAATCTCACTATTCTGTCAAGGGTTACCCTGTGCTCTGAGTTTAAAGGTCAGCGTCCCTACAATGGCCCACAAGGCTCCAAGGTGTGGCCCTGCTGAACCCTCGGGCCTCATCTCAGACCTCTCTCCACTTCAGTCCCTTGCACTTGGCTTCTTTCAGTCCCAGAAATGAATGTGACCGCCCCACTCACCTCATGGCCTTTGCACAAGCTGTTCTGTGCACTGGGGGTGCAGTCACCCTGCTCAACACCTGCTCAACCCTTCCGACCTCCGTCGCAGCTCAGTGGCCAGCTAGTTGCCCTGCCCTCCAGCTAAGTCAGGTTCCTGTGTATGCACTTGCACTTGACTTCAGATGGCATGGCGCCGTTTATAAGCACCTTCAAATACATACCTGTGTGGTTACCTGAGTGGTCTCTGCCTCCTGACCAGGTCGTGGGGGCCAATAGGCTAGGAGGGCAAATGTTTGACGAAAGAATAAATAAGTAAATAAATATCTGCTTACTGAAGGAATAAACAACAGAGTCCAATGGTTGGTTCTCATCTACATTTTTTTGAAAGCAGAAATGGGCTCAGAGACTATCAGAGTTTTGCTCAAATCACCAGGTGAACTTGGCGTGCTCCCTCTTTACAGGATGCAGGGCCGGGCCATCTGAGCACAGGGTCACTGTGAGTGGGGGTCAAGGCTGGAGGAACCTGGGCCTGTCCGGGAGGCGGATCTGCTGGGGAAGCGCCTTAGAAAGGATGTGCTGAGCACAGCTGCCCAGGCAGAAGAGGAAGGAACTGAGGCCGGCGGGCGGGGGCCCCAGACCCTGCTCCCTGCGGCCACAGCAGATCTTCCCCAGAGTCTGGCCCCCACCCTGGCCACTCTCAGTAACACGTTCTCACGCTCACTCTGGCCAATACTGCTATTTAAATGGCTTTTCATGGTGGCTCACGCCAGGCATGGACAAGGCTCGGGGCTCGGGCCCACTTGCCCACTCCCCGCAGGAGTACGGCAGGACCATTTTGGAGGATGACTTGGTAATATGTGAAAACTTTAGAAGTGCATACCCATTGACCCAGCAATTCCATTTCTGGGAATTTATCCTAAAGAAACGCTATAACATCCACGAAATCAGCAAGAATATACACGAGAGGCGGTGTTTACTGTAGCACTGTTTGTCATGGTGAAGAATCGGAAGCCACCTAATGGACATCAGCAGGAAATGGATAAGTAAATAATGCTTCCCTGATCCCATGGAAAACCACAGAGTCATTCAAAAGAATGAGATGTTCATGATACATGTATGTATTGCTAAGATTTTTAAAAAGTTGCAGGACAATATGTGTTTCAATGATCTATTGCTGAGTAACAAACCACCCCAAAACCAGCCTGCTCTTCAGCTCCACGTGGCTTCAGCAGGGGTCACTCATGCGGTGCATTCGTCTGGGAGCCTGGCTGGGGCTGGAACCTCCAAGGTGGCCTCATCCTCCAGGGCCTGTCTCCATGTGGCCTCATTGTTCCACAGCCCGTGCTTCCTTGCAGCATGGTGGTTGGGTCCCAAGAATGAATATTGTATTTTAAGCAAACAAGCCTCAAAGTGCAAGCCCTTGGCAAACCTCTGCTTGCATCATGTTTAACTAAAGTCCCATTGGCCAAGGTTCATCACAAAGCCAGGTCTAAATTCAACATGAGAAGGCCTACACTAGGGCCTGGGTGCTGGGAGGCAAGATGCATTGGGCCATTACAGTAACGACCTAGCATAACACATGCAATGAGATCATATTTCACTAAGAAACCATGGCTGAGTGCAGTGGCTCACACCTGTAATCCCAGCACTTTGGGAGGCTGAGGCAAGAGGACGGCTTGAGCCCAGGAGTTCAAGACTACCCTGGGCAACATAGTGAGACCTCATCTCTAATTAAAATTTTAAGAAATTAAAAAAAAATAAACCATGCATGTTCTCAATAAAATATATAATATTACATATGTGTTGTATAATACACATATGTATGCATATATGTTTATGTGTTTGCATATGCATTGCTATAAGTCTGAAAGACAATTTACTAAACTGCTAACTGGTTAAATTTCAAGAGTAGAAATGGGTAGGTAAAGGAGGACCTTTCAGTTTTTACTGTATATTCTTCTTTAGGGTTTGGATATTTTAAAAGGAAGATGTATTATTTTTACAATAAACTTCTTTTTTCTTTTTTCTTTATTTTTCAAGTTTTGCATTAAGCTTGATTTTTTTTCTTTTTTTTTTTACAATAAACTTTTAAAAAAATAATGTACTATGAAAACCTTTGTGTCACTAGATGTAGTCCTCCGGCACAACATTCCATTCCCTGAGCTGGGCATTTAGCACGTTTCCAGTTGTTCTGTCATTGATGAACAACCTAGAAGCCCAATCTTCTCACAAATCCTAAACTATGATCTCAGGATAAGTGCTGAGAAAAGGAAGGGCTGAGTGGAAGGTTAGGAACATTTTAAGGTCTAATACCTTCCGCCAGATGGCCCTGCAGCAGACGGTATTGATTTGCCAGCCCACCAGCAAGCCAGGGGGATGGCATGATGTGGCCCAGTCTGGTGTCCTCCCTCCTAAGAACCTGGTGCCCATTCACAGATGAAAGAACTGAGATCCAAAAAGGAGAAGCGACTCCCACAGCCAACACAGCGAGTATGCAGCTTGGGGGGGTGGTGTGTGGCTCCAGCTCAGCAGGGGTCCCTGCGCTCCTAGTCTAGCTTCTGCCGCCCCACCCCGGGGCCCTGTCTCCACACCTGTTCAGGGCAGAATCCAACCTCCTCTTTAGCCGTGTGGACCCTGCTCACCTGCCTGCCTGATACCTCTCGCCCGCACTCTCTGACTTCCCCCCAGATTAACCTGCTTTCAGTTCCCCAGAGGAACAGAATGCCACTTGGTCTACAAACCTTTGTACACACTGTCCCCTCTGCCTAAAGCACCCCCCCAACACAACTTCCCCACACTTCCTCCTGGAAGCCTTCCCTGATCACCCGAGGGTAAGTTCAATCACATGGTTGCACATACACTGCTGGACTTTCTGTTCATTCCTGCCTGCTTGCACTGTCATTCACCAAACGTTTACTGAACACTTGCTTGTGCCAGGCACCAGGCTGGGCATTGGGAATACTGGGATGAGCAGAGCACACATCTCAGTCTGGGCCAGGGGAGGGATGGGACAGCAGGAAGGGGGCAGACAATGCCAGTCCATGAGCGGCCAGTGCTGGGCTGGGCATGAGATGCAGGCACCATGGGAGCCTGCTGTTCCTGCTGCTTAAATCTCTTAGAGCCCCTAGAGTGACATTGTTTATTTCAACTATTCTGCTCCCTACATACAGATGAACTTGATAATGACACTAGCTTACGTTTACTGAGCCCTTGCTCTGTGCACCTGACATATATAAACTCGCCAAATCCTCACAACCACCTGTGAGGTAGGGACTGTTATCATCCCCATTTTACAGAGGAGGAAACTGAGGCTCACAGAGGCAAGCACTTTGCCCACAGTCGCCCAGCTGGGAAGTGTCAGAGCCAGGATTTGGACACACACAGCTGGGCTCCTGAGCCCTGTGTTCTTGACCGCTATGCCACACGGCCACAAATTAAACACAAACCGAACTACAAGAGCAACAGCATTCAAACAACCACACAAACTACGTGTGACAGATGATGGTGTTTTGCAGAAGTGAGGTTGCTCCCCGCCATTCGAGTCCAGCCCATGTGCTCCCCAGGGGTTTGGCTGCCAACTGCTCTTCTCTTCCGAAACCACAGGGAAATTGTCAGCTTTGTCCTTCACTTGGTACAACAACACTTTTTTCCTCTATACAGATCCCATCTCTCTCTTCTAGAAATCAACGTTATGAGCTTCTTGTGTATATTTATTTCTAGGGATAGTTTATGCAATTACAAATATATATTCCATGTCCTCCTCTCATTTAAAAGTCTCTCCCCACATCGCTGGCTCTTCCCATTTAACGGGATCTTGGAGATCCCCCCCATCAGTGGGAAAGAGCCTCCTCTTCTTGCTCACAGTCACCTCGTGTTCCTGCCTGGCCCCTGCTAATACACGTGAGGGTTGTTTCTGACCTTCACAACTATACCACGTAGGTTTAAGTCCCTGTGGCAAGCAGCCTTCACGATGGCCCCCAAGGATCCCCACCTCCTGGCATGCCTGCCTTCGTGTAATCCCCTCTCCTCAAGAGCGGGCTGGACCTAGTGACCAGCTTGTAATGAACAGAGTACAGCAAAGTCACAGGATGGCCAAGAGGGCCTAGAAGCAGTGACACCCTGGTAACAGTAAGTAGACCCAGCGCCCCGATTTTAGGTTGTAAATACCAGTCTCTAATAGAATTAATCAGGGTTCTTTCAAGAAATGGCTGATTCTAAGGCTGATGGGGAAAGTATAAGATGAGCCTGTAGTGCCAGAAAGCAAAGAAGTGCACAAAGAACAAAAGGACGGCCGGGCTCAGTGGCTCACGCCTGTAGTCCCAGCACTTTGCGAGGCCGAGGTGGAAGGATCGCTTGAGGCCAGGAGTTGGAGGCTGCAGTGAGCTATGATGATACCACTGCACTGTAGCCAGGGCAAAAGAGTGAGACCCTGTCTCAAAAAAGAAAAGGACAAGGGCGTGTCACAGGGAACAGGCACCAACCTGAAAAAGCTCCCAATAGCCAAAGCCAGAATAATTTGAGCAAGAAGGTATATGATGCTGTGCTGGATCACAATTCAGAGTGTAAAGTGGATATGCAGCGTCTGTGCCCACGTGAGTAAGTGACTGAGTAGGTGACTGATTGGGAGAAAGGGACAGATCACCCTTACAGGAGAATTCCAATGGCTTACGATACTATCCTCAGGAGGCAGAGTTTAACTCCTCCCTCCCTTGCATGTGAGCTGCACTTAATGACTCGCTTCCAAAGAACAGAGTATAGAAAGGTAAAAATAGTAACTTCACGGTGGAAAAGCCTAGCAGACGCCACCCTGATGAAGGGATGAAGGGATGAAGGTTAATACCACGGGCGACGTCACCAGGACCTCACGTGCCTCCTGACGTAATGGACCGTGGAGGGCTTCGCGCACCTCTGGGGCATTCCTCCTCCAAACCTACAGCCAAGCTACCACATAAAGACACACACAAATCGAGGGACATTCTACAAAATACTCGGTCAGTACTTCTCGAAACTCAAGGTCATGACTTGAGAAAGTTTGAGGAAGGACAGAGTTGGTCACAGACAGAAGAAATCAAGGAGACGTGACAAGGCGCAATTGGTAACCTGGGTTGGACCCGGGAACAGAAGGACCTTAGTGTGAGAACGAGTGACATGTGAACGACGCTAGTTAGTTAACAGTGAGGTACCAACTGTAACGTTAGTTTCCCTGGACAAATGTTCCACAGGAAATTAAGATGATAATCTTGGGGAAATGGGCTGACGGTAGGTACCCAGGAACTCTGCGTCATCTTAGCAATTTTCCTATAAATCTAACATTATTCCAAAATAAAAAGTTTACTAAGAAAAAAGGAATGGGATGTCACTTCTGAGACTAAGTTACAAAAAGGACCCTGGCTTCTGTCTTGCTTGCTCTCTTGCTCACTGGCTCTGTGGAGCCACCTGCCACGTCACCACTGCCCCATGGAGAGGCCCCGTGGTATGGAACTAAGGGATGCTTGGCCAACAGCCATTGAGGAGCTAAGCCCCTCGGTCCAACAGGCCATGAGGAACAGAATCCGGCCAACAGTCAGGTGAGTGAACTTGGAAGCAAACCCTCCCCAGTTTGAGCCTTGAGATGGGCCCCCAGCTGCTGCTGACACCTTGATTGCAATTTTGTGAGAGACCTTGAGGACCCAGCTGAAGGGCATCTGCATTCCTGACTCACAGAAATCAGCAGATAGGCCGGGCGTGGTGGAGCACACCTGTAGTTCCAGCTACCTGGGAGGCTGAGGCAGGAGGATCGCTTTAGCCCAGGAATTTGAGGTTGCTGTGAGCTAGGTGGACGTCACGGCACTCACTCTAGCCCAGGTAACAGAGATTCCATCTCAAAAAAAAAAAAGAAAGAGGCCAGGCGCGGTGGCTCACGCCTGTAATCCTAGCACTCTGGGAGGCCAAGGCGGGTGGATTGCTCGAGGTCAGGAGTTCAAGACCAGCCTCAGCAAGAGCAAGACCCTGTCTCTACTAAAAAAAATAGAAATAAATTATCTGGCCAACTAAAATACATATATAGAAAAAATTAGCCGGGCATGGTGGTGCATGCCTGTAGTCCCAGCTACTCGGGAGGCTGAGGCAGGAGGATCGCTTAAGCCCAGGAGTTTGAGGTTGCTGTGAGCTAGGCTGATGCCATGGCACTCACTCTAGCCCGGGCAACACAGCAAGACTCTGTCTCAAAAAAAAAAAAAAGAAAGAAAGAAATCAGGAGATAAAGATTTATTTCTTTAAGCTGCTAAGTTTTGGGGAGCCATATGTTATGCAGCCATAGATAACTAATACAATTCTCCTCTCCTTTCCGTTATTTTCTCACTGACCTGGGGCCCTTGGCTTAGCCTTATTCAGCTGAGATACCAGCAGAAACGCTAACATGGGCCAGGCTCTGGGGTGTTGGCCTCCACACGGTCCAATATAGGTTATTGAAATAAAAATTCAAAACTTGATAATTCTCAGAACAGAACTCAGGGACCACAATTTGAAAGTTATCACTCCCCTGCTTAAATCCTCCAATAGCATTTCCCTGTTCATCAAGTAGAATCCAAAACCCTTACTATGGCTTGCAAGGCCCCAGCGTGTCCCCTACCCACTCTCCTTTCTCACTTTGTGTTCCCCTCTCCCTTGGTTTCTAGGCCCCTGAGCATTCCTGCCCACACCTGCCACAGGACATTTGCACATGCCATGATCTCTGCCTGGTGTGTCCTTCCCCACATCTTCCCGTGGCTGCTGGCTCCTTTTCATTCAGGCCTCAGTTCAGATGCCCCAACTGGGGCAGCTTGGCCCTGACCACCCATCCCCTGCCCCCGGACCTCCTGGCGCGCCATCACATCTCCCTACTTGTTTTTCTTCAGAGCATGGACCATTATCTGAAATTATCTTGTCTCTTTATGTGGTTTTTTGTTTTTGTTTCTAGTCAGGCAGTTGAGTGCGGTGGTGAAGAGCCTTGAACTCTGGCTTGGATCCTGTCTCTACCACACGTGAGCTCTGCCCTTGAACACGCTTTCTAACCTCTCTGGGTCTCAGCTGCCTGGTCTGTGAGGGAGGCATGATGAGAATACGCGTCATAGGATTGCTGGGCGGATTGAGAGAATATAGGAAGTGCCCGGCCTACGCCTGGCATGTTGTAAGTGATCTGCATGTATGTTTGCCGTTGTTAATTATTATTATCATTATGCTCTGTCTTCCACCACCCCTGAACATAAGCTGTAAGAGGGAAAGGGCGTGGTCAGGTTGGGGTTTTACTCCTTGCTCTATCTCCAGCACAGAGCCTGGAACATAGTGGCAGGGTAAAAAATAAACACTTCCTGAATGCATGAATGAATGAATGAATGAATGATGTGGAGTAAGTGAACATGGCTTTGGAATCAGGCAGACCTGCTTGCACTCCCTTCCTAGCCTACCCCCAGGAGCTGTGTGACCTTGGATGAGTGATGTCCCTTCTCTGAGCCTCAGTTTCCCCATCTGGGGCCTCCTTAGAGTTGCTGGAGAGTTTCACGGGCTCCTGTGGGGCAGGGCCTCAGCACAGCGCGGCGGGGGCAGTGGGCAGGAACAGCAGCCATCGCGCTTCTCCACCGCAGTGGGTCTGGCGCTGCTGGCTCGTGGACACACACAGATGCACACGGCAGTTTGCAAACAATTCCTGGGGCTCCATGACCCAGAGTCCATCCTCAAACAGCCCCACCCCAGGTGATGGCCCCTACGCCGGGGAGGGGAGGGCAGCAGGGACACTGGGTCAGAAGGCTGTGTTCCTGCCTGACCGGACAGGCGGGGCCTCTATCCGAGGAGAGTGAACCAGCTAGAATGTGCCATGTCAGCACTGCCTGCCTCTGGGTGGCCTTGGCCTCTGGGGGCAGCAGGAGGGCCTCGCCCTGATATTCCTGTGCCTGAGGCTCCAGGGTAGGAGAGCGGTGATGAGAGTGGACATGAAGTAAGCCAACCTGGGGGGCTGAGGGGCAGCAGCCATGGCCGGAGGGTAACACTCCCCCAGCCAATGGAAGGTGGCAGAAATGACGGGCACAATTTCCAGACTTGACCCATAAAAAACCTCCCACTTCATCCTCTGCCCCCTGCTCGCCCCATCTGCCAGCTGGGTGTCTATGCCCAGGGATGCTGGGAAGCCACATATGAAGACAGGGAGCCTCCATCAGCTGGCATCCCCGGACTGCTTCCCACCCACCCTGCCTGCTACTGATTGGGCTTTAGAGGAGTGAGAAATAAACTGCTAATCTGTTAAATACCGAGATTTCAAGGGTTATCGGTGAATGAAGCCAGTTTATCTCATATATATTTTTGGAGACATGATCTCTCTCTGTCACCCAGGCTAGAGTGCAGTGGCATCACAGCTGACTACAGCCTCGAATTCCTGGGCTCAAGCAATCCTCCTACCTCAGCCTCCCAAGTAGCTGGGACTATAGGCACATGCCACCCTGCCCAGCTAATTTTTTTTTTTTGGTAGAGATAGGGTCTCACTATGTTGCCCAGACTGGTCTTGAACTCCTGGCCTCAAGCAATCCTCCCACCTTGGCCTCCCAAAGTGCTAGGATTACAAGTGTGAGCCACCACACCCAGCCAGTTTAGAGATTATCGTGTTTTTCCACCAGTTTACCAAATGAAGACACATACATTGTAAAAGTTTCAAATATCACAGAATGAACAAAGGTTCCCTGTGAGCCCTCTCTGCTTCTGCAACAAGACATAACCACTATTAATACTTTGGATATATTCCTTCAGATTTTTTTCCTATGTATGCACATCACATTTTTATACAAAAAGCATCATACTATGCATGTTGTTTGGTAAGGTTTCCTTTCATTTAGCAGCAAACCTTGGAAATCTTTCCATGTTTGGACACAGAAATCTGCCTCATTTTTTTTTAACCCTGGTCTGGCATCCCACAGCACATATGTATAATACTAAAATGTATTTAATGGAGTCATGTATTCATTATGCACTGCTGTGTAACAAATGACCCCAAAACTTAGCAGCTTAGAACAGCAAATATTTCTTATCTTAGAGATTCTGAGGGTCAAGTTTAGCCAGGTAGTCTGGCTCAAGGTCCCTCAGGGGCTGTGCACAGTCAAGCTGCGGGCTGGGGGTGCAGCCTGCTGATGAGGATGGGGGTCTTGTTCCAGGCTCCAGGCTCCGGTCCTTGCTGTCTCAGTGTCCCTGCCATGTGACAGCTGCTTCCCCCAGAGACAGCACTGAAAGAGCCCAAGATGGAAGCCACAGTCTTTCATAACCTAACCTCAGAAAAGACAGGACACAATGACAGACCACTTTGCCATTGGTCCCAACTCTGGCACAATGAGGGAGGGGCTTCCCAAGCCCTTGACTACCAGGAGGCCAGGATCGGTGGGGCTCTAGGAGGCTGGCCACTGCGGGCACCTGCTGGTGGAACATCTCTCCATTCCAAACCCGGCTGCATGAGGGGACATCCTCGCTCGCTTCCCTTGCACACCTGTGGAAGGAGGTTTCCCTGGGCAGTTCACAAGCATCAGCTCTCTGAATTCCTGCCGTGTTCCAGTGAACCGGCTACAGCTGTGTGTGCCCATTTGGCAGATGAAGGGACTGGATTGGGTGGGCACAGGGGTCCTCGAGGATTCTTAGCACCCTCCAGACAGAACCATCCCGGTGTGAGTTTTCCAGATGGGCTTTCTGACAGCAGTGGAGGGCAAGGAAGCGGAGGAGTAAAGATGACCGTGGATGGTAGTAACACCAGCCTCACACCATGACCTGCTTCCAGTAAATGAAAGGTGGGGCTGGGCCACCACCCCATTGCACAGAGGATGGGGGCAGAGACTTGCCTCAGGCTGCACAGCTGGTCAGTGACAGAACCAGGGGTCACAGCCATGTCCCCCAACTCTCAGAGCCTCCTCCTGGATTCTCGGCAGGTGCTGGGCCAGGCACGGAGCCTGCATCAGCGCCCAGGCCCCAGAGAGCTTTATCCTCCCCCCATGACAGCAGAGGAGGGCGAGGCTCTGAGACGTGAGGTGTGCAAGGCTGCAGGCGCGACACAAGAGTCAGTGCGCGGCCACATGCAGGTGGGGGCGGCTGAGGCCTCTGCCAGGGGCAGAGGAGGGAGGAAGGAAAGCGGCAGGGCCTCCCGCGGGAGGTTAGCTCCTGATGCTCCGATGTTGCATCTTCGTGTCTTTGAGGCAGAACTGGAAACAGGATGTGGGTTTCCCTTGAAGGGGCCACTGCCCCAGATGGGCGTGTACCGCTGGACACACATGAACATCACGGGAGAGGTAGTGCCGGTGACTGGTTAGCACACAGGCTCCGAGTCAGGCTCTGGGCTGTGTGACTGCAGATGCCAACTTGACCTCTCTGGGCCTCCGAATAGAACCTGCTACACAGGTTGTTAGGGATGGTGGGATGGTGCTCTGTAAATGGTGACAAGCACTCTTTTTTCTGTCTTTCTTTCTTTCTTATTTTTTTTAGAGACAGGGTCTCACTCTGTCGCCCAGGCTGAAGTGCAGTGGTATCATCACAGCTCACTGGAGCCTTGAACTCTTGGGCTCAAACAATCTTCCTGCCACAACCTCCCAAGTAGCTGGGACTACAGGCGTGCACCACCGCACCCTGCTGATTTTTCTATTTTTTGTAGGGACACTGTCTTGCTACGTTGCTCAGGCTGGTCTCAAACTCCTGACCTCAAGTGATCCTCCGGCCTCGGCCTCCCAAAGTGCTGGGATTATGGGCATGAGCCACTTCGCCCAGCCTCATGGCAACAAGGACTCTTTACAGTGTTGGGAGGTGGGAGCAATTCTTTGCCAAAAGAGGAGACAAAGCCAATGGAATGGCTTGAACGCCTTTATCCCCCTCCCTTTCAGGATATCCGTCAGCAGCGCGCTTCCCGAGACATCGCAAACACACACCCCATCGAGTAAAAAGAGGGAGGTTGCTGGGCAAGTCAGGCTTCTAGACAGGCCCTGGCCTCCCCCCACGATTTCCCTCCACACTGGTGGCCCCAGGATCCTCCTGGGGAAGCACCTGGGGTTGCCCCGTCCCCAGCTGTCGCCTGCCCCAGCTGCTGACCAGACGCTCACAGCTGCCTTCATGTGAACCAGGTTTGCTGAGCCCCTACCAGGTACCAGGTGCTTCACGTGAGCAGCACAGGCAAGGGCCCGGCCCTGCCCTCCCAAAGCCACCTCCTGGGCTCTGCCTGAGCCACGTAAGTGTCACCTGCATTTAGGAGCTACAGTCCTAGCTCTCAGTGGTGTCCTAAGTGTCAGGATGACAGTAAGGAAGGGAGAGTCCAGGTTCAAGGGAAAGACATGGGTGTTAAAGGCCCAACTCAGCTTCAGTATCACTGTGTGGCTTCGAGCAAACCCCTGCTTCTCTCTGGGCCTTATAACCAAAGGGATGGAGCTTTTTCAAACTGTCAAAACAGAGGCCACGAGCTCAGGAGTCAGACAGCCCCTGGTGTTTGACTTCTGTCTATTGCTTACTGGCGGGGCAACCTTAGTGAAATTACAGCCGTGCGAGGTGGCTCACGCCTGTAATCCTAGCACTCTGGGAGGCCGAGGCGGGCGGATCCTTTGAGCTCAGGAGTTCAAGACCAGCCTGAGCAAGAGCAAGACCTGTCTCTACAAAAAATACAAAAATTAGCAGGGCGGGGTGTGGTGGCACACACCTGTAGTCCCAGGAACTCAGGAGGTTGAGGCAGGAGGATCACTGGAGCCCAGGAGTTGGAGGTTGCAGTGAGCTATGATGATGCCACTGCACTGTAGCCCTGGTGAAAGAATGAGACCTTGTCTCAAAAAAAAAAAAAAAAAAAGGAAATCACTTAGCCTCCCTAAACCAGCTTCCTCCTCCCAAAATTTTGAATAATAATCCAGGATTGTTTACAATACTAAATGGGAGCATTTGACCCAAACCAGGAAGTCAATATAGAGCAGTTGTTCCATTTAGTTCATTTTTTCTTTAAAATAATTTTTATTTTATCAAAACAGTGCCATACACCAATGAATGTAAGACATCACCAATTGTAAGATGCACCACGACTCCTGCACCAACCGAAGAAAACATGCCAATTACAGCAGACACCATTGATTGTAACAGACAGATGCATCCTAATTTTAAAAATGTAAAAATGTGAATAAATGAACATCTTAGAATTGGTGAAATATGGTACCTGCAGGGAGAGCGAAATAAACTTGTCCTAAAGGCAAAGAACACCACGGTTTCCTGCCTGCCTCCCCCGTCTCCCCGGAAGCAACCACTTCTGGCTCTTTGAGTTGTTTTTCTCAGCCTTACACATCCAGTATTTCTAAATAACAAGCACACACTGCTATCTTTTGAGACCTTTGTTTTAGCCATTCTTTGCTTCCTACCTGTCTACCTGTCAACCCTGCACTATCTACCGACCACCTGGTAGGATACAGGAGGATTCCCCGCCCCCACCCCACCCCATTTCCTCTCCTCCCAGCCGAGCAGTCCATTGCAGAAGTCACGTGGCCATTGGGGCTAAATCACTGGTCACATTTCAGATGTACACTTCTTTATGTATGTATTAATATATCATACCTCAATTCTTAAAAATCCCTCCAGTATTTACATGATATTTCTTATATAAATATTATTCGTAGGTGAGCATTGCATTTCCTTTCTTATTCTGTTTTTCCTGAAGTTCAAAATTACTTTTTATTACAGCTTTATCGACCTGTAATCGATGAGCAATATGCTGCACATATTTCAAGTGTACAGTTTGGTCAATTTTGATATACGTGACCACTGGGGAACCACCATCCACACCCCCTGAGCCCCTCTAACCCCTTGGTAACCTTTCCGTCTGACCCTGCCCCCCCCACCAGAGGTTAGTTTGCACTTTTCTGGAATTTTATATAAAAGGAATCACATGGCAGATGCTTTTTTTGTCTGGCTCCTTTTCCCTGGGCTTTGCTATTTTGAAATCCACGTGTGCTGTGTGGATCAGTAGTTCACTCCTTTTTGTTGCTGAGTGGTGTTCACTACGGCATCCGAGTGGTGTGGACGCACCCCGGTTTGTTCTGCCATTCACCTGTCGATGGGCATTTGGGTTGTTTCTGCCTACTGTGAATAGAGCTGCTATGAACATACCTGAACGAGGCCTCAGGTGGCCATGTGTTTTCATTCATTTCGGGTAAATACCTAGGAATGGATTTGCTGGCTCTACAGTGTGGGTGTACCTGTATAAGAACTGCAAAAGTGTTCTCTAAGTGGCTACTATGGTTTGGTTATTTGCCCCTTAGGTTGAAATTTGATCCCCAGTGTTGGAGGTAGGGCCCAACGGAAGGTGTTGGGGTCGTGGGGGCAGATCCCTCATGAGTGGCTTGATGCTGTCCTCCCGGGAGTGAGTGAGTTTTCGCTCCCTGTTCCAGAGAGAGCTGGTTGTTGAGCAGAGCCTGCCGCCTCCCCCCCCCCCTCTGTTCTCACCCTGAGGGGAGAGCCCCCTCATCTTCTGCCATGAGCGGAAGCAGCCTGAGGCCCTCACCCAGAGCAAGCCCTGGCGCCATGCTTCCTGTACGGTCCTCCGCAGAACCAGGGGTCAAACAAACTTCTTTTCTTTATCAATTACCCGGCCTCAGGTATTCCTTTATAGCAGCACTAACCGGACTAAGCCAGTGGGCGTTCCTGTCTACATTCCCACTAGTAACAGCTGGGACTTCCAGCTGCTTCACACACTCACCAACCCATGCAATTATTAGTCTTTTTGATTCTAGCCACGCTAGTGGGCACGAGGTGGTATCTCATTGTGGTTTTAATTTGTACTTCCCTCATGCCTGATGACGCCAAGCATCTTTTTATGTGTTTATTGGCTATTCGTATATCTTCTTCTGAGAAGTAATTGTTCAAATATTTTGCCATTTTTAAATTGAGCTGTTTGTCTTATTGAGTTGTAGAAGTTGTTGGGTATTCGGGACGCGAGTCCTTTGTTAGAGATATGTATTGCAAATATCTTTCTCCCAGTCTGTGGCTTCCTGTTCATTTTCTGAACAATGGCTTTTGAAGAGCAAAATTCTTAAATTTTGGTAGTCTGTCGATTTTTTCTTAAATGGTTTGTGTTTTTTGTTTCCTTTCTAAGAAAGCAGTGGCTTTAAAAAATAAAAAACAACTCTTTCCTGTAGTCTTAGTAGGAAGACAAATTAGTCATGTATGATTTCTCCATCATCTTTTTTTTTTTTTTTTTTTTTGAGACGGAGGCTCACTCTGTTGCCTAGGCTAGAGTGCTGTGGCGTCAGCCTAGCTCACAGCACCTCAAACTCATGGGCTCAAGCAATCCTCCTGCCTCAGCCTCCCGAGTAGCTGGGACTACAGGCATGCCCCACCATGCTCGGCTAATTTTTTCTATATATTTTTAGTTGTCCATATAATTTCTTTCTATTTTTAGTAGAGATGGGGGTCTCACTCTTGCTCAGGGTGGTCTCGAACTCCTGAGCTCAAATGATCCACCTGCCTCGGCCTCCCAGAGTGCTAGGATTACAGGCGTGAGCCACCGCGTCCAGCCTCTCCATCATCTTAATGAGGAAGTTCTCTTAGCTCATTTTCTTCATGGGAGGATTCTCTCCCACCCTGCTTTGCACCCTCTTCCATCCCAGGGCTATGGTAGAAGGAGCAGAGAGCTCCAGCTTTCACTCCTGGCTCCAACCACTCACAGCTGTGTAGGCTTGGGAAAGTCACTTAATCCTTTTGAGCCTCAGTTTCCCTATCCAGGGAGTAAAGACAACGCCATGATCTCAGGGAGAGGTGGCAAGTTCAGACAGGGAGAGGGCTGTCACTGGCTCCTGACTGCCTCTGGGCAGGTCGAGGCCTTTCAGCCACCTCAGAGCCTTGACTGTCAGGGCTCAGGGTAGGCAGGCTCCGGCGACCTCACTGCATGGCGGGGCAGACAGAGGCCCAGAAAGGGCAGGGGGCCCAGGCAGGGAGGGGCCCCTGACTTCTGTTCCTGAGCTCGCTCTGCACCCAGAGCCACCTCCGGGCTAGACCAGCTGGCAGAACCAGCCATGTCCTCTCCCTGGGGTGGGGAAAGAGCCTGCTCGCCACCAGGGCTGGACACTCCTAAGACCTCTCTCAGGTCTTGGTGTCCCCACCCTCCAAACTGAAACGCTCAGGACTGTGCCAGGGCTGCACCTGACTGTGGTTCTCTGGCACCACCTACAGGACATACTGAGAATGACATGCTACATGGCTTCTCTGAGCCCCAGATTCCAGAAACTCCTGGCTGGGGAAGGTGCCCATTTATAGAGCATTTCTTGTATGGCCAGGCCAGAGCTCTGCACCCCGCACAGCCCTCTCCCCTGACCCACACCACAACCCCTAAGGCAGTAACTACATTACAGTATTGAATCAAATCCAACACCTTCAGTTGAAAGATGCATCACTCATTTTTGTGCCACTGAAAAAAACCAAAAAACCTATTTCCAATTAAAATATGACAAGCGCTTCCTTTACCACTTAGGAATTTTATTTTATATTTATTGAAGGCATACTTTTAAACTTAGGCAGATTTTTAACATATTAATATATCACAACCGTGCACACATAAAAAGGAAACTGGTCAAAGTAATTTAGAGAAGGTATTCTTAAAATTTCTGCACATGCAGAGTCTGACTTTTCTGGATCACTTTTTCATTCAGAGTCATAGAGTCTGTGTTTTTCCAGACAATATTGTCCTCTGTGTCATTGAGGGCACAGGAGTTGCAGCTTTTGTTCACAGTACACCATCATTGTCTCCAGTGTCCTTCCAAGCTGCAAGTTTTGATGCACACGTGCTGGCATTGACAAATAAGTCACAGTTGCTACCTAGTCACTACAATCATGAAATATGAACTGATTGCAGAAATGTTACAATGGGTAGTGGGGAGCACATCTTAGAACGAATGAAATATGGTGTCAAAACTACCTTGTTCAACACAAGTCCTGGGGCACCTCCTCTATGCCAGGCCTGTGCAAGGGGCAGGAGGCACAGCCCCAAACAAAACTGACTCAACTCTGCCCTCAGGGAGCTCAGAGTGCCACAAGGGAGACAGACATCAAACAAAAGATGGGCACAGACATAACTGTTCCATGATCACCGTTGTGCTGTGAGAGGGGTCAGCAGCAGGATGACTATATCTGGGGTCGTGGACAGCTACCCAGAGGAAGCAGCATCTGAGCCGTGATGAGTGGATAGGAGCCAGCCAGAGAGAGAGGCAGAGGAGCATGCAAGGTGGGGCAAGAGCATATATAAAGCCCTGGGGCTGGAGGTAGAATCTTAGGGCCCCCCACTTTGCACTGAAAGGCAGCGTGGCTGGAATGTGATGAATGAGGGGAGAGTGGCAGGCACTGGAGCTGGGGACAGGAGAAGGGGCAGATTGTACACAGCCTTTCTCCAAAGTACAATGAAGAGCCGGCCGGATGCGCTGGCTCACGCCTGTAATCCTAGCACTCTGGGAGGCCGAGGCAGGTGGATCATTTGAACTCAGGAGTTCGAGACCAGCCTGAGCAAGAGCGAGACCCCCGTCTCTACTAAAAATAGAAAGAAATTATATGGACAACTAAAAATATATACACAAAAAATTAGCCGGGCATGGTGGCCCATGCCTGTAGTCTCAGCTACTTGGGAGGCTGAGGCAGAAGGATTGCTTGAGCCCAGGAGTTTGAGGTTGCTGTGAGCTAGGCTGATGCCACAGCACTCTAGCCCGGGCAACAGAGCAAGACTCTGTCTCAAAACAACAACAACAACAACAACAACAATAACAACAACAACAAAAAACAATGAAGAGCCATTGCAGGGCTTTAAGTTGAGAAAGAAACTGAAGTACAAAAATAACATGCCAAGTCACAGAAAGTGATGGAGCTAGAAATGGGACTCAGGTCTGGCTGATTCCAGCACCCACACTTTTAATCCCCACTGGCGGGGCCAGAGGGGACTGACTTTCTGACCCACCTCCTTCACTGTCCAGCTGAGGAAACTGGGGCCTAGGAAGGGGAAGGGGCTTTCCCTAAGTGGCACAGCAAGGCGGGGTCTCATCTAGAACCCAGGTCTCCAGGCTCCTGGCTTCCCTCCCGCACCGGCTCCAGGAGTCCTGGCCAGGCCTTGGCCAAGGCCCCACCTTCCTGAGTCCCAGGAAACTATGAGTGTTTGGAGAGCAAAGCGTTGTCTTTTCTTAGTTCCCAGGAAGCTGTGTCACCCCATCCCCAGTTCCCAGTTTGTACAGGTGGTGGCTAGTTACAGCCTGAATCCTGGAGCCCTCCCAAGGCCCAGTCAGGCTGAGTAGACGTGGACTCTGGGTGCAGCAGGATGAGCCCTGGACTGCACCTTCCTCCACCCACCCTGCTGGGGACAGGTCGAATTCCAGCCCCACTGGCCTCCTCCGGTCCCTCTGCTCCTTCCACCCATGCTTGACGGCAAAAGGGCTCTGAGTCACCTATGGGCAGGGGACCAAGGTCCCAAGGACAGCCAGCCAAGCGCATCTGCAACCTCTCCCTTCAGCACAACCCCAGGACCAAAGATCTTGGGACAGACAACTTACTGCTCTTGTTTATTTCTTTCAGGAAAAATTTCTAGAACTGAACTTACTTGAGTCAAAAAAAAAATAAAAATAAAGATTTTTTGATAAGTCATTAGCAAATAGGCCTACTGCACTATTGCACCAATTCACACCTCTTCTTGCAGGGTCTGAGGAGTGTTGCCCCCACCCTTATCTCCAATTATGCCTTCGGGTCCTGCTTTTAGCTCTGTCAGTCCCACGGGCCAGCACCCCTCCTCATCGTTTGAGTCTGCGCTGTTAGTCATTGAGGAGAGGTTCTCAGACTCTGTGTGTATTCATCTGTGGAGCTTGTTGGAAAAACGGAAAGGCAGGCCAGGCACAGTGGTTCACACCTGTGATCCCAGCACTCTAGGAGGCTGAGGCGGGAGGATCGCTTGAGCCCAGGAGTTTGAGGTTGCTGTGCACGGCACTCTAGCCCAGGCAACAGAACAAGACTCTGTCTCTAAAAAAAAAAAAAAAACGAAACAAAAAATGGAAAGGCAAGCACAGTCTGGGAGACAATATTTGTGAAAAATATATCTGGCAGAGGATATAAAAAGAGTTCTTTTTCTTTCTTTTTCTTTTTTTTTTTTTTGAGACAAAGTTTCACTCTGTTGCTTGGGCTGAAGTGCTATGGCGTCAGCCTAGCTCACAGCAACCTCAGACTCCTGGGCTCAAGCGATCCTCCTGCCTCAGCCTCCCAAGTAGCTGGGACTACAGGCATGCGCCACCATGCCCGGCTAATTTTACTATATATATTTTTAGCTGTCCATATAATTTCTTTCTATTTTTAATAGAGACAGGGTCTCTCTCTTGCTCAGGCTGGTCTTGAACTCCTGAGCTCAAATGATCCGCCCGCCTCGGCCTCCCAGAGTGCTAAGGTTACAGGCGTGAGCCACCGCGCCCGTCCTAAAAAGAATTCTTGACACTTAATAAAAGGTAATTTAAATAGAATAGACACTTCATCAAAGAAGATATACACATGGTAAATAAGCACATAAAAAATGCTCTGCCACCATTAGTCTTAAATTAAAACCACGATGAGATACTACTTCACACCTGTGAGCAATGGTTACAGTTAAGAAGACCAACAGCACCAAATGTTGGCAAGATGTGGAGCCACTGGAACTCACACACGCTGTTGGTGAGAATGTAAAACGGGACTGAGGCAGGAGATTAGCGTAGGGAACACGGGGGGCTCAAAAAGGATTCAGGTGGCATGAAACAATAGGAACAAAATTAAGGTTACCAATCAATGGAAACAAAAGCAGTGGTCAAGCTGTCATTGTACCCATCCATCGCAGAGACACCTTGCTTGCTCCGGTGTAGGGAAGGTCCCACTGGAGACCCCTGCACAGGTGGGGGACGAGAGTGTCCGCAAGTGACTCTGACTTCATCATATCATCATTGCCATAAATTAGCATTATAGCTTGCTCTCCCCCCACCACCCTGCCCCCGTGGATTTCGGAAGCCAACTCATCTGGGTCTGAATAAATAAAGTAAAAATCTCCTCCCCTCACCCGACAGATGGGAGGAGAGAACATTCTCATTGGGAGGGGGAAGAGGGGTGGGAGAGGCACAGCAACACAAAAATGAGGAAGTCAGAACCAAGAAAAAGAGGAACCCGAAGAGACCCCAGGGCCACTGTCCACTGGGACCTGTGCCCACTCCTGCCCCCTTCTGGAGTGTACTATTGCTTGCTAATCTTCCTTGACACCCCCCTCCATGTCTAGAGGTATACTTGTTTAATAAACTTATTTCACTTTGCTTTTCTGCTTTGGTTTCAATCCTTTGTCTCTGAGCACAAGGACCAAGGATGATCACTCGCCGGGAACAGTACAACCACTTTGGAAACTGGCTGTTTCCTAAGAAGTTCAGTACACACTAACCATATGATCCAACCATTCCACTCCTAGGTATTTATCCAAGAGGAACGAAAGCAGTATCCCCATAAAGACTTGCACACAATGGTTCATAACCACTAAATAATGGAAACAACTGTGAACTAAAGTAAAATTTTAAGGCTCACCCCCCACACTGGCTGATTAAATGGACCCCCTCCTGGCCAAAGGAATATCCTAAAACTAAATTGCCTGCCAGGAGGAAGGAGGTCAGACATGCCTCATCATGCTTCCCTCCCTTCTTGGGGACATCCTTTGTAATCCATTAACAGGCCTAAGGGTATGCAAGACAAACCTACAGGTCCTCAATTTACACAACAAATATATGTGCTTATCTCTGATAAGCAGCTCCTATGATAAAACATTCCAAGCCTTTACAAAAAGCTTCATGTCTTTAACCAATTACAAGTCAAAGAATCTTTAAACCCACCTACAACCTGTAAGCCTTCCCCCCCACTTCAAGATGGCCCATCTTTTTGGGCCAAACCAATGTATGCCTCCCATGTATTGATTTATGACTTTACCTGTAACCCCTGTCTCCCTGAAATGTACAAAACCAAACCAAACTGCAGCCACAGCGAGTCTACTTGCTCAAGGCTTCTTGGGCACGGCTCCGGGTCATGGTGCTCAAATTTGGCTCAAAGTAAATCTCTTTTAAATTATTTTACACTGCAGCTGTGTCCTTACTGGAAATAAAACAAAAAAATAACAAAAAAAATCAAAAAAGAAAAAAATAAAAAATAAAATAAAATTATTTTACAAAGTTCGGCTTTTTTTCCATTGACACAACTAAAATATCGATATGTGACTGCATGGATAAACAAATTATAGTATATCCTATTCAGGAATAAAAGAACGAACTATTCATACCCACAGCATGGATGCATCACCAAATAATTAGCCTGAGTGAAACAAGCCAAACAAGGAAAGAGTACACTTTCTTTACATAAAATCATGGAAAATGCAAACTACTCTATCCTGACAACACAGACCAGTGGTTGCTTGGGGAGGTAGGAGGGAGGACATGGAGAGGGAATGGGAGGGACGGATGATTATAAAGGGGGCACCAGGCTGGGTGTGGTGGCTCACACTTGTAGTCCCAGCACTTTAGGAGGCCAAGGCAGGAGGGTTGCTTGAGGCCAGGAGTTCAAGGTTACAGTGAGCTACAATCTGACCACTGTACTCCAGCCTGAGCAACAGAGCAAGAAGCTGTCTCTAAAAAAAAATTTTTTTTGGCCAGGTGTGGTGGCTCACACCTATAATCCTAGCACTTTGGGAGGCCAAGCCAGAAGGGTTGCTTGAGGCCAGGAGTTCAAGACCAGCCTGCGTTAGTCAGGCTTGGTGGTGTGTGCCTCCCAGCTACTTCAGAGGCTGAAGTGAGAGGATCACCTGAGCCCAGGAGTTCAGGGCTGCAGTGAGCTATGATTGCACCACTGTACTCTATCCTGGATGACAGAGCAAGACCTGTCTCAAAAAAAAATTTTTTTTTAAATAAAATAAAACAGGCACCAAGAAACTTGAGGTGATGGAGCTTATTATGACAATCCCCATTGTCTTCATTGTGGTGATGGTTTCACAGATTTATCTACTTCCAGGTGTAGGGCCTAGGAATCTGTAAACAGTTTCCAGATAATTTCAAAGCACAGCAAAGTTTGAGAAGTATTGTTCTAGCAGAATCCTCCCTGCGCCCTGTGTTACCAAGACCTCTCCTGATGGAGGGTGTGTTCTAAGTGGGGTGAGGGCTCTTCTGTGAGGACTTGCTGCACATGAAAGGAGAGTGTCATGAATCACAACACAGGTCATTTTATAGATCAGGAAACTGAGACCTCAAGAAATAAACTACATCTGGACCAGGTGTAGTGGCTCACACCTGTACTCTCAGCACTTTGGGAGGCCGAGGCAGGAGGATCATTTAAGGCCAAGAGTTCCAGACCAAGCCTGGGCAACATAGCAAGACCCCATATCTACCAAAAAAATTAAAAACAAACAAACTACATTTTAGGTGCAAGAAACAAATAATCTGAGTTAGTCATTAATGTGAAAAGTTATATAAAGAGGGAAGGGTTATAAAACCCCTTCAGTCACTGGGGAGGAGGCCTCAAGAGGCAGAGCCGGGCCTGGGAAGCTTGTGGAACACAGGGCCACCTTTCAGACCACACCAGCCCTGCCTTTCCTCACGAGCTCCCTCTCTCTCCCCACTCTGCTGAGGAGCCTTTTCTGCCTCTTGCTGTGGGATGAAGGCTCAAACAGCCGCCAAGACTGAGCGGGTCTCTGAATCCAATTCCAAGTTTGGAAGGGGGAGCAGCAATTGACCCAATTTGGATCCCGTATCCTCATCTAATTGTAACAGAGGGAATGGCCTGGAAAGGGGTAAAATGTTTTAGGAGTTGTCTCTTTAACCCCTCCCCACTCTTGTTGGGAGTGAAAACCTGCATCCCTGCCTGAGGCCAGTAATCAGAGGGGCAGGGGAGTGTTCTTTGTTTTTGTACTATAGGAGATGGCAATTGTCCAGGTTTTGGGCCGGGAAAGAGGAGTTCTGTAGAAGGGCAAAAAAGGACCACCAAGGAGGATGAATGGATGGAGTAGGAAGATTAACTAGTAGTTTCCTTTGGGAATTTAAATGAGTCTGAGAGATGGGACATTGTCTTCTTAAAGGGTCTATTCAGTGTGGTCACACCCTGGTCTTTCAGAGAGGGGAAGAAAAAGACAATTGTTTTCCTAGGTGGGTCTGGATCTCCGGTAGATAAAGATTTTGTGAGAGGTCGGGCATGGTGGCTCATGCCTATAATCCTAGCACTCTGGGAGGCCCAGGTGGGAGGATTGCTTGAGCTCAGGAGTTTGAGACCACCCTGAACAGGAGTGAGACCCAGTCTCTACTAAAAATAGAAAAAAATGAGCCGGGTGTCGTGGCACACACCTGTAGTCCCAGCTACTCAGGAGGATGAGGCAGGAGGATGGCTTGAGCCCAGGAGTTTGAGGTTGCTGTGAGCTAGGCTGACGCCACTGCACTCTAGCCTGGGTGATAGAGACTCTGTCTCAAAAAAAAAAAAAAAAAAGATTTCGGGAGAGTTGATGGTGGTGGTGGTTGCGGGGAGGTCAGGGACACCTTGAGGCTTCTTCAGTCAATCCAGTATGTCAAAATGCCATATTTTGGGGTAAAATATTTCTAATTTCCTTCAGACTCTGTCAGCTGCTAATGATGGACACCATGCTTTAAATGACAAGCAAAATGGAGCTCTTCAGGTGTTGTAACTGGTAAGTCCAACAAAGTAGATCTACCTCCAGGAACTGCTGGATCCATGTACTCAAACCTCAGCTTAAATCTCTCTTCCCTCCTCTGCTTAGCCTTCTCCAGGGGTGGCTTCATTATTAGGTAGGCTTTCTCCATCGGGTGACACGCCCCCTCCCCAAGAGCCTCAGATTTTCATTCTGCCAACTTGAAAACTTCAATGGAAAGAACAAAAGTCCAGGGCAGGCTCTCATTGGTCCAGCTGGATCATGTGCTCATCCTTAATCAATCACTGTGGGCAGAGGATGCATTACATTTTGTTTTTCTCATTACTCTAATGGACCAATCTTGGGTCACATCCACACCACTGAAGCCAGAGTTGGGATCCCTCCTCCAAGCTGCATGCACTGTGTCAACCTTAAATAATGAAATTCAGAATATATGATTAAGTATAGAGTTTATTCAAGCACAAAGCTTGAGGACAGCCACTCGAGAGACACTAACTCCAAACGAGTGGGTTCTGTGCTCCAAAGTGGAGAAGTTATGGTTTCACTTACACAGGCAGAGATAGAAAAATCTCAGCAGGATTGCATTGCATCATTTTCCACAGGGGACCAGCGTACCCCACAGCGATTGGATTGGTTACAGATTGCTACATTCCAGGAAGATTACTTTATTTCTCCATGAAAAGGGGTAATGATCTGAGGGGGCATATCTCTGGCGCCACTTGGCCTTCCTAATTATTTGCAGGAAAAAAAGCAGAAGTCGCAGCTGTGTGCCATGTGACTCAGGCTGCATGGCCACATTCCTCTCAAGGCTCAGAATAATTTAAAGTTCTGGTGGCTTTAAGTTTGGATTATTTAATTTTACAATCGAGAGTGGAGGAAAGATGGTTCCCTAAAACTACTAGACCAGAGTCCACAGCTGGGAGCTGAGCAGGTACCAAAAACACTCAGAAGAGGTCAGAGTGGCCTTTGGGCCAACCTCCCACCCAAACAGGACCCTGCCTTGGCCTTGGCCTCGGTGGGGTCCCCTGTGGCAGCCAGTCCCCCTTTGTGCTTGATTCCTGACAGGCAGGTAGCATGTGAGTGTCACTGCCCACACGGACAACACTGACTCAACTGAGATCAAAGCAAAGAGCCCAGCCTGGGTTCCCCAGTGAGTCAGGCCAGCCTGGGAAAAGGAGGGGGTGTCCTTCCTAGGGTCCCCTCTGCCTAGGATGGCCCACCCCCACTAAATGGATGGGGAGAGTGAGGAGCAAGAGAAAAAGGTGCCTGCCCACCAACCTCTGCCTCCAGCGGCCTGCCTCTGGCTCCGCCTAGGGGGCTATGAACTGGCCCCCAAAGGGTTAATTAAGCGTGGAGCTTGCAGATGGGCTTCCCTGGGTGGAATCCAGCCCACAGGTATGTTTTCTTTGGTTTGCAGGAGGCTTAGAAATAATTAGTAGTCAGTATGTTTAAATTGGACAATTCCAGTCAAAAGCTGGGATTCTGGTTTCTTTTGTTAAATGGGGACAGAGAGGACAGGCCCACATTCCTGACCATCAGAGATCGCCAGGGGCCAGGTTCAACAATCACCTCCTGCAGCGGCAAACCTGGGACTCTGGTCTCAGCCAGGGATCTTTATGTGAGTGGCTGTGGGCTGCAGGCAGTGGCTGGTGTTAGCAGAATCCTCGAGAACTATACTACGATGGGTCCCCAGAGGGGCCCTCCACCCTCTAATTCCTTTCCATCCGTATCCGTTACCTTCCAAGGCTGGGATCTGTGTGGGGCTCTGGGTTCCTCCTTCCCTGCAAGTGCAGCCTCTCACCTCCTTTATGGCCTTCTCTGATCCTCCCATCAGCACTCAGAGGCAGGGGCTACACAGGAGGGGAAGTGGCAGCCCACGAGGAGGAGACGTGGGACTTGTCCAAGATCACAGCAGTCGGGTGGGGCAGGGCCACTCAGGGTGGGGCTCCTGATGCACCTGTCACAGGTCCAGGGTCCAGGCCGCAGCTCCGGAAGGCTGAGTCACTATCATGCCCTGACAGGAGGTTAACTCACAAAGGAATCTGAGCAACCAGGCACCCCTGGGGTGGCCTCCCAGCTCTGCCATTTAGAAAATATGTGCCACCGGTGAGTCTTGGCTTTAGTCTCTTCATCTCTCAAATGGAAGAAATGCAAAACAGCTTAGAGCAATGCTGTCAGAGTTCACTGCAACAACACTGCGATGAAAGGTGTATTGCGACGTCAGTTCAGGGACTGTGCTACGCACTTGAACAGTAACTATGAATGAGACAGATGTTGTTGCTGCAGGACAGACGGCAAAACCGGTGCAATTTTGCCCCCCAGGGTGCATTTGGCAATGTCTGAATACATTCTGATGGTCACAACTTGGGGGCGGGGGGTGTGGCTGGCATCTAGTGTGTCAAGACCAGGGCTGCTGCTAAGCATCCTGCAGCGCACGGGGCAGCCCCATGGTTCTCCGGCTCAAGGTATTAATCGTGCTGGGACTCAGCAAGCCTCCCACGGCAGGACACAGACATTGAAACATATGACTACATGTGTGTGCACAAACCTGAGAGAGAGGAAACACATGGTGTGACCCAAGAAGGCTCTAGGCAGTGTCACCCAGGCTGGACGTGAAAGGTGGACAGGACTTAGGACAGTGATGAGGGAGAAAGTTGTTCTGAGCAAGAGGATCAGCAAAGGCAAAGGCTTGGGGGCTAGAAAAAGAGCCCAGCACCTTAAGGAAGTAAACTCCAGCATGGCTGGACTGCAGAGTACAAGGGGCAGCCTCAGGTCACGCCAGGCCTTTGCGGGTCACATTACGGAGCTCATGCCTCATCCTGAGGGTGAAGGGAAGCTATTGAAGGGGCGCAGCCGAGAGTGGCCTGGTTAGACCCGCCCCAGAAGGGTGTGGAGGCCAGGCAGGGGCTGCCGTGGGTCACATGGGTGAGGGAGAATGGGAGGGGCAGCGGGAGAGCACAGCGGGTTGAGGATGTCGGGAGATGTGAGGTGTGAGGCAGGGTGTGGGACCAAGGATGTCACCCGCGTGTGCAGCTTGGGCAGCTGGGTATGGAGGTGCCTCTCCGAGTTCAGCTATAGCGGGGAACAAGGTAAACGAGGTCCCTGGAGCCAAGGAGCCCCCAGTAAAGGAATCAGTTGGAAAACAAGGAACTCCAGGTGGGATGAGAGGCAGGGAGAAGACGTATGGGAGCCGTGGGAGTCACAGCCAGGGACAGCTAGTCTGAGCCTGCGAAGCAGTCAGGCAAGGCCTCGAGGAAGTGACAGCCAAGCTGAGCCCTGAAGGCTGCCGAGGAGTTGGCCAGAGGAAGAGGTGGGGCAGAGCCAGCACACTCCAGCACAGGCTCTGGGCCTGCACCACTGCACAGGCCACGTTGAGCGCCAGATCCCCCCCGCCAACGTCCCCACCAAGTTTACTTCATCATCACAGCTCTAACCCAAAGGGCTGGCCTTGTCCCTGCCTGTTCCTTCCAGGGGCTACTCCTTGCCACCCTCTGAGGGCCTCAAATAATTGTCTAGAATTTCTCCAAGGGTCAGGAAAGCTTTTCAGGGAGATTTCCAAGCAAGACATGAAAGTGGATCCCCAGGTCCAGTGGAGCTGCCGCAGCTGACACTGAGAAGCAGAGACAAGCTGTTCCCTCTGAGCCCTGCCCAAACTGCAAAATCAGGAGCAAATAAATGATCAGTGTTTTAAACCAGCCGTCCCCAGCATTTTTGGCACAAGCGACTGGTTTCATGGAAGACAATTTTCCCATGGACGGTTGGTGGGGGGGAGGCGGAGCTCAGGCGGTGATGCGAGAGATGGGGAGCAGCTGCTCACGGAGCTCACCTCCTGCTGTGTGGCCCAGTTCCTACCAGGAGACGGCAGTTTTAAACCACTAAGTTCTGCAGTTGTTTGTTACACAGCAAAAGAGGTTGGAAACAAGCCCCTGCTGTTACTGAGCACCTACTATGTGCCAGGCATTGTGTTAAGGCTTGGAGAAATTAAATAATCCCATCCCAGAGCACAGTCAGTAAGAGATGGGCTGGCTCTAAAGACCTAGCACTTATTACTCGTGAGGGTCCAACTCTTGGGCACAATCTTGTGTGTGCCCAACCATAAGTGATTACAAAGGCTTTACCTGGCCTTCCATGGGGGGTGGGAGTGGGAAGGGGGTGGAGCTGCCCTCCCTGCCCCAGACTCGGGACACACCTGCTGAGCTGTGGTCAGGAGTCAGTCCGGGCCTGCTGCGCTCTCACACACACCTGCAGGCCCAGGAGCCCCTATGGGGCAGCCTCTGTATTGAGGCCCTCATCCGAAGCCTGCCTCAAGTGGGTCTGCCAGGACCTCCTGGCTGGAGCAGAGGGAATCTTGGAGACACTTTATTCTCAGAACTTTTCCACTCCCAGCCCTTACCCATCTTGTCCCCTCCGTCCCACATCCCAAAGTCCATAAAACTTAGCAGGAGCTTTTCTTTTTCTTTTTTTTGCTGAGGAATCCCTCAGCAGTGAGATGATTTCCCTGTCTGCAATACCTCTGGCCCTCTCCTGGCACTGTCCATGGGGAAAAAATGGAACTCTGGCACAGCTGGCATTTTTTCCTCTTGTTTCCACTATGGCAGTGAGTGATCACAGGTGTGACTGTTACTTCTGTTTTGGCTTGTCCTCTTTATGGACTGCTGGGACACCCCGCAGGTCAGCGATCTCCAGCTTGGCTCAACACTTGATAACTTGCGCAACTCACCTGTCAGAGCACTTGGAGCCAGAGCCTCCTGGCTGCCAGCTCTTCCCTGTTCCGGCCTGGATTCCCAGGCCCCTAGTCTGCCTGGAGTCTTCCTACTCTGCTCCCTGTGCCCCCTGCCACCCTGTAGTTTCTGGGCTCACATCCTTTATCATCTGGCTCAAACCACAAAAGCTCCCATTGTGACTTCAAGAAAAGACTCAATAGTTACCACTTTGGAGTATAAGGTG
The DNA here is from genome assembly GCF_020740605.2 of Lemur catta. Taxonomy (NCBI): domain Eukaryota; kingdom Metazoa; phylum Chordata; class Mammalia; order Primates; family Lemuridae; genus Lemur; species Lemur catta. The sequence goes on along the minus strand of NC_059137.1, from coordinate 7,518,986 downwards.
CTGTAACGATGATGGTACCAGCCAGTATTTACTGAACATGGGCTAAGTCCTATGCACAAGCTAAGTGTTTCACATACATGATCTCATGAAAGGAGATCATACATGCAGTGCTTAGACATGCAGTGTCTGGACATAGTAAGTGCTCAACAAATGGTAGCTATTATTCCCATCAATCCTTAGGACACCCCCATCAAGTGGGTCCTATTATTTGTCATCCCCTAGTTTTAGAATTGATGAAACTAAGACCCAGAAAGGTTAAGAGACACAGTGAATAAGGGGTGGAGCTGAACCTCAAGCCCAGACCTGTCTGACTTTTGAGACCAGGTGCTTTCCTGGTGACAGCACTGCCTCTTGGACCTGTTGGGCAAACCTTATTGAAGAAAGTATGGTACAATATAGTTTACAAAGCACGCCTTTTTGAAAGGCTTCTGCCTATGTGCTTTAAAACGTAAAAGGTTTCATGCTCCAAGTAGTAAGCTTCAGCAGTGGAGGATTCCTTTATATAAAACTCCACACTTCAGGAAGGACCCCAATGAATCACCCCAATGTAAGTAACAGTTCTCCACCAGTGCATCGGTGTGTGGTGGATTTAACTCTGTTAAATCATCCTCTCTTCGCTCTTAATATGAATAAATCCCAAACCTGTAAAGAGTAAGAGTCACTGCATTTCCTTTCAAGTGCCAAGGGGAACACAAACTCCCTCTAGATCTCGTTTGACCTAGAAATGCCTCACGGTCAGGCTTGAACCATCTCTAGGTGACATCAAATCCACTGGCAACAAGGTCAGAGTAGTTAAGAGTTAAGCACAGTAGCTAAGAGCTTGGACAACCCTGGGGAATAAGGTAACTGTGTGATTTTAGGCAAAATGTTCAATCTCTTGATCCTAGGTGTCCTCAACACCTACTTCCTGGGGCCGTTGCAAGGAGTCAGTGAGATGCTTTTAAGGCCTGGACACACTAGGGGTTCAAGAATTGTCAGTTTTCATTATTGCTAAATACTGGTGAGAGGATGACTACATCCAGGAAAGCTGAGATCCCTCCAGAAGGAAGGCTAATCTTATTTAAAGGAGTGTTTCTGCTTGGCAGGACTTCTCAACAGTTTAGCAGAAACTCCTGAACAGATTCTCCTGGCGCAGGATCCGGATTCCAGCTGAATTTAAGTCTTCTGGTGTCTGCGCCAAGGTTCTTAACCTTCAGGAAGTATCAGAATCACTCAGAGAGCTTGTTTACAATGCATATTCTTAGGGTTCTCCCTCCAAGAATCTATTCTAGGTTTGGGGTGAGGCCTAGGACTGGGTATGTTTAATAAACACCCCAGGTAATTTTCTCTAGAGTCTCAAACACTGCCCTAAACCAGGAATAGGCAGACTTTTACAGTAAAGGGCCAAAGAGAATACTTTTAGCTTTGTGGGCCAGAGTCTCTGTTTATAACTACTCAACTCTGCTCTTGTGGCACACACACAAAAAGTCATAGATTCATAAATGAATGGGTGTGGCAGCGTTCCAATAAAATTTTATTTACAAAAATAGAATTCAGAGGTCAGATTCGATCCATGGGCCACAGTCTCGCAGCCCTGCTCTCTTCTATATTTAACCAATAAAGAAAGAAAGACATAGAGATGCGTGTATAAAAAAGTGATTATTTCTTTAATTTAAAATTATGACCTGGAAAGAACTAGTCAGTTGAAGTGATCCAGGCTTTCTCTTTATACCCAAATGGAACAGATACAATATTGGCTCAGATTTCCAACCCCAGAGAAAAACCAAACCAAGCCCCAAATCCTTGGGAAGTCCCTGCAGCTCCCCTGCTGGGGCCATCAGGCTCCAGGCCTGCTGCTCTCCAGCCTGGCTGAGAAGGGCTTTCCTTCCACCACCAGCTCCCTCACTGGGCCCGGTCCCTCTCCATGCCCCTGGAGCTGGCCCTGTGCTTGTGCCTCCGCAGAGAGGTGGAAGGTACAGCAGTCACCTCCCAACCATCTTTAGGGCATCTTCTTGTGATCGCAATAGCAGAGCTGAGCAAGTCTAAACATTCGTGCCCCGAAGGGCAGCATCTTCACTTGTCTAGCTGAGATCTGGAGCCTCAAGTTGTAACCATCACTCACGAGTGGCCAAGGCACCGGCAGCAAAACAGCAAACTTGGGAAACGATCTGGGGAGATGCAGGGGTCTCAGTGATCAATGGTGAGTCTGAAAATGAAACAGACAAATGCCACCTGGGTAAAATCCTCACAAATGCCACAGGGGAGAAAGTGTAAAGACGCACAGGGAACAGCACCTCCTGCAGCACTCCAAGGCTCTTTCTGCTGCTCCCCGAGCACAGAATTCAAAGGGTCCCACTTCTTAGATCAGCTTCGCCTCTCCCACCTCCTACATTCAGGGTCAATCGTGGCTTCAGATTCACTCAGCCAGTGAGAGGGAGTCTTACAAGAACATGAGGCTCTGAATAACGTGCAAGGGAGCAGAGACCAGGCTGTGATGTTCAGCAGGGCTTTTTTGCACTGAATTTTGGAAACATGGAGTCAGAACAGGGAGGAAGGAGGAAGGATGTGGCCACCAAGCTGCCCTCCTGGAGGCCGTTCGTATAGAATAAATATAACTGGCTTGAAGAAAGCCTTCTGGAAAAAGCCAACAGGTTACCTTAGACCCACTGCGGTGGGACAAGAAGCTTCCACACTGGGTTGCCTTCATTAAAATTTACAGCACCCAAAGCTTGACCTGAGTCAAAAGCTCTAGGGTCAAACCACCAAAGGGCTGCCCAGAGAAGCTGTGGAAGACCAGAGGGTGGCCAAACCATCCCCACCACACAGCATTCCTGCGCCAGGCTGGCTGCATACTAAGTGTATTGCGGAGGCATCCCAGGGCATTAACAAGGGCCCGTGCTATGCTTGGGGTGGGGTCTGGGGAGAACACAGCAGTAATTAGAGTCCCCTGAGAACTGAGGTACAGTGAGGAGAAAAAGGTAGAGTTTCCTCCTCAGGCTCAGTCATGCTGCCTCCCGAGGGAGGAAGATATTATTGCCCAACTGCCAGCTCCACTGACATTATCTTACTCAAACAGATGGCACCTGGGGGCTCAGCTCAGCACAGATCCTGGCTATGAGATGGCCACCAGTGAGAGCCAGTAGTTCCTTACAGTCGTCCTAGGCCGAGTCTGGGTCATGTCACAAGCACTGGCTCATGACAACACATGTCCCGTCACACCAACATGTGACCCCAGCTAACCAATCTTCTGGATCTTAGCAAGGCAACTCGAGTGGTGGGAGGAAGAGAGTTGGTCTCGGGAGCCCAACAAGTTCCTCTTCCCAGTCTCCTTCTCAGAAGCAGTGGACCCCTAAATGCTTGTCAAAGAGGGAGCTGTCCACGCGGCCGACCTAAGGTCAATCACAGAACCCACTTACAAGACCGCAGAGGTTTCGTCCAATCAAGGCAGAAGGCTGGCTCCATCCCTGCCCTCACTGGATGATGCTGTCCGGCTGCCCATTCTGGGCCACCTGTCCAGGGTCAGAGGCAGGAGCTGGGTTGGGTGTGTTGCTCTGCAGGTAGCGGCGGAAATCTTTGATCATGGGCCGGAGGACTTGGATGAGGACGCTCAGGGCTGCCTGGGTACCCTCCATGGCCTGGGCCTGGCGCTCCTGGGCACAGGCCTGCACCTCCTGGGAGCGGCGGATCATCTGCAGGAGGTCGTTCTGCTGCTCCAGGTGCTGGGCAATCTCCTTCACATGTAGGTTGGTGACCCGCTGCTCCTGTATCAGCTTGGCAGAGTTGAGGGCAATACGACTCTTGAGTGCCTGCGGCTTGACCGATGCGTCTGTGTGCTGGGCCATCATCTCCACGGGGGCCTCTGCCGGCAGGGGCGGGGGGGCCTCGGCCGTGCAGTACTCCACCACTCCCTCCTCCAGAGTGTGATAGGCTGTCTCGGTGGGGACTGCAGGGAAGAAAGAACACAGGCCGATGTGGGTCATCTTTCTGGAAGGAATGAAGCTGGCTATGTGGGGTGGAGAGAGGAAGCTGTCAAGCCCTGTCCTGGAGGGAGATAAAGGGGAATTCAGGCCTTCCCTGGCTGTATAGCTATTCAGGTATAAATCTAGAATCAAAGGGGTTCAGAACCTTAATCTACTTAGTAACCAAAGGGCCAGCCCCATATCTGGCAAAAGCAAAGATGCTAATAATAATACTAACAAGAATTTTAGAGCATCTACTGTGCACCAGGCACTTCGTACTCATTAGCTTGATGAATCCTCATAATGACACCAAGAGGTAGGTACTGTCATCTTCATTTTCAGAGACGAGGAAACAGACTGGAAACATGGAGTGACCTGCCTAAGGTCACAGGGCTCATTCAGCAGTCAGAAAGCAAACCCAGGTCTCCCTAACACCAGAAAGTGCTAACCCAAAGTGCTCATAACCACTCCACTGGGCTGCTTCTAGCTAAGAAAGGCACCTCAGAGGCAGGTCACATGCTCCCTCTAATGCCAGCACGAAGTAGGCATCTTGGGTGGGACTCTACACAAGCAATTTGCAGCCCCACAAGTCCTACCTTCCTTGATGTTTTCTTGACTTCCACATCCCCTGTGGCCAAGCAGAAAGGAGGCAGGAGTAGGGCAGTAGCAGCCAAAGTGCCCAAGAAATGTCTCCCTGTCTCTTTGACCATGTTGGACAATGGGACACCTACACGTCCTTCCTGTTCCACAACAGCATCTGATTTAGGCCTGTGTTTGCCCCCATTTTCCCACCTCAATATATACTCGAGAAATATGACACTGCAGGGGGATGGCACTCACACATGCACCCAATTCCCCCAAGCCCCATCAAGAGTCACTGAATGATCCAGTTCACAGTCATCACAAACGAGCAGAGGTAGCAGTCACTGGCACAAACCTTTCTCTGAACTAAAAAGTCCAAACTTAGTTCTGTTGTCATTCATAGCTGAGAACTTTTGAAGGGATCCTAGGTGGGTTGTCTGGGCCTCCATGCACGTGGAAGACGCCAGTCTTCTCCACCCTCCAGTGCCCACCAGGAAGCCCCCCTTCCTCTTCTGAATCCTTAGGTTTTCCCAACTGATATAGTGATATATTCATATATGTAGCTTATCTGTCCTACTAGAACATGATTGGTCTATAATTTAGACAATTTGGTAATCCCAGTGCCCAACACAGGGTTTGGCACAGAGTAAGTGCTAATGTTTGATGAATGAATGAATGAAGAGATTAACACCAGGAAGCATAAGGTTCCCAAGCACTACCTGATGAATGTTTGCTGCACTGAAAACACAGAAAGTCTTTGTCCAGAATGGTTGTCTCACTTGGGCATTATTATTCCCATCTATCTATTCAATAGATATGTCCTGTGGGGGCATAGACATGGTCTCTGTCTTCAAGGACTACACAGCTCAACAAGTGGAGATAAGTCATGGACAAATATGGTGGCAACATACAGAGAGCTATCCAGCTGTCAGAGTCCAGACCACGTGCTGAGGATGTCCCAAAGAGAACAAGATCACTTCTATCGGGGGCACTCTTGTTAGGACTCATGGTCTTCCAAGACCCCCATCTGACCTTTGACCCTTGGCAGCCAACCTTCCCCAGGCCACCCCAGAGCTTGTTGGCCCTTCCCATTTATGCACGCTGACTGAGCAGGAGAGGTCACTCACTCTGTGTCAGGGTGACCGTGGCTGCGGCTGCAGTGGCCGTGGGTCCGAGGGCCACGGGGTGGATCTCTGTGGTACTGGGCAGGCTGATGATGGTGGCCTCCCCCAGCAGGTTGCAGATGCGTTGTTGCATGGGGGTCAGCAGTACAGGGGCTACAGCTGGGCCACTGCCGCCACTGCTACCGCCTGTCCCAGGCCCACCAGCTCCATCCTCCTCAGTGGGCCCCGGCGCCTCGCCACCCTCCACGGCGGCCCGGACCTGGGCAACCTTGCGACGGACCTCGGTCTTGAGGTCAGACCACTTCTTCTTGACCTCAGGCAGCTCCCTGCGGCAGGTAGCCACGGCGTTGACCCTTCTCAGGATGCCGTGCCAGGCTGCGCTCTTGGCGGCCAAGGGGACCCCCGCATTGAAATGGTTCACCAGCAGGTGCTTCTTCAGCTCCAGCTCCTCCACGATGATCTCCACCTCCCGCTCGGAGAAGTTCATCTTCCTCTTCTTGGCTGGGACGGCCATGGCCTCTCCCCTCCCCTCTTTTGAAAGAAATTATAATCCCCTCAACCACCCCAATTCCCCTTCTCTTCTTCCTCAACCTCACCCCTCACCCACCCCTTACAGGGGATAGGCCGGGCTTGCTTAAGGCCAAGCACCAGGCCTTTGGTAACCCCCCTCGCTACGCAAAGTGCGTAGGGCCCAGCCTCGACCGGCCCGGCCGCTGCCAGCCAGCTGCGTAATGGCTTCCTGAATCTGCCTCTTCCGCTGGGGTGTGCGGAGATCCGCCCACCTCCCGTCTTCCCGCCCCCCAGCACTTCTCCAGGAGAACCTGCCTTCCCGGTTGGTCGTGGTTCAAATATCCCATCAATCACTGGTTCTCTCGGTCTGCCGCTCAGCTAAGGAGCACGCCCACTTACTGGAAGTCGTGTGACCATTGGGCTAAAGGTGTGTCTGTCATTCCAGAGCGCTCCGCCCACCCAGCCTTTATTCGCCTCCATTGGAAAATCATTCTGTCGTTCAATTATCAGTATTACGACTATTACGCCGTTAAATTCAACTATTTTATTGGTGGTTTAGGGCGTTAAACTACCAAAACCCTGCTTCCTGAAGATACTTAGTGCTTTCTGCCTTGAGCCGTTGGCCAATTAATTTTTAATTCCACCCACGGGCACAAACTCTGCCTTGCAATTGCAGTTCACAATTGCTCTCGCACAAATCCTACTTCCACCGCAGGCTACGATCTCTCCGTGAACGACCGCTCCTCTCATTCTTAACGATTCCGCTGCCTAAACAGCGTTACTCAATGGAAATTGAACACAGGGCCTTCCGCCTGTCAATCACATGACTTATGCCTATCGCTGCGTGGTTTCCTCTCCCTGGCCCGGCTCAGCCAATCCCCGCCTCCCTCAGTTTGAATCGGTCCCAGGAAGCGGAGTGGCCCCGCCCACTCCATTGATCCGGGTACGCCTAGGCGGTGTGGGCCGTCCTCAAGCAGGCTCCGCCCGCGGCTCGCCCCGCCAGAGTCTCTGTCCGGTCCTTTGACTGGCCGGCGGCGCTCCCGGAGGCGTGGCCACCGAAGCGACGCGCGGCGGGACGGGACTCCCGGAAGCGGCCCCTCCCGCCAGCTTGCCGGCACTCGGGAGCTTGCGTTCTCAGTGAGAGAACGCCCGGCGTGACTTCCGCGCTGTTCCCGCCAGCCCGCCGCCCCTGCCCCGCGCCCCATGGTGAGCAGTGTGTTGTGCCGCTGCGTGGCCTCCCCGCCGCCGGACGCCGCCGCCGCCGCCTCGTCGTCAGCCTCGTCGCCGGCGTCCGTGGGGGACCCGTGCGGCGGCGCCGTCTGCGGGGGCCCGGACCACCGGCTGCGCCTGTGGAGCCTCTTCCAGACGCTGGACGTCAATCGCGACGGCGGCCTGTGTGTCAACGACCTGGCCGTGGGGCTGCGGCGTCTGGGACTGCACCGCACCGAGGGCGAGCTCCGGGTAGGCATCGCAGGCCAGCCACGCGGGCGGGGAGGGAGCCCCGGAGAGGTCCGGGTGACAGGTGCGGGCCGCCGGTGACAAGTCTGGACGTCCCGGCTTCTGGGCAGACCCCTGGAGCTTGGCAGGTCGGGGTGGACGGCCCCTTGTGCTGGACCGGACCCTTGCTGTTCTGAAGAGTAGTGCCCCCTGACTGACAGAGACACCCTGTTTATGTCCTGGTGGGAGTGGGGCGGGCCCCTTTCCGACCTCTGGGCGCTTGGGCCATTCTCTTCATAGGCATCTTTTGGGCCTTCTAATGGGTGAAAATCCCTTTCTTGCCTGGGCTTTCCCCAAAGTAGAAGGCTGTCTCGAGTGTGCATTTATCATCTCCTGACCTCAAGGCCACGCTGGATGCGCCCCCTACCCCATTGATGGGTTCGTCCATCCATCTCCAGCAGCACCTTCTTTTTCCTCTCGTTTCCATGCCACCCATGGGCCCTGATCTGGTTCGTCTCAGAAGCATGTGGGAGTTGGGAAAAAAATGGTTATTAGGGTTTCAGGCAAATCTGTGTGGATGTGGGTGGTGAGGACTGACAGTGCTCATGGTTTAGGCTCATACCCATTGCCTTGCTTGTCCAGAAAATGGGATCATCTGCAGGGTTGGAATGTAGATGGATTTAAAGAATCTGTGGGAAAATTGTCTCTACAAGTGAAAGTGTGGTACACCTAAGAGGGGAGATTGTTACTCTTGTCCTGGAGTGGAACCTTGGCCAAGGTTGGGGGGAAGGAGGCAGAGAAATGACCATCTCTGGACCTGCCAGAAAGAGAAGTGCTGTCCTTTTTGTATAAGCTCAGAGCAGTGGCTGTTTTTCTCTGTTTCTCGTGGTATGTTGTTCAATCTGACTTGGTAGCTGTAGCTACCCTTTCCCAGGTATTTCAGTTATTGTGGCTTAGCCTGGTTTACAACCTGGATTAGGAATACTCAGTACTTACCTAGAAACCTGTTTCTATTCTAAGTTTGTTTGTTTGTTCCATTTGTACATACAACAATTAGAGAATCTCATAGCTAAGTATGAAAAAAGTCTGGTAAAATGCCAGTAAATTAAATCAAGTGGATGGGTGCGTTGGTGCATGTAAGGTGTTTTTAACTCATGTCCAAGATATCTTGGATCAACATCCAGGGTATTTAACCTACTTACTTAATTGTCAGCCTAGAAAGACCAAGGGTAACACTATGCAACATGGAATCATTGGGTTAAGTCCAAGAGATTTAGAGACAAGGTTTTATTTGTGTGTGTTTTGTTTTGTTTTAATTTTTAAAGTCAGCTTTACCTAAAATGGTGTTGTGGATTGGAGATTTTCCCATATGTATCTGATGTAAGTCACTTGAAAAGATAGGATGGCTAAACCAGAGGAACTATGCCTTAGGGCTCAGGGAGGTATGGGCCCAGGTGAACCTTTCTGCTTTTATGAACCTATCCACTTGGCCTGTGCTGCCAGGCACATTCAGAACATCTGACTGCAGGCGTATATTAAATGTTTACACCATGCTTTGTGCCTCTACTGAAGTCACAATGTTCTCAAGCTCGTGACACATCTGATGTTGATCCTAATCCATTTTTTTGGCAGTGAATTTCTCAGGGCCAATAAGGAGAAAGTGATCATTTTTCTTTCCAGTGTTGAAAGAAAGCCTTTTTTTATTAACTAAAGGGAGCATGGCCCCTTGGGATCACTTTGGCTCTAAAATCTTTGACTCTGTGACTGATCTAAGTTCTATGATACGGAACAATTCTTTTTTATTCTTTTGGATTCTATTTCTTCAACTCTTTCAGCTTTTGAACAAATTTAGTTGTTATACAGCTTTGGGAGAGATGAGAAATGATTCGTTTTATTAATTCATTACCGGCATAGGAGCACAAGTTAGTCCTGTGGGGAATGTTTTAAGGATTGGAGAGAAAAATCTGCCTTTTTATAAATAACTGGGCGACAGGAAGACACCCTGCCTTGTGCACCCCCCCTGCCACTTCCTGTTGAATTCGAATCAGTATTAGCTGCCTACAGAAAGAGCAGAACTGCGGTTTTACACCATTAGCAGGAGCCAAAAGAGAACTTAGGGGTCCTTTGGTTCAAAACAGGTTGTCTGCCATGGGAATAGGCATTAAAAACACATCAAACTTTGGAAGCTGCTTCATGTGGCCCATGTGAAACCAGCCTGAGATGCTGTGATTTGCAAAGGAATCAGCTGTGAGTGCTTGTCAGTGGGTAATGGGTGAACCCGGTCCATGTGACTCCACAAAGCCTTTTGTTAGCTTATAACAGCCTGGGTAAAGTTTTCTTTAAAAATCAACAAATTTTGCCATTTGCCTTATTTTGAGAAGAGATGGGGACACTCAGAGAAAAATTACTTAAAATGGAAGTAAGCAGAGAAACCCATGGCAGCCTGCCAGGGAGATTTTCTTTGTAAAGGGCATGTAGGCAAGAAGCTCCTCCTGGGACAAAAGAAGGAAAGGATTTATCAAAGAAAAAGGATGACAACTGTAGGGATTTTGGGAGATGAGACTCAGCCAGAGCTAATTGTAGCTTTGCCTATTTAAGGCATTTTCATGTGACCAAACAAAATCTGTGTCTTAAAACAAATTTAAAACATAAGTTAGAACTCAGGCAGCCAATTAGAGGAAGAAAGCAAGCTGTGTTACATGTACACAATTTTCTCTTTGGCTGAGGCTCGTGGGTTCTCATTAGGGGCCGGTGTTTAATGCAGGTGAGGATTCTAGACGATGCTACAGTCGGCTGATTTATAGACTGGCAAGCACACCATCTAGTTTGAGCCCCACAGTAACTTGTGTAGCAGCCAAGTCGGCAAAATGGTTTCACCTCATTTTACAAGGGAAGGACCAGCGGTTCAAAAAGACAGTGAAACGGCCTCAAAAATCATTTAACCACTAGGGAATTGGACCAGAGAAGGAATTGGAACCATCTTCTGATTCCTGCTCCTGACCTCTTTAGCTCCTCAGTTGTTTCTGAAGAACACGAAGAGAGTTCCAAACCTGGGCTTTTGAGAGAACTTGAGAAAGAGGAGAGAGATCCATTTAAAACCATAGCTTTGGTTCCCAGCGTACAGGTTTCAAGATTATCCACGGTTTACCCTGCCAAAGAACAAGAATCCACCCTGCCCTATTTCTCTTCCTGACCTGAGCAATAGGCATAATAAGGCAATCCTTGTTGACCTGAAATAATTGAATGTAGGATCAGTAATGTCAAGTTAGTATTGCTTACTCAGACTGTCGATCTATACCTTTAAATGTTTGGACATTTGTGGGGCAGATGTTTACCAAAATAGCCAAACTTAGATAAAGATAGTCTACAGAAGAAAGCCTTTTTCATAGAAAAGGGATAGACATTACTCGGGATAGTATACTGGCCCATTAGGAAAAGAAAAATGTTTTTTGCAGATTAGATTGATTTCATATATTAAACTGATTAACTTATTGTGTTGTATTATTGCAAAATTGGTTCCTGGCTCAAAGTCATGATGATCAAGTCAACTAGAAGATTTTTTTTTTTTTTTTTGAGACAGAGTCTCACTCTGTTGCCTAGACTTAGAGTGCCATGGCATCAGCCTAGCTCACAGCAACCTCAAACTCCTGGGCTCAAGCGATCCTCCTGCCTCAGCCTCCTGAGTAGCTGGGACTACAGGCATGTGCCACCATGCCCGATTAATTTTTTCTATATATATTTTTAGCTGTCGATATAACTTCTTTCTATTTTTAGTAGAGACGGGGGTCTCGCTCTTGCTCAGGCTGGTCTCGAACTCCTGAGCTCAAACTGTCTGCCCGCCTCGGCCTCCCAGAGTGCTAGGATTACAGGCGTGACCCACCGCGCCTGGCCTAGAAGAATTTTTTTTAATGAGTTGATATTTCAAAAGGTGGAGTCAGGTACCCTGATCCTAAAGACCAAGTAACAAATAAGAACATACCACAGTCTGTCTGACCTGGAGCTTCAGTTGGATGAATTCCTTTGATGTTCAAAGAGTCACTAATCTTGGAAGTCTCAGAAACCACAGGGGAATAAGGGAAACAAATATTTTGCTGGTATTCGTTTCTGATCCAGCTGAGTACAGCTGTGGGATGAAATCAGTGAACAAAATTGTACTTATGTAGGACTAGTCTCATTAAACTAAATCTGTACACACTTTTTATTTTTAGCCATTTCTTGTTATACTAATGTGAATTTGGCAGACTCATAGAATTTAGTCTTAGAAGAGTCACAGGTTATCATAGTCATCATGGTCACTAGCCAGCCTTCCACCCAGCGTGGGGGTGGTTCCTCCTGTGGTGGTCTTCCCAGATGGTCGTCCTGCCCTTTCCAGTGGGGACCTACTTGAGGTCATTGTGAGTTCTTAGTTACGTCAGACTGAATCCCACATCTGCTGCCCATTCGCCCTAAGTGTACTTTCGGGAGCAACACAGAAAAGTGAGCCAAGGGCCCTTTAAGTATCTGACAACCCCAGACTTACCTTCCTATAATTTCTGCTACCGCTAACAGCTGTAGGTCTCATCGTGCACTTCTCACATAACGTGGCCACACCTCTCACAGTTCCTCAGCTGAGGCAGTAACCATGGGAGTCGGAAGTACAGACTTTCCTCAGAAACATTATGCTGAAGTGAAAGAAGCCAGTCACAAACAGCATGCGTAGTGTGATCCATTGATATGCAAGCCCAGAATAGGGCAATCTGGAGAGACAGAAAGTTGATTACTGGCTGCCTGGACAGGGGTGGGGTACTGGGGTGTGGAGAGAGGCAGGAAGGTGATGACAGAGGGGTGTGGTATGAGGTTTCTTTTTAAGGTGATGAAAATACTCTCAAACTGACCATAGTGATGGCTGCACATACCTGTGAAGATACTGAGAACCATTGAATTATACACTCTAAAGGAATGCGTGTGTGGCATGGGACCTGGGTTCAAATGTTGCTTCTGCAGCCTGCTAGCTGTGTGATCTTGAGCAAGTGACTCACCCTCTTCAATCTGTTTCCTTATCAGAAACATGGTATGAATATCTACTTCCTAAGGTGGTTGTGAGGACTGAGTGAGATAAAGTATGTAAAGAGCCTGGTATAGTGTCTGTGTCTGACACAGGTGCCTGCGACCAGGTGACTTCCCTGTTGATTCTTTGAAAATAAGATGCCCAGAATGGGTCAGAATCATCTATATTTTGCCCCTAGTACTTTTAAGTGAAAAGTAAAAGGCAAGGGAGGGTGTGTGGCACCCTGGGAGACACAGTCTCTCTCGGCACCCCAGAGCAGGAGCAGCTCCACTGTGTGGAGAGGGGTGTAACTTGTGTGAAGCCTGGGCCCTGTGGACACTGGGAAGGTCAAAACAAAAGAAACTCTAAAAAGTTGTTGAAGTAGTAGAGTCACTTTACACATAAAGATGTCTTTGGCCCAAATGTTTCCCTGCACAGAAGTGGGCCTTCCTGGTCTTGCAACCCTGTTGCCCATCTCATAAGCCACGACGAACGGACTTTCCTCAAGTACGGAGGAGTTGGCCTTGAAGTTGTGAAAATAGAAGCTTCAAGTACAGCTTAGTTCCAAGCTTTGGAGATTCTCTCCATAACCAGCATTATTTTGCAGACGTGGGATTGAGGCCCAGAGGTTGGGTTGGTTGAAGGCCAAGCCAGTACCAGAACCTGGGATTTTGACTCTGTTAAGCTCAACCAACACCCACACGGCCGCCTTCCTTCTATGGCTGTAGACACTTAACTTGACAATTAACTTGCCTTTAAAACTTTGCATCATTTATTTTCACAGTTTGACATTGACAAAGCTGGCATAACTCCAGCTCAGCATTTTAAGGCTCCTGCTGGTACTCAGGAAGCAGTGACTAAAATGATAGCTACACTGTTCCTAAATGTGAGATGTAAAAGACTCAACACAGTACCTGAAAAAAGGAAGTTGTCTTAAAGATGATGCATCTTCCTTTAAAGTAAAAAATGAAAACAAAGGTAGACTATAAGGAGCTTCTTATCTGCTTTAAACTGTCAGCTGGGTTTTCCAGGAGGCTTGATAAGGAGATGAGTCAGGGCTCACTTTCTGTGGGGTCAGTGGGGAAACTCCAGACTATGGCTGTCCCTGTTTCTGCTGGTGCTTGAAGCTTTCCACATTGTTCCATCAGCCCCTAGCTTATACCTTTCCTCCCATCCTCCCTCCTCTGCAGGAGTCTGATGTGACTTTTACCAAAACACAAAGAAAACCACCTACATTGTGTGAGAAAACTCTCAAAAACCATTGAAACGCTGGTGGTGCACAAAGTGGGGAAAGGGTAGTTTAGATCACCAAGAATAAGAACAAATTGTCTGCTAAATCCTTGCCTGTAGTTGTGACACAGTGGAATAGTTCTGTTGGTTGAAACCAGCTACAGTCCCCATCAGTGACTTTGCCAGCCTTTCCCCCATCCCACGTGCCTAAAACCCTGTTTTTGCTTTTGGTCAAGCCCTTTAGGCTGAGTTTGAGTCCATAGAATGTTAGAACTGGAATGTTTTCAAGGTTTGTCCAGTTGAGTCCCCACATTTGTAGGACAGAGAGGTTAAAAACTTGTTCAGGGTCCTACAAAGACATGGTAGCGGGGATCTTGGGGAGAAGGACAAGGTTTCTATAGCATCCCTTAGTGATGCATTTATGGACACAGTTAACTTTTTTCCTTTTTTCATTCACACATTGAGTGTATTGTTTGCTAGATTCTCTCCCTCTCTAACCTATAGAAAAAGGAAAAAGAAGATCTCTGAGGGTAAATAGTTCTACAGCTAAAGAATTCCTTTTCTGAGTTGTTTCGAAGAGCTGGCTTGGTTTAAACCAGTTAGTTATTCTTACACAGCATTCTCCCAGCTGCCCTCATGCCCTGAGCAGCTGTGCTGCATTATCTGCTGAAGGCAACCTGGGGTAGCTTTCACACCCTTAACTTCTTTTCTCCCTGCAGTCCTGCACAATGCAAAGCAAGCAGCTGGTGAGAGTTAAGTTTGCACCAATTAAGAGCTCAGATTTAGAGTGCGATCCTGAAATCGATTTTAGGAAACTGAAAACGTTTAGTGTTGCTTTAATAATGAATCTGCTGGTTTGCCTTTTCACGGGGCAGAAGGAAAGGAGAGGGTGAAGATAAAGTGGCTGCAACAAGTAGGTTGAACATGTACAGACTGTTGTGTGGCTCCCACCTGGTCAGTGTTGGATTGCTTTAGAATTTTTTTTTTTTTTTGAGACAGAGTCTCACTCCGTTGCCCGGTCTAGAGTGCCATGGCGTCATCCTAGCTCACAGCAACCTCAAACTCCTGGGCTTAAGCAATCCTTCTGCGTCAGCCTCCCAAGTAGCTGGGACTACAGGTATGCGCCACCATGCCTGGCTAACTTTGTCTATATATTTTTGATTGTCCAGCTAATTTCTTTCTATTTTTAGTAGAGACGGGGGTCTCGCTCTTGCTCAGGCTGGTCTCGAACTCCTGAGCTCACACGATCCATCCACCTCAGCCTCCCAGAGTGCTCGGATTACAGGCGTGAGCCACTGCGCCCGGCCTGCCTTAGAATTTTTTTATCATTTAGGTGATTAGGTTATTATGCACTGGCTTCAATATGATATTCGCCCCCTGCTCCTTACTCCTGACACACACCTAATATGAAGGAGGATCATGCTTTTACAAGAGCAGAAAAAGAAATTATGCCACGTTTCTGTGCAGGCTCTTGCTTCTGCAGAACTTTACCTGTTACATCTCAAAATCCTACACTTAGAGTTGGGTTAATTTTGTACACCTCTAACTTTCTTTTAGAGAAAAGGAAAAGATATCTTTGTTAATAGGCATTCATCTTGAACTTGGGACCTCGATGGGGATTGGCTTTTCACTAGGAGTAGACAGAAGTCATCCGAGAGACTGTTTTCTCTGTGCTAGACTTCTTTTTCCCTTCTACAGTTTCAGGAGTTTTCTTCAGGGAGTTTTTGCCAGAGCTAGATTTTCCCGTTTTACTTCCCATCTTCAGTATCTTAGTTTCATTTGTGCCAAATGAGGCAAGTTCCTGCCTTCACTTCATTCATCTAATTGTGGGCTGAGTCATGGGCAGGAAGGTATTTAATGGTCCTGCCTTAAAGCCTGAAACTTTGGCCGCCCATAGGGTGGCCAGGACAGCATATCGGAGCTGAGCATTTCAATTAGGTGGTTGATTCATTTCAGTGGAGACTGATATTCTTCACCTGTTACAGTTGTGCCTCTGAAATAGCAAGTCATTACCATTTGTCAGTATATAAAAGAGATTCTTCAAACTTTTGCCTCCTGTACCATCCTAAAAGAATTTTAAAAACAGCCCTTTGCACATTTTGTACATCTGCTTTAAGTGTTTTTGCTTGTTGGTTTTGGTTTCAGTTCAAACCTTAGAGCTACAGATCTGACTCATTCAATTTATGGAAAAGACTCTCCATATGATCTAATTGGCCGAGACAGTCCTCATTATCAATCAGCCTGGCTTTCTTTCAAATAAGATTTTAGGGGTTTGTTTGTTCGTTCCTTTGTTTGTTTGTTTGTTTGTTTAGAGGCAGGGTCTCATTCTGTCAGCCAGGCTGGAGTGCTGTACCCAATCATGGCTCACTGCAGCCTTGAACTCCTGGGCTCAAGTGATCCTCCTGCCTCAGCCTCCTGAGTAGCTGGGACTGCAGGTGTGCACTACCACAGGGGCTAATTTGGTGCGTACGTGTGCGTGTGCGTGTGCATGTGTGTGTGTGTGTGTGTGTGTGTGTGTAGACAAGGTCTGGTGCTACATTGCCCAGGCTAGTCTCCTCGTCTCAAGCAATCCTCTAGCCTCGGCCTCCCAAAGTGCTGGATTAGACAGCTGTGAGCCTCCACACTAGGCCATTTTTTAATTTTAAAAAAGTGTTGAAGATGTTGGTACTTTAAGATGGGAGTCTGCCAATCTCCTCATTTACCAGCAAATTAATAAACTTCTCTTTCCTTCTCTTCAAACCACTTGTCCTCAGTCTTCTGATGTGACCTCGGGGACAAGTGCTGAACTTCTGGCAACAGAATTTGGTGTCTCTAGGTGGGCCCATCGGCACCCCAGTGAAATGACACCCTGCAACTGTTGGAAGAGGCAGGGAGCAGCCCCAGGTCAAAGCTGTGAGTCTTTACGGGCAGAGCAACTTGTTTTCTAGGTGAGAGAGCAAGGGACAGCCTCAGCAGCTGCCAGAGCCTGAGGAACTCCCGTCTCTGTCTCCCTGAAGTAGACGCAGCTCCCCACAACCAGAACTGAGTTGAGGAGAAGGAAATGGATTTGGAAATGTCTGGACAGCCTTGGCCATTTGTTTGTTGAGTAAGTTCCCTGGGGTGTACCCTGAGACCCTGATTCCACTCGTTTTGGGGGGTTTTGGACCTTCCTGTTGGTTTTGTTTGTTTTGAGGCACCTTTTGGGGGTGGAAGTCACTAGGTTGAGTGGAGTTAGGGAAACTGGTTTGAATTTGGAGCTCATTTGTGGTTCCCAGGGAACGGAGGGACTAGGCTACCATTTGGGGAGGGTTTCCCAGGGAACAGTGGGGAATTAGGTCACTCATTTGGGGAGGCCTTCCAGCCCTCCAGGGCATTTGTTGAAGGCCCAGGGAACAGGGTGATCATGTCACTCATTCTGTTTGGGATGACGTTTATCCCCTTTGGATTCCCATTTGTGAACCTTCCAGCCCTATGGCAGGGCGTTTGAGGCATCGTCTGAGGTGCCATTTGGGGTGGCATCTGTCCCATTTGGATTCCCATTTGTTTGATAGGCCCTGGCATTTTTGCATTGAGGATGTCCTGTATTGTCCATCTGGTTTTTTTTTTTTTTTTTGGAGACAGAGTCTCGCTCTTTTGCCCTGGCTATAGTGCCGTGGCATCAGCCTAGCTCACAGCAACCTCAAACTCCTGGGCTTAAGCAATCCTTCTGCCTCAGCCTCGTGAGTAGCTGGGACTACAGGCATGGGCCACCATGCCTGGCTCATTTTTTCTATATATTTTTAGTTGTCCAGATAATTTATTTCTATTTTTTAGTAGAGACGAGGTCTCGCTCTTGCTCAGGCTGGTCTTGAACTACTGACCTCAAGCGATCTGCCTGCCTCGGCCTCCCAGAGTGCTAGGATTACGGGCATGAGGTACAGTACTTGGCCTTGTCTGTCTGTTATTTGTGAGTTTGTTGCAACATAAGGAAGCTCCATCTCAAAGTCCCCTGGGAAAAAATGGGCAGAATGGTTAACTTATAGTAAAGAGAATGGTGTTATTGTAATCCAGTGTAAGCACTGGAGTGAATATGAGGAGAAGTGGCTGTTAAATGAAAATTCCCATTTGATTGATAGCCCGTGGCATTTTAGATTGCTTGTGCTAGGAATTCCCTATATTGTTTATGTTTGATTGTTTGTAAGTTTTTGTATGGAGTGTGAGAAAAAGTGGTGGTTGATGGTCCTTGGTTTATTCTGAGCTGTTGGTTCTTTTCCCAAGAATTTGTTGTTTGGATCCTAATTTTGATTTGGAGATGCATTCTAGAGGCTCTTCTCCATTACGTACCCCTTCCTCCCAAAATTAATCTCAGTTGGTCTTTCTGTGCTTTTGCAAAAAACCAAGCTGTCTGATTTGTAGATAAATGAGGGCCTGACTTACATGTAAGAGGATGGGAATGACCCAGTGGTGAAACACTGGAATCCCACCCACAATCAGCAGGCTCTGATCCACCACACTGAACCCTAGACCACAGCCTGGGTGCTTCTTTTAAAGAAGAATGGGAAACAAATCCTTTAAAATTAAGGAAATACAAGGAGAATGACCCCCTTTGGGCACCCCAGTTGGTTTATAGCGCCTCTACTTGCAAATATTCGTATAAATGGGAAGGTTCAAAGGCATGCCAGGTTTTCTACGATGGCCAAATCTTGTGTACAAGTTTTTACTAAAGGGCAAATTATATCAAGGAAAATTCAGAGCTCAAACGGTCAACCTGCCACTACAGAATTAAAATGTTGAGTCTCAAGCTCTCAGCTTGAGATAAACTCGTTGTTTATGGTATACAAAATAAGCTGTGTTTGTAAAATTTTTGATAAATGAGGTCCTCCTGCCCTCACCAGAACCCTGTAGCTGGCTAGGGCAAGGTGCTGGAAGGGGCCACAGCCCAGGAATGGACCCGGTGGGAGGGAGGATGGTCACACTCGGCCCAAGGCAGCCGCTTGCTGCTCCCACACAGCGAGGGAGAAGGAACACCTGCCACTTCCACCATCTTGGCACCATGGGAGGGGCTGGGGGTTGCCACCTGAACTAATTCTTCAATCCCACACCCATTACGTTATGACTCAGTTGGGAGTGGTCTCTCCTTACACAGCAGGGAGCTCAATTTGGCCAGAGGGCACCCATAGCCAGGGCAAGGCAGGAATCCTTCACAGCTGGTTAATACGGTCTTTAAAGTAAACTAAAAACTGCTGGCGTTCTGCTAGCTATGCCAGCCAAGGATCCTTTGAGACAGTCGAAAGGAAAGGCCACCCTAGGGTGGGGTACAATCAGTGTGCTTTTTGGAAAAAAACGATATTGGAAAGAAGCCTGCCCCAAATTTGCAAAGGGCTCCGGGTAACAAGAAACCCTCGGGAAAATTAAATGGTTCCTTTGAGTCCAGGACTCAGACAAGGAAGGAGGGGTCTGGGGGCCTCCTGCCTCACTTGTAGCTGCAACCCAAATATCCCCATAGAAGCCTCGGTGCAAATTGACAGTGGGGACCCCATTAGCAGACTTTTACAAATAAGAGGGCCCAGGGCTCCATGCCTCCCCACTGAAGCCCCAGATGCAAACTGACAGCGGGGATTCTATCGGTGCCAAGCTGCGTGGGCAGAAGCTGTCCAGAGGAGGGACCCCCCCTCAACCTTACTGCTGTGGCCCAGTCCCTGGCACCGGCTGCACATGGCACTCTGCAAGCTAGGTAGCACTGAGGTAGCTGTCGGCAGGGGGTGACTAAGAACTCCTGCAGCGGGCCCAGGAGGCAGACCTAGGCAGGCAGTGGGAGCATCAGAAGCTGTTCCAAAAGTGACAGAAACTCACCTCTGAGGGCACTGCTAAGCTGCTAGATGAATACCAGGGCCTGGTGAAGCATGCAGGAGACTTCCATTGCGGAGCAGTTTGCTTTAAAGTTCAGGCCTCAACAGACCTGCACATCATTACAGCATTGGCAAGAAGAGAGCTACCAAAAGTGAGTAAGGCCATATAGGCTGATGGGATTCCAGGAAGTACAAAGAGAATTTAATTCTCCGTAACAGTGAGTATGGATACATGCAGGATCTACATGGCACTAATATTGTACAAATAACTATGAGTGATACTCAGTTGCATTTGAGTGGCAGGATCCTGGGACTGGGGTGGCCTCGAAATGCTGCTGGACTGTGTTAGGGGCTTTAAAAGGGCTCTCCTGCCCTGTTTGATGGGAGCTTAGCAGGGGACTTGTGGAACCTGCAATTGGACAAATTTGCAAACAGCAGGTTAATATACACACTGGAAGTGTGATGCCTTGATGGATTTGGTGAGACCTCATTTGAGAGGGCCCCGTTTGCAACTAACTGTTTATGTGCTTGGGGCGGTTCAAGGACAGAAAGGCGACCTGCTACACAGCCCAACATGTGGGGTCCACCGTTTCAATGATGGGCAGCTTCCCTTGGATGCCTAAGCTTGTATTGGTAGTTACCTGTTCAGGCTGGCTAGGGGCTTGTCCTACCCAAAGGAAAGAAAGGAGTGTCTGAGGTTACAGAATAGTTCTGGAGTAACTCACTCCAGGATGGGCTCCTACCAGGAGCTGACAGGGCCTTTGCTGAGTTCCTGCACGTATAGCGACAGGTCTCGGAGGACGACAGGATGATGGGCATCAACAGTCCAGAAAGAGGCCAAGCAAATGGAGAACAACATGCTGGTAATGGAGGCCGTGGACAGACAGCTACAGAGACAGCTTGACAGCTCAAGTATCACCGTGTTTGGCTACTCCAAAGGTCCCACTAGGGGGATCTTTGCTTCCCCACTGCACAATGTCCTGTGGTTGCCCATAAACTTCTTCAAGTGGACCCTCAGTGGGAACCTGGTCAACCATTTCTCCAAGAAGCTGGACATCGGGGACTCAGTGATCCTGCAGATCCTGCAGGTCATCAAAATGTTCGTAGGCTCCTTTCCTCCATATGGAGCAATAATGGACCCTCCTTTGTAGCGGAGGTAACCCAACAAGTAAAGAAAGCCCTACACCTAAAATAGAAATTGCGTGCATCCTAGAATCGATATAGGAAGCCCATCTAAAGATAGCGTGTTGCCACTTGCCCTCCTGGAGGGCAAGCAGGCATAAGTTAAGCCCCCTAAAAAAACTAAAGTTCATGAGAGACCCTTCCTAACGCCCCAAAGTAAGTCTGGTACTATAACCACAAATTAAAAAAAAAAAAAAGGAATAAAGCAATATGTCAAATGAGTGCGTCAGATGCTAACCACTATGCATGAGTTTGCCACTTTCGGGTCCTTGCCCCAGCTGGAAGCAGAGAAGTGGAAGGGACCCTGTGAAGTGCCTCTAACAACTCATGCTTCGTCAAAATTGTCAGAAGTGAAACCTTGAGTCCTTCATACCAAAGTAGAGAGGTGTAGACCCCAGTGGAGGGGCCAGCCTTTAGGCGATGTAAATACCATATCTGAGAAAAAGGAAAAAATGAAAATGTTGTTATTTTTGCTAATCTTTCTTTGGTTATTTGTTTTGCCTATAGGGTAGAGGGACAACTCCTTAGTGAGGATTTCCCCAGGCTATAGCCTCTTCTTTTGATCTGTCTTGCTGCTGGGTGTGTTATCCTAAACCTCGGTTGATGCAGGTATTTCTGTAAATTTCTGAATGTAAAAGCCTGTTTCTTGTATCACCTACAGGGTAAAACTAACAGCCCTGCACTCAGAGGTCCCATGTTTCTTTTCTAATCGAGCCCCGTACCAGACATTGTGTGCAAGGCGACAGTCCGTTTCACCTTGTCAATCCTCACGGTTGGGGTTACTGCTTATGCCCTTTTCCACCACCCCAATTCAACAGGAAGTAGCTTGATGACTACGTGGTCCTCCTCCCATAGATATGGAAAGGTAAAATTGACAGCCAGGAATGTGTAACAGAGAAAATGGCCTGAAAAAGGGTGAAAATGTTTTCTGTCTCTTCAAAACTCCCTCTCCCTTTTTGAGAACTGAAACCTACATCCCTGCCTCAGGCCAGTAGTCGGGAGGGGCAGGGGAATGTCCTTTGTTCTTTGTGCCACAGGAGATGGCTCAAGGGAATTGTCTGGGCAGAGGTCACGAGATTTTCTTAGCGAAGATGGGATGAATCAGAACCTTTAAAAGCTCTGTACTTCTGCTCAGAAGCAGGACGTTGGTACTTTAAGAGGAGAGTCTGCCAACCTCCTGCCAGCAAATTAATAAACTCTTTCCTCCCCCCCCCCCAAAAAAAAGGAGCTAGTAGCCTTCCCTCTGACAACATCTCTTCTGAATGTTAATAATAATTCTAAGACAGGTAGTTAAGCAGATAGACGATGAGACTTGGAGATTGCCATGGAGTCCATTGGTCCTGGGAGCTTTCTCCACATCATTGTTGTAAGACTCCCTCAGGAATCTCCAGTTGTCCTGCTGTGTGGCTTTCTACCCTGCTAGGCAGTTAGTTCTTCAGGGTAATTTGGAATAAGTGACATGCCAGTCATTTGACCCGCTACCTCCCTCTAGAGGCTCGTGTCAGTAGAAGAATGGATGGCTTCTGCAGGTGATTAGCCTTATCTTAACCAGTTTCTGTTGATGTTTATAAGCTACAGTTACAGGAAGGTTACACTTGCCAGCCCTGTCCCTGGTTATGGGTGGTCCCTCATACCCAAGAAAGCTAGCTGTGATTACAGTTGTATAACAGTAATTGGTATGTAACCCAAGGAAACTAATGGCCTACCAGATAGATACTACTGGTTTAGGTGATGCAGTTGTATGAGGAAAGAGATGTACTGTATTAACCCATGAGGAAATGAAAGTCATGAAAAAAAATTTTTAATAGAATTATTGGCAAGGTATGCATTTCCATTGATCCCTGTCTTAGGTGTTGCACAGGGGAAATTTTAGGATAAAGAAGGCACAGTCTCTAACCTCAGTTTATTATTTTCTTTCTTCTGCTTGCGTAGGGTTTAATTTCCTTTCTGATTTCTTAAGGTGGAAGCAGAAGTCAACTGATTTGAGACCTTTATTTTCTAATATAGGTATTTCCTTCTAACTGCAGCTTTGGCAGCATCCTACATATTTTAATATGTTGTGCTTTCTCACCATTCAAAATACTTTCTAGTTTCTCTTTTGATTTCTTCTTTGATACATGAGTCATTTACAATTGTGTTATTTAAATGTTTCCAAAATACTTAGGTATTTTCCAAATATCTTTTTTTTAAGATACTGGGTCTATGGGCCAGGCTCAGTGGCTCACACCTGTAATCCTAGCACTTTGGTAGGCCAAGGCAGAAGGATTGCTTGAGGCCAGGGGTTCAAGACCAGCCTGAGCAAGAGTGAGACCCTGTCTCTGCAAAGATAGAAAAATTAGCTGGGTGCAGTCACACACACCTGTAGTCCCAGCTACTCAGGAGGCTGAGGCAGGAAGATCCCTGGAGCCCAGGAATGTGAGGTTGCAGTGAGCTGTGATTACACCAGTATGCTCTAGCCTGGACAACACAGCGAGACCCTGTCTCCAAAAAAGAGAGAGAGAGACAGACAGACTGACGGGGTCTCTCTGTGTTGCCTAGGCTGGACTCAAACTCCTGGGCATTAATTTCTAATTTAATTCCACTATGGCAAAGAACGTACTTTGTATGAGTGGAATCCCTGGAAATTTAGTAAGACTTGTTTTATAAGCCAGAATATGTTTGGAGTATGCTTGAAAAGAGTGTGTATTCTGCTATTGTTGGGTGGAGTATTTTACAAGTGTCAGTTTGGTCAAGTCGTTTGATAGTGTTGTTTGAGCCTTTTATGTCCTTACTGATTTTTCTGTCTACTTGTCCTATCATTTATTGAGAGAGGAGTGTTAAAATCTGACTATAATTGTGGATTTGTCTCCTTTTCCTTGCAGTTCTGTTGGGTTTTTTTTTTTTTTTTTTTGAGACAGAGTCTTGCTCTGTTGCCCGGGCTAGAGTGAGTGCCGTGGCATCAGCCTAGCTCACAGCAACCTCAAACTCCTGGGCTTAAGCAATCCTACTGCCTCAGCCTCCCGAGTAGCTGGGACTACAGGCATGCGCCACCATGCCCGGCTAATTTTTTGTATATATATTTTTAGTTGTCCAGATAATTTTTATTTCTATTTTTAGTAGAGACGGGGTCTCTCTCAGGCTGGTCTCGAACTCCTGACCTCGAGCGATCCACCCGCCTCAGCCTCCCAGAGTGCTAGGATTACAGGCGTGAGCCACTGCGCCCAGCCTCTGTTGGGTTTTGCTTCATGTATTTTGAAAGTCTGTAATTAGGTGCGAAAAACATTTAGGATAGTTACATCCTCTTGATGAATTGACCCTGTTATCATTATGAAATGACCCTTTATCCTTGACGATATTCTTTGCTCTGAAATCTACTTTGTCTTATATTAACATAGCTGTTCCAGTTTTCTTTTGATTATTTGAATGTATCTTTTTCTGTCCTTTTACTTTGAACTTATTCGTGTCTTTATATTTAAAGTGTGTTTCTTATATGTAATATGTAGCTGAATCTGCTTTTTTATCCAGCCTGACAGTCTCTACCTGTTATTGATAATTGGGATGTTTAGACCATTCACATGTACTGTTGTTATTGAGGTGATGAGGTTTAAACTTGCCATCTATTTGTTTTCTGTGTGTCCCATCTGTTCTTTGTTCCCTTTCCCCCTCTTTCTGCCCTTCTTTTAGATCAATTGAGGATTATTCATAATTCCATTTTATTCCCCTTTGTTGGTTTGTTAGCTATAACTCTGTTTAATGGTTGCTTTAGGAATTATAGGACACATCTTTAGCTTATCACAGCCTACCTCAACTGTTATTGTACCACTTCACATATAGTTTAAGAATCTTGGCCAGGCATGGTGGCTCACACCTGTAATCCCAGCCCTTTGGAGGCCAAGGCGGTAGGATTGCTTGAGGCCAGGAGTTTGAGTTTGCAGTGAGCTATGATGACACCATTGCACTCTAGCCGGGATGACAGAGCAAGACCTTGTCTCAAAAAAAAAAAAAAAAAAAAATCTTAAACAGTGTACTTTCGTCTCTCTCCTCCTGGCTTCTCATACGTTTTGCTATTTTTTATATATATATAATTTTACATATAATTATGTATAATATATAATTTAATAAATAAATAAATTTTTAAAAGATATCTAAATAACAAGAAAAAAGTCCTTTATGTTTATCCACATAGTTACCATTTCTGGTGCTCTTCATTCCTTTCTGTAGATCCAGATTTTTTTTTTTTTTTGAGACAGAGTCTCGCTCTGTTGCCCAGTTAGAGTGAGTGCCGTGGCATCAGCCCAGCTCACAGCAACCTCAAACTCCTGGGCTTAAGCGATCCTACTGCCTCAGCCTCCCGAGTAGCTGAGACTACAGGCATGCACCACCATGCCCGGCTAATTTTTTCTATATATATTTTTAGTTGTCCAGATAATTTCTTTGTATTTTTAGTAGAGACGGGGTCTCGCTCTTGCTGAGGCTGGTCTCGAACTTCTGACCTCGAGCGATCCACCCGCCTCGGCCTCCCAGAGTGCTAGGATTACAGGCTTGAGCCACCGTGCCCGGCCAGATCCAGATATTTATCTGGTATCATTTTCCCTGTACCAGAAGGACTCCCTTCAACATCTCTTGTAATGCAAATCTGATCTAGTGATAAATTCTCTCAGCTTTTGTATGTCGGATAAAGTCTTTAATTTGTTTTTGTTTTGGAAGGCATTTTTCTGGGTATAGAATTCTGGGTTGACACCATTCTTATCCGTATGTAATGGGTCTCTTATCCTCTGGCTGCTTTTAAAAATCTTTCTTTTTTGAGACAGGGTCTCACTCTGTCACCCCAGCTGGAGTGCAGTGGGCAGTGGCATGATCATAGCTCACTGCAGCCTTGAGCTCCTTGGGCTCAAGCAATCCTCCTGCCTCAGCCTCCAAGTAGCTGGAACTAGAGGCATGTGCCACAACACCCAGTGAATTTTTAAATTGTTTGAAGAGATGGTGTCTCACTGTGTTGCCAAGGCTGGTCTCAAACTCCTGGGCTCAAGTGATCCTCCCACCTCAGCCTCCCAGAGTGCTCGGATTACAGGCGTGAGCCACCGCACCTGGCCGGCTTTCTCTTGTGTCTTTTTTTTTTTTTTTTTTTGAGACAGAGTCTCACTCTGTTGCTTGGGCTAGAGTGCCATGGTGTCAGCCTAGCTCACAGTAACCTCAAACTCCCGGGCTCAAGCAATCCTCCTGCCTCAGCCTCCCGAGTAGCTGGGACTACAGGCACGCACCACCATGCCCAGCTAAGTTTTTCTATATATTTTTAGTTGTCCAGATAATTTCTTTCTATTTTTAGTAGAGATGGGGTCTCGCTCTTGCTCAGGCTGGTCTCGAACTCTTGACCTCGAGTGATCCTCCCACCTCGGCCTCCCAGAGTGCTAGGATTACAGGCATGAGCCACCACGCCCGGCCCTCTTGTGCCTTTTTAAATAATTGTTTTATTTATGTGTGTTTGTGCATATGCCTGGGACATGCATGGATATGGTGTAGTTTCACATGAAATAACAGTAGTTAATGAAACACATCTCCCGTTTGCCCTTCTCCCCTCAAGCTCCCAATGCCCTCCCTGCCCACACCCTTTCTCCAATTTTATGTTTCTTTCCAGAGGTGGTCTTCATGAATAAAGGTGTAGAAATAAGTGGCAGCATAGTACCTTCTTTCTTCTGCACCTTGTTTTTTGTTTTTCATTTAACAAGTTATTTTCAAGTTATTCCATATTAGTACGTGCACTGTAAGAGCTGCCGTATTCTTTTTAACGGTTGCATAGGGTTCCATTGTGTGGGTGCACCATAATTTATGTAACCTTTCCCCTTTAAAAGACTCTAAGTTGTGTTTAAACTTGTGCTATTATAAACAAGGCTGCAAAAGCTATCTTCATTATGTGTGTATTTTAATATATAAATTTCTCACATGGGCAACTCTATCTACAGGATAAATTCCCAAATGCAGAAGTGGTATGTCAAAGTGTTTGTAGTTTTGAAATGTAGGGAGCTGTGACTAAATTGCTCTTCAGAGAGATTGCACTGACTTCTATCCCCACAGCAGGGTATGAAGCTGTATGTGTCCCCATACCCTCCCCAACAGTTTGCCAAACTTTTTATGTGCTTGTATTTTTAAAATAGTGGTTATAAACACTGTATCAAAGGGTCACCTTTGTGAGGGATGACAGTAGTTGCACTACATTTGTTTGCTAGTAAACTAAGAAACAGTGAACAAAGATTAATTCCTTTTTATTTATGATCATTTACTCAGTTCAGTCTACAGACTTAACCTATGCCTGGTCCTAGGGGTAGAAAGGTCTGTGACTTGGTCCCTTCCCCCAGACAGCTTGTCGAATGGAGGGAGACACAGAAGAGATAGCTATGATATGGCATGTGTTCTGTTGGAGAAAATCATATAATGGAACAAGGAAAAGTGTTGCTAGAATGCTCTTAGGAAGTGTTGCCAAGGACTGTTGATTATGTTAAACTTGATGGTGAATGCCGTTCTGGAAGCAGCCCAGGTGGAGAGGAGGAAGTTGCTCCTGCTAATGAGCCAGCTCAGGGTGGATGCTGTTAGCCCAGCCTCATCTGGAGCTCGAGTCTGCACCTCCCTGCAGAATTACCAGGCTTCATGCAGGAAATCAGCAGCCTGTGATTGGAGGGCTGGTGCGGGTTGGGATAATGAACTTGGTAGTGTCGGCAGAGGTGATTGGCCGGGCCCTGCTGCAGTGAGAATGCAGACTGGATGCTCGGGTCCTTGGCTTGGGTGATAAGCGAGGACAGCTGAATAATTGGGAGCTCGAAGTTGCTTCTGCCTCCGTGAGAGGTCTGCGTGGCTGTCGCTTTTTCCTTTTTTTAAAAGGAATCCAAACATTTGATCACCGTCACCTGCAAAAGTGAGTTTTAACTGAGGAAACTCCAGCTGCTTTCTCCTTACTGCCAGCAGCCCGGCAAGGCTCCCTCAGAGTGAGCTACTTCTCAGGCCAGGCACGACAGCAGTGCTGGCCAATCTGAAAAAGCAGGAAACAGCCCCTGCATGCAGAGAGCTTCCAGCCTAGTCTTCCAGGCCGCTGTGTGGCCAGAGAGCCTTGGTATTGTGGTCACATTCCTCAAAAGTGAACAGTCACCATCGGCGGCGTTTGGAGGAAGCTGTGATGTTGCAGATGCTGTGGCATTTTCTGGCTAGCTTTTTCCCTAGGGCCGGGTGCCAAGACTCCAGAGAGGGGAACGATCATGAAGTCAGAGGCACCCCAGCCCCTGCTCGGGGAGACCAGGTATCAAGCTTTCTCGTGAAACAGGATGGAAGGGCTGAGGCCACGGAAAAGAGACCCACCATTTTGCTGGTGGTTGGACCTGCAGAGCAGTTTTCTAAGGTAATGGTAGCTTCAAGGGAACCTCCTAGTTTAGGGGCTGATCTGGGTTCGTTTTTCTGGAATAAAACTGGGGTGTGGGGAGGAAAGGAGGACTCGAAATCAATTTGGTACTGAGGAGAGGTGTTAGGCAATGAAGAAGCCCACAGAATTCAGTCCAGAATCTTTCCCTGGCCACTGTTAAAGCTACATTACCCATTTGATCATCCCAGTGTGGCTATTGAGGGAAAGAAGGTTGAATTCAAAAGATTTGCGTTAGCATTTGTCAGTTTGGCCACAGAAAGGCATTTGAAAGTAAGGGACAAACTATTAAAGTGTGTCTTAGCTTAACTGAACAATGCAAGGAGGACAAAGCCGAAAGGGCAGAGCATGCACCTGGAAAGTTGAACCCAATTGCCTGGACCTGGGAGGTGCGGGTCCTGGCATCCTGAAGGTCACGTTCCCCTTGCCTCGGTAGAACCTTCTTACCTTTGGGTCCAGAAGGAAGGGCGAAGGGGTGGGGCTGGGTCCCAGGAGAGGCTAGAGCCTCAAGGCATAGAGGCTGGCACCCCTCTGGGAACAGCCACAGCCACCGTGGGTCTGCCGCGTACAGGGCCTTTCATCCCTGCAAGCCCTTTGGTCCCTCTGAGCGTGGGTTATCACATCAGGGCTTAAGGAGACCCAAGGTAAGTGGAGTGCCCCCATTTCCTGGATGAGGAGCCTGAGATGCAGACAGGTTAAAATACCTTGCCCAGAGTTAAATGATTAAAGAGAGGTAGAGCTGAGATTTAACCCCCAAATCTCCAGCCTGAGCAAGAGCGAGACCCTGTCTCTACTAAAAATAGAAAAAATTAGCCAGGCGTGGTAGCGCACGCCTGAAGTCCCAGCTACTCGGGAGGCTGAGGCAGGAGGATCACTTGAGCCCAGGATTTTGAGGTTGCAGTGAGCTACAATGATATCACGGCACTGCACTCTACCTGGGGTGTCAGAGCAAGACTGTCTCAAAAAAAGAAAACCCCAAATCTGTCTGGAACCTGTGTAGGGGTGCGGCCCTTTGATCAGATTCAAATTTTATGGAACAAATATGTTCTGGTCGCACTCTGGGATCTGGAGGGCCATGACGCCGCAGATTCCCCACCCTTGCCAGATTCCTCAGGATTAGAAGGAAATTGCCGTTTGGCTGAAATTTCTCCTGCCTGCAGCAGGAGTGACCTTGTTCACCTCCTAAGCTTTGGTTATTTTCAATCTTTTCTCTTTACTCTGGATAAAAATCAACCAGAAGGGAAGGAGATTCTGCCCTGTGTTTTGCATATCATAGATACCCCAGAAATGTTTGTTGAGTTGAACTGCTACATTCAAGAAATAAATGTTCATTTTGTCTTGGCTAATAGGGACTTTTGATGTAATAACAACTTTTGCAGTCGTGTGGGCATTGAGGAGAATCCTTAGTCTGTGATAAGCCCTTTCTGGGAGCCAGGGGTCTCATGGAGTCTTTGTTATGCCTGAGATGTTCGTGTTCAATGTGTAAGGAGGGGGTGTCACTTTCTGCCTTTTGCTCATTTTAGGCAAGATCAGAAATGGCGGTGGCGCTAGCTTTTATGAGGAACGTTTATCCACACACCTGCTTGCCCTATGGCCTGAATTGGCTGGCTGCCTTTGAAAGTTACCTATTTTTGACTTTAATAATTAACTGCTCCATTTCCCAGTGTCCTACGCACTCCTTGCCAGCTCTGCCCCAAGGGGTTGCCTCAGGGTAGGACTTTCTGTTCTGAACAGCTTAGTCCCTGGCCTGCAGAAGCAGGAGACCCACACCTTTTACTGGCTCCGTTCAATATCGGGTCAGCTTCCTGGTTGGGGGGAGCAGCTGGTTGGTTGAAGCAAGGTAGAAAGCACATCTGGGCAGCACAGACTCAGCAGGTGAACCAAGAATTGGAATGGTGGGAGCATTGGTGCAGCAGGCATCCTTTGCTTCTACTGGGAAGAGGCCTCAAGGATGTTGTGAAAACATGTTAGAGAAGTTCACTTTGGTTCCCAGGCTCCTCCGTGTCCCAGAAGCTCTATTGTGTTTTGTTCTCACTTCCCCTGTTTAAATATGTCTGCTAGTGAGTCAGGTTCCTGCAAGCTTTTATTCTAGGAATTGGTCCAGTTTTTCCCTTTATCTTTGTCTTACAGTTGATCTGCAGTTGGAGAAGAAACCTCTGGAGTGGGAGGTGCCCTCAGCGGCATTCAAGCTTTCAAATCCTGAGGGGCGGTCTTCTCAGAAGCTCGGGGAATTTTGCTCATTGTGTGTGTAATTGCCAAGTATAGGCAGGCAGGTTTCATTGGAAACCAGCTACACTGGGCTGTCATGGCAACCCAAGCATCAAATGACACTGTGGCCACCACCACCAATGAGGTTTGAGAGCCTTAAGGGTGGGTGGGGCTTGAACGCAGTATGCTGGCGAGGCGGCTTCTCATGTTAATATTTCTGGCTTGGTCTGAGTCATTGCAGAGGAGTGGGGAGAAACTTCGTGACCTAATGCTACGCTCCCAAAGGCACTGTACCTGCCCTGCTCTTACTCATGGTATTCCGGCCCTTACAGGAAGCCCCTGCTTGTTTTTGGCAGGTAATAGACTAGTAGAACAAGGAAATCTTGTGGTGGCACTGGAGATTTGCTGTGAGAAGATGTTCAGGAGAGGACCTGCTACTTTACAGACTAAATGAAATCTGATGCCACTAAGTCCTAAGGGATCTAGTGTTGCTGTGATTGTTTCCAAATACTAGTCATAGAAGTGGACATCGGAGGAGAGGAAACAGGTAGATCTGTGTCACAAAGCTAGAATAAGTAAAGAGAGCAGAGTCGAATTGTACACAATGCATCATATTATCCCCAGATCTTGGAGAGCCAGGAAAGCCGGAGTGAAACATCAGGAATGAAACACAAGGCCTGCTTTCATTCTTCCTTATTGTATTTTTCATATGGGTCTTCAGAAGCTGTGGCACAAAGACAGTTTTTTGTTGTTGTCTAAGGCTCAACTTGCTTAAGTTACACCTCTCCCACACACCTGCCGCCTCCCAATATAAAGGCGTAATCCTCAGTGTCAGGCTCACCGGCATTCTTGGGAACTGAATTCTAAAATCTCCTTTTGGCAGTGTTGCTTTGGGGTGCTGTTCTGAGTGGACGTTGTAGCAAGAGCCCAGCCCTGGGTGCGAGGGTTAGCCCTGCAGGCTTTGGAACCTGGGAAAATCAGGTCATCTCTCTAGGCCTGTTTGTTCAACTCAGAGATTAAGGGATGACCCCAGAGCCCCTCTGGACCCCATAGTCTACAATTCCAGAAGTATAGCAATGGCCCCGGGTGCTGGACACCTAGAGATTGGCTCATTTGGGACGAATTCTCAGTTTTATTGTGAAAATGGAGTTCTGGTGGCCGGGCACAGTGGCTCACACCTGTAATCCTGGGAGGTCGAAGTGGGAGGATCGCTTAAGCTCAGGAATTTGAGACCAGCCTGAGCAAGTTTGAGACCCTGTCTCTACTGAAAATAGAAAAATTAGCCAGGTGTGGTGGTGCCTGCCTGTAGTCCCAGCTACTTGGGAAGCTGAGGCAGAAGGATCACTTGAGCCCAGGAGTTTGAGGTTGCAGTGAGTTGTGATGATGCCACTGCACTTTAGCCAGGGGTACAGAGCTAGACTCTGTCTCCAGAAGAAAAAAAGAAAGAAAGAAAATGGAGTTCTGAATTACCTATGAAACTCAATGGGATAGGTGGTTTAAATAAATAAGCAAACACCAACTTAAATTTATCCAATGAAGACATTCTGTGGGACCCAATCACAGCACCAAAATAAAAATAATTTGAACCCCTTAAAACTAACACTGGAATCTATGTTAGCATTATAAAATAATGTCTTGACAGGCACATGCAGAACACTTAAAAGAACAGCAATACTCTGGGTCTGTGTAGAGCTTTGTTATCATCAAGGAGATTCCATTTTTTTCCCCCTAAAAAACAGTTGTTCTTATTTGATAATCTTTAATAATTTCTCCTTAAAATACAGGGTATAAGTTTCATTCTGGCATTGTTTTCAAGTCTCTTCTCAGATTTGTTTCATAAATACATTATACAACTCAGTGGTACAGTTATATTTACCAAAATTATTTGAAAAATATGCTTTTATTAGGAAACAAAATCTCTAATTAAATAAATTAATCAGCCAAAATATTTGCTATTCTGTATTAGAATGTCTACAGTCATCACTAAAATGAGATACTTCAACAGATTTGTGTTATTTTAATTTCAGCGGCAAAAGTGAATAATATAACAAAGGAAAGCCAGCATTTTAAGCTCTTTTCTTTATAAATGTGAGCCTCATTTAAAATATATCTTGTTCAGTTGGATGAAATGCCCTGACAACTCCATCGGCAGTTGCTCAGAAAAACAGGCCTTCATCGAGCGTGGTCATGTGTGTGTTCCTTAGGCTTCGAGGCCAGCTGTGCTGATTCCTCATTTGGAAGCTGCTCATAAAACACTTTCTGTAATCAAAGCAAGAGGTTAGTTCCAGGCAAGGAGGTCCAAAGGTTTGAAGCAACAGCCTTCTGCCTTCAAGGACCCCAATAGTAGAGATAAGACGTGTATTAAAATAGCTCCAAAGCAGAACATTCTGGATTGGGCAGCTTAGGAGACAGCTGAGTATCTTGGATTTAGCAGAGGCTGAGCAGGGCCTGCCTGGGTAATCCAGAGCCGCCCCAGCAGACCTGCCCCCAGCATCATCCAAGACCTGCTTTTACAGAGACACCGTCAGGTGTTTTAGAAGGGCCAAAATGTCTTATCACTCGTTCCATAATGTTGTACATAAGCTTCAACCCTTTTAACATCGTGTTTATGAGTTAACAAAAGGCTTTTTAGTGAATTAAGAAGTCCTTCTAATCTTGCTGATCCCCAAACGATAACCACCCATTTTTATCCCTCCCGAGAGTGAAGATTTAGTCTATATTAGGAAGTGGCGCTGTGGAAGGAACGAGTTCTCGTTTTGGTGACGTGGTCTCTTCCTCCGCAGCACTGATCTGTGGGGAAGGAATGAGGCAGAGAACGCAGGCGGCCCTCACGGGATCTCCCAGTAATGATCACATCTTTCCGGGACCTGAGATTTACTCTCATCCACACCTAAAAGGGCTATTCTGGAGCCACAGTGCCCCGCAGAAGTTTCTGTGATCATGGAAATGCTCAGTGACCATGTGTGGCCATAGAGCATTTGCAATGTGGCCACATAATTGAGGAACTGAGTTTGTAATTTCATTACCTTTTAATTAATTTAGATTTAAAAAGCTTCTATTTTGAACAACAAAGTTCTAGGCCAGAAAGCTCTGACTAGACTGAGCTCTCCAGTGGACGTGGGCATTGAAGACTGTGGGTCTTAGGAGAGGCCTTTGCAGGCCCCAGATTGATGCCTCTGGGGAGTCCCTCAGCACAGAGACCTTTAGCCTCTACTGTGTCTTCTTCCCACCCCGTCACATCAGCTCCTGGGTGCTTCTGGACCCCCGAGTGAAGACTGCAGGGGAACGAGCTGGTTCCTAGGTGCTCACATGGCAGAGTGGCCCGGGAAAGGTTTCAAGGCACTGAGTACAAGTGGGTTGTGGAGGGCTGGGGGTTCCCCAGGGCAGGAGCCAGCCAGGACCATTCCTAGAAGGCCGTGTGTGACCAGGACAGCCTGCACCCCCAGCTCCCCTGCTGGGCCCAAGATAGGGTCCTCTTTCCTGGATGGCCGTGGACCTGGCTCCTATCCTCAGCCTGTCTTCAGTGAGCACTCAGTCTCTCTCCATCCACTGAATTTTCCGTTGGGAATGATTTACTAAGGGGAGAAAACTGTTGTATTGTGTGACGTGTTTGGAGACCTTGTATGACAACAGGCTGTAGGCTGTTTGTTTATTTGGGGGTTGGCAGCCAGGGGGTGAAGGTTTGTTTGGGCACAGTGTCTTGCCTGTCTCTGAAGAGTTAACTACGGGAAGGCAGCAGGGGAGGCAGCAGGTGACATCAGTCCTGATCTTTGCACCTCTCGCCTTGAGCAACCCGACACCGCCTTCTACTCAGGGCTCTGTGCTCATTGGTGCTGGCGAGACTTGCAGTGGGTGGGGTTTTTTAATTAAGTAAAAGGGCAGGGCTTAAGCAACCAATGACAGGTGTGGCCGGCGTATCTTGTGCGAGTTAACTGGGACTAGCAGCATTCGCACAACTTGCTCTGGTGGCAGTGGCGGCCAAGCGCCAGGCAGTCCAGCAGGATGCTCTGCCTGTGCCTGTACATGCCGCTCATCGGGGAGGCCCAGGCTGAGTTCCAGTACTTCGAGTCCAAGGGGCTTCCCGCCGAGCTCAAGTCCATCTTCAAGCTCAGTGTCTTAATCCCCTCCCAGGAGTTCTCCACCTACCGCCAGTGGAAGCAGGTGTGTGGGGGTGACTGCGTCGCCGGGAAGTTAACCAGGGTTTGTTGAGTGAATAGCTGAGTGATGTTAGGGATACGCATGTGTGAACTATCCCCTGCCAAGAGGAAAGAATGTCTGAAATGTGGGAGTTTTTCTACCCAGCCATCATGTGGCTAGAGCCAGCAGAAGGTGCATGTTACGAGAGTGACTGGTTTTCACATGACCTCCACGGAAGACTGGGATTCTATCAAAGGCACTTGTGGGAGGTGGACTATGGGAAAGGAGCCTCCTTTTGCTGGGGATGGGGGATTTCCTGAGCAGTACAGGCCTGTGCAGGGGCCTGGGGGTGATCCCGCTGCTGCTGGGGGGCAGAGGCAAGGAGCACGTGTGAGGGGGCGGCAGAGCCTAGGAGTGGGCACCACTGCTGCAGAGTGGAGCCGACACGCCCCAGGAGGGCTGGAGCTGAGCCTGGTGTGGAGGCCAGGGCAGCCTCTCATGTCCGGGTGGAGCAGGGACGCAGCAGGGACTGTGACGTTCTGAAGATGGGGAAACTGAACGGCAGAGTCTGGGGATCACTTGCCTTCTCGACTTCCTTGTTCATCAGATTCTGCTGTCCTCTGGTGCTCCCGATGGCAGCGGGGGTCAGACAGGGTGCACTGGGGGCAGATTTTCATGTCCAAGGAAGTTAATAAAGAAGTCCCGGTCCCTTTGAGGTAGAAGCAAGCACTTTGAGAATATTTTGAGATGAGCTGCAGCAGGCACATCCTCGAGCTGTCTGTATCACAGCACCTGTCCCGGTAAGGCGCAGGGACTGCCTGGGGGCAGGCGGCCGGGTACCAGAGAGCTCCATGCTTAATGTTTGCCTTCTCCCTAAATGGCACGAAGACTTATTCCCACTCTTGTCAGAATCTGGAGTTGTTACCCTGTAGGTAATTTGTATCACTCTAAGAGAGCACAATGTCCACAGCAAGCTAAACATAACCTCAGATAGCAGATGAAATATATACCAGCATCTGTCCCACATTCCAGCCATGCTCCACACATTAGTCTTTTGATCATGTCAGGTCACAGGGTGTCTGTCCTGGCCTCCCTCCTCAGCGTGGCTGAGGAATCACAAAGAGCCATCAAGTGGTTCAGGGTCTCGTCTGAGAGAGACTGTGATTATGATCCTTTGAGAACTCGAGCAAGCCACCAGTCTGTCGATCTCTAAACCCCAACTGGCTCAGAAGGCTTTGGGACCCACGTTGATTTGTGGATAGTGAATGGATTTCTTGCTAAGAGAATTGGGGAACACAGGAAAACTACAGCCATTCTCCTTAAGAGATTCTGTTTGGGTTTTGGGCTCTAGATTCAGGGTGTTGATATGTCGGAGTGACTCACATTTGTCCCCCACCTTCTGGAGATTAGACTGTAGAGTGGCAGGAGGATATGCAGGGAGGAGGTTCGGG
Organism: Lemur catta; assembly: GCF_020740605.2. Lineage (NCBI taxonomy): Eukaryota > Metazoa > Chordata > Mammalia > Primates > Lemuridae > Lemur > Lemur catta. The sequence goes on along the minus strand of NC_059137.1, from coordinate 7,482,973 downwards.
AGCCCAACAGGCCCAGCTTGAATCCCGCCCACCACTTCCCTAGCTATGTGACCTTAGGTAAATACACAGCCTCTCTGAATTCCTGTTTCCTTCTCTAAAAATGGGGGAATGATAGTACCCATCTCCTGGGGCTATTTGAGAGGAGTCAGTGAGTTACTAGAAGTAAAGCATTTAGCACAACTGGGGCATGTGCTAAGTGCTAGTGCTCAGGGGATGTTTGCTCTTTTGTGGAGAAATTCCAGTTGCTGAGCACCCAAACCCACTTACAGCTATTGAACTAAAGCCACCTCCTAAGGCAGGTACAGTGTTTGGGAACCTCATGGCCAAGGAACAGGGTCTCTCAAAGCCTTCTTGGGTCACTAAAGGACTACTAAGTGGAGCTGCCCTGGTTTTCAGTGGCTGGCTGAGAGAGCAGGGGTTGGGTCTATCATGCGGCTTCCCTGAGACCAGCGATTGGTGGTGCCATCAGCACATACCCAGGAATAGTTTCTCGTGGCCTCTGCAGCCTCCAGAGTGCTCCTTGGCAGAGTTTCTGCCAAGCAGGCATTGGTAGGGTCTAGCTCTGCCCCATATTTTCACCCTGGCCACCAAATTGTTCTTGGACCAATGCCACTTTTAGGTAGAAAAAGAGCAAGCTGCAGAGTTCCCGATGGCATCTGGGGTCCAGTGCCATCCCCACATCTCAGCCAGGAGCTGTGGGATTGGGGCCCGGCAGCAGGGACAGCACAGCAGGGGAGCCAAGCAGCTGACCCTGGCTGTGCAAGAAGCAGGTTTCAGAACACTGGGAATGAGAACACGTCACGCCGCCCCATGGCCTGTCTGGAGGTCTCCCCCTGCCCTGCGGGGGCTGCTTTCCCTCCTTTTCTTGTGAGGGAGGCAAGATGGGTCCTTGCTTGGCTTCTGGCCCACACTTAGTGCTCTAAGTGTGGCTGTGGCATCACAGTAAATCGCCATGGTGGCTTTGGGAGCAGAACAGAAGCGTCTTGGGTCATTAGGGCCACCTATGTTCACAGATTGGCACAGATGTGTCCTGGGGAAGGTGCCCCCGCTCCTGCCCCAGGGACAAGGAAAGGTTGGTACATGAGCTTACTTTTTTTTTTTTTAATAGAAAATTGTACAAGCTGGAGATAAGGACCTCGACGGGCAGCTAGACTTTGAAGAATTTGTCCATTATCTCCAAGATCATGAGAAGAAACTGAGGCTGGTGTTTAAGAGTTTGGACAAAAAGAACGATGGTAAGTGTTGCCTCCAGAGCTGCCGGCGAGCCCGGCCTTGGCCTCCCTTGTGCCCAGCTCACGCTCAGGGCCCTTGTCGTTGCAGGACGCATCGATGCTCAGGAGATCATGCAGTCGCTACGGGACCTGGGCGTCAAAATATCTGAACAGCAGGCCGAGAAAATCCTCAAGAGGTGAGTGCCCAGCGAGCCGTGTGTTGGTTTAACAAAAGTGTAACAAAAGAGAAGCTCTTAGACTAGCTCTGTGATGCCACTATTCACTGTACTGGCCCAGTTGCTCTGAACGTGGCCTTCTTGTGGTTTGAAAGGATGAATAAGTAACCCCTCCCGGAGGCCAGCCTCGCCCCAGGTTTGCAGGCCAGCGCACATTTGAACTATCACAAATCACCTGGAATTGTGCCCGTTCACCAGTGACCTGTGAAAAGACTAGTTGGGGTTGGGGGTTCAAGTAGGTGAAAGGCCAGCAGGGAACACCTCTGCCCGTCCAGGAAGTGGGAGGGGATCACCCCGTGGCCAATCTGAGGTGGATTTCCCAGGCTAGCGATTTGCTCTTAATGCTCTCAGATCTGCCCCAAACGCTAGCTCCCTGCGGAGGGCTGGTTGCTGGGAAATCGCACGGACTAGCCCTAGGAGCCGGTTTCTCTCCTGGCTGAGCCTTTCCAAAACCCTGCAGCCTGGGTGCTGGCTGGTCCTCAGGGACAGCAGCCCCCGATGCCCGCTCCCTGGGGTCATTCACTGTGGAGGGGCCCGTCCTTGTGCTGTGCTGTCCCCTGATGTCCTGGGTGTGTGCTTGCTTCACTAACATCTGCTCTGAGCACTTACTTGTGTTTCTCCTCTCTCCTCCGCACTCTCCTTTGTCTGTCTGTCAGAATACGAACGGGCCACTTCTGGGGCCCTGTCACCTAGTAAGTATCCGTGTTGCCCAGTAACTGCCTCCCTCCTCTGTGCCTGATCAGAACGGGGTTCCTGCGGGCCATTATACTTCTGTCTCTGTGCAGAGTGGCAGTGGAGTCACCTTGCCCTTTCTCATCAGGGGCAGAGGCACCTTCTGTGGCTTCCTCAGTGGCCACGGCGCCTGCCCTTGGCTCGCTTGGAGGTGGGAAGTACAGCGGCCAGCGGGGGCCTGCTTAAGTAACATGAGCATCCTTGCTGCTGTCTTGCAGCATGGACAAAAATGGCACGATGACCATCGACTGGAACGAGTGGAGAGACTACCACCTCCTGCATCCCGTGGAAAACATCCCCGAGATCATCCTGTACTGGAAGCATTCCACGGTGGGGACAGGCCCACCCGCTTTCCCCAGCCCCGCTCACAGGGGCCCCTTGGCCCAGCATCAGCCAGTTGTCCCCTCCCCTGCCAGTCCAAGGGAGCCATCCACATGCGCCCCCAGTTCCCACACGCTAACTGACCTGCCTGGGCCCCATCGCTCTCACACGAGCCTCCCTCTGCCAGGCATGCCCTCCGTCCCCACATGCCACTTGCTCTTTGTGGTCCGTTTCAGATATCCCTCCTAATGCTTGTTCTCCTAAAGCCCGCCTGACCCTTCCCCACAGGGGCACTAGGGGAAGAACTACTCTATACAGGGTATATAAGTGGAGCTATCAGGTGTCCCCCGCCCATTTTGGTGTCGTTTATCTGGCAAAAAGGACATCCTCACAGTCGCACACTTGCTGCCCTTCTACCCCATCCACTGTGGTTTCATAGTCAGAAATCTGGGTCCACATCAACCTCCCTGCCCCTAAGCCCCTTCAGCTTGGTCGTCCCTCTCTGCCACTCCTTGTTGAGGTCCCACTATGTGCAGTCTTATCCCCTGGACCGTCCACTCTGGGAGAGGAGGCCGGAGGTACCCCTCATCAGCCTCCTGCAGTGCCAGGCCTGGGCTAGTTGGGTGAAATTGCGTGGACGGCTCCGGGGGGGAGCAGCTGGCCTGGTCTGTGGCCTGTGGCCCTGGCTCTGGTCAGCCCGGATGCCGCCCCGGGAGAGGGTGTTACACAGGCAGCAGGCCCTCATATTTGCTGAGTCCTTGCGTAACGTTCGCCAGCATGATCTGGTTACACTGCAGGTTTCAAAGCTTTCACCCCTGACTCGGTCCTTTCAGTGCAGCTGACTTGCGGCCTCACTGCCAGGCCTTGGGAACTGTTCGTACAGGAGCCCCCGGGCAGCGCTGGCAAGGGCGAGCAGTTTCATAACTGCTCCCTTCCAGGTGTGCTCGCCTCGGACTCCATGTGGCCTCTCCAGGGCCACAACAGGGACGAGAGCTTTGCCACCTTCACAGAGTGAAGGGGAAGGGCCCCGTCAGCTTCCTACCCAGGGTCCTTGGCGCTCTCACGGTCCTGTGGTCCCTGGGATGGAGCCGTGCAGGAGGGTGGACGGCAGCAGGTGCCCGCAGCCTCGCCCGAGTGACCTGAGTAAGGCTTGTGTCATCTTTGCGGTCTTCCTCACAGATCTTTGATGTGGGCGAGAACCTGACGGTGCCAGATGAGTTCACAGTGGAGGAGCGGCAGACGGGGATGTGGTGGAGACACCTGGTGGCAGGAGGCGGGGCGGGGGCCGTATCCAGGACCTGCACGGCCCCCCTGGACAGACTCAAGGTGCTCATGCAGGTATGCAGGCGAGCAGGCCCCACACCGTCCGCCTTTGCCTTGGGCCTCACTGGTTGGTTGGTTTGCCCTCCCCTGGCTGGGGCCGTGCTGTGGACCCAAACTTTTCTAACCCAATAAATTAGATTGGAATCATTGCTCAGCCAAGGGTATCATTAGATCTACCCTAGGTGACCTTTTGCGCATAGCAGATCTAATTTTATCTGAGGCACTTAAGCCAGACGTGTCATTACAGGGGCTTAACCCGGACAGATGAAGCCAGTGAGATTGCGGTGAGGCAGGAACCACTTCCTTATGCACATCTCGTGTAGGGCCCGCCCTGTGGTGGGGGCGGGGGGTGGGTGTGAGCAGATCCTCCCCTGACCCTGATGCCAGGGGGACACAGTGCCATCACCTTGGCCAGGTACCCAAATCCACGTCCACAAGACAGAGATAAGCTGCGCTGAAGTCAGAGCAGATTGTGAAACTGACCCACATGATGACATTCTGGTGGACTTTGGTGTCTGCCTGAGCAGTGACCCGCCACCCCCTGTCCCCTTGCTTGTGTCTAGCACTTTTTGTGCCAGGAGCCCTGCTCGGAAAAGGCAGCCTCCTTTCCCCTGGGCCCTGGGTTAGAGTGGACAGGTGTGAACCACATGTGAACCGAGGCAGGGAAGCTGAGTGGTTCAGGGCAAAGAGCTCTGGGCTTGGACCCTGCCCCAGCCCTTGCCTCCGCCCCTCGGGCAAGGCTTTACCTCCTGGGACCTCCCTTCATCCATGAAAACGGGGACTGGAACAATTGCCTCATCGGTGTGTGGTTTTGTTTGTTTGGTTTGGTTTGGTTTTTTGAGACAGGGTCTCACTCTGTCACCTGGGCTAGAGCGCAGTGGCGTCATCATAGCTCACTGCAACCTTACACTCCTGGGCTCAATCGATCCTCCTGCCTCAGCCTCTCAAGTAGCTGGGACTATAGGCATGTGCCACCACACCTGGCTAATTTTTCTGATTGTTTTTGTGGAGATGGGGGTCTCACTCTTGCTCAGGCTGGTCTCGAACTCCTGACCTCAAGTGATCCTCCCGCCTTGTCTTCCCAAAATGCTAGGATTACAGTCGTGAGGCACCGCACCTGGCCGTCAGTGTGTTTTTTTTAACAGAATTCCAGGAATGTTGCAGAGTAAAAGCGGTCCCTGGGTGAAGTGGTACAATGCCTGATACAGTATCTGGGTGACAGAGCAAGACCCTGTCTTTATAAAAATAAATACATAAAAAGTAAAGTAAGAGGGTGGGCGGCAGGGGATAGAGACCAGCTATGGTTTGATCACTGTCGAAGCTGAATGTGGTTCCTGGAGGTGCATTACCTATTTTTTTCTACTTTTGAATATGTTTGAAATTTTTCTGTAACAAAAAGCTCAAATTTTTTTTTAAATAAGCCTGTGCTTTTCCGTGGATCAGTTTTTTTATTTCAAAGAGTGGTCCTTGTGAAGATGTTTAGCACACTTCTGGCACACAGTAGATGCCTGGTAATCTAGCTGAACCTAACTTAGCCATGTTTAAGTCTCGTCATGCTGAGTTCATCTGCAAAACACCAAGAAGGAAGCCCCTTCCTGCTGGCCAGTGAGAAGAGGCTCTTGGCAGGAGGATGGCAGCCCACGGGCCCCACTAGGTTGTGTCTGACCAGCTTGTTCTTCCTCAGGTCCATGCCTCCCGCAGCAACAACATGTGCATCGTTGGCGGATTCACGCAGATGATTCGAGAGGGAGGGGCCAAATCACTCTGGCGGGGTAACGGCATCAACGTCCTCAAAATCGCCCCAGAGTCGGCCATCAAATTCATGGCCTATGAACAAGTGAGTACCCGGCTCTCTAGGGAGAGCTGCCAGTCTGCAGCTGCTACCGGCTTCCCCTGGGCTGAGCTCTCTGAAACCTGAAGCCAGTCATCCTACCCAGGGGACAGTGGGCGGGGCAGGAGGCCTGGGCCTGACACTGGCTCTGCTGCCAGTTCCACTTCGGGCCTGTTCCTTCCTTTTCTGGGCAGCATGAAATGTGCCAGGGATGCCAGGTCTCATCCAAAATGTACTGGCTCCACGGGGGAAGGGTGGGGCAGGGGCAGGGGCCCAGTCTCTGGATGCATCCGGTGGTTTTTCTCTTGGTTCTAGATCAAGCGTCTGGTTGGTAGTGACCAGGAGACTCTGAGGATTCATGAGAGGCTTGTGGCTGGGTCCTTGGCAGGGGCCATTGCCCAGAGCAGCATCTACCCGATGGAGGTGAGGGGCCACCTTCCTCCTGGGGCGGCGGTGTGCATGGGGCTGGGCTGAGGAGTGGGCTGTGCTCATACTTCCTGTCGCTCCCCTTCTGCAGGTCCTGAAGACCCGGATGGCCCTGCGGAAGACAGGCCAGTACTCAGGCATGCTGGACTGTGCCAGGAGGATCCTGGCCAGAGAGGGGGTAGCCGCCTTCTACAAAGGCTATGTCCCCAACATGCTGGGGATCATCCCCTACGCTGGCATCGACCTCGCCGTCTACGAGGTGAGGCCCTGGGCAGATTTGGAAACCCTGTCCTGCCCACACCCACCCACTGGCGCCCTCCCTGCTGGACCATGGGGCTGGTCAGCACAGGAAACAGCATCAGGGACTGCTGCTCAGCCTGGGTCGCCTGCTCATGGCTCTCCTTCACCCTCCCGCCCCGGCAGCCCCAGCACAGCTCCCGTGAGCCCGCCAGGGTCTGCATCCCAGGGGCTCAGCAGGCAGATCCCCAGAGCATGTGGCTCTCAGGGGCTCACGGGCCCACAGGCCCCCAGCAGCCTCCAGACAGACCACAGAAGTCAGGTGTTCTGTGTAGGGAAGCTCCCTGTCATGTCCAGGGATCCCAGTGACAGCAGAAACAAGGGCAGGCAGGCCAGCAGCTCACTAAGGCCCAGGCCAGGCTACCCACTCAGGTTACAGTGGCCTTGGGGATCAGTGACTGCCCCACCCCAGTCTCTCTGCCTCCCCAGCTCTTCCTGGGGCTCATGCCTGCACCCCCTTCCCCGTCTAGACGCTCAAGAACGCCTGGCTGCAGCGCTATGCGGTGAACAGCGCTGACCCCGGCGTGTTTGTGCTCCTGGCCTGTGGCACCATATCCAGCACCTGTGGCCAGCTGGCCAGCTACCCGCTGGCCCTGGTTAGGACCCGGATGCAGGCACAAGGTAAGGCCGGTCCTGGGCCATTCCTAGGAGCCTGTCTCCAGGCACGGTGGGGGGTCGGGAGGTGCAGACAGAGCATCTGACAGGTGGCCTTTCGTGCAGCCTCCATCGAGGGTGCTCCACAGGTGACCATGAGCAGCCTCTTCAGACAGATCCTGCGGACTGAGGGGGCCTTCGGGCTGTACCGGGGGCTGGCCCCCAACTTCATGAAGGTCATCCCAGCCGTGAGCATCAGCTACGTGGTGTACGAGAACCTGAAGATCACCCTGGGTGTACAGTCACGGTGACGGGAACGCAGCCACACCGGCAGACCCCCTGATCCCGGCTGTGGCCCCGGGATGTACAGCCACCTCATTCTGTGAATGCGCCAACACTAAGCTGACTTGCGCCAAGCTGTGAAAACCCTGGGCCGAACCCACAGGGAGGGGTAGGGAGAGCTGGCAGGCCCATGGGCTTGTCCTGCTGACCCTGGTGGACCCTTCCGTTGGTTCCAGAGAAGACCCATGGGCATTCCTCAGGGTCCAGGGGTCAGCAGGACCCAGGCTCGCACACCTGAGGACAGGACATCTCCTGCAGCGCCTGCCAAAGAGTGAGCTTGGAGGCCAACTTAGTTTTTCCATCTTGTCCTTGCAGCCAGACGTTGGCTGCAGGCCCCCCGCTCCCCGGCCTGCCGGGTGCTGCCCTGCGCCCCTCTGCTTCCTTCCTCTCTGCCGACGTGGTGCGGTAGGAGGAGGGCTGCCAGCCCGCGCCCTCCCTGGCCCTCTCCCCTCAGTCCATGGTGAGAGGTGAGGCCAGTCTGACACCCAACCTACAGGGTTGACACTGACTCAGCTGGGCCGTGAAAGGAAAGGGTCTGGCTTCTGAGCCCCCTCACCTGAGCTGGCTACCGAGCTCGCCCGCAGCTGAGCGCTGGGAGCACGTGTGCACTCAGTGGGCTTCACGGGAGGCCTCTGCTCCCTGCTTGGGGCCTCCTGGACTCTGTCAGGACTGTCCTCACGCGGTGGCATGAGGGCAGTGGAGATCATGTTCTAGAGTGCAGGGCAGAGTGTCTGCATGCCCTGGTGAGAGAGAAAGGTGTTGAAGGCCTTAATTACGTATTGTTGGGAAAAGGGTTTTGTGCAAACAGACAAGCTGGACAAATCCGCAAGTTCTGTGCTTCCGGAGGGAAGAGCAGGTCGTTTGGCCGACTGCATTAAAGTCCTCTTCTGATGCCCCTGGGGACTTGTGTCCAACCTCCCTTGGGGCAAAGTGGGACCAGCCTCACATTCCACTTATGTGACATGTCACACTGCTTGGAGCCTATTTATTTTGTATTTATTTGAACAGAGTTATGTCTTAACTATTTTTATAGATTTGTTTAATAGCTTGTCATTTTCAAGTTCATTTTTTATTCGTATTTATGTTCATGGTTGATTGTACTTTCCCACACCACCGGGTGGGGAAGGAGGGGTCTCGGGAGGGACCCTTCCTGCTGCCCACATTCAATGTCATGTCCAAAGAAATTCCTGGAGACAGAAGGAGAGGCAGGTCCTTTGGCCTGGGCAGGGCAGTGCTTCCCCCCAGGGAGCCTCAGGAACCTGGGGTGATGGGGGGGGAGAGTGGGAGAAACCTCAGCCTTGCAGGCAGAAGTCCCGTTTCCTGGACTGGAAGGATGCCTTTATTTCAGCCTCTTTGAATGACAAGGCAGTGAGGTGCCTCTCGCTGTGAGTGTGTGGGGGGCTGGAGGAGGTGGGAGCCAGCTCCACCCCAGCCCTCGCTCAGTAATGCTGGTCGGCGTCACAGCTGCACTTCTTGCCACCAGCATGGCCTGACGGGAACTGCGACAGGATGCACAGACCAATGCAAAACTGTTATATATATTATATATAGTTATAACTGGAACTTGTCAAATTAAAGAATTGGAAGTTATCATTTAAAACAGCCTTCTAATAAAGTTTCAAAGCTGACGGAGCCAACATTTTTCTGATCTGGGCTTGGGTGGTTTGGGGGCATTTGTAAGTTAGAAAATAAATCCATTTTTCTCCTCTGAAGCCCGGGCAGCCCACCCTCATTTGTGGGTGTTCATTAGATTTGGGGTGCTCTCATCAGAGCCCCAAGTCACCCTGTCGGGTGGTCCCTCCTCAGCCCTCACGAGACTCAGCCCGTCTTGGGAAAGGCCATCCCTCCCTCTATGGAAGCACCATCTTTACGGGGACACTGCCGGGCTCCTCTCCACCCTGCTGGCTGTCCCTCTGTGGCCTCAGACCCTCCTCTTTGCCCACGCTCCTGGTGACCACATCGCTCTAAAGATTGCTTTCACCATCTGTGTGCACATGACCCTTGTTTTATACTTAAACTAACTCCAGATACATCAATCCAACTACAGACTCCACATCTCCACTTAACCAGCTAACAAGCATCTCTTAGGTTTCCCTCCCAAATCTCTTTTCCTCATCCCAGCAAATGGCAACCCCTTGCTTCTAGGAACTTAAGCCAGAAGCCTGGGAGTCATCCTGGACTCCATACTTCCTGCTCATTCTAGGTCAGTCCACCAGCAAGCCCTGTCAGCTCTTACCTGCAAAATATTATCTACAATCCGACCACTTCTCACAACCTCCGCTCCTGCCACCTGGTTGAAGACAGTCATTTCTTATCTGGACAATTGCAAAACCTCCTGCCCCTGTCTCTCCTCCTTCCCTCCTCGCACACTAAGCCCAAATGACCCTCTGAAAACCCAAGTCTGGTTCATGTCACTCAAAACCCACCAATGAATAGACCACAGCCTGGGAGAAAATCTTTGCAGTACAGTATATAATAGACATTATATATACAATCTAATAGGATCTGTATCCAGAACATATTAACTCCTGTAACTCAAGAAGAGGACGACCCGATTAACAACTGGCAATTCACAAAGGAAGATGAGCACTGGTCAATAAATGTGAAAAAGGCTCAGTACTGTCAACCGTGCTGCCTACCTACTTCCACTCCTGGTTTCCTACCTGCTCCTTCCCCTGGGAGTGTAAACTCCACGAGGGTGGGGGCAGCTCTTGGCTTTGTTCACTGCTATTCCTGCTGCCTGGAACAGTGCTCAGTGAGTCCTCAACACCCAAATGTTTCTTGGCATGGTGGCAGACTGTGCCCCCGCCGAGGTCCCCGGAACCTGTGGATGAGGTTCCACAGCAAGGGGGGACCAAGGCTGCTGATCAGCTGACCCTGAAACAGGGAGAGCGTCCTGGGCCACCCAGGTGGGCCCAGTGTGGTCACAGGGATCTCAGTGCGGAAGAGGGAGCAGGGGAGCCTGTCCGGGCTGTGTGACCTTGGGCAAGTCACACCACCTCTCTGAGCCTGTCTGCTTATCCCTTAGATGAGGAGAGCAAGGCTCACCTACGAGGGGTGCTGGGAAGTGGAAATGAGGCAGGAAATGGGACGGCTGGTCCTTCACTAACAGTTTCACCTCCCAGCAGCCTCCGTCCTCCAGGACCCACCACACGGAGCGACCGCCCTTAGTCCTCGCTGGCCTCAGGCCTCTGAGAGGAAATCTGATGCCAACCCGGGAGCCACCTGAACTGCGCAGTCTGTCGGGTCCTCCTTCCCGAAGCTGGGGCACTGCACGAGCAGGCCCTCAGCCCTCAGCAGCTCTAGAAGGTGCTGCTACTGCCACGTGCCCACTTTACAGATGAGCCAACTGAGGCTGTAGGAGGGGAAGGGGCTTGCCCAGGGCCTCCCTGTGAGCAGGTGACAGGGCTTGGGTGCAGATTGGTGGCCCCTGACTGGCACGCTGCCAGCATGGGGGAGAAGATGGGGTTGGCTCTGCCAGGAGGCAGGGAGCCACTGCCCACACTGGCCCACTGGCAGGACCTTCACCAAGTAAGACATGCTCAAGGGACAGGCATCCCTCGCCTGGCCATAGGAGGGTGGCACCTGGTCCCTGGCTGCCTCCCTGGAGCCAGGAGGCCATAGAGAACCTGGGAGATGTGGGGCATGCCTGCACCTGAATCCTGGTTCCCGGTGGTGATCCTGGGCAGGTCTCCTCTCTGAGCCTCAGTTTCCTCACCAGCAAGAGGGACACCATAGCTTCCCTACAGCCCGGGGGGGAGGGACTTGTCCATGTTCATGCAAAGGATAAATAAATGTTAAACCGAGATTCAAACCAGCTTTGTTGACTCTGAGGCCCATTCTCAACCCAGGCTCAAGGCTGAGCTGCCCGCAGTCCAGATCTCGCTGGTCCGAGCGGGCTGGAATGTAGGGGAAAGGCGGGAAGAGGAGGGGCCACGTGCCGGGCCCAGCTGCCCAGGCCTGGACCTTGGTATCTGCCCTCAAGGGCCCAGAGGCAGCAGGAGCAGCCTGCGTGGCTGGGCTTGCTGGGAGGGGCTAGGGAGGGGCATGGTGGGGCAGAGGAACCAGGAATAGCGCCCCCATCCTGCAGATGAGTAAACTGAGGCCAGAGAGGGCCTGAGGCCTGCCCCAGTCCCCAGGAGCAAGATAACCTAGGCCTTCCGCTCTGGGCTTCCCAGAACAAGGGGGCTGGCTGGGAACAGCCACAAGGAGATAGGCTCTCATCTGCTATGGCCGGTCAGTACAGCCCCTGTGGCCCAGGAACGCCATTGTCTCCACAGCAGTTGAGGCTGACAAGAGAGGAAGCGACCCACCCACACCAGCCAGTGTGGGTGCCCCTGGCTGAACCCAAGAGCCCAACCCCCAGCCCCCCATCTTACAGAGGAGGAAACTGACAGACTGGAAACCTGGGGACTTGCCCAGGTCACCAAGCCCCCTGCAGCCACTTCTCTTCCCTGACTACACTTGGCTTAAGACATTTGTACCACTGTCCCAGGGCAGCTGCTGCCGGTAACCACAAGCCTGGTGACTTAATGCAACACAAATGTCTCTTACAGTTTGGGAGGCCAAAGTCCGGTCGGTTTCACTGGGCTGAAATCAAGGTGACAGCAGGGTGGTTCTTGCAGGAGGCTCTCAGAAGAGTCCGGTTCCTCACTGCCTCTGGCCTCAGGAGGCATCTGCACTGTTCAGCTCGTGGTCCCTTCCTGGCACCTCCAGCCCCAGGGCTTCCGTCCTCACAGCTCGTTTAGTATTTATGCATTTATGCGTGTGGTCAATTAGGATCAGCTGAAATTAACTCATGCCAGGGTCTCCCTCTGCCTGCCTCTCAGGACACTGTGATCACAGGGCCCACCTGGACAACCTCCCCAGCTCAAAATCATTAACTTCATCCCTCTATTAATACAAATTCCCTTTGCCCCATAACGTAAATTTCACAGGTTCTAGGGCTTAGGACCTGGATATATTTGGGGCCACTCGTCAGCTCACGACAGCACTGTTCCCCGTCAGACACTCCCGCCGTCAAAATCCTTCCCACTCCACTGGTTAAATAAACCAGGGAGGCCGGGCACCGTGGCTCACACCTGTGATTCCTCACTTTGGGAGGCCGAGGCAGGAGGATTGCTTGAGCCCAGGAGTTTGAGGTTGCTGTGAGCTAGGCTGATGCCACGGCACTCACTCTAGCCTGGGCAACAGAGCGAGACTCTGTCTCAAAAAAATAAAAATAAAATAAAAAAGAGAAACTTACCTAGACAGAGAGGAGCAAAATAGCATTGTGATTAAGATCACAGACGCTGAAGCCAGGAGGTCTGGCTTCAAATCTGGCCTCTGCCACTTACTAGCTGTGCCACATTGGGCAAGTCACTTAACCTTTCTGGTGCCTCAGTCTCCTCATCTGTAAAACAGGAATATTTGTGCCTACCTCCTAGGGACGTTGTAAGGATTACATGAGGTAACATCTGGAAAGTGCTTGAAACAGTGCCTGCCACAAAATAGACCTCATTTAACTGTTAAATATATACAAAAATATATATACTAGGTATATTATACATTAATTAAATATATGTCTATACGTGTGTACTATACAGACTACATATATAAATAAACTATTAATACATAAAAAATAAACTCTACTCCAAAAATATTAAAAGTGGTCAGGGACTGAGTAATTTGTGTCATCTTTTTGTTTATCTGCAGTTTCTATTTATGTACAATAAACATTCATTACGTGCATAATCAAAATGAAATTTTTCAAATTTAACAAGAAAAGCAAACCAGAATCCTCCCCACGAGCCCTCCCTGCCTCCCAGCGGGGCAGGATCCTGCTGTTCTCAGGACTCTTCCCGTCCTCACTTCCCGGAGCTCTTGACCCTGAGCCCTGGGAGCCCTGGGAGCCCTGCGAGCCCACAGGGAACGCAGCAGGGAGCGTTCTGAGTGGACAGCAGACCCCATCGGCTGCACAAAACTGCCCTCCAGTGTTGACTCTGTGTAGCATCGTCCCAAACACCTTCCCTTCCCTGACCTCGGCAACCCCTTAGAGGCCATTTCACAGGAGGGATGGGGCTTGCCCAGGGTCACAGCAGGCAGCAGCAGGGTCCCAAACTCAAGCCTTCTGCCACCACCAAGACCACAGGGCACATACCGCGACCTGAGCATGACAATAATGGGGCAGGGGTTTCTGGCTTGGGGTCCTTTCCCCTGACAGGCATGTTTTTTCCTGCCCGCTCATCTTCGGACTCTTTTCACAAGTGGGCAGTCAGTATCCTGTCAGTCCCTGGGTGATAAAAGCTGCCCAAAGGGTCTATCCTGGAATGGCCACAAGGTGGCAGCACCAGGCCTTGCTGCCATCTCCTACAGGCTTCGCAGACTCTGGCGCCCCCTGGTGGTTGTGGGAAACACGCCAAGCGGCCTGCAGAGAAACATCTGTTGAAACTGAGGCAGAGTCGTCACCTCTTAGGAGAGGGATACCTGGGAGAAGCAGGTGGGTCCAGGTGGTGACCCAAGGTGGCCTCAGGCTGACTGACCATTCTCCAAACCCAGTTACAGGGAAGAGGTCTGGCTGGCACAGCCCTCGGACTTTTCATCAAGGTGGAGGAGGGTGCAGACTCCTCCCTACCCGCGCGGCAGCCCCGGGAAGGGGCCCCTGTCATGACAGGCCCCTGTCACTGGCAACCTTATGTCCTTCTGCGAAAGGCGAGTCTGTGAAGACGGGGAAAGGGGGGATGTCTGGTGCTGGGGCCTGGCCCGCACCCGGGGCTCCCACGTGAGACCTGAGCCTCCGGGGAGGCCGCGGGTCGGAGCAGGAAGGGCAGGGAGCACAGGGCGGGCTGCAGGGGGGACCCTCCCCGGCCACCGTGTTGTGGATGGAAGGTGGACACCGTGTCACAAGCTGGGCACCTTATATGCTGCATTTGGGGAATCTGGGACTGAGACAGAGAGAGGTGACAGCCTCCTTGTGCAGCTGGGAAGGTGGCAAGTAACCCTGGGCAGGGTCTGAGGAGGCAGTAAAAGTGAGAGGTGGGGAGCCAGGATGGAGGGTGGTGGGATGGTGGGGTACAGGGACAGAGGGGTACAGGGACGGTGGGGTATGGGGACGGAGGGGAACGGGGACGGTGGGGTATGGGGACAGTGGGGTACGGGGACGGAGGGGCACAGGGATGGAGGGGAATGGGGACGGAGGGGAACGGGGACGGTGGGGTATGGGGACGGAGGGGTACAGGGATGGAAGGATGGAAGCATTGAGGGAGGGCCCTCCCTTGGCACCCCATGGCATTCCTGGCCTAGTTCCTGTCCTACTGAGGTTCTGGGGTCCACAGGCCACCCCAGGTCCCTGGAGCAAAGGCCCCTGGACTTAAGGCCTGACCAGTGAAGCGGGACCGGCATTGTGGACACCCGTTGGCCCCTCAGAGGTGGCTTCCACAGCCTCAGACCTGGCTCTCCGCCTCCTGCAGCTCAGCGCTCCCAGATGGCACACGGGCGTGGGCTAGTGGGCTACGGTGGGTCCGGGCAGCGCTACCCTCTGCAGCCGTCAGAACAAGCTGGTGCAACAGGTGCTGACAAGGTGACATGCCCAGGATGGGACTGAGAACAAAGCAGGTGGCAGACGGGCCCTGCAGGAGAAACTGAGGCCACAGACCCCACAGCCATCTGCTTCCAGATGTCCCACTGTCTGTCCCCCCAGGGTGCTCGGCACACACTTCTACCTTACTTGAATGTTAGTTATGATAGGAAACGTGAGTTATTTTTGTTTATAAAACTATAAGAAAATAAAATTTTAAAACCTTCTCGAGATGGGGGTTACCTGAGAGGGGGGCTGCCCAGTCAGACCCAATTGCAAGGGCCCAATGGGTGGCATTTAGCTCACTGGTCACCTGCCTGGCCCTGGAGGGCCCCTGGGCAGGCCACCACGCGGCTCAGTGAAAGCGGGGGAGCAAGGGCGCCGCGCTCTCTGCAGCTTGGTGCTCTGGTCCGCAGAGCAGGGTCGGGACGGCCCCGGCTCCCGGGCATCATCTGTGCACCCGACCTGTGTCTTGTCATCGGACACTCACAACTTTCCCAAGAGGTGAGACTATGGCACGCCCACCGGACAGATGAGGAAACCAAGGCTCGGAGAGGGGTGTCACTGCCCAGAGTCCCACGGAGGGTGAGGGGGAGACCTGGACCTGCCCCGGGCCGTCTGTGCCCCACCGAGGTACCCTGGAGTCTCCTGGGCTGACGTCCCCACACAGCACTTGGCCACACATAACAGCACCTACCACGAGAGCAGCAAACCGTTTCTTTATTGCAAACGTGACCCACCCCCCCCCCAGGAGGCACCTGGGAAGAGCCGGAAGCAGGGAGAGCCAGGTCTCCCCAAAACAAACCGTCCTGCTGCCCTGCCAAGGGGAGGAGTGTAGTCTGCCCCCCTCCCACAGGGTGTAGCCATGGAACAGCGACTCACAGCAGCAGGGCAAGGGCTGGAGGGCACAGAGGCCCTGGACAAGGAGGGGGTGGCTTTGGGAGCTGAGCAGGGCTGGGAGGGGAGGTGGTCCCTCCTGACCCTCGTGAATGGAAACAGCCAGGCCCTGTCCCCAGCACTCCAGGGCCCAGCGGGCACTCAGTGTTAGACGTGAGGGCGGGGTGGTGGGGTGGGCAAGAGGCAGGGTGACCCCCGACACACACACACAGCATCGCCAGTGCTGGCCCTGGTCCCCGCAGTGGGCCTCTCCTGCCGCCTTCTCCCTCCTGTGGGCGGGGACACTCAGTGCACTGGGGGGGCCTCCGCGATGGCCTTCTCCACCCGCAGGTACCAGGGCTGGATGCGTGTGTGCCGCATCAGGTCGTCGAAGGCCTCCAGGCCCTCCATCACCCGCAGGACGCCGTACACCGCCTGGCGTGGTGATGGGAATGTGTCACTGAGGCCACTGGCTTGTCTTCTGCCAGCTGTGTGCCCAGAGGCCTGCGTCCTCCTCTCTTAGGGCCTGTGACCCACTGAAGGGCCAACTTTGCATGTGGGGCTTTGAGGAGGCGTGTGGGTGGCTGCAGGTTTTGCAGGCCTTTCCTTGGGGACAATGCCCTGACACTGGGGAGAAGAGACCCCACCAGCCAGTTCCAAGACCCAGGCCGCCCAGGCCACGGCTTCAGGGATGGGAAGTGACGCCAGACCAGGGAGATGCGTCCTGGGACGTTTGCAGGGGAAGCCTGGAGCCCTGGGCCAGGCAAGGCCGGCCTGAGGCTGAAGCCAAGTGCAAGAACAGGGGCCCTGGTCACGCCGCCGAGGCCTCTGGATCCAGCCCGGCCTGTGCCGACGCTTTCCCTGAACTTGTCACTTATGGGAACCAAGACAACTCTGGAGCTGGTTTTTCCCCTAAGCCACTCCGAGGGGGTTTCTACCCCGACATCAGATAGGCAAGTCCTCTGGTGAGACGTGGGCATCGCCCGGGATTCCCCCCCCAAACCGTCCCCACCTCGGCACACTCACCAGATCCGCGAGGTTCGGCTTCTGGCCCCCCATGAAGGGCCGGTCCTTGCCCACGGCTGCCACCCACTTGTTGGCGGCCTCATAGAGGTCTTCGCGCACGTCCTCCCGGAGGTGGTGTCTGGGCAGGGGTGGGGAAAGCCCGTCAGGGGAGCCCCTTCCCCCAGCCAGGGAGAAGCGGGGGCCCCCTCCAGGAAGAGCGGGAAGGCCTGGCGCCAGGGCGGCCCCCGGTGAGGGATCGCAGCTGCAGGGGCCTCAGGGAGCCTCTGCCCCCGATGGGGAGACTGCTCAGGAGGGGCGGGGGACCCGACCAGGGAGAGAGAGGCACAGCGGGCCGCAGCCCTGCTGCCCGGGGTCGGGGACGGTCAGGAGCTCTGGGTGCGAGTCCTGGCCTGGCCATGCGCCGTGAGGATTTTCTAGCCTTCTCTGGGCCTCAGTCTCCCACTGAGCTCCTGGGGGATCTGATGGGATCGGCACAGCTCATCGTTTGGGGGCTCGAGCCGGCAGGCCGCGGCCACCCACAGGCACAAGCACACACTCACTCATGCGAGCGCACCGTCACCTGCTCTTCAGTCGCTTGCTGATGAGGTACATGGCAGCCGCGCCCATGTACTTAGCCACGGCGCCTTCCACGGCCCCGAACTTGCCCTCGCGGACGATGTAGTCAAAGGAGGCCAGGGCCTCAGCGGGCGTGCGGTACACGTTGGGGGAGATCAGGTGCACCAGCCAGTCGTCTGCCCACTGCCGCCACTTCATCTCCTCCCTGCGCACACGGGGAGGACAGGGACAGTGGGCGGGGGGTGCTGGGAGCAGGGTGCGTTCCCGAGAACGTACCCCCATGCACGCAGGTGGGAAGCTGAAGCCTGGGCAGGAAGGTCTTTCCTGACGCTCAATCCAGCCGTGCCTTGGTCTCTTGTGCCGCCCCCCCATGGCATCTCGTCCCCCTCTGAAGCAGACCCCAGCCCTGGCCCCTACCCCGCTGACCCCAGCCCCACTCACGTCCTCGCCTCCTTTCCACTGTACATTTGCTGGGCCTCCTTCTCGTCTAGCATGAGCCAGTACTTGTTGCAGAACTCGGTCACCTCCTTACCCTGGTCATTCATGGCCTTCATGGGTGGGTAGTAGGTGATGATCTCTTCCAGGGGCTGCCTTCAGAAGACAGCCAGAGTCTCACCCACCTCCCTCCACCTCCTATCCACCTTGGCCACCCAACCCAGCCTGACCCACCCAGGCTCTCTACCCTCTTGCAGCAAGAGGGATTTGGGGTAGACACCAGCAGCACTTCCCTGATGGAGGGAGATGCGGGGAGGCAAGGAAGCAGGGGGTCTCAGAGCAGGATGCCCGTGGCCCATTCTGGACACTAAGCAGCAGCCCCACGCTGCTCCCAGGCAGGACCAAGGTGGGACCTCCCTGGAGAGAGAGGGGACACAATGTCTGCCTCGGTCTTGGAGGGGCTCCTTACCCAGATACCAGGTAGGTCTTGAGAGCGCTGATGATGACGGAGGAGTCATTCAGTTGTTGCTGGAAGAACAGAGGGTGGTTTAGGTCGGAGGCTCTAACGGGCGCTGGCGGGAACGCCCCAGGCGTTCGGCAGCTGGGCACTGGAGTCTGGGCATTGCTTATCCGTCTCTGAGGGCCGCCCCCAAACCAACGCCTGAGTGAAGGAGACCCAAGCATGGCTAACGGGCAGGAAGGTGCGCGGAGGCCCGGGGTCCAGGCCCCAGCCCACTTGTCCACTTGACCTCCCATGCACTAAGGGGCAGGGGGGCTCCGGGTGCTACACACTGGGTATCAAGCACTGTGCCAGGCACTTCACATCTGCTGTCCCTGCAACCCAGAGCACGGTCCCCTGTGGACTAATGAAGAAAGCCCAGAGAGGCTAAGTGACTTGCCCCAAGTCACACAGCTAGCTAGCATGGGTGAGTCATCCCTTGACCCCAGACCACCCTGCCTTCAGAACCCAAGTTGTTGAGCTCCGCAGTGCTGATGTTGCCGGGAGGGAGGGGCCTGCATCTGTCGGGCACCTGCCGTACACTGGCCACTTCCCCCTCACAGCCCTCAGCAGAGGCCTAGGGGTCCCAAGCTCCTTCCAGGGCTGCAGAGCAGGGCCAGGCTTGGGGACGCTCTGGGACAACTCAGGACAGGAGGGAGGTTGGCTCCCCAGAGGCTCACCAAGCTTTCTCCTTCCTGTGCCATCAGGATGGGCACCTTCCTGTAGGAGGAGAACTTGATCTCAGCCCTGCGCACGGGGTTCACCTCCACCACCTGATAGGGCAGGGAGTGGAAGTCCAGGAAGGCACGGACTTTGCTGCAGAAGGGACACGTCTTGTACTGGTACAGGGTCAGCTGCAGGCGGCTGGACAGGGAGAGCTGCGGGCAGCAAAGGGAGGCGACTTTTGAAGCGTGGTGCCCCGGGCCCAGTCGCTGCCCCCAAGCAAACGTGCTTCTCAGGGAGCCTTCTGAGAGGACCCTGAGAAAATCGGGAGGAATCGGAGGTAGGGAAGGGCTCATGGAGTGGGCAGCCTGGGGGCAAGCCCCCAGCTACCATGCTCCTCAGGCAGGAGGCCCAGCATTTGCTGAAGGTCTGTGCAGGAGGAATCATCCAGTTTCTAACACTAGACAGACACCTCTGCTCCCTTCAGTCCCAAGGGAACACCAAATAGCCCAGGGTGTGCATGACCCCACATGCAGAACAACTGTTCCAGCTTGGTGGGCTCCCTCCACTCCTTCAACCCCAGGGGGCTCTGGGTGAGGGGCACAGCTGGGCTTCCACCCAGGCCAGTGTTTGCCAGGGTGGGGTCCAGCTCACATCTCCAAAGGGAGGGATGTATCTGGGCACAGGAAAGTCCCATGGGATCCTGCTGCTTGTTCAAGTTTGAAAGCCACAGTGTGATCACTTCCCTCAATGTTCCGGGGGGCAACGGGTGGGGCCACGGAGTTAGGCAGGGGCCGGGGGACACAGGTTACTCCACTCCCCTCTCACCACCCCGGTTCCGCTGGGTCCAGGAAAGGGGCATCTGTGGCGGGGGGGGGCCGAGCAGAGAAGGGCTGCAAGAGTGCAGGGTATAAAGTGCCTCAAGGGCAAGTGAGCCACCACCTGGGGGGTGAAGGGACACCTCCCTGCCTCTCCCTGTTTTAGGGCCTGAGTCTAAGGCTCATCATTCCCTAAAAGTACTACTGCTGCCGCTGCTGCTAATTAAATATACGTCTTTAGAATTGGGGGGCAGTGGGGAGAAAGATAAAATGTTTGGGAAGTCATAACCTGTGAAAAAGGCTTTCTCTTTTCTGTGATCTCCAAACCTCTTAACCAAAAAAGCCTCCTTAAAACGACAGAAAAACGATTTTATGAAAAATAGAACGATTCTAGGTAGCAGGTATCAACAGCGCCCCCATTTTACAGTAAAGAACGCTGAGGGTCGGGAGACTTAAGACCAAGTCACTTGCCCAAGGTCACTATCGAGCAGAGGAGGCGACCCCTGACCCCACGGGGTCCCGGGAGTCCCAAGCCTGGCGCTGACCCGGCGCCCCCAGCCATGGCCCTGCCAGGCCTTACCTGCGCGGCTGAGTGCTCTGCGCGGAGGTCCTGGGCGCGCAGGTGCCACCGCGCCGTGTGGTACAGTCCCAGGGCGCCCCCGAGGGCCAGCGCCACCGTCCCCAGCAGCCGCGGGCTCCCCCTGCGGACGGCGGCGGCGGGGCCCCGGCCACCCGCCGCCCCCGCGAAGCCAGCCCGGCTCTGCGCAAGGAGCAGTGGCCGGGGGCGGCCGCCCAGCCTCCAGGCCAGGACGCACCGGCCGGACCACAGCGCCCGCGCCGCCAGGGCCATGTTCGCTCCGCCGGCACCGCGGGCGGGCGCGCAAAACGCAGACGACCGAGGCTCGGGCGTCCCTTAAAGGGCCAGGTCCCCGAAGCTTGGCGGTTGCCCCGGTAACGGCGACGCCGAGGGGCAGCTGCAGCTTCTTGGGACTGGGCGCCCGTGCCCGGCGCCCAGGTGCTAAACACCCGTCAGGGCAACAGAAGCAACACAGGGACGCTTGGGGGTCGCTCACGCCTCCGCCTCTGAAGGTGTCTGTGCACGGGGCTCGGCGGTGATCCGGCCTAGCGGGGAGTGCCCGCGGCCCGGCCGCCCTCTGAGCGATGTGGCTGTCCGTGAGAAGCGCTCAGCCACTCCTGCTTCATGCACCCATTCGAAAGAAATTAAGCCTTTCGGAGCGTCCGGGCAAGGGCCCTGGCTTCCGGTCACTGAAGGCCGCTAACACGGCCCGGCCGGGCCCCCCGGGGCTGCGGCGGCGACTCCGGCTCTTTCTGCCCTCCCGCTCCGCTGTACCCTTCCTGCTGTGACTCGAACCATAAAATTTTCCCGAACCCAGAGGGGGCCTTGGAAACCACGTGTCTCAGATTTCGCTCACGCGGAGCTATCGGCTAGGTGACCCAGGGGTCCCCAGGGACAGGATGGGCAGAGTAGGGTGCCAGGCTAACCTGCCACTCTGCCGGGCACGCTCGCCCTGGCTAAGCGCCCGGGCCTCCACCGCCCGGGCTTCTCCGCGGGCAGCCCTGGGACGGCCCCGCCCAGCGCCGGAGAGGGCCAGGGCTCGGGGTGGGCGGGGCTCATGATGGGGGGCGGAGCTCAGGGCGGGGGCGGAGATCGGAGGGCGGGGGCGGAGCTCAGGCCTGGGCTCCTACTGCCCTGCTGTGCCCAGCCGCCACCTTCCCCCGCGGTGGCTCCAAGTTCCGTCCACCGCCTGCACCTCCCGCGCGGCCCTTGCGGCCCCGGAGCCCGTTATGTCAGGCCTCAAAAAGGACCTGAACATGTTGGTGGAGGCGGGAGCGGTAGGCGAGGACGACGGCTTCAGGGAAGCAGGTGCCCCAAGGGGGCTGCTGAAGCGACCTTTGCTTTTCCAGGGTTGCCCTCCTGGGAAGGGGAGTTGTACCTGCTTGGGGGCTTGGAAGGGACTGAAGAGTCCCCCCCGAGCCGCCCCTCCTGGATCCCGAGTCGCAGGTGCTGTCTCGTATGCAGGGCGAGCACCTGCGAGCGGGTCCCTGGAAACCTGCGAGTGGAGAGTTGTGGGAAGCCAGCCCCGTTTTGCAGATGTGACCTGCTTTCAGAGCAGCCTCTTGCGTGCTTAAGAGTGCAGGGCTGGAGTGTGGAGAGAGAACCCTCAGCTCCCTTCTCACCTTCTCTAGCCTCAGTTTCCCCATCTATAAAATAGCAATAATGATTAGTGTTTCCTGCATTGGGATGTGTCAGGATTAAATGAGAAAATGATTGGGAAGAGGCTGGAAGCTGGTGACACTAAAGCCTGGGAGGGCCCACCTGGATGCTGCTCCATCCTAGCATAGGGTGATTCATCCTTTGCCAAATCTAGGAAGGATGCCCAATGACCAGCCCCTCTGCCAAAATACTTGGCAAAGTTCTTTCTCTTTGTCCTGGCCAAGACGACTCTTCGCTTACCATCCAGCGTTCGTTCTGCCTCACTGCCCTTGGTCCCTGCACTGCCTCTTCCTCAATTCCCTCTAGCCAGAGACCTCCAGTCTGTGGGCAGCACTGAGCACAGCCCTGCTGAATGGCCAGGGCCCCTCAGGGCTGAGCAACCAGCTGTGGCTGAGCTGGATGGAGCTCTAGGACAAAGACTGAGCAAATCTCAGGGGCCAATGGAGTTCAGGTGGCATGGAGCCCAGCCTGGGCTGTGAGGCCCGTTTTCTTGCCCGTCCCTCAGCTTCAGCCCTTCTCTGATTGGTCCCAACCCCATCCTCTACCTCAGCCCTGTCACTGTGCCACCCCTCCCCTCTGTCCCCTTCCTCCCTCTGCCCTCATCCCAGGGCTGAGCAAGTGGGCACAGCCTCCCCCACCATGGCCTGGAGAAGGGACAGAATGCGCCACCCCAGGCTGGCAGCTGCTATGGTTTGAATGTACGTGTCTCCCCAAAATTCATATGTTGGAACCTAAGACTCAGTGTGGCAGTATTAAGAGGTGGGCCCTTTAGGAGGTGATCAAGTCCTGAGGGTTCTGCCCTCACGAATGGGGTTAGTACTATTATAAAAGAGCCCAAGGGAACTAGCTAGGCCATTTTTGCTCTTCCCTCTCTTCTACCACGTGAGGGCACCTAGAAGGCGCCGTCTATGAGGAACAGGCCCTCCCCAGGCAACGAACCTGTGGACACCTTCATCTTGAACTTCCCGGCTTCCAGAACTATGAGCAATAGATTTCTGTTATTTGTAAATTGCCCAGTCTGTGGTATTTTGTTACAGCAGCAGGTATGGCCCCTGACCACTGTGCTCTTCTCTGTTGCTGACAGCTGGTACAGCTAGGCCGGACCCAGAGTTCTCACGCAGGAGAGAATCGAGCCTCTGTCCAGGCAGAACCCGGATCCTCCCAGCCCACAAGCCCCATTCTGGGCCATAACTTCTGTGACCTGCTCTTGTTGTCCGACCTGGTGGCCAGTCTCATGGACACATGGCCCTCCGTGGCTCTGTGACCTCACTGCCCCTGGTTTTCCTTCAGCCTCTCTGGACATACTTCCCTGTCTCCTTCCCCCCCTCTTCTGCAGCCTGCCTCTTAAGAATTAGGTTCCTGAGTATTACAGCTCTTTTAGAATTTGTCTAGCAGGTTTTCTGGTCCCCACCAGAAGACCCCCTACCCATGCAAAATAAATTTAAAATATGAAAAAAAAAATAGATTTAGCTTCCTGGCTGGGAGTGGTGGCTCACGCCTGTAGTCCCAGCACTCTGGAAGGCCCCAGCAGGAGAACCACTTGAGGTCAGGAGTTTGAGACCAGCCTAAGCAATAGCAAGACCTCGTCACTACCAAAAATAGAAAAAATTAGCCAGCCATGGTGGCTGTAGCCCAGCTACTCGGGAGGCTGAGGCAGGAGGATTGCTTGAGCCCAGGAGTTGGAGGCTGCAGTGAGCTATGATGACGCCACCACACTCTAGCCTGGATGACAGAACAAGACCTTGTCTCAAAAAAAAAAAAAAAAAAAAGTTTCTCAGGGTTCAGCTCTGGGCCTGGTACACACACCCTTGGCCACCTCTTCCTTCCTCTGGTTTCTGTCACACATGTGTCCTGAAGGCACCAGTCTGTGGCTTCAGGTCAGCCCTATCCTGATGCCAGGCCTGGCCTGGGTTTCCACTGCCCCTGGCACAGCTGGCATGTTCCCCGGGCACCCCCACCTCAGTCCAGGCACAGCCACCCAACCTGCCTTCTTTCCCACGTTCTTGTCTTCTGCTCCTGCTTCAGCAGCCTCCTGCAAGCCTCTGCCCCCTCTGCCAGTCCCCGTGCCGCTCTGCCACTCCTGCTGACCCAGCCAACTACCCTCCGTACCACCCAGGGAGGTGCCCTGACGCCCCTCAGCTGGTCCAGAACGCAAACTTACTATGTTGAGTGAAAGAGGCCAGGCGAGGAAGAGTACCTGCCATTCGGTTCCATTTGCATAGATAACACAAACTAGCCTACAGTGGCAGAAGTGGGTCGGTGGTTGCCTGGGGTGGGGAGAGCAGGGAAGAGGAGCTGGAGGGCAAGATTGCAGCGGGCAGGAGGAATCCTCAGGCTAGAGGAATATGCTCACCATGTTGATTATGGTGGCGGTTTTGCGGGCATGCATTTATGTCAAAACCTACCAAATTGCTCAAAAACCGCAGTGAAGGGGGGATGTCAAAGGACTCAGGAGCTCCCAATGGCTGAAGTCAAAACAATTTGAGCGACAAGATTAAGTAGTCTTGGGCTACGACCCAAAGTATAAAGTAAATATCTGTGAGTCTGCCAAAAGACAAAATTAAAACCAATTTAGTTGCAAGACCTTCGCTGACTTTCATTTGAGATTCTAGAATCGGGCAACACCTCGTTCCATAGAACATTCTGATGAGCTGAGCAGGAGAGTTGGTTTTATAGACAGGTAGGGCTGAGGAGGCAGGCTCAGAGAACAAAAAGCAGATTGATGGCTTCTCAGTTACTTTCCTTGTAAAGGTTACGGCAGAAAGGCTTCCATTTGGCTTCCATTTCTCACTCTCCCAATTCTGGGAAGGTCGAGTAAACAGTTTAGTTTCCTCTTGGTGATGGGAACTTCAGCATGAGTGACTCCATGTGATCTGGTCTGTCGGGCAGGGGTGCAGTCTAAACAGTTTAAACTGTCGGTTTTATTTAACAAGTCCACGCTAATGTGAATAAAGGATTGGATAAATAAATAAGTGAGGGAGAAGAGACAAACCTCCCGCAGGAGAACCCTAATGATTTCCTTAGATTCTGCGCCCACGGGAGATGGGCAGACTCCCCACTCCTTGGGGGTGGCTGTGTGGAGTGACTTTCTTCTAGAGAGCACAGTGTGGAAGGGCGGCGAATAAGGGAACAACTTTATGGTGACGAACACTTGATCAGGTCACCATCAACAGTGATAAGTCATGTTGACAGTGACGGCGTGTAGCCTTGAGACGGTGTGATGAAAATGGCACTTTGCCTCTGCGGTCTTCCTCCCTAAAAGCCAGAACTCCAGTCTCATCGTGAGTAAAACATGAGACTGTCGAGAAAAATCCCACATTGTCAAGGTCATCAAAACCAAGGAAAGTCTGAGAAACTGTCACAGCCCAGAGGAGCCTAAGGAGATGACAACTAAATGTAAGGTGGTCTCCCGGTGGGATCCTGGAAGAGAAACAGGGCCTTAGGGAAAGCAGGCGATCTGGAGAAAGTACAGATTTGGTTAGCAATCATGTGCCAGTCCTGGCTTGTTAACTGTGTCAAATGTACCACACTCATGTAAAATGTTAACGGGGAAACAGCGCACAGCACGTATGGGGACTTTTATACTGTCTTCACAATTTTTCTGTAAATCTAAAACTATTCTTAAAATAAAAGTTTAGTTTTAAAAAACTTATCAAATTGTGCACTTTGAATATGAGCAGTTTTTTGCATTGTTTGGTATTGTCTTCATGGGGAGATTTGTTAACAACTGACTCAATTTCTGTAATAGTTATAGGATGACTCGGACTTTCTTTTTCTTCTTGAATCTATTTTGTAAGTTAGAATTTGCCGGGAAATGTCCCATTTCATTACCGACAGCATTCTGTCACAAAACACAAATAAACAACAAATGAACAGTAGGAACAAAAACGGGACTTAATTATAGAGTCACTCAGGGCAGAGGCAGAGATGGGGCCACAAGCCCCTGGAGCGGACAGAGACCTGGGACCGCAGCTGCCCTCGGTGTGACTGCGGCACAGTGAATTTCTGATTTCGAACTTTTGGCCTTTGGCATGTGTTGTTTTAAGCCAACAGGCTATGGTAATTTATTGCAGTAACTTGATGATTTGGGAAATTCTCAGCCTCTCTAGATTGCAGAAGTTGTTGACAGTAGGAAACTCACCGTTAAGAAAGCTGCTTTTGAGGAAGGCCAAGGGTGTGGCTGGGCAGGGGACCTATGGACGCGGAGAAGGCAGGGGCCCCAGGGGTGTGGGGAAGAAGTGGCCTAAATCAAGGGCATCAGCAGCGTGGGAGGTGGTCCCAGGAGTGTCAGGTGGAGGGAGCCCAGGACAGAGAGACCCATCAGTGTGGGGAGGTGGCCCAGGACAGCGGGACCATGAGACACCCCAGTCCTGGCAGGCCCAGACTGAGCTCCTAAGGAGGGGCACTTGGCCTGCAGTGACCCTGGGGGTGTCCAGAGCCCACCCGAGGCCTGAGGGACTCCGGGCCCAGACAAAGGCGCTCAGACCCATGCCCTGAGAACTGGGCCACAGAGGGACAGTGGCCAGGCCAAGGGTGGGTGTTCTCAGTGTCTCGATCTACTCTGCTCTTTGCTCCCCCCTCCCTGCTCCCGCACCACCCTCTGCTAGCCCAGGTCAGCCCCTTCTCTGAAGGTGGAGATGCTCTCGCTTTGGAGCCAGACCTGGTCCTTGCCGCCTGTCACAGCCTTGTTCGGGTCCCCCTCCCCCAGAGGAGGAGGCTCAGCCACAGACACCCACCAAAATAAATACCTGGTGCCAAGGAGGAGCTAGAGCTGGGACCCCCACCTTTCTCCACCTCTGGGATGAGTGGGAGGGCCCAGGGGGCCGCAGCTGGTCAGTCCCAGGCCCCGCAGAGCCTGAACGCCACGGTTCCAGAGCCAGGACAACCTTTCGGGATTTGGTCTCGTTGAACCCTTCCCACACCCGCTACCCTGCCCCCTGGGCTAGGCACGCTCCTGACCTGTCCTGGGCTCACAAGGCACAAAGGAGAAACAGCCTTTCGGGAGGGCCAGACCTGTCCTCTCACACAGCCACCTTTGACAGTGTCCAGCAGAGACTGAGCCAAGAGCCTGGGAACAGGGAGCATGGGGCAACCCATGGGGGGCCTCCTGAGGTGCCGGGGGCTGCAGCCCGGCAGGACAGGTGCAGACCTGGGAGGAGCAGAGGTCTGGAGTGGCACCAAGGCTGTGCCAGGCAGAGGCCTACGAGAGAGGTACCTGCTGCCCAGCTCCCCGGGAGCCCAGCGTCCACTCTCCACCTGCAGGCCCTGCTCTGAGCTGTGGCCGCCAGTCGCTGCCCCTGTGGTCATAGTGGGCCCTCTCCCCCGAGTGGGACTCAGCTCCGCAGTGAACAGCAGGAGCACTGTCTGAGGGGGTCCCTGGGCCAGGCACCCGAGCACCAGAACCAGCAGGTGGCCCTGGGCCCAGACCTCAGGGAGCAGGGCCTGCTTCCCCCTGTCCAGCAGACTCCAAGGTCTCACAGAGGGGAAAACCCACTGAGTGTACTGGGGGAGGCTTGGGGGGCTGCCTTTCAGTAGTTCCACAGGCAGGGTCCCCCTCCGGTGGAAGGGATAGGAGACCCTCGAGGACCCCTGGTGAGCCCTGGCATGAGACATGGGCGATGGGGGTTGGAAAAGGAGACTCAACCCAAGGCCTTGGGGTAGCAAGCACCTCACCCCAAAGAGCCCTTCCTGCTCTTGGTTGTGTGGGGGCAGCGTGCCCAGCCAGTGACCAAGGAGGGCCACCTGTGGACACCAGGAGTTCCTGTGGCCGTGACTGGGCCCCTGGGGGCTCCTCCCAGGCATGGCCCCAGTTCTGAGACACCTGCCTAGTCACCTCCTGCCCGGCCTTCAAACAGGGAAGCGGGTCAGTCATTCACAGCCGCTGAGCACTGCTCACAAACTCCTAGAAACCAGACCAGGGGGTCAGACTGGATTCCTGAGATGCAAGAACCACCAGGGAACATCTTGCTGCTTTCACGAGCAGATCAGAACAGGCCTGGGGCCTGGCTGGGCCTCAGTGGGAGGACAGGACACTGCAGTCTCTGGGGAGCCTCCCCTCCTGCCCATGGAGAGGAGGGAGAGCAGCTGCCAGAAGCGGCAGAGGGGTCAGGAGCAGCCAGAGCTCCCGGCTCCTGGGCGTAGCGAACCCAGGCATGGACCACTGGCAAGTGCCTGCTGTTGCTAAGCAGACCCAGACAAGACATGGGAGGCCCAGCTTGGCTTCCCCTAGGAGGGGCTTGGCCCGGAGCTTCTGCGTGGGCTGCCGAGGGCTCACTGACACATCTGCAGCTCTTAGAGAGAAAGCAGGACCAGCCCAGGGGCCACAGTAGAAACCATCAGAGGGCCAAGGGTGACAGGTGAGTGCCTGGCATGCCATCTGCATGGTGCCACACATGCAGTGTAGACTGTTCCAAGAGTCCCAGGGCCCAGAGACTCTCCTTAGCTCTAGGCAGCGTGAACCTTCAAGTCCCCTCCTTGGCCAGGGGCCCAGGCCCAAGGAATAGAGCCTAGTGGGAAAGGGGTGGGTGAGGAATGGGGCCTCCAGCGTCCTGTCCACCCTGGAGCCCACACTGTGGTCCTCACCCAGCCCTCCCAGCTCACGTCTCCAGGCGTGTGTGAGGCAGGCGTGGGGTGGGCTGACCTACCCGTGGCCCAGCTGGACTCTGAAGAGGGTAGGCAGAGTGTTTCCCCTCCTCCCCAGCCAGCCTGCAGGACCTCCCACCCCCAGACAGGATGCCGCCAGCGTCCCCAGCTACCCCCGGACCCTCCAGCTCCTGCCAGCCCAGCAACAGGCTCTTGCTGGCTGGGATTGGCCATGACATGGCCTGGCCTCTGCCCTAGCCATGGCCATGACAGTCCGTGGACCTCCATGAGGTTTGGCTGGGGACACAGAACATCTGAGACCCAAATCTCTCAACGGCCCACTGTCACCCTTCACTGTCACCCCAACCTCCAGGGCTGGACTAGGAAAGAAGGCAGGATGCAGCCAGGTGACGAAGGGCAACGAATGGCCATCGCCAGGCATCTGCAGAGACAAAAACAGACACGGACACGAGGACAGAGAGAGGGAGGCAAGGCCAGTGGGTCTGAGACAGGCTTAGAGCCAGTGCGGAGAGAAGAGTGGGCCCTGCATGGGTTTGAGCAGAAACTCAGAGACAGCCTGGTGTGGGGACACCTCAGTCCCCGGTGCTCTCTGTGCCCGGCTTTGCAGCATGGCAGAGAGGCTCCTTACGGAGGAGGGGCCCGATGCGGGTGGGAGGTGGACAGTCTGTGTGTCCCGGGGTGGGGCCAGGCTTCAAACCAGTCTGCGGCCCTGAGCTGGGCCATCCCACCTCCTGTACCTGCCTCTGGTTTCTCATGCTGCAGACCCTGCACCCTGCCCCCCAATTCATACCCTGGAGCCCCCGCCCCCAGGAGCAGTAGCCACTCTGCCCCTTGACTCTGACTTTCAGAGCCTGGAATATGAATATTCCATCTAGTGGCTCCTTGGTGATCTAGAGAGCAGTGTCCCTCCCCTGCTCAAAATTCTTTGGGGCTCCAACCATCAGTCTCCCCTACATGCAACAGTCACTGCAGACTCGAGGGTTCTTTGGGGTTTTTTTTTGAGATAGAATCTTGCTCTGTCACCCAGGCTGGAGTGCAGTGGTGTCCTCATAGCTCACTGCAGCCTCCAACTCCTGAGCTCAAGGGATCCTCCTGCCTCAGCCTCCTGAGTGAGTTAGCTGGGACTAAAGGCATGCACCACCACACCCAACTAATTATTGTATTTTTGGTGGAGACAGGGTCTTGCTATGTTGCCCAGGCTGGTCTCAAACTCCTGACTTCCAGTAATCCACCTCCACCTCTCAAATTGCTGGGATTATAGGCGTGAGCCACCTTGCCCGGCCAGACTTGAGGATGCTTTTTAAGGTCAAAGAGAGTAGCAGAGGTGGAGCCTCTGAGGCTGGGAGCAGGGGTGAGGGGTGGGAAAAGCGTGCTCTGGAGGGAGGGGGTGGCCACTGGCACCTCAGCAGGGGCAAGCGTTGGTGGCAACATTGTTCCCTGAAATTGTGCTCATCTTTGCTTCCTGCCCTTTCATCACCCAGATGAGCGGACAGGGCCTGGGGGGAGTGGGAGGGGGGCCTCTCTGGCCTCAGGGAGGCCGAGGCCACACACTACCCCTAGCTCAGGACCCCCTGCAAAGTCCCTTCCCTCAGGGTCCTGCTACCCAAGCCTGGGGGTCCCAAGCGGCAGGTTGGTAGAGCCAACCCTGTTAGTCCCATCTGAGGCCAGTGAACCCTCAGTCCAGCCTCAGGGTAGGCGTCTGGGACATCCCTGACCCTCGTGGGTGAGCCATCTCTGGGACACTGCACAGGGCTCACTGCCTCCCAAGGATGCTGGCCAGGCCCCCAGTGAGAAAACTGCTTCCCTTTAGGACAAGGCTGGGCTCCATGGCCTACGGCTGTGGCCAAAGACAGGGGGACGGTCTCAGTGACCTCTCAAGGATGAGGTCAAATCCTGGCACTCCCGGTAACCCAAAGCACCTGGTGTCCAGATCAGCAGGATGGAGCCTGCCTTCACCCACCACCACCAGCCCTGCTCCCCTGGGGCAGGGGCCGCTCTGCATCGTCCTCCACCAGGGCTCCACGATGAGCTGGGACTGCGGCCTCAGCACCCAGCTGTGTCAAGCAGCCACATCTGTGGCCCACGTGCCCAGCTTGGGGGCTCTGCCCACTAGCCTCCCAGTAGAGGCCGTGTTGCTGCTGTCACTCCTGCAAACGGGGCATGGAGGAGGTGAGGGGCTGACTCGAGGCCAGGGCATTCCCAGGGAAGCCTCTCGGGCTCCCCGCCCTGTGCCAAGGCCTGACGTGGGGCTCCGGTTCCTCCTTGTCCAAGCTCAGCTGCCTCACCCTTCCCTGACCCTTATGAGAACAAGGAAACAGCACATGCTCTCTTGGCAGGAGACATTCTGTGCTTTCAGTGGGTGTGGGAGGCAGGGATGGATCCCCCCCCCAGGCCGGGGCTGAGCAGCAGGGGCTGCTGGGGGTCAGAGATGTCATCTCTTCTGGATCGGGGGCCACTAGCCCCACACTCAGGTCCCATCAGAGGAAGGGAATCCCTTACAGAGTGCACAGAGGGAGCCCCTCTCCCTGCAGAGGTGTGTCGCTCTGGGAAGTCCCCTCTGCCCTCCCCTCCAGGCCTTCCTGTCCGTGCACTTGCACAATCCTGCCCAGGGGGCAGAAAGGGGCAGAAATCCTGCCAAGTGTTGCAGCAGAAGTTGTGGCAATTGCCGCACCTTCCTGGATTTGGCAAAGGATAAATCACCCCGCCCTAGGATGAGCCCATAAAAAGAGTCCCCAGGCTAGCCTCCTCACTCTCCTCCTCTCCCACCACTGCCAGCCCAGCAGCTGCCTGGAGCCCTGCTTCCTCGGCCCTGAAACCATGTCCCTAGGTCTCCTGTGCCTGGGCCTCACCCTGCTGGGGGCCCTGCACACCCACGCCCAGGACTCCACCGGAAAGCTGATCCCAGCCCCACCCCTGCTCAGGGTTCCTCTGCAGCCCGACTTCCAGGAGGACCAGGTAAGGGGCCTGGAGGGCACCTGCAGGGAGGGCCCGAGGAAGAGGGGGAGCAGAGGGGAGGAGAGGCCATGACACTTAGGAGAAGCACTGGGCAGGACAGGGGGACTCAGGGAGTCCAGGGCCCAGGCTGCAGCTCACCCTGCACGTGGGTCCCCTCATGGAAGCCCCCATTCCCACCCATCCTACGGTCACCTTCCCAGGCACACCCTCCTCTCTCCCAAACCCCATTGTCCATGCAAGGTGGGAACATCTTCAGTCCCTCTGCACAGATGAGGAAACTGAGGCTCAGGAAGGTCCACCAGCCACTTACTTGCCCAGGGTCACCCCACCTCTGCCAGACTCAGGGCCACCTCCTCACCCAGGGCTCCTCCCCAGCCTGACATCGTCTGGCTCCTGCCAACTCCAGCAGTGCAAGCCCAGTTAGAGGGGCTCCTGGTTCCAGGCCAGGCTGCCCAGAGGTGCCTGTAGGGGCAGAGCGAGAGGGGTGGCTCCTGGGGCCATTCCTGGGCTCTGCTCACCAGCAGCCCCTGCAGTTCCAGGGGAAGTGGTACGTCGTGGGCCTGGCAGGGAACGCAGTCAGCAAAGAAAAACAAGGTCAGTTTACGATGTACACCACCACCTACCAGCTGAAAGACCACAGCTAC
Source organism: Lemur catta (assembly GCF_020740605.2). Taxonomy (NCBI): domain Eukaryota; kingdom Metazoa; phylum Chordata; class Mammalia; order Primates; family Lemuridae; genus Lemur; species Lemur catta. The sequence continues at coordinate 7,450,795 of NC_059137.1, read as the reverse complement.
AACGTCACCTCCACCCTGCTCAGGTGAGAGCCACCTCCTAGGGGTCTGAGAGGCAGACCAATGTCACCACCAAAGAATGACGGAAGCTGAGAGATGTCATTCATCCACTGTCCGCACTGAATCCATCTATTTGTTCTCTCCCTCCTCTGTTCGTTAGAGCAATATTTATGGGTCACTTCAGCTCAGACACACACAGACAGTAGTGGGGACAGACATACGCCGTCATTAGAAAACAAAACAGAGAGAACAGGGGTGTCCTGCAACCCTGCAACGGGAGGAGGGACACTGGTTCCAGCCTGGAACCCCAGGGCCTTCATCGAGGGTTTCCAGGGAGGTGGCCTTAAAGAAGCCAACCTGCCCTCAAAGGAGGCAAGGAGTGTTCACTGCAGGGGCTGGCGGACTCCGAGTGGGACAGAGATGTGCCTTCAGGAAGCAGCAACACTGGCGGGGCCACCCCGAGCAGGAGCCACTGAGCAGCCTGGAGAAGCCAGGCAGCCACGCTGGCATGGCCCTCAGACACCAGCGCCAGGGGGACGTGATGAGGAGTGGGTCTGAGCAGCAGGCAGAGATCGTGGGGTGCAGCCTGGGAAGGTGGGAGACCAGTGGAAGCAGGGCTGGGCAGTCACAGGTGGGAGACGACAGGGTGGGCAAATGGGGACTCGGGCAGGGAGTTGGGGGTAGCCCATCTCCAGTGGGTCCCTCACTCTGGCTGCTGGGTGGGTGGGGGTTGAAGCATTTGTGGACCAAGGAGTAGAAGAAAGGCGGGTTGGGGAGCTCAGTCCTCAGGTGCCAGGGGGCAGGGTGGGACTTGGGGGGCTGGTTTGGCCCAAGAGCTAGGGGTGTACTTGGCATGAGACAGACTGGAACCTCAGGTAGATTCCCCAGGAGAGGTGTAGGGAGGGAAGCAGCAAGAGCTGGGATAGATGCTGGGGGAGGGGACTGTGTGTGGGGAGGGCCACCCAGGGAGGCAGCCGGGGGAGGGAAGGGTCTGAGCAGGGTCCAGTGACCCAGGGCAGGGCCCAGGAGGTGCAGCCAGGGAAAGGCACAGAGGGGAAGGCCCAGGCCCATCTCAGCTGGGTGGGGTGGGGGCCCCTGCATAGTGGGGATGGGCTGTCATGGTTTGGGCTGGACTGGGGTTGTCCAAGTCCTGCTGGAACCCCAGCCCAGGGGGTCCAAGCCTGCACTGTTTCCCCTCCCACTGCCCATCTCATGCTCCCACAGGAATGGGGACTGTGACTACTGGATCAGAACTTTTGTTCCAAGCTCCAAGCCTGGCCAGTTCACCCTGGGCAACATTAACCGTGAGTCATGAGTGAGGTGGGGCCTTGGGGTTGGGGCTTCACAGGGCAGGGTCTTCCTAGAAGGGGCAGGGACTTCCCCGGCCCCTTTACGCAAGTGCTGTTCTCCAGGGAGAAGCCCATGCTGATGGGCTGGGGAGAAAGGTGACAGCTCCCTCCTCCCAGCCAGGGCAGGGCTGACCCCTCACTGTCCACACCTGCAGGGTACCCTGGAATACAGAGCTATACCGTGCGCGTGGTGACCACCAACTACAACCAGTCTGCCATAGTGTTCTTCAAGAAGGTGTCGGAGAACAAGGAATACTTCAAGACCACCCTCTACAGTGGGTCCTCCCCCACTCGCTAGGGGACCCAGCTCCTGATCACACTTGGGGGGAGGGGGCCCCTCTGCAAGGAAGGGATCTGAGGCCTTGTTCACTCATTTGACAATACTGATGGAGTGTCCGCCGGCCACTCACCGGCCACCTTGGCCACAGGGAGAACCAAGGAGCTGCCCCCTGAACTGAAGGAGGACTTCATCCGCTTCGCCAAATCTCTCGGCCTCACCGAGGACCACATCATCTTCCCTGTCCCAATCGGTAATGGCCATGTGGGAAGAGGGAACATGGGGACTGTCTGGGCCTGATGCTACCCCATCAGGGAAAGGGGGAGAGGGGAGACTCGGTCGCCTGCTTCAGCCACTGGAGGGGAGACAGTCCAGGAGCTCCCTGGGAGCCACTCTGGGTTCAGGAAGACCATGCTCCCCCCAGAGATCCAGGCCCCAAGTGCTGGGGCCTGCCCAGATGAGGATGCAGACCCAGGCCCAAGTGTCCCCACTCTCACTGCCCTGGGCCACCTCCCCACACATTCCCAGGCCCCTGTGTCCTGGGCCACCTCCTCTCTATATGCTGGGTCTTGCTCACCACTGACTCGGGCAATGTCCTTGACTTCAGGGGGCCTGACCTGGGCAGGAGCCTCCAGCCAGGCCACTCCAGAACCACTGGCCTCCCCAGTGCTGAGGGGCTGCCGGGGCTCCTCGGGGAAACAGGCGGGAGGCCTGGGTGCCTGAGCAGCCGCGGGGCTGGGCCTCACTTGCCTCCCCTGATGAACGGTGTCCCCTCCCCTAGGGCTGTCTGTCCCTGGGCCTTTCTCCCACATGCCCCTGCCCCATCCCTGAAGGGAAGCCCCAGATCCTTTACAGCTGGGCCGGGGGCTGCCCACGGGCACTGCAAAGTCCTGGGAGGCAGGGATGTCTCGCACGAACGCACCTGCCTGCTCTGACGGACTTTCTCCCCCCACAGACCAGTGCATCGATGACTGAGCGCACAGTGAGTGTGGCTGGAGGGGACTGGAAGGTGCGGGCCAGGGTGCAGCGGGCGGGGGTCCGGACCTGCCTTTTCTCCTCCCCTGCCCCCAGCACTGCTGCCATCTTCACTCTGCTGTGTCCCCCTCAGGTGCCTCCTGTCTCTCCACCCTTCTCCCCCATGTCCCCCTCTGTCCAGGGAACCACCAGCTGCCCCACCAGCCCCAACACCAGTGAGACTGGGAGACCCCTTTCCCGGTACCACCCACCCAACCAGCCTGCTGACGGAGCCCCACCTTGCCTGCTAAATAAACATATGCCCCAAGGCCCCCTGTCTGCTGCTTCTTGACCTTGGGCCATGGGGAAGGGGACAGGGAAGGGGGGCTCACCCCATAATCACTCCCAGGGCCTGTGCTTCCCAGCGAGGGATGAAGGCCATAGAACCCGGATGTTAGGGCTGCAGAGCAAAGGTGAGGCCCTGTCATCACCAGCAGCCCCCTTGCCTTGAGTTGTGCCCACGTGGAATAACACCACACTCCCTCCTGCTGTGACCCTGGGCTGGGCCCCAGAGCAGAAGCCCTCATGCAGAACCCCCTGCCTGAGGGTGCCCGGTCCAACGCAGACACTGATGGGGCCACATGTCATATCCACACTCAGCCACCTGCAACAGGCCCCAAAGCAGCAGCCCAGCCTCCCCCAACTCACCAGGACCCCTGTGGATGCTGGGAGGCCCCAGCCAGGGCAGGAGGGGTGCACAGAGGGTGGGGCAGAGGCATGTGCAGCTTGAGGCTGTTCCAGGCAGAGTGGGTCACAGGGGTGGTCCTCTGCCTCTCTGACAGCCCCCTGGGGCCCAGTGCTTGTGCATTGGGTAGGTGGCCACGTCCACGCTGACCCCAGAGTGCTACCCTCACTCCCCACCTCCCTTCCTGCTGATCTCCTGACCACCTGGGGGTGCGTTCTGAAGCCAGGGCCAGGGGAGGGGTTGGGGGCATGTGCTGCCAGGGATCTGGCTTCCTAGGTGACTCAAGGGCTCCAGGCCTGTACCCGTCATTTGGCTGGGCCTGTGTCAGGCCTGGCAAGCCCCTGTCCCCCTACTGGCCACAGCTGCAGCCTCCCCAGGTATGTACCACACACAGGAACTCCCTCCCCAGCCTCTCCAACCCTTGCAAGGTCAGAGGCCAGAGTGGGTGGGGTTCAGAAGAAACCCAGGTTTCTCACCCTATACACACACACACTACCCCATTTACCCTCAGCAGTGGGAGTGGAAGAGTGAGCAGTCCCAGCCCTGGTCCCCCAGGGAGCAGGACAGGCCTGAGACCCAGGCCCACTAGATGCTGCTGAAGCCTCAGAAGTCTGGGCCAGACTCGGAGAAGAGACCAGCTTGGTGCAGCCTGGGCGTTCAGAGAGGGACGGGGTTGTGCCCAAGTCCAGAGAGGCTCTGGCTGAGAAGGGCAATCAGGGAGCGCTGGCCAGAGCCCCACCAGCCGGCCGCGGGAATGGAAGCTGCACCCAGCACGCCTGGCCCTCGGGCTCCTCCTTGGACAGTAGATCTAGTTTCCTACTTTGGCCCAAGCAAGGCAGCTTCCCATCACCCCCTGGGCCTGCTGGGCTTTTCTGGATCAAACTCTTAGGGCACAAATGGGGCTGTGTGTTTCCTTCCTGGTCACTAGAGGTATGTGAGTTTCCTATCGCCACTATAATAATTGCCACAACTGTGGGTTTAAAACAACACACACATATTCTTTTACAGTTCTGGTGGTCAAAAGTTTGAAATCAGTCTCAATGTGCTGAATTTACAGTGTCCGTAGGGCTGCGGTCCCTCCAGAGGCTCTCGGGAAGCATCTACCTCCCTGCCCGTCCAGCTGCTAGCGCTGCCTTCCTTGCATTCCTTGGCTTGTGGCCCCTCCTCCTTCCTCAAAGACAGTGTAGCACCAGCAAGCCTCTTTCTCCGCTGAGGGCCTCACTTTCAGTCAAGGAGCATACGCTGACCTGCCTGGACAAGAGGCTATTCTCCAAAATTCTCTGGGCACTGGTTCAGCGCAGGCCTTGCTTCCACCCAACCTGGTTCAGGGAGAAGGCAGGACTGCCCATGTGCCCATGTGCCCATGTGCTGGTCGGTGGTGACCTTTACAGGAGGCTGTCGGCTCAACCTCACCTCCACCCTCCTCAGGGGAGGCTTCTGGGACAGGAGAGGATTCTATCAATTGTCACCACCTAGGACACACACCCTAGGCCTGACTCCTACGCTGAGGGTGGCCTGTCCACAGAAACAATGGCGTGAGACCAGGCCCAGGCTGCTGCAGCCATGGGGCCTCCCGGCCACTACAGCTACAGGAGTCCCAGTAAGTGAGCCCTTTCCGCCCGGGACATGGGCCTCTCAGCTGGACACCTGGCCAGCATCACACCTCAGGGTCTAACCCAGGAGCGACACTGCTGGCTGGGTGACTCTGGGCAGGCCACCCTCTCCTAGCTGGTAAGTGGCGTAGAGGGACGATGGCAGCTGGGCAGGTTATCATGAAGCCTTTCTCGAGGGACAGCCCTGGCAGCACTGTGTCCCAAAGACCTCCACCCTCCACGGCAGCACCCATATGAGGGGACAGCAAACCTTTTCGCATTGGGAACATGCCACACAGAAGGGCTGGCACTCGAGAAGAGCAGGGCTAGGGGGAGCCTCGCCCCCTCTTCCACCCCCGCCCTGGTTAAGTGGCTCACCCTAAAACAGACTGCACCGATTCTCTTACTCTGAGCTGGAGTCTGGCGGCCTATGAGGGCTCAGTAGGTGCAGCCACTGAGCCCTAAGAGAGGCGCTAAAGACCAGGAAGGCCAAGGACAGGGGCTGGGGGAGGCGAGGAGGAGGCCCGTCGTGACTCTCAGGGGGACTGTGAAGAGGAGTTACCCGAAGCCACGGGAGGCCTCGGAAACCGGGGGGCGGGAGAGGCGGATGGGCAGCGTGGGGTGCGGGGCTGCCCGGACCTCACCGGCTCGCTCGCCCTCGCCCGCGCCGGAGCCGGAGCCGGAGTCCCGTCGTGGGGACTCACCGCCCGCCGCCCGGCACAGGTGCGGGAGCGGGCGGGGCTCGACTGTGAGGCAGGTGCGGGCGGGGCTCCACTGGGGGCGGGGCGGGGCGGGGCGGGGCGGAGCCCGGTCCTGGGCGGGGCGGGGCGCGGCGGAGCTCCCGGGTCGGGGGCGGGGCCCCGGCCGCCCCGCACAAATCCGCGGCTGCGTTCCACCCTTCCGGCCCGCGTTCCCTCCGCCGCCTTCGCCTTCCGCCGGGTGCCGGCCTTCGGTGCGACGGTCGCCGCTTCCATCGTCGCGCGGCCCTTGCGGCGCCCGAGCCTGCGATGTCGGGCCCCAACGGGGACCTGATCATGCCGGTGGAGGCAGGAGCGGAAGACGAGGACGACAGCTTCGGGGAAGCAGGTGACCCGAGGGGGCTGCTGAAGCGGCCTTTGCTTTAACAGGGTTGCCGCCCTCCTAGGAAGGGGAATTGGACCGGCTTGGGGGCTGGGAAGGGACCGAAGAGTCCTCGCCGAGCCGCCCAGCTCCGGAATCCCCAGTCGCAGGTGCTGTCTCGGATGCAGGGCGAGCATCTGCGAGTGGGTCCCTGGAAACCTGCGAGTGAGGAGCTGTGGGGAGCCAGCCTTGTTTTGCAGGTGGGGAAACTGAAGCAGCTTCAGGGACACTCACCCGTTTGGGATTTGCTCCAGCCTCTTCCAGCCCCTGGGGGACCACAGCTCCTGCCGGGGCGGGGCCGAGCGTGGCCTGCTGGGCTTAGCGGGAGGGGCTGACCCGGTGGGCGCAGGCTCTGCTGAGTCAGCATCCCCGGCCACCTGGCTTTGCGTGGCCTCGCAGCCTCGAAATGTGAGCGGCTTACAAAGCAGCCTCTTGCGTGCCTAATAGTGTAGGGCTAGAATGTGGAGAGAGAACCCTCAGCTCCCTTCTCACCTTCCCCAGCCTCAGTTTCCCCATCTATAAAATAGGAATGATTACTGTCTCCTGCATTGGGATGTGTCAGGATTAAATGGAAAATGCTTAATTTTCCAGCATTAAGGTTCCAGCACGCAAGTGTTCAGTAAGTGGTTACTGCCATTTTCCTCTTTGGTGTAGTAAAGACTAGTGTGTTAACTTAGAGGGCAGGCTATGTGGGGTAAGTATGGAGGATGTTTTTTGAGTAAAAGCTTTATTGAGCTGTAATTCACATTCAGTTTACCCATTTAAACTGTACAGTTCAGCAGCTTTTTATACATTCACAGAATTGTGCATCCATCACCACAATAGTTTTAGAACATTTTCATCACCCACAGTCTGCTTTTAATAAAGAGGTAGAAGACCTCCCACTGTGGGTAGCTGTGGGCTGCTAAGTTTGGACTGGGCAATGCTGGTGAACAGGGGCCACTGCGTAGTCACTGCTGGTAGCCACGGTAGGAACATCAGGAAGGGCCTCCCAGGAGGTGACATTGAGTGGCTGCTGGCAGATAGGACTTAGAACAGGGGGCAGGAGGGTATCCCAGACAAGCTTGTGTCCTGTGACACAGAATACGAAATATTGATAGTGACCATCTATTAAGTATTTGCTATGGCCAGACCCTGTCTGAGCTCTTGATGTATTTGAACCCTCACAACAGCCCAGCTCTTAGCCCCCTTTTCCAGGAATGTGCAACATTACTGGGACTGAGCAGAGCTGGAACTTGAACTCAAGTGCCCTGATCCCAGAATCGGAGTTTTGGCTCTGTGACTGGAGGCTGGAGGGCCCTGGGCAGGTTGCTTCCTTCTTCAGCCTCGGTTTTCCCAGCTATACCACAAGGGGGTTGGGCTTTAAAATCCAGCAGATGTCCCAGGACTCTGGACTCCGTTAGTGGGTCCACACAGGCACATTCGCACCCACATCCCAGACACACTCCTTGGGCCCTGGCCTCGCCCAGCCTCCACCAGCTACTTCCCCATTGGTCCCAAGCTGGCAGCCGAGTGTATCTGAGTCATGGGCTGGCTCAGAACTGGATCCGGCAGTGGGCACAGACCCAGACCTTGGGTCCTAAGGGACATTGTGTTGCTGAGAGAGGTAGGTCAGGAGTGGCTGTGGAGGAGGGAGTGATGGTTTCCAGTGGAGACCAGGGAAGACTTCTTGGAGGAGGCATTTTGAGCTGGTCCTTGAAGGGTTGTTGTGGTTGAGACATTCTGGGTAGCAGAGACAGTTGAGTAATGGCAGAGAGGCTGGAAAGTCAGAGGCTTCATTCACTCATTCATTCAAAAATGCTTATTGTCTGATAATGAGGGCACCAGGGAGACAGCAGCAAACACGACCATTCACCGCTCACGGAGCTCTATAGTCAGTGGGGGACACAGACCAGCACACGAAGCAGCACAGCAGAAAGTCCTGAGGGGATCAGGATAGAGGCATGATTGGGTCTGGGGCACTGGGAGGGCTCCCATGGTGACATCCTTACTGAGACTTGAAGGATGAGTGGGACTCATCTAGGAGAGGAGGAAAGGAAGACAGAAGGACCCGTCGCATTCCAGGCAGAGGCAACAGCACGTTCAAAGGGCCTGAGGTAGGCAAAAGCAGGTGTGAGAAAGGAAAGGAAAAGGCACAGGAGGTGGGGCCAGAGAGGAGAGCAGGGCCTGGGAGAGTCTGCTGGGTGCTTTCTCCTGAGGGCAGAGGGAGCCCCAGAAGAGCTGGAGAATAGGGCCTGCCTGGGGAGAGAGGCCTTGATTGCCTGACTCAGGAATGTGGCCTCTAGGCAGCTGCTGAAGTGCAGAGACTTGGCACCTGGTAGGACACTGGCTGACCACCCTGTGACCACCCTAACCCTAGAAAAACGGATGGTGTCCTAGGTACTAAGGTATTGTTCTTCAAAGCCATTCCTCTTTTGGTATCACCCTTTCCAGATGGTGGGTCAGGAAGGAGTAGGGACTTGCCCAAAGCCCTTTCGGAGGCAGGCTGGGAGGTAGTGGAGGGGTTGTCTCTGAGCCTCGAGGAGACACAGGACCTTGGCTCTGTCTTTCCCCTTCCTCCCAGAATATGCTGCCATCAACTCCATGTTGGACCAGATCAACTCCTGTCTGGACCAGCTGGAGGAGAAGAATGACGACCTCCACGCCCGCCTCCAGGAGCTGCTGGAGTCCAACCGGCAGACACGCCTTGAGTTCCAGCAGGAGTTCGGGGAGGCCCCCAGCGATGCCAGCCCCTAGGCTCCAGGAGCCCCCAGCCAGGCCCCAACCCTGCCCCCGTGGGCCAGGTTCTGGCCTGGGCACTCATCCCCTGGCTTAGATACCTTCTCAAAGGCTGGCCTTTGGTGGGTCTGCCTGCCTGGCCACTCCTCCAGCACTCCCCTTGGCCTGCCTGGGCCAGCCTCCACCGCCTGACATCCCCTCCTGAGGCCAGGTGTGGGCCTGCACCCCCATCCACTTGCCTGCCTGCCTGCCCAACTCCTGGGCACTCCCCGCTCTGCCCAGGCCGTGACCATCCACATTAAATGGGTCTCCCACACTGCTGTACCTCTCTCCTCTGTATCCCAGGATGAGGACCCCAGTGGCTGCTGGAGGTGAACAGGGCAGTCAGTGCTCAGGCACTGATCACACACCAGCGGCTGAGGGAGCAGGTGGTGGGGCTGGGGTTCTTGGCTGCCTTGTATTTCTGGACACAGAAGGTGCAGGTGAGGTCAGGGCCTCCTCCCTACCTGGTGGATTTCTGGCCAGCAGCTGCTCCCCCGCCCAGCAGTCTGGCTGAGACTGTCAGACATGCTGTGTGACCCTATGTGATGCTCTCAGACTCTGGGTCCTGGAGCCTTTAACCAGGACATGCTGCGCACTGCCCTTCCTTGGCCTTACCCTTGCGCTCCTGGCCTGTCTCCCAGCTGGCCAGTAACAGGGCTGGTCTGTTGTCTGTCCCTAATGGTCTAAATAGGAAGCAGCAGAGCTAAAGAGCCAACTCAGCCTGGGCCCATTTGTCGATGATTCATCCTAGGTGTCCTGACTGGGGCAGGCCGTGCTAGTGAACCGAGAACTCAGAGCCAGAGGGCCTGAGCAGCGAGGACCCCATTCCTGCACCTCAACTTCCACGGGGTGCAGCTGGAGAGACAGACCAGCACAGGGCTCAGGCCCAGGCTCAAGGCCTGGCCACTTACACTGCATGGCCTTCAGTGTGTCACTTGACCTTGCCAGGCCTCAGTTTCTCCATCTGTAATTTAAAAACAAGACTGCCTCCTAGGGTCATTGAGAAGATTAAATAAGATCTTACTTGAGGGTACTTTCCTAGCCCTGATACATTAAGAGGGAAACTGAGGCTCAGAGAGGTGAAGTGCCTTGTGATCCAGAGTCCCTGGTCCCAGGGAGCCCATTTTCAGCCTCTAGTTCTGCTGCCACACTGTGCAGAGAGGCTGAGAGCTGACTGAGGAGTCCCCCTTCCCCATCTACCCAGACAGCAGTGCTGGTGAGGACTGCACAGCCAAACTACCTTCGTTTATTGGATTTTGAGTAAAAACATGAACCGTGTCAAAAGTTTCCATGCAGACTCCTAAAAAGCATTAGCAGATCTGGCCCGGGAACTCCCTCTATCAGGTTTTGAGGCGGCTTGAGCGCCGGGGTGGTGGGGGCTGGGAGGGTCGGGCCTTCACCTTGCTGGGGGCTTTGGCTGTGTCTTGGGTGCTCGGCTGGGCGGGTTGGCGGCCGCCAGAGGTGAACAGAGCAGTCAAGGCGTTCCGGGCGTTGACAGCACACCGGCGGCTCACGGGCCGGGTGGTGGGGCTGGGGTTCTTGGCCGCCTTATATTTCTGGACACAAAGGGTGCAGGGGAGGTCAGGGCTTCTTCCCTATGTGTTGCACTGCCAGCAGCTGCTTCCCCGGCTCCAACTGAGACAGTGTCAATGGCGTGATCCTGTGACCACCCAGCCTCTCTGGGCCAGGGCTCTGGAGGTAACAGCCTGCCCCTCAGTACCTGCTCCCCGGAACAGTATCAGAAAGCCCAGCCCCATCCCAGTTCGGATTCCCTCCCTGTTGGTGGGGGCAGAGTGCTCGGGGTAAGGCCAGGTATAAGAGGGAGAGGCCGTCAGCTCAGAGTCTGAGTCCCCGGGCAGGGGAGGATGGGGGAGGACGTCCAGCTCACCTGCAGGTTCTCAAAGTGGGCCAAGGATTTGCAGTGGGACAGCTGTGCCCCTGAGTTGCTGTGGTAGAACTTGTGGCAGATGCGGCAGACATAGCCCATCACTGGCACCAGGAAGTCCACACCTACAGGATGGCTGGGTCTGTGCTCACATCCCTGGTCCCGGTCAGGTATCCCACCCTCTCTAGGGGCCCATTTGCTCCCCTACCCTCTGGGTGGGAACAGAGGAGGAAGGACCAGGGGCTAGGCTGCATGGCCAGAATGCTGCAGCTGGGATCTGGGGGTCGCCTGGAGCCTGGGTCTGAGGGCTGCAGCCCCTGCAGGTGGGCTCAGGGCTGGGCCTTACCGTACGCGGTGTTGGGGCTGTAGGTCTCTGAGCCCTTCCACTCCTCTATGGATATATCTCTGGATCTCACCTGGAAACGTGCAAGTGTGGGCCTCAGATCTGTCTTCCCCCAGACCTCTCCCAGATGCCAGTCAGGGGCCTGGAGCCCATCCATGCTCTCAGACACACCGTCCTCTTGATTTCCAGAAGCCTGTGGGTGGCACTCTCGGAGCCTTTGCACATGCTGATCCTGCCCCCCAGAGTGCCCTTCCCCATCCATACTTTCTAGGTCTGCTCAATCAGCCCCCTCCTCTAGGAAGCCCTCCTGTTCCCACAGTGGCCATATTCCATGCCAGATATGCCCAACACATCGTGTGTCATCATCTCACTGAATCCTCCTAACAACCCTCTATGGCTACCCTATTTTACATAAGAAGAAACTGAGGGCCAGGGACATTGGCTCACTTGCCCAGGGTCACACAGCTGGTTTGTAGAGTAGCTGGGTAGTGAACCCTGGTGAGCCCAAGCCAGAGTTCACACTCTTAACCATGAGTGCCCTGCCAGCTCCCTGAGTTCCTATCTGATACTGCAGTGACCTCAGTGCTGCTGAGGTGGGTTTCAGGTGATCAAGGAGCCTGCATCTCACCTGCTGAATGCGACCCCTTCTGGATGAGGCCATCTGACTCTGGCCATGTCAGCCCTCCAGCAGTGCCCCCCACCACCCGCCAGGCAAACAAATGTGGCTTCTGAGAATGACAACCACTCCCATGTGCTGAGCCCTTGCTAGGACTGAGCCCTGGGCTTTGGCCTTTCCTTACAGCCTAAGGTGGGATTGTTACTTCTGAGCAGAGGAAACTGAGGCTCGGAGAGGCCAAGTGGCTTGCCTAACATCATGCCACGATGGAGTCCCAAAGCAGAGCCTCACCCTTGCAGCCCTTCCACAGCCCGTGGGCAGCCCCGGCTGGCCCCTCACCACCCCATCCTGCATCTGGGGCGACCTCTGTGAGGCCAAAGGCCAGGCCTTGGTCCTCACGTGTCCTTGTGTGCAGCTCCAGAACCTGGCACAGGACAGGTGCTCCAGAAACACTGTTAAACTGCAGAGTCCAAGCGACTCTAGCTTCTCGCGTGTGGGAGGGCACACAGCTGCAGCGCCGAAAGCGCAGGCTCTGCAGTCTCACGTCCTGCCACCCATCTGGTGAGATCCTGCCGGACAGTGCTTGGCACACACGCCTGGCATGCAGTGAGTGCTCAAACAAATGTTGGCCGATATCACCACCACCACGAGCAGCACCACCGCAGTCTCCCACCTGTGCCTCTACTGCTGCTGTTCCCAGGGCCTAGGGTCCCCTTCCCTTCTTCCACACAGGTCACACTTTCAGCCCGCCTTCGAGGCCCTTGCACATTTTAACTGCCATTCTATAGTCATCATGATGCATAAACACACGGTCACATATAAGATAGTTCAGGTTAATAATAAACTGTGGCATGCATTAGTGCCCATGGTGCCAGCACGGTGCTTGGCCCCTGGGAGGTGGGGCGAGGGCCCTCCTGGGCTGAGAGTCCAGCCTCCAGCCTGCTTCCCATGCCCACCACCCAGCACCTGCTTGCAGAATTCCTCCTCAACCTCGATCTCTTCTTCTTCATCATCATCGTCATCCTCCTCTTCTTCATCACCCTCAAAGCATCCCACGGCATCCACTGTGATGAAGTGGTCCTCGTCTTGGCCGACTATCTCCTTCTCCAGAGTCTTCAGCTTCCCAGGGAGTGGACAGGGGCTCAGCTCAGCCCTGAGCAGTCAAGGCACCACGCTCTGCCCACCCTACCCCTCCAGACCCGCTATGAGTTTGGGCTGGGATAAACCTCAGCTTGCTGTGTGGCCTTGGCCAAGCCTCTTTACCTCTCTAGGCCCATGTCCCCCAAGGGAGTTGGGGTTACCTCCTTGGCTTTGTCCTTGTGCCCCTGGGACTTCACGTGCTCTACGAACTTTCGAGGAGTCTTGAAGTAGCGGTTGCAAATGGTGCAGAAGGGTCGCAGGGATTGTTTGGCGATCTGGAGAAAGGAGGAGAGGCCAAGTGGGTGCCAGGTGGCGTCCCCAGGTGCAAGCCCCCTGACCGGCAGCCAGGCAGTGCCCAGCAAGACCTCGCCTCCTTCTGCAGCTCCACCGTGTCTGTAACAAGCCCATCTGTGCTCTGCCCCTGCACCAGAACATAGACAAACACATCTCTTCCCTGCGTGGGTGGCTGTGAGATGGGATGGCAGATGGCAACAGAGAGACAGGACAGACACAGAGCAAAGGCAGGAAAAAGGACAGCCACCCAAAGGACCCCAGGAGCTCCAGGGCTGAATGGCAGGGGACAGATGGGGAACCCGAAGCCCAGTGAAGAAACATGACTGACATATCCAGAAACCACACTGTGAGTTACGGTCGAACAGAGACAAAGACCAACATTTACTTCCTGCTCCCAACTTGGGGCTCCCTCCTTCCCAGCAGGTGCCTCGGCAGCACGCTGGCCCTCCTACCTTGTGGTCCTGTGTCCTGCGGTGTTGGATCAGGTCCCCCATGTAGTAGACCTGGCAGGTGTGGCACCAGCGCTTTGGTGGAGGGTCTCTGAATGATGACAATCAAAACGGGTTCAATGTGACACTATGTTCTGGTTGGAAAGACAGCAGCCCTCCCAGACTGCTCCATAAATGTGATCCAATTCCAATTGCAATTCCAGCAGAATCTTTTTTGAAACTTAACAAAATGGTTCTGAGGTTCATCTGAATGAATAGTCAAGCAAGAATAACCAAGGAGGCCGGGCGCGGTGGCTCATGCCTGTAATCCTAGCCCTCTGGGAGGCTGAGGCGGGTGGTCAGGAGGCTCAAGGTCAGGAGTTTGAGACCAGCCTGAGCGAGACCCCGTCTCTACTAAAAATAGAAATAAATTATCTGGACAACTAAAAATATACATAGAAAAAATTAGCCGGGCATGGTGGCGCATGCCTGTAGTCCCAGCTACTCGGGAGGCTGAGGCAGTAGGATCGCTTAAGCCCAGGAGTTTGAGGTTGCTGTGAGCTAGGCTGACGCCACGGCACTCACTCTAGCCTGGGCAACAAAGTGAGACTCTGTCTCAAAAAAAAAAAAAGAGAAAAAAAAAGAATGAAGAATAACCAAGGAAACTTTGGGGCAGGGGGGATGAAATTTAGAAGCATTTGGGATGCCAGCCACTAAAATTAAAAACACAAACTACAATAGTGAAAATTGTGTAGTGTGATGTATACCCTGACAGTATAGCAATGGGAAAGAAAAACTAGTATTGAAAGGCATAGATTATACAGTAAGTTATGTCAGGACAATTTACTATCCACTTGGAGAAGAAAAGCCTTTGGCTCCCACCTTCTGCCTACTTCAAAATAAATTCTAGCTGGACTACTAGAGAGTCAGGTGTAAAAATCAAAACAAGACCAGGTGCGGTGGCTCACACCTATAATCCCAGCACTTTGGGAGGCTGAGGCAGGAGGATCACTTGAGCTCAGGAGTTCAAGACCAGCCTGGGCAACATAGTGAGACCCTGACTCTTAAAAAAAAAAAAAAATTAGCTGGGTGTGATGGTGCCCGGCTACTCATGAGGCTGAGGGAGGAGGATCACTTGAAAAAAAAAACCATCAAAACCATTTACTTTAAAAAGTGGAGGGCCACTATTTATACATATTTAATAATCCTGGGTTGGGAAGGATCTTTCTACATATAACGTCAACGCCAGAAATCATAAAGGGAAAAATTACATAAAATTAAAACTCGTACATGTTGCAAAATGTCACAAAGCCCTGCTAAGAACCCTGTTGTGGAGGGCTGTTCAGAGACATGGGAAGTATTCACATATGTCAGGTACAATGATTCTAATTTTTATTTTTTTAAAGATTGCATAAACACAGAAAGGACCATGGCATAAGCGAGGTCCAAAATGTGATAGTCTTTATCTCTGGGCAATGGGGTTATGGGCAATTTTTATCTTCTTGTGTGTCTATGTTCTTGTACTTTCAAAATGTTATACAATGAACAAACTGTTTTCATAATAAGAAAAAATTTTTTAAAAATCAAAAAAGGCATATCAACCACATAGTGGGGGTTCCAGGTTTAAGGGTTTAGGGACACTTATTGTCCTCAGCAAAATCCTTTTTTTTTTTCTTTTTTTGAGACAGGGTCTCACTCTATCGCCTGGGCTAGAGCTGGCCCTGTGTACCTAGGCCCAGGGGACAGCACTTTTAGAGAGGCTGTCTCACTACAATGCTGTCCCCGGGATCCAGCTGTAGTCCTCACTTTCCCAGTGACATGTGCCAGAAACATTGCTCCTTTTTGCTCAAGCCAATTAGTGTCTTACAGAAATTAGAGTTTTTCTCACTCACAACTGCAGAAGACCCCATCTGATACAAGAGGACAATATCAATGTCCACATGCTGGGGACCAAGGTGAGGGTTATTTTGTTTTACAAATTGTTGTTAACACTGCAGTGCAGCTGGGCACTGACAGATATGTGGCTCTGATTACTACTGGCAGGTCCAGGAGGCCACCATCATGGTGACACAGCTGAGGATATGTGGCCTTGAAAACTCCTATTTACCCTTCAGTGTAGATGCCTTGCCTTTCATGGGCTTTTCTTGACCCTCCCCCCATTCCTAGAGCTGTCCCCGTCCCAGTAAGCCCCCCTGGGGATCCAAAGTGCTGCTGCCACACCATTTCCCACAATGGATTAGGAGGACCTGATCCCTCCTCTGTCCCACTGGACCCCATCCTGGAATCCCCAGGGCCCGGCTAGGGATCCGCCCAGAGTTTCCGGCTGTGCTGGGTGACGGAGGGACAGGGACGGGCAGCCTATTGGAAAGGCTGTCACATTCTTCAAGGCTTGGGGGAGGAGGACGGGGGAAGTCACTGGACAGGAGACGCTGGATGAATCCCCCCACCTGAAGCTTGTTAACAGCCTGTTCTGTGTCCTGCTAGTTTTCTTATGTGTCACAGTATCTATTTTTATGTAGTCAAGCTCATTCTGCACATGCAGTTTTGAATTCTGTTTTACCCTGACACTGCATCATGTTTCTGCACTATTATAAATGCACAGCAAGTGTCCTATTTATTGGTTGTTCCACCAAGTGGACAGGCCTTAACTGATCCAACCAATCCCCTCGTTTTGGATATTTTAGATCATTTCCAATTAGACTTTTCCATCATTATATTAACTGCAAAGAACATCTTTGTGAGTCACCTTTTTCCTGTGTTTGTGATTATCTCACCTAAGTACAAAACCACTTAAGGAAGCTCTTCTCAAAGTCAGAACCAGCTAACAGAGCCACGAGCTTCCACTGCAGAGAAGGAGCAAGCCGAGAGAATCAAGAGCCCTTCCCATGCCTTCATCTCCACTTGGGGAGCTTCAAACCGTGATCTCTGTAAACTCTTACTCAGGGGACTGTCTGATTTGTCCTCCATAGAATTTGTTTTGTTTTGTTTCAATTCTGAACTAGCTGTTAACATTTTGAAATCAGCAGATTTCACATACAAATCTGGATTTCTGGATTCTTAAAAAAACTAGGAGAACAGGACCTAAGACGCAGCTGTCTTGTAAGACAGGGGTCACATCCCCCAGGTGGCCCAAGGCAACACTGTCCTGCTGCTCTCATGACACCTCCCAGACCCTATAGGCCTCTGTGACTGCCCACGGGGTCCTGAAAACTCCTCCAGCTTCCCAGAAAGCCTTCTCATCCCAAGAGCTAGTCCCAGACTCAGGGGGGCTGAAGTTTCTGATCAGCCAAGCCCCCATGACAATGGGAGGGGGAAAGCAAGAAAGTCCTACCCTCCAGCCACAAGATGAAGTATCCTCACCATGGGGCCCCCTTGGCTGGAGTCGGCACACATGCCAGGGGAACAGGGGTCTGTGCCTAACCTACCCCCTCCCACATCGGTGCTCACACTGTTCCTGCCTGGATAGAGCCATGAGAGACTATTGTGAATTCCTGCATTATACCCCTCACCAGGCCATTTCACAGATGGGGAAAACTGAGGTTCAAGGTCATACTATTCAAGTGAATAGTATGAAAAGGCCTAGGTGGGACGGGCAATGCTTAACCTGAAGGGAGACCTTGCAGATGGCTGCTTCAAGCCAGGTCCATGAGACTGCCCACTCCCCAGCACAGAACTTCCACGACCCTCTACTCACTCAGACTCTCTCTCCAGGACATCGCGGGGTATGGGCAGCAGAGACAACAGGCAGGCCTGGCTCATGTGCTGGATCTCTCCAAGCTGCTGCTGGTGCTGAGCGCCCGACATGTGGTCCTGGAACTCCTGCAGTGGGAGGGAGCGAGGGTGGGCAAGGCTGGGCCTGCGGAGGGTGACTCCAGCCTCAGCCGCATCGCCGGAGGCATTTCTCTCACAGCGCCCCTGCGCAGGCTGAGCAGGCACAGAGCGCGCACACAGCGGCCTGGCTCGCCTCTGGGCCTCCGTCGCTCTGCTCAGGCAAGGCACAGGGTACAGAGGTAACCACAGCAGTAGCGGTAATAATACAAGTGCGATGCTGTTATTATTACTGCTGTGCTCACTTCAGGCCAGACCTGGGCTCACGACTCCAATATCAAGTCACCAAGTCCCCAGAACCACCCAATGAGGTGGGTTCCAAATGTTTCTTTAATTGACGCAAGAGGAAACTGAGGCACGGGGGGTGGGACTCAGAGGCCCATACAGCTGTTCAGAGCCGATTTGAAACAGGTCTGCCTGATTCTAAAAGCCTGCCTCCTTGGCTGTTCAGGAAATGTTTTTGGTGCAAACGCACAACTGGGCTCGAGTACTCAGTGCAGCCCCTGAGGCAGCTAGAGGAAGGGCCGGCTGTGCACCCCATGGAGACCCTCAACTCTCCCCCTACCACCCTCCCACCCAGCCTGGCTTTGCAGTACCTGCTGGCTGGTGCAGTTGGCCTTGCAGATGTAGCAGAAGAACTGGAGGGCCTGCTTAGCGGGTGCGCTGGCGGCCACAGGGGTGGTGGAGCTGGAGTCACTGGGGCGGGGCCCGGGTGTGAGGGGTACGGTGCTAAAGGCCCGGCTGTCACTGCTCTGCAGGATGGTGACCTTCAGGGAGCCCCCGGCGCCCCACACCTGCACGGGGAGCAGGAGCAGAGTTTCCACCAGCGGGGCGCTTACGCGGGCCAGCCCGCACTAAATGTCTGTGAGCGTTGCCTCATCACACCTTCCTGACGGAGAACCTGAGGCTCTGAGCTGTCAGGTGACTGCCCCGGTTCACACAGCTAGAACATACTACAGTCAGGATGGGAACGCAGGTCTACCTAACTCTAATGGCCACCCTGCCCCTCCATGTGACAGATGGGGAAACTGAGACCCAAGCAAGGAATGGGTTTGCCTGTGTGTTCACTCGAAGGCTGAGCTGGGACCGGAGCCCCACAGAGCAGCTTCCATCCCCTCCATCGAGCATTGTTACCCGTGTGAAGGGACCGGGGGCTCTAGCGTGTGGGCGGGCAGGCGGGAGAGGACTCCCATCACCAGAGGTACCCCCAGGTCTTTGAAGCAAGGCACAAGAGGGCAACACAAGAGCAAGAGAGTCCCACTCAGACCCAGCACCATCAAACCCAGTCCAGTCTGCCCACGTGCCCCAGGCAGAGGGCTGCTGT
This sequence comes from Lemur catta, assembly GCF_020740605.2. Taxonomy (NCBI): domain Eukaryota; kingdom Metazoa; phylum Chordata; class Mammalia; order Primates; family Lemuridae; genus Lemur; species Lemur catta. The sequence continues at coordinate 7,432,144 of NC_059137.1, read as the reverse complement.
ACCATTTCACAGGTGGGGAAACACTGGGGACCCTGAGGTGACCTAGAGCAGCACAGGGCCACCCCACTGCTGGGCTCTGTGGCCCTCACGCTGCCACATCAGCACCTCGACCCACCCCTAGCATCTCTCTTGCTCTTTTTGCACATTCTCCCACATCCAGGCCGCTGGCTGCCTCCTCCCGGCTCTCTCCCACGCGGGCCTGGGTACCCACTGGCTCTGGCGAGGCCTTCTCCAAGCCTGAAATGACAGATGAGCTCCGTTTCCCTAAGTGCGCCTCCCACCCTGGCCCCAGAGGGACCCAGGCCCAAGAGCTGCCTTCTCTCCCCACAGCCAGGACCTTGAAACTCCTGGTGCGGGTGGCCTTGGACCTGGGTTCCAGGCCCAGCCCTCAGCCACAGGCTGCGCTGGGAGGAATGAAGGGCCCAGGCAGAGACATCTCATCACTAGACCGGGAGCCTGTGCTCACTTACCTCCTCCGGCTTCTACTGTATCAGGAGGCATCTCCGGCACCATGCTATGAACTGGTGCTTGCTCTGGTGCCGACAACGACTCCTGCGGCTGGGTCCGAAGCTGCTCATGGACCTGCTCTGGTGGCTGCACTGGCGCCTGCGCTGAAGGATGCTCTGGTGGCTGCTCCCGTGGCTGGACCACTGGCTGTGCTTGTGTATGGACCTGTGGATACGTCTGTGTCTGGGCCTGCTTCTGCAGCTGCAGCTGCACCTGTACAGGGGGCTGTGCATGTGCCTGTGGCTGTGGCTGCACCTGCTTCTGTGGCTCAGCCTCCTGCTGCAGCTGCACCTGCCTTGGGGGCTGTGAATGTGGCTGTGTCTGTACCTGTGGCTGCACCTGCTTCTGTGGCTCAGCCTCCTGCTGCAGCTGCACCTGCCTTGGAGGCTGTGAATGTGGCCGTGGCTGTACCTGTGGCTGCACCTGCTTCTGTGGCTCTGCCTCCTGCTGCAGCTCTGGCGGCACCTGCTTCTGCTGTGGCACTAAGTGCTCTGGAGAGGTCTGTGTTTGTGCCTGCTTCTGCAGCTTTGGCTGCACCTGGGTGTCCACTGGTACCATCCGTGGCTGAGTCTGTGGTTGCACCTGGGCCTGGATCTGCAGGACCCGTGGCTGGAATCGTGGCAGCACGCGGGCTTCCAGGGGCTCAGGCAGCAGCTCTGGTGTCTGTGTCTGCTTTGGTGCTGTCATCCGGGCCTGTGGCTGCACCTTCGCCTGTAGCTGCCCTGGGGGCCCCTTCTCTGCAGGCTCCTCTGAGCTAGGAAGGAGCAAAAGAAAATCAAAGCCATGTTTTCCAAGAGGCCCAGGGGCTTCCAAGAAAGGCTAAGACCCAGTATCCAATGCTAACTCTACCACTTACGACCTGGGGGATTTGGGCAAACTCCTTTGGCTCTCTGGGCCTCAGTTTTACCTCAGTAAATGGGGGAGGACTGTTCTCACCTCCCACAACTTGCTAACATGCATCCAGTTAGCCCTGTAACCCCACCCACCCTCTGCGATCCCAGATGAACATCTTCACCCCTCCAAGCCGGCCACCCAGCCTGGCCTCGGGGGGCTCAGTCCCAAGGAAGACGCCAGAGTCTGGCCTGGAGCCTCCCCAGGAAAGGTGCAGGAATAAGTCTGACCTTCCTCCAAGCCAGAAGCCAAGGCCCTTTCCTTGCTCCAGCTCCACTGAAGGGGCACCACCTCTGCCACCCCACCCTTGCTTTGCAGGAATGAGAATACAGGGCACCAGGCCCAGGGTAGGTTTTCGGCATCAGCTACCTCTTCATCCTCTTGGCTGGCGGCTCAGACACCTCACAAGGCTCAGGCGCCGGTGCTGGAGTGCGTCTCTCCTTAGGGATGTCATCTGGGCAGGGGGGTGAACCTTGGTCTGGAGGGGAGGCAGGAGAGGGAGGGAACACAGATGCCATGTAGAGCGTGTCTGAGCTCTAGGAGATGGGGCCCAGGCTCGACCTCCATCCCAAACCAAGAACCCCTCATCCCATATCTGCCTACATCACCTGCAGACCCTGCACCCACCTGCCCAACCCACGTCCCTCTGGAGGGCCAGCAGCCTCCTCCTCACCTTCTGGTGTGCTCGCTCGGGGCTCTGCAGCTTTCTCAGACCCCTCGGGGGGGTCTGAATGGTCTTCCACAGGCATGGTCTGAGAAGAAGAATCCTGCTTCCTTTCAGAAACCATTTTTGACATCTGCCATCCACCCCTGTAAATACCCCCTTGCCCAAGAGAGGCTGTAACAGTCCCCCAGAGGAAGAAGGGGCCCAGGGACCTTTGGCGGGCAGGGCTGCCAAGCGGATAATTATAAAAACTCCAGGAATCATGTCTACAGGGTTCCACCTTAGCTGCATATTAAATAAGCCCAGGTTTGGAGGACACAAGCCTTCTCCTGGCCCACGGTGCTGCCTCCTGACTTCCCATCCCCTTCCCCACAAGGCAGCCAGAAGGACCCTTCCAAGTACAAATCATGCCTCTTGTCTCTTCCAGGCTAAAGCCTGCCCCTGGCTTCCTGGAGCCCTGGAGTACTCCTTACCCCAAGCGGGAAAGCACCTTCCCCACACCCCACACTGCACAACCTGGCCTCTGCCCCGCGCCGCCCCTCCAGCGTCAGCCACCCCCACTTTCCACCCCGACTCAGCCACACTGGCCTTCTCTCTGGTCCAGCCCCAGGCCGCTCCCTGCCCCCAGGCTTCACCCAGAGCCTCAAAGGCACTTCTTGCAGGAAGCCCTCATGACTCCAAACTAGTACAGGTCCCCAGAAGGCTTCTGGTTTCCTTTTTGTGGCATTTTCCACAATCTTAAATCAATGGTTGGAACATTATTTTCATTAATGTTGCTCAGCCCCACCCCACCCCCACCCAAGACCTCAAGGAGAGTCAGGCCAGGTGCATCACCTGCACCACTGAGTGCCCTGCAGGGGCCTACAGACATCTGCTGAATGAACACATGGCTCTGGCCATTTCCTGCATCCCAGGAAGCCCCCAAAAGCCCCCAGGAGCCTGTAGCCTCCCTCCCTCCCTCCTGCTAAGCCTGAGGAACCAGCCCCGAGCAGGGAATGGCAATCTGTACAGCACATCAGGACTCTGTGCCCTTCAGAAACTACCCAGCTGTCACCCTTCATGACACAGGCACTGGCCCGAGAGTTAGGAGGCCTGGGCTCTGGGTCTGCCTTGACAGCTGTGCGGCTCAAGGCAACCCCCACCGCCCCCCAATCTCTGAGCCTCAGTTTTCCCATATGTAAAACAGAGGCAGGGCAGGTTGAACATTAGACATGACCATGTTATGACAGGCCCAACTGGAAGGCTGGAGGCTGGGCCCCGCTCTGGGGGGACGTGCCTCACCTCCAGATGTGGGCTGCCCCAAAGCAGCCAGGAAAGGGTGCGCTGCCCCTGCCCCAGAATGCACTCAGGAGCAGGCCATGAGCAAGGAGCTGCAGGGACCTTCAGGGACAGGACAGTCTGGGGAGGAGGAGCTTCCCTCTGCAGACTTTCTGCTTATGTCAGGGCAAGGTTTAACACTTCTCAGACACGCAGAGAGCCCGAAAGCAGCAGGTGGGAACCTTTAGACAGCAACAGTATATAGCTTGGGCTTTTTTTTTTTTTTTGAGACAGAGTCTCGCTCTGTTGCCCAGGCTACAGTGAGTGCCGTGGTGTCAGCCTAGCTCACAGCAACCTCAAACTCCTGGGCTTCAGCGATCCTACTGCCTCAGCCTCCCGAGTAGCTGGGACTACAGGCATGAGCCACCATGCCCAGCTAATTTTTTTTCTATATCTATTTTAGTTGGCCAGATCATTTCTTTCTATTTTTAGTAGAGATGGGGTGTCACTCTTGCTCAGGCTGGTCTCGAACTCCTGACCTCAAGCAATCCACCCACCTCGGCCTCCCAGAGTGCTAGGATTACAGGCGTGGCGCCCGGCCTAGCTTAGGATTTTATAACATTATTCTACCCCCAGTTACGGTTCTTGCACTTCTATGTACGGCAATTCATTTAGATAGTTTTTAAAATTTCAGGTTGTGATGTAACATTTCCTTCTAAAATAAATGTAACTAAAAAGAAGCCAGTTGATTTAAAGCCCTGCTGTCAGCGCAGTAGCCAGTAGTCACATGCAAGCACTTGAAACACAGCCAATCTGAACTGAAGGGAAAGTATAAGAATACACACAGGATTTTGAAGATTTAGGTTTTTTTTTTAAAAAAAATAAGGAATGTCAACCGGCACAATGGTTCATGCCTGTAATCCTAGCACTCTGGGAGGCCGAGGCAAGAGGATTACTTGAGGCCAAGAGTTCGAGTGTAGTCTGAGCAAGAACCCATCTCTACAAAAAATAGAAAAATTAGGCAGGCGTGGAGACATGTGCTTGTAGTCTCAGCTACTCGGGAGGCTGAGGCAGGAGGATCGCTTGAGCCCAGGAGTTTGAGGTCGCAGTGAGCTAGGCTGATGCCGTGGCACTCTACTTCAGGTGACAGAGTGAGATTCTGTCTCAAAAATTAAAATTAAAATTAAAAATTAAAGGCCGGGCGCGGTGGCTCACGCCTGTAATTCTAGCACTCTGGGAGGCTGAGGCGGGTGGATTGTTTGAGCTCGGGAGTTCAAGACTAGCCTGAGCAAGAGCAAGACCCTGTTTCTACTAAAAAAATAGACAGAAATTAGCTGGACAACTAAAAATATATAGAAAAAATTAGCCGGGCATGGTGGCGCATGCCTGTAGTCCCAGCTACTTGGGAGGCTGAGGCAGCAGGATTGCTTGAGCCCAGGAGTTTGAGGTTGCTGTGAGGTAGGCTGACACCATGGCACTCTAACCCGGGCAACAGAGTGGAACTCTATCTCAAAAAAATAAAATTAAAAATTAAAAATTAAAAAAAAATTTTAATTCAAAAAAATAATATAAAATACCTCATTCATTTTTTATATTGATTACAGATTGAAATTATAATTTTTTTTTTTTTTAGAGAAACAAGGTCTCCCTCTGTCACTCAGGTTGGAGTGCAGTGTCTAGGACTACAAGAGTACACCACCACTCCCAGCTAATGTTTTTATTTGTATTTTTATAGAGAAAAGGTCTTTTTTTTTTTTTTTTTTTGAGACAGAGTCTCACTTTCTTGCCCGGGCTAGAGTGAGTGCCGTGGCATCAGCCTAGCTCACAGCAACCTCAGACTCCTGGGCTTCAGCGATCCTACTGCCTCAGCCTCCCGAGTAGCTGGGACTACAGGCATGAGCCACCATGCCCGGCTAATTTTTTTTTTTGTATATATATTTTTAGTTGGCCAGATAATTTCTTTCTATTTTTAGTAGAGATGGGGTCTCACTCTTGCTCAGGCTGGTCTCGAACTCCTGACCTCGAGCGATCCACCCGCCTCGGCCTCCCAGAGCTAGGATTACAGGCATGAGCCACCGTGCCCGGCCGAGAAAAGGTCTTGCTATGCTATCTAGTCTGGTCTCGAATTTCTGGCCTCAAGCAATTTTTCTGCCCTGGCCTCCCAAAGTGCTGAGATTACAGACAAGAGCTAGCATGCCTGGCCAATAATTTTTTTATATATTGGGTTAAATAAAATATATTAATAATGTTCATTTCACCCATTTCATTTTATTTTTTTATGTATTTACTAGAAGATTTTAAATTACATGTATGGTTCACATTTTATTTCCACTGGGCAGCCTGATTTTAAGAAAAATATTAAGTACATAACAGAACTGCTGGTGTTTGGGCATGGCAAAAGTCATGCCAGGGCTACAGGAATATATGAAGTTTGGGAAATGCTAGACAAGCCACCTCGTCATTTTACAGACGAGGAAACTAAGGCACAAAGAGGAAGTGTGACCTGCCCAAAGGCCCAGGATGATCCCGAGTGGGCGGAGGTGGGCCTGATGCCCAGGTGTCCCCTCTCTCACTCCCATCCACACCTGCTTCAGCCCAGCCACCACTTACCTTGTGATTGGGAGTGGTGGAGGAGGGGGTCCGGGCCTGTTTCTGGGGGGCCCGTCCAGAGAGGTTGAGCTGAGATGGGTTAATAGGGACCCCAACAGGAGGGGGGCCCAGGAGGGAATGGCGAGTAGCCTGGGGAAAGAACTGCTGCAAATTTGGAGTGGCCAGCTGCGGGGGTGTAAGACTGGGGGCTGTCAGGCTCGGGGTCGCCATGTTGTAGCCTCGGAAGTTACCTGCGGACAAGAGAGGAGAAGACGGGTCACACTGTGGTCAGGTGGCAGAGGCCAGGGTCAGGGTTCAGTCTCCCAGAGCATCATGGGAACATCAAGGATAACTTTGAAAGGGACCCTTCCCACCCAAGGGCAGCGAGAGGGAGGAGATGAGAGCTGAGGCTCACTGTGGGTGTGGTGGCAAGGGAGGCTTTAGGGCTGCTTTTCTGCTCCAGGTGGGGGTGGATGGGGTGCTGCCTTTTCCCTCCCAGATAACTCCCGGTCAGCAACTGAGCACCCCCAGCAGCCATGCTTCAGGGCCTGCCTTAGGGTATGTGAGACACCTGGCACAGCACCCGCAGGGAAAACCAGCAAGATGGCTAGTCCCTGGACAGGGAACCCCAATAAGACACCCCTCCCCCCACCAGCCACCCTTCACCAAAGGCTGATGATGAGCCAGGCGCTGTGCCAAGCACGTTCCATACATCCATACACTACCCCAGTCACTTGGCCCACCAAGCATCAGGGTAGGTTTTATTTCTACCAATGACAAAGGAGATACAAAGTAGAGGAATAGCTTGCCCCTGGTCCCCATGAGGGGCACTGCCATCCATCCACTGGCCCTAGCCAGGATTCTGGGGGGCTCCTGATTCCTCCTTCTCTTTACCCTACCCCCATCCTCACCACCCCCAAATCCTATCAACTCTCCTACGCCTCTCCCCCTCTCCATCCCCACTCCCATCTGCACCCTTCCAAAGGCACTTCATCCCCTGCCTGAATTTCAGCCACAACCTTCGCACAGGTGGCGCAAACAGTGGTATTTCTAAAACCCTGTTCTGATCTACTCCCTCCTTTGCCCAAACTGCTCCACAGCTCCCTGCTCCTCAGGAACAAAGCCCATTCCTCACCGTGCCAGGTTTGGCCCTGCCCACCTTCCCTCCTTTCTTGCCATTCTCCCCACACATGTCCCCACTCCATTCCAGTCATATGTCCCTGTGCGGTCCTTCACACATCCTGCCTCACAGCCTTTGCACATGCTGTTCCCTCTGCCTGGGCTGCTCTGTCCCACTAACTCCCAGCCGTCCTTCAGATCTCCCTTCAGGTGTCTTTCATTCAGGAGGCCTTCTCAGACTCCCTGTGTGTCCCCACAGGCCCCAGCTACCCTGTCCTAGGACCAGCTGCATAATTTTCTCATCTGCCTCCTGCTACACCTCATCTGACTCAGCTCCACACCTCAGGGAAGGCCCAGAGCTTGGAAAGTGTGTGAAGCATGAAAGACAGTGAAGCTGAAACAGGAAACACAGGGGTTAAAGGTATGGGTAAGCTGTGCTGTGAGAGCTGGGTTCAAGTCCAGACTCTATAGCACGAGCTCTGTGACCCTGAGCAAATCAGTTTCCCCTTCTTAGCCTGAGTTCCTTCATCTGCAAAATGGGGATAATAATAGTGCTTGCCTCACAATGTGTTATGAGGATTCAATGAGATATACAAATGTGCCTGGGACATAGGAAATGTTCAATTAACATTAACTTGAAACAAATACATATCCACATATGTGCAGAGAGAGCCAATCAGCTCTTAAAAGCAAGACAAAAGATGAAACACCCTAAAAGAAAAATGGACACAGGACATGGACAAGTCACAAAAAGAAATACAAATGTTTAACCGACAAATATAAAATGTTCAACTGCACTGGCATGCCAAGAAATGTGAATTAAAACATTAATGATATAACTTTTTTGCCAACCAATTTAGTAAATTATATGTATATACATTTATATATATATAAAAAAGCATATAATACCCAATGTTGCCGTGGGCATGGTGAGACCGGCACTGTCATACGTGGCTGGTGGCATTGCAAACTGGTCCAGTCCTTTAGGAAAGCAATTTGGCAATACTTATCGAGAGCCGTAAAACATCCATCCCCCCTGACTCAGTCAGAACGTAGTCTCAAATATCACATTCATCCTAGTGTTATTTAAAGTAGAAAAAAAAAATCAAATAAAACAAGAAAAAGAAAGCAAAAAAAGGAAACAGCTGAACAACTGACAAGGTTTACATAAGCAAGGGTACACCCCTCCAGTGGAATATTAAATAATTATTAAAAGTAATCTTGGGCCGGGCGCGGTGGCTCATGCCTGTAATCCTAGCACTCTGGGAGGCCAAGGCGGGTGGATCGCTCGAGGTCAGGAGTTCGAGACCAGCCTGAGCAAGAGCGAGACCCCGTTTCTACTAAAAATAGAAAGAAATTATCTGGACAACCAAAAAAATATATATATAGAAAAAATCAGCTGGGCATGGTGGCGCATGCCTATAGTCCCAGCTACTCGGGAGGCTGAGGCAGTAGGATCACTTAAGCCCAGGAGTTTGAGGTTGCTGTGAGCTAGGCTGACGCCACGGCACTCACTCTAGCCGGGCCAACAGAGCGAGACTCTGTCTCAAAAAAAAAAAAAAAAAAAAAGTAATCTTGGCAGAGACTGTCAAACCATACGGTAAATGATCATACCATTCTATTCAGTGAAAAAGAAACAATATAGCAATCATAGTAATCACATACAAATCCCAAGTCTGTGGCTAGAAAAAATGGGAAGACATACACCAAAATACTGACGTGATTTTCTTCAGGAGGTGAGTGAGTCTACAGATGACAGTTTGCATTTTCCTATCCCTTTTTAAAAAAAAAATTCTTTTTCACTTTGAAGAGTATGATTTTGAGAAAGAAAAGGGGGAAGATATGTATATATATGCTATGAGTCCCTGTGTGTGGTTTTCTCTCCCACTCAGGACCATCCATGCCCATATGGCCCTGGTAGGGCTGAAGAGTAATGACCATCTAATCAACACTTGCTTACAACATGACCTTGGGCACATGCCCCCTCTCTGGGCCTCAGTTTCTTCATCTTTAAAATGGGATTGTGGGTATATTTCCCTTTAGGGTTATCAGCACCATCTTGGAAGAGCTGAGACTGCTCTCCACGTGGGGAAACTGAGGCAAGGCCACAGGCTTAATGCACAGGGCTAAAGACAACTGCACAGGGATCCAGGTGGTCAGGAGGCCCAGGCCTTGGTCCAGCTCAGCCACTGTTGATGCTGTGTGATCCAGGGCAAATGCCTTCCCTTTTAGCTTCCTCATCTGTCAAATGGCATCTAATCTGAATAAGTGAAGAGTGCTGAGTATCGCCTGAAGAGCCAGCGCCATGGCCAAGGGCACACCTCCACGAGCGGACAGCCCTGCACTCAGCTCAGCAGCTTCAGAACTTTTACCTCCTGGAGCTTCAGTGTCCTCATCTGTAAATAGAGTGCTGAGAGTAGCTGCCTCTCAGGGTCACTGTGTGGATTTAGTGAGATTTATGCAACGGGCCTGCTGAGAAGCTACCACTAAAATAGACAGAGAAGGGGCCCATAGCCATACCTTGCAACTGCTGCAAGAGCAAAGCTCTCTGCAGCACAGAGCCGTTGAGGAGGGAAGCCGAGTTGGTGCCCTGGAGGCTCAGAAGCTGCTGCTGTGGCTGCTGCTGGGGGAGCCCCCTGTGTGTTGGGAAGGGGTGTCAGAGGGTTACTGGGAATATCAGACCCTCCTCTTCCCTGAGACCTCTCACCTCCATTCTCTGCCCCCCCTCTAGAGTGGATAGAGGACCCCTTGGGGGTACAATTGATGACCTACAGGACCCAAACAGGGATGCCCCTAGGAGAAAGCACTGGGATGGGGGACTCCAAGATGGGTCTGAGAGGCAGAGCTAGAGTCACCAGTCCCCTAAGTGGGGAACTCACCGGCTGACGGCCAAGGTCAACGGGGCCTGTGAGGGGGGCTGCTGGAGCAGCTGCTGGAGTTGCAGCAACTGCTGCTGCTGCAATTGCTGCTGCTGGAGCTGCTGCTGCTGCAACTGCTGGAGCTGCTGCTGCTGGTTGAACATGGCGGCTGGGGGCAGGAAGGGGAGTAAGGCAGGGTCCCCTCCACAGGCCGGTCGAGCTCCCCTCCCACCCATAGCCTCTCGCTGCAACCCACTGCCTGCAAATACTGCCTGCTGAGCCTCACGGCCACACTTCCAGGCCTGAGAAGAGCGTGCCACATTTGCGCCCCCATCCTTCCAATCCCCCTCCAATCCTGCCAGAAGCAGGATTCCACCACCCTCCTACCAATTTCCCCCACGTCCTGCCAACAGTCCCTCCTTCAAACTCCCAGCCTCGCCCTCCATCTCTCCAACTTTGGCGGCTCCATCCTTCCAACCCAAATACACCTGCCACCCCCACCCTCCCTCTGCGCCCATCACTTCCAGATGCGGCACCTTCCCACTCACACCCCCTTTGTGATACCGAGACCGTCCCCCTTGTGCCTGTGTTGTGACAATAACATCCACACCCGCCTCCAACATTTCCGTTTCGCCCGCGAACCCTGCGGGATAGCTGCCCTCCGCCCCTTCCGCCAGCCCCTCCCCCGCAGATACGGCCACCACTGAATCCCGTGACCCCGGCGCTCGCGGAGCCCGCAGCCCGCAGCCTCCATCCAAGCTGCACTGATACGGCCGTGCCCCTCCCCCATCCCGGGCCCAGTCCCGCACCTAGCTGCCCCACGCGGCTTCTGCCGCGGCCACGGCGCAGCCTACGCCCCGCGCCCCCTCAGCTCTCGCGCCGCCCTCGCCACGCGCGGGCTGGGTGGCTCCGGCTCGCAGGATCCAGGGCTCCCCGCAGCTCCACCGGGCGCGTCGCTCGGAAGACCCGTCTGTGGGCGGGGCCGGGCCGGGGCAGCGCCCCCTGGGGGCCCGGAGGTCCTGGGGCCGCCGGCGCCGCACACCGGTCACGCAGCGGAGGCGCAGTCAGCTCCCCCGGCGCCCAGGCTGCTGCGGGCGCGGCTTGGGGGTACGAGGGGGTCCCGGGCAGCTCAGATCCTCCGCCCCGCGTCCTCCTCATTGGGAAGGGGCAGCTCTGAGCCCGAGGTCCGTCTGTAGCCCGGAGGAGTCTGTCGTCCGGCGGGGACACCGCAGGGTACTTCCAGGAGGACCTGTCCCCAACCGACCTCCCCGCGGCCGCCCCCAGCCCGCGATCCTGGGGGCCCGCGCGCGGCTGCGGTGGGAGGGGGCATGCAGCCGGCCCATGTACATTCGGGCCCGGCCCGGCCAGGGGGCGGCCGAGGTCGCACCGCCCGGCAGGAGCTTGCGCTAGAAGGGGGCGAGGAGGGCCCACTTGAAAGTACTTTTTCTGTTTCTTTCTTTCTTTCTTCTTCTTCTTTCTTTCTTTCTTTCTTTCTTTCTTTCTTTCTTTCTTTCTTTCTTTCTTTCTTTCTTTCTTTCTTTCTTTCTTTCTTTCTTTCTTTCTTTCTTTCTTTCTTTCTTTCTTTCTTTCTTTCTTCTTCCTTCCTTCCTTCCTTCCTTCCTTCCTTCCTTCCTTCCTTCCTTCCTTCCTTCCTTCCTTTCTTTTCTTTCTTTCTTTCTTTCTTTCTTTCTTCCTTTCTTTCTTCCTTTCTTCCTTTCTTCCTTCTTCCTTCCTTTCTTCCTTTCCTTTCTTCCTTTCCTTTCTTTCCTTTCTTCCTTTCCTTTCTTTCTTTCTTCCTTTCCTTTCTTCCTTTCCTTTCTTTCCTTTCTTCCTTTCCTTTCTTTCTTTCTTTCTTTCTTTCTTCTTTCTTTCTTTCTTTCTTCTTTCTTTCTTTCTTTCTTTCTTCTTTCTTTCTTTCTTTCTTCCTTTCTTCCTTTCTTTCTTTCCTTTCTTCCTTTCTTTCTTTCCTTTCTTTCTTTCTTTCTTTCTTTCCTTTCTTTCTTTCCTTTCTTTCTTTCTTTCTTTTTTTCTTTCCTTTCTTTCTTTCTTTCCTTCCTTCCTTCCTTCCTTCCTTTCTTTCTTTCCTTCCTTCCTTCCTTCCTTCCTTTCTTTCCTTCTTTCTTTCCTTCCTTCCTTCCTTTCTTTCTTTCTTTCCTTTCTTTCCTTCCTTTCTTTCCTTCCTTCCTTTCTTTCTTTCTTTTTCTTTCTTTCTTTCCCTCTTTTCTTCTTTCTTTCTTTTTCTTTCCTTCCTTCCTTCCTTTCTTTCTTTCTTCTTTCTTTCTTTCTTTCTTTCTTTCCTTTTCTTTCTTTCCTCCTCCTTCCCTTCCTTCCCTTTCCTTTCCTTTCTTTCTTTCTTTCTTTCTTTCTTTCTTTCTTTCTTTCTTTCTTTCTTTCTTTTCTTTCCTTCCTTCCTTCCTTCCTTCCTTCCTTCCTTCCTTCCTTCCTTCCTTTCCTTTCCTTTCCTTTCTTTCTTTCTTCTTTCTTTCTTTTTTTTTTTTTTTTGAGACAGTCTTACTCTGTTACCGGGGCTAGAGTGCCATGTCGTCAACCTAGCTCACAGCAACCTCAAACTCCTGGGCTCAAGCGATCCTCCTGCCTCAGTTTCCTGAGTATCTGGGACTACAGGCGCGCGCCACCACGCCCGGCTAGTTTTGTTGTTGTTGTTGTTGTTGTTGTTGTTGCCCAAATTTCTTTCTACTTTTTTTAATAGAGACGGGGTCTCACTCTTGCTCAGGCTGGTCTCGAACTCCGGAACTCAAGTGATCCTCCCGCCTCGGCCTCCCAGAGTGCTAGGATTACAGGCGTGAGCCACCATGCCCGGCCTGAAAGTATTTTTTGTCATCAGATTTGGCTGGGGTGTGTGTGAGGGGAGCTGAGTTCGGTTATCAAGTATGGCCCTGCTCCCGCATCCTGCCCCTAAAGCTGTCCTGTCCCCAAGGACCGCTTGAATGACGACGACTTTATGCCCCGTCCCGGAGCCCAAACCATCCCTGTTCCTTGGTGGCCACCCCTTCCCCTTTCCTGCGGCTCGAGGCTGCGGTAAGCGCAGCGCCGACAGCGTGCGGGCACCGCGCGGGTGGCAACGGGGACGCGCGCCCCGCCCCGCCCGGTGCTGTGACCAAGGGCGCTCCGCCTGCGCAACCCGCGTGTCGACAAATCATTGCAGTAGTGCGACGAGTGCTGCCCCGAGCTGCGCACCCGGCTCTGCTGCGGCGGGCGGCGGCTGGGGAGCCTAGCTCGGTCCTGACCAGTGGCGAAAGTCGCCCAGCGTGGCCGGAGCCGCGCAGCAGCTAGGCCAGGGGGACGCCGGCGCCCGCGCATGCAAAGGCAGCCTGCGAGGTGGGCTGCAAGCCCCGGACCGAGGAGGCGGGCCTATCCCCGAAGGGCGGGGAGCTCTAGGCAGGATGGGAGCCCGCGAGTGGCAGCAGCAAATCCGCGGATTAGAAACCTCGTTCTGGCGAGAACCAAGACCGGCAGTGGGGAAGGAGAGGGCGAGTCAGGACCGCTCAGGCTGCCAGCCAGGCCGATGCTCGCAGACACCTTGATGCCAGCGCTGGAGACGTCCAGGGTCGAATCGGGGCTCTTCTGGCTGGGCCACCTGGCCCAGGGGAGTCCTCTCAGCCTGTTTCCGTGTCTGTAAAATGGTTGCCCCCCTCCCATGCGGTGTGAGGATGACATTACATAATGCTTAGCACTGGCACCTGGCGCAGAGCGAGCTTAGCAAATTGCCAAAGTAAAAAAAAAAAAAACACTAAAAATAATGCTCATACTGGGGAAGGTAGGGAAGCCAGCAAGCACTAGCTTCCTGCATTGGTTCCTCTTTCTGGAAAGCAATTTGCAAATTTTCTATCAAAACTCCTGAAAATGTTCTGCTCTTTGACGGGGTAACCCCACTTGTAGGGATCTAGCCTAAGAAAATGATCAGAAATGAGACTTTTAAAAGCCAGCAGGTTGTTCGCAGAAACATTATTTATACTAGCTGTCTGGAAAATGATCATCTTCAGAGGAACAGCTAAATAAATCATGGTGTGTGCCTCTTAAGGAATAGCACACAGCCATCAGAAATTATGTTTTCAAAGAATATTTAAACACTCACAATATGATGTAAAGTGAGCTCAGCAGGTAGCAACATTGCATGCACATTATAATCCTGGTTTTAGAAAGAATAAATATATGTGTGTAGTGGGCTCATGGGGTTTTTCACTTTCACTCGTTTTTTCTAATTTGCTATGTTCAATTTGGATAACTTTATCATGCAGGGAGAGTGAACTTTATTTTTTTTTAATGTGCAAGACCTTGTGCTGCCTCCCTGAAGACCAGACAAGAGTGGATGGGAATGCTCTGGGGGCACTGTTTAGGGCTAATTGCTTTTAATCAAACCATTGCAGGCAAAGCCCCAGGAAGAATATCTTTGGTGGCAAAAGAGAGGCTGCATCTCTATGTACCCCAAATAAAGTTGAGGCCGTGGAAACACCTTGAGGCCTCTTTCTTGCCTCTGATTTGAGATGCCCTTTTATCATGAGATAAATTCTTAGACTCTGTGGATCTATGTGCGGACCTGTTCTCTCTAGGAATCTACTGTCCCTTCTCATGATGATGCCACATGCGGTGATTATTACAGCTTTGGAACATGTTTTAGTGCCTGACAGTACAAGTCCCTGACATTGTTATTATTTAAAAAATTTTTGCTAATTTCTAATCACGTATATTTTTTTCAGATAAATTACAGAATTTTGTCAAACCTTCCCCAGCCCCAGATTCCTACCAGCATCCTGACTGGTGTTGCACTAAATGTGCTTAAGTTGGAGAAGAACTCACATCTTTACCCTGAGTTTTTCAGTTTAAGAATGAGGTAAGGCCAGGCGAGGTGGCTCACGCCTATAATCCCAGCACTTTGGGAGGCCGAGGCAAGAGGATTGCTGGAGGTTAGGAGACCAGCCTGGGCAACAGGGCAAGACCCTGTCTCTACAAAAAATTCTTTAAAAACTGGCTGGATGTAGTGTTATGCACCTGTAGTCCTAGATACTTGGGAGTCTGAGGCAGGAGGATCACTTGAGCCCCGGAGTTCAAGGCTGCAGTGAGCTATAATCCCACCACTGCACTCCAGCCTGGATGACAGAATGAGACACTATCTCTACAAAAAAAAAAAAAATGAGGTAAATGCACATTCTATGCAAATAACAAATACTCATATGTACCCCATAAACATGAAAAATCATATCAATAAAAATCAGCAAATCTAAGCAAGCCTCTTTAAAAAAGTAAATGTAAAAAAGTAAAAAAGTAAATGTAAAAGTAAAAAAGTAAATGTCTCCATTTATTCAAGACTTGCATTATGTTATGGTTTTGCAGGTTTCTTCACCTGTGGTGAAGTTTCTAGGGTGGCTGTTGTTGCTATTTTCCCCAGCACCCTTTCTAACTGGCTATTGATTATGGCATCTTTATCTTGTAATCTGCCACCTCCCCACCTTGCATTTCTGTCCTCAGCAATGTCATGTACTCTTGATGACAGAAGCAGCTGCTGAGTTGTCCCCTTGTCCTTGGGACCCAGCTCAGAGCCCTGCACACCACAAGGTTGCCTGGTGAAGGTCGATTAAATGAGTGAGTGAATGAATGAATGGATTACTCCAAGATGCAATTTCTTCCCTTCATCCTTGGGTTAGTGTTCATCATAGCAGTTCTTCTCTCCTTGACATCTGTGTCCATCCCCCTACAGAGGCAAGCCCCAGGGAGGCATCCAGCACAGTGCTCCACACCAGCATAGGCGCCCCACAACAACACCCCAGCTCAGAATCCCCAGAAACAGGCAGTGCCCAGCAACATCTCCTAGTCAGACAAGAGGCAGAGAAAAATACAAGACCATATGCTTATCGTGTGGCCTCCCCAGTGGCTGTCACCCACCTGCACCTTTTTCTACAAATAAACGTGGTATGAGACACAGAGGACAGAGGTGAGGAGCAGCAGGATGGGCACAGCCTCGTTGCTGCCCCTACTTTCCAGGGAGACCCAGGACAGATCCCCTTCTGACTTGGGGCCTTGGTTTGGCCATCTCTGCTGGACAGGACCGACCTGTGGGTAGCAGGCTCTCCCTCCTTACCATGCTCAGCCACACCTTCTGCTACCTTCACAAGACTGAAGAAGTTTCTTTGGACAGTATACTACACTGTTCACAGCCCACATTGTTTATAGTTCCAGGCACTGCTCCAGTGTGTTATCTAAATGACTATTACTTCACTGAATCCTCACACAATCCTATGAGTTAGGCATCATTATTACCCCTTTCTACAGATGAAAAAACTGAGGCTCAGGGAGGTGAAGTGACTTGCCCAAGATCATCAGGTGAGAGTGGCAGAGGTGGGATTTGAACACCAGGCAGTCTGGCTTCAGACTTAACTATGGCACAGTCAGCATGTATGGGCACCTGCCCTGTTCTGGGCTGTGGGGAGCTTCTTACCATGAGATGGGGCAATGCAGGCACAGATGCCTGAACTACCAGTGCCCAAAAGCCTAGGGAATCTTGGTGCCCAGCCCCCAACCATATAGAGAAGTGCAGGGAGTTAGCTATGCTCCCAGCAAAAGTTCGGGTCCCTCAGACAGGATGAAAGGATGAAAAAATAGTAGGAAACAAATAAAAATAATACACTGAGCCAAAGATATAGTTTATAAAGTAAAGATTTATGAAGATAGATAAAGCAGGGTGCCTGGAAGGTTACACCTCTTCCCAGGGAAATGCAACCCAGACTGAAGTTTTACACAGATACTTATAGGTAGGTACAGGTTTTTGGTTGCCAAGGGTAACGGGATTTACATAATGATAGGTAGTTTGGTTTAGGATCAAAGTCTTCTAAAAGGCTACTACAGATCCTTTAACTAACTCTATCCAGGTGAACAATGAGTTATAAAATCTTCTTAGGGCAAACTTCTAAGTTTTATGATAAGGCTATTACTTTAGCAAAAAAGGAGACATTGTGGCTCTAGTTATTGTGTATTAGAACAGAGGTTTCAGAAGTCAAGCATGAGCTGTCCCTTATCTTAATGATCAGCTTTCATCTCTGATCAGTCCTCATCTCTGGCAGCCTGTCTTTGTTGATCAGCTCCCGCATCCCGTGGCTCTAGGCAAGACCTGCTTTGTCTTTCAAAACAGGTGAGAGCCATAGGCCCGGATTGTGGATTGCAGCGGTTGCCTTGGAATGCAGCTGCTACTGACCATTGAGACCCCTCCTGAGGCAAGGCAGCTTTTGATATGCAAACTAACACGTTTACATTTTCCTTTAGGGCAAAGCCTTGCAAGATTCCTGAAATCATTTCTGTCTTCTAAAAATATATGGGGCATTTCTATAAATCAATATTTCTTAGGCTCAACAGAAAAGGGCACTGTGTGTGCCCCAGCCTGGTCCAGCTGATTCCTCCCCAGCCACCCTGCCCTAGGCTGGACCAGGTGCCCTTGCTCTGTGCACCTGATGGGCTTAACTTGTCTGCCTCTCTCCTGTGAATCTGCATTCGGCAGGGCAAGCCCTGCTGTATCTTATTAACCACTTCATCCTCCTGTGTCTCATACAAGGTCTGGCACAGAGTGGCCACTGATCCATACCTGTTGAGGAACAGAAGAATGAATGAATGATCCAAAGGGGCTAGACCCTAAGCAGACTTAATGACTAAACACAATGTCTTGACCCAGGAGCTGTATAACAAAGCCACTGTTAATTCAACTGGCATTTACTAAGCACCTGCTATATACACAGATGCATAGAATACAAGAGCCAGCATAGTGTAGGACATAAATGTGGAAGCTCTTAGACAAACTGACCTCCTTTCACATCTTGACATCACCACGTCTTGGCTTTGTGACCTTGGACATGTTCTCATTAACTTCCCTGTGTCTCAATTTCCTCATCTGTCAAAAGGGGCTAATAAAACTTCTTTCTGAGGGTTGGGAGATAGTGACAGTGAATCCTCAGTATGATAACCAGGCTGGGATGAAATATCCAGTGCATGCGCCTGTTTTTGTAATCTTCCCAGCACAATCGGTGGTCAAACTTTGGGAGCTCAAGAGAGAATTCTTCCTCTCTCATACTCATAGTAGAGGGTCAAAGCCATTTTTAAGACTCCCATTTAATTCATTGGCCCTCAGGGCACCCAGATTCTCCAAGCCTGGGGAGAACCATCTGCAGCGGCTCTCCTTCAGCCTCTGCCAAGCCCAATAGGGAAACTGAGGCCAGGGTAAATTTCAGGTTCATTTCCTTCCTGACTCCATACCTTTGCTTTGCTGGTTTCTCTGTCTACAACATTGTCTGTTATCCACACCCTCTGGTGTCATTCTATTCATTCATTCTTCAAGTCCAACACAGCCATTTTTAGCAGATCAGGGAACAAAAGCAGGGCACCACTCAATAGTGGAAAACTCTGTGGTCATGAACAAGGAATGTGAGTGATCTTTTACACTGAAAAACATCTAAAACATACTGTTACTAAAAAAGCAAGTTGCAGAAAAGGTATATATCAGAGCTTCTCCTACTTTGATGTGCACAGAAATGGCCTGGAGTTCTCAGTTTTTGTCAAATGCTGGTTGTGATCCAGCAGGTCTTGGGTGGACCCTGAGATTCTGCATTTCTGACCTACTCAATGTGTTGCCCAGGCATCAGTGATACAGTAGTATGGATATTTAGTTTGATCCCATTTCTATAAAAACAAAATGGAACAAAATAAATATATATATGGGGGGAGAGCCAAATAATAAGCCAGGCAAGGGGACTCACACCTGTAATCCCAGCACTTTGGGAGGCCAAGGTGGGCAGATTGAGGCCAGGAGTTCCAGAACAACCTAGGCAACATGGTGGGACCCTTACTCTATAAAAATTTAAAAATTAGCTGGGCCTGGTGGCGTGCACCTGTAGTCCCAGGAGGCTGAGCAAGGAGGATTGCTTGAGCCCAGGCGTTTGAGGTTGCAGTGAGCTATGATCTCACCACTACACTCTAGCCCCATCACAGAGTGAGACCCTGTCTCAAAAAAAAAAAAAAATGCCAGAGAATAAACCCTAAACTGTAGTGGTTATCTTTGGGTGGTAGGATGACCAGAAGCTTCCAAATACTTGTATAGAGTCTGATTTTACAATAAGTTTTACTATTGTAATTAGAGAGAAAAAAAGATTAAAAATAAAAGCCCAGCCACAGCACCCTGTAGGCAGATGTCTGTAAACTCCACCCCCTCCCCAAATGAATGGTGCTCCTTATCCAGACTCCCATCTCTGCCCTCTCCAGTCCTCAGAGCATAATAACAGGTTGGCCAGGAGCAGCTGCTCAGGATGTGCGAGTGTGTGTAGCTGATGCTCCAGCTGTCTGGAGAGCTGTCATCATCGGTGTCCATGCAGCTGCGGTTTAATAAGGGCCTCCTGAGCACCAGGCCTGGGCCATGCCTTACATGGGCATTCCAATCTGTCATTATCCCTGTTGTCCAGATAACTGAGGTTCAGAGACATGGAGGGACCTGGATCATGCAGCTTGTCTAAGGTCCAGGCTAGGCTCCTAACCCACTCCCTGGTGCTGCTAGGGATAGGGCCCACTCTTTCTCCTCTTCCTGCCTGGAGAATTCCTCCCCCAGATGTCCACATGTGTCATTTCCTAATTTCCTTGAGGTCTCCACTCATTTTTTTTATTTTTTTATTTTTTAGAAACAGGGTCTCACTCTGTTGCCCAAGCTGGAGTGCAATGATGTGATCATAGCTCACTGCATGCAGCCTCGAACTCCTGGGCTCAAGTGATCCTCCCACCTAGGCCTCCCAAAATGCTGGGATTATAGGTGTTAGCCACTATGCCCGGCCTCAAATTTTACCTCACCAGAGAGTTCTCTGATCATCCTCTGCATAATAGCAACACCACCCCTACCCCAACCCTGCTTTTTTGCTCCCTAGAGCACTCATTGCCATGAACAGTTCATAGATATTGGCTTATTTGCATATTGTCCCCCTTTTTCCACTAGAATGCAAGCCACATGTGGGTAAGGGCATTGTCCATTTTGTTCACTGCTTTAGCTCTGGGGTCTACATAGTGCCTGGCTTGATTGACATGCATTAAATAGATGAATGAATGAACAGCCTGCTTTGCCAGCAGCGCCTCCCATCCTGTTCACAGCACAGGGAAATAACCTGCTGACCGTCCCCAGTAGCACAGACTAGGCTGGCCTCCCCTTCCTAGCCTCCTGATGGGGACTGCTAAGTAGGTCCCTTAAATGCAGAGGTAGACACTTTGCCTGGGGCCCCATAATCTCTCCATGTGAAAGGAATAAGCAAGGTAGGGCTGAAGAAGCCCCACTGTTGTACCACCATGTTGACGGGTTGGGGCAAAGACTGCCACGCTTGCGGGGCGCAGTGGCTAACGCCTGTAATCCCAGCATGCTGGGAGGTTTAGGCAGGAGGATCACTTGAATCCAGGAGTTTGAGACCAGCCTGGGCAACATGGTGAGACTTTGTCTGTTCAAAAAATTTAATAATTATCCAGGCGTGGTGGTGTAGATCTGTAGTACCTGCTATATGGGAGGCTGAGGCAGGAGGATCACTTGAGCCCGGGAGTTTGAGACTGCAGTGAGTTACGACTGTACTTCTGCACTCCAGCCTGGGCAACAGAGGAACACACTGCCTCTAAAAAACAGAAAAATGAAAGACTGCCCCTCTCTAGGACAAGAGCTTTCTACTCTCCAAAGAAGGGCCTTCCAAGTGTCAGGGCCAGTGCACTTGCTATTCATTCTGCCTGGCATGCTGTTCCCCTGCTCTGCCTGTGGCTGGCTCCTTCTCATCATTTAGGTCTCTTCTCAAATGTCACTTCCTCAGAGAACCTCCTGACTCCTCCCAGCCTAAAGTGACCTTTTCACATTCACACAGGTACCTCTCTCTTCACACTCCCTGTTTATTTCCTCCATTGCTCTTATAAACTATTTTCATTTTTACTGTTTCATTTATCTGTTTGTTCATTGACTGCCTCCACCTGGCCACCTTTATGCAAGATCTGTAGGATAGAGACCTTGGCTGTCTTGTTCGTGGCTGTCTCTCCAGTACCTAGGACAGGGCCTGGTGTATAGGAGATGCTCCGTAAATATTTGTTGAATTAATGTTCCACCTTTCTCCTTCTAGAAACAAGAGAACTGAGGCCCAAAGGCGAGAAGGGCCATGCTGGAGTTTAGTGTCAGAACCTAGAGAAGAAGGCAGGAGAGGTCAAGTGGAACTCCGGGTCAGGAGGTTCTGACCACGAAGGAGGCCAATCTTTTCTCTAGGCCTCGGTTTCCCCACATATAAGATGGAACGAGGCAGCCATGACTCCTACCAAGAGGCCTGGTACTAGGGCCAGTTGCCAGAAATGGTATCTTCTGCGCAGCATCCGCGCACCCCAGACACTGCTAAAAGCGCCCCTAAAGCGCAGAAGGAGAAAACTACAACACCCATCATACCCCGGACGGCGCCTGCGCACGGCAGCAGGCTGCAGGGCCGCGGGAGCCCTCTAGTGGCGGCCCGGCGCGGTGCTCCATCCGCTCCCTGAGGGGCGGGAGACCCGAGGCGCAGGCAGTCGCGGAGCGAGGCTGCAGCGGCGTAGCCCGAACACGGAGCGGGAGCGGCGGCCGGATCGCAGCCTGCGAGGCCCGCCGCAGCCATGGGCAACCGCGGCATGGAGGATCTCATCCCGCTGGTCAACCGGCTGCAGGACGCCTTCTCTGCCATCGGCCAGAACGCGGACCTCGACCTGCCGCAGATCGCCGTGGTGGGCGGCCAGAGCGCCGGCAAGAGCTCGGTGCTCGAGAATTTCGTAGGCAGGTAGGAGCGGCGCGCACCTGAGCGCGGACCCCCAGCCTCCGGGTCCCGAGGGCCCCCGCCCGTGGCCCCGACGGCGCAACGACCTCGCAGCCCCGGGCGCTGCACCAGCGCGCGGCGCGTCTTCCCTCCCCAGCCGGAGGGAGGCGGCCCTGCCCCCGCCACTAGAGCCCCTCGGGGGCAGTAGCGCCCCCGGCTAGTCGTGGAGCCGCCGGCCACGGAATCACGCCCCCTCCTCCGCCCCATCCTTTAGGGAAGGCTGCGCTCCGCCCAGAGACCCTGGCAAAGGGTTGCCCCCCGCCCAGTATGGGCACTGAAGGAGCGCGCATTACTCAGCGCCGCCCTGCGGCTCCGGAGTCCCTTGGAGCTGCAGCACCGGGGGCAGCGCCCCCCACTCCAGGCTCTACAGAGGACAGTCCCCTATCCCCTAGGAACTCCTGGGCTGCGGCCGGGGACAACCGCCCACCCCCAGCCCCTAAAGAGGACAGCCCCGTGCGCACCGAGGACCAGGCACAGCCTTCCCCCCGCACACACACACCTCTGCGGCTCCCGCCGTCATCCGTGCGCAGCGCGGCGCAGTGGGGGAGGCGCGGGCTGCAGGATGAGGAAGGGAAGGGGGGAGGAGAAACCACTTCTGATCCTTTCCTGAGCCGCTGGCCCCTCGCTTGGCCGCAGCCCTGGGTGGGGGGCGCCTGTCAACGTCGTTCTCCCCGTGGCCTAGCAGAGGGATTGTGCTGGAGGGAGAAGGCGGCGGAGGGCAGAGATGACTAAGACAGGGAAGCAGGATGGCGGGGAGGGGGAAGCCATTTGCAGAACCTAATCCCCCTCCCGCCTCTGATCCCACAAGGCGCTGAAAGGGCCAGGTGGCAGAGTGCAGAGAAGCCACAAAGACAAAAGGTCCTGGGTTTAGGGGGGCAGGCAGGGTCGTGACCCCCCGGCATCACCTCCCACCAAAGGAGAGGCAGAAATGGCTTTTCTGGTGTTGAGGAAAGAGAGGATGCGCTCTCGGGGTGCTGGAGGTGGGATAGGGGGCTGGGCAGACTGAGGGAGGAGATGGGAGAGTTGACATTGACCTCCCCCTCCATCATCTCCCTCCCTCATCTTCTTCAGTAACCCTTGCTTTCTTCCAGTGACCTTCATGGCCAAGGAGGTGACTGGCAGGTGACTGGGAGAGGGAGGCAGGGGCCCCTCCCCACAGAGGGACAGCAGTTCTGGCCAAGCCAGGTTCCGCTGTGAAACCTCAGGCAAGTCACTTGACTTCTCTGAGCCTCAGTGTCCACATCTTTAATATGGATGCTTGGACTGGGTGGTTGTTCCTGCCCCTCAAATGTCTGGGAAGCCCTGTGCCAGCCCTAGAGGTGACAGGGAGAGAAGCTGACTGCAGCAGCGCTGTGTGTGGAGGATGTGCGAAAGCTACCATGGGGGCGGCTGCGCCCATCTGGTCAGCAGAGGGGGAGGCATCTGTCTCTCCAAAGGCTCGTTGCAGAACCCCCTTCCGATCCTGTGACCCTCAAACTGCAGAGACACAGGCAATAGGCACACAGATGGGTCCCTTCCCCAAGGCCCAGCAGTCAGGGACACCAAGCGCTTTACAGTGTACAAACTATATTCCTACCTCTCATCCTTTGAACATTTGCTGAACTCCTGCCCTGTGCCAGGCCGTGTGCTCTGGGCAGGAAGTGTGGAGGGGAACAAGTGGCAACCTTAGCTCTTGTCTAAGGTTGTGCCCTACAGCCTGCTGTGCCCTACAGCCTGCTGAGTCCTACTCAGGCTCACACCCCCCCCAGGAGGCAAGGACCATGATACCATCCTGCAGATGAGGACACTGAGACCCTACAGGTTGGATGCCTTGCCCAAGGTCACACACTGAGGAAGGGAAACATCTGCTAGACTCCAGAGCCCAGGTTCCTAATCTCAACCCTGCACATCCTCTGAGAGTCAGGCCTTGCACTGAGCATGGGGACATGCAGGTGTGTGGGCCTCCATTTTCCTCATCTGTGGGATGCGAATGCCGACAGCTGCTGTCCTGCCTTCCTGAGAGGGTGGCTGTGGCTCCAGTAGTTCAGGGGTATATGAGCCCTGTGTAAACACGTGTGAGGGAGTAGTTAGGCTTGGGAACCTATGTGTGCCCAGCCCCTGTCCTCTTGGAGCAGGCCAGCCACAGCCACAGCAGGTTTCAGCAACCGTTTGCTTCTTGAGTGGCAGAGCAAGGTGTGGACTCCGTCCCAAGAGGCCTCTTGCTGCCCTCCATACCCCAACGCCCTTGGCTGTGGTCCCTGCAGGAAGATGTGCAGGGTGGTGAGATGCAGGCCCAGGGCAGAGGAGGAGGGCTTAGCTTGATGTGGAGGAATGGGCGGGAAAGCATTAGTAATCCCCCAAAAGCTAGTGAAGACAGGGAAACTGAGGCTCGGTAAGGCCCCCCCCACCAGCCGGCCCTGTCTGCTCCCTCATGGGCTCCCAACCTCTCCACCTAGGGCTGGGTCCCCAGACCCGTGGGCATGGTAATAGCACTTTGCCTCCTGGGGCTTCCCAGGAGCCAAACCCCCACGGGGAAGAGGTGGAAAGTGCAGAGGAAGGAGAGGCTGCTTCAGGCCAGCCTGGGCTCGGGGCACCAGAACACTGCCGTCTGCTCTGCAAGGGAGCTGCCCAGCCCCTGCCCAAGACCCTGCTAGGACTTGTGTGCATCTATGCTACTTCTTCACCCCTCCCCGCTTTTACAGAAGGGAAAACTAAGGCCAGTCCATTCAGTCATTTAGCAAACATTCATGGAGGGTCCACAGTGTCTGTGGTGGATTCAGTGGCGGAAAAGACACAGGCCCCGCATTCCAGAGGGAGGAACTCAGAAAGAACTGGAGAGTGTGGTCAGCGTGGGAGGGGAGCAGGGGTGCTTTCCACGGGGAGGCCAGAGCAGGTCTGTAGGAGGAGGTGGCACCTGAGATGAGAACTGAGGGATGAGAAGTGGTGTGACTAGCTGGGGCGGGGAATTCCAGGCCAAGGGAACAGCAGATGCAAAGGCCCTGGGTCAGGAAAGAATTTGGTGTGTTTAAAGAACAGAAAGGAGCCACTGTGGCTGGTGTTTGGCAATCAAGAGGGAGACGGGATCAGAGAGATAGGCAGGGGCTAGATCTGCAAGGCCCTTAGACCATGACGGGTGAGGAGTCCCGGTTTATTTTCATTATTGTTGGAAGCTTTTAAGTAGTGCAATGACTTGAGCTGATTCTGTCAAGGGTATGACTCGGGGAGGGGACGAGGGAGAAGGCAGGAGACCAGGGGCAAGCTGCTGCAGTGGGCAGGCGGCAGCGGGGCCTGGCCAGGGCGAGGAGGATGGAAACGGTGGCGTTTGGGATATGCTGTGGAGGAAGGTCCCACTGGAGGATGGATGTAGAAGGTGAGAAAGAGGAATCAAGGATGACTTCCAGGTCTTTGACCTGTGCTCCCGGGTGGGCGCTGATGCTTCAGGAGGAGCAGATCGGGGGCACGGGGGAAGACCAGGATTTGGTTCTGAGCATACTGAGCCTGAGATGCCCACTAGACTCCTAAGCAGAGATGTCAGGTGGCAGTTTGGTGATGTAAGTCGAGAGCTCAGAAGGAAGGCAGGCTGGAACATAAATTTGGAAGCCTGCCTTCCAAAGTTGGTGTAGAGATAAGATTTAAACCCCTAAGAGTAGATGAGATCATGTTGGGGTAAGTGTAGACAGAGGAGTGCTCGTGGACCCAGCACATTGCAGCATTTCATGAACAGATGCCTGGTGCCCTAAGCCAAAGGGGTCTCCTTGCTGTCCCTCCAGCTCCCCTTTGCCCCCTATTACACGTGCCCTCCCCCCAACACTCATCCAGGGCCAAGAGCAGGGTGTCCTGGAACAGGCTTCACGGCTCCAGCCCCCCATCCTCACTCACTCTGGTGCCAAGTGGGTTGACAAATGGGCAGTACCCACCCTCCCTGCCCTTTGGCCCCTGGTGAGGCCACGGCCAGTGGGAAAGCACCAGGGGGCCGAGGCTCAGGCTCTGGAGTCAGACCTGCTGAGTCTGAAGCTCAGCTCTGCCTCTGACAAGCTGAGAAACCCTGGGCATGTTTCCTAAGCCTACCCAGCTGCTATTTTCTCATCTGTAAAATGGGGATAATAATAGCGCCTCCCCTGTGAGATTATGGCAAATGGTGAAATAATGCCTGCGAACCGCTGGGGCTAGGCCTGGCGTAGAGGATGGGCCAGTTCTGTTCCTGCCTGGGCACAGGCCGGCAAGCCCTTTGGGATGGTGCAGGCTGGGCGAGGGTGGTGGTGGGAAGGGATCTTCTCCATCCAGGGTGGAGGAGGGGCCTGGTAAGTGAGCCTCTGCCCAGAGCCCATGGGGCTGCCTGAGAGGCAGGGCTTTAGGTGTCCCCATGGTTGTGCCTGCCCTCTACTGAGGCTCCCTGCCTCCCACCCATCCCCTTGCCCCTCCTCCACATCCTCATCCCAGCATGGGCTTGGTGCTGGTCTTGGCCTCTGAGAGCCCCTCTCTTGGTCAGGCCTAGCTTTTCCCATGGAGACAGCCCACTCCCCACTGTTAAGCTCTGTCTCGTCCTCCGAACACTTTGGAATTCATCATAGTGGTCCCATTTCTCAGATTTGAAGACTGAGGCAAAAGAGTATTAGGGAATAACTTAGACATCCTAAGTAGACGGTTGCTGCCCTGGAGGGGACAGAGGGAACTGACATTTCCTTGGCATTTGCAGTGTGCCAGGTCTTGGGGACATAGCTGTGAACAAGCCAGACCCATCCCTGCTTGGGTAGGCTCACAGCTGACCGGGGCAGACAGACGTTAAGTCCACAAAGAGCTTGTTTGTTGTGTGTTTTGAAAAAGAGTATGAGGAGTCTGTTATTGAGGGGATGGGAGTCATCTGGGGGAATCAAAGAAAGTCCTCCGAGGAGGTGGCATTTAAGGCTGAATCTGAGCAAGACTAGGGCTTAGTCAAGCAAAACCGTGGACCACTCCCAGTGCAGGGCCCAGCCTGAGCAAAGGCCCAAGGAGAAGGAACCCAGTGGGCTTGAGAACCCAGGCGAAGGGCAGCATGGCCAAGTGAGGAGCAGAGGCCGGAGGTGAGAGTAGGAAGCTCAGGGAGGTGGGGCTTGATGGGCCTGTTAGGGACCCTCAACAGCCACCTCCACCCTCCTCCAAGAGAGCTGCCAACGGCCATGCTCTGCTCTGCCTCTCCATGCTCAGAGCACGCACCTGCCACATGCTAAGCACATGCTGCCTGCGGACCACATGCGGAATACACGCCTGGGGGCTGCACTCACAGGAATGTGCCCACCCCCAGCCATAGGACATCCTCTCCAAACCCTAACCCACCTGGGGGCCCAGAGGAGCTGAGAATGAAAGGTGACCCTGGCAGACGGCATCTGATCCTGGCGCCAGGAGAACCAAGTTTCCCAGTCCTTGGCTGGGGTCAGAGGGTCGGCCCCCCAGGGAAGCGGGTGCAGGCAGGCGGCGGGCGGGAGTGGAGGAAGCCGTTCATGGGCACAGTGCTGTCAGGCGTGGGGCAAGAGCAGAAACAGAGGCCCACGTGCCGTATGTCTGAATATTCCAGTTATAAATCAAGCTAAGGAACTGCTAAATGCAATGCATTCTGCCCTCCTACCTTGACAAACACATCTTCACAAAAACCTGGTCGCTGGGTTTGAATTTAGAATTTCAGACTCCTCAGAGTTCCGTGTCAGGATGTGGAGGTGTGGGGACAGGTGGCCCCTCTCCGCAGGCTGCCCCATCTCTTCCCACTCCATCCCTCCTGGGCTCACATGTGGACACCCCAGCCCTCATATCCCAGCTCCATCTGGGCCCCAGAAACGACCCCCCTAAGGCCTGGGCTGCCTCCAGCAGTAAAATCCACTCTTGGCGGGCAGACCCTGGCTGTGGGCTTGGGACTGCTGGAGAGGGAATTCCGGGGCACCTGAGCGTAGCCTACAAGGGGAGCACAGGCTCTAGCTGGGCACCTTCTCTTGGCCCCTGGGGACTTCTTGCCCGATGGGGAGGGTGAGGCCAGAGAAGGTTCAGAGAGAGACCACCAACCCCAATTTCCCAGGTCTAAGGGCAGTACCAATGTCCTCTTGGAACCAACAATCCCTTAGTAGGAGCAGCAGGGACTATCATCCCAGGTTTTTAGGTGCTGAAATGACACAGAGAGGGTAGGGGACCTGCCTGAAGTCACACAGCAATCAAATCAGAGGCAGGAAAGGAGCTGGCATGAGTCTCCTTCCTCTAAGTCAGACCTTTCCATGTGTCTGTCTATCCTCTCCCCATGGCCCCATGTGTGCACATACCACCGACAGACCTCAGTTTCTCCTCCTGTACTCTTCCTGGGTACTCTGGCACTTTTGTCCCCTCCCTGGACTGAAATCTGGCTAAGAAACAAGAATCATTTGAAGAAGTCAGCTCTAGCAATTTCAAATTACTACAAGCAATAGGAAAAAAAAGGAATATTGGACTTGGAAGGTGTTCAAGACATTCTCCTAATTGGCATCTTCCCAGTGCCCTGGCCAGAGGCCCCAGGATAGACCTCCTGCACCCCTACCTTCCCCATCCATTTCAGTTCCCCACCCTGTAGCTTCTGGCCCCTGCCCCCTACCCCCATCCCCCATCTCTCTAGCTCAACCACCATCACCTTTGTCTCAGCAGTGGGGGCAGCCTCGTTGTTGTCCTCTCCACCCATTCTCCACCCAACAGCACGGACAGAACTCTCTATAGCCTTTCAATCTCCTATATTTGAAGCCCTCCTGGGACCCCCTGCCCACAAACCCGAGCCCCAGATCCTGAGCTGGGCCCTGATTACCTGAGGCCTGATTACCCAGCCCAGCTTCCCCTCCAGCCAATCCCTCCTGGTCTACCCGAATGTCTTACAGTTCATGGAAAAAAAATGGGCTGTGCCCCCGCTCCTGGGGTCTGTTGCATACGCTCCCCTCTCACCTGGAAGGCTCTTCGCCCTGCCCATGTCTTCCTCCTTCCCTGGCTTTTTCCTCCAAGTCTCATATCTGCCAACACCTCCTTGGTGCCTTTTGGGGTGACAGAAATGTCCTAAAATTAGATTGTGGTGATGGTTGCACAACTCTGTAAATATACTAAAAATCATTGAATTGTGTGTTTAGAATGGGTAAATTTTTTGCCATAAAATGATACCTCAGTAAAGCTGTATAAGAAATCTGAAATCCTTTGGATTGATCCTCACACGGCCCCCACGACCTGCCCCTCGGTATGGGGCCAGGCCTCTGTTTCCACCCAGGATGAGGAGCTGTCGAGGAAGAAGCCCGTTGCCTTGGTCTGAGAGCTCCTGGCAGACGGCAGCTCCGGCCATGGTTAATATTAACATCTTATCTATTTACTACCTTGCTATTCTTTTATCACTCCGGCTCACATGCCTCTGGTCTCGATGCAGGGAAAGCAGGCCACTAGATGGGAAGGGGAGAAGAACCCCAGCAGGTGAATGCATGCTCACCTCTGACCGAAGTCCCCAGTTCAAGGGGATGCAATGCTGTAGCACACTCAAAGCCCTCAGCACACGGTGTGTGCTCAGGGAGTGGGCACCACCGATGGGCACCTTCTGTTAGATCCTTCCACAGCCAGGATCTCAGGACATTCCCTCCACAGCCCTAGGAGGGAGCTGCTGGATGTGTCCCATTTCACTGATGGGGAAACTGAGGCTCAGAGCAGGGAAATAATTTAGTGGGGGAGCTGGGGTTCTTTCTCATCAAGCTGCTGGTGATAAGAAATACGGATCCAGACGTAGCTCCATACTGAGTAACTTTGGAAATGTCTGTGATGCGCTGCTAGGTGGGCAGAGAAGCTACCAAAGTGTGCACGGGAGCCCGGTGTGTGGGCACCCAATGGGCCTGTGACTGCATTTCTCCAAGCCTCAGTTTCTTCCCCTGTAAGATGGGGACACTGATCACACTCTCCTCACACAGCCATGTGAGGATCAGTCCAGAGAATTTAGATTTCTTTACACAGCTTTACTGAGGTATAATTTACATGCCATAAAATTTACTCATTTTAAGTGCACAATTCAATGATTTTTTGTATATTTACAAAAATATACTAAAGTTGTGCAACCATCATCACAATCCAATTTTAGGACATTTCTATCACCCCAAAAAGAAATCTCACGCTGATGCACAGTTTCAAGTTCTGGGCAGAGTCCCTGGCTCACAGTCACCAATCCATCAGGGTTAGCCATGATTATTATTAATAATAGAATGTTTATAACGGTTCTCTACAGGTGTTGGGATAATGGTTAGTTTTTGTTTTTTAAATATTTCATGTATTTTCTGAAGTTTTTTTCACATGGAGAAAATATAATTTTTATTAAAATTTTATTTAGTATTATTATTTTTTTTAGAGACAGAGTCTCACTCTGTCGCCCAGGCTGGGGTGCAGTGATGCAATCATATCTCACTGTGGCCTCGAACTTCTGGGCTCAAGGGATCCTCCCAGCTCAGCCTCCTGAGTAGCTAGAACTACAGGTGTGCACTACCACACCTGGTGATATTTAAAAATTTTTTGTAGAGACCAGGTCTTGCTATGTTGCCCAGGCTGGTCTCAAACTTCTGGCCTCAAGCGATCCTCTTGCCTCAGCCTCCCAAAGTGCTGGGATTATAGGTGTGAGCTGCTACACCCGGCCTCATTTTTAAAATTAGGAGCAAAAGAGAGATCTATTTCCATTTTGAAAATGTAAAGTCATCAACACTTGGAAGGAAGGAAGGAAGGAGAGAGGGAAAGAAGAAAGCAGGACGGATGGAAGGAAGAGGAGGAAGGGAACATGGTAATCTGTCCCTAGCAGGGAAAATGCTTGCTGTGGACAGAGCACTGACTCAGTCAGGAGCCCGCTTGTCACCAACTTGCACCATGACCTTGGGCAAGACTCTTCCCCTCTTTGTGCCTCAGTTTCCACCCCTGTACGATGAGGCTGATGGTGGGGAAACTGGAAGAGCTCGTCTTCACATCATTCTCTTGGTCAGCAGGGGTGTCCTGAGAGCCCCTTACGAGCTGGGTGCTGGGATCTGGTAGAAAACGGGCCCAGCCCAGTCTCCACTCTCAGGATCATCAAAACATCAAGGAAAGCCGGGACCAGAACTGCCCTGCAGTGTTCAAACCTCAGCTTGAAATTCATGAGTTGTGACGGGCCGCCTAGGGCCTCCTGGGGCAGTGGAACAGAGAGGGACTTGTTGCCTGGGGCAGCCTCACCTCCTCCCAACTGTATTTCTTGGCCCACCCCCTCCCTTGCCCCCTCAGTTCCCTGCTTCAGAGGGCACCTCAGAGCCCGCCCAGCCTCCCTGCCTTCCGCTTCCAGGGGCAAGATTTGGCTGGAAATATCTTGCCCCCACCCAACTCTTCGGGCCAGCCTCCACCTTCCCACTCCATCCCTACTGCATGGGGCGCTGTGGTTGTGGAAGTCCAGCCTGTGTTCTCAGCATGCTCCAAGAGCCACCAGTTTTTATAATCCTATTATAATAGCCACCATTTGTTCAGGCATCAGCTCAAATAAGCCTCACAGCAACCCATTTTACTGTTGTGGAAACTGAGGCTCAGAGAGGTATGGTCATTTGTCCACAGCCACACAGCTCCTAAGTGGCAGCTCTGACAGTCAATGCTGGGCCTGTCTGACCTCAGAGACCAGGAAACAGGGGAACTTAGAAGAGTGGCCACCACCGGGTACACGCCGAATCAAGCACGTTACTTCCTGGCACCGTTTGCGGTCAGCGGGGCCTGGGAACCAGGGTTCCTGAGCTCTGGCCCCAAATCTGGGGTCCTAGAGTAGGGGTGGCGGTCACTATAGCCCTTTGGTGCAGTTTCTCCAGAGCCCTCTGAGGGTGACAGTGCCAATTCAGACGGGGAGCGTTGGCGTTTGGAGGTCCTGGGTGGTGTTTATTTCGTCTTCCCTGTGCTTCAGGTTTGAAGGTGCCTCTGCAGATGGCCAGGCAAGGCCTCCCTGGGAAACCACCATCTGCTCCAAATGAGAGGGGAGAGCTGGCATGCCACCATCCCTGCCTCCCACATGGCCGCCCAGGCTGGTGGGCCCGACACTTTTCTCTGGGCACCTGTTCTGTCCTCCCTCAGCCTAAGCAGGAGCTGGAGGCTGGAGTCAGCCCAAATCCCTGCTGGGAGTGGGGGGTGCCCAGGCGGCCCTTTAACAGAGGCTGAGGTGGGACAGTGTGTCCAGGTGAAAGGAAAGAGCCGTGGATCGGCTGAGCCGTGCTCCTTCCTGCCAGTATGGCTGAGCGCCTGCTGTGTGCCAGGCATGGGCTCAGCTTTTTCCTTGAAAAGTCTCCATGAATCCTCCTACAGCCACACGTGTTAATATATGACGCCCAGTTAATATAACACCCATTTACAGCTGAGGACTTTGAGGCCCAGATAATGAAGCAATCTGGCCAAGGGCACCAGGCTGGAGACGGACAGATGTAGGATTTGAACCCAGGGCCTCTGCCTGGTACTGGCTCCTAACCACTGAGCCAGTGATCCTTAAACTTGAAAGGGGACATGAAAATCACCTGGGGATCATGTTTAAAATCCAGATTCTGCCTCTCCCCTACCTCCCCGCTGAGACTCTAACCCAGCATGGCTGGGAATGTGCGCCTGAGCAAGCTGCTCAGGGAGTTCTGATGCAGGCCGTGTGACGGCTTCACTTTGAGAATGTGGGCCATGCAGAGATGGGGCACCTCCCCACCCGGGCATCCCAGGAGATCTTGGTCTGAGGAGGGGCTCGACCCCCAGACATGGCCCTGCCCTCTGATCTCTGCTTCCCAGAAGCTACTTGTCCTTTAAGCAGTCCCAGGGGGCAGTGGGTTGCAGTGGGCTGGCCCAGGCTGCTGCCCACCCACCGCCCTCCCCAGCTGGGCCCTGGGCTCCCCACACCCCACACCTACATCTCAGAGATGGGGTGCCACCTCCACCCGAGGCCCACCAGGGCTGGCTGGGCCCATCTGCTCAGGGGGAGGCCTCTCAGGGAAGAACTCCAGGGAAAGTCCATGTGTCTGTGTGGGGCTGTCTGTGGGGAGTCCCATCCTTCCCAGCCCCTCCCACAGTTTCCACAGCAACAATAGTTGCCATGGTATTGCTGGGTGAGGAGCTGGTGGGGAAGAGGGTGGACCTCAGCCCCCACACCAACCCTAGCCTCTGTGAGAACAGATGTCCCATTTCCATAGCCCTGGGGGACTCCCAAAACTGGGGGACTGGGGGGTCACAACCCCAAATGAGTCATTGAGTAAAGGATGGGAGAGAGAGAGACAGGAAGTCCTCCCTTCCCACAGTGCTGTGCCGCCTGGCACACCTCTGTTCTAGCACACACCACACTGCATTGCATTATCTGTTTACTCATCTGCCTCTCCCGCCACACTGAGCTCCTCGAGTTGGGGAACTGTCTGACTCATCCTCTACCATCCCCGTGGCCCAGCGCAGGGCCTGGCACAGACTGAATTTAGTTGAATTACATAAAAGCCAAGTCTGGCTCCTCGGGATTGAGGTGGCACAGTTGGGTGGGGAAGTTCCCAGGCTGGGGGTACAACAGGCACTGGGGTTTGAATCCCCGCTTGGTGGTTTGACCTTGGTATGACTTTGAGTGAGTCACTTCATCTCTTGGAGCCTCAGTAGCTTCATCTGTAAAATGATCATTTCTATATCACAGCACTGTTTTGAGGACTTGGGGGTTCAATCAGAATTAACTGAGCACCTCTTGTGTGCTGAGTCCTGTCCTGGGCACAGGGACACAGAGGTAGACAGAAAGATGCTGGCCCTGCCCTCCTGAAGCTCATAGTCTGGCAAGAACAAGAAACGCTTGCCTGGCATCCAGACATGATTAATAAGCACAGGATTTGCCACCCTTTCCTTCCTTGTCGCAGGGCTGACTCCTCCCCAGCAGCCTCTGCTCTGCATGGTGGGAAGTGGGGGGAGGCCCCAGGAGGAGGCCTTGAACGCAGAAGCTCTCGGCCTAGCCTGTTGTCCCCAGGACCCTTTGCCCCTGACCCTGGGGCACAGGAAGACTCATGAGCCCAGGTCAGGCTCTGGGCTGGGGGCAGGAGACCTACGTTCTGCCTCTGGCTCTGCCCGAGCCCTGTATGAGTGTGAGTGTGTCTTTTCCTCTCCCCGGGTCTCCACGTGCCTCTCCATGGACAAGGCAGCCAGCTGGGTCTCCATGGTCCCTTGGGCTCCGGCCTGCTCCCCCCTTTCCTGGGCCCTGGGGATACCACGACTGCCAATTCCGACAGCCCGATTCCTGGAGAGGCCTCCACCCTCAGGCTGTGCCAGCCTGGGGGAGGCGGCTGGGAGAGGTGGATGAGAAGAGCCAACTGGACAGAGAGAACTAGCACTGCAAGGGTCAGCCAAAAGGACAGCTGAGGTTGACACTGGCAAGAGGAGATGTCTGAGGTATAGACTGTCAAGCCTGGGGACAGGGAATGACTTTGGGACCCCTCAGTCCAATCCTTCACAGTGGTCTGGGTCCACAGAGGGCTAAGGGCAGGGAGCTTTCACTGCAGAGTCAAACAGATCTGAGTCCAGGGTCTGCTCTGCTAGATACTGGCTGTGAACCTGAATGTCTCTGAGCCTCAGTTTTCTCATCTGTAAAATGGGGATAAGAATAGCACCTACCTCATGGGGCTACTGCATGGGGTCCATGAGACTCCCACCAAGTGCCTAGCAGGCAGTAGGCACTTAAGAAGCATGAGCTCTTTTCCTTGCCTCCTCCTTCCCCCTCATCCTCAGCCCCAACCAGATGGGGCAAGGGAAGGGGAAGTGAGCTGCTGTCCTTCCCCACAGCGGAAGGGAGAGGAGGAGGCACAGCTCTGTTTCTTGGGATCCACTCTGTGGCCACTGGACACATATGCATATGGGATACCCCATGACTCAGTTTCTCCCAGGCTCAATGGCAGTGGCTGGGTTGGGGCAGGGACTTCCTGTTGGCTCAGAACCAACAGGACATATCTGAGAGAGATCTGGGGAGTTGCTGGTCTAGTCTCTTGGCAGCTCTGATGCATAAATTCTGTGACCAGGGGACTTGGGGGAGGGTCTTTTCCACCTTTCTGGGCTGCCATCTCCCCTTAGTGACCTGAAGCCTTTGGGCTAAGGTGCAGTGGGGCCAGCACTTCTGGGGGAGCTTTGGCTCTCCCGGCAGGACAGATATTCCTGGGACAGAGCCCCCTCAGATCTAGATCCTCCTCTGACCCCCAACTCATTGCAGGGACTTCCTGCCTCGAGGATCTGGCATTGTCACCCGACGTCCCCTGGTCCTGCAGCTGGTCAATGCTACCACAGGTAGGTGCCTTCCACCAGCAGCCGGGCCTGCCCCCCTCAGCCCCTCCCCCATCCCCAAGGCGAGGTCCCGCCTTGCTTGCTGTGTGACTTTGGGCCTCGACTCCCCATCTGGACAGTGGGGATAAAAATACATAACGAGGACGTGGGTAGTTCTGCTTGGGTGCGGGGAGGGAGTCTATTTACCGGTGGGAGATGGGACCCCGGTAGGGTTCCGGACCATGATGCCTACGCCCCTTCTCCTGCCCGCTTCTGGGCAGAATATGCCGAGTTCCTGCACTGCAAGGGGAAGAAATTCACCGACTTTGAGGAGGTGCGCCTGGAGATCGAAGCCGAGACCGACCGGGTCACCGGCACCAACAAGGGCATCTCGCCGGTGCCCATCAACCTCCGCGTCTACTCGCCGCACGGTGAGGAGGCCCGGCCCCGCCCCCGGCCTCCGGGCCCCGCCCCCGGGCCCCTCTCTTCTCCACGCCCCTTCGCTGGCACCTGCGTACGCGGCCCCCCTTCTGCAGGCTCCACCCTCACAGCGCCCCGCCTTTGTGCCACCCTACCCCGAGCTCCACCCGCAGGGGCCCCGCCCGCCTCTGACCACGCCCCCAACGGGCTGCCACCTTAGCCCAGCCCGGTGCCCTGATCCCGCCCACCTGCCTCTGGGCTCCCGCGCAGACCCTTCCTAAACCCAGCCCTGTTCCTAACTCCGCCCGCCCCACGGCCACGCCCCTCGCCTTGAGCCCGCCCTCTCGCCGCCCTGTCCAGTGCTGAACCTGACCCTGGTGGACCTGCCCGGAATGACTAAGGTCCCGGTGGGGGACCAACCTCCTGACATCGAGTTCCAGATCCGGGACATGCTCATGCAGTTCGTCACCAAGGAGAACTGCCTCATCCTGGCCGTGTCCCCCGCCAACTCTGACCTGGCCAACTCTGATGCCCTCAAGGTCGCCAAGGAGGTGGACCCCCAGGGTAGGCCCGGGCGTCTGTTCTTAGTGTGAGGGGGAAACCCACGAAGTGGTGGGATCAGATTTGTACCTTTAAAAATCGTGTCGATCTACGGCCATAGCATTCCTGTACAGGCCCGATCTCATTTTATCTCGGAAAAATGGTGTTGGCCACTCTGCGGAGAATGGATGAGGGGGAAGAGGGGAGGAGTGGCAGGGGGCTGAGAGGGGCGGGGTCGAGGGAGTGGGGTGCATGGGTCTGCGTGTGAGAGCGGGGCAGATGTAAACAACCCCCTTGCTGGTGCCTGCAGGACAGCGCACCATCGGGGTCATCACCAAGCTGGACTTGATGGACGAGGGCACAGACGCCCGCGATGTGCTGGAGAACAAGCTGCTCCCCCTGCGCAGGGGTAAGTAGACTACTCCCCTGACCTACTCCCTGCCCTTCCCTGCCCTGCCCTGCCCCTCCCCTCCCCTGGAGGTTGGTGGCCCCTGACCTTGACCCCATCCACAGGCTACATTGGGGTGGTAAACCGGAGCCAGAAGGATATTGATGGCAAGAAGGACATCACGGCCGCCTTGGCTGCTGAACGCAAATTCTTCCTCTCCCATCCGTCCTACCGTCACTTGGCTGACCGCATGGGCACACCCTACCTGCAGAAGGTCCTCAACCAGGTAGGGGACCAGGCCAGAATGGGGCCTGGGAAAGCGAACATGAGAGCAGAATGATTTAAGTGTGTTTTGTGAGTGACCAGCAGAGATTAGCATCCCCATCATGTAGATGAACAAACTGAGACCCAGAAAAGCAAAGCAACTTGCCCACAGTCCCACAGCCAGGTAGCGGCAGAGCTTTGCTGACCTTTCCCTGTCTGGGACCTGCAAGGAGAGCCCTGGAACTCCCTGGGATGAAGAGAAGCCCAAGACCTTCTGTGGAGGGTGGCACTGACAACGGCTTGGGTCTGGGGGTCAGGAATGAAGACCCTGACAGGCCATCCCAGGGGCTTCCCTAGGGTGTTTCTGTCTGGAGTAGGGCTTCCAGAACTGAGGCGTCTGTGTGTGTGCTGATGGGAGGGAGGCAGTGGGGAGTGACACAGACCTGGGCTCCAATCCCAGCTTTGTCACTCCCCCACTGAGACACTCTCTCTGGCTCTCTGAGCCTCTCTTTCTGCATCGATAAAATGGAGATAATGGTGATCAGACCCTGTTTCACAGGGTCATTGTGAAGGTTCAAGAAGGTAGGGTGTGGGGACCTAGCGACAGT
This sequence comes from Lemur catta, assembly GCF_020740605.2. Lineage (NCBI taxonomy): Eukaryota > Metazoa > Chordata > Mammalia > Primates > Lemuridae > Lemur > Lemur catta. The sequence continues at coordinate 7,394,990 of NC_059137.1, read as the reverse complement.
GAGTGCCAGAACTTGAGAATGACCTTAAGAGCGGCCTTAAACCCAGAGGACACAAGGGAGCAGCCCTCCGGCCACCCTTGCCCCAGACATATTTGAGTTGGCCTTCATAGAATCTAAAAATATTAAACTAGTCAAAAGTCAGGTAATTTCAAATACAAATTCAGATTTCTGGCTTCCATTGCAGATTCAGTTAGCACTCGTTAGTTCAATTAGTACACCTCTGTGAGCACCTACTATGACCAGCTTTTGTTCTGGTGACCAGGGCAGCAGGGGTCAGTGCTGTGCCTGCCCTCTATGGCTTTACATCTCACCACATCCACACAACCCCCCAGAACCCCTGGAACCCCGTCCCTGCCTGGCCCTATGAGCATCTGACCTTGACCCTTTCCTCACCCTTGCCCCCAGCAACTGACGAACCACATCCGGGACACACTGCCAGGGCTGCGGAACAAGCTGCAGAGTCAACTGCTGTCCATCGAGAAGGAGGTGGAGGAATACAAGAACTTCCGCCCTGATGACCCCGCTCGCAAGACCAAGGCCCTGCTGCAGTGAGGCTCCCGCCCCCCTCTCCCCGCCAGCACCATCCCAGCACAGGGCTCTCCCAGGGCCCGCTCCCCTGGGCTGCTCCTGCCCCTCAGGCCACACCACTCTCCCCCTAGGATGGTCCAGCAGTTTGCAGTGGACTTTGAGAAGCGCATTGAGGGCTCCGGTGATCAGATTGACACCTATGAACTGTCTGGGGGAGCCCGCATTAACCGGATCTTCCATGAGCGCTTCCCCTTTGAGCTGGTCAAGGTAGGAGAAGCAGCCCAGGGGCAGGAGGGCTCTCTCTGACATGTGCCTTTGCTGACCCCCTGGAGGCCCTGGCACCCAGCCTGGGGTGTGGCGTGGGCACTGTCTTGACTTCCCAGGTAGCAGGGACAGGCCCTAACCATCCCTTCTCTGCTTTCCCATACAGATGGAGTTTGATGAGAAGGAACTCCGAAAGGAGATCAGCTATGCCATCAAGAATATCCATGGCATTAGGCACGTATTGGGACCAGGGAGGGGGGCTGAAAGCCAGAAGCAGGGGTCTAGCACAGAGGCACGGGGAGTGGTGAAGTGGGCCCCGAGAACGCTGGTCCCCAATCCTTTCAACCCCAACATTCTGGCCCCCAGATTGACAGGCTCCAGCTAGGGGTGCTGGATGGGAGGCTTGGGCCACCCCTCTCCCTGCGACATGCCGGTCTTCTCTGCTGTGCCTGGGAGCAGGGCCTGGAGGCTAGACCAGCTGGGCAGCGCAGGGTGCAGGTGGCTAGGGACGCACCCTGTGGGCTGGGCCCCCTGCTTATCCCTGGGGTGAGACAGCTCCCCCAAGTCCCACCCACGTGGCTGAGCAAAGGTGCCCAAACCACTGGGTAGGGGCTGTGTCCTCTTTTGATGAAATGGGGCTTCTCAACTCTCCAGACCCCACTCTATTCCCCTTAGTCCAAAGTCGGCCCCATTCCACCCCACCTCCCTCCTTCTGGGCAACCCCAAGCCTGCGGAGCAGGATTGGGAGGATTGGGAATTGGCCTTAAAAGCTTATACCCGCTTCAGGGACTCAGATCTACACCGTGTTCATCCAAAAAGTTCATTCAGCAGAAAAATTTAAAGCACCTACTATTTGTCAGGCAGTGAATGAGACCAAGATGTGCCTGCTTTCATGCAGGTTCAATTCTAAGGTTTGGCATGGAGTTTACATACCAAAAACTGCATTGGCCAATACACAGGAAAAGAAATCTCTCCTGGTCTTAAAATAAAATGCTCTATTCCTGGAAAGGCTCTTATGGAGAATCAGTTTGGTAATTTTCAAACCATTTCTGGCCATAGAAGCTTCTGTATGTGCAGACTCTTACAAGGAAACAGGACATACATAAGACACAAGCAGACCTTGTCTTGTCCCAAAGAGCATCAGTTGAAATCCCCTCATTTGAACCCCCCCTCCCATTTTACAGCTGGGGACCCTGAGGCCCAGAGAGAGGTAGTGGTAGGGCCCCTTGGGCAGAGTTCAGGGGTTTGGGAGGGGCCCTGCCTGGCACTCGTAGCCGGCATTTGCCTGTGACACTGTGCCCTTCTCCCGCTCCGGGCGTTCAGAACGGGGCTGTTTACCCCAGACATGGCCTTTGAGACCATTGTGAAAAAGCAGGTGAAGAAGATCCGAGAACCGTGTCTCAAGTGTGTGGACATGGTTATCTCGGAGCTAATCAGCACCGTTAGACAGTGCACCAAGAAGGTAACCTGGCGGCCTGGGCCAGCCCCCCCGCCTCTGCCCCACCCTGCACTGCTGCCAGGCGCTCCTTCCCTACGCCCCCCACTGCCTTCTCGGTAGCATGTCCAGACCTCAGCGGGTGGGGGAGGCAGGCCACCACAGACCAGGAAGGGGGATCCTCTGAGGGGGCCTCACCCACCCCCGGCCCCCAGGCCCAGGGACCAAGGGCTTGGACATTGGTGAGACAAATCTGATGGCTGGCTATTTACCCTGAGAGCCCACCAAAAGCTCCCCCAGTTCAGAGAGAATAGGGCTGGAGGGGACGCTGAGCCCCCTCCCTGCCCTCAGAGGTGGGGTCATCTTGGGAGCTCCAGGGAGGGGTATTGGGGAAACCCTGGCCTTGGAGACAGGTGAGGCGCAGGGCCTTCTAGGGCACTGGTCTTTGGGCCTGGGTGGCCACAGGGGTACAGAGGACCAGGACTAGCAGGGACCCTGACTCCCCACTGTCCTTCATCTTCCCCATCCTCACCCCACCCTCACTCAAGACCCTCACTGATGGCCTCCCCCTTCCCTTCCATCCACATCTGGCCTTCCGGGGACAGAGCCTTCTCCCATCTGCCACGTCATCGGAGCCTCAAAGAACCAAGCAAGGACAGGGAGGACAGTACCCATTTCGCAGCATGAAAACTGAAGCTCAGGAAATCAAGTGACTCTCCCGAGGTCACAGTAGCTAGGAGGTGGCAGAGCTGCTACTAGAAAGCCAGGGCTTTGGACTCCAAGTCCAGTGCTCCTTGATTCCACCCCCAGCCTCCTTTCCTTTCCTCTCCCCACTGCTGCCCTGGCCCCTTTCTATTGCCACCTCCACTCTTTCTGTCTTTCCTCTTCTTTCTCTTTCCATCTTTTGGAGCTGAGTTCCACCAGATCCCTTTGGAGGAGAGGCAAGGGATGCCCCTTGAAGAGAGAGGGACAGGAGTAGGGCAGGGAGCCAGTGGAGGTCAGGCTGCTACACTGTAACTCCAGGAGGCACCGTCTGCACTGTGGTCTATATGAATGGAGCCCCCTGGAGTTGTGCAGTGCACGGCCTGGGCAGCTGGATGTAGCAACCCTGGTGGAGGCAGGGAATAATGCTGAGCTTTGAAGTCAGGATGAAGCAAATGCAGGGGGGCACTGGGAAACCTAGAATTGAGCAGGATGAGTGGGTGGGGTCCCGGCCTGTCCTGGCCTGGGCCAGCTCTTTAGGAGGACCCAAGGCTATGGACAATGAAAGATGGCATTGGAAAAGAGAGAGCAGGCAGGCTCGGTGCAGCTGAGGAGTTGGGAGGGGCACAGCCATGGGGAAAGGATCTGAACTTAGTAGTGGTCTTGTGTGGCAGTGGTCCCCAACCTTTTTGGCACCAGGGACTGGTTTCATGGAAGACAGTTTTTCCATGGATGGGGGCTGGGGGGATGGCAAGTCATGGGGGCAGCTGTAAATAAAGATGAAGCTTCGCTTGCTCGCCCACCGCCCACCTCCTGCTGTGCAGCCCTGTTCCTAACAGGCCACAGACTGGGGACCGCAGTCAGGAGCTTGGTCCCCCAGACCCCAGCCATACCCACAGAGCCCTGGGATGCTTGGCAGCACCTGGGAGGTGCCAACCCCGGGTGGCAGCAGGGAGGGCCCGGTCCCACGCTCACAGTGTCTTCTGTTCTCTCTCTCTCTTTCTCTGTGTCGGTGTCTCTCTCTCTTCCCCCATGCCCGTGCCATCCTGCCCCTGACCCCGGCCCTGCTTGGCTTTCACCCCCTCCTGCTCCCTGGCTGTCCCCACCTTCTCCCTGGGTGCAGGACGGGCCTCTTCACACCTGACCTCGCTTTTGAAGCCACAGTGAAAAAGCAGGTGCAGAAGCTCAAAGAGCCCAGTATCAAGTGTGTGGACATGGTAGTCAGTGAGCTCACGGCCACCATCAGAAAGTGTAGCGAAAAGGTATGACGGCCGCCTGGGCGGGGCTGGGCCCGGCCGTCCCTTCCTCGAGGCCATGGCCTTTTGTGGGCAGAGCTATCTGCTGAGCAGGCCTGGCAGCCTCTCGGCCATTCACCTGGACCCAAGCTGGCTGGGTAATTCTGGCCCTCGTGTCTGCTGCCAGCTTACATTTAGTCTGCTCGCACTCATGATCCCTCCAGGCCCCCACCCCTGCCAGAGGACTTTGCTCCAATCCAGGCATCCTCAGTGGCCCGTTTCTATCAATAAGAATGACAATGACAATGATGACAATAAGGACTTGCCAGCTGTCTGTTGAGTACCTACTATGTGCTAAGCACTGGGCTAAGTGCGCCCCCTTACTGTGTGACTTAATCCTCTTGACAACCCTAAGAAGTGGGTAGTGTTATTATCCCCATTTTACAGATGACAAAACAGAGTCTCAGAAAAGAAAAGCAGAGTGGGATTCAGAGTTAGGAAGGTCAAGGGAAGGGGTCTGGGGTCTGGGCCTCCTGGGCAGGGGAGCTATCCCAGTCCCTTAAAACCAATTTGCCTCAGCATATTGGATTATTCATTTTATGATAATCCATGCATGTTAGGGCCAGCCTCTCTTGAATTGTCTGTGACCTTTTAGATGCCTTTTCCCTATTTGTCTACTTTTGGGCATTTTGAAGATTTTTAGCCAGGTCAATTGAAGCAGTTCTTCCCAGGGGAGTGTAAGAGAATTGATTGCTGGCAGGAGCTTTTCCAGAATTCAAATACTGCCGCCACCACCACCACCCCAGCCCCCAGCAGACTGAACAGGAGCCCCTGGGGGACAGCACAGCTTCACTGTACCTGAAAAACTTCCCTATGCCAGGCGGTAGGGGGGACATATCTGCCTTAACTTTGAGTTTCAGATTAGTATCATCTCCATTCTTTTTTTTTTTTTGAGACAGCATCTCACTCTGTTGCCTAGGCTAGAGTGCCGTGGCGTCAGCCTAGCTCATAGCAACCTCAAACTCCTGGGCTCAAGGGATCCTCCTGTCTCAGCCTCCCGAGTAGCTGGGACTACAAGCACGTGCTTTTGCTCAGGCTGGTCTTGAACTCCTGACCTCAAGCGATCCTCCCACCTCAGCCTCCCAGAGTGCTAGGATTATAGGTGTGAGCCACCACACCCGGCCATCTTTTTTTTTTTTCCTTTTTGAGACAGAGTCTCCCTCTGTCACCCAGGCTGGAGTGCAGTGGCACGATCATACCTCACTGCAGCCTCGAACTTCTGGGCTCAATCTATCCTCCTGCCTCAGCCTCCTGAATAGCTGGAACTACAGGCTCATGCCACCACATCCAGCTAACTTTTAATTTATTTTTTGTAAAGATGGAGTCTTGCTATATTGCCCAGGTTGGTCTTGAACTCTTGGCCTCAAGCGATGCTCTAGCTTCTGCTTCCCAAAGCTCTGGGATTATAGGTATGAGTCACAGCGCCCAGCTCTATGGTCTCCAATTTTTCAATATTATAAATAACCTAGCAATGAACATCTTTGCAGATAAAGAGTTTTATTTTTCTTTCCCTAGGATTATTTCCTTAGGATAGATTCCTAGAAGATTGATTACTAGATATAGACATTTAAAAACTGTAGAACACTTTGCCAAATTGCATTTCCAAAGGAAAGAGTAATTGTGGTAAAATTTTGAAAGCAACCCAGATGTCTATCAGGAGGGGATGGGTAATATGTGATGTATCACACAGACAACAGAAAACTACAGCCATTAGAAGGGCAAGGCAGATTCGTTTTCGTTCACATGTCCCTCCACAGTGTACTGAGCAAAAAACAAAAGCAGGTTTCAGAAAAGAATGTATGGTATTTGGCGGAAAAATAATATATATGAATGCTAAAATTCCAAGGTCATATTCCCCAAATTGCTATTTTAAAAGACAGCGAGGCACATAGGAATCTTTTCATTTCTACTTCACAAATTTTAGTCACGTTCAAATCTTTTACAGTGAGTCTGTATGATTTTTGTGAGCAGAAAAATTGATCAATGAAACCTTTAAAAAGGAAAGCTTTAGGCCTGGCACAGTGGCTCACACCTGTAATCCCTGTACTTTGGCGGGGAGAGATGGGAGGATTACTTGAGCCCAGGAGTTCCAGACCAGCCTGGGCAACATATTGAGACATGTCCTCCCCTCTGCCCACTGGCCAAAATAAATACATAAATAAATAAAAGGAAAGCTTTGGTCAAAAAGGAGGAAAATAATACCTTTGGCTTTTGATTTGTTTAATAGACTGTATTTTTTCTTTACATGGCAAAACTCACCTATCTTTGTTTTTTTACTCCCAAGTTTTCTAAGTTTAGCAAGCCACTTTTGCCAGAGGTTTGATAAGTGTTCAACTCTGATTACTCCTGGGACTAGACTTTCTATCTCTGAATGAAACCTAGGGTTTTATGTCAGGCACAGGATGTGCTACTCAATCATCACAACAACCCTAAGAGGGAAGGCGCCATTACTACCCCATTTTACACGTAGAGAAACTGAGGCTCAGAGAGGTGTAATTGCCTTTCCGAGGAGAGCTGGCAGGCAGAAGCTGGCTTTGAACCCAGGGCCCTGTGGCTTCAGGGCCTGTGTCCCTGACCGCTAAACCAGTGGGCTCCAGGCTGACCGCCCCCTCAGCCAAGGACTGAGAGAGGAAAGTTCCATTTTAAAAACTGGCTAAAAGTCCTGGAAATGCTCAGAGGCAGCCAGAATGGAAAAAGATGCTTAAAGGGAACAGAACTTCTCAAAGGGGCTGAGGCTGCCCTGCTGTGTGTGACACGTGGAAAACTTGAGAAATGTAACATCCAGGCGGTTAGTGGGAGAACTGGTCATGCTCTTTGGCAAATTGCTCCCTCCTCCTCCTTCCCTGTCCACCCCCAATCCTCCCAACCCTGCCCTGGGAAGGAGAGCTTGGGACCACCCCAAAGGCAGCTGGTGGCGGTGACTCTGTCCATCCAAATCTCTGCCCAGACTTGGAGACTACAAGGAGTGGGAGTCCCTCCTGCAGCCTCATGGGCAGTGGGGCCCACTGGGGTCCCCCAGCTGGTGCCCTTAAGTCCCTGGTCTCAGACCGCCCCTCCCCAGGTCCTCTGAGCTTGGCCACATCAGCCACACCCTTGGCCCAGCCACAGGATGGGTGGGATGTGAACATTTCTTGTGTCTGCCTCTCCTGGGCTGGCATCCAGGGTGCTGCTTTCTCCCCCATCCTCCTGCCTCTCCTAAAGCCCTTTGCCCCTAATCTCCTTGGCCTTCATCTTGCCCCCAGAACTACCCACTGTGACTCAGGCACACTAATCCCTAGCTCTCTTCCCACATAGGGGGGCCCACCTGAGGGGACTGACCCAGCTTTGCCCTGTTACCCTACTGGGCCAAACATGGCCACCGAATGGGGAGGGCTGGCCAACAGGCCTGGGGGTCCCTGTGGATGGGCTCCCACCATCAGAATCTCAGTGAGTCTCCCTCCCCGAGGAAGAGCTGTTCATGAGCCAGGGGGCTGAGGACTCTATGCCCATTCACCCTGGCAAGGAGGGCAAAGACATCCATCCTTCATTCATTCCCTCATTTCTTCAACGTGCCCTTTTTGAGCACTGGCAGTGTGCCTGGCCCTGCCCTGGCCCCTGGCTTTGGGGCAGTTACAACCTAGTTGGTTTGGGGGAGGCGGGGTGCCAGGGAGGCCCCTAACTCAGCTCTTGGGCAGTTGGGGCAGGCTGAGGACAGAGGGCAAGGGTTTGGAGCACCTGCCCCTTCAGCCTCAGTTAGTAAGAACTGGGAAATGGGTGCTGCTGAGCACCTGAGGGAATGGGGTAGAGACAGCTTGGCCAGCCAGCTCAGAGCTGGAGCAGATGTGGCTGGGGATGAAGGTGCCAGGCAGGGGCATGGAAAGGGAGGCAGAACTGGGTGGATTCTACCAAGAGGGCCAGGCCCAGCCAGGCCCCCGCGGGGTACTGCTCATGCTGCTGGCACCCCATCTCTGCATGTCCCCCACCCTCGCATGCTTGTGCCTGTGGCTCCCGCATGTCCTTTGGTTTGACTGCTGGTTTGCCCCCGAGCCCCCACCCCGACCCCAGCTCTGACAAGGAGCACCGCCTGTCCCTAGCCTGACTCAGGAGGCCAACTGGCACCTTGGGCCCTGCCCTCCCCGATTCCTCCCGGATAGGAATTTGGACGCTGTTCCCTACCTGGTTCCCCATCCGGCTGTCCCTCTAAGCCTTTAGGAAGGCAATGGGGAGCCCTGAGGTGCAGGGAACCTCAGGAGCGACAAACGCGGCCCGGGGAAGGTCCGCTCCCAAGATGGCTGCCGCAGCGGCGGCGGCGGCCGCGGGGTAGGCGGGCCGTGGTTTCTCCCGTGGGGAGCGCCCCTTCCCCTGAAGTCGCCCAGGTAGGCCAGCGAAGAGGGTCTGGAGTTGCCATTTGGAACCCACACTTGGCGGAAAGGGGAGGCCGAGGCTGGTGCCGTCGGCGTCCTGGGGCCGTGGGCCTTCTGTGTGCGCCCCCTTCCCCGCGCCCCCGGCTCCCTGGGCTCTGGCGGGCGTGGGTGCCGCTGCCGCCCCCGCGTACTGGCTCTCTGCCCACCCCCAGCTCCAGCAGTACCCGCGGCTGCGCGAGGAGATGGAGCGCATCGTGACCACCCACATCCGGGAGCGCGAGGGCCGCACCAAAGAGCAGGTGAGCTGCGGCCCGGGGTCCTCGTCCTTCTTCCCATTTTGTCTCTTCCGTCTCAGTCTGCCTCTCTCTCATACTGACTCTCTGCTTCTCGGGCTTTTTTATTGTGGTAAAATACATATGACATAAAATGCACCGTTTTAGCCGTGTTTAAGTGTACGGTTCAGTGATGTTAGGTACATTCACACCGTTGCACAGCCATCACCACCATCCCTCCAGCCACAGAACTCTTTTGCAAAACTGAAACGCTGCCCCCACAAACAATAACTCCCTGTTCCCTGCTCCCCGAGCCCCTGGCACCCACCGATCTCCCTTCTGTCTCTATGAATCGGACTTTTCTAGGTACCTCATGTAAATGGAATCATTTGTCACTTAGCATAATGTCTTCAAGATTCATCTGTGTTGTAGTAATAGCATGTGTCAGAATCTCTTTCCTTTTTAAGGCTTGAATAATATTCCATCATATGTATATACCACATTTTATTTATTCCCTTGGGTTGTTTCCATTTTTTGGGTATTGTGAATAATGCTGCTATGAAGATAGGTGTACACATAATTGTTGATGTCCGTGCTTTCAGTTCTTTTGTGTGTACACCTAGAAGTGGAAGTGCTGGGCCATGTGGGGATTCTATGCTTAAGTTTTTGAGGAACTGCCATACTGTTTTCCACAGTGGCTGCACCATTTTGCATTCCCATCATCTACTTCTCTGGCTTTCATAACTTTCTGGCAGTCTGTCTCTCTGGTCATCTGTCTTTGGGCCTCTGTCCATTAGCTGTTTCTCGAGGTCACACTCATAGCCATGCCCTCGTTTATGTCATTCGTTCATTCAGTCACAAACATGGTCCCTGAATGCTGCCTCTGAGCTTCAAGGAGCAGAGATGTTCAGGGCCCACTGTGGCCCTCAATGAAGCTCCAAGGCCAGCCCTCTTTCCTCTGCCATCCCTCTGTCTGTACCCAGCTGTGGCTCCCATTTCCTAGCCCCTGTCCTGGCACATCCCTTCTCCACAATGGTGCTATCTCTACTCATTCACATTTTTGTTGATACCATGTTTTTAAATCGTTATTGATTGCTTTTTTAATTACAAACATTCAGTGTAGAAGTGATTAAATTACAAAGAGGGAAGTATCCCTCCATTCATTCTTCCTCACCCCCAATCCCTCCTGAAAAATAAGCACTACTTTTAACACAAAAATAACAATTTGGTGTGCCGCCTTGCAGGCATTTTCCTAGGCGCACACACACACACACACACACACACACACACACACACCCAGATTCCATCTTTATCTTAAAGAAAGAACCATAATCCTGCGGTGTCTTGCCTTTTCTCTCTGTCTCTCTTTTCCTTCTTTTCTGAGACAGAGTCTCACTCTGTCTCCCAGGCTAGAGTGCTGTGGCATCAGCCTAGCTCACAGCAACCTCAAACTCCTGGGCTCAAGCGATCCTCCTGCCTCAGCCTCCCGAGTAGCTGGGATTACAGGCATGCGCCACCATGCCCGGCTAATTTTTCTATTTTTAGTAGAGATGAAGTCTCACTCTTGCTCAGGCTGATCTTGAACACTTCCCCTCAAGCGATCCTCCCTCCTCAGCCTCCCAGAGTGCTAGGATTACAGGCGTGAGCCACTGTGCCCAGCAACCTTTTTTTCTTTTCTTTTCTTTTTTTTTTTTTTAGACAGAGTCTCGCTCTGTTGCCTGGGCTAGAGTGAGTGCCGTGGCATCAGCCTAGCTCACAGCAACCTCATACTCCTGGACTCAAGCAATCCTCCTGCCTCAGCCTCCCGAGTAGCTAGGACTACAGGCATGCGCCACGATGCCCGGCTAATTTTTTCTATATATATTTTTAAGCTGTCCATATAATTTCTTTCTATTTTTAATAGAGACGAGGTCTCGCTCTTGCTCAGGCAGGTCTCGAACTCCTGAGCTCAAACAATCCGCCCACCTCAGCCTCCCAGAGTGCTAGGATTACAGGCATGAGCCTCCGAGCCCAGCCTTTTTTTCTAAAGATAATTGTAGCAGCTAACATCTGTTGAGTACCTATTACCTGTCAGATACATGACCTGCCTCATCTCCTTATGTGTCTTCACCAGCCCCTGTGAAATAGGAATGCTTCATTTATGGAATTAGAGGGTCAGTGGGGACAGGCCCCAGCCTTACAGAAAGCAGTGGGGCTTGAGTACGGACCGAGCAATCTTTGTCCCACCTGAAAGTCATTCTCATCACAATTCAATTACGATCCCTTCACACTTAATAATTTGCAAGGAGGGGTCTTCCCATGCCAGAACCTAGAAATTGCCCTTACTCTTGAATAGCTGCAGAGCGTTTTCTTGTTTACAGGGTATCATAATCTGTTTCACCCTCTGATGCCTATTGGCTTATTCCTAATTTTTCTCTATTACAAACTATACTACATTGAACCCTCAGATACATATATCTTTGTTCATTTGATGAATTTATCTGTGAGATATAATTCTAGATGTGAATATGTGCATTTCAATGTTGTTAAATATTGCCAAATTGCCATCCATAAAGGTGATATTAATTTACACTTCCACTGCCTGTATAGGAGAGGCTATCTCCACATACTTGTGCCAAAGTAGTCATTCTCAATATTTATTATTAATTTTATAGGTCTAAAAAGAATCTCAGGGGGATGATGAGGTGGGTAAATTCACACCTGATGGGTACAGTGCACACTATATGGGTGATGGACACACTTATAACTTTGACTAAAACTGTACAAAAGCAATTCATGTAACCAAAACGTTTGTACCCCTGTAATATTCTGAAATAAAAAAGAGAATTTTGGGGAAAATAAAGCAAGGATAAAAATCAGAAAAAATAAATAAAAAGGGTCTCATTGTTTTAACTTACATTTCTTTATTAATGAGGGTGAGCATTTTGTACATATCCTTATTGGTTGTGTGCATTTCCTCTGTGGATTACCCACTCATGTTCTTTGGCTATTTTGATTTGTGTGTCTCTTGTCTTTTACTTACTGGTTGTAGGGACTCTACTTAGTATGGATTCTAACCTTCTGTATGTGCTGCAAGTATTTTTCTCCCAGCTTGCCCTACATTTTAAAACTTTGTGGTGTCTTTTGCACTTGTCCACTGACCTGTGTGTCCTTACAGGTCATGCTTCTTATCGATATTGAGCTGGCTTACATGAACACTAACCACGAGGACTTCATAGGCTTTGCCAAGTGAGTGCTCCCTGGGCAGAGAAGGTGACACCTCCTGTGTATATGTGTGTGTGTCGCCCAGGGCTGCTAGGTTAATCCTTTGGGTCCTGTGCCCACTGAACAATGGAGCTGGGCCTCTGGAGAGGAGACGTTCTGAGACTCCTCCCCTCTCTCCCATTAGTGCTCAGCAGAGGAGCAATCAGATGAACAAGAAGAAGGCTTCAGGGAACCAGGTGAGTGGGCCCCAGTGCCCTAGCCCGAGGGATGGAGGGTGCCGCATGGACGTCAAACTGAGAGCCCCCTCCCCTGAGGGGAAGGGTCCCACGGGAGCCAGGGAGCCTGTCAGCTGCCAGCCACAAGCCTCCCACTCTGCCTCAGTAACCCTCTCTCCTCTCTCCCCAATGCCTCTCGTGGTTGCTATGGTTACCTCTTTGCAGGATGAGATTCTGGTGAGTACCAGGACTGGGGCTCTTGGCTTGTGTAGTGAGGGGGAGGAGGGGGCCACTGGTAGTGGGGATCTACCAGGGGCAAGAGGGTGCCCTTTGGTTTGAGCTGCAGCACCTGGTGTCCCACACCTACCCTCAGGCCAGGCCTGGACCCATCCACTTGTCCATCAGCATGCATGAGCTAAGCACCTGCTTCACACAGAAGTAGACCATATGGGGCTGTGTGGGTGGAAAGGCCTGGCAGAGGCCTGGCACTGAGTAGGTGCTCCTTAAACATCCGTCGGTTGGATGCATGCATGCATGCATGTGAGAGAGACGCGTTTTGAAGAAGGTGACAGCCATCGCCACCAGAGAGTTGAGTAAAGGAATGAAAAGTCAAGAGCCAAGTCACTCGTCACCTGGCTTCCTGCTCTTTGTCCTTCAGATGTCTGTGGAAACACCCCTCATCGGGAGCCCTCTCCCAGCCCCAGCTGTACACATGAGCCCAGGGTCCTCAGCTTTTCTTTCCCTAGGTTCCGGTGGCTGTGGTTTCTTTGTAAGACTCTAGGTGCTTCTGTGGTTTTTGGCTTAATGTCTGTTTCCCTCTAGGCCTCTAAGGGGAAGCCTGACTCGGTTGTGTTTATCATTAAATTCTCAGCCCCAAGCCCAGTGCCTGGTGTGCAGTAGGCACTCAACAGAATGAAGGAAGGATGGAATGTAATAGCACAGTTTGATTCAGTTCACCCAACACTCTGGTGCCTCCACTCTGCTGGCCCCAGACAGGAGTCAGACCCTGCCCCTGCCTCGTGGAGACCTGACCTGTAGGCAGGGCCCAGCTGAGGCCCCTGAGAGTCCCCAGGCAGGGTGGGGGTCAGGGGAGGAGGAGGTCCCTGGTGCAGGGCTCCAGAGAAGGCTGAGGGTGGCCAAGGGGAGGACAAAGTCTGCTAGTCAGGGCAGGGAGCAGGTGGCAAGATCTGCTGGTCAGATCCTGGGACCCAGAGTGGACTCAATTCCAAAGATGGTGACAAGACACTGAGGGATTCCTCTCCTGACCAGGACGGGGTAGGAGAGGGACAGTGGGATGCCTGGCTCTCGTGTCCCCGTTAACTGGCAAAGGCAGCTGGGGTCTCCCCTCAGCTCAGCTGCTGACTGGCTGTGCAGCTTGGGTTCTCAGCAAGGATCTTGGGGAAGCCAGAGAGGGGTAAGGAGGGCTCCAGAAGCAAGCCTGCCCCCAGAGGGCTTTGCTGCCAGCCCAGGTCTCCTTGGGTCTGCTCTGGATGCTCAGGGGAGAGGCCAGGGAGGTGAGGGCCAGGGAAGGGAACAGAAGCAGCTCCATCATCCTTTGTCAGACCCACCACCAGGGCTTGGCCAGGAACCCTGCCTTTGGAGCAGAATCCACAGACCCTGCTCTGTGGCCACAGCTCAGGACAGTCCTGGGGACAGCCGCTTCCTGCCATGGAAAGGGACTTTTGCTTGCTAGTCAGCTTTCTCCAGGAGGAAGGGGCCTGGTCATTGATGGCTCAGCCCTTTCTCCTGCCCCAGGGGGCCTGGGGCCAAAGACTCTTACAGCCATACCAGTGCAGCATTGATTTATCCAGGCCACAAATATTTACTGATCACTTGATGTCTGCCAAGCACTCTGCAAAGAGCTGGGACATACTGGTGACCAAGAGAGGTCATAATTTAGCAGAGGAGGCTGCATCAACAGATAATCTCTCTCTCTCTCTCACACACACACAAACACACACAAAAGTTAATTTAAAATCATAGTCATTGTTACAGAAGACAACTTAAGGGAGTGATTAAAGATTATTACAGGGATCTTGATTTGTGTTGGAGGCCAGAGAGAGCCTGCCTAAGAATGAGAATTCTGAGCCGACACCCAAAGGGTGAGTAGGAATTTGCCAGGCACAAAGGAAGGAAAAGCCTTTCTAGGCAGAGGCAGCATGTGAAAAGTCCCCAAGGTCAGACACAAGTCTTAGAATAGATTAGACCTTAAGCTTAAAAGACATTTGGAGTTGTCTCCTGCAATCAGCCACATAAAGTCTGCTTGCCCCCTTTCAGCAATGGGGAGCTCATCCCCTCCCAAGGCCATGGGTTCCTTACTGAGACAGCTCTGACTATCAGAAGCCTCTTTCTCCTGAGCAGACTTCTGCCTTCCTCTGTCTTCCACTCTGTCCACTTGTGGTTCAAACCAGGGCAGGTCTGGCCCCCACCGTCCCCAACCAGCCACGCCTCCGAGCGTTGGAGTAGGGGTGGGCTTTTGAATGGCTCTCTTGCCTACCCCATCCTCCCCTTGGGAAGCTGCGCCCCTGCCCACTGACCCCCTGCCCCTCCCGCTCCAGGTCATCCGGAAGGGCTGGCTGACCATCAACAACATCGGCATCATGAAGGGGGGCTCCAAGGAGTACTGGTTTGTGCTGACCGCTGAGAATCTGTCCTGGTACAAGGATGACGAGGTAAGCAAAGGGCCACTGGTCATCATGGGTCTGGGCTGGTGGCCAGAGTCAGCCTCAGACCCCATCATGGGCTTGGAGTGGACCAGACCATGCAAAAGGGGCTTTAAAAAGTCCCATTAAAGACCCGTGGGTGGAGATGGGATGCAAGGACCAGAGGCGAGCGATGCTGGGGGCTCTGAGGGGGGTGCCCCCTCACCCAGTTTGGAAGGAGAAGGTGGCTGGGCACGGCTGGGGAGCTTGGGGCTGAGCACCCTGGAGACGGTGGGCAGGGGCCCTAGGTGCCCCTCCCTGACCCTGCGGCCCAGCGGCCTTCCTGTTTTCCCGCTCCAGGGCGTGCCGCCTCCTCTGTGGCCCCCACAGGCCCATGACACACACGAGTCCAGCTGCCAGACACCCGGTTAACCCCTGCGCCCCAGTCCTCTAAAGCCCTGCGGTCCCAGGGAAACACCCAGAGTATCTCCAGGCCTAGGGGCCAGGAGTGATGGTGCCCTGCAGAGCCACCACACAAAACCCCTCCCTACCCACTAGGACACACAGAAGCCCCCTGCCACCTCCTTCCCCTGTTGCTGGTCTCCTTTAAGAATGAGTCTATTTGGCTTCCACATCTGGATTCCAGAGGTGACCAGAGAGAATGGGGAGGGCTGGGGGTGGGCTTGTGGTAATGAACTCCAGCTGGCCAAGGAGTGGGGGAAAGGACCCACTTCTTCCTGAGGGGCTGTTGGAGGCCAGGGTACTCTCCGCAGGGGACCGGGGCTCTGGGTGGGGGGGTCTGTGATTTGGTCTCCAAGCCCTCTCCTAGGTCCCTGTCTCCCTCAAGTGTGTCCCGGGCAGGGACCCCATCTCCCCACCTTGGGCAGGGCCCTCTGTCGTCACTGGCGGGGGCGCCAGGCCATCTGGACCTCATTACCCCAACCCTGGCCTCTCCCTGAGTGTGGGGGCCCCGGGAAGGGAAGGAGTGTGAGGCAGCGTGGGGTACAGGGGGGTTCGCTTCTTGCTCTGTCACCCTGGCAGGCTCCCTTGACACCCCCATGGGGCTGGTCCCCCTATGTTGAGGCTCCTACACAGGGCCAGGGGGCTGGGTGACCTCGAGGGAGAGGGGAGTGTAGCTGAGAGGGGTCCCCTGTCCTCATACCTAAGCATGTGGGTCTTTTTTGAAGTCTTGTGTACATTTGAGTTTAGCTGTGTGTGAAAACCGGCTCTGAGTCATATATGTGGGGAGGTGGGAGTGGGTTGTGGGCGGTGGGTGCTGCGAGGTGGGGCGTGTACGTGTGTGTGGCTTGTGGATCTTGTGTGTGGGTGTTTTGTAGGAGAGTGTTTGGGGTATAAGCATCTAGGTGGAGGTGTGTTTAGAATATGCGAGTCTGCATTTGTGTTTGGGGGCAGAGTGTGTGTGCTTGAGGTGTGACTGTGGGTGTGTGTGCCTGTGCTTGGGGTGTTAAGTGTAGGTGTGGGGGGGCGTGAGGAGGGAGGGTGAGAATGTGGGATACTGAGAATGTGTGTATGGATTGGGATGTAAGGATGGGGGGGAGGAGTGTCCCATTGCCAGGGTACGTGTGCCTGGGTGTGTGTGCATGCACTTGTGGTGTGTGTGTGTTTGGGGCATGGATATGAGATTTAAAGTCTGAGTGTGCTAATGTGTGTGTCTGAGTTCTGGGGTGTGTGTTGAGGTACGTGTGTGTTGAGTGTGAGTGGATTTTTGCACTAGGACTGCTGGGTACATAGAGGTGGTTCAGGCTGAGGGTAGGAGTAGTCTGTTCCCCTCCTCCACCCAGCCACCAGCCCTTGGATTTTGGGGGTGAGGGAGGCGCTCTGGGCAGACAGGCGGCTGCCGACATCCCCAGTCCAGGCTGGCCCCCCATCTTCTCAGTCTTTCTCTGCCACCCTCCCCTCATCACCACTACCCCCCACCAATCGCACAGCAGGGGGGTACCCCATCCCTCTGCGCCTCCTCCCAGCCCACCCTGTGCCCCCCAAGCTCCCTGCCCCAGCTCCAGGCTCCGGTTCTGGGATGGCGGGCAGGAGTCGATCCAGCTTTCCAGCGGCGGCACTGAGGGTCTAACCCAGCCCAGCCTAACCAATGTGCAGACTACTGTACAATTTGGGAGTCCTGAACAGATAGTCTAAACACTGGGTAGACGGAGTGGAGGTGTCCTCTGGTCCATCCAGGCAGTAGTGTCTGTCCGTCCGGTAGGAGCTTCAGCCCCATCCCTTGGAGATCCGAGGATCCCTCAGCCCCAGCGTCCCCCCAGCCCCAGCCCAGCCGCCCGTGGTCCCCTTTCTGCTCCCAACTCCCCTTCTGCCTCCTTTGACGTGGCAGGGGTGAGCGGGAGCTGGGGCCGGGAAGGAGGGGCCTGGGGAGGGGGCTGGCCGGCAGGAAAGGGGGGGAGGAGGCCGCTCCTACCTAGTGTCCAACCCCAGAGCACAGGGAGGGTGGCGGCGGGGCCTCCCTTGAACGGTTCCAGATGTTCCCTGGCCATGTGTGCAACTTCCTCCTCTCCTCCCCCAGCCGCCCTCTGGGGCTCCCGGCCACCCGCCTGGCATAAAGAGGGCTTTATGTGGCTGCATGGGCCAGGCGGGTGTGGGGGGCGGAGAGGGGTGGGCAGGATGATGCTAGGACCAGGGAGCAAGGCCCCCCTAAGCCCAACCCCCCACCTGAGATCCTAGATGAGGCTCATGCCCCAGCCCCCTAAGTCCCTGGGACCCACACAGACCCTGCTCTGGCATGGGTCCTGTGATACTGGGTGGGCAAGTGTGCCAGGAGGCAGAAACCCCTCCCTGTTCCTGGAGCTCCATCCTAGGGTACCTCCTACCCAAATCCCAGAACCCCCTCCCTGGGACACAGCAGCCTATAGACACATGTCAGCCCACACCAAGCATACACACGTGTGTGCATGCATCTAGCACCCCACATGACTGTATACAGATACACATAACTCCTCAAAGACAACTCTAGATAAACCAAACATATATAGCCCCTTGCACAAACTGTATGCAGGTAAGTAAGTATATGCACCCACAATCCAAGTCCCACAGGCATGTCCATGCAAACTTGTAGGCATTCACAATTGCCACACACATCTACAAAGTGTGCACACATCCACACTGGTATGTGAACACGCTCACACTGACACATGGTTGGGTTGGGCACCTCCCCAGACACACATGTACACACATACATCTATGCAGTACAGGCACATGAACACACAAACACATGGTGATAGCATATGTACTTGGGTGTGCGTGTGTTGGCACACATAACCACACACATGTTGCACACACAGACATACCATCTCCAGGCTTGTGCTGTGTGCCTGATTGCTAACACATGGGTGGCCGTGGGGAGTGGGCTGAGCTGGCCCTTTGAAGCTGCTGGGGCTGATGGCCCCCCCTTTCTGGTCTCTGCAGTCAGGAAATGAAGTCAGAGGCGGCCAGGCTGGGGGCGAGAGGGGCCTGAGTGTGCAGTCCCTGCCTGGGGCCAGCCTGGCTTGTGTCCAGGACTTGCCTGGGGAGGAGTGTGGGAGCCACAGTAAGCCTTCGCCAGCCCCTTGGGCTGTGGCACAGATGCATAGGTGGCAGGACTGGCTTGAATGCTATTGGGGGCCAGCGGTGCCCTGCAGACCTAGGGCTCTATGGCCAGGTTCTTACCTGGCAGCACCTGTGCAGTGGGAGGGGGCTGGTGCCCAGAAGCCCCAGGCCACTCTGGGGGTCCACATAGCATAGAGCACTCTTAGGGAATGAGGTGTGGCAGAGAACAGTGCCAACCTCACCCATCTTTCCCTTCTCCACCCACAGGAGAAAGAGAAGAAATATATGCTGTCCGTGGACAACCTCAAGCTGCGGGATGTGGAGAAGGGCTTCATGTCGAGCAAACATATCTTTGCCCTCTTTAACACGGAGCAGAGGTGCCTGCCTGCCCTGACCCTGCTAGCCCCAGAGCGGCCCCACTGAGTAGAAACTGGGCACACAGATCCAGGGAGCAGAGGGACCTGCCCCAAGCCCACAGCAAGCCATCATTTGACAGATTTTTTTGAGTTCCTACTGTGTGCTAGACATGTCAGTCTCCTCCCTTCCTTCCCCCCGCCCCTAGCTTGCTTGCTTCCTTCCTTCTCATGGTCACTTATTTGGTACCTGCTCTGCATGAGACACTCTGCCAGGCACTGGGGACAAAGAAGAGCCCTAGTCAGACCTGGTCCTCTTCTGTTGCTCAGTGTCCTGTGTGGCCGGCCAGTGGCAGTATCAAGCTTCTCACCTCTCAAACCAAGGCTGATCCTAGTGGGCTGTCTCCTGCTCAGAGATGGGGGTTCAACACAGCTGCCATCCAGAGAGACCTGAGAGCAAAGGAGGGAGCTGATTGGAGGGTGGGACCCAAGCTTGGGGCTACACTGTCTTATGGGTGTCCCTTTTATTGAGGTTTCAGTCCCTTTCTCAGCATTTTACTGCTCACTTCACTGAATCCTCACAATGCCCCCAAGAGGCAGGAATGATTATTCACCCATTTTCCAAATGAGGGAAGGCTGAAGGGAGAAGAGTCTTGCCCAGGAGTCACACAGCTGGGAAATGAGAAAGCCAGGACTGGACCCCAGGCATGATGACACCAAAGTCAAGTCCCTGCATGACCTTAACCCCCAAGGAGGGTGGGACTCTGCCCCACCTCCCCTCACTGCCTGCCCTGTCTTGCAGGAACGTCTACAAGGATTATCGGCAGCTAGAGCTGGCCTGCGAGACGCAGGAGGAGGTGGACAGCTGGAAGGCCTCCTTCCTGAGGGCTGGCGTCTACCCAGAGCGTGTTGGGGTGAGACGCAGGGCAGGGAGGGGATGGAAGGCGGCCCCAGGGTACCATCCTCAGTGATGCCATGTCATGCCATGTTCTGAGCCCTTATTTGGCTCAGAAACAGCAGGAATCCTCCCCGCTACCTGCCCTGGGGTGGGATCAGAGTTAAGTCTTCTGGTCCTCCCATCCTTCCCCAATGGCAGTTTTAGGTGTCCTCTTCTCTGCCACAGATGGCATTTCCTGCATCCCCTTCCTATGATGGTGGTTTCTTGTGACTGCCTTCTGTTTTCTCCTCTTTCATTGCGGCGATGTCTGGAGTTGCTTAGAGTTGGGGTGCAGTGTCCCAGGTTCACTCAATCCCTTCCCTTTTCCTCTGTGTGTGTGTCTGCTTTGGCTGTGCTCCCTGGTGGCGGTGGCGGCGGCGGTGGCGGTGGCAACACTGGTGTGATGGCCTCTGTGGCTCTGGTGTGGGCCTCCCAGGACAAGGAAAAAGTGAGTGTACCCCCCTCTTGCCTCCTGCTGGGCATCTCCAGCCCAGCACCAGCTCTGGCCAGGTCCTCAAGCAAGGGACCTTGGAGATGTCCTTTTCTAATTTTTGGATTGGGAAACTGAGGCAAATTCTAGGCACTGGAGTCAGAGCTAAGATAAGGCTAAATGAGAGGAATCTGGGGTTCTGAGAGGCTCAGGGATGGGCAGAAAACTGAGACCCGCTAGAGCTTGTGGGGAGCTGGGTGTCTGTGTGTGTGCACCAGTTGCTTCTCTCTGTGCCTTAGCAGTGTTCCAGGTACCCCTGGAGGGGCTGAGATCCTGAGGGTGCCTGGAGCCTGTTGGATGGCCTGGCCACCCTGATGTCCTTCTGTTCCTGATGGCAGGCCAGCGAGACTGAGGAGAATGGCTCAGACAACTTCATGCACTCCATGGACCCACAGCTGGAGCGGCAGGTGGAGACCATTCGGAACCTGGTGGACTCATACATGGCCATTGTCAACAAAACCGTGCGAGACCTCATGCCTAAGACCATTATGCATCTCATGATCAACAATGTGCGTGCACTATCACTTGGGGGCAGGGTGCTCCTGTGGGGCCAGGGAGGCAGGCAGCCAGGTTAGCCTGGGGGAAACGCTGGCCAGCCCTATGGGACCAGGTCTGGGGAGGGAGGCATAGTCCAGACCAGAGCTGTCTGATGAAATGTAATGTAGGCTTAGGCTATAATTTTGTATTTTCTAGTAGCCATGTTAAAATAAGAAACTAAAATAATTTTAACATATATTTTAAATCCAGTATATCCAAAATACTATCTTTTCAATCAATCCAAAAATTATTTAACCCAATATGTCAAAATATTATCTTTTCAACATTTACTCAATCTAAAAATATTAACAAGATATTTTACATACTTTTTTTATACTATGTTTTCCAAATCCAATTCAGACATTAAATTTTCACTGGAATTTCTACATCTGAATTTAGATTTCATGGAATTTACAGTTGAAAAAGTAGATTCGTATACCCAAGTTATTCCAGACATGCTAAAATGTTTTCCAAGAGGGTCCAGGAATCTGCATCTTTTGAGAACCTTAGACCATGCTTTGTTTTTTGTTTTTGTCTTTTTTTGAGACAGAGTCTCGCTCTGTTGCCCGGGCTAGAGTGCCATGGCATCAGCCTAGCTCACAGCAACCTCAAACTCCTGGGCTCAAGCAATCCTCCTGCCTCAGCCTCCCAAGTAGCTGGGACTACAGGCATGCCCCACCACGCCCGGCTAAGTTTTTCTATGTATATTTTTAGTTATCAAGATAATTTGTTTCTATTTTTAGTAGAGATGGGGTCTTGCTCTTGCTCAGGCTGGTCCTGAACTCCTGACTTCGAGAGATCCTCCCGCCTCGGCCTCCCAGAGTGCTAGGATTACAGGCGTGAGCCACCGCACCCGCGCCCGGCCTGGCCCGGTTTTGAAATACACACCTCCCAGCACCACCATAGCCTGTGGCTTAGCGAAAGAGCATGGCACTCAGTGAAGTAGACTGGGTTTGAATCCTGGTTTTGCCACAAAGTCTCCGTGTGACTGAGCAAATGAACTACCCTCTCTCAGCCTGTTTCCTTATATGTAATTCATGGATAATAATAGAGTTGAGGACTAAGTGCATATAAAATGTGTAGAAATACAGTGCCTGACACCTAGTAGGTGTTCAACATATATTTAAACAATTAATAACTGATACTCTGGTCTAGGGTTTAGAAAACTTCAGCATCTCTCTATGAATGTCCCAGAGCCTGGGCAGGGCTGAGTAACACCTGGAAAAACATCAACCCATCCCTACACACGGAGACTCATATTTCACCTAATCCAGGCACACATTTACAGATGTTACTCTCAGTTCTCAAGGGCTGGGGCCATTTTAAACTGTCATCTTCCTTATTTTGGTTCAGAGGAGCATGCAAGTCCTTGGAAAGGGTCTAATTACCCCATTTTACAGATGAGGAAGCCAAAGATAAAAAAGCTGAGTAGACAGGTGTCCTGGTGGCATGATAGGTCCTGAGTCTCCTCCTATGTCACTTTAGAAGGTGGCTTTTTCCCTCTCTGGACCTCAGTGTCCCCACCTGAGAAAAGGGCAGTGTGGGGGGGCTCTCCAAGTTTAGGTGGTGTTGGAGCAGAGCTGAAACCCCGAGCCCCATGCTCCGATACCAGCAAACAGTCCCAGCAGGGCCAGGCAGGGTGGAGGGGATGGCACAGGCATCAGGTCCCAGTCCCTTCCCTTCTTCACCCACCCGCAGACAAAGGAGTTCATCTTCTCGGAGCTGCTGGCCAACCTGTACTCGTGCGGGGACCAGAACACACTGATGGAGGAGTCAGCTGAGCAGGCACAGCGGCGCGACGAGATGCTGCGCATGTACCACGCGCTGAAAGAGGCGCTCGGCATCATCGGCGATATCAACACGACCACCGTCAGCACGCCCATGCCCCCGCCCGTGGACGACTCCTGGCTGCAGGTGCAGAGCGTACCGGCCGGACGCAGGTACCAGGGCCGGCCCCCACGGCCCCAAAGCCCCCCAGCCCGGGGCCCGAGGGAGGAGTGCCGGGACCGGGCAGTGGCGCGCCCGTGTCACCCGGGCAGCTCCCACCTGGAGCGAGGGGCGGGGCTTAGAGAGGAAGGGGCGGGGCTTTCGCGGGCGGGGCTTGCCGTGGAGCGCTGGCTGCGGGGCCGGGTGGGGCTGGAAAGTTGGCGCCGCTGGGGGCGGGGCTTAAAATCCGGCGACCACCTAAGGGCGCGCCGGGGAGGAGCTTGCGTGCATGGGCGTGGCCGGCACCGGGCTGGGGGCGGGGCCTCGGGCTGGGGCGGAGCCGCTCATCTCTCTCCTTTCCTTGTGCCGGGTTCCCTGTCGCCTGCAGGTCGCCCACGTCCAGCCCCACGCCGCAGCGCCGAGCCCCCGCCGTGCCCCCAGCCCGGCCCGGGTCGCGGGGCCCTGCTCCTGGGCCTCCGCCTGCTGGGTCCGCCCTGGGGGCGGCGCCTCCCGTGCCCTCCAGGCCGGGGGCTTCCCCTGATCCCTTCGGTCCTCCCCCTCAGGTGCCCTCGCGCCCCAACCGCGCCCCACCCGGGGTTCCCAGGTGAGTAGGGGCTGAATGCGGCGGAAGAGGCCGCCAGGCGGGCGAGGCTGAGAGGGAGGTGGGGCCGGATTCTAGAGCACCGGACTTGGCCACCAGAACCGGCCCTCTCCATCCCGGGCACTCTGACCGTGGGTGCCAGAGTCACGGACGTGTGGCCGAGGGGTGGCGGAGCCTGCTCCTCAGAGAGCGCTGAGTCCCGGAGGCGGTCGTTTCTGGGGAGGGGGCTGTGGGGCTCATCCCACCTGGCCCCTTCTTTCCAGCACTTGCATGGCGCTTTTATTTAAACTCTTGGCCTCCACACACTGCATTCCTCCTCCTTTCCCCTACTCTATCTCCTTTATTCTCTATTCTGTCCTCAACTCTTCTCCCAGCCCCTGGGGAGCCGACCTCAGGTCTGAGGGTCTGAAGCCAGATCCTCTCTGGAGGTGGATTCGGTTCAGTTACACTCAGGGATGCTCTGATGTAACCGCTCCTACTTCCCAGTCCTGACTCTTGAGCAGTCCCAGGGAGTGTCCAGCCACTGGCCCCCAGGAAGAGGCCAAGCTGTGACTGTGTGACCAGCAGGGTGTGTGATGTGCGTGTGGGCGTGCACACGGGTGTGAGAGTGTACGAATGGCACCTAGGCATTGGGTAGGACAGGGAGCATCTGGGGAAAAGGTCTGGGAGCCATGGCAATCTGATGGCTGTTTTTCCTTCCCCCTGCCCCTGGCCCTACCTGGGCTGGGCCACCGTGGTGGGGGTAGGGGCTGGGGCAGGCATGGGTGAAGGCTGCCCCCATTCCCAGAGATTCCCAGGGAAAATTTCATCCTTTGGCTTTGCCATCTTAATCCACGACCCTCTTTCAAGGAAGTTTGCTCCAATATCTAACTCATTCTGCCCTGTTTCCACTGGCCACGGATCTCTGAGGAAGAACACATCAGAACAACAGCATCTGTTTGTTTCCAGATGGCTGGAGGGTAGGGTTGTGGGTCTAGCCTCTGTAAACCAAAATGAACCAGGCATGGGGCTTGCTCTATGGTGATTTGATGACCAAAGCAGCTGGGTAAAGGCAGACAGCATGGTATTGGGCAAGAGCACTGGACTGGGAGTCTAAAGATGCTGGTTCACCCAGGGCGTTTAGGCAAGTAATTTTCCCTGCGAGGGCTTCACTTTCACTTCTACCAAATAACATTCTGCCTTTCTCCCAGGGTTGGTGTGGAAATCGAGGGAGATAGTGGCCATAGGGTTGCTGTAGAAGCACTTTGCTAACTGCCAATGTGAGTTCAGACTCAGACTCAACATTCCCAAGTCTATGCTGAGGTGTGACAAAAGAGAACTGTAAGGTTTGGTACCTGCTCTGACTTAAGACTTGCTAACACACGGGAAACGTTTAGCAAATCATGGCCCTGCCTTGGGGAAGACAGCAGTCTTGGGGAGCTTCTTCAAGGCTGCCTGTCTTCAGTGAGGGATGTGATTGAGATAAGGCTCGGGTGGGCAGGAATCAGGAAGGCAGGTGGGCAGAGGAGTAGTGTAGGCTGCACTGAGGAAAGCTGCTGGCCAGAGAACAGTGCAGATGGAATGAGGAAGAGTTCTGTGGGTAGAGTGGGGCAGGCTGGAGAGCCTTCAAAATCCGCAGAAGAGTTTGGCTTGTTGGGGCTCAATGCTGTAGGCAGTAGGAAGCCATGGAAGGCTCTTGGGCAGAGAAACGACAGCTGGACCCTAGAAAGCAAGCATTGTCTCCATGGAGCAGCACGGGTGGTCCTCTAAGCACGCCAGGCATGAGTGTGCAGGGAGCTGGTGCAAATGCCTCTGTGTGCGGGCGAGCTTCTGTGTTGTGACTCAGCCCACGCGTGTGCTTCAGTGTGCCGAGTGGCTGCATGCCCCAGATCCGTGCTGCACGCGCCGGCCAGTGAGGGTGCTGGGCACTGGGAGGTGCAGGGGAGGAAGGTGTATGCGTGTTGTTTGTGGGCATGTGTGTTAGTGTGTGCATGCAGGGCCGTGGGGCCTCACAGCATGTGTGTGCACGCCCGGTCGTGTGCGTGTGCGTGTCCCCCCACCCCCAGGCCTGCCCCACCCACCCGTGCGTGTGAACTGCCATGTTGATTTCGTGCTGTCTTTCAGAATCACTATCAGTGACCCCTGAGGAGCGTCAGCCATGGTAGGTACATGCCTCTCCGCCTGCTGCATGAAGGGTGTGTCTGTCCCCGCTGCACCAGCTCCACACTGCGGGGCGCACCCCCGACCTCAGAGTCAGGCTCCCTGCCCCTCCCTTCTGCAGCTCCAGACTTCCTCTTTCCTTTTTCTGCCCTCCTGCCAGCTGGCTCTCTCTCCTCCCTTCCCAGCGAGCCTCGGGACTCAGGGGACTCACTGTCACTGCCCAAGGCTTCCATGGCTGAGCCCGGGGGGCTCTTGGGACAGGCTCCATGTCCAAGCAGCCAGACATGGGTGCTCTCTGGAGCCATCAGAGAGGGCAGGGACCTCGTGGTTTATGGTGTAGGGGCTGGGAGCCTGGAGGGGGTTGTGTGTGGAGCTGGACTAAGAAGTGGCCAGAAGCCTTTGAACTTCATCCTGGGCGTGCTGCCCTGGTTGCCCAGTCTGAGCCTTGCTGCGGGGGCAGGGACCCAGCTCCCAGCCTGGGAGCTCTGGCAGAGCAGGGGCCATGGGCAGGGTCCTGCCTCCTCAATCAGGCTGGCCATCGAGCAGCGATCTGGGGTGGAGGCTGTGGTTGTTTGAGGATTTCTGAAACTTGGGAGTCCTATGCACACCGGCAACCCATGCCACACCTCACAGGCAAGGCAAGGACACACGGCCACTTTCCCTGCCTCCTCAGTATCACACGCACTCGTGCTACTGAAGATAGTGTCGTTGGCCCCGTTTGAAGCACCGTAGCCAGCCCTCCAGCTCATACCCCTTGGCGTGTTGCTCCTAGGGGTGACCCCAACACTTTTCATCCAAGGGAACAACAGTGTCTGCTGGCCTGGGCAGCCTGAGTTCCGCCAGTGAACCCACCCTCCACTCTTGCCCGGCCACTGACTCTCGCTCTTCTGCTTTTCCCCAGCAGGAAGGGCCCAGCCTCACCTACGCGACCTGCAGTCCCCCGACCAGCTGAGGCTCCCCTCTTAGACTTATAAGTCTGTGGCCACTGGCATCCGGCTGCCTGCCCTCCCTGCCTCCCCCAGGGTCCCTTCAAAGGGTCCCTGGGCTTTCTGACTGCCCAGAGAGGCCTCCAGCGCTCCCTCCAGCCATCTCTGTTAGCTTCACCCTCCTGGTTCAAGCAGTGTTCTTTCTCCATCAGGCCTGGTGGCTGTCGTGTGAGGCTCCCCAAGGCTATGGGTGGCCCTGGGCCAGTGGGTTGGAAGACAGGGTGACCAGAGAAGAGGGAAGCCCAAGGGGCCTGAGCACGTGTCTGGAACTATGAGTGCACTGCCTGAGTGATGTGTGAGAGGCCAGTGTGCATGGGGGTGGGAAGGCCACCACACCCCTATGCACCCCTACCCGGACTACCTATGAAACGCCAGCCTACCTACCCGCCTGCCTGCCCACCTACCCGCCACCCTGTCTCCGTCTCTGTCTTCTTCCCCTTCCTCCCTTCTCCTGTATGGCCCCTCTTTCCCTGGAACCTCACCCATGCACACACCTTCCCCCATCCCCTCCACTCCAGCCCGCCCATGCACACCTTCCCCCCTCCCCCGCCGGCATGGTGGGGCGGCTGCACTGCCTTACCAGCTCTCTCCTTGCTGTGTCTCTCCCGTTTTCTCTCCCGGCTTCTTCTCTCCAACTGCCAGCCGATCGGGTCAGGCAAGTCCATCCCGTCCTGAGAGCCCCCGGCCCCCCTTCGAACTCTAACCAGTTCCCTTCTCTTCCTCGGAGACCTCCCTTTCCAAGCCTGCCTGGACGGCTGTTCTGTGACTACCATTGGCTCCCCCAGCCACAAAGCCACCCCCTTCATCTGTGACTTAGTCTGTTGTAGTGGTGAGCTGACACATCCGGGCGTGATGTTGGTGAAAACTTGTGCCCCTCTGTGGTATCGCTCCTGCCCTGTTCTATAAATATCTATAAATACTCATATATATATATATACATATGTATGGCCCACAGCCTCACCTCTAGTGCTGGGAATCAATCACTGTGCCGTCCTTGTGGAGTCTGTGGCCCAACTACAAGGGAACGCTGTCCCCTGACATCCCCGCTTCAAAGTGTGCCACATGCAGTGAGCCTTCCTGTCATGCCCTGCCCGTGGACAGCCAGCCCTCCCGTCCCTCCCCTCGAGCATGGGGGTGCTGTACAGGCAGCCGTGTGGTCTGGCACTACCAGTCCTGCTGTCTCTCGGCTGAGAATAAAACCCATTTCTGGATGACAGGAACGATGTGTCCTCTGCTGGCTTGTGTTTTCTCTGGAGCTCAGGGGAAGGTGAAGGTTTAAACACTGGAGTGTTGGGGTGGGGGCTACAGTGGTGCCGTCAGGAGCGGTGAAGAGGCCACATCCTTTCCAAGGCCTCCTTGGAAAGCACCTGGAGCTGAGCTCACCTTCATCCTGTGGACCCCACTCCGACCACTAGGCAGCAGGGCCACGAGCTCAGGCTGGTGGGAGGACCCGGGGCTGGGGCCGGTGCCCTGGAGGGAAGGAAACAGGAGGAACAGGCCACCGACCCACACAGGCCAGGGGGATGGAGGGATGGGATGGAAGATGCCTGGGCTGGAAGTCGGCACCCAGTGTTCCCTCCCGTTCCTAGATCAGGCTCCTCAGCTTCTTGGCCATCGGAGCAGGGCTGCTCCCCATACCCACTGTGGCAGTCCCCTGGAGTCCCCCAGGCTTCACCAAGCAGTGCCCAGGTGACAGGTCCCCAACAACCCCCTTGGACATGCGCAGACACTCCGGGGCTCTGAACAGTTAGAAGCCTGCCCTCTGCTGCCTACTCAGTGGCACAGACCCCAGGACCCAGAAACAGCAAAAGGAATACACAAGGTCCAGCAGTATAGCTAAAACCATTTATTCAGAAATAAAAAGCAAGATAAACAGGAGCCGCGTCACCAGAGTGCCACAACCACCTCCCTGCACCCTTCCTCTGTATTATGATATCAATAAATAAGTTTCCCATCCCCAAATAATTATTTGAACCTCCTCCCTGTTTTTTTTAAAAGATTATCTTGGATTCAGGCCTATTCCCCATTTGCCAGCTCCAAACTCTGGTATGATACAGGGGGTGGCCTTACCCCCGAATATACAAAATATTACACATACAATATATACAGGCGGGTGTCCTGGCTGGGCCAAGTTAGCCCCAGTGGGGCAAAGCTGGAGAGGGTGCTGGCGCTGTCCTCTGAGTGAGAGGACGAAGGACTCCTTGGGGAGGCGGGTGGTGAGGAGGCCACCATGGAGCCCTTGCTTGTCCCCAGAGGTAGCCTCCTTTTTTGTTTTTTCCCCTTTTTTTTCCTTTGTTTTTTGAGGCAGCCTCCTTAAAAAAAACAAATTTATGAGCCTCTGACTTTTTATTTTTCTAGAACAAAATAATCCCCCCCCCAGTTTTTTTTTTTTAAAGGTCATCTTAGTTTTAGATGTCATCTCCATTTGCCAGCTTTTCCAAACTCTGGTATGATACCGGGCCCTACCCCCGAATATACAAAATATTACACATACAATATATACAGGCGGGTGTCCCGGCCGGGCCAAGTTCGCCCAGCTGATCAAAACTGGAGGGTGCTGCCCCTGTCCTCTGAGAGACGGGATGGATGTCCCTGAGGATAGGACTGCTCTGGGGCAGGGAATGGGGGGTAACAGAGGGGGAGGGTGTCCCCAGAGGCAGCCTCCTTAAAAAAAATAGATTTATGAGCCTCTGGCCCCATCTAAAAAGGAAAATAATTTTTTTTTTATATACCTAAGAATGGAAATAATCTAGTTGTTTAAAATCCCACTAAGAAGATATATAACACAGATTTTGTCCAGGTAAGAATGGAAATTTTAAGAATGGAAATTTTTTGTCTAGGTAAGAATGGAAATTTTTATCAACCTAAGAAGGGAAATAATCCAATTTTTCATATTCCGCTATGGAGGAAAATAATACGGTTTTATTCTAAAGCCAGCTAAGAAGCGAAATGATTTATTTTCTATGTTGGTTTTTTGTTTCAATTTTTCTCTAATTTTGTTCTCCTCCAGTCTCCAAAGTTGTTTTAATGCCTCTAAGAAATGAAATAATCCAATTTTTTTTGTTTTTGGAGACAGTCTTGCTCTGTTGCCCAGGCTAGAGTGCCGTGGCATCAGCCTAGCTCACAGCAACCTCAAACTCCTGGGCTCAAGCAATCCTCCCGCCTCAGCCTCCTGAGTAGCTGGGACTACAGGCATGCACCACCATGCCTGGCTAATTTTTTCTATATATTTTTAGTTGTTTGGCTAATCTCTTTCTATTTATAGTAGAGACGGGGTCTCCCTCTTGCTCAGGCTGGTCTCGAACTCCTGACTTTGAGAGATCCTCCCACCTCGGCCTCCCAGAGTGCTAGGATTACAGGCATGAGCCACCATGCCCAGCCTCCAATTTTTGATATGTAACTATGAAGAGAAATATTTTGTTTTTCAAATCAGCTAAGAAAGGAAATAATTTTTTTCTGTTTTTGTTCTTTTTCCTATTTTTTGTTTCTTCTAATTTTTCTGTCTCCTCCGGCCCAAAATGTGTGTTTTTCCTTCTAAGAAGGGATGTATCTAAATTATTTAATCCATCTGTGAAGAGAAATAATCTATGTATAAATCCAGCTATGAAGGGAAAAAACTTTTCTATTTCTGCTTTTTGCAATTTTTCCCCTCCTTCCAGCCCCCCAAATTTGTTTTTATCTTTCTAAGAAGGGAAATAATTTAGAATTTTTTTTAAATACTGCTAAGATGGTCACTTGAAAATAATCCAAAAATTAGGACTTAGTCCTGGTCCAGGTGGGAGGGGTCTTATCTTGGGAATCTAAGGAGCAAGGCTGACTGGGAGTGGCAGGGGTGGGACGGGGGCAGCACCACTTCTCCAAGCCTTGCTGACACTGTAAGATTTTTAGGCGATCCAGACCTTGAATTGGTTCTTTTCCTTATTCCGGTAGAATAAGGGCAGGCAGGGGTTGACACCCAAGCCCGTCTTGTCGTCAGGGCGCTGCATTTCATGAAGCAGCTCCATGATCTGCTGAGCAGTATGGTTCTCAGGACCAGACCCCCTCCTGGTTACTTCTTGTATGGGCTCCTTGTTGGCAAGGCTCACCTCGTAAAAATCTTTGGGGAAAGAAGGGCAGGGTGCTGAGCCACCTGCAGCCCTTCTCTCCTGCTCCTGTCCCACCCTGCCCATGGGCTCTACCTACCGGCCTGCTGGTGAGCTCCAAGCTCCTGGAGGGCTGAGGGCCCTGGAGTGAGCTCCTCCGTAGCGCTGTGGGTGTCCGGCAGGACTCTGCCGTGCTCCTTGTTGTGCTCGTTCAGCAGCTGCATCACCAGCCCTTGCAGCTCCAGCATCTTCGCCTGGAAGACAAGGTGCTCAGCGCCCACACCCCAGCCCTGCCCGTGCCCACAGCAATGTTCTGGGGCCCTACCTTCATGTCCTCCTTTTCCCTCGCCATCTGCCGAACGTACTCCTCGTTCTGACGCTGCTGCTGCTTTAGTGCCGCTCTCTGATATTGGTACAGTGTGACGTACTCCCCTGCAAAAGGACAGGGTTCAGACTCCGGGGCTCCCCTGACCCTACGGAGAGCTCGCCCGGCCATGCCCTGGTCTCCTGGCTCACCAATGGTTTCCGTCTCTCCAGCCAGCTGGACACAACGGTGTTCCAGCTCATCCACTTGTTCTGCCAGATCCACCTTCTCCTGCATGAGTGCTATAAACCGGTTCTGGCACCAAAATAATGGGGTCAGGTCTGGGCAGCAACCTGCCTGCCCCCTCCCTTCTTGGCTTAAGTCAGGAGAGACTCACTCACCTGAAGCTTCTCCATGTCCACCTGTAGGGCCCGGTAGGTTTCCCCAGACACGACGTCGCCCCCAATTCCAGGGGCCGGGGCTGCCTGGAGAGCCAAGCAGTGCACCTTCTGTTCCCTCAGCTGCCTACACAGCTGGGGCTGCTCCTCCTGAGCACTGGCCAGAGCTGAGTTGAAAAATGTCACCTGCAGGCAAAAGTGAGTGTGCTCATGGGGGCACACAAAGGACTTACAGATGAAAGGAAGCAGAGAGGAACCCTCCCAACTCGGGGCCTCGGGGGATACGCCTGTTGTTCACAAGTGGATGGTGTCTGATCCCTGCCTTCCAAGGAAGGGGGGTGTCAAGAGAAATCAGAGGACAGGAAAGGTGGCATAGAGAAGGGGCGAGAAGAGTTATGTTCACCATGGCTTCTCGGCTCTCTAGGTCTTCCGGGATGCTCAGCTTGGGCCTAGCAGCCTCATCCGTTCCCTCCTCCTTCTCTGCTCCCTCCTCCTTGTCAGGTATCTGCTCCTTGCCAGGTGTGTCCTCCTTGTCAGCTATCTGCTCCTTGCAAGGTGTGTCCTCCTGATCAGGTATCTCCTCCTTGCCAGGTGTGACTTCCACTCCCTCCTCCTGGTCAGGTCCCTCCTCCTTCTCTGCTCCTTCCTTGTCCAATCCATCTCCTGGGGGCAGCCAGAGGAATCCTCAGACAACCCAACAAGGGAGGCAGAATGGACCACCTCCCTCACTGTGTACCTGGGCCAGCCGCTCCCCCCAGAATCACCAGCTGCTCTAGAGGTCCCCCTCCCCCTCACTTACCCTTCCCAGGGTCAGCCATTAGGCTCAGCTGGGCCTGGAGCTGCTGGTTCTGTTGGCTGGCGGCTTCCAGACGCTCCTAAGGGGCCAGGAAAGAGGATAAGAAGGCACAGAGGCTGCCAGGTCCTCCCACTTGGGGGCCCAGCCCTCAGTAACTCCCTCACCTGGGTCTCCTGCAACTCCTGGCGGGCCCTCTCGGCCACCACTGCGCCCTGAACTTTCTCCTGCTGCAGCTGATCCACGGCCTGGGTCTGCTGCAGGAGCTCCCTGTGCACAGTCTCCTTTTCCGAAATCAGCTGCTGGTAGGCAGCCACGTGCTGCTGGTAGGCCGCCGCGTACTGCTGCACGTAGAGCAGGTACTGGTCCCGCTCCTGCTGCAGACTCTTCGCCTCGTCACTCTTCAGTTCCACCTGCGGGAAGACCCTGGATGTGAGGGCAGGTGGTGGCCGGCATCCAGACTCTGAGCCCATCAACGGGGTAGTGGGGCGGGCAGGGTGGGACTCTGCCGCCTGCACAGGCCCCTGACCCCTGGCTCCAGGCCTGTCTCTCTTGTATAGAGCCCCAATGACTCTTCACCCACCCCACATCCCATAATTTTCTTCCCACCATTTAAACTTTAGGCCACAGATGGGAGGAAAAGCAAAGGGAGCCAACCAGCAAGCATCTGTTAAATGCACACTAAATGCCTGACACTTTATGTGCATTATTTCATTTAATCCTCAACACCTCTCTGAGAAAAGTGCTAACTTCTTTTTCTTTTGTTTGCTTGGTTTTGTTTTTTTTTTATTTTTGTTTTTGAGACACAGCCTCACTCTGTCACCCTGGGTAGAGTGCAGTGGTATGTATCATCATAGCTCACTGCAACCCCAAACTCCTGGGCTCAAGCGATCCTCCTGCCTCAGCCTCCCAAAATGCTGGGATTACAGGGGTGAGCCACCATGCCCAGCTAGATGTAAAGTATTTGAATATCTGCCAGCAGAGCTGAGACTGGAATCCAGTCTGAATCCAAAGAGCCGCCCATCAGACCATCTTCCCCTAGGGGTTAGGGGCGCTCAGTGCCTCTAGCTGAGACGATTATGTCCAGACCTGGGAGAAGCCCAGGGCTGCCCATCTCTCAAAGTCAGAGGGCAGGAAGCAACAGTCACAGGACTGCTCTGTAGGCTTCTGGGGTCCCCTGTCCCCCAGGCTGGCACTACCTTTGTCCTGGCCCAGCACCTCCCCCCCTTCTCAGATGGAGCAATGGTTACCGTTTCCTTCAGCTCTCCCAGCTTCTCCTGTAGCTGGCCCAGCTTCTTAGCCAGCTCCATCTTCACATGCTGCTCTGACTGTAGTGCACTAGTAATTTCCATTTTGTCATTGCTCTAGACAGAGAGAAGTTAATCTGTAGCTGGAGACCCCAGGACTTGATGTCCACCTCCCAAGGTGCAAGGATGGGTGGTGACAGGTTGAAAACCCATCCCCCCACCACCATATACTGGAGTGAGGCTCTGGTACCATTTCACATAAGGTCTACCCTGCCCAATTTTACAGGTGGGGAAACAAAGACCCAGAGGGCAAATGAGGAGGGCAGGCTAGCCAAGTGGGGCCACGCACCAGCTTGATAAAGCCGTCTTGCAGCTCGGCCAGCTGCTTCTTGAGCTCAAGGTTCTGGGACACCGCACAACTGATGGTGGCACGGTCGTTCTGCATAGTCTCCAGGATCTTCTTGCGCTCCTCTGCCTGGTCCCCCCAGATTTCGGCCTGCTGCTCCAGCACCCGCAGCCGCTGCCACTGCTCCAGGTTCTGCTGACTCAGACTCTCATTTTCTTGTAACTGGGCATGCAGCTGTCCTTTCAGGCTTTCCAGCTGCTTTTGCAGCTGCTCAGCTTCTGCCTGGAGCTGCTGCTCAGTCTGGGAGGGCCCTGCTGGGGGCTCTGGGGGTCGGGGTTCAGCTGAGAAAGGAAGCGTATGATAAAGCCCTCTGGATTCTCAAAAAACTCTCTTTTTGGTCCACAGCTCCTCTCCCCAAACCTTGGCTCCCTGGCTAGTAATTTCTTACACTCATATCATGGTCAATCTTTCAAGCCATTATTGTGCTCAAGATGACTGTGGATGGGTGACAATGGGCATTCCCTCCTCTGCCAATGTGGCCACTGAGGCTCAGAGAGATTACAAGACTTGCTACCTCCTGGCACAGACCTCTTTCCCACTGCCACAAAGCTCTGGCATCTTCCCACCTCCCGGGGGCATTCTAAGCTACCCCCACAGGCCTCCGACACAGTCATCCTCCCAGGTGCCCCAGTCCCCGCTTACCTATCTGGCACTTCAGTTCAGCCAAACTGCTCTCTAGCTCCCGCACCTGAGTCACACTGTGCTCCTTTTCCTCCTTCAATATTCGAATCTGCCCAGAGACAGGGGAAAAGAGCCACAGGGAGAGATGCTGGTAGATGGACAGGACACCATCTTGCTCTCTGTCCCCACCTCCACAAACCCGAAACTAATGGCCACCTCTGCCTGCACGCCCCAGCAAGCCATAGGATTCCCATTTTACAGGTGCCCAGAAAGATCAAGTGACTGATCTCAGGTTGGGATTGCAGGGTCAGACCTCACCTTTTCTGACATTTCCTGCATTTTCTTCTGCCACATGGCAGTATCTCCTTTCAGAATCTCTAAATAATGGTCTCTGTCAATCTGTAATCGTTTCATCTTCTCCGTAAGCTGCAAGAATGGGCTCAGAAGTTAGGAGGGGCTGTCCCTTATTGCTACCTGCTCCTGGCCACCCGTGGTCATCCTCCTTCCACACACCCGCCTCCCAAAGCCTCACCTCGGCCACGCTTTTCTCCAGCTTCTCCCGATCCTCCAAGATCTGCTGTAATTGCAGGCTGCCAGTATGGGCTTCAGTCGGGCTAGCGTACTGGATGGGGAAAAATGAGGAGGTTAGATCAGGCAGCCCAGGCTGCTCCACAAAATGCTCCCCAGAAAGCTGGAGCCGGGCTCGAGGTACAGCTCAGGGTCAGTAAAGGTTTCTGCCCTCTATTATTATGACCATGTAATAACAAAAGTGTTGGCTTAGCTCCCTGGAAGAAGTGAACAGACTCACAGACTAGCCATATAGATATAATCTATAGAACAATACTTTTCAACCACGACACTTTAAAAAAAAATTTTAAAAAGCCCCTGAGATTCTGATTCCAGAGGTCTAGAGCGGACCCCCGTTTGTGGATTTTTAGCAATCTCTGGAGGATTCTATGGTAGGACCAGAACAAGGATCCAAATTCTCCAGCTCTTGACTAGAAGCCACCCCCCACCCCTGCACTGGTCCCTAGAGACTAGGGCCCTGGCTAGATGGGGCTTGGATCACTCCTCGGGGCTACAGCCTCTCACCTGCAGCAGCAGGAGCTCAGAAAAGTCCAGCTTCTTCTGCATTTCATCGAACTGACGCTTCAGGACCTCCTTCTCAGACACTAGGAAGCGAAGCTTCTCTTCCAGCTCTGAGTTCGTCTGCTTTAGGTCCTCATTATTTTTGCTGTGGCCAGAGGCAGTGGAGAAAGGAATGAACAAAGAACAGAAAGGACTGTTTTGGTGATCAACCCACCACCCTCGCCACATAACCACAGAACTGCGACACTGGAAGGGACCCCAGGAACCAAGAGTCACAAGTGGCAGGCTACAGAGAGGACCTGAGGCTATATCATGAGCCAGTGGCACAGCTGGGACTAGCGTGTGGCCCTGCCCACGTCCAAACCTGTAGAACCACCTACCATGCTCACCTGTATCCCTCCCCCCTCGCACCACATCACCCACACTACGGGCCCCCAGACCCCCCAGCCCCACCTTTCCCCATCCTACTTGTTCTTGTATAAGTCCATCTTGAGAGCATCTCGCTCTTTGGTTAACTCCTTGTTATCCTGCAAATACAGAAAGGTTAAATCAGGATTTGTCAGGTAGAAGATGCAGCTGGCACACTAATAACAGCAGCTACAGTAACTATTTCACAGTAACACTTCCTCACCCTGAATCACACCACATATTTTCAAGGCATTTCCAAGCCTGTGGTATCATTTGTTTCTAACAGACTGAAGAAGGGTGGAAGAGCAGGGAAAGAGATTGAGTTTGGGGCCAGCTATCAGAGGCCCAGAGGCATCAGATGATCCCGCTGCTGCTACTAGTGTCATCACCACCAACGTCCGGCCCTCTATCAAGAGCTTCTCCAGGCACTTGCTACCCACCTCGTTTAGTCCTCACAACCACCATGTGAGACTGTTACCATGATTATCTCCGTTTTGTGAAGGAAAAACAGAGTATTAGAAATTAAGTGCTCACCTAAGGTCACTTAGAGCTGGGATTTGAACACCCAGGTCTATCTGATTCTCTAAGCCCATTTTTTTCTGCTGGGGTTGGGGTGCACATATGAAGGGGGAATTAATCTTTTTGTTCACTTTTTGAATGGATGATACTTTCATAGTCCAAAACTTAGAAGGTACAGAAATGAAATGTCTCCCAGCCATCTGTTCCTCTCCCAGTGTTTTATGAATCCTTTTGAATACATTTTATATGTATTATGCATAGTAAACACACACACACACACACACACACACACACACACACACATAAGCGCATCCCCTCTCTCTATACAAATGGTAAAAACTAAAGATATTCTTCTGTGTCTTCATAGCCCACATACCATACACCCTCCCCTAGCACAGTGGCCAAAGCCACTGCCAGGCAAGGGCAGGGCGGGCACTCGCTCTCTGGGCTCTGCATTCAGTGCTCACTCCCACAGCACTCCCCCAGCTCAGGCATGGCAGCCAACTAATCCCCAAGCAATTGCTTTTTTTTTTTTTTTTTTTAATTTTTCCCCTTTATTTTTTTTAGAGATGAGGTCTTGCTATGTTGCCCAGGCTGCCCTCAAACTCCAGGCCTCACGCAATGCTCCCACCTTGGCCTTCCAGTAGCTGGGACTACAGGTGTGCACTGCTGCACACCCCAAGCTGCTTCTGACAACCACACAACAAAAGCAGCAAAAAATGGCCTGAGCTGCATTCTGGGCAGCAGGACACTCCATCCTGCAGAAGGGACCTTCAGGCTTACTCCCCCGTCTGGGAAGCTGGCCTGCCAGCCAGTGGCCAAGCACATGGCTGGGCTCACCTTGTCCATCTGCTTCTGTTTCGTGGAGACGGCAGACAGAGTCCGCTCCAAATCTCCTACACGCTGCCGGGAAGAGCGCAGGCAGCTGGCAAGATCCTCGGACTCGCCTGGAATGAGAGAGTCGAGATGGAGCCCAAAGGCCTCCCCTGAAGGCCCGCCAAGGCGCCAGGCTGAAGGCTGAAGGGTGCCCAGATTCCCACCTTCTTTCTGCCTGATTGCCTGTTGAGTGTGGACGAGTGCTGAATAGAGATCAGACTTCTCAGATACTAGGATCCCTATGGTCTGAATGTGAACCTTTGGGAGAAAAGCCAAACAAGTGCTGAAAGAGAGGGAAAGAAATGTTCTCTAGAGGACATGAGGGGATACCATCCCATCCACTCACCTGCAGTTGTTCCCGTAGGGCTCCCTGTTCCTTCATCGACTTTTGCTGATATTCTTTTTTCTCCTATAGAAAGAAGGAAGAAAGATCTCTTACTTGGGGGTGGCAGAGATAGAATAGCAAAGGATGTGCCCCCAGAATGGCACCAATGCCCCAGGGCAGACCCACCCATGAGACCAGATTATCAGGAACCCTGCAGGGAATGCAGGTAGGGCCCCAGGGCTGAGCCTTCTCCAGGCCAGGAGTGGGCAAGACAAGCCTGGGGCCTTTACATCTGGGTCCTTCCCCAAACCCATCAGCCATGTCATAAGCAAAGAAATCACATTACTTTTTCCAGCTGGTCCATAAGTTCTTGATTCTGCTGTTGCTGTAGAGAGAGTCAAAGGAAGGTGACTGAAGTGGTCCCCTTGACTCTATTCCCCAGACCAAGGGGTGGGCAGGGGCCAGGAATGGATTTTTTTTTTTTTTTTTTTTTTTTGAGACAGAGTCTCGCTTTGTTGCCTAGGCTAGAGTGAGCGCCGTGGCATCAGCCTAGCTCACAGCAACCTCAAACTCCTGGGCTCAAGCAATCCTACTGCCTCAGCCTCCCGGGTAGCTGGGACTATAGGCATGCGCCACCATGCCTGGCTTATATTTTACTTGGCCAGATAATTTCTTTCTATTTTTAGTAGAGACGAGGTCTCACTCTTGCTCAGGCTGGTCTCGAACTCCTGACCTCGAGCGATCCACCCGCCTCGGCCTCCCAGAGTGCTAGGATTACAGGCGTGAGCCACCGCGCCTGGCCCAGGAATGGATTTTAAAGGCAAAGTTCTCGACCCTATGGGACATGAACTGACAAAACTCCCCTCAAGCTCCCAAGATCAGAGAATTTGTGTCTTTGCTGGTTTTTGCTCACAGCTATAAAACTGAAAGCCTGAATCTGAATTCTCTTTAAAGGACAGTAACATAAAACTCTAGAAATGGACTTTGAGAAAAGAAACACTTCCCTTCTGCCAGCTTATGATTTAGAAGGGTGCTTTCACTCAACAAATATTTACTGAGCACACACTACAGGCCAGGTACTGCTCTTAATAACAGGGATACAGAGGCCGGGCGTGGTGGCTCACGCCTGTAATCCTAGCACTCTGGGAGGCCAAGGCAGGAGGATCGCTCGAGGTCAGGAGTTCAAGACCAGCCTGAGCAAGAGTGAGACCCCATCTCTACTAAAAATAGAAAGAAATTAGCTGGAAAACTAAAAATATATATAGAAGAAAATTAGCCGGGCATGGTGGTGCATGCCTATAGTCCCAGCTACTCGGGAGGCTGAGGCAGTAGGATCGCTTGAGCCCGGGAGTTTGAGGTTGCTGTGAGCGAGGCTGACGCCACGGCACGCTAGTCTGGGCAACAGAGCCAGACTCTGTCTCAAAAGAAAAAAAAAAAAAAAAAACCGAGAAAAACAAAAACAAACAAAAAAAACAGGGATATAGGAATGCAAAGGACAGATGAGATCCTTCCGCCCTGTCATTTACATTCTAGTTGGCCTTGAAATCTGATGCTCAGAGCTACAAGAGACCTTCGATATCCTCTAACTCTACCTCCTCAGGAAACTCAAGCGCAGGGAGGAGAGGTCGCTTGTCCAAAATCAAAGACAGAGCAAATCAGGGACGAGCCAGGGCGGGAACACAGGGCTGATGACACCCAGCCAAGCTCCCACTTCCACAAGAGCCAACCACCCCAGGGCAAGTGTGGTGAGGACAAGCAGGGCTGTCTGGAGAAGAGAGAGTAGGCAAAGAGGGCAGCGACAGAAAGAGCCATGTGGCATGCTCTGTGCTCGGGGTCCCTCCAGTTGAAGCCTAGGCCCCCCAGCACCCACTCTCCCTTGGCACCAGGGCCCCCCAGCCTCTTTCTTCAGAGCCCCAAGGGGAAATTGGAGCTCAGCATGGGCAGCGTGGCATCAGGGAACCCCACTGGACTCTTACCAATTCCTCTACTTTGCTACTGAGTTGTTTGTTTGTTAGATAGCTGGAGTCCAGGGCTACCGTTAGCTCGTGGTACCGGTTCTGAGGCACATGCAGAGAGGAGGAGTTGGAGGAGGGTTGGGGGGAGAGGTAGAGAGAGCAATCATTAGGGTTGGGGGTCTGTGGGCTGTCTCAGCTGGCAGAGGGGCACCCAGCCCCCACTGTGGGAGGAGGTCAGGGGTGGCCTGCAGGGTCACTGGGCCACAGTTCAGGGCCACTTACCTCCATTTCCTTCAGGTTAATGGACGATGAAAGGCCTGCTCCATTAGCGTAGGATGTAGACTAAAAGAGATGAGGGTTCACTCAGAGACGCTCTGTCCCCTCATAGCTAAGCCCTCTGATTTCCCTTCTTCCCCAAAAACTGGCAAAATTTTCTTTTCTGCCTAACTGGGACCCCTCCTCCCGTCATCCCTCTGTGCCAACTTCTCAGCATTCCTATCTCCCCACCGTCCCTCCCTCCTGAGCAGCTCTCAGCCTGTGCTCCCCCAGGAGGACAGACATGTAACTGGCCCTGTGGTTCCAACTCCTTCTCCTGCACAGCTCCAACGGGGAAGGCCCAGAGAAGAGGCGACTTGCTCAGCGTTCCCCAGCAATTCGGCTGGTCCCATGATCATCTCTCTCTCATGAACCCCTGCCTCCATTTCCTCCTATCATATTTCCTTCCCCCTCTCCCCCTTTCTGGGCCCTAATTTCTGGGGTACCTCAGACACAAGACTATTGATATGCTGAGAAAGTTGTCGCAGGCTCTCAGTCGATGAGAAAGTCCTAGGGATGGAGACAGGAGTCAGGGGTGCAGGTGGCTCAATGGGAAAGAGGGTCATGGGCAGTAGCCTGCCCTGACTCCCTCGCCTAGGGACTGCCGCCCCGACAGGAGACACTCACTCGATTTTGTCCACAAGATCAGAGACATCATTAGCATCATGGTCCTGTTTAGGAAGAAACATTATGAAGTGGTCATTCAATTTCCAGTAAGACTCAGCCAGGGGTGGGGTAGGCCAAGCTCATTCCGACAATCTTCATCTCCCCAAACCTCCAGACAAAGCCTGGTCTTAGCTTCCCCCATCCCAGTCCCTAGGAAGGGCACTTGGCTCTAGAACCAAGTTCCCTGCGAAAGGAGAAGAGAAGCCATGGCGAGTCTAGTCCTTAGGGAAGGAGAGTGAGACAAGCACACAGGAAGGCAGTGGACAAAGGGGGAAGAGGCACAAACCTCAAGTAATTCCACGCTAGTGAGACTAGCATCAGGGGAAGAGACACGGCCAGGTGACAGGGTGTCATCAGAGGAAGGGGCACTGTCAGTTGACAGGCTGTCATCAGTGGAATGACCACCATGTGACAGGGTGTTATCACCGGAAGGGACACCGCCAGTTGACAGGCTGTCATCAGTGGAATGACCACTAAGTGACACGGTGTCATCACGGGAAGGGACACTGCCAGGTGACTCGGTATCATCAGCAGATGGTGGCGCAGGGGAAGCGCAGTCTTTGGGCGCCTGTCACAGAACAGAGCAGGGGTTAGGGAGCCATGCAGGAGAGAAGGCACCTTGGTGCCATGGACACAAGGGAGCAGAGCAGGCAGGACAGGTGTTGCTGCAGTCAGAGTGACAGTGACACACGCTGGGAGCCCCTTGGGGGTGTGGACACAGCCTGCCCAGGCCTCGGACCAGTTGGCAGCATTTCCGGCAGCCAGAGCGCAAAGCAGGGGCTGCACGACCTCCTCCACTGACACACGAGGACCTTGTTGTCCCTAGAGCTCGAAAAGACAGCACCAGGCTCTGACCTGGAGCAGCCACGGCAGGCAAAGGACGGTGTGCCAAAGTCAGGAGGAAGAACAGTGCCTTTTTTCCAGAAAGCCACTTGGTGCGGCAGTATGACCCTAACCTGGGTGCCTACTGTGCAGAGAAGTGTGGTGAGTGGTCGTTGTGGTCAGTGGAGCTGTCTGCCTGCCTCTCTCTCTCTTTCTCTCTCGTTCTCTTCCTGGCCTCCATTACCCTTACCTTGCCCCAACCATGGGCTGTATTTCTGATTCAGGCCTTATAGGAAAAAGTTGCCCAACTAGAAGCCTCTCCCTGCCCCCTGGAGATAAAGAGAGTAAACCATAGTCTCGTGGCCACTACCCCCACCTCACCTCTGAGCTCCAGAAACACCTACCCAACCAAGAGAGCACCTGAGAAACCAGTGCCCAGATGTTTGCCCTATGACTCTCAGCAACCTGGAGGTCATGAGGCCTCTTTCCTGGGAATAGCAGTTAGGGGATAATCCTCACATTTAGGACTTGAGCCATGGAAAAGCCCACCCTGCCCCCAGCTGGCCCCACTTGTTTGACTGCAGCCTCATCCACCCTGTCTCCAGGCTCAGGTCTAACTCTCCGCCGCAGTCCCCTGGCTCTAGAGATCTCGTGTCCAACAGGCCAGACAGGCAGAGAATGGAAGAGCAGCCTGACAGGAGAAGACTGCGGGACAGCCAAGGCCTGGTCAGGGGAGCCAGGTCTGGGGAGGAAGTGGCTGCACCTCTCTCCAGGGAAAGGGCTTGCCTGCTCTCTCGACACGTCGGCCTTGGCCTCTGAAAACCCAAAGCTACTTCCCTCCTTAGAGCAAGTGCTGCAGAGGCTGGGGGACCTGAGAATGAGCCAGGTTGTCTCTGTATCTCTGCAAGTAGACTGTGACCATGGCCCTAGCGTTGCCTTGACAATGTCCACAGCTGAATCTAACAGGTAAGAGCAGGGACTGAGCAGTGGGCCAGGTATGAGACTTCAGGGGACCCTAGCAGGCTCTGGGTCCCTCTTGGCATCTTGGGTTCCCACTGACCTCTAGGATTAGACACAGGAACACCCAGAGGTGGGAAAAAAGGATTTTTCTGAGGACTTTTCAATACATATACCATGATTATTTTGTGAGTAACCAAGTTATTTCATAATTTTAAGTCTTGCAACTAAGAATAGTTTTAAAAAAATGCCTACTCTGCTCAAAATGTCCCATCCCATTAAAAATGCTTTTCTCTCTCCACTATTCCCTGTTTCTGGAAATGTTATCAGCTCTACTGAGGATGCTGCAACCACAGCCCTGCACTCCTGCAATACAAAAGTTACTTGAAAAACAGTTATTGATATAGAGAGTTTAAACACAGTAAAAGGAAAGATAGGGATATGGGCCTTCATTTCCAGAGAAGAGGGACCTGGGTTGGGCACAGAATTTTAGAGCATCACAACAGACTAATAATTTTCTCATGAAGAAACTAAGGCCCCAGATCCCTTAACCGCTGAGACCACTGGCAGAGCAAAAGCCACATACATGGTCCCAGGACTCCTCCAGGCCTGTGCTTCCCTCTCCATGCCACTCAATGTCTCCTCTGAGCCAACAACATGAGTCACAGCACCTGGGCAGAGCTGACTGACTGTGGGAAACAGCTGTGATGACTGAAAAACTCTCTACTGGGCCCTGTCCCAGTGTCTCCCCGTGCCCACCTCCCACAGGACCTGGCTCTATGTCAAGCCCTGCTCCTCTGGCTTGGCAGAGGCCCCCAGGCAAGTCAGGTGTGGAGGAAGTGCCAACATCACACTCTGAGGTCACCTCCTAGCCCTGTGTACCACGATGCCCTGCCCCCACTCAGCTCCCTACGTCCCTGAGAGACGCTCATAACGCTGGCCGTGACCTCACTGCTCCCTCTGCCTCCCCCACTCTCCATACAGATGAATCTTACCCACCTTTAACCTTCAAACTGGCCTCAAATGTCACCTCCTCCAGCCTCAAGTCCATTTGGAACCAACCTTCCCACAGTTGAGAATGTGGAACGTTCCTACATTCTCCCTTGCTGTTTCTAAGGACTCATCCTCCCTCAGCGTGCAATCCTACCTCCTCATCTATTTTCCCCACTGTTTAGCAAGGTGCCTTTGCTACCAAGAGCCCAGTGCATATGGCTAAGTGTCTATTGGATTTTCAAAAGCAATTAGGGGCAGAATGTCCTGGTCACTCATCTGTTTGCTTAACCTCACATCCTTTACAGTTAGTTCCTCTGAAAAAATAACTTCAATTCTCACAACTATAATGCAAACTCTTTCTTGCAACTGTATGTTCCCTACTCTCAAACCAAAATGAATCAACTCAAAAAATCCCGGCCGGGCGCGGTGGCTCATGCCTGTAATCCTAGCCCTCTGGGAGGCCGAGGCGGGTGGATCGCTTGAGGTCAGGAGTTCGAGACCAGCCTGAGTGAGACCTCATCTCTACTAAAAAATTGTCTGGCCAACTAAAAATATATATAGAAAAAATGAGCCGGGCATGGTGGTGCATGCCTGTAGTCCCAGCTACTCGGGAGGCTGAGGCAGGAGGATCGCTTAAGCCCAGGAGTTTGAGGTTGCTGTGAGCTAGGCTGATGCCACGGCACTCACTCTAGCCCAGGCAACAGAGCGAGACTCTGTCTCAAAAAAAAAAAAAAAAAAAAATCCCAAACTTCTATGTGGTCTGCTGGTTTTTGGAGAGATGCCCAGAGGGCCAGACCTAAAGGTTTGCTGTTTTTTTAAAAAATCTCTCCTAGTCTGATAGTACCATTTAAAACCCCAAATCCCATTCATCTGCTCCAAAAGTGATTCCCAAATTACCTTTAACCTTCAAGGTATGTCTCACCTTTACAAGATGATAAATGAATGCTACAGGGGAAGTGAAAAAACCCAATCAGTGAGGCAGGGGAAGAAGCAGACAGACAGGCCAAGGGATTAATGCCAGCAACATAGAGTAAGCCAGAAGCAAAGTATCCCCCCAGTCAGGGAAGCCTCAGGGGCATGCACAGCCGGGAGAGAGCAAGCCGGAGAGGGGTCTCGGCATTGCCTCACCTTCCACTTGTCCAATGGGGGGAGCG
This sequence comes from Lemur catta, assembly GCF_020740605.2. NCBI lineage: Eukaryota > Metazoa > Chordata > Mammalia > Primates > Lemuridae > Lemur > Lemur catta. The sequence continues at coordinate 7,350,636 of NC_059137.1, read as the reverse complement.
CTACCCCATTGGAACGGTTAAGGTTGGACACCAGCACCTTCAGAATGTCCTGAATCTATAGGAGATGAAAAGGGAAAAAAAAGGGCAGGGGAGAAAGAAGTGGCTTAGAGACAGGCAAGAAAGTCAGGCATGGAAGAAGAGGTGGGCTCAGGGAAATGAAATGCTGAAGGAGGGAGGAGATCAATATTGTGGCCTGCACCATCCTTCCAAAGGGCTACCTGCTGCTTTGCCAGAGGCAGAAAGAAATAGATGGAAAAGTCTCCAAGTGACGCAGCTCTTAGTACGCTCACCAGGCCCTTTCTTCAGGCCCAGGGTGCGGAGGAAATCTGGCAGGGCTCCAGACCCTTACCTCCATTTTAAAACCAGCCTTCCCCGTGAGGTTTCACTTGAACAAAGGGGGCTACAGCTAAAAAGGAAGTTTGAAAGACACTGATCGAGTCCAACAACATCAACTTATAGAGGAGGAAACTCAGGCCCAGGGGACGAAGTGATTTTTCTGAAGTTACTCAGCAAGAAGGTAGCAAAAATGGTCTCAAAATTCAGACCTTCTCCTAATCCTAGTGCCTGGGGCTCTCTGTAGCACACCCTGCTGCAGAGACAGGGAGAGTGAGATGGCAAGTGGCTGTTCTCACTGGCCTCACTTCCCCTTGAGGCTGGGGGTGAGAAAAATCAAATAGCAGCTACCAATTTATTGAATGTCTACTGTACACCAGGCCCTGAACTAGGAATTAATATAAAAACAACAACAAAAAAAAACCTCATTTAAACTTCTATAAGTGTAAATAAAACATTACCCCTGTTTTACAGGTGTGAAAAGAGAGGCCCAAAGAGACCAAACAATTTGCCCTAAATCATACCCCTAGCAGAGGGAGAGGGAGGATTCAAATACAGAATTCTCACCCAGTACCTGACACTTTTTCCACAATCTTAACCAGTACTCCTTACTTCCTTCCCTTAAGCTCCTGTCCCCAGGGGCCTGGCCAGCCAAGACTCACATCCTCAGGCGGGCAGCAACCATCATCAGCAGCAGTTGTTTCAGAGCTACTACCATTTTTAACTTTTTTCTTTTTCTTCTTTATATAAGATGATGGGAGGTTGCGCTTCAGTTGATACTCCGCCAACTGCGGGAAGGAAAAGCAGTAATACTTGTGAGCACCATGAGCCCATACAGTCACATTGTGCTTTACAGTTATTTATTTATTTATTTTTTACTTTACAGTTTTTACAAAAGACTCTAATTGTGTACACCATCTGATTTAATGCCACCCACAACCGTACAAGGTGTTGTGGTGATCATTTGATGACTGAAATGGACTGATAACATGGCTTTTAAAAACAGGCAATAATGGAATTTAAATTCAGTCTTCTGACTCCAAGCTCCGGGGTTTTGCCATGAATCTGCAGCAGCCAGGCGGCAAAACTAAAGGCAGAGGTAGAAAGCAAGCATTCAGTAGGCAGGAAGTGTGCATTGTGTGGCTTGGAATCAGACGGTGGGGCCCTTTCTTACGTCTGTAAGGGCTGCACACCAGTACTTCCCCAACTTTTCAATGTATCCTAATGCAGAGCATGGTGAAAGCACACCCCTAGTGAATCTAGGACAAGCCAAGCAGCATTTCAGAGAGAAGAGTATTATAATTTTACAAATCTATGCAACACCATCCCTAAGTACATTAGTGTTTTTTCTCTCTCAAGAAAATCAGGCAAAACTGATGCTTCAGCTAGATACCCCGTGTTAATCCCATGGCGCTCAGAGAACCCCAGGTTGAGAAGGGGACGTGGGGAACATCAAGGCTGTGAAGTTCAGTTTCCCAGGATCTGTTCTACAGAAGGTAAGTAGATCTCATGCCAGAGAGCACTGAGTGAACGTGAGGGAGAGAACTCAGGAAAAAATTTTAAAGTCTCTCTGGAAAGTGGAAACCTGGAAGAAAACCAAACCAAACCGGCTCTCCCATTGCCACCCAGAGATACTGTCAACGTTTTGAGCTTGTTGGTGACGTGTAGGCTTTTCATACTGCCAACGTCTAAGTTAAGGGGGTAAGAGAGCCGGAAACCTCTCAGTCCTAAATTCTGTAGTCTTTAGTCCCCTTCCACTTGGAAATTTGTGCTACAGAGAAACCAGAAAGGGAGTGAAAACACTTAGGGGGGTACTGGGTCGTAAGATCAAAGGCCAGGCTCTCCACAGTAATGACAGTTCCGAGGGGGGTTGGGACGTAACTACATTCCACTCCTCCCTACCTACGCCCCGTCTCTGCTCCGCGGTGGGGGAGGGGAGCGCAGGGCCGAGACCCAGGTCCTTGGAGACTGGAGCCCACAGGGCCCAGGGAGGGCGGGTTCGGGGCAGCAGGAGGCGAGGGCTGAGTCCAGAGCGGGGAGCCCCGGGAGCCCCCAGCCCAAAGTCACCCTGGCGCAATTGGCGAGGGCGGGGGCTGGGCTGCTGAAGGGGCGGGTCTGTCTGAGAAGACTTTGATGAGGGGAGTCAAGGGGCGCTGTGGGGATAGCCCTGCGTGTCTCAGGAGCGGCACAGACTGTGGCCATAGTCCTGCCACGGGAGGGAGCCTCGGGCTGGGTCGGGAACCGCGACCCGGCGCGTTTTACCTTTTTCCTGGCCCTGGCCAATTTTTGCTGTCGGGTTTCTTCCGACATCCCGTGGGGGGGAGGGTAAATATGGGATCTACCGGAACGCATCATGAGATCCCGACAACCACTGCGAAACTATTTCCGCTCGCTACGGCGCAGAAGTGCAACTGAGCCAGAACAGGCGGTACCAGAGCAATACTAGGGAAACACATGTGGGCGTGGCCCAAATGCTCCCAGCCCATTGGTCAATAAGGAAAGGGGCGTGGCCAGGCAGCCGCTGGGGCCCGGAGATGCAGTGGCGTCTCAACGTCAGCAGTGTACGTGCGCAGTTGCTGTCCCCGCCCATTCCGGGGAGGGGCGGGGCTGGCTCTTGCTGGGTGCGCGCGCAGCTTTCAGTACGACCGTTCATGGCCTCCTTCAAAGAATTCTGGTTTACCTGATGGACCCGAGAGGCTGCTCTCCCGCCCCCGCCCTGGACCCTCCCGCTCCACTGAACCCCCCGACCCGGGCGCCTCGGACCCCAGGGCTCAGGAGGTGGGCGAGGAACGGACAGCAGGGGGAAAGTGCATCATTTCACAGTCCCTTTCATGACTTTTCACAGCCCCGCCCCGGCTTTCTTGTCCCAGAAATCACCTCCAGAGACCTCCGTTCAGTCCTCCAGACGCTCCCTCTCTCAGAACCCCCCCTTCCTCAAGCGTCCCTTCCCTGATCCTGGGAGTGTATCTGCCCCACTCCCAGGTTGGTCCAGCCCCGGGCACTCCTATTTCCCAGCTGCTCTTCCTCCGGCACCCCGCAGTACCCCTTTCCTCTGAGAGCAGACTCTCGTCCAACCAGCCTTTCCCCTCGGATTCCTCTCCAGGACTGAACCCGGACTTAACCGAAGTTACCGCGGGACTTTCCGATCCCCTGTGAGTACGTCTGTGCCCCTCCCCCACCCTCCATCGTGTAAATCACTGCCGCTCCCAGCGCTCCTCTCCATCCCAACAGCAGACCTACGGTGCTGAGAACCTCCAGGGCATTTCTCTATCCCTCCCCTTCCTTTTCTCCTGCTCTCCAACCTTCAAAGAAGTGCTGTCCTGGCCTGACCAGGGCCAACCCTCCTGCTCCCCGTCCCCACGCCTGTCTCCTCCTGCCTCCTCAGGTGCCTTTCCCTGCACCAGCCATCTCTCCTGCTCACTGGTTTCTCCCCTCAGCTAGCCCTGCCTTTAAACCCACAGGTCCCCTATCGGGAAAACGCTTGGCCTTTACACTGGCCACTCCTTTTAGCTGCCAGTAGTCTCTCTTCTTCTCTGGCAAACCACCCCAAAAACTCAGCCTCCTTCTCTCATCCCCAGATGGGGTTTCCTCTCCCACCACTCTCAAGTTAGATCCGGAAAGACTTGGTATGTGTTTGTTCATCGATTAAGCAACTGCCAGGATGCAGGCGTGTGCCAGATAGCACCTGCCCTCCAGGAACTACAGGCTGGAGGATAAACAGGCAAAAAAAATTCCAGGACAGAAGGAGCATGGTTTTGTGAGGGGGAGAGGGGAAGCTCAGATTTAGGCATGCTAGGAGGGCCCCCCAGAGGTGGTGAGGTCAGAGCGAGACTCTGTCTCCAAAAAAAAGAGATAGTGAGCGATTGAGGCATTACCATTTTAGACAGGGTACTCAGGGAAGACCTTTCTAATGAGGTGACGTGTGAGTAGAGCTTTAAATGGAGATATCTGGAGGAAGAACATAATTGTTGGGTATTTCTCTTTGGGGCTAAGCCACACATTTCATGGAGGCAGAAGGCCAGGCTTGGTGTGTCATTCACTGCTGTGCCCCTGGAGCCTTTGCCAGTGCCTGGCAGATGGTGCTCACTCACTATTTGTTAAGTGACTGGTTACAAACCACTATCCTAAAAACAGGAACAATGTCTCCATTGTATCACATGTAGACAGTTCATCCAACATACCTTTCCTGCAGATTAGCTGTGTACTAGGCACTGGCCTTTGCAGCTTTTAGAGGCAGAAAGGGCAAAGATGAATTATAGCCCTAGGGAAGGATTTTGTTATCCAATGAGATTATAAACTCAGTGATATCACAGATTTGAGAAGGGAACCCAAAAAGGGGACCCGGAGCAGATTCTCTGGGGTCAGACTGGGGGCCAGGGCAAGCCCTTTAGTTAGGATTGGGTTTGGCTGGCAGTGAAAGAAAACCCCTAAATAACAGTGCCTTAAACAGTCCTCAGGGACCCAGGTCTCTATCTTGTTCCCCCACGACCTCAATGTGGAGCTTCTGCCTTGTCATCCAAGATAGCTGTCAGCCCCGCCACTGCATCCACATTCTGGCCAGCGGGAAGGAGGAAGGCCCAGGGAAAGGAAGACTTCTCCCTGGAAAGACAGTTCTACATGTTGCATGCACCATTTGTGATTAAGTGCCACTTGCCAGAACGTAGTGATAGGGCCACTTCTACTTCCAAGGGAAGCTAGGAAATGAACTCTCATTCTGGAGGTGGGGGTGGGTACTACGAAGCAGAAGTGGGGAGTGGCCGTTGGGGGACAACACGTGGGCTCTGAATTACTTACTTGCCAGTCCAGCTGATGACTTTTCTGCCACTCAGCGACCATCTCCCAAGTCTGGCCAGACTGATGGGACTGGCGAGGAGTCTCTGCACTTTGACATTCAGAAACTGAGGGAGAAGAATGACATGCTGGACAAGGAGATCTCCCAGTTAATATCTGAGTAAGCCTCACGGTTCCTCAGCGTGGTTAAGATAACTTGTTAGTGTCCAATGACTGACACCCAGTCACACTAGCCTAGCATAAAAGCAGAACAGTGTCTTTGGGTTCAGTTGTCTCAGCAGCCTCTCTGGGTAGGAGGTGGTCAGACTGGGCGGGCTGGGAGCTGGGAACTGGAAAGCTGCTGGGAATGGAGGCTGCCATTCTCCCAGGCTCCCCCAGGGCTGCATTCTCTGTTTCTGCTTCCATCTGCGCAGTGTCCATTCTCTCTGCACGTGGGGTTTTCCGTGTGTAGGAGAAGCTGGCTCTCCCACAACTCTTAGAGTTACCTCTTGCTCCAGCCACAGGGCAGAGAATGAGCAGCCTTGGAATGTGCATTTCACACTTGAGGGACTTTGCCTGACTGTTTGGATCACATGCCCATCTGTGAGTCCCTTGGCTGTGGCCAGGGTCACATAAAACCAATGTGGCTATGGACCCACCCCCACCCCTGTCCCAGGGGACAGGGCACATTTGCCAGGAGTGAGAGCTGGGCAGATCCCCTGCCCTGCTTAAGCTTCATGAGGGCATGGTCTGTCTTGTCATCACTATATCCCCAGTGCCTGGCACTGAGTAGGCCCTTAGTGAACATTTATTAAACACATGCCCCATTATTGTCTGAACATTGGGTCCTCGTCGCTTTCTTAACAGTGCTGTCTCTCCCTCTCTCCCCACCACTCGCTACAGAGGCTACCGTGTGGATGAACTGGAGGACCACATCGCACAGCTCCATGAGTACAATGACATCAAGGACATAGGGCAGATGCTGCTGGGCAAGCTAGGTGAGCAGCAGGACTCCAGAGGAGCAAGCAGGGTTCAGGGGGCGTCCCTTCCCCTAGGGGTGCTAGATTTTGTTCCTTTGCCAGCTTCCCCCCCACCCCCATTCTCAGCTGCCCCACTCCTGGAATGCCCTAGCCCCCCTTCTCACCAGCCTTTGGTCTCCTTAGCCACCCAGCAAAGCAGCTGTACAGCTCTTACCTGAGTTCCTGGGTTTTTTCCTTAAGTACAGAGCCTGCTTTGGAGCTGCAGGCAGGTTAGAGCAGGGCTCACCCACCTGCTAGACTAAAAGGACTCAGGGTCCCAGTCTTCCAGGGCCTACTCAAAGTGATAGAGATACCATCCGTGCCTCAGGTGGCTGATGTGCAAAAGAAGCACCAAGTACAAGGGCAACCTATTGTGGTTTAAATGGGTATTTTGCTCCTCCTTGAACAAAATCTTGCTATCCATAGGGCTTTAGCCAAGGCGCAGACACCTGTGTGTCTGGGCTGGCTAGGATAGCCCACCTTGGAGATAAAGAAATGTGCAGATGGCCTTGTACAAACCCTACAGTCCCAGCCCAGCTCAGGTGCTGGACACCCTGTGTGACAGTGTTCAGAGCTGGGGCTGTCTGTCCAGTTGCTGCCTGAGTTTTGGCACTTGTTGCAGAAATCAGCGTCCAGGATTCCACAGCAGGGAGGGCTTCTCTGGGTTTCATTGCAGAATGGGCCCCAGAGGAGGGGAAGGAGAAAACAGGAGGAGGGAATATGGGTGGATGAAGACAGGAGGGTGATCAAGGCCCAAGAAGAAAGGAAGGTGAGGGGAGTGCAGCCCAGTGGTTAAGAGCATAAGCTCTTGTTAGATACAACCACCTTGAGACCTGAGACTTCAGGTATATGACCTGGAGCAGGGGCCTGTCCTTTGTTTATTCAGTGGATATTTATTGAGCACCTGCTCTGTGCCAGGCCCTCTACAGGGTGCTGGGAGTACTTTGGTCAGCCAGGCACTTGAAGATCTCTGTTCTCACATGGCTTATGTTTTAGTTTTGGGGTTTGGGGAATGGTTAGTAAGTAAATGGACACAGAAAATTAATTAGAAACTGTGTTAAGTGCCATGAAAGAGATAAAGGGCAGCGGTTAGGCCGGGCGCAGTGGCTCACGCCTGTAATCCTAGCACTCTGGGAGGCCGAGGCGGGTGGATCGCTCGAGGTCAGGAGTTCGAGACCAGCCTCAGCAAGAGCAAGACCCCATCTCTACTAAAAATACAAAGAAATTATCTGGCCAACTAAAATATATATATATAGAAAAAATTAGCCGGGCATGGTGGCACATGCCTGTAGTCCCAGCTACTCGGGAGGCTGAGGCAGTAGGATCGCTTAAGCCCAGGAGTTTGAGGTTGCTGTGAGCTAGGCTGACGCCACGGCACTCACTCTAGCCTGGGCAACAAAGTGAGACTCTGTCTCAAAAAAAAAAACAAAAAGGGCAGCGGTTGAGGGATACTGAGACATAAACAGGGTGTGGGTGGGGGGAGGTAAGGTGGTCAGGGGAGACCTCTGAGGAGAACCCTTACCAGGGGAGAAAAGGACATGTCTTTGCAGGAGAACAGAAGAGGAACAACATCACAGGGACTGCAGACAGGCAAGGGCTGGCACGTGGGCTATGCTAAGTCGGGTTTTCAGCAGGCATGGATTATGCCATCAATTTATATTTTCAGGGCTGGGCAAGGTGGCTCACACCTGTCATTCTAGCACTTTGGGAGGCTGAGGTGGGAGGATCACTTGAGGCCAGGAGTTGGCCAGTCTGGGCAATAGTGAGACCTCTGTCTCTACAAAAACTAACAAAATTAGTTAGTTGGTGTGGTGGCTGTGCCTGTAGTCCCAGCTACTCAGGAGGCTGAGGCAGGAGGATGGCTTGAGCCCAGGAGTTTGAGGCTGCAGTGAGCTATGGTGATGACACTGCACTCTAGCCCAGGGCAACAGAGCAAGACCCTGTCTCAAAAACAAAATTTACATTTTAAGCAGATGACTCTAGCTGCTCTGTGTGGAGAATAGATTCAAGGGGAGCTCTGTTTCATTCCTCTGCAAGATGGGGTGAGGGCTTAAGGAATCTTCATAGACCAAGTGTTGAATACAGTGCTCCGCACATGGAGGAGCCCAGGTGTGGGCTGTTAGCATGGGGTGGCCAAGCAGGGCCCCCAGGGAGCCGCCTGGAAGAAGTAGCAGGGAGGTTACCTTGGCCAATGAGGTGAGGTGCAGTTGTGGGCACTGGCTTGAAGCCAGAGATATTGGTCCTTGGTGGGTCAGGGCAGTGACTCTGCCCCAGGGCTTTGGCATACTCCCTCTGGACATTCATCCTGCCTTCCTTTCAGCTGTGATTCGAGGTGTCACCACCAAAGAGTTGTATCCAGAATTTGGTCTGGACATGAATGACTGAGCAGAGGTTCACAGCCCCTTGTCCGTGGCCCAGAGGGGCAGGTGGGTATGGACATGAGAAGCCATGAGAGCCCAACCAGCACACCTACAGGGTTTCTAGCAAGAAAATGCCAGAAGCTCTTTTTCAGAGAGCCCAACCTCCCGCCTAGAGAAGAAGGGAGGAGGGGTGTTCCCAGCTCCAAGATTCCTGAAACGTCCCAGCAAGACCTGTGCAGGGGTATCTGTATCCTGTTTGTCAATAAACATGTCTGTATACTGATTCTGTCTTCTCTGATCGCCCCAGTCACAGCCGGGAGAAAGCCTGCCTGGGATTAAAACAGGCTTACATGTGCCAGGCACTGTGCTAAGTACTTTACGTCCATCATGTCTGATGCTTAACACCATCGTACAAGGAATCAGTTTTACTGTCCCCGTCTTACAGATGAAGACATTGATGCTCAGAGAGGCAAAGTGTCTTGCCCAAGGTCTCACAGGGCAGTAAGTGGCTGATCAGGGATTTGAGCCCAAGGCTGGCTCTGAAGCTTGTGCTTTGCATACTGCCTTTGTGGGTCAAGGAGAAGCAGGTATGAGCTGAGAGTGAGCAATGGTGACATTGGGAAGAATTCCTCCCTTGGAAGTCAGTGTGTGGAACAAGGGTTCCAGCGTCCAGTTATAATTCTCTGCCAAGCAAGGGTGAGCTGTCACCCTTTCTTCATTGTGTGTTGCCATCGTGGATAATCCCCACAGCAGAAAAGCAGCCAAGCAGTCCAGAATGGCAGCGTTGCACACCGGCCGGCTTGGCGCTCTCAGGCCACCAGCCGCCCTCTGGCCCCGTCCCTGCTGGGTGTCTCATGAGATTTCGGGTGGGATGACAGTGCTTAGGGACGGCCTGTTGGAAGGCAAAGGAAATATAGTTTCTAAAAACCAGCCATGCGAGTTGGGCCTGGGTTTGAGTCCCAGCTCTGCTCCCTTCTGAGTTGTATGACCACCGGCAGCTGACTTGGCCTCTGTGAAGGGCCAACAATAGCAGCACTGTGTTCACCAGGGCAGTTGGCAACCAGCCGCCTCAACAAACAGCCACCAAGTCTCCGTGGCTGAACACAATGGAGGTCTATTTGTCTCACGTCTGTTGAGGGTCTGGTAGCCCTGCTTGGTTTTGTAGCTACACGGCCAGAACATGTGGCCACCAGAGTCATCACAGCAGGGGAAGAGAGAGAAACACATCAACTCCAAACGGACTCCCCCAAATCTGGCAGACATCACTTCTGCTACAACTAGCCATGTGGCCCAAACTGCCCCTGAGGGAGGCTGGGAAATGAGAGTGAGCAGGTGAATATTTGATGGGGAGCAACTGTCCCAGCCACAAGGACCCCTCTCCAAAGGGAGAGCAACTGCGTAGGACTCAGCTCCTAGGACTTGGCTGGACAGCAGCCTGTTCCCCCAGTGACCCGCGCCCATGCTCTGGCTCCCTGCCAGACCTCAGACACTATCTGCCCTTCTAGATTCACCTCAAAAGACCCCAGGACACTGGCCCCAAGCAGCAGGCATTCTCATTTCTAGGCTTTCCTTACCATTTCTTATACTTTATACTTTCACATCATAATGTCAAAATCCTTTCACAACCACCTTATGAGGTAGGTTCCATTATTGTTCCCATTTTGCATATGAGGAAACTGAGGTTCAGAGAGGGGAAGCAGCCTGTCAAAAGTCACACAGTGAATCAGTGGCCAGGCTGGGATCAGAGCCCAGGTCTGCCTGGCTCCTGACCTAGATTCACACCATGAGGCTTTGCACCAGACTCTTACCACACTGGATGCCCTGAGTACGAGACTGTCATTTTCATGTCCCACCTGTGCCTCACACATGCTCAGGATTTGCTTAATTGAATGTGGCTCCAGCTCTGTTTCCTTAGGTCTTTAGTGGGAGCTAGCAAGCTAACTGGAGATGGAACCAGGCCTCTGAGGGGCTCTGGGATTCATGCTTCTTAGGTCCCACCCCGCTGCCACCTCGCCTGAGCCAGTGAGTGCCTCTCTTGGACCACATTGTGTTATGGTGGAGGAGGAGGGGAGGCAGACGTCCAGGCTCAGAGTCTGTCCTGGGGGGAGCCCAGGACAAGTGGTCCCTTCCTGGAGGCTGCCCCCCTCACCACATTTTCCCCACGTGGAGAGTTGGCCTATCTTCCTCTTCCCCCATGGAGACTCTCAGTGCTCCGTGCTGGGGAGCCACAGTCTCTGGGTCTCTGCAACACAGTGCTCACCTGCCAGCAGGAAGTCAGGGAACTAAACACAGTTTGACAAAGGGCTGGGCTTACAGAAGTACGTATGAACAGCACCTGACCAATGTGTGACACTGGGGAAACTTCCCAGCGGGAGGGATGTCGATGCCTCTACAGGAGGAGTTGGCCAGATGAGGACGTGGGAGAGCACTCCAGGTGGGAAACAGCATTTGCAAAGGCCCAGAGGTTAGTGGGCCCAGGACACACAGGGATTTGGTCTGCTTGAGGAGTGTTTAGGGTGGTGATTTGCTGGTTGTGTTCACTTGGATTCTTGGTGCAGGATGAGAGCTTCACCCGAACACAATCTTAACCCGACTCGGCACTTTGGGCCAATCTTGAGCACCCAAAAGAGAATATTTGGAAGTAAAGCATCACCTGGGTCCAATTTTCTGTGCAATCAGCTCTCCCAGGTGTCCCAGTGGGTACGGCCACAGGGGGGCAGCATCCACTCAGAGATGCACCCAACAGTCCCAGGCAGCAAGCCCTGGGAGGGCATTGTTGGGAAGGTCCCCACCCCCCAGGCCACTGCTGAATGCCAGGTCCTAGTGCCCCACACAGAAGAGGGCATCTTCTCTGGCAGCCGGCCTCCCCGCAGTCTGAAGGGATGGGTGCAGTGAGGAGCAAGTGGCTGAGAGATGTGGCTTTCTCAGGGCGTGGCCAGACGGTGCTGGAGAACAGGCCACAGAGGTCAGCTCTGACACGGTGTATACACACACAGAGTTTGTTTGATCATATCCGGTTAAACCCTACTAAAAAATATTTACCGTCGACACCTACAGAGTTCAAAACACTAACACAGGCCGGGCGCGGTGGCTCACGCCTGTAATCCTAGCACTCTGGGAGGCAGAGGCGGGCGGATTGTTCAAGCTCAGGAGTTCAAGACCAGCCTGAGCAAGAGCGAGACCCTCGTCTCTACTAAAAAAATAGAAAGAAATTATCTGGCCAACTAAAAATATATATAGAAAAAATTAGCCAGGCATGGTGGCGCATGCCTGTAGTCCCAGCTACTCGGGAGGCTGAGGCAGTAGGATTGCTTGAGCCCAAGAGTTTGAGGTTGCTGTGAGCTAGGCTGACGCCACGGCACTCACTCTAGCCCGGGCAACACAGAGAGACTCTGTCTCAAAAAAAAAAAAAACCCACTAACGCAATACAGCCTGCATTCTCATCCTGGGGACCGACAGGGGTCATTTCTGGGCAACCTGACGTCACAGAGCCAATGTCACCAAATATGACCCCACTCCAGCTTTGCTTATAAGTGGACACTTGGCCGGGCATGGTGGCTCATGCCTGTAATCCTAGCACTCTGGGAGGCCGAGGCGGGAGGATCACTTGAGGTCAAGAGTTCAAGACTAGCCTGAGCAAGAGCAAGACCCCGTCTCTATTAAAAAAAATAAAAATAAATTAGCTGGACAACTAAAAATATATAGAAAAAAAATTAGCCAGGAATGGTAGTGCATGCCTATAGTCTCAGCTACTTGGAAGCCTGAGGCAGGAGGATCCCTTGAGCCCAGGAGTTTGAGGTTGCTGTGAACTAGGCTGACGCCACGGCACTCACTCTAGCCCGGGCAACACAGAGAGACTCTGTCTCCAAAAAAAAAAAAAAAGAAGAAGAAGGGGACACTCTTTGGGGAAAGAGGGAGGGAAACCCAGGCCAGGGGCCCAGTGCCCCCCAACCCTGATACTCCAGAGGCCTTGTGAGGAAAGCTCCAGGTTCCAAGTCAGGTGAACAGGACTGAGAATGAGGTGAAAGGTGACAATTACATGCCCAAACCAGTTACAAGCCAAATGTTTCACCAGAGAAGGGATTGGTGGCCTCAATAACCAACACTTAGGCAATTCTGTGGGTCTAATAGGGCGCTGAGCACTTCACCTGCAATATCCCCATCTCCAGACTGAGCAAACTGATGCTTTGGGGCATGTGGCACTTGCCCAGGGCCACAGGTCTGATCCAGAGTGGAGCTGGCTGACGCCGGAGCCTGGTGGAGTAACCATGGGGTGCTGTCCTTCCTCCCAGCTCAGGCTCTTGAGTCTCCCATCCACAGTCATGCATTACTAGAAGGAGAAGCAGAACTTGAACCTAGAACTCTCTGAGCCCTTAAGCCCAAGGTCTTAACCACAAATCTCTGTTGTGCTGCTTATAATTTGTATAAGCCCAAGGCCCTGACCAAGTGGCCAGGTGAGTGGCCAGAAATGGACAGCCCCTGCCCTGGGCTCAGCCTCGGCCCCTAGGTCCTGATTCCTCTAAGCACACTGTGCTGCATGGCTCCCTTCCCAGGGAGCCTCTCATTCCCAACACCAGGGACTCTGAACAGAGGCAAAGCCCCTCCTGAGCTTTAACTCCCTCAGCCTCCCCTGTGCATCCCAGGATCCCAAAGGGCCTCGGCTGGGATACTAATTGTAGTGGCTAACACTTGGAGGACATTCTCTGTGCCAGGCCCTGGACCTGATGCTTGGCCTGCCTAGTATATATATTCCTAATGGCAGCCCTAAAAGGTAAGCAGTTATCCCCATTTTTTTTTTTTTTTTTTTTGAGACAGAGTCTCACTTTGTTGCCCGGGCTAGAGTGAGTGCCATGGCATCAGCCTAGCTCACAGCAACCTCAAACTCCTGGGCTTAAGCGATCCTACTGCCTCAGCCTCCCGAGTAGCTGGGACTACAGGCATGCGCCACCATGCTCGGCTAATTTTTTCTATATATATTTTTAGTTGGCCAGATAATTTTTATTTCTATTTTTAGTAGAGACAGGGTCTCGCTCAGGCTGATCTCGAACTCCTGACCTCCAGCGATCCACCCACCTCTGCCTCCCAGAAGGTTAGGATTATAGGTGTGAGCCACCACTCCCGGCCTATCCCCACTTTTCAAATGGAGCAAATGAAGCTCAGAGAGGTTAAGTCACTTTCCCAAGGAAACACAGCTAAGTAGCAAACTCTGAGGTTGAAGGTGTTCCACAGACATGCTCTTTATTTTATTTTATTTTATTGAGACAGAGTCTTGCTCTGTTGCCCAGGTGAGTGCCGTGGCGTTTGCCTAGCTCACAGCGACCTCAAACTTCTGGGCTCAAGCGTTCCTCCCACCTCAGCCTCCCGAGTAGCTGGGACTATAGGTGTGCTCCACCACACCTGACTAATTTTTTCTATTTTTAGTAGAGACTGGGTCTCGCTCTTGCTCAGGCTGGTCTCAAACTCCTGACCTCAAGCCATCCTCCCACTCAGCCTCCCAGAGTGCTAGGATTACAGGCGTGAACCACTGTGCCTGGCCCAAAGACATGTTCTTTAAAGACCAGGAGCAAAGCTGTGAGTATCACAAGTATCTAAGAGAGCTTTTAGAAATAAAGGTTTGGGTCCCCAACCTCTAGAAATCCTGATTTTACAGATCCAAAAATGTATTCGTTTTAAGCAAGCTCCCCAGGTGTTCTTGATTTCTTAAATGTCTGGTACATGTTCCTTGGTGGTTCATGAAATTGCTTCTAACCACCAGTAATTAACGTCCTATCAAATCCCGCCTCAAAACCAGCCCATCTTCAAACACATTTACAACCCACTTGACCCTAAGAGACAGCCTTGGTCAGCACCAGATCAAACCAGGAGTAATTTTATCTGGCTTCTCCCCAGAGCCATCTCACAGGCCCTGGCACTGGTCAGGTCCTTTTGTTCTTAGATTGACTTACTCCCCCACCCTCCACCCTGGCACCAGCAAACCTGCCCGGCTGGTTTGCCAGGGAGGAGCTAGGCCTGTTTTGCCATCTTAGGCCTCTTCTTGATTCTGATTTATTAGGAGCTCAGGAAGTACATGTAGGGGCCGGAGGTGGGGACCGAGTGAAGTGCCGGGCAGGAGGTCACTTGGATTCCAGCCTACTTTGCAGACCCCAGGGGGGCTGGGAGGCCCCAGGACAGCACCCCCCGGCGGTCACACCCTGGCCGCCCACCTGCGATGCTTGTCTCTCTTTGTCATCTCCACACTCCCAGCAACATCCTGATCTAGAGTCACCCAGATGGGGATTCCTTTGGTGTGACTAATGTGGGTCCATCCCCCCCTGTTATCTGGGCTAAGGCCTGAGCCTCCTGCTAAAGTGCTGGAAGGATGGGGTTAGTCAGGGACTGACAAGAGATTTAATCAAGACATTGATGATACAGTGGTGGATACGTTTTTTTATTTGTTTTTTTAACCTGTGGCCAGAGAAAGCTCAGCAAGCCATGCCACATACAGCTAGGCCACATACAGCTAGACCACAAACTGGTGGCTTCACCTCATGAGGCCTCAGTTTCTTCAACTATAAAATGAGTAAAACAATGCCTGCTGTGCCCTTTCCGCAAGGTATCATGTCTGTGAAGGCTGACGTAAGGATCATAAGGATGTAGGTAAATGTCAGCTCATAATGACACGTCCTGTGTGCTTAGCATATTCCTGGTCCTGAGGGAAAGCAAGGTTCTTTTTTATTTAAAGACTTTTTAAAATCTTTCCTGCTTTCTTTCTTTTTTTTTTTTTGAGACAGAGTCTCACTCTGTTGCCTGGGCTAGAGTGCCGTGGTGTCAGCCTAGCTCACAGCAACCTCAGACTCCTGGGCTCAAGCCATCCTCCTGCCTCAGCCTCCTGAGTAGCTGGGACTACAGGCATGCGCCACCATGCCTGGCTAATTTTTTCTATTTTTAGTTGTTTGGCTAATTTCTTTCTATTTTTTTTAGTCAAGACGGGGTCTCGCTCTTGCTCAAGCTGGTCTCAAACTCCTGAGCTCAAGCAATCATCCTGCCTCAGCCTTCCAGAGTGCTAGGATTACAGGCGTGAGCCACCGTGCCTGGCCAAGGCAGTGTTTTTAATATTGAACTTCCCTAAGGAAGGCTCAAACCAGCCTTCTTAGAAAGTAAGAAAGGAGTAAGCCACACAATATTAGTCAGTCTGCTAAACAGTATTGATCTCCCAGGGGCTGGTGTGAAAATTTAGTCCTCAGTGCTGGAGGCTGCAAGGTGTTGCATGCCATAGTTCACCTAACGGGTTCATACACTACATACACCATGCCAACTCGTGTTAAACAATGGTGGGAAGCTACTGGGATAAGGACTGGTCTAAAAGTTTACAATCCAAAACATATCTGTTTAGGACCATTTATTTTGCAATATTTCAAGTGAAATCTCAGTGTTGCAAAGCCCCAAAGGTAGAGTAATACAATTATAAGATAAAGGCTGGAAGAAAGCTGCTGCTAGGGTTTTTTGCCTTTTTTTTTTTTAAGTTGTCTGCTTTGCTGTTTTTCTTGTGTCTCCTATGTTTGGTTAGTTATGACTTTAATATCTTGGTAACTGAGAAAGGTCTTCCTTGGGGGACTACAGCAATATCCTGTTTAAATGGTTGAAAGGACTACTAGTTATGGAAGTGTGTTAATTGGGACTTGAGGACATGCGACATTGACCCTCCTCTTACTCAATGTTTTCTGAGTCATATAAATGTGGTTCCCACCCCCCTAACCCCCTTCAGAGGTTATTCCCATGGTATTTAAAATAACATATATCCAGTTGAATCTGGACTGGGACAGCACGTTGGTGAGGATCAGCAGGGTTTCCCCCTCACCGCCTGTGAAGGATGAAATAAATAGATGCCTAGGCACTAGTTGCAGAAGCCAAGGTGGTTTGAATAGCTTTGAGCAACCATTGGGTTCTGCTTCTGATTCAGGTGCTACGGCATCAGCATCATGTCCTCCCTGTTCCTCTCTTCTTGGAAACCCAGCCTGCTCTCATAAGATGCCTACTTCTACCACCCATCTTCTTTTCCTGATACTTTCAACACAAATCTTGGATATTGCTAAAGCAAGCCATTCAGCAGCTGCTGCAGATCACCCCCCCCCACACACACACACACAACACACTTTTCTGGGAGAAGTGTCTTCCCTCTGAACCTGGTCTCCAGATCCTAGTCTGTGATGAATTGCTCTTACCTGTTGTGCTAATTCAAAGGGGGAATGTGAAGCGATAGGCAAACGGGGCTTGGAGGACTTGCTCCCACAGATACCCTGCCTTAAGCCACTGAGGTGGTGAGTCCACTACTCATGTGACCCTCCACATTTGTGGGCCCTCTTGGTTCGTGACCAGTGTATCTGTTTCTTGAGGTTGTACAAACTTGACAAAAGTTAATACTTTTGTTTGTATTCTGCACTGTTGCACTCTCCAAATGGCCCCTTGAATACTTTCATTAACTTGTTACACACATTTTCGTCTTTGATGCCTACATTATTCCCTTTATTTTAATGTTTATTTGGAAGGTTACCTGCTGTTGGATTTAATAAATTTGTTTACTAACATTTCTACCAAAAAAAAAAAAAAAAAGGGCACTGGCAGATTTGGTGTCTGGTGGGAGCCTACTTGCTGGCTCAGAGGGTGCCTTCTCACCCTGTCTTCACATGCTGGAAGGGGCAAATAAGGTCGTTTGGGACTGGTTAATAAAGGCACTAATCCCATTTTGGAGGACTCCACCCTCATGACCTAATCACTTGCCAAAGGCCCTACCTCCTAATACCATTACCTCAGAGGTCAGGATTTCAACATATGAATTTTGGGGGGACACAAACATTCAGACCATAACACTGGGTGTCCTTGGGCATGTTATTTGCCCATGTCATACCTCAGTTTCCTCACTTGTAAAGCAGCGATAACCACAGTGCCTAAATTCTAGGCCTGTTAACCGCTGTGAGCCCAGGGCCTGGTACAGGGCACACTGTCTGTACGCGTCGGCCTTGTGGCTCTGGGCTCATCCTGTTACCTATATGTGAGAGGCACTATCATCTGACAGGTGAGGAAACCCAGACTCACCAATGTGAGTAGTAAACTTGTCCAGTGCACACACGTGCAGGAAAGGGCAGGGCTGGAAACCCAGGTGCTCAATCCCACAGGGCCCTTCCACAGGGAGTACCCACCATGCTCCTAAATAAAAAACAGACACTGTGTAGGGGGTCATTTTATGTGCTGTTAGCTAGGCCATGGTACCCAGATCTCGGTCAAATACCAGCTTAGATGTTGCTGTGAAGGTCTGGTTTTTGCTTTTTTTCCCTTGAGACAGGGTCTCTGCTGCCTGGGTAGAGTGCAGTGTTATTACCATAGCTCACAGCGACCTCAAACTCCTGGGCTCAAGTGATCCTCCTGCCTCAGCCTCCCAAGTAGCTGGGACTACAGACACAACCACGCCTGGCTAATTTTTCTTTTAGCAAGGAAGGGGTCTCGCTCTTGCTCAGACTGGTCTCCAACTCCTGAGCTCAAGCGATCCTCCTGCCTCAGCCTCCCAGAGTGCTAGGATTACAGGCGTGAGCCACCCATGCCCGGCCTGTGGTTTATTTAGGTTTTCTTAGTGTTTCCGTAACTCCCTGTTTCTGTTCCAGGATCCCATCCAGGAGACCTTATTACACTTAGTCACCATGTCTCTTTAGGCTCCTCTTGGCTGTGGCAGTTTCTGACTTTCCTTGCTTTTGATGACCGTGACAGTTTTGAGTACTGGTCAGGTATTTTGTAGGCTGCCCCACTACTGAAATCTGTCTGATGTTTTCTCACGATATGGCTGGGTTATGGGTTATTGGAAGAAAGATCACAAAGGTTAAGGGCCAATTTCATCACACCATACCAAGCGTACGCACTACCAACATAATTTATGACTGCTGGTGTGGACCTTGATCATCTGGCCGAGGTAGTGTCTGTCAGGTCCCCAGATGATTTTTATGCCAGAAAAACAAGAGGCAATGGAGAAGTCCTGGCTCAAGTGCCAAGAGTGCATGACTTGCCAGGTGCCGCCATAAGCACCTGACACAGGATTTCGTTTGTTCCCACATGGGAGAAATCATTATGCTCATTTTATAGATGAGGAATGGACAGGGTCTCACTGCATTGCCCAGGCTGGAGTGTGGGGGCACAATCACAGCTCACTGCAACCTTGAAGAACACCTGGCTCAAGTGATCCTCCTGTCTCAGCCTGAGCTTTCGAGGCCTCATAGCCAGGAGCCTGCAGAGCCGGACCTGCTCAGCACTGCTTGGAGTTGTGCCTGCCCTGAAGGCAATTCTGGGAGAAGGTAAAGGAGCCATGGTGGCTGGGGTCTCCTTTTCCATGGATGACAAACAGGGACAGAGACATTCCAGGGCTTCTCCTCAAGGTCAAACAGGAGCTCTAGCCAGAGGCCAGCTTACATTCTTCTAGCCCAAGTATTCCAAGGGGGAAAGACCCAAATGGATAGAAGCTAAAGGACAACCAGGGCCTGGCCCAAGTGGCTCATACCTGTAATTCCAGCTACTCGGGAGCTATCATTTGAGGCCAGGAGTTCGAGGCTGCAGTGAGCTACAATCATGCTACTGCACTCCAGCCAGAGCGACAGAGCAAGCCTTCACGTCTAAAAAATTTTTTTTAATTAAAAAAAGCCTGGGCACAGTGGCTCAAGCCTGTAATCCCAGGACTTTGGGAGGCTGAGACAGGAGTGCTTGAGGCCAAGAGTTCAAGACTAGCTTGGGCAAAATAGTAAGACTCCATCTCTACAAAAAAAAATTTAAAAATTAGCCAGGCAGCTACTTGGGAGGCTGAGGCAGGATGATCACTTCAGCCAGGAGTTGGAGGTTACAGTGAGCTATGATCATGCCACTGCACTCCAGCCTGGGCAATAGAACAAGACCATGTCTCAAAAAAAAAAAAAAAAAAAAAGGCCAGGCGCGGAGGCTCACACCTGTGATCCTAGCACTCTGGGAGGCCGAGGCAGCTGGATCATTGGAGGTCAGGAGTTCCAGACCAGCCTCAGCAAGAGCGAGACCCTGTCTCTACTAAAAATAGAAAGAAATTATCTGGCCAACTAAAAAATATATATAGAAAAAATTAGCCAGGCATGGTGGCACATGCCTGTAGTCTCAGCTACTGGGGAGGCTGAGGCAGTAGGATCGCTTAAGCCCAGGAGTTTGAGGTTGCTGTGAGCTAGGCTGACGCCACAAGCACTCACTCTAGCCCGGGTAACACAGCGAGACTCTGTCTCAAAAAAAAAAAGGGACCAAGAAATCTAAAGCCTAGAGAAATAAAATTGGTAGGAAAAAAAGGGGGGCTAAAAACCCGCAAAGTTTTCTAATTTCCCTAGAATATAATAGAGATTTTTGCCCCTGCATAGGCCATATTTATTCAACCAGTCCCTTACTGAGGAACAATAACCACACTTCCTACTTTTTTTTTTTTTACTATGACAATGCAGCCATGAACATCTGTATACTTAAAACTGTCTGCAGCCACGCTGGAAGATAGAGTCCTGAAAGTGAAACTGCTGGGTCAGGGGCAGGAATTCACACAGTGATGTGTACCACCAAACTACTCCTAAAAGAGCACAGTTTTATATTCCTACCAATGGTACAAACTGCCAATTTTCTCACCTCATCACCACTACTGAGTATCTTTTTACTAATTTTCCCACTCTGAAAGGCAATTCATGTTATTTCCACCTGTGTCTTTCAGTGTTAAACAGGTTGGGTGCCATTTCTGGCTTACTGGCCATCTAGATTTCCTTTAATCTGGACTTCATATTCTTTGCCTAATTTTCTTGTCCTCTTTTTCTCATTACTTTCTAAGAGCTCTTTGTATATTATGGATATTATTCATTAGTTAAAGATACTGCAAATACTGTTATCGGTCTGTCATTTGTCGTCTTTTCCTCCATACAGAAGTTTTTTCTTTTCAATTGGGTCAAGTCTAGCAATCTTTTCTGTTACAGCTTCTGAGTTTTGTGTCACATGCAGAAAATCTTCCCCTACTCTTTGTGCACAGCCATCATTTCCAGCTCATACAGTTCTTTTTTTTTTTTTTTTTTTTTTTTTGAGACAGAGTCTCACTCGCCCGGGATAGAGTGCCGTGGCATCAGCCTAGCTCACAGCAACCTCAAACTCCTGGGCTCAAGCAATCCTACTGCCTCAGCCTCCCGAGTAGCTGGGACCATAGGCATGTGCCACCACACCCAGCTGATTTTATATATATATATACTTTTTTTTTAGTTGCCCAGATAATTTCTTTCTATTTTTTTAGTAGAGAAGGGGTCTCGCTCTTGCTGAAGCTGGTCTCGAACTCCTGACCTTGAGCGATCCTCCCGCCTCAGCTTCCCAGAGTGCTAGGATTACAGGCGTGAGCTACCGCACCCGGCCTCATACAGTTCTTATATTTATCCACACACTGCCCCAGCAGCTGCGTGGCCTTTCAATGTCCCACATCACTCTCCAGCCCCAAGGCAGAGCTTGGGCCCTCCGAGTCCCCAGGCCAGCGCGGACTGGGGACCTGCTGGGTGTCCAGCCCCGGCCTCAAGCTCTTCTCCAGTTCCGCAGCTACCCGGGGGGCAGCAGCCTGGATGGCATCCAGGATACTGTGTAGGTCCCACTGGGTCCTCAGGAGGGCATCATCCAGTGTGAAGATGCCATCTCGTGTGCGCCGCACTTGGGTACAAACAGCGGTGGTCTTTAGCTCCAGGCCAATTTCATGCACCAGCTTTCGCAGCTGCTTCTGTGTCTCGTGCATGCACTGCACCTCTGCCAGGGACACACAATGATGGACACAGGTCAGGAGCACAGCCTCTGGGGTCTGGCTGATCTGAATCCACACCCCATGGATACCTCCTAGTGACATAATGGACCTGAGCAAGACACCTTAGCTCTCTCGGCTTTGCTACTAAGAGTGCAGCCTCAGGGCCGGCCCTGTGGGTGCCACCTGAAAGTATGTTAGATAAGCATAATCTCAGGCTCTGCCCAGACCTGTTGAGTCAGAATCTGCCTTTTAAGAAGATCCCCAGGTGATTTGTGGGCAGGGTGGCTTTAGCAGTCTGCGCTAAGACTTGGTTTCCTCATCTGTAAAACAGGGGCTATCAGGAGTGAAAGACATCATTTATAGAAGCCGCTTAGCATCAGGAGAGCCCTGGTCAGTGCTCAAGCAAAGGAGTATGGATTCATATGATCAACAGAGAGGAAAGGAATGAGGGTTGGGGAGCACACAAAAGGAACAAAGATTTGGGGGGCACTGGGAGTTAAGAGTTGTGTCTGATGGGCCCGTGACAACTTGAACCACTGGAAATGAGCCGCTAAATGTAACCTTGCTTGTTAAGGTCTGGCTTCAAAGGGTGACTTGGCAGGAGATAGAAGAGCTTTTGTTCTGTGTGCTCTGTGATCAGCCAACTTGGGGCCAGGGCTGGGAAGGAAGTCAGCGCCTGATGCCTTGGCCAGCAGAGATCAGGGCTGGCGTGTGCCTGTCTTGGCTGAGCCAGAGGACAGTGGCCTCCACAAGAGCATTCCACGGTGACTCCCCAAACCCAGGGGCCCCATCTCAGTGCCCCAACTTCCTGGGGCAACCTACCCAGGAGGAATTCTGGAGGTGCAAAGTGGAGACATCGGATGCCAATTATCAGCATGGGAGACTTGTTCGTGGGCCGGATCAAGCCTCTCACGGCCATCTCATAGGCCTCCTGGGTCTTCAGGTCCAGGTTAGAGTGCCTGTGGATCAGCAGGGGGCTGGAGTCCTGCAGACAGTGTGGGGTGGGGAGCTGGGCTGACCACCTGCCCCTAGCATTGCCCTACTCACAAAAGGCGCCTTTCCAGAAGCTCTTCATTCACCTTCCATGTGCCCTGCCACTCCTGCTCCTACAGCCACCCTGGCAGCACCCTCTTTGTCCCCTGCAATCCCTAAACGCAGCATCTGCACGCCCTCCCTGGCTTCACAATCACACACACTGACCGCTCCAAACCTCCACCTGTGCCCTGGGCTCCGGCATCTCAGCCTGGACAGCCCACAAGTTCCTCACGCTCGGCCCAACCCAAAGTGACTCAACGTTGTCCTCCTCCACAGGGCCTTCCTCCCCATCCCAACAGCCCCAGTAGCCCAGCTGTCTGCCAGCCTCTTCCTCGAGGCTGCCCTGTGGTGTTGTCTGCCCTGCTCCATCCCTCGCTCTCCTCCACGGCTCATGCCCTAGCTGCAGGTTGGGCCCTTCTTGGTGGTTGCCCAGGCACTGTCCTTACCGCCTACTCCCTGTGTCCAAATTTTTCCCCTCTGGTCCCTTCTCCACAT
Source organism: Lemur catta (assembly GCF_020740605.2). Classification (NCBI taxonomy): domain Eukaryota; kingdom Metazoa; phylum Chordata; class Mammalia; order Primates; family Lemuridae; genus Lemur; species Lemur catta. The sequence goes on along the minus strand of NC_059137.1, from coordinate 7,327,846 downwards.
GGCCCCCAGGAACAGGACTGCAGTGCACCGGCTGTTTCAGATCTGAAAATGGGTCCCCACTGCCCTCGCCAGCCATGTCCCGCTTCCCTTCACTCCTCCCCTGGGTACCTCACATCCCTGTGCCGGGCTCCTTACCAGGTTCTGAACACATCTGGCTGTTTCACCCCGAGCCTGGGAACATGATGTTCCCATCACCTGCTTCTCCCCAATCACAGGTACTTGGCAATTTCATACGTGACCTTGAAATGATGTTGCCTAGGGCATTTTCTCTGATCACAGCAGCCTCCCGCACCTCAGGTGGCTATTTTGCTGGGGTCACCCTACACCTGCAAGTCACTGTGCTCAGCTACCTGCCTGATCCCCGTGAGTCCTCAGCACATGTCCCTAAGGCAGGGGCTCTTTCTATCCCCATTGTACAGAAAAGGAAAATGAAACTCCCAGCCAGGTGGGCCATTCACCCAAGGCCACACCACTGGTGTCTGGCAGGGTCAAGAATCCCAGCCAGGTTGGCTCCAGAGCCTGAGCTCTCAGGACGAGGCTACTCTTGCTCCTGGGCTCTGTGCTATGATGTGGATCCTTGGTTTCCTCTCCAATAGACCATTTAGTCCTCAGGACGACAGCTGGGATCTCCTGTTCCTCTTGGCCTCCCAATGCCCAAAACCCAGCACACAGAAACTCTTCTGCGTGCCGAGAAAGAAATGGGTAGCTCCTGTGTGGTTTCAGGTTCTAAGAAGAAGATGCATGGAGTCTGCCCCAGGCACTTCTCCACGCTCTCCCAGCACCTCCCTGAGGGCCCCACTTACATCACCAGGGCCTTCTGATGGGAGCCCTGCATCACGGCCAGGATGCGGTCCAGCTTCTCTCTGGTCACGTGGTCTGGAAAAGGCAGGGGGCGGTCAGTGCACAGGTGGCGATGGGCCACAGCACACTCTTTTCCCCCACACCAGCCCCATCCTTGGAACCTGGAGATGGGATGTTTTGGAGGGATTCCCATGGCAGGGGTGGCAGGCAATCTTTTGAGAATCTGATGAAAGCTCTGGACCTTCCTCTCAGAAAGATACATGTGAAAGCAACATTTTGAGGACATTTTCAAGGAGCTCACAGATCTCCTGAAGCCATCCAGATTCCAGGTTAAGAACACATTCTTCTGGGCCAGGCATGGTGGCTCACGCCTGTAATCCCAGCACTTTGGGAGGCTGAGGCAGGAGAATCACTGGAGCCCAGGAGTTTCAGACCAGAACAGCCTGGGCACCACAGCAAGACTCTATCTCTACAAAAAGTAAAAAAATCAGCTGGGTTTGTCGGTGCACCCCTGTAGCTCCAGCTACTCAGGAGACTGAGGCAGGAGGATCACTTGAGCCTGGGAGTTAGGGGATGCAGCGAGCTATGATCATGCCACTGCACTCTAACCTGGGTGATAGAGCAAGACCCTGTCTCTTATAAAAAAATTTAAGAAGAGAATACTTTTTTTTGTAAATGGAAGCCCACAGACATACATGCCCAATATTTTAAGCTAGGTCTCTTAAGCCCCAGTCTGGGTTTCCCATGCCAGGGACCCTGAGAGGGGGCCATCTGCCCAAAATGCAGAAAGAGGCAGCAAGAAGTGCTCTGCCTGCTGATCCCACTGAGTGGCTACAGCAGCAGAGCCACAAATTCTGCCACAAGGCTGATCCTGGGGCTCAGCCAGGGCTAGTGCCAACTTCTGGCTCCAAGGGTAGAGCTCCAAGAGAAGGTGTCGGGACCAAGGCGTTGCTAGCCTGGAAGGGCCTAGACCTCTTGTTCCCCAGGTCTGGCTTTGCTCATGCTGTGGTCTTACCTAGATGTACCTGCCACTGCCTTCCCCCACTTCCTCGCAGCCCAGCTCAAAGGCTGCCTCCTCCAGGAGGCCCTTCCTGGAACATGCTGTTTCCTCCTCCTGGCTCCTGCCTCTCTGCTCCTGCATCTCTTTCCCAGCACTTAATTTTCTTTGATTTTTACCTTACTTTTTAGTTATATAATTGATACCTAAATCTTCTCTTAAAAATTTAGACTGGCTGGGCACAGTGGCTCACATCTGTAATCCTAGCAGTCTGGGAGGACTAGGCATAAGGATTGCTTGAGCTCAGGAGTCCAAGACCAGCCTGAGCAAGAGTGAGACTTCGTCTTTACTAAAAATAGAAAAAATTAGCTGGGTGTGGTGGCTGACGCCTGTAGTCCCAGCCACTCGGGAGGCTGAGGCAGGAGGATTGCTTGAGCCCAGGAGTTTGAGGTTGCAGAAAGCTACGATGACACCACTGCACTCTAGCAGGGGCGACAGAGCGAGACTGTCTCAAAAACAAAAACAAAAACAAAAAAATTTAAGACTAGCAACAACAATCATTCCTTCCCATCCCCATAAATTCTAGCTTCCTCCATCCTAGGAGTGTCAATTTGGTAACCGACCCTAGGTGCTTTCCTGGATGTTGACGCATACTGATGTGCACAAATATGTAGTGCCGCTTTGCCAGATGTTCTGTCTCCTACAGGAGGTGCAGTGGTGTGTGCTTGGCTGAGTTCATTGAGACTAGGGGCTCTGTCTGAGTCACCCTATGTCCCCCCAGTGCCTGGCACATGGTTGGGTCCAAAAAACATCTGTCAAATGAGCAAATGCAATAGATCCCATGGAATGTCTTAGAACATGGGGATGGCGAGAAGGGAAGAATGAGGCATCCATCCTCCATCTTTCCATCTATCAGCACCTCCCACTTCCCAGGCCTGGTGCTGTATGTGTGACCAGAGGAGTGAACCACATAATCCTGCTCTCTTGGGTGAGTCTGGTGGGGAGACAGATATTAAATGATCACAAGTCATTAGTTAGTCACTATTCTGAGAGTCCATCCAGTCCAACTCTGGAGGCTAAAGAAGGCTTCTCTAGGGAGGTGATGTTTGAAAGGGTGAAAAATTTATACCGTCTGAAGAGAAACCAGAGTATGTGGAGGTGACATTTGAGCCAGGCGAGGAAAAGACAGATGGCGTGTCCAAAGTCCCAGCCTGAGATTGGTGTGTCAAGAGTAAATGAAAAGGGATCAGCGTGGCCCAGGTGAGGGCCAGGAGTCGAGGGAAGCAAGCATAGAGGGAGGTGGTGGCAGCCACCCTGGGCTCCCACAGGCTCTCACCATATGTCGTCTTCTCCACCAGCCGCCCGTCTTCACAGAAGTCATCTGTGGCTTTGCCCAGGAGGCCACGCACTGTGTAATCCTTCAAGGACAGGGAGGGGAAGATCTGCTCATTGTCCCCACAGTCAGCCCTAGCAGCTAATGCCACAGAGGTGCTAGACTGAGGCTGGGGCTCTCAGATCTTCCCTCAGGCAGCTCACGCACCCAGCCCCTGCCCAGCTGCTCCACTGCCCCCTGGGGAAGGGCACCAGCTCTGCTGTGTGGCCTTTGGCAGCTCTCTTTGTACCCCAGCTCTCCTCTGTGACCTGGGGATGGTGACAGGGCCAATCTCCCAGTACAGTTGCAGATTCAGTGAGACACGGTACCTGGCTCCCAGTCAGCGGGCCTCCTTCAAGATGGCTGCCTGGGTTCCCATGACCAGGAGCACTGGCTGCCTGCAAAGGCACCAATGCCCGTCCTGTGACCACTCCGTGCCTTGGTGTCTCTCCGCTGCAGCCTGACCTGACAATTTAGCATGCTGAGGCCTCCTAGCATGCCCTAGGGCTTCTCTCCACCCGTCTGATGTGACTAAGCTTTCATGACCCAGATCAAGGCCTTCCTCCTCCCTGCTGCAGGCTTTACATCTGTGCAACTAACTGCCTCTGCCACAAATAAGAGTGACAACGATGATGATGACAGAGATGGTGACAACAGTGACATTTACTGAACATTTCGTATGTGTCACGGACCATACTAAACACTTTATATGCAGTCATTAATTTAATCTTCCAATGGCCAGGCGCAGGGGCTCATGCCTGTAATCCTAGTACTCTGGGAGGCCGAAGCGGGTGGATCGCTCGAGGTCAGGAGTTTGAGGCCAGCCTGAGCAAGATCGAGACACCGTCTCTACTAAAAATAGAAAGAATTTAGCTGGATAACTAAAAATATATAGAAACAATTAGCCGGGTATGGTGGCGCATGCCTGTAGTCCCAACTACTTGGGAGGCTGAGGCAGGAAGATCACTTGAGCCCAGGAGTTTGAGGTTGCTGTGAAATGGGCTGATGCCACGGCACTCTTGCCAGGGCGAAAGTGCGAGACTCTGTCTCCAAAAAAAAAAAAAAAAAAAAAAAATTTAATTTTCCAAGTATAGTCTTCTTGTAGGGGAAATACTATTAATATCACCTCCATATTAGAGATGAGGAAACTGAGGCACACAGATGTTTAAGCAATCCACTCAAGGACACACAGCGGGGTAGAGCGGTAGAAGCTGGGTTTTGAAATGAAGCCATTTGGCTCCAAAATTTGTGCTTTGTGCTCTCTTTTTTTTTTTTTTTTTGAGATAGAGTCTCGCTCTGTCACCCAGGTTAGAGTGCTGTGGCATCATCCTAGCTCACTGCAACCTCAAAGTCCTGGGCTCAAGCGATCCTCATGCCTCAGCCTCCCAAGTAGCTGGGAGTACAGGCACTCACCACCATGCCCAGCTAATTTTTCCTTTCTTTTTTTGGCCTGCCCCTCCCCCAGTTTTTTCTATTTTTAGTGGAGATAGGGTCTCACTCTTGCTCAGGCTGGTCTTGAACTCCTGAGCTCAAGCGATCCTCCCGCCTCGGCCTCCCAGAGTGCTAGGATTATAGGCGTGAGCCACTGTGCCGAGCCTAGAATTTGCACTCTTAACCAGTAAAACTGTGGGCCCCTAATGTGGCACCTATTCACGTACTTTGTGATACCAGATTCCATAGTCCCACCCTGGATGGCATAGTTCCTGAGGGCTGCATGGTGACATCTACTTCCCAGTCTTGGGGAGAGAATAGAAGGGTGTTGTGATCAGGCTCTGATGTCACAGAGATCCAGGTTCAAATCCCAGCTCTTAAAGCCCTGGAAATGCTATGTGACCTGGGCAAGGAACATCCCCTCTCTGAGCCTCAGTTCTCTCTTCTGTAAAACAGGGTGAACAACAGATTCTAATTTACAGCAAGTTGTGAGGCTTCCACGAGGGAACCCACGAATAGTGCTCAGCACAGAACAGTCAGCACCTACTAATGCCAGTAGTTATTGTTATCATAGCCTCCCCAGCACATGACTATAAAAAATGCTTGCTGCCGGCCTCGGCGCTTCCCCATCGAATCCTCTAAGCTTCAGAGGTAGCTGATGGACCCCCTCCCCAAGAAAGGAACAAGGGATAGGCGGGCTGTCCCCACCCCCCCATACCTTGGTGAGATGAGCATTGTACATTTCGGTGAGGAGCCTGCGTCCCTGTCCCACGCCGAACACTGAAAGACAGCCAGCCTTATCTCATACCTGGCACCCCTTCCTGTCCCCTTGGGAACCCGCACCCTCACCCCCACCCCTGCCATCAGAATACTCCCTTCTCCGATGCTATTAAAGCCAGCAAGAGGGCAAGATCTTCCACAGGGGGCAAGCAAGCTCCTCTGAATATACATCAAAATGTGGATTTCTGGGCCTCATCCATAGGTACTGAATCTGACTCAGATGTAGAGGGATTTAGGATCCTTAGCAAGGGGATTCTGATACACTTAAAAGAGATCACTGGCCCAGTCATACGACCTGTGCTCAAATCAGTGATGGCTCTGAGTATAACCTTTAACCTCTTTAGGCCACAAGCTCATCAGTAAAATGTAGGTAAAAATGATGTATGTCCCCGTGGGTGTTGTGCAGATTAAAGGAGGCAATTGGGCCAGGCACGGTGGCTCACGCCTGTAATCCCAGCACACTTTGGGAGGCCGAGGCAGGAGCATCGCTTGAGCCCAGGAGTTCAAGACTGGCTTGGGTAACATAGCAAGACTCTGTCTCTACAAAAAATTTAAAAATTATGTTGACTGGAAACTTTAAAAAAAAAAAGAAAAACTTTTAAAAACTAGCCTGGCTGGGCATGGTGGCTCATGCCTGTAATCCTAGCACTTTGAGAGGCCGAGGCGGGAGGATCACTAGAGCTTAGGAGTTTGAGACCAGCCTAAGAAAGAGTGAGACCCCCATCTCTACTAAAAATAGAAAAATTAGCCGGGCATCATAGTGTGCACCTGTAGTCCCAGCTACTCTGGAGGCTGAAGCAGGAGAATCACTTGAGCCCAGGAGTTCGAGGTTGCAGTGACCAATGATGCCACTGCACTCTAGCCTGGGCGACAGTGAGACCCTGTCTCTAAAAAAAAAAGGAGGCTATGCACAGGCAGGAAGCAGTCAGCACAAAAGAGGAGCCCAATGAACAGTAGCCATTGTGGCCACTTCCTGTCTTTCTTCTGGTCTGTTTCTCTCTCTTGCTGAAGGAGAGAATGACCCTGCATTCACTCTTTGAGAACAAGGAGAGGGGCATGAGGTCATGTCTGGTTGCCTATACCCCAGGAAGTGAGACAAGGGGACTCTGATTGTCACAGCTGGAAGATGTGGCTACCACCTGACACTGAGGACACAGTTGGTTCATGACTAGGGCTTTGTGTATCCAGCTCCAGCAACATCCAGACCCTGACCAGTAGGACTAGTAGTCAACAAGCCTGGCTGCCCCATAACACGATGATGGTTTCCCTCTCTGGGCCAGTGGCATTCACTAGCCATGTGACCTACGACAAGTAACCTATGTGCCTGGAGCCTTCCTTTCTTCATCCATAAAATTATCCACCTAATAAAGTTGTTGTGGTGAATAAGTGTGCGCAAAGGGCCTTGAAACACATGTAATATGTAGGAATCACTTGATCACAGTGGGCGATTGTGATGATTACCCTATGACTATCACCCTCTCACCAACCATCTCCCCAGCTGAGCAGACTTGGGGCAGGAATCAGGGGAGGAGGGCAGTGGTAGAAAGTGGGTGTCAGGCAAAAAGTATACTAGGCTCCTGGTAGTTCCCTGATCTTTTCCCAAGCCCATATCACTGCACCCCCAGCCTTACCACATCACCTACCAAGTACCCCAGAAGCCTGGGCATCCAGCCGGTGTCCCACACCAACCCTCAGACTGGTGAATGCTGGTCCACGTACTGAAAAAAAAAAGAACAAGGTCCATTTGCTCAATCTTTGGATTGCGTGATGACGTGATTCCTAGAATGGAGCCTCATGGAGCCCAAACTAGGATCAGGAGAGACTCTCAGGTTTCCCCACTATGGAATCTGGGGCCCTGAACCATTTCCTCAGTTCCCTGGGACCCAGAGAAAGGGCAACCCAAGATGCCTCTTACTCTGCTTACCATCAGTCTCCAAGTGACAGGCTTTCAGAGGATTGGGCAGACCCTGAGGATCAAGACCGTGGAGTCTCTGCCCAACTCTGCTGAAGGAGAGTACTGGTAAGAAAACAGAGCTCCCGGCTAGGCACAGTGGCTCAAACCTATTATAATCCCAACACTTTGGAAGAGCTGAGGGGGGAGGATTGCTTGAGGCCAGGAGTTCAAGATCAGCCTGGGCAACATAGCGAGATGCCATCTCTACAAAAGATTTAAAAATTGGCTGGGCGTGGTGGCACGTGCCTGTAGTCCCAGCTACTTGGGAGGCTGTGGCAGGAGGATTGCTTGAGCCCAGGAGTCCGAGATTGCAGTGGGCTATGATCATGCCACTGCACTCCAGCCTGGGTGACAAAGCAAGACCCTGTCTCTAGGGAAAAAAACAAAACAAAACAAAACAAAAATGGAGGCTCCTTAAGGTAGGACCTGGGTCTGTCTGTTCAGAGTTCTATCCCCAAAGCCCAGAACTCACTAGCTGCTCAGGAAATAACTATTGAAGGAATGAATGCAGGAATGGGCCAGAAGTGTGTATACTTCTACAGATCAGGAAGAATCTAGAGAAAAGTACAGGGTGGTTGAGAGCCTACTGAATCCAGACTATGTTACTTAATATCAATACTAAGCCTCAGTTTCCTCATTTGTGAAATCAGAATAGGACATATCTCGCAGGATTGTGGTAAAGAGTCAATGAGATCACACTTGGGAAAGCTGAACACAATGCCTAGTACAAAGCACATACTTCATACATTATACCTATTATTGTTAACTATAGGGAGTCACTGATGTCACCTGCTGGAGTTTTAAAGGTTTCTGATCAAGCCCCTAGCCTCCCTGACACATGCCTTAATCACATCTAATGACAGGGATGCATTGCCAGAACCAGTTCCACTATGGGGCACATTTGTTCACTAAAAAGCTGCCCTTTCCCAGAAACCCAAAACCCCTTCCTTATGATTTCTACCTAAAGGTCTCAAGTCCCACCTGGAGTCCCAGAATAGTAGAAGGGCCAGCAAACTACAGTACACAGGCCAAATCCTCAAGCTTGGTTATTTTTTTGTTTTTTATGGCCTGCAAATTAAGAAATGTTTTTTCCATTTTTCAATGGTTCAAAATAAATCAAGTCCCTCAGTATCCATGGGAGATTGATTGGTTCCAGGGTTACCCACAGATACTAAAATCCAAAGATGCTCAAATTCCTTATAGAAAAGGGTGTAGGGCTGGGCGCAGTAGCTCATGCCTGTAATCCTAGCACTCTGGGAGGCCGAGGTGGGTGGATCGTTTGAGCTCAGGAGTTCGAGACCAGCCTGAGCAAGAGTGAGACCCTGTCTCTACTAAAAATAGAAAGAAATTAGCTGGAAAACTAAAAATATATATAGAAAAAAATTAGCCGGCCATGGTGGCGCACGCCTGCAGTCCCAGCTACTCGGGAGGCTGAGGCAGGAGGATTGCTTGAGCCCAGGAGTTTGAGGTTGCTGTGAGCTAGGCTGATGCCATGGCACTCTAGCCAGGGCAACAGAGTGAGACTGTCTCAAAAAAAAAAAAAAAAAAAAAAGAAAAACACACACACAAAAAAAATGGTGTAGTATTTGCATATAACCATCCTCCCAAATACATTATTTTTTAAAACCTTTTTTTTTAAGAGAAAGGGTCTTGCTCTGTCCCCCAGGCTGGAGTGCAGTGTGCAGTGGCATGATCCTAACTTGTAACCTCGAACTCCTGGCCTTGAGCAATCCTCCCACTTTGGCCTCCCAAAATGCTGGGATTACAGACATGAGCCATCGGGCCTCTGCCATATACTTTAAATCATCTCTAGATTACATATAATACCTAAGACATATGCCTACACATCACTTCATTTGTGTGGATTCAATGTAGTATTCCATGCATGGCAAATTCAAGTTTTGCGTTTTGGAACTTTGCATTTTTTTTTTTTAATTTACCAATCCTAGTGTTACAGCTCTTTTAGAATTTGTCTGAAAGGTTTTCCTGTCCCCACCGGAAGACCGCACCCCCCCAAAAATTTACCAATCCTTTCTTTAACTGCAGAAGATTTTTCTTAAATGAATATTTAAATCCATCGTTGGTTGAATCCACGGATGCAGAACCCATGGATAAAGAGGGCCAACTATACTTTGTGACATGTGAAAATTATACAAAACTCAAGTGTCAGTGTTCATAAACAAAGTCTTATTGAAACACAGCCAGGGCCAGGCGCGGTGGCTCACGCCTGTAATCCTAGCACTCTGGGAGGCCAAGGTGGGAGGATCGCTCAAGGTCAGGAGTTCAAGACCAGCCTCAGCAAGAGCAAGACCCCGTCTCTACTAAAAATAGAAAGAAATTAGCTGGACAACTAAAAACATATAGAAAAAATTATCCAGGCATGGTGGTACATGCCTGTAATCCCAGCTACTTGGGAGGCTGAGGCAGAAGGATCACTTGAGCACAGGAGTTTGAGGTTGCTGTGAGCTAGGCTGATGTCACGGTACTCTAGCCCGGGCAACAGAGGGAGACTCTGTCTCAAAAAAAAAAAAAAAAAAACACAAACACAGCCAGGCTCATTCTTTTTGATATTGTCTATAGCTATTATGCACTACAATGGCAGAGTTGAGCAGTCGCAACAGAAACTGCATGGCCTGCAAAGCATAAAATATTTAAAACCTGGCTCTTTTCAGGAAAGTCTGCCATTCCCTGCTCTAATATTAATACTTCATTCCCATTCTGGACCTCTAAGGGCTTGGCACTGAAGTCTGAGTGCTAAGACACTGACTCTACTCGGGATTTCCTGGGAAGTGACATACAGGATCCTGCTTGAATCTGCCTTACCCAGTGGATGGCTGGTGAGGGTCGGCACACTGGTGGCTGTGAGGGTCAGCTCCTTCTTTTCACTGCCTTCCATGGGGCCCAGCAAGAACCGAACACGCTGTTCAGGGGCAGGAGGCTTCCCAGCATTGAGACCTAAACACACACAAGTAAAGGATATCTTGTCAATTCTGTCCCAACACCAGGGAGGCAGAGGTGGGCAGGGAAGTATGATGATGTAAAACAGAGGTCCCCAAACTTTTTGGCACCAGGGATCATTTCATGGAAGACAATTTTTCCAAGGATGGGGTTTGGGGGACGGGGAGGGCGCAGTTCAGGCGGTGATACCATACGATGGGGATGGGGAGCGGGTGTAAATACAGATGAAGCTTTGCTCCCTCTCCCGCCGCTCACCTCCTGTTGTGCGCCCCGCCCCCACCCTGTTCCTAAGTTTCATGGAAGACAATTTTTCCACGGGACGGAGGAAGCGGGGAGCGCGGGATCGGGGGGTGGGGGTGCTCTGTGGTAATGGACTGGTATGGATCCGCGGCCCAGGGGTTGGGGACCGCAGATGTAGAAGGCTGATGAGAAACCCATGGTGTAGAAAACAGAATAGCTGTAGTTAAGAAACAGACTTGGGTTCAAATCCTAACTCCACGACTTATCAACCTTATGACAACAGACAATAATGATTCAGTTTCCCCTAGGGGAAAATGAGAAGTAATGAAACATACAGGTCAGACCGTAAGGAAAGCGCTTGTCCAGGCGCACAGGTAACGTGACTTTATTTTGCTGGAAGAACCAGAAGCGGAGATCGACTTCCAGGAGCATGGGAGCGGGATCGTGGGTCTGGTTCCAGGCACTTACCCTTCAGAAGCTGCAGCTCCATGGTATCCCGCAGGTGCTTCCATTTTAGCCCCGGGGGCTTATAGGCAGCGAAAAGCCCATGAAGCCGTGCCAGGCGGGCGGACGCCATATCTCAAGCCCCCGGCCGCGGTTCGCGGAAAAACGAGGATCTGGACGGAAGTGCCGTACGGCCCCGCCCCTAAATGGGCGCCACCATGTTCCACAGCCGGAAGTGGTTCATTTCTTACTGTCCTCGGGGAAAACGTGATGGGGGAAGGAACTAGGGGCAGGCGGTGAACCGCAAAGCTGGTGGGGTTGCCTCTCCTGTGGGGGACTCTTTTTGGGGGTGAGGTGAAATGGGGAGAGTCTTGCATCGGTGGAGGCAGGTGGTCTACAGGTCGCGTGGGTTTCCTTCACATACTTAGCAGTAGGACCCGTTAGTGCCGGTGCTACGGTGCTTCTCGTCGAAAGGCCATAACGCATCAGAATCGAGTTTTTTTTTTCTTCTCTGGTGCTCCGTCGCCAGAGAAACTTAGGGCGTCGGACTTACCCCGCCCGTCCTCCGGCGGACGTCCGCTGCCATGGCGACCCTACTGCGCCGAGCCCTGCGTCCACTAGGCCGGCTCCCCGGCGGTCCCTGGCCTGCGGCAGGCAAGTGGCGCCGGGTCCCAGGCGTAGGCGGGGAGGAGCCTGAGGGCACCCAGCTCTTCTGATTTGGGCCTTTTTCTTGCCCCGCAGATGTGCCTCTCCGGGCCGGGAGCCATGGCGCTGGCCTGTTGTACCCGGACCACATCCCCACCTCCCCGCTGCAGAAGGCGCTGCTGGCCGCCGGCTCTGCTGGAATGGCGCTCTACGACCCCTATCGCCATGGTAAGGCCTCTAGCGCTCGGCACTCCGGTGGGGTTGCTAGGAGTCGCGGCGCGTCCTTGTCTTAGAAGGCTGGGCAGGTCACGATCTCCAAAGCCTCTGTTTTCCTATGAGTAACCGGAGAATAGGTACTGTCAACGGAAAAAAATCCAGACTCTGTAAAATAATTATATATATATATATTTTTTGGTTTGTTTGTTTTGGAGACAGAGTCTCCTCGCTCTTTTGCCCTGGCTAGAGTGCCATGGCATCAGCCTAGATCACAGCAACCTCAAACTCCTGACCTTGAGTGATCCTCCCGCCTCGGCCTCCCAGAGTGCTAGGATTACAGGTATAAGCTACTGAGCCAGGCCTGCAAAATAATTTTAACGAGATTTATTCTGAGCCATATTTGAGGACCATGACCCAGAGCCATGCCCAAGAGGCCTTGAGCAAGTGGACTCGCTGTGGCTGGCTTACAGTTTGGTTTTGTACATTTCAGGGAGACAGGGTGTACAGGTAAAATCATAAATCAATACGTGGGAGGCATACATTGGTTTGGCCCGAAAAGGTGGGGGTTAAAGACATGAAGTTTTGTCTAAAGGCTTGGAATGTTTTAACATAGTTGCTGTTTATCAGAGATAAGCCACAGGACATATCTGTTATGTAAATTGAGGACCTGTAGGTTTGTCTTGCATACCCTTAGGCCTGTTAATGGGTTACAAAGGATGTCCCCAAGAAGGGAGGGGGACATGATAAGGCCTGTCTGACCTTCTTCCTCCTGGCAGGCATTTAGTTTTAGGATATTCCTTTGGCCACGAGGGGGTCCATTTGGTCCATTTAGTCGGGCGGGGGGGGGGGGGGGGGAGGGGGTGAGCCTTGAAATTTTATTTTAGTTCGCAGTACACAAACCTGGCTGCACCTGGTAATCCCCAGAACGTTTATAAAAACGCAGATGTCTGGGTCCCACCTAAACTCACTAAATCGGAATCTGCAGGATGAAGGAAGGGGGGAGGGGGGAAAGGTGCATGGAATCTGAACGTCTGCCTTTTTAAACTACTTCCCGGAACATTTTCTCATCCAGCCATATTGAGATGTCTGAACTAATAAATAGATGAATTATAAACATCCATCAAATTATAACATCCCACTAGAAAGTAAACTTTCAAGCACCATAACTGCCTTGTTCCACTGTATGTGCAGCTTATTAGATAGTGCCTGGCACGTAGTAAATGTTCAATAAATATTTGCAGAATGTATGACTATAACATCTTAGGATTCTACAGTGCTTTTACTATCCTTCCCAGAATTTTTTTTTTTCAGCATATTATGGGGGTACAAAAGTTTAGGTTATGTATATTGCCTTTGCCCCCCCTAATCAGAGCTTCAAGCGTGTCCATCCCCTAGACGTTGAGCATTGCACTCATTATGTATGTCTACACCCATCCCTTGCCCCCCCAACATCTGCCTGACACCTGATTAATGTTATTCCTAAATGTGCTCTTAGGTGATGATCAGTGAAACCAATTTGATGTTGAGTACATGTGGTGCTTATTTTTCCATTCTTGGGATACTTCACTTAGTAGAATTGGTTCTAGCTCTATCCAGGAAAATACAAGAGGTGCTGGTGCTATATCACCATTGTTTCTTACAGCTGAGTAGTACTCCATGGTATACATATACCACATTTTATTAATCTACTCATTTTTTTTTTTTTTTTTTTTGAGACAGAGTCTGACTCTGTTGCCTGGGCTAGAATGCTGTGGCATCAGCCTAGCTCACAGCAACCTCAAACTCCTAGGCTCAAGCCATCCTCCTGCCTCAGCCTCCCGAGTAGCTGGGACTACAGGCATGCGCCACCATGCCTGGCTAATTTTTTCTATGTATATTTTTAGCTGTCCAAATAATTTCTTTCTAGTTTTAGTAGAAATGGGGTCTCACTCTTGCTTAGGCTGGTCTTAAACTCCTGACCTTCAGCGATGCTCCTGCCTCGGCCTCCCAGAGTGCTAGGATTACAGGCGTGAGCCACCGCGCCCAGCCCTCCACTCATGTATTGATGGGCACTTGCTTCCCAGAATTTTTAAGTTGTTGGAAGTACTACTGCTCCTACTAATAAAAACAATAATGCTAACTGCTCATTTGGCGCTTATTTTGGCTGTTCACTGTGCTAAGTGTTTGATATCCATGATATTTTTGATTTTTCATATTAACCGTATAGGAAAGGGTTATCTGCACCTCACCAATTAGGACACTGAGGCTTAGAAATACGAAGCAGTTTGCACAAGGTCACCTAGATAGTGAATGTGCCTGGGCTCAAACCCAGTACTCTCTGAAGCCAAAGCCTGTACCAATCAATGGAGACATGACACTCTGTTGTGCTAATGGATGTGAAAGTGATTTGTAAACTCTTCAGAGTACTGTGCTATCCCACTCCAGTAGATTAATAACACTAGTAACAACTATAGATATGTACATTGAGCCCTTGCTATGTGCTGGGTGACTTGCTAAGTGCTTAGCATAAGTCCTTATAAGTAAGCAGTAGATATTATCCTCATTTTACCATGTAGGCTCAGACCAGGTAAGGTAATTTACCTAAGATCATATCCCCCATTTGTGCCCATTTCTGTCCTTTCAGACATGGTTGCAGTTCTAGGGGAGACCACAGGACACCGTACCCTGAAGGTCCTCAGGGACCAGATGAGGAAGGATCCAGAGGGTGCCCGGATCCTACAGTAGGTCCCAGCTCTGCATGGGGGATTGGGAGCATTCTCTAGGGATTCTGACCTCTCTAGAATCACATTGTGTCAGTTCTGTTCCTCTGTGGAGCTCTTCTTGATACCCTGGCCATGGATGGTAGCAAGGGCAGGACACTGCTCAACTGTAGGGATGCCATTTATATATATGTCTATACACTATGATGACCTCTGGGTTATGCGGTGTGGTGGCCTCAGCCTAGTTTCCACTACAGAGCTCTATGCCTTCATTAAGGTCCTATAACATGTACTAGCTGTACCCCACCCCTGCCCCGACATTACATTTTGTAAGTACCCTGATCACATCTGAGGCCTGCCTTCGTGCCTAGATTGTACTCCTGCAAGCAGGAACTATGTCTTGATTTGTCATAGTCTCCTCTCTCCTTGACACTGGCTTAGCCAGTTGTAGATGTTCCATTAGGGCTATGGCCACACGGCTGTTCTGTTGTACCCCCTGCCCCAGCTTGTTTTAGTTGAACCTTTCACTTGCCTTTGCCAACACCCTCCCAATACCCAAATCCTGTCTTTCAGGGAGCGTCCTCGGATCTCACTGTCCACCCTCGACCTGGGCAAGCTCCAGAGCCTGCCTGAAGGCTCTCTGGGCCGTGAATATCTTCGTTTCCTTGATGAGAATGTGAGTTTCCAGCTTCTGTGCATCTGGCAGTTACCAGAAAGAGCAAAAGAATGGCACAGGAGTGACATCCTGAGTAAGGACGTGTCCTGAGCTGCCACCATGGGCAAGACTGCTTTTCAGTCTTGTGCCAAGGCTTTGTCATTTTCTATGGGACAGGCAAATGGGCTGGGAACATCACTCCAAATGATAATACTGGCCAGTGTTTATTCACCTCTCTCTGCATGCCAGATGCCAGGCTCATTCGTGATCTCGCTGAATCCTCCCAACAACCCTGCCAAATAAGTTCTACTATTATCCTTTTTTTTTTTTTTTTGAGACGGAGTCTCACTCTATTGCCTGGGGTAGAGTGTAGTACCATCATTGTAGCTCACTGCAACCTCAAACTGCTGGGCTCAAGTGATTCTTCTGCCTCAGCTGGGCCAATTTTTTCTATTTTTTGTAGAGACAGGGTCTTGCTCTTGTTCAGGCTGGTCTCAAACTCCTGGCCTCAAGCAATCTTCCCGTCTGAGCCTACTAGAATGCTAGGATTATAGGTGTGAGCCACTGAGCTCAGCCTATTATCCTCTTTTAATAGATGAGGAAACAGAGGGTCAGAGCCGTTAAGCAATTTGCTAATTTCACTAAGCCAGTATTAATGGAGACAGTATTCAACTTTAGATCTTGCTCTTAATTGGTGTACTATATTCTCTTGTTCTAGGTACATTGTTTTCCCTAGGGTATGACAAATAATTGCATGCTCTAGCCCCAGGCAGGGAGGACAGGGGTGGTGGTGGCTGGGGGAGGGGGAAGGTGTTCCTAGCTACTAAAGAACTCATTCATTTATTCAGCCTCTGCCACATGCCATCCCCTGTTGTGTGTGCCGGGTATATAATGGTGAACTAGACAGCTAAGGTGGTTGCCCTCCTGGGGCTTATATTCTTGTTGGAAAGACAGACAATAAAGTAGTAAAAAAATTTTTCATATAAAAATTTAGGTAAAATATTTATTGAGTACTTAGAATGTACCCAGCACTGTTCTCAACAATCTAGGTTACAGTGGACAAAACCAGCAAAAAGCCTGCCTTTGTGGAGCTTATATCCTAGCAGCTGGCTGCTGTGAAGAAAAGTTAGTGTAAAAGAGGACACCTTTAATGTGGGGGAAGGTGCAGCCACCTGTGACAGGGTGTAAGAGGAGATCCCTTGAGGAGACTTGGAAGATGAAGAGGAGCCTGCCCTTTTGAGAGCTGGAGAAGAGCATTCTGAGGACAGGGAACAACAAGTGCAAAGGCTCTCTGTGTTTAAGAACAGGAAAGTTGACCAGTGTGGCTGTAGAGGAACAAGTGGGGTGGGAGGTCAGCTGGGGTTGGGCCTGCACGCCACTAGAAAAGGACTTTGTATTCTTTTTTTTTTTTTTTTGAGACAGAGTCTTGCTCTGTTGCCCGGGCTAGAGTGAGTACCGTGGCGTCAGCCCAGCTCATAGCAACCTCAAACTCCTGGGCTCAAGTGATCCTACTGCCTCAGCCTCCCGAGTAGCTGGGGCTACAGACATGCGCCACCATGCCCGGCTAATTTTTTCTATATATATATTTTTAGTTGGCCAGATAATTTCTTTCTATTTTTAGTAGAGACGGGCTCTCGCTCTTGCTCAGGCTGGTCTCGAACTCCTGACCTCGAGCGATCCACCCGCCTCGGCCTCCTAGAGTGCTAGGATTACAGGCATGAGCCACCGCACCCGGCCAGGACTTTGTATTTTGTAGTAGGTGCAACAGGAAACCACTGGAAAGTTTTGAGCAGGATAGGAATATGACTTGATTTATAAAGGACCTTAGAGTACAGTTGGCTCACCTTCCCTGTCTCTACCCCATTCTCGTCCCTAACACAGAAACATTCTATCAAAGCATTTCTGCCAAGTGGCTCTCCCGTCCAGCTGCCAGAGCTCCCAGGCTGGAGGAGGTGAAGGAGTCACAAAAGCTTGCTTTAGAACAGTTTCTCAGCCTTGGCAGTATTGATGTTAGGGCTGGATCACTCTGTCGTTGGGGCTGTCCTGTGCATAGTAGGATGTTTAGCAGCATCTCTGGCTTCTACTCACTAGATGCGAGTAGCATTCCTCCAAGTTGTGACAACTGCAAATGTTTCCAGGCATTGCAGATGTCCCTTGGTGAACAGTTGAGAATCACTGCTTTAGAAGGTTATTGTCCCTGAGACAATAATCTGTTCTTCACACTGTCCTGCACTGTTGCCTTGGCAGGGCAACCACTTGCCCTGTTTTACATTATCTCCCTCAGATTTCAGCAGGATGCAAGTTATTTCATCAATGGGAAACTCACCAGGTTGACCTGTCCCAGGTGCCACCCAGGGAGGCACAGCCTTCTGAAGTCCCCAGAACCTTTATTCCTGTTGTGGAGGGGAAGAGGTAGCAGGGATGGAACGGACCATCCTGGGCATCTTGCCAAGCCACAGCCCTACTTGTGTGACAGGCCTGGAGATTGTGACACTTCTAGAGCAGAGAAAACAGCAGCCCACAGATGGTAAAGGAGCACCTTTGTCCCAATAGAAATTTAGATAAAGGTTCCAGGTGAGGCCACCCTCCCTTAGGTTGAGATTGGTAAGGGGTGTGGTCATGGTGTAGCATCGGGGTTATAGTCATGGCCTCTGGAGATAGGAGGAGCCTGAGTTAGAATCTTTGCCTCTTTTAGCTGGATGTGGGCATGTGCCTGTCAACCCAGCTACTCCTCAGGGGCTGTAACCACACCACTGTACTCCAGCCCGGGGGGCGGGGGGTGGGCAGCAGAGTGAGACCCTGTCTCTAAAAAAAAAAGGAAAAAATATCCTGCCTCTTCCCAGGTTTAGGACCCTACTAGACAAGTCCTTCTACCTCTTTGAGCCTTGGATTCCTTATCTGAAGTAAAAGGACCTAATCTTTATCTTCCAGGGCTCTTGATAATGAATGTTAAGGCTACTGGCTCTGCAATCCAGCAGACTTTGTTTCAAATCCTGACTCAGCCACTTTATTAGCTATGCAGTCTTGGAAAAATTACTTTACCTCTCTGAGCCTTGTTTTTCTTACGTATGTCTGAGCCTAATAACAGTATTTACCTCCCAGATTGTTGTGAGGATGGAATATAATATCTGTAAAGGAAATATTGCTGTTCAGGCACATAGTCAATACTCTGTGATCACCTTCAGCTTCACACAGCAAGTAAAACTGCAGAGGAAATTAGGTCCTGGGACCCATCGAGGTCACATGTGGACACAGACTGAGCAGGCAGCCCTAAAGCAATGAGGACATCAGGTGTCTCAGCTTTTGGACAGGCTGAGGCCATGGTTTGGGAACAGAAAG
Organism: Lemur catta; assembly: GCF_020740605.2. Taxonomy (NCBI): domain Eukaryota; kingdom Metazoa; phylum Chordata; class Mammalia; order Primates; family Lemuridae; genus Lemur; species Lemur catta. The sequence goes on along the minus strand of NC_059137.1, from coordinate 7,309,315 downwards.
ACCAGGCTGTCCCTGCCTGTGTGGGTGCTGCTGAAGACCCAGAGAGACAGTAGCGGGGTAAGAGGAGGATAGTTGATGTCCCTACCTGGAATCATAAAAGTGCCCAGGGCTGGCCTTTTACTTGTGCATGCAGGAAAGGTTTATTCATCCAGGCACTCTTTGGCATTCACATGTCTCTTGGTGAGCATGTTGAGAATCACTGCTTTAGAAGGTTATTGTCCCTGGGACAATAATCTTTTCCTCACACTCTCCTGCATCGTTGCCTTGGCAGGGCAACCACCTGCCCTATTTTACATTATCTCCCTCAGATTTCACTAGGATGCAAGTTATTTCATCAGTGGGAAACTCACCTGGGTGACCAGTCCCAAGTGCCACCCAGACATTTGCAATGCCTGGAGAACAGTGAGCAAAGCAGAGCCAGCCCTGCCCTCCTACAGCTGACAGGCTGTTGTAACGCTGTCCATAGAAATAGAATGTGAGTCACATAAGTAATTTAAAATTTTCTACTAACTACTTTAATAAAAGCAAAAGGAAACAGGTGGAATTAATTTTAGTAATACATTGTGTTTAGTCCAGTATATCTAAAATATTATCATCACAACAAGTAATCAATATTTTAAAATTGGGTTTTCACATTCTTTTTTTCACGTAAATCTTTGAAATCTGGTGTATGTATTACACATACAATACATCTCAGTCGGAACTTGTTACCTTTCAAGGCTCAATGGCCACATGTGGCAAGTGGCTGCTCTAAAGGACAGCACAGGTCTGGGCGACAGTAACAACCACATGCAGTTAGCATGAAGGTATAGTCTTTTTAGTGCCACACGATGCTGCAACAGACTGTAACATGGACCCATTCGGTCAACAGGTGCGAAGTCCCCTTCCTGTGGGGCAGGGGACACTTAAACCAGGTTATGAAAGATAATTAGGAATTATTAGGATGAAGATGGGGGTGGTGGGAGAGGGTACCCTAGGCTAGGATCAGGGGCCTTGGGGCTCCTTTTTAAATTTTTAATTGTGGTAAATAAAATACATAATATAAGATTTGCCATATTAATTGTTTTAAATACACAGTTCATTAGTATTAGGTATATTCACATTGTTGTGCAGATCTTTTCATCTTGCAAAACTTGAAACTCTATACCCATTAAATAATTCCTCTTTCCTTCCCTCCCTACTAGGGGCTTCTTTGCCATTCCAACAGGCCACACACGTTTGAGTTGGGATAAGCTGGGGGGGGGGGGGTGCCAGTCCCACCATATTGCCTGCCCGAGGCCTCCCCAGCAGGCAGGTGTGGACAGAAACCAAGTCCCAGGGTCTTCTCATGGTGTATGAGCTTGGTGGGTGTGGTGACAGAGTCCAAGAGAGGCTGCTAATTGGGCCCTGGGACTGGTTGGAGAGGTGTCTAAGGGAGGTTCATGGTTGTCAGAGGGTCTCTCCAGACACCCGAGCACCCACCCGCTTTGTGGACGATGAGGAGCTTGCCTACGTGATTCAGCGATACCGGGAGGTGCACGACATGCTCCACACGCTGCTCGGAATGCCCACCAACATCCTGGGTGAGTGCCCCCAACCCAGCAGCCTTGAGAACAGTGTATGGGCAGGGAAGTCCAGCCAGCCTGTCTCCCCGGGGTGGCTTCAGGACCAGGGCAGGACTCACCTATCTCAGCTACCCTCCCCCATCAGCTGGCTTGGTGCCTCTTTGTCTGCTGTAGCCAAACATCTTGATAGCATCTTGCCACTGCCCCTTAATGGCTCCTACACTGATGTTGCAGCGTCTAAACACCAGGGCTCCCGGCCTCATTTTGGTCTTTAGCTGCCTCCCTGCTCTGAAACCTCAGCAATTCCCTGAGGCCAGTGGGCACCATCCTGGGCTCCTCAGCCTGGCTTTTGGGGTCCTCTGCATTCTGACCCCAAGCTTCCTTTCCAGCCTTTATTTCTTTCTGCTGGCTTTCGGACCTTCTCCTCCACCCCAAGGAGAGTGCTCAGGGCCCAACACAGGCCAGGACTGGGTACAGCCGATTCCTGGTAGAGATTACAGGGGAACAGATGCCTCTCTGTGCCCTACTATGGGCACCACCGGCCTCTCCTTTAGGCACCTGTTGACCTCCCACTCCATCCCTCACTCCCAGGGGAGATCGTGGTGAAATGGTTTGAGGCTGTCCAGACTGGCCTGCCCATGTGCATCCTCGGTGCACTCTTTGGACCCATCCGACTCAGTGCTCGGTAAGTTTTCAAGTGGTGGAGGATGGAGGAAGAACTCAGTGGGGCCAGGGCTCCCAGAAATGGGAGGAGCACACAGGCCCCTGAGCAGCCCTCATGATAGTCCATGAAACAAGGGTAAGAAAAATGGAGCAGAGAAGGGAAACTGGCCCAGGCTGGTGTCTTCAGGGCACAAATACAGCCTGGACATTTCCTAGGACCCCAGGGTCTTTTGAGCCAGGCCTCAGTGCCAGTTCAGAATGATGGGAGTCAGTGGGAAAGCAAGTTGGTATGAAATTGTGGAGTTAGGTAGTCCTTGATTTAAACCTGAGCTTTGGTGTGTTCAAGATACGTGGCTTTGGGCATGAGATTTTACCTCACCAAGCTTCTGTTGCCTCATCTGAGAAGCAGGGATAATAACTTCCTCCTTAGATCTGCGTGAGAATTAACTGAGAAAATGCACAACATGTACTGAGCACATAGAGTGCCTGGCCCTCCGGGACCTTCTGTTTTCTTTTTCATCTGCTGCCCCACAGAACCCTGCAAGTGCTGGTCTCAGAGCTGATCCCCTGGGCAGTTCAGAATGGGCGAAGAGCACCAAGTGTCCTCAACGTGTACTACGAGCGGCGCTGGGATCAGCCCCTGGGGGCTCTGCGGGAGGAACTGGGCATCACAGCTCCACCCATGCACATCCAGGGCATGGCCTAGGCCCTGAGCTGCTGAGCCAGGTGGGCCTGGCCTGCCTTCCCCATCCCCTGCTTCCCTTGGGGACAAAGGGCTCTCTTGCCACTACCTTTGTTCTTTTTCTTTGAACACTGACCCTTGAATATCATTTATCTTAATTTGTCATAAACCGCTGCTGTGTGACCTTGAGGACCAACCCTGAAGGGAGCAGGCAGTACAGTGGGGCTCCCAGAGGAGCCAAGATCTGTCCAAAGAGAACCACGTTGAACACCTATCAGCTCTCTGGGCTTGTGCTAGAATGTCTATAACTCCTGTTCTGGACTGCCCTCCTCTAGCCAGGGTTTTCTGGGGGCAGGCTGAGTGTCCTTGCAAGGGTAAGGGCTACACCCAATTCCAAAGGCCTGAGAAGAGAGAGAGGAAGAGGCAAGTCTGCTATCTGAATAAAGGCTCTATCAGGTCAAGTGTCTGCTTGTCTTCCCTTGGCCCAGTGATGCCCAAGATTTTGGCAGCCTTGGGTCTTCCTAGCACTGAGGACAGAAATTCCCCTCCCAGCCTGAGCTTTAGCTGTTTGTCCACTGTCCTCTATAGAGATGGGGTCTCAACTGTGTGGCCAAGGCTGGTCTTGAACTCCTGGCCTCAAGTGATCCTCCTGCCTCAGCCTCCCAAAGTGCTGAGATTACAGGCATGAGCCACCACGCCCGGCCTCCCTTCCCCTTTCTGACCCCCAGTTTCATCCTCAGTAAAACGGGAATGCAAACAGGACTCACCTCCTAGGGTTACTTGGGGGGTTTCCTGAGGTGACATTCAGAAAAAGAGCCTCTGAGAAAGGGCCCAGAGAGTAGGAGCTATTTTATTTTCACTGTGGTCACAGGCACAAAGGGAAAGTGTGAGGCTGCAGTTCATTTTGTAGTGGCAAACAAATTTTCCTTGTGTCAGAGCCAAGGAGTGAGGACAGGCAGGATGACAAGTATCATTGGAAGAGTGGGTGTCCCTGTCTTGAGATTTAGAACCAGAAAAACTTCTAAGATGGCAGAGCCTTTAGAGTTGTTTGGGGCCAACTCTTCATTGTGTAATGTCAATGGAAGAAAAGCTAAACTCTAAAATAATTTTAAAGAGATTTATTCTGAGCCAAATTTGAGGACCATGACCCAGAGCCACGCCCATGAAGCCTTGAGCAAGTGGACTCGGTGTGGCTGGGTTATAGTTTGGTTTTATACATTTCAGGGAGACAGGAGTTATAGGGAAAGTCATAAATCAACATGTGGGAGGCATACATTGGTTTGGCTCGAAAGGTGGGCCATCTCGAAGGGGGAGGGGGCTTACAGGTTATAGGTGGGTTTGAAGATTCTTTGGCTTGTAATTGGTTGAAGATATGAATCTTTGTCTAAAGGCTTGGAATGTTTCAATATAAGGAGCTGTTTATCAGAGATAAGCCACCAGACATACATTTGTTGTGTAAATTGAGGACCTGTAGGTTTGTCTTGCATACCCTTAGGCCTGTTAATGGATTACAAAGGATGTCCCCAAGAATGGAGGGGGGCATGATAAGGCACGTCTCACCTCCTTCCTCCTGGCAGGCAATTTAGTTTTAGGATATTCCTTTGGCTACGAGGGGGTCCATTCAGTCAGCCTGGAGGGGGGAGGTGAGCCTTAAAATTTTATTTTAGTTCACAGTAGATAGGTGAACTAAGGCCTAGAGGTAGGCAAAGAATTGCCTGGAATACCTAGAACACAGGTCACAAGGCCCCTGGTTGGTTTACCTATGCCTCAGTTTCCTTATCTATAACAATGGGTGCAGCTTATTTACAGCGGTACTATGTGCCAAGCAGTGAGTGCTAAGTACTCAAGATGCATCATCACCTTGACATCTCAAGGTTGCCACTAGAGGAGGGAGGTGGTACCATTACTTGTGTCTTACTAATGAGGCAATGGGAGCAGAGCTGGAGTTGTCTGAATATCTGCCCAGCAGGGCCACACCAGGGCCCCAACCATCCTGGCGGCCACCGCATCCAGTTCAGTGCTCCCAGTGGCAGAGGGAGGATGTGGAAGGCTGGAGGTCTACCTCAAAACCACAGACTTGGCCCTGCATGGTGGCTCACACCTGTGATCCTAGCACTTTGGGAGGCTGAGGCAGGAATATTGCTTGAGCCCAGGAGTTTGAGGTTACAGTGAGCTATGATGATGCCACTGCACCCTATATGGGGTGACAGAGGAAGACTCTGTCTCCAAAAAAAAAAAACCCCACAAAAAACAAACCACAGCCCTTTCAAGAGGAAAGCCTGGTTCTGAGCTGGAATTTCTGTAGGAAAAAGGGGCTGGGGGAGAGTTCCCTGTACCTCATCAATCTTTGCAGGATAGTCCACCTTTCCAGACCTCCTGCTAGCTGTTTGCACAGCTTCCCAAGGTCCCAGGCACCCCCACCAGAGCTCATTAAAGTCAACAGTGCCAAGGTGGCAGGAGGAGGGCAGACTCTCAGATGGTTGCCTCTGCCCAGCCAGGTGACTCACTTGCTCTAGCCAGGCCTGGACGACCCTGGGCCTTTATAGCACTTGTGAGATGGATACGGCATTAGGATGATCTGGAATGGAGGCATAGGGTGGCATTTGTGTCACCAGCTCATAATTGGAGAAAAATTGTACTGGCAATAGCTACAACTTACTGAGTTCTTACAATAGCCCATGAGGCCTTGCCAACTTCTGCCTAGGAACGTCTGTTCTCCCATCTCAATAAATCATGTGTGCCTTCATCGAGCTTCTTGAACACATCAGGCTTCTTCCCACCTTTGGGAACAGCACTCTGTCCCCAGGTTGTTGCATGGTCAGCTCCTTGTCACATCTGCTCAAATGGCACTTCAGAGACGCCTTCCCTGACCATGCCACTGAAGCAGTCGCCTTCTCCTTCCATGCCAGCACCTTATTTTCTTTAGAGCACTTACCACTCTGAAATTACCTTATTGGTTCATTTATTTACAAGTTCCATGTTTGCCCCGGAAGAGCAGGGACCTTGTTCTTTACTGCTGTGAACAGTGCTTGGCACACAGTAGGGGAGGCCGAGCCCCGTGCTGAGCACCCTACATGCAAAATCTCATTCGGTCCCCATAACAGCCCTATGGAGTAAAGGCTGATGGTAGTGAAGACCCTGGGTCACAGCTGGGCCATGGTGGAGCCTGTCCTGGGACACACAGGTCTTGAGTTCTCTCCCAGTAGCCAAGGGAAAGCCCCCTTTCCCGTCTGCCTGATAAAAACCGTATGTAGCTGACTCCAGAACAATGTTTGGGGGCAGAGGCTCCAAAGGCAGACAGACCTGGTCCTGCCAGTGACCAGCTCTGCACCCTTGCAGTAGTCACATCACCCTTGGAGCCTGTTTTCTCAGCTGTAAAATGGGGAGAGAAGTATACCTACCCCCAGCAGGACCGTTGTGAGGCTCTGTAAAGTCAGGCATGGTCAGTACTTATTAGCATATTGTAAGCACTTAGGAAATGGAAGCTGTCATTTGCCAGGAAGGCCCTTCAAGGCCTCTGAAGTCACCATGTACAAAGTCAGGCCGGGCGCGGTGGCTCACGCTTGTAATCCTAGCACTCTGGGAGGCTGAGTCGGGTGGATTGCTTGAGCTCAGGAGTTTGAGACCAGCCTGAGCAAGAGCGAGACCCCGTCTCTACTAAAAATAGAAATTATCTGGCCAACTAAAAATATATATATAGAAAAAATTAGCCGGGCATGGTTGCTCATGCCTGTAGTCCCAGCTACTCGGGAGGCTGAGGCAGTAGGATTGCTTAAGCCCAGGAGTTTGAGGTTGCTGTGAGCTAGGCTGATGCCACGGCACTCACTCTAGCCTGGGCAACAAAGCGAGACCCTGTCTCAAAAAAAAAAAAAAAAAAACAAAGTCAAGCCAGAGGTATTTTATTTTGCACACACCCAGAATGGGAGGACTTCCATAGCTTAGAAGGTCCTAATGCCAAATGGAACTAAATATCGAAGGGGTAAGCACCTACTGTGTGCCAGAGGCCAGACCAATTCAGTGCCCTGGAGAGCCTGAACTCCTTCACGTTTCCAGTGAGTCTGGAGGTCGCAGGATTGATGTTAGTTCCCTAATGCAGTGTGGACAGAGGTCATGACAATGGAAAGGAGCGCCACTCTTGAGGTCAGCCTAAGCTTGGCCTGTCCCACGAATGACAGGACTCAGTCCCTGACCTTCATAAGAACCCCCAATGGCTCTTCATTACCCCTGGGACAAACAGCACAGCCTGGCACACAAAAGCTTTTCCAATCACTTTTCCCACCATATGGCCCTCCCTTCCCAATGTAACGTCCAAGCCCACTAGTCTTTGATCATTTGACAGATATCTTCTGAGTGTTTGCTGAATGCAGATGCTGGGGGTTCAGCAGTGATTAAGAGCTCCATCCTTGCCCTCTGGGCAGTTGAGTAGTTATGACAGCTGAGGGCCTTCCATGTGCCAGGCCTGAGCTAAGAGGTTGACATTTATCATCTGCTTGAATCCCTTTTTTTTTTTTTGAGACAGAGTCTAGCTCTGTCACCCTGGGTAGAGTGCAGTGGCATCATTATAGCTCGCTGCAACCTCAAACTCCTGGGCTCAAGTGATCCTCCTGCCTCAGCCTCCCAAGTAGCTGGAACTACAGGTGTGCACCACACCCTGCTAATTTTCTATTTTTGGTAGAGACGGGGGTCTTGCTCTTCCTCAGGCTGGTCTTGAACTCCTGAGCTCAAGCAATCCTCCTGCCTTGGCCTCCCAGAATGCTAGTATTATAGGCGTGAGCCACTGCCCCCGGCCTCCTTGAATCCCTACCTAGCCCCAGAAGGCAGGGGCCATGATGACTGTATTCCCACCTGTATTCAGGTGAGGACACTGAGGCTCTGTGGGGAGCAATGATTGGCTTAAAGTCTCACAGCGGGGCCTGGGAGTGCACCCAGCTGTTTGACTGTATCACAAAGACACTTTAATAATCACAGTACTGTGTGGTGAGTATTATGCAGAAGTATTGTGAGCACTTGGTGAGGTACAATCTATTCTAGTCTCCCCTCCACCCACCCTTTGTGTGTCCAGCCAGACTGTAAGCAACTTGAAGGCCTACTGTCTTGTTTTCTGTGTGTCCCCTTGCTCCTCCCCCTTAGGCCCAGCGCATTATCTGCTGGGGTACTGCCTTGGTTTCACCAGTGTGACAAGCCTGGCTGAAGAAGAGCAGATGGCTGGTTACCAGCACCCTCCCCAAAACTCTCACCTGCCCAGTGTGCATACTGACTTAGGTAGTTGATGTGGAAATACTCATGTTTACACTCATGGATCCTGGTGGGGATCAGGTCAATGCCTCCAATTCACTTTCCCTTTCATTCATTCAACAAACATTTATTGAGCTTCCATCATTTGCTGAGCTCTGTGGATACAATCAGAGATAATCTTCGTGTCTAGATTCCAATCTTGTATGTGCTTGTGCTCAATAAGCCTGTAAACCACAATAATAAATATGTTAAGCACTACTTCAAACGCTCCCCATGAATCTCCACACCAACCCTGTAAGGAAAGCACTTTAAATATGTCCCCATTTTTATCTTAATATATGAGAAAAAAAATGTGACTTTGAACTTTCAGCTGAGAAGAGCAACCCAAGTGTGTTGGATGCCAGTGTCCATGCCCATAAACACTGCATACCCTGCCTCTTGAATATGATACCCCTGGAAGAGGTGGTTGAGTTTACCCAAGTCCCTGAAAGGATGCACGCTATACTCCAGAAGAACTAGGTCCAAATCCTGATCAGAACAAAATTTCATCTTTAATCCCTATAGACTCTGAAAAGTGCCCCTCCCCCCTTTCAAAGATTTCAACAGGACTAAGGGATTAAAGATCTATTTAAGGACACGTGGCAACAGTGGATGCCCAACATGTTTGGTTATCAAGGAACCTTGTTTCAGATGCCAAGAGCTCCACAAGGCTGGGAATCTGGCCAACGGCCTATGGGTCGGCGGGTAGCATGACAAATCAGGCGTCAGGTTTATAGCCTAATTGATTTGCTGCCGGGTCCAGAACTATCATAGGCTGAAGTTAATCAAGAGCCTCCAAACTTGTGCCCTTTATGTCAGCAAGCAAGCAGTGCTGCCTTCTCAAAGGCCAAGTTTATTGTACTAAAGCAGTGATTGGTCCGTTTCTTCTTTCTGAACCTTATAAGGGTCACTGGGGGACCTAAAATACCAAATGGAAGTGAGGGAGGAGCTGTAAAAACTCGACTCTGGTGGGACTCAAACCCACAACCTTTGAATAACCACACCAGGCCTAGCTAGAAGTCCAATGCGCTATCCATTGCGCCACAGAGCTGGCCACCACAACGTGTCCCCTGGTTCGCCTCTCTGCCTGAAACTGCCCTTTTGGCGCTCTTCTAGGTGTGGCGCTGAGCCTTTGCTCAACTCTGCCCGGGCTTGGGCACGTGCTCCGGATTCTCGGCTGACGGTGCAGGTCGGGAGTTCCCCTACGTCCGTGCGCCCGGAGACCGCAGGGAGGCAGGGCTGGGGCGGAGCCGGCAAGTCTCCTTTGGGTCTGGGGGGCGGGGTCTCCGCGGCCGGGCGTGGCTGCGCAGCGTGGACTACAACTCCCAGTGTGCCGCGCGGCGGCGCCGCCCGAGCCCGTCGCACGCGCAGGGCCGCCTGGGGTCGGGCGGCGTCGGGCGCGCAGGAGCTAGCTGCGCTGCCACCTCTGCGGCTCGCCGGCCCTGGGAAGGCGCGGGAGGCGGTGTTGCCGGCCGGCGCAGCCGGTTAGGTTGCAGGAGGCGGGCAGGGGAGGAGCGTGGCGGGCGGGGCCGGGCGGCAGGAGGGGCTCGCCCGGTGGCCAGGCCATGCAGGGCGCAGAGCCGGCGAAGCACTGCTGAGACCCGGCTCTGTGCGCCCAGGGGCGGCTAATGCCCCCCGCGCTCTCCACTCCGCTGCTGCAACCGGGCCGCATCTGGACAGAGCGCTGCGCGGCCGACCCGACTCCGGGTGAGCACAGTCTGGGCCGGTGGGTTCCTGGGCAGGGAGCTGAGCCGGGCCGAGTCAGGGGTAGGTGGCAATGCCGGCCTGGGGTGGAGGGCGCGCCGTGCCGCGCTCTCTTCCCTCCAGATGCTGTGTTATCCGGGCTGTCTAGGGGCGAGGGCGGTACACATGATCCGGGACGGGGGCCCGAGGAGACTGGGCATCCTCCCTTCTTCTCTCCCCATCCCCCAGCCTTCCCGGACGGGTTCCTGCCTTCTGCTCTGGTGGGTTCTGGGTGGCCAGAGGTCTGAAGACTTTGGAGACCCAGGCATTGGGGTTGGGGGCGCTGGTTCAGTCTCCTCGTCCCCAGCTTTTGCTTTTCTCGAGGGGTAGGGGAAGGTGATCTATAAGGGCTCCTTGTGGTCCAGACCATGTCCTCCTCCTGGCTTGGAGGCTTTCAAGCTACTTAACAGCTATGACCTTCACCTCCTCCCAAGAATAGGAAAACCCGAAGAAAAACTGAGTCCCATCAACTATCCCCTTGAGCAAGTCCGCAAAGCGCCAGGAATAGAACCCAAGAGTCCTAATCTCAGTCCAGCCCCTGCGGCACAGTCAGCCATTCCCCTTCCCTTAAGCCTCAGTCCCCAAAGATTCATCTGAGTGGCTTGCTATGTGTGTGTGTGTGTATGTGTGTGGGGGTGGTCAGGTGTGTACCTTCAAGGCCCACTTCCCCTCCCTTAATCAGCTTTGCCCCCTGGGCGGTCACCTCTCAGGCACCTCCAGCCTCTAACTTGTTTGCTCGGTTGCCCTCTATTGACCAGCAGAGGCACTGCGCTGCCTGCACCTGTGGGCAGGGACTGAGCAGGGCACCTTCCCCCCCGCCCCCCCAGCTGCCTCTTTGGGTGTTGTGTCTTGGCCTGGTCATCCACAGAACCGCTCTGGGTCTCTGGGCAAGGAGTCGAGCTAGAGCACTTAAGTTAATACTCATGCCAAGCCATCTTGATTAGGGACCCTGAATGTCAGGAGTGTAAGTCTCACACCCTTTACACAGAGTGGGAGACAAAGGCCTAAAGTGGGAAAGGGGGTTGCCTAAGGTCACTTGGAGAGTGGCAGGCAGAGGTGGGACTACCAGGCTAGAACCAGCCCCCTGCTTCTCACCCTTGGAATTCCTCACCTCAAGTCCCATGCCTATAGCCTGTCCCTTCTAGCCAGTCGTGGGACCTAAGCCTAGAAAGGGACCCCTATCCTCAGTCACTCTACTCGGTATGGCTAAGCCTCACCACAGGTTGACCCTTTGGGGTTACAGCGGCCTGGCAGTCTGGGCTGGGAGGTGGGAGACCTGGGGAATGTAGACATTTGGGTCCACTGACTGTCCTGTGCCTGCAGGCCACAATGCTACTCGGGGCCTCTCTGGTGGGGGTGCTGCTGTTCTCCAAGCTGGTGCTGAAACTGCCTTGGACCCAGGTGGGGTTCTCCCTACTTCTCCTCTACTTGGGGTCTGGTGGCTGGCGCTTCATCCGGGTCTTCATCAAGACCATCAGGCGCGATGTCTTGTGAGTACCTGGTCCAATCCTTCCCGGGGTCTCTCACACCATACTGGGTTCCTGATCCCCTAGATCTTCCTAGACCAGACCCCATGGTCTCAACCATAACAGGGCATTTGGGCCCCAGAAGAGCAGCCTCTGTTTCACACCCTTCCCCTGGCAATAGTACCTGGTACCTCCATCTCCAAGGTCAAAGTCTTCTCCCAGGGAATCTCTCTAACTTGAGGCTCTTTGGCCAGGGACAGGCTTGGGGCCTGGGAGATACATCAAGGACCAGGGCTGTTGAAGAGACATCTGCAAAGGGTCCTGAGGACACTCTAGATTATGAGAGGGTGAAGAGGAACCCTGGGAGCCCTGTCCTCAGGTTGGCACAGGTCTATGGGGGAAAAGGGTCACTTAGTTCTAGAGCAGGGTCCCTAGTCAGATGTCTGGGAGAAGCTGTTCCCTGAAGAAAGCCAGGTATTCTCCACAGGGATGTCCAGAAACACCTGATCCATGCAAGGTGCTGGGCTGGCTGTGGCGCCCAGAGAGGAACAAGGCAGACTCAGTCTGCCAAGCTCAGACTGGTCAGGGAGAAAGAAGGGGACACAGTAAATCCCTACCCTGGCAGTGCTGTGCGGGCAGAGACCCTGGTGGCCTTGCTCACTACTGTGTCCCAGTGCCCAGCACAGTGACCCACACCCAGAACAGGCAGCTCAGTATTTGTCAATCTGGGTCAATTGGCACCCCAGGAAGAGTGGTAGCAGCGAGTCTGTGGGAGCATGGAGCAAAGAGAGATGGCCTCTGGCCAGGGCCTTGGGGAGCAGACATGGCTTCCTGGAGGAAAAGTGGTTGTAATTGAGAGGTGCCTTGAAGCTGGTGGAAGGGGGGGAGTCCAGCCAGGGGGCATAGCATCGACAAAGGCACAGAAGCTGGGAGCTCACAGAATTCAAGGGGTCAGAAGGTGGCAGAGGTGGGGTAGGAAAGGAAATGTTGCCAAGTGATTCCACAGACACTTACTGATCATCTACTCTGTGCCTGGCTCAGGACCCTGGGTCAAGGTGGTGACCAAAACAAAGGCCCACCCTGGCTCACAGGAAGAAAGACTAGACAAATCAGTAAACTTCTGCTTTACTTACTATGGTGATGACCAGGGGGATACATGGCCTGTGGGAGGCTCCAAATGAGGAGTCTGGACTTTGACATGGAGCTCTGGGCCCTGGAAGGCTTGTGCCAGAGCAGCAGGCTGAGAGCGTGGGAGGAGTTGAACTCTTGAGCCAGAAAGGCCTGGATTTCAAATCTCAGCTCAGCCACCTTCCACCTGGGAAGGTCTGGGCAAGCCGTGGCACTGTGAGAGCTGTGGTTCCTCTGTATAAGGGGTGCGAGGAATCACGCGCTCTTGCAGTGTCCTTGGGAGGCATCAGTCAGGTGGGGCGTGTTACGGTGCAAGTGCCAGGGGGAGCTGGGAGTGGAAGTGTTGTAGGAGGCCTGGCTCGTGAGGCTCAGGCTGGGGAGGCAGCAACCTGGGCTGGGTGTCAGGACCCCTCACTCCCACCCCCAGCAGTCAGCTCACCTGTTCGCTCTCACAGCGGCGGCCTGGTGCTCCTGAAGGTGAAGGCAAAGGTGCGACGGTACCTGCGGGAGCGGCGGACAGTGCCTGCTTTGTTTGCCTCGGTAGTACAGCGTCACCCCGACAAGACGGCCCTGATCTTCGAGGGTACGGACACCCACTGGACGTTCCGCCAGCTGGATGAGTACTCGAGCAGCGTGGCCAACTTCCTTCAGGCCCGTGGCCTGGCCTCAGGCGATGTGGCCGCCCTCTTCATGGAGAACCGAAATGAGTTTGTGGGCCTGTGGCTGGGCATGGCCAAGCTGGGTGTGGAGGCAGCGCTCATCAACACCAACCTCCGGCGGGATGCCCTGCTCCACTGCATCACCACCTCTGGGGCACGGGCCCTTATCTTTGGCAGCGAAATGGCCCCAGGTGAGCCCCAAGGGAGCAGGGGACATGCAGGAGTGTCCCATGGGACCTCGCTCAGACTGCAACTCCCTTCTAGCTCTGGGGGAAGCTGTGTGGGTCAGTGCTTAGGGGCATGAACCATGGAGTCAGACACCAGTAAGCTGGAGGTCTTGGGTAAAGGACTGAACTCTCTGAGCTTTGGTGTCCTCACCTGCAGTTCTTATCTCATCCTATTTTCAAGAAGATACTTTACCTGAAGCACTAGCAAAGTGGCTGATGCTAGGTGGCCCCTCAGATCTAATGGTAACTGTCCTTGTGACTGATTAGGGCTCATTTGCCTCATCTATATAAAGATTCGTTCCCCATGCTCCTCGTAAAGCTTGCATTTTATTAACATTTGCTGCAACAGTGGGCACCGACAGAGTACTGAGCTTGGTGCTTTACAAGAACAGCTCTAATCTTCAAGAAGACCATGGGAGGTAGGGATTGTCATCTTGATTTTATGGATGATGAGCCTGGGGTTCAGAGGGGTATGAGGAGCTCATCCAAGGTCACACAGTTGGTAAGTGGCAGAATTGGGGTTTGACCTTGGGCTTAACCACAGGGTCCCTGTTTTTTCTCCCTACACTTGTGGTTGTGGGATAATTGACAGGGACATTATTAACATGCTGAAAGGGAGAAAGAAAGATGCAGTGGGGAGAGGGGGAGGGTTGGACAAATCAAGAGGAATCCACTGGAAGTAGGGCCGAGTGGGCTGGCACTGTACCATGCCAGTGTGGGTGAGTGTCTGAATGTCTGTGCAGTGCACGGGGAAGCCCAAGAGGAGGTTCCCACTTTCCAAAGGGGATGGAGGGCTGCCGATCTCTGACCCCAACTCTTCCCTTCTAACTAGTCCTCAACCAAGTAGCACATAGTGCAATGGATAAAAGCCCAGGCCCTGCTGTGAGATAGAACTAGCATTGTATCTGAGATCCAGCACATTCTAGCTGTGAACAAGTTCCTTTCATTTTCAATTTTATCATCTGTAAAATGGGCTGTCAACGATACCTCCTTCCTAGGGTTGTGGGAGCAGCAGAATGCAGGTAAAGGGCCTGCTCTGTGGTTAGCCAGCAACTGATGGAGCTGTTGCTCCTGTCAACACTGAAGTCCCAGGTGCTTCACCCACTTCTCTCCCCGCCCAGCCAGTCTGCCCTGACAACATGCCCAGCCCTGGCATGAGCAGAAGTCCTGGGAACAGGAGGTTTCTTGGTCTGCCTGCTGACCTGCCCTGTCTCCCCTGTAGCTGTCTGTGAGATCCATGCCAACCTGGACCCCTCGCTCAGCCTCTTCTGCTCTGGCTCCTGGGAGCCCAGCACAGTGCCCGCCAGCACAGAGCACCTGGATCCTCTGCTGAAAGATGCCCCAAAGCACCTGCCCAGTCGTCCTGACAAGGGCTTCACAGGTGGGCTCCCCTTCCCCCACAGAGGGTTTCTAAGATGGGCCTAAGACACATCACTGGCCTCAGGGCCAGAAGACTTGAGTTCTGCAAACTTGCTCTGTGCCTGAACAAGTCATGTCACCTCCCTTTTTCCATCTGGAAAATGGGGACAATAACCCTGGAACACTGGGGTTACCATGAAGGTGCAACAAGCTGATGTATATAAAGATGCCAGGCACAGAGCAAGTGCACAAGGGTTCCCTAAGTCCAATTCTTTGATTTGTTGAACAAGCCTTCATGGATGCCTAGCAAGTGCAGGATGATGAGGACCCCAGGAACTTGCTTTGTCTGAATTTTCGCTAGGGTTAGGGTGGGATGGGGTGGGGGGAGTGCAGCGAGGGGCAAGAGCTTTTGAATATTCATCAAGTGCTTGTCCAGTGCAGGACACTACTGTGTCTCCAGCTGTGATCCTCTCCCAGCTCTGGGCTGCCTCCCTCACCCCCTCTTCCAGGCAGCCTCCCTGGGCCTCTCACCTCTTTTCTTTTATACTCTAGCTTGCCTGGTCCTGCTCCTCTCACTCCCCTGCAAAGCCACCCTGCCTGGTGGCTCAGAGCTCAGGCTGGCGAGTCAGATCTGAGTTTATATCCCGGCTCTGCTGCTTCCCTGTGTGGCTGACACCTAACCTGCCCTCTGAACTTTGGTGCCCACAGCCACAAAATAGAGGATAACAACAGAACCTACTTTATGGGGTGGCTTTGAGAGTTGAAAAAAATACAGTGGATCAAGTCCTGAAGCTAGGGTGTGGCAGGAAGGGCTCAGTAACTGGGCATTGTCCTCATTGTCTTTTGACCTCTCTTTCATACACGGACCTGGTCTCCTGGGTGCCTTTGTAAGCTGCTTGAGGGCAGGGACTCTGGCTGGTTCACCCTGCTGCCTGGTGCTTAGGGCCGGCAAACAGCAGACAGCCAGAGAGCTGAGATGTCATGGCATGTGCTAGAAGCATGTAGGGTCATCCTGTGGAGCTCCTGACCTCCAGGAACCTCCAGTCTGGTAGGGCTGAGTTTCCTATAGAAACTATAATGGGGCAGCCCCTATTTAGGGCCACGGGGTGAGAAAAATACATAGTTAGCAGTGCAGAAGCTACCTCAATACCCCGCTTCCTGCAGCTAATGCCTCCCCGTGCTCTAAGACTTAGGGCAGTCATTACCTCCTTCAGGAAGCCTACCTGAAGCCATCTCCCCTCCCACAAGCCCAGGCCAAGTGTCAGTGCCAGGCTTCAATAGGTCCTGTGCTGCCTGCCCTCCCCCTGGTGCTTGGTGCTCAGTATGGGAATTGCCTCCATCCTCATCTGACTGTCCCACTCAGCTATAACTCCCGAGAGGGCCTGTGCCAATCTTAGTCACTAATGTCTCTCCCCCACGGCCTGGCAAGGAGTGAGGGCCCGGGAAATGTTTGTTGAAGGAGTGGATGCAGGCGTTAGAGCAGAGCAGTGTGTGAGGGCATCAGGGTAGGCTTCCTGGAAGAAGTGTGGTGGGAGCAGGTGTTAAGGGCTGCAGATATGCAGGCATCTGTCTGTGTGGTCCCATGCCAGTCCCGTGCTGCCCCTCACAGAATTCATGTGTCTGTTTTCTTCAGATAAGCTCTTCTACATCTACACATCGGGCACCACAGGGCTGCCCAAAGCTGCCATCGTGGTGCACAGCAGGTAAGGCAAGGGTGCCTCAGCATGGGCATCAGCATGGGCAGGGCCTGGGAGCCCCCTCCCCCCGTCCAGGGGCCCACCCAGCCATTCGCCCTGTGCCCTCCCAGGTATTACCGCATGGCTGCCCTGGTGTACTACGGATTCCGCATGCGGGCCGACGACATCGTCTATGACTGCCTCCCCCTCTACCATTCAGCAGGTAGCCCTGGGCCTGCCTCCTCTGCCTCTAGCATCCCCCAGCGCCACAGGCCCCACTTTTCTTCTCAAGCAGCACGTTGCCATAGAAACACATGAGCTTTAGAGTCAAATCTGGGGCTGGGTGCAGTGGCCTGTAATTCCAGCACTTTGGGAGGCCAAGGCAGGAGGATCACTTGAGGCCAGGAGCTCAAGACTAGTTTAGGCAACATGGGGAGATGCCTGTCTCTTCAAAAAATTAAAAAATTAGCCAGGCATGGAGGCACTCACCAGTAGTCCCAGCTCCTTGGGAGGCTGAGGTAAGAGGATCGCTTGAGCCCAGGAGTTTGAGGCTGAGTGAGCTATGATGACACCACTGCATTCCAGCCTGGGTGACAGAGTGAGACCATGTCTCTAAAAAAAGAACAACTCTGGCCATTGATAAGATCTCAGTTGTCTTGTCTATTAGGGCATCCACACCAGCCTCAGTGTGTGTTTGACAGTGTCCTACAGGGCATTTGGGCTGGTCTGATACTTCAGATTGTTTCCACAGATGTGCATGGCATTGCTGCTTGGTTTTAGAGGCTTAAGGGGAGACAAAGCTTAAATAGACACAGTTCCCGCCCTCCGGGTGTTTAGAGTGGTGTGTGTGTTCCTGAGTATGGAGGAGGGGCAGGGAGCAGGAGTGCAGCCCAAGGAAGAGCTGGGTGATGGAGGTTGGGAGGCTTCTGGGAGGAGGTCCCTCAAGGCTGACAGGTGTGAGGGGCAGAAGCCCCGCAGGGCAGCTCTGTCCTGCTTGACTAAAGGGCAGCCTTATGGGCTTGGGACAAACTCTAGACTCCCCTGGGAGCAGAGGCACTGAGGCACCACAGAAGGGGTCTGAACAAGGGAGAGATGTTCACTTAGTGCAGGCAGGACAGGACAGGAAAGAGATCAGGAGAGGGGGCCTGAGAGGATGTTGGCCTGGGTAATGGGGGGAACCTCTGGAGGGAGGGTCTCTGTTTCCCTGACCTCAGGGCCCACCCCTCTGCTTCAGGAAACATCGTGGGAATTGGGCAGTGCCTGCTCCACGGAATGACGGTGGTGATCCGGAAGAAATTCTCAGCCTCCCGGTTCTGGGATGATTGTATCAAGTACAACTGCACAGTGAGTGAGAGGGGAAGGGAGGGAATGGGCAAAATGTCCCCCATCCCCTTGTTACTCTCCCCACAATCACACTTTGGGGCATCTGTCTTACAACTGAGGTGGCCATTCATTCAGAAGGGTTCACTCGGGGCAAAATTCCCATTGTTTAGATGGGAAGACTGAGGCCCAGAGAGGGAGGAGATTACACAGCCAGCCCCTGGGGAGGGTAGAGGTTTAAGGGATTGGGAAGTAGTGAAGTGAGGGCACCTCAGGAGCCTAGAGTCACACCAAGTCCACCCCTAGATCGTGCAGTACATTGGCGAACTGTGCCGCTACCTCCTGAACCAGCCTCCCCGGGAGGCAGAAAACCAGCACCAGGTTCGCATGGCACTAGGCAATGGCCTCCGGCAGTCCATCTGGACCACCTTCTCCAGCCGCTTCCACATACCCCAGGTGGCTGAGTTCTACGGGGCCACTGAGTGCAACTGCAGCCTGGGCAACTTCGACAGCCAGGTTCGGCCAGGTTGGGGAAGGGTGAGGCCACTGCGGGATGGGCCACGGGAGGCACTGGGCAGCAGAGAAGAGGGCAGAGTTCCAGTGCGAGAGTGTGGGTGATGGAGTCCCCTTGCCCTCATTGTCCAGTTTGGGGCCCACGGTGGAAGAGCCCAGGCCCAAGTCTTAGTCTTCGCAGGTGGGGGCCTGTGGCTTCAACAGCCGCATCCTGTCCTTCGTGTACCCTATCCGGCTGGTACGCGTCAACGAGGACACCATGGAGCTGATCCGGGGGCCCGATGGCGTCTGCATTCCCTGCCAGCCAGGTCTGCCTCAGGCCGGAATTGGGGGTCAGAGGGGGAGGGGTTGGCCCGGGAAGGAGAGAAGCCAGGTGTGGGTGGATGGGAAGCCCTGTTCTGACCGGTGGCCAGCAGTCAGCTCTGCTCCTAGGGCTATAAGTTACTCATTTCTTTGTCCATCCATTCATTCACTTGCCTGTCCATCTGTCCATTCATTCATTTTCGTGTTGACTCGAGAGGACCCTGAGCCCAGGCTGCTTGGGATTGATTCTGGCTCAGCCCCTTAGTTCTGTGTCATGAGCAAGTTATTTAGCCTCTCTGTGCCTGAGTCCCCTTATCTGCAAGCGGGGCTGATGGCAGCGCCCTCATCAGGTTGACTGCAGGATTACACATGGTAAAGAACATAAAGTTCTGCGAGCAGAAGGCAGGGAGCAGGGACTCCATGTGCTGGTTTTATTAGGCTGTCCCCGTACAGCCTGACCGCATTGCTGTGTGCGCATCTTCCCATCCATTCAGTGAACAGGCATCACCACGTGCCTAAGGGTGTCAGACCTGCCGAGATGAGCTCCCGGCTGGGGAGAAGAGGGGCATTTGTGTGGCAAGCAGTACGGATCCAGTCAGATCAAGATGCAGGGTGCATTTGGTGAGGTGGGGACAGGTTGAGAGAGGCTGCTGCCTAGGCCACATCTGAGTCTGCCTGCCCCACCCCCTAGGTGAGCCAGGCCAGCTGGTGGGCCGCATCATCCAGAAAGACCCCCTACGCCGCTTCGACGGCTACCTCAACCAGGGCGCCAACAATAAGAAGATTGCCAAGGATGTCTTCAAGAAAGGAGACCAGGCCTACCTCACTGGTGGGTCCCCAGCCCTTCACGGCCCCTTTCTGAGGAGGCGGAGTGGATGAGGGGACCTTCTCGCACCTTCAGAGAATATCTCCCCAGGACTCACCGCCCCGCCCCCAGCTCTTAGGGTAAAAGAAGTCCTTGCGCTCCAGCGAGGACTGCCTGGCTCAAGCCTGGGCCAAGGGTCAGCCAGCGCAAGCGGCTTCATACAACCCCTCCCTAGGCGACGTGCTGGTGATGGACGAGCTGGGCTACCTGTACTTCCGAGACCGCACGGGGGACACGTTCCGCTGGAAGGGCGAGAACGTGTCCACCACTGAGGTGGAGGGCACGCTCAGCCGCCTGCTGGACATGGCCGATGTGGTGGTGTATGGCGTGGAGGTGCCAGGTATGTGTGCGGAGATGGGAGGTGCGTGCGGAGGCACCACCCGGGGCCACCTCCAGCCACTCACCGTCTACCTTACTGCCCCCAGGAGCTGAGGGCCGGGCCGGAATGGCTGCTGTGGCCAACCCCACTGAGAGCTGTGACCTGGAGCACTTTGCACAGGTCTTAAAGAAGGAGCTGCCCTTGTACGCCTGCCCCATCTTCCTGCGTTTCCTGCCTGAGCTGCACAAAACAGGTGTGTCCCACTCCTGCGCCAGCTCTTGGGTTCCAAGCCTAGGCTCTTTCCCATTTCTTCCGTGGAGACCCAATTGGCTATCGTCTGACCTGTGCCCATAGCCTGGCTGGGCAGTTGGTAAACTGATCTGCCCGTGCAGAGTGAGCAGACTGAGTCTCCAGAGAGAAGAGGCTCATGGTTCCTTCGTGGAACAAATACTGACTGACTGCCAGGCACCGTGCTGGGCCCTGGGGACACAGGTAACAAATTCTGACGAGACCTTTGCCTTCTTGGAGCTTTTAGAGCAGGAGGGAAGGCAGCCATAGGACAAGGAATTCCAGAGATAAAGACTGGGCCACAGGTCAAGCTGAGAGAAAAGGAATGAAGGGACGTTTGGGATGACTTGAGGCTGCCCTGAGGAGGTGATGGTTCAGCTGAGATCCGAAGGAAAGGGAGGAATTTACTAGGGTGGGAGGTGTTCTAGGCTGTGGGAGCAGCAAGTATGAAATCCCCAGGGCAGGAAGGAGCTTGGGTGCCGGGGGATGAAAGGAGGCCCCCAAAGCTGGAGCCAAATGAGAGGGGCAGGCAGTGGCATGAGATTGGAGGGAGAGGCCAGCAGGGGCTAGAAGCCCAGGGCCTTGGAGGCCCGGTGGGAGTTTGTGTTCTCCTGGGGGTAGTAAGGAGCCACAGAAGTGTTTGAGTAGGATCGTAACCTGGTCAGATTCATGTTCTACAAAGCTCTCTAGCTGCTCTCTGGAGAATGGGAGAGGACTGCAGGCAGCCTGGAAGGAGTGGGGAGATGCATGAGGGGCTGTTGCAGTTGGCCAGGTGAGAGGTGAACAGTGGCTCTGTAGTTACACATGAGGGCAGCACCGTCCTTCTATCTGTTGGCCCACTGGTGGCTCTCATGAGTTTCCTGGTGGGCAGGGAGGGCTGAGGCTCATGCCCAGACCTGCCCCCTCTGGCTCTCCCTGGTTGCTCACCTTTGGGCCACATCTGCCTGGCCACCTCCCATGTGGTCATCATGTCATCGCCCACCTTGATGACAGGCCTTCCCCGATCAATGTGGCCCCTGCCAGAGAGTGGACGCCTGGACCTCTGGGGGCTCCTGAAGCAATAGGGAGGGTCTAGGGCTTCAGTGTGGCACTGAAGGACAAGGACACTGGGACCAGGCTCATGATCAAGACTGCGTGCGAGTTCCCTGAGGATTGAATGACACTGTGACTTCTGTCCAGGAGGGGCAGGGAGGCTATCAGATCTTGGGGTTCAAGTGGGCTTTGCTACAGAACAAACCAAATGTATTTGCCCTGCAATGGCATCAAATGACCATTTTATTTGCTCACAGTTCTGTGGGTCAGCAATTTGGGAGTTAAGTTCAGCTGAGCGGTTCTCCTGTTGGCCTTGCCTGGGGTTACTCAAAGAGCTGCCATCACTTAGTTACTCAACTGGGGCAGGAGGCTCTAAGATGGCCTCACTCCTGTGTCTGGCTCTCATCTGGTTGCCTCTGCAGCACTGTCCAGCAGAACTTTTTGTGATGATGGAAATGTTTAGGATCTCTGCTGTCCAACACAGTAGCTACTAGCCCTGCATAGCTATTGTGCACTTGAAATGTACCTAGTGTGACTGAGGAACTGAAATTTAAATTTTGTTTAATTTTAATTAAATTTAAATAACCACATATAACCAATGATGACCCTGTTGGACAGTGCTGGTCTGGGGGCCACTGGAGTTGCTTCATCTCTGCTCCATGTGGCTTCTTATCCTTCAGAAGGCTAGACTGGCCTCAAGGCATCCCTGAGACCCTGGGGGCAGGGAGAGAGGAGGGGATGAGACTGCAGGGCCCCTTGCAGCCTAGACTCACCCAGAAATCCCACAGTGTTGCTTCTGCTACATTCTATTGGTCAAAGCAAGTCATAAGGCCCATCCAGATTGAGGCCAGTGGGGATTGAGAAAGACTCCAGCTCTTGCTGGGAGAAGTGGCAAAGCCACATTGCAAAGGTGTACAGGGAGGGGAGGACTCTGTAGCCCTTTTTTGGAAGTCTGTCACACCCAGGCTCAAATCTCCTAAGACTGATGAGTATCAGTCTTCTCATTGTGCAGTGGGGCTAATACTGTTGATTGAAAGAGGCACAGTTTACATACTATTAAGGGGGAAAAAGCTGCTAATTAAACTATTTCAGAGATGTTAAAATTTGGAAGCATGTGTGTCTTAGAAAATGAGATCACACTTGTACTCTGTAAGTAGGTGCTCAAGTAAAGGGTCATCAGTCAGGAGACCTGAGTTCTGGTCCCCCACTTTGCTGTCACTCGGTGTGTGAAGTCGGGCACATAGCTTCCCTTCTCCAGGTCTCAGTTTCCCCATCTTCAAAATAGGTGTGGGTGGGTAACATAGCTGTCCCTGTCCCCCACCTCTGCTTTCCCATGGCTGCTCTGAGAAGCAGTACATAAAGTAAGGGATGGAGCATTCTTTGCAAATTTTAAAGGGCGGTGCCTCCTTCTCCCACACTCCTCCTCCCCTGTTTTCTCTCCAGCCCTTCTCTCTGTCCTTCCCCAGCAGTGGTGGTCAGGTCCCTGGGAGCTCAGGCCCCTGCCCTGAACTCTCTGAGTTTTCCCCACTCCCCCAGGGACCTACAAGTTCCAGAAGACAGAGCTACGGAAGGAGGGCTTTGACCCAGCTATCGTGAAAGACCCGCTGTTCTACCTGGACACCCGGAAGGGCCACTACGTCCCACTGGACCAAGAGGCCTACACCCGAATCCAGGCAGGCGAAGAGAAGCTGTGATTTTCCCCCTACATCACTCTGAGGGCTGGCAGATGCTGGATCCAGAGCCCCAGGCTCCACCCCAGAGGGGTCCTGGACACATGCCTGACCAAAGCAAGCAGGGCCCAGCACCTCCACCCAAGGTTCTGGCCCCTCCCTCCAAAACTGCCAAGTGACTCACTGCCACCTCCCACACCCACTCCAGAGGTTTTCTGTGAAAGCCTTATGTGCAAGTTATGTATTCTGGGCTAGGCAGGCCCTCTGGTTCCCAGGCTGAGACTGACAGGGCCTTCTCAGGATGATGTCTTGGGTCAGTGCAAGGAGAGGTAGAGGGGTCACCAAGCTCTCCACAGACAGCAGGGAGCTTATAAATGGGACCAGGGCAGCAGTCTCCAGACTCAGGAAGCCAACACAGTGGGCAGGGGCAGTAGTGGCTGTTGGTTAGGTGGCCGAAGAGGATCCTGGCCCCAGAGCTGCCCAAGTTCATTCAGCTTCACCCATATCTCCAGGAGGGGAGTGGAGGGGAGGCACCAACAGGGCCCCTGATCCCCTCCTGCAACAGGACGTGAGGACAGAGCGCCCCTTATCTCTCCCCACTCCATCATCCTCTCCCTGGGTGGCTGCCTGGCTGTCCCTCAGGCAGGGCCTTTCTGCCCTTGTGGATGTCTGTGTCACCTTCTCCATCTCAGTCCTGCCCTGGCTATGAGAGGAGGAGGAATGGGGGGGAGGGCTCAGGGACCAATAAACTCTGCCTTGACTCCTCCTAGCCTGTGTGCAAGCCACCTGAGCTACTCGGCCCCAGAGCCCTCCCCCCCCCCCCCCCCCCCCCCCCCCCCCCCCCCCCCCGCCTGCTCAGGCCTCACCTCCTGCCCCTCTGGCCTGTTCTCTCCCTCTTCCATTCATTCATTCACCTGGACTTCGGATGCAACAGGTAAGATGCCACAGCCCCTGCCTTCAGTGCACAGCTCAGATGGGGGCAATTTCCACCTGAGTCTGGCAAGCTGTTTAACAGTGTGAGTACAAAAGTCCAAACCAGGCAGAGCACAGTCACTCACGCCTGTAATTGTAGCACTTTGGGAGGCTGAGGCAGGAGTTTGAGACCAGTCTGGGCAACACAGCAAGACCCTGTCTCTACAAGAAAAAATTAGCCAGGTGTGGTGACACACACCTGTAATCCCAGCACTTGGGGAGGCTGAGGGCGGGAGGATCGCTTGAGCCCAGGAGCTCAAGGCTGCATTGAGCCATTATCGCACCACTGCACTTCAGCCTGGGCAACAGAGCGAGACCCTGTCTCTAAAAAGAAAAGAAAAACCAAGTCCAAACCAGCTCTGTCACAAGTTTGTGGCCTTGAGCAAGTGACTCAGTCCCCTCACCTGTGAAATGGGAACAGTCAGTTAAAAGGATTCGGAAGCTAAAGGTAGCTTATGACGAAGGGGTTTGAGGAGAAACCCTAAGCTAGGGCAGGATGCTGACTCCAGACCCTGCCACTCCCTCTGCCTGTGGTGCATCTTCCCAATTGTTTACAGGCCGGAAAGATCTGGGGGGGGGCGTTCCTGTGAGAGCGCCAGAGCAAGGCTGGCTGCCTGACCAGCCTGGAAGAGTCCAGGAAAGCTTCCTGGAGCAGTGCAGTAGAGAGCCAACAGTCTCCTAGGCCCTACTGCTGTAGTTGCGCCCAGCCAGGAGAGGGTGGGGCGGGGGGGAGTTCCAGCACAGCCCGAGGCAGTGGGCAATGCGAGCCAAGCCCCTGGGCCTTTATCTCCACTGCTGAACCCTCACCCCAAGTCTGTGAGGTGGGCTTTGTAAATGGGCTTTTCAAGGAAAGAACTTGGAGATTTTGAGTCACTTGGCCAAGGTCACACAGCAAGTAGTGGGGGCTGGAATGCGAACCGGAGTCCTGTGCCCTGCCTGCACCCCCCTCGCTCCTGGTGTAGAAGACAACAGGAAGTCAGAAGAGCGTCCATTCCAGGCATGCCTGTGGAGCCAACTCGGCCACACCCTGGGCCAGTGGCTGACAGGTGGAGGGTGGCCAGGCCGAGAAGCCTGGGGTGCCTCCTGGGACAGTGACCTTTGAAAGCTAGAGGACTCTGGTGCCTGTCTCGGGAGAAAGGGGGGAGGCAACAGAGCTGGAGTGGGGCGCGCCTGCTCAGGGAGTTTGGGATGGCAGGCCTGGCTGCTGTGCCTGCGTGTGGTCAGCAGAGGGCGCGCAGAGCTTGGGGCATCAGACACTGGCCCTTAGAGCTCAGCCAAGGGAAGCAGGAAGGAGGGGCTGTGAGTCCCACCTCACCCCCAAGCAGGTACCAACTCAGAGGACCCCATGGCAGGCCTTTGAGGGCTTTTGGTCGGGCTTCAAGAGGCTGGACTTGGTTGTGGTGCTGCTTTGTGTGTTTAGCCCTCAATAGTACTCTACAATGGGAAGAAGCCTTTGGAGAGGGCCCATTCCTTCTTCCGGGTTGAACACAGTCACCAAAAGGCAGTATGCAGTGGTGGTTAAGAGCTCCAGCTCTGCAGTCAGCAAGGCCAGCATCCAAATCCCAGCTCTACCATTTGCCAGCCTAAGCCTCAGTTTCCTCTCCTGTAAATGGAGATCAAGGAGATCAAGGAATCCCTCCCTTGGGGATTGCAATGTGAAAATGCAGTAAAATTGTGCATGGAAATCTCTTAGCACGGGCCTGGTGCTGGTATCTGCTCAATGCATAGTAATCAAAAGAAAAAAGGCATGTTCAGATGTTGAGATGCTAACAGACTAAGCTGTTTCCCACTTATGCACTGTACACCTCTCCCTCCCCATAGCCCCTCCAGTGATGGAAAGGGATGGGTGGGACTACTGCATCAGGCCATCCCCAAAGCATGGCTAAGTGAATCATCTCCATGCACGAAATAGGTGCTCAGTACATGCTTATGAAATGAAGTTAATTAACAACAGCCACTGTTTATCAAGAATTTCCTGACATTTTACGGAGCACCCTGTAAGTTCATCTACGGAGCAAATTCTAAATGCCTACTGTGCAGGGGTGGGGGTCCAGAGCTGCCCTATGAGCAAAATAGATCTGCCCTCAGGGAGCAAACATCCCCAGGGAGGGGAGGAGAGGGCTATCAAGAATGAAGCCAAGGCTGTGTCCTCAGCTGCACCTAACCCAGCACCCTGGGGTGGGGGTGGGGGTGGGGGGTGTTCACTATCAGGCAGGGCTTCCAAAGAAGAGTGTTCCTGACAGAGGGAGCAGCGGCATGTAGCGGCCTGGGGGTGCAGGGCAGTGAAGCTGCCGGGCTGGGTGGGGGGAAGTGGTTAGAGTTAAGGCAAGATATGGAAAGTGAAGCCTTTGTGGGCATTTATACTTCCACACCTCCAGGGACTGGGAGCTCCATTTGGAGGTCCTAGTATTAGGTCAAACCTGCTTCCTTAGATTCTCGCCAATGGTCACCAAATATGGAGCACCTACTATGTGCCAGGCCCTGTGCAAAGCATTTTATGTGCATGATTCTATTAAATCCTCTTAAAGCAGAGGTACAATTTTTCTCGCCATTCCACAGATGAGGAATCTGAGGCTCAGAGAGGCAAATTCTCTCCAGAGATCACAGTGCCTGTGAAAGGCAGAGCTGGGAGGAAAGTCCCCTTCCTCAGTCTCAGTGTTCCCCTCTGCAGCCTGTCCGCTCTGCCTGGGGAGGCTGGAAGAGGCCAGCCTTGAGCATCCCCGGAGGTCCAGCTGCTCTTGGGACAGGCAAGTGGCTGCCCAGGCCAGTGCGTGGCATATCACTTTCAATTCCTGGGAAGGAGGTTAAATAGCTCTGAGGGGCCCGTTGAGGCTGCGGTGGCAAGGGAGGGGGCACCAAGTGACTTTCAAAGGGGCCTGAATGCGTGGCCAGCCCCTCCCCATGAGGAGGGGGCCCTGCTTCCTCCCCACCTAATGATATTCTGGGCTCAGCCCTAGTCTTTGGCAGCAGTTTAACCCGAGCCAGAGCGGATTTCTTTCTCACTGATCTCAGCTTGACACCCAATTAGCACAAGAATGGGAGGAGGAAGCCTGCGAGAGGCGCCTCCCAGCCTCCCAGGGCGCGCGAGGGGAGTGGGCGGGAAGACAAAGGGCAGCAGGCAGGGGGGCACCCGCGCCCTCGCCTACCCCACGGACCCCGCCTTTGTCTCCCTACGAGCTTCAGAGGGGATGGTAGCCTATACCTGGGCTGGCCGGCCGGTGGGAGGGACAGGGGATAGGGCCTAAGCCCCTGTTCGTCTACCTGAGGGAAGGCATTTGGGTGAGACTACCCAAGGGGCGGCAGTGAGGGTCAGCGAGTAGGGGCAGGGATCCTGAGGCACAAAAACTTGGGGTTGAGGCCTGACTGGGGTCATTCTGAGTCTCAGTTTTCTCATCTGGAAAAGGGATAATGAATAGTTGCTGTGAGGAGTCAATTAGGTAATGCATGTGAAGCACCTGGCAGGTGCAAAGTGGGTGTTCAATAAATACTCTTTGAACAAATACGTTTTTTGGTTTTGTGTTTTTGGAGAGAATCTCACTCTTAGAGTGCAGTGGGTATCTTACCTCACTGCAACCTCAAAGTCCTGGGCTCAAGCGATCCTCCTGTCTCCTGTCCCAGCCTCTTGAGTTGCTGGGACTACAGGAGGGCACCACCACGCCCCCAGCTAATTTTTCTGTTTTTAGTAGAGACAGGGTCTCGCTCTTGGTCAGCTCGGAAAAACAATATGTTAAGCTAATACTATATTACTAACCCAGGGCCTGAGTGGGGTAGGCTTGGGGTCAGGAGAAGGAAGGGTGTTAGAATGAGAGCTGGGCATCCACAAAATGGGCTGACTTACCCAGAAGTGAGCTCCCTGTCTCTGGGGCTATGCCGGAAGCTGGAGGATCACCTGCCTGTTGAGATTGCAGGAGGGAGGGAATGCCTCTGGCCTCCTAAATGCCCTCTCTCTCCCTTGGCCTTCCACGTCCCTTTGGACTTGTGCTTCCATGTGACCTCATCCTGAAAGCCGCCTCTGATCCCAGGGCTGGGATAGATGCCTCCTCTGGTTCTCCCTCCATAGCACTTATCTGCACTGTGTGGCCATCTTTCCCTTTAATGGTCTTCTAGAACATCAGCCCTTGGAGGGTAGGGACCCACTGGTTTTGTTCACCATTGTGTTCTCAGCACCAGCACTAGGCCTGGCATGTAATTAGGTGCTCAATGAATGTGAAATGGATGAAGCTCTTCAAATGCTCCCAAGCACTGAGATCCAGCTCTGGGAGGCAGCTCCCAGGGTCAGAGGATATTCAGCTCATAGAGGTGGGTTGGGATCAAAAGCTGTAAAGGGCTCTGACTATCCTTTTTGGCAAAGAGAAGCTGTCAAGTGACTTTGAGCAGGAGAGTGATATCACTCATTCATTCATTCACTCATTCAGGGAGCACTTACCAACACCAACAATGTACAGAACTCCTTACTGCATGATACCGATCAAGATCAAAGAGCAATCAGGAAAAGTTTCTGCCCTGGAGAAGCTAAGAGTCTAGTAGAAGAATCTTAGAATATTTTTTTTTTGAGATAGAGTCTCGCTCTGTTGCCTGGGCTAGAGTGCTGTGGCATCAGCATAGCTCACAGCAACCTCAAACTCCTGGGCTCAAGCAATCCTTCTGCCACAGCCTCCCAAGTAGCTGGGACTACAGACATGCGCCACCATGCCCGGCTAATTTTTTCTGTAGAATTTTAAGTTGTCCAGCTAATTTCTTTCTCGTTTTAGTAGAGACAGGGTCTCGCTCTTGCTCAGGCTGGTCTTGAACTCTTGACCTT
The DNA here is from genome assembly GCF_020740605.2 of Lemur catta. Lineage (NCBI taxonomy): Eukaryota > Metazoa > Chordata > Mammalia > Primates > Lemuridae > Lemur > Lemur catta. The sequence continues at coordinate 7,280,811 of NC_059137.1, read as the reverse complement.
GAGCAGTCTCGGCCTCCCAGAGTGCTAGGATTACAGACGTAAGCCACCACACCCGGCCAACAACACTCCCAGTATCTTAGAATATTTTTGCTGAAAAGACCTTAAAAGATCATTTGGTCCCAAATCCTCTTTACAGATTGGGGAAACTGAGTTTCATAGAGAGGAAGTGACCTACCCACCTGGCATGGTAAATGTGGGGCCTCTCCATTAACCATAGGATTCCTCTGTGCTTTTTGAGGACCAAGGCAATGTCTCATTTGTCCTCATTTTACTAGTGCCCTGGAACAGGGGCTGGTACATTGAAGGGGCTCAGAGCTGTCCATGGAGTTGAATTGTACAATGAAGCCAAGGCCAGAGAGAGGGAGGTGGGAGGCAGGCAAGCCAGAGAAGACATGGGTACAGGTGAGGTGATAAACTGGGGGTAGGGGGTTGTCTAGAAGAATCTGGGGTTCAAAATTAGGCCAGAATGGAGACTAACCCAAATTTGGTGACTGGATGTGAGAGGAGGGAGAAAATTAAGAATAATGTCCAAGGTTTCTTGCTTGTGTGTTTTGGTGGGTGGTAGTGGTATTGTTGAGATGGAGAACACAGAGAAGGCCTGTTTTAGGGAAAGAGGCACTGTGTCAGCACTTATTTCTCACTACAATGCTATGGGGTTGGGCTATTATCCCCATTTTACAAATGAGGAAACTGAGGCACAAAGATGTTAAGGGACTTGCCCAAAGACACAACTAGAAGTGACAGGACCTGGACAAAAGCTGGCAGTTGAACTCCTAGCTCTCAACCATTACATCGTTCTGTCCTTAACCAGTAGACTGTGCCACCATTCTCTACTAATGCTTAGTTCAGTTTTGGAAACGCTGTTTAGATATCCATGGGGCATCCACTTCACTCCATTTCTGTCCTGGGCCTTTGCAACACGCTCCAGTGGTCTCCTTGTCTCCTTCCTTGTTCCCCTCCAAAGTATTCTACACACTGCAGCCAGAAAAGACATTTTAAAAGCACAGTCTAACAAGGCAACCGTCTTCCACAGCCTCCTAGAGACTGAAATACTTACCTGGCTTACAGGGCATAGTTTGCCCCTCCCTTCCCTTCTAGCTTCATCTCCTACCAGGTTCCCTGTACCCCAACTTCCTCTCTTGGTGTTCTAGCATGTTCTCACCCAGAGCCTTTGTGACTTCTATTCTCTTCATTGGAAAGCTCCCAGGGCCTTCTCTCCCCTCACATCCACCTAGTTAACTCCACTCAGGCTTTAGAGCTCAGCAAGTGCCATCTAGTCAGTTTTCGTTTCGAAGTTCCTGTAACTTTTTTCAGTTTGGTGAAGGAAGGTGCGGAGGAAAAAAAAAACTTTCAGTTTAAAGTTTTACATTTATTAGTATGGGCATGTATCTTTGATTACAGTTAGTCTGCCCACTAGACTGTGAGTGCCCTAAGGCAGGAACCCTGCCCTTCCCCTTTACCACTGCATCCACAGCTCCGACCAACATGCCTGGCACACGGCGGTGCTTTGCACAGCTGTGATGAGTGACATCCAAATCGACATCGAAAGGGGCGGCTGGAAGCAAGTCAATAGCTCAGGACAGAGATTTCTGGGTCGGAAATAAAGATTTGGAAGTCACTGGTAATTCAAACCAGACGAGTGGATGGGCTTGCCCAAGCAGTGTGCTGACTGAAGAGAGATTTGAAACTAACGCAAGATAAACAGTAATGTGACTCGCAGTCACGTCGCAAAGATGCTGGGGGGACTCTTTTCCGCCTAGCGTCATCTACAGGACGCTTCCCACCCTGGGTGTCTGGGCCCGGGCTGCGAAAAGCAGAGGGAGACCTACTTCCAAGCTGTCGCAGCGCCCGTAACCTTCCCTCCTCCGCCCCCTTCCCGCTGTGACTCCCTCCTATGGCTGAGGTGGATGGATCCCTGGGCACCGCCTCTTCCGACCGCCGCGCCGGGCGGTGACCGGAAATGGGCAGGCGCGCCGGAAGTTGAGGGGTGTTTCCTGCGAGCTCGGCTTCCTCAACATGGCAGCGCCCTTGTCAGTGGAGGTGGAATTCGGGTGAGTTGCAGAGCTGGGGCGCCGTGGGGATGGATTGAAGTCGTCGGGCCCGGAACTCCCCTCCCTCTGCCTTGGGGCCTAACACGGCCCAGCTGTCGAGGTTCCCGATGCCTGCCGTGAACTGCGCCACCTGCCTCGGAGGGTCTGAGAGGCTCAGTCTCTTTTGGCGAAGAGGCCGTATGTCCGGAAATAGAGGCGCACACTTGGGCGGGGAGGCGCGCTGTGGGTACTCCTTGGTGCCCGACGCCCTGCAGGACTCAACGGGCGTGACGGTTAGCAGGCAGCCTCCCTGTTTTCTTTACCAATCCCGTTTCGGACCAATCCCATCTGTCTGGCATCTGAGCTCCTAGAATCTAGAAGGACTACCCTTCATCCCCTGATTTCTGCCTTCGGACAGCAATTTCTGCTTACACTGTTCTTGGGGTTTTGTTTCTCATGGGATGTGTGGCCAGGACGGGACGACTTTCTTTCGCTTCCCCAAGACTTGGGTATGTTAAACAGACCTGAGCCTCCTTCAGGACAGTCAGTAAACTTGCTGAGTGCCTTCTGCACATCTTGAGTCGGGTGGAGATTCTGAGTCTGCTGGGATAAATAAGAAACCACAGTGAGGGAGACTCACACTGTATAGTATACATAAATGAAAAATGAGGGAATTGGGACACACAACAATAACTGAAGAAACAGAGCAAGCAGGAAGTCTACTCAAGCCACTATCTTGTCCCTCCTCCAAACAGGAGATTTGTCATAGTATCAAAGCTGACAGAAACTGCGGAGCTTAGAGAGAAGGCAAGGAAACAGGCCCTAAAAGATGGGTGGTATAATTTCCAGAATCACTTGGAAAAGCTGGGATTAGATGTGAGTGTGTGTGAGTGTGTGTGTGTGTGTGTGTGTGTGTGTGTGTGTGTGTGAAGATAAAGAAGCCAAGGTCTGTGTGAAAGGAAAAGTCTGGGATAGGAATCTAAAACGTCTGCCCAAATGCCTTTCTTCCCATTGGATGCCCCCAGTTTCTTTGATGTTTTTCCTTCATTGGGTAGTTCATTCACCAGTCATTTATTGAGTGCCTACCATGTGCCAGGCAGTGAGCCAGACACTGAGGATACAAAGATAAATAGAACTCTGTCCATGCCCTACAGTGTTCAGCATTTCTGTCCCTTAGAAAGGGGACAGACACATGACTGTTAAGTGCATCTTGATTGATATTGTCTGTCCACTTGGATCCAATTAGAACTTTATTGGGTCTGGCCGGGCGTGGTGGCTCATGCCTGTAATCCTAGCACTTTGGGAGGCCGAGGCGGGTGGATCACTTGAGCTCAGGAGTTCGAGACCAGCCTGAGCAATAGCGAGACCCCGTCTCTACCAAAAATAGAAAGAAATTATCTGGCCAACTAAAAATATATATAGAAAAAATTAGCCGGGCATGGTGGCGCATGCCTGTAGTCCCAGCTACCCAGGAGGCTGAGGCAGTAGGATCGCTTAAGCCCAGGAGTTTGAGGTTGCTGTGAGCTAGGCTGACGCCACGGCACTCACTCTAGCCCGGGCAACAGAGCGAGACTCTGTCTCAAAAAAAAAAAAAAAAAGAACTTTATTGGGTCTGACTGCCTAACTATTTTGCCTCACTGACCCTTGGCCCAGCTGTATTCCCCAAAGCCTGGGAGTTCTAGGAGGATCCCTGCTGCTTTGACAGGCCTCAGCAGAACTGGAAAGAGAGAAGCTCCAGACTGCTAGTGTTAGAATTTATCCACAGCCAACTTGCCTTTCATTCTCACTGAGTCAGTGATGGTATTTGCTCATCAGAAATGTCTTCTCTCTGCCAAATATTATGCTGGCAACAGTGGGGAAGTCATATGAAGAAGATGTGGCCCTTGCCCTCCAGACCTTACGTATCAGTGTAATTTTCCCTTTCTGGTCTGACATCTCTAGCCTCACCCTCTCTTACCTCCAAGAGCAATAGTGAGTTCTGGAAAGGCAGGACAGCATTCCTCCACCCACCTACCCACCTCCTACCACTTCCACTCACACTACAGTGTCCTGTGAAAATTGCAGCTTCTCAAGAAGCAAGAATGCCAAAGATGATGCCAAACCTAGGTCCTTTCTCCCTTTGTCCTTGTCTCAGTGCATGTTTTTGCCCCCAACCTTTCTATCATTTCCTATGTCTTTTAGCAAACATGCTTTGCCCTTCAGTCTGAACCTGAGCAGATTTGCAAAGATGCTACCATGCCCATCATTTTCTCCCTTTTATCCTTGACTGGCCCCATTCCAACTCTGGTCCTTCAAGAGTCTAGGTTAGGATTTGGCCTCTTCCCCCTGAGAGCAGATGTCTTCTTGGCCCCACCAGCTCTTCTTCTTCTTCTTCTTTTTTTCTGGAGACAGGGTCTTTCTCTGTTGCCCAGGCCAGAATGCAGTGGCGTAATCACAGCTTACTGCAACCTCAAACTCTTGGCTCAAGCAATCCTCCTGCCTCAGCTTCCCAGTAGCTGGGATTACAGGTTGTGCCACCTTGCCTGGCTAAGTTTTTTTTTTTTTAGACAGAGTCTCACTCTGTTGCCTGGGCTAGAGTGCTGTGGCATCACCTTAGCTCGCAGCAACCTCAAACTCCTGGGCTCAAGCGATCCTTCTGCCTCAGCCTCCCGAGTAGCTGGGACTATAGGTATGTCCCACCATGCCCAGCTAATTTTTTCTATATATTTTTTAGTTGTCCAGCTAATTTTCTTTCTATTTTTAGTAGAGACGAGGTCTTGCTCCTGCTGAGGCTGGTCTCGAACTCCTGAGCTCAAATGATCCTCCCACCTCAGCCTCCCAGAGTGCTAGGATTACAGGCGTGAGCCACCACGCCTGGTCCTGGCTAAGTTTTTTTTTTAATTTTTTGTAGAGATGGGGTCTCGATATTGCTCAAGCTGGTCTGTCCTGAGCTCAGATAATCTTCCTGCCTCTTCCTCCCAAAGTGCCAGGATTACAGACATGAGCCACCATGCCCAAATCCCCCACCAGGTCTTCTGTAGACCCTCTAGAAGGCCCCCTGCATCTCTCCCTCTTGTCAGTAACCAGTTCTGCCATCCTTTGTCTTACCTCCTGAACTGTCCTTAGATGAAGAGCATTTTCTCAGGTCATACAGGGTTCAAAGTATGTAGTACAGATGTGTTTTGTGTTCCTGTGATCAATGTTGTAAAGGCGCTGATATGAGCTTCCCTGTGTTCCGTCCTTTTTCTTCCTTCCTGAGTTGGGGAGCAGGTATAGGCAAAGGTGGGGGGAATGCCATTAAGGTCAGAGAATTGGTAGAAGTGAACATTTTTTTATTCATTCAAATATTTGTTTAGTGCCTGCTGTATGGCAGGCCCTATTTTAGGCAAAGCTTGCAGTCCAGCAGGTGGAGGGGAAATAAATAAACCATATACATGTGTGTATTTGTGTGTGTGTATGTATATATATCTATCTCACAGAAAGATGAAGATAAACTAGAAAAAGTGAAGGCAATTTTGGGAATGTCTGTACCTGTTACTGGTATCAACAAACACATCCACCAAGAATTGGAGGGTAGGAGGAAGATAGAGGTATCTTAGTTGAGTTTGACTAGCAAATCCTATCAGACGTCCAGACATAAGAGGGCCTAGCCTTGAGTATCTCTGGGGCCAGAACAGGCCCCTTGTCTGCCTCCCTGAATCACTCCAGACACTGGGCATACACCTTCCCCCACTCCAGATGTGCTAACAGGAGAAATGCCAACCCCTCCCTTGAGGGCCAGAGAATTCAGTGATGACAGGTCACTCTCTGAGCCAGACTGGTTCTCCCTTCATCCGCTTGTAAAGGAAAAAACAGCCTCAGCCTCTGAGCCTGGCACCACCAGGTTGGCCACTCTTGGTTGTTTGCCTGAGTCCCAGTGCCTCCAGTTCCCATCCCTCTTCTCTGACCCCCAACTTCTGAGCCCCTTGCCTATCACCCTCCCCCATCCCAGCTGCTGCATGTGCCAACCCCCACCCAGGAGAAAACGAAGCTCTTGGAAGGGGATAAATGGAGGCTCTGTGTGGGCTTGCAGCTGAAATGGCTGTGTGCACGGCCACAGATGGGCCTCCTCTCCCCCTCCACGTTTCTGCATCAACAAAGCGTGACCTTGTTTGGATGACAGTCGCCCCATGTTTCCCCCATGACAATGCTTGCCTTGCCTTTGCCTCTCAGTGGGCTGCCTCAGGACATCTCTGTTTCCTGAAATTGGGAAAGGGTGGTAGGGTGGAAGACATCGTGTCCATCAAAAGTCTGTTAAGACCTTTTCAGTTAAGACCAATAAAGTCTGAGATGGAATCAGGAGACCCAGAGGGAGGAGCGGGTGGGGCACTGAAAGAGCCCTGGGGCCCACCTCAGAAGCTAGACTTGGCTCCAGGCATCTCTGCTGTCCCAGCCTTCCCTTAGCCAGGTGCTAGGACACAGAAATGAATCAAACTCTGCTCTCAAGGGGCTTTCTAACCTTTGGGGAATCTTATTTGTTTCTGCCAAGGCTACTGGTGCTGAGCAGGAACCAGTTAGATTCAAATTCTAGTTCAGCCGCTGCCTGTTTGACCTTGGGCAAGTCATTTAACCTCTCTAGGCTTTAGTCTGCTTCTCCATCAAATGAAGTTAATGTCTGCCTCCTTCCCTCCTTCCCTGGGATGCCCTGAGGATGAAATGATGAGGTGATGTGGGCAGTTCTTAGTTGATGCCACGCCCAGTGGACTTTCTCAGCCTCCAGCGCTATGAAGTACCCACCAGGACAGCAGCGGGTGGCACAGGCAGGGGCATTTCAAACTCTCACCTGGTCAGAGGAAATCTCTAGATGCACAGGGTCTCCGTAGTACCTCACAGTGGCTTCTCAACATTTTTACAGAAGGAAAGACTGAGGGTTAAGAAGATTTTGTCAAGTGCCCATGGTCTCTCTATTGGGGAGAGGTGGGGCCTGTGTCTACACCGTGTGCCAAGCCGCCAATCTAGAAGACAGAGTAAAATCGAGAGCCTGCAAATTTGGGTACTTGATTACTAGTAAAAATTATTTACATCCTACTTTATCACATTAGGAAATCACAACAATGGGTCACTGGTATCCAAAGTGTTCCTAAACCTTATGCTCTTCATCTCTTGGGCTTCCACTATCAGCCCATCCTCAGTTTTCAGTTTCAGCTACCTCCTCCTGTTTGCAGGAGCTCACCTGGCTGTCTTTTTCTCTGGCCCTCCTTTGCAGAGGCGGTGCGGAGCTCCTGTTTGATGGTGTAAAGAAACATCAAGTCACCTTACCTGAACAGGAGGAGCCCTGTGAGTATTGGTCATTGGTCAGGACCTGAATCACGCAGCCCCATTCAAGTGGTCATAGGTAGGATTGCCCTGGTCAGTGGAGAAGAAGAAAAAGATCATCAGAGTACTCTTTCCCCATCTTTTCTGGGGTCAGCTGGCTTCGTAAGGGAGGTGTGTAGCTTAGTCCCTTTGTGGAGTTTCTATGTTTACATAGGCTTGAGTTTGAATCCTCTCCTTAGAACCTTAGGCCAGTAACCTCACCTTTCTGAGCTTTAGTGTTCTTATCTGTGAAGTGGGGATGGTAATCCCTATCTCTGAGGATTGTAAAAGTTACACCATTTGTCTTGTTTTTTTTTTTTTTTGAGACAGAATCTCAGAATGTTACTCTGTCTCCTAGCTAGAGTACAGTGGCATCATCATAGCTCACTGCAACCTCCAACTCCTGGGCTCAAGCGATTTTCTTGCCTCAGCCTCCCAAGTAGCTGGGACTACAGGCATGCTCCACCATGCCTGGCTAAGTTTTCTATTTTTTGTAAAGACAGGGTCCCTCTTGCTCAGAGCTGGTCTTGAACTCTTGACCTCAAGCAGTCCTCCCACCTTGGCCTCCCAAAGTGCTAAGATTACAGGTGTGAGCCACTGCGCCTAGCCCCATTTGTGTTTATTATTAAAATATGGCAGCAGAGAGAGGTGCTCATGAGAATGTAATCATGTGGATGGGCTCATGTTATCAGAAGAAGATTTAGATTAGAAGAAAAACATCAGCTGGTCTGAAGGTAGTGCGTTATCTCACTTGATTGTTCACAGTCAGTTACAGATTGAACTCCTTGTTCTATTACTTTCCCCCCTCCTCACTACTGCACTCGACTAGTCTAAAAAAAAAAAAGAAGCTGGGCATGGTGGCTCACGCCTGTAATCCTAGCACTCTGGGAGGCCGAGGCGGGTGAATCGCTCAAGGTCAGGAATTCGAGACCAGCCTAAGCAAGAGCGAGACCCCGTCTCTACTAAAAATAGAAAGAAATTATCTGGACAACTAAATTATACATAGAAAAAATTAGCCAGGCATGGTGGCGCATGCCTGTAGTCCCAGCTACCCGGGAGGCTGAGGCAGTAGGATCGCTGAAGCCCAGAAGTTTGAGGTTGCTGTGAGCTAGGCTGACGCCATGGCACTCACTCTAGCCCGGGCAACAAAGTGAGACTTTGTCTCAAAAAAAAAAAAAAGAAAAAGAAAAACATCAAGCCATGAAGGTCAGAAGAGGGAGGTTGACTAAGGGAGATGGTGGGTTATTTTTCATTTGTTCATTCAAATACTTGTTGATCTTTCTTGAACATATAATATACTGAGCCCCTCCTGTGTGGCAGGGCACGTACCAGTCATTGGGGAGATGGACACAAACAAGAGCAAGTCCCTGCCTTCAAACTGGGAGTTTTCAAAGAGTTGACCTACAGAGCTCTGGCTGGGTAACTGTCAGTATAGCCTAGAGGCAGCGGGCTGGACATGGCAACTATTGAGATCTTTTGCAACGCTAGCAGTGGACCCTAGCTGTGCTCAGGGATGGGATTCCTGTCTCCACCTATAGCTGAGATATTCTGGGAGAAGAGGGCATCGATCATAGGGGCACCAGGGGAATGAGATTCCTGGAGATGGGTAGGAGAAAATGGTAAAGTGAGGTTTGACAGGATTCTTCTGGAACTGGACCTACATCTACCAGAAATCAAACAATTATTATTACCCAAATTCACTGACTACCACACACCTCTGGTTGGGGACCAATGGCAAAGGGCAATTTTGTCTGCCACACTTAGAGGCTAGGGGTCACTTACTGAAGAGCAGGGCACCACCCACCTTGAACTGGGGGTAGATATGTGTCTGGGGTTAAATGTCAGGATTGTAGGATTGTGTGCTCCTGGTGAAGGAAGACCCAGGGGTAATAAAGGGGACTGTTTCTTAGTTTGACATATGGCCATGCAGCGTTGGGAGGGAACAAGGATTTCTTAGAAGGATTCTCCCAAAGGTTGAGTCTTGAAGACCTTGCCTGGAAGTGTATTAAAATATCACAAGTTAACGATTTATTTCCTCTGGAGTTTGCCTCAAATGAAAGCCCACAAATTTTCATAATTCCAGCCCTGTTTTACTCATTCATTGACTGAGTACTCGGCAAGTGCCAGGTATGGCAGGTAGAAAGGACTTTATTCTTCCATGTAGTTGGCAGATACTTTTTGAGTGCCCCCTTTGTGCTGTCACTGTGCTAAGTTGCTGGATGTTCAGTGGTAAGTAAAACAGATGTGGTTCTTGCCCTGTTAGAAGTAGCAGTGTGGCCAGGCGCGGTGGCTCACGCCTGTAATCCTAGCACTCTGGGAGGCCGAGGCGGGTGGATCGCTCGAGGTCAGGAGTTCGAGACCAGCCTGAGCAAGAGCGAGACCCCATCTCTACTAAAAATAGAAATAAATTATCTGGCCAACTAAAAATATATATAGAAGAAATTAGCCGGGCATGGTGGCGCATGCCTGTAGTCCCAGCTACTCGGGAGGCTGAGGCAGTAGGATTGCTTAAGCCCGGGAGTTCGAGGTTGCTGTGAGCTAGGCTGACGCCACGGCACTCACTCTAGAGCGAGACTCTGTCTCAAAAAAAAAAAAAAAAAGTAGCAGTGTAATGGAAGGGGAGCCAGGCAATAAATGAGTAAACAATAAATGTACAACTATATAATTACAAATTGTAGTAATTGGCATGAGGAGAACAAAAGGGTTCTCTGAGTGGGACTAACACAGTGGGATTAGAGAAGGTTTCTTTAAGGAGGTGACATTAAGGCTAGGTCTCGAAGGATGAAGAGAATCCAGCCTAATAAATGGCAGAAGGAGAGCAGAGGTGCATGGGGAACCCTTCCAAGCAGAGGGGACAGCACTTGTGAAGGCCCCAAGGGGTAAGAGGCCTTGGGGTGGACAAAGACCTGAAGGAAGGCCAGTATCATCGAGGCGCGGGCTGATGTGGAGCAGTAGGCAAAGCCCCAAATGGTTGTGCACATCATTGTTACAAATTCCTAGGAGGTAGCTACCGTTATTATTTTCATTTTAAAAGGTGGGTTCCAAAACTCAGAGATGTCAGGGGCCTCACCCCAAGTCATACAGTTATTGACTTATTTATTTTCAGAGGGTCTCATTCTGTAGCCCAGGCTGGAGTGCAGTGGTGTCATCATAGCTCACTGCAGCCTCAAAGGGATCCTCCCGCCTCAGCCTCCTGAGTAGCTAGGACTGCATACAAGTGCCACCATGCCTGACCATGGTTATTTAAATGGCAGAGCTGGGATTCAGAACCAGATATCAGGATCTCCAGAGTCCTGGCGCTGTGCCACTACCTATTTATCCCAGTTGGCTCCCTGAGTCACCCTAACATCTCACACCTGTAATGTATTTTCCAGTTTTCACACTTTTGTCCATTTGCTTGTGTCTTCAATAGCTACTTATTTCAGTTTTCATAGTGAGCCCAATAAATATTATTATCAAGGCAACCGAACCAGAGAGAGGGAGGGACCTGAGACCTGCCCAGAGTTACCCAAGTAGGGAGGCTGGACTGGGACTCAGGGTTTTGATCCTTCATCCTCTAAAGGTGGGGTGAAAGGAAGTAGGAGGCAAGTTGGCCCTTGGCTCATCTTTGGGCCGTGGATCTCTTCTGGATCCCATGTTCATCCTGCCCAGAGGCATAGGTCACACTGCAGCCACAGAGCTAGTTGGCAGCTGTCAGCCTTATCCTTGCACATGTGAGCCCAATGGGAGGGCAGGGGCCTGGTGCTGCTAGGAGAGTCTTACTCCCCCCGCCCCCCAGCCCGGGCCCAGATCTGTCATCTGGCAGCCTTCCCAGCCCAGGGCTGCCACTTGGCCAAGGATGTCTTGGAGACTCCAACAGACATAACAGCAGCCGTAAGATTATGGATTGTAACAAGTCTTACAAACAAGGGGACCCGTGGGTCCTGGGCCAGGAGAGATCTTCCAGCCCAGCCAACTTGGGAGAAGAGGATGGATAAGGCCAAGGAGGGTGAAGCTGCGAGAGTGGATCCCTGGCAGTGTGCAGCTGCAAGTTGGTCATTGGTCTGGGCATCTTTTTCCCATCTGTAAAATGGAAGGTTGGGGTAACTTTATTGAGCTGGTTGTCTGTTTGACATCTACAGTTTGGAAAAGTTGCCTCAGGATCCAAGTATGTACAGTTCTGTGAAGCAGAGTGTGCAGACCCAGAAAGAAGTTGAGTGTGTGTTTAGGGTGCTGTCGTCAAAGCCATCTCCATGAAACAGGCCATCTCCTTGGTTGGCAAGGGTTGGTAGAGTGGGCACCTACCCGCTCTGGGCATTGTGGCTGCTGGGAGCCGGCCTCTGTGACTCAGGATCCCTTCAACTCCAGGCCCCCAGCTGGGCCCCTGGAGGAGACAAGGCTGCCTCACCTTTCCCTGCCCCTCTCCTCTGCCCTGCCACTGGGCCCCCTCCGCCTGCCTGCTCTGTTCGCATTAAAGGGTGGCTGGTGAGGGAGGGCAGGAGCTGCAGGAGCTCCTGGGCGCTTTAAACTGCTTAGCATGCATTTCACAGCCTCTCTGGGGCCAGCTGTTCCTTTCTCTGCTCTCTGGGCCTGTTTGCTGATCCCCTCTCCACCTCCCTCCCCACCCCTTCCCAGTCCCTGTGCAAAATTGCTTTTGAAAAGATCCACTTTCTGCTTAATTAAACAATGAGGAGCGTCCCCTCACACATCTGTAAACCTCCTTCTGAGGCCAGTTTAGCCCACAAACTGCTCCATTCTTACCCCCATTCACTTGTAAATAGCCCCTCTGATGTTCCCTCCACCCCTTCTCCTCCTTTACCCACCCCAGGCCAGCTCTTTCTTCTCCGTTTTCTGCTGGGGCCTGGGGTGGACTCCCAGAAGAGCCATCTTGGAACCTGATGGACTCAGTGGGGATAGGCACGGTTTAAACTGTGGAAGAGAAAACTTAGGGGATCAGTCTTTACCAAATCTGAAGGGCCCTCGTGGGAAAAAGGGGACATGTTTGTTGGCATGGTCCCTGTAGACCAACCGGGCCCAGTGGGTGGGAATGACAGGAAGATAGATTTCTGCATGGGGAAAAAAGAGCTCTTAACAGTCAGAGCTGCTGCACAGAGGAGCTGGCCTCCTGTCCCTGGAGATTCATAGAGAGGATGGATGAGGGTCTTTTACAGCCAGGAGTCAGTATCAGATAGGACTTTGAGGTTGTTCCCTTTCAGCCCCAAGAAGTTTGGGGTTGACACCCTTTGGGATCCTGCCACGGTGGGCCGTCAGTGTCCCCCAGACAAGGACAAATCCCTTGGGTGAGAGATACTGGTGGGAGCTTTTGCTGGTGCTCTCTACAGTGGGCATGCCATGCTACCCCTTTGGCAGTAGCCTTTGGGAGAAGGTTCGGGCAGCCCAGAAGTCACTGGGGTCATACAGCTCAGAGCACCTGTGTGCTGAGCGTGTCCCGTGTGTGACCGTGCTGGGCCTGCTGTTGGCATTGTGCCTTCGTCCTCCAGCAGCTCTTTGCAGTTTGCATTATTATCCCCTTTCGTCAGAGGATGACAGCAGGGCTTAAAGAGGTGAAGTAACTCATCTAGCACTGTGGTCCCCAGCCCCCAGGCCTGTTAGGAAATGGGCAGCGCATCACTGCCTGAACTCTGCACCACACCCTCCCACCCCACTGTCCGCGAAAAAGTTGTCTTCCATGAAACCACTTCCTGGTGCCGAAAAAGTTGGGGACCACTAAATTCTAGCACACAGCCCAGGTGCCCTAGCCCCAGCCCCAGAGTTCTTAAGCACTATACCACAGAGCAGCAGCGCCCATCACCTACTCCTCCCCAGACGGGCAGGCCAGGTCCCAAGGCTTCCTGCACTGGAAACCTCCTATTCAGGTGTCCTGCTCCGCCCTCTGGTGCTGTGTGCCCATGGGTAGTCTGGCCTACAGCATCTACAGGCTTGGAACGTCATTCCTTCCACCTGGGTTGTACTGGGAACATTGGCCAACCCCTGACATCCTGTGGGTCTGAACATCTAAAACAGAAAGAGAGTCAGTGCCTGGGACCCCTTCACTGCTCTCACAATCCCCCCATTCCCTTTCTCGCTTCCAATGGGAAGGTACTGGATCTCAGAAAACACCAGCCAGTCCTAGCACTGTCTGATTAATGGTTGACTGTACCCCACACTCCAAAGAAGGGGTACCAGGCCACAGGGCAGAATGTGTGGAAACCCAGGACATCAGAGAATGTGAAGGTTCTTCCTCTGCATCCTGAAATGCTTACAGCTTGCCATGCCAGGCACCGTGCCGAGAGCTTTGTACAGATCATCTTATTTGATCCCCACAACAACCCTAGTTTTACCATCCCTGTTTTACAAGAAAAGGAAGAATTCCTTACCCAAGGCCATAGAGCTAGGAAGTAATGGGATCAAACTCAAAACCAGGCCCATCTGACCCCAAAGTCCATGCTCTTAATCTGTTCCTCCTCCCTGCCTCCCTCCACAGTTGTCCATGTGTTCAGCAAACATCTCGGGGTTCAGCACACTGTGTCAGGCCCTCAGACCCCACTTCTAGTAATGGTAATGCTGATGCCATACACTTGAGCCGCATCGTGATTCAGTGTGGAGGCAGAGAAACATGGTAGCACAGGCCTGGGCAGTGTGGGCTTGGCTCCCAGAAGCGCACGCTCAGTAAATACCGCTGGGGGTTCACGAGCTGGGAGAGGCCTCTTCCAGAGCAGGCCCTTTCTCAAGGCCTACAAGACTCCACATGCTCTGGTCCTGTCTCGTGCCGAGTTTCTTGCCATCTCTGTTCTGCTACCTTGAATCTGCCAATTCCCTCATGCCTCAGGCTTTCCCATATGTTCTTCCTTCTGCCCAGAATGTTCCCCAGCCCACCCCACTCATCCTTCCTGCCTGAGCTTCAGTGTTTAACTCTCTCCTGATCCCAGATGAAGGAAGTAGCATTTACCACAACTAATTAAGCAACGTCTGTCTCCCCTACTGGTCTCTAGCTCCATGAGGGTAGGCTCTGTGTTCATCTTGCTTAGCACCATCTCCCTAGCACCTGCACATAGTAGCTGCTCAATAAATATTTATCTCCTCAATGATTGTATGGGATCAATCCCAGGAGGGAGCCGACCCTCAGCAGACTGAGAAGGTGAAAGTGAGATTCCCCAGCCCCCATCTATCCCAGAGCCATCCTCAAGCCACCAGCCCCTGACTCTGCTTAACCCTTCCTCCTCCCCTGGGCGCCTTTGGAAGCCGACCATCTGGCTTAGAGGCTATTTGCATATTGTCTGGGCCTCAACAAGCCTAGCAAGATGTCCCTGGGGGTGTGTTTCAGGCCAGGCCGATGTGGCCCTTGCATCCTGTGAAGGGAGCTGTGAGTTCCACCTCTCCCCACCCCCAAATCGAGGCATGGAGGAACAATACGGTGGTGATGCAGTAGCCTCACCATGGTAACAGGCCATCAAAAATGTGAGCAGGCCTGGGTGGGGGGCGGGTAAAGGAGGGAGGGAGTGACCTCAGCAAATAGGAGCATCATGATAAATGAGCCAGCACCAGGCAGCAGACTCATCCCCCAGCCATCCCTCTGGGACTCCATGATGGTGCCATCACTTGGATGACCCCAACATGACCACTGGCCCTCCCCCACCCCCAAGCCTATCCAGAGTGGAACAGAAGCGCCTTCCTTTTGGAGGGAGCCTGAGCTGTTCCCTAATTGAGCCCCAGTTCCGTACAGGCCAGTGCTGTGGAGGTGCACCTGGTGGTCTTTAGGCCAGGCACTGCCCCATCCCTCTCGCTGTCTCTGCACACATAGGCACACCCCCGCCCGCCAGGGCTGGCTGATGGATGTGTCAGACCCCAGCGGCTCTATCGAGCGGCCACAAGATGTATGGGCTGGCGGCCCACCAGACAGTGCCAAGATGGAGGCCAAGGAGAGTCAGAGCCAAGGGGAAGCTCTGAAACCCAGGCCTCAGAGACGAACCCAGCCAGGAGTCCAAATGGACTACAGCTAGTGGGAGGCAGCACTCTCCCTATCCCCTGCCTGCTCCAGGGACCATGAAGACCCCTATTTGCTATGTGTAAAAGGAGAAATTAAAATGGAAAGGCAGCAGTCTAGTCCATGGACTGCCCTTGGCCCTGTGCTCTGCTGGTGTACAATCCAGGCAGGTTGGCAACAGAGCAAAGTGGACCAGTTCATCCGGGGTGCAGGCCTGACAGATTACAGCCTTCCTGCCTCCCAGGAGGATGGCATGCGGGCCAGTGAGAATGCCTTAACACCCTGCCCAAGGCTGGGGCTGTGTGTGTGCCATGCTGCAGTGCCCAGACTGGGGGCAGAGCTACATCTTCCTGTGCCCAAGCAGCCTTTCCCTGCCTACACTCCAGGACTCTGGACTCCAGGCAGGAAAAGCAAGGCACTGCCTGGGCCTGCTCCAGCTTAGCTGCCGAGCTTTGTCTCAGGCGTGGGTCCAGGACAGCAGACCCCTCTAAGACACGGATTTAGGATTGGGAGTGTTTAACCCCAGCTCCCCTACTGGCTTCCCAGAGACTGGTTGTCACCCTAGGACCTTTATCCTCAAGTCATCTCAGGAGAGAGGAGGAACTCCAGCAGCCTTAGGAGAATGGTCTCTTGGAGGAGTATATAGTTGAGAGCCATAGGCTTCAAGGAGTTTATAGAGCCTGGTACTGCTGCCCCTAGGAAAAGCGAGGTAACCCTGGGGACAGGGGGCTCTGAGCCTCCACATGATGTGCAAAGAGACTTGGTGGCTTTCTCAGAACCACAGGGAGGCAGATCTAACTGAGCAGGACAGGCCCTTTGGACCTGGAACCTCTTGGCTCTTCAAGGTGGCCGCCCCTGGCCTGGAGGGCTTTTGAAGGAGGGAGTAGTGGAGCAGAGATTGTCAGCAGCCCCGCTGGTGAAGGATCCTTCTCTCCCTCTGCCAGAGGAAATTAACTGATGTTATCGGCTCAGCAATTGTTTTTCTCCTTTCACAAAGGGAAATATATGCAGACCCCTCCAAGAGCAAAGCTGAATCCTCCCCATCTGGGACTGTCTAAAGAGATAAAGGTGGAGCACTTCAGGGCCCTCTCAGAAGTCTAACCATGGCATTTTCAGACTGGCTTCCAGGATTTGTGGGTGGGGGTCTGTCCTCCAACTCTTTAGATGTGACAGCTCCTGCTGCTGTCTGCCCTGAGTCCCCCTACTATAGTAAACACTATTACCTTGTTTTCAAGACTTCAGCAGTGCCAGATTTAGCTTTTTCTGAAGATCTGTCTGGTAGGTCACTGGCCTCTCCTAACCCATTTCCTCACCTCAGGAGTCCACAGGTTCATAGGCCATCACAGCCTGGTCTAAAAGAAGCCCTCTGAGCCCCGTGTTCATTTCCTTCTGGGCCAAGCAAGGATCTGAGGGCCAGGAATGAATTGTATTTGACAATAGCTTTTTCTGTGCATTTCTCTCCAGGGGACATCCGGAACCTCCTTGTTTGGATCAAGAAGAATTTGCTAAAAGAGCGGCCAGAGTTGTTCATCCAGGGAGACAGTGTGTGAGTCCCGTTCCTCCCTTCCCTGAGGAGGGTGGAGGGAGGGGCGGATGTCTGAGCCCCGACCCTAGGTGGGGGGCTAGCCTTCAGCCCTAGCCTTCTCTGAGTCCTGTTCTCCCCTTCCTCCTCCCTGGTTCCTCTGAGGCAAGAGCTTTGGTCCAGCTGTGTCTGAGGTCTGTTTTCAGTTTTCTTGTTACTAAAACTGGACTGTTTGGGATTTTTTAAAATCCCAGGTGAAAGGAGCCTGGTGAATTTCTCAGAAAACTTGGATTCTGCCATAAACTTGGTGTGGAACCTTTGGCTAGTTATATCACTTCTCCAGGCCTCAGTTACCCTCTCCATGCAGAAAATACTGAGAAAAAGATGTTGCCAAAGGTTCCTGTCATCCCTTGACTGTCTAGGACTGTGCCATCCCACAGAACTTTCTGCAATGATGGAAATGTTTTGTATCTGCACTGTCCAATATAGTAGCCACTAGTCACATGGGGATATTGAGCCCTTGAAACGTGGCTAGTATGACCGAGGAGCTAAACGTTCCATTTTATTTCATTATAATTTAAATAACCACATGTGGCTAGTAGGTACACAGGTCTAAGATTCCAGGGAGTCACTTCGTGCATACACACACGCACTCACATCTAAATCATCTATACCTGTCCCGGGCCCAACCCAGTGTCCTAGCAAGGGACCAGGTTTCATATGCAAAGAAGTCATTTCTAAAACAAGGCCAGCCCCCCGTGTTGAAGAGGTGGGCAGTGCAGTTGTGAGGCTCATTCATCTGCCTCGAAGTCTAGGTCAGTCACCAGCAGGCTCTGGGAGCTAGGGCTCCCATCCAACCCCTGGTTAAGGTCATGGTTCCAGTGGTCCTGGAGGCCACCTCCAAGGCCAGCAGTGCTCCTTGGGTCACTGCCAGCAGGAGCCAGTCTAAGCTGCCTGTCCAGATGTCCCATGCCTGTGCCAGACAGGATTGCTGTTGAGCATTCAGGTGCTCGGTGCCACTGGCAGCCACCCCTGATTCAGAAGAGCCAAGATGGCCTCCTCTCCAGGATGGGCAGGCGGGAGGCCTAGGAGCTGAAGTTCTTCATTCCCAGGGCCAAGGAGAGTAAGGTTAGACCCCTAGGAAAGTTTGCTTCTCCTAATAGTTACTATGACAGACAGTGCAGCAAGCACCTCACACACATCAGCACATCTCATCCTCACGCCAACCTTGTGGAGCAGGCGCTATCATTGTACCCCATTTTCAGATGAGGAAACTGATGCTCAGAAAAACAAATGACTTCCCTGAGGTCTGGGTGGTGGTGCTGGCTGGCATTTGCATCCATTTTCCATCTGGTCCCAAAGACCATGACTATATGACCTGGAATCCTTTACTATCAGACTGTGGCCTTCCCTTCCTGGGAGCTCATTAGCCAGACCCCAGGAGGAAAGGCTCCCCGGGGCACTCCCCTGTAGCCCAAAGCCTTGTGGCCTCTCTACCTCTCCACCCCTGCTGCGACCACCTCCTGCCTTTCACTCCCTGCTACTCACCACCATCTTTCCCACAGGCGGCCAGGAATTCTGGTGCTGATTAACGATGCCGACTGGGAGCTGCTGGTCAGTACCTCGGGAACGTCCCTCCCCCAGCCCCTGCCCTGCCTGCTTCAGTGGGGCCTCTCCTTAGGCCCATATAGGGTGGCCAGATAATCCTCTGCCCTACTCCAGCCCTACACTGAGGCTTCCCAAGTGGGGAGCGGATGGGCAGCTGGGAAGCAGGCACTGTCCTCCATCCTGGAGATTTGCAAGTGATTTACAGCAGCGGTCCCCAACCTTTTTGGCACTAAGGACCAGTTTCATGGAAGACAATGTTTCCATGGACCCGGGGGGCTGGGGAATGCGGTGAGCTCTGCAGCCCAATCCCTAATGTGGACCAATACTGGTCTGTGGCCCGGAGGTTGGGGATTGCAGATGTATAGGATACCCGTTTTTTGGTAGAGTCTGTCTCTCTCTCCCAGAGTAGCCAGCCCTCCCCACTTGCCCTCCGGACACCTGGGACAAAACTGGGAAGGTGCCCCTGAGCGTCTCCTGCTCCTCTCTCTCCTGCCAGGGTGAGCTGGACTACCAGCTGCAGGACAAGGACAGCGTCCTCTTCATCTCCACACTGCACGGCGGCTGAGGGTCCCTCTCTGGGCCCGCGCACCCTTAGTGGGGAGATCAGAACAATCAGATGTCCCCTTGGGCCCTGCTTTAAGATCTCCCCGGCCCCCTTGGCTGCTTTCTTCCCTGCTCTGTCCCCCAAACTCCCTCCAGGCAGGGAAAAGAGGCCAGGTGCTAAAAATGAGCCTTTCTCAGGCACGTGAACAGGGGTGGGCAGGCAGGCGCCAGAGCCCAGCACTCCCTCTCCCAGCAGCTGAGGTGGGGGAGGGTGCCTCTGGTTTGTCAGAGTGGAAGGGGGCTCTGCAGCCAGGTGACCCAGCTGCCTTCCACTCCTTATGTCTCAATCTCAACATGGAATGACCCTGACAGCACTCCAGCTCCTGGGCCACAGTGTCTTCCTGGGGAAGATGAATGGACCTGAATAGCTGATGGAGGCCCCTCCCTCTCAAAGATTGGAGGAGTCTGCACCTCAGTTTCCCCATCTGAACAGCTGAGGACTCTGCCTGTCCCCCACTGATATCATTATGGAATCCCAGCTGGGGTCCCCTATTCAGTGCTGAACACCCCCCCCAGCAGCTGCTCTTCCAGCCACACCCCTCCTCCTGCTCCCCTTACCCTCAGCCCTTGACCCTGGCTGGCCTCCTCCCTGCCACAGGCCACCAGATGGGCTCCTGAGACCCTCCCTGCAGCTCATTCTGCTGGGGGTGGGAAGGGAGAGGGAGTAGGCTAAACCTTGGACTGGCACATAGAGGCCTGGGGGGATCAGTGTGCCTCAGTTTCCTCCTCTACAACAACTGAATATCTGTAGTATCTGAAAACTGGGGAGATACTTAATGGCAGGAATGTAGACTTTCTCTCTCTTCCTACACCCTCCAGGAAGCAGGATGGGGGCAGGCAGCACCTGGTAGACAGAGTGGTTTGCCCCTTCCCCCTCCATCCCTTCTGGAAGTCTTGGGGCCTCAGTGCCTGCAACAGCTGGCCTTGGGCAAATAAAAGACTAGGATGTTTACTAGCCCTGCTTGGAGCTTCATCCTTAGAAATGAGTGGTACCCCATATCCCCCCAGCCGTGGTCTCTGGTACGACCTCTCCATCCTCAGCCTAGACCTCTCAGAGCTGCCCTTCACCCAAAAGGGGGTGAGGGTTAAACTCAGACTGTCTGAGAGGGGGTAGTCCAAGAGAGCCATCTGGGGCAGGGGGTGGCAGAGCCAGTCTGTGCTGACCAGTCTGGGTCCCAGGATGCATCCCCATCCGTCTGTCCAAGGCCAGGCTTTGTCCCACCAGCTGTAGCCAGCAGCCTCAGAACCCAAATGGGGGTGGCATAGATAAGGCTGTTGAGTCCCTCTTTCCTTCCCATGACCTGGAGAAAAGAGCTTTGTTGGCTAGAGGGAGACTTCAAAAAAGAATTAGGGTGTTAACATCATCCTGCCCAAAATGTTGCTTTTCTATTAGATGTCAGTAATTTAAGGTGGAATATCTCACCCTATGGAGATGAAATTGCCAAACAGTTGTCCCAGCAATGTGACAGGTGATACCCTGGCTGGTGGGGCTTCTCTCCAGCACTGCTGCATGTGGAAGCCCTCTGGGCTTGTGTGTAGATGAGAGTGGCCATGTTGAGGTTATGGGTAGGAGCTGGTGGTCTGGGTACAAATTAAGGCCAGTGTTAGGGTCTGAGTGGTGTCCAGAAAGGCTGTATGACAACCCTCACTAGGTGCTGAGGTCAAGGTCTCCATGTTAGGGAACAGAGCAAAAGACTTGAAACTGCCCCCTACAGCTTTACTTTTAGAGCATCGCCTGTCCAAATTCTTGTAACCTGGAGGTCCCTCCCTGCCTCCAGCCCCCTGAGCTGCAGGAGTAGCCTGCAGTCCCACCTGGGATTCCAGGTCCTGGAAACTGGGTGCTAGGATTCTTTTCCCTTCCTGCAACGTGGGAGGGGGTGATAGGTGTGGGATATCCCTTCCTCCACCACACCCCAGTTAATGCTGAGTAGAGCAGTAGGATGTGCTGGGAAACCCTGGTTCTCTGCTCACCAGTGCCAGGGTTGAAACTGGCCAGGGGCCAAGGCACTCCAGACAATTTTGGGTCATTTTTTAGCCTCAAAGCTGGAAAGGGTCAGGGACAGGTGACCCGGGCTCAGCCCCAACAACTCCCAACCATCCGCCTTCCAAGCAACTCCTGACCTCTGCTATTGAGGAAATAAACGAATAAAACCCCACTATCTCCGAAGATTTTTCTTTAATGAAAAGGATTCGTTTGTCCAAGTTCTATTTCCACAGCCCGATTGCCCGGCTGGAGCGCATCATTCCCGACGCTTCGCCCACTCCGGCAGCGGCTGGAGGCGGCTCAGCCCATCGGTCCGTCCGGAGGGGCTTGCGGGAGGGGTTGGTTTGTTTGGGATTTAGGGGTTGGTTTAGGATTATTGTTTTGGGAATATTTGTCGGGGATAGGTTAGAACAAATTCGAAACGAGTTAGCGAGCGCATTCTGCCGGCCTCTTCTTTCACCCCCGACTTCCTGCGGCTCGGGCTGAGGGCGGGCTGCCCGGACCACATTCGATCCCCGCCGCTGCGTGCCAGCTTCGTTCCGGCCGAAATTTGAAAGGGAGAGAAACGACGCGATCGACTGGAGGACCCCGCCAGCCGGGACCGGTCACCCGCAGAGGAGGAGGAGAAGGAAGGATGAGGATGGCGGCGCTGGTGGCAGGGACCGGCGTTCCTCATTTGCGCGCCCGGCCGGGGCCGCTGTCTTCGCGCTGGGGCCAGCCAGCCGCCGCCCCGAGGGGTCTCGCCCGCGCTGAGCTCCGTCCCTGCGGCCCCCGCCCCAGTTGCGCACGGAGCTCAGCCACAGATGTCCAGCCACAATTCTCGGTTGGCCGCAGACTCGTACAAGAATTGCGTTTGGACAATCAGTGGCGAAGCCCCTGAGTTCAGGGCCCCTGTCTCCTGCGGGGTTCCGCTTCGCTCCTTAAAAGCGCCAGACCAGGAGATCTCCGGAGCGGCGCGTCGCTCTACCTCGCAGACGCTGAGCAGTCGCGGCCCATCCCGCGGTAAGGTGGACGAGCAGGCACACGGATCCCGACCCTGCTGGGGGATCCCCATCGCCCCTGGCGTGTTTCCTTCGATCGCGGCCCCAGGTCCCTAGAGTAGCCCGAGTTGGGTCTCTGCGCGGCCTCAGGTCGGGGGGAATCTCCTCTGTCAGGCCCCGGGAACCCCGACTCCCCTCTCCCCGCCCCCAGCCTGGGCTCGCCAGGAATCCGGAAAGCAGGAGCCCGAGGCTAGGTTGCGTTTCCCAGCCCGGGTCCGGGTTGCTGGATTCGTGGGTCCCCGCCCCCGCCCTGTCCCGCGCACGCACCGGCTCGGGCGCTCTCCGCTTTCCCGTGGCTGAGTCGCGGCCGGGGCGCCGGTGGTAGCAGTGGCGGCGGTGGCCCGGGCGGCGGGGAGCGCTGGAATGCGCCGCCGGGTCACCTGCAGCGCCCGGGGACCCGGACTGGGAGCCGGCGGGCTGGCGAGGCGCAGGGCTGAACCCGAGCGGGCGCCTCTGGCGGCTCGGGGCCGGGGCGGGCTTTTAGTGGGCCGCTCCAACAATACGGGCCTGGCGCGGAGAAAGGGGCTCGGCTGCAATTGGTACTGGATTTGAATAACGCCACGGGGCCATCAATGGTCATTGTGTCGGCGGGTAATGAATCTCCGCTGTCTCTCGGGCTGGCCAGGCAGCTGCAACCTGCGCTCAGGCAGCTCTTAAAGACATAGCGTGCCCCTCCCCGGGGGCCGGCTCCCCCTCTGCACCGGCCGGACCCCTCGCCCTCCCACCCCCCTCGGCCCTCAACTCCCGATGCCCCGCCTGCTCCCTCGGCCTGACCCCTTTGCCCATCACCCCCTCCTTCCTCCTGGGCCAGGCACCAGCATCTCGGCCCTGCACTCCCGTGGACCTGACTCAGGCCCCTGGCCTTGGCTGAGCTCCCCAAGAGTGCCCAGGGGAGCCCACAGTCTCTTAAGGCCCAACCCCTGTCTCCCAGCTGCATCTATACCTAAAGCCTCTGGAGCCCTCCTTCCTTGAGCTCCTGCCCTGGGGCTTCTAGCTGGAGGGTGAGGGGGAACGGTCTGGAGCTCAGAGGGTCACCCTTTTAGAAAGCCACACCAAAGAAGGGAGAAGCAGGTGGTGTCCCAAGCCCCAGGCTGAGGATGCCATCTCCAGAGACCACACCTCACTAGGGATCTGGAGAGTACCCCCACCCCCACCAAGGACAAGGGCTTGATTCCCAGGCTCCAGCCCGCTCCTGGCTCCTGGATACCTCGGCTGTAGCAGCAGGGGTGGGGGCTGGGGGAGCAGGTGGGTGTGAGAGGAGCGTGGAATCTATGAATGCTTGTCTTGTCATTGTCTCTTGCATTGGACACTCCACCCGTCCAGGAGAGCTGGGGCTCTGTCGAAGGTCTGATGCACTCCCCACCCCCACCCCTGGCCCAGTCTGGCACAGAGAAGATTCTCAGTCTACTGGGTGAATACATCCCCAGTTTCTTGCCCCCAGAGCTCAGTCTGTCTTTCCCAGTGAATGAATATTGCACCCTAGAGGAGGAGGATGTGGCCATTCTTCCCACTCATCCTGCCTTCCATCCACCCCAGGGTTCCCCAAGCACCCAGAGCACCCCTGCCTCTATCCTGGCACACTCTGCTGCTCTGCCCTGAGATGCTCTCCTGTCCTCACAATCTCTGGGTGGCCTTGCCATGTGCCTGGCTGAATTGTGATTATTGGTTTGTCTGATTCTCCTCCCTAGGACAGGAAGTGGGTCCCACTGATCTTTTTGCCTCCAGGGCCTAATACAGTGCCCTCCCCACAACCAATCATTAAATATCTGTGGGTGGTTGCACGCATGCCCCAGTGACTTAAAAATGAGCCACCTAGACTTCTTGGAGTTTCTTAAGAAAGTTGAAAAAAATGTGGCTTCTGGGGAGTAATACTTGAAGCCTGCGTTTATAGGGAGAGAGCCCAGCTAACCAGATCCCAACTCCTGGGAACGCTCCGCTCCGTGCATTATGTGCCAAGCACTGGGCGCTTTAAAGGTAGTAGCTCATTGATTCCTCACAACAACCCTGGAAAGTAGGTCCTGTTTGTTACCAGCGTATCTCACAGATGAAGAAACTCTGGAGCCCTACTTCCTTAAGCTCCTGCCCCAGGGCTTCTAGCTGGAGGGTGAGGGGGAACATTCTGGAGGTCAGAGAGTTGCCCCTTAGAAGGCCACGCTGAAGGAGAAGGGAGAAGCAGGTGCAGTCCCAAGCCCCAGGCTGAGGATGCCATCTCCAGAGACCACACCCCCTAGGAATCTGGAGAGTGCGCCCTCCCCCCACCAAGGACAAGGGCTTGATCCCCAGCCTCCAGCCGGCTCCTGGATACCTGGGCTTTAGCAGCAGGGGTGGCGGTGAGGGAGCAGGTAGGTGTGATGTCTCTGTTCTCAGCTGGCAGGTGATAGAGCCAGAGTTGGGACCCAGGGCCATGGAACTCACTGCTCGCTATAGTTTCCCAGCCATTCCTTAGCAGATGCAGTAAGGGTGGATGGAAATGCACGCTTAAAACGCCAGATCCAGGAGACACTGTGTCCCTTTATAGATTAATAATCCGTTTCCAGCCCCACCCCAGCCTTCATGAACACAACCAATATGATGTGGGCAAGAGTAGTTTCAGGAGTGGAGAGCTCCCAGGCCAGGTCCTAGCTGCATTCTAGGAGGAGGGCTTTTCCACCCCGGGGCATGTTAGAGCTATTTAAAGCCCATCCATTGGTACGGGGCAGAGACGGCATAGTTGCCCTCACCCTCACCCTCAGGGAAACGAGCCCAGAAGGATCCTACCTCTGGTCATTGAGCAGATGTTTATGGAATGCCTACTATGTGCCAGTCAGGGACTCAGCAGGAGACAGATGTCCCCAGAGGAGGTGCCCAGTGTGCAGCAGAGGCAGATCACTGGGCAATAGGAGAGAAGGAGGAGTTGGGGGTCAGGTGAAGGCAGGCACTGTCCCCGGCGGAGGGAATAGCATGCTCTAAAGCTAGCAAGCAAAACAGTGTTTGGCGAGTTCTCAGAAGGAACGAAATTTGGTGTGGCTGGAGCACAGAGGAAGGGGAAGTTCCAGATAAAGCTGAGGTCGACCTTGCTGGAACCTATAGGCGACTGGGAGGATTTGTGATTTTATCCCGAACGCCTGCGGTGGGGATCCTGAAAGGTCTGACAAGTTCAGATTTACATTTTTAAAGGTTTGCTGGGGCTGGAGTGTGGCGAGTAGTGGGAGGGAGAACAGGGAGGGAGGGACTGGAGACCAATTAGGCTATTGCTAGTTTGCAGGTGAGGGCTGGTGGTGACAGACCAGGCTCTGGAACTGTGTTCTTGAGTGACCAACCCTTGGTGCCTAATGTGTGCAAGGTACTGTCCTGGAGGCTGGCCCCTGGGGAGACACACTGAACAGGGGCAGGTCTTTCCTCTGTCCCAGGCTGCTGGGGATAGGAAAGAGATGAACAATGTTGTTGCAACTCCAGAAGTACCTAGCCAACCCCAATGAAAGGAGCAGAGCCATGGGAAACACTTCAGCTGAAGAAGTAGCAAAATTCTCTGGGATTATAGAAGACGGAGATTCATCCCAACAGGGAGGCTGCGGGAAAATTTCTGCAAGAGGCAGCATTGCCTTAGGCTTCCACAGCAGGTGAATTCTAATACAGGAAACTTAGTTATGGCCTGTGTGAAATGGGGTCATTATGCCTGGCCTGCCTCCCTGGAGATGGTTGTGGTGTTCGGAGCATCCTAATACACTTTGCATTTGCTTGTAGTAAGTATTAATTGTCTTCCACCATCTCTCTCTCTCTCTCTCTCTCTCTCTCTCTCTCACACACACACACACACACACAAAACCAACTCTCAGGAAGAAGGTGGCAGAGTCGTCCTCACCACCAGTTAAGCATGCTCTTCCTTCCCACCAGGACTGGCATTTTACCAAGAATATGACCAAACATTGTTTCCAGCACAAAGGACATGTGCAGTGCTCAGTAAACATCTGTTGAATGAATGATGGATGAATAAATGAATGAATGCTTTATTGAAGTAATGATTAAATGAATGGGTAGATGGACAGATAGATGGATGAAAAAAACAGACTTTGGAACAATTGAGTGAAAGATGAAATAAATAAAGAATTGAAAGTGGATGCATGGGTGTTTGTAGCCTGCAGGCTGAGGTTCTAGGTGTGGAACTGGCGGCATTGCAGGGGTGGGCTCCTTGATGGGGGCTAGGAGGGGCTTCCGTCACTCTGGGGCCTCCAGTCTGTGCTTTGAAGGCAGGCTCAGGACCCCGAGTGTGTAGACAGGTGCCCAGCTGTGGCAACAGGCTGGGCAGGCTCCACCTCTGTGCTGGGTATTTTCCACCCTGGAGTCCTGTCAATCCAGGTTTCACTGTGAGCTGGCTCGGCAGCCTGGGATAGAGGAAAGACCTGCCCCTATTCTGTGTGCCTCCCCAGGCCACCACTTGCCCGCTCTGGGCTCCAGCCACCCCATTTGCACAAAGAGAGTTCTTTGAGAGTGGCCAGTGCTCTCACGTGGTGACTGGCCAAGCAGTCCACACTCCAGAAGATGGCCAAGCCAGGCCACCTGTCCCCACTCAGTGGGGATACTAAGAACCCCTTCACCCTTATCGTTTTTCAGTTTACAAATGCTGTTCCTTCTACGGGGTAGGTGGAGGCAGGCGGGGAAGCCTTCCAGGCTACAGTAGCCACCTCCACCTGCCTGGCGAGCTTCCTCCCACTGTGCTGTGCTGTTGTCTTCCTTGAACGAATCTTTGCGCAGGCGTCATATTTACCAGCTGTCTTGTCTCTCCACTAGAATGGAAGCCCTCTGAGGACAGGGATCACATCCTGTTCATTACTATATCCTCTGCGCCTAGAACAATGCCTGCCCCCTAAAACGTGCTAAGTTTTATCAAATGCCTGGTTAAGGAATAAATCAACAGGCATGTGCATGGATTATTGTCACCTGGTAGCAGCTGCCAGATACCGAGCACTGGGCACCAGGTTAAGCACTTTCCATGCATCCCTGCAGCCCTTGAGAGAAACTCTTATTGCTCTCCCCATTTTACCTACCAGGAACCTGAGCCCCAGAGAGAGAGGAAGCAGCTTCCCCAGGCACAGAGCTGCTGAGTGACAGAACTGGGTTTTAGACCCAAGTCTGCCAAGTCTACCTGCAAAGCGCACGTTGGTAACTATGCCACCACCCCGGTGGAGTAAGAGTCCTCCCTTACTCTAGTACCGGGCACCCAGTGATATAGGTGCCATTGGGAGCTGAGAGTTGGGACCCAGACATTGTATGACTCCATTTATATGAAGTCTGAGTCCCATATCCAGAATAGGCAAATATTTAGAGACAAAAAGCAGATTAGTAGTTGCCTAGGGCTGGGGGAGGGAAAGTTGGGGGAAAATAGGGAGTGATGGCTAAGGGGTATGGGGTTTCTTTTTACAGTAATGAAAATGTTGTCCGGTGGGCGCAGCAGCTCATGCCTGTAATCCCAGCACTTGGAGAGGCTGAGGTGGAAGGATTGCTTGAGCCCAGGAGTTGGAGATCAGCCTGAGCAATATAGTGAGACCCCTGTCTCTACAAAAAATTTTTTTTTAATGTTTAAAAAATTAGTCAGATGTGGTGGCACACACCTGTAGTCCCAGCTACTGAGGAGGCTGAGGCAGGAGGATTGCTTGAGCCCAGGAGTTGGAAGTTGCAGTGAGCTATGATGGCACCACTGCTCTCCAGCCTGGGTGACAGAGCAACACCCTGACTCAAGAAAAAGAAAAATATTTCTCTATAGAAAATGTTGTCAAATCGGCCGGGCGCGGTGGCTCACGCCTGTAATCCTAGCTCTGGGAGGCCGAGGCAGGTGGATCGCTCGAGGTCAGGAGTTCGAGACCAGCCTGAGCAAGAGTGAGACCCCGTCTCTACTAAAAATAGAAAGAAATTATCTGGCCAACTAAAAATATATATACAAAAAAATTAGCCGGGCATGGTGGCTCATGCCTGTAGTCCCAGCTACTAGGGAGGCTGAGGCAGTAGGATCGCTTAAGCCCAGGAGTCTGAGGTTGCTGTGAGCTAGGCTGATGCCACGGCACTCACTCTAGCCCGGGCAACAAAGTGACACTCTGTCTCAAAAAAAAAAAAAAAAAAAAAAAAAAGAAAATGTTGTCAAATCGATTGTGGTGATGGTTGCACAACTCTTTGAACATACTATTAACCATTGAATCAGACACCTCAAGAGGGCAAATTATGTGTTATGTGAATTACATCTCAGTAAAGCTGTTATAAAAAAAGAGTTGGGGCTCAGGAACACCACCCTGCCACTTACCTGCTGGGCACGTGACTTCATGCCTCTGAGCTTCAGTTTCCTAACCAGTAAAATGGGAAAAATAAATGTCTCCTGGAACTTATGTGAGGATTAAATGAGATAATACATGTTATTATTCCCATTTTATCAAGGAGGAAACTTAGACCCAGAGAAGGGAAATGACTTGGTACAGATGGCACAGCTGTTGGGTGACAAGTGAAAGACTGGGGCCTGGGTCTCTTGGCACCACCTCTTTTAACATTGTGGGCTGATCAATGTGTGTGTACCCCAGGCACCTGCTTCCCACCACCACTCTGCTCCACCTTCCACCTGCCCTCGGGTTCTGGAGCCCTGTCTCTTCACTGTCCGTGCCCAGAGCAGACAGAGGTAGCATGGTCCCCCCAGAGCACAGGATGCCCTCAACCCCAGCCCCTACCCTCCTCCCCTCCTGGGGCCATGATGCTGTCTTGCTTTTCCTTGTAATAAAGAAAATATCTCAGCTACCCTTCCACAGTTGCTTGGCAACCCCAAGGGGGGCTGGGTGGGGGGGAGCAGAGGGGAGGAGGGAAGGGGGAGGACTCTGGAGCCAATCTGGAGACAAAGACTAGGATTTGGGTGACATGGAGCCTGTTCTTAGTGCTAACCTGGCCTGGCCGGGGCGGTGGATGGGGGCGGGGGGCTTCCTCCCACCCCAGTGTCTCACACCAATAAATATGGATTAGGGAAATAGGCAGGGTTTTTCCCACGGGCCTGAAAGGCCACATCTGACCTTTCTACCCCCTTTATGTACCAACGTGACAGTCAGAGAGAGCAAAGAGCAAGACCCCCCGAGATGCCTCCCCCATGGCCTTCTGACTTGGGGAAACTTTTCACCCTCCTCCTTCCCCTGGCCCCAGACCAGGTCACAGCTCTGCCCAGGCCCCTGTTCCAGGGATGAGGAGGAGGCTGGTTTGCAGGTGGGCGACAGGAGCACCAGCCTCAGTGTCCACCTCAGGGCCTGCTGACTCTGACTGGTGCAGTGTGCCAAGGCCCTCCCCGCCTCCCAGCCCAGCCCTCCACTCCGCAGCTCCCCGTCCTGTCCCTCCCGCCCCACCTCTGCCTGGGCCTCCTCCACCAGGAGCCCTGCTCTGCCAGTCCCTTCTGAGGCCCTTCCCTTTCACGCCGGCTTCCTTCTTCCCACCACCCTCTTCTCCACTGCCTTCCCTCTTTCTCTGTCCTCTTGGGGTGGCCCCCTCTACCCCAGTCCCCCATGCAACTCTGCCACTCGGAAGCCCTTGTGGCTGAGGTGTCCCCGCAGTGAGGGCAGCAGGAAGGGGTTGTGAAGCGGGGAGGGTGGGGGCAGTGATCTTGCTCCCTGGTGCCCTGGCCACTGGCCGCTGCGCTGCGCTGCCGGGGGTGGGGATGGCCGCTCTGAATGGAGTCAGTGTGGAGACAGGAAAAGCAAACACCTCGGTGTGGGCCACGCTGGCCTGCTGGGGGAAGGAGGGAGGGGCAGGGGCCCGGGCTCCTCTCGGCCTCCCCATACGCCCTCTCCCCACTCCTGAGGGTCCCTGGCTTCCTGCACCCTTGCCTACAGTGTCTAGAAGGAGAGTGGGGTTAGGGTTTGGGGACAAGCCCTACGGGAAACACCTTTGCTCAAATCTTTCCCTGCCCCTCTGCCCTGCCCCCAACCAATGCCCTTCCTGCCCAGCAGATGCCAGGAAAATCTGGGCCTGGGAAGGGCCGTGTGGCACCTGAGAGTCCGCCTGACCAGTCCTTTCAGCAGCAGGAGCTGGGTGGGGAGTCACTTTGCCAGAGACGTCCCAGCCCCCAGCAGTGCCATCCACCTCCTGGGCTGAGGGGACCCCAAGATGCTCTGCCCGGGTGAGTGCTCCTCTGGCCCCACAGCCAGGCAGCAGGGGAGGTAGAGGTTGTCCTTTTTGGGCCTCCTGAGACCCCCACATGCTCCATGAGTCCCCAAGATTCTGTGGCTTTTCTGTTTGGACTGTCTCGAGCTCTGTCTGGGGCCCGTGTGTCACTAGTGGCTTGGAGAGGTGAGCTGAAGGGATGGTTGGAGAGGCTGGAGGTGAAGTCTGGGAATGAGGGGAGGCAGGAGGAGCTAGAGTCTGGGGTGGAGGACTCCTGCATCCCCAGCAGACTTTTTCATTAGACTTGTGGAATCACAAAGGCTCCTGTGATGGTTTCTTTTTAACGTTTTAGATTCTAAAAGACTTTGGGAATGAGCTCAGAAAAGGGTAGCAACTCATCCAGGGTGACGCAGCAAATTGGTGGAGCTGGTGCTCAACCTACTGACCCCCCTTATACTGCCATGGGCAGGACTGTCTGTGTTACGGACACCACCCTTGGCCACCCTTCTCTATCCACCTGTGCGGTTTGGTCCCTCTGGATTTAAGAGGCCCAGGATGGCCGGGCGCAGTGGCTCACGCCTGTAATCCTAGCACTCTGGGAGGCCGAGGCGGGTGGATCGCTCAAGGTCAGGAGTTCCAGACCAGCCTGAGCAAGAGCGAGACCCCGTCTCTACTAAAAAAATAGAAAGAAATTAGCTGGACAACTAAAAATATATACAGAAAAAATTAGCCAGGCATGGTGGCGCATGCCTATAGTCCCAGCTACTCGGGAGGCTGAGGCAGGAGGGTCACTTGAGCCCAAGAGTTTGAGGTTGCTGTGAGCTAGGCTGATGCCAGGGTACTCTAGCCCGGGCAACAGAGTGAGACTCTGTCTCAAAAAAAAAAAAAAAAAAAAAAAAGGCCCAGGGAGGAGGGAGGAGACTGCACAGCACCTCCAGGCCTTCTTCCCGTCCTGTCCTTTCTCCATGCTCCATGCCCAGTGCCCAGCCTGGCAGTAGGAGCAACCCCTGCCTGGGCCTCAGAGAAGCCACAGTCTCCTCTGACTATCCCTAGGAAGCCGTGGTTGGCTTTTGTCTTAAAGATCCCAGAGAAAGGGGACCCCTTTGCTCTTGGTGTCTAACCATAGGAAAGCAAGGTCAACAGCTACTGCAGGCTACAGCACCCAGAGGTGCCCAGTTTGAGGTATCCTGGCCCATGAGACCTGGCTTGGGAGGACCTTGCTGAGTAGAAACAGACAGCCCTTGCTGAGTCAGGCTCTGAGGTAAGGCCTTCCACGTACCTCACTGAATGGTCACCACACTCCTGCAATGTGGTTCAGTTTTACAGATTGGAAAACTGGGGCACAGAGAGCTGAAGTAACTTACCCATGAACACACTGCCCGAAAAAGAGCTGGGATTCAAACCCATGGCCTGGCTCCAGAGCCCAAGCCCTTAAATGTTCTTTTGTACTGCCCCTAGTCCCTAGGAGGCCTCCACGGGGAGTCATCGCATCCAATGCCCTGCACTGGGTGTCCACCCAGGCCCACCCCTGCTCATACACAGAAATCAATCTGGTTTTCAAAGGCACCTGCTCCAGGGGTAGAATTCCCCCTGGAGGTAATCAGACAGTTCTGTATTGATAAACTTCTGGCTGGGGGAAGGCCCTCCCACCCAGAACTCACCAGGGTCTAGCTGTCTGGCTGCTGCTTTCTCCCCGCCGACTGCAGCATAATTGGGAGACAGGCAGCCTCACCTTGAGACTTGGCTCCACAACCTCCAAGCTGTGTGGGGTTGGACAAGTGACTCAACTTCTCTGAGCCTCAGTTTATCAACTGTAAAGTGGGACTAATTATATACCCGCTTTGTGAGGTTCATAAGGTTTAAATGAGAAAAGGGGATGAAAACCAGAAAAAGCTCAGTAAGCATAGTGCCTGGCACCTACGAAGTGCCCAGGACCAAGTGGTAAGTACTTCTTACCATCATCACCATCATCACCTTTATGAAACCCTTCTGCCTGCAAGATCAGAGCCTCCTGCTTTTGGCCTTGCAGTTTAGCTTCCTTATTACAAATAGGGAAACTGAGGCCCAGAGTGGAGAAGGACTTGCTCAGGGGCACATAGCAATTGGTGGTGGAGCAGGAAGCAGCTCTCAGCCCTCCTGGTTTCCAGTTGGATCCGCCTATCTCTTCTTGACCCCTGCCCACCTCAAGTCCTCCCCTGGTGTGCCCAGGGTGCAGGGACCTGACACCCAGTCCTGCCTGGCAGAGCCCAGAGAGAAGTGAGCAGTGGTTGGTGGAGTAGTCGCAGCCTGGTGCGTTCTCAGCCCCAGCTCTTTGTCTGCCGCTTTGTGATGGTAAGTGCTGCTCCTAAATCAGTTCTGTGACACTGTTATTGTTGCCCAGGGTCCAAAGAGTCTAAACTTTTCCCCTGAGGTCAAGAATGTGGCTGGTCCCCAAGCCGCCTGGAGCAGGGGCCTGGGTGGCTGGGGGTGGGGCTGGGGCCTCACCCCGAGCTGGGGCGAGATGTAGGGGGGAGGGGGTCAGCGGGAACAAAACGCTTTGAAATGCCTCCTCTCCATCACTGCCAACATTGTCCGCTGCCCGTGGGGGGCCTGGCACCGCCTCGCAGGGGCTCCGGCCCCCAGCCCTGGCCAGGCCCGGCCCGACATCTGAAAATGGACAGAAGGTTATTGTCCCTTCCCGCAGCCCTTTGTCTGCCCCAGTTCCAGATGTCTAGGCTGGGACCAGGGAACTGACCCATGGTGGGCAGGGAGGAGGGGACAAAGGGGGAGAGCACGGGTCACTGCATCCTGAGGGGTCGTTCCCAGACCCTGAGATCTCACCCAGCCATAGCCAAGTCACCTTCTGGGCCGTCTTAGCCCTGGGATTGTCCCTGTTCCCTTCCCCTCTCCAGTCCAGGTTCTGGCCTCAGGAGAGAAGGCTGAAGGGCTACAGGAGTTAGAGCAGGGTCCTGGCAGGCCCAGGGATGGGCCGAATCCCAGCTTTGCCCGGTAACTGTCCAATCTTGGGTACCTTGGGGCCCTCTCCTAGCCTGCTTTCCTTACGTGGGGACTGCTGGAGCAGGGTTCATTCATTCATGACAAATGACAGAAACTTCCCATGTACCAGCTCTGAGCATGGGGGCACACTGTGCTGGATAGGCCACTCAGATCCTTCCAGATTGCGGTTAATAGTCATAATAGTAAGAGGTCGCATTTCCCACCCACTTCTTCCATGTTGGGTCCTGGGCTCACCACTTTACCTGAATTATCTCATCTTTTCCACAACAAAATCCAGGATGCAGGAGGTATTGCTCTCATCTTGATTTTTCAGCTTTGGAGGCTGATACTTTGAGAGGTAGTCACTTGCCTAAAGCCAGGCAGCCAGTAGGCAGCAAAGCTGGGATTCTAGCCCGGGCGGACCGCAGCCACCAGGAGGAGTAATCCGCTAATAAATATTTGGACAGTATTGAGCGCAGAGCCTGGTGCGGCTCCAGACTAGGCATCTGGGAGCCGGTGTTGTTAACTCCATCCATCAGCTTCCCCGTTTCACAGATGGGAAGACTGAGGCCCAGACTGGGGAAAGGAAGCCTGAGGCAAAAAGCATGGGGAAACTTTAATAGCAACACCAATAGCAATTCCAGAGCCAACAGGGCTGGCCGGAGAGGCAGACCTGGTTTCAAACCCCCAGTCTGTGTGAGCTCAGGCAAGTAATTTAGACTCTCCACACCTCAGTTTCCTTGTTGCCTTTTCTGTAAAATAAAAATATTCCCGACTTCATAGGGTTGTTGTGAAAACTAAGTTAGATAATACATTTAAAGCACTTACCAGATGCCTGGCACACAGCCAACAGTTAATGATAGCTATTATTATTATTCTGAATAGGGCTGACATTTATCCTTCTGAGCCTACGGGCTCACCTGGGTTCATCTGAGGACAAGGCTTTGTCTAAGAGGACAGGTTAGCAGTCGTTGAGGGGGTAAGGATAGTAATACTTGGTCTTCTTGGGGTCTCTGCAAGGCTACTGCTGCAGCTCGGGGGGAAGCAAAAGGGATCCCGGGCTGGGAGGGGGAAGGGGCTGCCTGGGCCCAGAGGAGTTAACAGCTCCCAGGCCTTGGCCCAGCAGGGCTGCCACGCTGCAGCAGCGGTAGGAACAATTTTAGCAGAGGAGCCAGAGCTGCTTCCTGATGGGCAAAACAGCTGGCTGCCTGGAGAAAACAGCTGGCCTGTTCCCAGCCTCCTAAGAAGAGAGGCAGAGCCTCAGAGGAGGACAGCTGCACATCTGGGATCCTAGGAGAGGAGAGCATGGCCAAGAAGGGGAGAGAGGGTGGTCCTTCGGAGTGTGTGTGGGTGTTGGGGGAACCCTGGGGATGGGGGGGCGTGGGCAGATTCCTAGAGCAGAGGCCAGGTTATGCTAAGTCTAAGCAGAATGGGCAGGGGTGCCTCCAGCTGGGCGTTAGGGGTCTCAGTCTTCCATTGAACAGGAAAGATGAGGGGAAGGGGAGCATATGGGGACGAGCCCCTGCTCAGCCCTGGGTCCTCTTGGAAATGGGCTTGGAGGTGGGGAGATGGGGAGGGCGCCCAGGCTGGCCTCCTGGGTTCCCATCTGCCGAGCTGCACCCAGAACCGGGACTGGGGCGCGGGCCCGTCCTGGGCCAGGATCCTGGGCTGCCTTGGCCACAAAGCAGGACAGGGGCCCAGAGAGCCCCCAACTCAGGAGACGTGAAGCTGGCAGCTGGTAAGAGCTCCATCCAAGCATCCCCCCTGCTTTGGGTCCCCATTCCCAGCTTGCTTGGCTGCCAGGCCATGAGGACCCCCAACCTGGGGGGCCCTGTTTGGGACTGGGGCACCTCTAAGGTGCCCTTACCATTGGCAGGGAAGCAGCACCTTGGACCTCGAATGAGTTTGGGCAGGGTCAGCAAAGGGTTAATGGGGTGTGGCCAGAGTCCACTGGACCAGAGCGGCCTACCTGGGTTACTGACCCCCAGGCCCCAGAGGTCTGACACTGCGAATTTCTCTTAGACCCAAAGGGGCTCCTCTAGCCCCTCTCCCTAATCCCCAGGAGTAGGGGCTTGGCCCCCAATTTGGGTGTGCCAGCCTCAATGTCCCTCTCGCCAGTGAAGGCCATGCTACAAAGCCTTTGTCAGGCGGTAGGCCTTGGAACTGCGGCTCCCAGGGGGAAGAAGGTACTGGGAAAGGGGACAGGTCTTGCAGGGTCTCTACTTTAGGAAGCCAGAGTGAAGCCCGGGGTGCTGGCGCCACCACTTGGCTTTGGCCAGAACTACAATGGCTGTGGACAGTGAGGAAGCTGCCGGGAGAAACCCTGAGCCCGAGCAGGTGTTGGTCCATCTGGGCTGATTACTACTCAGCCACATAGGCCCAAACGGTCATTTTTTTCCCCAGGTGTGTACCCTATATGAACTGGTTACTGAGGCCTTAGCCCCACAGAACAGCAGTTTCAGAGTTTAGCCTGCAGCAAAATTACCTGGAAGGCTTGTTACTACTCTGAGTTTTGGATTCGGTAGGTAGGGGGAGGGCCTAAGAGTGTGCATCTCTCAACTCTTAGAAGGCCTCCAGGTGAGGCTGATGCAGCTGGTCCAGGGACCACACTTTGAGTACCACAGCTTCAGAATTTCTGTGAATTTGGCCAGCATTACCTTTGCAGGGTGTGTCTTTTATTTTGGGGCAAAAAATGAGTGTAAGCGGAGTACAAGTGCAGGATCAGTCCACCTCAGCCAGTGACCCTATCCTATTTCTGTTGGGAGCTCCCACCCCTGCCCTCCCCCTCCCCCTGGCCAATGCTCACCAGCCCTGCTCTAGGACTGGGGAAAGGATGGTGACTGCAGAGGACAGGTCCCTGCCTCAGAACTCAGAGCCAGCCAGGTTTCCCATGGTATCTCTCACCTGGAGGTCTAAAAGGCAGCTCAGAGTGAGATCCCAAACTGCAGCTGATTTGCGCATTCCACCTGCTCCTGCTCCAGTGCTCCCATTCAGCAACCAGCCCACCCCGTCCAACCACCTGCTAACTTCGTCCCGATTCCACATTCTGTCTCACACATCCACTCCCACAAGGCCTGTGGGCTCTGCCTGCATCATACCTCTCACCTCTGCCTTCCAGAATCATCTCTCCCTGTACCAGGGTCTCCCAGCTGCCATCCTTGCCCCTGTGTCGGCCCTCTAAGATGCAGCCAGGGCAACTTCTTTGAGACAAATCACATTATTCCTCTGCTTATTCCTCAATGTCTTTCTATGCCCTCTAAGATGCAGCCAGGGCAACTTCTTTGAGACAAATCACATTATTCCTCTGCTTATTCCTCAATGTCTTTCTATCTGTTGTACTTTAAAAAAAAAACCAAAATCCTACCATGGCTTCAAGGCCCTGGGTGACCCAGGCATGCCCACCTATCCTACCCCACCCCTTAGCACACCTGTTGCTCACCTTACTCCAAGCCCCTTGTTTGTTCCCGCCCCAGGGCCTGTGCCTTACTTGTTCCCTCTACCTGGAACCCTTTTCCCCCAGATCGTCCCTTGATTGGCTTTTCCTTTTGCACCAAAATGTCTTCTCTGACCCCTCTATTTGAGTGTTGCCCCACTCCCAGCTACTCTTAGTTTTCTTGATCACTTGTTTTAGTTTACTCATAGCATTTACCATTCCTTGAAATTATCTATTCACTTACAGGTTTGCTTGTTTCCCGTCTGTGTCTGCTCACCAGAACATAAGGACCCTAGGAGCAGAGACTGTGTCTCGTGCACCTTTGTGTCTCCAGTACTTAGAGCACTGCCAGCACATGTGCTTAATATGTATTTGCTGAATGAATGGGATCGTGTAGAATACCATGTAGGGGTGTGTCCCCCAGACATGACATCAGGGAAGGCTTTGCAGAGGAAGGAAGTTTAAGCTGAGACTGCAGGGCCTCTAGGATAGGAGTTGTCCAGGAAGTGAAAGACCAGTCCAGGCAGAGGGACCAAAGGAAAAAACTCCAAAAGCATGGAGTGTTTTGGAAACTGTAAATCATGCAATTTGGCTGGAGCAGAAGGTGGAAGGGCGTGGAGATCAGAGGAGTTGGAAAAGCCGCAGGCAGGCAATGCAGGGCCTTGCTGCCCCCTGAGGGTTTTGAGCTCTATGCCAAGGGCAATGGGCAACCTGTGAAGGGTGTGAGGCATTTTAGAAAGGGCTGCTGAGTGCAGAATGGTTTCCAGGGGGGAAGCCCAGTGGTGTGTGTGGGGGGGTAACAGGCTGGGAGGTGCAGTGGTGCAGGTGGGTGACACTGATGCCCTGAGCCAGGCAAATGGCAGAGCAGAAGGAAAGAAACGGCTGTGTGCAGGAGATGTTGTGGAGGTGGCCTGGCCACGTGAGAGGATGGAATTGGTGACAAAGACAGAGGGATTTGTCATCAATGACACCTAGGTCTCCAGCCCGAGGGACAGGGTGGGCTGAGGTGCCAGTCCCTAGAATGGGGGGAGCCCTGGAGGGAGAGCAGGTTTGGGGAAAAGATTGGGGTTCTGTTTGGGACAAGTGGAGTTTGTGTCTGGGTGGATGGCTGAGATGTCAGGTTTCCAGAAAGAGGGAGTGGTCCATGCAGTCAGCTGCTGAAGGGGGGCTGAGCCCTCTTGGATGAGGGATGAGGAGGAAGTGTCCACTCAGGGGAGTGGCCAGAGGACTCCGGTCTCAGCAGGAGCAGCTTGGCTGCAGCAGCCTTGGCACATGTCAAGCAGGAACAGAAGGAAGCGAGGAAGTGAGCAAAGTGCAGATTCTCCACCAACAGGTTTGGAGGGAGAGAGT
Source organism: Lemur catta (assembly GCF_020740605.2). Classification (NCBI taxonomy): domain Eukaryota; kingdom Metazoa; phylum Chordata; class Mammalia; order Primates; family Lemuridae; genus Lemur; species Lemur catta. The sequence goes on along the minus strand of NC_059137.1, from coordinate 7,242,892 downwards.
GAGTTAGGGCCACAGCTAGAGGCTGCACAGTCACCTTGGTTGGTGTTTTCTTATTTTAAGTTGGGGGAGATTCAGGTCCTTTGGCATGTGTAAGAAAGAACCAGAAAAGAGGGAGGTTGGGGATACAGGAAAGGCAAGGGGACAGTATGGAGACCAAGGGTGGTTCTGTTGTGAGGAGGGGGCACCTCTTCCACTGTGAGAGGAGGGAAGAGCAAGAGGCTGGCTTGAGGGCAAGGGGGGGAAGGTTTGGAGGCTGGAAATGAGAGTTCCCAGATGACAGCTTTTATTTTCTCTCAAAAGTAGCAGGGAGATCCTTGCTGGGGGAGAGAGGGTGTGGAATCAGGGCTGGAGAATACTGGGTGCATTTGAAATGCCACTGAGGAGAGGGGGCAGGGAGCACAGGGAAACAGGAGTGTTGGGGCTGGGTGAGAGCTCACCTGGGGGTGGCGCTCATGAGTCTGCAGTAGCCCTAACCTGTGCCAAAGCAAGATGGCTACAGGGTTCTTCTAGGCAGGGGCAAACCCTGGGGCACGGGAGTTAGTGACAGGCTGGACCACTGGTGGACTAGGGAGGGACGGAGTGGAGATGGGAGGACTAGTGGGAGGAGGAGGAGGACTTAAGGCCAGGGAAGAATCTGGAAGCCCCCTCTCTCTTAGTCCATTTGGGCTGCTATACAAAATACCTTAGACTGAGTAATTTATAAACAACAGAAATTTATTACTCACACAGTTCTGGGGGTTGAGAAGTCCAAGATCAAGGCACCAGCAGATTCGGTATCTGGTGAGGACTCATTCCTTACAGACAAGGCCTTCTAGCCATGTCCTCTTGCGGCAGAAAGGTCAGACAATCTCCCACAGGCCTCTTTCATAAGGGCAGTAATCCCATTCATAAGGGTGGAGCCCTCATGACCTAACCACCTCTCAAAGCTCCCACCTACCAAGACATTGGTGACTAGGTTTCAACACATGAATTTTGGGGTCACAAATATCCAGACCATGGCCTCCTCATGACCAATAGGCCAGGCAGAGGCTCTGGGATGGGTGAGTTAGGGGACACTGCTTCACTTCAGAAGGGAATCTCCATTCTGCACCTGGGGGTGGCTTCCTGCCAGAGGCCACCATGCAAGGGAGGGGTCTCTTGTATCTCCCCAAGATGCTGCCATTGGACTTTGGGGCCTTCTTATTGCAGGACCACTGGCCTGGAAGTGGCCCTGCTGGAAGCTGTATCTGGCATCTGGTGGAGGCTTTGGAGCCAGGCTGGAGACAGGACTGCAGGTGCAGTGCCCCTACATGCTGCCCCATCGCTAGGTAAGTCCCTTCCTTGCTGGGCCCTCACCCTACCCTTCCACCGTTCCCTGACCCTGAGAAGGGGCTGAAGGACGACCCAAAGGTGCCCACAGGAAAGTAGACCTTCCAGGTGGTGGGAGGGAGGATGAAGGGGAAACTCTTCTCTCCTTCCAACCCCCTGAGCAGAGCCCTTCCTGTATGTCAGCCTCCATGCAGAGAAAAGTTTAAGTGTATTCATTCTCTGAAGGAATCTCTGCAAACCCTCCCAGACAGGTGGTGTTACCAGCCTAGGAAAAGTGACCTGAGGTCGGTGGCAGGTGCCCAGCTAGAACCCACTTCTGCTGCCTCCACGCCCCTCCCCTTTTCTGTTCCTCTCCCAAGAGAGGGGGGAGACTCCTTTCCATCCCAGCAGGCTCCCAAGGACCCCGGCTCGGCCCCAGGGAGGCTGTATCCGCTGTTTTAGAGGGGGGCTGGGGGGCTGCGAGGGGCTCTGTGGCGCCCCTAGTTCTGCACTCAGACTTAAGAGTGGGCTTTTCTCTCTGAAAGGGCCGGAGCAATGCTGGTGCTGGCGACCGAGGCGAGGATGGTGACGCGCGGGGATCGCCAGACGCGGACCGCCGCGGCACGGCGAGCCCAGGTCAGGGAGACCCGGTCCCCGCCCCCTAACTCTGGCCGTCCTCTCCCGCCCACGCATCGCCCCGCTGGCCTGCGCAGTTCCCGTCTGGGCCCGCCAGAGGGCGCCCCGGGCGGAGGCGTGGGCGCGCGCCGGGGAACCCCGGCAAGGCCGCGGGGTCTGCGGCTAAGGTCCGAAGTCGGATGGATGGACCCGGGAATCCGGATTCCAGGGGCTGAACACTTAGGGATCCGAGGCGTCGAGGGTTATCAGACGCCCGGCCGGCTCAGATGCCGGCACCCAAGACTCGCCCCCCACCCCCCTTCACCCCTCCGGAGTCCAGCCGGGCGGGGCTGTTCCTAGGTGGTGTCTGGGGCGGGTCTCCGGCCTGGCTCCCGCGCCCCGGGCCGAGGAGAGGACACTCGAGAATCCACGCCCCGTGGCGGAGAGTGGGAGCCCTCTCTCGGGGGTTATGCTCCCCATCCCCGCTCCGGGTCCGCCTCGGCGCCGCCCGGGCCCCAGGCCCCGCCCCGCCAGGACGCCCCGCCCACTCCCCGTGGCCCGGCCGGGAGCCGGGGGGGCGCTGCCGCCGCCCGAGCGCCCGCCATGCGCGCTGCCCCCGCCGCCCCGCTGCTCCAGCTGCTGCTCCTGCTGGGGCCGCGGCTCCAGGCTGCGGGCGTCTCAGAGCCGCCGCTGCCCGCGGTGGTCCTTGCCATCCTGGCCCGCAATGCCGAGCACTCACTGCCCCACTACCTGGGCGCGCTGGAGCGGCTGGACTACCCCCGGGCCAGGCTGGCCCTCTGGTGAGAGAGACCCGGGCATTGGCACCCACTGGCATCTACTCCCCAGCCTCGCAGAGGGCCCCCGTCCCAGGCGGCCCCATCAGCTCCCTGCCCAGACACCACGCAGACAGGCCCCTACCCTCACAGGCAGGCCCTCCACAACCCCGAGCCCCAGACAGGACCCCATGCCCCTGGCGGGCAAGGGCAGACCTCTGAGGCCATAGGTCGACCCGGGGACACTCACCTCTCCTCTGGCCCCCTATTTCTCTTGGGGCCTCCCCTGGGTGTAAGTTGGGCCCACTCTGTCTTGCCTAGCCCCCAGAGCCCAAACGCAACCCCCAGTGGGACCTGTGGTTGGCTTGAGTTGGAGAGGAGCAGACAGGAACCTCGGGAGTCCTCCGGGCACCACGTGGCAGGGACCGTGGCAGGGATGGGCCGGACAGGAGGGTCCTGAGGAGCAGGCGGGAGTGCCGTCACCCTGGGCTCGTGTGCACAGGGGTGTCAGACTGGCTCCCCTGCAGCTTGGCTGGTGCCAGCTCCTATTAGCAGAGGGGCTGGGTCTTGTCAGCCAAGGGTAGCCCCCCTCCCTGGAGTCACCCTGTGGCTCCCATAGGGTAGTGGGATCAGAGACCACAATCTCCAGCCTATAGTGGGAGCAGAGAGGCGTCCCGGGGTTAAGGTGGGGGATAAACTGAGAGAAATGACAAACCACCCCTCACAACACACCAAAAGTTGGGCTGGGGGTGGAGCTGTGGCCTGGGGAGGCCGCCCACAATTACCACAGTTTGGGAGTTAGTTAGCTCCCAGCCCTATAAAAGCTGACACGTAGTTAGTCTTCACTTGTGGGGAATTGGCTTAAAGGCGCAGCATCACCTAAACCCTGGGCTCCTGCCTAAGCCCCCACCTCCTTATGAGAGCTGCTCCCCAGGAGAGGGGGGCTTTGCTCCATGGCAGCAGAGCTCAGGCCCATCAGCCTTCTCAGGGATGCTCAGAGCATGGTTTGGTTCTTATTAAAACTTGTGGGTGGAGGAAAACAGCAGCTCTTCTGTCTAGCCCTGATTCAGAGAGGGAAAGGGGCTGGCCTGTGGTCACACAGCAAGGAAGGAAGGTAACCAGGGAGTATGGCAAGTGTGATCCTTAAAGCTGAGGTACCTTTCATCTTTCAGAATGCATTCGCCTTCTCTTCTCTTGGCCCGTGACATAGGCAGGACAGCTTAAAGTTGAGGGAGGAAGTGAAGCCGAGAATGACGGGACTTGCCTGAGGTCACACAGCAGGTCACAGAACTGTGATTAGGACCTGGCTGTCCTGCCTCCATACCTAGCCTCCACTGCTCCCAGGAGAGGCCAGCCTCAAAGGTGTTGGTGCTTTGGCATCTAGGCTGCCTTGGGGTTCGGTCCTGTGGTGGCTGAACCCCTCACCCTTTTTCTTCTGTTCCCCAGGTGTGCCACAGACCACAACGTGGACAACACCACGGAGATGCTACAGGAGTGGCTGGCAGCTGTGGGGGAGGACTATGCAGCTGTGATCTGGAGGCCCAAGGGGGAGCCCAGGTGGTGATGTGAGGGGAGGTGTGCAGGGGAAGGGAGAGAATGGCTGCGACCCAGAGAGGAAGGGGCAGCCCAGGGCCACAGGCTCCAGGCCAGGGCTCTGGCCACTGTTCTGCAGGGAGAGAGAAGCACTTACCCCCTGGGAACATCTCATCTCTTTCTCCCCTCAGGTCCTACCCAGATGAAGAGGGTCCCAAGCACTGGACCAAAGAGAGGCACCAGTTTCTGATGGAGTTGAAGCAGGAAGCCCTCACCTTTGCCAGGGGCTGGGGGGCTGACTATATCTTGGTAAGAAGCCTCGCCTAAGATTGGGCTTCTGAAAGGTGGCAGTATCAGTCCCTAACAGAAATCTTGCTATGACTGAACGACCTGAAGGCTGGATCCATCAGCAGGCTACCTAGGACAGAACCCAGACCAGAAGTTGAGCCTGGATCCCTATGTTTGAGCTCAGACTAGGTACTAAGCCTGGATTCCTGAGATGGATCCCAACATATATACCGAGCCTAGTTTCCTGGGTTAAAGCCCAGAGTATAAACTGAGCCTAGATCCCCAGACTGGAGTTCAGAGTAGGTGTTTGGATCCATTCCCTAAGCCGTCAGATAAGGTCCTTAGATCAGTAACTCGGATGTAATCTTTGGACCCAATCCCTGAGCTGAGCCAGTGCCCCAGACTAGATTCCCTAGTCCAGAAACAGATCTACTGGGTTTGTTGGTTAGATGTCTCTAAGGGAACTCCCATTGGATCCTAGGAGCCACTCTAGGTCTCTGGCAATCTGGAGGGATCAGTGAACTCTGCAGCCCAGACAGGGCTGGGGCCTGTGACATCCTCCTCCCCAAAGTTTGCAGACACAGACAACATTCTGACCAACAACCAGACACTGCGACTTCTGGTGGAGCAGGGACTTCCAGTGGTGGCCCCAATGCTGGACTCCCAGACCTACTACTCCAACTTCTGGTGTGGGATCACCCCCCAGGTGAGGCCAGGTATGGGGCCTCAGGAGGCTTGAGGTCCTGGGAGGAGGGATATGGAGGGCAGAGAGCCTGAAGGCTGTGGGGTCTGTGGGCAGTGGCAGGGGGAGCCCCTTCACAGCCCAGAGCATGTCGCTTCCCCAGGGCTACTACCGCCGCACAGCCGAGTACTTCCCCACCAAGAACCGCCAGCGCCGGGGCTGCTTCCGTGTCCCCATGGTCCACTCCACCTTCTTGATATCCCTGCGGGCTGAAGGAGCCGCCCAGCTCGCCTTCTATCCGCCTCATCCCAACTACACTTGGCCCTTCGACGACATCATCGTCTTCGCCTACGCCTGCCAGGCTGCTGGTGAGGACCAGCCCTCCTTGAGCATTTCTTGGAGGTCCCTGGGCCTTTGCACATGCTGTTTCCTCTGCTTAGCACATCCTTGACCACTCTGCATTTCATCCTGTTAATTCTCACAGCCTTTCTTGTAACCACCACCCCAGTGGGTTAGATGCCTTTCTGGCTGTCCCCATCTTGGCACTTCTATGTATTCCTTCACTAGTTGAATATTTCTAGAGCACCTGCCGTGTACCAGGCACTGGGAAGACAGTGGGGAGTAAAATCAGGTAGCCCCTGCCCTCCTGGAGCCTCCAGTCCAGTCAATCAAAAGACCACAAAAATCGATGTCCAATCACAATGGTGACAGAAGGAGAACTTCTTGATTGTATGTGCTCTAGGAGCTTAGACTAGAGTTAACCTGGTCAGGGAAGGCTTCCTGGAGGGAGTGAACTTTTGAGCTGAGATTTAAAGTATGGGCAAGCATTGACAAGGCAAACAGAGCAGGAAAGAGCATTTCAGGCAGAAGGACCAGCAGATGCAAAGGCCCTGTGGTAGCAGGGAACATAAGAAGGATGTGGCTGGAGTGCAGCGAGCACAGGGACACAGTGCAGGCTGTGGCAGGAAAGGGAGGCAGGGGCCAGACTCTAAGGACCGACAGGCAAGCACCTGATCTTTAGCCTGAGCGTGTCGGCAGCCATCAGAGGTGTTGTGTGTGATCAGATTTGCACACTGAAAAGATCACTCTGGTGTTGGTAGTTATTTTTAAGATGAAAGTTCCTAGAAAGTGTTTGGGTGTGGATGGAATAAATCCAGTCCTGAGGAAGCGTCAGAAGATGGGAGACAGAGACACCGATGTTGGGCTAAAGTTCCTGAGAAGGTGGCAGAGAACGCGTTATTCAAGATGTAGACAGTCTGGTGGGTGGAGAAGAACTTCACTGGTGGTCAGGGTGAACTAGAGGTGGCGACTTACACCTGAGCAAGCGGCGTGTCGGTTGTGGCCAGCGTGGAGGGTGCTGTGAGTCTGTCTTGTGCACCAGGTGCTGGGGAAGTCTGCAGTGTACAGGCATACAAGAAGCAAACAGTCTCATCAAGTGCAAAAAGCAAGTGAAGGCAAAACAAATAAATGGAGGGGAAAAAAGAGGAAACAAAAACACTCCCTTGTTTTTTCATCACTACCACTACTTCAAGGGACAGCCGTTGTTAATTGGCCAGTGCTGGGAAGGCCATCCGGCTGCTGCGTCCCTGCTCTGGGGCAGGCTGTGTGCTCAGTGCTGGGCACGGACACCACGTGTCTGCCCTGAGGGTAATTATAATAAAGGGGACAAATATTGAAGGGGGAAAGGCCACTCTGGGTGTCAGGTGGAAGACAACACGGAGAGAAGTGGAGGGCTCTGGGCACAGGTGATAGTTCTTGGCTCAGGGTAGGGCGGTGGGGATGGGGAGAGAGAGGAGGATTTAGGGGTGGAGCCACAGGGCCCACTGCATCCTGGGGCTGTCAGCAGTGGGAATTGGCCTGCTCCTTCCTCACCTTGACCCCCTGATGCAGGGACTGTGTGTCTTGCTCATCACCACTCACCACCGTAGCCCTGGTGCCCAGTAGGTGCCTTAGACAGGTCTGTTGAATGAATAAACCATCTCAGCAGGAAGACCCCTTAGATATTGTGAATCAAGCCCTTTCTCCCTCTGGTCCCACAGGTAGGGAAGCTGAGTCCCAGAGAAGACTCTCACTTTGGGTCACTGGCAGTGCCGGGCCTAGGACCTCTGGGTGGGTTCTGAGGGCCTACCCCCCGCCCCGCCAGCACTCACTCAGCCTGTCCCTGCAGGGGTCTCAGTCCATGTGTGCAATGAGCATCGTTACGGATACACGAATGTGCCCGTGAAATCCCACCAGGGCCTGGAGGATGAGAGAGTCAACTTCATCCACCTGATCTTGGAAGCTCTAGGTGAGGGCTGGGGCCTCTCTCCACCCCCTGCTGCTGGGGCTCCCTGCCTCCCCACGGCACCCCTTTTCCTGGGCCCCTGACCTGGGTGGGCACTGGGCTTGGGGTTCTGGCCTTGCCCGTAACTTGTTCCATAACTCTGAGCAAGTCCCTTTCCTTATTGGCCCTCAGTCTCCCCAGTTCTACAGTGTGGGGCCAGGTAGATCCTGTGATCTCAGGGGGCCCCTCCTGCTGGGCCTTCTGCTGAAGAGGGCTGGAGCGAGGCTGGGGGTTAGAACTTCAGGTGGCTGCTAACGGGAGCCAGGAGGGACTCACGGTTGGGACCTGCTTCCCTTTGCAGTTGATGGGCCCCCCATGCAGGCCTCAGCTCATGTGTCTCGGCCCCCAAAGAGGCCCAGCAAGATGGGGTTTGATGAGGTAAGTCCCCCAACCTTCAGGACCGGGGGCTGGAGGTGGATGGGCTCTCCCCTCCCCACCCCTGCACTCATCTCCCCCCTAGGTCTTTGTCATCAGCCTGGCCCGCAGGCCCGAACGCCGTGAGCGCATGCTGAGCTCACTCTGGGAGATGGAGATCTCTGGGCGGGTGGTGGACGCTGTGGACGGCCGGTGAGACTTCCTGGGGATGGGGCCCTGGGCACTTGCTGGTGGGCAGTGTGGTCCGTCTCTGAGCTCCCTGGGAGTGGGCAACGCAGCCAAGTTGAATGAGTTTCCTGTTCCAGGAGGTATTCAAGTAGGGCCTGAGTAATACTGTCTCAGGGAGTTCAGGGCAGGCGCACACAGTGCAAGATGCCTCCCTCAGCCCGCCAGAGGGAGCAGAGGACAGTGGTTAAGGTTGCAGGGCCTGGGGCCCAGCTCTGCCACTTACCTACCAGGTGTGTGCTCTCTGGCAGGTTACCCCCGGCCCCCAGCCCTGTCATGTAAATAGCAAATAATTGTGCCTTGCTCTCAGGGTTTGCTAAGAGTTCAGGAGGAGTTAGCCAGGGCCCGACACATGGTAAGTATTCCAAAGGGTTAGGTGTCTTTGGAATCATTAGTCTCCATCCTGAAGTTGGGTGCCTGAGGGGTGGGGGTCAGGGCAGGCCGGCCACGTTCCCCAGGGGAATCCAGAGGCCAGGCTCCTGTGGACACCAGAGGTCACATGGCCCCATGTGCCCGCTCTGTTTGCTTCAAGCCCTCAGCTCGTTTGACCATAGGATGTCCATCCTTCGCTTGGGCCTCTGCCCAGGAAGCATCTCTCATGTTCCCACATTCATCCGGGGGTGCTTCCCGCTCAGGCAGCCTCCTGCCCCCCTGTCCCCAAGGGTCACCCCTGTCCTATCAGATGGGGACCTGTCCTAACAGTCTTGTCCTATCATAACTCCCAAGGTGGCCACGGTTCCCCAGGTCTAGTCACTGACAGCTTCAGGCCACACAAAGGAGTTACGTGGCTGAAATCTCCTTCCAACCAGACCGCAGTGTGACTGTCCCCAACATGCACAGGCCAGGCCCCTCTGGAGGGGGTCTCACTGCGATACTCCTGTGTCCCTCAGGATGCTCAACAGCAGTGTCATCAGGAACCTCGGCGTGGACCTGCTTCCCGGCTACCAGGACCCCTACTCGGGCCGCACGCTGACCAAGGGCGAGGTGGGCTGCTTCCTCAGCCACCACTCCATCTGGGAGGAGGTGAGGACGTCCGCTCAGTGGACACGCCAGTGAATGAATACGTAACAGAGACCCGGCCAGCAGCTTTGAACCTCCTCTGCACTCAGCCCCGGACCGGGCCCCCCTGAGCGGTGCCCTATTCGTTCTGCAGTCTCTCTTGAGCACCTACTGTGTGCTAGGAGATTTTCTGCTCTGAGAACACAGAGGGGAACGAGGAACATGCATGTCCCCTCCTTCCTGTGATAGAGGAATCCTCCTGGGGCTCAGGGACCAGAGGAGGGGACAGAAATCTGAAAGAGCCAGCCTTGCAGTGGAGGGGAGAGGTCTGGGCTATTCTGAGAGTGTGAACTGGCCCCAACTCCTGGTGTGGGGGTCAGGGTGGGCCTCACCATGGGAGGGTGGGAGAAGAGCCTTCTAGGCAGAGGAAAACCATGGGGTGAAGGCCTTGAGGCAGGAAGGTGTTTAGGGGCAGAGGGAAGGAGGCCTAGGGCCTGGCACGTGCCCAGCGCTTGGCCAGGCCTCAGCCCAGGGGCTGGGGCATGAGTGCAGTGGAGAGGTCGCTGGTCACTGAGAGTAAAAGCAGGGGAACTGGGCCCTCCAAGGGTACCACCTCCAGGTGATGGGCACAGATTCCTTATTTTCTACCGTAGCCAAAATATACACGTGTATGTGTATGTGAGCTTATAGTGATATTCATGTTGGTTTTTTATCCTCTCTGAACAAATTGAAGGATGATATAGTTCACTGTTTACTGAGCTGATTTCCTGTTCTTTTCACATTTCCAAAGTTACAAGAGGTATATTTTCTTTGGGACGTTGGGGGCTGGAGTCTCCCCTACCCCTGCCCACCCCAGCTTCCTTTAGGAAAGCTGAGGCCAAGGTGACAGGCTGGGCCCTGGAGTCCAGCAGAAGCAGGTTCAGATCCCAGTTCTTCCACTTCCTGCCTGTGTGTCCTTGGACAAGCGATGTCCCCTCCTTGTGTGCCTGCCTCCCTCCTGCAACAGGGGGATGTTTTCTGCCCCCAAGAGCCCCTGGGATATCATAGTCCTCAATGAATGTACCAACGGTCATGTCTACCATCATGATTCTATTTGGACAGCTTGATTGGGAGCTTGGAGGGCCTTGAATGCCAGAGCGAGGTTAGAATGTCAGCCCCTAGGCAGTGGGAGCCCCAGTAGGCTTTGAAGCAGCTGTGCGACGTGGCCAGGGCCGAGCATTTGGGATGCGACGGGCCAGGCAGAGTCTGTGGGCTGTAGCCAGGAGGGAAGCAGGTAGTGATTCTGAAGAGCCGTCTCCCACCCTATTGTGTACCACAGGTGGCTGCCAGGGGCCTGGCCCAGGTCCTGGTGTTTGAGGACGACGTGCGCTTTGAAAGCAACTTCAAGGGGCGGCTGGAGCGGCTGATGGAGGCGGTGGAGGCAGAGAAACTGCCGTGGGACCTGATGTAGGCAGCCTGCGCCCCGGGGCCAGGGAGCCGGGGGCCTCGGGGATTGCCTCTTCCTGCCTGGAATCCTGGCTGGCCCCACGGGAGGGGCCGAGGGAAGGGCCCCTGACACCCCAGGACTCAGTGACTCCTGGGATCCTTGGTGTCACTTGCAGCTACCTTGGCCGGAAGCAGGTGAACCCTGAGGAGGAGGCAGCTGTGGAGGGGCTACCAGGCCTGGTGGTGGCCGGGTACTCCTACTGGACACTGGCATACGCCCTGAGCCTGGCGGGCGCCCGCAAGCTGTTGGCCTCCCAGCCTCTGCGTCGCATGCTGCCTGTGGATGAGTTCCTGCCCATCATGTTTGACCAGCACCCCAAGTGAGGCTCGGATGGGGGCGGGGCGGGGCAGGGGCGTCCCATCCAGGAGCCCACCTTAGCAAGTGGTAAGTCCCCTCCCTGGGCAGCTGGCGAGATTGAGGCTGGCAAGGCCAAGTCACTTGCCCCACGTCACCAAGGAGTAGCCCAGCCTAGCCCTGGAGTCTAGACCAAGCTAGGTGTGAATTCTGGCAGCCTGTGTGGCTTTTAATCAAATGACTTTCCTGTTCTCAGCCTCAGTTTACCCATCTGGAAAATGGGGATAATAAAAATCCCACTTCTCAGGGCTGTTGTGAGGACTAGATGGGAGGGCAGTGCGGTGCTTTGGGCAGGTGAGGTGCCAGTTCTGCGCTGGCGTGTGGTCTGGGCGGAGGGGCCCGCCTCGGCCCCCCTGAGCTGTCCTCCCACCTCGCAGCGAGCAGTACAAGGCGCACTTCTGGCCGAGGGACCTGCGCACCTTCTCTGCCCGGCCCCTGCTTGCTGCCCCCACCCACTACGCAGGGGACGCCGGGTGGCTCAGTGACACGGAGACATCCTCCCCCTGGGATGACGACAGCGGCCGTATCTTCAGCTGGAGTGGCTCACAGAAGACCCTGCGCGGGCCCCGCCTGGACCTGGCTGGCAGCAGCGGGCACAGCCTCCACCCCCGGGATGAGCTCTAGGTGAGGCTGGCAGAGGCCTCTAGCCCCCGGGCCTTGGCTTTCTCTCCCCTTCTATGGTGTGACTGTCTTGGTCTCTGTTGTCCCCTTCTCAGCTTTCTTCTCTCTCCCCTCTCTGTCTCTGGCTTTGTCTCTGTCTCTAGCTGTGCCTTTGGCTATCTCCGCCTCTCTCTCTAGCTCTTTCTCTCTATCTCTGGCTGTTTCCCTGTATCTGTCGGCGTCTGGTCTCTCTGATTCTGTGTAAGTAACTCTAGTTCTGTTTCTCTCTTCCTGCCCCTCCTGTCTGACCAGGTCCAGATGGTGACTCCAAAGAAGCTGTCAGGAGCAGGCCACAGCTCCCAGGGAGCAGAGGAAGAGGTTTCTGGCAGGAGCCACAGACCCGGAGAGACCTGGCTGCCACCTTAGGCACGGCCCCTCTGCCCTGCCAACCCATCTTTCGTCGGGAGAAACCACTCAGAGACGGATCCCCTTCCCCAAAGGCCACACAGCAAAGGGGCAGGACTTGCAGGCCCCTGGCCCTGCCCGGGCTGACTCAGGGCCTGGGGTAGAGGGAAGGAGGTGGCTCCCCAGCCTTCCGGGTCAAGCTGGGCAGACCTCAGGAGTCCGGCCCTCCCCAGGACTCAGCCCCTGGGGCCCCTCTGCCCCCTTCTACCTCCACCTCAGCCTAATCCCCAGCTCCACCTTCAGGTCTCACCAGCACCCTCTTCCTGGCCAGTGGGAGGTGCAGGGAGGTGCCGGGAGGTGGACCTTACACACCTGGTGCCCAGCACAGCAATAAAAGCCAGCTGATACTTGCACTTTATACTTTTTAACTCTGCATCTCAACCAGCCGGGAGGAGGCTTCCCTGTCTGTGGGTGAGCAGTTGGAGAGACAGAGAGGGGAGGGCAGCCGGAGGAGGCGTCAGGCCACTGGCATCACCTCCTTGCTGGGCAATCTTGGGTGGCTGCTGCCCCTGCCCTGTGCCTTGGTCTACTCGTGGGTAATTGGGGCTGGGTGTGTATAAAGTGGCCTGGCCAGAGCCTGGTCCACGGTGAGTGCTCAGCTGGTGGGGCTGATGTGGGCCTCACTGGCGGCCTCACCTTGCTGGTCAGGTGGGCCCAGGCCACCCAGGCTGCTGGTGCCCTTCTTGGCCCTCTGGATCTTCACTTGTGCGTCTGGAGCCCTGGCTTCAGGGAGGGGGCCAGGACGGGCCCCTCCCCTGGGGAGATCCAGGGTTCCCCTCTGGCCCTAACCAGTGTGGCCGCCAGAGGGCGCGGTGACCGAGCCTGGACCTGGGACAGGGCGCCCTCTGCTGGTTCGGGGCCAACAACGGGAGGGGAGCAGGAGGATGTCGCCGCGCTGAGGCTGGGCGACCCGCAGCAACGCCGCGTTCTGCCGCTCCCCACAGGGCCGAGCTTCTGGGCCCAGCAGCGGTTCCGACGCCTGCGCCCTGCGGCCGGAGGGCGGGGGAGATGTGCTTTGGCCGCGGCTGCCAGCAGGGCAGGACTGTGGCGCTGGTATCTCTAGGCCTCCTCAGAGGAGCCCCTTTGCCATCCCTCTTCCAGGGCAGCCCCTCGACTTCCTCGCGGGAGCACCCCAGTCCTGGCAGAGTCCCACAGGCACCCCCTGAGGCTGGGCTGTCCCTCGGCTCTGTCCTGGGGGTGAGGGCTAGGGCCTGGCGTGACTTTGAGAAGGACTCGGGGCTTTGTTCCTTCCAGATGGCTGTGACCTCCAGCAAGTCACTTCTCTTCAGGCTTCAGGTGTCCCCTTCTTTCATTCAGTTAGCGTTTATTGAGCACCTCCTATAGATCTGTGAAGAAAACCGACAAAAACATCGCTGAGCTCATTAAGCTGACATTCTAGTGAGGGAGACAGACAGAAACAAGTAAGGAAATATTGAGCGTGTTAATTGCTATAGAGAAAAATGAGGAAGGGGGACAGCAAGGAAGATCTCAGAAGTTAACACCTGAACAAAGACTTGAAGGAGGTGAGGGGGCAAGCCTTTGGGAGATCTGAAGGAAGAGCATTCCAGACCAAGGGGGCAGCATAAGCAAAGGTCCTGAGGCAGGAGTAGGACTGGCAGTTTGGAAAGACAGGAAGAGCCACTGTGGCTGGAGCAGAGTGAGCCAGGAGGAGCCCATGTCTGGAGATGATATAGACAAGGTCAGGGCCAGAGCAGGAAGGGCCTTGACGGCCACTCTGAGATGAAGCCACTAGAGAGTTGGGGACAGAGAAGTAACATGATCTAACTTATATTTTTACATGATCACCATGGCTACTGTGCTGAAAATGAACTATAAGTGGGTCTAGGGAAGAAACAGGGAGATGGGTTAGGAACCCACTGTGATAACTCAAGCGAGACTTGGTGCCTCAGGGCAGGGTAGCAGAGGGGTGGTGAGAAGGTCCAGCCAACAGAACTTCCAGAGGAGGCAAGGAATTGAGGATGATGTTAGGGTTTCTGGCTGAAATTACTAAACTGTCATTAACTGAAATGGGAAGAGTATGGGTAGGGCTGATTTGAGGCAGATCAAAAGTTCAGATGCTTAAATTTGAGATCCAGGGAGCATGTCAAGTAGTAGTTGGATGCACAAGTCTGGGGTTCATGGCACCAGTCTGGGGGAGCATAATGCTTTTGAGGTTCTTTTTGCATGTTTCGCTATTACAGTCCTTTTTACGGCTGAGTAGTCTATTGTATATGGCTCTTCCACAATGTATGTATCCGTGGATCATTGGTAGACATTTGGGTTTTTCCAGTTTGGGGCTGTTATGAATAGAGCTCCTGTAAATATCTGGGCACAAGTCTTTGTGTGAACGTGTTTTCATTTCTTCAACCTAGGAGAGAAATGGTTGGGCCAAGAGATAAGTGTAAGTTTATAAGACTTTGCCAAGCCACTTGGAAATATTTTAAACCCTGTTTAGCTGATGGCTTTTCTAAAAATCTGCTCCCTGATTTTTTTTAAATAGCAAGTAGTACCTTCTCTTGTAAACTTGAATTGTAATTGCGTCTGGGCTCCCCAGCTGCTGCAGGGAATGGGCTGTCCACCCCTTTGCTAAGCGACGCCAAGCTGCTGACTTTCCTGAGCTCCTTGGTCTCTTTTTAAAGTTATTTGCTTCCTCCCTCACTGTCACGTTGCCAAGAGAAAGACCACAGACTGTGGAGTGGGGTCCACATGTGTTGTGGTCTTGACATCTCATGGGAGCTATGTGACCTTGGGCATGTTTCTTAGCCTCTCTAAACCTTCATTTCTCCATCTGCAATTGGAGACAACACTGCCTTGTGGCGTACAGGTGATGCATAGTGAGTGCTATTTGATCATCTGCTCTTGTTCAGAGCCAGGAGTGAGAGCGCTTTCTGCTTCAAGGAACCAAAAAGCACAGATCAAACTGGCTTGAACAATAAGGACAAGTAGCGGCTGACACAGTGCAGAGTCCAAAGGTGAAGTGGGCTGCAGGGTTGACCTGCTCTCTCCTTCCTCAAGGGTCACTTGGGCCCGTGTGCTGGCTTCATTCTCAGTCTGCTGCCATTCCAATATCATGCCCTGGACCAGAACCACATCTGGTGGAAAGAAGAGGATCACTTCTAGATGTTCTCCCAGAAAGAACCCCAGCCAGACTCCCCACCTGAGCCCAAATTGAGTCACATGCCCATTTCCGAACCAAGTGTTGACAATCACTGACAAGGGAGTGGTACTACCCTCAGACCAACCAGACTCATCCTCAGAGCCAGGCTGGGGTCAGCCTCCTCTGCAGCTGTGTGCCGGGGCAGCTGTGGCAAGTGAACTAATGATGTTGATCACCACCAGCTTCAGGGCAGCTGGGTAGGGCCCCTGGTGGCCTGTGTGGGCAGGGTCCTGTGTCATGTCCACAGTTTCTGCGAACAGTGAGCATGTTCTAACAAGCTAGCATGGCCAACGTGGTTTTCTACACCCTGCACGTCTGCTTGAGCAGCCAGCTGCAGAGGGCACCACTGCCTATCCTGGACAGGGGGCCCATGGACCTATTGCTAGAAGAGTTTTGTCCCATGTGCCCAAGATGAAGAGCCTGCAGCCCAGGTGCAGCTGGTCCAGGGAAGAGAACGCTGGTGTGCACAGCTCCCAGTGGTGTTTCCCAGCTCCATCTTCACAAAGTTCAATGCCCCTGTCTGCTTGCAGCTGACCTGTCCTTTTATAGGCATCTGTGACAGCTTTAAGGATGCATGCATGTGTTCTGCAAATTAGAGCTTAACCTTATTCTGAGACACTTGACATGGAAAACTTGCCATTGGATTCAAAATCTATTTACAATTCCATGGGAATTTCAACATTCCATTTGTCAATAAATAAAGGGAGGCATTGTTCAAGTCTTTAAATGCAATTCAACTATTAGGAAACTTTGAATGGTTAAAAATGGTCCAAATTTTATATCACCTGCTTTTGTGAACAAAGTTTCTCACTATTATTGACCATTAAGAATTTTTTTTTTTTTTTTTTGAGACAGAGTCTCACTTTGTTGCCCGGGCTAGAGTGAGTGCCATGGCGTCAGCCTAGCTCACAGCAACCTCAAACTCCTGGGCTCAAGCGATCCTACTGCCTCAGCCTCCCGAGTAGCTGGGACTACAGGCATGCGCCACCATGCCCGGCTAATTTTTTCTATATATATTTTTAGTTGTCCAGATAATTTTTATTTCTATTTTTAGTAGAGACAGGGTCTCGCTCAGGCTGGTCTGGAACTCCTGACCTCAAGCGATCCACCTGCCGCGGCCTCCCAGAGGACTAGGATTACAGGCGTGAGCCACCGCGCCCGGCCTCATTAAGAAATTTTGAAGAGACCACCATTACAAAGCCTTTGTTCCCCTGCAAAAAAGTTATTTTTGAGAATTGTGTGTAGCCATTTCAAACATGAAACCTGATATAAAAAGTTATTTTCATGGAAGCAAGCTCACGTTTCATGTTTAAGAATTTGAAAATTTTTTTTCCCACAGAGTCTCACTCTGTCACCTTGGGTAGAGTGCAGTCGTGTCATCATAGCTCACTGCAACCTCAAACTCCTGGGCCCAAGCGATCCTCCTGCCTCGGCCTCCGAGTAGCTGGGACTACAGGTGCGCCACGACACCAGGCTAATTTTTCTGTTTTTTTAGTAGAGTTGGGATCTTGGCCTTGCTCAGGCTGGTCTCAAACTCTCCTGAGCTCAAGCAGTCCTCCAGCCTTGGCCTCCCAAAGTGCTAGGATTATAGGTGTGAGCCACCTTGCCAGCCTGAAAATGTTTTATTTGGAGGTTTTATACAAAATTGAGCCTTATTGTCTTCTCTAATACTTTATGTTATAGTTTCCAATCACAATATATGTTATGAAGAAAGTGTAAATTTTCAAGTCTCCCACGTGCCTTGACCCCTCTCCAGACTCCCCAGATGCTGTGCAAATGTTTTTGTTTTCTCTGTGCCTGCTGTGAGGAGGTTGGGAAGCCTTGTCCCAGGGCACACACTTTGCCTGCGGGAGTCCCGGACAACTGAAACAAAGTGAGGAGGAGAAGTGAGAGGGTAGGAATGAGGGTCTGGGTGAGAACCCCACCCACTCCTCCTCCTCCTGGCTGACTGCTTCTAATTTGTTCTGCCCCCTCCAAGGTCAGTACAGTTGTGTACAAGCCAAGACACAGGGGCTTTCTGATGAGTGCACAGCAGCTGCTTTTGTCTCTTGGCCATTTGCCATCTGTTTTGCCTGCTCTGGGAAGTTTTTGTCTCCCTTGTGGTTTCTCCACTGAATTGTAGATGCTGGAGAAGAGCCCTCCCCAGACAGGGGCAGTCCCTGAAAACCCTGGTGTGGTCCTGCTAGCCACGGCACAGGCCCCACGGTCAGAGAAAGCTGGTTTGAGTTCTGGCTCTGTGACCTTGGGCAAGTGACTTGACCTTTCCCTAGCCTCAGTTTTCTGTTCTGTAAAATGGAGTGAGCACACATGCCAACCTCACAGGATGTTGTGAGGATTCATCAAGCTAGTGCAGGTAAGCTCAGTGCCTGGCACAGAGGGAGAACTTCACTGATGGTCACAGGCACGAGGGTGGCCCTCCAGACAATGACACAGTGATTTGGGATGGACTTGGGAGGTCTGCCTGAGTCAGAAGAAAGAGAGGGGAACACTGGAAACATTTGGTCTAACTTCAGTTTACTTCTGACAATTTTGTGTGACCTTGGGCCAGGCCCTTCTCTTCTTCCTCTAGCCTCAGTTTCCCCTTTTGGAGAAATGAAGAGGATCTGGGGGGGGGCAGTGACACTTGCCTGTATTCCCAGTACTTGGAAGGCTGAGGTGAGAAGATCACTGAGCCCAGGAGTTTGAAGCCAGCCTGGGCAACATAGTGAGACCCTATCTCTTAAAAAAAAAAAATTGAAGTGGCATGGCTAGTTTTGTTCTCCCAGATCCCTCCCCATGGTCTGGAAAGTGGTTCCTAAACTTGAGCATGCATCTGAATCCCCTGGAGAACACAGATTGCTGGGCTCCACTCCCAGAGTAAGTCTGGGATGGGGTCAGAGAATCAGAATTTCATTTTTCTTTTTTTTTTAGAGACAGGGTCTTGCTCTGTTACCCAGGCTGGAGTGCAGTGGCACAATCCTCCTGTCTGTCTCCTGAGTAGCAAGGACTACAGACTCGTGCCACCATGCCTAGCTAATTTACAATTTTTTTGTAGAGATGGGGTTTTGCTAAATTTCTCAGAGTGGTCTGAAACTCTTGGCCTCAAGTGATCCTTGAGGTCACTTGGCTTCCCAAAGTGCTGGGATTATAGGCATGAGCTACTGTACCAGGCTGAGAATTTGCATTCTAACAAGTTCCCTGGTGATGCTGATGCTGTGGTCTGGGAGCCATGCTTTTAGAACCACTGGTTGGGGCAGATGTAGAACCAGGACTCTCAGCTGAGCCCAGTGTCCATCTGACCTCAGAGGCCAAGACAGCCACGCCTTGAAAGGGCCTGGGAGAATGTTCTCTCCCAGCTCCTCTACCCAAGATCTGAAATCGCTCAAGTCACCTGAAAAAAAAAAGCCAGACCCACTTTGAAGCACAGATTCTTTCTTCCCAGGGCAGTGCTGTGGCAGTTGTGGCAGGGCCCCGGAGGAGGTGTTCCTGGATGGAAACAGCTCGTCATCAGGCCCTGCAGAGCCCTGCAGGGTCGGGGCCCAGTGCTGAGGCTGGCAGCACCTCCTTCACCCCTGATTATCTCTAAAGAGAGAAGCCCACGTTCATTGTAGAAATTTGGAAAAATAAAACTAGGAAAACAGAGTCGCCAGTGTTAACATTTTGAGATAGTGCCTTCTGGTTTGAAATAATTATTTAATCACTTTCCTTTCTTAAGCAGGGTGGTGGCTCCATTAGTATTTACTACACATCTTTATTTTATTTATTTATTTATTTATTTTTTGAGACAGAGTCTCACTCTGTTGCCCAGGCTGAAGTGCTGTGGCATCAGCCTAGCTCACAGCAACCTCAAACTCCTGGGCTCAAGCGATCCTCCTGCCTCAGCCTCCTGAGTAGCTGGGATTACAGGCATGTGTCACCATGCCCGGCTAATTTTTTCTATATATATTTTTAGCTGTCCATATAATTTCTTTCTATTTTTAGTAGAGACGGGGTCTCGCTCTTGCTCAGGCTGGTCTTGAACTGCTGAGCTCAAACAATCCACTTGCCTTGGCCTCCCAGAGTGCTAGGGTTACAGGTGTGAGCCACCGCGCCCATCCTTACTACACATCTTTAAACTGAACATATACATTACGTTGTGGGTTGAATTGTGTCCTCTCCAAATTCATATGTGGAAGACTTAACCCCTAATACCTCAGAATGTGACCTTATTTGGAAACAGGGTCATTGTAGATGTAATCGGTTAAGATGGGACCCTACTGAAGTAGGCTAGGCCCCTAATCCAATGTATCTGGTGTCCTTAAGGAAACGGGGAGTTTGGACACAGGCACACCCTGGGAGAAAGCCATATGCGGACTGGGGTTACGCTGCCAAGGAACTACCAGAAGTCAGGACAGAGTCAGGAACGAACCCTTCCCTGGTGCTTTCAGAGGGAGCATGGCCCTGCAGACACCTTGATCTTGTGCTTCCAGTCTCCAGAACTGTGAGACAATACAATTCTGTTGATCAAATGTTTGGGGTACTTTGTTGTGGCAGCCCTGGCAAACTAGGTCTAGTTTACAACTAGAAAACATGGTCCAGCAATCCAAAGTAATATCAGAATAACTCAAGTTCTTTATTTGTATTTCTCAAACACCACAAAAGGGACAGACCACAGCTATACTTCGTAAAATTTCCCTTTTCTTCCTCATCCCATGTCCTTCACATACTACAGGTGTACCTGAACCTCTGTCTTCACCACTACTTCTCCACTACCTCCTTGTTCCCTGTCTTCTAAGGAGCTTTTCCTCCTTCTTCTCACCCAGCTTGTGTGTGTGTGTGTGTGTGTGTGTGTGTGTGTGTGTGTGTGTGTGTGTTGGGAGCACGAGTGGCCCCTTAATGCTGCCCATTCTCAGATCATCCATCCCAAAAGCCCAAAGAACTGCACTGGCAGGGAAAGACCCTCGTCAGATGGTGGGGAGAGAATAAAACTACACATGCAAATCCCTTTAGTGGAGGGGGAGAAGCTTTAATCATTTCGTCTGGTTACATTAGAATGGTTGGCAGCAGGCACTTTGGAGACTGGATGGGATATGTTGGTCTTAGTGCACCTCAAACTGGGTTTGGTACATAGTAGAGATTTAATAAATATTGGTTTAATGAATGTAAGAGCACTGGGAAGTAATCAACAATTCTGTCTTGGGTGTAACAAGGGTATTTGACAGGGATGTTTGACCTAGGCCTTGAAGCAAGAAGCTTATCTTAGGCAGCAAGAGGCACATCTCTGCTCTGGAAGGGGGACTTAAGGGTGAAGGATGTTCAAGATGAGAGAGGGTGGGGAGAAGTTTGAAGGAATTCCACTTGATGACTTTATTTTTCTCTCTGAAAAAGGAGAACTGGGAGTATAGAATGGGGAAGGGACAAAGGTTTGGAAAAGCCACGTTGGGAGGGTCTAGGTACAAATAGAACAATTCCTGGACAGTGTCTGGGGCTCAGCTGAGGGTGGAGGCAATGATTTGTGGATTTGGTCTTTGCAGAGCCTCAGATGGTTGGGTTCCAATAGGGATTGGGGATTCCTCAATTCATTTTCAGGGTGAATGGATCAAGGGAGCAGAGGACTGCCTAACACTGAAGAACAAATATGTCCTGCATTAGACTGTGAGAATGAAGGCAGAAAAACAGGTTCTGCTTGGGAAGGGGAGAGCTGGGCTGCAGGAGTTCAGATCGAACAGTTGTGTGGCACCCCGGGTGCACAGCTGAGGGTCACTGGAGATAAGGAGGTCAAGGAACTGAGGCCTGGTTGGCCCAGAGGTTGGCAAAGTCTCCCAGAATCCAGGGCGGCACCATAAGCCACGTGACAGCCCCCCAGGATTGGTTGACAGGGAAGCATATTTGAGAAGATGGCGGCCCAGCGAGAACCTCATCAGAGTAGGTCTGTACACAGCGCCGCATACAGTGTGCAGGAGGGCGGGGAAGAGCAAAGGGAATGCCGATGTTTCCTTCGCTTGGACAAAGAGGCTAAGTGGGAAGGGGAAAGAGTCACTGCATTAACAGTGGACTAGGGACAGGGCTGGATTTCCAGGAGCCGTGCGCAGCTCCAGCCTCTGTGAGCCCTCTCTGGGCCTAGTGTCCCAGTATGGCTCAAAGGGAGCGCGGCAGAGCGACAGTGCTCCCGTGAGGTATGGGAGTGAGCGGCAAACATGGCGCACGGGGAAGCCTGTACTTGAACGGCCGGGCAACACCCCGCAAGGCCCGCTGGAGGCGTCGCGCCTCCATGGAGACAAGCCGCGTGGCCCGGAAGTGGGCGGGGCTCCCGGCGGGGCGGGGCATCTGTGACGCCAGGGGCTGGGCCTAAATGGCGAAACCCGAGCGGCTCACGGGGGGGTTTGAACTGGCCAATGGGCGAGCTGCCGACCGGGTGTCGGAAAAGGAGGCGGAAGCGGGGAGGAGCCGCCGCCAGAGCCGGACTGCATCCGCCGCGGCGTCTCCATGGCACGGCCCTGGCCTCCGACTTCAACGACTTCATAAGGAGGCGTTTCTGGGCGCAGCCGTGTCGCTCCTGGTGAGAGGCCGCCGCTGGGCCCGGTCCCCGCGGGGGCGATCGCCCCGCTCCTGCACCCCCGGCGCGGTCGGCCCAGCCGGGTTCGTCCGGGTGGCGCCCGCCTCCAGCCCCCTGGCGCGCTCGCTCGTCCCTCTCTTGTCAGAATCTGGCCCCCGCCCCGCCCACCGGCGCGGGGCTTCTCCTCCCGCTAACGGGCGGGCCGGCCGCCTCCCTCCTCTCCTGGCCGCCGGCAGGGCTCTGCCCCCTCCTCTGCCGCCCTCAGGCAGGGCTTCGCCCTTCTCTCTATGGGCAGAAACTGGTCCCCTCCTACTCGCTGGTGGGTGGCGGTCCCTTCTCTCCACCGACGGAGGCTGGCCCTTCGTCCTCCTGCCCGCCGGCGGGCATCGTCTGGTCCGCCTCTTCCTCCCTTCGGGCTCCGCACAGCAGTTATTCGCCCGGTCCTCGCAGGCAGCGCTTTCCTCCGGGCACCGCCTCCAGGCCGCCTGGGACCTCACCTGGGTCCTGCCCGCTGCCCGCCCAGCCTGGTGTCTGACCCTCCCTAGCTCGGATGTTCAGCCCCAGCTGCGCTGGGGAGGGCTTTCCCCCTGCAGTCGGGGGTACCGGGCTCGCGGCGGGGCGCCCTTGTCCCCTTGTAGTCTCTGCTCCTCCCTCCTTCAAATACTATTGGTCCTCTCCGATACCTATTCTGCCGGGAACGCCCCCTCTCCTAGGAGACAGTTGCCCTGGCCCCGCCCGGAATACCCTTCCAGCTCCCTTTGCGGGTTCTGGCCCCTTAGGGCCCATTTGGGGCCTAGCGGTTCTCTCCACGGACCCTGGCCAGCACCTCAGGTTTTCCCCTGGTAGCCACCCACCCTCCTTCCCGGGTGGTGGGGTCCAGGCATGGAAGTCCCTTTCTTTGTTTGTAGTTCCACCCCCCTCCCTCCCCCGGGAGGGGAGCTCCTGCCGCCCCCACCACCCGCAGGTCGCTCAGCCTCTCCTATCTCCCCCCACTTTGGCAGGACAGTTGCTGTGCGACTTGGACAGTAGAGGATCGCCTCCCAAGTTTTCATCCAACTGCCACCCCCAAAGCTTCCACCCTCCTCCCCTCAGAGAGGACGTTTGATGCCGGGTCCCTGAGATTCTCATTGACAAGCCCCTCTGGGTCCCCCTGAGCAGAGCCTGCTGACCCAATTGCCCACCTTTGCGGCTTTGATGCCTAGCCATGTCTGCCTCGTCCTCAGGCGGCTCCCCCAGGTACTACCGACGTGGGGGGGGCACCTCCGCTGTAGGGCAGGGAAAGGTGGTCAGGGGTCCCCAGACCAGGCTCGCTGAAGGCTCTCTTTTTCAGCTTCCTTGTTTTGTGTATTGAAAGTGTGGACTAAAACATTTTAAAATCATTTCTATAGGGAAGGAGGAAAGAAATCACACACAATATCCCATCGTTGCCTCCTTCACTCTTTCCCTGTCCAGGTGCCCCAGCTTCTTGCTAGCAAACAAGGTCACCCTTGTTGTCGTCAGTGGAGTACTAGGTTCAGAGCCTTTTTTTTTTTTTTTTTTGAGACAGAGTCTCGCTCGGTTGCCCGGGCTAGAGTGAGTGCCGTGGCGTCAGCCTAGCTCACAGCAACCTCAGACTCCTGGGCTCAAGCAATCCTACTGTCTCAGCCTCCCGAGTAGCTGGGACTACAGGCATGTGCCACCATGCCCGGCTAACTTTTTTTTCTATATATATTTTAGTTGGCCAGATAATTTCTTTCTATTTTTAGTAGAGACGGGGTCTCCCTCTTGCTGGTCTCGAACTCCTGACCTCGAGCGATCCACCCGCCTCGGCCTCCCAGAGTGCTAGGATTACAGGCGTGAGCCACCGCGCCCGGCCCCAGAGCCTTTTTGAAAGGACTGGTGTAAATAAATCACGGTCATGTAGAAGGTGGTTGTGGCAGTTAGGAGGTGTTGATGGAATCCAGGTGGTTTGACAGGAAGCACACTGAGGAAGAGATTTGCCAAAGCTATTGGCTTTAAGTGAACAACAGTGTTCTAAACTAGGAGGGGAAAGAAACCTGTCTTCTTAGTTTCTGTATTTCTTGGTTAAATGATTGGCAGGGCTCAATAAATATATATTTTTTATTTTTTTTTTTAAATCAAGGTGTGATATAGAAATAGCAAAATGCATACTGAAGTGCTCATGTGTTTTTACCTCCCCAAGCATTTGTGGGGAGAGTATGGTGATAATCTGGGGCTGTCAGGAGGCAAAGGGATGGATCAAATGATTATTCCAGTGCCTTCCCATCTTGGAATTCTGGGATATACTGCTGCCAGATTTTAGAGCAGATTAAACTTTTATTGTCTTTGCAAATCTGCTGAAGGGGCTGTACGGTATATGTGTAAGCAAGGTAAATTGCACATGGCATTAAACCAAATCTGCTGCTTAGGAGTTCAAAGGGTAGCAAGTGGACTGTTTTGGAAAATAGATACTTTTTCATCCTGTTAGGTGAATATTTGAACCTTAATTTGGAGAGGTTGAGTCATAGTGACTTGTTCCTGAGCCTAATGCTCTGTCTTTTTATGTCAGTCATTCACTGAGCATTTCTCCAGGGTCGTCTCTGCCCCAGGCACTGTCCTGGGCACTTCCACCCTCGGCCAGACTAGCACCTTGGTTGCTCCCTCACGTGCTGCCTGCTTTCTATCACCTGACAGGATGACAGCTAGGCTTTTCAGTGAAGGTCACAATATGTGTGATGCGGTGGCAGGTTAAAAGGCCAGCATGTGAGTGCTCATCAACCTGTTTCCATCCCACTGCTGGGCACACCATGCGTGTCTGGTTCTCGTCTAAAGGGAGCCAAGGAATTCCAGGCTGGTTCTCCCAGCCGTGAACTTGTTAGCTACCATATGCAGGGTGTAATTTTGGGAGATCTAAGAAATAAGAGAGCCCTAGTGTTTTGCTTATAATCTGGTTCTTGTGCCCGGGTGCAGGTTTCCATCGTGTGGGAAGAACGGAGTAACGAGTCTCACGCAGAAAAAAGTCTTGAGAACACCTTGTGGCGCACCCAGTGTAACTGTGACGGTAGGTGACTGCTCATAGAGCAGCCCTCTCTGGTCTATGACCCTGCCAAAAAAGCTTCTGCACACCTTTTCTAGGAGCTGCCTTACCTGCCGGGCACCACTGTGGCCTAGTTGCTCTGCTAGCTGCTGTTATGCACATACTGCTGATTTCTTCTTTTTTTGGTCTGTGGTAAGGCTGCCAAGTGTGAGGAGATTGTCTTGACCTTATCCTTCCAGGCAAATCCTAAAATCTTTAAAACAGATTTTCAAATAAATACATAGATAAAATAAAGGAAAAGAAAAAGAAGAGAAAAACATTTAAAAGAATGGGGGATGGATGGGACCTGGTAGTGGGTGAGGGATATGTAGCTAGGGTTTTGCCCTGCCTGTGTTTTCTTTAGAATCTATACAGCCTTCTCACCCTTGGCATTTCCTCCAGCTTTCTGTTTCCACAGTCTTTCACCTGCCTGCTGTCTGGTTTCTTCTGCATCCTACCCATTTTGTGTGTTTCCCATGCTAATCTGCATGTCCTGTTGAGATTACTGGGTAGAAGGATCCACCTGCTTTCCAGCTGTGCTACACTAAACCCAAGGAGGAGCTATGCATTCCAGCAGGCTCAGAAGGAGATTCAGTTTTGAGGCCCCTGGGGTCTGGGTGTGGACTCTCTTGTAGAACTGGTGGGTCTCGCAGACCCCTCTCATGAGTGGCCCTGGGTCTCCCTGGTGGTCTTCAGCTGGGATCTCTGCGGAGCCTGCTGAATGATACTCCTGCCTTGGTGCCTTCCTGCATGCCAGTAGTTAGTAGCTGTCCTGCTCGCTTGGTGGCTAGGCTTTTGGTGGCCCCCAGAGGCTGTGAGCTCTATTTTTATGCCGAGTTTACTCATTCACAGATCAACCATTTTTCTGTTGTCCTCCCCTGCCTGCCAGAAGCGAACCATGAGGGACCGCTCTTCAACTCCCCCCTTACATGTTCACGTGGATGAGAACACCCCTGTCCACGTCCATATAAAAAAATTCCCGAAACCATCAGCGACCAACAGCCAGGTAGGAGCACGCCAGTGGGGCGAGGTAACAGCTGTGGACCAGAGTGATACTTTTCAACCCAGCCTCCTCGAGCTTCTGACTCCAGAGGTTTGGGACACAAACACTCTCTTTCAGAGGTCAGTTACCTGGTTGAAAGGTAGGCAGGCCTGTCATCTAGAAGCGGCAGAGTAACTTTAGCAGAGGCTCCCTTGCAGAGTTGGAGGTAGATGCCACCAGAGTGACACCGTGGCTAGCTGGATGTAAAAGTGACCCTGAGTTTGTCCCTTTCCACAGAAATCTCATAAGCGAGGAATGAAAGGGGACACCGTGAATGTGCGGCGGAGTGTCCGGGTGAAAACCAAGGTACCTTGGATGCCCCCTGGAAAATCATCTGCCCGGCATGTGGGATGCAAGTGGGAGGTAGGCTCATTCTTGTTCAGGCTTTTCTTCTCGGACTGGTCAGATTCTAGCAGGCCTCAAGTTCGGTATGATTCAGAGTCAGCTGTAGCTATTGGGACATCCAAACAGGCCCTGTTTACTGAGCACCTTGCTAAACCCGGAAAGTATGTGTCTCTTCTTGAGTCCTTACAACACTGCTATGTAGTAGGTCCTGCTGTTCCAATGTAGAGATGAGGAAACCAAGGATCAGAGAAGGTAGCAGAGCTGGAGTTAGCACTCATTCTAGAGGCTGTACTCGTAGCCTCTCTGCTTTTCGTATGGGGAGCCACATATATTTTCCTATGTAACTGTTATAGTATCTGAAGCATAATTTAAAAAATACATACCAGAATATACATATCCAAGAAAGCATCACCTGTTTTAAGGTTGTCCCCATAACAGACTATACACGTATTCCATAGAAACCATCAAAACTACTTTTTGGAACAACCTCTTGCCTTCAGTATTAGTGGCCAGGAGAACTGGTGTCTTTTTTTAGCCACCTCTCAACATGTTTTGCTTATCCGCCTATCCATCCATCCATCCATCCATCCACCCGTGCAATGATTTATGCAGCATACATTTATTGAGAGTTGCATCAGGCACTACTGGACATTGTTACAGCTGCAAAACAGACAGATGTGCCCTCCTTATGCTTCCATTCTGGTCAATCACAATGAAAAAGCTCAATGATAAGACAAGGCGAAAAGTCTTTTGGCCATGTTTTAGATAAGATCCCATTATTAGGACAAGTAAAGAACTTGGGACTACTTTAAGGGAATGATGCCTGACCTATTTGAAGATTTAGTCTTTTTCTTATAGTTTATTACTTTTAAAATTAGAGATCAGGCTGGGTACAGTGGTGCACGCCTATAGTCCCAGCTACTCAGGAGGCTGAAATTGGAGGATTGCTCGAACCCAGGAGTTTGAGGCCAGCCTGGGCAACATCAAGACCAACCCCATCTCAAAAAAAAATTAGAAATCAAAAACAAAAGTAATTCTCTGAAGTTGATAATCATACCTGATAGTTTCAGCTCCCCAATTTACCAATTTATCCCTAAGAGACAAAAGAAAGTATATGGGGGGGTGTCCTTGGGAATAAATGGAAAGTGTTCTGACCACTATAAGAAACTGCAAGAAGGATTAGAATTAAAATGCTGTCTTACGTTTTTTAGTATGTATACCTACTAGTATGTATACTAACAATCTGTGAAATATAAATTAAAAGCAATAATATATATTAATATTTTTAAAAAGACCAATGAGCTATCATTTTTATTAAATGGAAAAAAGTTTAAAAGATTACAAATATCTCATGCCAGCAAGCATACAGGCTATCAATCAACCTTTTTAAACATTTTCGATAGGACTGTGAAACTGATTCAACTGTTCTGGAGGCAGTTTGGCAACACCTATCTAAACATTGATTCTGTAGTTTTTACGTCTAGGAATTTATCCTAAAAAAGTCACATAAGAGTATAGAGATATGTTTATGGATTTTTTGCTATAGCACTGTTTTTTTATTTTTTTTTATTTTTTATAAAAAAGTGGAACGCTTCACGAATTTGCGTGTCATTCTTGCGCAGGGGCCATGCTAATCTCTGTATCGTTCCAATTTTAGTAATATGTGCTGCCGAAGCGAGCACTCTATAGCACTGTTTATAACAGAAAAATTGGAAGCAACCTAAATGTCTATCAGGAGGGTATTGGTTAAATTATAATATATCCATACAATGGAATACCATGCAGCCATACAAAGATTGAGGTAGATATTTATATATGATAGTGAAGCACAGAGATGCACAACATGTGCAGTTTGGCCCTATTTCTGCAGAAAAGGGATGTCTGTGTCTGTGTGTATGCATATGTTTCTATAAGCATACTATTTTCTGGGAGGGCATGCAAGCAGTGGTAAGCAGTGATTACCTCCAGGGTGTGGCAGGCTTTAATGTTTTCTATGGCGTGTTTGAATTTCTTTACAACAAACATAATGTATTTTATAATTAAAAACACTTTTTAAAAAAGTGAAAAGCCCTGGTAGTTTTAAAAGTATACATCAAAGAGATGCTGCTATGCAAATTGACTTCCTGTTGACATGGTTCCTAGGAGTGATGATCCCCTCTGGAAAGCTCAATGCCTGCCTCCAGTCCTGTGGCCACGGAATCCTAGAGATGGAGGGACCAGAGGGGTGACTTGTCCATGCTCTCTCAGCAGCTCAAGCAGTAGCTGTCTTTTCCTGCCCTCTCTCTTGGAGCTGCCCCTTTCCACTTCTCAGTGTCTTCCTGTATACCTGGGTGGCCCTAGCCTGACCCTGTCCATTATAGACAAAAGGAGAAAGGCCCCAGGAGGTGGCAGTTAGGGGTGGATCTGGAAATGGAGACTAGAAGCTGCTGTGTGCATGTGGGATTCTCATTTGATTTCTTAAAACTCTTTCTGATAAGTAAGATCATCTTTGGGAGAAAGGTCTAGGTTTTTTCTTTCCTCTATTATTAAAAGTGATCTATTTTTATTACAGAAATTTTAAAATACTGAAAAATAAGTAATCCCTTGTTATTCTATTACACAAATCTGGCTGCTATGAAGTTTTAAAAACTTCCCGTTGAGCTGGGCACAGTGGTGCATGCCTATAGTCCCAGCTCCCTGGGAGGCTATGGTGCAAAGACAGCTTGAGTCCGGTTCTGGGCTGTAGTACACCATGTTCATGCCTGTGAATTGCCATTGCTCTCCAGCCTGGGCAGCACACTGAGACTTCATCTCTATTAAACAAAAGACAAAAAACTTTTTGTTGAAAACTACAGGGAAGTACGCACATCAGAAGTGTATTGCTTGATGAGTTTTTACAAGCTGAGTGCACCTGTGTAACCATCACTCAGCTACCTGGAAGCTGCCCTCTGGCCTGTTCCTGTCACTGCCTCCTTGTCACAGGGAGTAACCAGTGTCCTGGTACATTTATGGTCACACTTTCTCCTGTGCATGTTTTTTTTTTTTTTTTTTTTAAATATACAGTCATACTCGCTTAATGATGGGGATATGTTTTGAGAAATGTGTCATTAGGCGATTCATCTTTGTGCAAATATCATAGAGTATACTTACACACACCTGGGTGGTATATCCTCCTACACACCTAGACTATATGGTGTCGTGTGTCACTCCTAGGCTACAAACCGATACAGCATGTTACTGTCCTGAATACTGTAGGCAGCTGTAACACAATGGTAAGTGTGTATCTAAACATACCCAAACATGAAAAAAGTGCTCGCTTCAACAGCACATATACTAATGTTGGAACAGTACAGAGAAGATTAGCATGGCTCCTGGGCAAGAATTACACACAAATTCATGAAGTGTTCCATATTT
Source organism: Lemur catta (assembly GCF_020740605.2). NCBI lineage: Eukaryota > Metazoa > Chordata > Mammalia > Primates > Lemuridae > Lemur > Lemur catta. The sequence continues at coordinate 7,213,381 of NC_059137.1, read as the reverse complement.
AAAAAAAAAGACATGGAGAAGGTACAGGAAAAATACAGTATTACAATCTTATGGGACCACTGTTGTGTACGTGGTCCATTGTTAACCAAAACATCGTTATGTGGTATGTGACTGTAATTGTAATCGTACTGTCTATATATTTTCCTATTTTCTTCCTTTTAAATATTAAAAATAACTTTTTAAAAATAAAAGCAAGATATAGTCATTGTGAAAAATTAGAAAATCCAAATCAGCACAAGGAAAAAAGTAAAAAAACACCTCTGATCCTGCCCCCTTGAGAAGACCCATGGAAATTCTAGGTGGGAAGCCTTCCTGATCTTTTTGTTTGTTTGGTTTTGTTTTAGTTCCTGATCTTTTCTTATGAATAGACTCATTCTTTTTGTTTCAGTAAGAATGGGATCTATTTTGTTTATCATCTCATAACACTCTTTTGTTTAACATATTTTGACTATATTTACATTGCACATTATTTTCTTAAGGAAGTATTCCATGGCATATACATTTGTACCTTATGTATTCAACCAGTACTATCTTGTCATACATTTAGCTATATGCTTGCCTTGGATTTAAGTATTGATTCATGTACTTAGATATGCTTAATAAATCTCCAGAAGTAGAATTGCTGGGACAAAGACCATGCCTTGGCTGGGCGCGGTGGCTCACGCCTGTAATCCTAGCACTCTGGGAGGCCGAGGCGGGTGGATCGCCTGAGGTCAGGAGTTCGAGACTAGCCTGAGCAAGAGTGAGACCCCGTCTCTACTAAAAATAGAAAGAAATTATCTGGCCAACTAAAATATATATAGAAAAAATTAGCCGGGCATGGTGGCGCATGCCTGTAGTCCCAGCTACTCGGGAGGCTGAGGCAGTAGGATTGCTTGAGCCCAGGAGTTTGAGGTTGCTGTGAGCTAGGCTGATGCCATGGCACTCACTCTAGCCCAGGCAACAAAGCAAGACTCTACCTCAAAAAAAAAAAAAAAACAAAGACCATGCCTTTTCTTAATTGGACCCTCTGAGTCCTGCTTGTTCAGTGTATCATTCACGTCCTTAGTGAACACTTCTTTTTATTCCTGGTGGCCATCACCTTCCCCTGGAAATTGGCACAGAATCTTAGCCACCTCCATTTAAGAAAAGCAAGGAACTGTATAAGTTATAAGAAATAACAATTACTGTATCAGAATAAACCTATAGAATATCAAAAACCCATGGAAAACCTGGCCCCCAGATTATATCTTTCTGGGGTCTTTAAGCAAAGTGTTATACAGCTTTGCATAAACTTTTCTGAGGCATACATGCATTTAAAAAAATTTTTTTTTGCCTTTTTTTTTTTTTTTGAGACAGAGTCTCGCTCTATTGCCCGGGCTAGAGTGCCACGGTGTTGGCCTAGCTCACAGCAACCTCAAACTCCTGGGCTCAAGTAATCCTTCTGCCTCAGCCTCCCTAGTAGCTGGGACTATAGGCGTGTGCCACCATGCCCGGCTAATTTTTTTCTATATATATTTTTAGCTGTCCAGATCATTTCTTTCTATTTTTAGTAGAGACAGGGTCTCGCTCTTGCTCAGGCTGGTCTTGAACTCCTGACCTCGAGCGATCCTTCCGGCTCAGCCTCCCAGAGTGCTAGGATTACAGGCGTGAGCCACCATGCCCGGCCTAAAAATGTATTTTTTATACTGATATATTTTAAAAAGTATTTTGCAGACATCACACCATATGTATTTCTAGTATTTTCTGTGTAATCAAAATAACAATGATTAATCTTAAGAACTTCATTTCTTAATATCATATATCTGGTCTGGTCAATTTTCAAAAATTTACCCACTTGTTCCTATAATACCTTTTTTTTTTTTTTTTTACTGTAGAATGGCCTTTATTGGTTGTAACAAGAAATATAAGAGGAGGGGATAGGACAGCTCCCACTCCTGGGGTGGCGTCTGTAGTCTCTGCTGCTGCCCTCCGAAAAGCCTATAGTACCTTTTTCAGCAGATTCATCTACCCTTGTAACTAATCCACTATCATGCATTCATGTTCATTTAAAAGACTTTTGACATGTTTCATTTCTATGGTAGGTATATAAGAACATCTATTCCCTAAATTTGTGCCAACTTTGGGTATTACTATTTGTGCCAGTTTGTTATATTCTTTATTTTAAACTTAACATTATAACTCAAGCTTTTTATTTCAATGCTAGGATTCTTCAAAAATATTATTTAAACATGGGGTAGGTAATGTTCCACTGGGGGGTTCAGAGTGTTGTTCTTCCCGGGGTTCCTGTGGTTAGCTGGGTTAGCTTTTCCTGCCTAATCAGTAACTCAACCTCCAGTGGACGAGCCACGGTGGCCGACCTCACACTTGGGGTTTTGCCTTATGAGTACATGTGTTTCCTCTTCCCTCCATCAGAATCCACCTCATTGCCTGGAGATCACGCCACCATCTTCAGAAAAGCTGGTCTCAGTGATGCGGTTAAGTGACCTCTCTACAGAAGATGATGACTCGGGTCACTGCAAAATGAACCGTTATGATAAGAAGATTGACAGTCTAATGAACGCAGTTGGTTGTCTCAAGTCGGAGGTGAGGGGACTGGGACAGCTGGTAACCCAGGCTGGGTGGGAGCGCCCGGGAGGATCCTCTGTCTGGTCCCTCTGCCTACCTCTCTGTAGGCCTCCGCCCTCCTCAGCAAGGTTCCCCAGGACTTCAGATGCCCCCGCCAGGGGAGGTAGCTGGGGTAGCCTGGGACCACCACACTGACAAGGGCCCTCGCTATCAAGCACTCAACTGTCCTGGTGTTCTGCATAGAGGGCCTGATTTGGCTTTTTACTGTAGCAGATGAATCTGGTGGTATTGTTGTCTCCATCATATGAATGAAGTAACTGGGAAACTTGGGCCTGTGCTTTCCATTTTATAAAAAAGTTTGACAGAAACAAAGCCCCAAAGACACAAAGTAAGTTTGCCCTCAGAGCTGAGTGCGGTGGCTCACACCTGCAATCCTAGCACTCTGGGAGGCTCAGACAGGAGGATTGCTTGGGCTCGGGAGTTCTAGACCAACCTGAGCAAGAGTGAGACCTCATCTCTGCTAAAAATAGAAAAGTTGACCAGGTGTTGTGGCTTGTGCCTGTAGTCCCAGCTACTTGGAAGGCTGAGGTAGGAGGATCACTTCAGCCCAGGAGTCTGAGGCTGCAGTGAGCTATGATGATGCCACTGTATTCTAGGCAGGGCGACAGAGTGAAACTTTGTCTGAAAAAAAAAAAAAAAAAAAAGTAAGTTTGTCCTCAGTTGCTGAGCTGTGTCTTAGGGTGAGATGTGGCAATGAAATTGGAAACAGAATCTGGAAGTTCAAGGTCCCCAATGAGGAAGTTGGCAGAGCTGGCTTTAAAATCCAGGTCTTGACTGCTAACATGATGTGTGTCTTTAATCCTCCACCCTGTACTCAGGGTCTGGGGACCCTCCTGGAGAACCCAGGGCTGGCTGCCTGGCAACAAGCCCTCCGTCCCCATAGCCCACAGTGCAGGGATAGCTCTTCTCCTAGGTGTGCCAGCCGAACCATGGCGTGCAACCTGGTCCACCCCCAGCCAGCAAGTCATGCAGGCTCTCTGTACTCAGTTTCCTCATCCACAAAATGAGGAGAGAAACAGCGCCTCCTTTGTGACGATTAAGCCCGTAAGGACCCGACACCGGGCCTGTGTAGCTCTCAGTTGGAGGGGCCCTTACGTTTGTCCACAGCACTGGGCCCAGCAATGTGGCATAGAGGAAGCACCTCCCCTAGTGGCCCCTGTCTGTGTGCCTTTGCGCAGGTTAAGATGCAGAAGGGTGAGCGCCAGATGGCCAAAAAGTTCCTGGAGGAGCGGAAGGAGGAGCTGGAGGAGGTGGCCCAGGAACTGGCCGAGACCGAGCATGAGAACACAGTGCTGAGGCACAACATTGAGCGCATCAAGGAGGAGAAGGACTTCACCATGTAAGGCGGCGCCCACCCTGCCCCCACCGAGTTCCTTCCTGCCCCACCGCCCCAAGCCCCAAGCCCAGAGGCAGCAGGCACGGGCACTGGCCCGTTGTCCTGGAGCCTGTTCATGACACTCACAGTTAATTACCTGACTGCACTCATGATTCCTACTGTGAGGGAAAAGAAGGACCCCACGGAGTGCGACAGGGTGGGGGGGGTGGCGTGCGGGGGCTGTATTCAGGGAACTACTGGAAGAAGTGACATTTAAGGGGAGTTCTGCAGGCTGGCTAAGAGTTGGGCAGGTGGGTGTTGGGAAAGAAAGGCGCTACCTGGTGGGAACATCTCTGGGAAGGCCCCGAGGTGGGGCAGCGAGGGCACCTGACAAATGGAAAGCAGGCCGGAGCAGGTGGGCAGAAGGAAGCCTGCAGGGAGGCTGGCGGGGGGCCAGCTCTCAGCAGCCACTTTGAGGCATTTGCACTGAGGGCACTGGGGAGCCATGGAGAGGTTGTAAAAGCAGGGGAGTGACGTGACCAGACTCGGCTCCAGTGTGGAGAGCAGATGGAAGGGCTCAAAAGCGGATCTCAAAAGGGTGGTTAGGAAGCTGTGGCAGTGGGGGAGAGGCAGAGGTGACAATGGTGGTTGTTGGAGAGACAAGCAGGGCCATAGGTGGCATAATGTCACCTGGTGTGGAGGCCCTGGTCTGGTGCCGAGACAATGTGACTTCTGGCCCCGGTCCTTCCAGAAGGCCACTTGGGCCAGAAGGGCCATTTCTGCCCCCTCCCCCACTGTTCCCTGCCAAGAGGTGAGCCTTGCAGGGCATTATGAGGCAAGCCTCGGAGCTCTGGGCATGCCAGGGGCCTGGCAGGGCTCACAGAGCCCTATCATTCTGGCCCCAGCCTTCAGAAGAAACACCTACAGCAGGAGAAGGAGTGCCTCATGTCCAAGCTGGTAGAGGCTGAAATGGATGGAGCTGCTGCTGCCAAGCAAGTCATGGCCTTGAAGGATACCATCGGGAAGCTGAAAACAGTAGGTGGCAGGCAGAACCACCCAGCCCCGGGACTGGGCTCAGAGAGCAGGCAGCTGCAGGCTCGGGTGGGGTCTTTACGCAGTCATCAGGCAGACTTTATGACATCTCTAGGCTGGGGGAGGGCACGTTGACCTCCTAGGCCCCCACCTACTCTCACTTCTTGGTACTTGACCCTTGAAGCTGACCTCTGGTGGCCAGGGCCTCTGAGGAGACCACATCATGGGTGGCCTGGGATCACAGTGAGTCAAGGCATGTGGTTGATTTCTGCAAGTATCAACCACCAGGTGTCCTCATCCTCTCTTGCCTCCTTCCAGGAAGCCTAACTGCACTCACGCGGGTGAGTCTGCCCGCTCCTTTCTCTGCCTCTTGACCTTGGCAGGCTCAGCTCCTGCCCTGCCTTCCAGACCCACCTCCTCCAGGAAGCCTGCCCCTGACCACCATGGCCCTGGAAAAGCCTGGCTCTTCTTGCCTGGGCTTCCTGGCACCAGCACCTCTTGGGTCCCACATGGCGCCTGCCCCTTCCCTTCTCCCCCTGCATTTTTTTTTTTCCAGCTCATTATGGGGCTACAAAAGTTCAGGTTATATATATTGCCCATACCCCCCCCATTGCCCTGACCCCCTGCATTTTGTAAGACTGCCTGCTTGTCTTCCAGGAGAAACAAATGACCTGCACGGACATCAACACCCTAACGAGGCAGAAGGAACTTCTCCTGCAGAAGCTGAGCACATTTGAGGAGACCAACCGCACCCTCCGAGACCTGCTGAGGGAACAGCACTGTAAAGAGGTGAGCTCCTGGCCCGGCAGCACCCGTGGGCTCCCAGACTCAGCTCCACTCCTCTAGCACTGTGTGTGTCTTCTCCAAGCCTCAGTCTCTTTCTCTGAAGGAAAAAGTACTTATTGGTACCTGACTTAGAGAGATTTAGTGAAAGCATTCACATAAAGGGCACCGTCTTATTTGTTGTAGAAGCTGGGCCAGGCAACACAGGAAAGACCTTGAAAGTCAGAAGGGCCGTGGGGAGTCGGGGAGGATTCAGCCCATTGCAGGGGTGTCGGGCAAAGAAGGGCGGGTACTAGACCTGAGTTTGTTTTTTTTTTTTAAGACAGAGTCTTACTCTAGAGTGCTGTGGAGTCAGCCTAGCTCACAGCAACCTCAACCTCCTGGGCTCAAGCGATCCTCCTGCCTCAGCCTCCGGAGTAGCTGGGACTACAGGCATGCGCCACCATGCCCAGCTAATTTTTTTCTATGTATATTTTTAGTTGTCCAGATAATTTCTTTGTATTTTTAGTAGAGACGGGGTCTCGGACTTGCTCAGGCTGGTGTCCAACTCCTGAGCGCAAGCGATCCTCCTGCCTCAGCTTCCCAGAGTGCTAGGATTATAGGTGTGAGCCACCACGCCCAGCCCACACCTGAGTTTTCTGTTAGATATAAGAATGACTAATGGCTGGTGGACACAAATTGTATGGTATCACTTTATTTTCTTAAAAGATATTCTTTGAGGCTGGGCGCAGTGGCTCACGCCTGTAATCCTAGCCCTCTGGGAGGCCGAGGCGGGTGGATTGCTTGAGGTCAGGAGTTTGAGACCAGCCTGAGCGAGACCCCGTCTCTACTAAAAATAGAAATAAATTATCTGGACAACTAAAAGTATATATAGAAAAAAAAAATTAGCCGGGCATGGTGGCACATGCCTGTAGTCCCAGATACCTGGGAGGCTGAGGCAGTAGGATCGCTTGGGCCTGGGAGTTTGAGGTTGCTGTGAGCTAGGCTGACGCCACGACACTCACTCTAGCCCGGGCAACAAAGTGAGACTCTGTCTCAAAAAAAAAAAAAAAAGATATTCTTTGAAACATGTGTTAGCAGATACAGTTGGCTCTCTATATCTGTGGGTTCTGCATTCATGAATTGAACCAACTGTGGATTGAAAATATTTGGAAAAATAATTGTATCTGTACTGAACATGTATGGATTTTTTTTCTTGATATTAATATTATTCCTTAAACAATACAATATAATAACTATATAACATATACATTATATTAGGTATTATAAATAATCTAGAGATGATTTAAAATATGTGAGAAAGCTGGGCATAGTGGCCTATGCTTGTAATCCTAGCACTTTGGGAGGCTGAGGCAGGAGGATCACTTGACCCCAGGAGTTCAAGACCAGCCTGGGCAACATAGTGAGACCTTATCTCTACAAAAAATTTTTTTTAAAAAGTTAGCCCTTCGTGGTGGCACATGCCTATAGTCCCAGGTACTCAGGAGGCTGAGGCAGGAGGATCACTCGAGCCCAGGAATTTGAGGTTGCAGTGAGCTATGACAGTATTGCACTCTAGCCTGGGCAACAGAGTAAGACCTTAGCTCAAAAAAACCCCAAAAAACAAACAAAAAGTACATGAGAGGATATATGCAAATATTACACCATTTTATATCAGGGATTTAAGCATCTGTCATCTATGAATTTTAGTATATGCAGAAGGTCTTGGAACCAAGCACCTACGATATCAAGGGCAACTGTATTTTTTTTTCTTTTTGAATTTTTAAAAAATTGTATATATTTATGGTACAACTTTTTTTTTTTTTTTGGTAAGAGTCAGAGTTTTGGCTAGGCACAGTGGCTCATGCCTGTAATCCTAGCACTTTGGGAGGCCAAGATGGGAGGATCACTTGAGGTCAGGAGTTTGAGACAAGCTTGAGCAAGCAAGAACACCACACCGTCTCTACTAAACAATGGAAAAATTGGCCAGGCATGGGTGGTGTGTGTCTGTAGTCCTAGCTACTCAGGAAGCTGAGGCAGGAGGCTTGCTCGAGACCAGTAGTTTGAGGTTGCAGTGAGCTCTGATGATGCCACTGTACTCTAACCCAGGTGACAGAGAGAGAGAAAGACTGTCTCAAAGGAAAAAACGATCCAGGGTCCCACAGTGTCACCTAGGCTAGAGTATAGTGATACAATCATAGCTCACTGTAACCTTGAACTCCTGGGCTCAGGAGATCCTCTTGCCTCAGCCTCCCTAGTAGGTAGGAGTACAGGTGCATACCACCGTACCTGGCTAATTTTTTTTAGAGATGGGGTCTTGCCATGTTTCCCAGGCTGGTCTCAAACTCCTGGCCTCAAGGGATCCTCCCACCTCGGCCTCCCAAAGTGCTAGGATCACAGGCATGAGCTACCTCACCAGGCCCAACAAGATGTTTTGAAATATTGTATGTTATAGAATGGCTAAATCAAGCTAATTCAAGGTAACATATCAATCAAGGTAACATATTCATTACCTCACATAGTTATGTATTTGTGGTAGGAACACTTAAAATCTTTCTTAGCAATTTTCAAATGTAGAATACATTAATTGTAGTCATCATGTTGAGCAATAGATCTTTTGAACTTATTCCTCCTGTGTAACTGACATTTTATATGCTTTGACCACGGACATCTCCCCAGTCCCCTCCTTTGCCCCCACTCTCCCTGCTAGCCCCTGGCAACCACTATTCTACTCTCTGTTTCTATGAGTTCAACTTCTTTAGAGTCCACGTGTAAATGCGATCACGTGGTATTTGTCTTTCTGTGCCTGGCTTATTTCACTTAATATAATGTCCTCCAGGTTTATCCATGTTGTCACAAGTGATGGGATTTCTTAATTTTAAAGGCTGAAGAGCATTCTATTGTGTACATATACTACATTTTCTTTATCCATTTATCTGTTGATGGACACTTAGGTTGATTCCATATCTTGGCTATTGTGAATAGCGGTGTGTTAGCAAATATTTCAGAGAAGACTGACAGTATAAACATTTGTCTTCCTGCTCAAAGCAAAGCAATACTACCGGTCTCCAAATGCCAGTGCTGATGAAATGATGACATTGTTCTTAGTTTAGCATTCTTTTTTTTTAACATGGTCAACTTTTCCTGTTTTTATTTTTAAACATTAATATATAAAATAAATAATATAAAGTGGTATAATCACTGCCCAGCTTTCAAAATAAAACCTTGCCTGAAACTTAAAAGTTTCTCAGCTGGGCGTGGTGGCTCACACCTACAATCCTAGCACTCTGGGAGGCTAAGGCAGGAGGATCGCTTGAGCTCAAGAGTTCCAGCCCAGGCCTGAGCAAGAGCAAAACCCCATCTCTATTAAAAATAGAAAAAATTAGCTAGGTGTGGTGGCACGTGCTTGTAGTCCCAGCTACTTGGGAGGCTGAGGCAGGAGGATTGCTTGAGCCCAGGAGTTAGAGGTTGCTGTGAGCTAGGCTAATGCCATGGCACTCTACCCAGGGTGATAGAGTCAGATTCTGTCTAAAAAAAAAAAAAAAAAAAAAAAAAAACTTTTAAAAAGAAAAAAAACGTTTCTCTAAAAAAAGAAGAAAAAATTAAAAAGTAAAATAAACTTTGTCCACGTAGTTAAATCTCTTTTGTGTCTCCTTTTATGATAATCTTATCTACCTCTCCTGAGAGGGAACCCTTATCTTGAATTTGATAGGTTTTTTTTGTTTTTATTCCTGGTCAAGTGAAGCAGTCGGAGTGGAGAAGGAACAAAGGAATCTGTAAATGGGAATTTGATAGTTTTTAATCACTTATGTGTGTGTATATATATCCGTAAGCAACATACATATTGTTCAACATATTTTTAAACTTTACGTAAATGGTATTTTTCCATATATGTTCTTCTGAGTTTGCTTTATTCACTCAACAATATTTTTATGAGATCATTTTTATCTTTAAGGCCTAAGGTAATGAATTTTCATTGCTATGTTCCATTTTACACTATGCCACTATTTATTCTTCTGTTGATGGACACATATATTTTTAGTTGTTTATTATCATAAGCAATGTTACTTTAAGCATTCGTGGACACTATCCTGGTGTACTTAAGAGTTTCTAGAATATATTTCTATCAATTTTAATAGTTATCGCCAAATTATTCTCTAAAATAGTTATACCTCTTTGATTTCTGGCTGGGAGATCTCGGGGAGGTAGTTTTTACCTCTCAGGGCTTCAGTTTTCCCAGCTGTAAAATGGGAATAGCATCTTGCACATGAAATTGTATGAGAATTAGAGATGATATATAGACAAGGGGCTCGCATGCTGCCTGGCACATATTAGGTGCTTGGAAAATAGTGGGCGCTGCTGCTGTTTATGCTGGAACTGGTGCCTTCGGAAAACCTCTTAGTCTACCCAGTGTTTCTCCTTTTTTGTGTCTTAGTTTCTATCACCCTGGAACCCCATCTCCAGTTGGAGATGAAGGTTAGCTAATTAGAATTCCCACCCAGTACGGGTGTTTCCTGCTCAGTCCAGGCTCATCGCGGGGCCTGTCTGGCGCTCAGGGCTGCACCCGCACCTCAGTGCTCACTGGGGAGCACCCAGTGTGGTGGAGAACTGCTCTGGCTCTGGAGTCCGAGTCAGCTTCGGGGCCCAGCCCTGCCATTTCTGGCTGTGTGACCTCAGCCAGTTTGCCTCCACGTCTCCCAGCCTCCCTTTCCTTATCTGTAAAATAGGGGTGGTGATGGCACAGCTTTTCGAGGAGGGGTGTTGGGTGAGTTTGCACACACAGGTTGGCAGAAGAGTTAGCAACAGTTTTAGCGCCTACCGGAGGCCTGGAGGGCAGTGAGAGCAGCTTTGGTGTCTGGGCCCCTGGCCAAGCCTTTCTGTCCCCATGTTCATTGCCTCTTGTTGCTGGAGAAACCACAGTGCTGTCTTCTGCCAGTTTCTAGGTCCCCAGGGAGCTTTGGGAACTAGGGAGCCCTTTTCTCTGGGCTTGTGAAGGGGGCCTGTGGGACTGAGGGGGGCAAGGGAGGGGGGGTGAGGGTGCCACTGAACTTTACACTGAAAAATAGTTAAAATGGCAAGTTTTACCACAATTTTTAAAAATTAAGAATATAGAAAAAGCCATTTAATTATATAATTTATTTTTCCAGCTTTATTGAGGTATAATTCTAAGGCATTGAATGTGAGGATTAGATATACATTGTTAAGTGATTACCACAAGCTAATTAACATATCTGTCACCTTATACAGTTATCTTTTTTTTTATGGTGAGAACACTTAAAGATCTCTTAGCAGGGCCGAGGGCATGGTGGCTCATGCCTATAATCCTAGCACTCTGGGAGGCTGAGGAGGGATGATCACTTGAGCTTGGGGTTCAAGATCAGCCCGAGCAAGAGTGAGACCCCATCTCTACTGAAAATAGAAAACTTAGCCAGGCACACTGGTGTGCACCTATAGTCCCAGCTACTGGTGAGGTTGAGGTAGGAGGATCGCTTGAGCCCAGGAGTTTGAGGTTGCAGTGAGATACGGTGATGCCACTGTACTCTAGCCTGGGCAACAGAGTGAGACCCTGTCTCAAAAAATAAGAAAAGAAAAAGAAAAAAAGATCTCTTAGCAGGCAGGGCATGATAGCTCGTGCTTATAATCCACTTTTGGAAGCCAAGGTGGGAGGATTGCTTGAGGCCAGGTGTTCGAGACCAGCCTGAGAAACAATGAGATCCTGTTTCTACAAAAATTAAAAAAATTAGCTGGGCGTGGTGGTGCATGTCTATATTCTCAACTACTTGGGAGGCTGAGGCAGGAGGATGGCTTGAGATCTGAGTTTAATGTTGCAGTGAGCTATGATGATGGCACTACACTCTAGCCTAGGTGATAGAGCAAGACCCTGTGTCTCAAAAAAAAAAATCTCTTAGCAAATTTCATGTATATAATAATATATCTCATTAACTATAGTCACCGTGGCATCCACTTTGTTTTTTTTTTTTGAGACAATGTCTTGGTCTGTCACCCAAGCTGGAGTGCAGTGGTGCCATCATAGCTCACTGCAGCCTCGAACTCCTGGGCTCAAGTGATCTTCCTGCCTCACATCCAGAGCAGCTAGGATGAGAGGCATGCATCACCACACTGGCTAATTTAAAAAAAAAATTTCTGGCTGGGCGCGGTGGCTCACGCCTGTAATCCTAGCACTCTGGGAGGCCAAGGCGGGAGGATCGCTTGAACTCAGGAGTTCGATACCAGCCTGAGCAAGAGTGAGACCCCGTCGTTACTAAAATTAGAAAGAAATTATCTGGACAACTAAAAATATATATAGAAAAAAATTAGCCAGGCATGGTGGCGCATGCCTGTAGTCCCAGCTACTTGGTAGGCTGAGGCAGGAGGATCACTTGAGCCCAGGAGCTTGAGGTTGCTGTGAGCTAGGCTGATGCCATGGCCCTCTAGCCCAGGCAACAGAGCAAGGCTCTGTCTCAAAAAAAAAAAAAAAAAAAAAAAAATTTCTTTTAGAGATGAAGTTTCACTGTGTTGCCCAGGCTGGTCTCAAACTCCTGCGCTCAAGTAATCCTTTTGGCTTGGCCTCCCAAAGTGCTGGGATTACAGATGTGATCCACCATGCCTGGCCTTAAGCTACATATTTTAAATGGGAGAATTGTATGGTATCTGAATTTATATCTCAATAAAGCTATTTTTAAAAAAATCAAGTAATACATAAATATAGTATGATGCCATTTTTGTAAAATTATGCATTAATCCCTTCTCACTCCCCGCACCCCAAAGAATGATGATATTTCTCTAGGTATATTATAAATGTACAGAAAAAGGATGAGAAGGACACTTACCAAACTAATATCAGTAGGGTCAAGTTTGGAGGTAGGTGCAAGAGGGGTTTTAGCCTTGTTGGTATTCACTATTTTATAATGAGAATGTATTCCATTATTACTTCTAAAATTAGAAATAGAGATTTTTTTTTTTTTTTTTTTTTTTGAGACAGAGTCTCGCTTTGTTGCCCAGGCTAGAATGAGTGCCGTGGCGTCAGCCTAGCTCACAGCAACCTCAAACTCCTGGGCTTAAGCGATCCTACTGCCTCAGCCTCCCGAGTAGCTGGGACTACAGGCATGCGCCACTATGCCCAGTTAATTTTTTCTATATAGATTTTTAGTTGGCCATATAATTTCTTTCTATTTTTAGTAGAGACGGGGTCTCGCTGTTGCTCAGGCTGGTCTCGAACAGAAATAGAGATTTTGGAAAGGAAAAAGAAGGAATAGGATATAGACATCTGGATTTATTGCTTAATGACTTGCTTTACCTTTGCTTCCCTTGAAGGATTCTGAAAGACTAATGGAGCAACAAGGAGTATTACTGAAACGGCTGGCGGAGGCAGACTCAGAGAAAGCGGTAACCAAAGCACCCCTGCCTGCTTTAGGGGGTACAGGCAGCATCGGGGCAGGAGGGCTGGAACATTTCTCTGAGTCTTAGGTTCATGATCTGTAAAACGGATGGATGTCGCTGTCTTGCTGGTTTCAGTAGGCTTGTCTAGTTGATCATTTGAGAGCTTGAGGCTCAAAGCTGGTCACCACCATGAGGGACGGTGATGATGATGAATTTATAATCATCAGGGCCTGTTAGATCTGTATTTCCTTATTTGTATTATGGATTCAAAGCCATCAAAAAGCACACACCTTTTGACTCAACAATTCTAATTCTAGGAACCTCCCAAAGCAAAATGTTCCAAAGTCTACTGCATGGAACCCCAAGTTCCTCATGATGTTAATGGGTACAAGAAACAGGAGGGGGAGGGGGTGGTGTTCCATGGGCAAATGAATTTGGGAAACTATTGGCTGGCCTAAACAAAAAGTTTCACTTAACTGCTAGACTTTTTGGAGCCTTTGATGGACTAATGCCCTTATAAGACAGGAAAAGAAGGTGGAGGCCCAGTTTCCCAAGGTTTGGCCTTTGGTTCCTGGCCAAACGTTGCTGGGGAAAATGCCCACCTGAGGAAGGGGTGAAGATTTGGCAATAATGGTGATAATGCCTAAACCTGCATTCCCCGCTCAAGAGGCCTTGTTAAATTATGATACATCAGTAAATTGAAATATTAAGCAGCTGTTTTAAAAGAAGTAGAAGATCTAATCACAATGTGGTAAACATGAGATTATAGGTTGTGGGACAAAACATGCATATGGCTTTTAATGTGTATTAACAGTGGTTATTTCTAGGTGGGGGGTTATGAAGCTTTTTAGAGTTTCTGTGTATGTTCTTTAATGTCCTCTTCAATTAACATTATTTTTTTAAAAATTACAAAATAAATACATCTTCATTGTTTTTAAAAAAATTTTAATACATATGTTAGGTGCTTCCCACCAGGGTCTCTGTAACATGGCCCAATGTATTTGTCATCTTGGGTCCCAGGGGCCAGGCACTCCCAAGTCTCTCTCCTCCCTGGGCCGGGTCTCTGCCCTTCCCAGGGGTGGATGACAGTGTGTTTTCTCTCAGCGCCTGCTGTTGCTGCTGCAAGACAAGGACAAGGAGGTGGAAGAGCTTCTCCAGGAAATACAATGTGAGAAGGTACTGTCCCCAGAAATTGTGCCTTTTAATGAGCCAGTAGAGCATATTGGGTAAGCAGAGAACTGGGTTCAAATCCTGACTCTGTCACTTTCTCTGTCTTTCCAAAGGCTCAAGCAAAGACAGCATCTGAGCTTTCTAAGTCCATGGAATCCATGCGTGGGCATTTGCAGGCACAACTTCGATGCAAAGAGGCCGAGAACAGTCGCCTGTGCATGCAGATCAAGGTACCTGCTGGCCCCACAAGTGGAGAAGGAGGAGGCAGGGGCCTGACAATCCAAATTTGGTGGCTTGGCCCAGGGTAACACACTCAGGGTCTGTGCCCTGAAGGTTTATGGGGTAGCTGCTGCCAAAATACTCAGGCCTCAGAGAGACACTGGGGACAGTAGCAAGGGCAGTGGACAGAGAGCTTGGAGGTGTTGGGTCTTGATCCCTACAATGATGGGGTTGGGCGCCCTCAGTTCACCTAACTACCCACGGGGAAGGGATGGTCTCACATGTTCCTTACATCTGTGAGCCCAGGGGTCCTCTGAGGTCACAGCTCTCCGGAGTGACTAAGGAAATATCTCTCACCACAAGGCTGGGAGTTCAGGGAAGGATTCCAGAGGAGTTGTCCTAATATCAAGACCAGGGCTGAGAGCTCCAGGGAGGCGCCATGGGGAACTGGAAGGGGCTGTGTCTCTGGTCCAAGTTAGGGGAGCCTTGAGTTCGCACACAGCTGATGACCTGTTTTCTGTCTCTCTCATTCCCTCTTTGCGCTTGTGCCCTTTCCTCCCTCTCTCCCCTTTACCCTCTGCCTTTCTTGTCTCATTCTTTCCTCTTCCTCTCTCCTTTCCCCCTCCCAGAACCTGGAGCGCAGTGGGAACCAGCACAAGGCGGAAGTGGAGGCCATCATGGAGCAGTTGAAGGAGTTGAAGCAAAAGGGAGACCGAGACAAGGAGAACTTGAAGAAGGCCATCCGAGCCCAGAAGGAGCGAGCCGAGAAGAGCGAGGAGTACGCTGAGCAGCTGCATGTGCAACTTGCCGACAAGGTGGCCGGCTTGGATGGGGTGGGGGAGGGGTGGTGCACAGTGGGTAGCGGATGGGCGGATGAGTAGAGGATGATGGTAGTGGTCTGGCAGGATGATGGCTGGGTAGAGGGAGAGGGAGTTCAGGGGATCAGATGGGTGGCAGGTAGATGGATGGGTAGCTGGCCAAAGATGATGGAAGGGTTTGTAGGACAGTTTAGCTACCTCAGTGTTGTGGGGGAGAATGGGGGCTAAGGAAGGACTTGCCAGGCAGGACGCGTCTGATTGCTGGAAATGTAACAGCAATGGCTGGGCTCCCACTGTCTCTCCTGGTGCTCTCTAGGAGGGTGAATTGCAGAGTGAGGTTTGGGTTCTCAGGGTGAGACCATTTAGGATGAGCCCAGCCCCCAGCTCCTTCAGCCTCGGTGCTGACACTAGGCTGACAGGTCCTACTATCCTGTGTTCCCAGGATCTTTATGTCGCTGAAGCTTTATCCACTCTGGAATCATGGAGGAGCCGCTACAACCAAGTTGTAAAAGACAAGGGAGACCTTGAGCTGGAAATTATCGTCCTGAACGAGTATGTCTTGGAGAGGGAGAGGGAGCGAGGGCCGGTTGAGGGACTTGGGTGTGCAGGTGGAAGGAGTCTAGTGACTCAGGGCAGGTCACGTGGCTCACGAAGCTATAGTTTGGTCTCCCCAGGCCAGGTGCTGCAGAGGCCTGGGATATGGACAGCCCTGGGCCAGGCTTTCTGGTTAGAACTGGGGCAAAGGCTCTAGCCCTGGTCCTGGAGTCCTACCTTACCAGCAGGCACCAGGGAGGGGTCCTGCCTCTCTGGTCACAAAGGCCTGGGTCTGATTCCAGCACCTGGGCCCAAGCCTGGCCCCGATCTACCCAGCATGGGAAATGGGCACAGTGGGATCTTCATTCCTGTTCTTGGGAGATAGGGCAGCTGGTGACCCCTGTGTCTTCTCTCTGTTGTCTTCCCAGGGACAGCAGCTGTTTTGTTAGTGCCTGCCAGTCAGTAGGTCAGTGGCGTGGCATGGGAGTAGGGAGAAAAGTGGCCCCAAGTTGCAAGTGACTGAACTCATACCTTTCTTGCCACTGGTGAACTGTGACCATTTGATCCTTCTCATTTGTTACTTCCTTCATTCAAAAAACTACGTATTCACCACAGCACTCTCGCTGAGACAACAGAGTAAAACTCTGTCTCAAAAAAAAAACCAAAAAAAAACAACTATGTACTGAAGGCTGGGCCCAGTGGCTCACACCTGTAATCCTAGCTCTCTGGGAGGCTGAGGCGGGAGGATTGCTTGAGGTCAGGAGTTTGAGACCAGCCTGAGTAAGAGGGAAATCCTGTCTCTACAAAAAATAGAAAAATTAGCTGGGTCTCGTGACATGAGGTAGAAGGATGACTTGAGTCCAGGAGTTTGGGGTTGCAGTGAGCTGTGATGATGCCACTGCACTCTAGCCCGGGTGACAGAGTGAGACCCTGTCTCAAAAAATATTGAGCACATAACACATACCAGCCAGGCCATGTGATGGCCTTTAGGTTACAGCACTAAGAAGACAAATGCATTCCCTGCCCTGTATCCTGGCAGAAGAGACACAGCTACAAGAGACACGTACTCTGTAGGGTAGGAACAGGTCACAGGGGGAGCTAACTTAGTCTCCTAGGTCAGGAGAGTGTTCCCTGAGGAAGAGTCTTTTGTTATATTCAACTCAACTTAGCAAACATGTTCTGAGAACCTGCTGTGTGCTAGGCCCCATGCCAGGTGCTGTCCTCAGAGAGTTCTCTGTCTAGTAGGAGGAAATAGGAGAAAATTCAGATAGAAGGATACATGGTACAGGTAAGAGGGATTAGGGACAAGACATCCTGAAGAGGGGAAGTCTGAACTGGGTTTTTGGGGGTTTTTTTGGGTTTTGTTGTTTTTGTTTTTGTTTTGAACTGGGTTTTTAAGGGTGAATAGGAGTTTTCCAGTTAAAACAACTTGATGTGTTTGCTTGGGCCTAGCCAGTGATCAGTAAGTATTTGCTGAATGGTGGACTGTAATTGGGCAATGCTGAGAGTCATACTGTGCCAAGGGTTTGTGATGGGTCTGTGGTCAAGATAAATGAGTGGGCATCTGTGAGCCCAGGGCTCCTCTGAGGCCACAGCCTCTGCTTTTTGATTGATGACAGTCTTGCTGAGTGACTGAGGGGACAGAGGGGGCAAGGAAAGGGTGGGCAGCCAGTTCCGGAGTTGGCTTCTTTCTCTCCACTCACACCTTCTTTCCACACACACGCATTGCAGTTCCCGCCTATGCTAGGTAGAGTCCCTGCGTGAATAAGCCAAGCTTGGTGCCGGTCCTCCACTGAGAATGCAAAGGCCCAGTGTGCTCAGTGCCTGCTGGAGAGGAATGTCCGGGCAATAACCCCTGACTTCCAGCCTGGGAGTCCTGGGAGTCCAGAAGAATCTGTCCTTACATCAAGATCCAATGGGCTGAGATCCTGGGAGGTGCCGTGGGGAGCTGGGAGGGGATCATATTTCTGGTCATTGTCCTCAGGGAGTGTCTTGGCCTCTTGGGAGGATCAGAATGGACAACTTCTGTTAATAAGTCGTCACTTATTGTTGAACTGTAGAGGGCTTCTCGGAGGGGGTGGTAGGGGAGACAAATCTTAAAAGATGTCATTAGGAGGTGGGAAACAGGCATGGGACTGCCACAGCAGCAGTGCCAAGGCAGGGCTCTGCGTCCCAGCATAGAGATTAGGAGCAGGCAGGCAGTGTGTCCAGAGTGTGACGTGGCCTGGGTAGGAACACTTGGCCCTACTCCATGGAACCTTGGAATCTGTGGAATTGATTCTCTCTGTCTGTTTTTGCTTTGCAATCTTCTAGCCGGGTGACAGATCTTGTAAACCAACAACAAACTTTAGAGGAGAAAATGCGGGAAGACCGGGACAGCCTGGTGGAGAGACTACACCGTCAGACTGCCGAGTACTCTGCCTTCAAGCTGGAGAACGAGAGGCTGAAGGTCCGTAGTGAGAGCTGGGGACCAGGCAATTGGGTGGGACAGCAGGCCGATGCCAGGGCATGCCTGTTTGGGCACAGAGATGAGCAAGGTCTTCAGAGTGCCCGGGGGCAGAGGCACCATTAAGAGGGAGTGCTCTTGAGTCAGAAAGGCCTGGGTTCAAGTCCTGGCTCTGCCTCTTATTAGGCAAGACATTTTATTTCATCTTCTATTGCTGCTGTTTCCTTAGTGAGAGGAAACGTGGTCCTGGGAGAATGTGGTAACGCGTGTGAAGTGCTGGACACGGTGCACTCAGCCCGCGCACGTGAGATAGGACTCCTGGGGCACTGCCAGGCCCCTTCCCATGCATTAATTCTCACTTAACTGTCCCAACCTCCCAATGAAGTGATGATTATCTCCATTTGAGATATGAATATGGAGCCAGGGACAGTGGCCCACACCTTTAATCCTAGCTACACCTTGGTAGGCTGTGGAGAGAGGATTGCTTCAGGCCAGGAGTTCATGGCCAGCCTGGATGATAGAATGAAATTCTATCTCAAAAAAAAAGAAAAGAAAAACAAAAACTGAGGCTTAGAGAAAGGTCAAGGTTTTGTTTGCCTAGGAAGTGTTGGAGTTGGGATTTGAACCTGAGTCTTATCCTGGAGCCTTAACTCTTAAACTATTGCGTACCCACTTCCAGCATGCCAGGGGCAAGAAGCACCTGAACAGGCTTGCATTCCAGAGAGGTTTGAGCTTGGTTTTTTTATTGATCTGGGTAATAACATCTAGGTTTTTTGTTTTTGTTTTGTTTTTTTGCTGATTTTGCTTTTTACTGTTAAGTAACGTTGATTTTTAAGGAAGAATAACATATGGAAAAGTACAAAGATACAGCATTTTAATAAAGTGAACACACTTTGTCTGTCAATCATTCTGATCAAACCTTACCAACACCCTAGTGACATCTCTTGGTTACTCACACCCCTGCAGAGGTAACTGCTATCCTGACTTCTGTCATCACAGATTAGTTTGCCTGTTTCTGAACTTTATAGATAGATTTGTGTAGTTTATATATACTATATATACTTTGTATAGTTTGTGGTTACATAGTAGATATAGTATATAGTATAGTTTGTAGCTATATATTACATATAGTTTATATAGTTTATAGTTATTTAATGAGTGTATAATATATAGTTTATATAGTTTATGGTTATTTAGTATATACACTGTGTGTATATATATGTAGTATATAGGTTATAGTTCATATCTAGTGTCTAAATATTCTTGTGCCTGGCTTTTATGCAGCATATGCTGTGAGAGCCATCCCTGTTGGATATAATAGTTTATTCATTCTCAGTGGTATAGGGTTTGTCCTTGTACGAATACACCACAATATATTTTTATATTCTACTGTCAATGGACATTTGGGTTGTTTATATAGTGCTGCTGTGAACATCTTTATATATCTTTTGCTGTACTTATTTGATGCATTTTTATTGGTTATATACCTTGAAGTAAAATTGCCAGATTATCAAGTAGTATACATAAGTGTAGCCTTGGTAGATCTCCCAAACAGTAAAGTAGCTGTATGGATTTATGCTCCTGTCAGTGGTATGTGAGAGTTAACAGTTGCTCCTGTCTCCGCAGCAACATTTCATATCATTGGTCTTGATTTTAGCCACTCTGGTGGGAATGTAGTCGTATCTCATTTGTTATATTGTAGTTGTTGGATAAATTAAAAACAATCGGCCGGGCGCGGTGGCTCATGCCTGTAATCCTAGCCCTCTGGGAGGCCGAGGCAGGTGGATCGCTCGAGATCAGGAGTTCGAGACCACCTGAGCAAGACCCCGTCTCTACTAAAAAGAGAAATAAAAAAATTATCTGGACAACTAAAAATATATATAGAAAAAATTAGCTGGGCATGGTGGCGCATGCCTGTAGTCCCAGCTACTCGGGAGACTGAGGCAGGAGGATTGCTTAAGCCCAGGAGTTTGAGGTTGCTGTGAGCTAGGCTGACGCCACGGCACTCACTCTAGCCTGGGCAACAAAGTGAGACTCTGTCTCAAAAAAAAAAAAAAAAAAAATTAAAAACAATCTCCAAGTCTTAACAATTATTTAGGGAATTCATTCAAGTATGATACATCTGTGTAGTGTAATACAGTGTGACCATTCAAAATGATGTTTGTAGAAGTGTACTTACTTAGATAATATAAAGGTTTAAACACAGTAAAAGTTTAAAACATTACAGAAATGTGATATAGAAGTGAAGATCTCTTAGCTGGGCCCAGTGGCACATACCTGTACTCCCAGCTGCTCGGGAGGTTGAGACAGGAGGATTATTTGAGCCCAGGAGTTGGAGGCTGCAGTGAGCTATGATCATGCCACTGTACTCCAGCCTGGGAAACAGGGAGAGAGACCCTTTTTCTTAAAAAAAAAATCAAGGTCTGTTAGGTGTGCGCACATGTATTTTTCCAGGTTTTGTTTTTTTTTCCCCCAATACTAACATAGATAGTTAATCACACACATCCATCCATTATTCTATGGCTTGCTTTTCTCATTTAACCACATTTCATGAATGTCTTTTCAGGTCAGTTTTTTGAGCTTTATTTCTTTTTAAGCAGCTACCTCTCATTTTATTCTATTAAAATACCATGGTTGGGCCGGGCGCGGTGGCTCACGCCTGTAATCCTAGCACTCTGGGAGGCCGAGGTGGGTGGATCGCTCGACGTCAGGAGTTCAAGACCAGCCTGAGCAAGAGCGAGACCCCGTCTCTACTAAAAATAGAAAGAAATTATCTGGCCAACTAAAATATATATAGAAAAAATTAGCCAGGCGTGGTGGCGCATGCCTGTAGTCCCAGCTACTCAGGAGGCTGAGGCAGTAGAATCGCTTAAGCCCAGGAGTTTCAGTTTGCTGTAAGCAAGGCTGACGCCATGGCACTCACTCTAGCCCAGTCAACAAAGCGAGACTCTGTCTCAAAAAAAAAAAAAAAAAAAAATACCATGATTTATATCGTCCCATCTAAGATGAGTATTTGGGTTACAGGAGCACATTTATTGATTTGAGAAGAAGTGCACAACATATTGTTCATTTTAAAACTATGTTGCAAAGCAGTAAGTGTAGTATAATCTCATTCTTGTAGACAAAAATAAAAGAGCTACACAACTACAGATATATAGTCATATCCCAAGTTTTTTTGTTTGTTTTTCTTTTTGAGACAGGGTCTTGTTTTGTTGCATGGGCTAGAGTGCAGTGGTGCCATCATCATAGCTCACTGCAACTTCAAACTCCTGGGCTTAAGCGATCCTCATGCCTCAGCCTCCCAAGTAGCTGGGACTACAGGCACATGCCACCAAGCCCAGTTAATTTTTTTCTATTTTTAGTAGAGATGGGGGTCTTGGTATGTTGCCCAGGCTGGTCTTGAATTCCTGGGCTCAAGCGATCCTCCCGCCTTGGCCTCTCAAAGTCCTAGGATTATAGATGTGAGCCACTGCGCCTGGCCCATATCCCAAGTTATTAAGCATGATTAGTATGTCTTAGTTTTGACTCTGTTTTCTTTAATGATTATGTATTGCCTTTGGAATAAGAAAACAGAAGTCATTTTATTTGCATCTCTATTCACTTGAGTTGGTCACATTAGGAGTCTCACCCCGCACCTTCACCCCCTTTGCCTCTCTCAGGAAAACTGCTGTGTGGTTTAGGGTAGGATCCTTTCCTTTGCTGGTTTCTTGGATGGAAATGAAGGTGGGAGGGTCACCTGATCCAGAACTTTTCTCTTGGTTACTCACGAGCCACCTCTTCTAGGCGAGCTTTGCCCCGATGGAGGACAAGCTCAACCAGGCACAACAAGAAGTCCAGCAGCTGAAGGCGTCGGTGAAGAACTATGAGGGAATGATCGACAACTATAAGAGTCAGGTAGGCCTCTCAGGTGCCCTGGCTCTTCTGAGCAGCAACCACCCTGCCCCCGTCAGGTGGGGGTGGTCGCTACCAGGCCTTTCCAGGAAGGGTTTGAGGGTGGAAGGTGGTTTTCACCAAAACACGGCTCTGTCCAAGGTGGCCCATTGTGTTCTTGGTCCCTAGGTGATGAAGACCAGATTGGAGGCTGATGAAGTGGCTGCCCAGCTAGAACGCTGCGACAAAGAGAACAAGATCCTTAAAGATGAGATGAACAAAGAGATTGAGGCGGTACTGCTCCCCTTCCTCGCCACTTTCCCCTACCCCATTCAAATATCTAACTCGGTGACTGTGAGTCTGTTCCCCTGCTTGCCTTTGACCCTACCTGGAGGACTAAATGACCCTACCTTATTTGAACAAGAAAGATGAGCTAACTTTCTTGGAGGTGGACCAGTCCACTCTGCCATGTGCATCTCTTTCCTTTCTTTCTTTCTTCCTCTCTCTTTTCTCTCATGCTGCTGCTTTGTCCTCTTTTCCCCTTCTGGTTTTCTTCTTTCACCTCTTCAATTTCCTAAAAAAACAAAAATCCCTCCTGCTTGGAGCATCCAGGTGGACACAAATCCACAGGTATGTTAGGTCTTTGGCATGCCTGTTTCATTCTGTGTGGTGTCTTTATTTTGTGCTAACCAAAAGTATGCCTCTCATCTACGTCCTGAAGAGCCTTATTTTTCTAGAGATGATTTGGTGGAACAGAGCATAGGGTTCATCTTAATGGTCACTTTGGAGGCAGGTTGAGTCCAGCCTCAGCCACTAACTTGTTTCATAACCTTGGGCAAGTCCAGCCCCTCTCTAGTCCTCAGTCTCCTTGCTAAGTACAAGGACGGACTAAGACCAGGTACTTCTTACCTTTCTCTCTGGCCTGTAGCATTGTGATTGCCTTCTTAGGGGCTTGGGAGTTAGACTAGACTTTAATCTTGGCTTTATCAGTTTTTAGCTGAATGACCTTGGACAAATAACTTAAGTCCCTTGATCCTTAGTGTCCCTTCATGGGGACAACAGCACCTATTTTACAGTTGTTGTCTGAATGAAATGAGCAACCGCAGAGAGCACTTTGCACAAGGCCTGGGTCCTGGTGTTTTACTATGTGGTTGTCATTGTTAATGGATGACTGAATGGCAAGCTCAAGTGGCAAGTTAGGCCCAAGTGTGTCCCCTCAGACAGCAGCTGGACACCTGCTCGGTGGCCTGTGAGGAGGATCTCTTGCAAGATCCTCTTCTGGGGACTTAGGACAGCCCTGCCCTGACTACAAAGGAGTGGCCCCGCCAGCAGTGGGGCCCTTCCCAATGGCGGGCCTTTCTTCCCCACTCCAGGCACGTCGACAGTTCCAGTCCCAGCTGGCTGACTTGCAGCAGCTGCCTGACATCCTTAAGATCACAGAGGCAAAGCTGGCAGAGTGCCAAGACCAGCTGCAGGGCTACGAGAGGAAGAACATCGATCTCACAGCCATCATATCAGACCTGCGCAGCCGGGTAAGGGACTGGCAGAAAGGGTCCCACGAACTGGCCCGAGCAGGGGCCCGCTTACCAAGATGAGCTGCACGGCCCCGAGGGAGGACCACTACGTTTTTCTTGGTTGCTGCTCTCTGAAAGGAGTGAGCTATCATCAGTGCTGTGAAATAAAAGTCTGGTGTGCCAAATGCCTCGTGTTTGCACAAAGTGATTGTAGTTATAGGAGCCGTCATTCGCCTGGAGCCACTGGGCCCTCCTGCTGTTGCCCCACCCCAGGAGTGCTGTCTCCTCCTGCCTCGGCACCTGCGCTGCTGTCCTCAGCCCCCCACCCGCAGATGTGAGATGCCAGCAGTTGCCAAGCTATAGAATTTCTTTTTTTCCATCATTCTCTCGTTTTAGCTTTCTCTCCTGACTCTCAACAGATCCATTGCCTGAGATTCTGTCCTGAAAGACAGAAGCAAGCAGTCCCTTCCCCCAGAAGCAACCTGCCTATTGCCTGCGGTATCTGTGAAATTATGTGACACTCATGCAGTATGACCTTTGGCAAGGAAGGTCCTTCCCCTCTCTGGACTTGCTTCTTTGTAATGATCATAAAAGGAGCTACCATTTCTGAGCACCTACTCTGTGCTCCAGCATCCCCTGGGAACTTTGTGCGGTGTATGCATTATTTCCCCATTTCACAGAAAGCAGCCACGGCACAGAGGGGATAA
The DNA here is from genome assembly GCF_020740605.2 of Lemur catta. NCBI lineage: Eukaryota > Metazoa > Chordata > Mammalia > Primates > Lemuridae > Lemur > Lemur catta. The sequence goes on along the minus strand of NC_059137.1, from coordinate 7,189,007 downwards.
GTATTTCCCTGCCGTCCCAGGGCTCACACTTAGTAAATAGGGTTGGAACCCAGCCAGCTCTGTCTGCTTCCCAAACCCATGTTCGCAGTAAATTGCCTGCCTTCTCTGTTGAACCCGAGCATTCTCAAGGCCGTTTGAGCCCTGATGTCTGAGGCTTCTATGTAAAGCAGCCATCTGGGTAACTTCTCAAACATGCCAGCCTGAAAGAATTGGTAGATTTCCTTTGCCTTGCCTGCACGTGTCCCCAGTTAAGGGGAGGATGAAATCAATGGTCCCAGCGCCACGGTCTGTCACATGCGCCAATCAGGTCTGCAATCTGCTCTGTCTTCTCGTGTCTGCGCAGGATCCCGGCTGGGCCGGAGTGGCTTCCCTGATGAAGAAAACGTCGTTGCGGTTCTTCAGCATCAAAAACTTGGCTTCCTCCGGTGTGGGGAAGCCTCTGTCTTTGGAGTTGGGCCTAACCTGTCCCTGCTGTTCTCTCTCCTCCAGGTTGTGCGTTGAGACTTGGACGCCTGCCGAGGGCAGCAGGCACCTTTCCCTGGTGTGGAAGACAGGTCACAGGGAAGATGGAGGGAGATGCCTGGAAATTCTTTCGCAAACCAGTCTGTGTTCCTGTCATTTTAGATCGAACATCAGGGGGACAAGCTGGAGATGGCGAGAGAGAAACATCAGGCTTCCCAGAAGGAAAATAAACAGCTGAGTCTGAAGGTGGATGAACTGGAGAGGTTAGAGGCACTTGGTCCCATCTCTGTCCTCTTCCTAGGACCTGAGACTTTCAGCCACTTAGCTGCTTTGTGCTTAGTGTGCGGAAGTGTTTGAGGGACTCAAGGCCCTGGAAGGTGCTAGGCAGACCTCAGAGGAAAAGCTGCTTCCATTTCAGTGGTAAGCATCATGGGGAAGAAGGTTTGAATGGAGCAGCCAGTTCACCGCCGTTGGGGGCATTTCCCCCTCTTTCTGTCGTTTGTTCCCAAGCGTCCTTCCCAAGTACCTTTCTGATCTGATTCTTCTCTGTTGCTTACGGGCCTCCAGGCAGTTGGAGGTGAAGAGAACAGTTTTTGGAATCAGAAACCATGGCCTTGGGGCCCAGCTCTGCCACTTAACCTGCATGGTGATCTTGAGCAAATCATTTAACTCCTTTGAACCTCAGTTTCTTCATTTAAAAAAAAATTAATTTGGTTTTTTAAATTGACAAATAGTTGTGCATATGTATGGGGTACATAGTGATGTTTCAATACATAATAATATGTGGTGATCAGGTCAGGGGAATTAGCATATCCATCATCTCAAACATTTATCATTTGTGTTGGGGGCACACTGAATATCCTTCTAGCTATTGAAACTATATATTATTGTTTACAGTGAGCCTACAGTGGCATAGAACACTAGAACTTACTCCTCCTATCCAGCTATAATTTTGTATCCTTTAACAACAATTTCCTCATCTTGAAGATGAGAAAAGGATCATGCTAGGGATGATATTCAGCCTATGGTGTTACTGCGAGCTTTCAGTGAGATAATCCTGGTAGAGGGCTTGGCACATTACCTAGCACAGGGAAATGTTCAACATAGTCTAGCATACATTATTGGTTAGCTGGTGTTACCCCAATTTTAAACAGGAAGAGACTGAGCTGGAGAAAAGTTAAGTGACTCACCCAAGGTTGCACTGCTGGTACCTGGCAAAGCTGGGAGTTTGACCCCTGCCTATCTTCCTTCAGAGCTTGAGTCAGCATCTATGAAAGGCCCTGGTGCAGCCGGGGGCTCAGAGGTGAGGGGCCTGAGGGCTCAGAGACTCTAAGTGCCCCAGGTGGCTGATGCAACCTGCACTTTTAGGCTCCGCCTCTGCTCTGCCCTGCTGGCCTTGAAAATGCAGCCAGATTCCACAGGACTTGCAGAGCTCCTTAAATTGGAAGGCATCCAGGAAGTGCAGTAGAGATAGTGTGTGTACATTGGGATGGCCATGGCTGCCCCATGGCTGGTCACATGAGATGGTGAGTGCCCCAGCTGAGGTCCTTTTGCTGAGCGGGGCAGCAGTGAATAGTAGAAGTTGAGGGCATGGGTTTTGGTGACAGACTCACCTGCCAGCTGTGCTGACCTCGGGCCAATGACTTGCCCTTTTTGAGACTCAGTTTCTTCATCTCTGAAGTGGGGATAATAATGGTACCCACCTTCCTGAGCTGCAAGCTGCTGTGTCCCATGTGGTGACAGGCACACTTAACACAGCCACGGGCAGTCTGTGCTTGCTTTTTCCCACTCTTCACGCTGTTCTCTAACCAGCCGCTCCAGTTGCACCGTTCCTTGGCCGCCTTGCTGATCTGCAGTTCTCTTTGCTTTATTCCTGTGGCTCCTTGGAGATACTTGGCATGATGAGACCACCAGTCCAGGGGTGGAGCAAGACAGGTGGGGGTATGTGCAGGATCTGACTGATTGCTTTCACCTAGGAAACTGGAGGCGACCAGTGCCCAGAATATCGAGTTCCTACAGGTGATTGCCAAGAGGGAGGAGGCAATCCACCAGTCACAGCTGCGGCTGGAGGAGAAAACACGGGAATGCGGGAGCCTGGCAAGGCAGTTGGAGGGCGCCATTGAAGATGCCAGGAGGCAGGTCAGTCTTAATTCCATTATTCACTAGCTCTGTGACTTTAGGAAAATCGCCTAACCTCTCTTAGCCTATTTCCTCCTCTGAAAAATGGACATACATAGTAGTACCTGCCTCATGAATTTGTCGTAAGGATCGAATGAGTAACTCTTTGTTGTAGAGGACACGGCACTTTACAGATGATGACTGCTCATTTAATTGCTGCCCTCTTGGGACTCAGGTGGCAGTCATGGAGCACGGGGAGAGGGCAGGCAAAGCGGGGTTGCGGACCAGTCTCCATAGTCAGCTCCTGCCCAGAGGCTGCAGAGAACTCTGTCCAGCACTTGTGTAAGTGCCGTCTGTGAGACCAGATAGTGGGAGGGGCCCAGGCTTCTCTTTGCCAGGTGTTTCCCGTGTCAAGGGCACCAGCCCCACCTCTGTGCCTTCTGTGCAGGTGGAACAAACCAAGGAACATGCGCTCTCCAAGGAGCGAGCAGCCCAGAACAAAATCCTGGACCTTGAGACCCAGCTGAGTAGAACCAAAACTGAACTCAGCCAGCTGCGGCGGAGCCGTGATGATGTGCGTCGGGCTGAGGGCCTAGGACGGGGGTGGGGCGGGGGGAGGGTGGCAGATGGAGATTGTAGCTTCCCTGGCATTTGTAGGGCAAGATGTTTTGTTGTTGCTTGTATGAATATGACATTGTTTTCTTTTTCTCCAATCACTTTCCCATCCCTTGCAGATATCCTAGGTAGATAGATCATTTTTTTTTTTTTTTTTGGTGATCCTGTCATCTCAGCGTTTCAAGTAGCTGGGACTGCAGGCACGCACCACCACACCCAGCTAATTTTTTTTTTTTTTAATTTTTTGTAGAGACAGTGTCTCACTGTGTTGCCAGCGGGGTCTCAAACTCTTGAGCTGAAGCCATCCTCCTGCCTTGGCCTCCCAAAGTGCTGGAATCATAAGCATTAGCCACCTTGACCAGCCAGATCCCCTTTCTAAAGCAGCTTTATTGTCCAGGCACAGTGGCTCATGCCTGTAATGCTTGCACTCTGGGAGATGGGAGGATCACTTGAGCTCAGGTGTTTGAAGCCAGCCTGAGCAAGAGCAAGACCCTGTCTCTACTAAAAATAAAAAAAATTAGCCAGGTTAGCCAGGCACAGTGGTGCACAGCTACTCGGGAGGCTCAGGCAGGAGCATCCCTTCAGCACAGGAGTTTAAGGTTGCAGTGAACTATGATGACACCATTGCACTCTAGCCTGGGTGACAGAGTGAGACTCTGTCTCAAAAAAATCCCCAGCTTTATTAAGATATCATTTAAATTCTATAAAATTCACTCATTTAAATTGTACAACTCAATGGTTTTTAGTATATTCAGAGTTGTGCAATCATCACTACAATCTAAGTTTAGAATATTTTCAAAAAGAAACCCCATACTCATTAGCAGTCACTCCCCAATCCCCTCCCCCTCAGCCCCTGGCAACCCCTAACTACGTCCCTGTGTTTCTGTGGATTTGCCTATTCTGGACATGTCGCACACTCTGCCCATGCTCTGTTTCTCCTCTTAGGTGGACCGCCGCTACCAGAGCCGGCTACAAGACCTGAAAGATCGCCTGGAGCAGTCAGAGAGCACCAACCGCAGCATGCAGAACTATGTCCAGTTCCTCAAGTCATCATACGCCAATGTGTTTGGGGACAGTCCCTATGCTACCTACCTGACCAGCTCCCCCATCCGCTCCCGATCTCCTCCTGCCTGAGGCCAGCTGTCTAGGGCCTAAGAGCCCTGACTGATGCTGTGGGAACTAAGCAGTTGCCAAGCCATAGCTGGAAAGCCTGTGGGTTTTCCTCTAACTCGTAGTGATGAAATGTGTTCAGGGTCTTGTCCTTAGCTACTAGCTCCAGGACAGTCCGTAAAGCAGCAGGGATGAAGTAGGAAGCACTTGGGTGTCTCCTTCCTGATATAGTTGCCTAATTGAAGATTTCTTAATTACCTTGCCAGCCCTTAAATTAACTACTACATTCGGGTACCAGATTTTAACTTACCATGACTTTGCTCCTTCCTTTCCCAAGAGAATAGACTGGACTTTTTCCACCAGTCCCCTTACAGCCCTCATCTTTTTAGGGAACTCTCTTGGATTTTCTTACCTGAACCAGCAGGAGCTCCTCCCGGGCTGTGAGCACCTTCACTTGCTTTTTTTTTGATTTCACGGGTGTGGTGTTTCCCAAGCTCAGTGCAAACTTCTCACGCCTGAGTTCTCTTGAGGCCACTGGCCCCCAAGCATTTCACAGCAGACCCTTGAGGGCTTGTGTCCATTTGGCCTTTTACAAGTGTAATCCCAGTCTCATTGATTTTTGTTTCTCTTTGCCTGATTTGTATCTGTGGAATTCATTTATTCTTGAAATATTTGTGTGGTTTTATAAAAAGCTTTTATAATCAGTTACTTAAGTCTCCATTGGATGATTTTCTTTATCCACCCACCCCCCATCCCTCTTCTAAAAATGATTAAAATGCTGCAGGAGAGCCGGGAAATGTTTTTTTTTTTTTTTTTTGAGACAGAGTGTCACTTTGTTGCCCGGGCTAGAGTGAGTGCCGTGGCATCAGCCTAGCTCACAGCAACCTCAGACTCCTGGGCTTAAGCGATCCTACTGCCTCAGCCTCCCTAGTAGCTGGGACTACAGGCATGAGCCACCATGCCCGGCTAATTTTTTTGTATATATATTTTTTAGTTGGCCAGATAATTTCTTTCTATTTTTAGTAGAGACGGGGTCTCACTCTTGCTCAGGCTGGTCTCGAACTCCTGACCTCGAGCGATCCACCCGCCTCGGCCTCCCAGAGCTAGGATTACAGGCGTGAGCCACCGCGCCCGGCCTGTTTTTTTTAATTACTCAGTACATGTAAGATTTGTTTTTCATTTCATTTTAGCTAAGGTTGGTTCTTTCTCCTTTGTACATTTTCACATTATAATCTGTGAGATGTGTGCAGGACAGACTTTTTTTTTTTTTTTGGAGACAGAGTCTCACTCTGTTGCCTGGGCTAGAGTGCCGTGGTGTTAGCCTAGTTCACAGCAACCTCAAACTCCTGGGCTTAAGCGATCCTTCTGCCTCAGCTTCCCAAGTAGCTGGGACTACAGGCATGTGCCACCATGCCTGGCTAATTTTTTCTGTTTTTAGTTGTTTGGCTAATTTCTTTTATAATTTTAGTAGAGCCGGGGTCTTGCTCTTGCTCAGGCTAGTCTCGAACTCCTGACCTCGAGTGATCCTCCCGCCTCGGCCTCCCAGAGTGCTAGGATTACAGGCGTGAGCCACTGTACCCGGCCCACAGACTTTAATAAGGCATTGCTCAGCGTTTGGGGGTGGACTATGTTAGCAGTTAGGAAGAGGATGGGATGGTATACAGTATATTTTTAAAATGTTAATCAGTTCATGAATGATAAGAACATAGGCCATTTTTATTCACATTTTCCTGTATCTAAAAAGAAAGAATGAAGAAATTCTTTAGAGAAGAGAACAAATTAGTAGTGTGCTGACTGCTACCCTTCCCATTCCAGCTATTCTTGGCCTTCTGGGTAATCCAGTCTTGTCATTTCTCAGCCACTCTAATCTAAGACCAAAACTTTGGAGAATTACTCTGTGTCCTTAAGCAGTGGGCCCCACCCAGTCGTCTGGATTTCAAAGACCAGAAATCTCCTCCCACCCCATTTTGAGGACATTTGTAGTTTCCAGCTTTCACTCTTTCTAAGGAAGATCATTAAAACCCTACTAGCTACCATTGCCACAAAACCAAGCCCAATTTCATACCCTTAATGGAAATGGACTTGAATTTATAATACTGGAAGGACCTTTCCAAGAAAGGACAATTAGCAAATTTACGCCAACATGCATATATATCTGTACAACTCATTATTTTTACAAACTAGAGAAAACCCTCTCAGTGCAGGGCACTGCTATGTAACTCTGGTGTCAGAAACACCTCTCTTGGAGTGCAATGCTGGGACTCTTCCAACAGTGTTCTATTTTTCTTTGTAAAATATTCTATCACAAAAAGTCCAGGGAGTTTGTAAAAATTCAGAAAATGAAAAATGTTCATATTGTTCATACTCCAAAGAGAATCCTTCCTACCTCACACTGAGATCTCATAGAACAATGAGGATAGAAGGGTAGAATGGTGGTTACCAGAGGTTGGGAAGGGTAGCAGGGAGTGGGGAATAAAGTGGCGATGGTTAATGGGTGCAAAAATATAGTTAGATACAATGAACAATATTTGATAGCACAACAAAGTGATTATAATTAATAAGTTAGGGTATGCTTTAAAATAAAGAGTGGAATTGGAATATTTCTAACTAACAAATGATAAATTCCTGAGGTGTTGGATACCCCAATTACCTTAATTTGATTAATTCACATTGTATGCCTGTATCAAAACACCACATGTACCCTATAAAGATATATAACTATTATGTACCCATAATAATTAAAAAATTGGATGAAGGGAGAAAAGCAAAAAAAAAAAGTTCCCTGTTACAGCTGTCTCTCAGCAATTGTGATTCATTCTATTTATTTTTATTGAGATATTATTAACATACTATAAAATTCACCCTTTTAAAGTTTATATATAATTCAGTGGTTTTTAGCATATTCAGCAAGTTGTGCAACTATCACCATTAGCTAATTCTAGACCATTTTCATCACCCCTGAGAGGAAACTTAACCCATAAGCAGTCATTCCCCATTCCCATCCTCCAGCTGCCAACCACAAATAGTCTCTCTGGCTCTGTGGATTTGCCTGTTCTAGACACTTCACGTAAATGGAATTGTCCAATACGTGGCTTCTTCACTTAGCATAATGTTTCCAGATTCCCACTGTAGCATGTTTTCAGTCCATTATATTTTTATTGCTGAATAATATTCCAGTGTATGGATATAGAATGTTTTCTCTCCTGGCCACCCACGGCTGGAATTGCCCCAAAACCTGCCGCAGAGGAATTCCCCACAAGGGAATGCCCCAAACCCTGTGGAGATGGGGTGACTGGGATTCCAAGGAAAGCACTAAGGGCCAGGGCGATCAGTCCAAAGCGCTTACCAGGGGAATCTACATACAGAGTGCGGCAGCCATTCTCCAGGCTGACAGGGAGAGCAGGGTGTTCTACCCAGGTACGTCCAGAGTGATGGGGGATCAAGGTATGGAGTTTGTATGAGAGTTTGAGGAATTTGTCTCAGGACCAGGGCTAGTTTCTTTCAGTGGTCTGGGCAAAAACTTAGATACCTTTATTGTTTCAAGGCCCGGGTTTGGCTGCAAGCCTGCTGGGAAACACCTGCAGCTGGCTGAGTCACAGAGCCCTCAAGGCAGTCTGTGATACTCGGTCACGACACAGAAAGTGAAGGAACCCTACATATAGTGCCATATTTTATTCATTCCCCACTTGATGGACACACGGGTTGCTTTCACTTTTTGGCTATTATGAATAACGCTGCTGTGAACCTCCATGTGTGTACAAGTCTGCGTAGCCGTGGGGGACTGCCAGACGGTCTTCGGCAGCAGCTGCCCCATTTTACAAGCCCATGAACAGTGTCTGAGGGTTCCCGTTTGCCCGAATCCTCAACGCACGGCTGATTTTCCGCAACCGAGAGAGCTCCCGGCTGGCGTTCCCCTCTGCACAGCGAGTCCCACCAGCCCAGCCCTCCACACCGGGTCGCCGACCAGCAGCCTCGCCGCCGGCGGTGGGGCGTGGCGCCGTTGGGGGAGGGGCTGCGCTGCGCTGCGCGCGTGCCCCGGAAGCGGAAGGCAGCGCCCCTTTGCCGGCGGCCGATTCGATGGTTTGTTTTGTCACAGGCGGCGCCTCTGAGAAGGTGCGAGAGGGCGGACCATGCCGTCCGAGGGTCGCTGCTGGGAGACCCTGCAGGCTCTGCGCAGTTCCAACAAAGGTCGCCTTTGCTACCACCGCGACTGGCTGCTGCGGGGCGAGGTGAGCGGTGGCCCTGGAGGGGCCAGGCCCTCTGGCCCCTCGGCACGGGACCTTGCTCTTGCTTAGTTTAGCCCTTGGCACGCCCTGCGCCCGGGATCCCGTGCTTTCTAACACCTTGCATTTATTTGTTGACTCCTGTTTGTGTGTCTGCCTGTCCTAGAGTTTCTGGCCTCTCCAACGTGTTCTAGCCGTTCGGAGATCTCCCCTTACTTCAGAGGTGCTCTGCTTTCTGAAGGCTTCATTGCTACCCCCGGCCAGAATTCTGCGCGTCCTCTTATGTTGTCAAAGCAATCCTGGCCTTTCAGGGTCAGTTAATTTACTGCGTCTCATGTGCTAGGAGCTCCAGATTTAGCAGGACACGATTAATACGACCTAACCCATTGCTGCCAGTGAAGTGATCAAGTTTTAGATGACATTTGACTGACCTGGAAAGTAAATGGAGACGTGGTCACTGTAGCTAGTATTTGCAAAGCCCTGTACTGGAGGTGGGATGATGTGGAGACAGTTTAAAGCAGAGCTCCTATCCCTGAGTTGCTGGTAGTTAGCTTCAGGCAGGACGTTGTCCTGTCACTTCAGACTTGGCGTGGGAAACAATTCTAAAGTATTTCCTCGTCTTTTATATCGTTGACAGTTTTAAAATATACAGACCTGGCCGGGCGCGATGGCTCACGCCTGTAATCCTAGCACTCTGGGAGGCCGAGGCGGGTGGATCGCTCGAGGTCAGGAGTTCGAGACCAGCCTGAGCAAGAGCGAGACCCCCTCATCTCTTCTAAAAATAGAAAGAAATTATCTGGCCAACTAAAAATATATATAGAAAAAATTAGCTGGGCATGGTGGCACATGCCTGTAGTCCCAGCTACTCGGGAGGCTGAGGCAGGAGTATCACTTGAGCCCAGGAGTTTGAGGCTGCAGTGAGCTATGGTCATGCTTGAGTGACAGAATGAAAGCCTGTCTCTAATAAAAAAAAAAATTAAAAACTGATGAAGCTGAGGCCTGATAGGTTAGGTAACTTGCCAAAAGTAATACAGATAAGTGGAATTCAGAGATGGAATTAAAACCTAGAAAGGCTGATTCTAAACTCAGTGCTCTTAATCATGATTAAACTGTTTCTCCATATTTCCTGGTAATATTTCCTGACATTGAGTAAAGCTCCTAGCCAAAATTTGCCATGTACTTTACAGTTAAATGGTATAAGCTCTGGTTTAAAGCAGTGTATGCTAACCATATAGAAATAATAGTTAACTGGTATAAAGTTGTCCACACATAGACTAGAGAGTGTCTTGAATTTGTTTTATAGTCTTTTTTTTTTTTGAGACAGAGTCTCACTTTGTTGCCCGGGCTAGAGTGAGTGCCGTGGCATCAGCCTAGCTCACAGCAACCTCAAACTCCTGGGCTTAAGCAATCCTACTGCCTCAGCCTCCCGAGTAGCTGGGACTACAGGCATGCGCCACCATGCCCGGCTAATTTTTTCTGTATAGATTTCTAGCTGTCCAAATCATTTCTTTCTATTTTTTTTTGGTAGAGACGGGGTCTCACTCTTGCTCAGGCTGGTCTCGAACTCCTGACCTTGAGCGATCCACCCGTCTCGGCCTCCCAGGGTGCTAGGATTACAGGCGTGAGCCACCGCGCCCGGCCTGTTTTATAGTCTTTGTATTATAAATCTCATTCAAGCCATTGGCTTTTACATCAGTTACCACTTTCTATGCTTTTTAAAAATATATGTGTCATATTTTCATTTTAAAAATTATATGTCCATTAAACTAAGAAATGCAGAAAATTAGAAGAAGGAGAAATATGCCACTTATTACTCAAGCATAACTTCTGATATATTTCCTTCATGTTTTCTAGTGTAGTGGCATTTGTTTTTATTTTACATACTTGTAATCGTATTTATACTCTAGGTTTTTCACTAAAAATTGAATGTCAATTATGTTATTACATAGGATTCACAATCAGTGCAGTCATAAGCCACCAAATGACATTTTGGTCAGTCAACAATGTATATAGGACCACATATACCACAGTGGTCCCGTAAGATAATAGAGCATATGTAGAAACTTGATATGTGGCACTTGATAGTGGCATTACAGGTCAAGTCGGGGAAATGATTGATATTCAATAATGGTGCTAGGACATTCCGTTTTCCATATGGAAAAAATATATAAATAAAAATACATATGTCATCTAGGGTTATTAAAGTACATTCTATAATGTTTGCACAGTGGTGAAATTGCCTAACAATGCATTTCTCAGAACTTATGCCTGTTGTCAAATGAGGGATGACTGTATTTTTAAATGACTAATCCACTGATTGTGTATATGATCGTTTCCTTTGAAATTCCTCTTGTATTCTAATTTATTCCAGTGTTTTAGGTTGCTTTCAAATATGTTTTAATGACAATCTTTGTGTATTGTTCCTTTTTCTGTAATTAGGGTTATTTAGTCTGATTTTCTTTAGAAGGAAAACAGGGTCATTATCAAGAAAGCACTGTACTTTGTTTTCATCTCTGACTGTTAATATTAACATGATTACTTTGCTATTGGGTCTTTGGTATTTATTATTTAGGCCTTATTAGATGTTCAGTAAGGCATGTGGTAGATTATGCTTAGATCAGTTGATATGCAAGTTGGGTTTAACCCTTTTCTTTTCTCTAGGATGTTTTAGAAGAATGTATGACTCTTCCCAAGCTATCTTCTTACTCTGGATGGGTGGTAGATCACGTCCTACCCCATACACAGGAGAACCCAGCACCCTCTGAGACCTCACCATCCCCGAGGTACACTTCAGCCCTAGACGAACCCTCATGTGTTCCCAAATCTCCTGTCAGAAACTCTGCCTTCCCACCAGCCTCCCCTGCAACACCGGATGGAACCAAGGTAAGGTTTTAATCAGTTCAAGATAAAAGCTATGGTTGCTGCAAAGTTGAAGTGTTTAGTATTGTGTGACAGTGACCATACGCTGGAGAAAATAATGATTGCTTCTTATTGCAGTTGTTTACTGCATCGTTCAGTGTTCTCTTGACGAAGACCCAGAAGGAGAAATTCCCTTCTATTCTTAATACCAAGAATAATATAGGCCGGGCGTGGTGGCTCACGCCTGTAATCCTAGCACTTTGGGAGGCCGAGACGGGAGGATCGCTCGAGGTCAGGAGTTCAAGACCAGCCTGAGCAAGAGTGAGACCCCGTCTCTACTAAAAATAGAAAGAAATTATCTGGACAATTAAAAATATATATAGAAAAAATTAGCCGGGTATTGTGGCACATGCCTGTAGTCCTAGCTACTCGGTAGCTGAGACAGAAGGACTGCTTGAGCCCAGGAGTTTGAGGTTGCTGTGAGCTAGGCTGACGCCACGGCACTCTAGCCCAGGCAACAGAGCGAGATTCTGTCTCAAAAAAAATAATAATAACATAATTAATTTTATGAGCAATTGGATTGTTTTTCCTGGTGAATATTGCTTCTGTTTAACTGATAAGGTCTCCCTTTTTGTGCTGGCTGCTGGAAAAAGGCTTAGAGTAAAATGTATACCTGCTCTTAAAGTTTACATATCTTATCATTGGTTCTGTATGAGTTTTTATTCCTAGCTCTACTTTTTTTTTTAATAATGTAAAGTTTTTTTAACAGCCACTTTTTCTCACCCTCTAGCACGTATATTGAATTACAATAAAACCATTTTTCTTAGACATAGGTTCACAGCTATAAGTTGACCATTCAGCCAGAATTTTTTCCAAGGGACTTTTTAGATGGAACTTTTTTAATGTTGTAACAAAACTCACAAATAACAAACACAGACAATATAGAGAATTTTCAACACAAAATGTCAGGCTTATCAAACAAATGGGAATCAAAGGGGACAGAGGCCACCCCAAAATGCCCTGTTTCTGGCTTAGCTTCTTCTTTTTTTTTTTTTTTTTTTTAATGTTTTATTGTCATTGGTGGTTGTTCATAAGTTGCAATGCAATCTTTGTCTAGAAGAGTTAACACCAACTTTACCATGTTAAAAGCTTAATTCCTTTTTCATCTTCTGTCCATGTAGGACAAACAAGAGTCCCCACATACAGAATCTATGGTACTTCAGTCTTCCCGGGGGATCAAAGTGGAAGGCTGCATCCGAATGTATGAACTGGTACACAGAATGAAAGGAATGGTAGGTGAAACTGTGAAATGAGGCAGGTTTTACCCTAGGCAGCCACACTGAACTGCAATTCCCCAGGGCTTAGCAACGACCTCTGTACACCACCCTTCCTTCCCACTCACTGTTCATTTGGGGAGGAAGTATAATGTAGAGGTCAAGGGTGAAGTCAAATCTGCTTTCAAATCCTGGCTCTTCTATTTTACATGTGATTTTAGGAAAATCACTTAGGCTTTCCTGGCTTCCATTTACTTCTCCAAAATTTGAAAGTGGTCTGGGGTTGTCAAATAAGCTTATACTGAGAAGATGGGACCTTAACAGCCTCTTGGGGGAAAGAAAGCACTATTTTAATTAATTTATTTGACTTCATTTCTTTGTTAATTAGAAAGTAATGCATGATTTTATAAAAATTCTTTTTAGCATATAGGAATTTATAAAACAAAAGTCTTCTGGTATCTTTATTCATTCATTTAATAATTGAGTCAGCAAATATTTATTGAGTACCTATGTGCCAGATGCTGGTCTAGGTCTAGATAAAACAGTGAACAAAGCAGACATGAACCCATGCTCTCATATATCTTATATTCTGGTGGGGAGAGACATAAGTAAACAAGAGAAATAAGTAAAATATAGTTAGACTGTTGTAATCTGGGTGATGATGGTGGTTGCTTAGATGAGGGTGGTAGCAATGGAGATGGTGAGAGATGGATAAATTCTGAATATCTCAGTGGCCTTATACTGGAAACTTTAAAATAAGTTTTAAAATAAAATAACAGGGCCGGGTGCGGTGGCTCATGCCTGTAATCCTAGCACTCTGGGAGGCTGAGGCGGGAGGATTGCTCGAGGTCAGGAGTTCGAGACCAGCCTGAGCAAGAGCAAGACCCCGTCTCTACTAAAAATATAAAAGAAATTAGCCAAACAACTAAAACCAGAGAAAATTAACCAGGCATGGTGGCACACACCTGTAGTCCCTGCTACTTGGGAGGCTGAGGCAAGAAGATCCCTCGAGCCCAGGTGTTTGAGGTTGCTGTGAGCTAGGCTGACGCCACGGCACTCTAGCCTGGGCAACAGAGTGAGACTCTGTCTCAAAAACAAACAAACAAAAAAAAGAATACACAGGATAGAAGCTTAAAAGGGCATGGCTGTTGGATAATATGTTCCTGCGTCCCTGGTGTGACATAAACCATGTGGGGCAAATTGGAAGAGCTTTCTAAAAGAGCTGAGTTTAAAGATGAACCCAAAGGACAGAGGGCACTTCTGCGAAGGTTCTGAGAAGTAAACAGATGATTCCATGCCCTGGAGTGTCTCTGATGGTACAAAGGACCAACGGGAGGGTATCCTCCGGGGGTAAAGGAGCAAAATGTCGATGGTGATGGTGCTGCTGAGAGCAGTGTTGATTGTTTCCAGGACGGTCTGCGGCAATGGCAGGAGGAACAGGAGAGGAAGGTGCGGTCCCTCTCCGAGATGGCATCTGAACAGCTGAAGCGGTTTGATGAACGGAAGGAACTGAAACAGCATAAAGAATTCCAGGACCTGCGGGAGGTGATGGAGAAGAGGTGAGTCTCCCTGAATTATGATTGGGACTGTCAGTGTGGTCAACTGGCACTCTTTCCCAAGAGGAATCCCAAGGGGAAAATGTTGAACTTCTTCTGAGTCCGTAAATATGAAAATAAAATAGGCAGATAGGCTTATAACCTGGAAAAAAGGATCAACCTTGGAAAGATGACCAAAGTAACACAAAGAGGGAGGCTTTTGGGAGAGGTAAGACAGGAAGCATCCCTCACTGTTCCTCCCTGCCATTTTTCATTCAGCTCCAGAGAAGCATTGGGGCACCAAGAGAAGCTAAAAGCTGAGCATCGTCACCGAGCAAAGGTCAGAGCGTGGGAGAATCAGCGTGGGGGTTTGGTGTCTGTCTGTAACCTGCCTGAAGGGTCAGGTTCTGGCAAACCATCACCATGGAGCACCTGGCCCCCACCCTGCCTCTGTGTAACTGACCTTGGGAAGTCCTTTTCCTGCTCAAAGCCCATCTGTGAAAATAAGTAGCCCATCTAGGACTTGAGGATTGTAGAAAGCCCAGGACCCCTTAGGGAGAGGTGACTCGAACTCACTTTCTGTAGATTCTCAACCTGAAGCTGCGGGAGGCCGAGCAGCAGCGCCTGAAGCAAGCAGAGCAGGAGCGGCTGCGGCGGGAAGAAGGCCAGGGCCGCCTGCGCACCCTCTACGCCCTGCAGGAGGAGGTGCTGCAGCTCAGCCAGCAGCTGGACGCCTCTGAGCAGCACAGGGACCTGCTGCAGATCGACCTGGCGGCCTCTCGCACCCGAGGCAACCAGCTGTGCAGCCTCATCTCGGGGATCATTCGGGCCACTTCGGAGGTGAGGGGGGCTTCTGAATGACTCTGTTTTCTGTTTTTGAAGTGGAGAACCTTAAGAGCAAAATTGTTTTCTGATTTATAAGTAATGCCTGCCCCCTCTTCCATGAATAATGGAATCCCAATAAAGCCCGAGGAGGAAGAAAAAGGAAAAATAAAAGTAATGCCTGCTTGTTGGAGGAAATACCAAACATTACTTGTCATCTCCGTACCTAGAGGTAACCACTGTTACCATTTTAGCATGTTTCTTTTCTTACAGGGTATTGATGGGGGGTGTCTGTCTGTATGTGTTGTTCCCATCCCAAATTGCACTTGTGTAGATACAGCATTTTATATCTTAGGTTAAAAAAAATATGTACTTATTATGATTGCAAAATTCTTTTCATTTTATTTTTTTTAGAGGTGAGGGGGTCTCACTTTGTCACCCAGGATAGGGTGCAGTGGCACGATCGTAGCTCACTGCAGCCTCAAACTTCTGGGCTCAAGCGATCTTCCTGCCTCAGCCTCCTGAATAGCTGGGACTACAGATGCGCGCTACAACGCCCGACTGACTGACTTATTTTTAGTAGAGATGGGGTCTTGCTCTTTCTCAAGCAGGTCTCAAACTCTTGAGCTCAAGCAATCCTCTCACCTTGGCTTCCTAGAGTGCTAGGATTATAGACATCAGCCACTATACCCAGCCCCAACATTGTATTTTGAACATGTAATTACTATAATTATTAAAGACGTTTTCATGTTTTTAACACAGTTTTAGTAGCTGTTAAGTACTAGGCTGGGTGCAGTGGCTCATGCATATAATCCTAGCACTCTGGGAGGCCGACGTGGGAGGATCGCTTGAGGTCAGGAGTTCAAGACCAGCCTGAGCAAGAGCGGGACCCCATCTCTACTAAAAATAGAAATAAATTAATGCTGGCCAACTAAAAATAGAAAATAAACAGCCGGGTGTGGTGGTGCATGCCTGTAGTCCCAGCTACTCAGGAGCCTGAGGCAGGAGGATCCCTTGAGCCCAGGAGTTTGAGGTGGTTGTGAGCTAGGTTGACACCATGGCATTCTAGCCCTGGTAACAGAGCGAGACTATCTCAAAAAAAAAAAAAAAAAAGATAGCTGTAAGTACTGTATGGCCTTGACATATAGTAGGCATTCATTAAATATTTGATGAACAGGATCAAAGAATTTTTAGGTTCTTGGTTCACATCCAAAAGTTGTACCAATTCACCCTTTATTGGCAGTGTCTGTTGCCATTTACACTGAATACTTGACAGTATTGGATATTGTAAATTCCTATTGTCTTTGCTCATTCAGTAAATTTTTTGTTATAATTTGCACTTCTTGAATTTTATGTTTTCTAGTCTTTTATATTTATTTCATGGATTGTATGTTCTTGTTCTTAGTTTCTATTTCTATTAGAGATTATGTGTTTTTAAATATTTTAGCTGGAATCGGTGGCACTTGGCCGTAGTCTCAGCTACTCAGGATGCTAAAGCGGGAGGATCACTTTAGCCCAGGAGGTCAAAGTTGCAGTGAGCTGTGATTGTGCCACTGTACTCCAGCCTGGGCAACAGAACAAGACCCTGTCTCTTAAAAAAAAAATTACTATTTCATTTCACTTGAATTAATTCTCTTGTTAAACTACCAGTTTGATAAATGGTGGGATTCATTTGTTTTATTTTCCTTTTGATTTTTAAGAATTTTTTTCAAATGGATTTAATTTTGTTTTATAATTATATAAAACATTTACATGGTTCTAAAGTCAGAACTACAAAACAAGGTATATTTAGAGAAGTCTAGCTTCCTTCTCTTTTGTCTCCACTGTATTCTTGTCCTTTCTGTAAGGGACTATTTCTGTTAGCTTTTGGGTCTTGTGTCGATTCTTTAAAAACAAAAGCAAATATTTGTGTGTGGGGGGCTGCATATATATCTCCTGAGATAAAAGATAGCTTAGCATATGCACTGTTCTGTGCCTCGCTTTGTTGTACTTGGCAGTATAACCTGGAGATCACTGCTTAGCAACGTGTAGGTTTTCCTTATGTCTTTATATAACTGCATGATGTACATAGTACAACTATGGTTTCTGACATTTTTAATGTAAAGAAGTTGGCTGGGCGAGGTGGCTCACACCTGTAATCCTAACACTCTGGGAGGCTGAGGCGGGTGGATCCTTTGAGCTCAGGAGTTTGAGACCAGCCTGAGCAAGAGCGAGACCCCGTCTCTACTAAAAATAGAAAGAAATTATATGGACAGCTAAAAATATATATAGAAAAAATTAGCCGGGCATGGTGGCGCATGCCTGTAGTCCCAGCTACTCGGGAGGCTGAGGCAGTAGGATCGCTTGAGCCCAGGAGTTTGAGGTTGCTGTGAGCTAGGCTGACGCCACGGCACGCTAGCCTGGGCAACAGAGCAAGACTCTGTCTCAAAAAAAAAAAAAAAAGAAAGAAGTTATGGGGGTTTTGCCCTGATTTAATCCATCAGAAATTTATTTGATGTTTGGTGGGAGATAAAGATCTTTATTTTAAAAAATGTTTATACTGTTTTGCCACCGCTTGTCCTTCGTGATTTGTATGTACCTTTTATCACACTAAATACTATCCTAGAAGCTCATTCTCTGTACACTTTCATTTCTTTGATTGTGTTTTTATTTATTTTTTTTTTAATTTGTACTATTGGAAGGGTAAATGTGTTTTTATTCTTATACCAGGATGATTCCTATTTTAACTAATGTAGCTTTATAATTTTAATATTAAAGGAGAAAGCTAATCATGAACTATTAACAATAGGTAGTTCCCCAAAGTATTATTATTATTATTATTTTTTTTTTTTTATGACAGGGTCTTGCTGTGTTGCCTGGGCTAGAGTTCAAGGATGTCATCATAGCTCACTACAGCCTCAAACTTAGGGGTTTAAGTGATTCTCCTGCCTCAGCCTCCCAAGTAGCTGGAACTACAAATGTGTGCCACCATGCCCAGCTAATTTTTCTATTAATACTTTTTTTTTTTTTTTCCTGAGACAGAGTCTGACTCTGTTGCCCGGGCTACAGTGCTGTGGCGTCAGCCTAGCTCACAGCAACCTCAAGCTCCTGGGCTCAAGCGATCCTCCTGCCTCAGCCTCCCAAGTATCTGGGACTACAGGCATGTGACACCATGCCCAGCTAATTTTTTTCTATATATCTTTAGTTGTTTGGCTAATTTCTTTCTATTGTTAGTAGAGATGGGGTCTCACTCTTGCTCAGGCTGGTCTTGAACTACTGAGCTCAAACGATCCGCCTGCCTCAGCCTCCTAGAGGGCTAGGATTACAGGCGTGAGCCACCGTGCCTGGCCTATTAATAATTTTTTGTAGCAAAGAGATCTCACTATGTTGCTCAGTCTGGTCTCAAACTCCTAGCCTCAAATGATCCTCCTGCCTTGGCCTCTCAGTGAGATTTCTTTTTCTTTATTCTTTCATTACCTTGGACAAGTTGGTTTAAAATGTAGTACCTCAGTGATTTAACAGACAAAGCTATCAAACATGTTTATAGGAGAGAGCATAGAAAATGATGCAGAGCTTCTTTGTTCATTTTATAATCCTGGTAATCAAACTCTGACAAAATAGCACGCTAAAAGAAGTTTGTATGTCAGTCTTATATGCAATCTCATTTATGAGCAGAAGTTCTAAATAAAAGATTAGGAAAACAAATTTATCAATACCTTAAAAGAATAATGCACTATAACCAAAGAGGTGTTATTGTAAGAATAGTGTAAAGCTGGCTCAAGTGTTAGGAAATCTATTCATGAAATTCATTTCACTAATAGGTTCAGGGATCAAAATCATAAGTTTATCTCATCAGATGTTATAAAAACATATGTTAGAATTCCACAATCCTGATATAAAAAGAAAAAACTTATAGTAAACTAAGAATAAAAATGTATTCTTCATTAACATGATAAAAAATATGTATCTACCTAAGACTACATTTCAGGTATGGCATGAAAGTTGGGAAAGAAAGAAAAATATACCACATTGCTGCTGTTCAATGTTTTCTTAGAAATTGTAGCCAATATAAGTCAAGAAAAGCAAATGAACTCTAAATATTTAAATGAACAAATGTAATTACTGTTATTCAATGACAATACAATTATTTACCTCAAAAGCTAAGAGAAAAAGCTGGAAATTGTTATATTTTTTAATGAGACTGTTAATGAGTTTTTTTAATAATGTGGCTAAAATTCAAAATATTCTGGCAAAAAGTGCTACAAATATAATGAAATATAAAATGCCTAGAAATAAAGTAGCACAAAATGGATATGGTTTACACAACAAAAAGTGCAAAGCTCTGTTGGATTTATGAATGAGACTTAAATAATTGGAAATTGCTCAAACTTCTCAGGCTAAAAACAAAGAAACCAACTAACTAACTAACTAAATAATTGGAAGAATTTACCATGTTCCTGAAACCTCAATAAAGTAAGCTGTCAAATTTGCTCAAATCAATAAATTTAGTAAAATTTTAATAAAATATGTTGGACCATTTATAAAAGGACTAGTGATGGAGGACTTGCATCATCAAATATAAAAACATTTCTCAACACTACAGTTAAAGCAATTTGTTTTTGCATAGAAACAGACAGATTAGTGACACAGAATAGCAAACCCAGAAGAGAGAAATTTTTTATAGGTAATTCATGTATTATAAAGGTATCATTTCAAATCAGTGGGGAATAGATGGATTATTTAGAAAGAGAACTAACAACAAAAATAAAGATGACATTTTTACCATACTGTCATTTCTATATTTCTTGGATATGTAAATGTAAAAAGATAGTAGAGATCATTAAGTTCAGTGGAAAAAAATAAGTAAACATTTGCATTATATGAAGGTATGGCAGCCCTGTGTTGGCATACCAGTAATAGCAGAAGTCATCAAGGAAAAGATGGGTAGATATGAGTACACACAGGTTAAAGGCACATTACAAATGAGACAACGTGTTTGTAATATATACAGCAGACCAAATTTTAATGTCTTTCATACAAATAAGAGCTCTTGTAATTTACAGGAAAACAGATAAATAAAGGGCAATGTGGGAGGATTGCTTGAGCTCAGGAGTTCAAGACCAGCCTGAGCAAGAGCGAGACCCCATCTCTACAAAAACCAGAAAAATTAGCCGGGCGTCATGGCATACACCTGTAGTCTCAGCAGAAGGATCGCTTGAGCCCAGGAGTTTTGAGGTTGCTGTGGGCTATGATAATGCCACTGTACTCTAGCCCGGGTAACAGAATGAGACCCTGTCTCAAAAAGAAAAGAAAAAAGATAAATGAATCACTCTCACTTTCTCCCTCCATCCCACTAATGGAAAAAATGAGCAGAGGACAGGACAAGCAGCTTAAAAAAGCAGAAATACAATTATCCAATAAATATGAAAATAAGTTCAAAATCACCATAAGTGTATGCAGTGCAAATTAAAACAGTATCATTTTCATCTCGCATATTGTCACAAACTTTAAAAAATTACTCTGGCCATTGGTGAGGGCATAAAAATTTATACTTAGGAACTGGGAATATGGTAGTGAATTGGTATTACCTTTTAGAGAACGGGAGAGCAGTATCAACATGTTCAATGTGGGTACTCCTTTTTTGCAACAGTTCCAATTCTAGACATTTATGGACTTGTGTGGGGTATGATTTAGCCCTACAAGGGTACCTTTGGTATCACCACTAAGCACCGTCTCTGTCACTCCAACAGAGTGGCTATCCTACAGCAGAGAACCAAGCTGAGGCTGAGCGAGCTCTGCAAGAAATGCGGGACCTTCTTACAAACTTGAGGCAGGAGATTGCCAGAGCCTGTGAAGACAAGAAGCGGCAGGATGAAGAGGAGGCCCAGGTAAAGCTGCAAGAGTCACAGATGCAGCAGGGACCAGAGGCTCGCAAAGAGTCCCCAGCTCCCAGCCAGGGCCCAGGAGGGAAACAGAATGAAGGTAGGTTTCGGTGTAGATATGGTCCTTTAACTGGGCGTAAGTTTCTGAATGTGTAAAGAAACAAGAGTGTGTTCTGACTATTGTGTTAAGCTATAGGACAGTTAGCCCGAACTTATACATTCATTTTTGACTGATGTTGGAGCCTGATTTCAGGTTCTAACACTTTGCATGAGGACGGGAAAGCCTCCAGAATTATAGTAAATATATTGCAAGTATTGCTGCTGCTGAGCATTTTAAATAAATATATACAGATAGATGTTTGTTTAATATTACATACATATTTTAGTACATATGAAAATCATAGCAAAGTGTTTGAGAATGCCAGCCCTGGAGGCAGATCAGTGGGAATCTAGTTTTTCTGCTTAATAGCAATGTGACCATAGCAAATCACTTAATTTTCCGTGCCTTTTTCCTTATGTATAAAATGGAGATAATAATAGTATCTACTTCATAGTTATTATGACAATTAAAGCAGTTAATATATAAATAAAGTGATTAGAAGAGTACCTGGCTCATATTACATGTTAAGTAAATACTAGTTATTATTAAAGCCTCTCTTTTATTCCTCAGACCTCCAGGTGAAGGTACAAGACAGTACAATGCAGTGGTACCAGCAGCTGCAGGATGCTGCCACGCAGTGTGTGTTGGCCTTTGAGGGCCTCACCAACAGCAAAGACAGTCAGGTATGGGCAGGGTGTATGGTGGGGATTCTCTGGGCCTGATGGTGCTCAGAGAATGACAGCCTCATGGCCCACGCAGCATCTACTGAGCTCTTCAAAACACTGTCTGCCTTCTCACTGTTCTTCTCTGGCAGGCCAAAAAGATAAAGATGGACCTCCAGAAGGCTGCCACTATCCCAGTGAGCCAAATCTCCACCATTGCAGGTTGGTCAGAGGAGTTAAGAATGTGGCCTTTCACGTCATTGTATTATTTGACTCCAAATCTATTTATCTGTACAGTTCCTGTGTAAGATTCCTATAAAAAGAGTATGCTCAAAGAGATGTTGACACTGGATCAGGTATATATAAGTTATATATATATATATATATTCTCTCCTGTTTCCTCTTCAACACATGGAAAGTAATCATCATATGTTTGTTGACTCATTAATGGCAAATTATTGAGGATGGTTCTTAACTGAGAGTATCACTAAGGGAATCTAGGCAGTGACTAGCAAACTTTGCTTTTGTCTTACTGCATTAGCTTTTCCAAACTCTAATCTTGCCTTGTTAATACTTAAGGACTTGTTCTTTTCTCACCGGAGACTGAAATTTGGACAATGAGACCTAGACAGGGAAAAAACCCTTCTTTACAACCAGAGGTTCATTTCTTTCTTTCTTTTTTTTTTTTTTTTTTTGAGACAGAGTCTTGCTCTGTTGCCTGGGCTAGAGTGCTGTGGCGTTAGCCTAGCTCACAGCAACCTCAAACTCCTGGGCTTAAGCACTCCTTCTGACTCAGCCTCCTAAGTAGCTGGAACTACAGGTGTGTGCCAGCACGCCTGGCTAATTTTTTCTATTTTTAGTTGTCTGGCTAATTTCTTTCTATTTTTAGTAGAGACGGGGTCTCACTCTTGCTCAGGCTGGTTTCGAACTCCTGACCTCAAGCAATCCTCCCACCTCAGCCCCCCAGAGTGCTAGGATTATAGGTGTGAGCCACCACGCCCAGCTAAAGGTTCATTTCTATAGAGCTCCAGATGTGGAAGCCTCCAGATTATAGACTGAGCTGCCAAGTGGCTGGGGAGTGTGTACAACTGGAAAGTTCCTCTGACTCATCATTGGTCCCATTCTCCTGGTTCACTTGTCATTGCCTAAATGTTGCAGTTCCTGCCCTTAAGAGGCAATATGACAAAACTTACATAGCAGTTTGCTGCATGAAATTCTAGCTGGAACACGGCCAGGTATAAATAAATAAACGTGTCACTTTGTGGAATTGAAAGTGCCGTGTCCATCGATAGCAACAGCAAGGGGAAGAGGTGGACTGGACAGCCACCCTACCCGTCAGTGGTTGGTCTCCAGCTTACCCTCAGCCCTTTCCCCCAGGTGAGTGCAGACAGCTTCGCTTCTTCCTTCGTCAGAAAATGGGGACATCCAGCATGGCCTCCTAGATGCTGCCCCTTCCACTGTGCCACAGCTGCGTTTACCTCGCCTCCTGTGTCCTGGGAGGAGGCATCCTTCCTGCTGGGCTTACCCTTCACCTCTGCCCTGCCCCTGCCCACTCTGGCTCCTGCCCAGCTTTGTCTCATTGTCCCCTTCCTTTCCTGTTTCCGAGATTACTCCCTTTCCCTTTTACAGGCTCCTTTCCCTCGGCCTTTAAACACTTCTAAGTGTTTTCTGATCTTCCTCACGTTTCCATTTGGCAGTGTTGACGAGCCCCTCCTCTGGAAAACTACTCCTTTGGCTTCCATGGCAGCGTTACTGTCCGGGTTCTCCTCCTGCCTCTCTTTCTGTCTCTCCATTATGCCTTCCTCAATTTCCTACCCGGCCTCCAGAGGTGTTTCCTAGGGATCTGCTCCTCCCCTCAGTTCTCATTCTGTGTCCCCCACGGCTTCAGACATCGCCTGTGTGCCTGTGACTCCTGAATCTCTCTTTGGATCATTCCTTTCCTCTGAACTTCAGATTCTGTAGCTCCAGCTACCTGAGGGACATTTCTGCCTAGATGTGTCTCAGCTACCTTAAGTTCAGTATGTACAAATCTGAACTCATCGTCTGCCTTCGGCCTCTTTTTTCTCCTGTTTTTCCTGTAAGTAATTAGTATCACTGTTATCTACTCAGTCACCTTAGCTGGAAACCTGGGAGTCCTCTTCATCACTGTTTCCTCTTTTTCATTCTCCACATCTGATTCCTGTCCAGTTTTGCTGTTTTTCTATTTTCTACATCTTCCTTGACTTTGTGCCTGCATCTCCATCACGGCTGTGAACCTTTAAGAGCTTATAGTCCAGCCAGACACAGAGCAGCTCTAGAGTTCATGCTCAGTAAATCCCGAACGAATGAGAGAGAAAGATGACCTAACTCCTGTCTCTTTAAGAAAGATGGCTGTCCATGAACAGTAAGGTTTAGAGGACAATTTCAATAAGGATGTGGTGCTGATGTGGCTTATAGGAGGCCACAGCAGGCACAGGGATAGGAGCTAACTAGAGAGGTGTGGAGAGGGGCTGGGTGGTCTACAGCCATACCACCCTGAACGTACCTGATCTCGTCTGATCTCGGAAGCTAAGCAGGGTTGGGCCTCGTTAGTACTTGGGAGAGGGGCTGAGTGGGGGACTCAGCCAGTGGGTTCCTTAGAAACTGTCAGTAAAGTAGCAGTAGAGTGTGACTTAGCAGGAATATGAGCTGAGTAAATTTGTATGGAAATGTACGGTAAGTTTGGGGGTTATTAGGCCTATGCTTTCTATGGTGTCTCAGTATTTGATTCTTGGTTCCCTCCTGCTTTTCTTCCTGAGAAATATGGTTGGCTTTTTTTTTCCTCCCTGGAACAGAGTCACTGTTGGGGAGGATATTTCTGAGACTTTTGTGATGTTTCTTGAAATGATTAGGAACTTGGCAGGTTATTTATTAACTGGAGATGCTGTGTTAATTAAAACTTTGATTGTAGGTAAGGGAAAGTAATTCAGATCTACTTAAGCAAAAAACAAAAAGCACAAAAACACACACACACACAAAGACATTAATCCTAAAGATAAAGGAGAATTTTACAGAGCCCAGTGGCAGGAATGGGGCAAGGACTTGGGAGCTAGAAACTTTAGTTCTCTTTTCCTCTCTTATCTCATCTTCCCTCTGTACATCTTCATCCTTATTTTGTGGATTGCTGTTCTTTGGTCCACACGGCAGTCGCAAGGGACCACTGTTCTTGACTATGTTGCAGGGCTGGTCTCTTCAAGGAATTGACTCTTAGTGGACTGACCGGCTCAGCTTGACTACCTCTAATCTAGTAGTAGCTGGTGTGGGGTGTGGCACACAGGATCTTTCATATAGCTATAACTGTTAGGAACCCACTTCTGTGTCCTTGGGGACAGAGGAGGGCAGGTCCCAGAGAAAGAAGGAAAATCATAAGGTTGGAATATCCTTTAGAAGGTTTTTCCTAGAGATACAACTGACTTCTCTAGGGATATCAGCCGCAGCCCGTGGGATCTGTAACACAATTTAACAGATCTTTCTATACTATTTATCTCTCTGTTTTATTGTCAGTTTCAGAATTAGTTCATTTCCAAATAAGGAATTCCTTTGGAATAGTACCATGGCTTGCATACTTTGGCATCCGCTACAACATGCTTGTGTTTGATTATTGTTTATTCTTCTGCATCAGTGTTTTAGTTTTTAGGCTCGGAACTTCTTCAGGGCTATAGAGCTGGATTGTTATAGGTGCTTTGTTATTATAATGGTGAAAAAGAGATTGATCTGCGGTTGTATCTTTTAATTAACTTTCTGTCTATCATGCCTAGGTTCAAAGCTGAAGGAGATATTTGACAAGATCCACAGCCTGCTCTCTGGAAAACCTGTTCACTCTGGTGGGCGCGCTGTATCTGTCACACTTACCCCACAGGGGCTGGACTTTGTCCAGTACAAACTGGCAGAGAAATTTGTGGTGAGATACCTTGTTGCCAGAGGTGTGGGAAGAAGAGGCTGGTACACAAGATTTCAGCCTTTCTCGGGAATTAATTTAAAATCGTACCCCTCTCTGTGTTCCCAGAAACAAGGCGAGGAGGAGGTAGCCTCTCATCACGAAGCAGCGTTCCCCATCGCGGTTGTGGCGTCTGGGATCTGGGAGCTCCACCCCAGAGTTGGGGACCTCATTCTTGCTCATCTGCACAAGAAGTGTCCTTACTCTGTTCCTTTCTATCCAGCTTTCAAGGAGGGAATGGCTTTGGAAGACTATCAGAGGTTAAGTTGTTTTTCTCCTTACTCACTGTCCCTAGGGTGATGAATGAAATATAAATACAACTGAAATTTGTTTTCCCTCCTTCTCACAGCTCCTCTTATGTACCTTGGATGTTCCATCAGAAATATAATGTCTTTCGTGCAAACTGGACAGCCTTTGGGACTTGTGGGTTTAGGTACCAATAATCAACATAGTTTAGTGGAAAGAACATTGACTGTAGAATCCAAGGGTCTTGGAAGTTTATCCCTACTTTGTCAAATAGCTCTGCAAAAATGTATAAATCATTTAACCTCTTTGAGCATCATTTTCCTTACTTGTAAATGGGGGTAATGATATCCATTAACTCCTGCGAGTTTGCCTCACTGGGCTTATAAGAAGCACACGTTTGAGAATCAATGTGAGTGCTTTGTAAACAAAGTATTCTATAGATTTTATAATATGAAGTAATGTATTAATAGTAACGCTAGGCCAGGCACGTTGGTTCGTGCATGTAATCCCAGCACTTTGGGAGGCTGAGGTGAGAGGATCACTTGAGGCCAGGAGATTGAGACCAGCCTGGGCAACAGCAAAACGCCACCTCTACCAAAAAAAAAAAAAAAAAATTAGCCAAATTAGCCTGTAGTCCCAGCTTCTTAAGAGGCTGAGGCAGGAGGATTGCTGTAGCCCAGCAGTTTGAATTTGCTGTGAGCTGTGGTGACACCACTGCATTCTAACCTGGGCAACAAAGCAAGACCCTGTCTCAATAAAAAAATAAAAAGTAAAATAAATATAATAAAATAAAAAATATGCTAAATGTAATAATATTATATCATTACCTTTAGCCATAAAAAGTAATCTCTAATTTGTCACCCTCATTTTAGCCTTGTCATAGTGAACTTTTTCTTCCTACATAGGCTGCTTGGCTACCAAGTGAAGGATTCCAAAGTGGAGCAACAGGACAACTTTCTAAAACGCATGTCTGGGATGATCCGCCTCTATGCTGCCATCATCCAGCTCCGGTGGCCATATGGAAACCGACAAGAGGTAGGTGGGAGAGGCTTACCATCAGTAATGAGAGGCTGGACCAGAGCTCACAGTGGTGTATTCCATCCACAGGAAGTACTGGCCTTCCTTCAGAGAGTCCGTCTAGTTAAATCTAAAGGTAGAGTATATGGCAGTTGCATAGGTAATTCTTTGCAGAAGTGGATGTTTATTAGGAAATTTTTTTAGATTGTCAGAGCCATTTGTTTAATGGCTGACTCAGCTGGGGCTTTAAAAAACTGGTTTTATAATAGAGTCTACCAAAGGAGAGTCTGTTATAAATTAGTCATTAAGGTTAGAAAAGGAGTCAGCAAGAAATTGTTATTTTAGGCCTACTTGGGGCCTTAGAAGCCGTGCAGATTATATACCTTACTTGACAGATGGAGTTCAGAAAGCTAGAGTGACAGACGCCTGTCAGTGACAGAGCCATAGCTGGGGTTCAGGGCTTTGACCCACCAGCCCACTTCTTTTCTCAAGGAATACAGATTAGAGGGATGGAAAAGTTAATGGACTTGGAGACTTAAAGAGAAAAAACAGAAGTTGATTGAATCTGAGAAGTTTTTATTGTGCATCTGCTCTGTCCCAGGTTCTGTGCGGACGGTATCAAGAATAATAAATAGGCCAGGCGCGGTGGCTCACTCCTGTAATCCTAGCACTCTGGGAGGCCGAGGCGGGTGGATCGCTGGAGCTCAGGAGTTCGAGACCAGCCTGAGCAAGAGCGAGACCTCGTCTCTACTAAAAATAGAAAGAAATTATCTGGCCAACTAAAAATATATGTAGAAAAAATTAGCCAGGCATGGTGGCGCATGCCTGTAGGCCCAGCTACTTGGGAGGCTGAGGCAGTAGGATCGCTTAAGCCCAGGAGTTTGAGGTTGCTGTGAGCTAGGCTGATGCCACAGCACTCACTCTAGCCCGGGCAACAGAGCGAGACTCTGTCTCAAAAAAATAAAAAAAAGGAATAATAAATAAAACCTCAATAAGAATAATTGTTGGCCTATGGAATCCTTGAAACTGAAGGTGACACACATGTATTGAAGGGATCTTATAAAGAATATGTAAGAACCAATGTATTGGAACATTTAAAAGCAGAATTTGTTTAGCTTGTATTATTTCTGACCTGCGGCAGGTGCTTGGTCTGGATGATCTGAGGTTCGTGTCCACTCGGTGATGGCTGGATGGTGCACTGGGAGTTTAGATCAAATGATGACCAAGTTTCTCTCCTCCCAGGTTCATCCTCATGGCTTAAATCATGGCTGGCGCTGGTTGGCACAGATCTTAAACATGGAGCCCCTGTCAGATGTTACAGCCACCCTCCTCTTTGACTTCTTGGAGGTACATAACTTAGTTATCAGATAAGAGAAAGCCAGTGGTTGAGGCAGCCTTGGGCCCCTGGGTGACATGAACAGAGAAGCAATATAGAAATTGAGCCCGACGGTGAACAGCATTAGATTCCAATGTCATAAATATTTTCTCGAGCCATAAGACAAACCTAACATTCACTTTTTCTTTCTACTGTACTTGCCTTCTCTGTGTAGATGTTTTTTCATTATAAAATATAATGGAAATTATACACGCTATCATAAGTGAAAAGAGGAATTTGTTGTAAGGATATAGAAATGACTCCCAGAAGCAAGGGTAGCATATGCAGTTGAATCTCAGGAGGGCCTGGAACCAGGACCTGGAATGTCACCAGGCACCAAGATAGTCTCTCTGTGGGGCCACATGGTTTTATAACTGCTCTTCCTGCACGTTGTCTCATTGTTACCCTATAGGCCAAATTTCCCTATTTCTCTGTGCACAGCGAAGAAGGTAACTATCCTGGGCTATGTCACTCAGCCTTAGAGTAGTCACCTAGTGAGGTGGCACTGGCATCCCACTGTTATGATTCCCAATTCCCAGGAGAGAAGATATGATTAGCCACCTTCTGTCAGGTATATCCCCCATCTAGAAGGCTCTATACAGTTCTGTCTCCCTATAAGGGACCACCATTATACTAGGAGGATAAGAGTTTCTATGGAAAGGAGACACTTCTTAAAGAAGAAAGGCTTGGGATATATTCCATAACAAATCTGGGACCATTTGGCCCATAATGCCAATAGTTCCTAGTCACCTTAATAGCTGCTAAAGTGACAATACATGAACAATCATCCGGCATCATTTGAAAACACAAGTGGTATTCTAGGCCGGGCGCGGTGGCTCACGCCTGTAATCCTAGCACTCTGGGAGGCCGAGGCGGGTGGATCGCTCGAGGTCAGGAGTTCAAGACCAGCCTGAGTAAGAGTGAGACCCCGTCTCTACTAAAAATAGAAAGAAATTATCTGGCCAACTAAAAATATATATACAAAAAAAATTAGCCGGGCATGGTGGCTCATGCCTGTAGTCCCAGCTACTCGGGAGGCTGAGGCAGTAGGATCGCTTAAGCCCAGGAGTCTGAGGTTGCTGTGAGCTAGGCTGATGCCACGGCACTCACTCTAGCCCGGGCAACAAAGTGAGACTCTGTCTCAAAAAAAAAAAAAAAAAAAAACACAAGTGGTATTCTGTATGCTCTGCTTACTGAGTTTGGGAGGTAAGCTGTACCTTTAGGAAGGGTTCTATTTGGGAGAGTGAAAGAAGAGTAGTTCATTAAGACCTGACAGTCCAGTTAAATAGAGATATTGCCATATATAGAGAAATGCTTTAGAAGAAAGTTGGATTTTTCCATTTATTCCCTTGTTAGCTAGTTCAGTAGATCATGGCTGAAGTATTTTTATTTTATTATTTTTTAAAATTTAAGGCTAGTCAAATGAAGCAGCAGGAATGCAGTGTGGCTGAGATTTTTGATAGGAGTGAAAGGCAAAGGGCTGGGTGCTTACGGATCTCTCCTGTGAGTGTGAATCTTCATTCTCTGCTCTGACAGTGCCTGTCTCTCCCTCTAGGTGTGTGGGAATGCCCTCATGAAGCAGTATCAGGGCCAGTTTTGGAAAATGATAATTCTCATCAAAGAGGACTACTTCCCCAGGTATCAGGCTTGTTGAGCAGACCACAGGGGATTTAGTAGGTAAAACTCATGAACCAGGTGTCAGATACCCCTTGGTGCTATTACATGCTGTTTTTGACTCAGGTTAAAAACACCTGTATTGGCCAGGCACGGTGGCTCATGCCTGTAATCCCAGCACCTTGGGAGGCCAAGGCAGGAGGATCGCTTGAGCCTGTGAGTTTGAGACCATAGTGAGACCCCTGTCACTACAAAAAATTTAAAAAACATACGACAAAAGTAAATTTAAACAAATAAAAATAAACACTTGTATTAAGTATGACGTCTTCCTACTCCTGTCCTTCACCTCTTTGATATTTGAGTAAATGCTTTTAAACTCTAATGACAGTCTTTCTTATGTATTGTTGGTGAAACAAAAACACAAATTAGAGAGGTCTTTTAAGATATCTGGCATTTTTTAACAATTCTTTCCCAAACTCTCCCAGATAATCTGGGGTGGTGATTATAGGTAGTCATAAATTAAACTAAGAAGTCAAATCCTCTCATTAACTCAGCTGGAGAAGCCAATTTATCAGTCATTTCGCTTGACTCTGATGTGGCATTCACCTCTAAGAACCCTTCTCCTTCCTCTCAACACATTGGCATTTCAAGTTGGGGGAAGGCCTTAGCAAAACCCTCCCACCTGATCACAAAGACCCTGGAAAGAATAGTGCTCTCCCCTCCTTGATCCTCTTGTTTGAAAAGAAGGTTGGGACCACTTGGAAGAGCAACAGCATCCTTAGTCTAGAAGACATCTCTGTGAGTCATTTGATGTATACCCCCTTACTCCAGATCAACAACGTACCTAACTCATCTTCAGAAGATACATGTGTGTCACAGGTGTGATTCATGTGTGTTCTTTCTCTCCATGTAGAATTGAAGCCATCACAAGCGCAGGACAGAGGGGTTCCTTCATACGCCTCAAGCAGTTCTTGGAGGTAAGATGCTCTTAGACTAGCACATCCCATAGTTGTTGGCCTGGAACATGTCTGTGTCTGACAAGTCTTGGACCTCCAGATGGTCTAATTGGGTCTCTTCCTCTTAATTTTTCCAAACCCTGCTTTTTGTTCCTAATTCCCCTTTAACCTTTGGCGTAAGGGCTGCCCTTTCATCTTCTTCCTACATATCACTCTCCATACTGCCTGTGAGGAAGCAATCCTAAGAGACAAATAAACTATATTCAATGAATCTTCTCTCACCAATACATTTTTTGCATTTTGGCCAAATTTCTTTTCTCAGTCTCAGGTCCAGGCTACTGGTAATTGTGGTCGCTTTCCTCCATTAAAGTAAACCGCACTTTCAGTTGGACTCTTCCTTATTTCCAAGTGCCAAGAAATGTTAAGAGGTTAATTTTGACAAATAATTTAGAACTCCATGGTAGGTGTGCCAAGGTAGCCTACTGACGTTCAGCTTCCATGAGCTCAGTTGGGAAAATAGCATTGGTGAAAGGTGAGGCCCGGCTGTAGGGAGACAGGGTGGGCCAGGCATAATCACAGCCATTTACTTGTTCTCTGCAGTATTTATGCAGAAGCGGTCGTCTTTTATAGAACCATCGCTCTGTCTTTTCCCTTTTTGGGCACCATTCCATAGGACTTAAAGTTTCTTTTAACCACTAAGTGATGGAAGCACTGTTATCAGAAACTCTTGTTGTTTTCTTCATTTTTCCCTAACAGAAATGTTTGCAACGCAAGGAGATTCCTGTCCCCAAGGGCTTTCTGACATCCTCCTTCTGGCGCTCCTGATGTCACTCCATCACCCACCATCGCCATCGTGTTGCAGAGTCAGTAATAAAGCAACTGAAGATGGCTGTGTATGGGAGAAGTCATGTCAGATTAAGAAATCTGCCAATCTTTATTTTTATATGTTTATACCTTGTGACTGGGAGAGGAGATTTTCATGAGCCATAAAGTCTTAGGGGTCCCTTAGTAGACTGGGTAGCTCCTTAAGGGGTCTACATAATAGAGTAAATGGAATTGGCCTTTCTTGTTTTTGCAAAAGTAATGAGAAAAGGTGTTTAACACCAAGCACCAAGTCTCATCCTTTATTTCTTGTGGCTCTAGTATCTCAGCAAATTGGTAACACCTTAACTATTTTTCTCTGAACTACAGTGAGCTCACCATTTTCACCACCTGTCCACCCCACCCCTGTTCAGATGAATTCCCAGAAAAAGTAAAGACTCATAATGTCCCCTCTAAAGTATCTTTTAGTAGTTGAGGCCAAACCCTTATGCTAGTCTGGATTATGGTTGTTTTGTCTTTCTCAGCTTGTGAAAATTCTAAATCCAAAGGAAATGTGCCACGAACACATAGGTGAAGCTCCAGGTGGCATCAGGGATAGCTTAGTGTCTGGGATTAGGACTGGAAACACACGTAACATTGGCCTAAGGCACACTCTTTGTCGTCTTAATTTGGAATTTGTTCCCTGCATGGCTAGAGATGCATGGACTGGGGCAGGTGCCTTTTTTTTGATTTTCAGTTTGAATTCAGTTGGGCTGAGATGGCGCTTACAACATTACACATGAGCTGAGCATCCGTAACCAATTAGTTGGGGTTAAATAAAGATGTTAGGAAGAAATTGAGAACTGCTTTATAATTTTTTATATATGTTCTGAGTAATGAATGATGATAAATTTGCCTAAGGCCACTGCCAAAATCCAGAGCTTGCCTATTAAGAGTTGAGATCTGCTTTGTGGACTCGTTCTTGTCTACACTGCCGAGGCAGCAGCCATCCATCTGTTCCTCTGTGCCAAATGTCTTGTGGGGGAGCGTTTACTGGTACTCTTAAGTGGCTTGAAGTGACCCAGTCTATGAATTGTTGACTATGGTGCTAAAAAATAAGTAATAAAGATTAATTTTTAAAAAACCCAAAGCTGATGTCTAGTTGGTTCATTATGATCAATGTGCTGTACCTTGACTATGTACGTCCTTAGGGGCATGATAGTACACAGTCTAGGTATAAAGTGGTATGTGTATCTTCCTTTTTTTTTCTTTTTGACCTTCACCTTGGAAAAATTGCTTCTCTTTCTGTTACTCCTTATTTAGAATTATGTACCATTAACTGACCCTATTTTATCTAGCAAGAGATATGGACATGTTAAAATTTTTTTAAATTAGGCAGTGGAGTGAACATTGGGGATGGAGTCAGGAGTTCTGGGCTCAATTCACTTTTAGGTTTTGTGGCCTTAAATAGGTCATTCACCCTCTCTGAACCTCAGTAGCCCCACCTGCAAAACAAAAGAATTGGACTTGTCACTGTAGTTTTCCAATTATGCTCGCTTGGCAGTTCCTTAGGGCACTGCTTCCCAGCTGGCATGTCTTGGTATGCTCGCCTCCTTAGCCTGTGGGGCTGCCAGACACCCTCCCCAGACCCAGTTGCCATTGCACTTCCTCTCTTTACCTGTGCGTTACAAATGGCATGATTTGCTATGTACCGTGACAGGGAACAGTTTGGAAAGCACCAACTTGAGGATGGGGGTATTGAGTGGATGGGGCTCAGCCCTATAGGCAGTCAACACGGAGGCTTCATGCAGATTTCAAAAAGTCTTCAAGGCTGGCACTGGCACTGAACTAGATGTCCACAATTATGTCACTGCTGTCATCATGGGAAGCTTGAGAAGGAGGGGAAAGCTCCCAGCACCTGAGTGGGAAATTCTCAGAACTCCATTCTTCTATACGAGGGGTGTGTAGAGTTTCTGTCCCACTGGAATTTTCAATTCAGCATCAAATTTGCTTTAAGATGCTATAGGACAATGATGTAACAAAAATATGGGCAGTTAGCTTGAGCAGTGAGGTCAAGCTTGAAAGGAAGCAAGCAGACGAGCACTGGAATTGGAAACCGAACGAAGTCCTTAGTATCTGCGGTGAGGAATCCAACGCTACGTGAGATCAAGAGCCGCATCTCTCGGCAAGCAGTCATTATCTCCACCTGTGAGTATCAAAAACCTGGCCTCTCCAGTGCTCGCCTTTCTTGGTTTACCATCGAGAATCCATTAGGAATACCAGCATCAAAGAACACAGGCAAGACAGCCACCCATGCCTAGAGGAAGAATGTTCAAATATTGTAAGAGGTATTTTCTATGGAGTGGTATGAATTCAAAGTGGAAGCGACTTTCCTTAAAGATCATGTTGCCTAGTGACTTTTGTTGCCTAATGATTTCATTTTGCTTTTTTTAGTTTTGTTCTTATTTTTTTATTTTTGTAGAGACAGCGTCTCATTATATTGCCCAGGCTGGTCTCGAACTCCTGGCCTCAAATAATCCTACCACCTTGGCCTCCCAGAGTGCTGGGATTAGGGGTGTGAGCTACCGTGCCAGGCCCACATTTCATTTTTGACAGAGGAATGTTCTCATACATAATCTTACATGGAACCCCAAGAGATATAGCACATAAAGCAAAAATGCTGTGACAGAGAGGATCCTAGAACTCCATTAGGGCCCCACTTAATGGCTGTGTAAAACGTGAGCTGCACAACCCTGGTAGGCACAATTTACCTCCTAGTATCATCGATTTTCATAGTTAAAAGGACAATTTTCCAGCAGAGGGTAGCTGTATCTTGAAGACTTTTTTTTTTTTTGAGACAAGAGTCTCACCCTGTTGCCCAGGCTAGAGTGCTGTGGCGTCAGCCTAGCTCACAGCAACCTCAAACTCCTGGGCTCAAGCAATCCTCCTGCCTCAGCCTCCCAAGTAGCTGGGACTACAGGCATGTGCCACCATGCCCAGCTAATTTTTTCTATATATTTTTAATTGTCCAGCTAATTTCTTTCTATTTTTAGTAGAGATGGGGGTCTCGAACTCCTGAGCTCAAACGATCCACTGGCCTCTGCCTCCCAGAGTGCTAGGATTACAGGCCCGAGCCACCAAGTAGTTTAACTATTTTTAAGTGTACAGTTCTGTGACATTAAGTACATTCACAATGTTGTGCAACCATCACCACCAGTCATTTCCAGAACTTTTTCATCATTCCAGATGGAAACTGTACCCATTAAACAATAACTCCCCATCATCCCCCCCTCCCCCTAGCCCCTGGTAACAACTGCCCTACTTTCTGTCTCTATGAATCTGACAATTCTAGGGCTCTCATATAAGTGGAATCATACAATATTTGTCCTTCTGTGTCTGGCTTATTTCATTTAGGTTCATTCAGTCATTGTGTTTTGAAGATCTACACTATTTCTTGCCAACTCTGACACTGCAGAATCAGCATGACTCTTCTCAATCAGCTCCTTTATAGGGAGGAAGAGTAGTGGAAGTGCTTGCCTGTTAACTTTGGAAGGGGTAGAGATGGGGGGATAGAGGGATCTCTCTCAGGGAGAGTGGGCAAGTGACTTTCCATGGCCGGAACATGTGAAAACAACACTGTAATTCATGTTTCCCAAAAGTTGACCTTTTTTAGGAAAAAAGCAATCCTCCCACCCTTTTTTTTTAGGAAAAAAATTTTTTTTTTAGTTGCAGTCTCGCTATGTTGCCCAGGCTGGTCTCAAAGTCCTGGGCTCAAGGGATCCTTCCAAGTAGCTGGGGAGGAGTGAGCCACCAGACCTGGCTACCCAACAGTTGACCTTTTGAACAACTTGGAAGGCGTATCAAACCTTCAGAGGTCTGCTGGAACTAGAAAAAGGAGTTTGGAATTCAGTCCTACCCTCTGTTTTTCAGAAGGCCGGGAGAGGTGTGACTAAGAAGATGGAGTTGATTGGTTACAAAGCCACTACACCATCCTGTGCTTTTCTGTTGTTTTTCCCCTGCTCCCCACATTTAGTAGAGTTTTAGGCATATGGTGAGATTGGTGGGAGGTGAGGTAGGCAGACAATAGAAAATGTGAAGAATGGCTTTTTAAATGGCTCATTTCCAGTGCCAAGTACAGAACAGGGTGGGTGAGTGAGTAGGAGGTGGAAAGGGCTGGGGATACTGTTTCTTGGCCATGTCTCAGATCAAAGGATCAACAAATAAGATTTTAGTTTCTGTATCAATACAGGGCTCTCTCTTAGATGTCCAGTTTCTTTTGCATCTAGCAAAAGCACCAAAACCGCCATTTCACTATGGGGCCAGGGTCATTTCAAAGAAAAACCCTCCCTTTTTAATAGCTCCTGATCATGGCCCTGAGATGCAGTCTTTGCTGGAGCAGAAGGTCTGGGAAATTCTGGAGAGCTGTGATTGTGTTAGCCATCCTGTACCAAGAGCTGAATGTCTGACTAAACATTTTGCTGCTACTGGCTGGAGAAGAGGCCATGGCTGCCATTAGCTGTTCTCAGAAATGCACACCCCAGGGAGGAGTTACCCAGCCCTGTTTTCTCTACATAGAAGATTGCAGGAAATGCCTCTCAGGCTCCTACATTTTTCCTCCGGATTCTATAAAGCAGCTACTGGGGTGTGGCCACTTCTTTTCTTTTCTCTCTACTCCAATGCAGTGAGGGAATAGGGATATTTTTCCTCAGTATCATAGCTACAGCCAGGGCGGCTTAGAAATCAGATTGCAGGTCCCAGGCATAGGAGAAGCAGCCAAACTGCAGAGGACCAGGAAGCTCAGGGCTGGGCCTGGGCCAAAGTTCTGGTGCAGTGGCCAATGCTTTTATAATTATTTAAAGAGGAGGGTGCTTGGTAACCAGGAGGCTGCGGCCTTCCGGAGCTGCAGAGCTCTCTCGGTCTGCCTGACTGCACAGGAATGATCTGGGTGTTACTCCCAATGGCTGCGGCCCAGCTGTCACCAGAATGGGGACAGGAAAAGGCCTTCCTAACCAAGGGCTCTGGCTGCAGCGTGTAGAGCCAGACGCTTAAGCTGTGAGGACTGTAGGGAACAGAGATTTGGGGAATCTTATTTTTAATCTTCTCAGGACCTAGCATCCACCTGCATCAAAATGCCTCCCTTTCCTACTTGAAGGCAATATATACAGTTTCAAAGAGAAGGTTCTGACTGCTTAGATTCAAATCCTAGCTCTTCCACTGGTAGCTGCCTGGGCTGGAACAAGAGACCTTAACCGGTATGTCAGGGTGCTTATTTGTAAAACGGGGAAATAATGTCTACCTCATAAAATTATTGCAAAGATTAAAAAAACTAAAGGTAACACATGAAATGCTTAGCATATTGCCTAGTACACGAAGAAAGCTCAATTAATTGTGGCAGAAAGAACCTTAATGTCTTGTTTACAAAATATGACTAATGTATCTCATTACTAGCGACCTGTGAGAAAGCTTTTGCTTCAAGAATATAAGAAATTATTAACTCTCCAAATACTGGGATGCCAGACTTATGTCCCAAATTAGTTGACTTTATTTTTTCTGATCCGGATTTAGCCTTTCCTCTTCCCATGTCCTCTAACCCAGGGCCCCAGATCATCCTCACTTGCCGCACCCCAGCCCCCACCAGAGTAGGATGACTTGGGTCCCCAGCGCCAGCCTCCTCCTCGGGAAAGTGGGCAGGAAGAGAAGCACGAGGGTGATCTCACCCTTTGGGACTGGGCTTTTTTCCGGCCAGGGCGCGCAGCATCCCCGGCCCCTCTGCAGCGATGGCCCCTGCCCCGCCCTTCGCCGCAGTCTTGGAAGGGCTCCCAGGGGCGGAGGGGTGCGGTGAAGACGACTCTCCATAGGGCGGGAGGGAGGGGCAGGATTGGAGGGCACGGACTGCGGGGAGGGAGGTGCGGCTGGAGCGTGTCAGCCTGCCAGGGCGGAGGCAGTGACCCCACTGCACCATCTCCCCATAACCCTTGCGCGCGCCCTATTTCCCCATCCTCCTGCAGCCCTCTCCTGGCTCGCCTCTTCCCCCGCATCGCCGCTTCGGCTCCTTCCGGGACTGCTCGGCCCTTTCCGCCCTCGCAGTCGGGCGGTCTGCGGACGGGAGCCCCGCCCCCTCCGCTCCGCCAGCGCGCTCCCCCGCCCCTCGTGCAACGCCAGGGCGCTTTCCCCGCGCTCGCGCCCGCCGGCCGCGGGAGCGCGCGTAGCCGCCTATAAAAGCGGCGGGGCGCGCGCGTCGCCGCCACTACCCGCTGCGGAGCCGGAGGAGTCGCGTCAGTTCCTCGGCACCCATCGGCCAGGCGCACCCTCGTCCCTCACCCCCAGGAGCCGGTGAGACGCGTAGCAGGAGAGCTCTGGGCGGGAGCGGGGCCCCTGGGCAGTAGACCCTGGGCGGGAGCCGGGCAGTCCCTGAGGCGGGGCGGGGCCGGCGCGCGGACAGGTGAGCCGGGCGGGCCTCGCCGCTCAGTCCTGTCGGCCGAGGAGCCGGGCGAGCAGGCCGCCACCGCCTTTGTGGCGCGGGGGCTGCGAGAAGCCGCCCGGCCGAGGCTGGGCGCCGGCCACTGGAATGTCATTGACGGGGGGAGGGGGCCGCGAGGCCGCCGGGTCCCTCCCCGCCACCTCCCGGCCTGGCTGCGGCCCCGCCCTGGCCGTTTGGGCTGCGGCAGGTGGGTGGGGGCTCCCTCGTCGGGATCTTCGCCTTCTCCTTCCCTGCAGAGCGCTCCCCGCACCGCCCCCGGTCCCTTCCCTCGGCGGGGATCGACTTCTGCAGCTCGTTCTCTACAGGCAATGCCGGCGCACCCTTGAAGGAGGAAGAGCCCAGAGCATAGAGTAAAGGGCTCTTTGACCTTAATTGCATCCTGTGTGGCGAATCTTGGCCCTCTCTCTAGACGCAGAAGGGTCTGAGACTGGCCGTCTTCTTTTCTTTCCTTGTAATAAACATTTCTTTCCTCCCCAATTGTGATTTGCTTGTAAATAATAGGTAGATGCGGTGCCTGCTTGGTATGAGACCCAAATTAGATAACTTAATAGCTTAAGAGTTCTCCCCACCCCCCGCCCCAGAATGGGTCTTTCGAGTCGAGGACAGTAAGTATATTTATGAAAAATTCTACAACCATGATAGTGTTGAATGATAGAGCAGTCTTTTGTTTGAAAGCCGTCCCTGCGAATTTGATTAGATGGTTTCCAAAGAAAATTGCTTTTAAAAGTCTTTTCATGTACCAGAATAAAATATATTTTAAACAAGGGGCTTGTTAAAGTTAAGGGTTGCATATGTTGAAAATCCTGAATAGCCCGGAACGGTGGGTTGAGATGATGCTTGGATTGCTTAACACCTTGTCAGATCTCTTTTATATAATAGATCCTAAAATACTTAGGCCCTTTGTTCTGTCTTCATCATGGTATTTTAGAAAAACTTCACATCATGGCTGTCTGTGAAGAATAAAAGAGAGACCATATGAAGTATTTTCATAATGTGTTGAGAAATTGCGTCGTCATAGCAATTGGACATAAGTAAAGCAGAATGTATCAAAGATGGAAGGGTGGGGGAGTCTTGCAGCCAGGAAACAGAAAATCTTAGGAATAGCAGCAGGAACGCTCAGCTGTATGAAGCTACTGAGCCAAGACTCCGACTCCTTAAACCAGTCACTTATTTTCCCTTTCACTGCAGCTAATGTCTTAGCTTTTTGAAAGGTCAAATTGAAGTCAAAGTTTAAAAAATATGCTGCAAGGGAAAAAATAGTGCTGCAGTAAGGGCCTCTGTGGAGGAAATTAACAGTGAGCCTTTTTTGGTAACTGGGCCAATAATTACTCAAAGGGACCCTCAAAGTGTGTTAACTGTTATCCAGGGACCTAGATGGAGAGACTGGAAAGGAGGAGTTGCTCTGTGCTGGACAAGTGCGAAGCAGTGCTCGTGGTGAACCATCAGCTTAGTAACTTCTCTGATATGCTTTTGGTTTGGCGTGGTGTTTTGTAGTCATCTATTTGGAGAAATCTGATATGTCACAGGCTCCATAGTAAGCCTGTCAAGCAACCTGATGAAGAGGTTAAAGTGGGGAGAGCTGTTTTAAGTATATCTTTTGGTTCCTTGGGTTAGAATTTTCTCTACTTTTCCTTACCTGCCTTCATCCTAAAGGGTGGGGCTGACGGCATATCCTAAGAAGTGGATCTCGGGAATAGTCTCCCGTGTCCTGTCATTGCTGAACCTGCACTAAGGACCGGACACAGTGGGCCGAGGCTGGTCTCCCTTTGTAATCAATCCTCTGTGGGCTGTGGGAGGACTCTACTAGTTATGCACCGGGGGCCTCTGCAGCACTGTCAGCTGTGGCCGTACAGTAGAGGAATGCAAGGCTCTGGTAGCAAATGCTGACTCCAGGAATGCGGACGAGGACCGAGGACCGCATAGCTGATCACTTGGGGCAGTTGACTGGAGCAACTGTGCTGTGAACCATCACCTCCCTTCCACCTTTTTTGCATATTCCTCTTGTACCAGTTTTGAACAGGAAATAGTATTTTGTAAAGTAAGTATACCAGCAAACTAGGCCCTAATCAGATCTTTGTGGCTTGAGTTCTTGTTTCTGATGATTTCATGAGATCATGCTCTTTTATTGCTGAATAGAAGGGGATTTAGGAATCATCTAGTCCCAGGATTCTCAATTTATCAGAATGTGGATGCGGGAGGGCATGTTTAATTTTTAAAAATATATTCCGTATTACTACTTTGACAAGTGGGGAAACTGAGGCCCAAAAGGGTGTGACTTGGCCAAGGCAGCTCATCTAGATAGATAGTAACTGCCAAGACCTAGAAGCCTTGGTTCTCTTTCCACATTTTAAATCACCAGTGGGATGTAGACACTATATGGAATAAAGAGAAAGCTGGCTGAGGTGCTCAAGCCTGTAATCCCAGCACTCTGGGAGGCCAAGGCGGGAGGATCGCATGAGCTCAGGAGTTTGAGATCAGCCTGAGCAAGAGTGAGACCCTGTCTCTACTAAAAACAGGAAAATTAGCTAGGCTTGGTGCATACCTGTAGTCCCAGCTACTTGGGAGGCTGAGACAGGAGGATTGCTTGAGCCCAGGAGTTTGAGGTTGCAGTGAGCTATGATGACTGCCATTGCACTCTACCCGGGGCAACAGAGCAAGACTCTGTCTCAAAAAAAAAAAAAAAAAAAAGAATAAAGGGAAAGCACTGAGAAAATATCTGGAATTGGCTTTTTACAAGTGTGTTCATTAAGTACATTAAATGTATTCATTTTATTTGAAATGGTTTTGTTCAGTTTGCCCTTAGAAGCTTGTTATCTTGCTCTTCCCCTCCCGCTTTAGACTCCACATTCCACCATCATGTTGTCATCGTTTCGTAAACGCAGACTCCAGGTATTTGACTAGCATGCAGAAAATGTGTCGCCTCTTTGGTTTTGCCTGGCTTGCAGTGAAGACACATTCATGTCAAAGAGATTGGAAAAAAACCCTGCCTGCATGGCCTTTCTGTTAAGCAGATTGGTTAGGATTTGTTTGGGATTTTTTTTGGTGTTATGTTATCAGAAGTCTTAGTAAATTTACTCTAAAATTTCCA
Organism: Lemur catta; assembly: GCF_020740605.2. Classification (NCBI taxonomy): domain Eukaryota; kingdom Metazoa; phylum Chordata; class Mammalia; order Primates; family Lemuridae; genus Lemur; species Lemur catta. The sequence goes on along the minus strand of NC_059137.1, from coordinate 7,147,833 downwards.
AAGCCTCCTGTTTTTTACCTTCCTCTCTTTCTCTTTAAGGCATGAATATCTTAATTTCTTATCACCAGACTGGTGTTTGCATGACTAGTGTTTGCCGATTTTTTATTGATGCCTACTTGGTTTTTACAAACCAAGGGACTAAACAGATTGTCCTAGGTGTTTGGAAAATATAATCTGAAAAGATATAGTAAAAATAGTATTTTTAAAATTTGACAAATATTGTGAACTTGGGTTTGTTTCCTGTTCCATTGACTTATTTCTTCTGCCACAATGCCTGTAGTGAAATGGAGCTTACATTTTCATGTTTAAAAAAAAGCTGCCTTTATTTGTTTATAGTTTTTGAGTGTTTCCTAAATCAGACCTTTTTCAAAGAGAAAAAAAAATACTTAAAGTTAATATCCCAAAATGAGAAATATAAATTTTGGAAATTTCTAGTGATTATAGGTGATAAATCCAAGATAGGCCCTTTTATAAATCAGATCAGTTAATTATTTAAACGAGGTTTATAAAAATGGGCCACATTATAATCTTTTACTATTTTGAATCATAGGAACAATATGTTGCACTTAAATACCTTTCATCTGAATTTTACAGGTTAAAAGGTAAGTAGCAGCAAGATAGTATTTGGGAAGCATTCAGAAGTAAGTTTTTTCAATGTTGCTTTGCATTTCTGGATTTTGATGCAATGCAGTATGAATCTTTTGCTTTCTTAAAGCTAAGTCCTTGCTCACCTCTGTAGAGTTGCACTAATGAGTTGAAATGAATTAATCAATTTGAAGGCTGACATGTGGATCCACAATCCTGATTGGAATGTGGTTTAAGCAAAAAATTTGTTGTTTTTATTCATGGTGTTAAAAGTCTTACTTTTTGTATTATTTACCTCTCTGCTTACCATCAGATATGCCACTAAAATCCGCAGCTAAACTGGTTTTGAGTTCATTTTGTTTGATCTGGGAATCAACTGGTATATAATTTTATGGGTGCTAACCAATTCTTTGGTGGTTTATTATCAGGGAAGCCCTTCCACATCCATGGATATAGTTCTCTTGCTTTGCAAATCTAAAATTTGGTAATAGGCTGGCTTTCTAAGCCATGGAAAGAAAGCATTGTCGGTTCTGCACATTTGTGCTCTGACTAAGCAACAAAACCAAACTGATGAATGGTTTCTCTGATCTTTTGCTTTGGGTGATGTTTATGAATGTTTCCATAAAGCCAAATGCTTTGTTCATCCTGTTAGTTCCTAAAAATCCTTTTCTTGCAAGACAATGTATCTGGTGTCCATCCTGAAAATCAGAATTCATTTTGTAGTATTCCAAATGCTTCTTACCTCCAGCACAGGCAGCTTACTGAAAGAATATCAGTCCCAATACTTTGTTTTTAATAGAGACTCTTTTCAGCTTCACTATAATTTTTTTTCTCTTTTGGGGTTCTATAGAGGATCTGATTGCTGAATTCTTCCACTCTCTACAATCCATGTGAGGGTGTCCTAAACCACTCACTGTAAGGGCCAACTTTGCAGAGTCCAAAGCATTTGACCTTTGGTTTGAAAATGTTTGTATCTGCAGTCTTTTGTGTTGCTTAACACAGTGTGGTTCCCACCCACTGCCTCTACCCACTCCCCAAAGACAGATATGTCCCCTTGTATAGTGGGGCATTTAAAAATTCCCTAAGTACCAAGAACTGCCTCAGACAGCTGTCTCTTGGCATTTGTCAAGAAAAGAATATTCATGTCTAGTCTCTTGTAGGAATCCATTTTCAGTTGATAGTGTGTGTAAGTTTGTGTTGGATATGAGGAGTCATTCTGAGACATGTTGTATCTTTGGATTAAATTAGAAATCTCTAGCCAAGATTCATATGTTTAGACCCCCCTCGTCCTTCCTAGATACCTGGCAGTAGTATAAGAATGCTAACAAGTCCTTTTTATTTATTACAATAGAGTACATAGTTTTAATTCCTGTTTTATCTCCCTGAGATCAATTCACATTACTTGGTGAATGATGCAGCTAATATTTTGACTGCTGCATTGCAGCATTTATAAATAGCCTACACCTTCAGTCTTCCCTAATAATATTTGCAAAAATATGACCTTTTTCTTCAGTTACTTTAAATGGGAAGCTGTCCTTAAACATGTAGGCAGATATTTAGCACTTTGTTTCTCCTCCTTCAGTCTCCCTGTGCACAGACTTGATTGGCAAAATCAGAGTCAGTTGGCTGCTCTGAGATAAGCAGTCAGTTGATTGCACTTCTAGGAAGTCACCTTCGTTGTGGTTTTTAGGCAGTTAGTGGAACAGATAGGCTGGTGTGGTTGGAGTTTGTTCTTTAATGGCACATTTCCCAGATTTTTCCTTTCTTGAGCTCCCAAAGGTGTTAATCCCATATGGCTGGGAATAGCCTGGAACATTCTCCGTGGATTCTGCCTTATCAGTATGCTGCATATTGCCAGAGCAGGGGCGGGGTTCTTGCAGCATGCAGCCTCAGTCACGGAAGGAATGTGGTGTGCACAGGCAGCGTCCAAGAAATTCCAGTAACTCTCTGACAGTTTTGGGTGAGAGGTTGTAGCACCTTTGTGTGGCAGTCCTTCTTGGTGATAGAATTTTCCTGTGTTTAATGTAGTCTTTGGAAATGACCCTTTTAGGAGCAAAAAAACCCTGGAACTCGTGTAGATAAACTAGAAACAGTTCTCTACCAGAATGAGAGTGGGCAAATTTATTAAACCATAATCTATTTTGGCATCTCCTATAATCATGCAAATGAAAATTCTGAATGCCACCTGCAGTGGGAACGCATTGGTGACTTTCGGATGCCCGGCTCCCCAGAAACAGCCAGCCGTGGCTTGGCAGAGCTCCCACCTACTGACATCAGCTGATCTGCAGGAAAGAAAAGTCTATTATTGCCTGACCAAAGCACTTGGTATAGAATTGACTCATTCTACTTCACTGGGGCGACAAAGAGGTCCTTTTAGGTTGGTTAATTTCATCAAGGCCTCGCTGGACTGCCTCCCTGGATTGGTAGGGTCCAGTCAGCAAGCTGGGCCCAAGCAGGGGACTTGCTCAGGTGGAGCCTTTGTGGTGCTGTGATGCAGATTCTTTTTTTTTTTCCATTGTAAAGGGCTGCTCCCAACTGTGATTTCTCAGGGATTTCTATAGCAACGAAAGGATTTTAGAAATGCAGTGGATCCTGTGATAGGAGGCAGGACAACGCCGTATGTTTTAACCCTGAAGACTTAGGGAACTGATGTAGTGTAGTTATTTTTCCATGCCTAGCTACACCTTTGGAAAATTTCTTTTTTTTTTTTTTTTTTTGAGACAGAGTCTCGCTCTGTTGCCTGGGCTAGAGTGAGTGCCATGGCGTCAGCCTAGCTCACAGCAACCTCGAACTCCTGGGCTTAAGCGATCCTACTGCCTCAGCCTCCCAAGTAGCTGGGACTACAGGCATGTGCCACCATGCCCGGCTAATTTTTTCTGTATATATTTTTAGTTGGCCAGATAATTTCTTTCTATTTTTAGTAGAGACGGGGTCTTGCTCTTGCTCAGGCTGGTCTTGAACTCCTGACCTCGAGCGATCCACCCGCCTCGGCCTCCCAGAGTGCTAGGATTACAGGCGTGAGCCACCGCGCCTGCCCTTGGAAAATTTCTTCACAAGCAAATTTTGTAAGCAAGCAAATTAGGTACGTAATTTCCCAGTGTTTTTCTGTCTTAACTGTTTCCTGAGGGATGAGAACAAAGGAAGTATGTAAATAAATGATTCTAACTCTACTTGTTTAGTAATATAAGAAGATTTAATCTTAAAAAAAAAAGAAGTAATTTTGATTTTTAAAAAATGATTAGGCCAGGCACGGTGGCTCACACCTGTAATCCTAGCACTTGGGAGGCCAAGGAAGGTGGATCGTTTTAGCTTGGGAGTTCAAGACCAGCCTGAGCAAGAGTGAGACCCAATCTCTACTAAAAATAGAAAGAAATTAGCTGGACAACTAAAAATATATAGAAAAAATTAGCCAGGCATGGTGGCGCATGCGTGTAGTCCCAGCTACTAGGGAGGCTGAGGCAGAAGGATTGCTTGAGCCCAGGAGTTTGAGGTTGCTGTGAGCTAGGCTGATGCCATGGCACTCACTCTAGCCTGGGCAACAGAGTGAGACTCTGTCTCAAAAAAAAAAAAAAATGTTTATTACCTCCCCCTCCCATTTTTCACTCCAAAGTGGGGATGGAAAAGATAAGAAAGAATGAAATGAATTGGTAAACAACCATCAGTAAAGAATATGCCAGCTCCAATCATGTTAGGAATCACTGGTTCTTGGATGCTAGCCTGGGAACTAGAGGACCCCAGGTCACCCTGGGCTCTGCGACTTGCTTGCTAGATAATCAGAGTCTCCTGACTGCTTAATTATAAAGTGATAGCAGTTTCTTTATTTCCAGGTTCGGAATATAATTGGCCCTGTAATATGTGCCGAGTCCTGATTTCTGTGATCAGAAAGTAAGAGTGAGATACAGTTATCTTTATAGTTCTTTAAAGAACTCATCACTGTGGTAGGGAGAGCACAGTGGTTACATGGCAGGTGATGGTGCTGAGGACAGATGAGAAATGAGGCTGGTAGGGACTGCAGACCGCTGATTCAGAGACTTCGTGGAGGACGAGGCATTCGCTTTAGGCTGAGAGATCCGTATGATACTAAGGGGTAGGGTTGGGAGTGGGAGAGAAGAGTGCATTCTTAGCAAAGGGAACTTTTTGAGCTGGGAAATGAACCCTGCTCAGGGCCTGTAATTGGGGCTGGTGAGGGAGTTTTATGTGAGATAGGGCTGGAGGAGACAAGTGACTAGAAGTGACTGAGTGAAGCCATGTTTAACTTCTAGTAGATGTGGTTGGTGTGTTTGGTACTTCTCCAAACTACGCCGATGTACTTAGGGCAGCAGTGTAAACTAGAACTGCCTGTTGTAATTAAATATTATCACAGAAGTTCTGCTGTGAGCAGACATGTAGTTTTTCAAGGTCACCCTCAGTTTTTGGTTTTAAGGACTATCTTGACATATGTTTTTAAAAATAGAAAATATGTTTTTCAGACACGGCTATCCACTGAGGATAAAAAGCTGTGCCTTCTTGAGCTTTATTTCCCCGAGGTTCCGCCCTATCCTAGTGAAAAGAGCAGCTCCTTCCTCAGAGCACACTGCCCTGTGGTCAGTCCAAGATTAGTAATGCGGACTTACTCATTAGGTTGACACCTCGTTGTATAGCTGTAGTCAGCACATTCTTTGTTTGCCATTCTTGTCACGAATCTAGCACTTACCTGGACAGAATTCCAACTTTACAATCCAGTAAGTGAAGGATTCATTGTTGAGCTCTCTCCCCGCCTCTCCAAGTGAATTCAGGGCTGCTGCATAGCAGCTACAACAGTCAGCATGTACTTGGTCATTTATTTAACAAACATTTCATAATGACCTGTGTGCTAGAAATCAGGGATACACAGATTGGGTTGCTCAGTCTAATCATACCATGGGAAGTATATACAAGTGCTTTGCAGATCTGCAGAGAAGTTGATTACATCTGAGGAGGGAGCCTGCAGTTTACTCATTTCTCTGCTTGGATAACTCCTCTATTTATATCTCAACACCCAGCTGAAGAGACATGGGACATTCTAGCAAAGAATGCTTGTGCATATGGCTTGGAGTTTTAAAGGGACCCCTATATTTTGGAGAAGAAAGAATATTTCTATATGCCAAGAGGGTAGGAGGGAGGGGTGAAAGATATCAGGCAGGTATGTTGGGCCAGATCGTGAAGGTCCTTCTAAAGAGGTGGATTCTTTTCTCTGTCTGAAGGGAACTATAAAAGATTTGGGGTGACTTCTCTGGTCCACTAGTGAGGCCTGTGAAGCTCACCTGGGTCCCTCACTTGGGACTCGTTACAAAAAAAAAAAAAAAGATTTGAGAGTGGCATAGCAAAGAATGTTTCTTTTTATAGTAAAAAAAAAATTAAACTATGTAGAAAAACAGTAATACAACAAAAATAACTGGTTGTTACATGGAGAATAATTTGCGAGGAATGGTGGTGTGGTTAAAATCACCTCACGTACTCTTCCCTAGGAAGATGGCCTCTGATCAGGTGCAGACAGAGCCTCACAACCGCTTAGAGCTGCTGGAATCCCTAGGGAGCTGGGATGTGAGCTAGAAACTCTGCCCGCACCCAGGTCTGCAGGAGTTGTTTACGGCCGGGCTGGATGTGGGCAGCGCTCTCACAGGCTTCACTCCTCATCTGTAGCCTGCTCACCCTTTCCCGTTAGCTGGGGCAGGCAACAGGAAAACAGACGTGCTCCTAGATGTTTCCTGGGTAACACAATTTTATACCATTTATAAATTATAGAACAGTACTGGAAGGGACCCTAAAGCTTAGCTAGTCTGCTTCCTTACCAAATCCAGAAGCCTCTGTATGTGATTTTACTGTTGGAAGGGACTTGTGACCATGTCATTTTTCCTGCCGTTTTTCGTCACTCTAGGAAATTGAGGTGTGGAGAAGGAAGGTAGGTGGCTTGTTACATGGAAGGTCACGTGTTACTGACAAATTTAGAAGCTTTTTGTCATTGACCTATACCTATTTCCTTCTGTGGTCCTTAACTGGTTAGAGGATAAAATGGCTTATTCTTGATAAGATCAAGTAGCATATGCTGAGTTTCTCACATAAATAGGTCAGGTTGTCTTTTTGACATTAAAGTTTGGTGAAACTTCCCAGAAATCTGAGAGTTTAAAGTTGGGGCAGATCGAGTGCTGTAGGGAAGGAAGTACCACCTACCCAGTTAGCCTGCATTTGTGGTAACTTGAAGTTGGTGCTGAATTTATGCAGTCTTCTTGCTCTCCAAAATAGCAGGTAGAAGTAAAATAGGGTAAATCTTTCACAACACCTTTCTTTTTTTTCCAAGATGAACTGTGATTTGGTTTTCTTCTAGTTGTGTACATTGTGGTGAAACAGCCTGTTCCTTTGCCCAGGCTCTTTGATAGTCTGAAGACTTGTATGGTTGACATTTTGGAGTAACTGAGAAATCAGCTAATTTATCTAGGTGAATTCTATTGGTTATTGCTAGTAAGGATTCACTTATTTTATAATCATTCCCTCCATTAAATAACAGCCCAAAATCTAGAAAGACAGAAAAGCTGATTTAAGTAAGGGTTAATTCTTTTCTAATCTCCACACAAAGAAATGCAGAGACCAGATGGAAGGACCTTTGAATGGCTTGTCAACAATTCTTTGAGTACCAAAGTTGGTGTTTCCTTTGAATCTTTAAAACCTTATAGAATTAGCAATATGAACCATAGTTTCCTTATTCACACTTTTCAATTGGTTTCGTTGCCATGTGGGCTAGGCATCCTCCTTTGCAGGGGAATGGACAGCCCTTGTTATTACTATAGAGGAAGGGGCTCCAGGCTTCATTGTTAGATCCTTAGCTGGCACTACCTTCTCTACACATTTGTTTGCTAGGGTTACCTGATAATTCTTTCTTTCCTTCAAAGAGGCTAATTCCATTGACTCTATTTTGGTGTATGTTGGTACTTACCTCATGGCATTCTTTGTTTTCAGAAAATGGACCCAAGCGGGGTCAAAGTGCTGGAAACAGCAGAGGACATTCAGGAGAGGCGTCAGCAGGTCCTAGACCGATACCACCGCTTCAAGGAGCTCTCAACCCTTCGGCGTCAGAAGCTAGAAGATTCCTATCGATTCCAGTTTTTCCAAAGAGATGCTGAGGAGCTGGAGAAATGGATTCAGGAAAAACTTCAGATTGCATCTGATGAGAATTATAAAGATCCAACCAACTTACAGGTTTGTCTGGTCTCCCTGAGATTCCTGCAAAATTCAAGAGCCCAAATGTTCTTGCCCAAAAATCAGACAAAGAAAGTTATTTAATTATGATGTTGGGAGATTAGGCAACAAGAGGAATGTAGTAGATCAGATATAAGGAAGGATTTACTGTTCTAAAATGAGGGTGAATGTGGAATCCTGCAAGTATTAACTTATCTTTTCTGGATGCTTTAAACTAATGGTTTTTATACCATAAACTTGAAACCACTGGTGATCTTGGAACGTTTTTCAGGGAAGGTCTGGGTTGAGCCCTTGGAATATGTGTTTTTTTGTTTGTTTTTACTTAATAGACTACTGCAATAGGGTCTTACAGTGGGGGAGAGATTAGACTTAACTCCTGGAATATGTGTTTTTGAGAAAGGCATGCTAACAATGTTGCTGGGAAAAATTCATAGATATAAGTCCCTTTATGAGACTTAATTAGTAAATCTTATCAAAAGCAAAGCCTGGTTTAAATTATATATTTAAAACTATTTTTTAGAAAAAGGGAAAAGCCTTTCTTCTCATTGATTTTGGTGAAAGACTTTAAAAAATTTTGTTTGGTAGCAAGTGGAGCAGTAGTTGGGCCCATGTATTTTTTTTGCTACACCAGAGTAGTTTAAGAAGAGAAAATGATGAACACTGGTTTAGTGTGGCCCCTTCTCAGCTCAGTACTTAATGAAAAAGAGGTATTGAGACATAGAAAGTAGGCAGGATCAGAGCAGAGTGTGGCCCCTAAAGCAAGTGAAAAAGAGTGTCGTATGTGAGTGAACATGGATAGATTATCGAAGGGTAAACACTACATGCTAAGGAAACTATCAGTGTGATTCTGTATTTCTAGAAGGGATTGGGTGTCCACAGAAAGGCTAATTTCCTGATAGACAAGAAAATTAGAATATTTTGTAGCAGCCAGGCACCCAGTGGCTCATGCCTGTAATCCTAGCACTCATGGGAGGCCGGGGTGGGAGGACTGCTTCAGCTCAGGAGTTCTAGACTAGCCTGAGCAAGAGTGAGACCTTGTCTCTATCAAAAAGAAAAAAAAACCCAGCCAGGTGTTGTGGCATGCACCTGTAGTCCCAGCTACCTGGGAGGCTGGGGCAGAAGGATCACTTAGAGCCCAGGAATTGGAGGTTGCAGTGAGCTACAGTGACTCCACTGCACTCTACCCAGGGCGACAGAGTGAGACTCAGTCTCAACAAGAACAACAAAAAAAAAACCAAGGAAACTAAGTACTCCTCCTCATAACCCCAAACCCCTTAAGAAAGAAAAAGAAAATAGAATATTTTGTAGCATCTTCCACCTACCAAATTGGGGGTCTTCACTGGCCAAGCTTCTGGGGGCCAGTAGAAATGCAGAGTGTTTGAGGAATTGAGGAAACAGAGAAGGGGTGAGATACCAAGTGAAGTAGAGGGAGTGGGATTGAGGAGTGGAGGAACACTGGGGAATGGGGCAATAAAACACTGGGTGCTGTGTGGTTGCATCTGTCGCTCACTTCACGGTCCAACAGGGAAAGCTTCAGAAGCATCAGGCCTTTGAAGCCGAAGTGCAGGCCAACTCAGGAGCCATTGTTAAGCTGGATGAAACTGGAAACCTAATGATCTCAGAAGGACATTTTGCATCTGAAACCATACGGGTGAGTACGAGTCATGCCTAGTGTGGATGGCCTTCATATGGGTGGAGGAATGTGAACTCATGCTTACATGTCAGTTTGGGTTTCTGAAAAGATAGACTTTTCCAGCTTCTTAAAAGAATTTGTGCAGTCTCCTAAAGGAGTTACCCAGATCTTGCCTTTGTAATATGACTTAACATGAATATAAACAAATGTTTATATACTCAGCAAGGAAATTAATATTCTTTTTGTAGAACAAATTAGAATGTGATTATACGTTAAAGAAGATTGTGTAAATTAACTCTTAACAACATATTCCCTGATGGTAATTAGATGGGAGAGCATGTTAATGAAATTAGCAGATTTAGGGGTTAGGATACAAAGATAACTAGAAACAATCACAGATGCCATAAAGAAAGTTCTCTGTTGGAAAGCATGCTGTCTGAATTTCGATGGCTTGCCCTAGGAGGGGTTTCCTGAGGTCTAGGCAGCAAGCCAGTTAAAGATTGAGCTCTAAGGAATGACTTTGACACCTGTTGGTCAGTGACTATGGTGAAAGGACTGACTTTGAGGTAGGGGTCCTCGAGGTCTTTGGTCTGGCTTATTTTGGTGCCAGTTCATTGGCCAGTTCAAGGCAATAACTGATCTTTCTCTGCTCTGTTTCACATTTCCAATACCAAGATATTAAGGGAAAACAAACCTCTTTATGATGTGAGGTATACACATGGAGTTTCTTGTGACTGCATGCTCTGATCTACCTTTGATACACCTCATGTCTAGCTATATGTTCTGTTTGGTTCTTTGTCATCTAAAGCCACATTCCATTGAGAGCCAGCCTTTTCCAGTCCTTTACCTGTCAAAGCAATCTTGAAGATGTAGATGAAAGCTGTGTCCTTGGGCCCCGGCTAGAAATGTTTCATCCTCTACTGTGCCGTGATAGTCGTTTGGAGGTTTTGTTCCCTAAGGATACAGTCTCGTAGTTTTTAACAATAAATGTTTGTCATCTCGTGTTTTCTTGGCTATACTCTGCAGTGTCATATTGAAGACTTGCAATTAGCCCTAAGCTTATGATTAATAATTGTTAACTATTGCTAGTAATGATCAGAAACAGAAAATAAAAGTGAATTCCAAATGCCATATGACCAACTGTATAATTACATTTAACCCATTTAGGCAATGTGGTAAGGGTCTCTGCAATAAAATAGACACTTATCTGCCCATTTCCCCACTATTCTGTATACAGTCTTATATAATAGCAAATGCAATGAGCATGCCTTACTATTTCCTTGATAGAAGCTGTTTTCCCAGAGTGAATGGGGCTGCTCTGTACTAGTATAACCAGATTATAGATGGGGAACATGAGAAACAGATCAAGTGTTTGGCTGTAGTAATTAATCTAGGGGGAAGGGGGAGGACCCAAGGCTGACTTCATGCGTGTCTGTTAGGACCCTCTGCCCTGTTCAGAGAGCTTATTAGAGCAACATCATCTCTGGGGGTCTAGTGATTAGGATTCGGTGCTCTCACTGCTGAGGCCTGGCTTTGATTCCCAGTGAGGGAAACAAGCAAAAACCAAACAAAACAGCAACATTAAAAAAATACTGTTAACTACTGTTTGTTGAGTAGCTATTTATGTACAGACACTTTGCTAATCTTTAATCTTCACAATAAGCTTGCAAGGTGGCCATTATGTCCGTATTATACTTGCCCAAAGTCACCCAGCTCATAGATGACAGCACTGTAATTTCATTCTACTCTTTCTTTCTCCAGTCACAATTGTTTGCTTTATTTTTCCAGCCTGTATTTTATTCCAGTCTTCTTTCCTTAATGTATCTGCCAAGTGCTTCTCTGAAGGCTCCTGCTTGCCTGTGCCCCTGTTGCAAAATCCACCTGAGTCAGAACCGGGCTTTCTTCCCCACCCTGTTGGCTTTCCGTGGGTTCTGAATGCACCTGCCTCTCTGCCCACTCACACCCTTAAACAGCAGTGAGCCTGTGAAACTGGACTCTAACTGGCAATAGTTACAAGATCAGACATGGCAGGAATGGGAAAATTGTTCCAGTAGTGGAACAGGCTTTGCCCTAGTTCTTTACCTGAGTGTGTGAAAATGAAATCTGTGAGACTGACAGTTGACTTGAGCGTGAGAGGCTTCTCTCTAGTCTTCTGTGGTCTCCTTTTTAATTTGAGCAAAGAGCTCTCATTTAATCTGTACTTTATTTTTTTAAATTATTGTGTTTTGGTTTTTTTTTTTTTTAGTCTTTCCTGTGGTCCAAATAATCTTTACGTTCATGTTCACAGATCCTATGGTGATTCTGGCATGGTAATTTATTTGGTCCCATATCTCAGTACCTTAGTTTGGTAGGCAGCAGTAGCATAGAGGAAGGTGGGTTGCATGTGAAGGCTGTGTCTGTGTCCTGGATAACGTGTCTGTCACTGGTTTAGACTTTCACACCGTACCGGACAGCGTGGCGCCCCATAGTCACCGCCACCCACATTGGGTCCCACATCCGAGTAGGTGGAGTATGGCTTGCTGTTGGTTGCCTTTCTCCTCTGCCTTCGAATGCCTTTCACTTCTTTCTCAGTGGTGGGTCGCAGTTCTAACCAACAGTGGTGGAAGTGAATTGTGTGTGCATTTATCACCCTCCCCTTCCTTTCAAATGAAACATCCACGCTTGTTTCTAAGAGAATCCACCCATGTTGACTGTTTCATGGCTTTCAAGTTTTTATTTTGCTAGGAGTGGCATCTCAACAATGGGTGGATCTCAGACTTCTTTTGTGTTGATGTTTAAACCTTTTCCTTTGTTTTAGTTATGTCTGTTAGTGTTATACAGAAACTCCCAGTATCTTGGGTAGGCATAATCGAGACACTGAGGTTGGATTGGAATACGGGAATGCATCATCTAAGCTTGAATTGATTATCAGTTTCCCCCAGTTCTTGCCACGTCCTTACTGGGCCTGTGCTGTGAGAACCCAAAGATGCTGGGAAGTGAATATGTTTGGCCCTGTGGCTGCCACTTGGGTGAAGTTTGAAATAAACCTGACTTGGAATGTATTGTACCATAAACTGTATCTTTTCCCAGAAGCTCCAAAACTTTTTCTACCAAGAATCTATTTTGATACCTGATTACTTTTTGGGTCCCCATCTTTCCTGCTTTTATACTAAAGCCTCATACTCTCTACATTTGTGATGCCTACAGGACCTCTTCTTTTATTTTTCCCTTACTTCCATGAATTCAGAGTACACTCTTCAGTAATTTCTGCTCGATTTCCATATTAATTCCTCATCTTTCCTTCCCCAATAGTCTTCTGGCCTAGGAATCCTACTCTAATAATTTAATAATTGTTATTAATATTAATTATATAATAATAATGTTAATTATATAATTAATAACACACTAATAATTTTCCTGATGTAAACTAGAATAAATCTACCAAGGAAAGGGCTATTATTTTAATTTTAAAACCTATCAAACCACTGTGAAGTGTATACTTCTTTCTACTCTCAGTTATACTTACCATTTTTATTTCAGAGCTCCACGAGGTCTCTAACTTGTCAGAACTCTATGGGGGAGCCAGATCTCACAGAGCCAGCTGTGATCTGATTAAAAATCTGATTTTTTTTTTTTTTTTTTTGAGACAGAGTCTCACTCTGTTGCCCGGGTTGGAGTGAGTGCCGTGGCGTCAGCCTAGCTCACAGCAACCTCAGACTCCTGGGCTTAAGCGATCCTACTGCCTCAGCCTCCCGAGTAGCTGGGACTACAGGCATGTGCCACCATGCCCGGCTAATTTTTTTCTATTTTAGTTGGCCAGATAATTTCTTTCTATTTTTAGTAGAGACGGGGTCTCACTCTTGCTCAGGCTGGTCTCGAACTCCTGACCTCGAGCGATCCACCCGCCTCGGCCTCCCAGAGTGCTAGGATTACAGGCGTGAGCCACCGCGCCCGGCTAAAAATCTGATTTTTAACCTCCAGACTCGTCTGATGGAGCTGCACCGCCAGTGGGAGTTACTTCTGGAGAAGATGCGAGAGAAAGGAGTCAAACTGCTGCAGGCCCAGAAGCTGGTGCAGTATTTACGAGAATGTGAGGATGTGATGGACTGGATTAATGACAAGGTGTGTTTTGGAAAAGAAAGTTTGCTAAGTCTTGCTCGAGGATAGGGAAGAGACTCACTCGCTGTGATGCGCAGGGAGAGCCCGCAGCAGCGCAGATGCGGCCAGTGTAAGCAGAGAGGGGCGGGCGTGGGATTGCTGTAGCCCCCACTGCTCTCTAGGCACGTTCTGCTCTGGAACTCTGAAACCTGGGGTCTCTGAGACATAAATGCTGTGAGCTCAACATCTTAGCTGTGTCACAAACTACACAGAAAACCGTTTCCATTTATGCTGTCATGGCCCCATCTGTAATGCGTCTGTTTCATGTTTCTAGGAGCTATTGTTACCAGGTATTGGTTTGTGACTCTGGCTCTGTTATGGTCCCTAAATAGGAAGCAATTGTGACTTCTGAAGAGCTGGGTCAGGACCTGGAGCATGTGGAGGTTTTACAGAAGAAATTTGAAGAGTTTCAAACAGATATGGCTGCTCATGAAGAAAGGGTTAATGAAGTGAACCAGTTTGCTGCTAAACTCATTCAGGTAAATAGCAGAGTGCTTCTCACAACATCATTGTGTTAACTTTCTGGTACATTCTGAAGAAAATTTCAATGATCGGTACCCTAAGTTGTGAGTGAGCAAATTTTTTTAACCATGTCTAAGAGTTTTGTTTAGAGGAAACCAAGGCACAATGCTGATTACTCCTAAATTAGAAAATGCTTTTTAACTCGTTGCCTTGGGCAAGAAGGGCAGAGTTCATTTGATCTTTTTCCTTTACCCTCTTTTGGGTGGAGCTGAGTGAAACTCTTATGGGGCTGCTGAAGTTGGTCTGGGGTTTCTCAGACGAGGGTGTGGTGGGGAATTGCGGCTTAGCATTGGCACATGTCTGCCAGTGCCTTCTTGCTGTCCCCTTCCTTCTGGATTTGAAGCTTCCTGGGCTCTCTTCGGAGCCTGGGGGAACCTTATAATGCATAGGTTCTCCACTGTAGCTCTGTTTCCCATCAGGAGAGGACGACAGCCCTTCCGCATTGCCTGTGTGTGCAGCTCCATAGCTGCTTTTTTATTGTCTCCTTCCACTGCAGGGTTCAGAGGGCTCTAAAAACATCAAGTAGTAGGAACTAAAAAGTATTTGGTACTTTTTGGGAAATTTGATTGAGGGGGTACAAATTTTAAATTTATAAATCTTCAGGGCTGGTACTTGTTCCCTTTTTCTGGTCAGTGATTAAGAGAAAGAATATACATCATTTCTCAGAAATATCTTGCCCTTCCACGGTGACAGTTGTGTTACCTCCCCAAACCCTGAGCCATCCCAGTGTTGTACTTAAGAGCAGTCAGGCCAGGCCCATGGTCTCCCAAATGAATCCAAGAACCTTGAAATCCTTCACTTTATTACTTTACATGTTATTTTTAATAAAAACAAAACAAAAACCCAAAATGTGTTTGGTGGGAAAGGATACTTTTAAAGACATATCTCTAGTCTAAAACCAAGAGTAAACCCCTAAGCCGTGAAAATCATGTGTATGAGCAAGAATGCTTACCAGCCTCATGAACATTTGAAATACCAGATTTTCAAGCAGTTGGGGCAGATGGTTGCATTGATGAAACTACCACAAAGTTGCATCCAAAATGTTTGTTAGCAGAAAAGTTTTTGGTACTTTTGCACATAACCACTTTATAGACTAACCACACTACTACAAAGGATAAATAATGGATCTCCTCTTTTTATAAGAAATAAGTGCTCTTTTGGGTTACATAGTTCATGTCATTTCACACAGAAGACCAGTATTTCTTCTTCTGTGATTTTCTTCAGAATGGTGAAGCTTGGCTAACACAGATAATTCAAGGAGACAACCCAGGGGTCACTAGTTGGAGGAGTCAGGGGTTATGGACCAAGTGTAGTCTCTTCTACTCTTGTTTAGGAACAGCACCCCGAGGAGGAGCTGATCAAGACTAAGCAGGACGAAGTAAATGCAGCCTGGCAGCGGCTGAAGGGGCTGGCTCTTCAGAGGCAGGGCAAGCTCTTTGGGGCAGCTGAGGTTCAGCGCTTTAACAGGTACCAAGCCAGAGAGGGCTTTGGGGGATGGGCGTCTCCCTGGACGGGCATAGTGAGACACAGGGCTTGTGCCGATGAGATGCCGGAGCTGACTGGGTCTTGGCCCCATTGGGATGTTCCCCGTCATCATCACTGTGGATTAACTGGGACCTCTATCCTCAGGGACGTGGATGAGACCATCAGTTGGATTAAGGAAAAGGAGCAGCTAATGGCTTCTGACGATTTTGGCCGAGATCTGGCAAGTGTTCAGGCTCTGCTTCGGAAGCATGAGGGTCTGGAGAGAGATCTTGCTGCTTTAGAGGACAAGGTGGGTTTTGAGAGCCTCTGATTCTATAAATAAGTTACCAAGGGTCAGGAGAACAATTCTGACAGTGTGTTTCTAGGTCAAAGCCCTGTGTGCCGAAGCTGACCGCCTGCAACAGTCCCACCCTCTGAGTGCTACTCAGATTCAAGTGAAGCGAGAGGAACTGATTACCAACTGGGAGCAGATCCGCACTCTGGCAGCAGAGAGACATGCGAGGCTCAATGATTCATACAGGTGCAAATAATCCTCCAAGGCTCAACAACTAGTATCGTTTGACGTATTTTTAGAGAAGAGGAGAAGACAGAGTCAAGGTTCAGTTCTATGTTCTGAGAAAGTTTCTGTGTACCCTGCCAGGTGTCACCTACTAAGAAAATGCAGATCACTTTATCTTACGTATCTTATATTTGTTTGGGGACCAGCAACTTTATAGTGTATAAAGTGTGGTATATGTGTAGCGTTTATAGCTTTACAAATCCTTCCATCCTGTTTCACTGCATTATGACTAAGAGAAGTGGAAATATTTCCATAGGTGTCTGAGCATCATGTGAAATATCTTCTTAAAATTAAGTCAAGGATTGGAAAGGAAAAGATTGCTGCTTCCTAACCAGTGGCAGAACCTGGGAATAACAAGGAAGTTGTACACTAAAGTGATGCACAGAACCTAAGCTTTAAAGGATTGATTTCAGCCTTCTCTTGCTTTCCTTTACAGTCTAGATTGAGAGAATTCTATATTTCTCAGAACTGGAGTTTATGTGGTTTGTTAGACTTTTGAGAACAGAGAATTCAGAGCTATAGGGAGGCTATTTTCCACCATGGACCTTCACTGGAAACATCTAATGACTGACCTTTGGTGTTCTCTAGGCTCCAGCGCTTCCTTGCAGACTTCCGTGACCTCACCAGCTGGGTAACTGAGATGAAAGCCCTCATCAATGCAGATGAACTTGCCAATGACGTGGCGGGGGCTGAAGCCCTGCTGGATAGGCACCAAGAGCACAAGGTAGTATTTCCAGGTTCTTCCAGAAGTAAAGGCATTAGCTTACGATGCATCAGTACGTCTGGTGATGCCTGTAGTCGGAGGTGGTGAAAGGTTACTCACAGCTGTCTCTTGTCATAAGGATTGTCACTGGTCTTGCCTACTTTGTACAGCCATCCCATGTCATCTTTATTTTATTTATTTATTTTTTTGGAATGTGCAATCCTCTGACCTGTGTCATCTTTAAAAATGTCTTTGTTTAAATGCTGAATACCATAACTGGTTTGAGCAAATCTAAATTTCTCACTCTGGTATTTCCCCAAAGTATGTTCCATAGAAAACTAGTTATGAGATCTTAATTAATAGCCTTTCCCTTAAAAAGAAAGAGGGTTTTCTAAGTAATTTTGGAAGACACTGCTATACAGTATTTTTTAAATTATTTTTACCATTAAGCCTACTGAGAAGTTTTAATATGCTAGATATAAAATCAACATACAAGGCCGGGCGCGGTGGCTCACGCCTGTAATCCTAGCACTCTGGGAGGCCAAGGCGGGTGGATCACTCGAGGTCAGGAGTTCGAGACCAGCCTGAGTGAGACCCCGTCTCTACTAAAAATAGAAATAAATTATCTGGCCAACTAAAAATATATATAGAAAAAATTAGCCGGGCACGGTGGCACAGTCCTAGCTACTCGGGAGGCTGAGGCAGTAGGATCGCTTAAGCCCAGGAGTTTGAGGTTGCTGTGAGCTAGGCTGATGCCACGGCACTCACTCTAGCCCAGGCAAGAAAGTGAGACTCTGTCTCAAAAAAATAAATAAATAAATAAATAAAATAAAATCAACATACAAAAGTCAAACATGTTCCTTTGCACTAGCAACAGAAACATAATTTTTTTTTGTTTTTGTTTTGAGACAAAGTCTCACTCTCTTGCCTGGGCTAGAGTGCTGTGGCGTGAGCCTAGCTCACAGCAACCTCAAACTCCTGGGCTCAAGCGATCCTCCTGCCTCAGCCTCCCGGATAGCTGGGACTACAGGCATACACCACCATGCCTGGCTGATTTTTCTATATATATTTTTTTTAGCTGTCCATATAATTTCTTTCTTTATTTTTAATAGAGACAGGGTCTTGCTCTTGCTCAGGCTGGTCTCGAACTCCTGAGCTCAAACAATCTGCCCACCTCGGCCTTCCAGAGTGCTAGGATTATAGGCGTGAGCCACCACGCCCGGCCCAGAAACATAATTTTTAAAAATACTACTTGTAATCTCAGCAGCAAGTATAAGGTACTTGGGAAAAGTTGTGCAAGACATTTGTGGAGAAAACTATAAAACTTTATTGAAAGCCATTAAAGAAAAACTCAATAGATGGAATAACTTATCTCATGCAAGGATGGAATGATGTAAAGATGCAAATTCTCACCAGGGTATAGATAGTGGGTGCAATTCAAGTCAAAAGCCCACCAGGTGTAGGTGTGTGTGTGTGTTTGAAATGAAATAAGCTAATTCTAAAATTGATTTGGAAGAAAAAAACTCAAAAAAATAGCTGAGACAATTTTGAAGAACGTGGTGGGGCTGGGTGAGGGACTCACCCTACCAGGTCCTATAATCATAGTGAATAAACCCCTTTGGAACAAGGAAGACAGAAAGATCAGTGGAACAGAAGAGGGAGCTCAGAGCCTGGTGAGTGTGTGGAACCTTTACAGTGACAGAGGTGGATTGCAAAGCCAGTAGGAAAAGAAATTCATCAGTGAATGATGACCTAGATTGATGAGGTATTAGGAAACCTGACCTAATCTTTCATTCTGTTGTTCATTTTACATGTGATAGTCTGACTTGTAATGATTATTTAAAATTCAACACCTTATTTTTCTTTCCTAACATGCTGGGCATAAATTGTGCCTTTTTTCCCCTGTAGGGTGAAATTGATGCTCATGAAGATAGCTTTAAATCTGCAGATGAGTCTGGTCAGGCTCTGCTTGCTGCTGGTCATTACGCCTCAGATGAAGTGAAGGAGAAGGTAAGAGAGTAGAAAAGGAGCTTTTTTTTTTAGACAGAGTCTTACTCTGTTGCCCTGGTAGGGTGCAGTGATGTCATCTTAGCTCAGTGCAACCTCAAACTCCTGGGCTCAAGCAATCCTCCTGCCTCAGCCTCCCGAGTAGCTGGGACTACAGATGTGCACCACTACACCCAGCTAATTTTTTCTATTTTAGTAGAGATGGGGTCTTGCTCTTGCTCAGGCTGGTCTCGAACTCCTGAGCTCGAGCGATCCTCCTGCCTCAGCCTCCCAGAGTCCTAGGATTGCAGGTTTGAGCCACTGAGCCCAGCTGAAGAGGAGCTTTTGTGGAGGAAATTAGATTCTTTCACTAAAAGTCTGAAAGCTAGCATCCATCCTTAAAATGTCCAGACATTATACTCACCATGATGCTTGAGAAAACTTACCCAGAGATTCTGCTTGAAAAGGAGCAGCCTTTCTCTTCAGAGAGTTAAAAAGATGATGTACATTCACTGTGCTGATTGGCCCGAGATACAGTCCCTGTTATCTGGGACATGTGTGACACATTTTCCACTTACAGGGACTTTTTGCAGGGAGTTGAGTCCTGCAAATTTTTATAAAATGATACATGTACTATGAAATCATAAGTTTCATAGTATCTTAGAGTATAAAATTGTCTGAGGAACAATTAGGTAATGAGTTTTATATATTTTTAAATATTACGTAAACTAAGGGGACATTTCAAAGAAAGACTTTGTCTTCAATAACTTTGGGGCCTAAAAATTATTTCTAGGACATTCATAAATGTATTTAACATATTTTAGAAAGCATCCATTCAATTGACATTTCTAAGTTGAGAGTCCCTACTCCATTTATACTGTGTCACTTTTTACACAGATGCCTTTTTCTTCTACCTAGGAGTTTACTTAGCATTTTTACCTAAAATCATTTGTGATAATGTGGCAATAAATTAATTTTAAATTAATTGGAACAGGACCATGCCTCTTATATCGAATGTAACACATACAAGTGAATGTTGTTCTTCCCTCTTTACAAGTCAGAAAACAGGCCTGAAGACTAGCACTATGATTAGGAATTCCAGGGCAGCCTTTTAGTCTGACTTGGAGGCACTGGGACTGACCTCTTCTCCCTGACCTTGTCCTCCCAGCTGACCATCCTTTCTGAGGAGAGAGCAGCACTGCTGGAGCTGTGGGAGCTGCGTCGGCAGCAGTACGAGCAGTGCATGGACCTACAGCTCTTCTACCGGGACACTGAGCAAGTGGACAACTGGATGAGCAAGCAGGAGGTAATCTGTGAGCAGCAGCCTCACCAGTTAAGTGAGCAGAGAGGTCTGTGTTGTCTCCTTAGGTAGCTTTCATACTTTGTTTTAGGAATTCGGTACTGTTTCAGTTCCGAGTCGGGGAAGAGGGAGAACTGAGCAAGCCTCAGTCAGCTCTGCCAGTGTCTCTGCCTGCTGAGATGAGGCCATTATTCTGAACACTTTGTTTCCTTTTCTTTTTTTTTCTAATTTTATTTTTCTTTTTGCTCCCTTGCCCCCTACTTTGTTTCCTTTTGCAAGGCGTTCCTGTTGAATGAAGACTTGGGAGATTCCTTGGATAGTGTGGAAGCGCTTCTCAAGAAGCATGAGGACTTTGAGAAATCCCTCAGTGCCCAGGAGGAAAAGATTACAGTAAGACCCCTTGCTGTTGTCAGTGCCTTCACATGGTCCTTAGAGTAAGCCACAAGTCTCTTCTATTCCTGGAAGGTTTCCTAACAGATTTGATGAAGGCTCTATGTACAAGGTGCTCCTGTAGGTGCTTAAAATCTCATGAGGATGATATGCCATCTTGTTGGAGACATAACTTTATAGAATGAAATTATTTGCTTGATAGAAACCCCCAAACTGAAATTTACTGTTCACTTAAGGTAGTTCGGAGTTAACATCAGATACTCTCCCAATTGAAAGCACATCTTAGAAGTAAGAGTTGGAAGGCTGTTAACCCCTTTCCTGACCCCTGTCAGGAGAGTGTGCTGCATCTAGTATCTCTCATCTTGAATGGAACTAGCACAGTCTCGTTATATCTGACTAATGACATCAAGCAAAAACTCAGAAGTTATGGGGAAAATGTCATCGCCAACTTTAGAGTGAAAACCTTGAAATATGTTAAGGTTTGGAGTGTTATGACCAGTTACTTTTCTCCATAGGCCAAGGTCGGGAATAGTGTGCTTACCAATAAAGAATTCTTATCTCACTTCCTAGGCACTAGATGAATTTGCAACCAAACTAATTCAGAACAACCACTATGCAATGGAAGATGTGGCCACTCGCAGAGATGCTGTAAGTTTCCAGTTTCTTCATGCTCCTTCCTTTCTGTACTTGGGTATCCCGTCTAAGACAGATGTTGCCATTAGGTCTCTTGAGCTGGACATCCTTTTAGGAGTAAGAACTGGAGATTCACAAGGACCCTTTTTTTTCAGCTGTTGAGCCGCCGCAATGCCCTTCACGAGAGAGCCATGTGTCGCCGGGCCCAGCTGGCTGACTCCTTCCACTTGCAGCAGTTTTTCCGTGACTCTGATGAGCTCAAGAGTTGGGTCAATGAGAAGATGAAAACTGCCACAGATGAAGCTTATAAGGTAATGTACCGTTAGCATTGCTATGTAGCATTCAGTTCTCACAAACTATGTAAACACAGTTCTCACAAATAAATTGCAGCTAAAGAAAGAAATAGAGGGTTCAAAAATCTCAAAAAGTTAAGCTGATTCAAAAGTCAGCTTAATGTAAACTATTTTACACATCCCCCCATAAAGGTAACTATGAAGGTAATTTGAGGTAATTTGGCATACTCGGGTTCACGGTAGAACCCCCTTCTTTCTATGTTGGTAGGATCCATCCAACCTGCAAGGAAAGGTACAAAAGCATCAGGCTTTTGAGGCTGAGCTCTCAGCAAACCAGAGCCGCATTGATGCCCTGGAGAAGGCTGGGCAAAAACTGATTGATGTCAACCACTATGCCAAGGATGAGGTCGCAGCTCGTATGAATGAAGTCATCAGTTTGTGGAAGAAACTGCTAGAGGCCACTGAACTGAAAGGTAAGAGAAAATGTTACATTGGATGGTACAGGAATGTTTGGGGAACTAGTTAAGTGTTTTAGGTACATATACGACTCCAGTAAGGTGAGGTAGATGACTTTGGACATGTAGGAGTTACTTGGCCTGGGTTCTTGATGCTTTACTAATTTGGTAAATGTGGTTGAGTGTGTCGGTTGGTGGTAGATGTGGTTGAATGTGCCAGTTGATGGAGCTGAACGTGGGGTGGATAAGGGAAGCTAAGAGAGAAGGATGTGAGTTGTGCCTCATCACTGAAAATCAAAGTTGAGCTCTGAGCCAAGGACATTTAATAATTCTCAAGTATCCTTATCTTGTAGGGGCTAGAATGCTTTTCATACTTCCAGTTTCTCCTCTACAAGGTAGAACAGAAGTTGCAATTTATGTTTTACCTTTGTGATAGAAATGAAGGAGGAACTAAAATTCTGACCCATAGTCCTTCACTAGGGTACCATTGTTTGTGAGCAGTGTCAGGAGAAGGATGTTAAACAATAGAAAATTAAACTTGCCTCCTTGCATAGGAATAAAACTTCGTGAAGCTAACCAGCAACAGCAATTTAATCGCAATGTTGAGGATATTGAATTGTGGCTATATGAAGTAGAAGGTCACTTGGCTTCAGACGACTATGGCAAAGATCTTACCAATGTCCAGAACCTTCAGAAGAAGCATGCCCTGCTGGAAGCTGATGTGGCTGCTCACCAGGTAGAGTGTGAACTGGGACTGTGTTGAGCCAGTGAACACAGAAACTATAGGAAGGGGCTGGGTGAGGTGCCTCACACCTGTAATCCTAGCACTTTGGGAGGCCAAGGCAGGAGGATCACTTAAGCCCAGGAGTTTGAGACCAGCCTGGCAATAGCGAGACTCCATCTCTACAAAAAACAGAAAAATTGGCCAGGTATGGTGGTACACACCTGTAGTCCCAGCCACTCGGGAGGCTGAGGCAGGAGGACCACTTAAGCCCAGGAGCTGGAGGTTGCTGTGAGCTATGATGATGCCACTGCACTCTACCTGGGTGACACAGCAAGACCATGTCTTGATTTAAGGAGGAAAAAAAACTAGGCGGAAAGAATGGCAAATAATTTCAAGATCAAGCTAGTTTTGGGAGGGATGAAATGTATTGATTTTCTTAGATAGCTCTATGTGCTGCATGTGCTTCTGCTCAAATTAAATTGTCTTCCCTCAGAGCTTTTTGAGAGCCCAAAGTGAGGGAAGGAGATGGCAGAAAGAATATTCTCAGGAGTGGCAAAAGGGCCGTGATAATTTTTCTTCATATATGATAAAACCACACCCAAAGTAACAAAGTCAGCCTAGAAAAGTGCAAAACGCAGTCGCTCATCGCTGGTTGCAGATTTTAAGACCGTCATTTCCCTCTCCCAGGACCGCATTGATGGCATCACCATCCAGGCTCGCCAGTTCCAAGATGCTGGCCATTTTGATGCTGAGAACATCAAGAAGAAGCAGGAAGCCCTTGTGGCCCGCTACGAAGCTCTCAAGGAGCCCATGATTGCCCGAAAGCAGAAGCTGGCCGATTCTCTGCGTCTGCAACAGCTCTTCCGTGACGTTGAGGATGAGGAGACGTGGATTCGAGAGAAGGAGCCCATTGCCGCATCTACCAACAGAGGTCAGTCTGCCTCTGTCAAGTACAAAAGGAGCTGGGAAAGGGCTGTGCCCTGGCAGCGTGAGGGGCACATGTGTCAGAGTGAGTGCGTTTAAATTATGAAATGGGAGCCGTGGCAGAAGCCATGACACACAGGTTAGTGTCAACTCTTCTTTTCATGGTTGGATGACTGGGGAGTGGTTTCTGCTTTCAGGCAAGGATTTGATTGGGGTCCAGAATCTGCTAAAGAAACATCAAGCTTTACAGGCAGAAATTGCTGGGCATGAACCTCGCATCAAGGCAGTTACGCAGAAGGGGAATGCCATGGTGGAGGAAGGTGAGTGATCGCCACCCATGAGGCCTTGCTCTCTGTGTCTCCCCTCCTTTGGCCAAGAGCATGGCCACTTGGGCATATCAGACTGGGCTGTGGGGTTGAATGCTGTCCCATTCTTTCCTGACTGCTGGCCTTGACTAGACCGTACCCTTTCTGAGCCTGAATTTCTTCTCTGTGAAATGGGGATGACAGCACCTCCCTCTGATGTAGTTGTGAGGATTAAGCAAGATGAAGTCGGTGAAGAGCCTGAGGGAGCTCCTGCACCTGGCAGTCCCAGTGACTGAGAACCATGGTGGGACTGCTCTTTCTATTACTTCTTTATGATACTCTCACTAATGCCAGCCGGGGATATCTTCTGCTTAGAGACTAGATAAAGGTCATGGTTTGAGGAGGTAAAAATAAGACAGTCTGTTAAAGGGTAGGAATCCGAGCCTCTCATAAAAATTGGAATTGTGAAGGGGCACAGCTCACCCAAACATAGTAATGAAAAGTGTCATGAACACACAGGAGACCTCTTTCGTCCTTCTGCCATGTGTCAACATACTTTTTGTTGTCCTCCCTTCCAGGCCACTTTGCTGCAGAGGACGTGAAGGCCAAGCTTAACGAGCTGAACCAGAAGTGGGAAGCGCTGAAGGCCAAAGCCTCCCAGCGGCGGCAGGACCTGGAGGACTCTCTGCAGGCCCAGCAGTACTTTGCTGACGCCAACGAAGCTGAGTCCTGGATGCGGGAGAAGGAGCCCATCGTGGGCAGCACTGACTATGGCAAGGACGAGGACTCTGCCGAGGTAACATTGAGTTTGGGAAGCGCTGTGCCTGCCAGGGTAAAAGAGCAGGGCTTGGATTGAGAAGCAAGTTAGGAGAAGTGGTGATGTATGCACGGTGCAGCATCACAGTGATTCTTTTTTAATCCAGTTTTTACTTTTTATTGTGGAAATTCAGTCATACCTAAAGGAGAGAGATGACTACCTGTCATCCACCTTCAACTGTTAGCACTGGCCATTCTTGTTTCTTCTGTGGTCTCTGCCATATGCATGCTTACATGCCTGCCCCCATACCCGCATGCGTATGCCCATGTATAACTATACATATGCACATACTTACAAAAACATACCAGCGTACAGTCACATATATACATACGTGCAATTGTTTTTTTGCTGGTCACCTGTTTTTTGATTAAAATTCTTAAATTTTGTTCATAAAGGTCTAGGTATAGGTCCCTGTACCTACTTCTTTTCTTGCCTATCTTCACAAAAACCAGAATGAGTTGAATATTGATATGAACTATATATCATTCTCCCAAAAAATGGGAGACCTGGCAGACGTTGAAGACGGTGTCAGTGGGAAATGGTGAAGCACCGGGGCTGGAGGTGCAAGGGGCCGCAGGCGGAGCTAGCTACAGCTTAGTGGAAATGTCTTATTTCTTAAGAATGGTGGAGGAATCACCAATATGTGATGTACTTTATGTCTTTTTGTATATTTCAAGTATTAACACAATTAAATACATAAAAGCAGGGTGAAAAGATAATACTATAAGTGACAATATTTCTCCCAAATTAAATGTTTATTTTTAAAAATGAAAGTACAAGTGCCAGAGGTGATCACATCATCATGTAACTATAAAGGATTTTTGAGTGAGGGCGACAGTTGGCAAGGCAGCTGGGGACAGGAGGCTTGGGCTCTGTGTGTGGGTGCTCCACGTGTGGTTTTGGTTTCAGGCTCTGCTGAAGAAACACGAAGCTTTGATGTCGGATCTCAGTGCCTATGGCAGCAGCATCCAGGCTTTGCGAGAGCAAGCACAGTCATGCCGGGTAAACTTGGCTTTAGTTTTGAGCAGTTATGGGTTGGGGGGAGTATTGGGGGCAAGGAAATTTGAGGGGACCCAGATATGAGCAGCAAGTGTTATGATCATGGGTAACATTCTTGTGACTTTATTGTTAACTCTTGTGACACTAAGTTTTACAGAGAGCTTAAAATGAGATTTTTAAAAGATATCAAAGAGCTAAAGTCCTTGGATCAGGTTTTATTTATAGCTTCAGTGAAGAACTGTCATAAATGTGTATTTGTTAATTTTGGTACAGCTGTTGATGTTGTGTGCTTAGACGACACGCTGTGGACATCCTTTAACTGTGCAGCCTTTCCTTTGGGTTTTAGCAACAAGTGGCCCCAATGGATGATGAGACGGGGAAGGAGCTGGTCTTGGCTCTCTATGACTACCAGGAGAAGAGTCCTCGAGAGGTCACCATGAAAAAAGGCGATATTCTCACCTTACTCAATAGCACCAACAAGGCAAGGCATAGAGTGTAATTGTGTGTGTGTTTCACACCAGCAGTACCACATTTGCTTAGTTGGGTGTCTTTGGGGGATATGTCTCCCCAGTATAAAACTAGTTTAGAATTCACAGAGGTATTAGAGTTTCCTCATCAATCCCCCACTTAATGTACATTTATCCAGTACTACATGTGATCAAGAAGGTCACAAGTCTAGTGTAGAGAGTCAAGGATAGCTTTTTTCATGATCAGGTATCTCTAGATAGAATTCTTCACCTGTTGAACCAAAGTCTGCTTCTCTGTAAACTTGTACCTGTTGGTTCCTGCTCTAGATTATACAGTTCCATCTCAGCCCAGCAGATAATTGAAGACAACTATGACCTCACCCCGCCAGCTTTGTCTTCTCTAAGCTGAATAGTATATAAATCTGAACTCATTAGCCTTTCTTCCTTGGCACTTTCTGGTTTGATGGTGGCCTTGAAGTGAGACTCATGATCTATCACAGATTATCTGACCGATCCTGAAAAGGAGCCTCCCTCCCATTTCAGTTAAGGCTAGAGAAACATTCTCAACCATTGTTAAGAGCTTCCTTGCTACTTGTATGCTTAATCTTTAAAATAAACAAATAAATAAGAGCCTCCTTAGCCCCACACCTCATTTACCCTTGTCATGAGAATTTGAAGAATCCTGTGATTCATATCCTTCCTCTGTTGATTTCAGAGCTGTGTTGTCCAGTAGCACTTTCTGTGATGGTAGAAATTTTATATGTCTGCGCTGCCTCCGAGGTAACTGCTAGCCATGTGTGATAGTAAACACTTGAAGCTGAGTTTTTGAATTGAATTTAATTCCAACCTATTGGAAATTCAGTGGGCCCATGTGGCAAGTGGCAGCAGTGTTGGATGGCACAGCCCTGGAGTGTCTGAGCAGAAAGAAGTCTGGACTTCATTGTGGGTGGCATTGCCATTGCATCTGGGACCCTCTCCAGGCAGGGTCAGGAAGGGACTAAATTTTCAGGCATTGTTCGAAGTGACTTTGATACTGTCATGGGCCTCTTAAATGATCAGAGCTCTCTTTTGTGCATACATGCACACACACAGGCCTTCTTGGATTCTCCCTCTCTCAGAGAAGGAATTTGCTTTCAGTTCTCCCTTTTTTCCCTTAGGACTGGTGGAAAGTGGAAGTGAATGATCGTCAGGGTTTTGTGCCAGCTGCGTATGTGAAGAAATTGGACCCCGCCCAGTCAGCCTCCCGGGAGAACCTGCTAGAGGAGCAAGGGAGCATAGCACTGCGGCAGGAGCAGATTGACAATCAGTAAGGACCATGCTCTCGGCTGCCAAGGGTGGTGGGTGGGTGGGGTGCGTGGGGTGCTCACCCTGCATCCCACGTGGGCCCAGCCTCAGGTGTGTCCCGAGGCTTCTGGGCCCACCTGCACTCCTCCTGCTTCCCCGGGTCACTTTTAGCCTGTAGACCCTTGTTTGAGCCTCAGATCCTTAACTGATATCTTAATTTCCTTTGTTTTATTTTTTCTACCAGTGTTCATGAGTTTCTTTAACTAAAAAGAATTTTTATAATCATTGCCATCTTAACCTTTGCCTTCGATTTGGTTTGAGATGCTTTCTGAAATTAGATTTTCAGATGTTCCACTCCCCTACAGCTATACCTACCCCTTTGGAAGGCGGCCTAGCTTCTCTTTCTACCATGGCTTTGTGTTCTGAGAATGGGCTTTATTTTTTTTATCAAATGGCTATGTCCTCTTTCATATAGCTAGGCCACCGTTTTGACCTGCGTCCCTCCATTAGGGCATTTCTTTCTATGTTAATGAAATCAACAGCTTTGGACACTTGGGAAATATCCATTAAATACATTTCCCACTAGAGTTTAGATAGAGTAATGGAATTTTTCTGACTCCAGTGATCGTCAAAAAGCCCAAAGTTATTTGTGCGTTTATAGACTCCGTTACTGTTGACACGATCATGAGAGGTTTTGGTTTGTGTTCTTACCAGTGGCCTAAGGCATAAATATGAGAGTAAAAAAGTAGATATGTGGCTAAATTGCTTATTAGCACTCAGTAAAATTTCTCTCTAAGGGCAGTCCAGTGGTTCCCCGGCCTTGCTCTGTGAAGTTACCAGTCTTTCCAGTACAGAAAAATGTGCCTTAAGTATGGTAGACTTGTCAGGAAAATGAAGTGAACTAACCCTCTAATTTAAGTTTCCTGCTGTTTCTTTACTGTGGTTTCATTCATAGCCTTGACTGCTTCTGAGAGCTTGTGAATGACCCCTCAGCCTCCCCCACTTTACACATCCACCATCCTGGCACCAGTCGGAGCTGCCGCTTCTCATCCCTGTGGATTAATCCCACTAATCTGTGCATGCTTTTGCTGTGCCCCCTCTGTGCAGGACACGCATAACTAAGGAGGCCGGCAGTGTATCTCTGCGTATGAAACAGGTGGAAGAACTGTGAGTAGGCTGAGAGCCTTGCTGAGCACCCTGCGTCCACTGCTACCCCCGTCCATTCTCCCTCTGCCGCTTCTCTCCACGGCGCTCGTTCATCCAGAAAAATGAGGTGGTGGGAGGAACTGCGTGTCTGCGCGGCAGCTTTCGTGCACAGGGAAGCGGGGTCGGGGCAGCCGTGTCAGCTGGTGACTGCTTACCTTGTCGGTTGCTTCCGTGTGCAGCTGTGTGTTCAGAGTGCTGTCGGGTTCCCTCCTATTGGTTTTTGTAGTGGACCAGCCACTGTCAGCGGCAAACCCGAAGGCCGTTCTATAGTTTTCCTTAGTAGGAAGGCAGTTAAATCCCTCTGTTTAAAGTGCTCTGATTCTTGGTAACTTGTTGCTTTTTTATTTCAGTTTGGAAAGCTTATGTGGTGATTCTAGAGTTTTAAAAAATTTTTTAACTTTTTTTTTAGTTAAGTTTGTCATTTTCATGTCTCCAAAGATAGTAGGAGTTCAGCCTTTTGTATTTTCATTCCCCAGAGATAGAATATTCTTTGATTTTTCTTAAGATAAATCTTATATATAACAAAATGGTACAGATAACTCTATATTCTGCCTGATTTTCCTTCTGAAGTTGCCAAAACTTTCTGAGAAAAAATACATCATTTTAGAAATGTCCTCCTGATCCAGAGATACAAACATCGTGTATCAGGCTATTTTAAAGCTTGGTGTGCTTTCCCCCACCTCACTCCCCACCGGGGGCTACTCAGAAAATCATGAAAGATGAGGAAAAAAACCCTCCGTATGCATCACACCCACCAAGTTCATCTCATCTCGGCTGCAGTCGCATGAACCTATGTTTCTGTGCTAAATATGTGGTTTCACTCATTTGTGATTGTGACGTTGTAAGTTCAGAATTAGCCTTGGGATGGGCGTGCTTGGCTGTTCTGGCCACCTAGTTGTGAAGAAGACAGTGCACACTTATCCCTGAGGCTGTGCAGTGGGCGCCTGGGATCTTTGTCTTCATATGCGTGCTGAGACTTTGTCACCAGGGCATCATCGTTACAACCTCCTAGCCTTGGAGCCACATCATGGAGACGTCTGGTGGTTTGCCCATATGTTAGCATCTGCAGGACGCTAACTGTTTTCCTTATCCCTTGTCACCTCTCCAATTACATCAGATACCATTCTCTGCTGGAACTGGGTGAAAAGCGGAAAGGCATGTTGGAGAAGAGTTGCAAGAAATTTATGTTGTTCCGTGAAGCGAACGAACTACAGCAGTGGATCAACGAGAAGGAAGCTGCTCTGACAAGTGAGGAGGTCGGCGCAGACTTGGAGCAGGTTGAGGTGCTACAGAAGAAGTTTGATGACTTCCAGAAGGTATGGGTAGTTGTGTAGGTGAGCTGAAAATTGCTGAAAGATTTGATTCTCTTGGTTTTTGACTTCAGACTAGTGGAATGAAAATTACATAGATTATAGTCCATTATCTGTGTAGCTATTTTTAAATTACTTTTGATTGATACTTTTCTTGGACCGGGTTAGTTTTAAGGAAAGACATGCTCTTTTCTCTACATGTTGTTTTAAGAACTTTTCTAAATCTAAAATTAAAAACGTATAAAAATTTTTTTTGGATTGGGGTAAAATTCACGTAACAAAGTGAACGATTTTAAAGTGTACATACCAGTGTAATTTAGCATATTCTCATTGTTGTGCAACCATCACCTCTGTCTAGTTCCAAACGTCACCTTGAGAAGACCACATACCCATTAAGGAGTCATTCATTTGCCATTCGCCCCAACCCAGCAGTCCCTGGCAACCACTGATCTGTTCTTTGCTTCTGGGTTTGCCTATTCTGGATAATTCATGTAAAGGGAATCACATATTACGTGACTTTTTTTTTTTTTTTCCTCCCCTAAGACGAGGTCTTGCTCTGTTTCCCGGGCTAGAGTGCAGTGGCATCATCACAGCTCATTGCAATCTCAAACTCCTGGGTTCAAGTGTTCCTCTTGCTTCAGCCTCCTGAGGAGCTGGGACAACAGGCATGCCACCATGCCAAGCTAATTTTTTAATTTTTTGTAGAGATGGGGTCTCACTATATTGCCTAGGCTAGTCTTGAACTCTCGACCTCCAGCGATCCTCCTGCCTCGGCCTCCCAAAGTGCTGAGATTACAGGCATGTGCCACTGCACCCAGCCTTATGTAACTTTTTATGACTGGCTTCTTTCATTTAGTATAATATTTTCAAGATTCGTCCTTCTTGTAGCATGTATCAGTACTCCATTCTTTTTTATTGCTGAATAATAGTCTATTGTATTGATATGCCACATATTATTTATTCATTCTTCAGTTTAAAAGTATTCTTATAACCAATTAAGATGGAGGGAGCTAATTTCTCCTATTGAGGCTACATTAAATTTTCATCACTGTTTCTTTCTTTTTTTTTTTTTTTTTTTTTTTAAGAGAAAGGGTCTTGTTCTGTCACACCGGCTGGCATACAAATGGAACAATCATAGCTCATTTCAACCTTGAACTCCTGGGCTCACGTGATCCTCTTGCTGCAGCTTCCCAAGTTGCTGGTACTACTGGCACATGCCACCATGCCCACCCAGCCAATTTTTTATTTTTATTTTTTCAAAGACAGGGTCTTGCTATGTTGTCTAGCCTGATCCCAAACTCCTGGGCTCCAGCAATCCTCCCATCTCAGCCTTTTGAATAGTGGGGACTATAGATGTATGCCACCACAACCAGCGGATTTTTTAAATTTTTGCAGAGACAGAGTCTCACTGTGTTGCCCAGGTTGGTCTCAAACTCCTCACCTCAAGCTATTCTCCCACCTCAGCGTCCCAAAGTGCTAGGATTACAGGTGCAAAATACTATGCCCGGCTTCATCACATTTTTAAAACATTGTTTCCTCTCCCCCAAAAGAAGTTTCGTGATGTTGAACAGATCTTTATAGGTTCAAGCCATAGTTCATGACTATCTATTTTCATCCTCTCCTTTGACTTGCTATTGTGGGTTTTAGTTATTATAGCTTTTACTTTAAAGGATCTGAAAGCCAATGAGTCACGCTTGAAGGACATTAACAAGGTGGCTGAAGACCTGGAGTCGGAAGGTCTAATGGCAGAGGAAGTACAGGCTGTGCAACAGCAGGTGAGCGTCTTCTTGGAGCAAGACTTTGTTGCCATGAGGAAGCAGCTCGGTTCCTTCCTATGTCCATCATAGCCCAACAAGCAGCTCTTCAATGTATACAACTGTGGCTTGGTAGTAGGACAGGTCCTTGTACCAGTTTCCCTCACCTTCACACAGTGGAGGGCCCTTTGCTTCTCCGTAAGCCCATTAAAAGTTGTGAAAGTTGTCTTATGCTTGTATAGCCTTTAACTAATGGTAATTTAATGGGTTCCTTAAATAAACAAAAAGCTTTACGTATAAATACTTGACTCTAAGAAGTTCTGCTGGACAGTTGGGTTAACATTTCACTTTATCTTTTTGTAATTTTCTCCTGGTCTCCGGGTTTGACAGTAAGGAGTTCTGCTGAGAGATATGCATTTCCTCTAATAATAAAACTGATTTCTCTCTCTCCTTGCAGGAGGTGTATGGCATGATGCCCAGGGTAAGTCCAGGTGCTCTTTGTGCAACTTGAACTTGAGAAGGATTTAGATCGTGGGAAGAATATAAAGTTAAGTGCTTCTTCATGAGGATTTCTGTTCCTGAACCTCAGAGATGTCTTTTGTGTATAAAAATCTGTGGAAAGGCCGGGCGCGGTGGCTCACGCCTGTAATCCTAGCACCCTGGGAGGCCGAGGCGGGTGGATCACTCGAGGTCAAGAGTTCGAGACCAGCCTGAGCAAGAGTGAGACCCCGTCTCTACTAAAAATAGAAAGAAATTATCTGGCCAACTAAAATATATATAGGAAAAATTAGCCAGGCATAGTGGTGCGTGCCTGTAGTCCCAGCTACTCGGGAGACTGAGGCAGGAGGATTGCTTAAGCCCAGGAGTTTGAGGTTGCTGTGAGCTAGGCTGACGCCACGGCACTCACTCTAGCCAGGGCAACAAAGTGACACTGTCTCAAAAAAAAAAAAAAATTTTTTGTGGAAAATACCACAAATTGATTTCTATTTGCCGTTCTCCAAAAGACCGAAAAAGTTGGGGGAATTGTTTTTTAAGAGGTAAGGTTTTGCTATGTTGCCCAGGCTGCTTTCAAAGTCCAGGGCTCAAGTGACCCTCCCAAGTAGTTGAGACTATTTAACGGGTATCCACTACCAAGCCCAGTTCTTAAAAAGTTTTTTATCTCTTCTGTTTTCTAAAATTTTTTAAATGGCTATCGTTTAGGTTTATTACCTCTTTCATAAAATCCTATGAATATGACATAAATGAAAGTTGATAGTTTTCTTAGGAAATTTCCTCATTCTCTCCATTTGTTCTACTGTATAAAAAATTGGAATTTTTCTCTCCTCTTTGTTTGCTTAATTTTTCTCAACCATCTTTGCAGTTTGTTTTTAGGCAATAATAAGCTCTAAATTACAGAGGGGAGATGCTATTTTGGTTAATTTATTTGTGAACTTCCCCTGGGGAAATACTAGCATCATTAAAAGGAAAGATCAGGTGCTTTGATTTTGTGCTCAGTTGCATGACTGCCTAAACTCCTCCTCCTTTGAATAGGATGAAACTGATTCCAAGACAGCCTCCCCGTGGAAGGTAAGAACTCCTTTGCTAATTATTATTTCCAAGGGTTTTACAGGAGCATAAAGTATTTTGTGCCCTTTTCTGGTGTGCCGTTCTCTGAGTATTCAGCTTACCTTGAGCCTTTGGTCATTTCTGGACTTGATGGGACTGGTTTCTTTCAGACCTTGACATTATTAATATATTCTTTGAATCTGTTATTCCTTAAAATGTGATGTTTAATATGCAAAAGCAAGATGTTCACGTTCAAATGCTTGGCACAGTTAGGTCAAGATTACTGCCCACGTCAGTGCCGGGTTATGCCTCCCTGGGGGCACTGCACCAGCAGGTGGGGGCCCACCAGTAAGACTGCAGTCCAGGGCAAAGGACGTGAGCACAGAACGCCCGAGAATGGAAAGGAGAGTAGACCTTCCATTCCCAGCCTAAGAAAGGCTCCAGAGAAGATACCAAATTTAGAGGCGAGATGCAAAGCAACAAGAGACGGTTACCAGCTGCAGGAGGCATTATGCCAGACAAATCCAGAACGGGCATAACTCTGACCAGGAGTACAGGGGAGAAGGTTTCTCATGTGCCGTATTTGTACTTGCGACTATGGCACTGGTTGTCTGTCTTAACTCTAGCATCCTCCCTCCTGATCTAGCTCTTCAGGAACATGTCATTATAGGCAAGTTAGAGAGCAGATTTCTACTTTATAAAAGTTCATCTTCCAGAAATGGAAAGCATCAAAATCTGAAACAAAAAGCCGCCTATCAACACCCCTCCTATGCCTCCTTTTGCACCCACCCAGTCAGTCATCTTGTCTGACCTGTCCTGAGGACCTAGGCTGATGGCGGCTGTGTCTTTCCGCCTCCTTCCCCTGCCGGCTCTGACTGTTCTCTTCATTAAATAGGCTCCAAATTGCAGGGGGGTGGTAGGGGTACATTTTTCCTTTGATTCAACTTTCCTTTTCTCAATCTTAATTTTTCTAATATAGCAAACTTTCATTATTGATGGTATGAATTGGGCAACAACCTTACTTATCTGACCCTTCAGCAGAGTGTTTCTGATAACATCAGTATTCTTTCAGAAATGTATTTTAGATATCTTTGTAAACACTAATACCGTCCTATTTCTGGAAAGGACTGGAGGCAGCAGGTCTACCTTCTGACCCCTGTGCACACCCACATTGGTTGGAAGTGTCACCTGGGGACTCCCCAGAACATCTGATGAGCTGAACTTCAAGTCGGGGCTGAGCCCTCCTTCCCTTCATGTGCTTGAAGGATCATAATGTGGTCTATGAGCAGTTTCTTTCAGCTGGGGCTATAAGATCCCAAGGGATTTTAGATTTTTAGAAGTAACTACATTGTTGAGAAGAAAACTAATTCACCAGTTTATTTTGCCTCTGGTAAAGCTGTTGCCCTTCGTTCAAAGGGACACTATTAAAAAACACTAGCAGCCCAATAACCTAATTTGAAATGAAAATGATTATTAGTGCACTTGATGATTTAAATAAACAGTCTCAGCTGCCAGCATTTGTTAAATTTAATATTGTTTCTGGGGTGTTGTGTAGTATGGATAAGAAAAAGACACTAATCATTAGTCTTTGAGCTGTGTTTTCCTATCCAACCAGCTGTTATAATTACAGTTTTCATCCCTGTTTTTTCACTCTTCATCAGGTGAAATTAATCATTGAGCTGATTCTGAATGTGGACTTTGGGTTTTTTCCATAACTTTCTAGTGGTTCATAGTCGTATTAATGCCTCTGCTCAGAATGTTGACAGTAGTAGCCCTGTAAGGTACTGTGGTTGACCATCGGGCCCCTTCAGCGGCACTGGCAGCTCAGGTGTCTGTCTCTTTCCTCCCTGCACAGTCTGCTCGTCTGATGGTGCACACTGTGGCCACCTTTAACTCCATCAAGGTAAGAAGCAGCGATGAGCTCCCCTGGTTTTTCCTGGTTTCCTTCAGTCTTTTCCTTCCCTGTCCACAGTGGAGCTCTTGTCCTAGTCAGTCAGGTGAGCTGTGACATGTCTCACTGTCCTGGGTTCAGGAGTGTCACAGGGTGGCTTTGGCTGGCTTTCCTGGTCAGGAGCTCGCCAGTTCTCAGCATCGGCATCAGAGCAAGCCTTGCTGCGCCTTTCTCGCAGGTGGGAGCTGTAAGGAGCTTGTTCTCAGGACGGCAGTGGCCGGCGTCCTTGCTGCCTCCAGTACAGGGTCCTGCAGCGCCGGCTCTTCCCGGCCTGCTGTGGCTTGCAGGCAGGGCGGGCATGTGTCTGGAGGCAGTCGGCTCCTTGGGATTTATCCACTCAGCGATTACTTACGAAGTAATTGCCACGTGCCAGGCACCAGGCTAGGAGTCAAGAGTGAGGACAAGTTAGCTGCATCTCCTGCTGCTTCAAAGGTGATTCCAGGTCAGATGTCCCTAGGGTGTTGGAGCCATCAAATGTGGCTAGTGTTGGCTTGGTTCTGACTTTCTAGAATGTTGCTGTTATTGTATATTAATTTATTCAACTGGGAAGGTTGGAAACAGGAATTTATATGTGGCTTAGCCTTTACCTTAAGCCACTTTTCAACGTCTGGTTGTGGGCACAACAGAAGAGGGGTCGCGGCAGAGCTGATGCTTTGTGTCTTCCTGCAGGAGCTGAATGAGCGATGGCGGTCCCTGCAGCAGCTGGCTGAGGAACGGAGCCAGCTCTTGGGCAGCGCTCATGAAGTGCAGAGGTTCCACAGGTGAGGGGGCAGCCCTGGCTAGGGGAGGGAAACGGGTGACTGACTGGTTTACACTGACAGCCCCAGACTTGTTGACTGAGATCTCAGAGGAAATGCCGGATCTTATCTGTGCTCTGGCACCTAGGACCGTTCCTGACACAGGGCAGATGCTCAGTAAATACTGCTGCGTGAATGCATGCGTATTCTTTTGCTTTTTTTAGAAGACTTGGTCTTAGCCACTGACAGATACACTAAACGTCAGCTAAATTGTTCCTGTGTCCTATAACCAAGGCAACTGTTCTCAGTATTTATTAACCTGAATGTGTGTTTCACCTACAGAGATGCTGATGAAACCAAAGAATGGATTGAAGAGAAGAATCAGGCTCTAAACACCGACAATTATGGGCACGATCTGGCCAGCGTCCAGGCCCTGCAGCGCAAGCATGAGGGCTTCGAGAGGGACCTTGCGGCTCTCGGTGACAAGGTGAAAGGATGTGAAGTCATCTTCAGATGTTTCTCCCCCAGGCAGAGCACAGGCCTCTGTTCTGCAGAGCAGCACCCCTTTATCGTGTGCTTTCTCACCGCTTTCTTCCCGTAGGTAAATTCCCTTGGAGAAACAGCGGAGCGCCTGATCCAGTCCCATCCTGAGTCAGCAGAGGACCTACAGGAAAAATGCACGGAGTTAAACCAGGCCTGGAACAGCCTGGGGAAGCGCGCAGACCAGCGCAAGGCCAAGCTGGGCGACTCCCACGACCTGCAGCGCTTCCTCAGTGATTTCCGGTACAAAGCAGTGTTCACTAGCTCTAGAGCATAGAACCTTCCTTGTAGTGGTCATTTTCATTGTGAAATAATATGTGCTCAATGTAAAATTCTGAAACTCCCAAATGTGGAAAAGTCAGAGAAAAATCTCCACTTCCCTGTCCAGGTGTGTGCACACGCACATCTCCTATGCCCTCCCCAGCCGCGCGGCATAACTTTTTTTGCTTAGACATATTTTTTACTTACTGTAGAGTACAATTTAGTGTGTTCCACTAACTTTTTTGATTTAGAAGAGTTTCAAGACCACAGAGAAGTTGAAAGAATACCATGATCATCCGTGATGCCTTCATCTGTAGTCATCACTTAACTGTTATGACATTTGCTTTATCGCTAAACACATACTTTTGTTTTTCTGAGCCACATGAACGTAGGTTGCAGATACTTGATAATTGCCTCTGAACACTTCAACATATATCTCCCAAGAACAGGGATGTTCTACATAATTCCATTTCCATTATCACACCCAATAAATCTAACACTAAGACAATAATATTTAAGTTCATTCTCTGTTTTTTCCATTTGTGTATTTTATAACTAGTGCTTTTTTTTTTTTTGATCCAGGGCCCAGCCCATGATTATTGTTGAATTAGTCTCCTTTAATCTGGAACAGTATTCCTCTGCCTTTCTCTCTCTCTTTTTTTTTTTCTTTTGGTCTTTCATGGTATTGATATTTTTGAAGAGTCCAGGCAGTTGTTTTGTAGAATGTCCCACAATCTGGTACCTCAGTCTTTGTAGTGGCTTTGTAGCAATCCACTGAATGGGTGATTTATGACTTGTTTAATACTACCTCTTTATGACAGACATTTCTTTTGTTGTTTTTTGTTTGTTTGTTCTTTAACAGTGTTGTAGCTAGGCATGGTGGCTCACACCACCTATAATCCCAGCACTTTGGGAGACTGAGATGGGAGAAACACTTGAGGCAAGGAGTTTGAGATCAGCCTGAGCAAGAGCAAGACCTTGTCTTTACAAAAAAATAGAAAAATTAGCTGGGTGTGGTGCTGTGCGCCTGTAGTCCCAGCTACTTAGGAGGCTGAGACAAAAGGGTCACTTGAGCCCAGGAATTTGAGGTTGCAGTGAGCTGTAATTGTGCCACTGTACTGCAGCCTGGGTGACAAAATGAGACCCATCTCTAACAAACAAATGAACAATATTCTTACACACGCGCGCACACACTTGTGTGAGGTCCGTCATCTTGGGCATTGCATTTCTTCTGCTGAGATGGGAGGAAACAGGTCATGTTCCTCCCCTTCACAGGCCTCTGGGAGGAGGTCCCAGCAGTTGGGTTTTCTTGTTTGTTTTGGAGGTGAAGATCACACAGCATATAGCTATTTTAAGTTCAGTGTGCAGTTCTGTGGCATTTAATGTGTTCACATTGTCATGCAGCCACCACCTCTCTCATTGTGAACTTTTTCTTCACCCTAGAGTAACATCCCATATCCCTTAACTAATCGCTCCCCTTTCCCCATCCCCCAGGAACACTCATCTGCTATCTGTCTATGGATTTGCCGCTTCTGGATGTATCATATGAAAGGAACCCGTATGATACGTGACCTTACACACTCGGTTTTGTACCCTTGTACATCTGTGAGAAGCTGGATTAAGTGTATGCATAGGTCTAGGGCCAAGGCTTAATCCTAAAGAAAGACTTTTTCATTGGAAGCTGTAAAAAACTTAACTATAGCTCGTAGCTCGTGCCTCTGTTAGAACCTATTATTCTGCAAGGTGAAATGATTGATTTTTGTTCTGAGGATTTCTGGTTGTTTTTTTTTTTTTTTTTAATCTCAACAAGAAGCACAAGAGGCTTTAAAACACTTTGCCTGGAGACCTAGCCCCATTCAATAGATTAACCCAAAATAACCTTCTGAGGTGAGAGTTATGTAGTTCTCTGTTTTCCTCGGCACAAAGCTGCTTAGCAGATAATGTAAAGCTGTTCCTTTGTGGCTCTGGTTTCCAGCGACCTCATGTCTTGGATCAATGGAATACGGGGGTTGGTGTCCTCAGATGAGCTAGCCAAGGATGTCACCGGAGCTGAAGCATTGCTGGAGCGACACCAGGTGGGTAGACCTGCCTGCTGTGTAGCAGAAACATGGGGGCTCTGCTGGGCCCCAGAGGCCTCGCCCCCACCCTTTGTGGTGACTGACGTTAGAGTGGGCATCTACTGCCAGTTACTCAATCCTTTCCCTCCCCTTGGCAGGAACACCGGACAGAAATCGATGCCAGGGCTGGCACTTTCCAGGCATTTGAGCAGTTTGGGCAGCAGCTGTTGGCTCATGGGCACTATGCCAGCCCAGAGATCAAGGAGAAACTCGATATTCTCGACCGGGAGCGTACAGACCTGGAAAAGGCCTGGGTTCAGCGCAGGATGATGCTGGATCAGTGCCTTGAATTGCAGGTACATGTGCTCTGGGTTTCTGACCAGGTGTTTCCCTGCTGAAGGCCTCGTCTTCTCACCTGCCTGTCCCCTTCTTTAGCTCTTTCATCGGGACTGTGAGCAAGCTGAGAACTGGATGGCTGCCCGGGAGGCCTTCCTGAATACAGAAGACAAAGGAGACTCGCTGGACAGTGTGGAGGCTCTGATCAAAAAACATGAAGACTTTGACAAAGCAATTAATGTCCAGGTGAGGTTTCTGTACTGTGAAGTCTGAATCTGAGTTTCTCTTAATTATTAGAATAAACAATAGTTATTGACTTGGTTATCTCAGCTAGAGAGCTTTGACAGCTTTCTGAAAATACCTGGAATTGACTATAAAAAATAACCAATATTGTCATTGTTATATCTCCAAGAAATACCTGTGTTGTCTAAGAAAAATGATATATACATAAATAATTTTATAAAAATACCTTAAATATAAATTTTGGTATTTTTGAGGTTTTAATAATGAGGATGCCACAGGAAAAAATATTTTATTGTGAAAGGGGGAGAAAACAAATTGCTGGGTAGGTAAGGGAATACCTGAACATAAACAAGAAAGATGTAAAACTCTGTGATTTATAAACTGTTTTGTTGAAAATCTGACAGCCTTTTCCTATTATTAAGCTTAATTTTTGTATGGCGTCTATTGGTATTCTAGCACCTGCCCCACCCCAGTGTGACCTGGAAGCTTCTTGAGTTAAACTCTACTCTAGTAATGATTGAAATCAAACTTTCTTTTGGCTTTTTACACGCTTGCTTCTAAAGTGTCGGTGTATTCTGTCACCAGCTAGTTCTCAGGCACCGAAAATAACCATCCTCTTCTCAAGACAAGCAGTCCAGGCAATGCCTGCTGCAGGCCCACCTTGACCTCATGCTTTGTTGACAGGAAGAGAAGATTGCCGCTCTGCAGTCCTTTGCCGACCAGCTCATCGCTGCTGGCCATTATGCCAAAGGAGACATTTCTAGCCGGCGCAATGAGGTCTTGGACAGGTGGGTGTCCTGTGGTGCTGACACACTCACCAGCCCTGAGAGGATGTGTCCCCTCAAATGAGGGCCCCGGCCTGCTCTGTCTTCCTACTTCCTCCACGGTAAGGTGTATTCACATTTGGCCTCATGGTTTCACTCTCTAAGGTGGCGACGTCTGAAAGCTCAGATGATTGAGAAAAGGTCAAAGCTAGGAGAATCTCAAACCCTCCAGCAGTTCAGCCGGGATGTGGATGAGATCGAGGCTTGGATCAGTGAAAAATTACAGACTGCAAGCGATGAGTCATACAAGGATCCCACCAACATCCAGGTGAGTTGAGCTGATGGCGCATTTGTCCTAACGTGGCCATGTGTGTTAGGGTAGAGTTTGTCAGTTAAGACATCTTTAAAAGGGGATGGACCTATAAAAAGTTTCCTGGTACCCATGGTGAAGCCAGTGAAAAATATTTAATAAGCAGAGCCTGTGGAAAAGTCCTGCTCAGTCGTCAGAGCCATTTAAAAGCTGCCTTCCTCATTTGTCTCCGTTGAAACTGCATTTGCTGCAATAAAAATCTATAGAATCCCCTTCTATTTACCGTCCCCAAATGCCAGGCTTCCCAGGGGAAGTATGATGACAAAATAAGTTTCTTTTTAATAGCTGATAAGCGTGCTCACATCAGTGTACTGAACTCTTGTTCTTTTAATCTATTTTTGTAGCTTTCCAAGCTGCTGGTAAGTTTTTTGTTTTTTTAACAGTTATAGTTAAATGAGCTCCGGTATTTGTGTTCCTCTGCATAGATTATTGTCATTGTGGTCACACACAGTCTGCCTGTGTCTTCCATCCGTCCTTTCCATTTCTAATCATCTATCACCCTCCATTCGAGTGTCCCTGTGGGATGTGGCTTTCTCTGTTGTAATTAGCCTGCAAGCCTTCATTCCCCCTCCCAGTGTATCACTTAGGCAAGTTCTGCACGATGTTTGATTTGGGGGCAGTAGTTGACTGCTTTCTTTCAAGGGGTGCTGTCTTTAAAAATGGAATGTCCAGCATTTTCTGTATCAGCATTGGCTGGGTCTTGCTATGGGCTCACGGTGGCCCAGGCCAGGGGAGTCTAGCCAGTGTGAGCGTCAGTGTACACCCGCTGGGCCTCCAGAGGTGCTGGTCACCGGAGAGGGACAGCCGGAGAACTGTAGAGAGGCAGATGAACTGCTTCCAGATCTAGAGGGAACCATGGGGTGGGAGGTTAAGATAAAAGCAGACATTACTCAACAGATTCTGAAAAGAGACTTCTCAGTTAACGTGTAGCTGAAAAGTTGATTAAGTGGGTGGAAGAAATGAACATGTAGAAGGGAAGAAATGAGATTCAAAGCAACGAGTGATCACAACAAGGAACAGAAGCACAGGGGAATTGGACTTGAGTCAGGATATATGGGTGTTTGAGACCCATTTTGTTCTTACCTTTGGGATCAGGTGGTTGGAGCACATAAGAAGGACTCTTGGTGCCAGTGCTAAAGTGCACCTGCCAGGGCGCCATCCTCTGACAATTGCTGCCTCTGAAATGAAACATTTGATGCAGAATCCTTCCCCAACTGTACTCCCTTTTTCTTTTAGTTTTTTCCCCAAGTAACACTTTCCCCTGAGACCCTGCGTTTCTCACCCAGCCAATTGTTTTTCCCAGAATTGTGGCACAGCTGCTATGTCCTTGCAATTGTCTCTTGTAGTGTTTCAGCACCTTCTGTTTCTTTATGAATTCTTAAAAATCATACGAGGTCCCATATCAGGAGCCTACCATTCATTTTTCTAGCCCTCTCTTTTCCTAGCAAAAATAAATTCCCACCTGCAGTGAAGCCTGGGTTTTGACAATATCGCAGTGTTTTGATTAATGACAGCTACCAAATGATAAACTAACAAAGCCAAGGTCTGTAGGAGCTGTAAGTTTTTCCTCTGTCAACAGGAGGATATGATTGTCCATCAAATATTATTTCACTGGTTATTACAGTTTGTATGGTTACCATATTTGCTTAATGGTGATTGCTGCCTTAGATGATAAGATA
Organism: Lemur catta; assembly: GCF_020740605.2. Taxonomy (NCBI): domain Eukaryota; kingdom Metazoa; phylum Chordata; class Mammalia; order Primates; family Lemuridae; genus Lemur; species Lemur catta. The sequence goes on along the minus strand of NC_059137.1, from coordinate 7,105,667 downwards.
TCCATGTGAATATTATTTGTTAGAGCTTTTGTCCAGTGAGTAGAAAGCCATGGATGGAAACTGACATATAAGTAGATTCAAAACTGAAGTTGGCCATTGCCATCTTATGCAAAATGTTAGAAAGTATATGATTCTAGGACTTCACTCTCAAATAGCTAGTAGAGCTACTTGAAGAATTGACTTTTAAGGCTGGGCATGGTAGCACATGCCTGTAGTCCCAGTTACTCAAGAGGCTGAGGTAGGAGGATCACTTGAGCCCAGGTAGAGGCCAACCTGGGAAACATGGTGAGACCTTCTTAAAAAAAAAAAAAAAAAAAAAGACTTTCAATTCACTGCTCCTGAGCTGAGCCAGTCCATTTCCTTTCCCCTCTGGTCCGAACCCCTGCTGAACTTCCCAACAGACTGAGTGAGCCCTAAAGTATTTCACAGAAATTCTGTGATTGCCTTCTATAAACGAACGTTGACACTTGCCCCAGTTCTTTGCGTTTACTGCCTTCTGAGAATCTCTTCTTCCTGAGAATGTGTAACAGGAGCTAGTTGTGAAAGGTGGTTTTTGGTGTTTCTAGAGCAAGCATCAGAAGCACCAGGCTTTCGAAGCGGAGCTACACGCCAATGCCGACCGGATCCGCGGGGTCATTGACATGGGCAACTCCCTCATTGAGCGCGGAGCTTGCGCCGGCAGCGAGGATGCTGTCAAGGTATGCCACCCCCCCCCCCTCCCTGATCCTGTCAACTTGAGAACTTGACATACGGTCTTAAGAAAAGTAAAATGCATTACAGATGGGGAACGCCAGCGAGAATGGCTCTCCTCTGAGTGTTTTCTACGCTCCTCTCTTAGCTGTTCTCAGTTAGGCTTTATGAGGGGATTCTTTGTATATGTCACCATGTTTCTGGCTACCTTCTCTTCCCCAGGCCCGCCTGGCTGCCTTAGCTGACCAGTGGCAGTTCCTGGTACAGAAGTCAGCTGAAAAGAGCCAGAAGCTAAAAGAAGCCAACAAGCAGCAGAACTTCAACACTGGCATCAAGGACTTTGACTTCTGGCTCTCTGAGGTAATGCTAAGTGATTTTCCCTTCCCACCAGCAGGGTTTGTAGTCATTCGGGATAATAGGCCAGTCAGCAAGCCCAAAGCTATGAAAAGGCTGGGCTCACCAGATAACCCATTTAACAGAAATCTTCAGTATCACATATTTGTCGAGTGTTGTAAGGGATTTATAAACAAAGGGAATGGACGTTTAAAGAAGAGAGCTGATTGTGGGTGGGACGTGGACCACAGATCACACATCTCCAAAGAGAATGCAAGTCAGCGGAGGTGTTGGGGTGAGTGTGGCAGACAGCTCTAACAAGCCTGTGCCAAGATGGAGACCCAAATATCAGTGAGTCAGGAGACCGGGCTAGCATGCATTCGCCACACAGAAAATTTGGAAAATACAGAGAATATAGAGAAATGCAAATTTTTAGAAACCACCACTCTTGACATTTTAGAGTATTTCTTTCCAGTCTGTACATAGTTCCATGAGCCCTTGTATAGATGTATTTTTATATGTAGTTGAACTCACAATGTAACTTTTCATTAGTGTGTATTAAGAGTGTTAAGTCACTAAAAATCTTTCCTAAACGTTGGAATAATGCGTAAGTCTGCCGTACAGCTGTGTCATAATTCAGCCATTCCCGTATCTTTGGGCATTCAGGTGTTCCCAGCTTTCTGGGATATCAGTTTTGATGCAGTGAACATCTTTGTGTATTAATTTTTGCCCACATTGCTGCTTCTCTCCAAAGGGGAGTTTCTTGAAGTGGGATTGCTGTGCATTTCGCCACTGAGGCTTGGGGACCTCTGCCTTTAGCTGCACTATTTGAATGAGTAGGCTCTTGAGGCTGCATGTGACTGACAGGGCAGCGTCTCAGGAATAACAGTAACACCTTGTGATGGAGAAGTATTCACCTGTCCAACAAGGACCTGCAGTAGCCACTAGGTATCCTGGATTTTCCAGAATGTTAAGTTTGCACCATACCGTAGCCTTTCCCTTTTGTATTTTCAATGCCAGGTTGAGGCCCTGCTGGCATCTGAAGATTACGGGAAAGACCTGGCTTCTGTGAACAATTTGCTGAAAAAGCATCAACTATTGGAGGCGGATATATCTGCCCATGAGGTAAGCAGAGGGGGGCAGGCCAGGCTGAAGATGTCTGGGACTCGGTGTGTGTGACTCCGAAGGAGAACTAGGACATTTGAGGAAGGAGAGTGATTCCCATCCCTGAAACGCTGTGGCCTTTGGGCCATTATGCTCCTTACAATTACTGAGGGGCCCCTAAGTGATTTTGTTTATGCAGATTTTATCTATCAGTACTGACCATTATTAAAAATTAAATAAATTTTATATTTTTTAAGGTTTGTGGGGGTTTTTTTTGTTTTGTTCTGTTTTTTTGAGACAGAGTCTTACTCTGTTGCCCAGGCTAGAGTGCCGTGGCATCAGCCTAGCTCACAGCAACTTCAAACTCCTGGACTCAAGTGATTCTCCCACCACCATGCCCCACTAATTTTTTCTATTTTTGGTAGAGATGGGGGTCTTGCTCTTGCTTAGGCTGGTCTCAAAGTCCTGGCCTCAAGCGACCCTCCTGCTTCAGCCTCCCAGAGTACTAGGATTACAGGAATGAGCCACTGAGGAATATTTTTATTCAGGTAATTGTGAATACTCTTATTTGAGACTACACCAAAGTGGTAGTTTCTTAATGGTTAGTTGCAAAGTGGACTCTGAAACCCTATCACTCAATTTTTTATACCAGTCCTGGCACGGTGGTTCAGGCCTGTAATCCCAGCACTACAGGAGGCCAAGGTGGGAGATCACTTGAGCCCGGCTTGGGCAACAAAGTAAGACCCCGTCTCTACAAAAAAATGTAAAAATGTTAGCCAGGTGTGGTGGTGCATACCCATAGTCCTAACTACTCAGCAGGCTGAGATGGGAGGATTCCTTGAGCCCAGGAGTTGGAGGTGCAGTGAGCGATGATCACACCACTGCACTCCAGCCTGGATGACAGAGCAAGACTCATCTCTTTAAAAAAAAAAATTACACTGAATTATATTAAAATCCATTGGTCCATTTTAGACTTTAAATGGATCTTTTACCCATGCATGATTTTGTAACATTGTACGTGGCTCACTTGGTAAATACTGAGTTATGCACATTGCTTCTAAATGTTGACATATTTCATTATATGATATCAAAACATCACATTCATTAATATCACCACCAATGTCATCAGAAAAATCTGTACATATTGTGAAGATGTCAGGCTCACAATAGTGGATAAAAATTTTCCGGAACTCCAATTTTCTCCTGAAAGTTCAAATTTTATCATTAGCAACAAACTCAGTTTTCTTTGAAATGACAGGCTTACTTTATTCATTTTCAACGCAGTATCTGTCAGATACCCAGGTCTGAATGACCATAGTTTGTTACTTGTTCTTCCAAGTAAAAAAGAATGGGTATTTAATAAAGTTAACTTTTGCTGCTTTTTTAAGGACGTTCTTAAGTGAAACAGCATTTTTTACTGTGAGTGGGTGGCAGTGAGGAATCCATTTCTGCGGGTACAGTTTGCCGCTCTCTTGATTGGAGCTGAGACACCAGCATTTCCCCTCCTCCACCATTGCTTTTGCACCATCAGTGCAAATGTCCACACAGTGGAAAAGCCAAATCATGTCTTAGTGTTGTTATGAAAATTATTGGAGCTCATAGGACGCCAGTGGTCCACATACCACACTTTGAGAATATCAGCACTCCATACTCAGTAAGGAATTCCTGAGTTCTTACGGTCAAGCAGGTACTCATGGAAGGCCCAGGTTTCTAACCCCTCCCTTTCTGTCCTTTGCCACAGGATCGCCTGAAGGACCTGAACAGCCAGGCAGATAGCCTGATGACCAGCAGTGCCTTTGACACCTCCCAAGTAAAGGACAAGCGGGACACCATCAACGGGCGCTTCCAGAAGATCAAGAGCATGGCGGCCTCCCGGCGTGCCAAGCTGAACGAGTCCCATCGCCTGCACCAGTTCTTCCGGGACATGGATGACGAGGAGTCCTGGATCAAGTATATGAGCTGCGGCTTCGTGTTCTGGGACCTGTGTTAGGCCCCTTGCGTTTCTAATAGCAGGCGTGGGAACCATGGCCTGCTGGAGGGGCCGGAGGTTCCAGCCTGCAGGGAAGCACGGGCAGAAAGGTGCAGGCCAGAACCCCTGCTGGGCTGGGATCCCAGCTCCGCCACACACTCCCCTGGGGTGCCTCATGTCTTCTGCTGTCTGTGTGTGTGGTGACAATGATTGGTGATGTCTGCATGATGGTGGTGGTCCATGATGGTGACGCTAGACCTGTCTAGACCCTGCCCTTCAGATCCCTTGGAGAGTTAGTGAGTCTGTGTCTGATCTCCTGGGGAAGATCCCTTTTCTAAGGAAGGAGAGTTGGTTTTTTTTTTTTTTAAATCTCTCCCCAACCCCCAAAATGTCAGTCAACCTACTGTTTCTAATTGATGTTATGTGTACACAAACCACTTTTAAGGACAAAATCCTCTAATTCCTCGCTTCCTTAAAACCTTAAGAAAATGATTTATGTAAATATTTTTATATATTTCCAGATATATGATTGATATGTATATGTGCATATATGATTAAATAGAGCTCATGAGGGCAATACCAGTGGTACCCCAGTGTCCCCAGCCCTCTGCAGCATCTGGACACAGTAGGAGCTCACAGGTACACACATGGACAGAGGAGATTCTTAGACACTTTTCATTTCGGAAATAGAGGTTCTTGTTTTCCAGAAAACTGGCAAGGATTTTCCTGGAGGTTGGGTGTAAGGACATAATGGGGTGCATAGGTGACCTGACACCCCCACTTGAAAATGAGTCCGTGCAGAGACTGACTGTGCTGTCTCTGTCGTCCAGGGAGAAGAAGCTGCTGGTGAGCTCCGAAGACTATGGCCGAGACCTGACAGGTGTTCAGAACCTGAGGAAGAAGCACAAGCGGCTGGAGGCAGAGCTGGCGGCACACGAGCCAGCCATCCAGGTGGGGAGGGTGTGCTGGCCGGGAGGGCAGGGACTCTGAGTGGACCCCGTGAGCAGACAGATCCTTTGTGCTTATTGCACTGAGGTCTCTGCCGTGTTCATGACCTCTCGGCCCAAACCGGAAGTTCTAGACTTGATGTTGAGGCCCTTTCCTGGGAGCTCTGAGACAGGGGCAGCAGCAGAGCTGCGTGTGTTAATCGCCGTTCTTGCCCGTCAGGGCGTCCTGGACACGGGGAAGAAGCTGTCCGATGATAACACCATCGGGAAGGAGGAGATTCAGCAGCGCCTGGCACAGTTTGTGGAACACTGGAAAGAGCTGAAGCAGCTGGCAGCTGCTCGGTGAGTGGTCACACAGGAGCATGTCGTCTGCTCTTGGGGACCAGTGGAAGGCCAGCACCCGGAGGCGGGCTTGGAGCTGTGTGGAGCCACCGGGCCCTCCTGCCAGCTCCTGGGCCTTTGGGCATGCACGTGCCACAGTTGGCTTGCTCCAGGGCCACCTGCGACAGGCCATGCTAAGCTGGACCCAGTGTATGAGTCCAGAATCTCATGTCAGAGGAACACTCTACTTTGTGTTCCGAAGAAGCCTTGACTGACTGTTGACAACCCACTCCGTTTGTGACTATTTTAAAGCCTGTTTTAACTATCGGAATCAAAGGTGAAGGAGATTATGGCTGATTTTTTTTCCTGTCTCCTATAATTAGGGGTCAGCGGCTAGAAGAGTCCTTGGAGTATCAGCAGTTTGTAGCCAACGTAGAGGAGGAAGAAGCCTGGATCAATGAGAAAATGACCCTGGTGGCCAGTGAAGATTATGGAGACACTCTTGCCGCCATCCAGGTGAGAGAGTGACTGAAGGTACCACCTGCCTTCTGTTTTAGCAACTATTCATCATTTCCAGCTGGTTTGTTAAATGGCCCTGCTCTTACAAGGAGATCGCAGAGCCAGCCACCAAGGTCTCAGTGGTTTGCTTTAGGCCTGAAGACACCACGCTAGGGACATTGCCTTCTGTAACTTGGCATGGCTGCATTAGCCCCGGTTCGTGGAGCCCTGTTGTCAGGTGAGCAGTGTCATTACCGTGGGTGCTAGTAGTGTATATTGGTTTCTTGTGGCTGCTGTAACAAAGTGCCACAAACTGGGTGGCTTGAAACAACAAATATATTATCTCACGATTCCAAAGACTAGAAGTCCTAAGTCAGGATGCTCTCTCCAATACCTGCAGGGGAGAATCCCTCGTCGCCTCTTCTAGCTTTTGATAGCCCCACGTGTCCTTGACTTGTGGCAGCATCACTCCAATCTCTGCCTGTCTTCATGTGGCTGTCTTCCCTCTGTGTCTGTGTCTTCACTTGGCATTGTCCTCTGTGTGTGTCTTTGTCCAAATTTCCCTTTTTTTATAAGGACACCAGTCATATTGGTCATCCAATAGATCCATCCTAAAGAGCTCATCTTGACTTTGCAGATTGCATTTGCAAAGACCTTATTTCCACATTCACAGCTACCAGAAGTTAGGACTTCAGCATATCTTTTGGTGGGACAAAATTCAACCCATAGCATCCTCCCTAAATGGGCTAATTATTGCTGCATAACAACCCACCTAAACTTGGTGGTTGAAAACAACACCCATTTCTTATTTCCCGTGATTCTGCGGATTGGCCGCATCTCTTCTGCTGCTTTCACTTGGGGTCCCTTGCACAGCTGCATTCAGGTGGAGCACAGCTAGGCTGAGAGATCCACAGTGGCCTGGGCACACGCTGGCAGCTGGGCCTGGCTGCTGACTGGCTGGGACATCTCTGTTCCCTCCAGGTGGCCTGTCATCCTCTAGCGGCTAAACCAGCTTCCTTCAGCAGCATTCAGAGAGGGAAAGGCAGGAGCTGCAAGGTGTCTGAGGGCCTCATGCATCGTCCTCACTGCGTTCTGGCCAAATTAAGTCCTCAGGCATCCCATAGTCACAAGGTGGATGAATAGATGCCCCTTTTGATAGGAGATATTGCAAAATATCATTGTCAAATGTTCCTAAAGTGCTGCCGCCAGATGGGGAGGCAAAGTGTGCATCCCCAGGAATGGAGACAGCCTCCCAAGCCACCTTCCTCATGGTCAGTCAGGGTGATTTAGGTGGGATTTAGATGAAGTCAGTGATTTCCCCATCCTCTGAATAGTTGAGTATTCTGGAAGCAAGGAAGAGGGTATTATCTCCAGCACTTAAATTGTACTAAGGAAAAGAAGACTTAGAAGGTGCATTCTGAGGTGTGCCCAGATTTAATCTTAAAATTAAGTATCATTGGTTGGTTGGGTGTTTATCTTGAACTTGCTCTGTGTTCTTTCTGGTGGTCGTCCAGATGGAAAGGAGGGGGCACCGTAGATTGATGCGCGAGAGCTCAGCCTTTCGAAAGGCCCTCTCTGCGCTAAGCCCATCCCACTGCCAGTTGTTCTCTCTGCCTCCTGGTTTTCCTACAGTTATAATTACCTATTTGTTGGCATACTCTTTATCATCCTGTTCCCCAGCCGGACTGTAACGTGTGTAAGGGCAGGGACCATGTTGGTTTCCTCACCCTCTGTCCCCAGGGCCTAGCCCACAGCACCTAGCAGGCTCTCAGGAGCTGTCCTTGCTACTTCCACTCCAGGGCTTACTGAAGAAACACGAAGCTTTTGAGACAGACTTCACCGTCCACAAGGATCGCGTGAACGACGTCTGCACTAACGGACAAGACCTCATTAAGAAGGTGAGCCTGGCCCCACCCACATGCTGGCCCCTTAGTGGGCCCCAAAGCTCCCTTCCTGAGATGTTCACCCTACCAAGGTCTGCGTGGAGACCAGTAACAATTCTTTTCCTGTGTTTCATAAAGAAAAGAGGATTATGTGACAATCTGGATATTTCTAGCTTTCTGGAGCCAGTTAGTACAGTTACTCTACAGTGCTTATTTTTCCTGCCGTAATTAAGCAAACAGAGAAGCATCCTTCTGTGACATTGACACTCCCAAATGGTGCTCTTAGTTTATTTCTCAAGCAATACAAGCACTTTATAGAGATGGTAGAAAATGCAAATAAGCAAAACATAAAATAAAAATCACCCATGAAGCCACCACTCAGAGATGACCATATTAAGATCTTTATATCTAACCTTCCAGACTTTTTTTCTCCACCTATGCAGAGCCACCAACTAGATAAAATAGCTACCAAGATACCTGTTTAATAGGATTACATCACTCCATAAGTTATCAGAAACCTGGCTGCTGTACAGGAGGTTTTGGAAAATAATCTGTTTTATTCAAACACCCGTGTGGAGAAAGCAAAAAAAGGGTCTTGGTGCTTTCTCTGCAGCAGTGAAGCCATGTCCTTGCACACTGAAGTTCTAGGCTGAAGGTAGGACAGCCCTCGGACTGGACTCGCCACCACCAGTCGCTGAGGTGCCGTGACAAACATCTAGTACCACAGGACAGATACTGGATGTACAATCTTTTGTTTAAGTGCCAATTATTGAGGTTTTCCCCAATTTTTGTTGTCAAAAGTAATACTAATGAATATATCGTCATAACTTAAAATTGTAACACATGCCTCATTATTTCTTTAGAATAATTCCTAGGAGTAGAATGAAGAGTATTCGCTTTAAGGCTTTTACTCTGTGTTGCTCTTAGAAACGCCTTTCCTGTCCTGCTTGCCCTGGGCAGTGCACAGGGGAGCAAGTGGCCCCCTTTACCGAGGCTGAGGGCCTTCCCGGGGAGGGCGCAGCAGGCAGCCACAGCAGGAAGCTGACCAACACGTGCTTCTCTCACGGCCTAGAACAATCACCACGAGGAGAACATCTCTTCCAAAATGAAGGGCCTGAACGGGAAGGTGTCGGACCTGGAGAAGGCTGCGGCCCAGAGGAAGGCAAAGCTGGACGAGAACTCGGCCTTCCTTCAGTTCAACTGGAAGGCCGACGTGGTGGAGTCCTGGATCGGTGAGCACAGCCTCAGGCCCCAGGTTTCTGACTCTTCCAGGCCAGGAAGATTGTTCTCAGAGCCCGCCTTGTCTGCTCCCCCCGCAGTCGGTTTTCTTCTTCAGGGAAGAAACCAATCAAATGTGGGCATATCAGAGAATCCACCACCAGGCCGGCTAGGAGAGTGTCCTGACACTGGGCTGACGCCAGGGTTATCCAAACAACGGCCTGTAAACGCTGAGATAAGCAGGAGACATCATAACATGAACAAAAAGGGACCAGGCTGTACCAGAGCTATCCCACTATCTTCGTGCGGCTCCTGAGGGAGGAGGAACTAGATTCTGACATCAGGACCCACGTGTCCTGGGTAGCTGCTATTACCGAAGTAGCGACTAAACTGCACCTAGGGCAGCCCGAAGGGCCTCTTTATGGTACAGATGGAGGCTGGGGAACTGGGGGTACAGGGAGAAGCCAGCTGATGTGGGTTCAGAGACTGCTGTTAGTAATATTGAAATTGAAACGTAAACGGAATAATGGTTTTCACGGGTTTAGGCTTTTTTTCCTTTTTAATCCATCTCACTACGCTGAGAGGGGGTGTAGCGTATTTTCCACACTCGGTGTTCCAGGTGAAAAGGAGAACAGCTTGAAGACAGATGACTATGGCCGAGACCTGTCTTCTGTCCAAACGCTCCTCACCAAACAGGTCAGTTGTGGCTGTTTTGTTGACTGATTGAAATTTATCCAAATAGCATTTCCTGGTAGCTGACTGATGATGAGTCAGCATCTTTCATTGAGGTATTTGAGGTCAGGCCCTAGGGATTCAGCAGTGAACAAAATCCTGTCCTGGTCCTCCGGGAGCATCCAGGCGAAGTGAGGAGTGCCAGGCACCTGCAGCGCACCACAGGAGGTGCCCCACTGAGTCTGCAGCAGGCGAGGCTAGACGGGGCAAGGCTTCCTAGGCGATGTCATGAAGGGTCAACTGAGAGGTCAGAGTTAGCCTGGCGGGTGGCTCAGACCTGTAGTCCCAGCTGTTCAGGAGGCTGAAGTGGGAGGATCACTTGAGCCCAGGAGTTGGAGGCTGCAGTGAGCTGTGATTGTGCCGCTGCACTCCAGCCTGGGCGACAGAGCAAGACCCTGTCTCAAAAAAAGAAGAGAGAAAAAAGGTCAGCGGGCCGGGCGTGGTGGCTCATGCCTGTAATCCTAGCACTCTGGGAGGCCAAGGCGGGTGGATCATTTGAGCTCAGGAGTTCGAGACCAGCCTGAGCAAGAGCGAGACCCTGTCTCTACTAAAAAATTAGAAAGAAATTTATATGGACAACTAAAAATATATATAGAAAAAATTAGCCGGGCATGGTGGTGCATGCCTGTAGTCCCAGCTACTCGGGAGGCTGAGGCAGAAGGATCGCTTGAGCCCAGGAGTTTGAGGTTGCTGTGAGCAAGGGTGACGCCATGGCACTCTAGCCTGGGCAACAGAGTGAGACTCTGCCTCAAAAAAAAGAAAAGAAAAGAAAGAGGTCAGCGGAGAGGCAGAGCAAGTGCTCCTGGCAGAGGTGCTGGGGTGGGGAGAGCCTGGCGTGTTGGGAAGCCCTGGGGTGGGAGGGCCCAAGGCTGGGGGCAAGGAGGGCAGAGGCAGCCGCTGCAACACTCTGTGCTCTGAAGGAGGGCAGGGAAGTGGGCAGGTGTGACCGAGCCTCAGCACATGGGGAAGACTCTAGGTTGACAGTCTGGCTGGGGCATCTGGAGGGACAGTTGCTGAACCTTCTGAGCTGAGGCACCCAGGAAGAGCAAGTTCTAATGTTGCTGCAGTCACCACAAATTGGCTTGTCACTCCTGGTTCCAGGAAACCTTCGATGCTGGCCTGCAGGCCTTCCAGCAGGAAGGCATTGCCAACATCACTGCCCTTAAAGATCAGCTCGTGGCTGCCAAGCACATTCAGTCCAAGGCCATCGAGGCCCGGCATGCCTCCCTCATGAAAAGATGGAGCCAGCTTCTGGCCAACTCGGCAACTCGGAAGAAGAAGTTGCTGGAGGCTCAGAGTCACTTCCGCAAGGTGAGGATGGGCAAGTGGAGCCCAGTGGGCCCCGTCCACGGGGAGACTCCCCACCTTCCATTTGCCGTGCTCTGGCGGCATCCTGTGAGGACGCTGGGCCTCAGCACAGAGCTTCCGAATGTGGGCACAGAGTCACCTTAAGCACGGGGGCCTCTGCCTGTGAGGCTGCCACTCAGAAGCACCCAGGACAAGCTTGGGGTCGGCCTGTCCCGAGGGACGAAGGGTAGAAAGGGAAGGCTTTGAGAAGCGGAGGCAGAGAGCGGAGCTGAGCACGCCTCTCGTCCCCTCCTTCCCCTGTGCACAGCCCCACTGCCCGCCTCCTGCTGGGGGACGGCACAGCCAGCCCCGGCAGCTCTCCTAACTCAGGCACCTCTGTTTGCAGGTGGAGGACCTCTTCCTGACCTTTGCCAAAAAGGCTTCTGCCTTCAACAGCTGGTTTGAAAACGCAGAGGAAGACTTAACAGACCCAGTGCGCTGCAACTCCCTGGAGGAAATCAAAGCCTTGCGCGAGGCCCATGACGCCTTCCGCTCCTCCCTCAGCTCTGCCCAGGCCGACTTCAACCAGCTGGCCGAGCTGGACCGCCAGATCAAGAGCTTCCGTGTGGCCTCCAACCCCTATACCTGGTTCACCATGGAGGCCTTGGAGGAGACCTGGAGGAACCTGCAGAAAATCATCAAGGTGCAGCTCCCCCTACTGCTCCTGCCCTCTGGTGCTGCATCTGCCCGGAGGGTCCACCCCGGGCCCCGGTCGTATCCCATTCTTGCTGAACAACTAAATTTAGGAGCAAAAGGAGGAAGCAACATGGTTTTGTTTATCAAAAGTTTCCATTTATGTCAGTCTAGCAACTCCCGGCTTGACTATGATCAGTCACCTCCCCTCCTTGTCTGGCCAGAGGCCCTGGGGGGTGCGGGGCAGAGAGAGCTACTGATCCACAGAACATCCACACTCTCTCCCGTTAACACCCAGCGCTCCCCAGCCCCAGGGGACTGCTGCTTCCCAGTGCTGCTTCCTGCTCCTCTCAGATTGAAAGGCCGGCTGCTCAGCTGCTGGGGGCAGATCTCTCGTCACCCTGAGCCCACCTGGCAAGGACAGGCTGGGGTCACAGCCCCTGCAGCATGTAGCATCTTCCTCGCTTTGGTCCTCAGGAGAGGGAGCTGGAGCTGCAGAAGGAGCAGCGGCGGCAGGAGGAGAATGACAAGCTGCGCCAGGAGTTCGCCCAGCACGCCAACGCCTTCCACCAGTGGATCCAAGAGACCAGGTGCCCGCCGGGCTGGGGCTGCAACAAGTCCTCACTGTGCTTAGGCCCTAAGGAGCCTTCTGGTCCCTGAGGCTGAGTCCCCACGCCTCCAGCCCCAGGGCCTGGGGAGCTTTGCTTAAAACCAGAGGCAAGCGTGGGAGAAAGGAGGGTTGGCCCAGTCTGGTCAGGCTGCGGAGCGGGCGGCGCGGGCAGAGTTAGAGCAGCAGTGTCAGCAGTACCCGTCCCGGAGATTGAGTTCCTAGGGGTCCCGGATCGGGTGGAGCCGTGCAGGGCCCACGTCAGCCCCAGCGCGACTTGGCAACACAGGGTATAGCATCTGGCACAGTGCAGGTACTGATGTTCTTGGTTTTGTTTTTCTTCCTTTGTTGTGTCTTCTCTCTGTCCCCTACCTCCCGATTGCCGCTGTTGTCCGGACGCCACCTTGTCTTGCGGCTGCTTGGATCTGCTCTCCACAGGACGTATCTCCTCGACGGGTTAATATTGTCTCCTTCTTTCCCGGGCCCATCGTGTGGTGGTGTCTCATGTGCTTGCTCCCTGCCCTCGTCCCATGGCCTGGCTTGCAAAAGACCCCGGGGCGGGCTGCACTTCCTCCCCCTGCCTTGCTCCCGTCACCTCACAAGGAGCAGTGCCTAGCTCCACAGCCCACTGTCCTGCCAGAGCCCTTGGGCTGGGGAGGGAGCCACACCACCTTTCTGTTGAGATTCTGAGGGACTGTGATCGAGCCAGGAGGCCAGAGCTGGAGTGCGGAGCCTGGGGGGCCATGCCTGTTCAGCCACTGGGCTGCTGCTCTCTTTTGCCTCTGCTGCCCCGTGTGTCCAGGGGTGATCACAGGCATGAAGCTAATGACAGTGTGAGGGGCTCAGGCTGGGTGCAGTGAGTCCGAAGCTAAGAGGAAGGGCTGTGTGGTGACCCCGCCGCCAGCACCCCCAGGGATGGGGCTACCCTGCCATGTTCCACAGCAAGGGGAGGGTAACAAGAACTGTGTGCCGTAAGAGAAGGCAAAGATGCCTGTGTGGTGATGTGACGGGGGGGAGGAGCCCCCAGAGAGAGCAAGGAGCAGGGCCGTCGCACCCAGTCCCAGCTGGGGCTTCCCTGCAAGGCCCAGGGCCTCTGCCTGGGTGGGTCACCTTTGCATTCTCTCCTGTAAAGGCCAGGGCTGGTGGGACTATAGAGGCTTAGGCTGCATCCTAAGGCTCTACAGACAGGAACGTCAGGCCTGTAAAGGTGGTCAGGACAGAAAGGTGCTCAAGCCAGTCAGGCTGCACATGGTGACAGCAAAGCAGGTGGGGATACAGACCACAGTTCCGGCCTGAGCCGTAGGGACACCCTGGCTGCCTGGCTCTCCTCCCGCCCCACAGCTTGTTTGCTGGTCTTGGTCTTGTCTCCATGGGGGGCCACGCTCCCCTCACCTTGTGGCTCCTCCCCAGCCCTGTCCCATCTTGCCCTGTCCCATCTTGCCCAGTCCCAGTGTAAGCTGCCCCAAGCTGGGCCGTCCGGCCTCCCACCTCCAGGTACCCGCCTGGCGCCAGGTGGCAGCTTGGGCCCTGTGGCATGTGTCTGTCGCGGTGTGCTCCTGCCTCCTCCCCTGGTGTATTCACTGGTTTCTTTCCTTTGACTAGCATAGCGTATCGTCGCGTCATTCGTGTCTGTCAGTATGAAGTTGGGGATGATCTGTCTGGAAGGTTTTTCTCCTCTTATTTCTCTTCTTACCTCACTGTGGTTTTACCAATGCACTCTTGACTTCCCCAGGCGGCTCTGCTTTCTGACTAACCCACCGCCCGCGGCCGCTTGGGAAGGAGGGGTCTGTCCTCCTCCCACTGCACTGGCACTCTGCCTCCTGCCCCCAGGTCCTGGGGGTGTGCTTTTCCCTGGGGGACATGGCGTGACTGTGAGTCTGACCTGCTGGGGTAGGAGGAAGTCTGGTGCCTTGCCTTGCTAGAGCACTTTGAATTGGGGAGATTTCAGAGCTAACCCTGGCTCGCTGGGTTTTAAAAGGGTAGGTGGGGACAAATGTGGGTACAGGGGAGGTTGGGCTAAAGCCCCACCAAGTCCATGTGCACCGTGTGAACTTGCCCCTGCACGTAACCCCAACTCATTTGTTGTTGTCTGTTCACTGGTAGCTTTCTGTGACCTCGTGCTGTGACCCATCTTGGGGAGGAGGCTCCCCAAAGCCCATCTGCTCTTCAGAACTTGGCCCTGGAAAGGAGGCCCGGGCCCTGGCTGTGTCTAGATTATGCAGCCTGAACCTGGGGCTTGGTCACAGCCATCTCCCTTCTTTGGGCACAGTTAGAACCACTTTAAAAATCCACACTGGTCATGAGCTCTTAGTGCCCCACTTGTTCCCATATCTGAAGGTCATGCTCTCACCTTAGGACATGGCTCCCTTGCTCCCTCCTCAGGAACCTGCTGGAAGACTCCAGGTTTTCTGGGGGTGGCTGTCAGGTTTGCAGCCTCCCCACTGCCTTAAACCCTCCCATTGGTTGGGGGTCAGGAGTGTGCAGGGTCTCTCGTCCCGCCCCCATGGCTGCGGAGGGTGCTCTGTTCCCATAGGGGAACTTACACTCCACCCCGAGTCACCTGAGGGCCTAGCTTGGCTGGGGCTGAGGAGCCACATGAGAAAGGGTCCTGGCCCACATGTCAGAGCAGCTCCTGTCTCTGAAACGGTAGAACTGTTACCTGCCCTCCCTGGCTCCCAGGGCCAGTTAGAAAAAGATGGCCAATTAGATAGGCATTTTTCCCTTCATGAAAGCAACATGAGGTTGCCAGGCATTGTTTCAGAGGACAGTTAATGCTGAGCTCTTGGTCTGCTGCGACCAGGCCCCTTCCTCACTGTGCTTCTGTGTTCAGGTCCTGCATGGTGGAAGAGTCAGGAACCCTCGAATCCCAGCTTGAAGCCACCAAAGTAAGTGCCCCTGGGGCTCCTGACCCCGCTGAGACGCTGCCCAACCACCCCCAGCGGGTGTGCGCTTTCCTTCTTGGTTGAAAGGCAGGGACCAGATGCACTGGTTGCCCCTTTTCCCTTGTCATAAAGCAGTAGGGGGCTTATCATTTTAAAGAAAATCTTTGGCAATTGCTACCTGGGCCCTGCTTGAAAAGGGACAGAGTCCTCTTTGTCCTCAGTATATACTGCCTCCCTATAGGGTTACCAACTTGTTTGTGGCTCTCATCATATTGAAAATCTTTCTTCCCTCTCCTGAGGTTGTTTGGATTTCTTCAGCTTTCCTCCATCCCACTGTCCTCATTCTAGAATGTTCCCATTCTAGCAGGTCGCAGGCCAGGCTAGGAGCAGGAGCTCGAGGAGGGCTTGGGCCCGTGACTGAGGCACAGGCCCCATCTCATGTATCTTTGCTCCCCGCCCTGCAGCGCAAGCACCAGGAAATTCGAGCCATGAGAAGTCAGCTCAAGAAGATTGAGGACCTGGGGGCCGCCATGGAGGAAGCCCTCATCCTGGACAACAAGTACACGGAACACAGCACCGTCGGCCTGGCCCAGCAGTGGGACCAGCTGGACCAGCTGGGCATGCGCATGCAGCACAATCTGGAGCAGCAGATCCAGGCCAGGTACCCGAGTCTGGGATCTGGGCAGGCACTGGCCCTGCGAGGGCTGTAGGAGGAAGGGTCTCAGCCACCTACCTACCAAAGGTCAGCCCAGAGACCAGCAGTCCACAGAGAGCTGGGATGGTAGAAAAGAAAATGTCACCTGTTGTGTGGTGGGCCCGGTCCCTAATTCTGTTCTTATTTCCAGGAACACCACAGGTGTGACCGAGGAGGCCCTCAAAGAATTCAGCATGATGTTCAAGTGAGTAGCCCCACTCGCCCGGGTTGGGGGTGGGCTCAGCAGCAGGGCTGTGTGCTGAGCAGCCCTGGCCTTTGTGCTGCAGACACTTTGACAAGGACAAGTCTGGCAGGCTGAACCACCAGGAGTTCAAGTCCTGCCTGCGCTCCCTGGGCTATGACCTGCCCATGGTGGAGGAAGGGGAACCTGACCCTGAGTTCGAGGCAATCCTGGACACTGTGGATCCAAACAGGTAAGCTTCAAGGGGAGGTAGCAAAAGCAGCCTCTGCCCTGGGCCCCGTCTGCCCTCCCTGTTCACAGCACTTGTCCCCTGCCCTCCAGGGATGGCCACGTCTCCCTGCAAGAATACATGGCTTTCATGATCAGCCGTGAAACTGAGAACGTCAAGTCCAGTGAGGAGATCGAGAGCGCCTTCCGGGCCCTCAGCTCAGAGGGAAAGCCTTACGTGACCAAGGAGGAGCTCTACCAGGTACAGGCCTCGGGAGGTGGGTTGAAGGGGTTTCCTCCGTAGAACTAAAGCTACAGGTTGTGCTTGGATTTGTGGCACAGCTGAGTCTAGGGTGTCAGTCCCCAGTTTTAGGTGCTACCCTGTGCTGGGTACAGGAGTTTTATCTCCATTTACAAATGAAACGAAGTCCCATACCGCTGGTAGAACTGGCTGTGAACTGCGACGTGGGAGGTGGGGTCTGAAGTGAGCCTGGCAGGCTCAGCTGACAGGCGCTGTCTCTCCCTCTAGAACCTGACCCGGGAACAAGCCGACTACTGCGTCTCCCACATGAAGCCCTTCGTGGATGGCAAGGGCCGCGAGCTCCCCACTGCCTTCGACTACGTGGAGTTCACCCGCTCGCTCTTCGTGAACTGAGCCTCAGCCCAGAGGTCAGCCTGCCCCTCGCTGCGTGCCCTGCTGCATGTCAACTCATCTTTGAGCTCTTAAAAAATATTCCAGACAGTGTTATTCTCCAATGTAACCTTAAGCCTGCTTAGCTTGGGATAAGACTTAGTAGAAAATGGTGCTTCAATAAACCGCTTCTGGTCCAGTCACAATCGCCCTGTTGCTGTGGGGACCCAGATTCACGTCTTGACGCCAGCTGCCCTCATTCCGATTTCAGAAAACCTGAGCAGCTGGCTCATTCCCTTCTTGTTCTCCACCCCGCCCCCCAAACTGTCTGTTGTTTTCACATAAAAGACAAATAAATGACTTGACTCCCCCTAAAAGCTTTTCTTCATTCAGCGTCAGAAACACACAGCTCAGTACAGTGGAGCCTCATGCCAGCTGCCTCTGTGGGCACCCCCACCCCCACCCCTGTCACCCTCAGGTGGCCACCTCTGCTGCCAGCTGGTCCAAGTCTTCAGTTTCCCGGGGCCCCTGTTCAGTGAACTCAGTGCTCAGGTGCCACACCTTCACTGTGCCCTTGGCGTCACCAGCAGCCAGAAGCTGAGTCTGCTGGCTGTTAAATTCAAGGCAGTAGACAGGACTTCCATCCTCAGTTTGCTTGATCGAAACTGTGGGTTTCTGGGAACTTTTCTTGAGATCAAACAGCTGCACATCACCTGCAGGAAGAGATGTGTAGGGTAAGAGAGTCCCAGGGCAGCAGCTTCTGAGCCTCTTGAAACAAAGGTACCCTTGGACTTGGTGAGAAAAACTCTAGAGACCGCAGTGCAAACTAAGGGTGATACCAACTCCAGTTCTTCCCGTACGCAGCCATGGTTGTTTACAGTTCGGTTTCTGGAGGGAAGCCGTCCTGACCCCATGTGTGGTCTCCTAGAGCCCAGGATTCCAGGCACAAGCCAGGCCCACACCACCACCTAAAGGCCTGTTTCCTACCTTCCCCAGAAGCAGCCGCAAAAACCAAGGGGCGCACGGGTGACCAGCGCACAGCAAACAGATACTTGTAGGACAGCTGCAGCGAAATCAGGGGCTGGGCCTGCAGCATGGAGTACAGGTGGACGTGGCCATCCGTCCCTGCGCTCAGGAAGAGATTCCTAGACAGGATGCAGGGCAGAGAGTGAGACAAGATGATCAGTGCTGGGCATCAGGGGCTGACACCTGCCCCTAGACTCCCGCTGGGCTGTCAGGCTCACAAAAAGCCTCCCTGGCCCCCAAGCCTGGGGCCAGTGTCCTCAGTAGGGAGAGCAGGATCTCTGGGGCCAGCCACCAAAGAGCTGAACACGGGGATCAGATGGGGGTTGAAACAGTTTTATCTCAGGGCATCGCAGGCTGGAGATCAGCAGGGGAGGGGCCCTGTGACCCTCCCTGTGCTTGATGGAGGAATAGGAACCCCCAGACCCAGGCCTTCCTACCTGTGGAAGGGGGAACAGCTCACAGAGTAGATGGGACCACCATGGGGAGAGAAGGTGAACTGTGCCGGGGCCCGCAGAGGCACAGAGCTGGGCATCCGTGTGAGGGCTGCCTCTTCTGCCATCAGGGAGCACTTGACTGGGAAGCCGCCCTCCGTGCCCAGAACGAAAAGGCTGGGGTCAAAGCTGGAGAAAGCCACTGCCGTTGTGCCCACCTCAGTCTCACCCCGGGGAGGCTGTAGGAGAGATGGCAGCAGCAGGGTCAGAGCCAAGGGCATCGGATGGCGCTGTCCCAACAGAGCCAGAACAGGAGGGGAGGTCACCCAGCAAGTCCCAGCCATGCCTCCCCTCCTCCCCACCATCCCCCAGGCTCTCTGGCTCAGCAGAGCAGCAGATGCCTCCAGGCCAAAGCCCCACAGGCCAGGGGCTGCCTTGGGGGCCTGTGTCCATGGTGCCCACGTACCTTCCTGAGCTTGGTGCTCCGCGGTAGCTGCTGAATGACCAGGGCGAAGCCCTCAGTGAGCTGCAGCTGGCCCGCCCCGACCCCCTGCCACAGCAGCACCTTCCCGTCTGTGGCCACGCTCAGCACCTGGAAGCGGTGGCTCTGTCGGGACTCTGGCAGCCAAACCACCTGAGATAACAGGTGTAAAGACAGGATGGAGATGGGGACATCTGCCCCCAGGGTTGGGATCCACCCCTAGCCTCCCCTTCTCCTCCAGGAAAAAAACGGAGAATTCTGAGGGTGGCCAGGAGCCAGCCTCACCCACCAGGGGGCAGACCCTAGGGGTTCCCAGGTCCCTTCCCCAGTCCCAGAATCCCAGAGCCAGCAGGGAGGCAGGACAGCTGGGAGCCACTCAGCCAGCGCCTGTGTAGGAGGCTGGGAATGGATGGCCACAGCGCCCTGGGGGTGACTCATGCCGTGGGAGCTCTGAGAATGCAGGAGGCAGCTGCCCGACTGCCAACTGCCAAGGCCCCGTGACCTTCCTAGGAGAGCAAGCGCCTTCACCCTGCCCTGCCTCAAGGCCCCCACTCTGAGAGAAGGTGGGGTCTGCAACCTGACCTGGTACACGGGGTCTGTGTGAGTGTCGTCTGTCAGGCCTGTGCGCCAAAGCAGCGGGTCCTCAGGACGGCTCATGTCCCACACCAGCACCTCACCACTGTACAGTCCTCCTGTGGGGACAAGCGGGCCAGGGCAGGAGCTCAGCCCCAACCAGCAGCCCCAACTCCCGGCCAAGCACCTGCTCCCTCCCACCCACAGAAGCAGGTCGTGCAGCCACTTGGCTGAAGGCCATCCCTGCAGAGGGAAGGTCCTGGTCCCCCAGGCCCTCAGTCACTCTGCTGCACCCTGAGAGCTCTGCCCACGGCCAGGCTGATGCCCCCCCCAGCGCCCTGCCACTCCCTCCAGCATCCCGTGCCCCTTCCCGACCTGCACGGGCTGCCATCCTCACCAGCAGCTCCTCTAGGGCGGCCGCCTCTTTGGGCCTCTGCACAGCCCACCCTGGCCGCTTTCCAAACCCGGCCTCCACTTCCTTGGTGCTGCACGCCCGCCTGTGCCCACCATAGGTCTTCACCTGGGCTTCAGACTGAGCGCAGGGGTCAGGCCCCACCTGTCTCTCCTGCAGTAGACCTGCCCCTGCCAGGCCCGGAAACTGAAGGGCCCATGGAAAGCTCCCCTTTGGCCACTTCTGCACCGGGCGAGAAGCAGAGTCCTGAGAGGAGCCAGGCCAGTGGCAGGTGGGCAGCTCACCTGCGAGGTGGGAAGGCTGGGTCGGGTGGAAGGCCAGGCACAGGGCAGCACTGGGCACCTCCACCACTGCCGACGGCTGCCGTGGATTCAGGCCCCGCCGGTCCAGGTTCCAGGCGCACACAAAAGACTTGAGCGTGCTCCAGTCCCCGTCGTCTAGCCTGCACACGGGGGATGTGCCTGAGCTGGCTTTGCCCCCAAGCCAGGGCTCCAACCACCTGCCTGCCTCTCCCTCCACCAGCCCCCAACAGATTCACGTCAATGTCCTCTGCACATCCAGATACTGTACTGTGGGTATCCAAGTGGTAGAGGCTCCACGTGGCACCCAAGGGCATGACGTTCTCTGGAAAAGGGTCCCCAGGCACCAAGGATGGGCCCATGAAATGGCAGGGTGGGACACCAGGCCAGGCGTGGTAACTAGCACCTGTAATCCCAGCTACTCTGGGAGGCTGAGGCAGGAGGATCGCTTGAGCCCAGGAGTTGGAGGCTACAGTGAGCTATAATGATACCACTGCACTCTAGCCCAGGAGACAGACCCAGACTCTGTCTCAGAAAAAAAAAAAAAAAGTACCAGGGAAACAGCTGATGGAGCAGGTGAGGAGTGCTGGTGGCTGGACGGGGTCCTGGGTGCTCAGCGCCCTTCCCTGCTCTTTTCCTGCCAACTTATTGCCAACCCTGCCAAGGCAGGCTTGAGAAGACAGACTCCCAGAATAGCCAAGCTCATGGACCCAACCCTTTACCATGCAGCAGGGGAGACAGAGGCCCAGCAAGGGTCCTAGGGCCGCCCACTGCCCCTCACGCACCCTGCTCCCACTCACCGGCCATATGCACAGGCCACCACGGAGCCAGTGGTGTTCCAGGAAATGCTGGTTACATGCAGACCCTGCCCTTGGGCTGGGGGGTAACACAGGGTGTGTAGACAAGACACCTGCAAAGAGAGGCCACCCACAACCCTTAAATCTCAAAGCCACCCAGCAGGTGGCCTCCTGGCCACCTAACAAAACCACAACCAGGCTGCGGCTGCCCTCATCCTCAGAAGCTATCCAAGTCCACCGCCCAATCCTGGAGGAAAATGTGGACCTTTCATGCCCACATTTGCCCTAACAGGATGCTTCCACAACCCTAGAAGGGAGGGCCCAAGAACCCCAGTGCTGTGGCTGCTCTCACAGGCTTGCTGCACACAGTTTCAAAGCATCTGCAATGGGAGGGTGGAGGTGGCTGCAGGGCAATATGAGGGTGCTCAACGTCACCAAGCTGGACATTTGACAAGGGGTAACAGTCAATTTCATGTCATATTTACCCCTAACACACACAGTTTTTTTAAAAAGCTCAGGCATCAGAAGGAGATGGTGGTTCACACCTGTAACCCTAGCACTCTAGGAGGCAGAGGCAGGAGGATCGCTTGGGCTCAGGAGTTCGAGACCAACCTGGGCAAGAGTAAGACCCCCATCTCTACTAAAAATAGAAAGAAATTAGCCAGGCATCGTGGCTCGTGCCTGTAGTCCCAGCTATTCAGGAGGTTGAGGCAGGATGATTGCTTGAACCCAGGAGTTGGAGGCTGCAGTGAGCTATGACAACACCACTGCACTCTGGCCAGGGTGACAGAGCGAGACTCTGTCTCAAGAAAGAAAGGGAAAAAAGGCTGGGCGCGGTAGCTCACACCTGTAATCCTAGCACTCTGGGAGGCTGAGGCAGGTGGATCACTCAAGGTCAGGAGTTCGAGACCAGCCTGAGCAAGAGCGAGACCCCGTCTCTACCAAAAATAGAAGGAAATCATCTGGCCAACTAAAAATATATATAGAAAAAATTAGCCGGGCATGGTGGCACACACCTGTAGTCCCAGCTACTTGGGAGGCTGAGGCAGTAGGATCGCTTAAGCCCAGGAGTTTAAGGTTGCTGTGAGCTAGGCTGACGCCACGGCACTCAGTCTAGCCCCGGCAACAGAGTGAGACTCTGTCTCAAAAAAAAGAAAGGGAAAACAAAAAACTCTGGCATCTTGCTCTCAGCCCACAGGCTGAGCAGCACATACATAAGGAGGGCTACCCAGGAAGTGACATGCACCAGGGATCGAAACAATCTCACAGGCTGGGCACATTGGCCCACATGTATAATCCTAGCACCTTGAGTAGCCAAGGCAGGAGGATCACTTGAGTCCAAGAGTTCTAGGCCAGCCTGGGCAACATAGCTAGACCCTATCTCTTAAAAAAATATTTTTAATTTTAAAAATTAAAACAACGAAAAATCATGGACTTGACTACTTATAATTTGGGCATGTTTTTGCTTTTCATTTTTCTAATTTTTTTTTTATAGAAACAGGGTCTCAAGATGTTGCTCAGGCTAGTCTCAAACTCCTGACCTCAAGCGATCCTCCTGCCTCTTACAGGTGTGAGCCATCATGTCCAGTCCATACTCAGTGAAAGTTTATATTAAAAAGCAAACTATAGGCTAGGCACAGTGGCTCATGTCTATAATCCCAGCACTTTGGGAAGCCAGAAAAGGAGGATCACTTGAGGCCAGGAGTTTGAGGCTAGCCTAGGAAACAGAGCAAGATCCTATCTCAGGCTGGGCACAGTGGCTCACGCCTGTAATCCTAGCACTCTGGGAGGCTGAGGCAGGTGGATCGTTTGGAGTCAGGAGTTCGAGACCAGCCTGAGCAAGAGGGAGACCCCGTCTCTACTGAAAAATAGAAAGAAATTATCTGGCCAACTAAAAATATATATAGAAAAAATTAGCCGGGCATGGTGGCACATGCCTGTAGTCCCAGCTACTCGGGAGGCTGAGGCAGTAGGATCGCTTAAGCCCAGGAGTTTGAGGTTGCTGTGAGCTAGGCTGACGCCACGGCACTCACTCTAGCCCGGGCAACAGAGCGAGACTCTGTCTCAAAAAAAAATAAAAATAAAAAATAAAAAAAAACATCCCATCTCTACAAAAAATATTTTAAAAATTAGCCAGGCATGGTAACATGTGCCTATAGTCCTAACTGCTCAGGAAGCTGGGGCAAGAGGATCACTTGAGCCCAGGAGTTTGAGGTTGCTGTGAGCTAGGCTTACGCCACAGCACTCTAGCCCAGGTGACAGAGTGAGTCTCTGTCTCAAAAAAAAAAAAAAGAAGAAGAAGAAGAACAAAGCCACAGAGAAGGAGACTCACTGCAGTTCTGTCATCTCACAGCTAAGTGGGAAAACACTCCTCTGCCGGAAGGCAGGGACTGGCTGAGAAACTCAGGGGCTAGCAGGGCGCTGGCACGCCACATGGCTGCTCAAAGGCGTGAGGCCCAAACTTGCACCTTGTTCACAAGTTCTGGAGTACAAATTTCTAGAAGTGAAGTTGCCACTTGGACTGTGCTGCCATCAGACACTGGATGGTGAGTCCCACAGTGGGACACAGCACAGCTGCTGGGAAGGCCAGGCGCTCTACAGGAACTGCTGTGAGACGCTCTGCTAAGTGAGAAAGGCCACAAGCAACAAGCACAGTGCTTTCCATTTTTGTTTCACATGTTCTTAATGACAACAGTATTGACAGTCATGCTACGTGCCACTAGCACAGGAAAAATTCCAAAGGCCTGTGAACCAAAGTGTTAGCTTCCACTGTCTGCACATGCTATGTTACGTATTTCTCTACTGACTGGATTTATTATAATGAGTACGTATTGCTTTTGTAATCAGAAAAGTATATTTTTAAAAAGGGGGCAAGTGACATGCACATGGACCAAATGAATCCACAGAAACGTGGAGAAGCCCTAACAATAAAGAACAAATGTTCACCTCCACGTGCAACTTCGCGTGGGGCACAAGCAGCAGCGGGAGAGAAAGAGGCAACGTGCTGAGATAGTAACGTTAATTATGTTCTTCTCCTTGTCCCCTGCTCAAAAAGACACACAAAATGCCTCCACACTTTGGTGTGGCCTGGCAACTAGTTTTTAGAGCAATTTTGATGATTTCTCTCAAATAAATCAATGTTCCACACCAATTTTTTGGTGAAATCAGGTTAACTGTGTCCCCCTGGAAACAGATGGGCAGGAAGGCACAAAAAAAGGAAGAGATGAGAGAAGGGCTTATGATTTCTGAATACACAGTTACCTCATCTCAGTTCCTAAAGGAAGAAAACACTGAATCAAAAAATAATAATAAGGCTGGGTGCAGTGGCTCACACCTATAATCCGAGCACTTTGGGAAGCCAAGGCAGGAGGATCACTTGAGTGGGAGGGTTGCTTGAGCTCAGAAGGTTGAGGCCAGCCTGAGCAAGGGTGAGACCCTGTCTCTACCACAAAAATAGAAAAAAAATTAGCCAGGTGTGGTAGTGCGCGCCTGTAGTCCCAGCTATTTGGTAGGTTGAGGCAGGAGGATTCCTTGAGCCCAGGAGTCTAAAGTTACAGTGAGCTGTGATGATGCCACTGCAGTCTAGCCAGGGCAACAGAGTGAGACTCTGTCTCAAAAAATAATAATAAAAAATAATAATGTTTCCATCAGAACTCAAAAGGCTCAGCAGTCTGCGGCACTTAGCAAGCAGTTGTCCATGGGCAACATGCTGGGGCAGATGAGGTGAATTTAGGCCTCGAGCGGAGGAAAAACCAAGAAGCCCTCACTTATTTAAAGGCCCCATGATCTCGAAGCCTAGGCTGTCTGTCCCACCAGACATCTGAGATTACAGGGTGATGACTCGAACTAGCCCTCGAGTGCAGAAAGACTTGGAGATGCTGATGTCACTATAGTGTGGTAGAGAAACCAGAGAGACCAGGGTTCAAGTTCCAGGGTTCTTGGCCAGTTTATAAGTGTGTGACTTTGGGCAACTCACTTAGCTTCTCTGAGTCCCAACCATAAAGTGGAGATCGTAATAGCACCATCTCACACAGTCATTCTGAGGAGTGAATGAGAGCCCACAGGAGACGTCCTTAGAACAAGGCCTGGCCCAGAGACACCTCACCTCCTAGTACATGGCAGGGCACGGATGTCAGGCTGCCCAGGCTCCGCCTGCCTCTGTGGTTGCTACCTCAGCTTGATTCTTTTTTTTTTTTTTTTTTTTGAGACAGAGTCTCGGTCTGTTGCCCAGGCTAGAGTGAGTGCTGTGACGTCAGCCTAGCTCACAGCAACCTCAAACTCCTGGGCTTAAGCGATCCTACTGCCTCAGCCTCCTGAGTAGCTGGGACTACAGACATGCACCACCATGCCCGGCTAATTTTTTTCTTTATATATATTTTAGTTGGCCAGATAATTTCTTTCTATTTTTTTTAGTAGAGACACGGTCTCGCTCTTGCTCAGGCTGGTCTCGAACTCCTGACCTTGAGCGATCCACCTGCCTCGGCCTCCCAGAGTGCTAGGATTACAGGCGTGAGCCACCGCGCCCAGCCATGATTCTGAACAAGTTACTTCGACTCTGGGTGTCCATTTCCCTAACTGTAAAATGGAGAGAACGATGGTACCTACTTCAAGGACAGGAGTAAAAGTTCAAGGACTTATTCTTATAAAACTTAGCTCAGCACCTGGCAGGAAGTAAGAGCTTGGTGAAAGCCAGCTGTTATGATGGCCAGTGTTACCATTCTTTGGGTGGAGCAAAACGAGGCCTAGACGTGGGGCAGAAGCTCCACAAGAGACGGAGAGGCCGGCACCCCCACCACACCAGCCCGTTCCCTACCGTCTGCTGCTGCTCCATCCAGTTCACCTCGAAGCCATCAAATGCGTGGCTCTGCCAATTCTTGTTCAGCTCTCGGATGACCATGGCCTCCACACGCCGAAGAAAGGCTGCCAGGCGGGTGGTGTCGAGCCGGGACAGAGGCAGCATGCTGACCGGCACGGGGGCCTCTGTCTGCACCTGAGCCTCTGCATGACTCCGGGCCTGGGTGGACGCTTCAGCGGTGGCAATGCTGGCCGTCTGGCAACTCTTCTGGGGTGGAGATCAAAATTAGTGTGACCACTCTGCTGGACTCCCAGCACCACCCGCCCAGCGCCCCCGCCCCACTGCACAACCTACTCCTGCTGCTATGGGTCCCAGGCTAGCAGGCCTCTGTCCACTGGGTCTGCCCAGAGGTTGTTCCCTCCTCTTGTAACCAGCCTGTCTTCCTCAGCAGGAGCCGGCTCTGTGAGGTTTGGGTTGGTGATGACCCCTCAAGCCTCCTATGTCCCACTGAGGGGGTTGCATGACCTCTAGCTAGCCAATCAGAATACTGTATCCGTCCCCTAGCCACAATGACTGGTTCAAGGGTGGCCATGTGACCCAAACAGGCCAGTGAAAGCCTATCCCAGGACTTTTGGTTAAACTATTCAGAGGGGACACAAAAGTGCCATTCCTGGAGATACCAACAGCTATCAGAATCATGCTGGCTTAAGCTGGGCACAGTGGCACTCGCCTATAATGCCAGCTACTTGGGAGGCTGAGACAGGAGAATTGCTTGAGGCCAGAAGTTCAAGACCAGCCAGGGCAGCATAGCAAGACCCCATCTCCATACAAAATTTAAAAATTAGCCAGGCGTGCTGGTGTACACCTTTAGTCCCAGCTACTAGGGAGGCTGAGGCAGGAAGATCACTTGAGCCCAGGAATTTTGAGGTTGTAGTGAGCTATGATGACATCAGTGCACTCTAGCCTGGGTAACAGGGGAAGACACTGTCTCTTAAAAAAAAAAAAAAAAAGGTATTTATTGAGCATCTACTTGCCAGGCACCGTCTGGGTACTCGGGATACGATACAGCAGAAAAGAAAATATGCAAGATCCATGCAGCCTAGGGGTGGGGGAAGACAAAGAAAAACCCACCAAATACACATGGTGCTCAGCACATGCAGAGGTGCAGAAAGGAAGGGACAGCTAGAGAGGCTGTCTGGATGGGACAGCAAAGGTGGCTCTCAGGGCAATGGCATCTGATCTGAGATGTGAAGGACAAGAAGGACCTGGCCAAGTGCAGAACTGTGGGAAAGTGTCATAGGTCTGGTGGGGGCACCAGGAGAAACCCTATGGTGGAAAAGATCCACGTGCTCAGAGACTAGACTAGCCACTGTGCATGTGGGAGAGGGGAGGGAGCACACTGGGAGGCAGCGCAGAGAGCAGGATTTCCCTCTAGGCACAGGCCACAGGACAGCCTTCGGCAGGGCCAGGACATACCACGACAGGCCACTCTGGCTGCTCAGTGAGGAGTGGAAACTGTGGAGCAGAGGTGGGAAGACATGGGCGCCATCGCGATGTTAGAAACGTAGTGTGGAAAGGACACGATGGCCTAGAAATCATGGAAAGCAAGGAATCCAAGTGGCTCCAGGAATACTCCCTGAAAACAGGCAGATGGCATGTTCCTGGATGTGAGGGCAAACTCAGGGACAAGAAAACATGGGGCAGTTCTGTTGGTTTAGACAGAGATGCCTCTCATACACCCATGTGGAGACGTCAAGTATTCCAAGAGAGGTCACAATGCTCTGGATGTGCTCGCTTTGGCAGTACATATACTAAAATTCGAACGATACAGAGAAGATTAGCATGGCCCCTGCGCAAGGATGACACTTTTGGGGAAAAAAAAAAAAAAACACAAGGCTCTGGAAAACTTCCCATCAGATGTCCTGAAGCACAGGACAGGAGGCAGCTGCTGAGGAAGCATGCACATTGCAGAGTGAATGAACAGACATGGGGATCAGAAAGTATACACTCTCAGCCAAAATGTTAGGAGACTGTAGGTGAATCTCAAACTTCGTGGAAGCCATATGACAGTAACAGTGTCACTTGTTAACTACAAGGTACTGTTCCAAGAGCTTTACCTCCCTCATCTCATTCATCCTCACAACCACCCTATGAAGTAAAATCTATTTTTAAATTACTCATGCTGGCACTGAGGCACAGAGAAGTAACTCACTCAACGTCACATAGCAAAAAGGTGATTGCAATGGAACTTGAACCCAGGTAGTCTGCCTCTTTTTATTTTTCACAACCACAGGATCTATGGTAGCCCAGGCTGGTCACAAAGTCAGTCTGACTTGTGACACTAAATTGTCTGACCTTAAGACAGTAAATTACCTCCCCATTGTGGTATCCTTCCCAAACACTCTAAAATCCTGGCCATTACAAGCATACTTCGTTTTATTGTGCTGCATTTTTTTTTTTTTTTGAGACACAGTCTCGCTCTGTTGCCCGGCTAGAGTGAGTGCCGTGGAGTCAGCCTAGCTCACAGCAACCTCAAACTCCTGGGCTTAAGCAATCCTACTGCCTCAGCCTCCCAAGTAGCTAGGACTACAGGCATTCGCCACCACGCCTGGCTAATTTTTTCTATATATATTTTTAGTTGGGCAGATAATTTCTTTCTACTTTTTGTCGAGACGGGGTCTCGCTCTTGCTCAGGCTGGTCTCGAACTCCTGACCTCGAGCGATCCACCCACCTCGGCCTCCCAGAGTGCTAGGATTACAGGCCTGAGCCACTGCGCCCGGCCTTGTGCTGCACTTTATTGCACTTCGCAGATATGGTGATTTTTTACACACTGGAAGGTCTGTGGCAACCCTGCATTGAGCAAATCTATCAGTGCCATTTTCCAACACAATGTGCTCATTTTATGTCTCTGTGTCACATTTTGGTAATTCTCACAATATTTCAAATTTTTCATTAGCATTATACCTGTTATGGTGATCTATGATAAGGGATTTTTTTTTTTTTTTTTTTTAGAGACAGAGTCTTGCTCTGTTGCCCAGGCTAGAGTGAGTGCCGTGGCGTCAGCCTAGCTCACAGCAATCTCAAACACCTGGGCTCAAGCGATCCTACTGCCTCAGCCTCCCAAGCAGCTGGGACTACAGGCATGTGCCACCATGCCCAGCTAATTTTTTTTTCTATATATATTTTTAGTTCGCCAGATAATTTCTTTCTATTTTTAGTAGAGATGGGGTCTCGCTCTTGCTCAGGCTGGTCTCGAACTCCTGACCTCAAGCGATCCACCTACCTGGGCCTCCCAGAGTGCTAGGATTACAGGCCTGAGCCACTGCGCCCAGCTGATACGTGATCTTTTATGTTACTATTACAATTATTTTGGGGGACCAGGAATTATGCTCATATAAGATGATGAACTTAATTGATAAATGTCATGTGTGTCCTGACTGCTCCCCTCACCAGCCATTCCCCGATCTCCTTGGGCCTATTTCCTGAGACGACAACACTGAAATTAAGCCAATTGATAACCCTACAATGGCCTCTAAGTGGTCAGGTAAAAGGAAGAGTCACATATCTCTCACTTTAAATCAAAAGCTAGAAGTGATGACACGTACTAAGGAAGGCATGTTTAAAGCTGAGGCAGGCCAAAAACCAGGCCTCTGGCATGCTTGCACCACTTAGCCAAGTTGTGCATGCAAAGGAAAAGTTCTGGAAAGAAATTAAAAGTGCTACTCCAAGCCAGGCACCGTGGCACACATCTACAGTCCCAGCTACGTGGGAAGCTAAGGCTGGAGGATGGCTTGAGCCCAGTTCAACCTCATCTCTACTAAAAATTAAAAAAAATAAATAAAAAAGTGGTACTTCAGGCCGGGCGTGGTGGCTCATGCCTGTAATCCCAGCACTCCGGGAGGCCAAGGCGGGCGGATTGTTTGAGCTCAGGAGTTCGAGACCAGCCTGAGCAAGAGTGAGACCCCGTCTCTACTGAAAAAAACACAAAGAGATTATATGGACAGCTAAAAATATATATAGAAAAAATTAGCCGGGCATGGTGGCATGTGCCTGTAGTCCCAGCTACTCAGGAGGCTGAGGCAAGAGGATGGCTTGAGCCCAGGAGTTTGAGGTTGCTGTGAGCTAGGCTGATGCCACGGCACTCTATCCTGGGCAACGGAGGGAGACTCTGTCTCCAAAAAAAAAAAAAAGTGGTACTTCAATGAACACACCAAGGATAAGAAAGCGAAATAGCCTTAGTGCTGATATGGACAGTTTCAGTGGTGTGGAGAGAAGATCAAACCAGCCACATTTCCTGAAGCCAGTGCCTAATCCAGAGCAAGGCCCTAACTCTCTTCAATTCTATGAAGGCTGAGAGAGGTGAGAAAGCTCAGAAGGAAACTCTGAAGCTAGCAGAGGTCAGTTCATGAAGTTTAAGGAAAAAAGGCATCACCATAATTTAAAGGTGCAAGGTGAAGCAGCAAGTGCTGATGGAGAAGCTGCAACAAGTTATCCAGAAGATCTATGTAATAATATTGATGAAGGTGGCCACACTTAACAACAGATTTTTAATGTAGACAAAACACGCTTCAAGGCCAGGCGTGGTGGTTTATGGCTGTAATCCTGGGACTCTGGGAGGTTGAGGTGGGAGGATTGCTTGAGCTTGGGAGTTTGAGACCAGCCTGAGCAAGAGTGAGACCCAGTCTCTATTAAAAATAGAAAACTTAGCCTGGCATGGTGGTGTGCACCTGTAGTTCCAGCCACTTGGGAGGCTGAGGCAGGAGAATAACTGGAGCCCAGGAGTTTGAGGTTGCAATGAGCTACGAGGATGACAACACTGCACTCTAGCCCGGGGCAAAAGAGTGAGACTCCATCTGAAAAAAAAAAAAAGGAAAAAGAAAAAAGCCTTCTTGTTATCAAACTATTTAGAACTCAGGAAAATCAGCAAGAAAAAATCAAACAATCCTATCAAAAAGTGGGCAAATGACATGAATAGAAATTTTTCAAAAGAAGATATAAGAATGGCTAACATATGAAAAAATGCTCAACATCCCTAATCATCAGGGAAATGCAAATCAAAACCATGATGAGATACCACTTAACTCCGGTGAGAATGGCCTTTATCAAAAAATCCCAAAACAACACATGTTGGCGTGGATGCGGAGAGACAGGAACACTCATACACTGCTGGTGGGAATGCAAACTAGTGCAACCCCTGTGGAAAGCATTATGGAGATACCTTAAACAGATTTAAGTAGACCTACCATTCAATCCAGCAATCCCATTATTGGGCATATACCCAGAAGAACAAAAGTCATTCTATAACAAAGACACCTGTACCCGAATGTTTATAGCAGCACAATTCACAATCGCAAAGATGTGGAAACAACCCAAGTGCCCATCAATCCACGAATGGATTAGTAAACTGTGGTATATGTATACCATGGAGTATTACTCAGCTATAAGAAATAACGATGATACAATATCTCTTTGGTTCTCCTGGAGAGAGTTGGAACCCATTATATTAAGTATCCAAAGAATGGAAAAACAAGCATCACATGTACTCACCAGAAAATTGGTTTCCCTGATCATCACCTAAATGCACATCGGGGAAGGATACCAATTGGATATCAGACTGGGATGAGGGGTGGGGGAAGGGGATGGATGTATGCCTACATGATGAGTGCGTTGCGCACCATCTGGGGAATGGTCATGCTTGAAGGTGCTGACTCGGGGAGGTGGGAGTGGGGAGGGGATGGAGGTATGACTACATGGTGAATGCCAGGCGCACTGTCTGGAGAATGGACACGCCTGAGGCTCTGGCTCAGGGGGATGGGTGGGACACGGACAATGTATATAACCTAAGCTTTTGTACTCCCATGAAGAGCTGAAATAAAAAAAAAAAAAGAAAGAAAGAAAAAAGCCTTCAACTGGAAGAAGGTGCCCTATAGGACTTTCATAGCTAGAGAGGAGAAGTCAATGCCTGGCTTCAAAGTTTCAAAGAAGCCAGGTGAGGCGGTGTGTGCCTATTGTCCCAGTTACTTGGGAGGCTGAGGTGGGAGGATCTTTTGAAGCCAGGAGCTTGAGGCTGCAGTGAGGTATGCTCATGCCTGGGCAACATGGTGAGACCCTACTTCTAATAAAAAAAAAAAAAAGCTTTAAAGGACAGGCTAACTCTCTTATTAGGGGCTAATGCACCTGGAGACTTTAAGTTAAAGCCAATGTTCATTTACCATTCCAAAAATCCTAGGGCCCTTTAGAATTATGCTAAATCTACTCTGTGCTCTAGAAATGGGACAAGAAAGCCTAGATGACAGCACATCTGTTTATAGCACGGTTTACTGAATATTTTAAGCTCACTGTTGAAACCAACTGCACAGAAAAATTTTTTTCAAAATATTACTGTTCTTGACAACACACCTAGTCAGTCACACAAGAGCTCTGATGGAGTTGTACAAGGAAATTTATGTTTTTTTCATGCCTGCTAACACAACATTCATTCTGTAGCCCGTGGATGAGGAAGTATTAATAATTTCAACTTTCGAGTCTTATTATTTAAGAATCAACATTTCGTAAGGCTATAGTTGCCATAGGTGGCAATTCCTCTGATGGACCCGGGTGATGTAAATTAAAAACCTTCTGGGCCAGGCGCGGTGGCTCATGCCTGTAATCTTACCCCTCTGGGAGGCCAAGGCAGGTGGATCGCTCAAGGTCAGGAGTTCGAGACCAGCCTGAGCGAGACCCCGTCTCTACTAAAAATAGAAAGAAATTATCTAGACAACTAAAAGTATATATAGAAAAAATCAGCCGGGCATGGTGGCACATGCCTGTAGTCCCAGCTACTCGGGAGGCTGAAGCAGTAGGATCGCTTAAGCCCAGGAGTTTGAGGTTGCTGTGAGCTACGCTGACGCCAGTGCACTCACTCTAGCCTGGGCAACAGAGCGAGACTCTGTCTCAAAAAAAAAAAAAAACCTTCTGGACAGAATTCACCATTCTACATGCCATTATGAACATTCATGATTTATGGGAGGTCAAAATGTCAACATGAACAGCAGTTAGGAAGAAGTTGATTCCAACCCTCTTGGATGACTTTGAGGGGTTCAAGACTTCAGTGGAGGAAGTAACTACAGATATTGTGGAAATAACGAGAAAACCAGAATTAGAAGGGCAACCTGAGGGCAGGGCACGGTGGCTCATGCCCACAATCCTAGCACTTTGGTAGGATCACTTGAGGCCAGGAGTTTGAGACCAGTCTGAGCAACATATTGAGAGAAGACACTATCACTACAAATAAAGAATTAGCGAGGCATGGTAGTGCACACTTGTAGTCCCAGCTATTCGGGAGGCTGAGGAGGGAGGATCGCTCAAGCCCAGGAGTTTGAGGTTGCTGTGAGCTAGGCTGACGCCACGGCACTCCAGCCTGGGCCACAGAGAGAGACACTGTCTCAAAAAAAAAAAGAAAAAGAAAAAATTAACTAGCCTAAATCTCATTCTCTGCAAGAAAAAAGAAAGTGTTAGATGGAATCAATGATTCTCAACCTGGAGTTTTCTAAAATCTGAATCTTCACCTGTCTCTAATTAGGACTGTTTAAAAAAAAAAATCTGAACCTTCAGGAAGCAAGAGATGTTCTGAGTATTTTTTAAAGGCCTATGCATGTTCTGTGGAACCAGGACATGTAGAAGTATAAAAACTAAAAAGAGACTAAAAAAGTAAATTAAAAAAAAGAAAAAATTAAAAAAAAAAAAAAAAAGCCTGTGCATGGAATCATAAAGTTACCTGTGATAAGGTTGGACAGATTTAACTAAACTGTCTACTCTTTGTTTTTGACTGGAACCATTCCTATGCACCAAGGCAAAGTGGGAAATGCTTCGGAACAAGACCAGATCCTGGCTTGAGCCCTGCAGACTGCCAGGCCTGAAGCAAGAAACCTGCCCTCAGGAGAAAGACTTCATGGAAACCTGACTGGTGTTAATGAGGACTTGGGCACTCTGCAGGTTCAACTACCTGGGCAGCAAGCTAAGACTCAGTTTTCTCCTCTAGGACATGCAAAGCACCCAATGCTGCTCATTTTCACTCAGAGAAAAAGCCTATGTCCTCACAATGATCTGCAAGGGCCTACTTGACCTGCCTCTCCTTACTCTCCTCTCCCCTCACTCCTCTGCAGCCCCAGGGCCTTTGCACTTGACTTCTACTCTACCTGAAGGAGTTTACCCCAGCTATGAACTTGGCCAGCTCTCAGTCCTCCAAGTCTTTGCTCAGATGCCACCCTCTCAGTAAGGCCCACCCTGCAACCCACCTCCCACTCCCCAACCCAGTCCTAATCCCTCAGCTTTCTTTCTTTTGGGGCCATGGCACAATTCACCTTCCAACACACTCTATAATTGACTTGTTACATACGTCCATTAGAATTGCATTCCCTGCAACTGCCCCAAGCAAGCTCCAGGAGGGGAGAGATCTGTTGTCTACTGGTGAATCCCAGCACCAGAATAGCTCCTAGCACACAGCACACAAAGTCTGCACGAAGACCCCTCCAGAGAAGACCTACCCCTATCAGCCCCGCCCCATATCTCAATAGAGCGCTTGTTTTGTGCGCTTTGGGGTTAACAACTAGAAAACCGGCTGGGCGCGGAGCCCCTCAATACAGGAGTGGACTGGCTGGGTGCGGTGGCTCATATCGCCTATAATCCTAGAACTCTGGGAGGCCAAAGCAGGAGAATCACTTGAGGTCACGAGCTCGAGACCAGCCTGAGCAAGAGCCAGACCCTGACTCTACTAAAAATAGAAAAATTTAGCCAGTCAACTAAAAATAGAAACAACAAATTAGCCGGGCGTGGTGACTCGCGCCTGTAGTCCCAGCTACTTACTACTCGGGAGGCAGAGGCAGTAGGATCGCTTGACCCCAGGAGTTTGAGGTTGCTGTGAGCTAGGCTGACGCCACGGCACTCACTCTAGCCTGGGCAACAAAGCAGGACTGTCTCAAAAAAAAAAACAAAAAACACTAGAAAACCGGTTTATCTGGACCGTAAGATGCAGTCTGGTCTTTCTTTTTAAACAAAAGTTAGTTCGAAGTGACTAAAAACTGCAGTTCACTCAAAATCCTTCAAAACGTAGGGTCTTCAGAGATTTGGTTGTTTAACTTTTCGTTGTTCCTTAAAGACTAGGGAAAGACTGGGCCGAGAGTATCACCCGGGCTACTCTGTGTGGACTAAACTATAAAAACAAAACGGTGGGACGTCGGAACCTCGCCCGGCCGCCGTGCTGCGCCCCAGCCTTCCCGCCCGCGTCGCTCCGCGCGGGGCCCGCACCCTCACCGTCTCCCCGCGGATGCCCCGGACGCCCCTCCACTGCGAGGGCACGGACGCCACGCCCAGGGTCTCATCCTGCAGCTGACCCGACCGCCCGGGCCCCTTGGCGCTCGCAGCCCCGCCTGTCGCCAGCGCCGCAGAAGCCGCTCTTCCCGCCTTGCCTAGCGGCCCGGGCTGCGCGCGAGTTGCCGTGGAGACGGCTCCGCCCGCTTCCCTCGCCCACGCACTCAGACGTGACCTTCGCCCCCACGCCTCCACGAACGGAAGACTGGGAAAGTGAGGTTGACGGCGCCATTTTTGAATTGGTTAGAACGCCTCTTCCAAGCCCAGGAGAAGAAAGATGACTGATTCTTTTCAGCCGGAGCGAGAAGCGTGACTGGTTTTGGATACCCTGTACTCAGAAAAGGCAAGCGTAGGCCAGCTGCGACTCCTCCTTGGCAAAGAGAAGTGCGGAAGTGAGGCACTGGTGCCATGCTCAAAGATGGCGCCGAGGCCGTGATGGGCCAGCGAGATATGGGGCCTGGGGGTGCAGAGCTGGCTGAGCCGCCCGGTGGTCTCAGCAGCGCCTAGAACTGCTCCGCTCGAGTTGGCTGCTATTTTGAAGCCACGTGTCCTCCCTCTGATTCTCAGTTCTTACCTCAATAGAATAATGACGAAAAATATCCATACGCAATACCAAGTGTGATTAAATAATCGGGAGGCCCAAATGAGGTCTTTTACAGAAAAATGCTTACTAAATCTTAATTAAAAACACAAATAACTGCCAATTAATTAGTGCCTACTGTGTGTCAGGCAAAGAGACCAGATCCTTATATATGTTTATTAAATCCTCATCCTCTGGAAGCAACTTTTATTTATAACTGTTTCATGAAGATGCTTATGGTCAGAATGTAACTTCCCCAAGCCACCCAGTAAGACCCCGCAGGTGGCCTGCCTGACCCCAAAGCCAGGTTCTGAGCCTCTGAACAGGAATCTCCGGTCCAGGTCCTCTGAGCCGCTTTCCTCCTATCTCAGAGATAGAAACATGCCCAGTTCCGGTCCCCTCTGCACCGCCCAGTGAGAGTCCTCCTCATTAGAGTCCTGTTGCAGCCAAGGCCAGGAGGACTGATTACCAACACTGGAGAAAAATCAAATGCAATAGAGATTTCTTCCTAGAAAGTAGAACTAAACAAAATTCTTCTACACTAGAAGAGAAGGGGATGGCAGTGCTTAAAAAAAACAACAACAACTAGAAGAATCTTCAAACATCACCAAGGATTACAAAAATCATGCTCAAAAAGAAGCTCAAGGCTGGGTACAGTGGCTCACACCTGTAATCCCAGCACTTTGGGAGGCCAAGGCAGGAGGATCACTTGAGCCTTGCAATTAGAGACCAGCCTGGACAACATGCCAGCCTTTGTCTGTCTGGAGAGTGGGTTTGTGGGTTTCTTTTACAGCCTGGAACCTCTCTGGCTGTTCTTTCCTAGTTATAGAATGAGGCAAGACCACCTGCTTTACCTGACCAAGGAAGAACATTTCAGGAAGAGAAAGGTGGTCCAAGGAAGTAAATGCCACAAATAGCTCAGTAAAGATAAGGCTAGAAAATAGATCAATCACAGAAATTGGCATTTTGGGTAATATATCGTGGCCTTGTTGAGAATAATTTCGGTGGCATAGTGGGGACACAAGCCAGCCTGCAGAAGGTCAAGGAAAGAAAGGAGAAAGCCCAGAGATTGGGAGGTGCAGGAGGCAGGTGTGAGTGTAACAATTACAGATTTGCACAAATGTTGAGCCCCAGAGATATTCAGCAACACATCATTTATTAATGGCATTATTATTATAACAGTAAAACACTGCAGTCAGTCTAGAAGTCCTGGCACACAACAGGTGTCCACTAAATATTTGAGAATGAATGGACGAACAGTAGGCATTTGGGTGCATATTGCTGACACATGGTACAGAATCTCAAGCGGCCATTAAAAGTGTTGTTATATAGATGTTTAAATGTATTTGAATGTTTAAACAGATTAAAGTTTTGTAAAACACAATTTACATACAAATGTATCTTGGTTTTTTTTCTTGTTGTTGTTGTTGTTGTTGTTTTTTAATGCTTAAAAATGTTTTTGAACAAACTTGGAAGGATAGATCCTAAATGTCAATAGCAGTTGCCTCTGGGTAATTTAAGTTTTATTTTTCTCTGTCTGTAGTGTTTAAGTTTTTCGTGGCTTTTTTGTGGGGAAAAAAAAAGGAGTGCATGAATGAAGGAATGAACAAAGAAAAGCTTAGCTGCGCTGGAGAGAGTATTATTCTTTGGGTGGGCAGGACTTTGGAGAGACATTTCAAGGGTGGGAGAGCCTTGAGCAGGCTTAAATGCCAGAAACAGGAGGGGCTGAACAGCAGGAGCAAGTGGCCCTGTGGTGTTTCTGCAGCCCTCATTCTCGCCCATTCTGAAGCGGCAGGTGCCCTGGCCCATTCTGATTGATTGTTCTGACAGAGGTTCAAACCTCTCCTGCCTAGCCTCATGTACCTTCTTTCATCTGGGAATTTTCTCCCTGCCCTCGTGAACTTCAGGCCTCCTCTAAGTGTTACTTCTTTAGGGGACCAGATCCTGACCCCCCCCCCCGTCATGTCATTTGTTCTCAAAAGACCAAGTTCCTCTCCTCCAGAGTGCTCCCCATGACTGTAATTAAGCAACAAGATATTAATGCAAGTCTTTGCCTCCATGGGTCAGCTCCACCAACACGGGGCCCACAGCTGTCTCTGGAGCCCGGCACTGTGCCAGGCAACCAATAAAGAATAACTGAATGAACATTTAACTCTCAGTAGGACAGTTTCTGGCCGAACAGGCAGGTTAGAGCCCCTTTTCCATTTCCTGGAACATCATGCTTTCTACCTCTACATATTTTTGTATGAAAAGTTCAGTCAATATGCAGTCAGCGAATGTTCAAATGCCTTCATGGTGACTCTTACAAAAAGTCAAAGAAGAAAGTATCCCCATTTTAAAACCCTGGTAGCAATTATTTTAGGTGCATGCAGTTCTATTTAGTAAACAAGTCAACTTTTGAACATCTATACCGTGTGTCAAGCATGAAAGAATTATAATAACACCTCCTAGTATATGGAGTTCTCACTGTGTTAAGCACTTGGCACAAATCCTCACGATGTCCTGATAGGTCAGGTGTTATTACCACCCATGTTTCACAAATGTGGGAAGGAATGAAGGCCCAGAGGACTTTAGTGACTTGCCCAAGGTTGTGCAGAGCTGGTGAGTGGTGTAGACTGGATTAAAATCCAGGACTCCCTGATTTAAAAAGCGAATGTTTGGACTGCGCACAGTGGATCAGGCCCAGCACTTTAGGAGGATAAGACAGGAGGACTGGTTGAGCACAAAAATTCAAGATTACAGTCGCCCTCTTATTGAAGCCGGCAGCATGTCAGTCTCATAATCTGAAGATTACAATGAGCTATGAATGCACTACTGCACTCTATCCTGGGTGACAGAGCAAGACCTTGTCTCAAAAAAAAATAAAAATTCAACACTCCTTTCTTAAATCACTCTGTGCCTCAATTTTCTTGTTTGTAAAAGTGGGATACTAGGGCCTATCTCATCAGGCTGAAATAGGACTGAATAAATTAACACTTGGAGCACACACAAAGCATGGCCTAGAATGTTATTAGTACATATTACTTGTTAATTATTGACATAAGTATTACCACCAACACCACTGGGGGATCAGAGAGACCACAGAAAGGGAGGCTGGACCTTAAAAAAAAAAAATGGGCCAGGCCGGGTGCGCTGGCTCACTCCTGTAATCCTAGCAACTCTAGGAGGCTGAGGCGGGAGGATTGCTCAAGGTCAGGAGTTTGAGACCAGCCTGAGCAAGAGCAAGACACCATCTCTACTAAAAATAGAAAGAAATTATCTAGACAGCTAAAAATATATATAGAAAAAATTAGCCAGGCAAGGTGATGCATGCCTGTAGTTCCAGCCACTCAGGAGGCTGAGGCAGGATTGCTTGAGCCCAGGAGTTTGAGGTTGCTGTGAGCTAGGCTGATGCCACGGCACTCACTCTAGCCCAGGCAAGAGAGTGAGACTCTGTCTCAAAAAAAAAAAAAGGGGGGGGCTGGATTAGTTCTGGGTAACACCAGGCACAGAGTAGGTTCTCAATGCATTCACATATACACACACTAAGGTGCACACACATACATGCACATACATACATAGATACATATATATATGATTGACCATCCAAATAAGTGCTGTTTTCCCCTAAGTTCCCACCAATTATGTACAGGGACTGTGATGGCACCTGCCCTCGGGAGCTTACGGACAAAGGCATGGAGCCTGCAGAGCCTCTCATGCAGTTGGAGGATCAGGAAGGGCCTCTGGGAGGAAAGGGCTTCTAGGCTGAGGTCTGAAGAAAGAGACCGCCAGGCACAGACAGGAGTGGGAAGAGGGGCAGAGTCTTCTAGAGAGAAGGAACAGCATTGCAACATCCAAGGCGACAGCGAAGCTGGTGCCTTTGGCAGGTAGAGGGAGGCAAGATCATACAGGACAATGAGTTTGGACCTGTGCACTAGAGAACCAATGATGGGTTTTCAAGAAGTGACTTAATCCAAATTTTTTGTTTTGTTTTGTTTTGTTTTTGAGATAGGGTCTTGCTCTGTTTCCAGGGCTAGAGTACATCAGCATCATCATAGCTCATTGCAACCTCAGACTCCTGGGTTCAAGCAGTCCTCCTGCCTCCGCAATGTATGTATTTTTAAAAGATGCCTGGCTGCATAGTGAAGAATGAATTGTGAGCAATGTAGAATCCCTTAGCCCAGAAATGCTCACTAATTCATTACCTCTAAGGTGGGCTCTGGGATTTCCCTGGTGATTCTTTTGTGCTAGGAAGTTTAAGACCTACTTAAGAGGAATTTCAGGACTATTTAAAGCAAAAGCAGTATTAGTAAAGTAAGAGCTGCTTTGAAAAGTACCATGGAGTTCTGGGCATTACCTCAAAGTCACCTAGGCAGGCTTCCCAACTTAGCCCTGGGATGCCTTTACCAGCTATGCATTTATTCATTCATTCAATCATTCATTTACTCATTCACTCAGCAAATAATTATCCAGCACCTAGGTGTCAGGCACTGTGCTTGGGAGCTGGCTACACCACCCAGCAGTCCAGCTTTCTTGAAATTTACCACCTTAGAGTTGACATTGTACAAATAAAATAATTACAGCATGAAAAGTGTTTGCAAGAATTAGAGGATCATTATTGCCAGGTCGTGTTCATCACTGGGGAGATGGAGAAAGGGGTGGGAAGGCAGAGATGATAAAAGGCTCAACCCTATGTCTCTTAAGGGAAGAGCACAAATAACTGTTTTATTCAACAAATATTAATCAAATGCCTACTATGAGCCAAGTGCCAGAAGAAAACTAAAATGGGGAGGGTACCCAAGAAGGAAAGAGGTGCCTCTGGGAACAACTATTTTATCCAGGGCAGACTAAGAAGGCCTCTTAGAGGAGGTGACATTTGAGAAAACAATTCAATCCCTTCAGAGCCCAAGATTCCCTCCCAGTCCCCACCCTCTGTCCACCCAAAGCCCTGCCTCGCCTCCTCCTAGTCCTTCCCTCAGCCCACCCCCACCTGGAAAGGCCCCAGCTCTCAAGTGGACTGAAGGCAAAGGGGCCTTAATAAGCTCATTAAACAGCTCTCTCAGAGCTGGAATTGGGGAAGGAAGGGAAGGACAACCAGGTGAAACTCCATTATCTCCTGCCCCTTTCCAAGCTGAGACCTGAATGATAAATCCTCCCGAACTCACAAGCACAGCTGCAGAATGAGCCCCAACCCTGAGCAGACATCCATCCATCCAGGAGCAAACAGGATTTTTATTAGGACCATTCTGCGTGTGACCCCCCCAGGATAGACCTGTTCATGAAGTCACTGATGGAAGTCAGGGGTCTGGCGTGAGGGTTTCAAATCTTGGCTCTTTTGTGCTGTGTGACCTCATGCCCTTCCTATCCCTCTCTGTGCCACAGTTCCCTCTGCCTGGAATCTGGAATGCTTGCCTTCCAGCTCTGCGAGGCATTAGCTCCTTTTTTTTTTTAATTTTTTAAATTAATTTTATTTATTTATTTTTTTTCCAGAGACTAGGTCTCACTCTGTGGCCCCGGCTGGAGTACAATGGCATCATCAAAGACTCACTGCAGCCTCGAACTCCTGGGTTCAAGGCATGCTCCTGCCTCAGTCTCCAGAGTAGCTGGGACTACAGGCGCCACCGCGTCTGACTCTTTTTATTTTTTGAGTTTGAAATGGAAGACTATCTTCTTAGACTGACTGAAAACTTGACTGAGAGAGGCCTTCCTTGGTACCTGCCTTTGCACCCTGGTTGGCTTCCTTCTTAGCCGCTCTCCCCTTGGTCTTATGCATTCATGTTTGTGTCAGGCTCTATGGTCTGTGTCTTCCCAGCCCCCATGCTCTAGGACCATTGTGTCCTGTGCCTAAGTTCACCAGGGCCCGGCCAGTGCCTATCCAGTATAAGTCCTCAATAAGCGTGTGCCCGATTGAACAAATGCACATA
This sequence comes from Lemur catta, assembly GCF_020740605.2. NCBI lineage: Eukaryota > Metazoa > Chordata > Mammalia > Primates > Lemuridae > Lemur > Lemur catta. Next base: position 7,064,123 of record NC_059137.1, on the reverse strand, counting down.
AAGTGGGAGCATAACAATACTTACCGCACCTGGTCATTGTGAAGATTAAACGACTCTGGCACCTGAATGAGTATGTTAACTAGCAGCCGTAATTAAAGTGCCTGTTCTGCGCATGCTCTTTGTGTTTGGAGGCTGGTGTGACCCTACAGGTGGATAGTGGAGGTGAAGCAACAGGATGTTCATGATTCCAAGATACAGGGGTTACAGTGCCCATTGTACAGATTAAACAACCAAGTGAGGTTCAGAAACAGGGAATGATTTGCCATGCAGCTGAGCATATAGATTTGTTTTTAGGAAGGGAACTAAAATTTAGATACAGAGTGCCCTTTAAATCAGTTACTTCAGCTGGGCGTGGTGGCTCACGCCTGTAATCCTAGCACTCTGGGAGGGCATAGGTGAGAGGATCACCTGAGCTCAGGAATTCAAGACTAGCCTGAGCAAGAGCAAGACCCCCTCTCTACTAAAAACAGAAAAATTAGCCTGGCGGCATGGCATGCACCTGTAGGCCCAGCTACTCAAGAGGCCGAGGCAGAAGGATCGCTTGAGCCCAGGAGTTGGAGGTTGCTATGGGCTAGGCTAACGCCATGGCACTCAGGGCAACCGAGTGAGACTCTATCTCAAAAAAAAAAAACAGCACTCTGGGAGGCCGAGGCGGGTGGATCGCTGGAGGTCAGGAGTTCAAGACCAGCCTGAGCAAGAGCGAGACCCCGTCTCTACTAAAAATAGAAAGAAATTATCTGGCCAACTAAAAATATATATAGAAAAAAAATTAGCCGGGCATGGTGGTGCATGCCTGTAATCCCAGCTTCTCGGGAGGCTGAGGCAGTAGGATCGCTTAAGCCCAGGAGTTTGAGGTTGCTGTGAGCTAGGCTGATGCCACGGCACTCACTCTAGCTGGGCAACAGAGCGAGACTCTGTCTCAAAAAAAAAAAAAAAAAATCAGTTACCTTGTTAAGGCCATGATGTATTTATCCTGGGGTGACAGTTAAATCGTATCTAATAACAACTTGTTCTAGAACTATGTTTTTAGTCTGATAGCCTTTAAAAATAAAAATATTCTCTGTCCCTTGAAGATGGATTTGATTTTGGAGACAAAATTTATTCAGAGACAAATAAATTGGGACCTAGCTGGGTGATATCTTTTGATTTAGAAAATGGGTTATGAACATGACTTTTGTTCTAATTCATTTGGAAGAATAAACCCATAAGAATACCCAACAAATTTCTTAAACTGAAGAATAATGAAAGAAGACAGGTCCCATCACATATTAAGAATTAGACAAAATCAGACATAAAAGGCCCTATGTAGTATAAGTCCATTTATATGAAATATCAAAAAAAGACAAGTTTATAGAGACATAAAGCAGATTAGTGGGCTGGGCATGGTAGCTCACACCTGTAATCCTAGCACTCCAGAAGGCTGAGGCAGGAGGATTGCTGGAGCTCAGGAGTCCTTGTCTCTAATAAAAATAGAAAAATTAGCCAGGCGTCATGGTGGTGTGTGCCTATAGTCCCAGCTACTTGGGAGCTTGGGAGGCTGAGGCAGGAGGATCGCTTGAGCCCAGGCCTTTGAGGTTGCAGTGTGCTATGATGACTCTACTGTACCTGCATTCTACTCAGGGCAACAGAGGGAGACTCTTTCTCACACACACACACACAAAAATGTAGAATTGATACTGGAATAATCATAGATATCAATCCAGAAACAGACTTAAGTATATATAAATATTTAGATATAGGTATATAAATATTTTTTGAAATGAGATCTTGCTCTGTCACCCAGGCTGGAGTGCAGTGGCACAATCTTAGTTCATTGTAGCCTGGAATTCCTGGGCCTCAGCCTCTGAAGTAGCTGGGACTACAGGTGCACCATCATGTCCAGCTAATTTTTTATTTTTGTAGAGCTGGGGTCTTGGGATATAGCCCAGGCTGCTCTCAAACTCCTGGGTTCAAGCAATCCTCTCCCCTCAGGCTCCCAAACTGCTGGGATTACAGGCATGAGCCCACCACGTCTGGCCTCCAACTTATTCTTAATCTTTTTTATTTTCTTTTTCTTTTTTTACTCTAACACCTTTATTGACATATATTTCATATACTATACAATTTACTGGTTTAAAGTGTACAATTCTATGATTTTTAGTATATTCACAGAATTATGCAAATATCACCACAGTCAATTTTAGAACACTTTCATCACCTCAAAAAGAAACCGCTTCTATCAATTCATTCTTAATGACCCAGTTTAAACTTCTCTGATTTCTGTCAGTAGATTTATTTGTTCCATTTTCTCCAGACCTATAGAGTTTTGTTCATACCTATTAGGGTTTTTGACATGGACTATGATCTCAGTCAGTACACAGGCATGTCTTAATCAGCTTTGAACTTTTTATTCCCATTATAGAAAAATTTAGAGATGCTGTCACAGCCCATAAGACCTACAAGACCCTTATTAGGCAGGCGTGGTGGCACACACATGTAGTCTCAGCTACTCAGGAGGCTAAGGTGAGGGATCCCTTGAACCCAGCAGTTTGAGGCTGCAGTGAGCTATGATCATGCCAGTGGCACTCCAGCCTGGTGACACAGCAAGAAAGACCCTGTCTCCAAAAAAAAAAAAAAAAAAGAAACCAAAAAACCCAAGTCCTACAAGACATAGACCTTCCACAATCTCTGAGCCCAGCCCATTTCCCATCCTTTGGCCCATTCCAACTACTTGACCTCCTTGCTTTTCCTGGAAAATGTTCCTGACTTAGGGCTTTGCCCTTCCTGTCTCTGTCTAGCACATTCTTCCCCGATGGTACCCATCCCCGATCCCTACACTCTTGAGGTCTCTACCCAAAAGCCAGCTCATTAGGGAAACTTTACATTATTTTGTGTATTTTGTTCAAAGCGCTGATCATAATCATTGCTGCTTACACATATTAGACATTCACTAAATATTGATTGAATGAATTAATATGGTTGTGTGTAGGCAAATGCACTCCTAAATATGTTAACTCCAGTATTTCTTTTGTCAGCATCATGAATTGCAGCACCAGTTCTTTTGAAAAATGTGACACATAAACAGTTATTTGGGTAAAATTAAATCCATGAATCCCAAAGTTATTCAGCCAGAGATGGGTCCTGTTGGATTCATCCTTACATTTGCCATCACCTTTAACTGGTGCTTTCACATAAAAAGTACTTAATCAGCTTATATTGAATGAAGAAAAAATGTGTTGGATCTACTGATCAATCTTTTGGAAAAAAAGCCAAAATATATCCCTGTGTCACATCATACTCCAAAATGAATTCAGGTGGGTTAGAAATGGAAATTTTAGGCTGGGTGTGGTGGCTCAGGCCTGTAATCCTAGCACTCTGGAAGGCCGAGGCAGGAGGATCGCTTGAGGTCCAGAGTTCGAGACCAGCCTGAGCAAGAGTGAGACTCTGTTTCCACTAAAAATAGAAAAATCAGCCAGGCATCATGGCACACACCTGTAGTCCCAGCCACTCGGGAGGCTGAGTCAGGAGGATCACTTGAGCCCAGCAGTGTGAGGTTGCTGTGAGCTAGGCTGATATGCCATAGTAGGACTCTATCAGTGCAACAAAGTGAGACTCTGTCTCAAAACAAAACAACAACAACAAAAAAACACCAAAGAAAAAGAAATGAGAATATAAAAAAGGAAGGAAGATATACCAGCATAAGAAGAAAACAGTTGATTACTTACATCATCTTGGGATGGAGGAGGTCTCTCTAAGCATCACCAAAAGCAGAAACCACTAAAAAAAGATGGAGAGACTTGACTACATAGAAAAAAAAATACTTTACTGTATCCCCCTCCCAAAAATTAAAAATAACTAAAAATGCAACGAGCAGTAAATAACAACCTAGAGGAAAATATTTTGCAATATGTAAGAGAGAATGCTTGTATGTTTAATATATGAATTATATTTCATAATAATGAAAAGAGAAACACCCCAATAGAAGATTGAGTAAATTGACATGAATGGACAATTTACAAAAAAAGAAATACCATCAGTCAAGAAGCACATGAAAAACTGTTCAATTTCATTAGTAATACCAACTCCGAGGTAAACTTTTCCACCTACCAAATATGAAGTTCAGGGAATGAGGTTAATTTCAGTGAAACATATACAAATACTGCAGGAGAGCAGCTAGACAATTTGGTAACAAGTTAAAATCCCTTACTATTTTACGTACTTTTTCACTCAACAATTGTAGTTCTAAGAATGTATTTTAAGGAAATAGTCATGTATATGTGCCAAGATTTAGCTGCTGGATGTACATCACAGTGATGTTTATAATGACCAAACAATAGGAACACCTTACATTTTCACTGTTGAAGCTTAGTTAAATAAAACAAAGCATATTTCCCCAACCAAAAAAAAAATGCAATAAAAAATGTGGTAGGGGTGCAGTAGCTCATGCCTGTAATTCCAGCACTTTGGGAAGCTGAGGCAGGAGGATTGCTTCAGGCCATGGGTTGGAGACTCCTGGTGTTTTGTTTTTTAATGTAATATATTCACAAGGTTCAAAATTCAAAATGTACAATAATGAGTAAAACATTTCCCTCCTATGCCTGTTATCTCACTTCTCACCACCCAGTCACCGCCCCAGGGATGGTCACATGATCAGCTTCTTGGGAGCCCTTCAAGACTTGTGCTAAAGGTATACGGGCAAATCAGTGAAGATGTGTTTATCTACTTCCCTTTTATACAAATGGCAACCTGCTAACCACATGGCTTTGGACTTTGCTTTTTTCACTTCACCATAGCTCTAGTTCTCTATTTGTTTTTATGGTGGCATAGTATTCCATGGTATAGATGTAGTCTTTGTTCCACAGAAACCTAAAGAAGTTCTTAGATTTTCTCCATCTTTTTGTAACCATGTTGTGATGAATTGCCTTGTTCAGGTGACATCTCATAGCTATGCAATGAATCTGTGGGATAAATTCCCAGTAGGAATTTCTGGGTCAAAGCTATGTGCTTTTGCTTTTTTTTTTTTTTTTTGAGACAGGGTCTTGTTTTGGTCAACCAGAATAGAATGCAGTGGCATGATCACACCTCACTGCAACCTCAAACTCTTGGGCTAGACATGCCTTTACTCTTTGATAGATAATCTGATGGCTAAATTGTCTAAAATGCCCTCCAAAGTGACTCTATTCATTAAGCTGCCACTAGTAAGGAGAGCACCTCTTCTCTCACCCTCTCCCAGACATAGTGTCTCCAAACTTTGGGATCTCCAGCAAAGCTGGTGGGTAAATAAAAGGTGGAATCTCAGTTCTAAGTTGCACTTGTTACAAGCCCCTTTGAGCTACTCCTCACTGAACCTTTCTCCCGTGTTTCTAGCAATGGAATTGTCTAGCATCCTGTTGGTACTCTCTGTTCTGGCTGCTATAAGCAAGAGATTTGGGTTTGTCCTTGAGAGTGTGCCCCTCACATTCCAGAATTGTCCTTTGCTGATACTCCCAGAAATCTGTGACCAGGGGTCTATTCTCCCTTCCTGCACACATCGTATTCCTCTCCTATTCCTGCTTTGGCTGTCCCACCACCTATTCTCTTGTTTGGGGTTTAGCTGACTCATAGTTCCATCAAAAAGAGTTTTAAGCCAGGTGCGGTGGTTCCTGCTTATAAACCCAGTTGAAGCAGGAGGATCCCTTGATCTCAGGCGTTGAAGGCTGCACTACACTATGATCACTCCATGGCCCTCCAGCCTGGGTGACAGAGGAAGACCCTATCATCCTCCCCCCCAAAAAAATTCACTTTGTTTCCCTTTCTGCTTTCGGACAATGACAATTTCTGGGGGAAAACAGGGGAAAGATGACCCCTTGTTCTCAAGTGGAAAATCCTCCAGGTCATCTTAAAATAAAACAAAGAGACAGGTATTATCTTCCATTTTACAGATGTAAACACTGAGATTTATGCTTGTTACAAAGCACATCCTGGCTGGGAAGTGGCTCATGCCTGTAATCCTAGCACTTTGGGAGGCCAAGGCAGGAGGACTGCTTTAGGCCAGGAGTTTGAGACCAGCCTGAGCAACCTAGGGAGACTAAATATCTCCAAAAATTTAGAAAAAAAATCATATCCCCGTGATAAGGTGATCTTAGAATCTGGATTCTCATTAGAACCCAGGATCTTAGGCAAGTCACTGCTCTCAGGCCTCAGCTTACCCATCTGTCAATCCAAGACACCTGTGACTTTCAAAATGCATTCAGGAGCCCACGGTCTATTGTAAGTACACAAAGACTGGAGGGGATGGAAAAGGGTGAGAGTGATGGTGTTGGGTCCTCCACCAGAGAGAGCTCAGCTCTTTATCAGTACTGACATCATTACTTTTGTTAATGTTGTTAAAAGTGTAATTTTTACACAAACCTCGATGGTATAAAAAATTTTACAAATTTTAAAAGGGTGACTAATAGGACACAACACAGAGGAAAAAAAAAAAAAAGGAAAATCATTGTACTATCTCAGATTGCAAACTCATGGCCCATATTGAAAATGGCCTGATGGCACATTTTGCTGGGTCCAAAAAATACATTGTACAATGTTTAATTGGCAACTTTTAAAAATCCAGAGCTTCCACATAAAAATTTATATTTTGTTTGTAGTTTAAAAAATCAGTTTCCTTTTTTTTTTGTTGTTGTTGTTGTTGTTGTGGTTGTTGAGACAGAGTCCTTGTCCTGGGTAGAGAGAAGTGGCATCATCACTTCAGACTCCTGAGCTCAAGCAATCCTTCTGCCTCAGCCTCCTGAGTAGCTGGGACTACAGGTATATAGGCTACAATGCTCAGCTGATTTTTCTGTGTTTTTATTCATAATAGAAATGGAGGATTCATTTTTGCTCAGGCTGGTCTTGAACTCCTGAGCTCAAGCGATCCTCCTGCCTCAGCCTCCCACCACCAATCTAAAAAAAATCAAAGATCTGGCAAAACACGGGGTTCATAAATCATGGCCAGTCTGGTGGCTCACTGGCTCACGCCTGTAATCCTAGCACTCTGGGAGGCAGAGGAAGGAGGATCACTTGAGGTCAGGAGTTCAAGACCAGACTGAGCAAGAGCGAGACCTTTCAAGAGCAAGAGCCCAGGAGTTTGAGGTTGCAGTGAGCTATGACACCACTGCACTCTAGCCAGGGTGACACAGTGAGACCCTCCCCCCACAAAAAAACCCAACAAAAAACCAGGGTTCATAAATCCATACACAGGTGTAGTAAGACCCCATCCAGGAACTGAGCATCACCAGGATCCCAGAGGCCCTTCATGTCCCCTTTTAGTGACATCCCTCCCACACACCCCCTTACCACCCCACGCCAAGGGTACTCACTGCACTCTAGACTTCTAACAGCATATATTCGTTTTGCCCATTTTTGTACTTTATACAAATGAAATCACACTGTATACTAGTTTGTATCTTGTGTCGTCCACTCAACATTATGTTTGGAGGCTTCATTCACATCATTCTGTGTAGCTGTAGTTCATTTATTTCCATTGCTTTATAACATTCCCTTGAATGAATAACTTACAATGTACTCATCCTACTCCCGACAGACATTTGTATTGTTTCCAGATTTTGGCTATTAGGAATTGCTACTGTGAACATTTTTGTACATATATTGGTGCACATGTGGATCCATTTCTGCTGAAGATATAGTAGGAGGACCGCTGAGTAACGGAGCACACAGTCACCTCTGGCAGACCTGGCCCAGTTTTCCAGAGTGGTTGTACCAATCTACCTTCCATTGGCTGCTGTGCACCTGTTGCTTGCCTTACTCATTGTTATCTGACAGGCTCCAAAAGGCACTGAGGTTTGTGACACCCCCCCGCCCCACACACACACCCGGACAAGATGCCCTCTAGCTCTTAACCTCTGTCCTTCTCTGAAATATGTGAAGAATGAATGGATGCTCCACATCTTCTCAAGGGTATTTGCTTTTTCCCCCTTTGTAATTCTTTTTTTTTTTTTTTTGAGACCCTTTGTAATTCTTGATTGGCAATCCTTTCCCTCCAATCAGAGACCTGGAGGTTGCGAAGGAGTTAGCCAGACATTGGGGTGGGGATGGGAGCGACTGAGGAATGTCCCAGGGTGAGGTGAGGCAGCAGCAAATGTTTAAGTCCTCTGGAGGCCAAAGGAGAAAAAGAAAAGGCCAAGTTCTCCACAGGGGCAGGCTTGCCTACCTGCGGGATTGGGAACTAACAGGGGATGAGCTGCTGGTGTTTCCGGTGAAGACCAGGAGATGTGGGAACCACAGAACCAGGAAGAACCTGCTGCCTCCTCCAAAGCCAAGAGTGCTCCTGCTGAGCGGAGCAAAGGGCAACTAAAAGAAGTTTATCCTGATTGGAGGGTGGGTGGGAAGGGATGGGGCTGGGGGAGGGGGCATAGGGCGTGTGTCCCACTGTCATGTAAATATCCCCTCCAGGCAGGGCGGCTCCGGGGCAGATTTAACCCCCAGTACCTGGGCCTGTCTCAGTTTTCTGAGCTTCTTCCAGCCCAGCAGGCAGACTGTGGTCTGCTTCTCCACGTTTCCTGGCAGCATGGCCCCCAAACGCCAGTCTCCACTCCCACCTCAGAAGAAGAAACCAAGACTGCCTACTGCCCCGAGGCCAGAGGACGCCTCGGCCTCTGCGGGCCTGCCAAAGAAGAAAGGTATGTTTCTGCACTACATTTTATTGGGGATTTAGGGGATTTGCAAAGATTGGCTCTATGATTTTTAACACTCCCCAATTCCTGTTGAGATGTAACCCCCAAACTCCCCTGAAGGGTTTTAAGCTTGGAGTAGGTGGACTAGGTTTATGTGAAAAAAGAACAGAAGGGGTGAAACTGGGAGACCTGGAGCACGTGGGAGCTCATCCCTGCCCCCAACCCAACACTGGCCCTGAGCTTGCCTCCCAGCCGCCAAGCTCCCTCCAGGGGCTCCCTGTTTTGGCAGGCGGCACCACCAGCCAGGCGGAGGCCTCTCCTTCACCCTCCATGTCCAGCCAAATCCCCGATCCCTGGTGGTTCTACCTCCTCAATCCCGCTCAGACCCGTCCACCTCTGTTTCTTGCTGCCGCTGGCGGCCCACAACTGTGGCCTGAATTACTGCCACCTCCTCCTCTTGGCTTCCAGCTTCCTCCTCCCATCCGGGCTAAGCAAAGCCAATCCTGTGGCCCACTCCCTGGCTTAAAACCCTCCCTTTCCTCCCCATTGCCCTCCAGGTGCTAAGAGACTCGGGCCCGCCCACCTGGTCCCTCCTAACCGCTCCCAGGTTCACACTCCCATACTCCCCAACTGGAGGCCTCCCTCTGGTACTCTCAACCTTTCCTCCCCTCCTGGGATTCTACACTGTCACCTTGGGGCCTGTACACCCACTTGCCCTCTGCCCACTTGCCCTCTGCGAGGATCACTCTCCTCTTCTTACCTGTGCACACCCTCCAGCTCTCTGCCGAAAAGTCATTTCTTGCAGGCATTCTCCTGTGAACTACAGTTCCTGGGCATTGGGAGCCCTCTTCTGCCCTGGCAGTGCCCAGAGTCACTCTGTCCTAGCCCTGGTGTCATTACATTGTAATCATCAGTGTCCTGCCTGCTCTTCCCCCATTAGACCATTAAACTTGGAGGTGGGGGTTGTATTTCACAGACACAGCTTAGAGCTGGACACAAAATTGACTGTTGCTGTAATTAGGTCTCCCTAATAACATCCCTAAAGGATGTGGTGGTCCCTTTTTGGGTTGAGCTTGGATTGGTACAAGGTACAAAAGCAGGCAGGAAGCACTGACTTGGCTTGAGGGCCAGCCACACTTGTAGAAGGAGCACTGGGCTAGGAGTCCTCATCTCAGTGCTACTGTGGAGCTGTTTCACTTCACTGGGTCTCAGTCCCTTGTCTTCCAAATGGGATGCAAAGACCTTCTGCCTAGCTGATGCCCCAGTGTGGTGACTGCCAGAGTTTAAACCTACCTTCTCCAGCAAGTGACATAAGACAGAATCTGTGCTTGTTTCTGCTACTGTAAAGTGGGTTCAACAGTACCTATGTCCAGGCTTGCTGTGAGGCGTAAATCTAGGTAAAGCACTAAGACAGCAACTGGCACATAATTGGTGCTCTAGCGATGGGCAGTAAATTCCTTCCCACTGTGGGCAGCAAAATGTGGGTGAGTCCTCCTGGTCTCCTTCCATTTAGCTTCCCACAAGAATTAACAGAACCAGAGGGGATGGGAAGGTGCATTCACAGTCCCTCTGAAGTGGTTCATCTAAACCCAAGTAACAGTTCCTGCCACTCAGTTGACACTGATGACCTGCCAGGCACTGTGCCAATCACTTCTCTGCCCCTACTGCCCTTAGGACAGCAGTGAGGTGTGGATATTCCTATTTCACACATCTAGAAAAGGAGGGTCAAAGAGTTGTATGAGGGGGTGGGCACTCAAGGCCATCTTAGTGGAAGATTTCCCTGTCAGCCCTTGGGACATTGCAGTACTGTGGGGACTGCCAGCATCTTTCTGGCTGTGGGGTTCTCTCTTCTTCAAAGGAAGCTGGGAAGGGAGGAGAGGGAGGAATTCTGAGAGTGAGGTGAGAGGCCAAGGACAGACTGCAGAGCTGCTGGTGTTGGAGGGCAGGAGGCACCATAGTCCTGGGAGTGGGTGAATGACCTCTTAGTGTGCCCAGGTCACTCCCTTGCTCAGCACTCTTGCCCTTTTGCTTTCTCTTTCTCTTCCACTTCCTCGTGTGCTCCTTGCATTCATCTTGAGAAGTGCTGCGGGAAGGGACAGGAAGAGGAGTGGGATGGCTGCAAGGGTGTTGGGGAAGGTTAGAAAAGAGCCTTTTTGGAAACCCATTGCCTAGGCAGGAGGCATTACAAGGTTCCCTGGGACCCCTGTAGATGTGTGGGAAACAGTAGATCAGGCACTTAGGAGATGCTACTGCTCAGGGCTCAGTGGTTACAACCCTGCGGAGCAGGCTTTGTGGATGAAAGCAGCAGTCCTCAGCACAGTGTTTTTCAGACTGAGTTTCTTCTCATTCATGAAATCGATTTAGTGGGGCGAGACCTGCATTACAAAAAATACAATGGAAAATTACAGTCACATCACCCTTAGGGTAAATATTGTTTTGTGTGTACTGGGTCATGATGTTAAATGTACTTCTTACTGTTGGTCACATTTTAAAAAATTGAAAAACACTGTGTTAGTACGGTAAGGGTTTTGTCAACAGCTAGCCTGGTTTGGAATCTTGGGTCTGTCAGTCACTTTGCTTCAAAGTTTTAGTTTATCAATGAAATTAGGATACTAAAATCTACCTTGTGTTTCATGAGGAGTAAGCCAGCAGAAATGCCTGTAGTCATCACAGCCTGTGGCCCATGGTACATGCTGCAGTGGCTGGGCAGAGTAGAGCCTGCTTGCTAGAGCCCATTGTGGTATCTCTTTGCAACTGTTTCCTGACCTCAGAGTAGCAGCTTGAAATTGGCCATGCTGAAAGTATCACTGAAATCAACAAATGCTACAAATCAGGGGCTTTTGTTTCTTTGTTTCTCTTCCCTGGGAACTGGTTGTCAAACATTTTACCAGTTTATCATTGGTGCTAACAATTCTTCTTTTAAAGAGCTTGTCCAATTGAGATAGTTTGGAGGGGAAGGATTACATGAATTGCTGGGTTTGGGGAAAGTTTCAAGAAGACGTGTATTTGTATTCTCTGCCCATTGACTGTATGCCATTTACTTAACATTTATCAATCACCCACTATGGACTGCCTCGAACATTAAGGACACTGCTTGAGCTTAAGAGCTGATAGTAAAATATGAGGGCTGGAAGGCAAATAATCCGCCTCCAAATTCTGGTTACAAACACCCGGGGAGAGATTTCAGGCTTTTTGTGGTCCCTGTATTGGGGCCCTTGAGGGAGGGAGCAGAGTGTGGTGCATCCGCATTACATGGAAAGCATTAAACAGAAATGTCTGTGCCCCACTTCGTGGTTCAGGGCATTGCCTCTACAGCAGGCCTTGCTGTCCCGGTTCATCTCTGATGTGGTGAAAGAGAAGTAACACCCCCTGTGCCATGCACTGCTGGGACTTGCACTTAGCACTCAGTGTGGTTTCTTGGGAGCAGTAGGCACTGAGTTTCTCCAAAAGGACCCGCGGAGGAATGTCGTACCTCCCCGTCTTCACAGCACTTCCAGTTTAAGTGTAGCCCTGCTTAAGTGTCACAGCTGACACAATGTTTATAATTTCGTAACAGAAATGGGTTCAGAGAGGAAAGGTGACCTGCCCAAGGGTACATAGCCCGCTGGGCAGAGCGTAGACTAAAAGCCAGGATGGCCCTGGAACCAGAATGAGCACTCAAGCCCGAGTTTGCGTCCAACCGCAGCGTCCCCACCTGGAATCTAGGACCGGGGTGCTCCCTTCCCGCGCCAGAGCGCCGGGTGGAGCTCGGCAACCGGAGGCGAAGGCGGGCTACTACGAGGCCCGCACTTCTGGGGGCTGTGGACGCCCCTCTCCCGGCGCCCCGCAGAGTCCGGCGGAGAAGGGAAGCCGCTCCGCCACCACGTGACGCGCCGCCCAGGGGCCCGCGCGCAGCCGTGCGAGGCCCCGCCCCTCGGGCCGCCGCGCGCCCGTCGCGCGCAAATGTCCCGGGTCGGGCCGGAGAAGGGGAAAGCGGGGGAGGGGAGCGCGGCGCGGGGGCCGGCCCGTACGTCGCGGCGCTCCTTCCTCCCGCCTCTTGGCCGGGCCTGTGTCTCCTCGCCGCCGCTCCGCCTCCTCGTCCCGGCGCCCCGGCCAATGGCGACACGGCGCGAGCCTCTCCGGCCGGGGGCGGGGCGTGCGCGCGGGGCCTGGCGCGCCTGCGCTCTGCCGCCCGCCCCTCGCCGTGAGGAGGAGGTGGAGGAGGAGGCGGCTGGGGAGAGCGAGCAGCGAGCTGGAGCGCGGAGCGCGAGTGAGAGAGCCGAGCCGCCCGCCGCCCGCCGCCGCCTCCCCTCCGTAAGCAGGAGCCCCGGACGGGGCCCGGCACGCCGCCCCTGCCCCTCCCTCGTCGTCAGGCCGCGAGGACAGCGCGCGCGAGCGAGCGAGGGGGAGGGAGAGCGACCGAGCGAGCGCCGGGAGGAGGCGGCCGGACCGAGCGAGCGCCCGCGCGTGTGGCGTGAGGGGAAGCCGCCTGCCCGCCCCCTTCGCCTTCCCTTCTCTCCCCCTCCCCGCTCCCCCCCCGACCGCGGAGCAGCACCATGTCGGCGCCGGCGGCCAAAGTCAGTAAAAAGGAGCTCAACTCCAACCACGACGGGGCCGACGAGACCTCAGGTGAGGAGCAGGCGAGGCCGGGGGCCGGCCCGCGCCGCCATCTTCGCCGCCCGCCCCGGCCCGCAGGCCGCCGCGGGGCCCGGGGCGCGAGGGGGCGCCGGGCGGGGGGCGGCGCAGCCGGGCTGGGGCCCGCGGGCTCGGCGCCCTTTTATGTGCGCGGCGGGGCCGGGGGCCTGGGTGGCGCCGCGGCGGCGGCCGGCGCTACGAGACGGGGGCGCTGCGGCCTGCTCGGCGCGGGTGGAGGAGACCCCCCCTTCCTCTCCCCCCTCCCTCGCTCTCCTCCCCCTCCCTCCCTCCCGAGAAGCCTCTCTTTATTGTGCTCCGCCATGATGCCTCGCTCCCATCAGCCGCCGCCGCCGCCACATGGTGCGGCCGGACGCGGCCCCGCGCCCGGCCTCCCGCGAGGCTCCCCTTCCCGCCCGGCCCGCGGCGGCACCCCCGCCCGGAGGCCGGCCCCGGCGGGGCTTCTGCCTGGAGCTGGGGCGGGGTGGGGGCGCGGGGGGAGCACGCGGCCGGCCGCGCGCTGGGCTTGGGCCGGCCGGGAGGATGCTCCGGCCGGCCCGGGCGCTCTCCCCACGTGGGGCGGCCACCCCGTCGCGCCAGCGTGCGGAGAAGCCTGGAGCGGCGGCCAGTGGACCAGGGGTCTTTAAAATGGTTCTTGGGAAACCTATCTTCTGCCGGGAAGGCTCTCGGCAGGGGGGCTGCCAATCCCGGGTTGGTTACCGGAAATGAACCGCGCGATCAGGCCCCTTCACGCCCACTTAGCTTTGTGGGACTTGCAGTCCTTACAGGACAAAAGGGCACCTATTTCAGAGCACACCCCTTTTCTCCCCTTTCCCTTGTGTGCATCATAGATTTCTGACCTCACAGTTCCCAGTAATTGTGTGCTTCAAAATCTAGTGGGGCCGAATTTGAAGTTAGCCCGCCTGAACTGCGTTGGAGGTGTTGGAAAATTCAGATTCACATCCTGGGGTTCTAGGAAGGCAAAGGTTGAGTGTTTAGGATGGTGGGTTAGTTCACACTACGAGTGCCTTTCCTGTCTTTGTAGGCATGTCTGATGTCTTCGTTGTAATAGGTATTGAGTAGAATATTCCAACTTTGTATAAAAAGTGGTTTTACGATTGGGATAGATGATGGTGGCCTAATATGTGTCATTGCCGTGAGTTATTTTCCATATTCTAGTTAGCAGGTGATACTATCGTATTACAAGTGCATAATCTGCTAAATAATAAACAAGAATTCTGAATAACGTTATTTCTTATCTTTCATAACAGAAATCTTACTGATTGGTCTCTTGTAATGGAACTCTTTAAAAAAAGTACTACAGGAAAATGTTTTCTGAGTAACCTAGCAGATAATGTGATTTGGGAATGGTCTTTTAATTAAAAAGTAATCTGTCAACTCTATACATGAGTATGTGGAGAGCATACTTTTGTAGTAGGCACTGTTTAACATTATTGAGATATAATTTTGGGTATCCTAGACAGTCTTTTTTTAACATCTGAGAAACTAGTTAAATTTGTCTTCTAATTAGAATTAAGTTTTATGATCCTTTTTCTTGCAGAAAAAGAGCAGCAGGAAGCAATTGAACATATTGATGAAGTACAAAATGAAATAGACAGGTAACATTTTTTCTTAATTTACTTTGGAGAAGTTTTCTGAGATGAATCTAATGGCATGGTAATCATTGAAACTGGTCAGATCTGTATCCACTGGTTAAGGGGAGATGGTTATAACTTGGTTGGAAATACTACGTAGATTCAGTGTTATTTTTCTGTGAAATATTTGTACAGTCACAAAAGTTTCTGATGAAAGTACATTGACCTTGCAAAGATTGGGTTTGCTTTCAAAGGCTACAAATTGTAGGACTTCTGATAGTTTAGCAGTGTGGCGTCAGGGTTGCTCTAACTTGCATTATAACTTTGTTACTTGATTAGCAGCTTCATCTAGAAATCCTGCCTGAGGGAAATAGAATTGAAGTTTGCCTGGAAATAGAGTAGATGAAGTAAATACACAATGTTACCAGAATGCTCAGTTTGGGCACTCTTAAGAGCAGTTCATTATTGAGTGCCTATTGATAAAGCAGGTAAGATTGCCATCTTAGTTTTAACTTTAGTCTGTAACTATAAACTTAGGAGATAAGGTTATTATGTAATTAGGTACTTTGCACAGTTTTAAAGCTAATAAGAGTAAACATACATTCTGTAGTTTATCAATTTTTCTATTTGTCAAATACCGTCATTGTCAACATGCCTTTTCATTTGCTTCAGACTTAATGAACAAGCCAGTGAGGAGATTTTGAAAGTAGAACAGAAATATAACAAACTCCGCCAACCATTTTTTCAGAAGAGGTCAGAATTGATCGCCAAAATCCCAAATTTTTGGGTAACAACATTCGTCAACCATCCACAAGGTATGCTGTGGACAGAGCATTATTAAAGGATATAGGGTGCTTATTTGTTAGAATGGAGGAACCTTGGTGAGGACTTAGTCCAACATGCTGGGTGCATGCAGAGGTTGAAACCCTCAAAGAAGAGAGAAGACTTGCAATTACTGCTTTTTGTCTGTTTAGAAGAGGTTATTCTCTAACTTGGAACTCAGTTTAATTTGCCTTTAGTTAATAGTGGGTTTATAAAACCAAAGATGCTCACTGAGTTTGGACTTGGAATTTTTAATGAGATGGGGGCTTGTTATGTTGACCAGGGTACACTCCTAACTCCTGGGCTCAAGAAGAGATCCTCCTGTTCCAGCCTCTTGAGTAGCTGGGATTATTGTCTTATTCCACTGTGCGTAACAAATTTGGAAAATTTTACAAGGGATCACTGAAGTTCTTTGTTAATGTTTGCTTGTTGGAAATTTGACTGACCTATAATTTCCTGGTCTAGTGTCCGCACTGCTTGGGGAGGAGGACGAAGAGGCACTGCATTATTTGACCAGAGTTGAAGTGACAGAATTTGAAGATATTAAATCAGGTTACAGAATAGATTTTGTAAGTATCCATAACTTATCTTTTTTGCCATGATGGAAATTGACTTTAGCATTGGTTACAAGAGCTGTTCATGTTGATTTCTAATTCTCCGATTATTTATTACAGTATTTTGATGAAAATCCTTACTTCGAAAATAAAGTTCTCTCCAAAGAATTTCATCTGAATGAGAGTGGTGATCCGTCTTCAAAATCCACTGAAATCAAATGGAAATCTGGAAAGGTATGCTCTCAAAGTTGGACAAAAATATAATTTTTACGTATTTTGGTTTAGTTAAACTACTTAACCCCTGTTTTAGGTAGTGTGTTAAAAATTCCAGTGTGTTGAAACCAAATACTACAATAGCTTAGAGCTCTCATTAGAAATTATAGAGTACATTTAAGAACTGGAGTAAAGGACTAAATTTGTTTGTTTTCTATAATGCGATAGAGCTCTTCAAATGGCTTGCCATTTCCCAAAATCCATGTACATCTTCATTAAGTAGTAAGATATACTTTAAATATTTATAACTGTGTTGTGGTTTTCAAGTGGAACTAATTTATGAAAAAGCCAAATTTAGTTGATGCCTTCTCTTCCAGGGAAAACAATTGTGGTCCTAATTCTAGGAATTTTTCTCTTTACCTGCTGTACAATTTTACAGTTGCTCTTAGGTAATTATAATAGTGTAGGTAGTATGGTGGTATCTATGCTTTTGGGGAAAGTCTTGTTTTTTAAATTATTGGAGTTATGGAGAGATTGTATCAAAAGTTCTTTTCCGTTTTAGGACTTAACGAAACGTTCCAGTCAAACGCAGAATAAAGCCAGCAGGAAGAGGCAGCATGAGGAACCAGAGAGCTTCTTTACCTGGTTTACTGACCATTCTGATGCAGGTGCAGATGAATTAGGAGAAGTCATCAAAGATGATATTTGGCCAAATCCATTACAGTACTACTTGGTGAGTTGAGAATGTTCATTTATTGAAGGTTATACGTGTGTCATTTGTTTAAAAAAATGGGTTTGTAGAGTAACTCTTGGTTTTTTAAGGTTCCCGATATGGATGATGAAGAGGGGGAAGGAGAAGAAGATGACGATGATGATGAGGAAGAAGAAGGTTTGGAAGATATTGATGAAGAAGGGGATGAGGATGAAGGTGAAGAAGATGAAGA
The DNA here is from genome assembly GCF_020740605.2 of Lemur catta. Taxonomy (NCBI): domain Eukaryota; kingdom Metazoa; phylum Chordata; class Mammalia; order Primates; family Lemuridae; genus Lemur; species Lemur catta. The sequence continues at coordinate 7,046,754 of NC_059137.1, read as the reverse complement.
CGATGATGAAGGGGAGGAAGGAGAGGTAAAAGAAAATTTGGCTAAACCCAAAAAGATAACCTTTGAAGAAATCACTATGTTATTTTGGAGGTTATATATATAGTATAATGGAACTGACCTGGAGTTGATTGTGGGAGTTCGTGGAGTAGATAAACAATTTTGTTGTCCAAGAATCAAGGAAATGTTTGATAAGTTCATGTATTGGTGATTTAACTTGTTCTGTTTTTTTGGTTGGTTTTTATGATCACCCAGCCTCGTCTTTCCCTAGCCAATACTTAATGAAAATGATATGGGCAGTGTATGCAGCTGGTCAAATTCTGAGTTATCTTCTAAATAACAAACCTTTGCTTGTTTTGGACACACTTATAAAATTCTTGAATAGTCAAATTGGGATACATTGGTTTTGGATTGTCTGTTCTGAAATGTACCTAATGATGATTTAGTTAGTGCTGACATTACTAATTTATCTAAAACACCATTAATGGATCTTTCAGTCAGTTTGCAGATTTATATATAGGTTTAGCAAATTGAGTCCTCCTGGAGCATATTGTCATCATGTTCTGTGAGGTCCATTATGGTCCATGTGGAAGCTAGCGAGTGATCTTAGAATTAAGCATGAAGATTAACTGCCCACCTTTTCTTTCAGGAGGATGAAGGAGAAGATGACTAACAGAACACTGATGGATTCCAACCTTCCTTTTTTTAAATTTTCTCCAGTCCCTGGGAGCAAGTTGCAGTCTTTTTCTTTTTCTTTTTCTTTTTTTTTTTTTTTTTCCTCTTGTGCTCAGTGGCCCTGTTCTTGAGGTCTCTTTTCTCTACACCATGGTTCTCAACTTATTTTGGGGGGAAATACCTTGCAGAATACAATGGGAAAAGAATCTCTACCCCTTTCTGTTCCAAATTCATTTTTATCCCTTCCTGTCTCAAAAACTGTATGGATCAACACCACCGAGCTCTGTGGGAAAAAAGAAAAACCTGCTCCCTTCGCTCTGCTGGAAGCTGGAGGGTGCTAGGCCCCTGTGTAGTAGTGCATAGAATTCTAGCTTTTTTCCTCCTTTTCTCTGTATATTGGGCTCAGAGAGTACACTGTGTCTCTATGTGAATATGGACAGTTAGCATTTACCAACATGTATCTGTCTACTTTCTCTTGTTTAAAAAAAGAAAAAAAAAACTTAAAAAAATGGGGTTATAGAAGGTCAGCAAAGGGTGGGTTTGAGATGTTTGGGTGGGTTAAGTGGGCATTTTGACAACATGGCTTCTCCTTTGGCATGTTTAATTGTGATGTTTAACGGACATCCTTGCAGTTTAAGATGACACTTTTAAAATAAATTCTCTCCTAATGATGACTTGAGCCCTGCCACTCGATGGGAGAATCAGCAGAACCTGTAGGATCTTATTTGGAATTGACATTCTCTATTGTAATTTTGTTCCTGTTTATTTTTAAATTTTCTTTTTGTTTCACTGGAAAGGAAAGATGATGCTCAGTTTTAAACGTTAAAAGTGTACAAGTTGCTTTGTTACAATAAAACTAAATGTGTACACAAAGGATTTGATGCTTTTCTCTCAGAATAGATGTACTTTCTATGATCTTCCAAGTTTGACTTGTATAGCATCATTGTCAAACTTTGTCACCCTAACTTCGTATTTTTTGATACGCACTTTGCAGGATGACCTCAGGGCTATGTGGATTGAGTAAAGGGATTTGAATCAATGTATTAAATGTGTCCATGGCTAGGCAACGTGGATACAATCGCATTGGTTTCTGAAAACATATTATTTGGGTTACCAGATTGCTCAAAACTTGGTTCTGAATATGTTGTGCCCTTGATTTTTATCTCCAATTGACAGTTTTTAAAATGGGCCTTTTAGCTGGATATAAAATAGTGCCTGCCACCACCATCAAACAGACCTGGTGCTCTAATGCCAAGTTATGCATGGGGCAGTTACTGGCATGTCTTCATTGGCCCTGTAAAATGTGGTCAAGAAGATGGGCTGTCAGAGTAAGAAGGCCATGTTGGTGGTTAGGAGTCACTTTGTAAGTCCCAGCTCTCTCCAGCATAAAGCTCTCTGACTGTGAATCTGGGTGGTGTGATGGACTCTGTCTGCTCAATGCCATTGTGCAGAGAAGCTCCCTAATGCATAAGCTTTTTAATGCTGTAAAATATAGTAGCTGAAATTAAATGCCACTTTTTCAGAGGTGAATTAATGGACAGCCTGGTCAAATTCAAAGCTTTTTGATGTATAAAACTTTATAAATGGAACTATTCCATCAATAGGCAAAGTGTAACAAAAACCTGTCTAGATGGATAGTATGTAATTTCTGCACAGGTCTCTGTTTAGTAAATACATCACTGTATACCAATCAGGAATCTTGCTCCAATAAAGGAACATAAAGATTTCTTTTGGACTGGGGTCATTCTCCTTGTTTTGTAGAGAAATGTTACTTGCTGTTGGATTTATTTAATAAGCTAGTTTTTGCCTTGTTCACATTCTTGGTGATTGGGGGAGGGGGAAAACTGAATCAAGCCAGGCACAGTGGCTCGCGCCTATAATCCTGGCACTTGGGGAGGATCACTTGAGGCCAGTAGGATTCTCTGTCTCTATAAAAAAATAGAAAAATCAGTTGGGCGTTGTGGCATATGCCTGTGGTCCCAGCTAGTGAGGCTGAGGCAGGAGGATTACTTCAGCCTCAGCCCTTTGCTCTTGCAGTAAGCTATGATGACACCACTGCCTTGTACCCCAGTCAATAGAGTGAGACAATGTCTCAAAACAAAACCAAAAATAAAACTTGGTCAAATAGCTTAGTAATTGTAGGTATATTTATATAAAAAGCCTTAAGCTGGTCAGCATAAAGTGGACAAATTATGATTTATTTGAAATGTAGGAAACAGTTTGAGGGGAAGGGTATATTTTGAAGTCTCAAAAGGACTTTTCCCTAGGAAGAAAATCACATTGTCCCTCATCTCAGGTTTCAGTTATGCGTGGTCAACCGTGGTCCTAAAATATTTAGAGAAGACTGCATTCATATAACTCATTACAGTTTATTGTGAAAATTGTTCTATATTATTAATTTCCTACTGTGCCTTGTTTGTAAATATTTTTTAGTCCTATACCTTGAGGATAATGCTATAATTTGTAAATTTCATCATAAAACTGTAAATTTTATTGTGTATGTATAGGAAAAAATATGTAGGGGTTGATAGTATCTGTTGCTTCAGGTGGCCCCTGGGGGTGGTCTAGGAAGTATCCCCCACAGATAAGGGGGTAATGTTGTAGTCTTGTACTAATATTAATACTTATTATATTGTTTCGCAAAGTTACAGCTTAGCACAGCTGGTGGTTTTATGTGCTGGTGAGGTTATAGGTTGCAATCAAATATAATGTTCCTTTTGGGAAATGTCAAAAAGTGGAATCCCTTTAAGGCAATCGTTTGGTCCCAACTATTGCTTCACTCTCTAGACTATCCTGTTTCTGCAAATCTTGTAAAAGAGGACTAGGCTGTGAGAAAGCAAAATGGCAACCTTAGCACCCAGGACAATGCCTGCAGAGTAGCCAGTGTGCCTTGTGTCCAATTGCAATAGGAATTGTTGGACTGGCCCTTAGGTGAGTGTGTATGCACCTTCGCTCAATGGCATTTAAAAAGAGGAGCAAATAATGGCCGTTGAGGTAATTTCCTTCTCTGGGAAGGGGCTGTGCTCTTCCAAAACTGTGCCATACTCAGCTCATCAGAGAAATTTAAAAACTGCGTGAATTGGAATAGAGGACATTAGTTTGTATGAGATATCCTTACATTTAGTTTCAAAACCTTAAGGAAGGAGTTGGGTGTAGTGGCTCACACCTGTAATCCTAGCACTCTGGGGAGGTGGGAGGATTGCTTGAGCCTGGGAATTTGAGGTTGCAGTAAGCTATGATCACGGCACTGCACGCTAGCCAGGGTGACAGAGCATGACCCTGTATGTATGTATGTATTTATTTTTGAGACAGCCTCTGTTGCCTAGGCTAGAGTGCCCTTGAATTAGCCTAGCTCAGAGCAACCTCAAACTCCTGGGCTCAAGGGTTCCTCCTGCCTCAGTTTCCCAAGTAGCTGGGACTACCGGCGCTAGCCACAGCACCTGGCTAATTTTTTGTTTCTATTTTTAGTTGTCTGATTAATTTTTTTCTATTTTAATAGAGACAGAGTCTCACTCTTGATCAGGCTGGTCTCCAACTCCTGAGCTCAAGCAATCCTCTTGCTTGGTCTCCCAGAGTGCTAGGATTACAGGCATGAGCCACTGTGCCCGGCCAAGACCCTGTCTTTAAAAAAAAAAAAATGTAAGGAAGGAATATTCTGTTTTAGACCATCCTTGCAGTTCTTATTTCTCCAGTGATTTCAAAAAGACTTAATTTTAACTAGATTCCCTGACCTCCATTAATGGGCTCTTAAAAAATTTCACCCATCTCCACCTTGTAAAATGTATTAATAGTGTTTATTTCATTTATTTTAAGACAGGGTCTCTCTCTGTTGCCCAGGGTAGAGTGCAGTGGCGTCATCAAAGCTCACTGCAACCTCGTAACTCTCAGGATCAAATGATCCTCCTGCCTCAGCCTCCCAAAAATGTAGAGTTTAAATGGTCCACAGAGTACTTAGACATTTTGTTTGGCTGACAGATTTACTTCACATCTGACCTGCTTGTTTCACTTGTGTTAGCTGTTTGGCTCCCGAAAGGTACGGGAGTTTTTTACTCCGACATGGATTTTTTGCTGTCAAAGAATTCCTAAACAGTTGCGTTTCTGGGTTCATCTGATAATCTATCACTACTGTTTTATAACAACTAGTTTCATGGTTTTACTTGGTGCCGGAAACACAGGTTTGGTTTTTCTGTATTTTTTTTTGTTAGATTTTTCTATGAACCCTTTCTGACTATTGTAAAAGTGTAATTCTGTTGCAAAGGGTGAAGACTTTCAGGATTTCCTGAAGACTGAGACAAGCTTTTTTTTTTTTTTTTTTTAAGAGACACTTAGGATCTTGCTCTGTTGCACAGGCTGGAGTGCAATAGCACGATCTTAGGTCTCTGCAGCCTCGAACTCTCGGGCTCAAGAGATCATCCCACCTCAGCCTCCCGAATAGCTAGAACTACAGGCATGTGCTACCACGCCTGGCTATTTTCTTATTTTTTATTTTTTTAGGAGACAAGGTCTTACAGTGTTGCCCATGCTGGTCTTGAATTTCTAGCCTCAGCCTCCTGAGTAGCCGTGATTACTTGCGCCAGCCACTGTACCTGGGAAATCCTTTAAGAAATGAATGAATAAGCTATTCCAATTGTTTAAAAAGGGACATTTGGCCAGGTGCAGTGGCTCACACCTGTAATCCTAGCACTCTGGGAGGCCGAGGTGTGCTCAGGAGTTTGAGACCAGCCTGAACAAGAGCAAGACCCTATCTCCACTAAAAATAGAAAGAGATTAGCCAGACAACTAAAAATAGAAAAAACTAGCCGGGCATCATGGCTCAAGCCTGTAGTCCCAGCTACGCAGGAGGCTGAGGCAGGAGGATCACTTGAGGTAAAGAGTTCAAGACCAGCCTGAGCAAGAGCGAGACCCCGTCTCTACTAAAAGAAAGAAATTATATGGACAACTAAAAATATATATAGAAAAAATTAGCCAGGTATGGTGTGGCACATACCTGTAGTCCCAGCTACTTGGGAGGCTGAGACAGGAGGATTGCTTGAGCCCAGGAGTTTGAGGTTGCTGTGAGCTAGGCTGATGCCACGGCACTCTAGCCTGAGCAACAGAGTGAGACTCTGTCTCAAAAAAAAAAAAGACAACATTTTATCATTTTGAAAAGTTTATGGTAACCCCATTAGTGACCATTCTCTTTTTGAATATGTGGCTGTTTATGAGGGCTTATAAGTTTACTTTTTAACAAGTCTGAGGGAAAGGGCTGTTTTGTGGTTAGAACAAGAGTAGTGAGGACTTTTAAAGTGGAAGGTGTGTGTCAACCTGATTAATTGGTCAAGTGAGCTTGGATTCTACCCAGAGACAAATCTAAATGTAGATGGCTAGTTGCAATACTGAGAAGGAAAAACTGTGTGTATGGAAAGGGGGAAAACATTTCCTGCTAGGAAGTTTTAGGTTCCTTTCAGGTTAACTGTTTTACAGTTTTATAGGCCAACTAGCTGGTGAGTTGGTTTGAACTATTTACTATCCATTGGGTGTTGAACATGAACTTACATTTTCCTAAGAATTCTGATCTCATGGATCTCATCACTCTCAGATGGAAGATGCAGGTACCTGGTCAGACTCATTCAGCAGCGCAGGACTCTCTTTCCCTGCTGGTTTGCCCAGCCTGGGTGCATTACATGGATTTTGCTACTATTGAACTCCTTTCCCTTAGTGTAAGAGTGAAACAAACACTTAGCAAACTTGGGTAACCACCTAATTCAGCTTGCCAGCTAAATGGACCTTGAGATGAGAAGTGAACACTCTGCTGTGGAGGGTTGTCTGATCAGATTACCCATTTGGCTTCTAGAAGTAACATTTACTTACCAAGTCAAATATATTTTTAAATGTTAATTAGCTGGCTGGACTGATGGCACCATTGGTGGAGTTCCTAAAAGGGGCGGAGGCTTGCTAGTTTGATTAGTGGGTTTTTGATAAGCTGTGGTGAGAAGCTGAAGCTTTTTTACTCCCAAATGATGGATAATAACATTAACCTCAAGACAGCTTGATAATCCTCATTTTAAAGAGCCTACTATGTGCTGGGTGCTTGTGTTAATGTCTAGCCCTCAACAACTCTGATGTGTAAACTTGTCACATTGTGCCTTTGATTATGAAATCTGGACATGTCTCGCAGAACCAAGCTGCCTCTGCTTATGCTGATGCCACTTGGTTGATTTCCCATTGCAGGACAACCCAGCATTGTCCATGGCTGGCCAGTTTCACTTTTTCCAGCCCCTTGTGAGTGAGGTGATCACTGTGAAGTCAAACAAGTGGCTTTCTTCGGTAAGAGTGCTGGAGGGTACCTGTTCCAAGTCAGGGCCAATATTTGACCCTGCATCACTTTCTGACCCTTTAGAGGGGGCTCCTTCCAGTGTGATCCTGGTACAAAGCGCTGGTAAGCACAGGATGCCGGGAAGTGGCTGGGATGGCCCACCGTAGACTAGGCAGTAAAGAACCAGGATCCCCCAGACAGGCACGCTGTGGCCAGCACACCCCATGCGGGCTAGTCATCACTTTCCCGAGACAGTGGCTACCTAACAAGGTGTAAATGTCTTTTCTCCTGTTTAGATGAGCTTTTTAGCGGAAAGTTGGAACAATCGCTCTGGCTGAACCAGCAAGCTCAGTCTAGTTAGGTGATGAGCCTGAGAGACTTTTAGTTCATTCGTCCATAATTTGTAATTTACCATAATTTGGGTGAGGTTTTATTTTTCCCTAAAGTATACGTTCTTGTGAATAATGGCTAGGTAGGGCCAACCACTCCGAGGGGACAACAGTTTGGGATTAGCCCATTTTACACCCACGACATCTGAGACGAAGAGAGACTTGCAGGACTTGGTCGAGGAGGCCCAGCGCATTAGGGGCGGCGGCCAGGTCCTGGCTGGGCCTGGAGTTAGGGGGTCAGCCCCCGCGGGAGTGGACCCACCCGGGCCCGCCCCTCTGAGCGCGCGGCGGGGCACAGCCAGAGGACCCGGGCCCGGAGTGCCCCTGCTGTGCTCCCATCCCGGGGCAGAGGCCAGTGCCACGCCGAGCGGGAACTGCGGCCGCAGAAGACGGGGTACTGGGCCCGGACTCCCGCGGAATTTTGGATCTGGGGGAGGCGCCGGGGCCTCGGACCCCAGGAGCGGGCTGTACGGCGGTATCCGGCGCGGCCGAGAGGCGGCGCTGGTCCCAGATCCCCGGAGGGCCCGCGGGTCTCGGGAGGGGGCGCCCGATCCCTCGTCTCCAGCGCCGCTTCCCGGGAAGTTTCAAGTTTGAAAGTCCTGGCGGAGGGGCCGCGGCTTCCGGAACCCGAGTGGTCGCGAGGAGAGGCCGAGCGGCCGCAGCGGCGCCATGGAGGAGCGGGCGCAGCGGGCGCAGCGGCAGGTGAACGGGGCCGGGGGCGGGAAGCCTCGTTCGCGGCGCCCCCAGCCCCCGCCCCGGCCCCGCCGCAGCTTCGCAGGCAGCCCTGAGCGCGGGTTAGGTCGGTGTTGGGCCCTGGAACTGACTCCAGGTCAGCCTGGAGCCTCGAGTCATACCCGCCCGTAGCACATCTGACTCCGCAGGGTGGGCCCCCAGGGGGTCCCAGAGTTTCCTAAAATCGGTTCTTCCAGGTGGGACTCTAAGGCCGACGGGAATTAGCGGGAAAGCAAAGGGAGTGGGGGAGAGGGATGCCTGTGTGCACCTGGGAGGGTCCTTCCCAGAGCACACGAGGGCGGGGGGAGGGGCCTAGCCCCACGCCGGGGCGGGAACCTTTGGGTACAGAGTGTTCCAGAATTCCCAGGGGGCCGGGGTTCCTGCCCAGAGCTGGCAGTAGGTGCGCGCGGGCCCAAAGGGCCAAGGCTGTGCGTGCCCACCTGTCTGTTACTGTGGAGGGAGAGGTGGTGTCCTGTCCCAGAGTAACGGGGGGTGGGCGGGGAGGTTTGTGTACTAGATAGAGTCCCACCGGGGAGCAGAGAGGAGGAGGTGTGTGTGGTCAGGATTCCAGCCCGGAGCAGACAGGACACCCACAGGCCTGTGTTGGGGGTGAGGTGTGGTAGACAGAGACTCCTTGAGTGCTCGCACCCCAGTGGCTTAGGGAGCCTTCAGGCTGGGTCTACCACCTTCCATACCCTTCCTCCGGAGGTGCCTCCGCCTGTTCCAGCCGGCTTGTACACATTTTCCGATTTCCTGCAAGCCTCCGCCCTGCAGCAAGTGGCTGGGTGACTCAGGACCCTGGTGGCTGGGCCTCCAGCTCCATGGGATCTTTGTTTGCTCCAGCCTTTGGCTCTGGCCCTCTTGCCTAGGGCGGTCAAAGGATTTCCTGAGCCTCGCCCTTGCCCTCTGGCAGCCCAGCCAGCTACCCAGCCTAGGCCTGGAGTGGGGTGGGGTCCCTGAGGCTGGGGTCACCACCCCTTCTACTAGGCTCAGGAGATGGAACACAGAGAGGTAAGGTGGGGTCCCTGCAAGAGTCTGTGTTGGGAGGGGCATCGTGGGTCAGCTCGGCCTGCGGTCACCTTTGGCACTAGCTGATTTGAAATGTTGGCCTCTGGAAAGGAGATTTTCTTCTTCCTGGCTCCTGCCTGGGGTGAGGCAGTGAGAGACTTCTACCCCCCCACCAGGAGCCAAGCTGGCAGTGGGCACCAGGAAACCTCCCCGGTCCCTCTCTGTGCCTCCGCTTTGCCACCTGTGGCACTGGGATGTGGGGAACAAGCCCTGGCCTCACAGGCCACTGGCTACCTTCTCCAGGTGATTTTGGGTGAATCCCTCCTTAGTGCTGAGCTTTTTCTCGCTCCCAGATCTTATTCTGGCTCCCAGACGTACAGCAGCCTAGTTCCCCATGGCTGGCAGGGAGAGGCTAGTGTCCATCCCCACCAGCCCCAAGAGGGTGGCCTCTCCTCTGTCTCGACTTTGGGCAAATTACTTCACCTCTCTGGGTCTCAGTTTCCTCATCTCTAAAATGGGGATAATAACTGCTCCTAACTGGTGGGGTTGCTGGGATGAGCGAGGAGGTAATATATGCCATGCTTTTAGAACAGAACCTGGCACCCAGTGAGCATTGCATAAGCATTAGCAGTTTCCCCTTCCCCTTCTCTAAACAGCAGAGGACAGGAGCATGGGCTATGTGAGTGGCCTTGGGCTTTCTGTCTGACTCTAAGGGCAGAGATGCTTCGGTCCTGGGTGTGGTCCCTCCGCCCTCTCCATTTGCAGGGAGCAGGGGCTGCTGGTGGGGCTGTACCCCATGCCTCCTCTCCACCCTTCTGCAGCCTGGGCCGGGCCAGCGGCCTTCAGAAGATGAGAAAGAGGCGATCCGTCGGGCCATCCAGAAGGAGCTGAAAATCAAGGAGGGCTTGGAGAACCTGCGGCGGGTAGCCACAGACCGCCGCCACCTGGGCCATGTGCAGCAGCTGCTGCGCTCCTCCAATCGCCGCCTGGAGCAGCTGCATGGCGAACTGCGGGAGCTGCACGCCCGCATCCTGCTGCCTGGCCCCGGGCCTGGCCAGGCTGGTGAGTGAGGAGCTGAGACCCCTCAGGACAGAAGGCTGCAGGCTGACCCAGGCCCTGGCCCTGTGCCGAGACTGCCTTGCCTCCCTGAGCCTCCTCCCAGAGCCCCCACTGATAGCCCAGGAGCCAAGGGAGGGGAGAGCTAGGCCATGGGGGTCTCGGCTGTAGGTGATGGGAACACTCACTCCCTGCGACAGAACCTGTGGGCTTGGGCCCCCAGCCGCAGGCTGAGCAGCAGCCAAGGGCACGGCACCTGGAGGCTCTACGGAGGCAGCTGCAGGTGGAGCTGAAGGTGAAACAGGGGGCTGAGAACATGACCCACACGTGTGCCAGTGGGACCCCCAAGGTGAGGCCCCCAGCCTGATGGGGGAGGCACAGCCCCAACCCCCACCCTGGTGAGACTTGGCTGTCAGATATTAGGGGAGGAGCAGCTCTGCCCCGATCCTGTCAGGGAAATGCAGCCCAGCCATTGACCCTATAGATCAGTCTGCTGGGGGGAATGCCACCCTGAGCCCCAGCTGGGCAGGAACGTGTGGCCCTGAGCCCGAGACTAACAGAGAAGGCCCTGCACTTGTCCAGTGGGATCCCAGTCCAGTCCCCAGTCCCACCTCCCAGTATGACATGGGGAGCCCCAGTCCGTGTCTGACAGGAAGGAAGGCTTGGCCCTGGCCCTGATCGGATTGGGGAGGCTTAGGCCACGAGGCTCTGCCGCTGCAGCCAGCCTGGCCAGGGAAGCTTGACTCTAGCGTCTGGCCTACCGAGGGAGGCTCCGCTGCAGTCCCTGCTCTGCTGGGGGAGGCTCTGGCTGAGAACTGGTCTGATGGGGCACACATCACGGCCCCGCAGGAGAAGAAGCTCCTGGCAGCCGCCCAGCAGATGCTGCGGGACAGCCAGCTGAAGGTGGCCCTGCTGCGGATGAAGATCAGCAGCCTGGAGGCCAGTGGGTCCCCTGAGCCAGGTGAGGCCTTGAGAAGGCGGCAGGGCTGGGCAGGGCCGGGCAGGGCCTGAGGGCTGTCCTCCTCCCCCAGGCCCTGAGCTGCTGGCAGAGGAGCTGCAGCACCGACTGCGCGTGGAGGCTGCCGTGGCCGAGGGCGCCAAGAACGTGGTGAAGCTGCTCGGTAGCCGGAGAACTCAGGACCGCAAGGCGCTGGCTGAGGTCAGGCCCCGGCCCCTCCCTGCTGCCCTCTCCAAGGGTCTGCCTGTTCTCGTAGCACCCTCTGCAGTGGCAGGAGGCACCTTCTGTGGAGATGTCATGTGGGTGATGACTCTGGGTGGCCTGGGCCACTGCTGCCCCACGTGTCCCATGGGCCTGTCCCTGCCTGTGTCCCCTCTGTAGGCCCAGGCCCAGCTCCAAGAGTCCTCCCAGAAACTGGACCTCCTTCGGCTGGCCCTGGAGCAGCTGCTGGAGGGACTGCCGCCTGCTCACCCTCTGCGGAGCAGAGTGGCCCGGGAGCTGCAGACTGCGGTGCCTGGGAGCCCCCAACCCTCAGGGACACTTGTGAAGCCCACTGCCCTGACAGGTAGCGAGGAGTCCCTCCCACTTCAGAAGCACAGTGGGGAAGCACTTCAGGGAGGAGTTTTAATGGTGGCATCACCACCCACTAGCTGTGTGACCTTGGGCAACTGACATCCCTCTCTGAACCTCAGTTTATCCATCTTTTAAATGGGGATGATTATATTCATAGCACTTCCCTTATAAGGTTGCTGTGAAAGTACAGTAACTTGCACATGAAGTGCTGAGCGCAGTGCCTGGCAGAGTCTGCACTGGGACAATGTAGCTATTATTTAAATAAATAACTGTAATAATGCTTTAAGCTCTAGCGTTAGGGAGCCCACGGACCTGGAGGCCTTGGCAGTCCTGGGCAGCTTGGACTATTAGAAAGTTCTTTCTTACCTTGAGCTGAGATGTGTCTCCTTATAGCAATCAACAAATAACCTGAGAGCTTGGGCTTTGCAGCCCTGAGCTTCCTGCCTGAGATGTAGCCAGGAGGGCCAATGGCTGCCTGCGCAGAGCACGGGTGTGTGACAGACGGGCCCCTTCCACCAGCAGTAGAGCTGAGAAGAGGAAGAGCAAGGGCTGGATGGGGCCCCCTCACCTGGCCTTGGGGAATCAAGGAATGCTTCCTGGAGCGAGTGGTGCTTGAGCTTGACCTTGAAGAACCCATAGGAGTACTTAGGTGGCCAAGGAGATGAGTTGGGGAAGGCAGAGGGAACAGCTTGTTAAAAGGCCTGGAGTCCAGCTACTCGCGGCTACCTACCCTAGCTCCTGGCTAAATTCCCGGTTCCGTGAGTCTTCTTTCCAAGGTCTTCCCACTCTGAACACCTTTATAAGGGCTCTCTGAGTGTAACCCCCAGGCCTGGACTCCTTAAACGGTGCTCTTGGGCTCACTTTGTATCCTCAAAAGCTGCTAGATTCCCACTGCTTCCTCTACCCTTTGAGAGACAGAACTCTGGTGACCCTGAAAATGAACTTACTCGGTTGGCAAAGCGTGTTTCACACCTTGGGGGAGGTGGGGCCGAGTTGGGACTTACCTCCCCTGCTCAGATGGAGAAGCTGAGGCCTGGGGCAGGTGGGACAGCACAGGAGGTCAGGCTTCCTGCTCCCTGCCCCAAGCTCTTGTCCCTGCTGCGGTGTTCTCTGGGCCTGAGCAGCATCCCACCACGTGCTGTGGCTCCGCGCAGCCTGGCTGAGGTCTGGGTTGTGCTCTGCACCTGTATCCCTGCTGCCCTCGCTCGTGGAGGGGACAGCCAGTTGTTCTGCCCAAGGATGGCAGGTCTAATGTGGGTAGGGTCTGGATTCAGCCACCTCCTGGTGAGAGTGGCATTCCTAGGATGTCAGGGCACATTGGTGGAGGCAGTGGGAAGATGGCATCTGACAGTGCCCCCCGACAGGGACACTGCAGGTCCGCCTCCTGGGCTGTGAGCAGCTGCTGACAGCTGTGCCTGGACGTTCTCCAGTGGCTGCGCTGGCTGGCAGCCCCTCCGAGGGCTGGCTTCGAACCAGGGCAAGGCAACAGCGTGGTGGATGCGAGCTGGCCCGTGAGTGGGGAAGGAGCTATGCGGGGCTGCAGGGGACTCCTGCCCTAGGCCTGCTCTGATCCCCAGCTCTGGCCCTGCAGGCGAGGTGCTGGCTGTGCTGAAGGTGGACAACCGCACTGTGGGCCAGACAGGCTGGGGGCAGGTCGCCGAGCAGTCCTGGGACCAGATCTTTGTCATCCCGCTGGAGCGAGTAAGGCTGGCCTTTGCATGGTTGGGGTGACCTTGTGACAGGGTGGAGCCGCTCAGGTCAGGGCTCGTGCCGTGTGCCAGCCTCAGCCTGGCCCCTCTGTGCAGGCCCGCGAGCTGGAGATTGGGGTGCATTGGCGAGACTGGCGGCAGCTGTGTGGTGTGGCTTTCCTGAGGCTCGAGGACTTCCTGGACAATGCCTGTCACCAGCTGTCCCTCAGCCTGGTGCCACAAGGGCGGCTCTTCGCCCAGGTGCTGACTGCCCCTGCCTTCTGACCTGGTGGGCCCCTGGGTGCACAGGATGAGGCGGGCCTTCAAGACTGACCCGCTGTGTATAGGGATCCAGACTGTGGACCAGAGAGGGCTGGTCTCCAGGAATAAGGACTCCCAGCCACTCTCGCCCCTAAGGGGCCGCATCTGGAGGCCTGCGTCCTTGTCCTGTGCCTATCTCAGCCGTGACCCTGGACAAGTGCCTCTCTTCTCTGGGCCTCAGTTTCTCCACTGGTACCAATGAGGACATTGAAGCCATTTTTCTGGCTCTTGCATCTTTTGACACTGGGAGCTTGGGCTGAGCTCCTGGGGCAGAGGAAGTGCCATGGCAGATGGGGTGGGAGGGGGCCAGTCCTGAACCCTGCCCTCTGCCCTGCAGGTGACCTTCTGTGATCCTGTCATTGAGAGGCGGCCCCGGCTACAGAGGCAGAAACGGGTTTTCTCTAAACGCAGAGGTGTGGAGGGCGTGGGGCTCTGTGTGTGGGGAGCAGGGCTGGTCTTCCAGGGGCCCCGGACTGAGCTCCCCCCTTGTCCCCAGGCCAGGACTTCTTAAGGGCTTCCCAGATGAACCTCAGCATGGCGGCCTGGGGGCGCTTGGTCATGAGCCTGCTGCCCCCCTGCAGCTCCCCAAGCACGATCAGCCCCCCCAAAGGGTGCCCTCAGACCCCGACTACACCCCGGGGGGGCTCCGACCCTGCCTCCCCCAGGTGAGGAGCCGCCTTGCCCAGCCTGCATGCTTCTCCGAGGCGGCCGCCTCTCTCCACGTTCAGGCGGTGTCTGTCCTGGCTGCTCATCCCCCTACTCTGTCTGTCTGTCTATCTCTGCATGGCTGTGTATGTGTCCTCCCCGCTATTCCATCTGCCTGTGCTGGGCCATGTGTCTGCTCCCCCCCCACAGTAATTTCCTGCCCAAGAAGACCCCCTTGGCAGAAGAGATGAAGCCCCCACCCAAGCCCCCGCGCCTCTACCTGCCCCAGGAGCCAACCCCCGAGGAGCCCCCGGTGAGGGGTGGGCGGGGCTCATAGGCTGGGGGTGGGGCTGCCTGTGAGGGGCTGGCAGGCTGGAGGGGAAGCGGGGGGGGGGGGGGGGGGGGGGGGGGGACAGTCCAGCCCTGCCCTGAGCCCCTCTGCCCTCGCAGCGCATCAAACGCCTCCACATGGAGCCCAGGACTGGACTCAGGCCGTCTCCACCAGCCTCCCCTGCCAGGTACCTCCATCTGGTGTGCATCATCCTTGAGCATCGGAGTCCCCATTTGTGCGTGGCTTGGTGGCTCCTTGGATGTGCGCACTGACTGGCTCTCAGGTCCTTACTTGCTGAACCCACATTATTGAGCTCCAGCTGCGTGCCGGACTCAGGGATCCGCTGTTCTAGGGGTGCTCACTGCAGGGCTCGTCCTCAAGCGCCACAGCTGGGGATGGCCTGGAACTGGGC
This sequence comes from Lemur catta, assembly GCF_020740605.2. Taxonomy (NCBI): domain Eukaryota; kingdom Metazoa; phylum Chordata; class Mammalia; order Primates; family Lemuridae; genus Lemur; species Lemur catta. The sequence continues at coordinate 7,031,674 of NC_059137.1, read as the reverse complement.
ATGGAGGGTTGGAGTGGCTCTGCGTGGGGGCCCAGTCCTTGTCCTGGGGGCTTCCTGTGTCCTCTCTCTTGCAGGAAACCACCCCGACTTCAGGATTTCCGCTGCTTGGCCGTGCTTGGCCGGGGACACTTTGGGAAGGTAGTGGGCTGAAGAGGGTGCAGTGGGGTGGGAGGCCCCGGCACATTAACCAGGAGGACATTGATTGGGGGGCTGAGGAAGTGAAGGCCCCTGTGCAGCCTACCTGGAGCCCAACCTCTCCCTGGTCCTCAGGTCCTCCTGGTCCAGTTCAAGGGGACGGGGAAATACTACGCCATCAAAGCACTGAAGAAACAGGAGGTGCTCGGCCGGGACGAGGTAGAGAGGTGCGTAGCAGGGCTGGGGGCCCAGACACCGGGGACATTGGCCCTGGAAGACACCCAGGATGGCTGACCTGGGCTGTGAGCACCCAGAAGACAGCTGAAGGCTCTTGGGGCTTTGAAGGGGTGACGCTGTGGGGCCAGGCAGGCCTGTGTCCTCTTTTTGGTGCTTGCAGCTGCATACCCTTGGGCAGGTTCCCTCTTCTGTCTGTACCTCAGTTTGCTGATCTGTAAAATGGGGGCATTAGTGGTTATACAGGTTCCATGACCCATGTGAGCCCTTGATATTTAGAAACCACCACTCTACCCACTGAGCACTCTGAGGGCCCAGTGAACCAGCGGTGGTGTGGGGGGCGGGCAGGGCACATCTGGGGAAGGGTTTCCTTCCCTCTAAGACCCCAGCCTCCCTTGCAGCCTGTACTGCGAGAAGCGGATCCTGGAGGCTGTGGGCTGCACGGGGCACCCGTTCCTGCTCTCCCTTCTCGCCTGCTTCCAGACCTCCAGCCACGCCTGCTTCCTGACTGAGTTTGTGCCCGGTGGTGACCTCATGATGCAGATCCACGAGGACGTCTTTCCTGAGCCCCAGGCCTGGTGGGTTCCCCTTCCTCCTGCCTGTCTCTTCCAGAAAACTTCCCCTGGGTCCCCAGAGCTGCTCTCTTCCTCCTCCTGCAGAGGAGCTGGCAGTCAGAGAGGCCTTGGTTCCCATCCTGGTGTCAGCTCTCAGCATTCGTGCCCGTGGGCTTCCATTTATGAAGCTGTGAGTCGGGCTTGTAATGACTGTTTTGTGGGGCTGTTGCATAGACGAGAGTAGCATTTATAAATTGCCTGGCACAGGGACTGACAGCTGGAGTTATTTTTTCCTTCCAGTGCAGCCTCTGGAGTTAGACCTAAACTGGCATATCAGCCCTGCCTCTGGCTGCGTGACCCTAGGCAGGTCACTTACCTGGAGTCTCAGATCCTCATCTGAAAAACAGGCATAATGAACATCAACTGCAGGCTGCTGGGAGGACACAGGACCCTTGGCACGGTCCCTGGCACAACTTAAGGGCCCGGGAAGGATAGGTTGTAAGTGCGCGGCAACCTTGGGACAACCTTGGGCGCCCCCAGGCCCAGGCAGGATGTTTGTCCCAGTCTCTCTCCCACATGTGACTCTTGCTGGGACATCCAGGTGTCCCCAGGCCATGGCTTCCCTGGTGCCTGTCCTGGGCCTGAATTCACCCATATACCCCCCCTTCCAGCTTCTACCTGGCCTGTGTGGTCCTGGGGCTACAGTTCTTACACGAGAAGAAGATCATTTACAGGTAGCTTTTGTCCCACAGGTGCCCAAGGGAGGGAGGCGGGAGGGAGGTGGATGCTGCCCTCCTGGGCTGCTCTGGGGGCAGTTTCTGGTCCCCAGGTCTCAGCCCTTCTCAGCCACGTTGACATGCCCCCTTGCACGCAGGGATCTGAAGTTGGATAATCTCCTGCTGGACGCGCAGGGCTTCCTGAAGATCGCAGACTTTGGGCTATGCAAGGAAGGTGGGGGTCACCCGTCAGGATCCATGTCCTCCAGCATTACCTACCCAACACGGGCTGGCAGGGTGGTGGGCAGGTGGCATCTCCCAGGAAATCCCCTCCCCACCCATGGATGCCCTGGCACTCCCCCCACCCTCGTTCTAGGGAGCAGCTGGCCACATTGGCCCCTGCTTCCTAGCCCTAGAGGCTTTTAAAGGGCCTCAGCCGACACTTGGCCTGAGGGAGAGCCTGTGGTTGGGTCTGGGTATTGGGTCCTGCCTTTTGTGGGACCTTGGCGTGTGAGCTTGAGGGAGAGCCTGTGGTTGGGTCTGGGTATTGGGTCCTGCCTTTTGTGGGACCTTGGCGTGTGAGCTTGGCTGAGACTCCGCCTTCTCATGCAGTCAAGTGGCGCTGTAACCGTCCCCTCCTGGCCAGGTACTGGGCAGGCCCTGGCACAGGGTTGGGTTCCTGGAATCCTAAGGGTGAGCTATTGGTTCTTACAAGCACAGAGGTTACTGTGAACGGGACACGCCGAGTAGGCATTGGTGTGAGTGTTGGTTTGCAGGGATTGGGTTCGGGGACCGGACAAGCACCTTCTGTGGCACTCCAGAGTTCCTGGCCCCTGAAGTGCTGACCCAGGAGTCGTACACGCGGGCTGTGGACTGGTGGGGGCTGGGCGTGCTGCTCTACGAGATGCTGGTGGGCGAGGTACACACTGGAGTGGGCTGCCGGGGCCTCCAGGTCGGGGGGGTGGGTGGCCCAGGCACCCTGCTGAGCCCCCATCTCCACAGTGCCCATTCCCAGGGGACACCGAGGAGGAAGTGTTTGACTGCATTGTCAACGCGGATGCCCCATGCCCCCGCTTTCTGTCGGCGCAGGGGCTGGAGCTCATTCAGAAGGTGAGCACTGCAGGGGCCGGGTGGGGCTGGCCAGCTGCTCACGGCTCATGTGCCCGCTGCTGCCCACCCTTGGGGCCCTGTGGCCTGCTTGTGGCGCTGGTGGAGGCAGGCAGTGCCTGGGGCTGGGTGCCCCAGGTGAGGACTTGTCCTTTTGCCCAGCTCCTCCAGAAGTGCCCGGAGAAGCGCCTGGGGGCGAGAGAGCAGGATGCCGAGGAGATCAAGATCCAGCCCTTCTTCAGGGTGAGTGGCCAGGGCAGCTGTGGTCCCCAGCACCTGGCAGGGTGGGCAGCATGGAGTGACCCCTGGGGGCTGCTGTTCCTGCCGCTTCAGGCACCTCTGCCCTTGCCCCCAGACCACCGACTGGCAGGCCCTGCTTGCCCGCACCGTCCAGCCCCCCTTCGTGCCCGCGCTCTGTGGCCCTGCAGACCTGCGCTACTTTGAGGGCGAGTTCACGGGGCTGCCGCCTGCCCTGACCCCGCCTGCACCCCGAAGTGCCCTCAGTGCCCGCCAGCAGGCCGCCTTCCGGGACTTTGACTTCGTGTCAGAGCGATTCCTGGAGCCCTGAGGGCCGCTCCCGATGCCTCCGCCCTTGCCCAGACGCCCAGACGGTTAAAGCCTGTGCTCGCCTGGCTGTGTGGCCTGCACGGAGGCCCAGGCCTTGCTTGCTATTTATATGCCCTTGGGACTTGTGGTGGCAGCCACGGGGCTGCTGTCAGGGGCTTTGCTCAGTGTCACTAGATGAAGCCTGTCACTGCCCCCTCCTGCCCACCCCTCCTCTGCCTCCCGGCGGGACCCAAACCAGCAGGGGTGCCACAGTAAGGAGTGGTTTGGTTTGTCTTTTTAATACTTGACTTGCTTCATGGATTATTAAACTTGTAAAACTGTGCTTGGAGGCAGCCTGGCCTGGGGTTGGGGGGAGCCCGGGGTCTGTTTGGGCCTGTGTCCCCCACAGGTCCTCTTCTTCCCCTTCTTCCTGTGGAAGGCAGAGTTGCCCAGAGGCGGGGATTCTGTCTGACGCCCCGCTCCGAGGCCTGGAAGGTGGCAGGAGTGAACAGCCCCAGGCCCCCGAGAGCCACCCCAGCAGATATGGCCCCTCTGGTTTTCAGGCACGAGATGCTGCCCTGCCCTGTGAGCCTAAACAGCTGGGCTGCTGCCCTCCTCTTCCTCCTCAGCCCAGAGGGTCTCCCAGGACCCTGAGGGCCACCCGCAGAAGAAGTGGGCCAGGTTGCGGGTCAGGCCACGGTCAAAGGGGTTGCCGGGGCGCTGGCGGAGGTAGGCTATGCGGTGTGAGGAGATGAACTCCCAGGTGGTGGTGTTGCTGGCCACCAGGTAGACGTGTGAGGCCAGGAGCAGGCCGGCCACCAATGTGAAGAGAGACAGCAGTAGGAAGGTGGCGAACAGGAGCCCGCTGGACCGCAGCCACAGCCCCCAGGGCTGGAAGAACCGGAGGCCTGACCTGCGGGACCGAGAGGGACCGGAGCTGGGGGCGGGCAGGGGAGGCCCTCCTCCTTGTGCTGGGCCCCAGGGAGCCCTGGCTCTGCACACGTGTGGGTGCATGCTGCCCACCCTCTCCCAGGTGGTGGCGGTGGCACCTACCATGCCAGGTATAGGCCCCAAAGAAGCACCACCAGCTGCAGCGCCAGGTAGACCACGAAGAGCGGGTGGTTGCGTTCTCCCACACAGTTCTCCATCCAGGGGCAGTGGTGGTCGTAGCGGCGGACGCAGCGGCGGCATTCACGGCAGTGCCGGGCCCGCAGGGGCTGCTGTGGGCACGGAGGGGTGTTGGAGCTTGATGCCAGCCTCCCTGTGGGCCCACCACTGAGGGGAGGGGAAGGTCAGGGGTCAGGGCCTGAATCTGGGAGGCTTTGGAGGAGTCGTGAGACCACGGCCTGGGGGCAGGAGGAGGTCAGGGAGTCTCAGTTTTGCCCCACCTCCTCCCACAGAGGTCCATGCATCACCCACCAGCACCAGGCAGTATCTGCAGCGCCGAAGAGGGTTGGCCTGAGGCACCATGGCTGTCTGTTCCTCCTTAGGGTCCTCCTGAAAATGGGGAACAGGGTGTAAGATGGGTTCCCCTGGGAGACAGATGGCACAGGTGGGCATCTCCCTTGGGGCCAACTTAGCTCTGGGTGTGGAGAGTTTAGAGTCCATCCCATGCAGAATGGAGGTGTGGGATGGGTCAGAGTGCCCTGGACTGAGCGAAGCTGTGTAACATTTGCAAGCAGCTTCCCCTCTCTGGGCCTCAGTGGTTTCCTCATCATGGAATGGGGTTCTAGGGTTGGCGAGAGGATTCACTGAGATGCCCCCCAAGAGCCCGCAGCACAGGGCCTGGCATGGAGACCGTTACTGGGGCCTTGGATCCCTGCTGATGGATGGAGGGGTTCAAGCCCACAGGGGCCCTGGTTACCTGGGGCTGGGGCTGAACATTCACGTAGCCTGGATCCATGAGTGACACGGCCAGGTAGAGCAGCAAGGAGCCCAGCACCAAGAGCAGGAAGGTGAGAGGCAGGAGCAGCTCCCCCTGCTCTTCCCATTGCCGCAGCTCTGGAGGGGCCGGGAGGAGGACAGTGAGGCTGGAGCCTGGGCAGAACAGGAGGGGGAGGGGCTGGGGTGCAGCTGGTGGTGGGGAAATGCGCTCCTGGCCAAGCAAAGACCTGGAGGTGGGGATCCATGGGCGGCCATGTGTGGCCAGCAGTTCATCTGCACTTTATCTGGAGGGTAATAGGGAAGGAACCATGGAAGGTTGTAGGGCAAGAGCTGTTTTCTGAAAGCTCTCTTAATGCTGGAGAAAAGATGGGTCAGGGGGAAGTCTGGCTGCAGGGTCTGGCGAAGAGGAAGAAGGGGGTGGCTGAACAAGGTCTGGCAAGAAGAGAGAGAAGGGGGGTGAAGGGGACCAGACCTGAATGGATGTGGGAGAGAGGGAGGAGGGGTCCTGGGTCTCTGGCTCTCCGATGGGGAGAGACTGGCCAGGTCTGACGTACAGGAGACAGAGACGTAGGAGGGTGGAGCCAGTGGGCTCAGATGCCGCAGAGGGGCATGAGAGGAGCCCAGGCCAGGAAGGGTCCAGTCTGGGTTTAAGCCTATGGGAGTGACTGGAGGTTTGGGGGAAGTGGGGAGGAGGGGGGAGATGGTGAGGAATGAGGGGGCATCAGCAGAGTGTGGACAACTCTGGTGCCCCTTGGTTGTAAAAGGGAGCAGAGAAAGAAGGGGTGGGGTTTGAGAGGGTGTCTTCTGATGGGGAGACCTGAACAAAGTTTTAGGCTAAAGGGCGAAGGCAGTGAAGGAGATTTGAGGTCTTGGGAGGAAAGTGAGAAGGGCCCCCAGTCCAGGGGCTGAGGCTGGACGATCGAGGGGCTGGGTAGGGGGCTACTGAGGGGAAAGTTGGGAGGGGAAATGGGCACTACCATAGAAAGATGGGAGACAGACCGCTCCCCTATGGACTTGGGCAGCTAGTGGCTATGGTGGTGGGGAAGGGTGTGGGGGGGATGCCAGTCCTTGAATCTAGTTGATCCTCCTAATCTTATGGGTGGAAAGGTTGAGAGTCAATTCCTGAGAAGGATCAGGGGAGACGGGGCCCAGACCCAGTGGGCACCAGATGGGTCCCGGGACGGACAGGGCACCTGGCAATGATCAGGAAGATGCTGAGATTAATTGGGGATCAACGGGGTATCAGACGGAGAGCAGGTGGCTCTTGGAATGATAGATGGGGAGGGGCTTCAGGAGCTGGCGGAGATCGGATCAATCCCAAGATCTCTGGGGATCAGGCGGGGACCCTGTGGGACCCAAAGGTCTGGGGAACCAGGCGGGAGCGGGTGGGTCCGGGGTCGCGCGGGGTCCGGCTCACCGGTATCGTGCAGGAAGAGCACCAGCGTGATCCCCCAGGTCAGCACGGTGTGCCCGGTCCGCACTAGGACCCCAGGGCTGAGGAGCGCCCAGGGCGCCATCGCCTCGGCCCGGGGCCCCACCCGGAAGAAGCGCCCAGAGGGGCGGGCCCTCCGAGGGAGGGGGCCGCGGCCAGCCGGGGATTGGTGGATCCTGGAGGTGGGCGGGGCTGGGCTGGCTCAGGGAGTCTGCCTATTGGGTGGCAGCTGTGGCCGAGTGGGTCCTCAAGCCAACAGGTGCCTGAAGAGGCTGAGGGCGGGGCCGGCGCGCGCGCACCCGGTAACTGCCCCAACTCCCGCCCCCACCGGCAGGTAACTTTTGAAAGCCCAGGAGCAGGCGCGCGTCTCCGCCCGCTCCCTTGGGATCCGCCCCGGCGGCCTCGCGCATGCGTGCAGTTCCCTAGGCGCTTCGAAGGTCCAGGTGCGTGCTATAGCTCCGGGAGGCAAAATTGTACCCATGTCAAAGACGTGATGACTCAGGACTCGAGAGGGGCAGGGGTCGCCCAGGGTTCCTCAGTGGTGATACCCTTACCTCGTTTCGATTCATTTTCAGATAACTGCAAACGGATGAGAAAAGTGGAAATCCCTGGTGCGTGGCCTAACTCGGGTGGGAGTTAGAAATACAAGCGCTGCCCCTTCCTACCTGTGTGACCTTGGGCAAGTTACTGAACCCCTCTGAGCTCTATTTTCTATCTCGATAAGGAGGATGACAATAAGGTGGTTGGGGGAATTAAATGATGGAAGTGCGGTGTCTTAGCACTTAGACTGTCCTGTCTTCCCTGCTCTAAGCCACCACCTACACCCTGCCAGGCTGACTTTGCCAGCGGGAGGCTCCAGGCTGTTCTTCCCTGTGTCCCCAGGGCCTTCCGCATTCAGCCCTGCCTTTCCCAGGCACCTCCCCCTGACACTGGCTCCGCCTGCGCTAATTGGCCTGTCCCAGCTCCTGCGGCATACCCCTCTGACGATGTTGACAGCTCCACATCCCTTTTTCTGTTGGGGAGCTGGCTCTTCCCATCCCATGTGGTTCTGGTGGGTCCACCCCTCACCCCAAAGGGTGGTGGGAGGAAGGGTGTGGGCCTGTGAGTGAGCAAGGCCGATCACGGTCATTCCATTTGATTACCATATAGATGCTGAGAGGAAAAAGGGCATTTTTTGGATCTCACACATAAGGAATAGGATATAAGGGCAACCAGGAACCATCTTTACACTTTGTGGGGAGAGACTTTTTTTTTTTTTTTTTTGAGACAGAGTCTCACTCTGTTGCCCAGGCTAGAGTGAGTGCCATGGCATCAGCCTAGCTCACAGAAACCTCAAACTCCCAGGGTCAAGCGATCCTCCTGCCTCAGCCTCCCGAGTAGTTGGGACTACAGGCATGTGCCACCATTCCTGGCCAATTTTTTCTATGTATTGTTAGTTGTCCAGCTAACTTCTTTCTATTTTTAGTAGAGATGGGGTCTTGCTCTTGCTCAGGCTGGTCTTGAACTCCTGACCTCGAGCGATCCTCCCACCTCAGCCTCCCAGAGTGCTAGGATTACAGGCGTGAGCAACCATACCCGGCCTCTAGACTATTCTTTGGGGAATAGTCCTCCTCCATCAGGCACAACCTTAGCGGTACCGTCAGAGTGCTCAGACCTCCCCACCCCCAGTGAGGTGGGGCACAGCCCCCAAGCTGGCCAATCTCTGTTGAATCTTGAACACAGGAAGAAGAGCAGCTGGGAAGGATTTACCACCTGATGGCAGTACCCTGAAGAGGCCCGCTTTGGGCTTCTGGGAGCCAGATCCCCCAAGCCACCCTGGGGTGTGTCCCTCCTGAGACCCGGTAGACCTGTTTGTCCTTTGGTTCTGTGAGCTCTGCCACATCCTGACATCCAGGGTGGCTTTCTGTTGCCTGCACCTAAAGCACCGTAACAGGTCCAGGGTCCAGACTGACCCCTTCCTTCAGTGAGCTCACATCTTGGGCAAAGACATGAAATAAATCAATCGCAGTTTTGGGGGCAATAGGACAGGCAGGCAGCTGGGTTCATCTTGGGTGGGGGTTTGCACAGGTCTCCCCATGGTGGAGAGGGTGACATTGTGTGACTGCAGTTTGATGACCCTGGCTACTGACAACCTTCTTGCTCAGAGATTGTGTCCCCTGACCATCTTTCGCCTGACATCAGGCTTCACAGAGATTTGCACTGATTCCAGTTCTCAGTGGGGGTCACATTTCTTATGCAGACTCAGTAAAATGGCTTTCTTGTTTAGACATTAGTCTACTTTTGGAGAGGTGGGTCATGTTTGAGGGGGCTAAGTGGCAAAATATAATTTCTTCCTTTGTGAAACAGATGATTGGTCCCTGGGCTATGGTGAATGTTCCAAAGCCCTCCTGATGTGGTTTAAATGTGTCCCCTCCAAAATTCATGGGTTGAAACTTAATCCCCATTGTGGTGGTATTGAGAGGTGGGGCCTTTTGCCCTCATGATGGATTAGAGCCCTATCAAAGGGCTGGAGGGAATTAGCTTAGGCCCTTTGGATCTTCCACTTTACTCTTCTGCTGTGTGAGGACACAGCAATTGTCCCCTTCTTGCCCTTCCATCCCTCCTGACATGTCAGGACACTGTCTTCCCTCTAGCAGCTGCAGCAACAAGGCACCATCTTGGAAGCAGACAGTGACCCTCACCAGACACCATCCTGCTGGCACCTTGACCTGAATTTGTAGAAATAAGTTTCTGTTCTTTATAAATTGCCCAGTTTCAGTTATTTTGTTATAGCATCACAAACAGGCTAAGGCAATTCCCTCCCTTCCATTCATCTGGCAAGTTTTTTTGTTTTTCTGTTTTCCTAACCCCTAGACCACCAGGGAATCTGGTAAGTCTTTTTATTTTTATTTTTTAGAGACAGAGTCTCGCTATATTGCCCAGGCTGGAGTGCGGTGGCTATTCATAGGTACGATAATAGCTCACTGCAGCCTAGAACTTCTGGCCTCTAACGACCCTCCCACATCAGCCTCCCTCCTGGGTAGCTGGGACAACAGGTGTGTGCCACTGCACACGTCTTGGCAAGTTTTTTTTTTTTTTGAGACAGAGTCTTGCTTTGTTGCCCGGGCTAGAGTGAGTGCCGTGGCGTCAGGCTAGCTCACAGCAACCTCAAACTCCTGGGCTCAAGCGATCCTCCTGCCTCAGCCTCCCGAGTAGCTGGGACTACAGGCATGTGCCACCGTGCCCGGCTAATTTTTTGTATATATATATATATATATATATATATATATATATATATATATATATATATATATTTTAGTTGGCCAGATAATTTCTTTCTATTTTTAGTAGAGACGGGGGTCTCGCTCTTGCTCAGGCTGGTCTCGAACTCCTGAGCTCAAACAATCCACCTGCCTCGGCCTCCCAGAGTGCTAGGATTACAGGCGTGAGCCACCGTGCCCGGCCAGCCTTGGCAAGTTTTTAATGAGAGGCTTTAGTGTGGCCAAGTTCTGTGCTGTGTGCTGGGCCACTGCAGAGCCTTTATGAAGCTTGTTGCTCATAGTCCAATGGTGGAGGCAGACAAAGCAATTTCAGCCCCATGATAAGTAGGTGTTGTGATGGGGTGAGTAGGAACTAGAGGGTTCCCTCACGGGAAATGGCAGGTGCCAGGGCTGGGAGCAAGGGGAGGAGCACCTGGCACATCATGGGAACTCTCATTTTCCCTCCTCTTTACTGTGGCAACTCTGAGGCAAGAAATCATTTCACCTCTCTGAGCCTCAGTGTCCTTATCTGTAAAATGGGTTGTTGCAAGGATGATGAGGAAGCAGGATGTATTAACACTGAAAGCACTTAGCACAGGGCCTGGCACACAGATGAAAGGTTCAGCAATGTCAGCTGCCATTGGAGGTACCTGTCAGGCACTGCCCTTGTTCCCTCCCAGGCACGGTCCACCCACCAGGTGGCAAGGCAAACAGTGGCCAAGGCAAACCACCGTTTCTGATGCCCTTTGTGCCCAGGTCCTGTGGGTGGGCAGTGGCAGGGGGCTGTCACCCAGTGCGGAGAGAGGCCTGGTCCAGACCCTGCTCAGGGGGAAAAAGAGGAGAAGAAGAGGGGGCTCGGTTCCACACTGGAGGTGGGAGGAGTCTGAATGCTCAGGTTCCTGGAATGTTTAATCAGGTCCTGATGCTCCCGGATTAAATTCGCCAACAACTGTCCCTCCTCATGGCCTGTAAGGATCGTGACCATATAGTTTATTATTCCAGCCAGGGCAGCTTTGAGAATGAGAGATGACACTGTCGATGGTTACAGTGGGACCACAGGTGTAAACCAGGACTGTCCTGGGCCAAGCCAGAGTCTGGTCACCTCACGATTTGGCCCCAGCTACTTCTCTGTCCCCACCTGCTCCACCCTTGTTCCTTCAACCTGCTGCAGCCCCACGGGGCTGCTTCGCTGTCCTCCCTGGCAGGACCCCCTGTCTAGGATGCTCTTTCCCAGGCCCCTCAGCCCAGGCCTGGCAGCCCCGTCTTGCTGCTGGATTCAGCTAGGCTGCCTCCTCTTGTGAGCAGCCTCCCAGACTCACGGGGAACAGCGTGCTGGCTCCTCCCTCAGTCCCCAGGGTGCTGCTGCTGGCTCCCTCTAGGCTTCCCTGACCTCCCGCTCTGCTCCGCCAGCCTGCAGGGGGCGCCTTCTCCCGCTGTCCCATGGAGTAGCCTCGTATTTACCATCTGTCCCTCCCACCAGCCTGGACCAGCCTGGGCAAGGCCCTGTGGGTGTGGCTGCCAGCTGTGTCTCCGTGTCTAGGCACAGGGTAGGTACTCCAGCCCACTCTGCCATCTGCCACCAGCCCGCGGTCGATTCGTCTTGTGGGCCGGGCACACAAACCCACCAAATGCACCCTTCCCCACCAGAGTGGCATGGCCCATACTTCAGGCCCCCTGCAGGGGGGCCACCCAAACCCCTCTCCTGAGCCTGGAAGCCAGGATAGCAACCCCCACCCCTTCCACAAAAAAGACGCTCTGTTCTTCTCCACTTTGCACAAAAATGTATTTCTGTGACATCCCCAAAGTACAGACATTTCCCCAGGCCCCAGGTGGTAAAGCGATGTGATGTGAGCTCTGCCCAGGGTCTGGCTGGGGCCTCCAGCATGGGATGGAAGGGAAGGACAGACGCAGGCCACCTGGCCAAGCTGGGGGGATGCAGGGCTGCTGCCCTCGTCCCCGGGCCAGGAGGGAGAAGCTCCAGGAGAAAAGGCCAGGTGCTTCTCCCCGGGGGCTGCTCGCCTGGCCTGTTCTACCTGGAGCAGAAATGCTAGGGGAACAAACACAGGCCCAGGGAAGGAAGCGGGAAGAAAAAGCCATTGCCTGAAGGCTGCCTCCAGGGTCAGCTCTGCTCCCCAGGCCCACGCTTCTGCAAGTGTGTTGGATGTGAAGCAATTCAGAGTTACACCGAGAAAGAAGCACAGGGTATTTAGGGATACAGCTGCCTCTCACACTTCTCTGAAACACAGCACGCAGGTTTCCAAGGTAAAGCTTGGGGCAGGGTGGGAGGGGCTAAGGAGGGCCGAGCGGCCACTGCAGAGCAGTCCAAGTGCTGGTCTGGAGGTGGCTGGCTGTGGCCGCTGTGAGTGCAAGACTGGAGAGGGGACCTCCTGCCTCTGAGAGAGGTGTGGGGTCCTCAGGGCAGCCAGGCAGGCTGGGGTGGGGGAGGCAGGCTCAGTTCTGCTGGTGGGAGTGCCTGGGCACCTCGGGTGCTTGGGGGCAGATGAGGGCCATGGAGCGAGGCAGCAGGCCCCTGGTCCCGGGAGGTGCTGGCGTCCAGAGCTGGGGACAGGTTCTGGATGTGTTTGGCAGAAGGGGCAGTGGAATCTGCCGCTGAGTTCTGACCACCCCTGGGCTGGGGCCTTCCACAGCCTGGGACCTGGTGGGAGACTAGGAGGCAGCCTCCATAGCAGCGTGGCCTCAGGCAGGCCTGGCCCGAGAGCAGCAGGGCCACTGGGCACCCCCGCTCCTTGAGGTCTCTGGGGCAGGGCTGCCTGGACCTAGGCCTGGAACAGCTCGCTTTCTTGCCCCAGATGGCCCACAGCTGGGAGCACCAAGGCATTTGGGAGACCCAGTGGGGTTAGTTTTAATCCCCAAACCCCATCAGCCACGCCCAGGAGCTGAGATGGGGCTCTCGGGCTGGGATGGGGGTCAGGATGCCGGAGTAGGCTGGGAAAGGCCTGCTCCTCTCGTAATAGGAAGCCAGGCCGTGGCCTGAGTTCACTGGAAAAGGACCGGACACTCACAAAATTATAGGCCTTTAGTCTGGTTGGGGTAGGAGTGAGTGTGGCAGCGATGAAGGCTTTGAGTTGGGTTCGAGAATGGCCAAGGAAGCTGCAGGACTCAGGGAGTGTTTCTTTTGTTTTTGTACAGAAATCATACACACAAAACTTCACACTTCCTAACCAAAAAAAATAATATATATATATAATATATATATATCTCACTAATGTTAAGGAAAAGCGTCGGTTGTGCAAAAGTCCCCTGTGTCTCTTTGTCCCATGGGAGGCCCCAGAAGGGGGTCTGCCCGCTGGGCGGCTCAAGCCTCCTTCCTCCCGGCCTGTGGTCCAGAGCAGTGGGGCGGAGGCCTCTATCTGGACGTGTCCATGTTCTCCTCCTTAAAGTTACTGCAGTGCTCAATCACCTTGCTGGAGACAACGGGGAGACAGGATTGGAGGGTGGGCTCGGGTGGGGTGAGCCCAGCCTGCCTGGGCGATCAGGCCGCTGGGTTAACACGTGTTAACAGTGATGCTGATGCCAGCTGAAGGATGCGTAGGGTGGACGGCACGTGCAGAGTGCCCAGGGAACAGCACCTGTGGCCATGACTCCCATCACCGCCCCCTCCCCTCCTTCCTTCTGATGCCCCTCCCTCTCCACCCACTCCGTCCCAGGGCATCTGTGGATAGGGGCTCCCCAAATCAGCTCAGGCCTGACTTCCAAAAACCCTTTGGTCCCTTCTTTAGCAACATCTTCCTTCTTCATTTTCCCTGCATGCCAGCCCTTTCTCTTTCCGGAAGTCTTGTAGTGGTCCCCAAACTGGCTGCACATCAGATGCACCCAGAGGCCGTGATCCAGCAGCAGGTCCAGGCTGGGGCAAGGGCAGCTGTGCTCCCACAAGGGCCCTGCCACCCATGGCAGCCAGGCCCCAGCACTCCAGCTCAGAGCTTGAGTCTCACCCTCTCCAGCCTGACTGCACGCAGCTGCTGCCCATCGCTGCCAGGTGTGACCTTCCCCTTACAACATTAAGCCTCTGGGTTGGGAAGGGACTCACTGTAGCCTCCACATGCTAAAGAGGGCCCCAGTGCCTTGTAGGAAGGGAGTGCCCAGAGTGGGACGGGGAGCTTGGACAGGCTGAGGGCCGTCTCCTAAGTGTCCTCCAGGGTCATTCGTTCCTCACTGTCAGGCCAGCTGGCTTAGACACCCATCTCAGGCCTTAGAGAGATGTTCAAAGTGACTGGAGTAGGTTGCTGGCCAGTCTTACCCCATGCTTCTCAAATTTCCTGGGATCCCTGTTAACCATGAACATTCTCAGGCCCACCGGAAAAGAAAACCTATGGGTGGGATCTGTGTGTCTTTAACAGTCTTTCCAGCTGGGCACCATGGCACAAGCCTGTAGTCCCAGCAACTCAGGAGGCTGAGGCAGGAGGATCACTTGAGCTCAGGAGTTTGAGGCTACAGTGAGCTATGATCATACCACTGCACTCCAGCCTGGACAACAGAGTGAGACCCCGTCTCTTAAAAAAAACAACTTTCCAGATGATTCCTTAGGGAGATTAAGTTTGAGAACCACTCGTTGTACTGTTCCCAGACTGAGATGAGTCTGTCAATTAATGTTTAAGTAGTGCCTTTTGGCAAAAATAATGGCAGGACCAGCTGATACCCCTCCCGCCCCCCAGCCCAGTGAGTCACCATCTGGGGAGCCTCTGAACTCCAGGCCCCTCCTCCATGTGACCTTTTTCCTCTATACCATGTTCAGAACTATGACAAAAGTCTATTGGGGTCAACGTGACTATACTCCCTTCTTGAATGGATCCTAGAGAAAGCAAGACTGTTACTGTTGATTCTGACACATGGCATCCCTGAGAGTCTCTCTTGTGCCCTGTAACACGAGAACCAGAGCCTGCGATGTTCTGGACATTGCAGTGAAACGCACACAGCAATGAAAGGTGGCAACTCTGCCATGTCTGTGACCTCCACACTCAGGAACTCACTTGCACTCTGCCCCATCTTGTCTCTAGCATGTATATCACCACACTGAGCCCTCTCTTTAGTTGGAATGTCTTTGGCCAAAAATAATGAGAAGTTCTGACCTGACTTGCTAATATCTAGTAATGAGAGGATGAATTTTGGGGGGAATAAAAGAAAACTAAGCTTACAACTGAGGGCAATGATGCCCTGTTCAGAGCTTGATCATCTAGTTTTCGGCCACACTGTGGCCAAGATGACACTTGGAGAGGCCCCAGCTGGACATCAATACACTGCCCACCTCCACATTTACCCCGAGTTGCCCCTGGGAACTTCAGCCATTCTTAACCACCTGAGGGTCCCCACTGTGACTGTGTCCCTCACTCTCCCAAATCAAGGCTCCAAGCAGAAACACATGCTGGTCTCTTACCGGGCCATTTCCTTGGTCTCCTGCCGTGCGGTCACCATCTTGATCATGTCCCTCAGAAGGGGCATCCCACCTTCTTTGATCAGCAGGGGGCAGTACTTGTCCGCTGTGGGTAGAAGACAGCAGGTGACCAGGATGGGTCTTCCTTCTACCAGCCTGAGGCCTAGAAACCCACCCTTGTGAGGACTGGGCAGGAGGCAGGGTGGGGGTGTGGGTCAAGACAGGGCTTGGGGGGAAGGACGGTGCTAGGAGTGGCATGAGCCCCGGGGCCTAGCCCCCAGTTGGAAGCTCCTGTGTCCACCAGCAGGGAAGCAGGTGGTGAATCCCTGGAAAAGGCTTTTCCCTACTTTGGTTTGAGGTTGCTGCGTTTTTTTCCAGAGCTTGTCCTATGGAAAATATCACCCAAACCAGTGGCTGCTAAACATGATGATCCCCTGAGAAGTGTCTATAAAAACACAGATTCCTAAGAATATCTCTGCTCCTGGATATTGATTCAACAGACCCAGAGACATGTATTTATTTGTGTGTTTACTGAAACACCACCGGTCATTCTGGTGGCTAGACAGCTTGGAACCAGCTGGTGGTGTTCTGTCATGCAGAAACCATGGGATTTCCTTTTAATTAAAAAAAAAATTCTTTTAGAGGCAAGGTTTCGCTATGTTGCCCAGGCTGGAGCCTATGTAGTGGCTATGCACAGCTTAGCAAGGCCTCAGATTCCCTGAAGCCATCCTCCTGCCTCAGCCTCCCGAATAGCTGGGACTAAAGGTCCCACTGGGCTGACATGGAGATTTTTGACTGTTCGCTCATAGGGAAGCAGGAAGCAAGAAGAAAGCCGTGGGGGACCGCTGCCTGGGCCACCTTGCTTGCCAGGCCTGCTTTGGTGATGAGGCAGGGCAGCCATCAGGCTGGGCGTCCCATGGATGCGGGAAAGTGGGGCTTTGCTCTGAGGCACAAAGGCTGATGGCAGCTCTCTCGGCGCTCCCTCCCGGGTATACGCTCCCTAGGGCACAGCTGCGTTCAGCTGGGTATCTGAACCCAGGGCAGTGGGCACTCACGGTAGACAGATACGAGGTTGTATAGGGCCCAGGTTGCCCAGTGCTGGCTGACGGGAGAGATGCCCTGGGGAAGGAGGCGGAGAATTGGCTCAAACGACCTGCAGAAAGAGAAATCAAGGTCACTTCTGATGCTGGGGGTGGGGCAGCAGGTCTTGTCTCAGGTTTCTTCTCCCTGAAGGACCCTGAAGACCAACCAACTGACAGACCAGTAGGGTGCCAGGGAGAAGGGGCACCTGGCCCTTCACCCCACTGGAGGCTCCGCAGGGGAGCTCCCTTGGGAGAGAGGATAAGCGCATGAGCACGTGAGGGAGGCAGGAGGGACCAGATTAGGTGGGGCAGAAAGCTGGAGACCTCAGCAAGGAAGAGAGACCCAGCCTGCGGTAGGAGGGAGAGTTCACTGGGAACAGAAGCAAGTGTGACTGCTCTTCCACGGGCCATCCTGGAGTCAGGGTCCAAACCGGGAACGTGCGTGTAAAACCTCTGGGCCAGCGATTCCTCTTCCCTTCTCCCTACGATCTACAGTACTTGGAGTG
This sequence comes from Lemur catta, assembly GCF_020740605.2. Lineage (NCBI taxonomy): Eukaryota > Metazoa > Chordata > Mammalia > Primates > Lemuridae > Lemur > Lemur catta. The sequence goes on along the minus strand of NC_059137.1, from coordinate 7,014,850 downwards.
TCAGCAAACCCACCAGCACTAGCCTGTTTCTCCCAATATGGGTTTCCAACTGAAATGCCCATCAGTATGAGATGGCACGTAGAAAGTGACGCCATCCTAAAATGATGAGGGAGACCCAGGCCTGGTAACTGGACATTCAGTCACAACACAGTGGGAATTGGTGGCAGCTTGACTTAAAGTAATGAAATCTGTGCACAGAAACACTGCTGATGGACAGACACCGAAATGTCGACAGGGGTTCTCTTCCTATTGTGTCTGAACTTTCTCCTTCTTTTCCCCCACAAATACATGTGTATCAAATGTTTATAAAGAGCAGGCTTTGGGTACATGCAGGTGTCATGCCTGAAAAATATAGGTAAGATCTGTGTCCTTATGCTGTTTGTCCTTATGCCTCAATGAGTGAGAAAAAGCAGGCAGAGGACCAGAAGAGAGGCAGGGCGCTTTGACCGTTCCTGGCCAGGATGCTCGGCCTGCCTCAGTGCATGTCCCACTCCCTATCCACCCTGCCCCCGCACCTGTAATTGATATTTCTCCGTGAGTTGATGTCCCAGCTCTGGATGGCTGCCCACATGCGCTCCTCCACCTCCTCCCGCTGGGGTTCACAGACACCCCAGGCCTCAGGCCCATCAAACATGATGTGGGAGAGGACGCCACAGGCATTGTAGGAAACCTCGATCCCGTCAGCCTTGCTCTCTAGCAGGTTGCTGCCGGGAGGAAGAGAGAGAAATGGAGTCCACTCGCTCAGGCCTTCTTCAGATACTAGCTGTTAGACCCCAACTCATAAACCAGATGCCAGAGGTACTACTTATTTATCACTTGTTCATACCCAGACTATTTCTAAGAGGGATTTGAGGTCACTTAAATACAGTTACAAGAGGACCATTGATGGAGGGTTGAATGAATAAGAAACCACATTACTGAGGAAAGGCAACATTTACAATAGAAACCTAGGTTAAGAGGAGTTGCAGCAACTGAGCACAGACTAGGGCTCTGAGCATCCTGGCAGCCAAGGCAAAAAGGTAACAGGGCAAAAAGTACCAACCTGAAGACACTGATGAATTGAGAAGTCATTAGTTGAGGCCTCAGCTCCTTTACCTCTGCTACATTTCCCAAAAGTCCCAGCATATTCCGATGCAGTTCCTGCTTCTCTGGGAATTCCTGGGAAAATGAGAGCCATTGGGGCTATATCAATTAGTACTTAATTACTTAGTGTCTGGTATTGTTAACTTTAAAGTTTCATGGGCCGGGCACCGTGGCTCACACCTGTAATCCTAGCACTCTGGGAGGCCACCGTGGGAGGCTTGCTTGAGCTCAGGAGTTCGAGACCAGCCTGAGCAAGAGTGAGACCCTGTCTCTACTAAAAAAAAAAAAAAAAAAGAAAAGAAAAAATTAGCTGGGCAACTAAAGATAGAAAAAATTAGCTGGGTGTTGTGGCACACACCTGTAGTCCCAGCTACTTGGGAGGCTGAGGCAGGAGGATCGCTCAAGCCCAGGAGTTTGAGGTTGCTGTGAGCTAGGGTGATGCCACGGCACTCTAGCCTGGGCAACAGAATGAGACTCTGTCTCAAAAAAAAAAAAAGTTTCATGGACGTCTGTTTGGCCATTCCAACTCAACAAAGAGGGGGTACAATATACTGCCCCCCTAACTTCCAGTGTACTTAGGACAGTGCTGGGCACACACAATAAAGGGTTAAAAAATTGGAGGTTCCTTACCACAAGACAAAACCTGAGTAGAGATCTGACCTATGGTACAGACATGGTTCCATTTACCAAAGCACAAAATATTAATATTAGTCTAAGGGAATCTCCTTAGAAACTAGAAAATAGAGGATGAATTGCTTGAGTTCAGGAGTTGGAGACCAGGTTGGGCAACACAGTGAGACCCGTCTCTACAAAAAAACTAAAAAATTAGCCCAGTGTGGTGCTGCATGCCTGTAGTCTTAGCTACTTAGGAGGCTGAGGTAGGAGGATCACTTGAGCCCAGGAGTTCCAAGTTGTAGTGAGCTATGATTAGGCCACTGCACTCCAGCCTGGGTGACAGAACAAGACCCTGTCTCTAAAAAAGAAAAGAAAAGAAAAAAGAAAAGAAAAGAGATGAAGAGTTTTTTAGGAGGAGCAGACTATCGTAGTAGACACAATTCTGTCCAGCTCCTATCACAGTGGACTTCCAGCCAGCTGTGGGCAGTCTGAGAAATTGCTGCTGAGAAGACAGGGTGGGGTTTTCCCCTGGAGGGAGGGCTCTCAAGAGGGTCCCACCAGGCCATCTGGGTCAGGGAGGGTCTCTGGAGCTTCTGTTAGCAGGAAATCCTGGTCTGGTGGGCCTGTGAGGTGGCCCCTGCTGCCTTTCTGTGGGAACCACGGGTGAAGGGTGCTAACAGATTTGGCTGGGGAGCCTAGGGCAGAAGAGTGGCTGTGTGGACAGCTGAGGTGGCTGTTGCCACTGGAGGGGGGCACTACCTTCAGGCAGTCCAGGAAGAGCTTCATGCCATTGAAGTTGAGGAACATCTCGCAGTTGTCGGGCGTCTCATCCGTGATGTTCCACAGGGCGCTCCACGAGAACTCCATCACCTGGTCACACTGCGGGGGAGGGCAGGGCTCTGCTGAGACTCGCAGCGCCCAGTGACGGGTCCCCTGATAAAACATGGACATCTCCCAGGGGCAAATCAGGCCCCTCTTGGGCTAGGGAAAGGGCAGAGTGGTTCCATGAAGACCTGACTTACTATCTTGTCCAGAAGCTTCTTCTGAATCAGCTTCAGCATGGTCTGTGGGCAGAGAAAAGAACTTGCTAGACTAGGCCAGAGCTCAAGAACTACCACATCCCCCCAGAACCCAAGATGGAGAGAAGAGGGTCAGATTCCTATTCATACATCCTGCCAAGATCAAATCTCTGCATCTCTTTGGGAGGCTCTTTGAAGACGTCCACTCCACAGACCCTTGGTACTTGGCATCAGGAGGCCTGGGCACTGGCCCTGGCTCTGTGCTGACTCCCTGTGCGACTCTGGGCTTGAGCTTCCCAGCAATAAAATGAGAGGAGGAGACTAGACACTCTTTAATTCCTTCCTCATTCTTTCCTTCCTTTCACCAGCAATATTTATCATCTCTTCACTGTGCTCTAGGCCCTTCGCTGGGAATGCTGCAGACAAGGATAGAGGAAGAGTGTGGTGTCTTTCCCTGTGGAGCTTATAAAATCGGAGGGGGCTGGGAGGGGATGACAGCATGTTCTAGGTGGAAGAAACCTACAGGGTCATAAGCAATATTCACTGTTAAAAAATTCTTTTGGTCCAGCCTAAATCCTTCATGCTTCAGCATACTCTGCTCCCTACCCTGACTGCCAGATCCAGGCCTCCTCTGAGACTCTCACTCAAAGCAGAGCTGTGGAAAGTGGCGGGAGACAGCTGCAGCAGCGGGGCTCAGAAGGAAGGGGGGCGTGGGGGACAGCCTGCCCGCACATACCACAACAAAGCCCATCTTGCCCACAGCCTCCTTGTGGTCGTTGTCCACCTGGCAGACCAGGGCATTGCACAGGTGCACAGCGATGCGCTGGATCGATTCATCCTGCCGTGTGGGGTTGAGGATGCTGAGCAGGAGCTCGTTTACCCGGCGGTACTGGAATTCCAGCTCCTCGGGGATGCTGAAGTTGCAAAGGGTCAGGCAGCAGTTCCGCTGCACCTGGGCCAGGACAGGAGACAAGCGGGGCACATTCAGGGTCAACTTGGGAACAGAGCTGGAGGGGCTCTGTAGAGGGATGAGATCATCCAGAGCTGTGGTGGTCCACGAAGACTTTCTGGAAGAGGAGGCTACAAGGCTCTTTTTTAAAATATTTTTTTAATGTGAAGTGTTTATACAGAAGACTGTATAAAACCCAAATGGACAGTTTTACAAATAATTATAAAGTGAACACCATGTAAACATCACCTGGGTCAAGAAACAGAACATTGCCAGCACCCAGAAGTCACCATATGTCCCTTCCTGATCATAGGCCCCTGCATCCCACTAGGGAGAAACACTATCCCTGCTTTTCTATACAGATGATTCTATAGGTTTGCAAGATCAGCTGTTGTATGTAGCTAAATGCACTCAGTTCTTCATTTGCAGTATAGTATTCCATCATGATGATACCCCCATTTTTTTACCCATTCTACTGCTGATGGATGTTTGGGTGACTTCAAGGGTTGGCTCCTGTGAACGATGCATTCATTATACCTGCATCCAGGTGTCCATGGGCATGGGCTTCTCTAAGGCATGCAAGCCTGGTGGCACTTCTGGGTCACAAGGTGTGCATGTCTTCAACTATACTAGGTAATACCGGCCTGTTTTCCAAAGTGGTTGTACTAGTTTACACTCCTACCAACAGTGCATGAGATCTCTAGTTGCTCCACATCCTCAATTTCTCTTTGCATCATCTTCAGCTTTATTAATTTTTTTTACAATATTCTCAGCGCAATTTTCTTGTAATTTAATTTCCTTCCTTCCTTTCTTATTAGATATTGGAAGTTCATCATGCTTTATTAATCATGTAATTTAGAGGATATCACTCTTGATTTTTTGTCCTTTCCCTTCAATTTGAGAAATTTGAGAAAAAGTTTATTTTAAATTATAAAAGCAATAGTTACTCACTGTAAAAAGTTCAAATAATATTATACTATCCGAGCAGAAAGTTAAAATCTTCCATTTCATTCCTGAGAAGTAATCACTGTTAAACGTTTGATGCATATCTTTCTAGATTTTTCCATCATGCAGATATAAACATATATTTGGAGAGAGGAAGTACAAAAAAAGATATTACATATTGATCTAGAATTTCTCTTCGGTTATCAATATGTAAAGGACGTATTTCAACGTTAGGATGTATAGATTCTGCCGTAATATCCCATCATGTGGACCATACGTGACCTTTCCAGGTACCTGGTCCTCAAACATTTTAGTTTCCTCTGATTTCCAGTTAAACAAGGGTGGATGTATGTATATCTTTTTCCTCTAAGAACATTTCTAACTGTGGAATGCCTAGGTTGAAAGATAAATGCATTTGCAATTTTGGCAAGTTCTGCTGGCTGACCAGCAAAACGGTCGTACAATTCATCCTTCACCAGTGGAAAGTGTACGAGAGTGCTCTTCCCCTACCTTTGTCGATGCTGGGTATCACCAGATCTCTTAAGATGAAAGGTGTTATCTTGTTATTTTAATTTCCATTTCTTTGATAGTTTTTATTAATTCATTTGGGAGTCTCCAACTAGTCCTTTTTTTTTTTTCATTAAAAAAAAAAAAAGACATCCTTTTGCCTGATTACAAAATCGATCTCAATGTAGAAAGAACCACCACTCCAGAGTCTGGAGTTGGCAAGGCAGTGGAGAAGTGGGTGTTCCCATCCCTGCAGAGGCTCTGTCCCCACCATGGCCTTTCTGGAGGATAATGTGGTAATACATACCAAATGCTTGAAAAATACACGTACATATTGCCCCTGCAATTCTACTTCTAGAAATGTATTATAAGGATAATCACTTAAGTATAGTCAGCAAAGCATTATTTGAGGGAGCAAAAGATAAAAGAGCAACCTAAATGTTTAACCATGGGAGCTGATTCAATAACCACAGCCCACGTATTGGGCAGAGCCCTGACCTGCAAGACTGTAGGTATGGGGCTTGGCCACCTGTCCACAACAGTGGCTTCTCCGTGGATGAGGACGCTGAACATTATGCTGGTGTCAACAATTATGAAACTGAACTGTTAAAACCAGCTATATCTGGGGGAGGAAAGATAGGATTGTGAATGACTTTCACTTTCTATTCAATACATTCTTGTATTACTTGATTTTTTTTTTCACCACTAGGTATCTTACTTTCATAATCAGAAAAGAAATATTATTAAAACAATTTTGTGTTCACATTCACATGTGACTTTTACTGTTGAAGTAAAAATCCACATTATATAAACAGTACACACGGTTTGTGTGAATGATCCTGTTTACTAAATACGTATGTACTGACGGAAATCCAGACCATAAGCTATCCCATGTTAATGGTGGGATCTGTCTCTGGGTGGTGGGACCACAGGAATTTTTGTTTTCTTTATAGGTAGTTATAATTTTTTTTTTTTTTTTGAGACAGAGTCTTGCTCTGTCTTGCACTATAGACTGCAGTGGCATCACCATAGCTCAGTGCAACTTCCAACTCCTGGGCTCAAGCGATCCTCCTGCCTCAGCCTCCTGAGTAGCTGGGACTACAGGTGTGTGTCACCATGGCTGGTTAATTTTATTTATATTTGGCCGGGTGCAGTGGCTCACACCTGTAATCCTAGCACTCTGGGAGTCCAAGGCAGGAGGATCACTTGAGGTCAGGAGTTTGAGACCAGCCTGAGCAAGAGCGAGACCCCATCTCTACTAAAAATAGAAAAATTAACTGGGTGTGGTGGCACATGCATGTAATCCCAGCTATTTGGGAGGCTGAGGCAGGAGAATCACTTGAGCGCAGGAGTTTGAGGTTGCTGTGAGCTAGGCTGACGCCATGGCACTCTGGCCAGGTGACAGAACGAGACTCCGTCTCAAAAAAATTTTTTTAAATCTATTTTTAGTAGATATGGGGTTTTGCTCTTGCTCAGACTGATCTCTAACTCTTTTTTTTTTTTTTTTTTTGAGACAGAGTCTCACTCTGTTGCCCAGGCTAGAGTGAGTGCCGTGGCGTCAGCCTAGCTCACAGCAACCTCATACTCCTGGGCTTAAGTGATCCTACTGCCTCAGCCTCCCGAGTAGCTGGGACAACAGACATGTGCCACCATGCCCGGCTAATTTTTTCTATATATTTTTAGTTGACCAGATAATTTCTTTCTATTTTTAGTAGAGACAAGGTCTCGCTCTTGCTCAGGCTGGTTTCAAACTCCTGACCTCGAGTGATCCACCCGCCTCGGCCTCCCAGAGTGCTAGGATTACAGGCGTGAGCCACCGCACCTGGGCACTTTTTCTATTTTTTTGTAGAACTGGGGTCTTGCTCTTGCTCAGGCTGGTCTGAAACTCCTGGCTTCAAGTGATCCTCCTGCCTCAGCCTCCCAAAGTGCTAGGATTATAGGTGTGAGCCACCACACCCAGCTGCAGTTATAATTTTTCTATGGTAAAATTTTTTATTACTTTTATAACAAAAGCAGCCATTGGAAAAAATAGCCCCCCCAGCACAGTGTTACAGGGCAGAAGGGCTGAAGAGGCAGCCTGGGCAGAGGCCCAGAGGCAGGAGGCCAGGGCCCTGGGCCTCCACGTGGAGCAGGTGGAAGAGGGTGGAGGGTGGCGGGGACAGTGGACTGCAGGTGGGGCTGGGGCCCGAGTGCCAGGGGACAGGGGAGCTAGGAGGGAGGCAGCATAGAGCTACAGGGGCACAGGCAAGGGGCGGCTGGGCCAGAGCATGCAGGCCATGGCAGGCAGGGGGCTCACCGTCACCTCCTGGTAGGATTCCATGCCATTCAGCACCACCTGGATGACCTGCCGGCGCAGCTTGACGCTCTGCTCTGAGCGGTACTCGGAATTGGTCAGGTAGAAGAGGGCAGCGCTGCCCGTCACTTGGATGTTCTTGTCATACTTATGGCACTTGAGGGCCGTGATGACCAGCTGTGTGAAGACAGGGTAGGAGCCTGGGCTGGCAAGTGCTGTGAAAGTTGTGCAGGATAGGCCTGGGCTCCATGAGGGGCTTGAACTGCTCCTCTGGGACAGGGCTTGTGCCGGTCTTGCTTGCCCAGACAGGAGTGGGGACTAGGGCGGGGCCTGAACATGGCCAGTGCTGAACAGCTCAGGGGCTACAGGGCCAGGGGCTCTGGGGACATGGCTCAGCCAAGTCCAGCACCCTCCAGGTAGGCCTGGACAGAAGCTGAAGGTCCCCGGGTTTGAACTAACCTTCAGGGCCCGCAGCAGCTGATTGCAGCGCTCGATGCGTGCGATGTCAAAAAGCAGGTTGATGGCCCGGGAAGTGATCTCAGGCCGGTGCTCTGTGTAGGCCTCGATGGCATTCAGCACCTGCTCTTCATTTTTGTCACCACTTACCTGAGAATGGGACATGCTCAGAACAATCCAGAAGAGGCCAGGGGGTGGGAGTCCACATCCCAGCCCAGTCTGTAGCTCCAGAGCTGACATGTTGGTCCCCCAGCCCAGCCCCTTCCCTCCTCCCAGGGCTCCCTGGTTCCTCCCCCCCTGCCTCTCACTTTGTAGGCCGGAATGTGCGTGAGGCGGCACAGGGAGGTCTCGAAGAGCCCGAGGAACTGCAGTGGCCTTTTCAGAGCCCGGAAAGGCATGATGCTGCTCTTAGAAGGTTCGATGCTGGAGAAAGAGGGGGCTGGGGTCAGCGGCTTGGGGTCCAGGCCTGAGCTGGGCCTCCCCTGGGGTTAGGTTGGCATTTACTCAATGTTCTCTCTTCTGCCCCGCCAACCTTATCCCTTTTAAGTGTAGGGGTCAAGGTCATATTGTAGGGGAACATGTGGGATGTTGTGTTATTGCAACCATCTTTAGAAAACACTATCTGCCATTCTAGTAAGGATGTGTCACCTTTAGGTTTCACCAATAGTCATGAAGAGACAAACTCATAACCTAACCATCATTAAAGCATGGTTGGGGCTAGGGTTTATGGCCAGTCACAGCTAGTAAAGTTCGATCTGAGCTCCCAACCAACCAACCCAGGAGCCAGTCTACCTACAGCAATGCCTGACAGGTGGCAGATGCTCCCAGCCTCACTGCTTATAACCACCACACTGTGCTCTGGTCAGTCTGAACGTCTAGTAATTTCCTAGCAGCTCCTCATATTCTCACCTTCTGGCCTTTGCACATGCTGTTCCCTGTGCTAGCACACCCCTCCCTAGCAAACTCAGAATAAGCCTGCAGGACAGCCCAGATGCCGTTCCTCTTCCTCCTTCCTTTTGGATCCTCAGGGCAACCCCAGAGCCCTGTACTTCCCCACCACAGCTTTCTGTCCCCACCAGCTCACACAGACTCCGAGAGGGCAGAGTCTGGTTTGTTCTTTATCTCTAGCACCCAGCACAACACTTGGCAATTCAAAGGCTTGTTGAATGACTCCCTGCCAGCAACTGTGGAGGGTGGGTCCCTACCTGGTCTGCCCTGCTTCCTCTTCCATCTTGGAGATGCTGCAGTTTTCCAGGATCATGTGGCCAGAGATGTCCAAGGACATCAGGTTCCCCAGCTTCTGCACAAAGAGGCTCAGCACCTTCCGAGTCAGCTTGAACTTGTAGTAGCTGGAGAGGCGGTCTCGGGATATGTCCAGGTGTCTGGAGATTGGGGTGGGGGCCACGGGTCAGGAGCTGGGTATGGGGTGGGGCTGCCTTGGAGACCCCTGCTCCTTCAGTCTGTAGCAGGGGAGGGCCCATGCCTGCCACAACTGCTCCAGGACATTCTGGGAAAAAAGCCTGAATAGCCCAAATCCAGCTGAAACATTGGATTTGAGGAAGGGGACTGTCTCTTCCATCCCTACCCTCTGCCTGGCCAGGGGGTCCTGAACCCCACGGGACTGACAACACCCACCTCCCTGCCCACCCCGCCCTGGTGAGCTCTGGGCCGGCAGCTCACCGCAGCTTGTGCAGCTGGACAATGACACGGATGTGGTCATCCGATAGGTCCATGTTGTAGAGCACGAGGGATACCAGGCTGTCTTTCCACTGGGTTAGGAAGGCAGCATCGCTTGTCTGAATGCCTGAGAGGTCCAAGGCAGCCAGCGAGTTGAGTGGCCGCAGCAGGGACTCCACAGGGACCCCATCAATCATGCGGCCCAAGTTGAGGAAGCGGAGGCGGCTAAAACCCTCGAAGGTGAAGTCCTTAACCAGCACCTGGCAGGTGGGGTTGACGAGGCACTCGTCTTCACAGCCCCCTGGGTTCTCCTCCTCATAGAAAATGTTGGCACAGCCGAAGAGGCTTAAGGACACCAGGGTGTGGCTAAAGCTCCTCAGCGTCTGTAGGCTCTTGGCAGACAGCTTCTCGCAGTTGGTCAGGTACAGTTCCACCAGGTCCTGCAGCAGGCACAGCTCCGTCATTACCACTGTCCCCACTGCTCCCCCCACTGCCACCCCAGGCTTTGCCCTGGGCTCCAGGTGGGCTGGGAAGGGGGTTTGCACAGTTGAAGAAAGCACTGGAGGAGCCAAGGGAGGGGTGTGCTGGAGGCCACCGCCCTGCCCCTGCTCAGTGTTTGACCCTCTCTGGCCAGCCTCGGTGTGGCCAGCCCTGGTGCTCTGGCGAGGCAAGGCTCACCTGCTTTCGAATGGCTTCCAGGTCCTGGTCCTGAACCAGGTCCTCCCGGAGGTGGATGCGGGTGAGACGGGTGCTGCGGGGGTCCGAGAAGAGGCTGAAGAAGCTCTCATGTGGCTCAAAGTTGCAGGCGGCGTTGACCAGCTCCACATACCTGGGAGAGGAGTAGGCCTGGCTCAGGGGAGGGTCTTCCCTTCAAAGCACAAGCCCTCCCTCCCTGAAACCTTCTCTTCCTCCTCCCCATAGTAGCTGATTGGATCCTGACTACGTTACAGGTGAGATTAAGGGGGCCCAGAAACTAGGAATCTAAAGGTAGCTCTCTGGGTGACATCCTGGAGATGCAGGGCCTCTTATTAATCGCAAATTCTGAGCTCTTCCCTCCAGAACCTTAGACATTCCCATAACATGCACAGACACCGATGCCCCCTCTCCAAATGCACATGCCTGTCCCACACTCTTCATGTACACTGCAGTGGCAGCAGCCCCACCCCCATGGACACATGCATCACCCTCCTTAAGCCCCTCCTGGGACCGTTTCAAACGGATAAATTAAGCCAAGAGGTTTAGAATTCCCAGCTGGGTACAGGCAAGCCCTGTTGAGGTGCTAACTCATGCAAGAATCCTGCTCTGGTGGAAATGATTTTGGATTCAAACACTCTGGAATCTAAATCCTGGCTGCTCCCTACCTGGGCAACTTCACAAAAGTAACAGAACTTTCCCAGACCTCAGTTTCTTTATCCGTAAAATGGACATAACTCTCACCTGCAAAGTGTCCAACCTGTGCCTGACCCACAGTAAATGCTCAGAGCAGTCCAGCTCTGCCCTTGGGTCCCACGCAGGCTCTCGCTTTCCTATGCAAGTGTTTGGGCTAATAATTTCCCTTCCGGGCATCTGGACTGAGCTCCCAGTGTCAGGTGAACACACTGCATGTTTCTAAGAGCCCCTACCAGTGGGGAGTCCCTTGGAGGAGCCACATAAAGATCTTCTGGATGATTCCATGCCTGGTCATGGATGCGTTATACTGGCACTGGCATGTAAACCCCTACGTGTCCATGCTTACTTGGTTCACAGGCACAGGCGAGTGCATGAGTGTGCACATATGCACGCACACACATGGAATGGCACATAACTTCCTCATCTATATGAAGGTTTTTACACTATCACATCCCTAAATGCACACATACAGTTTCACACTCAAACATCCTCTGTGCTGCATAAGCCTACGTATGTGCATACCCCTCCACACACATACCAACGTGCACACATATATACCTTTAAGGTTATGGACATGCCACTCTTTTCTCACACCCATGGACACCATGTACACACACCCCCTCACACCTTTGTATCCATAGCTGCCCCCATATGGCACACACACAGTCCCAATCTCTCCACACACGCTCATGCTAAGACCCCTGCCTCCCCGCCCCCAGCCTGGGCCTTGCTCACTCATTGACGAGCTGGTCACAGATCTCGCTGGGCAAGAAGATGTCCGGATGTAGCCGCAGAGTCTCCTTGTCCAGCAGGTAGCCCAGGGTGCCATCCAGGTTGCGCAAGCAGAAGTCAGTACAGAGGGCCATCAGGGACTCAGGAGTGTCGGACGCCATGCTGGGGGCAGGCAGGTGGGCCACTCCAGGACAAGGGCCCCCAGGGGCAACAGTAATTCCCCAACACTCACAGGATCATTGGCAGAGCCACAGCCTGGGGAATGGGAGAGAAGCCAAGTGAAACACATATAAGGGCCAGAGCCATTGGTAGCCCTGTGTCCACTATCTGAGTAGGGAGACTGAGGCTCTGGAAATCACACTCAAATTAGCAGTTTAGTAGGGCCAGGCCCAAGACTCCTGACTCCATCTCTTGCTCCTTTCTGCTGTGTCACTATCTGCTGATTTGACCTGCAAAGAACACGGGGCCTTGTCCAACCATTTCTTTGACTTCACAATGCCTGTGGACAGATGTGTGTATTGGGGACCCAATGCATGGGTGAAGATAACAGGGACTTTCATGATCTGCTTCTCATAATCCTGATAGCTACACTGGAGTGTCCCATGCTGTAGTACTTCTCAACCTGTATAGAGCTATCACTGAGTACTTAGTATGTGCCAGGGCCTTATAGACATGATATTGTTGAATCTCATGGTGTATAATTAAAAATAAAGGCTCCTTCCTCCTAAGGGAAATGAAAAAAACATGTCCACATAGAAACTTGTACATGAATGTTCATAGCAGCATTATTTATAATAGCTAAAAATTGGAAATAAACCAAATGTCCATGAACTGGTGGATAAACAAAATGTGGTATATCCACACAAAGGAATATTATTCAGCTATAAAAGGCTGAATATTATGCAACCACAAAAAGTACTGATACATTCTATAATGCTAGACCTTGAAAACATTATGCTAAGTGAAACCAGTTACAAGAGGTCACATTGTATGACTCCATTTATATGAGATGTTCAGCCAGAACAGGTAAATCTATAGAGACAGAGTAGCTTAGTGGCTGGGAGAAGTGGGTATGGAGTTTCTTTTTAGGGTGATGAAATTGATTGTGGTGATGAATGCACACTCTTTAAATATCCTAAAAATTACTTTATTGTACAATTTAAATGGGTGACTTGGGTGACTTGGGAGACGTGAATCATATCTCAATAAAATCTTTATTTATAAAAATGAAGACTCTTACTAGCTTCATGACCTTGGGGCAGGTAAAAATTTCTTAAATAGGGCTCAAAAAGTGCTAACCGGCCAGGTGTGGTGGCTCAAGCCTGTAATTCTAGCACTTTGGGAGGCCGAGGCAGGAGGTTCACTTGAGGCCAGGAGTTCAAGACCAGCCTGGACAATAGTGAGGCCCTGTCTCTACAAAAAATAAAAGAAAAACTTTAGCTTGGCATGGTGGCTCGTACCTGTAGTCCCAGCTACTGGGGAGGCTGAGGCAGGAGCTATGATGAGACACCACTGCACTCTAGCCCAGGCAACAAAGTGGGACCCAGTCTCAAAAAAACACAAAAAAGAAAGAAAACAAAACAACAACAGAAAAATGATAACCATAAGGTAGAAAATGAAAACTGATATGCACTGAAGTGAAGAAACATCTGCTCATGAATACACAAAAATTAATTTGAATTAGATGACAGACCTAAATGTAAAGGTAAAACAATAAGTTTTCTAGAAGAATACACAGGAGTGTACCTTTCTTTTTATCTTTATGGCTTTAGAGTAGGCAATGATTTCACATAAAGAGAAAGAAACTGATAAACTGGAACAATTAAAAACTCTGTTCATCAAAAGATAGTACCAAGAAAAAGAAAAAGCAAGCCATAGACTAGAAGATATTCCCAATAATATGTCTAACAAAGGACTTATATTCCAAATACATAAGCAACTTCTACAAATGAGTTTGAATAAAAGACACAGCACTCAATTAAAAAATGGGCAAATGATTTGAACAGGCATTTCAGAAAGGGGGATAGTGAAATGGGCAGTAAACATATGAAAAGCACTTGGCTTCATTCCTCTCAGGGAAATGCACGGTAAGACCATAGTGAGATGACATTTCCCACCTGCCAGCCAGCTCAATTGAAAACAATGACAGCAACAACATAGGCAATACCCAGCACTGGTGACGATAAGGAACAACGAGAAGTCTCACACACTGCTGGTAGTAGTATAAATCGGCGTGAACTGGGAGTGCAAATAATGTTGAACATTATTTACTAAAGTTGAACATACATATATGTTCCATGTTTTGCAATTCCACTCATAGTTATATACTCAATAGAAATGCATATGTAAATGTGTGCCAAAAGATGTACACTAGAATGTTCACAGCAGCACTGTTTGTAATGTCCCCAAACGGAAAAGAACCTGAATGTCCACTGACACTGGAATGGATAATTATGGTGTATTCACTGATGAAATACTCATTGCAATGAGAATGTACAACCCACAGCTCGGATGAACCTGAAAATGTTTAGTGAAAAGAGCCAGAAACAAAATAATATATACTGTACCAATCCATTTAGGTTTTACTCAATTAAGTTCAAAAACGGAAATCTCATGTGTGGTGGGAGAAATTAGGATTGTGGTTACTTGGGGGGTGACTGCAAGGGGGTTTCTGGGTGCTGATGAGCTGCTGGTCTTTAATTTGAGTGCTGGATATACAGGTGTATTCACTTGTGAATAACCATCCAGCTGTATATCATGATGTATGTACTTTTACAAATGTACATTATAACTGAAGTTAAGAAAATGCCCAGAACCCCAAAGAGGTCCACATTTAGAAGGGGTCCAGGGACCAGTCAAGTGATAATCCAACCGACAATACAACCCCAGCTAAGATAAGTGGCTACAGAGAATGAAAATTGAAACTTCACATTCAAATGAGGAAACAATAAGCCATTTATAGGATGACGGACAGTCATAAATTAATCCCAAACCAACATTTTCCTACCAGGGTCTACATCAGAGGTGGGGAAGAAACAGGCAAAACTAATCTATGGTGTTAGCGTCAGGGCAGTAACTACCTTGGCAGGCAGGCTGGAATTAGAAGGTGGCAGAGGGGGCCTCTGGGCGTGCTCGGACAGTATGCTCACTTGTGGAAATTCATCAGACTCTACACTCACATTTAGTTCACCTTTCTTTATGTATGTTATACCTCAAAAGTTTTTCAGCCGGGCGTGGTGCACACGCCTGTAGTCCTAGCTACTTGGGAGGCTAAGGCAAGGGGATTGCTTGAGCCCAGGAGTTTGATGTTGCAGTGAGCTATGATGATGCCACTGCACTCCAGCCTGGGTGACAGAGGGAGACCCTGTATCAAAAAAAATTAGGTTTTTAAAAAATCACAGGCTCTGTAGTCAGACAGATTTATGCTTTGACTCAGTTCCATAATTCACTAGTAAATTACCTGACCTCTGTTTCCTCATCTAGAAAGTGGGAATAATCACCCCTACTTCACAGGGATGTTGCAGCAAGGGAGACAGCGTTGGGAAAATGCTTAGTCCCAGGCCTGACACAGACTAAGTACATAACAAATGGCGGTTATGATCCCATCTTACAGGTGAGGAAATTCAAGCTCAGAGAGACAAGGCTACTCTGTACAAATTGGCATTTGAACCCGGTCTCTTGGATTCCCTCACATCACGTCTTATAGGGTTCTGAAGGCGTTTAGGGCCCAGGATTGCCCTGGCTTCTTGCAGTCTCTATGTCCACATGTGACCCTTTCAGGCAGCTTAGCACAGCCAGTGGGAGGCCACAGGGCACTTTGGGCTTTGGAGTTTAAGTGTGGCACCACCACTTACTGGTGACTGTGCTGTATGAGCTCCGAAGTCAGACAGGCCTAGCTTCAAGTCCCAGCCCTGCCACACGGGCAAGTGTCTTCAACTGTCTGTGCCTCAGTATCTTTTTCTCTAATAAAACAGGGGCAACACAGGACCCTATCCACAGCACTGTGTGAAGGTTACACAGAATAATATAAAAAGGGCTTAGCATGGTGTCTAGCACGGAGTGATTATTTCCCAGGCCTCAGTTTCCCACGACAAGGCCCATTGTGTTAGCTGTCCCACTGGCAACGTGAAACCCTCGAGGGAGAGCACAAAGGGCATGGCCTGCCTCTGCCTTCATTTACTTCCAGATCTTTAAGAGCCCAGCAGCCTCGCCTGCCTGGGAAACTGGAGCCAGAGGGAGTGCTACTGGCAGGGAGACCTCGCCCTGCTGGAAAGCGACAAGTCCAATCTAGTCTAGCAGGGCCTCCAGAATTAGAACCAGCTTTCTGGCCTACTTGGTCCCCACTGACCCCCTACTCCAGCCAGCCTGGCCTCCTTCACTGCACTGGCAATGGCCCTAGGCACAGGTCACCTTCAGACTTTTGCTCAGTCTGTTCTCTTTCAATGGAGCCCATCCAAATTCAACTAATGCCTGTGGTCCCGGCGTTAAAGCTACTTCCTCTGGGAAGCCATCCCTGACCTGCCAGGGTGTTCCTGCTGTGTGCCCCACAGGCCCTACCACAGCAACGAACGCTTTGTACTGATGCTGCTTTAATCATCCGCTTCCTTGACAGACAGCCAGCTCCACGAGGGCAGAACCAGCCTGTTTTGTTTGGCATCCCTGGGCCTGTTCACTCAGTAACTACCTACTGAGCACTGGGGGTCCAGTGGTGAGCAAGGCAGACAAGGTCCTTGCAAACCAGCTCTGGAGGGAGATAGACATCCACCATATCCACCTGAAAAGCACACAAATGCATATTACGTAACTGGGACCAGGGTTCTGAAGGAGAAGGAGGGACCTGAAGCTCTGATTGCCCAACTGGAGGACCTGCCCTGGGCCCAGGAGTCAGGGCAGGTATCCTTAGAAGTGACGTTTTAGCTGAGACCCAAAAGATAAGTCCTAGTTAACTCTGGTTGTGGGAAGAGAAGAGAAAGGCCCTCTGGGGAAGAAGGAAAGAAGGAAAGAAACACTCAGGCTGCAAGGAGAGGGGGTGCATGGAACGTGGCACCACGGGCCCAGTTCCGTGACTGCAAATGAACAAAGGAAGCACTCAACACCCCACATGGGGCCCGCCACACAGTAAGCCTCCAACAAAGGCCTGTGGAAGAGACAGCGAAGGATTCACAGGCTGGGATCGGCACGAGGCCTGGGAGGCACAGCACGTTCTTGTATTCTCCCTGCCTGTGGTGCCCAGGGCACTGCTGGGCACCCAGTGGCTGCAGATGAACCTCACGACTCTGAATGAGAGCCCCACCAGGGCTTTGCCTTTTCTGTAGGCCTGAGCCCAGTTTCCCAGGTAGCTACTCTGCCTTAACCCCCCTGCCCAGGTGGAAGAAACACCACTATGTCAGTCACCAAGGCCACCAAAAGCCCCCAAAAGACAAACTAGGCAGATGGTGCCATCTGCTAACCTCCCTTTGGTAGTGCTGACCCTGCTGCTCAGGGCTGGGGTGAGCTGGAGGAGGAATAAGCTGTCCTCATCTTAGCACTGAGGCCAAGAGGCCTGGGGGCTGCAACACTCTGACACTTGTGCCCATTCAGCTGCAGGCCTGGCAACGACTAGAGGCAGCCATCTCTGCCCACTCTACCCTTTAAGGGTTCTCATTCTCGGGGTGGGCACTGGCCGTCTGGAATTCTGGCAACTGGGGACAGATAGCCTCTGATTATGACAGACCACCACGTTGGAAGAACCCTGTGTCTTTCTCCATCTCTTTCCTTGCAGGTTCTCTAGAACTGTATCCAGCTCGAACTTACGACATCCTGGGGGAGGGGGCGGTGGGAGAGAAGAGGGAGAAAAACAGCAGCAGCAGCCACCACTGCACCCTCTCTATGCTGGATGCTTCCAGATGTGGCCCTAAGCTCCTTACAGGCTTTATTTCATACATTCTCTTATTTAACCAATGAAATGGCATTTCCTCATAGCCTCTACTTGTGGCTAATTAATCATTTGCATAACAATTTGTCTGCTGACCCATCCCCCAGCCAATGATTCCTGGCAGGACAGGACCAGTGTCTGCTCATGGGCACACAGCTGTATCCTCCGTGCCCCTCCATGCCTGATTTGTGCCTGGCATTTAACATAACAAAGGTTTGCTGCCGCTGGAATTACCTCGCCATAGCACTACGAGGTAGAGATTGCTACCCCATTTTCTGATAAAGACACAGGTACACACAACTAATAAGAAGCTTGCCTGAGATCACAAAACTGACAGGAGTGGGATGCAAACCTAAAGCAAACCCACGCTTCTCACCAAATCATTCTGTCTTCAGTCCATCCAGCGAAACAACAGAGGGGAAAGAGAAATTGAGGTCCAGAGGAGGAAAGATGGGACCGCGCCAGCGTCCTGACACCCAGGGGACAGAGCAGCTGGGGGAGCCAGAAGCTCTGAGCCTTGGAGCAATGCCCACCCTGTGAAATATTAACCCGGGAGCTGGGGGGAAAACCCAAACAAATGCCCTATTTACAGAGGCTGGACGCTTTCCAGCAGGGAGCAGATCATGGGCCAGAGTTGGGGGTGTGAGACTGCTGTGAGGGGAGTCCGGGCAAGTGTGGGGGTCTCTAGGGGACAGGTGTGCAGATGAACAGACGTCACCTGGCCTGAAAAATCTGCAGAGACTAAATCTTCAGGGCAGGTTATGTTAGAAAGATGCAGAAACAGAATGAGGGAGGAAGTCAAGAGCCAGCTAGGTGGCTGCTGGTGCCACCCGGAGGCAGAGAGGCCTTGGGGAGGCTGAGTTAGGCTAGGAATCAGACTGCCTGGGTTCTATTCTTGTAATCAAACATATTAATGAACAACCCATTCTGAGTACCAAGGGGATACCCAGAACTCTGCTAAGTACTTGATAAGCATTAATTCATTTAATTCTCTCAATACCAAATGAGGCAGGAGTTATTATAATCTACTACTTACAGAAGAGGCAGCTGAGGCTGAGTGGCTACATAAGTTGCCACAGACTATGTATGTGTACAAACAGATATGTATACATGTATTCATTAGTTCAAGACCCAGTGTTTTGAGATTTCTGTGCATATTCTCCTTGAAGCCACAGATAACCTATGGACATGTTATCATTTTGTTTCCTAGATGAAGAAACTATGGTTCAACAATGTGCAATGACTTACACAATAAGTGCCCAACTGTAAATCTTGGGCTCTTTACCTTTATGCTACAGGCAGGAACTGTTCCTCCAAGACTCAGCTTTCCCTCCTGTTGCATGAGTCTCCACTGATTCCTTACAACTCTGAGTATCTGCACTGAGCACAGATGATCTGCTATTGCTGGCAACCATTCCCTGGGCATATAACATTTTTTGGCCACAGGATTGGAAGCTTCCTGAGGGCAGGGATACTTTGTGACTCCTGGGGTCTCAATTATATAGCTAGTGTGTGAATGGCTAGTTGCAGGTGAAGGAGCCTCAGCTCTACAAACCAATATTTTCCAGCCTCAATATTTATCAAGGTCTGTATCTGTCAACATATTGTGAATGGCACCTGTCTCATGGGGTTTCTGGGGAGATGTTATGAAATAACAGCAGGAAGGTGGTAACCAATAATGATGAATCAGTGATGTTCCTAAGGATAATGCTTAGACTCTTCTCATTTCTGAACCTGGAAAATCAGCTTTGGTTATTGAACCAGATATAAGACATTGGTCCCCAAACAGATGAACTGACAGGGGTCTCTGAATGCACATTTCAGGACTAAGAACAGTTGAGGTACTGAGCCAAGCAAAAATACCATGGTGCCAAGAGCAGCCCTCCACCTAGTGTGCCCCTAAAATGTGTCTGCAGAATACAGGTGGCACTAATGATAATAAGAACCATTCTTCACCTTTTGTAGAGCGCTTTAGAGTGCACCTAATTCTTTCACAGCCTGTCTCTCATTTCATCCTCTCGATAGCCTTCAGATTTAGCAGGAGGTAGGAGAAAGCCATCATTCTCAGTGTACAGACAGGAAAACTGAGGTCTGGAGAGGAGGGAACTTGCCCGAGTTCACACAGCGAGCCAGCAGCAGAGCTGGGACTTCAACAAGATCCCCAGGTCACTGGCCTGGGGCTCTTACCCTCAACAGCCTGCTCTAACATGCTGGCTCTCAGCTTCTAAGTGCTCTGACCTTTCATGTTCAAATCCTCTGGCCCAGTTGCCCTGCTCAGCCTGTGACCCAGGCCTGATGATGTAGTCTGGGCTTGGGACATGAGGAAGTAGATCAACCATGGTTCTGCTCCCTATAAAGCAGGCTGCAAAACCTCAGCCTCTGCCGGGCACTTCAGGATCAATAATCTCCACCCTCAGATTCGCCATGCACACCCCACCCACACATCTAGGCCCAGCATACACTGCCCTTCCCAATCTGTCTCCAAGCCACATTCATTTCAACACCATCATTTTGCCTATTTTATGTGGAAGAATGGGGATTTGCTGGATTCTTTTTAAAAAGCTCCTATCACCTTCCACCGCTGCCAAAAAAGCCACCATGCTCCCTATAGAATATGCAACCACTGTTACCACTGAGGGGTGTCAGGAAGTTTCTACCTTGCCTCCCCAATATTTCCCCAAATCTCACTAGCTCAGGGAGGTAGCCAGAGCTGGTGACAGCACCAGCTGGTGCTAAAAAGACTCTGAGGCAGAAACATGAAAACATTCCTGATCGTCACACCATCCTCATCATCATGACCGCTATATATTGAGTACTTTCTCGTGCAAAATACTGCACTAAGTACATCAGCATGTGATCTCATTTAGCTCAACAATCCTATTGTATAAAAGAGAAGACTAAGGTGGAAAAATGTCCCTTACCCACACACTTACAACCAGGAAGCGGCAGCATGTCAAATGCTGCTCTATAGATGTGCTTTTTTGTATTTATTCCATCAATGGTCATTACAAAGATGGAAAAAGGGTACTTATAACACAAGGCCAGAGCACAATAGCCATTTGTCATCTAAAACAAACCTGTATTTTCTCCAACCACCAGACACTTCAACAAGTACAGTTCTGAAAGGGTGCTCCATTAGACACCCTGTGACCCTACATCACACAGACAGCCCCTAACAACCTTCCCACTGTTCTATGACTTCCTTGCCAATCACTCTTCCCCTCCTTCACTCTGCTCTAGCACCACTCTTGGTATTTCTTAAAGTCAACAGGCACAGCACCGCAGGACCTTTGCA
The DNA here is from genome assembly GCF_020740605.2 of Lemur catta. NCBI lineage: Eukaryota > Metazoa > Chordata > Mammalia > Primates > Lemuridae > Lemur > Lemur catta. The sequence goes on along the minus strand of NC_059137.1, from coordinate 6,993,976 downwards.
CTTGCTGTTGAATGTTCTGACACTAGGGAGCTGCATGGCTGCTCCCTCACTCATATCTGCTCAAATGTCACCTTATTAGAGACCTTCTCTGACCATCTTCTATACAAAGGTGACTCCCACTCTCTAGCCCTCCCTATGGTTCTTCCTGCTTTATTTTTCTCCATGGCACTTATTACCATCCTACATATTATATGTTTATTATTTGCTACATGAACAAACGAACCAAAGTAGAGAGGCCCTTCATCTCTGGCAACCACCTCCTGCTCTAAGTATAGCCTCCTGTGACCCTTTTCAAAGCTGTCTACCATGCTTATCCTAGCCAGTTTGAATCCTGAAGAGAAACCTTCTGTGGGAAATAGCATATAGGAGGATTTTCCCAAGGCATCAGGCATCCCCTCTCCCCCTTAAAAACCGAATGGACTGATAAGCACAGCCAAAGGCTGGAAATCTTGGACTCCTTCGGTCAAAGAGCAGCCAAGTCAAGTTCCACCCACAAAGCTATAGTGGCCAACACAGTCAGTTTCACTTTCAACTCACCCATCGGGCTCCTTCGGCCCTCAGGTTGCAATACCATCCATTCCTTTCCTACCCTGTTAGATTTCCCTGCACCTTGTCATCGTTTTGGGGAGCTGCTTCAGAATCCAAGTCGTCCCTCAGCTTTTAAGCACTGCTCTGGGGGAACTTAAGCTCATCCAACAGGTAGGAGGGGCAGAGACTGGCCCTTTCAACCCTACATCTATCCCCCATCTTGTAGGTGCATCTGACAGGGCGTCATTTTCTTTCTGGGGGAAGGGAGCTCAGTTTTAAAGGCACGTTTCTCAGACCTGGCGGCAGGGATGGAGAAGGGAGCCCTCCCACCATTGGCCGAGATGGACCTCTGCAAGTGGTTGCAGCGGCGATGCTTAGGCCCCGAGGCAGGAGGCGAAGGAGGGGGACGCAGGTACATCCTTTGGCCCGGGGTCCGGGACCTACCCTGGGATGGGTCTGCCCTCTGCGTTGGGAGGCGGACAGGATGCTTCGTAGGCGAGGAAGAGCGGAGGATGGAGCCCCGGAGAGTCCGGGGCCAGAGCGCCTCAGGAGGTTGGGGATCTCCTCAGGCTAGGGCCGGGGTCCGGGGGAGACCGGGTCGGCGGGGCGGAGCTTGGGATTCCGGGGACTGAGGCCCCGGGCGGGAGGGGGTCGCGACGCGGACCCCGCGGCCGTTACCTCGCCCTTAGGGCTGCCGGCGGGGCTGTGGGTCGCCGGGTGCTGGCTCCCGGGCCCGGCCCCTCCCCCGATCCGGCTCCTACAGCTCGGAGCTTGCAGCCGCCGCCGCCTCCGCTGTCAACAAACCCCGGGAGCGTCACTTCCGGGGCCGCCCCTTAGCAACAGCGAACGGGTTCCCCCGACGACTCCCGCGGCGAACGCGGGCAGCGGCTGCAGAAGGTTCCGGGGCCCCGCGGGCAGCCCCTTCCCGGCCCCCGGCCCGGCCTGCGGGTGGGAGGGCGAACCCGGTGGCTACCACCCCCGCACCCCCGGCTCAGAGCACGCGCCCTGCAGGGACGCCCCCTGGCCTCCGAGGGGCCCGCTCGTGTGACCCTGGGGTCCCACTGTGGCGCAGCCGTTCACTGGCGTCCAGGCTGCTTAAGGACAGGACTGACTCTGAGCGCCAGCCCCTCCACTCAGCGCCCTACTGAACATCTCTTGGGTTCTCCACACTGAGGTCCAGACGCCGTCATCGCCTGTCCCTAAACGTGCTCCTCCACCTCCATCTAGTGAATGGGCCCCGGGGCAACCAAGCTTTCACTTGAGAAATTGGGAGTGGGCCTCGATCCCTGCATTTCCCTTAGCCCCTCGTCCAATCGCCAAGTCCTAAAGATCTTTTAAACCAGCCCCTACTCTCCTCTCCCAGTGGTGTCCACTTCTGTCTGCCATCATTTCTTCTCCGGATTTCTGCAACAGCCTCCTCAACAGAACGTTCTGCTCCTTCCCCTCACAACCCCCACGATCCCACGGTCCCAGAGTGATTTTCCTATAAATCTGATGAGGGCATCCCTCTGATAACCCTTAACATAGACAAAGACTTTCATGATCTGCCTGGTCTCCCTTTTCCACCTCTTATTCCCCTAAACTTATCTCCCCATTCCATTCTTCAACCTGACAGCTTAAAGCCATTTTGGTTCTTACAGTGACCCCCCTCTCTCCCATGGGCTCAAATAATTCCTTTGTGACTAAACACTCTTCTTGCTACCATCTATATCCAGCACGCTCCTTCTCTACCTTCCAGTCTTAGTTAAGATGCTACTTTCTTTTTCTTTGCTTTTGTTTTTTAGAGACAGGGTCTCACTCTGTTGCCCAGGCTGGAGTGCAGTGACCTGATCATAGCGCACTGTAATCTCACACTCCTGGGGTCAAGGGATCCTCTTGCGACAGCCTTGGGAATAGCCACTGTGTCCAGCCTCAGATTATTTGTTGATTGTAATTTAGCCGCTGCTACAAGGAGTTAGATTTCAGCTCAAGATAAGAAAAAACTTTCTAATAATCCAAGCTGCTACTATCTTGAGGAACCCTTCCTTGAAAGGGCCCTTACCTCCATTCTATTTTTTTTTTTTTTAATTGAGACAGGGTCTCACTCTTGCTCAGGCTGGTCTTGAACTCCTGACCTCAAGTAATCCTCCTTCTTCAGCCTCCCAGAGTGCCAGGATTATAGGCATGAGCCACCCGCACCTGGCCTTTCTTTCTTTTCTTTTCTTTCTTTTTTTTACCCCCCCCATTCTAATAACTAGTTTTTTGCATAGTATCTTTCAGTCTGACCATGTACAACTTTCTCACAATCTTGAATGTTTTAAAAACATTGTTGATGATTTCATAAAACTGAGAACCAAATTAAGGACTCAATACCCTTCACAATAGCAACAAAGGAAATAAAGTACCTAGGAATATATTTAACTAAGGAGGCAAAAGACCTCTACAGGGAGAACTATGAAACACTGAGGAAGGAAACAGCAGAGGATGTAAACAGATGGAAAACCATACCATGCTCATGGATCAGAAGAATCAACAGTGTTAAAATGTCTATACTACTCAAAGTGATCTACAGATTCAATGCAATCCCTATTAAATTACCAACATCATTTTTCACAGATATAGAAAACATAATTTTACGCTTTGTATGGAACCAGAGAAGACCCCGTTTAGTAAAAGCAATTTTAGGCAATAAGAACAAAATGGGAGGTTTTAATTTACCAGACTTCAAACTATACTGCAAGGCTGTGGTTATAAAAACAGCTTGGTATTGGCACAAGAACAGGGACACAGACCACTGGAACAGAACTGAGAATCCAAATATAAAAGCATCCTCATATAACCATCTAATCTTTGACAAAGCAGACAAAAACATACTCTGGGGAAAAGATTCCTTATTCAATAAATGGTGCTGGGAAACCCGGATAGCCACATGTAGAAGACTGAAACAGTACTCATTTCACCTCTCACAAAAATCAAATCACGGTGGATAACAAACTTAAACCTAAGGTGTGAAACTATTAGAATTCTAGAAGAAAATGTGGGAAAAACTCTTATAGACATTGGCCTAGGCAAAGAATTTATGAAGAAGACCCCAAAGGCAATAACAGCAACAATAAAAATAAATAAATGGGACCTGATTAAATCTAAAAGCTTCTGCACAGCCAAAGAAACTGTCACGAGAGCAAACAGACAACTTACAGAATGGGAAAAAATTTTTGCATGCTACACATCTGATAAAGGACTGATAACTAGAATCTATTTAGAACTCACGAAAATCAGCAAGAAAAAAATCAAACAACCCTATCAAAAAGTGGGCAAAGGACATAAATAGAAATTTTTCAAAAGAAGACAGAATAATGGCCAACAAACATATGAAAAAATGCTCAACATCTCTGATCATCATCGAAATGCAAATCAAAACCACAATGAGATATCACTTAACTCCAGTGAGAATGTCCTTTATCAAAAAGTCCCATAACAAATGTTGGCATGGATGTGGAGAGATAGGAACACTCATACACTGCTGGTGGGACTGCAAACTAGTGCAACCCCTGTGGAAAGCAATATGGAGATACCTTAAACAGATACAAGTAGACCTACCATTTGATCCAGCAATCCCATTATTGGGCATCTACCCAAAAGAACAAAAGACATTCTATAAAAAAGACATCTGCACCCGAATGTTTATAGCAGCACAATTCACAATTGCAAAGATGTGGAAACAACACACGGGCCCATCAATACATGAGTGGATTAATAAAATGTGGTATATGTATGCTATGGAGTACTACTCAGCTATAAGAAACAATGGTGATATAGCACCTCTTGTATTTTCCTGGATAGAGCTGGAACCCATTCTACTAAGTGAAGTACCCCAAGAATGGAAAAATAAGCACCACATGTACTCACCATCAAATTGGTTTCACTGATCATCACCTAAGAGCACATTTAGGAATAACATTGATCGGGTGTCTGGAAGATGTGTGTGGGGGGGAGGGGATGGGTGTAGACATACATAATGAGTGCCATGCGCACCATCTAGGGGATGGACACGCTTGAAGCTCTGACTTGGGGTGGGGGGCAAGGGCAAAATACGTAACCTAAACTTTTGTACCCCCATAATGTCCTGAAATAAAACAAAAAAAGAAACATTATTGATGATTTCAAATTACCAAAGTAAAATGTGCTTTTAAAGTCCACCCAAAGGAAAGAAGTCATTATGTCAAAAAGACACATACAGCCATGAGCAGTGGCTCATGCCTGTAATCCCAGCATTTTGGAAGGCCAAGGCAGCAGAATTGCTTCAGACCAGCCCAGGCAACAGAATGAGACCTTGTCTCCAAAAAAAAAAAAAGACAATAATAATTCCTGGCAAAGATGTGAAGAGATTGGAAACTGCATGTGTGTTCGAGGGAATGTAAAATGGTGCAGCTGCTATGGAAGATAGTATGGCAGTTCCTCAAAAAGCTAAACATAGAATTACCATATGACTCAACAATTCTACTCCTAGGCATTGACAGCGGGGACAGATACTTGTATATGGATGTTCATTGCAGCACTATTAACAATAACTAAAAGATGAAAACAACCCACATGACCATCAACAGATGAATGGATAAACCTAATGTTGCACATACGTATCATAGAATATTATTCAGCCATAAAAAGGAATTAAGTTCTTTTTTTTTTTTTTCTGGTCAAGTGAAGCAGTGGGAGTGGAGAAGGAACAAAGGAATCTGTAACTGGTTGTGATCAATTAGTTGTAAGGAATTAAGTTCTTTTATACGTTACAACATGGATGGACCTTGAAGACATTATGCTAAGTAACATAGCCAGACACAAAAGGACAAACACTGTATGATGCCACTTGTATAACGTAGCAAATTCATAAAAAGTGAAAGTAGATTAGACATAACCAGGACCTGTGGGGAATGGGGAATGGGGAGTTATTGCTTAATGGTTACAGAGTTTCTATGTGGGATAATGAAAAATATTGGAAATATATAGTAGTAATGGTTGCATAATATTGTGAATGTAATTGATGTTGCTGAATTGTACACCTAAAAATAGTAAAAGGGCAAATTTTATGTTATATATATATTTTACTAAAATTTTAAAAAATTAATAAAGGAATATACCAAAACCATTGCATTATACACTTCAAATGGGTGAATTATATGGTATATGAATTTATCTCAAAGCTGTTTAAATAAAAGTCAAAGGATGGAAAAAGATATGCATGTGTTCCAGTTATCAATTTATTGTCTCTGAGCTCCAAATTAACTCTTCATTGCCTGCTCTGAGAAAATGGACTTGGGTCCTTTAACATGTTTTTCCTGCACAGAAGGGATTTTTCTTCCTGGTTCTGGGGTCCTGGCTAGACACGCTTCTGCAGGGTACCTGCCTACTACTTTGTTGCCAGCAGCCAGAAACTTCTCCCAACGCTCAACTAAGGCATTATTTTTAGAGGGGAACCTCTGGTGAGATACCTTCCTGTAATCAGCTTTCCTAAGTATCTTAGAAGGCTGATTTCTGGTAAGTTCTGTGACATGGCACCACACCTACAAGTTTTTCCAGAAAGTCCCATCAGTGCAGCACCACAGTGACTTTGCTGACATTCAGTAAGCCATGGCCTGGCCCTGTCCTTTCCAATGAGGTCTGGATCACAGCCCTAGGGGTAGTGGCTGCTCCTAATACCTGTTATTCCTATGTTCTTTAGAATTCTCTTTATTTCTCACTCAACAATCCCTTACAATTCCAATCCTTTGTTATTGTTAATAGATCTTTACATAAATCTTTTTCCATTTAAATTACTGTGTTTCTGTCTCCTAATTGGACCTTGACTGATACGTCACATTAACAGTAGTTAAAAGAAAGCTGCAGGCTGGGCTCGGTGGCTCACGTTTGTAATCCTAGCACTTTGGGAGGTCGAGGCGGGAGGATTGCTCGAGCTCAGGAGTTCAAGACCAGCCTGAGCAAGAGCAAGACCCCATCTCTACTAAAAATAGAAAGAAATTAGCTGGACAACTAAAAATATACAGAAAAAATTAGCCGGGCATGGTGGCGCATGCCTGTAGTCCCAGCTACTCGGGAGACTGAGGTAGTAGGATTGCTTTAGCCCAGGAGTTTGAGGTTGCTGTGAGCTAGGCTGACACCACGGCACTCACTCTAGCCTGGGCAACACAGCGAGACTCTGTCTAAAAAAAAAAAAAATTAAAAAGACATATATCTAGAAAATATAAGTTTCTTAAGACTCAATTTCAATAAAAAACCAAGCAATTCAATTAAAAATGGGCAATAGAGCCGGGCATGGTGGCGCATACCTATAGTCCCAGCTTCTCAAGAGGCTGAGTTAGGAGGATTGCTTGAGCCCAGGAGTTCAAGGTTACAGTGAGCCACCATCAGGCCACTGCACTCCAGCCTGGGCAACAAAATGAGACCCTCTCTCTAATAAATAAATAAACAAACACTAAATTAGATTAAATTAAAAAGACTGACCATACCGAGTATTGGTGAGGATGTGGTACAACAGGATCCTGCCTACACTGCTGGTGCTAGTGGTAAAGATACAACCATTCTGGAAAATTTTTGGTATTTAAATTTAAAATTCATCTACCATATGATCCAGCCATTCCACTCCAAGAGAAATGGAAGCATATGTCCAAATAAAGACTTGTACATGAATGTTCATTGCAGCTTTATTTGTAATAGCTCCAAACTAGAAACAACCTAAATGTCCATCAACAAGTGAATAGATAAACTGTGGTATGTTTATATAATTGAATCTACATAGCAACAAAAAGGAATGAAGTGCTGATGTGTGCTTCGACACAAAAATTTCAAAATAATTATGCTGAGTAAAAGGAGCTAGATGTAAGACGTGTATACTTCCTTTATATAAAATTCTATAAAGTGCAAACTAAATTATAGTGATGGCACATCAGTGCCTGGGTGTGGGGTGGACAGGGTGTGTGGGGAGTGGATAGGGTGCGTGGGGGGTGGAGAGGGTGCGTGGGGAGTGGATAAGGCAGGCAGAAGAGGAGTATGGGAAGAAATATAAAGGACATGAAGAATGTTTTGAGTCAGTGAATATGTTTGTTAATTGTTTGTTTATTTGATAGTTTCACAGGCGTATATGTATTTCTAAACTTATCAAATTGTACACTTAAAATATATGCAGTTTATAGAACATCAATTATATCTCAGTAAAGGTGTTAACATTGTATTAAAATAAAACCACGGGGGAAACTTCATGAAGAATACAAAGGACCTCCCTGTACTATCATTGTAACTTCATGTGAAACTACAATGATTTCAAAACAAAGAGTCTGGTTTTAAAAAAGAAGCATACTATTTTTTTTTTTACAAATTGTTTTTGTTTTTTTTTTTGTTTTGAGACAGAGTCTCACTCTGTTGCCCAGGCTAGAATGAGTACCGTGGCATCAGCTTAGCTCACAGCAACCTCAAACTCCTGGGCTTAAACGATTCTCCTGCCTCAGCCTCCCAGGTAGCTGGAACTACAGGCATGCGCCATCATGCCCGGCTAATTTTTTCTATATATATTTTTAGCTGTCCATATAATTTCTTTCTATTTTTAGTAGAGACAGGGTCTCGCTCTTGCTCAGGCTGGTCTCGAACTCCTGACCTCCAACAATCCGCCCGCCTCGGCCTCCCAGAGTGCTAGGGTTACAGGCGTGAGCCACCGCGCCCAGCCTGTTTTTTTTTTTTTTTTTTTTTTTTTTTTGAGGCAGAGTCTTGCTCTGTTGCCCAGGCTAGAGTGAGTGCTGTGGCGTCAGCCTAGCTCACAGCAACCTCAAACTCCTGGGCTTAGGCGATCCTACTGCCTCAGCCTCCTGAGTAGCTGGGACTACAGGCATGCGCCACCATGCCCAGCTGATTTTTTCTATATATATTTTTAGTTGGCCAGATAATTTCTATTTTTTTTTTTTTAGTAGAGATGGGGTCTTGCTCTTGCTCAGGTTGGTCTCAAACTCCTGACCACGAGCAATCCTCCCACCTCGGCCTCCCAGAGTGCTAGGATTACAGGCGTGAGCCACCGTGCCTGGCCTACAAATTGTATTAATACTTGTGGAATTGCTCTGTGAAAAGGCTGCACCAGTTTAACTCTTGAAAACTGAGAGAAGTCGGTTTCTCCACTTCCTACTAGTGGTAGTTGGAATAAATATGGCTTGCTCTTACCAGTCCAGGAGGCACAATCTGCTTGTTCAGTTTGTACTCCTTTGAGGAGTAGTACAATTTAATGTTGTATCAGGTTTTGGTGGGATGTTTTTATTTCTCCTTTGATGTGCCTGCTTATACTGCTTATAAGCTTCACTGTTTTACCTTATTCAAGTGTCTGCTTGGATGTCACCTCAGAGAAGCCTTCCTGACTCCACTATTTAAAATTACAGCAACACCCCCATTCCCGCTTGATTTTTCTCTGTAGGATTTATCTCCGTCTGACACACTACTCAGTTTACTTATTTATCTTATTTAACAGCTATGTCCCCATACTGAGATGTCAATGCTTCAAAGGCAGGATTTTTGTCTGTTTTGTTCACTGCTAAATTCCCAATACGCAGAATGTGTTTGGCACGTCGAAGATACTCAATAAATTTCGTGAGTGAATGAATGAATGATTTTTTCCCTATGGGTGTGTTTGTCTTTTTCTTGTTGATTTAATATCTTTTTATATGTTAGGGATATTAACTCTTTTCATAAAAGATGCAAATATTTTCCCCTGTTGCTATTTGTCTTTTACTTTACTGCAGAGATTTTAACTTTTATGTGGTTATATTGTTGTTTTATCTTTTGTGGTTTCTGGGCTTTGTGTCTTCCTTCTTCAAGATTGTAAACATTTTCCTATATAATTTTCTTCTAATCCTATAGATTTTTCCTTTATTTTTTTCCCCCCAGAGACAGAGTTTCATTCTGTCACCCAGGCTGGAGAGCAGTGGCACGATCACAGCTCACTGCCTTGAACTCCTGGGCTCAAGTGATCCTCCCAACTCACCCTTCCAAGTAACTGGAACTACAGGAGTACTGTACCCGCCAGATTTTTCCTTTTCAGAGCTTTAATTAATTTAGAATTTATTTTTGTGTTAGATGTGAGGTAGGGATGAGAATTTTATTTTTTTCCAAATGACAGCCAACTGTCTGTATTTTTCCTGAGGTATTATTTGTGTTTTTCCTGTCTTCCTAACTAATATTTTAAAGGGCTGGCTGGTATTCTTTTTATCCAAAAAAATATTCCTTGCCTGTTGTACAATTAAGTCAATGTTTCTTCCTTTTTTATATGTCATCCAAGGAAACTTAATCTTTGTATTCTGCAGAACATTTAGCATAGTGCCCAGCACATAGTGGAAGCAGAAATTGTTTGTAGATTCAGTTGGTAACTCAGTGGAAAAAATAAAATAAAATAAAAAAATAAATTGTTTGTAGAATGAGTGAATGAAGGAACAGATATGTGTGGCTGCTGTATTGGGCAAATGAAATCCTACTAGGCAGGCACATGAAAGCTGGAGGGGAGAAGAGGTTGGTTATACAGTCCAGTGTCAAAGTTTTCACTGACCTGTGGAAAAATTGAAAGAATAAGGACAGCGCGGTGGCTCACGCCTGTAATCCTAGCGCTCCGGGAGGCTGAGGCGGGAGGATTGCTCGAGGTCAGGAGTTCAAGACCAGACTGAGCAAGAGTAAGACCCCCGTCTCTACTAAAAATAGAAAGAAATTAGCCAGACAACTAAAAATATATAGAAAAAATTGGCCAGGCATGGTGGCCCATGCCTGTAGTCCCAGCTACTCAGGAGGCTGAGGCAGAAGGATTGCTTGAACCCAGCAGTTTGAGGTTGCTGTGAGCTAGGCTGATGCCACGGCACTCTAGCCTGAGCAACAGAGTGAGACTCTTTCTCAAAAAAAAAAAAGAAAGAAAAGAAAAGAAAAGGCCGGGCGCGGTGGCTCACGCCTGTAATCCTAGCACTCTGGGAGGCCGAGGCGGGTGGATCGCTCGAGGTCAGGAGTTCGAGACCAGCCTGAGCAAGAGTGAGACCCCGTCTCTACTAAAAATAGAAACAAATTATCTGGCCAACTAAAAATATATATACAAAAAAAAAATTAGCCGGGCATGGTGGCGCATATCTGTAGTCCCAGCTACTCGGGAGGCTGAGGCAGTAGGATCGCTTAAGCCCAGGTGTTTGAGGTTGCTGTGAGCTAGGCTGACGCCAGGGCACTCACTCTAGCCCGGGCAACAGAGTGAGACTGTGTCTCAACAAAAAAAAAAAAAGAAAAGAAAAAAGAATAAGGACATTATGCACAGATGCATAAATGTGTAGAGAAATAATTTTAAGGCTGCCAACTGTCTTTTCTTGGAATTTCTGAAATCTTGGCTTTCCTTTTCTATTGTTCTGAAATTATGGTAAAATTACAGAAATTTTACTGTTTATGAAATCCAAAAGTCAAGGAGACACTGAATTGTAGTCCTGGTCCTCCATCTAGTATTTACTGAGCCACCAGGCCAGTGCTGGTCACTGCTATAGTCCTTGAGGACTCAGCAGTGAACAGGAGAAGCCCCAGAGGCCTGTACAGTTTAGCAGAGGAGGCCGACATTCATAATTCCAGGTAGGGTACGTGTACGGAAGAAGACAGGGTGACAGGTATATTGCGCAGATAGAGACTGAGGCCCAGGGAAGTTCATGCAATAGTCCAGGGACACACAGTCTACGCTGTCCCTGGCAGGGCCTCACACTTGGCTCGTAGGGTTCTCGGGACGGGGGTGGCGTGCTCTCAGCCCCTCTAGCCACGCCGGGCAGGGGCGGGCACGGGGTTAGGGTGGAGGGGTAGGGGTAGGCGGAGAGCAGAGGGTAGCACGTGACCGGGAGGGGCGGGGCCGGGCAAGGCGGAACGCTCAGGCTTGCGGTAGCGTTTCCGGCCGGAGGCTTTTGCCAAGCGCCCCGCGTCCCTGGGGGGCGGCGGCGGCGGCGGCGGCTTCGGCGGCGGTGGTGGCAGAGGCACTTAGGGGGTCCGGAAGTCAACACCATGTCGAGTCTGCACAAGAGCCGGTAAGGGACCACGGGGTCCGACCCGACCAGACTACTCCTGGCCAGGCCGCCCCTTTTGCCCCGCAGAGGGTGGGAGCGCCGGCGCGGCCAGGAATACGGAGGCCACTTTCTAACCTCATTGCCTGTGGGCTGTGGGGGCGGGGAGGACGGAGCGGAGGCACTTCTGTCCCTGGTGTCATCCCTTCTGTCTCTCTACCCCTGGACCCCTGGGTTCCCCCTTCCCCTGGTATCTGCCTCATCCAGACCTCCGTGCCCCGCCCCCATCCCTTTCCCCCTTTTTAACCTTCTGCCTCAGTACTCTCCTTTCTCCAAATGCTCCCTGTGCCCTTTTCCTAGTAGAAATGCTAGAGAACTTGCTTTCTCCAATCTTTCTCCTCCCCCAGCCAGATCCTGCAGCAGTGGCTAAATTTTGCTCACTCGTCAGTTTTCCGCCAGGATGTGCTTTTTAAACCTTTTGTCCTTCCTTGTAGACAGACCCAGAGGTCTGTTTGTTAGCATGGAGAGCTAAGTGCAGATTGCACAGGTCCATCGCCTGCGGATCAAATTACTCTTGGTTCTTAGGGTTCATTGAGTTAAGGTCGTGGCTGTGCTGTGGGCTGGGCCTGGCCAGCAGGAAGTGCCCAGTGAATGTCAGCTCACTAAATATCAAAATGTGTCTAATTTTGTGGTGCTCAGTTGAGAACCTCTAGATAATATCTCAAGTTTCTTCACTGACATTCTATGTTTCTGAGCTTAGAGGAAGAAATACTCTATAGATCTATTGTTCCCCAGAGCTGCTTTTGGTGAGGACCTTGGATGAGCTTTGAGTTTTTATGCCCTGAAGGGGAAGGGGGGACAGGTTGGAGGCTGGAGGTGTGAGGGAGCTGTGGGCGGCAGGCTCAGTCACTAAGCCTGTCACCTTAGGGTTTGAGTGTGCTTCATTTGCCTTTTCCCTTCCAGGATTGCAGATTTCCAGGATGTCCTGAAGGAGCCCTCAATTGCATTGGAAAAGCTTCGAGAACTCAGTTTTAGTGGTAAGAGGCAACTCTGCATTTTCAGGGTTTCCCTAGAGCAGCCTGGGCTGGGATGGAGGGGAAGGTGCTGAGGGCCACACCTGGTCAGTTCTGGGGGCCAGCCTGACTTCTGAGGCCTTCGCCAAGTTCTGGAGAGCTGACCAAGCAGTGACTGTCCTGAGCTTGGAGAGGTTTCCCAGAGGAATTGTGGCCACAGTTAGCATACTTTTAGGCCTTAGGCAGGAGTCACCAGATTCCTGAGAGTAACTGGAGAGGACTGGAAATGGAAGAATGAGAATGAGGAGTGACCTTTTGAGCCTAGGTTGGGCCTTTCCTAATTCCTCAGCTAGCTTCCTATGTTGTGGAATTTGATTAGCTGCAAGGTGGTTCCTGGTTCTCTCCCTGGCTTGGGATGTAAGCTGAGGTGACAGTAAATTTTGGTTAATGGCAAAATTTCAGCCTTGGGACACTGATTTTAAGAAGCTGATCCTCTGCAGTGTTTGACTTTGCCCTCCCTGGCATGGTTAATTATCTGCTTTTTGTTTGTGTTTAAAAACACCCCAAGGTGTTCCGTGTAGCTTCTTGTCACTACCCTGCCCCTGTAACTTTGCCAGCAAGAAGTTCTTTCATTATCCCTGTCATTCTGAGTGGGGGGCATTAGCTCATGTTCACAGGGCCAGGGATACTACTCTAGCAAGGCTCCTGCCAATGTTGCAGGACAAGTTTGCCTGGAAGGGGGGGCAGTCTGTGTCAGTGGTTTGGGCTTTAGAGTCAGACCTGTGTTGAGTCCTTGGTTGCTCTGTCTTTATAGATGAATTCCCTTATCTGTAAGATGAGAAGGATGAGGCTAGTCTTTCCTACTTACTGGGATTATAATGAGGATTAAGTGAAATGTCTATAAAGCACAAAGCACTTAGCATTAGTAGCTTAGTTTATATTCCACAAATACTTACAGAATATCTTCTGTGTGCCATGCCCTGTGCTGGGCACTGGGAATAATAGACAGATGTTGGTTTCGTCTTTCTGGGGCTTACCCAGTAGTGGGGGTTACAGATGTTAAATAAATACATAAAATATATTATATAATTCTAGTTGTGATAGATGCTATGAAGAAGTCACAGAGCCATTTCTGTTTATAACAGGGAGACCTGACTTTGACTGGGAAGAGATGGTAGTTGGTAAAGGTTGCTCTGAGGAAAGAATATCAAGGATGAGACTGATGAGAAGGTGTTATCTTCAAAAGAATGTTCTAGACAGAGGGAGCTTTGGGCTGGGGCCTGGGGCCATGGTCAGAAATTACACACAGAATTAGCTTCCAGTCTAGTAATCTTTCTGACAGCGAATGATTCCTGAAGAAATACTTCTTGCCTACTCCATTCCCTGCCAGCTGGCTCCCAGGTGAAGGGCTGGGGGGTTCTGGGACTCTGGCCTGGGGCGTGACCTTTGCCTGCTGTGTCCACAGGCATCCCCTGTGAGGGCGGACTGCGGTGCCTCTGCTGGAAGGTGGGTGTGCCTGGGGTGGGGCTTCTGCTCTGCTGAGAGTCCCTGGGTTCCTGCATGGGCTGCCCCCACCCTGGCCCCTCCCTCCTGTTCTGCACCTTTCCTTGCTTGTCTGAGGAAGCTTTTCTGGGAAGTTCTGGGTTTTCTGTTCCTCTTGGTGTCCCCTCCAGGATCTCCTTGGGGATGGGACACTTTCTAATGCTGATGAAGGCCTCTGCTTCCTGGTCCATACCAGCAGAAGTGATGCTTACTGGGACAAAACAAAGGCTGTGCTTCCCCTAGAGCTGTTAGCTGAGGTGGCCGTGGAAACCCAGTGTCCTGGTTTCTAGCCCCTTTGAGCACAAGTGGTGGTGTTGGTGCTGTCGTTTCAATCATTTGAAAGAATGTGTGTGAGGAAAAGCGGAGGAAAGGGCTGGTTTGGGATAAAGGGGAAGGGAGGCAGTGGGGAGAAAAAGGGGTGACTAGCCCTGATTCGTGTGGACGTTCTTGGGTTCCATCACTTCTCATCTTCTCTGGGCTTTGTGAGATGTTTTCCTTGAGGCCTATCAGCCTCCACCTATTGTCTGGTTGTCACCAGAGCTTAGCCCCTCTTCCTCTGTGTAGATTCTCCTGAACTACCTCCCCTTGGAGAGAGCCTCATGGACCTCCATCCTGGCCAAGCAGAGGTGAGGCCCTGTGGAAGGGTGATGGTGGGAGGGCCTTTGTATCAGACAGAGCTGGTGGTGCTGAGACCAATCTGCCTTCTGTTGCTGCTTCTCTGGTCTGGGCTGGGCTCCCTGAGCAAGACCTTTGGGAATCATCCCTCTTCCTCCTCTCCGCAGGGAGCTATACTCTCAGTTCCTGAGGGAAATGATCATCCAGCCTGGCATTGCTAAGGCCAACATGGGTGTGTCCAGGGAGGATGTGACCTTTGAGGACCATGTGAGTAAGGGCCAGCAGCAGGGACCGAGGCTAGGGAATGAGGGGTGGGGCCTTTTGAGCAGGCCAAGCACCCCCACGCCAGAGGACAGGTGCAGCAGCCTGGCATCGGCTCCCTCTGGACCTTCCGGTCCCTCCTTTCTGCATTTGGTTGCTCAGGCCCTGAAGACAGTTGTCTCTCCCACTCCTGCTCAGGCGCAGTCAGTATATAAATGACGGCCAGTGTCCAGGGAGTGCTGTGGCCAGCCCTGCTCTAGGTGCTCCAAGGGCCAGGTCTCCTACCCTCATCCCCGTTCCTTGAGGCAGGTCCCATGGTGGTATAGTTGAAGGAAGTCAGAGCAGGGCAGGAGGGGAGACAAACTGCCTTTCTGTGGCCTAGAGGAAACCTGTTCTCTGCTCAAAGGCTGAGCTCCTCCCATGTGCGTCACACCGCAGGGCATGGAAATGGATTGACCGTAGGCCCGTCCTCCCAAGATAGGAATTGATGACTCAGAGCATTGATAAATGAAAGTTGAGGAAACCTAATGATATAACATTCATTCATTCAACAAGCACTGAGTGAGCACCTGTTACACACAGAGTTCTAGAGCTAGGGCAAGGAACAGAAAGAACAGAGTCCCTGCCCAGCAGGGCTAGACTCAGAGCAGACTGCCAGCTGTGGAGCTTGAATGGGATTTGGGAGGCTGTGGGAAGGCCTGGACTGTCTCCTTTGAGCAGCTGGCAGGCTGTCTCAGGGCCACAGCTGGGTGTGTGGCGGGATTGCTGGGGAAGGCCACTGCTCAGGCCTCCAGGGTAGAATTGGTCCTCGGGCCCTAGCTGTGCTGTGGATGAAGCATCATCTTCTCCCCCAACAGCCACTCAACCCCAGCCCCGACAGCCGGTGGAACACGTACTTCAAGGACAATGAGGTGCTGCTGCAAATCGATAAGGATGTCCGGTAGGCAGGGCACCTGGGGGCTGGGGGGACCCTCGGGACTTCTGGGGCTTTCTCCAGCTCTGTCCTTTCCTTTTGCAGCCCAGGTGCACAGGGTGTGTGCGGATTGTCCCTATGGGTCCAGGCACCACTGGTGATGGGCCTGAGAACGGGCTGTCAAGGGAAGTGCGTGGGTGGGGCTCTGCTCACGCGTGCCCAGCTCTCCTGATCCACACTGTAGTTTCATTTGTGTCCTGGGCGTTTATGGACTCATCTGATCATTCCTTCAACAAGTATTGAGCCCTGGGTATAGACAGTGCCAAGCTCAGGGTTGAGTGCTGAATAGACAGGCATGGTCCTTCCCCTAAAGTAGCTTAGAACCTAGAGGGAAAGATGGCAAGACAGACATTTGACCAGTTGGATCTTACCCGCACTTAGCACTCATGGTAAATGTTCTGACGTAAAGTTCAGGGGATTGGGGGAGGCCTAGCCTGAGAAAGCAGTGTGTCAGCTGCCATCTGCGGAGTCAGGGACCTCAGGAAAGAGGAAAAGCTGTTACGGGCCGGAGCTGCCTTTGGGAAGCCCTGAAGAGCTCACAGAGCTTGGTGCATTCAAGGAGCAATGCAAGAGCCAGGGTATGACGCAGGGGCTGGACCTCAGGCTTGATCCCAAGGGCATGGGGCAGTCACGCAAAGGCTTTGAGCAAGGGCGTGACATGGTCAGATATGTGTGTTTTAAAATTGTGAGCTACAATGTATACCTGCTCTTCCACCTGATAAGGAAACGTGGAAGTGCTGGCTCTACTGCCCTGCTGGGCTGGGAGTCTGGCAGCATGTGGGGTCTCCATAAGGCTGAGCGAGGAGCTGGAAGGAAGGCCTTGTCTGCAGGGTGGTGGAGTGGCTGAGAGCCTGGGTTCTGAAGTCCATTTGCCCAGCTTTAGTCCCACCTTTACCACTTGTTAGCTGTGTGACCTTGGCAAGTGACTCAGGCTTTCTGAGCATTACTCTTTATATCTGGAAACCAGGAGTAAGATGTTCAAGTTAAGGGCGTAGAGTGGGGTCTAGGTCTCCACAGATAAATGGAACTGTTGTGCTAGTCTTAGCACAACGCAGAAGCCCTTAAAATCATCGGCTCTCTATTAGAGAAGGGTTCTGGGAGCTCTCCTGTTCCACTTACCACAGCCTGCCTGAATCCTCCTCCGGCACCTTCCTTGGTCAGACAGGACAAGCTGGCTGGCTATCCCACACAGTGACCTTCAGCACTTCCAAGGGGCAGCTCTCAGGTGCCCAAGTTGGTCTGCAAGGCCAGGTGCTCCTTCATTTGGCTGCTTCTCAAGGAATTGCTGAGTGCCTGTGTGAGCAAAGGTCTAGGCGGGTAAGCAAGACTGAAAGGTCTCTGCCCTCGGAGAGCTTCCAGTTTAAGTGAGGAGACAGATACTAAACCTAGAAACACATACGTAGTTCCAAATACTGTAAATGCTGTTACAGAAGGAAAACCTCATGCTCTGAGAGAATAAAAGGGGGGCCCTGCTTGCATTGGGGGGGGTCAGGAAAAGCCTTTCTAAGGAGATGACTCAGCACAAGACATGAAGGGAGAGGAGGAGGCGGTGAGGCAGTGAGCTTGCCTGAGGACCAGCACGTGAGAGTGCTCTGCAGCTTGGGAAGAAGGTGCGTGGCAGGGGAAAGTCGAGAGGAAGGTCCTCCTCACCCTCACCACCCTGGGTGCTCCTCCCCTGCCCAGGTACATCTGAAGACAGCCCCAGGGGACCTCAGCACTGGGTGGCTTGGCCAGGCTGCAGGAGAAAGGGGGCTCTGCCACAGGGTGTTCTGATGGCCACATTTAAGTCAGGAACCACATATTGACCCAGGAGAGCAGCTTCCGTCTGGTAGTAATTGTAGCGCGACCTTCAGTGTTTCTAGAGGGCAGGTTTGCAATGTGCTACATCTAAGAAGTCTGCAAAATGTGCATATGCTGCAATACATTTAATTTAAAAACTAAAACACATTCTGGAGATTGTCTCCCAACTTATTTTTTCTCTTACTCTGCCTTGAACATCTTTCCATGTCAGCTATATAATATTTTCTTGTACAGTATATAACTTACTTAACCAAACTTCTTTCACTACTTCAAACAGCACAACAGTTAATAGCCTTGTGCATACTAGATAAATGTTTTTGACATGGAAAGACGTTTTTGACATTGAAAAATGTTTGTGGCTGAAGAGAAAAGTTAGGTTGTTTGACCATAAAGACACTTAAAAAAATGTGTGTGTATCTACTTGGAAATGCACAAAAAATATGGGTACTATACATATATAATGACTGTTTCTTTTTGGAGACAGGGTCTTGCTCTGCCTCCTGGATTAGAGTGCAGTGGCATCATGGTAGCTCCCTACAGCCTCAAACCCCTGGGCTTGAGCGGTTGTCCTGCCTCAGCTTCCCAAGTAGCTGGGACTACAGGCATGCACCACCATGCCTGGCTAACTTTGGTATTTTTTGTAGAGATGGGTTCTCACTCTTGCTCGGGCTGGTCTTGAACTCCTGGCCTCCTTGAACAATCCTCCCACTTAGGCTTCCCAAAGTGCTAGGATTACAGGCTTGAGCCACCATGCT
Source organism: Lemur catta (assembly GCF_020740605.2). NCBI lineage: Eukaryota > Metazoa > Chordata > Mammalia > Primates > Lemuridae > Lemur > Lemur catta. Next base: position 6,975,480 of record NC_059137.1, on the reverse strand, counting down.
TGGCCCTATATTGTTTTTCAATAAAATGTTATAATTATGCTCATCCTGAGGTCCACAGGGAATAAGAAAGAAAAAAAAAATGTCACAATTAAAAACAGATTTTTGTGAGCTAGGCTGATGCCCCAGCACTCTAGCCTGTGCAACAGAGTGAGACTCTGTCTCCAAAAAAAAAACCAAAACAAACCAGGGTGGAGGCATGGAGAACTTCCATTAATATGTAAAATAATAATTAAAAAATCCCCCAAACAGGCAGCGCGTTTAGTGGTCCCATGCATCTGTCTCCTGCTTCAACAGTGTTTGGACAGAGCGGACTCAGAGACTCCCTTTCTAAAAAAAACACAAAAAAAACCCCCAAAAAACAATGCTTTGGGGGGCTGGGCGTGGTGGCTCACGCCTGTAATCCTAGCACTCTGGGAGGCCGAAGTGGGCGGATTGGTTGAGCTCAGGAGTTCGAGACCAGCCTGAGCAAGAGCGAGACCCCGTCTCTACTAAAAATGGAAAGAAATTATCTGGACAGCTAAAAATATATATAGAAAAAATTAGCCAGGCATGGTGGCGCATGTCTGTAGTCCCAGCTACTTGGGAAGCTGAGGCAGTAGGATCACTTGAGCCCAGGAGTTTGAGGTTGCTGTGAGCTAGGCTGACGCCACAGCACTCGCCTGGGCAACAGAGTGAGACTGCCTCAAAAAAAAAAAAAAAAGAATGCATTATAAAAAAAAGAAAAAAATAATAAAACAAACAAACAAAAAACCAATGCTTTGGGGGACTCTTGGAGTCTCCTAGCAGCAGGGCACTGATGGAATAGCCAAAACCATCCTGAGTAACAGGATTCTCTCCTGTTCCCTCTTGACAGGAGGTTGTGCCCAGACATATCCTTCTTTCAGAGGGCCACCGAGTACCCCTGCCTCCTCATCCTGGACCCTCAGAATGAATTTGAGACCCTTCGTAAGCGAGTGGAACAGACGACGCTGAAATCCCAGACAGTGGCCCGGAACCGGAGCGGGGTTACAAATGTGAGCCAACCTGGGGTTCCCAGGGACTCCTCTAACAGCCTTCCCCTTCCTGCGTCCCGTGGACCACTGGTGCCAGGCCCAAAACCATCTGCCCTGACAGTTACCAAAGCAACTTTGGTCCTGCCAGGTCCACCTCTGGGGCTCTTTCTGATAGTTGGGGTTCAAAGGTTCATTGCCCTCCAGCTGGTGTAATGGCTGCCTGGGGAGGGCCTTGCATCACGGTGAACAAGCCACACTTCTGTTCTTACGGCAGAAGTGGTTTTGAGAACATCATTACTAATGTGGTGAGGAAGTGTGAGGCGGGTGGGATGGGCTGGGGGCTGACCCATTCTGGGTATCAAAGAAGACTTTCCTGAGGAGGTGGCATTAGAGCCAAGGCTTGAAGGACAAAGAGGAAGGAACATTCCAGGTGGAGAGGAGGGCATATGCCAAAGTCCTCAGGAGGAGAGAGCCTGGTGTGAGCAAGGTCCTGGGGCCTTGGCTAGAAGCGGAGGGTGAGGGGAAAGAGGTTGATGGCGGTGAGGCCACGAGGGACCTTTGTCCTGAGGGGTGGGGAGAGCCCTTGCAGCATTTTCAGGGCAGTGATTCGGGTCTATTTTGTAAAAGATTGCTTTGGGCATGGAGGTGCGGAGGCCACCTGGGAGGCAGCTGCAGTCCCAGGCGAGAGCTGGGGCGGGGGCTGGGGTGGAGCAGGTGTAGATCCGAGAGCCTCAGAGGGTGGAATTGGTGGGGCTTGTGCTGGGCAAGTCATGCTGGTGTTTGAACCCAAATCTTCTAGGAGATTCCTGTAACTCCAAGAAGCTGCTTGTAGCCAAACAAGTGTATTACCTTATTCCTTAACTTACACCTACTGTTTTGGTACCTGGAGCAGGGGCTTGTTCCCTAAAAGTTCTCACTGTCCTGTATCATGGAAAAACCCTTCTCTGTAGCTTCTAACAAGCTAGAGACGGATACTACTGCAGAAGCTTTTTCCCCAAGGGAATGACTTTGATCCAGGCTCTGATGGGGTGGCAGGGGCAGGGGCTGATCCCAGTGTTCCACGTGGCTATGACAGAATTGGGAGCAGCAGAAGTGCTGTGAGGTGCAGAACACTTGTTTAATAACCACATGGCATTTTTTGTAGGCAGCCCGCTAGGGTGCGGATTTCCTGGCTGAGGGGCCGGGGGGACTGGCTCCTGTCATTCCTTTCACTGTAGTAACTGGGGTCTGAGAGCTGAGCTCTTACACATTTTAACTTTTGGAACTGGTCCTGGTGGCAGAGAACCCACCAGAAACTTCATCCCTAGACCTCTGGGCCTGTGGTTGGGTGGTTTGAGTTAAAGCTGACCATCTGTGTGATGCCGGGTAAGTAATCCTGGCTCATGTTCCTGGGCCTCTGTTTCCTCTTCACATAAACTGGGCATGATCATTTTTGCCAGGCCTGGCTTTTGAGTTGCCAGGAGGATGAAATGAGGTCATGGCTGTGCAGATTTTTAGAAAGCAGAAAGCACTGGGCATCCCTGAGCGGTAGCCTGCCCTAGGGGCCTGGTTCTGGAGTCAGCCCATCTGGGTTCAAGTCCCAGTGCCATCACTTAGTGTGGGACATTTAATGAGTGACCTAACATTTCTGAGCCTCAGTTTCCTCATCTTGAAAATGATGTTGAGAGAATATTCTAGGTTGGTCAGGGGCTTATTTATGGAAGAATGTTTGTACAACACTGTCTGGTTCATAGAAAGCTCTGAGTAAATATTACTGAGATGTGTGCATGTAAACATGTACATGTGTGTTTATGCATATGCAAGCGTGCATATGTGTGTGTGTGTGTGTGTGTGTAATGGGAGAGGGAATCTAATGTCCTCGGGACCCTGTGCTGCCCGCATAGCTTCATAAGCTCTCTCTGCCTGGATTGCCCCACTGCTGGGGCTGCTGATTGAGTAGGTTTAGGGAGCGCAGGCACCTGAATCTTTACAGAGTTCAAGGGATCCTGAGGGGCAACTGGTATTTGGGAATGTTGCCCAGGCTGGAGTGTAGTGGCACTATCATAGCTCACTGTAACCTCGAACTCCTGGGCTCAAACGATCTTCCAGCCTCAGCCTCCTGAGTAGCTGGGACGACAGGCACACGCCACCACACTCTCTAATTTTTAAATTTTTTTATAGAGATGGTGTCTTCACTATTTTGCCTAGGCTGGTCTCGAACTCTTGGCCTCAAGCAATCCTCCTGCCTTGGTCTCCCAAAGTGCTGAGATTACAGGCATGAGCCACCATGCCTGGCCTTTAGGAGGGATCATCATCTCTTTATCTTCTAACCTTTTTTTTTTTTTTAATTTGTTTTTCCTTTTAAATTTTATTACCATCACAAAGTACCTGCATCCATATCTTTTAACCTTTGCTTAGGAAAATTTCTAAACATTCAGAAAAGTTGAAAGAAGAGAGTACAGTGCACATCTGTATACTTGCCATCTAAATGCAACAGTTGTTAACATTTTGCCATGTTGCTTTATTTGTGTTCATCATACATGGAGAGAGTAAGTTGCAGTTGTCTGACCCTTCACCCCCAAGTACTTCAGCAGGCATCTGATAGCACGTCTACGAAGAACAACAATAATTCCATAATATCATCTCATATCCAGTCTGTGGTAATTGAGATGTTCTCCTCACTTGTACCAAGAGTATCTTTATTGTTTTATTCCAAACCAGGATCCAATCAAGGTGTATGCCTTGCATTGGGATGTTATGTTTCTTTAGTCTCTAGATGTCGGACAGATAGGTCTCTCCCCTGCCCCCCAAACAAGTGAGTTTTTAAAAAGTTTTCCTCAGTCATATGTTTTTGACATATTTAAAGGTTTTAAAATGAACTGTAAGTTACATATAGTAAAATGTATGTATACAACTAGGTAAATTTTATTATGTATATACCTTTGTAACCACCAAAGTCAAGATACAGAACATTTCCATGTTATTAGGCCACAGTTGCTGCAAGTCAAAAACACTAAAGCAAAAGAAAAAAGAAAAAAAAAAAAAGAACAATTTCCATCATCCAGAAGGTTCCTTCATGCCCTTTCCCTGTCAGTACCCTTTGTCTCAGAGGTAACTGTTGTTCTGGCTTTTACCACCATGAATTAGGTCTTAGTACTATTGGCCTGTAGAATGCCCCATATTCTGGAATCATCTACTTGTTTCCTCATTATGGTGATTGACATGTTCCTTTATGTCTTATATTTTCCCTAAGCTGGAAGTTAAGCCCAGGCTTAATGGTAAATATTTCTGGCAAGACACATTGTCCTTCCTGATGGGCTCCTCCTCTGCTCCCCAGATGAGCTCCCCGCACAAGAACCCTGCACCATCGTCCCTGAACGAGTATGAGGTGCTGCCCAACGGCTGCGAGGCCCACTGGGAGGTGGTGGAGCGGATCCTGTTCATCTACGCCAAGCTCAACCCTGGCATCGCTTACGTGCAGGGCATGAACGAGATCGTGGGGCCTCTCTACTATACCTTTGCCACGGACCCCAACAGCGAGTGGAAAGGTAAGAAGGCCCTTGGCTTCCCACACCCCTCCTTGCTGGCTCCTAGAGAAATGGACCGAGGCCAGCAGGCTGGAGGGCTGTAGCCAGCTGTGCGGCGTGCTTCCCTCCTCGGGCCTCCACTCTCCCTGTCACATGAGGGTTTGGCCTGGGTCATCTGTAAGATTCTTGTGGCTCTGATCTAGAATGTTGGATGTTTACTGATCTTTTGATATTTGTAACTTAATTTCTGGTAGAGGAGATGAGATGTACATACAGGAAGCTTACCTTCTTGTGTGAAAAATGTCATCAGGAGAGTATGTAATAATTGCTAAGTGAGTGTGCAGTATTGCCAGATGTGAGAAGAAAGCAATGATGTCCTTAGTCTGGGAGTGGACAGTAGTCAAGGACAGAGGAGGGACAGCCTGACCATGAGAGAAAGGCAACTTGGGGGGGCTCAGAGGGGCCAGATTTCAATGCAGTGTGGGGCGGGTGGGCCTCATGCGTGCCACTTCTGTGCACCCCGTGTCTTTCCAGAGCACGCTGAGGCAGACACCTTTTTCTGCTTCACCAACCTCATGGCTGAGATCCGGGACAACTTCATCAAGAGCCTAGATGACTCCCAGTGTGGCATCACCTACAAGATGGAAAAGGTGTACTCTACCTTGAAGGATAAGGACGTGGAACTCTACCTGAAACTGGTGAGGGCCCCTCCGGACCAGACAGGCAGGAAAGGGCAGAGGTGCAGAGCAGCTGCTGAGCAGCCCAGGCCCAGGGCCAGGTCTGGCTTGAGAGTGGCCACTGCTGCTGCGGGGGTGCTCACCACATGTGGAGGCAGGCCTGGGAGGGAAGGGGAGAGTTGAGAACGGTGCCCATTGTGTGCCAGGCACAGTCAGGGCATCTACCATACACTGAAATAGTTAAGCCTGTTTATAGTTCTCTGAGATGTGTATTAACTTCATTTTTAAAAATTAAAATAAATTGGCTGGGCATTACAGTCTGCTCTTGCCTGTAATCCCAGTACTTTGGGGGGCCAAGGCGGGAGGATCGCTTGAGGCCAGGAGTTCATGACTAGCCTGGGCAACACAGTGAGACCCCATCTCTACAAAACAACAGAAAAATTAGCCAGATTCAGATGTGGTAGCCTGTAGTCCCAGCTACTGCAGAGGCTGAGGCAGGAGGATTGCTTGAATCCAGGAGTTTGAGGTTGCAATGAGCTATGGTGACGCCATGGCACTGTAGCCTGGGTGACAGAGTGAGACCCTGTCTCTGGGAAAAAAAAAAAATCTGGGTTTGTGGCTTCTCTTGAACAATCAAAAGGTCTGAGGACATTGACTGGCAGCAAGAAGCCCCTGCCTGTTTAAACAAGTGAGGCTCTTCGGTGGCCCAGTGCCGTCCCCATAGGAGTACCTGGCATTCACACCTGGCCCACTGTATCCTTGATGTTTGGGCCTGGGCCCTGGTGTTTACCTGCATTCACTTCTAAGAGGCTGCATGGTGCCATGTGGCAGCTAACAACCAGATTCTTGCACCCCACCCCCTACCACTCTCCCCAGCAAGAGCAGAACATCAAGCCCCAGTTCTTTGCCTTCCGCTGGCTGACACTGCTGCTGTCCCAGGAGTTCTTGCTGCCTGACGTCATCCGGATCTGGGACTCCCTCTTCGCCGATGACAACCGCTTTGATTTCCTCCTCCTCGTCTGCTGCGCCATGCTCATGTGAGTGTGTGGCCATGACTTTGCCTTGGTTCACCTGGCCAGTCCTTGGGAGGAACCAGAGGGGAGGACCCTCAGCTCCTGGAGGGCGGGCAGGAGCTGCTCTCAGGTGACTGGAGAGAGCCCTTGGAATCCTTGGGATAGTGCCAAACCAAGCTCGCTGTGGGTGGTGAGGAAGGAGCTGGAAGGGGCCTGGCAGGGCATGCACTCAGAGCGGCCCTGGGTCCCAGCACTTTTGCTGCTTCTTTTTCGTAGACTGATCCGGGAGCAGTTGCTGGAAGGGGACTTTACCGTAAACATGCGGCTCCTGCAGGTAATGGGAGTTTGGAGGAGCAAGCCCAGTCTCAGCCCTGAGGCATGCTCACCAAGCTGCCACCCCACAGCAGCCGCTGTCACAGCTGGGCTCAGGAACGGTAGAGAGTAGCAGAGAGGAAGAATCCAGGGAAAGGATCTGAGGCAGATCTGGTTTGGATATGGGTTTGAATCCTGGCTCTGCCATTGACCTTGAGTGTTGTGTGGCCTTGAGCAGATGACTTGGGCTCTCTGAACCAAGTGCTGTATGTAGGTTAGTCACACCTGGGACACAGCGAGCACCAAGAACATGGCAGTGCTCGTTGGTAATTGCACTCAGACCCGGGGTAGGAAAGCGGAACACAGTGATTAAGAACATGGGCCCAAGGGCCAGACAGCTTTGGCTTTATACCTTTGTTCCTCTGTGCTCTTCATGTGACCCGAGTGCCAAGAGACAGCCTCTCTGGGTCTTAGTCTCTTCACCAGCGCCTGGCCTAGGTTGGTTTTCCATAACTTCACTGACGAGCTCTGCAAGACAGGCCTGAGCACAGTAACCCGTTCCTAGGGCTGTCAAGGTGACTCAGGGAGCTGACGCTTAGTGCCCGGCCCTATACCGGGTGTGAGTGGAGCTTGGGGTTCGATGGTGGCAGGGCCCTGGTCCTGGTCCTGAGGAGAGGGCGGTGGGACCCTTGGGTGGTGCTGTTTGGGTTCGCTAAGCTGGTGCTCCAGTGGGCGCAGCGTTGGCTCCATGCATGGGTTTGGGCAGTGTGCGCGGGATGTCTGGTATTCTGTGGTCCCTGCCATGGGCCCAGGGTGCAGCATGGTGACAGGCCCCAGTGGGGAAGGGTACGGGTGTGGCAGAGATGGCAAAGGGTGAGCTGGCTCAGGCATTTTGTTGGCCTTTCCCATGCCCAGGATTACCCCATCACAGACGTCTGCCAGATCCTACAGAAAGCCAAGGAACTCCAAGACTCAAAGTAGCCTGGCGGCAAGAGGCCAAGGTTTTGGAAAGCAGCCACTGGACCCTGGTGCCCTGGCTTCTGGGACATGTAGAAGCCTGTGGGGACGCCAGCCCAGGGGGGAAGCTGCAGGATTGATCCACTCCAGGCCTTCTCGCCCTGGCTCCCTTGCCGCAGGCCGCTCCCACTGGGAGCACACTGTGCTGTGCCCCTTCCCTGCCACCAAGCCTGGCTCCCTGCCTGCTCTTCAGCCCTGAGACCCTTTGCCCAGGCCTCTGAGCAGGGTTGGGGCTCGGGAAGTTCTCTTTTCCGGGGCCGGGGTCTATTTGGGAGGCTGGCAAGGGCCCCTCCCTGCCTCGGTTCCTGCATCTGATGTTCTCCTGGGCGCTGGTCAGGGAGGTGCTTGGCATAGAGGCCAGAAACCATTTCTGAAGGTTGGTGCTTAGGCTTCTCCCTGGGGAAAGTGACCCTGAGGGCACTAAGCATCTGCCAGGCCCAGGTCACACCCTCCGTGCACCTCCCACTAATCGTGTGTCTATCTGGTGTTGGTGTGTGTGTGTCCCTGAATTCCCCAGATGTCTCTACGTCTGTGTGTGTGAGAGAGAGAGAGAGAGAGAAGGGGGTGAGGGGTGAGGGTATCTGAATCCCACTTGGTCTCGCTGCTTCTCCTTCTTAGCCCCCCTCTCTAGCTCTGTCTCCCTCCACCTCTGTTGCAGCAGCTATGTGTTCCTCTCGCCATTACTCTCCCTCTGTCCTTCTCTCTTGGGGTGCCTTATCCTGAGCCTCTTCCCCTCTCTCCTCCCCCCACTCCCGTGAACCCGGAGACAGAATGAGGCATGTGGCTCAGCAAGGCCCCTGGAGGTCAACCTTGGCCTTTGCATCCTTTCTCATCCCTAGGCTCCCAGGTCCCGGGCTGGGAGGGAGCCCTGAATAGGGCCCTGAATGTGCTTCCCATAACAGGACTCTTGGAAACCAGAAGCTGCTGAGAATTGATGGGGCTTTGGGCCTCTTGCCCCTGCTTTCTGCCCAGGGAGGGAGAAGGAAGAAGGAAAGCTGGGTTTTCTGGAAGTGCCCCCAAAGGGAAAGGACACTAAGGTGGTTCTGTACCCAGGGTTGGCATCCAGGTGCTTCACAAGAGTTGTCATTCCCTTGGCCTCCAGGTCCCAGCCCAGGGTGGCAAGTCCTACAACGGGCAGGTGGGACCCAGCGCATCCCTGAGCCAGGCGTAGCTGAGCATTAGGCCCTGGATCCTGTCAGTGCCAGCAGGGCCATGGCTGTGCCTGTGTGTGTCCCTCCTCCCCGTGCAGACTGAGGGTGCTGCTGGCCTTTCTCCTCCAGGCACCTGCTTGGGCTGTTCCCAGGGTTGGAACATGTGCACTCTGAGCAGGGGCAGTGAGCCTACTCCCAGCTCTGGGAGGGCGGGGCTGCTTCTGACCAAGTCCCCTCCCTCCTTTGGTGAGCAGGCAGGTGGTTTGGGTCTGGAAGCCCAGGTACCTTAGCAAAAGTCCTCATCCTCTTCCCAGACGGCCAGCAGGAGCCAGGCCCGAAAAGCCTTCCTGAATCTGGCAGGTGGGACTTCTTGCTGCCCTCCCAGACCTGGCTGTGGGCTAGAAACACCTTCTCCCAGGTGGCTCCTTTACCAGGCTTTTCCTTGGATGCTGCTGGGACTTTGTGCACTTGCCTGTTTCCTCCTCTCCGAACACAAAGTATTTGGGAGATTTTTACTATTTATTGAGACTCCTGGCTATTTATTGCAGATTGGGGATAAGAGGTGGGACTGGGAAGGTAGAAAGGAGTTGGAAACATGGTCCTCCTTATTTCCCAAGGTCAAAGTCAGCATCTTTTCTCCCTGGCCCGGGACCTTCCTGGTTTTCCAGCAGGAAGAGGGCTGGGAGGGCTCTGAGCTCTCTCTACAGGAACTGCGTATAAAGGAGCGAAGAGAGCCGATGTCCTTGCCAGACTCAAGGACCCCTGGGATGAGGCAGAGACACACTGCCTCCTAGCAGCCCGCTCCAGTGTCTACTCAGAACTTGTCAGCTGGTGGTTCAGCCCCACCAGCCCCTTTGACTCCTTCACAGCCTGAAGCTTGGGCCACTGCCTGGGACCCAGCAGACACTGCCCAGGACACCTGATGCATTCCCTCTTGCCTGTCCCCCACCCTCCCTTCTGGGACCATACTACTTGAATCACTGCATCTGATTGGCTTCTGGCAGTGCTGGGTCCGGTGCCCTCTCTTTGACCCCGAGGTGAAGGTCAAGAGCACAGGGACCATGTCTTGGTTAGGCTGAGCTCCCAGTGGGATACTGCCTGAGGAAAGGACTTGCCCGTGGTGAGTTCCCCTCCAGATTCTCAAGGGAGGTCCCCACAGAGCCAGAGTGCCTGAGGCTTCCTGCTTGAGAAGCTGCTCCCAGCTTGGGACACTTAAAGATTGAGCTGTAAGAATTCAGCAGATCTCACTCCAGAGTCAGAATGTTAGTTTGCTTTTGTTTTTTTCATCTGTTTTGTTCCTTGAATCAATGCTGTTGATGTCTTTAATAAATCATGTATTCTTTACAGTGGGCATTGGGTGCTGTGATGGGCTGAAACCTTTGAGCTCTCAGAACAGGGAGAAAAGTTTGAGCAGGGATGGAGGTAGAGTCTCTCAGAGTGGTCTAAGAAAAAGGCCACGAAATCCTTATTGGAAGAGCCTGTTCAACTCTTCTAATTCAGCTACAGCAATCTGCAGCTTCCGGGAGGAGGGAGTGTGGACTTGAAAAGCAGGTAAAACACATGATCACATAGCAAGTTTTTAGATTTAAAAATTAGATCATCTCATTAGATACAGAAAAAGCATTTGACAAAGTTTGACATCTTTTCATGATAAAAACTCTCAAATTAGTGCTGGGTGTGGTGGCTCACACCTGTAATCCTAGCACTCTGGGAAGCTGAGGAAGGAGGATCACTTGAAGCCAGGAGTTCGAGACCAGCCTGGGCAACCACAAGACTCTCTGTAGAAAATTTAAAAAATTAGCCAGACATGGTGGTGCATGCCTGTAGTCCCAGCTACTCAGGAGGCTGAGGCAGGAGGATTGCTTGAGCTCAGGAGTTTGAGGCTGCAGTGAGCTGTGATCATGCCACTGTACTCCAGCCATGGGGACAGACTGAAACCCTGTCTCACAGGGTTTGTGAGGCACAGATGAAATGTACCTCAACACAATAAAAGCCATATGTGAAAAGCCGACAGCTAACATACTGAATGATGGGAAGTTGAAAGTCTGTCCTCTAAGACGAGGAACAAGACAAGGATGCCCACTCTCCAATTTTGTTCAAAATAGTCCAGGAAGTCCTAGCCAGAGCAGCTAGGCAACAGAAAGAAATGAAAAGTATCCAAACAGGAAAGGAAGAAGTGAAATTGTCTGTTCGTAACATGATCTTATATACAGAAAACCCTGAAGGGTCTACCTAAAAACCTGTGAGAACTAATAAGTGCATACAGTAAAGGTGCAGGATACAAAGCCCGCAGCACTTCTGTGCACTAACAATGAACTCTCTGGGAAGAAATCAAGAAAATCCCATTTACAATAGCTACAAGTAAATAAAATACTTAGGAATAAATTTAACCAAGGAGGTGAAAGACCTGTTCACTGAAAACTATAAAATATTGATGAAAGAAATTGAAGATACAAAGAAATAGAACAATATCCCATGTTCATGAATTGGAAGAATTAATACTGTTAAAATGTCCATGCTACCCAAAGCAATCTACAGATTGTGTGCAAACCCTATCAAAATTCCAATATCTTTTTTTTTTTTTTTTTTGAGATAGAGTCTTGCTCTGTTGCCCGGGCTAGAGTGAGTGCCGTGGCATCAGCCTAGCTCACAGCAACCTCAGACTCCTGGGCTCAAGCGATCCTACTGCCTCAGCCTCCTGGGTAGCTGGGACTACAGGCATGCGCCACCATGCCCGGCTAATTTTTTCTATATATATTTTTAGTTGGCCAGATAATTTCTTTCTATTTTAGTAGAGACGGGGTCTTGCTCTTGCTCAGGCTGGTCTCGAACTCCTGACTTCGAGCGATCCACCCGCCTCGGCCTCCCAGAGTGCTAGGATTACAGGTGTGAGCCACCGCGCCCGGCCTAAAATTCCAATGTCATTTTTGACAGAAATAGAAAAAAACAAAATCCTAAAATTCATATGAAACGACAAAAGACCCTGAATAGCCAAAGTGATGTTCAGTAAAAAGAACAAAGCTGGAGCCATCACACTACTTGATTTCAAAATATATTACCAAAGCTGTAGTAATCAAAACAGCATGGTAATGGCATAAAATAGACACATTAACCAATGGAACAGAATAGAGAGCTCAGAAAACGAACCCATACATTTATGGTCAATTGATTTTCTACAAAGGTGCCAAGAACACAATGGGAAAAGGACAGTCTCTTCAATAAAGGGTGTTGGGAAAACTGGATATCTACTTACAGATGGGAGAAATTGGACCTTCATCTCACACCATGTACAAAAATCAACAATGATATGACACTGGTCTGGGCAGTGATTTTTTTTTTTTTGACCCCAAGAGCCCATGCAACAAAAGCAAAAGTAGACATCAAACTAATAGTATGCACAGCAGAGGAAACAACAACGTGAAGAGACAACCTATGGAATGGGAGAACACACAGTCATACACCACACAACTTTTCTGACGGTGACGAACTGCACGCACGCCTGTGGTCCTGTAAGATAATGGAGCTGAAAATTTACTATTGCCTAGTGATGTCCTGATCATCCTGACCCTGTGTGGCCCAGGCTAGTGTGTGTCTTAGTTTTTAACAAGAAGTTTAAAAAATAAAAGGAAATTTAAAAAATTTAAAAACAGAAAAAAAGCTTATAGGATAAGGATGTAACAAAATATTTTTGTACTGCTGTACAATGTGTTTGTATTTTAAGTTAAGCGTTATTACAAGAGTCAAAAAGTTTTAAAAAATTATAAAGTTAAAAGTTACAGTAAGGCCGGGCATGGTGGCTCATGCCTGTAATTCTAGCACTCTGGGAGGCCAAGGTGGGAGGATCACTTGAGTTCAGGAGTTGGAGACCAGCCTGAACGAGACTCCGTCTCTACTAAAAAAAATTAGCTAGTTGTCATGGCTGGCATATGTAGTCCCAGCTACTTGGGAGGCTGAGGCAGGAGGATCACTTGAGCCCAGGAGTTTGAGGTTGCAGTGAGCAGTTATCATGCCACTCTACTCTAGCCTGGGTGACAGAGCCAGACCACCTTGTCTCAAAAAATAAATAAATAAGTAAAAGGATGTGTTGAAAAGGGAACCTTGGTATATATAATATGCTGACGGTGGGAATGTAAATTGGTACAGCCATTATGGAAAACTGTATGGAGGTTCCTCAAAAAACTAAAAATAGAACTTCCATATGATCCAGCAATCCTACTTCTGGGTGTATATATCCAAAAGATTTGAAATCAATATGTTGAGTTATCTACATTGCTATGTTATTGCAGCAAGTTGCTGTATGGCTAAAACATATTTTTATGGGCTGAATACTATAGCATCTAATATGCTAAAAATGTCCTTAACCAGTCCATTTCTGAATATTTTGCTTATTTCATCCTCTGGTATAAGTGATACAGTGGTGACTATTCGTGTTTGAAATCCTTGCATTTATAACTTCCCCGGCTCAGTCTTCTATGTAGCTTGGAAGGCATGAACTTTTTGAAGGCTTCATCTATCCTGTCTAGCTGCTTTCTGGAATCATTATGCCACGTTTCTGCTCCATCCAGCAGTTAGCATCAGCTGCCTGCATCCTTGTTCTCCCGCTAGTGTTAACGTGAAACTCTTTGTCAATCTAGTAGCACTTGGGGCTCATTTTATAGCATAATGGTTAGGAGAACATCCTGGGGTCAGACAGATCTGGGGTCCTGTCCTTGCTCTGCCAAATAGGCGCTCCCTCTTGGGGGTTTCGGGGATTAAATGAAGTAGTGATAAAAGTACTTTACAGTAGTTTTCGACCCGCAGGTGCTCACTAAGCCGCAGCGCCCTGTGCCCCTTGCGCAGGCGCAGAGGAGGAGCGACCCTCCAGCGGAGCGGACCTCCCGGCAGCCACTGCGGAGCTGAGGCCGTGCCACGCCCCTCAGCGCGCATCCTAAAAGGGCAGAGAAAGGGCGCCGGGGACACCGCCTCTGGAGCGGGCCACGCGTCCTCTGGTTGTGAGTCCCAAGCCCTTCGGGTCGCTTGTGACTGGTGGGTAAGGTCATCTCAGCGCCCCCGGCCCCCACCGGCCCTTTCCCCGTGGTGGCCCGCGGCGCGGCTCCTTTAAGAGGCTCGGTCGGACGCCGGCGGTGGCAGCGCGCCCTCCGCCCGCCCCGCTCCCAGCTCCGGCGGCGCTCTGGCCATGCGGGCGCTGCGGCTCAGCCTGAGCCTGGCGCTGGGCGCGGGGCTGGGAGCGGCGGCCGAAGGCTGGCGATGGCGGCGGGCGGACGCGCAGGCGGTGCCGGGGCTGCTGGGCCGGCTGCCCGTGCTGCCCGTGACGGCGGCGGCTGAGCCGCCGGCTGTGCCGGGGGGACCGGCGGGCCGCGGCCCGGGCGAGCTGGCCAAGTACGGGCTGCCCGGGCTGGCGCAGCTCAAGAGCCGAGAATCGTACGTGCTGTGCTACGACCCGCGCACCCGCGGCGCGCTCTGGGTGGTCGAGCAGCTACGGCCCGAGAGGATCCGCGGCGACGGCGACCGCCGCTCGTGCGACTTCCGCGAGGACGAGTCGGTGCATGCGTACCACCGCGCCACCAACGCCGACTACCGCGGCAGCGGCTTCGACCGCGGCCACCTCGCCGCCGCCGCCAACCACCGCTGGAGCCAGAAGGCCATGGACGACACCTTCTACCTGAGCAACGTCGCGCCCCAGGTAGCGCCCGCGCCCCCGGCCGGGTCTCGGAACGCGGGGGCAGCGCTTGGCTTCTCAGAGCCTCCTCGGTCGTGCATCCGCAGAATGGAGGATCTCTGGAGTGCGCGCTCTAGCTTAAGCCCTTCTAATCGGGCGAGCCCCCTAGGTGGGAGGGAGGACCCGAGGGGATACCGGCTCTGCAGGCAGACCAGGGCTTGAACTCGAACTGTGAGTCCCTGGCACCTCCCTGAGCTTCAGTTTCCTCGTCTGTAAAATGGGGGTAATACTATTATTCACCTCCCTCTCGTAGTGGCGAAGTACTGAAGACAATGCAGGTAAAAGTACTGAGCACACTTCCTAGTTCTCTGGTTATTAGTTATGAGGGAACTGAGGCTCAGAGAGGCAAAGTGAGTGGCCCAGTGCCACACAGCAGGAAGAGAACCCAGGCAGTCTGTCTAGAGGAGCCTGAGCCTTCAGCCATTGTCCTACCCTGCCTGCTTGAGAGCAGGTATGAGGAAGACACTTGGCACAGAGTCGAGCTGCTTGTGCCAGTCACTGTGCACCTTGGGCCAGCTGCCCTAAATCTAGGCCTGTTCTCAGCAGGGCCTAGCACCCAGTGGATGGAGACCTAACTGGGGCTTGGGTGAATCCCATGAGGTACAAGCTTCCCACCCCAACTTCCCTAACTTGTCTTCCAGCTGCTCAGTCTCCTACCCATTTTCCATTGTCCTAAGGCCCCGGGAGCTCAAGCGATGCAGGCAGATTTGTGACATTCCCAGCTGGGCACTGCCCATGGGTCAGCATGATAAAGGACAGGGCTAGCCTTCCTGTGAGCCCCTGGGTAGGGGGCAGGGACAGGCCTCAGTCCCTCTCTGGAAGGCGGAGGGGTGCTCCTTCCGTGGGAGGGACAGCTGCAGGGGGTGGCTAGCAAACACCAGGAAACTGAGGCTCAAGGCCATGAGGGTGGAGCCTGGGCTGGGCTGCCAGGGGTGCTAGTTGTCCGATGGAGGGGGTAGGGTCCCAATCACAGTCCCACTGAGCCCCACCTGCCCAACCAGGTGCCCCACCTCAACCAGAATGCCTGGAACAACCTGGAGAAGTACAGCCGCAGCCTGACCCGCAGCTACCAAAACGTCTATGTCTGCACAGGGCCGCTGTTCCTGCCCAGGTGAGGCTGCAGCCAGGCCCAGAGGGTGGCAGGCCCTCCCACTTACAACAAGGCCCCTCCTGCCACTCACGTGCCAGGCTTGCCCAGACTCTGGGTCAATACCAGGTCACTACTCATCTGGTTTCTTGGCAAGTCTGTTTCCCGGCCTCAGCCCCCTCTTTCCACTTCCATAGCCAGAGACTTTTGGGGTACCCACCTGGACCATCTCTCCTCTGTCACCCCTTGCCACACACCCCCAACCCTGGGTTTTGCCCAGATGGAAACTCTGTTAGTCCTGGATGCACCAGCTCTGCTTGCAGCACTCTTCCCCCACCCTTCCCCGGAGCTACCAAGTTTGAACTCTGATCTGTTTGGCCCAGGATGCTCACTGGTCCTGCTGCAGCCCGGCCTCCCACGTGGAAGGCACTGAGCTCCTCAGGGCATGCTTGGGGATTTTTCTGGCCCGCTGAACAATGGGACTGGGTGAGGCAATAGGTTGCAGCTGGGTAGCTGCCTCTGGAGTCAGCAGGCTGGGATGGAATCCAGGCCCTGTTACCTGGTCCTTTGGTGCCAGGGGCAAATGACTTCAATATCCTCCCCTGCAAAATAAGGATAAAGCCTGTGATGTCGTGGTATTGGGGGACTGAGTGGAGTGGCAGACATCACATGCTTAGTAGACCAGGGCCTGGCCCATGGCAAGGGCCCCCCAAGGGTGGCTGGGGACACTGATGAACTGATAAGCAAGTGAAATGGGACTGCTGAGGGGAAGCCTGGCAGTCGCCCCTTTGTCCCTCCAGTATCCTGCACCTACCACGTGCTGTGTGCCAGGCCCTATGCTGGGTGCTAGGGTTTCAGCTGTCACTGCCCTTGCCCTCTTGGTGCCCCCCCCAAGGGGAGAGACAGGCAACAAACAAGCATCTGCACAGATGGATGTGAATATTTACAAGGATCTATTCTTTCAGCAACACTTATTGTTACCCATTCTGCCTGGCCCAGTGTTGGCAAAGAGTCTTTGCTCCGGAAAGAGTTCCCAGCTGCAAGGAGGAGCCAGGCAGGCCCCAGAACTTCACAATAAGGGGTTGGCAGAAGTCTACTATCAGATCAGGGAAGGCTTCCTGGAGAAAGTGGCCTTGGGTTCCAACTAGGCTCCCTTCCCATGTGTGCCTGGGTCTGCCCACAGGACGGAGGCCGATGGGAAATCCTATGTGAAGTACCAGGTAATTGGCAAGAACCACGTGGCGGTGCCCACGCACTTCTTCAAGGTGCTGATCCTGGAGGCGGCAGGTGGGCAGATTGAGCTCCGCTCCTACGTGATGCCCAACGCGCCTGTGGACGAGGCCATCCCACTGGAGCGCTTCTTGGTGCCCATTGAGAGCATCGAGCGGGCCTCTGGCCTGCTCTTTGTGCCAAATATCCTGGCGCGGGCGGGCAGCCTCAAGGCCATCACTGCCGGCAGCAAGTGAGGGTGCAGCCTGGAGACTGTGGACTTGGGGGGGTGGAGCTGGGTCTCATTAAAAGTGGTTATTTTTGGAAACAAGTCTTGGCTGTGTCTGCTCTTGGTGACCGCCAGGAACCCCTGGTTTCATTGCTGCTTCATGGATGCTCTAGACCCGACAGAACTGTCAGGTGGGCCGGGTACCCGCCAGGGTGAGGCCAGGCTGCAGGGCGGCCAGGGAGATGAGGATGGCTTCCTGTAAGGAGTGTGCAATGGGCTGGGGTGTGGAAAGCTGGCAGGTGCCCGGCTCCCAGCCTGCCTTCAGTGCCTGACCACCCAGGACCCAGCCCCATGGGGTCGGCTGCCCTTAGCAGGGCCCGGGAGGTTAAGGACAGGCCCAGTCCACACTGTAGATCTGCCACTTTGCGAGTGGCATAGCCTGCATCTCAGTCTCCTCTTCTGTAAAACAGGGAGGATGGTAGTAACGCACACCTCCCTGGGCCGGGGAGGGTGAGGTGAGGGGTCGGAAGTTCTCAGTCCTGGGGACAGGTGCTGGGAGCCTAGGTTCCTGCTGGGGGTGTGGCTGGCAGGCTCACAGCACCTGGCCTGGGCAGGGCCTCAGGGACAGGTAGACTGGGGTGGCCCACCTGTCAGGACCACCCCTTTGAGACTGATGGGAGCAATGGAGGCTCCCCCGGCAGAGCGCACAGCACAGTGTTCTATGCTGACCCCGAAAGTGGGTACACAAGTTCCATGGTGGTCAAGACTAAGACTCTCAGCTCTAGCTGCACATGGCTCCCCATGGGACACACAGATGCAAGGGAGGCCCCAAGAATGTCACATGCAAGGAAGTGGCAGAGCTGGGGCCACTGAGGAACACTGAGTACACAGCTAAGGAAACAGAGGCCTAGAGCAGGAGGGGGCAGGGTCGAGTGGGCCACCTAGCCTGGGAGCACAGGACCCACCTGAGCACACAGGATTCTTGACTCCCAGCTGCACTCAAGTCTGTCCGTACCACAAGACTGCTGTGGCCAGAGGCCCAGGGGGTGGGGAGACCATCCCCAGAGAAGGCAGCCTTAGGTGGAGGTGGGTTCCAGGGAGAGAGCTGCACTGACCCCCACCCCTAGAGAGATCCTGAGGCCCCTGGGCCGGGGCCCGGGTCCTGGTGGCTGGAGGCAGGGGAGGTGGCGGGCTCACCTCTGTGCGGATGGTGCGGCTACCCTGGCTGGGGCAGGTGTTGACGTACAGGTCAAAGAGGACACTGGGTTCAGCCACTTCCAGGTTGCGGTCCGCATCCACGGCAGCTTCCAGCCCCTGGAGGCCCCCAAACACCACAAGCGCATGCCTGGCACCCACGGGGGGGGTCACCAACTGTTAATCAAGGCCCACTGGACACAGTCCCCAGCACTTTCAGCTGCCATACAGAGTCTGTGCAGCTTTACCCACCAGGCGGGTTCCTGCTCCACTCCTCCGCCCGGCCCCCGGCCCAGCCCGCCCGGCCACGGCCCCAGGCAGTGCGCACCTGAAGCTGGGAAGCCGGGTAGAGGCCACGTCCGAGCCTCGCTCTGACGTCCCGATGGTCAGGTCGTAGCCGTCCTGGAAGGGGGCCTCAGCAAACACAGCACCTGCGGGTAGGGCCAGTTCAGGGGGTTCCTGCTCCCCACAAGCCGCAGCTTCGTGGGTGCATGTGCGTGTGTGCGTCACAGGGTGGAGAAGGACGCTCAGTAAGGGAGCTGTGCCCAGGCATCCACTATTCCTGGGAAGTCAAGGATGAGCAGCGTAGAGACCAAGCCTGTGCTCGGTGGGAGAACAAGGCAGAGGGGGGGCAGGAACACGCAGTGGACCTTTGGCTTCTCTGGCCTCCTGCCCCACCCCCACCCCTACAGCAGGGGTCAGTAATCAATCGCGACGCTTTGCCTCAGAAGTCAGAACAGCAGTCAAGGCCGTGTGGTCAGGGAGACCCAGAGGAGAGGCACCTGCCCAGGGACACACAGCAACTTGGTACGACAAGAACTCTGGTCTGATTTTTGGGCCAAGCAAGGCTCTCTGCCACCCCACAGACAGAGGACTGGATGGCTGTTTAGAGATGGAAGCTGTGTCCTTACTGAGGCAGGAGGCCAGTCGGACAGTGTAGCCCCAGTAGAGACCCGCTTTCGTGCGAGGGTCCTGCGATGATACAACTTTGCCGCGGTAGGTCTTGCATCCTGTAGGGGAAACAGAGTCTATAAAGTGGGGTGAGGGGACGGGGAAGTGGATGGAAGAGGCTCTGAGCCCTCAAGATGGCCAGGCCACCCTAGGAGCCAGTGAAGTTTCCAGATACCTGGGAGCTGTTTCTGGTTCAGTCGCACAGTCACCCGAAGTCCAGGCTCCAGGTTCTTGTCAATCTTCACCTCCTGGGGAGAAACCAGAAGAAATGGGTGCCGTTCCCTTCAAGACCAGCAGGGGTAAGGCCATCAGGGGAAATGCAGAGCTGCAAAGCGGCCCAAGGGGTCCAGGTCACCCAATCCTCCTCCGGCTCTGGCACTGGCCGGACCTGCTGGGAGGAGACCACTCGTGCAACACAGTGGTCAACAAGGAAGGCTTGGGGCCTGTGCAGACTAGAAGCAGATAAAATCCCAGTGTTCTACATTTTGGTGGCTCTGCTACTTAACTGACTATAGAAGTCTGAGCAAATCACTTAACCTCTTTGAGCCTCAGTTTCCTCATCTGTCAAATAAAAAATTCTCCACCACCGGGCGCAGTGGCTCACGACTATAATCCCTGAACTTTGGGAGGCTGAGGCAGGAGGATCGCTCGGGTGGCAGTGAGCTATAATGACGCCAACTGCACTCTACCCAGGGTGACAGAGTGAGACTGTTTCAAAAAAAAAAAAAAATTGTCCACAAACAAGCTGGGCGTGGTGGCCCATGCCTGTAGTCCCAGATACTTGGGAGGCTGAGGCAGAAGGATCCTTTGAGCTTAGGAGTTCAAGGCCAGCCTGGGCAACAAAGCAAGACCCGTTTCAAAACCAAACTCGCCATAAACAATGGCTATTGTTACAACGCACAAGGCCTGGCATGAGATAAATGCTTAACATGGTAACTATGATGAATGACAATTTTATGTTTTATGCCCATTTTGAATTTATCACCCTTAATGGGGCACTTTCTTCCCCTTTTTTTTGTCTGTGTGTCATCCTGGTCTGTGCTATTTTTTTCCTTTTTTTTTTATTTGCTTTTTTTTCCTTTCTTTTTTTTGGAGACAAGAGTCTCGTTCTTTTGCCCTGGCTAGAGTGCTGTGGCATCAATCTAGCTCACAGCAACCTCAAAATCCTGGGCTTAAGCAATCCTTCTGCCTCAGCCTCCCCAGTAGCTGGGACTACAGGCATGGGCCACCATGCCCGGCTAATTTTTTCTATATATTTTTAGTTGTCCAGATAATTTCTTTCTATTTTTTTAGCAGAGATGGGGTCTCACTCTTGCTCAGGCTGGTGGTGAACTCCTGACCTTGAACGATCCTCCCACCTCAGCCTCCCACAGTGCTAGGATTATAGGCGTGAGCCACCACGCCTGGCATTTTTCCTTTCTTTAATCAGCTTTCTTAGATTAAGATTTGCTTTTTATTTTTATTTATTTAGTTATTTTAGAGACAGGGTCTTGCTCTGTTGCCCAGTCTGGTGTGCAGTGGTATTGTCATAGCTCACTGCAGCCTTAAACTCCTGGCCTCAGGGATCCTCCTCCCAAGTAGCTAGGAGAACAGGAGTGGAATGCCATGCCCAGATAACTTGAAACATTTTTTTTGTAGAGACAGGGTCTCACTCTGTTGCCCAGGCTAGAGTGCAGTGGCATGATCATAGCTCACTGCAACCTTGAACTCCTGGGCTCAAGTGATCCTCCTGCCTCAGCCTCCTGAGTAGCTAGGCCTACAGGCATGTCCCACCACAGCTGGATAATTATGTTTTGTAGAGACGTGGTCTCCTATGTTGCCTAGACTGGTCTTGAACTCCTGGCCTCAAGCAATCCTCCCACCTTAGCCTCCCAAAGTGCCAGGAGCCACTGTGCCCAGCCCTAAGATTTGCTTTTTAAACAACAGTAAATTCATCCCTGCCTTTATCTGTTGAGCCCTGTTTGGGGCACTCCTCTGGCCTGAATTTGCATCAGTGGGGGATCTGCAGGCAGGTCCAGGGCTCCCTACCCACATTCCCCTGTCTGCCCCCTGAGGGGTATATCCCTGAGGTATGTCTGGGACCACCTTTTCATTCCTACCTTCTTCATGCCACAGTTGACAAAGGAGCCATGGCCCGGCCGGGTGGGTCTGTCTACCACGATACCCTCTCGGAACTCGGATTCCTCATCCTGACGCATGTGGTGAGGGCTATCCAGAGGGTTCAGGAGCCCTGTGGGAGGGAGGGCCCGGGAGGAGTCTGGAAGGTGCTAGAGCACAGGGGAGTGCAGCAGGGACCGTGGTTTAGGGTCCGCCACAGAACTGCTGCTCGACACCAGTTACAGGCCGTGGCCTCCCAGGTCTGGTTTCCCAGCTGGCCAGTGGTAGGACTGGGTGACCTCTCAGTGTCTGCAGGGTGACCCATGGGAAATGGGGGTCAGGCCCACCCGGCCATACCTGCAAACTGTAGATCCTGGTGCTTGGGGAAGAACGCCTTTCTCAGGTACCTAGTAAAGAACACAGACCTCAGGAGGTACCCAGGCCAGGCGAGGCCACCTCCTACCTGACCTACACTTTGACATAGCCTCCCTCACGCTGAGGAGAGTCACCGCCTTACTGTGGACACTCGAGGTACTGCAGGATCCGGGCCAGCTGTACACACGCCTGCCCCTTCTTGCCGACTCCAGTGAACTCCCCCTCCACAGTCCTGGGGAGAGGAAGATAGGGTTCAAGATCCAACTGCGGCCCCTTCAAGAGCTCCTCCCACCCAATCTTCCCTCTGCAGTCACCACCCCTGCCTGGCAGCTCTACCCACGAAGGATTTCAGTGGGGGAATTCCAGGCAGGGCACTGAGGAAGAGCTAGCAGGTAGACAGAGGGAACAGTGAAGCCACACTGATCCTGGCAGCCCCTCCCTTCTCCCTGGCACCCTATGGGATGGCCCCTCACTTGGCATCCTGGCCCTCCTCGTCAAACACCACAATCTCATCCACGCAGAAGATGGCACAGGCTCTGGCAATCTGGCCAGCCAGGTAGGTGCGAAGCTCAGGCGACTGGGCATTGTCCAGGATGGAGCCCGGCAGGGCCACAGTCAGGGTGTAAGGCCGCCCTGGGCAGGGGAGGGGTGTCTTGGTCAGCCTGAGAGGTCAGGATTCCACCCTTGCCTCCCTTCCTCTGTCCCCAGGTCCCAAGATTAGAGAATTTTCCAAATGGCAAGAATTTTGACATCAGCAAATTAGATTCAACTCCCCTCTCCAGACCTCAATCTCCCAGGAGAAAAAGGGACGCAGCAATCTCCAAGGCTCTTTTGAGTACGGCAGAGCACTGGGCAAGGCCAGGGAGTGGTTAGAAGCAATGGCCTAAGCTCATATCCTGGCTCTGCCCCTCACTGCCTCAGTTCTCCAGCTGTCCAATGGGGATAATAATGTGAACTAAGGCCAGGTGTCGTGGCTCACTCCTGTGATCCTAGTACTTCGGGAGGCCGAGGAGGGAGGATCACTTGAGGCCAAGAGTTCAAGTCCAGCCTGGACAACATAGCAAGATCTCATCTCTACAAAAAAATAGAAAAATTAGCTGGGTGTGGTGGTGCACGCCTATAGTCCCAGCTACTAGAGAGGCTGAGGCAGGAGGATCACTTGGGCCCAGGAGCTTGAGCCTGCAGTGAGCTATGATGATGTCACTGCACTCTAGCCTGGGCAACAGTGAGACGCTGTCCCAACAACAACAAAAATAATGTGAGCTAATATCTAATTTTATGTGTGCATATTAACCCAACAGCCCTAGGAAAAAGATACTATCATTATCCCCCTTTTCAGGTGAGGAGGCTTCAGTCCAGAGAAGTCAAATACATGACCCAAGGTCATACAATAAGTGGGGCAGCTAATATATGGGTTCAGTCCTTCTGGCTCTAGAGGAACCCCCACATTCTCTCCTTCCTAGGGTTTTCTGGAGGGAGCCACATCAGATACCACCCATAAATGGCTTCCTGGTCTCTGGCACAGATGATTTGCTGGGTCGCTGTCTCCACTATCACCATCCTCACTGGTAACTACTAGGCTCTACTAGGCTAAAATGTGGCTCCCTAACTCTCCACAGATTCCAGTCTGGCAGAATTTTATTAGGGTGGTTCCTGATATATTGATGTGGAAGAACACCCAGGGTGTAATGTGGGATGAGAAAAACCAGGTCCAGAAGCACATAAATAAAATAGTCTCACTGTTGTAAAACTGTATCTATACCTCTCTCTACATTTGGATAAGTAGGTATAAGGTCTGGACAACCTTTCAACATAACGTTTGCTGGGATTTTTCCTTTCTTCTTTGTAGTTTTCTGAATTGTTTTGAGCATGTATTATTATTATTATTATTTTTTTTTGAGACAGAGTCTCACTCTGTTGTCTGGGCTAGAGTGCCATGGTGTCAGCCTAGCTCACAGCAACCTCAAACTCCTGGGCTCAAGTGATCCTACTGCCTCAGCCTCCCGAGTAGCTGGGACTACAGTCATGCGCCACCATGCCCGGCTAATATATATACACGTATATATATTAGCTGTCCACATAATTTCTTTCTATTTTTAGTAGAGATGGGGTCTCGCGCTTACTCAGGCTGGTTTCGAACTCCTGAGCTCAAAGGATTCGCCCACCTCGGCCTCCCAAAGTGCTAGGATTACAGGCATGAGCCACCGCGCTCAGCCTGAGCATGTATTATTTACAATGAGAAAAAAGGAGACACTATTATTATTATTACCAAATGAAAAATGAAATTAAAGCACAAAGAAAATACTCCATAAAAAAGTAAAAAAATGTGTGGTGACACATGCTTGTAATCCCAGCTACTCACGAAGCTGAGGCAGGAGGATCCCTTGAGACCAAGCTGAGCAGCAAAGTAAGATACTGTCTCAATTAAAAAGATTTTTTTAAAATGTAAAAAATAACTATCATTAAGATTATGAGGTTCTAGAGGTATAAAGTTAAGAGATATGATGCTTACCATCCATAGGCTTGAAATCTCTCTATGAAGGGGGTTAGAGCTCAGTTTGCTGAGTCCCTCCCCTAATCTGGGCCTCAGTTTCTCCAACAGGACAAGATGTTTGGTCCCACTAGTCTCTAAGGGCCCTTCCAGATATGACGTTCTCTGCTCTGCCTGCAGGACAGCTGCTGCAGTCCACAACCAGGGGCCCTCCCCAGGACCTAGGCTGCTCACCTCCGTCCTCCCTTTGTGCAGCTGCCTCCTCCTCCTCCTGGCGCTTTGCCTGTTCCTCTTTTGCCCGCTGCCGCTCCAGTTTTTTCGTCAACTTGAGATCCTTCCACTTCTTTTTCTCCTCTTTCTCTGGATTAAAAAAACATCCCTATTGATCAAAGGAACGGTTCCCTCTCATTGAGTCAGCTGGGGCTCTGGAGTGCTGCTGGGTTAGCAACCAGGGGGCAGCAAGGGAGCCTCCCCAGGGCTCCTGGCTCCTGCCTCCCCACCTTGGGTGGTGTGGAATTTGGAGGGGACAAAGCTATTGTCTTTCCCCAAGGCTAGGCTGCATATTGCTGAAGTGGTCTAGGGGAAGGGTGGGCACACTCTTCCCAGCCCCCCAGTCCTTACTTACTCTGTTGTTTCCATTTTCGCCACTCAACCCTTTGGCCATGTTCACCCTGGAGTAGGGAAAGGATTAGAACTGTGAGGCTGAAGGTCACATCTGGGAAGTCCACTTGCACCACAGCCATCCTCCCCCTCTAAATGAAGGCGATGAGGAAGCCAGGGAACCTCCACACACTGCTGCCCCAGGAAGCGGCAGGAGGACAGGGACTCGCAGTACTCCCAACGCCTGGAACCAGGCCTGGCACATAGTAAGCACTCAATAAATTGTTGAATGAGTTTCCACGGAAGAGAAGAGGAAACTGAGGCTCAGGAGGCACGACCTGCCCACAGTCGGCCTGGAAGTCAGAAGACACAAACCACGAAAGGGCTCAGGATTGCGAGCAGGCTCCTACCTGCTCTGTAATCCGGCTGGTACCAAAGAACCACAGGGGGCTCCGGCCACAGGCTACCCTACGCTGCCAGCCCCAGCTCCCGACCACGCTCCCACCTCGGGTTCTCATCCGAGCTGAGGCACACGCGGCAACTAGTTTGCTGCACCTCCGTGGCTTCCGGCCTCGGATCAGCGAGAAATAGGGAGCAAGAGGCCCGCCCTGGCCCCACCGCGGGCCCCTACACCGCTAGTTCTCACGCCTTCACCCCACTGCCAGCCCGGGCTCCCGGCTCCCGCCACCTACCGGGCCGCAGGGCCGCTTCCTCGCAGGTTCCGCCATGTTGCGCCGCACACCTTCGGTCACGCCCCTGCCAATCAGACTCATCTCTTCCGGCCACACCTCCACGAGCTGTCCAATCGGAAAGCCAATGGCGGGCGGGGGCGTGGCCTAGGCGCGCGGCGGCTACCAGAGTACTTGGGCCCGGATCTCCGGAGCCCGGCTGCGCTGGGCTAGTCGCGGGGCCGGCGGGGCGCCCAGATGAGTAGGATCTCAGGACTGTCCTGTACCCTTGGATGTCTCGAGAGCCTCCGCCTGGGCTGGGACAAGTAGGACACTGAGACCTCTGCGTGGTTTTATACATGGGAACCCTCAGGCCCAGAGCTGGAAATGACCTTGGAAATAATTTAATCAAGTTTCTTTATGAAGTCATTCATGTACTCCTTCTCTCGCTCTTTTTTTTTTTTTTTTTAGACAGAGTCTCGCTCTGTTGCCCGGGCTCGAGTGCAGTGGCGCCAGCCTGGCTCACAGCAACCTCAAACTCCTGGGATCAAGCAATCCTGCCTCAGCCTCCCAAATAGCTTGGACTACAGTCATGCGCCATCATGCCCGGCTAATTTTTTCTATACATTTTTAGTTGTTTGGCTAATTTCTTTCTATTTTTAGTAGAGACGAAGTATGGCTCTTGCTCAGGCTGGTCTCGAACTCCTGACCTCGAGTGATACTCCAGCCTCGGCCTCCCAGAGTGCTAGGATTACAGGTGTGAGCCACCCTGCCCAGCTGACTTTAAAGTCTTTTTTTTTTTTTTTAGCCAGCAACTTTTTTTAATGTTACATGTACTATTCTCAAGGCACATCTGATGATATATTTTATAACACAAGGTGTCAAAGTATGTTTAACATATGATTTCTTCAGGATCCCTCCCCTTTCTGAATTCCAAATGGAGGAACTGAAAGTGCGATGTAAGACTGGTGATCCACATTCTATCTTTGGCAAGCTTGTACAAGCGCTATTGTAAATGTAATGTAAAAGAACTGTAAACTAGGAACTTCTTCAGTTTATGAAACACCACTCAGGACTGCTGCTTCTTGAGTGTTTTCTTCTTTTAAGGTATTAATCTTTTCTTCTCCTGGAGTACGCTGTAGCTTAGAAATTTCATCGCCAGAAGCACTAGTTGAGCCATTTATTGCCTTTTCTGAAGGACCATGCTCTTCAGTCACATCTTTTGCCTAGCCCATTTTCATTAACTGAAGCTGTATCAGATTCAGTCATTCCATCCATCAGAACAGCATCTTCATCAGTACTTCGTCTATGAGACCGCCTACAATGGTTAATACTGTGATGAGATTCGCTGGCATCAGTGTCTGCAGTCTGATCTGATTCTGTATTATCAAGTAAGCTGTATGGATTGCTGTCTGGATCTTTGAGCACAGAACTGATGTAGGATTTGCCATCACATGGTCCACAACTACCTCGACCCTCCAAAACACTTCTGCCTCTTCCTCCTGGGCATCTCCTGCTGTCATGCTGATGTCAGCTGTCTCGATCATCTTCTCCTGCCAATGACCAATCACTCAGCTCATCTTTACGCTGAGATTCTGTTTCGGAGGGGTTAGACAGCTCAGAATTTGTACCATAACCGGAGGTGTAATTAGGGCCCCAACGACCTCTGCATCTTCCACTATAAGACCCAGAACCAATCTGTCGTAGCTGTTCATCAATCTGTAGGCGTTCCATTCTTAGCTGTTCTACTTCCTTTAGATAAGCAATATGATATTCTAAAAGAACTTGCATGTTTCCGATGCTTTCTTTAGTGCCAACAAATACAAATGGAACCATTCCATCTTCTCTGAGGTAGTTTAATTTTCATTGTCTCCTTCAATTCTCACCCAAACCACACCAGATTTGTCCACGATTTCTTGAATAACTTTGCCATTTTTCCCAATTACTTTTCCAACAAGAGTCCTAGGAACCTGAATAAAATCCTCCACAAATTCCAAGAAATGTCTAGCCTTTTTTACAGCATCAGCACTCTCTCCATAAATTCTAAATGTTCCAGTATCTAGCTCAATAGCAGTAACTCCAGGAAACTTCCTAGCTTGCTGTATATTACTACCATGTGTTCCTATTGCCAGACCCATGAAATCTCTCACAACAAATTTCTCATGAAAAGCTGCTGCAAGTTGTTTTGTACACTCTAAATGCTTAGTGGCCTCTTCATTTCTGGACATAAGCATCAACTTCATACAAATACTTCGCAAATGCATGTCACTTAAAATATTTACTTTCCTCACAGTTGCTTCACTGGCAGACAGTATCAGCTGTGTAGTTTCTGGATGGTAAAAAATTCTGCAGGCTCCTACTGCTTTCTTAAAATCTTTATGAGCATTTTCATTAGTACACGCCTCTCTCAGATCCTCTGGAACATCTACTGTGCACTTAAGGTATTTTTTTTTTTCGACAGTTTTATTTTGATTGACAGGCCAAAGTTGTTCAAATGTGAGTATTTCATTGTAAGTAGCATCACAAGCAGCATATTCAATGACATAAAATTCTCCTTTCATCATCCGAACTTTAGCCTACCACCATCCACATGGTTCTTGGTCATTCGCTCTTGAATATACCTCTACTTCATCTCCTTCACTGATTTCTTTTTTTATATCAGGTGGTGGTGACAATCTAACTTCATTAAATGGAACCTGGTGTTCTGGTTGCCAATTATTTTCAAAAACAACTGTTAGGGAACCTTCATGAACATCTTTGATAAATCCCTTGTAGAAAGCCCCATTGGAGCCTCGAACCTCCACCGTCAGCTCCCGACTTTAAAGTCTTGTAAAGCAGTTATAGCTTTAAAAAATATTGAGCAGATAGTACAGAGAATCCCCATATACCCTCCCTCCGTCTGCCTCAGTTTCCCTTATCTTGGATGTGGTATTGTTACATTTGATGAACAATATTGATACACCATTACCAACTGAAGTCCTTCGTTTACATTAGGGCTCCCTCTTTGAGTTGTGTATTCCAGTTTTGACAAATGCATAATATCCACCACTACGGTATCTTACAGAATGGTTTCACTGCTCTAAAGTTCCCTGTGCTCCACCTATTCATTCCTCTCCCTCTCCTAGCCCCTGGCAACCACTGATCTTTTTTGTTTCTATAGTTTTGCCTTTTCTAGAATGTCATATAGTTGAAATCATACACTACATAGCCTTTTCAGATTGGCTTCTTTCATGAAACTATGAATTTAAGGTTCCACCATGTCCTTTCGTGGCTCGGTATCTCATTTAAAATTTTTTTTTATTTTTAGGGACAAGGGTCTCTTCTGTCACCCAGGCTGGAAGGCGTGGTGCCACCATAGCTCACAGCAGCCTTGAACTCCAGGCTTGGCTCAAGGGATCTTCCCACCTCAGCCTCCAGAGTAGCTGGGACTACAGGCACAAGCCGCCACGCCCAGCTATTTTTTTTTTTTTTTTTTTTTTGCTATGTTGCTCAGGCTAGTTTCAAACTCCACCTCAAGCCATCCTCCCGCCTCAGCTTCCCAAGGTGCTGGGATTACAGGTGTGAGTCACTGTGTCTTGCTCTCATTTCTTTTCATTGCTGGATAATATTTCATTGTATGAATGTGGCACAGTTTGTTTATCCATTCACCTTTGGAAGGACATCTTGGTTGCTTCCAGTTTTTGGCACTATAAATAAAGCTGTTACCAACATTTGTGTGTGGATTTGTATGTGGACATTAATTTTCAGCTCATTAGGTTAAAATCTAGGATTGTCGGATACTGTGGTAAGACTGTGGTCGGCTTGGTAAGAAACTGTCAACTCTTCCGAAGTGCCTGTGCCATTTTGCCAGCAGTGAATGTGATACTCTCTTTTCAAAATAAAACTAGGTCATTAAATATGAAGTGTCTGATTTCAAATCAAAAGTTGAGTTTCTTATATCTCAAACAAGAAGCAGTACAATTACTCAAAGTGTGCGCCTAAACTATTGGCACAGTTTTGCCATCTTAATGGTAGCTTGCTTATGCCAGCAGCGAAGAAGCCTGGAGAACAAGTGGTGATGAAATCATGAAAGGTGTTTTCCACAGCTTGTTGAGAATTGAATATTTTTCCTTGCAAGAAGGGATCCAAAGCCTAGAGGAAGTGCTAGTCGTTGGTGCATGGTCTGGTGAATACAGGGGACAACAGAGAGTTTCCAAGTCCAGTTTCTGTAGCTTGAGCAGCGTTGTTTTTTCAACATGTGGTCTTGCAAGAGGATTGGCCTGTCTCTATTGACCTATCTTGGCTGCTTAATCACAAACATCCTCATCATTTCATCCAACTGGTTGCAGTAGACATCTGCTGTAATCGACTGACCAGGTTTCATGAAGCTGTAATGGATAATACGTGTTGGACCACCAAACAGACACCATTAGCTTTTTTGGATGAATATTCAATTTTGGACTGTATTTCAGCACTTTGTCTTTAACTATTGTACTGAACACTCTCGATTGTCAAAAAGAATCCATTTTCATCACACGTGTCAATATGGTGCAGAAATGGTTGGCCTTTACGTCGTGACAGCAAAGAAAGGCAAGCTTTGAGATAATTTCTCTTCTGATGCTCATTTAATTCATGTGGAACCCATCTATCCAGCTTCTTTATCTTGCTGATTTGTTTCAAATGGTTCAATATTGTTGGAATAGTAACATAAAACCTTGCTGCTAATTCACACATAGGTTGTGATGGATTCAAATCACCATAGCTCACAGCGACCTCAAATTCCTGGGCTCAAGTGATCTACTTGCCTCAGCCTCCTGAGTAGCTGGGACTATAGGCGTGAGCCACCACGCCCAGCTAGTTTTTGGATTCTTTATAGAGACCGGTCTTGCTTTCATTCAGGCTGGTCTTGAACTCCTGGCCTCAAGCAATCCTCCCACCTCACCTCGGCATCCCAGAGTGCTACAATTACAGAAGGGAGCCACAGCATCTGGCCCAGTTTTAGGGTTTTTATCTAGCTTTTATTAAACAAAAATGTATTGGAGACCATTGTTTTGGACTTAGCTCCTGCACTAGACCCCAATAAACCAGACCTAAGTAGAAGAGTCACCTGTGCTAAGTGCCACTTAATCAAAGTGAACTTTGAAATGGGCCAGTTTTCCAAAAAAACCCCAGAAGATTCACAGCAACCAATCAGAAGGAGTGCAGTTTACCTGAGCCAGCATGATATGAAACCCCCCTTGTTTGGGCCCTATAGGGAAACTAATTTTGAAGGAACCAATCCACTTTTCTTCGTTATTTCTGCTTTCTTCAGCCCTTTTCTGCCTATAAAGCCAACCGCCACTGCTAAGCAATTTGGAGCACCCATTCTATTTTTTAGAATGAGATGTTGCCAGTTCTAGACTTGCTGATAAAAGCTAATTAGATCTTTAAACTAAATCTGTTGTAATATTTTTAAACAGGCTTCATTTCACAGCCATGACTGATTAAATCATTGGCCACGTGACTGAGCTCAAAGTCCCTCTCCCCTCCCTGGAGACACGGATGGGCTAGAAGTTCTGACCCTCTAATGTGAAGGTCCAAAGGGACACCTTATGAATAACAGACACTCCTATTACTCAGAAATTCTATGGGTTTTTAGGAGTTCTGTGCCCCAAATCAGGGACAAAGACTACATTTTTGTTTATTATACCATATGTTCCCAACAGATCCCCCAATTAAACACATGATATGAGCATGTGCTTACTATGCAAATGCAACTCCAAGACATGTCCCCTCTGACCACCTTACAAGTGAGTGCAGGAGCTATCTTTGCTTTCCCGTGGGATGATCATCCTACTAGCTACTCCTTCTCCTCCTAATTCTGCAAGTCCCTGGCCCTCCTGGCCCACAGCCCACACTGGGGCAGTTCTCTCTCTCCTGCAGGACTGTCTGTGTCTTCCTTGTCAGAAGCCCCCATCCTCTACAAACACACAGGCACATGAAACCCCTGACCCACCCAGCCACCACACCCAGCACCCAGCACCAGTAACCACTACTGTTATCATCAAATTGACAGGGTGAGGAATGCAGCTGGGGCAAGTCCCAAGTCCCCACCCTTCTCTGGGCCTCAATTTTACTCCACAAGAAAGTCTGCACAAAGTGTGTGTGTGGTTGGGGGAGGGGGGTGTCTGAGATTCTCTGATGTTCCTCCCATCCTGACCAAGTCTAGGTTGGCTATTAGCACCATAGCGTGAAGCAGAGGAAAGCTGTCATTAAGTGTCTGAATAACTTAAAACTTTATTATGGGCAGAAAGGGCTGGCTTGAGGACTCAAGACTAAAGGCAACTTCCTAAGGTCAAGATTAGACAGGAAAGGCAGAGGTTACAGTTGAGCCTTAGCTGGGGAAATGCAGGGTTGGGGACATGAGTCCAGACACACTGCAGGACTCTGCCCTGTCAGTCCCAGCCACGTTGGGGAGACAAGAAGCAACCCAAAGCCCTGTGATTTGACCCAGGGAGCGGCAGGAAGAGGCCAGGTCGGGCCTCTCTCACCTTGGGGACAGGAGTATAGACACTGTGGAAAGGTAACACCTGACTCCCCACGACCAAGGAGGGGGCTCTTCCCTGGGAACACTCTATGTCATAGAGAAGGGGTCTCCCAGTACCATCTTCCCCGGACCTGGTATGACCCCACAAGAGTGTGTGGGGACTGGGTGGATCAGGGCTAAAGAGGCAGCTTCAGGGCTTGAGCTCGGCCTTCCACTTCTGCAGCTTCTCGTCCATGGCGTGGAGCGTGGATTCATCCTGTACCGACACAGGTTGGTCCCACCTCTCCCCACACTCCCAGCATCCTTGCGAGCTCGGTGAGGGCTTCCCTCCCCTGGCCACGCCCTTTACCTTCACAAAACAGAAGCGGATATAGTGGTCGAAGTGCTTCCGATGCGGCTTGCTGTAGAAGATGGACACGGGGATGGCCACCAAGCCCTGGGGAGGAGGATGGCCACATCTCAACATGGCCTCAGCACAGGAGGACAGAGAGAGCCTCGTGACGGGGAATGAAGGGAAGTTAGATGCAGCACCTCAAAGTGCTGTATCAAGGTCAGAGAAAAAGAATCCCAGAACGTCATGCCAAGTCCTCCTGTGTACCGACGGGATGGAGGCAGAGAGGGAAGACTGTGCATCAGGGCAGTGTTGGAAGATGGAATTAAGAGACATGGAAAGTTTCAGGAGTTTTG
Source organism: Lemur catta (assembly GCF_020740605.2). Classification (NCBI taxonomy): domain Eukaryota; kingdom Metazoa; phylum Chordata; class Mammalia; order Primates; family Lemuridae; genus Lemur; species Lemur catta. The sequence goes on along the minus strand of NC_059137.1, from coordinate 6,943,000 downwards.
CAGGGTTTTGCCTTGAAGGAATCTGTGGGCATGTTAGTTCACAGACCTGAAGCTGCTTAGCAACAAGGGGGGCATTCCACCCATCAGAGGCAGCAGCGATGTCTGGAGGCCTGCAAGCCATCGCCTGGACCTTGTGCAAGGCAGAGCTCGGCACAGGGCCCAAGGCTAACAAACTGATCAAAAAATGCCAGCCCAGCAGACAACTTACAACTGAAACTATCTTAAACTTCAACGCTATTCCTGCTTCACTCCTGACCACATGTCTCGGTACATAGAGAAACAGATTAGATTAGTATACAGATTCAGCATTCCTACTTTATACATTTTTATCTTTAACTTTTATATTCAGCTAGGTCTATTCTTAACTTAGGGCTTATAATGTTTATCTTAGAAAAATTTTGTAGCCGTTTATTCTTGTAGACAGAATTAGGTAAGGGTCCCTTGAAACCTTTGGGGAGCCTTGAAAGCTTAACGAATAATCTGTACACATAATTCTATAATCAAGGACAACTGCTTACTGTAACAATAAATACTAATGTGGGACTTCACTCAGTTCCTCCTGGCTCACGGGAATGCTGGAGGACCCCTAACTCCCCCATCACTTTAAACTACACTTTGTCTCTGTCTCTATTATTTCCAAATCTATTGCAATGATCCTGCCTGGGACCTGTTTTTCTGGGAGAATAGCTAACTCCCGGCAGGGCAGGACAGAAACAGACGAGAAATAAGCCTAAGTCACAGATTTGGCTAGAAGGACTAACTCAGAGTTAATGGGCCAACTCACCAGAGCACAGACAGGAAGACCTGAGTCCCGGAGAGGCAGGAAATCCTGCCAGCCTCTATGGCATCTTTGTGCAAATTAGAAACAGGCCCCCCATTCCTTGAAATAGATGCAACCCTGTACCAGGGCTCATGGCAGAGGCTGGGCTGGACTTTGGCCCATCAGCCCCTTGGCTGGGTACCCCTGAACAGCCCACAACCCATGAAATCATACACGGCAGCCCTGGTGGAGCCCCAGCCCACCTTGTTCTTGATCATCCACTTGACGAAGCGGCTGTCATAGGGCTCATCCGCAGTGCCAGGCAAGTCGGGCATGGTCCTCTCTGGGGGACAGAGGCCATGCTAAGCCCTAGGTGGCCTCCAGCCCCAGACACTGCCCAGACTGGCCAGTCCCACTCACTGAAGTCTGAGATGTCTGTGATGAGGAAGTAGCTGCCATGGGGGATCACAGGCTTCAGGCCCACTGACTGCAGGCTGCGGATCATGTGGTCACGGCTTTGCTGCATGGCCTGTGGGAACTGCATAAAGTAGCTGCTGGGCTGGCCAAAGTACAGCTGCTCCCGCTCGAAGCTCCAGGCTACTGCGGCCTAGGCAGGGCAGTCAGACAGGTAGGTCAGGTGTGCCCTGACACTCTAGCCTGGGCTCCTTTGTGGCAACCCCCACCCCCACTGTGGGGTCTCCTACCCCTCCTCACCTGGCCCTGCGTGGGGCAGTGGAAGACAGAGTTCTGGTGTACAGTCCGCAGGTGCTTCAGAATATTATCTGGACCCAGGACCCAGCCCACCTGGACCAGGAACACAGGTAGGGAATGAGGCCCTTGCAGGCCTGGCCAAACCCTTTCTCAATTCCCAGCCCCACCTCACCTACCACGGATCTTGGGGAGGGGGTTATCCCCTCACCCTCATCAACTCACCTTCCAGCCAGTGACGCTAAAGGTCTTGCCAGCACTACCAATGGTCAGGGTCCGTTCCCACATGCCAGGGAGGCTGGCTGCCCAAGACAAAAGGGAGCAGCAGGTGAAATGGAGGTGGGGACGGGGGTAGTGGTGGCCTGCATCCTGGGAGCATTCCCAGGGCCAATGCTCTGGACTCCTCTATGCACTAAGCTATCTGCAGGACTTTTTTTTTTTTTTTTTTTTTTTTTTTGAGACAGAGTCTCGCTTTGTTGCCTGGGCTAGAGTGAGTGCTGTGGCATCAGCCTAGCTCACAGCAACCTCAAACTCCTGGGCTTAAGCGATCCTCCTGCCTCAGCCTCCCGAGTAGCTGGGACTACAGGCATGTGCCACCATGCCTGGCTAATTTTTTGCATACGTATTTTTAGTTGTCCAGATAATTTATTTGTATTTTTAGTAGAGACGGGGTCTCGCTCTTGCTCAGGCTGGTCTCGAACTCCTGACCTTGAGCGATCCACCCGCCTTGGCCTCCCAGAGTGCTAGGATTACAGGCGTGAGCCACCACGCCCGGCCTGCAGGACTTATTTTTTCCATCCTCTCAAGAACCAGGAGGCAGATGCTACTGTGATCCTTTGCACTCAGGGAGCAAAAAGTCACAGGACCTGTGTGGCTCCAGAACTCTTGGTCCTAACCACCAGGCCTGCACTGACTCTCAGAGCAGGTCAAGGCCCTGGCACGAACATCCAGGGCAGGGGCCCCCAGGCCAGCCTGGCTCACCAATGCTGACGTGCTGGTGCCCGTCGTAGACCAGCCACTGGTAGACCTCATCAGTGATGCACACCACATCATGCTGCTGGCACAGGCTGGCCACCAGCTCCAGCTCCTCCCTGGAGAACACCTGCAGGGACCCAAGGAGGGCTCAGGCCTGCAGCCAGGACCATCCCCAAACACAGAGGGCTGCTAGGAGAGATTAAAGGATATGGCCAAGCCTGGTGCTAAGGGCTGTTCCGCACCGTCCCATTGGACCCCTGCAACCCCGACCCTGTGAGGATGGTTCTTTCATGTTCCCATTTTACAGATAAGGAAACACTGTAAGAGGCTGAGTCACTGACCCAAGGTCACTGGGAGGCAATGGAGGCACCCAGCCCACTCCCCCACCCCAGCCCTCATGCCTTCCCTGGGGATTCCTGCCGCTGTCTCTGGGGCTTCTGGAGCCTTGGTCCTCAGAGCTCATCGCATGTGGCCCTCCCACTTCACAGATAAAGAAACTGAGGCCTCACAGCAGCAAATCAGGAACGGGGTGGGGATGTGAAACCAGTCTAGAGGGGTTCCTGGAAGGGGTCTCTCAGGTACCTTTCCCAGGGGGTTGTTAGGTGTGTTGAGGACCAGGGCTTTGGTGCGAGAGGTGAATTTGCTGGCCAGCTCTGTGGGGTCCAGCTTCCAGTTGCTGCTGGAATCCAGTTCCCCATCCTGGATGGGACTCTGCAAGAGCAGGTGGCAGCGGGAAGCAATATTCACCCATTGGACATTCAGCTCCTGCCCCAGGCATCTGTTCTCACCTCCTTTCCCTCTGGGCTCTGAACATACATCTAGCTCAGAGGAACTGGCCTCTTTCACTTCCCTCCCTCCTTTTCCACCTCCCAGTGTCCAACTCAGCCCATGCCTGGGGTCCCTCTGCCCACCCACATCCCACCTAGCATGCTTACTGGCTTCAGGGACACAAATACAGGGCGACCCCCTGCCATCAATGTCATGGGCTCGTAACAGTCAAAAGCGGGTTCGATGATGATGACCTGATACGAGGATCAGATTAGCTGAGGTCAGCATGGCCGTGAGCCCTCCCCCACCCAGCCCAAGCCTAGCCACTCACCTCGTCGCCATCATCCACCAGGGCCTGGAAGGCTGTAAACAGGGCCCCATAGGCTCCCACAGTCACCAGCACATTCTTGTCTGGGTCCATCTCCTCTCCCAGCAGCTTTGCAAAGAAACTTGCCAGGATTTCTGTCAGTGGCGGGTAACCCTGCCAGGACAGCAGGAGTTAGCGACCAGGCTAGGCCTTGGCCCATCCTTGTGCCCATCCTCCCAGCAGCCTGTCCAGAGAGGTATTATTTGATCCCCACCATTTGACAGGCAGAAAAAATAAAGACCCAGAGAAAGGAAATAACTTCTCCAGGGTCACACAGGGTTAATGGGCAAGAATAGGACTTTATTTTGCAGCTCTGGAAGTACCCCACTTTGAGAGGAAGATTGGATCCGTAAGCTTGTTTGCTGAGGCCACTCATGAAATACTCAAGGATAAACCAAGTGACTGAAACCTTGTCTAGAACACAAAAATGAAAATTTTCTGTACAACAAAAAGCACCATGAGCAAAGTTAAAAGACAAAAACATTGAAACATAAGAGAAAGAGGTAAAGATATTTAATATGTAAAGAGCTCTTACAAAGCAGTAAGACAAAGATAGACACCAAAATAAAAAAATGAACAAAGGTAGGTCATGAAAGAAAAAAATGCTGATGCACATGAAAAGAATAACTAAAGAAAAGCAAATAAAAGCAACGATGAACTACTGCTACCATATTATAAGAATATAATGTTAGGCTGGGTGCAGTGCCTTATGCCTGTAATCCCAACACTTTAGGAGGCCAAGGTGGGAGGATTGCTTGAGGCCGGGAGTTTGAGACCAGCCTGGGGAACAGAGTGAGATCCTATCTCTACAAAAAAAAAAAAAAAAAAAAAAAAAAAACATCAGCCAGGTGTGGTGGTGTGCGCCCGTAGTCCCAGCTACTCAAGAGGGTGAGGCAAGAAGATCGCTTGAGCTCAGCAATTCAAGGCTGCTGTGAGCTATGATGGTGCCACTGCACTCTGGCCTGGGAAACAGAGCAAGACCCTGTCCCAAAAAATAAAAAAGAGACTGGGTGCAGTGGCTCACGCCTATAATCCTAGCACTCTGGGAGGCCAAGGCAGAAGGATCACCTGAGGTCAGGAGTTGGAGACCAGCCTAAGCAACAGGGAGACCCTGTGGCTACTCAAAACAGAAAAAAATTAGCTTCGTGTGGTGGCACATGCCTGTAGTCCAAGCTACTTGGGAGGCCGAGGCAGAAGCATTGCTAGAGCCCAGGAGTTTGAGGTTTGAGGCAGGAGTGTACATGAGTGGACCTTATTGAGGGCAATTTAACAATATCTATCTATCACATATTTAAATGCTTACAGCCTTTGATTCACGAGTTTTACTTTGAGGAATTTATCTTAGAGAAATCCACAGGGCTATTCACTGTATGCAAAGCTGTCCCCACAGGGCTATTCACTGTAGCATTGTTTATGACAGTGAGATATCTGATATAATATTAGTGTCCATGTAAGATTTGTTCAATAAATAATGGCACATTTAAGTGAAGGAGTGCAGGGAACTTCATGGCTCCCTGGTATAACGAGTATTTTGAATTAAAGGCCCTTAAAGATCAACAGATGCTGGAAAAGACATTTCCTCTATCTACATAAAAGACTGATGGACCCAACAACAATTGATTTTCCTTCCCTTTTCTGTTATCTCAGTATCTACTACAGAAACCAAGACCAAGAATGTAAACCACACCCGAACAGACTCTTTCACAAACATCTTTCAGGCTGATTTAATTTCCAAAGAGAATCATTTACAAGTGGTTTTTTTAGAGACACGGTCTCACTCTGTTGCCCAGGCCATGTGCCTGATCATAGCTCACTGCAACTTCCAACTCCTGGGCTCAGCCAATCCTGCTGCCTCAGCCTTCAAACAGTGCCGGGATTATAGGCTGGAGTCACCATGCCCGAGAACCATTTACAAATTAATCTCTGTGTCCGGATCCATTCACTTTCCCTAGCCCTAGTAATCATTTATTGCCCCTCAACAGAATTACCTATATTCCTAATTTCCTCCTGCCCTCTGAAATGAGGCTATTTAAGTATCTGGGCCCCGTTAGATATGGGGTAATCACTCTGTGGTTCTCCCTCATGTGCATGTTAATACATTGTAAGCCATTTCTCCTACTAATTTACTTTTGTGCATTGATTTTTCAGTGAACCCTCAGAGGGTAAAGGGAAAACTTTCCCTTGGTCCCTACATAGGTGACAGAATACTATGCAGCCATTAAAAAGGATGAGGCTTTTCTCATATGGAAAGATGTCCATGACATTCTTTTCAATCTTTTTTTTTTTTTTTTTTGAGACAGAGTCTCACTCTGCTGCCCGGGCCAGAGTGCTGTGGCATCAGGCTAGCTCACAGCAACCTCATACTTCTGGGCTCAAGCAATCCTCCTGTCTCACCCTCCCCAGTAGCTAGGACTATAGGCCCATGCCACCATGTCCGGCTAATTTTTCTATTTTTAGTAGAGATGGGAGTCTCGAACTCCTGACCTCAAGCAATCCTCCTACCTTGGCCTCCCAGAGTGCTAGGATTATAGGTGTGAGTTACCGCGCCTGGCCCATGACATCCTTTTTAATGAAATAAGTTTAGGACATGTATAGCATGAGTCCATTTGCATTAAAAAATGCAACACAGAAGTTGCATGTGTGTATGCCTCACATGGAGTAAACGTGTGTGGACGTGCATGTGTTTTTATAGGCATTTTTAAATTCAGAACAGTGAAAAAGTCTAGAACACTCTTCAGCAAAGCAGTAAGCTGTGGGCAATGGTTATCTCTGGATGGTGGAATTGGAGGGGACCTCCATCCAGGCCATTCTGGGGCATATCAAAGTTTAAGAACCATTGTTCCCATTCACTGCTTGGTAAATATTTATTATGTGGCCCTATACAAGAACAGTTTGGATTTAAAGTGTAATCCAAGCAGCAGCTTCTCTTTCAGGGCTTGGGTTAGGTGTCACTTCCTTCAGGAAGTCTTCCCCAATCTCCCCAGATTTCATTCCCTCCTTCCTGCTCCCACTGTACCCCATCCTCCTCCATTACAGCCTGTATCAACTGCCTTTGTCATTATTGGTCTCTTGTCTGCTGTCCCCACCGAGCACGAGACATAGGGCCTCAGACAGAGGAGACACTTGGCAAACACTGAACTATGGCCACACTGAACTGCCTGGGCTCTGCCCCATGAACCCAGATGCCTATGTGGGCTTGATGTCCAGAAAAAACTGCTCCCTCCTCCCTGGGGCCTCCAGGAGGCCAGGAAACTCACAAATGCCTTGGTGTACTGGTTGAGCATGAAATCCCCGCTGACAGCGCGCTGAAGGGCTTCCATGGCGAAGTCTGGGGGTGCGAAGTCGGGGAAGCCCTGCCCCAAGTTCACAACGTCATGCTCACTGGCAAGTTTGACAAATTCCACCCTAGGGAACAATGGAGAGTCAGCATCAGCCCACCCCGACGACCTTGACTTCTGCCTGTTTCCAGGGCAGGGTAAGCTTGTGTGGAGCCTGTTCTAGAAAAACCGGGCAACCAGCATATGCCTCAGCCTCAAGACCCCTGGGAGAGCATAAGCAGTCCCCTGCTTTAAGGTCAGGGACTGCACCAATCGTGTGGAGCAGCCCAGGGGCTTTTGAACTTCCACCCTGACCCAGAGTAAGGAACAATCTTCAGATCACAAATCCTGGAGAGCACAAATGCAGAAACATTATCCTTCTAGGTGCGATCGATGGCAGCATTTTCTATCCTATCCTATTGTACTCTATTCTTTAAAAATACTAGTTGAGACTCCCCACATGGATTGCGTGACTCCTTGGTCCATCTGTCAACACCATGGTTTGAAATGCTCTGCTCCTATAACCTCTGAGGTACATCCTGTTCTTGGACCACAAGGGACAGAGAGCCAAGTGACGTGTCCAAGGTCTCCCAGCCAGGGTAAGGCATGTCAGCCTTTGATTCTGCATCTGTCTGAAGTACAGTTTATGCTTTTTTTCTTTTTGAAACAGAGTCTCACTCTGTTGCCCTGGGTAGAGTGCAGGGGCATCATCATAGCTCACTGCAACGTCCAACTTCTGGGCTCCAGCGATCCTCCTGCCTCAGCCTCCTAAGTAGCTGGGACTACAGGTATGTGCCACCATGCCTGGCTAATTTTTTCTATTTTTAGTAGAGATGGCACCTTGCTGTGTTGCCCAGGCTGGTCTTGAACTCCTGAGCTCAAGCGATCCTCTCATGCCTTCTAGGCATGAACCACTGCGTCCAGCCCAGTTTATGCTCTTGATCCTACTCTGGACAGACCAAGGTTGGGCCCCTGCACCAGCCACCTCTGGTCCCCAGAAACCTTTGTTTTGGCCCTGCCCAGTGGATGCCACTCTGGGGAACTGGGAAAGAGGCTTGGAGCCAGATGAGGAGGCTGGTATGTGGTTCTGGGCTGACTGGAAGCAGAGAAGTCAGGCTTGGCTGAGTTGAATTCACGTTATCAATGAATATCATTTATATCTGAAATTTGTCACTTCCACCTAGAGCTCCATGATGCCTCTGAAGACACATAGTTGAGGCTCAAAGTCACACAGCAGCCACTGGTGGAGTTGGGACTCAAAATCTAGTGGTGCATGTTCCACTTCAATTTGTTTGTTTGTTTGTTTGTTTGTTTTTTAGAGACAGGGCTGGGAAGAGGGGAAGCAGGCTCAGGGCCCTGCAGAGAACAGCTGCCTCTTGATCAGGCCTCCAGGGTTCTAATCCCAGAGGGTGGCAGGAGCCTGGGACTCTCTTTTGCTGATTCGCCTGGCATCCCTGCCTGTGCCTTGCAGTCCTTCCAGGCCAGCTCCTGTTCTGCCCTGCCTTTGCAGGAAATTTAGCCTCTTGTGGCCTCATTTTCCCCTTCTGTAAGAACAGGAGTGGGTTTGAGAATCTTACAGCTCCCCCCTCAATTCTGCTGGGCCTGCAAGTCAGAAACAGCCTTTCTGAGCCTGCCTGTAAGTTTTTCTTCCCTCTAATTTAGAATGGCTAAACTCCTTGGACTCTCTGGATTGATAAGAGTACCTTTTGTGGGCCCAGAGCAGTGGCTCACGCCTGTAATCCTAGCACTCTTGGGAGGCCCTGGCCGGAGGGTAGCTTGAGCTCAGGAGTTTGAGACCAGTCTGAGACTTGGTCTCTACTAAAAATAGAAAAATTAGTGGGCGTGGCAGTGCACACCTCTAGTCCAAGCTACTTGGGAGGCTAAAGCAGGAGGATTGCTTGAGCCCAGGAGTTGGAGGTTGTAGTGAGCTATGATGATGCCACTGCACTCTACCAGGGGCAGAAAGAGTGAGACCCTGCTTCAAAAAAAAAAAAAAAGGTGCCTTTTATATGCTAACAGATGACTGGTGGCTGGGGGAGGTGGCCTAGATAGCATGGGGATAGGAATGGTGGGTGGGGCTGGGGCTGGTTGCCAGAGGAGCCAACCATGTGATTAGAGGCCTGAACTTTCAGTGGTACCCTTTGAATCCCAGGGAGGGGACAGGGACTGCAGGTCAAGCCAGTAAACCAATGGCTATTAAAACTTCTTCTGTAAGAATGCCAAAGGACTGAGTTCCAAGGGCTTCCAGAGAGCTGAACACATAGATGTTCCTGGAGGAACCTTTCCCATACCTCACCCTATGCATCTCTTTGTCTGGGTGTTCATATGTATCTTTTGTAATGACCTTTATAATAAGCGGGTAAATGTAAGTAGGTGCCTTCCTGAGTTCTGTGAGCTGCTCTAGCAAATTGGAGCCCAGGTCCTGGGAACTCCGATTTATAGGTGGCTGGTCAGAAGCACAGGCCACAACCTGTGCTTGTGACTGGCATCTGAAATAGGGGTGGTCTTTGTGGGACTGAGCCCACAACCTATGGGATCTGATGCTGTTTCCAGGTTGACAGTGTCAGAATTGATTGAATTACAGGACACCCAGCTGGTGGCCATTATTTTTTTTTTCCAAATATATAGAGGTGTCTCTACTCAGCTGGCCAAAGGGGGGGGGTGGGAGTGGGAAGATTATTAAAGCTTCTCACCTTCCCATGGCATCCACTGTATCACTAGTGACAATGGGCACATGTTCCTTTCGTATTTAAAACAAGTCAAAAAAGAAAAGAATATCAACTCCGCAAACATCTAGTGAAGAGCCAACTGTATCTTACTTTCTGATCTTACTTATCTAAGCTTATTTCACTCCATACCAAGTGGGAAATGACATAATTGCTGCAAAGCTCTCAGGCTGGTGCCCGGGAAAATGGCTATTGCAATTAGAGAGCAGTTCACCTGATCCTCCCCAAGGCCCTTAACTTCAATTTTGCAACCGGGAGCTGAGGCGCAGAGCTAGTATGTCACCTGTGCCAGCGCCACAGCAAGTAAGGTAAAGCTGAGATTCCGACCCAAGCCTGCTGTCTTGGGTCTTGCCTCTCTTGGGTTGTGCCTGCAAATCTTGCAGTCTGTGTACCGTGACCATCCTGGGTACCCCTGGTAACTCAGGGGTGGCTAACCCATACCTGAGAGGACACCCCCACACCTCCCGAGCCCGGCCAGCTCACCAGGGGTTGTGGTCGATCCCGTTCAGCCTTTGGGCCTGTAGCCGCTTGGTCATGACGAGCTGGAGACAAGCAAGTGGAAGGTCAGAGTCTGGGCCCGCCCAGCTGCTTTTAGGCCATAGCCCCACCCCATCTACTTCCAGGAAGGAGGTGGAGATCAGAGTTCCCCCAGTGCAGGACAGGCTTCAGCCTGCCTCCCAGGCCTCCTCCCCACTCCAGCAACCCCAGCCTCACCCGCCCCCAACCACCTGCAGGGCTGCCCAGCGCCAGCCTGGTGGATCCCTGCCTTAGCTGCATGTGTCCTGAGACACAACCCTGACTTAGCCAGGTACGGTTTGACCCAAGAAGGGCTGGGGGCTAAGGAGAAGGAGCAGGAGGTAAGGGACAGGGACAGGGCAACGGCAACAGTGACAGTAGCAGCTTCTATTTACAAAGGTTTCTCTAAGCTCTTCCATTTAGCTTTCAGAATGATCTGGCTGGGCCCATCTTATAGATGAGAAAATGGAGGGTGGAGTCAGGGAAGTGATGTGTTCAAGGTCACACAGCAAAAATGCTCAGACTCAGGCCTGTTTGACCCAAGGCCATGTTCTAACTCAAGGGAGGGGGACATTTCTCCAGTCCCGGGAGTCTCAGGGGTCCTTGTTCCCAGCCTGGTCCTCCCCTTCCTGTGTCCCTTCCAGGCCAGCTCCCCCTTCACCCACGGGTGTGCAGAACCGGGCCAGGCCTGAAAGCCACCAAGCTCTGGTCCTAAGCCTGCCTGGGATGGGTGACACTGGACAGATATTTCGACTCCTGCTGGCCTCAGTCTCCCATCAGTACAACGGGAGCATGCGCTTTGTGGTCCCTGAGTAATCTTCCATTCCTGTAGGTTTGCCAGTCCCGGAGGGCTGGTAGGTGGTGGAGCCAGGTCTTTAACATTTGTCTCAGCCACCTGCTGTGGCCAATAGGGAACCCTTACTGCAGGCTGTGCGCTCACTCGGTTCCCACAGCACCTCCATTAGAGGTGCCAATGACCACCCCAGCTACCACATGAGGACACGGAGGCTCAAAGAGGCTCGGGACCAGCCCAAGGGCAGAGGAGAAGCTGTCCAGGACCCATGAGTGGTTGCCACAGCAGGTCTCAGCCAAAGGCCACTTGCCTGAAGGTCCCCCATGCCCACCCAGGAACCATTGGTATAATGGCCAGGCCAGGTTCTTCCATAGCCTGGGAATCCTCCCAATGTGAGGATTCACAGAGCCCGGCATGGGGCCCGGCACCCACTGGTGCTTTGCCAACACTGACAGACCTGTCCCTTCACTGAATCCCTGACACATATCACCGGGCCGAGCCCTCAGTACACATCAAAACAGTTTAAAACAACGGTGATCCCCGCCAGGGAAAATCTGGTTATAACCAAAATGTTAGTGGTGATTATTTTTGATTAGTTAGTTAACAGACATTTTTTATTTTTTTTCTTACACTTTTCTTATTATCCAAATGTTCTGAAACAAATGTTTTATTTTTATGATTAAAAATGTGGGAGACCAGGCTCGGTGGCTCATGCCTGTAATCCTAGCACTCTGCAAGGCAGAGGTGGGAGGATTCCTTGAGCTCAGGAGTTTGATGTTGCTATGAGCTAAGGTGATGCCATGGCACTCTATCCTGGGCCACAGATCAAGACTCTGTCTCAAAAAAAAAAAAAAGAAAAAATTTATTATTATCATGGTTTCTGTGGATCAGGAATCTGGGTGTGGCTTTGAGATCTCTTGAGGCCAGGGGTTTGAGACTAGCTAGGGCAACACAGTAAGACCCCGTGTCTACAAAAAATAAAAAATTAGCTGGGTGTGGTGGCACATGCTTGTAATCCTAGCTACTCAGGAGGCTGAGCCAGAAGGATCACTTGAGCCCCGGAGTTTGAGGTTGCAGTGAGCTATGTATGATCATACATACCACTGTACTCTAGCCCAGGTGACAGGGAGAAAATCATATTTTAGGAGAGTATTGATCAATGTAATATACAGATATCAATAAACAGGCTACAAAATAGCATGTAGACTATGATTCTGTTTTGTAAAGAAAATACCCTAAAATATATTTGTGTGTGTGTATATATACATATACACATACATATATATACATTTTCTGTGACCATTATGAAGAGAAAAAAACTTGCAAAGCACTTTATAAAAAAGTTAAGAAATGTTCTCTCTGACTGGTGGAATTATAGGTGAATTTATTTTTGGGCATGTGCTTTTCTCTTTCTAAGTTTTTCTATGGTGAGCGTATCTATTCAATTGATTCTGGTGTGTGCATTCTCTTGCGTTGCCCCTTCTCTCTGAATTCAGACGTGTCTTACAGTCTATAGCATGAGTTTAACTGGCACTTGTCCCCTTACTAGTCCACAAAATAGCAGTGCATTTTACAGTTGATGGTATAATGAATTCAATGATATATGGAATTGCTTTTGAATTGGGGATACATCATATTAAAAAAAATGAAGTGAAAAGCCAGGCACAGTGGTGTGTGCCTGTAGTCCCAGCTACCAGGGAGCCTGAGGCTGAGACTTGAGCCTTGGAGTTCAAGGCCAGCCTGGGCAATGTAGTGAGACTCTATTAAAAAAGAAAGTGAAGCTGAGTCAGGGACAGTGGGGGTGGGGGCAGCTGGGGGATAGAAGTTGGAGTGAGGGGAGTTTAGGGAGGCTTAGGGTGTGGGAAGGAGTAGAGGGACACAGACTGAGAGGGAGAAGAACAGAGAAAGTGAGTGGAGTTGAATGGGTTTAGGAAGGAGACAGAGATAATGGGGGACCCAGAAATGTGAGGTGCTCAAAAGAGTAACTTTTAAGTATGTCACACAGTGCTTGGATAAATGAGGAAACAGTGCCTATTTTGGGGCTTATGCATAACACACACATTCAGTTAACATTTATTGAGCACCTACTGTGTACTGGGTGCTGGGCTGGGCACTGGGGATGATGGGGAGGCAGCAGCACCCCCACAGCACCCAAACAGTTCGTTTTGATGCAGAGCTACAGGTTCCAGACTAGAGAAGCAGGGGCAAGGAAGGGGCCCACATCCAGCCTGCAGTCAGAGAGGACTTCCTGAAAAAAGAAGCTCATGCACAGCTTTGAAGCCAAGACCAAGCCGGAGCCATGCAGGTGGCAGAGCACTGGGGGTAGAACACTTACAGTCTGGTGCAAGCACCGGGTGAGCGAAGCTCCAGCCTTCCTTCCCCAGAGGGCCCCCACCAGGTGCACACATTTGGCTGCTGAATTCCTGAACATGCCGCCCAGAGCCACGGGGCACTGCTGACTTCTCCTCCACGGGCAGAGGAGGAGGGAGGAGAAAGCCCTGGCCAGAAAATGACTCCAAGCTCAGGACTCGGGTCTCACACAACAACTCTAACAATAACAACAACGCAACAACAATGTGGTCACTGGGTGGCAGGCACGTCCCAAGTGCTTTCTTTCATGATTATCCCACTCAGGCCTCACAACAACCCTGCCATTCACACACAACACACACCCCAGCAGGCAGAGTGACCCTTTCAAAACGCAAATTACCTCTAATGAAAAAATGATCCGGGTGAGGAGCACTGATAGCCCCTAACATCACAGATGGCATCAACCCGACATCATGTTTTGACTCTGGAAACACACACCATCTGGGAATTACTCCTACAGAGTGAACCTAAATCAGATCACAGTGAGTCACTAAAATACAGGGGCAGAAGAACACGTTAAGTGACACTACAGAGACGCAATCAACAAATTCAAACTGATGGAAACTCTACAGAACAAATGACCCTGTTTCTTCAACAAGTAAATTGCAAGAAATAAAAAAAGGCTGGGGCACTACAGACTAAAAGAGATTTAACAGAAAAATCAAAAGAGTCAATGCCTGAAAAAGAAGAAAAAAGTTGAAGGAATCACAACACGCGATTTCAAAGCTTATTACAAAGCCATAGGAGCCAAGAAAGTGTAGTACTGGCTTAAGGATAGCTCTATGAATTAATAGAACAGAACGGACAGTCCAGAAATAAACTCTCACATTTATGCTCAATTGCCATTTGACCGGGTGCCAAGAAAACTAAATAGGTGAAAGAATAGCCTTTTCAACAAATGGTACTGGGACATCTGGGTATCTACATGTAAAAGAATGAATGTGGGCCAGGTATGGTGGCTCCCACCTATAATCCCAGCACTCTGGGAGGCCAAGGTGGGAGGATCACTTGAGGCCAGGAGTCAAGACCAGCCCGGACAGCATAGTGAGACCCTATCTCTACAAAATATATCTTTAAAAATTGCTGGGGGCCGGGCATGGTGGCTCACGCCTGTCATCCTAGCACTCTGGGAGGCCGAGGCGGGTGGATCGCTTGAGGTCAGGAGTTTGAGACCAGCCTGAGCCCAAGAGCGAGACCCCGTCTCTACTAAAAAATAGAAAGAAATTAACCGGACAACTAAAAATATATAGAAAAAATTAGCCGGGCATGGTGGTGCATGCCTGTAGTCCCAGATACTCGGGAGGCCAAGGCAGGAGGATCACTTGAGCCCAAGAGATTGAGGTTGCTGTGAGCTAGGCTGACGCCACGGCACTCTAGCCTTGGGCAACAGAGTGAGACTCTATCTCAAAAAAAAAAAAAAAATTTGCTGGGCATGGTGGCGGAAGCCTGCAGTCCTAGCTACAAGAGAGGCTGAGGTGGGAGGATTGTTTGAGCCCAGGAGTTTGAGGCTGCAGTGAGCTATGATGAGGCCACTGCACTCCAACCTAGGGTGACAGAGCAAGACCCTGTCTCAAAAAAAAAAAAGGTATGAGCAAAAACGATAAAACTCCTAGAAGTAAACATAGGAGTAAATCTCTGTGACCTTGAGTTTTTCAGACATAACACCAAAAGCACAAGCAACAAAAGAGAAAATAAACTGGGCTTCATCAAAATTAAGAACTTTTGTGCTTCAAAAGATATCCAGTAAGAAAGTGAAAAGACAACCTGTGGAATAGGAGAAAATGTATGCAAATCATAACTCTGAATTTCTCCAAAGAAGATATATAAGTGGCCAACAAGCACATGCAAAGATGATGAATGTCAGTCATTAGAGAGATGTCACGATATGGAGAAGTCACAATAGGACACCGCTGCACACCCACTAGGATGGCCAAACAAGGGGAGATGGACAATAGCCAACATCATTGGCCAGGCTTTGCTGAAGCTTCCTGGGAACTGCCGCACAGTGAGACTTCTTCCAGCCTCCCTGTCTTTGCCCTGGTAGAGCTCCTAGACATAAAACTGACAAATGGTGCCCCCTACAGGACTGGGCCTACCCCCACCCCCTGGAGTTCTTAACTCTTAGACTTGTATTAGTCAGGGTTCTCCAAAGGGACAGAACCAATAGGATGGATAGATAGATAGATAGGAGTGGATTTATTAAGGAAATTGGCTCACGTAATTATAGAGGCTGAGAAGTTCCATGACAGGCCATCTGTAAGCTGGAGACCCTGGGGTGCTGGTAGTGTGGCTCAGTCCAAGCCCCAAAGCCTCAGAAAAAAAAAAAGAAAAACTCATGGCCGGGCGCGGTGGCTCACGCCTGTAATCCTAGCTCTGGGAGGCCGAGGCGGGTGGATCGTTCGAGGTCAGGAGTTCGAGACCAGCCTGAGCAAGAGTGAGACCCCGTCTCTACCAAAAATAGAAATAAATTATCTGGCCAACTAAAAATATATATACAAAAAAAAAATTAGCCGGGCATGGTGGCACATGCCTGTAGTCCCAGCTACTCGGGAGGCTGAGGCAGTAGGATCGCTTAAGCCCGGGAGTCTGAGGTTGCTGTGAGCTAGGCTGATGCCACGGCACTCACTCTAGCCCGGGCAACAA
This sequence comes from Lemur catta, assembly GCF_020740605.2. Classification (NCBI taxonomy): domain Eukaryota; kingdom Metazoa; phylum Chordata; class Mammalia; order Primates; family Lemuridae; genus Lemur; species Lemur catta. Next base: position 6,927,057 of record NC_059137.1, on the reverse strand, counting down.
AGTGAGACTCTGTCTCAAAAAAAAAAAAAAAAAAAAAGAAAAACTCATGATGTCTGGGAGGTGGTCAAAATATTAATATGAACAGGAGTTTGGAAGAAGTTGGTTCCAACCCTCATTGATGACTTTGAGAGGTTCGACACTTCAGTGGAGGAAGTCACTGCAGATAGGGTAGAAAGAGTACGAGAACTAAAATTGGAACTGGAGGCTGAAGATGGGACTGAACTGTTGCAAGGTCACATTCACAGGTTAGCACATCAACGTATCTTTTTTGGGGACACAATCCAAGCCATCACGCACAGCTGTCCACTTGTCAGCAAACACTTGCTGGATGAATGAAGGAGACTATGGTTGTGGAGTGTCTCTTACCCCACAGGGACTGTGAGGCAGGGCTTGCTGGGCCGGATCCCCGCTGCAGTCTCAGCACAATGCTAGGCCATGGCCAGCAAAGATGGTTAGGAGAAGCTGATGATGGAATGAAGAGCAGAAGGAAGTGCCCCACCTTTGGACAGATTGCTAGTCCTCAGGGCTCAGAAATGCTTTGAAAGACCTTGAGGGAAGAGGCTGGGTTTGGAAGAGATTGGGTCTAGAGAGTTGTCTGGGCCAGAGTGTTACTGTAGCTCACTGCAACCTCAAACTCCTGGGCTCAAGCAATCCTCCTCTTGTGTCAGCCTCCAGAGCAGCTGGGACTACAGGTGCACACCACCGCACCGGGCTAATTTTTCTATTTTTAGTAGAGACTTGGTCTGCTCTTGCTCAGGCTGGTCTTGAACTCCTGAGCTCAAGCAATTGTCTGCCTCGGCCTCCCAGAGTGCCAGGATTACAGGAGTGAGCCACTGTGCCCGGTCAGGAATCACGAATGTTCTTAATGGCATCCAGAATGGTGGGTCCTTTCCAGAAGGTTTTCAATTTCCTTTGCCCAGGTTCATCAAAGGAATCGTTATCTATGACAGCTATAGCCTTACAAATGTATTTCTTAAGTAATAAGACTTGAACATGAAAATTACTCCTAGATCCATGGGCTGCAGTGTGGATGTGTGTCAGCAGGCAAAAAAACCAGTATGAATCTTGTATATCTCCATCAGAGTTCCGGGTGACTAGGTACATTGTCAATGAGCAGCAACATTTGGAACAAAATCTTTTTCTGAGCAGTAGGACTCAACAGTGAGCTTAAAACATTCAGTAAATCACTCTGTAAACAGATGTGCTGTCATCTAGGCTTTGTTGTTCCATTTATAGAGCACAGGCAGAGTAGATTTAGCATCATTCTTAAAGGCCCTGGGATTTTCAGACCAGTGAATGAGCATCGGCTTCAACTTAAAGTCACCAGCTACATTCACCCCATATAAGAGAGTCGGCCTGTCCTTTGAAGTGTGAGCTTTGAAGCCAGGTATTGACTTCTCCTCTCCAGCTATGAAAGTCCTAGATGTCATCTTCTTTGACTAGAAAGCTGGTTTATCTACATTGAAAATATGCTATTTAGTGTAGCCACCTTCATTGGCTTGTTTCCTTAAACCTCATGAACCAATCTCTGCTAACTTCTAACTTCTAACTTTCCTTCCGCAGCTTCCTCACCTCTCTCAGCCTTCACAGAATCGAAGAGAGTTGGGGCCTTGCTCTGGATTAGGCTTTGGCTTATGGGAATGTTGTGGGTGATTTGGTCATCTATCCAGACCATTAAAACTTTCTGCATATCAGCAATAAGGCTGTTTAGCTTTCTTATCATTCCTGTGTTCACTGGAGTAGCACTTTTCACTTCCTTCAGGAGCTTTTCCTTTGCATTCACAGCTTGGTTAACCGTTGGTGCAAGCGGCCTAGCTTTTGGCCTATCTCAGCTTTGACATGCCTTCCTAAGCTTGATCATTCTGGCTTTTGATTTAAATAAGAGATGTGCGACTCTTCCTTTCACTTAGACACTTAGAAGCCATCGTGGGTTAGTAACTGGCCTAATTTCAATATGGTTGTGTCCCAGGGGAATAGGAAGGCCCGAGGAGAGGGAGAGAAATGAGGGAACAGCCAATCGGTGGAGCAGTCAGAACACACACAGCATTGATTAAGTCTGACATCTTATACAGGCACAGTTTGTGGCTCCCCCAACAATTACAGTAGTAACATCCAAGGTCATTGATCACATATTACCATAACAGATACAGTAATACTAAAGTTTGAAATGAGACTTACCAAAATGTGACAGAGACATAATGTGAGTACATGCTGTTGGAAAAACAGCACTGACAGGCTTGCTTGACGCAGGGTTGCCATAAACCTTCAATTTGTAAAAAAAAATGTAGTATCTGTGAAGTGCAATAAAGCAGAGCGGAATAAAACGAGGCGCGCCTTGCTTTGTTTCAGCAGCCCTAGGAAACTAATACAATGGGACACTAGAGGGCACTCCCGGAGCACCTGCCCAATACAAGGGCACCAGGCAAGGTATTGGAGGCTGTGACTGAGTTCCAGGCGGACAGAATGGTCCGTGCAAAGGCCTGGGAGTGGAAGTGAGCTGGACGGACTCCAGGAGCTGAGAAGTCAGTCTGTCCAGAGCTCACCCTCCAATTTCTCAGAATTGAGACTGGTCTGCAGGAAGTACTCCCTGATCCCTGGGGCTAAGAACCTGTGCTTTGGAGCAACAGGGCAATGTTACTACCATCCCAGGAGGGACATTACAAGATGTGTCACCTCAGGGGAGGCAGTCTGGTGTTTCAGCCTCAGAGCACTCAGCTAAGGGGACGTGAGGCCCAACGCCAGGGCCCAGCCTAGGGCTGGCAGTCTTAGGCACCTGTGCCCCTGAGTGTTCCAGGTGGACCAACTGTCCTGCCAGTCTGGGACTTAGGGGGTTTCTTGGGACGGGACGATCCTGGGTTGGCCAAATGCAGGGTTGGCTGCTCCTGTCTTGGACCGTGTCCTGCTGACACCTCCAGGCGGATCCCATCCTACCAGGACCCTACTCTGCTGCCTCCCCACTGCTCAGATCAAAACCAGTGGCTGCCTGGTAGTTCGATCTTCTTTCTGACACCCTCCCGACATCAGCCTCTGTGTCTATCAAATCTTTTCCCCTGAAGTGACAACATCCTAAGTCAGACCTTCCTCATCTCACTGGATGATGGTGATACGAATAATAGTAAAACAATCAGCTCTAATTTACTGAGCACTCACTCTGTCTCAGGCAATAACACAGGACCACTGGATGTGAGTGACCTCTGTAAAGCAGGTGTTATCCTCACCCATTACTGGGGGTGAGGAGACTTGTAATAATGGCAAGATAACAACTAACCCATATACTGAGCCCCTTGAGAGCCTTACAGCCATCTGTATACCTGGTGCCAGCTCAGGGCAGAAATTCAGGAGGAAAAGATCCCAGCTATGGCCCTCTTCTCTCCCCTGCCTCAATCTGAGCCCCTCAACCTTCTCTGGGCACTGCCAGCTCTCCGGAAAGGTGGTGCCTGGAAGGTGTCCAGAGCACCTGGCTTCACAGAGGGCAAGGAGAGCCGGGTGGCACCTGTCTGCCTGTGCTGGACAAGGATATGCTTAGCCAGTCTTGCAGCCTCAGGGCTAGGGCTGGAAACCCCAGGATATGCTTTAACACAGGGGACTGGCAGGGTAGGGGGTGGCATGTGTGCCCAAGCAAGTCTTCGGGCACAGGAGTGAGCATTACGCCATGTCTCCCATGGGATAGGTCCCTTGGTGCCCACCTAGGCCCAGGCCCCAACCAAACCCCTAGTAGGAGGGCAGGGGCAAGAGGTGGAGAAGGATGAGAGCACAGGCTTTGGTGTCCTTGGCTGTGTGACCTGAGATAAGCCACTTTACCTCTCTGAATATTCAGTTTCCCTATCCACAAAGTGAATAAATCATGGAAAGCAATTTACCTAGAGCCTGACACATAGCAAGCGTCCAGTAAATGACAGATGTGACTAATAGAGAGGGCACCTTATGAACAAACACTCATGGGTTCATATATTATGGCATGGGGGGCTAAACATGTGTGAATTCACACATGCACAGGGGCACGCCAACTTCTCCACCAGGTGTAGGAGGCACAGGCCCGAGGGCCCACAATACTTTGAGAGGCCTGTGAAAATGTTTTAATTTTAATTTCTCTTAGAATAAGAAAAAAGATAATAATATAATACTAATAAACGTGTAATGATGAATCCAATCTGGATGATATTTGTTCTTTATACCAGCAGTTTTAAAATATACTTTTTATGTTTTTTAAGCAGAACGGGGCCCATGAAAGGCATAATCTAGCTCTGAACTTGGGTAAATCCATGTGTGGCTGTAACTTCACGTGCATGTGAGTGTTTGCACTGGAGCATGTACACACCTTTGTGTCTGTTAGCGTGCGGGTGTAGTGGGGACAGTTTCCAGGAACTTGAAAGGGAGGGGGAAGCCATGGGGGATCTGAGCCAAGGGCAGGTAGGGCACAGGTGGCTATGTGGGCTGCTCTCACCCAACAATACTGGCAGGTGCCCTGGAGGGTGTTCCAGCACAGGGGGCAGGCAGAGCCAGCCTCATCTCGGCTTTGGGCAACCTGGCCCTGAGGCTGCCTGACTTTGGGAAGAGGGCAACTTCCATGCCCCAGGAGGGGACTGTGGCCTTACTTCACAGAGGCCCATAGCAGCAATGGTGCTGGTCTACGACCAGTATGAGGCAGGACTCCTGGCCTCCCAGGCCAGAGTTCTCCCATGAAGCAGGGGTGGGGGTGGGGGTTGGGAGCTCTCACTAAGGACTTGTTTAACTCATTCAGAGACAGCTGGGGGCCTCTGTGGCAAGCCTTTCCCAGGCCACACCAGCCTCCAACATCCCCCCCCCATGCCTCACCCCTTTTTCAGGAAGCAGGTCTTCACCAATCAGCCCATCAATGGCCCTGAGAGTAATGACAATGGCCTTTTATTTACTGCACACTCTGTGCCAGGTGCCCTGCCGAGCACCTTACAGGTCCTATCACTTTAAAAATTTTTTTTATTTTCATTTTTTGGGTAAAAGACACATAACATAAAATTTACCATCGTAACCGTGTTTAAGTGTACAGTTCAGTGGTATTATTAATAATATTGTCGTGCAACCATCCCCACCACCCATCTTCAGAATTCTTTTCATCTAGTAAAACTGAAACTCTACACCCATTAAACAATAATGCCCTTTTACCCTCCTGCCTGGCTGTCCATTTCTGTCTCTAAGATTTTGACTACTCTAAGTCAGGTGCCTTCACTTTTAATGCTATGAGAAAGGTTTCATCAAGAGGTTAAGTCACACACCCAAGGCCAGAGCTCACAAGTAGCAGAGCCAATATTTAATGCAGGACTCTGACTTCAAAGCCTGTGGTAACTACCACTGCGGCACAAGGGAGGCTCTAAACAGTGACACGATGGCTCCTTGGGCCATTGACTCCTATTTCCTGGAAGGGCCAAAGAAGTACAGACTGATAGAAGCTCAAGGGGAAAGCAGAGTGTTTGGTCCAGCACTCACACTTTATAGATGCAGATGCTGATAACCAGGGATAGGGAACTGGCCCACCCAGATTCCCACCAGGACCAGGTCACCGAAGTCCTAGTCCTGGTGTCTTTCTCATCCTACCACACTGGCCCTTCCAATGGGTGTTATGCACCTGGCACAAAGTGGCTGCTGAATGAGAGAATGATTGTCTATCTCTAGCATCAGGCTGTGAGCTCTATTAGAACAAGGACTCTATTCTGTTCATCTTTTTATTCTCAACACCTGGTGCACAATCTGCCATACAGTGGTACTCACCTGTTCACTGCTTCAGGAAATATTTACTGAACTCCTATTACATGCTATTCCCTATACTAGCCACCATGTATACAAGGGTGCATAGGATGCTTCCTTTCCTTCAAGGAGTGCACAATCTAATAAAGGAGACAAACAAGTAATTGGGCCATTTAAATATAGCGTGAGTCTTAACATACAAAGGAGTCTTACAAATCAATAACAAAACACCAATATCTCAAAAGGAAAAAAAAGTGGGCAAAAGATACAAATGGGAAATTCACAAAAAAAGAAAACAGTCAATAACCTTGAAAAGATGCTGAACCCTACTCATAATTAATAAAATGCAAACTAAAATGAAACACTATTTTTTGCCTCTTAGCTGGGCAAAAAATACGAAGATTGAGACCCACCAAACTAATCCTACAATACACTAAAAGGTCATAATCCATGATTTAAAAAATACCAGGTTAGAGTGCTCATTAATATAAGTTTTGGAGGGCAATTTAATAATAGCACACATTATTCTTTTTTTAATATGTGAATATTCTTCATTAACTATTCTGTATCTTAATTTAAATTATTTTTTATTCCAGCATATTACAGGGATACAAACGTTTGGATTACATACATTGCCTTTGTCCCACCCAAGTCAGAGCTTCAAGTGTGTCCATCCCCCAGACGGTGCACACTGCAACCATTAGGTGTGTATATACCCATCTGCTCCTCCACCCTCCCACCTACCCGACACTCAATGAATATTATTACTATATGTGCACTTAAGTGTTGATCAGTTAATACCAATTTGATGGTGAGTACATGTGGTGCTTATGTTTCCATTCCTGTGATACTTTAATTAGTAGAATGGGTTCCAGCTCTATCCAGGATAATACAAGAGGTGCTAGATCACCATTGTTTTTTGTGGCTGAGTAAAAATTCCATGGTATACATATATCACATTTTATTACTCCACTCATGTATTTTTTTTTTTTTTTGAGACAAAGTCTCACTCTGTTGCCGAGGCTAGAGTGCTGTGATGTCAACCTAGCTCACAGCAACCTCAAACTCCCCGGCTCAATCCTTCTGCCTCAGCCTCCCGAGTAGCTGGGACTACAGGCATGTACCACCATGCCCGGCTAATTTTTTCTATATATTTTTAGTTGTACAGCTAATTTCTTTCTATTTTTAGTAGAGATGGGGGTCTCTCCTGAGGCTGGTCTCGAACTCCTGAGCCCAAACGATCCTCCTGCCTTGGCCTCCCAGAGTGCTAGGATTACAGGTGTGAGCCACCACGCCCAGCCAATCCACTCATGTATTGAGGGGCACTTGAGTTGTTCCCACATCTTTGCAATTGTGAATTGTGCTGCTATAAACATTCTAGTGCAGATTTCTTTTTTATAGAGTGTCTTTTGTTCCTTTGGGTAGATGCCCAGTAATGGGATTGCTGCATCAAATGTTAGTCCTACTTGTAGCTCTTTGAGGTATCTCCATATTGCTTTCCACAGAAGTTGTATTAGTTTGCAGTCCCAATACATTACTCTTTGACCCAACTCTTTCTCTCCTAGAAATTGATCCTACAGGAATATTCATACTGACATACAGAGAAGTGTACACCTGGATGACTGATGCAGCACTGAGTGTGAGGAGAAAAAATTAGAGACAATATCATGTCCATCAGTTAAGGGCTGGTTCAATGTTGTGTCTTTGTACGGTTTGTCCATACAATGGACTATTGTGCAGCCACTAAAAGGAGTGAGATTATTTTTAGCATTCTGACATGGAAAGACATTCAGGTTATGTGAAAAAGGAAAGTTAACTTTAAAACTCATTACAAAGCTACAGTAATCAAAACACTGTGGTATTGGCATAAGGATAGACAGAGCAGTAGAACAGAATTGAGAGCCCAGAAATAAATCCAAACTTCTATAGCCAGTTGATTTTTGACAAGGATGCCAAGGCCATTCAATGGGGGAAAGAATAGTCTCTTCAACAAATGCTGCTGGGACAACTGGATATCTACAGCCAACAGAATGAAGTTGGACTTCTACCTCACTTCATCTACAAAAATCAACTGAATGAATCAATGACTTTGTTTGATCACATTCTTGATATTGTTCTTTGATGCACAAAAGTTTTTAATTTTTATGAAGCCCAAATATAGAATTACCTTATGACCTAGCAATTCCACTCCTAGGTATTAATATATAACCCTGAAGAACTGAAAAATATGTCCATACAGACACTTGTATATGTTTATAGCAGCAGTATTCATCATAGACACAAAGTGGAAAAAACTCAAATGTCCATCAACAGATGAAAGGATAAATGGTGGTATATCCATACAGTGGAATACTATGTAGCCACAAAAATAAATGACAGACATACCGATAACATGCTACAACTAGGTGTGGTGGCACATGCCTCTAGTCCCAGCTACTCAGGAGGCTGAGGCAGGAGGATTGCTTGAGCCCAGGAGTTTGAGGCTGCAGTGAGCTATGATGACACCACTGCACTCTACCCAGGATGACAGAGTGAGACTATCTCAAAAAAGTAAATAAATAAAGTTCACTACTCTTCCGGGAACTGGCAGTGCCCTCCAGGACTGTGATGTGGACCAGGTTTGTTAGGGCCTTAGTTACAGTGAATTCCTCACTGCTATTAATTCTCATGTGTCCCTTTGTCGCCCCCACCTGCATGATCAAGCCCTTTCTGACTCCACTCAGGACAAGCTAGGTGCCCCCTCCTTTGTGTTCTCAAGGCCCTGGGCTTCCTCCTCTAAGGCATTCAACGTCTCAGAGGCATTCAACTCCAAGGACAGGAACTATGTGCACCAGATCCTCAGCCTCTGGCAGCTCACCCAGCACCCAGTATGTCCTCAAAGCATTAGTGCTGATTGAGCCCAGGAAGCTGAGGGAGATCGAGGAGCCCAACCACTTCCAGGGAGTAAGGGAGTGAGGCCTTGTAGGAACGTTCTTTGAGTAACTTTCTTAACCTCTCTGTGCCTCACTTAGTCATCTGTAAAATGGGCTAATCGGCATGTAAAGTATGAGAGCATGAGTGCACATGGGAGCGCTCAGTGTCCACCACTGTGGTTGTCGTTGTTCGCTTTACAGATGGGGACATGGAGGCCCATGGAGGACATGCCAGGGCCATAGTCTCAAGGTTGGAAAGAGGGGAGCGAGCCTTTGACTCCATCCTGGGCTCTGATCTTCAATGTTTGCTTCTTTTCACTCTACACCTCGGGTTGTCTCTCGACATCTGTTCCAGCTGTTCAGCCAACAAAGTTACTTGGGTGCCTGTTGTGTGCCAGTCTCCAAGCTGAGTGTCGTATGATTGAAAACAAAAAAAGCTTCTCACTAGGGAGTAGGATTAGCTAGTGATGGGCATTAGTGTAAAACCCTCCAGAGCTCAAATTCCAGCTTCTCCACTTCCTGGCTATGATATTGCTGTATTTCCTCACCTCTCTGAGGCTTTCTCTTTTATTAAAAGGGAAAAATAAGATCTCCTAGCAGGAGACCTGAAATTAGGCACTGGCTCAATACATAATGAATGGGAGCCATTACTATCTTCATCATTTTTATTTTTATTTTTTTATTTAGAGATAGGGTCTGGCTCTGTCACCCAGGCCGGAGCGCAGTGTGATTGTAGCTCACTGCAGCCTCTAACTCCTGGGCTCAAGGGATCCGCCTGCCTCAACCTCCCCAGTAGCTGGGACTACTGGTGCACTCTGCCACACCTAGCTAATTTTTATTTTTACTTATTTATTTTTTAAAGCAAGCATGAAAATGAGGTCTATTGAGGAGAGAAAGATAGCACTATAGAGCAAGAGCAACATATAGGTGTACAAAGCATGATACGTACTCCACAGATGACAACCAGACCCATAATCACAGCAGGAAAAGAGCAAAAGGAAGGGCACAAAAGGGCTAATTTTTAAATTTTTGTTTTGGTAGAGCCAGGGTCCTTCCATGTTGCCCAGGCTGGTGTCAAGAGATCCTCCCCCCTCAGCCTCTCAAAGTGCTGGGATTACAGGCGTGAGCCACCGTGCCTGGCCCTATTTTTAATAACCAACCTGTGCACGTGGTAGCAAATTATTTCCCCTTGCCCCGGTACCCAGGACCCCAGTTCTCCTGTCCGAGGCAACCACAGTTAACTTGTGCATCTTATCAGACACCTGGGGAGAACACCCGCGGATACCCACACCCTCACCCGTCCCTTTACACAAACAGAAGCACCCACCAACGCTGTTTTTTCTGCTCCTTCCTTTTTTCACCTAAGGTACCTTGGAAGTCGTCCCATATTAGTGCATACTGAACATTTATCGTTTTAACGTCTGCACAGTATTCCGTCATACGGATTATTTTTTAACTTGGCTGCCGTTACTATGATCAGCCTGGGAACTGCGAGGACCCAGGAGGAAACATGGAATGGTAGAGCTGGAGTCCAGGGACCCGGTTCCAACCCAGCTCTGCCCAGAATTTGCTGTTACCTCGGGCTTCATTTCTCCCTCGTAGGCTCGCAGGAGGAGGACAGGGGTGCAGAGAGGACCAGCCCCAGTGTCCCAGCGCGGACCAGGGAGTAGCGAGCGCAACTTACTCCCCACTGGCGGCTCAATCACTCGGCGCAGCCACTCCATTATACGAACAGCACCAAACGCATTGAGCACGGCGGCACAACCAAGCTCGGAACCGTTAGCAGGCCCGCCCAGCCTCGGCACACGACCTCGGGGCAGCACGCTCGGGCATCAACTACTCACCTCTGCCTCAGCGGCTTCCCACCTCGTCCCCAAGCACTGTCTGAAGGTTGCAGCCTTCCCTGTCCCTTTAAGGGGGCTGACCCCGAGGTCCTCTTCTTCCGCCACGAAGCAGCATGGCGCTAGCGCGGGGGAGAGAGCGGGGAGAAGGCAAAGAGAGAGCTCCCCACATAAAGATGGCGACGCCCTGGCCACGGCGGTCGCGCCCGGCGGTGACGTCACTTCCGGGGCGGAGGAGGCTGAGTGGTGCAGTGAGGGACAAACAAAAGGAGGCGCCGGAGGAGCGCTGCGGCCAGCGGCGGGACGGAGTGGCCAGGGGCTGGGGCTGCCTGCTGGGCGACCGGGCGCGGCGAGCCCAGGTGAGTGGGTGGGGTGGGGAAAGGGACGGTGCTGTCACCTTTCGAAACCCACTCACACACACCCCCAGTCATCTGCCGGGCCCCAGGTGCTCCGGCCAGCTGGGGCTCTGCCGGCCACGGCCGACCCCTCGGGGTCCTTCCGTGGCCGCTCCGTTCGGCCTACCTCCGGGCTCCCGCATGCCCGGGTCTCCGGGGCCCCACCCTCTCCCCGGTGCCGCGGCGCGCGAGCCCCCTCCCAGGCACCCCCGAGTTTCCGCCTTGGCTCCCCCATGTCCTCTTGGCATTCCTTGGGTCCCCCGGATCCTTACTCGTCTACACACACGCTCCCCTTCCCAGAGGTTCCACTTCTGGGCTCTCTCCTTGCCAGTTCTTTTTCGTTTTCAAAAAGATTCCCCCAGCTGTGTTCTCCTGGGTTCCCGGGCCCCTCCTCTTCCCTCGGACCCCTCCCTGCTCTTATCTGGCGGGGACAGTGCCCTGAGTTGGGGGCAGGATCCCTGGCTAGGTTCTTGGGGCTTGTCTGGGCCGGGTTTCAGGGAACACCTGACCGGAGTCTCAGACCCCAGACCCTGCCCCTGTTCTGTGCATCCAAATGGGTCCGAGAGCCAGATCTAGTGTGATCTGGGCCCGGTCCAGCCATAGGTGAGCCGGAGCTCCAGCGAAGTTGGTTCTCTGGCTGATAGAACATAGCTTGGGGTTCTTGGGGTTCATGATGATATTCGCTGCTCTTGCTGACTGCTTTTTCCCCTTGGTCTGAACTAGAGTGAACCAAGATGAGCCGGTTCTCAGCTGATGCAATTGTTGCCTTTTTTGGGAAGGAGTGATGAGTTGGGGGTTGTCTGGCAGCCTCCTCCTAATGGGGACTTGGCTGGAAGGGTGGGGTGGCTCCTGGGTGAGCCACATTTCCACTAATTCCTCTTCCCCTGCCCTACCTCAGGAAGCCTTTTAATGATGAGGTGTGGAGGGAGAGCACTTGGTGAGAGAAACGGAATGTGGGCCTAATTGGGGAGGAGGGATTTGGGGGAGTCTAAAGTTCCCAAGGGCCTTTTCCTCCTTTTCTGTTAGGAGTATTCGTCACCCCTTCAAGCTGTATTCTGCCCTCTGGAACAGACGCAGTGCCACACAGACTGTAGGAAGGGGAAGAGATGGGCTGTTGGTGATACTTCCTGTGGAGGGGATGGGGGAGTGGGAGTTTGTTCAGAGGGACTGGACAGTGCTGGTGGCTCAGCCACACTGGTGTTGCCTTTGTGAAGGTCAAGTCTTCCTCTGGCTCATGAGGGGAGTCAAGGACAGATGACTTGTGCTGGAGGGCTGGCTGCTGTGGAGAAGCCGGGGATGAATGACTGGCCTCTGCCTCCTTGCCTTCCCAGTCTTAAAGCTTCTTTGGGGTGCAGTCTAATGCCCCTCTGCCTTCCAGGGGTACAGAGCAGGGGCTCAAGAAATGTTTGTGACTACCCCCCAGAACTTGACCAGATGTGTGTGTTCTCCATCTCTTGCGCACAGCGCTAGGAAGCAGTTTCCTTTGCAAACTTTGAGTGACCTTTCTGGACAGTGGGGTTCCTGAGGATTGCCCCAGTGTGTCAGAACTCAAGGAGGTGGCTGCGTCTTGGGTTGCTGCCTGGCCTGGCCTGGACCTTGGCTGCAGGAGTTGGAGGAAAGGAATCAACCTGGTTCCTGATTTCCTTTCCTGAGAGTAGAGGTGATTCCACGTTTGGCCTAAGACCTCTTGGGGATTTGGATGGGATGGATGTGGGGTCCTAGAGCCAGCACACCATGTCTCCATCCCTTGATTCATTCATTCATTCATTCAGCCGTCCTTCAGTAAGAGCCTGTCCTGGGCTGGGAATGATGCTAGGAAAACACAGTCGGTGGCTGCCTGAGAGCTGCAGTCTGGGAAGAGAGGCAGCCAGGAAAACACAAAGTTCTGATACACTGTGGCCAGTGTAATAATAGAAATATTACAGAGGCAGCCCAGAGAAAGGAGGAATTTGCTCTGGGTGAATATGTAGGAGATGGTCAGCATATGCTTCCTGGAAGAGGAGGGAGTAGAAGATTCAGTGACAAGGAGTCCAGAGGCCCAAGTTCTAGTCCCACCTCTGCCATGGGCAAGTACCTGGACTGCCCAGCCTTGTGGGTGCCCCATCCTTGTAGAGGAGGGCGGGGTGGGGGTAGAGGTTGACCTGGATGGCCTCTGTGCCTCTACAGCTCTAGTTGCTTTACTGCCCAGTTGCCACCACCCCATGTGGAATTGCTGGGTTATTGACCTGTCTCCCTGCGAGTGGGGAGTCTGTCTTCTGCTACCCTGTTCCTGGCACAGTGCCTGGAACTGAGGTGGTCTAACAAATACTCAGTGGCATAAGTGATTGGAAGGCTCCATAGTCCCTCCCAGGTCCGTTCATCTCCCTCTGTCTACTCTCCTTCCTGGCTAGCTCCTGCTAATCCTTTGGCCTTCCCCGGTGGCCGTGCCACACCCCCAGCTCCTGGCTGGTTTGGGTGCTCCCTGCTGCCCTGTTATAGGTGGTTGCACTTTGCTCTCCACCCTGCCAACTTGTCTTGTTCAGCCTCGTGGACAGTTCTGAGCAGAGTGCCTGGTGCGTGGTAGATGCTTACCGGGTGCTTGTTGACTGGTAGAGATGCTGAGTGGAGTTTGTGTTTGGGCTGGAGTCTGAGCAGAGGCTGGGTCTTTGCCTGCCCAGCTCACCCCGCTGAGGCTCATCTTTTGCTGCTTCCCACCTCCAGCCCTGGCTCTAGCCATGCTAAACCACTCAGCATTCTCTAGATGCCATGTCCTCTCCCCTCCAGGCAAACATGTGCTCTTCCTTCTGCCTGGAATGCTCTTTTTCCAACTCCTACTATTCCTCCGAAGTCAACTCAGGCAACTCCTCCTCCAGGAAGCCTTCCTTGACCCCACTAATCTGGATCTAGTGCTCCTCCTGGACTCACCCCCGCAGAGCCCTGGGCTCTCCAGATTGTAATTGCTGACTTATCATCTCCTCAGTTAACCAAGTTCTGTGAGGGAGGGTCTCCATCTGAATCTCTCTTGTCATCCGGAGCCCAGTCCAGGGCTGGGCACCAAGCAGGCTCTCAGAAAATGTTGGCAGGTAACTCTGATAGTCACACATTCGCCTGCTGACAGTAGCTCTCACTTCCTCGTAGGGAGGCAGCGTCCATGGAACGAAAGGAATGCCAGGACCCTGCCCAGACAGACGTGGGCCGGCCTCAGCACCGACAGCCAACGCACAGATAGCAGAGCCGTCCTGGGGTAAGGACTGGGACCCCCTCCTGCCAGGCCAGCTCCAGCTCTGGTCAGGTGCCTTCCCCAGCCCAGGGAGCAAAGGGCAGCATCTCTCTCTCCACAGTCCTTTGCCCTTTTCACTGTAGGTCCAGGGAGTCCAGGACAGAAGTGGCAGACAACAGAATCATTCTCTTCTTCCTTCTCCTGACTCAGTGGCCAGCTGAGTAATGTCTGATTGCTGTACTCTTTGAATGCCAATGTTGTTTCATTGCAAACCTCTGTTTTTTCTCCCTCACTCCAGATCTTATCAGTCTGGGTTGCTAATGCTGCCTGGTGACTACATTTCCTAAAGAGTGTTCTGTGGAACACCAGTTTCTTTGGCCACGGTGGTTAGATAATTCTGGACAATAGCTACTTCTTGTTATTTTTGCTGCAGGACTTCTCAGAGCCTTGAATGTATTGAGCTGAGCATCATGAGTCTCTGAGAAGGAGCTGGCAAGTCATATTTCCCCATACTTATTTGATCATGTAGACATCTTTGGGGACTGGGGTTCCTCGGCCTACACCTTGGAAAACGGCTCCCAGAGGCAGGAGTGTGCGCTGGTTAGGACCTGAACTCTGTAGTCAGAGTTTGACTCTTGGCAGTCACATGCTAAGTGACTGTGGAGCAGTCATTATTCCTCTCAGGGCCTCATGTCCTCATCTTTTAACAGGGGATAATACTAGCATCTACCTCCCTTTAGAGCATTTTGAGGATTAAATACGTTGATGTAGGGAATTTGGCAGAGTGCATGTCCCAGAAAGTGGTCCCTAATCACAGCTGGTGTGTATGGACTGGAATATAATTTGCAAACCACATCCGCATCTGTGATCTCATTGATCATTTGAGGAAATTTGGGCAGTGGCCGTTATCCCCTGTTTACAGATATGGAAACTGAGGCTCAGAATGAGGAAGCAACTTGCCCAAACTCATCTGGAAGGAAAGCAGGGGCTTGGGGCTTGAACTCAGATCCTGAAGTCCTTTCTTCTCTGTCCTGAGGCCTCCCTGCCTCCATCTACCCCTCTCGGTTTTTTGTGAAGGAAGGCCTGAGCCTCCCCACCTCGATTTGAAAAGGAATAGTAATATTATTATTATAATTATTTTTGGTAATTACCAAATAGTTGTGTGTTCATTATATGTTTTTGTACTGTTTGGGTTTTTAATGTAATATAGAAAAGGAAATCTTCCCTGATCCTCATCTGCAGAGATGTGAGTGGGGACAGGTATATTCTTCCACATCTATTACTAGTATTTGCCTATTTTTATGAAAATCAGGTCATGTTTGAGTTACTGATTCACAGCTTACTTCTGTTTCACGTAATGGTGTCCCCTGGACCTTTTCCCAGGCAGGAGGCAGATAGGTCTGTGTGTGGTCGGGGCAGAACTGCCCCGCTCTTGTCCTGCCACCGCATGGCCCCCCCTTCACCATGCTGGGAGTCTTGAACAGTTTGGGCATTTACAGCAGCAGAGGGAGGTGGGAAATGCCTGGTGTGTGATTTTGTCGCCTCTCCTGTTTATTGGGACAAGGTCACCCAATCCGGCCCTGCCCTGTAGGAGTTTCCTGTTGGTTTTAAGGAACTTTGTCTACTGGAGAGAGGAGGCCTGAGCTGAAGTCTCTCGTGCTGGGCAGTGATGAGCAGGAAGCAGCAGGTCCTGCTTATTTGGGATCAGAATTCCTCCTCCCTTCCAGGGATAGCTTGGAGGGAACCGTGGGCCCACTGGAGAAGTTCCACCCTCCAGGTTGTGGCTGCCGCTGTCTGCCTGAGGCAGGCCTGGAGTGGGGACTGGGGGACACACAGTTAAGTCAAGTTGAGTCTGAGTCATTGTGTTTGCCTGAGCCTGGCCCTTCCCGAACCTTCAGGAACAGGCAGGGCCTGACTCAGTTTACCCTTGCAATACCTGGAGCAAGCTTTGGTCTTGGTCCTTTTAGAATGCTCCTTTCAGATTTTAGCCCTGAGGGTGGGCAGGTGAGGAGAACAGGGGGGCCCACCCTGTCACCTAGGTCAAAAAATGCTCTTTTGGGGGCACAGATGACCTCATGATGGGTCTTGGCAAGAAAAGATTTTAGGCCTGGCAGCCTTGTTTTGTGGAACTGGGAGAGTGTTGTTTGTCAGGTTTCAGCTGGGAAGGAGATCTTTGCTGGAATTCCTGCTATCTTACCTCACCTGGTGGTTTTCTCAGGCTCACTGTCCCGGCCCTCTCCCTCTTGCATGTTTCTTCCTCCCATTCTTCCCCAGGAGTCTCTTCCTGCTCACAGGAGACACTGTCTGGCAGAGAGCCCCTGGAACAGGCCACTGCGTAGGTGATGCACAGCTTCTCCGACTTCTCCTTCCTGGCAGCGGTGCCTTCACAGCCCGGGTCATCCTCAGCACCGCGTCTGAGTGCCAGGTGGTGTGCTGCTCACTGCATGTGTTGCTCATCTTACCCTCGCCACCGCCTTGTGTGTGAGGTTGCTTCGCCATTTCACAGACAAGGAGACCAAGGCCCAGAGGGATGAGGTCTCTTGCCCAAAGTTGTACAACTTACAGGTGGCAAAGCCAGGACTTGAACCCAAGTCTGTTTGGCTTGGCAGCCCGTCCTCGTTCTACTCTACCCTCCACTGCTGCTTTTTTTCTAGTTTCTCAGGCTTTGCAGGGTGCTTCAGAGTCACCTGGGAGCTTGTTTAAATTACTCTGCCCCCTGGGCCCACCACCACAGACCCACAGAGTCTGTCCTGGAGGGCTGGGCCCTGGAGTCTGCACTGTGAAGAAGCTCCCGTGGCAGTTGTGAGGCTGGTGGGCTGCAGACCACACTGAGGAACGCCGATCAGAGGCCACTCTTTCAGTCCTGGTGCTCACCTCTGGGGAATGAGTCCATCCGCTGCCAGAACTGAGGCCCTGGGGTGGAAGCGGGGCTGAGCTCCCCTCCAGGACTGCAGCTGGACGACTGTGTTTTAGTGGTTTTACTCTGTGTGTGTGTGTGTGTGTTGGGGAGGTGGGGGGCTAAACTTTCCTTCTTCAAGGACGTGTGGGGCTGAGTCTATAAAGACTTTTACTCCCAGCCACAAATGTTCCCAGCTGTCTTCCCAATGCATTTCTACACCATCTTGAGTCTCGCAGCAAGTTCTTCTACATCTAAACGTCTCTTGAGGGCTTCAAACCTCAAAATTAAATTGCCTGCTGCAATATAGCCTCATGCCTAGGGCATCATTCCACTGGAGTAAAAAATGGCTGTAAAATTCCACGGCTTTCACATGCCACCTGGACACTCTCAGAGGTACAGCTGCCAAACCCGCGCCCTCTGACAGGCAGCATGACAAATGCGCTGGTCAGCAGCAGGGGCGGGCTGGGCGGGAATCCTGGCCCTGCAGGGGCACCTTGCATCTCCCAGCTGGTTCCCTGGGGTCATCAGCCCCCAGGTATCAGGCTCACCCTTGGCCAGATCCCTCAGTCTTCCCCCTGACCTGCAGAGGTATCAGCAAAAGATACCTCTGTAGCCTCTCTGGGGTGCTTGTGGCCACATCTCATAACCTGTCCGGGAGGACAGTGCTAATGATGCTCATGGCAGGTACTAACCTGCCTCCCAGAGACTAACCTGTCTCCCAGATCCCTCTGTCCCAGTGCCTCAGACCTGGAGCCGGGCTCCCTTCCAAAGTTTCCAAAACAGGACATAGGAGACCAGAGACATCTGAGTGTGGCCTGCTGGGGTTCCGTTCGGAGCCCTTGTTCCCATGCACCCCTCAGAAAAGGAGTGTTGTCCCAGGAAGCAGCTCCAAGGGCCTGGATGCCCAGGCAGGCCCAGAAAACCTGTTTGCCTTTGAGGCAGGCTGGCACAATGGAACATCAGACTTGGGGTGGAACTTTCTGCCCTCTCCTAGTTGTGTGGCCTTGGGCAGGTCACTTAACTTCTCTGGGCCTCAGACTTCATACCGTTAAGGGACTGATACAACCTACTGTGATAGTAACAGCAGCTAACATTGCACAGTCTTACCATGCGGACGCTGGCCCAGAAGATTTTTATGGACTTCCTCACTCAATCCTCACTGCAACCCTATGAGCAGTAGATGCGTCAGCCCATTTTACAGATGAGGAATGCAGAGCCCAGTGGGTAGAGGGACTTTCCCAAGGTCACACCCTGGTGAAGTTGGGATCCCCCTTCTGGCCTGCATGGAGACTGGAGCTGAGGCATGGCTGCGCCAGGGCTTAGTCTGTGTTCAGTAGCTGGGCACTCCAGCACCCGCCTGCGCCTCCAACTGGGCCTGCTACCTCTGTGTGCTTGGCTTACAGAGCTGGTGGGGGAAGCTCCAGGTGGGTGTCCCTTGCCTGTCACCTTTCACCGAGGAAGGCAGGCCATGCCCTTGCCAGCTGGCATGAGGATGAACCTGTTGAGGAAGCCCAGCCCAAGTGAGAGCAGTTTGCAACTAACCCTTGTTCCCCTCCCCCTCCCGCCCCGGCCTGTCTCCCCTCTTTCTTTCCCCAGGAAGTGAGGGCGTGTCCTTCTACACAGGGTGAGTCCTAAGCCAGGCAGCACCCCCAGCCCACAGCCTCTGACTCACCCCAGCTGGGTGTGGGGCCTGGAGGGCAGCGCCCCACTCTGGGGAGGGTGGGAGCTGTGTGTGCCAGATGAGGGGTGAGACCTCTTCTCCCCCTCCTGGCTCTGAGACCAGAGGAAGCACATGGCAGAGCAGATTCACAGGCCCGGAGCCCTCCTGGGACAGGACCTCTTGAGAATGGCCCTTCCCCCGTCCCTGGGAGAGTGTTGGAGAGACAGCCTTCCCATCTGTGGTACAGGAGGGGCGCTGGCCTCCCGCCTCCCCTCCTGCCTGGGAAGTCTTCCCGTCTTGGCCCCGTTTGTGCTTTAACAAAAGGCTCTCTGTGCCCTGTTTACCCACAGCCCGCCTGCCTGCCGCCCAGGTGTGGGAGCCACACCAGATCTCTGCAGCCCCACGTGGGGTTTGGGGCATGCCTGGGTGGTCTCCCTCTGGGACAGAGGGGACAGCATTGTCATTTCTTTGACTCTCTTCCATGTCTGTAAGAAGCACCAAGAGGACATCGACACTGTGGACTGGGGTTGCACCGAAGGACTGGTTCTGAGAGCAGATGGCCAAGTCCACCCTCGGTCCTTTCCTGGGGTCCTAAGCCTAGAAGGGTCTTCAGGAGTTTGAGGCTCTGTGAGGAGGTGCTGGGGCCTCCGCGTGGTCTGGCCCTGCTCAGAGACGTCTGTGCTTGAGGTGCAGCCCACGCATCAGGGAGGGTGGGTCTGTGCATGCCAGGTGAGGGGTGAGACCTCTCCTCCCTGCTGAACTGTGGGAGGGTCTTCTGCGGTGGCAGGTGGGATTGTGGAACAATGGCCTTATGCCGTCCCAGGCGTTACATTGACACATAATACCTTATCTTATTCTTAATTCTCACAATAACCCATTCTACAACTATAACATTTCCGTCTTGCAGTTGAGGAAACGGGAGCTCTGAGGCCCCAAGAAGGAATTCATAGAGTTGGCATTTGAGTTTCCCAACTCTGGGGTCTGGGCTCTTCCCCGCTCTGTGCTCCCATGAAGTGAGGAGAGTGGCTTTGTTGAGTGTGTGTGTTGTAGGGTATGACAGGGAGCACGGGCTACCCTGTTTCTAATAGCAGCCACTCCTCATAAATTCTTTCATAATCCTCACGCGGTGAGGAAGGTCTTTTGATTTTTTTCCAGGTATCTTCTCTACTGGTAAACATATCATCTTTAAATAATAGAAGAATGTACAATGTAGATAACCCTCTACAATCCTACCCACCCTTAGATTTAACTACATATAGTTCTATGTATAGCTTTCCAGATTTTTCTATGTATTTGGTAATAAGTTTGCTACTGATACAATTTTTAAAACAAGAATGGGATCATACTTTTTTCCCTAATTTTTTTATTGTGGTAAAATACACATGACATAAAATTTACCATCTTAACCACTTTTAAGTACAACAGTTCAGTGTATTAAGTATAGTTATTTTATTGTGCAACCATCTTCACCAGCCATCTCCAGAACTCTTTTTGTCTTGCAAAACTGAAACTCTCTGTCCCCATTAAACACTAACTCCTCATTTCCTCCTTCCCCAGCACCTGGTAGCCACCCTTCTACCTTCTGTCTCTATGAATTTGACTTCTCTAGGTACCTCACCTAAGTAAAATCATGCAGTGATTTTCCTTTTATGACTGCCTTCTTTCATGGATCATACATTTTGTATACTGCTACTGCTCAGGACCTTTTTTTTTTTTTTAAGAGACAGAGTCTCACTCACTGTTGCCCAGGCTGGAGTGCAGTTGCTTGAATTCACTGCAGCCTTGAATTCCTAGGCTCAAGCGATCCTCCTGCCTCAGCCTCCTTAGTAACTGGGACTACAGACACACACCACCATTCCTGGCTAATTTTTTATTTTTAGTAGAGACGGGGTCTTGCTGTTGCCCAGGCTGATCTCAAACTCCTGACCTAAAGCGATCCTTCTGCCTCAGCCTCCCAGAAGTGCTGGGATTACAAGCATGAGCCACTGCACCCAGCCTATTCCTGTTTTAAGTTGCAAAAGCAGAGGCTTAGGCTAAGTAATTTGCCCAGAGTCATAGAATTATTTCATGCCAGAGCTGGATTTGAACCCACATGTCCCCAGCTCCAAAGCTCTTGCTCTTTGCGCTCACCCAGATCTGTCTGCCCCCAGTGAAGGATGGAGGCTCTCTGGGTTGCTCATTTGACCCCTGAGGGACAGAGATGCCCCAGCTCTGCTGCAGGAACCTGGTCTCTCTTTTCCCACCTTCCTGAGCTGCCTTGTAGGAAGGGCCTGCATCAAACCCTCTTCTGTGTCTCCCTGGGGACAGGGCAGTTCCAGGCAGCAAGGTGCTCCCTTGTTCTGCAGTGTCCTCAGAGGTCAAGGAGCAGACAGGCTGGAAGGAGGAGCAGCAGCTGCTGCCCTGGTGACCTGGTAACTAGCACCGTAGTGGCTGCCTGCTGAGCATTCACAGGTGTAAGGACAGGGAGAGGACTAGCCATGCAGGGTAAAAATGCATGACTGTTTTGGTAAATTTGGTGTGATGAAGTAGTTTAAGCATGCTGGGCACACTGGCGTCCACCTGTAGTCCCAGTTGCTTGGGAGGCTGAAGTGGGAGGTTTGCTTGAGCCCAGAAGTTTGAAACCACCCTGGGCAACATAGCAAGACCTTGTCTCAAAAAAATAAATAGGCTGGGTGCAGTAGCTTACACCTATAATCCACACGTATAATCCCAGCACTTTGGGAGGCCGAGGCAGGAGGATCGTTTGAACCTAGGAGTTTGAGACCAGCCTGCAACATAGTGAGATCCCTGTCTCTATGAAAAAAATTAAAAAATTAGCCAGACATGTTGGCTTGCACTTATAGTCCTAGCTACTGGGGAGGCTGTGGTGGGAGGATCACTGGAGCCAGGAGTTTGAAGTTACAGTGAGCTATGACGATGCCACTGCACTCTAGCCTGGATGACAGAGCAACACCCTGTCTCTGAAAAAAATTCTAAATAAATAAATTAATTTTAGAAAAGAAATAATTTGAGCACATAGGAAAGTATAAAGACTAGAACAAGCCAGGCACAGTGGATCACACCTGTAATCCCAGCACTTTGGGATGCCAAGGCGGGAGGATCAATTGAGGCCAGGAGTTTGAGACCAGCCTGAACAATATAGTGAGACCTCGTCTCTACAAAAAAAATTAACAATTAGCCAGGGGTGGTGGTGCGTGCTTGTAGTCCCACCTACTTGGGAGACTGAAGCAGAGGGATCACCTGAGCCTGGGAGTTTGAGGTTGCAATGAGGTATGATGACGCCACTGTACTCTAGCCCGGGCAACAGACTGAGACCCTGTCTACATCAAACAAAGACTAGGACAGATATTTCTGTATCCAGCACTCAGCTTTGTCAGACCTTAATGTTTTGTGGTAATTGCTTCAGATGCACAGGTGCATGTGCACATGCGTAAATAAAATATTTCAAGCACAGTTGAAGCCTCTTCCCCAATCTCATTTTCTTCCCTCCCTAGATGAAATTACTATCTTGATTTGGTGACTTTCCATGCATGGTTTTATACCTTCACTACACTTGGGTATATATGTTATAGAAAACTTCACAGAATGTGTTTATCATTCTACAACTTGTTTTTGGATCAACATTGTTTTTGAGGTTTATCCATGCTGGTACCTAGCTGTATCAATTAAATCAATTAATTTTAATTGATTTAAGGCATTCCGATATATGAATAGAACAATTTATTCTTTCTTTTGTTGATGAAAATATAGGTTGTTGCCAGTTTTTCACTGTTAGAGACAACTATTCAGTGAGCATTCTTGTCTGTGTCTTCTCACCTGTGTGCAAAGCAGCTAAGATGTATAACAAAGAGAGAAATTGCTGGGTTGTAGGACATGTGCTTTGTAAGTTCTCATCTAGGAGTTCACTTTTTTTTGCCAATTGGAGGGAGTGAAATGATATCTGATTGTTTTAATTTGCATTCCTTGATTCCTAATGAGACTAAGAATTATTTCATGCATTAATTTCCATTTGTGTTTTTCCCCTGTGAATTGCCTATTCATATATTTTGCCATTTCCCCTCATTGGATTGTCTTATGTTTGTAGGAGTTCTATATGTATTCTAGATATTAATCCTATGGTAGTTTTATACATTTTGGAAATATCTCTTCTTAGTCTGTGGCTTCTTTTCACTTGTTGATTACTCTGTCCTTTGATGTGCATATGTTTTAACTTTAATGTGATCAGTATATCAATCTTTTCCTGTAAGAGTCTGTACATTTTGTGGTAAGCTATTCTTCCTTGTCTTAATGACATTAAGATAGTCTCTTAGATTTTTCTTTGAACATTTTCAAGTTTTGCCTTGGGTCTTTAATTCATTAGAATTTATTTTTGTGTAAGGAGGGAGATGGGGCTGTATGTGCTTTTTCATGTGAATGCCTGAGAGCCGGCACTGCTTACAGACGCCCGTTCTGTTCCCCTAACCTGCAAAGCCTACACTCTCTTGTCTAAGTCTACAGAAACTTGGGGAACTGTTTCCATTCTTTCTTCAGTTCTTTTGGTCCACCCATCTATCCCTACATCAATACCAACATTGTAGACGGGCGCAGTGGCTCACGCCTGTAATCTTAGTACTTTGGGAGGCCGAGGCAGGCGGATTGTTGGCGCTCAGGAGTTCGAGACCAGCCTGAGCAAGAGCGAGACCCCGCCTCTACTAAAATTAGAAAGAAATTATATGGACAGCTAAAAAAAAAAATATATATATATATATATATATAAATTAGCCAGGCATGGTGGTGCATGCCTGTAGTCCCAGCTACTCGGGAGGCTGAGGCAGGAGGATTGCTTGAGCCCAGGAGTTTGAGGTTGCTGTGAGCTAGGCTGACGCCACAGCACTCTAGCCTGGGCAACAAAGTGAAACGGTGTCTCAAAAACAAACAAAAAAAAAAAAAAAAAAAAAAAACCAACGTTGTTTTCATTCCTATGGCCTTATAGTAAGTTTTAATATCTGGAAGGGTGTCTGCTCCCACCTTATTCTCCCAAATGTCTTAGCTATTTTTGAGTCTTTGAAATAGTGATTTCAAAAAATTGTTTTTGAGGCCGGGCGCGGTGGCTCACGCCTGTAATCCTAGCTCTGGGAGGCCGAGGCGGGTGGATCGCTCGAGGTCAGGAGTTCGAGACCAGCCTGAGCAAGAGTGAGACCCCGTCTCTACTAAAAAAATAGAAAGAAATTATCTGGCCAACTAAAAATATATAAACAAAAAAATTAGCCGGGCATGGTGGCTCATGCCTGTAGTCCCAGCTACTCGGGAGGCTGAGGCAGTAGGATCGCTTAAGCCCAGGAGTCTGAGGTTGCTGTGAGCTAGGCTGATGCCACGGCACTCACTCTAGCCCGGGCAACAAAGTGAGACTCTGTCTCAAAAAAAAAAAAAAAAAAAAATTGTTTTTGGGTTGGGCACTGTGGCTCACGCTTGTAAACCCAGCAGTTTGGGAGGCTGAAGTGGGAGGATCACTTGAGGCATGAGTTCAAGGCTGCAGTGAGCTACGATTGCGCTGCATTCTAGCCTGGGCAACAGAGCAAGACCCTGTCTCTTAAAAAAAAAAAAAAAAAAACCAAAAAACATTTATCTTAATTATCTGAGTAACCTATACTTATAATAAAAAACAGAAGCAAGTTTGGAGTGAAAAAGGATTATAAACAGCACTACAAAGAGAGTGTGTGTGTGTGCTCGTGTGTATAATTTATGGCTGAGTGGTTATTCTACACAGTTTTGTTACCTACTTTTTGCATTTAACATATTTTGAACATTTTCTCATGGCATCAAGTGTTTTGCTCTAATGTGCTTTCATTATTGCATAGTATTCCATCCTTTGATCATTTAGTAAGTATTTAACCATTCACCTAATGACAGGCACATAGTTTTTCCCTAGTTCTCCTGGGGTGTAAATAGCACTGTTGATGAACATTCCCGTGACTGAATCTTTACCCTAGAGTCTTTCCCAGATATCTGCCATCCTCCTTCCCACTACCTCTCTCCTTCCTGGGCTCAGTCCAATTCAGTAACCTCTGCTCCACCCTCCATATCAGAGTTCTGCTCCAGGGGCTTGGAATGAGTCTGAAATGGTCCCTGTCCCGCCCTCACGGTGGTCTCTTGCCACTGCCTCTTGAGCTTTACCTGGGTGCAGCCAGGAGGGACCTCCCACCTCACTGTTAATCCCTGACTTCTAGGAGCACAGTCTTCAGCAGAAACTGATGCATCTGTTCTGGATGGTGGAAAAATAGCTAGGCCAGAGCCCAGAGGACAGCAAAGCATACATCTGTTTTGTCTTTTCTCAGCCACCCTGATTTCAAACCCTTTAATCTTTGTCTTCTATTCAGGATCCTCTACAAATCCTCCATTTCTTGGGGCAGAGACCTGACCTGAACTGTCTCCCTGTTGCCTTCTAAAACCATCCTCTCAAAACTACGAAGAACACCTAATCCCCACGCTGAGAACTGCTTCTTTCTTTTTTTTTTAAGGCTATATTTATTTAACATTTCATACTATTTTTTAATCACCAAGATAGTGCATGCTGGTTAAAGTCAGTTTCCATTTTAGATTTCTGCTTTCTATTTTCTCTCCAAGGTGCCGGAAGTACTGGTCAAGAGTTTATCAATATGGGATTGTGTTTGTTCATTTTTCTGGGTCTTGCTTTTTCCCAGAATGGCAGTATGTGAAGAACTGAGTCATTCTGCTGGAAAGGGTCTGTCCCATTCTGGTGGCTTCTTTAACTCACCAGGGTGTGCTTCTTGCTCACCTACTGTGCGCCAGGCTCCACCTAACTCTGTCTCTTAGCCAGGTATCTGGGAGCCCTCTGGGTGGTTATCCCTCTTCCATTTCCTGCCCTCACTCTCCCACGCACTTTTCATTCCCTCATCCTGCTGTAGCCAGGATTGTTGGGGTGGGGAGAAATGGCAGGCCCTGTATGTTTTGTTCTCACCTCTTCCTCACTCCCACCCCCAGGCTCTGGCCCCAAACCTGGTATGTGTTGAGTATTTCAGGCTTTGGCCTTTCAACAGCCCTGTGAGGCAGGGCCTCTCCTTTGCCCCATTCCATAGACGGGGGAACTGAGGCTCTGAGAGGTAAAGTCACCTACCCTGGATCATGAGTGGCAGAGCCCAGGCTGGCCCTGACCAGTCCTCCCACTTCTAAGGGCACATCCTCAACGCTGTGCAGGGTCCTGCTCTCCACCTGTCCAAGGCCCCACTACAGGTGACTTGGGAAACCCCATGTCTGTGATTGTCATGATAGTCCTGAGAGCGCTGCAGGGCATTTGTCACCATCTCCATGTAGCAGATGCGGAACCTTCCCCAAGGGGCCCTGGACCTGGACAGCACCTCTCCCTCTCCGCTGGGTAAAAGCAGGAGGGTTCGGGACAAGGGGTATGTGTGGTGGCAGCAGCCACTCTGGGGTCACAGCCCTGCTGTCTGACCTGGGGTGGGCTGCAGGTAAAGGGGAAGGAAGAGTCCAGGCTGGGCAGTGCCTGGGCCACCCACCCCTGGGTACCTTGGTCTACTTTTTACACAATGTGGATACATCTCTGAGATTCTCTGCTCCCTTCCAGACAGGAAGACTGAGGCCTGGGAGAGAAGCTGTTCCACACTTCTGCTAGAGGCAGTGCCAGGAGGGCTAATTACAGGGAGAAGACAAATACACTGCCTGTGGGAAACTTCCTAAAAAAGGAGTTTTCATAACTTAGAGAAAGGCCCCTGCTTGCTTGAATATGCCCCCTTCCCCTCCGGGTGCTTTTCTGACCACACCCAGATGTGCCCCAAGGATGGCTGTCAAGTGGGGTCTGCTCCATCTGAATGGCCCCCCCGCAGATCTGATTCTGAAGGCTGCCTCTGTCACTTCCAGGCAGCGTGAAGGTGGGCAAATGACTTCTCTGTCTGAATCTGTTTCCCTGGTTATAAAATGGGCAAGAGGAAGATCATTCAGCCTTAAAAAAAGAAGGAAATTGTGGCTGGGTGTGGTGGTGGCTCACACCTGTAATCTCAACACCTTGGGAAGCCAAGGTGGGAGAATTGCTTGAGCCCAGGAGTTTGAGACCAGCCTGGGTAACTTGGCAAGACCCCCATGTCTACAATAAAATTTGAAAATTTAGCCAGGTGTAGTAGTGTACACCTGCAGTCCCAGCTACTAGGGAGGCTGAAGCAGGAGGATCATTTGAGCCCTGGAGTTGGAGGCTGCAGTGAGCCACTGCAGCCTGGGAGACAGAATGAGACCTTGTCTCAAAAAAAAAGGTCAGAAAGAAAAAGAAGGAAATTTTGAGGTGCTACAATGTGGGTGAACCTTGAGGACATTATACTAAGTGACATAAGCCAGTTACAAAAGGACAAATACCCATATGGTTCCAGTTACATGAAGTCCCTAGAATTGTCAGATTTATAGAGACAGAAAGTAGATGGGGGTAGGTAGTCAGAGGGTGGGGCAGGAAGGTTAGTGATTGACGAGTGCAGAGTTTCCGTCTCACGAGAAGATGGGAAGGACGGTGGTGGTGGGTGGTGATGGCTGCACGACAGTGTCAGTGTGCTATATGCCACTCAACTGTGCACGTAAACATGGCTAAGATGGCAAATTGTGTTATGTGTATTTTACCACAATGTAAAAAAATTGAGAAGAGTGGACATGGAAACAGTGGGTACCTCTTGGCTTCTTGTGAGGGTTCTGGCCTCAGCCTTCATCATCTGGCTGTGATAGGGAGCTGCTCTCGTGTGGGTGTCTGGTCACCGAGTCACTCAGCTCCTGGGCAGGTCCCTGCACTGGGGCTCCTTCCCTGTGGGATTGGGGATCCCTTCCTGCCCTAGGGCCGCCAGGGCTGGGCAGGAAGCGGGCAGGTCTGGGCTGGGCTGGCCTCAGCTTCCTCCTCCTCCCCAGCCCACACCCACCTGAAACTGCTGCCTCCCCACCACACGTGGGGCCCACGCCCCGCACATGCCCACCCTGCCCTGTGCCTTTCAGGTTCTCTCTGGGAGGACATCTGAATTTATTGAGCATCTACCGTGCGTACTAGACTCTGGTCCTCAGAGAGCATCTGGCCTTGTCAAGGTGATAAGGAGGCTGAGGAAGGACGAATACACCAGCCCAGATACTGCATCACCTGTGCAGTATTGTGCTGTTGTACACGGGTGGAGCCCGCTGCGAGCCAGCCAGGTGGCCCACAGCTCGGTGCTGGCATTCCTCTTCTGCCCTGGGCAGAGCCACATGAGAGGGCGCGTGGCCGGTGCTGGGGTCAGGCAGGCACCTGGTCATCTCCTGGTGAGGGCCTGTGTGTAGGGCAGGGCGCCTCTTCCCCAGCACCCCTGGGACTAAAGCCCTGGGTTTGGTGCCTGCACCTTCTTTCCTGATCCCCCCAAAGCCCCAGCAGAGACAGCAGCGATGTATCCAGAGTCACACAGCAGAAGTGAGGGGGAAACACAGGTGCAGCTAGGCGTGACCCTCCAGACAGGTCATCCTCACAGGCGTGGGCCCAGGTGCGAGCTGGACCAGGCCTGCTCTGAACTCCAGTCCTGGCCCCTCTTAGCTCTGCCTCTCTGAATCTGTGTCCTCTTCCCCACACGCTCACACTGGACCAAGAGGACCCTGAAGTGGGGGATATACCTTGGTCACTTTTATCTTCCCCACAGGACCTAGCCAAGGGCCGAATAGAGCCCAGCATGTGCTTCAAGACCAAGGAGAGGATAAAGTGTCGGACAGACCTGAATGGGACGGACTGTTCCCTACCTTGGACAGGTGGTTTTACCTGAGCCTCAGGTTCCTTAACCCCTGCAGCGGAGCTGTGAAGGCTTCCTGCCTCAGCGCCAGGAGTTGGGAGGGTGTCTGCAGGTGCTGGGGATGCGAGGCGAGGTGGCGCCTCACTGTGAGGAGGCACACCCCACGCCCCTCAGAAATGGAGGGGAGTATTGTAGTATTGCAGCCACATCCTGTCTGCTCGTAAAGTGCCCGCACCCCCAAATGGCTGGCTCCCTGCCCTTAGCAGTCTCATTCTGATTCTGCACTGCAGGCTGCTACACACCCTCAGGCCCTCTAGTCTTGGTCCCTCCTCGCTTCTGGCCCCCAAGCTTTGGGCCCCTGTCCTGGATGAGGACTCAGGGAGCCAGGAAGCAAGGGATGGACGTGTGTCTCAGTGGAGGAGGCTGTGATTCAGCAAGCCCTTTCCCAGAGTGCCAGTCTCTCCCAGGAGTGTGGGTGGCATGTGGGGCCAGCCAGTCATTAGAGGGCCCGGGCCTTCCTGTGGGGCAGGCGCTCACCCTGGCCCATGAGTCCTGGCCTCACTAGGAGGGCTGACCCGTGGGCCGCTGGCTTAAGGTGAGTGGTGGTGTCTGCTGGCCCCATGGTGACCTGAGCTCTGGGAACCCCAGCGGGCGGGGAAGCTGGACTCCTGAGCCCATTCCTCTTGGCACTGCATATGTGGGGCCTCAGGCAAGTGGAAAGCAAGCCCCACACAGCAGTGAGGACCCAAGCTCAGCAGTGGAGGGACAGGCCTGCTGGGTTTGGTCTCAGCTCTGCCACTCAGTAGCAGGGTGATGTTGGGCAGCTAACTCCACCTCCTTGAGCCTTAGCAGCCTCATCTGTGGAATGGGGCTAAAGAGGCCTTGCCTCCCAAATGTCAAAAGAACTCCAAGAGAACCTGCACAGGAGGATTGCCGGAGCCTAGGAGTTCAAGGTTACAGTGAGCTATGGTGATGCCACTGTACTCCAGCCTGGGCAACAGAGCGAGACCCTGTCTCAAAAAAAATAAAAAAGAGAGAGCCTGCAGAGAGGGCCTGCCTAGTGCCTGGCAGACGTCCAAGCCCTCAGCAACTGCTGAGACCATCCTCACCTCTACTGAGTGCCCCAATTCCACCTGCCTCACGTGGGGTCCTGGACTGCTTCCCTCCTGTCCTCACTATCCATCCCAGCGTTTCCTGGAAAGTCTGAGAACAGGAAGCCTTTGGCATTTGTACAGAGGTCCTGTTCTTGAAGGGTTCGTTACTATTGTGTTTACTAATATTGTCAGTAATCAAAGGGTGACCCAGTCCCATTACCTGGGCCCCTGTTCTCTCCTAAGAGAAGCAGATCCATATGACATGAGTATTTGAAGCAGAGTTTAAAATCTAGATTCTGAGTTAGAAAATAAGGTGTAAAATAAAAGCAGTATTTAAAAAAAAAAACACAGAATGGACTGGGCCGGGCCAGTGGCTCATGCCCGTAATCCTAGCACTCTGGGAGGCCAAGGCAGGAAGATCGCTTGAGCTTAGGAATTGGAGACCAGCCTGAACAAGAGTGAGATCTCGTCTATACCAAAAATAGAAAAATTAGCCGGGTGTGGTGGCACATGCCTGTAATCCCAGCTACTCGGGAGGCTAAGGCAGGAGAATTGCCTGAGCCCAGGAGTATGAGGTTGCTATGAGCTATGATGATGACACTGCACTCTAGCTGGGGCAAAAGAGTAAGACTCCGTCTCAAAAAAAAAAAAAAAAGGACTAGAAAGTTATTACTCAGTGAAAAGCTAACAGTGGGTAACTGGTGGTGTTTTTACAGGGCATTTCTTTTTTTGCCCTTATGCTTTTTTTTTCCTGCTTTGTCCATGTTGAAAATGCCTTATGGGTTTTTATATTTTTCCAGATGTTCTCTAGTGAACATCTAGTGCCTTTTCCCTCTCATTACAGTCTTCCGGACCATTGTATTAATAAGAACAGCCTACCCTGGCAGGGTGAGCACAAATGGCCGAGGAGCGGAGCCCTCCCACATTTATCTAGAAGCAGCCTCCTGTGTGGCACAGGCTGGATTTCCTGAATGTGACTTCTGATCCAGCGTTTCCTAAACTTGGCTAATCATTACTGTCACCAAAGCCACGTGTTAAAAATCAGATTCCCAGGCTCTATCCAAGACCAGCCAAAGTGAGCTCCAGTGGGAGAGCTGGCTGCTGCTGCTGTTCATTCCTTTACACGCATACAACCAGAGATGATGTTACGTGAAGGCCTAAGTGTGACCAGGACCCCTAGCTTGGGGTGGAGGGCAGTCTTGTTCTCTCTCCTCTCTCTGTTGGGGCCCTCCTCCAGGAGCCCATCATTACACCTACATGTGTGACGTTTGGTCTTCCCCGAGAGCTCTTGGAATCCTATACACCTGTAACTGTATGCACACTTGCATAAGTTTCAAACTTCATTATTTGTTTTACGAAAGTGAGTTCATGGTACACACCCTCTGCATTTTGCTTTCCTTATACTTTGCAGAAATCCCTTTTCGTCACTGCTGCAGCTTCACAGCGGCTGGTTCTGAGTAAACTGGGAGGTTCACACAGGCCCCTCTGCTCAATCTAATCATTAAATGGGTGGACTCCAGACAGGAATTCCCGAATGCTCTTACTGGAATGCAGGGGTGGGGAGGGGCAGAGAGCAGGGAGGCTGTGCTGGGGAGGTCAGTGGATCTCTAACCTCACATGCTCAGTCTTCCCGTATGTTACATGGTAGACTGCCCCCCTCCCCCGGGGTGGTTTCCCAGCCAGCAGGTGACCACACGGTTTCTGCAGAAGGGCAGTTGGCCCATGGAGTGGTCAGGCTTTGACTCCCAGCTAGATTTAGCGTGGAAATATGGACAATGGTGGAATTCCCATTGTCTTCTTTCCCTGACTGTGGGTCCCTTTCAGGTTGAACCATGATTCCGGTGACAGAACTCCGCTACTTTGCGGACACACAGCCAGCGTACCGGATTCTGAAGCCATGGTGGGATGTGTTCACCGACTACATCTCCATTGTCATGCTGATGATTGCTGTCTTCGGGGGGACGCTGCAGGTCACCCAGGACAAGATGATCTGCCTGCCCTGTAAGTGGGTCACCAAGGACTCCTGCAACGACTCATTCCGGGGCTGGGCAGCCCCTGGCCCAGAACCCACCTACCCCAACTCCACGATCCTGCCGAGCCCTGATGCGGGCCCAACGGGCATCAAGTATGACCTGGACCGACACCAGTACAACTATGTGGACGCTGTGTGCTATGAGAACCGGCTGCACTGGTTCGCCAAGTACTTCCCTTACCTGGTGCTGCTGCACACTCTCATCTTCCTGGCTTGTAGCAACTTCTGGTTCAAGTTCCCACGCACCAGCTCAAAGCTGGAGCATTTTGTGTCTATTTTGCTCAAGTGCTTTGACTCACCTTGGACCACACGGGCCCTATCGGAGACGGTGGTGGAGGAGAGTGACCCCAAGCCAGCCTTCAGCAAGATGAACGGCTCCATGGACAAAAAGTCATCAACAGTCAGTGAGGACGTGGAGGCCACCGTGCCCATGCTGCAGCGGACCAAGTCGCGGATTGAGCAGGGCATCGTGGACCGCTCAGAGACAGGTGTGCTAGACAAGAAGGAAGGGGAGCAGGCCAAGGCACTGTTTGAGAAGGTAAAGAAGTTTCGGACCCATGTAGAGGAGGGGGACATCGTGTACCGCCTCTACATGCGGCAGACCATCATCAAGGTGATCAAGTTCATCCTCATCATCTGCTATACCGTTTACTATGTGCACAACATCAAGTTTGACGTGGACTGCACTGTGGACATCGAGAGCCTGACGGGCTACCGCACCTACCGGTGTGCCCACCCTCTGGCCACACTCTTCAAGATCCTGGCGTCCTTCTACATCAGCCTGGTCATCTTCTACGGCCTCATCTGCATGTACACGCTCTGGTGGATGCTGCGGCGCTCCCTCAAGAAGTACTCGTTCGAGTCAATCCGCGAGGAGAGCAGCTACAGTGACATCCCCGACGTCAAGAATGACTTTGCCTTCATGCTGCACCTCATCGACCAGTATGACCCGCTGTACTCCAAGCGCTTCGCTGTCTTCCTGTCGGAGGTGAGTGAGAACAAGCTGCGGCAGCTGAACCTCAACAACGAGTGGACGCTGGACAAGCTGCGGCAGCGGCTCACCAAAAACGCGCAGGACAAGCTGGAGCTGCACCTATTCATGCTCAGCGGCATCCCCGACACCGTGTTTGACCTGGTGGAGCTGGAGGTTCTGAAGCTGGAGCTGATCCCCGACGTGACCATCCCGCCCAGCATTGCCCAGCTCACGGGCCTCAAGGAGCTGTGGCTCTACCACACGGCCGCCAAGATCGAGGCTCCCGCCCTGGCCTTCCTGCGCGAGAACCTGCGGGCGCTGCACATCAAGTTCACTGACATCAAGGAGATCCCACTATGGATCTATAGCCTGAAGACGCTGGAGGAGCTGCACCTGACAGGCAACCTGAGTGCCGAGAACAATCGCTACATTGTCATCGATGGGCTGCGGGAGCTCAAGCGCCTCAAGGTGCTCCGGCTCAAGAGCAACCTGAGCAAGCTGCCGCAGGTGGTCACGGATGTGGGCGTGCACCTGCAGAAGCTGTCCATCAACAACGAGGGCACCAAGCTCATCGTCCTCAACAGCCTGAAGAAGATGGTGAACCTTACCGAGCTGGAGCTGATCCGCTGTGACCTGGAGCGCATCCCCCACTCCATCTTCAGCCTCCACAACCTGCAGGAGATTGACCTCAAGGACAACAACCTCAAGACGATCGAGGAGATCATCAGCTTCCAGCACCTGCACCGCCTCACCTGCCTTAAGCTGTGGTACAACCACATCGCCTACATCCCCATCCAGATCGGCAACCTCACCAACCTAGAGCGCCTCTACCTGAACCGCAACAAGATCGAGAAGATCCCCACCCAGCTCTTCTACTGCCGCAAGCTGCGCTACCTGGACCTCAGCCACAACAACCTGACCTTCCTCCCTGCTGACATTGGCCTCCTGCAGAACCTCCAGAATCTGGCCGTCACAGCCAACCGGGTGAGTGGCCCGGCCACGGCTCAGTGTGTGGCTGGTGGGTGACTGGCTGTGGCCTGTGGTAGGATGTGCAGTAGGCCCATTGTCTAGGAGAGTTGATACCCCTCAGTGTGGAGTCCTCCCTGGGTTTTTCAGAACCACCAGGAGGGAGTTTGTTAAAGATACAGAATCCCAGGCCCCCCTACAGACCTGCTGAATCAGAATCTCTGGGCTTAGGAGCCTGTCTTTGCCACAAAATGCTGGAGAGTTCTTCTGCCAGGAGAGATGGTATGCAGTGCCTATCCCCAAGATGACCTTGAGCCAGGTTCTTCTCTGGCTAGGATGTTCCTGGGCAGAAGGTCCAAGGCCCATGGTTCTCTGTCAGGGCAATCAGTGGGAGACAGGACTTAGCCTGGAGCTTGTGGTATCTTCCTCGGCTCATTCCAGACCAGATTTGGAGCAAAGGGGCCAATCTGCATCCATCAGGGGCAGAAATTGAGGTGACTTGTGCTGGCTGAGGTGAAGTCAGATGGTGCAGCTCCCAGCATGGCTCCCAGCATGGCCCTCTCCTCTGCACTGGGGTGGTGAAGGGCAGGGCTGGGCTTAGATCAGGCTGGCTTGTCACCACTTGCCTTTCTGGAGAGGAAATTGTGCAGACCATTGCTGCTGGCAGTATAGGAGGCCATGCCCTTGAGATGCCCTCAAGATGCCCTTGATACTGTTGGTGGCCCCTGTGCACCGGTCCCTTGCTTTGCTGGGGAAGCGCCCATCCAAGGGCCCCTTGGTGGAGGCAGGCAGGGTGGGGTTGAGGGTAGGGTACTCCTGTGGCTCTGTGGTACAGCTTCCACAGTGGAAACAAAGCCACAGCCACTAGGGGGGACCTCCCCCTGCCCACCCCTCCTGGGGACCTACAGGTCTTCCTAGGCCTTACTTTCAGGTGGAGATTCTTGCAGCAAGGGGTTGGTAATGGAAGCCTGAGGCCAGGGGCCTGGAGACAGAGGAGAGCTGCCTCAGCCACCACCTTTTTTTTTTTTTTTTTTTTTGAGACAGTCTCCCTCTGTCACCCTGGCTAGAGTGCAGTGGTGTCATCATAGCTCACGCAGCCTCTAGCTCCTAGCTTCAAGCAGTCTTCCTGCCTCAGCTTCCCAAAGTGGCTGGCCAAGCTACCACCTTTGCCTGTGGCACAGTAGTCCTCAGGCAGCCCCTATTGCTTTATTAAGCACTTGCTCTGTGTCCCTGCTGTGCACAACACTCCCATCCTCCTCCCACCAACACTGCTGAGTCTTTGCAGCAGGAGCTGTCTGCGGCAGCCTCAGATGCAGAGGAAGGTGCCCCCTGAAATGCCCCGTCCCGTCCACCCTGGCCCAGCACAGAACTCACCTTCTCCAGCGTCACCCAGACTGGAGGGTCCTTTCCCTCCAGACCCCTCACAGCTGAGAAGCTGTCCTCTTCCTCAAGTCCTTACTGCCAGCCGCCTGTCTCCTCCATGCATTAGGGATTGTGACCAGTCCTTGTCTCCTTTCCCCTACATTGAGGCAGGGATATGTGAGCGTGTACCAGGATGAGGTGAAATCTTAGATTGTTTCACTCCCGTGGGGCATGGGGCAGGCCCACTGATCAGGAAAGTTGGAGTCCCCTGGGGACAAACTTAACTTCTTTAATATATGGAGGGGAGCCCCAGTGGCTTACCCACGGCACGGTTTTGGAGCCAGATTGCCCATAGAGTTTGTTCAGACTCTCATCCACAATTCGTGATGCCTGCTCTATCCGGGGTGCTGTGTTGGACCCTCCATCCTGTCTCCCACCCCCAGCTCCTCACACCGAGCTTGCCTGTTAGTGTCACGCCTGTTGGCTGAGGTCACTCCTC
The DNA here is from genome assembly GCF_020740605.2 of Lemur catta. Classification (NCBI taxonomy): domain Eukaryota; kingdom Metazoa; phylum Chordata; class Mammalia; order Primates; family Lemuridae; genus Lemur; species Lemur catta. The sequence goes on along the minus strand of NC_059137.1, from coordinate 6,891,773 downwards.
AGGAAGGGAGCTGGCAGCAGGCATGCTGTCCCGGAGGAAGGAGAGTCTCTGGACACCCTGTTTAGCACACTGCTTAATCACGTCCTGTCCCCACCTCCTGCAACACTAGAGGCCTTTATAGGGAAAAAGTTCACTAGAGCCAATCCCAAGTAGGCTCCTCTTTTTCAGCTTGAGGCCAGAGCCCTTCTCCTTCCTCCCCCTTGAGCTTGATGGCCCCTTGAAGCCACCGTAGACTGTGGTGACTGGGAGGGCTGAGTGTGGCCACCCAGGCCCTTGGGTGCTGTTTCCCCGGTTTCGCTCCTACTGATGAATGGCTTGGCGAGGCAGGTGTTCATTGGTTTGCTCACTTGTCCAGCTGTGGAGGGAGGTGCTGGGGACATGGGGATGAACAAGCCCCACAGGTGACCAGGCACTTAGCACACAGTGCCACAGAGCTCCACTGGGGCACGAGGTTCTTGGGAACACAGAGGAGTTGTCCTGGGGGGGTGGCGGTTGGATTTCACCTGGCTCCTGAAGGACAAGGAGGAGGTAGCCAGGTAGGGAGGAAAGGGAGAGTCTAGTACAGGGGTGGGGAACCTGCGGCCTTAAGGCCTCATTGTGGCCTTCTTGGTCCTTAATTGAGTGCAGCCTTTTGACTGAATCCAAATTTTACAGAATAAATCCTTTCATAAAAGAGGTGCAGCAGAGAAAGACAAAGCTTTTCTTACCTGCTTTGGTGCTTAAAAAAGGACAATCTTGAAATCAGAAAGCAGCGGGTTCTAATAGGTTCTGGCTGGGAGGAACTGAGAGCTGGTGGCTGAGTAGAGCTGTCCTGGAACTTGGAGGTTCCCCGAGGGCAGAGCAGGGCTGTGCCCAGGGCTGGTGGGAGGAGCCAAGCCTCCACTTCAGTTTCTATTGTCTCTCCTTTGTTGGGGTCTTATCCCCGTTCCAGCCATAGCTCTGACTAGTCGGATCTTGGCTCTTTTGTTCAAGGCCTGACGAATAGCAAGTGTTCGCCGAATTCTTGTTGACTGTGTGGATGAAGGAATGAGCTGACTGGTAGCTTTGATTGGTTCCTCTTGCTGCAGTGAGGGGGTTGGTGTGAGAGGCAGGGAGGCTGCCTGGAATGGAGAGTTGTGGACGGATTAGGGAGAGACTTTGGATTAGGGAGAGACTTTGGAGATAGAGTCAGAGATAGAATCCGCAGGACCTGAGAGTTGGTGGGGAGGGAGTGGTCTCACCCGGCCACCTGGGTAGACGGAAGATCGTTGAGACAGATGCTGGAGCAGGCTCAGGTTTTCAGAGAGGCAAGGATCTGTCCTGTGTGGGGTGGGGCCCTAGGACATCCCGGGGACCATGTTGAATCGGCCTGAAGCTTGAGGCATCGTCCTGTCCCCAGGCTGTGGGTAAAGAGGGGCCCTGGACAGGATCACCAGGGAGAGCAGAGAGGGTGAAGGACCGGAGTCTGCCTCGCGCCCTGGGGAGGGACAGCGAAGGAGGAGGGCCGGGCCAGAGTGTGCAGGGTTGCGGTGCACGGAGAGTCAGGTGGATGAGGAATGATGCAGGTGACTCTGGCCAGACAGTCAAAGGTGGATGGGGACAGAAGCTGGGTTGTGGTGGACTGAGGAGAGACAGCGTCTTTCAGGATGGTGGGTCAGGAAGGCTGGGAGCCAAGGAGCCATGGTGCGGCCCCAGAAGGCTCCTGGGAGGGCTGCCTGTTCCAAAGCCCAGGATGACTGAGGCCATTTCAGCGCTGACGGGGAGCCCCTGCAGTCCCTAAAGAGGCAGGAGAGCATGGGGTTGGGTGATGGGAAAACTCTTCAAGCCTCAGTGGACAAGCAACACTTCAGCAGGGAAGGACAGGTCCAAAGGATGGGGGTGGCTGTCGTGGGGCGTCGAGCAACTAAAAGTGCTTCCTCTTCTCTCTGTGGGGCCTAGAGAGAGCTCACTGGCTCTGGGCAGGGGATGTTCTGGGGAGGGGGACTTTGAGGGAGGGAGCTCTGGTGCCAGCCCTGCCTGTGTGCACCTCAGCTGTGCCGCTCACTGGCGGAGCCTGTCTAGCTGCCCCTGAGCACTCTCTGTATCATCAGAGGAGGTCACGGGGCGGGAGTGGGACCTTTCTGGGAAGGGCCTTTCTCCAGGTCCCTGCAGAGCCCACTTCCCATCTGCCCTCTCCCCTTCACATCCCAGGGCTTCGTCCTATCCCTCCTGGCCCAGCACAGGACTCACCTTCTCCAGCGTCACCCAGACTGGAGGGTCCTTTCCCTCCAGACCCCTCACAGCTTAGAAGCTGTCCTCTTCCTCAAGTCCTTACTGCCAGCCTGCCTGTCTCTTCCATGCATTAGAGATTGTGACCAGTCCTTGTCTCCCTCCCCTACATTGAGGCAGGGATATGTGAGCGTGTACCAGGATGAGGTGAAATCTTAGATTGTTTCACTCCCGTGGGGTCTGCAGCAGGCCCACTGATCGGGAAAGTTGGAGTCTGCTGGGAGGAAGCCAGGTTTGGGATGCACCGGACAAACCTGCCACCCTGCCTTGTTCCCAACCGTCAGGCACTGCGCTGGTAGTTTTGGATACCCAGAGTCAGGAATCTCCTTCAAAATATCCACAGTGTCCCTCAGGGCATGGCCTCTGCCTGGCCACACCCACCCCTTATTTCCCTCATCAGGAGCTGGCATCCTCTGAAACTAGCTGGGGAGAGCAAGCGCCTGCGAGGTTGGGGTTCCAGTCTGCAGAAAGGTCCTCAGCTGCAGAGTGTCCAAGGGGAGAGGCGTTCCTAGTGCAACCCTTGCATTTTACAGATGGGGGCACTAAGGCCCTGGGCGGGAAAAGCGACTTCCCAGGATTACCCCAAAACCGAGTGCCGTGCGGAGTGCCGTGCATGGCAGAACAGGAACACAGCAGGGCTCTGAGTGGGAGGAAGCAAGGCTTCCATCCCCTCTTATGTTCCCTTTCTGAGAGGGCATAACCTTGGACAAGTTGCCTTTCACCTCTCCAGGCCTCAGTCTCCTTGGCAGGGAGATGGAGACAGTGACAGGACAGCCCGAGAGGTTACCGTACAGTTTTCCATCGTCCTCACTTGGCATTGGGGCCAAGGCTCCTGGCTCCTGCCCTCCTGCCCATCATATCTGAAGGAGTCAGGTAGGCCCAGAGAGAACTCATGTCCATAGCTGATTCTGCACGGAAGGGCAGGGAACGAGCTGGTGTTCACGAGGCTCTTCCTGCGGGCTGGGAGACACAGCATGGCCCCACTCTGGCTCCACAGGTTGCTCCTTGCTCCACCAGTGCTGTGGATGGTTAGTAGAGCACGGGCTGTTGAACCAGGTTCGAATCCTGGCTGAATCTCTGGGCAAGTTGGCTTCTTTAGGGCCCCAGTTACTCCATCTGTAAAGTGGGAAGTGTTTACAGGTAGGTTTCCAGGTAGTTTTGTGGGTTGAACGAGGTAATAGTATCAGTGCTCAGGGTGAGCCTGTCGCAGTTGTCCCCTGTTATCTGCAGGGAATACGTTTCATGACCCCCAGTGGATCCCTACAACCGCAGATAGTCTTAAACCCTATATATACTATGTATTTTCCTATACATACATATCTGTGATAAAGTTTAATTTAAAAATTAGGCATAGTACTCTTACACTTTGGAGCTATTCTTAAATAAAATAAGGGCTACTTGAGCACAAGCACTGTGATACCGTGACAGCTGATCTGATAACCAAGACGGCTACTAAGTGACTAACAGGCAGGTAGCAAATGCAGCATGGATATGTTGGACAAAGGGACGATTCACATCCTGAGCAGAAAGGAGCCAGAGACTGCAAGACCATCACACTACTCAGAGTGGTGCACAATTTAAAACTTATGAATTGGTGGCTGGGTGTAGTGGCTCACGCCCATAATCCTAGCACGCTGGGAGGCTGAGGCAGGAGGACTTCTTGAGCTCAGGAGTTCGAGACCATCATGAGCCCTGAGCAAGAGAAAAACCCCATCTCTTACTAAAATAGAAAAAATTAGCCAGGCATGGTGGCATGTTCCTATAGTCCCAGCTACTGGGGAGGCTGAAGCAGGAGGATCGCTTGAGCCCAGGAATTTGAGGCTTCTGTAAGCTAGGCTGACGCCACGGTACTCTAGCCCAGATGACAGAGCGAGACTCTGTCTCAAAAAAAAAAAAAAAATATTATGAATTGGACTGGGTGAGGTGGCTCACGCCTGTAATCCCAGCACTTTGGGAGGCCAAAGCAGGAGAATTGCTTGAGGCCAGGAGTTTAAGACCAGCCTGGGCAACACAGTGAGACTCTGTCTCTACAAAAATAAGAAAAATTAGCCGGGCCTGGTGACATGTGCCTATAGTCCCAGCTACTTAGGAGGCTGAGCTAAGAGGATCACTTGAGCTCAGGAGATCGAGGCTGCAGTGAGCTATGATGACACCACTGCACTCCAGCCTGGTCAATAGAGCGAGACCCTATCTCTAAAAAAAACAAAAACAAAACAAGAAAAACTTATGAATTGTTCCTTTCTGGAATTTTTCATTTAATATTTTGGGCTGCGGTTGACCGCAGGTAATTGGAACAGCAGAAAGTGAAACTGCAGATGAGGGAGGACTCCTGTATTCATGTTTGGTACAGTCAGTAGAAAGGGGCTCTCAGTGGCCAGTAGTGGGCCATTTACACTCATGCTTACCCTGTGACTTGACATATGGGGGAACTGAGGTCCAAGAGGGCACAGTAACACAACTGGGATTTTCACCCCTATCAGTGAACTCTCCCCGGTTCTCAGAAAGTATTAAGGGGCATTTTCTCAGCATGCCACTCTGCTTTCCTAAGTCATTCTTAAGCTGGGCAGGACCAGCAGCCTGGCTCCTGGTGAGCCCAAGGGTGTGCAGGTGATAGTAGCTTGCCAGTGCGATATGCTTCCCAGGGTGCCAGGTGCAGGGAGACAGCAGGGGACAAGGCAGGCCCAGCCCACCCTCTGAGAGCCACAGTCCCGGGGGTGACAGATAGAAGGATCAGTGCTATGAGGAGTGACGTGGCTGCCATGGGACCCAGGAGGTTGAGAAAGCTTCTTAGAGGAAGTGACTGCAAGAGCCGAGACCTACTGTACAGGTGGACATTGGCCAGACTTTGGTGCAGAATGTGCTGGTGCCTGGGGTCCTGGGGAGCTGAAATGGGGATCTGAGAAGGACGCCTGGGGGAAGGAGGGAAGGGAACCCAAAGGCACCCACCTCACTCTCACCCCCTGCTCCTTCCCTGCAGATCGAGGCGCTCCCTCCGGAGCTCTTCCAGTGCCGGAAGCTGCGGGCCCTGCACCTGGGCAACAACGTGCTGCAGTCGCTGCCCTCGCGGGTGGGCGAGCTGACCAACCTGACGCAGATCGAGCTCCGGGGCAACCGGCTGGAGTGCCTGCCCGTGGAGCTGGGCGAGTGCCCACTGCTCAAGCGCAGCGGCCTGGTGGTGGAGGAGGACCTGTTCAATACGCTGCCGCCCGAGGTGAAGGAGCGGCTATGGAGGGCCGACAAAGAGCAGGCCTGAGTGCGGGCCGGCCCAGAGCAGCCAGCAGCGGGACCATCGGCCAGCCCTCGGGCCAGGAGGGCCAGGCCCTGTTCCTCCCGGAGCTCCTAGACAAGCAGGCCAGCCTTTTGGCTGGGCAGGAGCCTGGGACCAGATGTGAGTCGGGCCAGAGCGAGAGGACAGTGTCTGTGGGGCTGGCCCCTTTTCTCCCTCTGAGACTCAAGCCCCCCAGGGTAGGCGCCTGTTGGGGAGACCAGAGACCTAGGCAGGCTCAGAGAGCAGTACTTGGACAACTGGGTCTCCTCTCTGGAGACCATCTCCACCCCAGAGGCTGAGCCGACGTCAGAGGCCCTGGGACTTAGCTCTTGGTATTTATTTTTCTCCACCTCCCGCCTCCTTCGTCCAGATAACTTATACATTCCCAAAAAGTCCAGCCCAGATGGGAGGTGTTTGAGGGAAGCCGGGCTGTTTCCCCTTCTTATTTAGCAATGCCGCCAGCAGTTGGCGCCCACCCAGACTCGAGCAGAGCAGTCCAGGGCAAACGAGCCGCAGGACGGTTGCCCCAGTGGTATCGAGCTGGGCTTTGGTGGCCCGCGGGACAGCAGGCCGCCAGGTGGAAAGGACAGACCTGGGGCTTGCCTCATCAGTTTTTGTGGCAGTTTTAGATTTTTTTTTTAAGCAAAAAAAAAATTTTTTTTAAGCTTTGAAAATTGATGATTTGGGTATTAAAAAGAAAAAAAACTAAAAAAATTAAAAAGACACTAAAGGCCAGTGAGTTGGAGTCTCAGGGTGGGGCGGCAGTTTCCTTGAGCAAAGCAGCGAGACACGGATTGTGTTTCCTTTCCCTGGGGTGCGGGGTGCAGGATGTCTCCCGAATCCGGTGTGACCTTGGTCCAGGAGTTCTGTTTGTTCTTCTCCTCTCCTGGGGCGGGGATTTTTGTTTGTTTTTTGGGCTTTTTTGGTGTCTTGTTTTCTTTCTCCTCCATGTGTCTTGGCAGGCACTCATTTCTGTGGCTGTCGGCCAAAGGGAATGTTCTGGAGCTGCCAAGAAGGGGGGAGACTTGGGTTGGCTAATCCCCGGATGAACGGTGCTCATCCTCCTCTGCCCTCCTCGCACCCACGCCCCTCTTCACGCACAGTGTTAAGGAGCCAAGAGGAGCTACTGCGCCTGGACTCTGTCTCCCCACCTCACGTGCACGGGTTTGCCCGGGGCCACCACAGGCCTCTGCTACTTACATCAGCCCTGTCACCACCTGGTTCTTGACGAAGAGAAGCACTCGGAGGTGGGGTTGGGCACAGGGAGGTCACCGCTGGAAGGGCAGGCTCCCCAGTTTTTGGTTCCAAGCCAGTTTCCGTCCCAGGCGTGTAGTGCACACATAGCCCAATTCAGCGCCTGGTGGCAGGAAGTCACCCTGCTTTAGATCAGTCACTCGGGTCCCCACTTAGAAGGGTCCCCGCCTTGGATCAATCACGTGGACACTAAGGCACGTTTTAGCGTCTCTTGTCTTAACGATTATGTCCATCTGTCCGTCTGTGTTTTCTGTGTCATGTCTTGGATGGAATCCTCAGAAATAATGCACACTAGCCTCTGACAACCACGAAGCAGTCCGTTACCTGTGGGTCTGAACTTGTAGACTCGGTTCCAATATCAAATAAATCTATAACGAAAAGTAGCCTTTGGAGGTCTTGTCACGGGGGAACCCTTCCCTCACTCTGGGAAGGCCTGCTGGGCCATGCCAACGGGACTGCTCATGCCTATCTCTTGAGCATCTGCAGAATACTTCACTCTGCCCATCTCTCTGCCCCTCGAAACTCTGAGCTCTTTGGGGACAGTTGCTAGCAGTTGTAAGCTAGACAGAGCACCTGTTAGGTGCCAGGCGGGGGCCCCAGCCAGGAATCCGACAGCCAGCACTCTCTGTCATCCCAGTCACCTGTGGTTTGGGCCCTCATGGGTTTGGATGGGCAGGGGCTGGGAAAGGAGGCAGTAGAAGGGGAGCCAGTAGTCCTGGGTCCTCATCCCAGCTCAGGCTTCCTGTGCCTGAAGCTGGGCAGATCCCTTCCCTCCCACAGCCTCCATGTCCCCATCTATATAATGGGCATTTCCACTCCGTGTGCTCAGAGGTCCTTGCCATTCCAACAGTAAATCTTGGGTTCTACAGGAGTGGGGCTGAGTCACCACAGGAAGACCTGGCTCTGCTCCCAGCCCCTCTGGGGCCTGCTGAAGGTACTGGGTCAAGGGCAGAGGCTCAAGGAGGTAGCCAGAGTTGTCTTCAGATCCCAGTTCTGCCATGTTTAATGTAAGGCTTCAGTTTTCTCATTTGTAAAATCAGGGTGATAATGGCAAACTTGCAGGATTGTTCCAAGGAATGATGATGATTATGTAGGTAGGTGGAGTTTTTAGTGGAGGGCCCAGCTCCTCCTACCCAATAAATGGTCTGATATTTTCCTCCTGGACCAAGGAGCCTTGTGCTGGGCCAGCATGAGTGCCCTGCAGCAGGAATCTTTGGGTGAAGGAGAAAGGCCATCCTATCTGACTTTGGCCTGTGTTGCTGCTTGGGCGCCTCCTCTGAAAAAGGCCAGAGTCTATCCTTCTTCGGTCCACAAAGACTCTGACCCCTCCAGGTGACCTCAGGCCTAAGCCAAGACCCTCCCTCTTCTACTGTGTCTTGGGCTTTCTGACAGGGAGGCTGAGCAACTGGATGGCCACCCGCCTCTAAGACCCTCTTTTGTATCTCTTGGGTTCTTCCCCTCCTGTCTGGTCTGGTACTATTCCTACCAACCTCCACCCGCTGCCCCACTCCCACCCCTACCCTGGCCTTGGGGCCGCCCAGAGACCAGAGCAGGAGAGTTGATCTGGAGCTGGTTAACTTTTGGAAAAAACAACCATGTAGAAACACCGCCCACCCACTTCCCAAAGCTGAGCAGAATGAACAAACAGTGGGAGGCCAAGCCTTTCCTGTTCCCCCCACCACACCCACCCAGGGCTCTTCACTCTGCCTGAAACCACAGTGGCAGTCTTTTCTGTGATTGTTGCAGCAATTTGGAAAATTTGGGGAAGCCCAAAACATTTTTTTTTTTTTTTTTTTTGAGACAGAGTCTCACTCTGTTGCCCAGGTGAGTGCCGTGGCGTCAGCCTAGCTCACAGCAACCTCAAACTCCTGGGCTCAAGCAATCCTCCTGCCTCAGCCTCTCGAGCAGCTGGGACTACAGGCACGTGCCACCCACCATGCCTGGCTAATTTTTTTTTTTTTAGTAGAGACACGGTCTCACTCTTGCTCAGGCTGGTCTTGGACTCCTGAGCTCAAGCAATTCTCCTGCCTTGGCCTCCCAGAGTGCTAGGATTAGAGGCATGAGCCACCGCGCCCAGCCTCAAAACTTTTTTTTTTTTTTAATCTTCATATTCCACCCACAACAGCTCCTGCTAACATTTGGTGAATAACTCCGGTTGGTAGGCACTTAGTGCCAGGCCCGGTGCCAAGCCCTTTGCCAGCAGTGAGGCATGCGTCTATTCACTGCTCACAGAGGGTCTTTCTATTATCCCCAAATTGCAGATGGGGAAAGTAAGGCCCAAACATCTGAGACTCAAACCCAGCCTGCCTCACTGAACCTCCACTACCAGCCTCTGGTGTGAGTTCCCAGGGATGATGCTGCTCAGCACAAGGACCTCACCGTGTTCCTGGCACATGGCAGGTGTTCCTTGGGGGCAGTTGCATCAGAAGGGTCTAGGACAGCGAGGGACATGCCCTGCCCCCAGTGAGTCTCATGGTTCTGTCTTCTGCCTGCTCCCTGGCCCGGCCTCACCGCCTGGCTGGACTCGCCCCTCCCGCAAACCCTCCGGAAGCCTGGACGCCTGGACAAAGCAGCAAGTCCCAGTGCGGTGGCCCAGAAAACACAACTTGACTTAGGGCCAAGGTTCTCAAGGGCTGAGCAGTGTCCCCATGCTCACTCCTGAGATACTCTGACTCTCTGCCATTCAGAAAGCATCATTTCAGGGAGGGCCACTGGCTGGCTTTTCAGAGCCAGAGAGTGGCCCTCTCAGCCGCTGAGCAGGGCAGGCTGAGAGATGGTGGCGCGTGTGGGTGTTCTGACCTGAGGGTACGAACAGGCGCCATCTCTCTCTCTGCCCCTCATTCTGGAGACCCAGGCCCCATCTCTCTGGCCCTTCCTCTTTCCAGGTATCCCTTATCTTCTGCCTGCTGAGCTGCAGAGGGATGCGTTACTCCCTCGTCATCCTTCCAGGACATAGAGGGTTTCAGATCAGAGCCGCGAGGGGCCCAGGCACTTCTCCCAGGAACTCTTCCACCCCGGGAAAGCAGAGCCACTCAGGGCAGGTCTGACACGCACGTCCCCCAGCCCCACCCTGCATCCCACCCTACCAGACAGGGCACTAGGGAGGGGCAGACTTTCCTCAGTCACAGCTAATGGTGGCACCTGGACTGAGACTCGGGTGTCCTCCTGCCAGCCGACTGCTTTGACGGACAGTCTCAGAGCACAACTTTTAGGTATTTGGTATGCAGTGGCCAGGAGTGTTTTCTGGAGAGAAACCCAGAGGGAGTGGTTTAAAACCAGGAAGGAAGTGGTAGAAAACAAATCCTGGACTAGTAGGGGTAGGGAGTAGGAAGTAGTGGGGTAGGGCAGAGACAACGCCCTCCTGGGGGGTGGAGCTGGAGCTCAGCCTGGAGGTCTGGTCCGTTAGGGGAGGAGGGCTGGCTGTGGGATTGGGTTTTCTCTGAGTAGGGAAGTGTTAAGTCCTCCCAGGCTCCTGCCGGGCTCCTCCTCCTGAACTTCGTCCTCCCCAGCCTTGGACACCCAGAGCCGCCTGTTGCTGCACTGTCCCCATGGCAGGCCTGAACCCCTCACAACTCCAGAAGGTAGGGGTCTGCAGGGTGGGGGCCGGGAGGGCCAGGTAAGAGTGGGGGGCCCTTGTGGACCTCCAGTAGTCCCGGGAACTCAACCCACCCCCTGCCGTTTTACAGAAGCCCAGAGTGTTGCTACCCAACCAGGTTTGCTTGCCAGCTGCTCAAGAGGAAGCCGACCTGCTGAGACAGCAGGGTTGACAGCAGAGAAGGGTTTATCCTGCACAGTGCTAAGGGGGGAGACAGGAGAAATGTCTCAAATCCGCCTCCCGGAGAATTTGGGAAACAGGGTTTTTATTTTATTTATATATTTATTGTTTTGATATAGAGTCTGGCTCTGTTGCCCAGGCTAGAGTGCCATTGGGTCAGCCTAGCTCACAGCAACCTCAAACTCCTGGGCTCAAGGAATCCTTCTGCCTCAGCCTCCTGAGTATGCGCCATCATGCCCAGCTAATTTTTTCTACATATTTTCAGTTGTCTGGGTAATTTCTTTCTATTTTTTAGTAGAGATGGGGTCTCGCTCTTGCTCAGGCTGGTCTGGAACTCCTGATCCTCCAGCCTCGGCCTCCCAGAATGCTAGGATTAGAAGCATGAGCCACCACGCCTGGCTGGAAACAGGGTTTTTAAAGACAGTTTGGTGTAGGCAATTGTGTCTGCTAATTGGCTGGGTTCGGGGTGGAACCATAGGGGTGTAGAAAATTGTCTTCTTTGCTTATCAGGTTCTTGGATGGGGGTCACAAGACCAGTTGAGTCAGTTCCTCGGTATGGGCCGCTGGTCTGGGTGGGTCAGCCATTCCACTGGAATTCGGGACCTGGAAGATAACTCAGAAACTACCCCTTGTTTTCAAAAAGGTGATGTTATCTATGGAGAAAGCTAAGACCACCAGCTATGTGACTCCAGAGTAGCAGACAGGGGGACAGTGGCTAGTTATTATCATTATTTTTAGCTGGACCTGTGCCTTATTTTTAGCTAGGCCTTTACCACAGTTCTCATCTTGCACCCCTTTATCAATTCATAAGGGCAGTTTCAAGAGGGCTGGGTTCCCAACCATCACCCCCAACTTCTGCACACACAGCCTGGGGAGTCTAGGTCATAGGACCCTGGGTGGGGGTGGGCGTGTGTGTGACCAAAACCAGAATAAAGCCTTGGAATCAGCCAGGCCCTGGCCAGGGCGTGGGAGGTGGGGCCGGGAGTGGACAGGGAGGTCATCCTTCTGGGTCTCAGTTCCCCAAACAGGAAAGGCTGACACATGGGAATTAGAGCAACAGACTTGTAAAAAAACACTCATAAATTTCTGTGCCGAGACTGTTAATATTTTGGTGTACAGGCCTAGAATCTTTGTTTCAGTGTCCATCATGTAAGCTACCACGCATCTAGTCTTGCCAAGTTTTCCAAATGAGGCTCTGCTGTTGTCCCCATTTGATAGCGTGAGTGTCCCAGAGAGAAACACACTTGGCCAAGTTCTCACAGTGCCCGGATACTTACGTGCATCTGACCTTTTTTCCTCTCAGTATATGGGTATATGTCATTCCCATGTCAGTGAATGCTTTCCTACCTACAACATGATTTTTATCACGTCCTGTTCCAGACAGATACGCCATGCTTCGTTAAACTAGTCCCTTGTGCTGGGCATTTAAGTTGTTCCCAGTCTATTGCTGTCATTGAGCAAGGCTTGGTGGATGCCCTACACGTACATCTTTGCTTCCCTATTTCCTAATCTTAAGAGGGGACGTGCAGGCAGTGTGTTTACTGAATTGGGGGTATGCACAGTTTGCAAGGAGGTCATTTTTAGCTTAAAACTGACATGATTAAATTTCTAACATGCAGACAGAAGAGCCTGTGCTGGGTGCTCATGAATGTTCCAACATCTGGTGTGTGGAAGCCAGAACTGGACATCCCACCGTGGGGAAGGGGTGTCGGTAATTGGAAATAAGACACTTCATGGGGCCAGGTGTGGTAGCTCATGCCTGTAATCCTAGCATTCTGGGAGGCCAAGACGGGAGGATAGCTCGAGGTCAGGAGTTCGAGACCAGCCTGAGCAAGAGTGAGACCCTGTCTCTACTAAAAAAACAGAAAGAAATTAGCTGGACAACTAAAAATATATAGAAAAAATTAGCTGGTCATGGTGGCGCATGCCTGTAGTCCCAGCTACTCGGGAGGCTGAGGCAGAAGGATTGCTTGAGCCCAGGAGTTTGAGGTGCTGTGAGCTAGGCTGATGCCATGGCACTCTAGCCCGGGCAACAGAGTGAGACTCTGTCTCAAAAAAAAAAAAAAAAAAGACACTTCCTGGGTAGAAGCAAGGGGTGGCTTCCAAGGTCCCTGTTAAGGCTAAGACTTTACCATGCTCTGCAAGCAAACATGTAGGTATTCATTCTTCCCTTATCTTCTCAGTAGCCTCAGAAGGAGAGGACTAGAGGCAAATCAGAATAACCCATTTGCTGTCACCCCCCACCCCCCGCCCCTGCACTTAGGGTAAAGCCCAGCTCCCTACCTGGCCCAGCCCGGCCCCCTCCCGCCTCCTCTTTCACCCTCCCCTTGCCCTGTGCTCCATCCATTCCCAATTCCTCGTGTTCCTCCCATGTTTGGGGACTTCACCTACCCTGTTCCCTCTGTCTGGAATGCCCTTCCTCTTAACCTGGTGGTCTGCTCTTCAAATGTCACGTCACTCCCTCAGAGCTGCTGCCCTGAGACCCTTCTCCTTCCCCCGGCTGGTTTACATCAGCCAGTCTTCCTTCAGTGCTCTCAGCCACCCTCTCCCTCCCGCACTGCAGTTTGTGATGGGACCTTTGCGTGTGCGAAGGTCAGTGTGATGCTGGTCTCCTTCACTAGACTGTAAACTCCAGGACAGCAGGCATCGTGGCTGGCTTGCTCAGAGCCGTCCCTCCAGCTCCTGGAATCGTGCAGTAGATGCTCAGTCAGTATTAGTTGAATAGATGAATGAGGTATTTCCCTGCGATCCAAGCCTACTGGAGGGGAAGGCTGGAGGCAGCCCCCCGCCCCTCCATCTTCCTTCACTCAAGCAGCCAATATGGATTGCTGCTGACTGGGTGCCAGGCACCAGGCCTAGGCAGGGGGACAGAGCAGTCAATAAGAGCTTGGTCTCACCTTCACACATCTTGGGTTTGGGGGAGGGCTCAAATGTGGGTGATAAGGAGCATGTGAGGACAGGGGAAGCCTGAGTCTCAATCCTGCCTGCAGTTCCGGGAGGATGGATTCCTGGTGCTGGAAGGATTCTTGTCTGCAGATGAGTGTGTGGCCATGCAGCAGAGGATTGGCGAGATAGTGGCCAAGATGGATGTCCCTCTCCACTGTCGCACAGAGTTTTCCACCCAGGAAGAGGAACAGATTCGAGCCCAGGTAGGTGCCTGGGGCAGATGGGGTGGGATCTGGTCCATGATGAGGGGCTCAGTCCCAGGCCAGAGCAGCAGCCTGGTAAGGAGGACCCCAAGGCCCAGGAATGCCGGGGGTGGCGGGGGGAGCACATCTTTCTTTGCCTCCTCGCTGTGAATTTACAATACAGGGATTATGGTCCTATTGGACAGGTGGGGGAAATAAGGCTCAAATCTCTGGCCCCAAACCACACAGTAATCGACAGCCCAGGATCTGAACCCAGATCCGTTTGATGCCAAGTCCCTGCTGTTCCCCACCCTGCTGTACTTCCTCAGTAGTTCTCCTGCCACAAAAGGCCTCTGTGTGGCAGCCACTGGGAACCAACGCGGTGCTTCCGAGGGGAGGGGCCCACCTGTGCACTTGTCAGCCCCCACCAGATTGGGAACTCTGGGTGCTTCCCCAGTTACCTAGTGGGTCACATACTAGGACACAATACAGTTTGAGATGGACAAGTTGAGCCGGGCGCGGCGGGGCGGCGGGGGGGGGTCTCCCACACAGTTCTCTTAACCCTTCACAGTCTGAGTTTAAGAGCCCGTCTTCCCAGCCCCCGGCTGCGCCCTGGTCGGGAGCCGAGGGACTCGCTCACACTCACGCGGGGAGCGCCTGCCATCTGGTGGGCATGGTGGGGATTACAGCAGCCAGAAGCCTTGCATCCGGGGGAATGCGCAGAATTGGGGTCTTGAGAAGGAAAAGGGGCGACAGAATAACAGTTTCCGCCAAACAGCTGAAAGCAGAGACGGGTCCTGCTGCCAAAGACAGTCAGGTCACCCAAGGGTTCCAGGAGGGAAGAGGGCTGAATCTTGTGCCCTTCAAGCTGCCTTCAGAGACCAACGTGTTGGGGGATAGGAGAAATGTGAGAACACAGTGTATATGTCTCAGTTTATAATACATGCAAAGAAAGCTCGGCACAGGGCCCAGCACTCAGTAAAACTCTCCATGTTCACTATTAATATTGTGGGAAAAAAGAATGGTGGGTGTCCTGTCTCTCTCTCCCTTCCAGGTTACCTCCACCCTTCATGGTCTTTGAGTTATTGCACAACCGCGTAAATTATAGAAAACTGAAAATAATGCACAGGATGCTTGTCCATAGACATGGATATGGACTGGGTCTCAAGGAATGCAATTCCTGCCCTGTGGATAGAGTAGTTTGGAACTGATTTGTAAATCCATTCCATCATTCCTTATTGTCCATATATGTGTGGTTCTTGGAATTCTCCTTTGAACCAGTTGTAACATCTTCCTGGTTTTCCTCATGAATAAACGAGGTAAATAAAATCTTGGACACACGTTTAGCATCATTATCTTTAATATTATTAACAACTATGCTCCCTGACTTGTTTCCCTCACCCTGATCCTGCTGCAGACTTGCTAAGAATGTTGAAAACTACTTTTAGTTTTCACTGAGAAGGTTCTGAAAGGGCAGGGCACGGACCAGAGGGAGTGGGGGGCTGTGGCCACATGGGGATCCAGGTAGGGGGTCGGTGCCAATCGGTTCCAGTCACGTGGCCACACAGAAAAGTAGGCACAGTCTGCATGTGTGAAACGGAAGGGTTGGATAATAGCCTCGCTTCCCACCAGGGAGGGAGAGCCGTACGACAGCAGTCGTCGAGGGTGGTTAAGCCACAAGGAGAAACACGAGGTATCTTCCTGGAGCATCGTTTTCATATGATGCTAAGAGATTTAAAACATGACTGTTAAGAAAACAGAAAAAGGCTGGGCACAGTGGCCCACACCTGTAATCCTAGCACTCTGGGAGTCCGAGGTGGGAGGATCGCTTGAGGTCAGGAGTTCAAGACCAGCCTGAGCAAGAGCGAGACACTGTCTCTACTAAAAATAGAAATAAATTATATGGACAGCTAAAAATATATATATAGAAAAATTAGCTGGGCATGGTGGCGCATGTCTGTAGTCCCTGCTACTCGGGAGGCTGAAGCAGGAGGATTGCTTAAGCCCAGGAGTTTGAGGTGCTGTGAGCTCGGCTGATGCCACGGCACTTTAGCCCAGGCAACAGAGGGAGACTCTGTCTCAAAATAAAAAAAAGAAAGAAAACAGAAAAAGATTAATAATGGCTTATTTATGTATTGAGCATTTAGCCATGCCCTTGCTGAGTGTTTTTATATATAGCAGTAGTAGTAAGAGTAGTAATAATAATAATGGCAAATATGTGGTACTTAGCATATTCCAAAGACAGTTCTAGTGCTATATATACCAACTTGGAACACTTACACACCCTAGGAGATGGATACCATTAATAGCATCTATATTTTATGAAGAAACTAAGTCCAGAGAAGTTCAGTAAAGTAGTCATGGCCACACAGCCAGGCAGTGGCAGAGCTGGGATTTTTTTTTTTTTTTTAAGTCCAGGAGTCTTCTATTTTTTACACTGCTTATGCCATGAAATCGTAGGGAACAGCTCGGGCTCCTTTCCATTGGCTCGGGCTCCTTTCCATTGGTTCTCACAAAGTGTTCTCTGGGTGGAGGAGGCTGGAGCTTCAGTTGAACCCAGGTACCTTTCTCTTTGGCTTCCTTTTTCTGATCATTTTCCTTCATACGTTTCAGGAAGCTATGTCCGCTCTCACAGTGCTTACTATGCTCAATACGACATTAATCCTGTTGGCAAGAATCTTGCCCTTAATTTGTTTGTTAACAACAATGCCAACAGCATTCTGGGTAACAGTGTAGACTCTTCCCATGTTGCCATGGTGACATCTGTGGGGCATGCCCTTTTGAACAGTACCTATTCCTTGTATGTCTACAATATCACCTTTCTTGTAGATTCACATGTATGTGGCCAAAGGAACAACTCCATGTTCCCTAAAAGGCCTAGAGAGCATGTATCAGTGCCTCTCCTCTTTCCCTGTGTTCGCCATTTTGGCAAATTACAGGAAGATGGCGGCTCTGGCCGAAAAGAAGCCAGAGCTGGGATTTAAACCCAAGTATTTGAGCTCCAGAGTCTGCACTCTCAGCTGCTGTAAGATTCAGCCTCTGGCTGAAGTCTCCAATAATTCAGGGAGGTCAGTTCTATTATTATTCCCCTTTTGCAGATGAGGAAATCAAGGCTTGGAGAGATAAAACACGAGGCTCAAGGCCACCTGGGAACCAGCTCTGTTAGACTCTGGCGTCTGTGTTCTGAGTCACAATAAGAGGTTTCCAAGCAAAGCAGCTTGGGCTGTGCTTCCAGGCACTTGGTATGCTGGGTCACTGTGCCTCAGTGGATGAGTCTGAGAGCCTCCTTGGGGATCTGTGACCCCACGGGGGTGGGAAGTCACCCTCCCCTCCTTGCCAGGCCCAGCTCCATCCCCAGGGTGCTCTCTCAGTCTCTCTGATGGCCCCTTTCCACAGGGCAGCACGGACTATTTCTTGAGCAGTGGCGACAAGATTCGATTCTTCTTTGAGAAAGGCGTTTTTGACAAGAAAGGTTTGGAGCAGGGGCCCTAGAGCTGTGGGGGAGCTGTGGTGGGGGTGGGCGGGGAGGAGGCAGGGAGGGTGCTGAGGCCACCTCTCCGTGGGAGGCTGGACTCCAGTACTTCTTCTGGCTTTACTGGTTCTTTGTGCCACAGGAAATTTCCTGGTCCCTCCAGAGAAATCTGTCAACAAAATTGGCCACGGTAAGCAGGGGCCTGGGGGTGCAAGAAAGAAAATGGGGAAACTGAGGCCTGAAGTATTTAGGAACCCTAATCAAAGCCCATAGTAAGTTAGTCATTGGGCAAACAACATTTTTGGATCCAGGTTTCCCTCTGGCTTTGGGGCTTCTACACCTCATGATGCTAATCATATGACACTGCCACCACAGCACTGGGAAGAGGGGGTCCGCCTGAGCCCCCACAGATGGCATAACCCAGGCCCCAGGCACAGGGGAGCTGCTGGGTCCAATCTGCAGCCTCCTTATGGGGCATGTGACATGTTGACATGCTCCCGTTCTGAGACCCCAAAACCAAGTATGGAAACCCTCACCTTTTTTTCAGGATCATACATTATAATTTGTTTTCTAGACTGCTTATTTTTAAACTTGATGTTATATCACGGTAGCGTTGTGAACAAATTGTGGCAAAATACATATAACATGAAATTTACCATTGTAACCATTCTAAAGGATGTAATTCAGTGGGATTAAGTACATTGAACCCTCACTTTTTGTAACAATAGTAATAGCAAATAATGATAACAAGCGACTGTCCCGGGCCAGGACCTGGGCTACTGCTGCACAGTCCTCAGCCCATCGAGTCCTACAGCAGCCCTGGGTGGCACGGCTGTTCTTTTAACCCCCGTTTGACAGAGGAGGAAACTGAGGCTGACAGGAGAGAAACAGGTAGCCGAGGTCCCATAGAGTAGTACTGAGATTGCCACCAATTGATAGGCCCCCTGGAGCCCTTCGTCCTCTGAGCGTGGAGCAGAGTCAGGGCTGGTGTGAGCTTCCCAGATGGCCAGAGGTCAAGAATAAGGTCACAGGTGGCACAGGGCCTGGGGTGGGATGAAGGCATCTGTGGGGCCCACTACTCGGTTATAAACCAGCATAAAGGTTAATGCACAGAAAATAGGTGAGAATGTCAAAGTGAGGCCTGAGTCTGGGTGCCCAGAACTAGGTCTGGGAGGGACACCGGGAGCCCGAGACTGGCCCATCAGTGTGCCTCTGTCCTGCAGCACTGCACGCCTACGACCCTGTCTTCAGGAGCATCACACACTCTCCCAAGGTGCAGGTGAGCAGAGGTGGGGGTGAGGGCAGGAGGGTGGGCCAGATGTGTGTGGGGGCAGGCTGGCAGTGTGACCTCCGCTCCTCTCCAGGCCTTGGCCAGAAGTCTGGGCCTCCAGATGCCTGTGGTGGTACAGAGCATGTACATCTTTAAGGTGAGCTCCCTGCCCTCCCCAGGCCTCAGTTTACCATATGTAAAATGGGCAGACTGCTCATTCCAAGCCCTTCCTCACAATGGACCAAAAGCTGCTGGAATTATTATTATGTTGGTGGGAGAACATAGAAAATTGGTCCCCTCTGGCTAAAGCACCTGGCACTTAGTTGGTGCTCAGTTAAAATTTGGTGGTAGGAGGGAAGGGGACCCCTAGGACTCCCATCTCCCTTCTTTGCTATTGAAATGCTCTGCTCCCAGCAGAGCATTTCAGTGCCACCTCCTCCAAGAAGGCTTCCAGGTCCCCTAAGAGGGACTCCTCTCTGACTCTGGAGCCTTTCGGCTCAATCGCTGGCCTGTGTCCTAGTCTCCCCTTCTAGCCCTCACTCTGTTCTACTCTGTGATCTTGTTAGACACGTGTATGCTGTCTTCCTGCACAGTCTAGGAGCTCCCTGTCAGGCAGGGTGGTTTTTCTCTTTGCATCCCTCCTGGGCCTGGCACACAGTAGGTGCTCAGCAGCTGGTGTTGAATGAATCCTGGGAGGAGAATGCCTGTAGCCAGGGCAGCAGGATCCTGGGAGACCCAGAGCAAGCCCCGCTCCTCCCCACTCTCCTCCGCCCTCACCAGGCTTTTCCTCTCTCTTGCAGCAACCTCACCTTGGCGGCGAAGGTGAGCTGAGAGCAGGCTGTGGGGCCCAGCAAAGGCCATGGGCAGGACATCGGGGATATCAGTGGTTGTCGGGTCTTTGAAAAGAGGAAAAGCACTTGCTGCAACGTCTGCAGGCAGGAGGCTGGGCCAGGGCAGAGGAGCCACCTTCGATTCCTTCCAAGAAGAGGGGATTGGGAGGGAACCCTTGAGTTCATGGCACTGTGGTTCCTGAACCTGACAGCAACCCCTAGCTGGTTAAACATACAGATTCCTGGGCCCTGTTGCCTGAGATCCTAAGCCAGTAGGACTGCATGGGCCTAAGGATCTGTTTTTTTGTTTTGTTTTGTTTTTTAGACAGAGTCTTGCTCTGCTGCCCGGGCTAGAGTGCCATGGGGTCAGCCTAGCTCACAGCAACCTCAAACTCCTGGGCTCAAGCAATCCTACTGCCTCAGCCTCCCAAGTAGCTGGGACTACAGGCGTGTGCCACCACACCCGGCTAATTTTTCTTTCTTTTTCTTTTTTTTTTTTTTAGTAGAGACAGGGTCTCACTCTTGCTCAGGCTGGTCTCGAACTCCTGAGCTTGAGCAATCCTCCCATCTCAGCCTCCCAGAGTGCTAGGATTACAGGCGTGAGCCACCGTGCCTGGCCAGGATCTGTATTTTAACAAGCTCCTTGGAGAACTATTTTAGCGTAGAATTTGCTGATCTAGTTCCAAACCTTGCCCAAGGCACAGATAACATTTAGGCGATTGTCTACTTCTGCTCAAATACCTCAGGTGACAAAGAGCTCAGCCCCTCACAGGCAGCCTTTTCCTTCCTGGCCCAGGCCCAAGTCTGCCTCCTTGTGACCAGCCTGCTCCCGGCACTCAGCCCCAGGGCAGGCCTGAAGGGAGGATCGTCTCTTTCCTGAGCCTCCTCTGCCTGAGTCTAGCTCCCCGAGTTCCTTCAGCCATTCCTTCCCCAAATGCTTTGAAGTCCCCATGATTAGGAAACCTCCATCTGGACACTGTCCTCATTGTCAAAGTCCCTCTTAAAGTGTGGTGTTCAGACGACACACAGTTACCCAGAAAGGAAGGAGGTGAGACTAGTACCCCCTTTACTTTGTTACTGCAGACTGAGTTCCTGTTCTCCATCCTGTGCCCCGGCATCACGTGAGGAGGTTTTTAAAAATGTGGACACTTGGTCATAGCTCCCCTTGCTTCACACCCAACTTCCCAACCTTATGCCACTGGGTGAACCATCTGGTTGCTGGGGACTGCTTGTCCCTGGTTAAGAACAGTGGCTTGGCCAGACGTGGTGGCTCACACCTATAATCCCAGCATTTTGGGAGGCCGAGGTGGGAGGATTGCTTGAAGCCAGAAGTTTGAGATCAGCCTGGGCAACATGGCAAGACTTCGTCTCTACAAATAAATTAGCTGGGCATAGTGGCACACACCTGTAGTCCCAGCTATTCAGGAGGCTGAGGTGGGAGGATCGCTTGAGCCCAGGGGTTGGAGGCAGCAGTGAGCTATGATCGCACCACTGCACGGTAGCCTGGGTGACAGAGTGAGACCCTGTCTCAAAAGAACAAAAATAAAAACCAGTGGCTTTAGTTACCTGGCTGGAATTAAACCAGAGCAGCTACTTTTTAGCAAGCAATTAAATGTTGGGCCCTGTACTAAGTACTTTTCATACATCCTCCAATAACCCACGAGGGAAGTTACTGTTGGGGTCACTTTACAGTTTAGGAAATTGAACCTTTGAGGGGGGAAATCTCTTGCCTGGAGTTCCTGGGCTAGGAAGTGGTGAGACTCTAACTGATCAGGGAAGGCTGGCCCTGGAGGGCTTCGAGAGGACTGAGGAGTGGGAAATGAGGCCGAGGTGAGGTGGTACCAGGCAAAGGGGACAGCTCCTCACCCCCAGGCGGGCCTGCTGCAGTCACCCCTCACCAGGATGCCACCTTCCTGTACACGGAGCCGCTGGGCCGGGTGCTGGGCATATGGCTTGCGCTGGAGGACGCCACGCTGGAGAACGGCTGTCTCTGGTTCATCCCTGGCTCCCACACCAGTGAGGACCCCTGCCTCTCCCTGCCCACCCGCACTCCCCTTTCCCTACCCCCCAGGGAGAGGGACCCAGAGAAAAGGGATTAAAGCTCCACGTTGGCCTGCAGGTGGCGTGTCAAGAAGGATGGTCCGGGCCCCTGCTGGCTCAGCATCTGGCATCAGCTTCCTCGGGTCCGAGCCTGACCGGGATAACAGCCTCTTTGTGCCCACGCCTGTGCGCAGAGGTAGGCGGGATGCAGAGGGCAGGGAGGCAGGGGGCCGTGCATGCCCGTGGGTCTGCACTTGCTCCACCTCCCAGTGTCCTAGAGGCTTCCTCGGGGTCATCTGAGGGTGGTGAAGTCACAGAGAGAGAAGGCGCGGGCTGGGCGGCACTGGGGAGTCAGGAAGCAGCGTGGGTATCAGCAAGTTCGCCCTGGTCAGGCTAAAATCCACACTCTGCCACTGACAGGCTGCTGCTTTGAGCAAATGGCTGACCCTCTGAGCCTCAGTTTCCTTAATTATCAAGCGGGAAGTCAGTGAGATGATGTTTATAATATGTTTACATAAAATCCACGTGGTTAGGCCGGGCACAGTGGCTCACGCCTGTAATCCTAGCACTCTGGGAGGCCAAGGCGGGAGGATTGCTTGAGGTCAGGAGTTCGAGACCAGCTTGAGTGAGAGCAAGAACCTGTCTCTACTAAAAAAAAAAAAAAAAAAAAAAAAAAAGATAGAAAAAATTAGCTGGGCATGGTGGTGCGTTCCTATAGTCCTAGCTACTTGGGAGGCTGAGGCAAGAAGATCTCGTGAGCCCAGGAGTTTTGCTGTGAGCTAGGCTGACGCCATTGTACTCTAGACTGGGCAGCAAAGTGAGACTCTGTCTCAAAAAAAAAAAAAAAAATCTACGTGGTGCACCACAAGTGCTCAACAAATGTCGGCTATCAGTCCCCCTCTTCCTCAAGGAAAAGGGAAAACTGAGGTCTGACTCAGCGTCACCAGCAAGGTCCCAGAGGACTGGCACGGTACAGAGGGGAGGCCCCTCCTAAGGCTTGCCAAGGCCACAGCAGAGGGAACTTGATTCTGGGGAACCCACATCTAAGCAGCACAGTCTCTGGCCCTGGAGCAGGCTGTAGATATCTGAGCTTCCAGGGAAGGGAATGTGGACGGAGCAGGCCACAAACCACTTGGGGTAGGAGCACCCATGTCTCTTCCTGCCCCAGGAAGGGGGAATGTGGGTCTGGTGTTCTGACCTGCTCGTGTCCCCCCCAGGGGCCCTGGTCCTAATCCACGGAGAAGTGGTGCACAAGAGTGAGCAGAACCTCTCCGCCCGCTCGCGCCAGGCCTATACATTCCACCTCATGGACACCTCTGGCACTGTCTGGAGCCCAGAGAACTGGTAGGTGGCAGGGTGGGGGTGTGTGCCCCAGATGGTCCCCTGAAGAGACCCTGGAGCCCGGGAGCAGTGATCTGGCATCTCAAGGTCATCTCCTTTGTCCTTTGCAGGCTCCAGCCAACAGCTGAGCTGCCCTTCCCTCCACTGTACACCTAGAGGCCCTCGCAGGGCTGGGGCCCTGTCCCCTTCCTGATGGGCTCTGGCTGCAACACTAGCGCCTTGTTTGGTCTCCCAGCTGCAATGGGGATGTCGCGTCTCCCCGCCTAGGCTTTCCTCCTGTGGGTGTCTGTGCCCTCGGCCCTGCAGACAGCAGGCAAGAGGCAGAAGTGACGGGGCAGCAGCCTGGGCTGGATGGGAGGCTTCCCCAAGATTTTGTCTCTCTGCCTCCCGCTGCCCCAACACGACCTCCCCCTTGAGGCGTCCCTCAGCTGAGAAAGGGTTCTGGCTTCTTCTCACTTCTCTCCCCTCTCTGATGGAACTCTGATCATTATGGTGTAATACACGGAATAAAAACGACTTCTGAATGCAGCTGCTCGCTCTGGCCTTCTTCCCAAGCAGCCTTGCTCTCCAGAGAGCCGTGCTGAAAATCATCCCAGGTACCTCAGCCCTCCCTGGTGTGGTTCCACGATTCTAGGAATGATAAGTAACATTTAGGGGGCACCGGCTGTGGGCCCCACTCTGCTGAGAGCTGTACACACTTCATCTTCTTGAACCCTCACACGGAGCGCAGGGTGCTCTTACCATCTGCATTTACCGCCAAGGAAGGCGTAAAGGGCCTGCCCCAGTCACACAGCTGCTCAGCAGTTCAGCCAGGCGAGCCTGATCCAAAGCCCGTGCTCCTAATGTCTACACTGCCGGTGCTCCCTACTTGGGGAGGGGAAAGAAGCCCAGGGCTAAGAATCCATAGTCTCAGGTTCTGGCCCTGTGACCAACTTGCTCCCTGGTCTCAGGCCTGGCCTTTCCTCTCACCGGGGCCTGTTTCCCCACCTGTACAATAAAGGGGCCCCTGGAGCATGATTGGCAGGCACCCAGACCTTCCCGAAGAACTACCAAATCCAATACTCACTTAGCTGGGGGCTGGCCCATAGGCTGTAAACTGACGGCTGCTGGCTGATCCCAGACTGCAGATGTGCTTTGTCTGGGCTTCAACACCTAAGAGGAAACTTTTTTTTTTTAATAGACAAGGTCCCCTCTGTCACCCAGGGTATAGTGCAGTGGCAAAATCATAGTTCACTGCAGCCTCAAACTCCTGGGCCCAAGAGACCATTCTGCCTCAGCTTCCTGAGTAGCTGGGACTACAGGCGTGCACCACCACACTGGCTAATTTTTCTTATTTTTCGTAGAGATTGGGTCTGGCTCTTGCTCAGGCTGGTCTCTAACTCCTATACTCAAGTGATTCTCCCACCTCAGCCTCCCAAAGTGCTGGGATTACAGGCCACCGCACTGAGCCATAAAAAACTTTTTTTTTCACGGTATTTGTTAATTGTTTATTTATCAAAAGAAACTGTTCCTTAGCCCACATATTCATAGCTCAGGAACACAGGTCAATGACAAACTTCTATGTAAATCAACCCAAAGAAACTCTTTTATATTCCCAAATCACTTTGCACTCTGAAAAATGCCAGCCTCCTCATGGAACCAAAATCTTTCATAGAACCATAATGTACATAGAAATCTGCATATGCCTTCTTTCCTGGTTCCACCACAGCAAACTTATACAAAGCTGCGACCCCCTGGGATACAATGAATGCTCCGACAATATGAAACTGCAGATGTCTGGCCAAGAGGCCACACATCTGAGGTTTCATCAAAGCGCTGGAAGTCATGACAGTTACTGTCCTTGATGGGTATGCCAACCTCAATACATCCTTCCTGGCTGATGGAGAGAAATGAACTGCGCTCTAGCAGCCCAGAAAAATCTTTAAAAAAAAAAAACTTTTTAAAACTTGGAGGCCGGGCGAGGTGGCTCACCTGTAATCCTAGCACTCTGGGAGGCCGAGGCGGGTGGATCGCTCGAGGTCAGGAGTTTGAGACCAGCCTGAGCAAGAGCGAGACTCCGACTCTACTAAAAATAGAAAGAAATTATCTGGCCAACTAAAATATATATAGAAAAAATTAGCCGGGCATGGTGGCTCATGCCTGTAGTCCCAGCTACTCAGGAGGCTGAGGCAGTAGGATCGCTTAAGCCCAGGAGTCTGAGGTTGCTGTGAGCTAGGCTGACGCCACGGCACTCACTCTAGCCCAGGCAACAAAGTGAGACTCTGTCTCAAAAAAACAAACAAAAAAAACTTGGGAGATTTCACACAGCAATCCAGGTTTCTAAGCTTCCCCGAACAAGCACCCAATTGACACACTGGGCCTGCACTCCAGCATGGCGGCTACTGGCTGGAGCTGGCTCTTTAGAGGCCATGTAGTCTCCTGTCCTCACTGGGACACCTGCCTGGCCTCAGCAGCTCTTTGAGTTTGTGACCCTGATTTAGTCCATCCTCCTCCTACTTGTATACATGGACAGACCAAGGCCCAGAGGATAGAGCCCTTTCCCAAGGCCACCCAGGGAGTCAGTGGGGCAAAGATGGTGCTCCTTCATCAACATTTTGCCACTTCCTTTGGCAAGCAGCACAAGGGACTGTGAGAGAACAGGTTTCTACTGAGCCCCAAATGAATGTCTCGATACTCTTCTCTGAGGGAAAGGACTTGGCAGTGATTCCAGCTCTCTAGAGCTTTGCTCCTGGCTTCTGCCTTGGTGAGCCAAAGTTCTCCCCTCTTTCCAGGTGCAGTGGCTCACACCTGTGATCCCACCCCTTTGGGAGGCTGAGGTGGGAGGATTGCTTGAGGCCAAGAGTTCGAGACCAGCCTGAGCAAGAGTGAGACCACATCTCTAAAAAAATATAGAACAGTTAGTTGGGCCTAGTAGTGCGTGCCTGCAGTCCCAGCTACTTGGGAGGCTGAAGTAGGAGGATCATTTGAACCCAGGAGTTTGAGGTTACAGTGAGCTATGATGAGGCCACTCTAGCCCAGGAGACAGAGCAAGACCCTGTCTCAAAAAGAAAAATTTCTCACCTCTTTCTGCTATACCCCTCCCCGCCAGGCTGGGAAGAAATGGGAGAACATTGTCCAGCCCCAGGAATCCTGCTGTGCTATGTTCTCAGCAAGCCTTCGTGTGGGACGTGTTTGTCCATTCAGTGAAAGTCTACTGAGATCCTGCTCCGTGCCAGGCTCTGTGCTAGCCTTCAGGGATGTGGTGGGGAACCAGGCAGACCCAGAGCCTAGAGAGCAAGGCTCGAGCACGGGCCCCCAAGGAGAGCCACTCTGAACTCTCAGGAAACTCCCCCAACCCCTGTGGATCCTTCCTAGGCGGCAGGAAGAGACAAACAGCGGCTTGGTTAGGACTGGAATGTGAAAGGGTCAGGATGGACCCTTTGAGAAAGACCCAGTGCTGTTCAGTCCACTCTTTTCTATCAGTACCACTCTCCAGGTAGCACAGGCAGGAGTGGGGTTGGCTGAAACAGGGCGTCAGCCCAGTATCTGATCCTCTTCCCCAGCCCTTCCACACATGCAAAAAGCTGATCCCACCTTTCCCTTCAGCTCTTCCTGGCCCAAATGAGAAACCACACACACTCCACTCTTGCTCTCTTGTGTTCTCCACCCCCAAGTAAAGCCAGGAGAGTAAAGGTCACTCTGGTTTCCAAGTATAAACCACAAAACCCCTTGGTTCACTTGTGCTTTTGTTAGGATGAGGACTGGTCTTGGGTAACAATGACACTTTCTCTTACTGACTGCTCATCATGGGCGGGCCCTAGGCTGGACACTTCACACACCTTACCTCACTGGACTCTCACAACACCCCATGAGGTACAGGCTGTCATTATTTCTATCTTTCAGACAGGAAAACTGAGGCTCAGACTGGTTAAGTGACTCACCCAAGGTCACACAGGTAAGAAGTTGTGCAGCCAAGGATTCTTACCAGATTAGTTTGACACTAGAAAGTAAAGCATTAACCATTATACTTTAGTGCCTCCAGTGTCCACTGCGGCCCCCTCTGAGACTGCAAGGTGAGAAAAGGGGGGTCTACAGCAAACTTGAGTTGTACTATCCTTTAAGCCTTTTCTCTCTTTAAATAGCAAAACTAGAACCAGGAGAGGTTTGCTTTTTTATTTTAAATCTGAATCAACTGAAAAACCAAATCTGTTTTTCACCGCGTGGCTCTTCATGCCCAAGTGGCTAACTGCTGTGGGGACCATTCATCCTCCCCGTGTCCCACGTCCCTGCTTCTTCCATCACTGCTGCTGTTCAACAGCTAGGCCATCAGCAGTATCAGGAGGTAGAGAGGCAAAAGGAGATTGTCTATCTGTGTAGTGTACGCTTCTAGAAGAGACACAGTGCTGATGGACCCCAAAATCCAAGCGTAACTATAGTTTAGGTCCACTCCACTGTCAAAGATTAAAATTAACGCTACAGAAATGATCTGTGCAAATATAGACATCATGGTCCCCTCAAAAGTCTTTTTGGTTCCAGGCCAGTGGATCTCACCCATGGTGCTGCCAAAGATGGAGGCCACAGTATCACCCACACCCACAGCCAGGACACCAGCATAGGGGACAAGGGCCCTGGCTCCCCCGAGGCTACCCTTCTGTGTGCAGGGTCTAGGGACCAGCCAAATTGGAAGAGACATGCCCAGGAGCAGGTACATGTGTGTTAGAATGAGTGGTCCGCTATCTCGTTCATCCAGGAAGAGGGACAGGAGGCTCCGCAGAGTGTGACCCAGGGGCTTGATGCGGAAGTAGCGTACGTACTCCAGGAAGATGAAGACTGCTAGACATACAGTGGCAGCCACATAGAGCAGTGGCCGGTCAAAGATGATACCTGGGACGTAGGTGGCTACAACAATGAAATGGAAATACTTTCGGGCAATGGTGGGGGCCTGGTGCTTCTTGGACTCGGAAGATGACCGCTTGGCATTCTGGTAGAGCACCACCAGGCAGGCCAAGGTGGCCAGCAGAGACCAATAGGCTAGGAGGTAGATGCGGGTGTCTGTCTGGAAGAGGAATTGAAGAAGCCAAAGCAGGGGGTTCCTGCGGATGAGCCGGTGCAGCCAGGGCAGGACCACACCAAGGCCCAGTACACAGGTCATGAGGTGGAAAAAGATGGAGGAGGCCCAGGTGCCCGAGTCCATGAAGACAAAGAGGGTGCTGAAGAAGATGCCCATGAGCACCATCCCTACCACGACCACCAGTAGGAAGAAGTCCACTGGGTCCCCCTGGCTTTCCACCACAGTCAGAGAGCGCTTGATGAGCTGGTTGAGAACAAAGCTAATGCCACCCAATACTAGCAGCGCCTCACCAGGAGTGAAGCAGCGGGGCAGCAGGTACAGCAGGATCATGTTGAGATAAACAAAGATTAGCAGGACTTCCAAGACCTCAATCACTTCGCCCACACTCAAGGAGTGTTTCATGATATAAATGATAACACCTCCGGCCAAACCCGAGATGACACAAGTGTTGGTTGGCACCGGGCGAGTGATGCCCAGCGCCAACACTGATGAGAAGAGGGCTACTGCCATGCCAGTGGCTGCCACCACAATGCCAAAACGCTCGAAGAACGGATTCCCCGCAGCCTGGCAACGCTCCTTCATGACTAGTCCAAGCAGAGGCATGACCATGGAGGCGGGCAGTAGACCACTGTTTGCAGACATTCGAAACTGGAAGACGGCGCTTCCCTGCTGTAGCAGCCGGTCCCACTTGTATTGGACGTAGAAGGCCTGCACCGCGAGCGCCACGGCGCACCACGAGTATCGGTCCCACACGGCTGCGTGGATGCTCAGCACCACTGCGAACACCACTGCCGCCTCTGCCAGCACCGACCCACTCAGCGGCGTCCCGGTCGGGGTGGGGGCCGGGGGTGAGCACTCTCGGGTCATGTCTCTAAATGTGGGGCTCCGGGAAAGCCGGGGTGCCTAGGGAGGCCTTTGACTTTGGGCCCCTCAGCACCGCCAAGCTGAGGGCGGCACCTTCACCCCGACAGCAACCTTCTCCCTCCGTTCTCCAGCTGCAAGGAGGGAACTCCACTGCAGGTCACTCGCTAGCCTGGGAGATGGCGTTCAGCCACCCTCCACAGCCTCCAACCTACAGCGTAGAAGTCGCCACTCCGCCGCCGTCCTCACAGTCCCAGCCACCCGTGCCGCCGTATCCTCACCTCCTCGGGCGTCGCCATCTTGACACCGCCCACACCACCGTCACGTGACAGACCCCCGCCATGGCGGATCCGAAGGGGACGGTCACGTGCGCGCCGCGTCTGGGGGCGGGGCTGGGGCGCGCGCGCGCGCGCGCGAAGATGGCGGCGGCCGCCGGCGGGCCGTGTGTGAGGTGCGATGCGGGCCCAGTGGACCGGTGTGGTTGTGAGGCGCGGGGTCGAAGCCGAGCGGAAGCAGGGCGGGAATTGCAGGCGGGATGTGGCGGTAGTGACCAGGCGAACCTCCGCTGGGTGGATGGGCGCCGAAACGGGAGGCAGTTACGTCCAAACGGTCCCCGCGCGCCAGGATCTGAAGAGATTTCTCCAGGAGAGGGCCGGTTCCTCTCTCCTCACTCCTTCCCTCCGCGCTGGGCCTCCGGTCTCCTCACCCAAGTCCCTTTTCCTTCCTCCCCTCCTCCCCGGCCCATTCTTTGGCGCCCCACCCGCTCTTCCCCGTCCGGCCGTGACGCGCCCTGGGGGCGGCGGTGGGGCCCTTCGCGGTCGCCGGGAGGACCCTCCACCTCCGTCCCCACCGTAGGTTCCTGGTGTCCTGCCCTGGCGTCGGGTGTGTCTTGCGGGATTCCCTCGTTATCCCCATTTGCTTTCATTAGGAATTGTTTCGTGTTGCACCGAACTACTCTGCAGTTTCTGCTCTCCGTTTCCGCTCCTCTGTTCATTTTTTTTTAATGCATCGAATCAGTCAGCCGACATGCCCAAATTCTCCAAGAGATTCCAGGCTTTAGGGAATACTAGGCTTCAGGGACAGTGAGATGGAACTATTAATGAAAGGTACAGTTTTCACTCATAGAGTGCTTACTAGCGCCAGACCCTGGCGAAGTGCTTCCTATGCGCTGTCTCATTCAATCCTCACAACTCCGCGAGGTGCTTTCTGCCTTACAGATGACTCAGAAGTCAGCTCAGAGCTAGCCAGGCAGGAAAGTGAGGATTCAAACTGAAGTCTGGGCGACGCTGACGCTATAGCTATACCATCACACCGGCATCTTCCACGTTGCACCTTGAAGCTCTTCATTCTTGCCACCATGCTCCCTCCTAAAATTAAACATCCCTGTCGCTTGTTTCTTGTGCCAGCAGTGTTTTCCCCACTTTCTTTGTATGTTGTTCGCCGCTGTATTCTCAACACCCAGAAGAGCATGTGATAGGTTCTCAGTAAATATTTATTACACATATTGCCTGTTCTCTCTGCTACCATTTCCTTCACCTCTCAGCCGGAAGTGAGACTTCTTTGACGTTTCCACTGGACAAGGTTTGAACCTTCTGAGAATCAGTTTGCTTTTTCCTCCGCTGCCATTTCGTGCCAGCCCTTATTTCTGGCAGAGTTGTCATTACTATGCCTTCCTTTTCTCAGGCCTATTTTATAGTAATTGTGGAGCCTGGATAAAGTTCAGCTCCTGCGGATAAAGAGCCTATTCTTTAATGAAAGAGCGAGAGAAGAAAAGCATTGGTTCTCTGGCATGGTTTGATCGTGGTGGAGAACCAACCGGACTCATCCCAGAAGATAGAATTTAACTGACACTAGGATTTCTAGTACTGCTTTGCTCATGGTCTGTGTTAGGAGAGTGATCTGTTATTTTATTGCAGGAAGGCATGTTCCATAATAGCCGCAGCCTTCTGTTTGAAATGCTTAGAGATCTGGACTAAGAGACAATTTAAATTCTGTTCCTGGTGCTTGTTGGTTTCTGGTTGACCTCAGACAGGTGGCCTTATCATTTTGAGCCTCTGTTTCTCCAAACGGTAATCCTTTTCAGAGGGATATTGAGATGGCTGTGATGTGTGGTGTTCTTGTAGGAAGTTCATTGTGTATGTTAATAACATTTGGCACTAGTCAAAAATGGAATAATACTCTTAAATCACTTATTTTTGGATGGTCACTCAGGATTTAGTAGAATGTCAATTTGAATATTGGCATTTTGAGTATCTCTTGTGTTCTTCAGTTAATGTGTTTGTACCTGTTTGCTGTGGGTATACAAAAAAAAATACGTCTGCAGTTTGAAAAGCTTTTGCTGCTAAGCTTAAGCCTCAATTTACACAAGAAAGGTGTCACATCTGTGGAGTCAGAATCCATGGACAGTGGCTGCTTTTATTTATTATCTCTATGTGGAATATAACAGTTTTTCAGAACTCTTATCAGAGTAGCTTGGCTGTGTCTCAGCTTTCTTTCTTTCCTTTTTTCTTTCTTTGTTTTTTTTAAGGAGACAGGGTCTCTCTCCCACTGTTGCCCAAGTTGGAGTGCAGTGCTGTGATCATAGCTCACTGCAATCTCAAATCTCAAATGCCTGGGCTCAAGCGATCCTCCCACCTCAGCTTCCCACCGTAGCTAGAAATATAGATGCAGGCCACCACGCATTGTTAATTTTTGTATTTTTTGTAGAGATTGGGTCTTGCTGTATTGCGCGGCAGGTCTTGAACTCCTGGCTTCAAGCAATCCCCCAATCTTGGCCTCCCAAAGTGCTGGGATTGCAAGTGTGAGCCACTGTGCCAAACCATGTGTCTCAGCTTTCTACCAAAAGGACTCGATTGTAGAAACTGTTATTCCTAACCTTCCAGTAGCTTTTGGCCAAAGATTTCCAACCAGATAAAATCTCTCTGAGGAAGATAATTTCTAGTGTCCATTAACTCCAGCTCTTTTAGAAATGGTGTTCCATGTTGTCTGCTAGAACATTGGACTGGAAGGCAATACATTTTTAAAACTTTACCTTTGAGGCAAGTTATTTAATTTATGTGCTTTAGTTTGTCTCCCAAATACTTAGCTCAAATTTATTTATTGTGCAAATAAATGAGACACTATAGCATATATTTAGTTTCTTGAAAATATATATATAGAAGATATTTCCCTGAGGGTTTAGATTGGACATATCATTGTTCCAGCCATATCTGTGTATCTTTTGAGAATCACCTGCTCATACCTTCAGGTCCCAATTTGAGGTGAAGTCTTTCTTCCATCCCTGGCTAGTTCCCAGGGATCTCTCTCTGTTCCTAGACTCTCTCTGTTCTAAATGGTTATGTTCCTTTGTAGTCTGTAATTGTTAGAATCTTGCCCCTTAGTACTTTCTTCCTTTTTGACGATTGTGTAGTATGTCTTTAATGTCCTTTGTTGTTCCCAACACTAAGCTTATGAGCATCATGAAAATCTTAGATTTATTTGTATCCTCATTATTCCTACACCTGTAAATGTGTAGTAATTGAGGATCCAATAACACATTTCCATAAGGATTCTCTTCCCAATAAACTACATTTTCTCTTTTATTCTGCCTTCTCTTGACACTTCTGCATATGTTACTTGTTTTTTCTGATTTTTTTTGTTCTAATTAGATTGCAGGTCTAAAAGGCACTCATGTCATTTTCCTTTGATATTTATACATTCAACATGTATCTTTTGAGCCCTTCTTGTGTGCCAGTCACTGTGTTAAGGCTATGGCCTGCCATTGTAGAACAGAAAGCTTCACCTCAGTGGACACCTTTGCTGACTTGCAGGATGAATTCTTGTGTGCAACTTGAGGCAGTGTAATGTAATGGTTAAGCTCTGGAGTCAGTGCAGACCTGGGTTCAAACTCTGGCTCGGTTAGATATTATCTTTGTGACCTTAGGCGAGTTACTTAACTACTCTGACACCTCAGATTCTTGATGAGATAAAGAGGATAGTAATTATTTGTTTCCCAAGTAAGCTATTAATGTTCAATAAGACAGATTGTTAAACTACGGAGCACAGTGCCTGACATATAACGGCTCAATAAATATTGCCTATTTTTATTATCAAAAACTTATTTTCAATAAACTTTGTTTTTGACAGCTTAGAACAAAAAGACCATAACATAACATAGTTTGGTTAATGAGAATTTTTTTTTTGTTTTCTTTTTCTATACTTCTAATGCAGAGCGATCCTTTTTTATTTATTTCTTTTTATTTTCCTCCCAGCTTTATTAAGGACAAATAAAAATTGTATGTACTTAGTGTGTACAACATGATGCTTTGATATATGTGTACATTGTGAAATGATTAAATCAAGCTAATTAACTTATCTGTCAATGAGAATTTTAATTTCTAAAGAAATTTTTTTCTTTTAAATAGTAAGTATAAAGGCTGGGTGGCTCACTCCTGTAATCCTAGCACTCTGGGAGGCCGAGGCAGAAGGACTGCTCAAGGTCAGGAGTTCAAGACCAGCCTGAGCAAGAGTGAGACCCCGTCTCTACTAAAAATAGAAAGAAATTAGCTGGACAACTAAAAATATATAGAAAAAATTAGCCGGGCCTGGTGGCACATGCCTGTAGTCCCAGATACTCAGGAGACTGAGGCAGAAGGATCACTTGAGCCAGGAGTTTGAGGTTGCTGTGAGCTAGGCTGACACCAGGGCACTCTAGCCCGGGCATCTCAAAAAAAAAAAAAAAAAAAAAAAAAAAAGTATAAACGTTTTTGCATTGCTCTGGGGCACTGATCTCTAGTCTTGTTTAGTAGCAGAATCTTTTTCTCAAAAAAACCCCCAACAAGCTAATGTATCAAACATAAAAGGCAGAGAGGGGTCTCTACTGACCAAATCTTTTACATGCTCTTCTGAGACAAGTTGATAGCTTAGAGCAGTGCTAATTTAGGAATTTATTTGGAGTGCTCCTTTTAAAATGTAGGTTTGCCAGGCCCACCCTCAGAGTAGCTCTGAGTGGGGATCAGGATTCTGTAGTGTTGATATTTTTCCAGGTGATTTTGCTGTAAAGTGGTCTGAGGACCAACTACATTTTGAGAAACACTCTTTTAGCACGCTGTGTTTCCTTTTAATTGTGCAAGTATTGATGTGAGAAATACCTACAACTGTAATTTGGGAAAACAAGGAATTCTGGATCGTGGCTGGTCCTTGAGTGTGTGGGTAGTGGTTTTCTGTTTCTTAAGGGGATCCCTGCTAGCTAGCTGGAGATCTAAGTTCGGAAAGCAAATGTGGATAAATTAAAGCTCATTGATACTCAGGGTTTTTGGAATTGGAAGATGAATGATCAAAAAAGTTATTTAGCTTAGACGTACTAAAGTCTTCAATTAAAGATAAATTTCTTCCCATTA
Source organism: Lemur catta (assembly GCF_020740605.2). Lineage (NCBI taxonomy): Eukaryota > Metazoa > Chordata > Mammalia > Primates > Lemuridae > Lemur > Lemur catta. The sequence continues at coordinate 6,857,859 of NC_059137.1, read as the reverse complement.
ATTTTGATGTACCATTAGCCCCATTATTAGCTATAAGTGTTATATAATAGTTATCTAATCAATTTTGTGGAAACCAGAAGCTACACTTAATAAAGTAAAAATATATGCCATTTTAAATAAAATCTTTCTTTTATTTTTTGCTAATTCTGATTTATCAGACAACTTAGAGGGTGATTACTACCTTTATAAATGGCATGCTTATTTTAAAATTTTGCTGTAAATTTCTTTAAATAGTGAATTTGCCTCTATGTTTTTAATTACTTAGAGCTTGGTTTACTCATACCTTTTTACTCATGCATTATTAGTATAAAAGGACACATTTGCTTTATTAACTGGCTGTAATCTCCTAATTATTTTTGAACAGTTCATGCTATCTTATTATCAGAAAAATGATTAGTGATTCCAATGTGCTTTGTGGGAGTTGGTAGCTATTGGTTGAACAGAATTGAAGTTGTATTCTTAAAAGCATTAACCCTTTGGAAAGAGATTTATAATTTTTAAGCGGGTTTAAACCTCTTTTGATGGGAAAATCCTGAAAGACAATTTTTAAATAAAGCTAGTGCTTTCTGTTAGTCTTAACGGGGAAAACATTTTTCACTTTTTCTTCGTAGTTAACACAGCTTACATTCTCTTTGTTACATGTTTAGTATAGTATATTTTGTTGAGGACCTTTTCATCTTCTCTCTGTATATAGACTTTCTAAGCAGTTAATTATTTCAGGTGGTGATTTAGGATCACACAAAATATAATCCCTATCTTTTTAATAATTCTTTCTTGAGAGAATTTCTTAATGGTTACATTTTGAGATTTAATTCTAGACTTTAAAAAACCCAACAACATGTTTTGTGAAATTCCAAAGGCATGAGTGGGGGAAAGAGCCGGGGTAAGCTCATAGTGGGAGTATATTTGAAGACTCACTGGCTTCAGGGACTATATCTAATGTGTGTTTTTTCATCTTGTATCTAGTTCTGTATGTGGCACCTAGTAGGAATTCATTAATAAAGGAGTGAACATAGTACTATTCATAATGACTATTAGACTTTGATGAGAAAGTGAATACCATGCATAAAATTTTCTGGAGGTTACAGGGGCCATGAAATATATATGGTCCTTCTGTAGGTTGTTTTTCCTTCTTGGTCACTACATTATAATGAGAAGGGAAGAGATAGAAATTTTAAATTGAGCCATCTTCTTATCATATGAGATATAGTTCATTAACTACTATATTTCATTAATTCTAAGATATATCTTGTCATACTTTTATACCTCTTTAATTGGGATGTGTTTTATTATAGATGACTTATAGTTTATTGGTAACATTATTTTCTTGGTAGGACATAATATGTCTTACAATTAATGGCATCTTAAATGTGTTGAAATATGGTGACTGTCTTCATTTGTTTTTTTAACACACTACCTGTTTGGTTTAGGTTAACATCTCATATTTTAGTTTCTTTTTTTTGAGACAGAATCTGACTCTGTTGCCCTGGCTAGAATGCGGTGGCATGATCGTAGCTCACTGCAACCCCAAACTTCTGGGCTCAAGCGATCCTCCTGCCTCAGCCTCCCAAGTATCTGGGACTACAGGTGTGCACCACCATGCTGGCTAATTTTTTCTATCTTTTTTTTTTTCCTTTTGAGTTTCTTTCCCAGAAATAATTTTTTCTATTTTTGGTAGAGATGGGGTCTTGCTGTTGCTCAGGCTGGTCTCGAACTCCTGACCTCAAGTGATTCTCCCACTGTGGCCTCCCAGAGTGCCAGAATTACAGGTGTGAGCCACTGCGCCTGGCCATATTTTAGTTTCTTAATTTTTATTTTAAACATCAAACTTCTAAGAGCACTGTGACAGGATTACTTTCCCAGATTTTAATTAATTGTTAAATTTTTGAGTTTTACAGTGAGCTTTTTTATATGTTGAGTTTTTTTGCTTTTAGAGAGGAGATAAAATAGCTATGAGGCAGCTTTGTCAAGTTCATGTAATTTAAAAGAGCAAAATTACCTCTGTTCTCTCATTTTGCAGGAGCAGTCGAGAACTATGGACAATTCTTCTTGGAAGGTCAGCTCTGAGAGAGCTGGTAAGTGTTGGTGTTCTTGAGTGAGTTCTCTGGGTTCTTTGTGTAGCTTTTGTTAGCAGAAAATCTGCCTCCTCTTTGATATAGGAAGTAAATACATTTTTAATTCCTAAACTTTATAAACATTCCCTACTTCTCTCTGCTGAAATGAGAATGTATGTTATAGACTAGCTGCTGAAATTTTCTAAATCTATTGTTCTTTGTACCTCATTGATTCCTTTTCTGAAAAGATACCAAGATACCAGTGCTGATTGATTGGATGCTGAGAATAGGAATACAAATACCATTCAGCTACCTCAGCCCAAGAAAGAGTCTCAGGCCTTTTCTCTCATACCTTACTTGCCTTTTCTTCCTTTTCCATTTAGCTACCTCCTTTAGGCTGGGCTCAGTGGCTCATGCCTGTAATCCTAGCACTCTGGGAGGCCGAGCCAGGAGGATTGCTTGAGCTCAGGAGTTCAAGACCAACCTAAGCAAGAGTGAGACCCTGTCTCTACTAAAAAAGAAAAATTAGCTGGTTGTTGTGGTGTACGTCTGTAGTACCAGCTACTCGGGAGGCTGAGGCAGGAGGATCCCTTGAGCCCAGGAGTTTGAGGTTGCAGTGAGCTGGCGATGATGCCACTGCACTCTATTGAGGGTAACAGAGCGAGACTGTCTCAACCAAAAAAAAAAAAAAAGGAAACTGAAATAGGTACTTCCTTTAGGTCATGGAGGCTGTGGTTTCCAGTCTACTTCCAAGTGTGTAATCAATAAGGCATAGTTCTTCATATTGATCCTTGGGTGTTCTGACCCTGTGAGGATAAAGTGTTAAGATGACATTCAGTTCTTATTGATTTTGTTATCATAATTAACATAATGAATGTTACAGTTTTTAGAGCCTTAATATTTTTTGATATGCCTTATCTGATAATTCCGCTTCTAGGAATGTATCTTAAGAGAAATCCTGAAAAAGTTTTATACACAAAGTTCTTCACCACAGGATTATTTATATTATTAAAAGATTAAATTCAGCTTTAGTGTATCTAACATTAAAGGAATGATAAATAAATTATGATCTAGTCATTTGATAAAATATTACGCAACCACTAGAAAGTATTGTATGTTTATCAAGATTTTCATAATAAGGTTAAGCAAAGAAGAGGAGGTTATGGGATTCTATATTCAAAATGATTTCAAATGTGGGGAAAAGTGCATATTAAAAATACTCAAAGGAATATGTGATCCTCAGTGTAATCTTGGAGTCTGATTAAAATTACACTTGTATAATTGCCCTTGTTCTTTTTCAGAATCAGATTGAGGCAGAACTGAGTAAACATTGGCAGCGATTGTTAGAGGGGCTTTCTTACTACAAACCTCCCAGGTATGGCTATTCCATGCGTCTGTCTAGAGTGATTCCCCTGTGGAAGCTGGCGTAGATGAAACCATTCTCATGTATGCTTTTATGATATTGCTGGGTTGGGTAGATCTGAGAATACAATTTGGTTACCAGTGTAAAAGAGTAGGGTACTTTTTTTTCATTTTTTAAAAGAAAGGGAAATTCTTTGTAGAAATACAGTATTGTAGGATGCGATTATATAAGGCTATGTGTGGATGAGGATTATTAAATATTCGATGAATATTTCTAATGTTTGGGGTCCATTGTGTTTGTGTGATCATTAAATGCTGAGATATAGCAGTGAATGGTGATAATAACAGCTGACAGTTGTGTAACGTTTGCTCTGTACCAATTATTATTTCGAGCACTTGACTTATCAGAAGTTATTTATGCCTCACAACAGCCCTTTGAGATAGCTACTACTTTTATTTTTTGGGGTGAATATGTAGGTTTTCTTACTGGGCAGTAGAAACAACAATAATAAAATATAAAGTAGTTAAAAAAGAAGAGAATACAGCTTGTAGTGCTAGACTTATTTATCTTAATTCCTAGTCCAGATCTCATTCTGTTACATATTATAGTGCCAAGTCACCCTCATTTCTCCTACTTCAGTACATCTGTTAAATCTATTACTTTCTTACCTTCCATCTACATTCTCTTAGGTTAATGATGAACTTTTTGTTATAGTTCTCCCTCCCCCCATAATTATTTTGAAGTAACTCCCAGACATCTTGTTATTTTATCTGTAAATACTTTACTATGTATCTAAAATATATGGACTTTAAAAAAGAAGATAATCACTGTATTATCACATTTAGGTACTTTTATTATCGTTTCCATTTTACAGATGGGGAAACTGAGACACAAAGAGGTTAAGTAACTTGCCCAAGGTCACACAGATAGTAAGTGGTAGAACCAGGATTCAAACCTGGCAGTCTTATTCCACTGTGTGTGTTCTTAATCATCATTCTGTGTTGCCTCTTTCATAACTTACTGTTTACCCCTCCAGGGTTGGAGAACCTGCAGCCTTAAGGCTTTATTGGGACTTGGAAGGCCATATGTGGCCTTAGGGATACAGGTTCCCCACCCCTGGAAGTAACCTTTATGTTGTGGATTTTCTGTGAAATGTGAGAGTCTCTATTAAAAAAAAAAATCCAACCACAACATCATGCTGTATGGTCTGTTAAGTTTTGATTTAGTCAAAAGGCCACACTTAAGAACCTAAAAGCCACATGTGGCCTTAAGGCTGCAGGTTTCCCACCCCTGTAAGTAGCCTTTATGTTGTGGATTTTCTGTGAAATGTTAGAGTCTCTATTAAAAAAAAAAATCCAACCACAACGTCATGGTATAGGTCACAGAATGTACATTTGTGGCATTTAAAGAGAAAAATTCCTTTTTTAGTAGCGTGGGATTTGAAATCTGACAGATACTTTTTTGAAAAATAAAACTAAACTCCATACTTGATTGAAATTTAACCTGTTTTTTCTTTAATTTCCTCCTATTCCAGGATCCAATCCAGAGTACCACATTGCATTTAGTTGTCACATCTCTGTGGTCTCCTTTACCTATGACAGTGTCTCAGTCTTTCCTTGATTTTCATGATGAGCATTTTGAGGAGGACTGATCAAGTATTTTGTAGAATGCCCTCAATTTGGATTTGTCTAATGTTTTTCTAATTATTAGACTGGGGTTGTGGGGTTTTGGGGAAGAATACACAGAGGTGGAGGTATCATTCTTATCATATCATATGAAGGTACATGTTATCCATGTGAAATCACTGGTAGTATTAACCTTGGTCACTTGTTAAGGTAGCTTTTGCCAAGTTTCTCCTTTGTAAAGTTCTTTTTTTCCCTTTCCTCAATCTGTTCTGTGGAAGTGAGTACTGAGTATAGCCCACTGTCAGTGTGGGGTGGTAGTGGAGTTAAACTCCACTTCCTGGAGGTCAGGGTAACATCTATATATATTATTTGGAATTCTTCTGTAAGGAAGATTTCCCCCTCCTCTCCCATTTATTTATTTAGTCATTCATTCATTTATATCAGTATGGACTTGTGTATATTTATTTTATACTTTGTGTATACTATGTTCCAGCTTTGGCCATTGGGATTTCTTTCAGGTTGGCTTCTGTGTCCTTTTGACATGTCCCCATCCTCTTGTTTTTTAAGCACTTCCTTACTTTCCAGCATTACAAGATGCTTCAGGCTTATCTTGTATTTTCTCTGCCCCGGTGTTAGAATCAGCCAATTCTCCAAGGAGTCCTGGTACTTTTCATTAGACAGTGGTGTTAAAAACCAAGATCTGGGTGCTGGCTGTAGTTGCTGCTACTGGGGTGTTGTAACTTCTAGGCTTTCTCAGTGGACAGAGCTAGATAATATAGTTAGTATGTATACTAACAGACCTGGTTTTAAATTTTACCTCACCTTTTATTAAATGTGGGATTTTTGGTAAGTTATTTATTCTTTCTAAGTGTTGATAATTCCATTTGTAAAATGATTATAGTAATATTTGCCTTTCAGAGTAGTTGTAAGGATCAAATATAATTAATGAAACCTAATGCATTTATAAAGGATATTGTTATAACTATGGTTTATAACAGACATATACTATTTTTTATTATTTAGGCATAAACAGTTTTTTGTTACAAAGTCTGTAGAGGTGAACTTGTGTGTGTGTGTGTGTGTGTGTGTGTGTGTGTGTATTTTGTAGGCTAAAGGGTAAGAAAAAAAAGTCTATAGTAAAAATATCTTTCGATAGTTTTATTTTATACCCATAGAGGGTTATTGAGAATGAGGAAATAATTCACTGTTCTTTTCATAGCCCAAGTTCAGCTGAAAAAGTGAAAGCTAGTAAAGATATAGCTTCTCCACTGAAAGAACTGGGTTTAAGAATCAGCAAGTTTTTGGTGAGTAAAAATTAGAACTCACTCAGTTTATTACTTGTAGTGTGGATGTGCATGGTTTTATGGTTAATGATGGTGAAAATTCACTTTATTTTAGTATTGGGATTAAATTGAACATGCTGTGTTTCAGAAATACCCAAATGCAACTCTTTTCCCTAAAAGTCACAAATCAGAGTTGCCTGACCTGTTTACTACATATCATCAAGTTTATTTCTGCATGCATGTGGTGGTCTTTAAGCTCACCAAGTTTGTATATACCTGTTCCCTTTTAATTTTGGAAGCTCAGATTGTGCCTACTGCTGTGTTAATGTGCTGGATAAAGAAGCACAGTTGTTTCTGGCATGTAAGTTTAATTGTGATGCAAATTGCATGTCAGTTACTGGCTCTTTTTTTTCTATTGCGATCAAAATTGCTGTTGTATGAAATTATTGAAAAGGATTTTTTTTTAATTCAAATCCAATGTTCATTCCAGTGCACAAATCTTTAGAATGCTTTGCATCCTATGTGTGGTTTCTGAGCTGAGGTGGCTGCTCTTCACTTTAAGACCTCTGTGTTTCAGGGTCTTGATGAAGAACAGAGTGTGCAGTTACTCCAGTGTTACCTTCAAGAGGATTACAGGGGTACTCGGGACTCACTGAAGGTTTGTGGTTATGTCCAGCTCCTTTCTGCTGCCTTTAGCCTTTTTCCTTGTTGGTTTTAGATACTTTAGGGTGTGGCACCAATTCTTTTAACAGAGGTAGATGATCAGATACAGCCTTTCTCAGGAAAGACTTTCTAAAGGCTTGAAAAAGAACATATACTTAAGCTGAAATCTGTCCTCATACTTGGAGGGGTGGAGAAGTCAAACATTGACATGTTAATCATAGAATCTTAGGATATCAAAGGTGAAAAAGATTTGAGAGAATGTCCAGCCTACCCAGCCCCTCATTTTATGTGTGAGGAAACTGCGGCCAGAGGAGAGGGGCAGGGATTTGAGCACAAGTTTGGGTACACTTAGGTTAAAAGGTGAAAAACATTTGCAGAAACAAGTGTGTAGTTATAATCTTGAAGGAAGAAGTGAAGATGTGTATCTTTTTCTTTGTTAATTGAGTTTTGCCTATAAGGTGGGTTTTTGACTACTCTGTTTTTCTTCAGACGGTACTGCAAGATGAGAGACAGAGCCAGGCCTTAATCCTGAAGGTCAGTAGTAGTCGCCATTTCTATTCTTTGATGTAAAATTGGGTGACGGCTTCTTGACCTTGTTTTCCTGAGCGTTGCTAAAACTCTTCTGTTGGGTAAGCATTGAGGTCTTCATGAAGAAGTTTATTAACTAACTTGTGAAACAAGATGCTTTTATCCACTGGACCCAGCTAAGAAGTTTTTCCCCAGGAGATTCTTCAGCTACTGGTAGTGAGAACTATTTTTTCTCTAGGTCTAAATCCAACAGGATTAATTTGTATTTGTTTATTCCCCAGCCCTCCTCACCTTCTCACTTAGGATCTCGTTTTAAAATGGAATTTGACTGTGACTTCTGCAGACGTTTCCTGCGTAATACTTAGTGAGAATGAAGTACATTAGTTATAAGCAGTTAGGACCTATATCAGGGGTGTTTTTTATTTGTTTTTGTGTGTTTGGCCTGTCAGTTTATAGCATTGTATTTACTTGAATGTTTTGAAAAATCGTGCTAGAAAACATTTTCTGAAACTTGTTTATATTATTAAATAATAATTCTATTCATCCTGTATGACTTAACTTATATACTGGTTTATGAAGGTCTTTTGCTTTCTTTTGGGCTAATTGAATATGTTTGTATTTCTTTGTTGCTTATTTATATAAATTGAATTTTTTCATTCATATCTTTACATGATCTGATTATCAATAAATTTAAAATTGAATATCTTCTGTACAAAGATGAGTAACTGATTTTGAATCTTTGGATTTTTCTCAGATTGCAGATTATTACTATGAAGAAAGAACCTGTATTCTTCGTTGTATCTTACACCTTCTCACTTATTTCCAAGATGAAAGACACCCCTATAGAGTAAGCTTGTTTAGTTGTCTTGGTTCTCTTTACCCTGTATTATCCAACCTTTTAAATAATTTTATTCATACTAATTTATTCTATTTACCTTTCAGTCTAGGTATAAGTTACTCTGTTTTGATTTTTTTTAAGGTTGAATATGCAGACTGTGTTGACAAATTGGAGAAGGAACTAGTTTCAAAATACAGACAGCAGTTTGAAGAGCTTTATAAAACTGAAGCACCAACATGGGAGACACATGGAAACCTCATGGTATGTGGTTACTGTGCTTTCCTCTAACTCTTACGAGAATTGTATACCCTTGCTCATAGAGTTCCAAGTTAAATTACTCATTTTTTAATTTAAAACATGTATAGATTATCATTCTTCAGCAAAGTTTAAATATGCCATATGAAAACATTGATGACTTTAATTAATGGTACTTAATTCTGGCCTTTTCCCTTGACTTTATCCTGTTACTTTACTTTCACTTCCTAAAATAATCTCTTAGTGTTTTTTTTTTTCTTTTTTTGAGACAAAGTCTTCCTCTATTGCCCGGGCTAGAGTGCCATGGTGTTAGCCTAGCTCACAGCAACCTCAAACTTGTGGGCTCAAGCAATCCTCCTGCCTCAGCCTCCCAGGTAGCTGGGATTACAGGCATGCGCCACCACAACAGGCTAATTTTTTAATTTTTTGTAGAGATGGGGTCTCGCTCTTGCTGAGGGTGGTCTTGAACTCCTGACCTCAAGCAATCCCCATGCCTCAGCCTCCCAAAGTGCTGGGATTACAGGTGTGAGCCACCTCGCCTGGCCTCTCTTAGTGGTTAGTGGAACTCTAAACCTAAGATTTTATCTTCTTTATTATCATTTTCTATTATGTGTGTGACACTAGTCTGATTATTTTATCCTAAATCCTAACCAATTTGCATTTATAGATTATAGTATGACCTTTTTATTTTGAAAATAATACATTCTTATTAAAACATGTCAATAAAAACACAGGCAGTAACTATTTAAAATATTTAATAGAATAAAAGGACTCATGTATAATGTAATATATAGAGCTTTATAAAGACTGAAACTTTGCTTTAAGCACTGATTTTAGCTGCATGCCTCAAATTTTGAATTCTATATTTTCATTATCATTTAGTTCAAAATAGTTTCTGGTTTTCCTTATGATTTTCATTGACTTGTGTTATTTACAAATATGTTGTTTAATTTTCAAACATAGGCTATTTTTCTTAGTTATTTTATCAGTTTTTTATTTCATGCTGTTAATGATCAGAGAACACATTCTGTATTGTGTTAGTCTTTTAAAATTTATTGACTCATAGTTTATAGCCCACCATATGATCTTTCTTGATGAATGAACCATGTACACTTGAAAAAAATGTGTGTTTGGCAGTAGTTAGTTGAGTGTGGTATTCTGTAAATATCAGTCAGGTCAAGATTGTTCAGATTTTCTTTGCTGATTTTTTTGTCTGGTTGTTCTATCAATTGTATAGTATGATTTTATTAGCAAAAGATTGGTAATAACCTAAATGCCCATCCAGGTAGTCTAATTAAAATAAATTGTGACATTTACATGGAGTACTATGCAATATTAAAAATAATGAGAGGACTGATGGAATAATCTACGGCATATCCACATAATGGATTACTCTGCACGTATAAAAAGGGATGGGAAACAAGGAAATTCTCAATATACTGTTATAGGAAATAATCTTTAACATACGTTGTTAAGTGAAAAAGATAAGGTGGTGAATGGTTTACATAATATGTTAATTTGGTTTAGAGATAGCGTATAGAATCAATGATTTAATATGTATGGCATATTGCTGAAAAGAGAGAAATATATCTTAACAGTGGTTGCTTCTGGGGAGAGGTTTGCATGACTGGGCAATAGGAATTATAGGGTGGGAGACCTTTTTTCACTCTATTTTTATACTTTTTGAATTTTCTGTCATGTGCCCATGTTAGCTAATAAAAATAACTTCATTATTTCTCAGACTTTTGGCTAAGATCAAGTGTAAAAATAACTTTAAAAAATTTTAAATATGGTTTTTAATATCACTTTATTCCTCTCCTATTTTTTTCTTAACCGGTTGTACAGACTGAGCGCCAGGTGTCTCGCTGGTTTATTCAGTGCCTTCGGGAACAGTCCATGCTGCTAGAAATTATTTTCCTTTATTATGCATACTTTGAGATGGCACCTAGTGACCTGCTCATATTAACGAAGATGTTTAAAGAGCAAGGATTTGGTAGTAGGCAGACCAATAGGCACCTGGTGGATGAGACCATGGATCCTTTTGTAGATCGAATCGGGTAAGTCTGAATGAATTAAAGGTCACAGAACTTGTATAATGTTTAGAGCACTGATACTGTAGCGGTTCTGTAAAGGGTGAGAGGGTAGGTGTACTTTTCATTTAATGGATGGGAAATAGGTGGGCATACTGCCACATTCCTGTTCAGGTAGGGAGTAAAAACTGGGGTTGACAGGCACATGTTCTTCTCTCAAAATAAGTATTGTATTCTGCCTTTTTAGTTACAGTCTTCATCTAAGGAGTTCATCTAGTCAGTAGAAATTTGTTCAACAACTATTGCAGGCCAGGCACTATGCAAATGCTAAGAAGATAGTGATAAATAAGGCATATGTGCTGTCTGACCTCTTTGAGGTCATGATCTATGGATTTTGAATTTCCATTTTTTCTCTATGGAGAAAATCTATGGATATATCCACGTTTGGGGGCCTGTTCCTTCTATGAGCAAAGATATACACTTGAGAAATGAGGCAATTCACCTGGGTCAGGTAAAACTTGTAGCCACAGAAACCTTAAGTACTAGATCTACACTGCCCAGTATGGTAGGTACAAGCTACATGTGACTATGAACCACTTGAAATGTGACTAGTCAAATTGAGATGTACTGGAAGTATAAAGATACATGTTAGATTTAGAAGACTTATCATGAAAAAAGAATGTTTAATAACTCAATAAGTTTTTTGATATTGAAGTTTCTTATAACTCAGCTTAGTCTCCAGTGAGTTTCAGAGTAGCATATGTGACACTGTGATACCATTTTTCTTTCCAGGTACTTCAGTGCCCTCATCCTGGTGGAAGGCATGGATATTGAGTCTTTACATAAGTGTGCTTTGGATGACAGAAGAGAACTGCACCAGTTTGCCCAGGATGGGCTTATTTGTCAGGTAAACTTGGAATAGCATCTTTTCTTTTTTTCAGACAGTTTATAGTTAATAGTATGTTTTTAACCACTGAACTATCCTGCTGCATAAAATTTTCAGTCTTGTATAATTCTACATTGTTCAGTGTTGTGGAGGTTCTGCGTTGTTAAATAGATGATAGAGTCCAGAAGAAATCTCAGATTTGTCAGTCATCTGTACAGAGGTGATAATCGAATCCGTGCGAGTGAGTTACTCATGGGGATAGTGTAAGGACAAAAGAGGCCCTTGGACAAAACCCTGGGGATTGTCTTCATTTATGGGGCCTGTGAAAGAAGAGGGGAAAACCTTGAGATGGGATGGCTAGAAAGATAGAAAATGAGGAGAGATCACAGAAAGTTCAAGAAGGATCAGGGTAAAATTTCTAGCGAATCTGAGTTTGAATATGTATTTTATAATCTTAAATTAGACTTTTTTTTTTTGAGACAGAGTCTTGCTCTGTTTCCTGGGCTACAGTGCCATGGCATCAGCCTAGTTCACAGCAACCTCAAACTCCTGGGCTCAAGCAATCCTGCTGCCTCAGCCTCCCAAGTAGGTGGGACTACAGGCATGCACCACCATGCTCAGCTAATTTTTTCTATTTTTAGTTGTCCAGCTAATTTTCTTTCTGTTTTTATTAATGAGGCAGGTCTTGAACTCCTGACCTCCAGTGATCCTCCAGTGATCCTCCTGCCTTGGCCTCCCAGAGTGCTAGGATTATAGGCATGAGCCACCACGCCTGGCCTAGGTTATTTAAAATCAGTAGAAAAAATTTGTGGGTAAAGGAAAGAGTAATTGAGGGGTTTATTAGTGAGGTTGCTGGGGGTTTGAGAAGAGTGAGATATCAAAATGGGAGAGAGAGGCTACTCTGGATGGTTGAAGGGTTTATTAAGCATGATGAAGAATCTGATTGAGGAATCTTGACCCTTTCTGTTTGGAGACAGATGTGTTTTCTCCTCTTGTTAGGATATGGACTGTTTGATGTTGACCTTCGGGGACATTCCACATCATGCCCCAGTGCTTTTGGCCTGGGCTCTTCTCCGTCATACCCTGAACCCAGAAGAGACAAGCAGTGTGGTCCGGAAGATAGGTGGTACAGCCATCCAGCTGAATGTGTTTCAGTACTTGACCCGACTGCTCCGGTCACTTGCCAGTGGGGGAAATGATGTGAGTCTAAGGCTCTTGGTGGTTGAGTGTGAGAATGATCAAAGAGCAGGCAGGAACATGATAATAGTGTAATAATTGCAATGGTAAAGTGGATAATGGAGATAATATCGTAACTAACCTTTATAGAGCGTTTGCTATGACCAGACAGACACTGCGTAGCACTTTCTAAACGTTATTTTATTTAATCTTTATGACACTTCTTTATGTTAAGGATTATAATCCTGTTTTATACATTAGGAAATTGAGACTCAGGGAGATACAATTTGCCCAAAGCAACAGTAACAGCCAGTAAGTGGTAGATATAGTTTGAACTCATTATGTCTGACTCTTTGCCAGTAAAGTTTATCTTCTGAAGATAGCTTTGGCCATTTTGACTGGAGAAATCTTTTTCTGGGGACTTATTCAGCTATAGCAGGATGAATTAGAAATTCTCTTGTGAGTCTTGTGTAGGGGTTTAATTTCAGCGGCATGGTTTAGTCAGCTTATTTTCACGTGCTGAAAAATGAAACCTCAGATTCGGTAATTGTGCTCCTTGGTATTTACGCAAAGGAGTTAAAAACTTATGTCCACACAGATGTTTACAGCAGCTTTATTCATAATTGCCAGAACTTGGAAGCAGTTAAGATGTCCTTCAGTGTAGGTATAAATAAACTGTGGTACATCCAGACTGTAGAATATTCTAGTCATTGCTGAAAAGAAATGAGCTGTTTTCTCATTTCTTTCTGTTGGGTCTCTTGGAAAAAAAAAAAGAGCTATTGAATCATGAAAAGAGATGGAAGAAACTTAAATGCATATTACTAAGTGAAACAAGCAAATCTGAAAAGCCTTTGTAGTGTGTGATTCCAACTATAGGACATTCTGGAGAAAGGAAAACTACGGAGACAGTAAAATATCAGTGCTTGTCAGGAGTTAGAGGGTAGTGAAGGGTGAATAGAGACACAGAATTTTTAGGGCAATGAAACTGCTCTGCATGATTCTATGATAGTGGATACACGTCATTATACTTGTCCAAACTCATAGATTGTACAACACCGAGAGCGAACCCTTATGTAAACTATGAACTTTGGATAGTAATGATAATGTCAATGTAGGTTCATTAGTTGTAACACTCTGTAACACTCTGGTGGGGGATGTTGATAATGGGGACGCTATTCATGTGTGGAGCCAGCGGGTGTATTGGAAATCTCTACATTCTGCTCAGTTTTGCTGTGAACCTAAAATTGCTCTAAAAAATAAAGTCTATTTTAAAAAGAAAAGAAACCTGAGCCAGCAGGCTCCCCTCATTAGCACTGTTGGGTTTATCTTGGTGGCAGTTCAGGTGCTGTGTCAATTTATATCAGGACATATTGATTCTTTATTCTTTCTCTAGGCTGGATATGGTTTTCTTCTTCCCCACACAAACTTTGATCATTTTGAAAATAGTTCCCTTTTTTTTCTTTTCTTTTATTTTTTTGAGACAGTCTTGCTCTTTTGCCTGGGCGAGTGCTGTGGCGTCAGCCTAGCTCACAGCAACCTCAAACTCCTGGGTTCAAGCAATCCTCCTGTCTCAGCCTCCCAAGTAGCTGGGACTACAGGCATGTACCCGGCTAATTTTTTGTATTTTTAGTAGAGATGAGGTCTCGCTCTTGCTCAGGCTGGTCTTGAATTCCTGAACTCAAGCAGTTCACCGCCTTGACCTCCCAGAGTGCTAGGATTACAGGTGTGAGCCACCGTGACCAGCCTTTATTCTTGAGTGTTTGTAATATTTGTGGTTCCTTATTCCTCTTTTATCCCTAATCTTGTAACTAAATTAGGAAAATTATGAAGCTTCAGATTCCCTTCCCATTTGTTTACAAGGACTGTATATATCTTTTTTTCATTATAATGTCTTGGTATTACAAGGACTATATTAATGCAACAGGATTAGCTGAATCTGGGAAGAGTTGTGTTATTGAGAATTATTCACTGACTCCTTTGCCATTCCAGTGTACCACCAGCACTGCATGCATGTGTGTCTATGGACTCCTCTCTTTCGTTCTCACCTCGCTGGAGCTGCACACACTGGGCAATCAGCAGGTTAGTGTTGGGCTTTCATGAAGCTGACTATAGTATTGTTCAGCTTTGCAATCAAGTCCCTAAAATACATCAGATCTGATATAGTTTACCTCATGTGTTAATTGGTTTTCTGTTCTTCGTTTTCATTTACCATTATACAAATAGTACATGTTAATTATAGGAGAAAGAGGAAATGCTGATAAAAAAAGAAAAAAGTACAATCTCATTGCACAGGATAACTTCTTAACATTTTGATGTGTTCCTTTCCAGTGTTTGTACAGGTATATACATGCAAATGTAATTCTTCTCTAAAAATGGAATCACAATGTATATACTGCTTTGTGTCCTCATTTCTTTACTCTGTGGTTTATATGTTCCAGACATGTGTTGGTGCCAATAAATGTCCTGCAACATTTTTTAAAATGAAACATTTCAGTTTACACCAAAGAACACAAAATTGTGTGATGAACGCTCATGATCCCATCACCAGCTTCCAACAGTTACTAACTCATGACTAATCTTATTTCATTTCTGTCCTTTCCCTCCTTGATTATTTTGAAGTAAATGCCAGACATCACTTAATTTATGACTATTTCAGTAAAACTTAAGTTTACAACTATTATCATGCCATAAAAACCAGGGTCTTCAAATATCAAGTCAAGGTTCAAATTTCGAATTGTCTTATAAATGTTATATATATATATTTTTTCTTTTTGAGACAGAGTCTTACTCTTTTGTCTGGGCTAGAGTGCCATGGTGTCAGCCTAGCTCACAGCAACCTCAAATTCCTGGGGATCCTCCTGCCCCAGCCTCCTGAATAGCTGGGAATATAGATGTGCACCATCACACCTGGCTAATTTTTACTATTTTTAGTAGAGACAGAGTCTCACTCTTGCTCAGGCTGGTCTCGCATTCCTGAGCTCAAGCGATCCTCTCACCTTGGCCTCCCAGAGTGCTAGGATTACAGGCGGAGCCACCACCCCTGGCTTACATGTTATAAATTTGTCATAAGTTTGCTTGTTTGGATTAGGATCTAAATAAGGTCCACACATTGTAACAGGTTGATAAGTCTTTCAACTTTCTTTTAGTCTGTAACTGTGCTGTCGATTATGGCAGCCACAAGCCACATGTGGCCATTTAAATTTAAATTAACTAAAATTAAATTCTCAGTTCCTCAATTGCACTTGCCACATTTCTTCTTTTCTTTTCTTTTTTTTTTTTGTTTGTTCAGACAGGGTCTCACTCTGTCACCCAGGCTATAGTGCAGTGGCACAATCACAGCTCACTATAGGCTTGAACTCCTAGGCTCAAACCATCTTCCTGCCTCACCTTCTCCTATAGCTAGGAGTACAGGTGTGTGCCAACATGCCTGGCTAATTTTTTAATTTTTTCTAGAGATGGGGTCTTGCTGTGTTACCCAGGCTGATCTTGAACTCCTGGCCTCAAGTAATTGTCCTGCCTTTGCCTCCTGAAGTGCTGGAGTTATAGGCATGAGCCACTGTGCCTGGCCCATTAGGTTAACTTTTAATGACTTGTTTTGTAAATTGATTAATAAAAAATGAAAATTTCTTATTGGAAAGAAGTGAGTTTAGTGTTAAAGACTCAATTTGCAGAGGTCTGTCCTAGGGGCTATAGAATAAGCTTTGGGTACTCTGGGCAAATTCTGGTTACATTTGGACCCTACCTTGCACTTGGAGGAGTGATATTAACATATGGGGGTTTTAGGGGTTCTCGGACTTGGATTTTTTTAAAAAATCATTCTGTAAGCATTCATTAGGTTCCTGGTATGTGCTAAGCTCTATGCTAGGTGCTGAGGACAAAAAAATTTAAAAGACATTAATTATTCTTACCCTCTAGGAGGACTATCTAGTTGAGCCTGGTAACATCTTAGATTTACGTTGCATTTTTGAATTTACAGTCCACTTCTCCATACATTATCATTTAATCCTTACTTAATACTCTGAAACAGATATTATTGTCCTTATTTTACAGATAAAACATTTAAAGTTCAGAGAGGTAAATTTGTCTAGCATCATATATCAGACACAACACATCCCCTTGGCAGGGTATAATCTTACTTTTTAAACCCAGAGTTCTTTTAGGTGTATATGAAGGTGTCTGTGGTGTTTTTATTTCAACAGAATACAATAAAAAAAGACTGGTTCAACTAGGGAAAATGAACTGTTTTCTCCCCTCCTCCAACAGGATGTAATTGACACAGCATGTGAAGTCCTGGCAGACCCTTCTCTTCCAGAACTGTTCTGGGGAACAGTAAGTATGTGAGAGAGGGTCAATGTGTGGAGCGAAAAAATTTATCAAACACTTGTTTTGTGATAGGTTTTAGACTAAGCATTTATGTATATTTTCTTAATCTTTATAAAAATCTGTGAAGTAGATACTATTACTGTCACCAATTTTTATATGATGACAAGTGATGTTTAGAGATGTGAAGTGATTTGCTTATCAGGGTCACACAGCTAGAGAGAGATGGGTTTTGGCTGACTTGAGTCTGCAGCCCAAATCATTAACTAGTGTGTTACCTGTCCTACCACCAAGTCTTTTTTTTTTTTTTTTTCTGTCCCCCATTCTGCAACCTACTAATCTTTTCTTTTCTTTTTCTTTTTCTTTTTCTTTTTTTTTTTTGAGACATAGTCTCACTCTGTTGCCTGGGCTAGAGTGCCGTGGCTTCAGGCTATCTCACAGCAACCTCAAACTCCTGGGCTGAAGCGATTTTTCTGCCTCAGCCTCCCAAGTAGCTAGTACTACAGGCATGCACCACCATGCCCGGCTAATTTTTTCTATATATTTTTAGTTGTCCAGCTATTTTCTTTCTATTTTTAGTAGAGATGGGGTCTCACTCTTGCTCAGGCTGGTCTTGAACTCCTGACCTTGAGCGATCCTCCCACCTCGGCCTCCCAGGGTGCTAGAATTACAGGCGTGAGCCACTGCGCCCAGCGAGCAACCTACCAATTCTTGTTTCACATTGGCAGTCTCTTAGGCACCAGTGTTTCTGCAGCTCTTGAAAGTGCTATTAGGGGATTTTAACTATATCTTATGAGTTGCCAGAATGTTGTAATTGGTTCTAATGAGAATTTGGCTTTGGAGAGAACAATTTTTCACCAGTAATTGGTCTTAGCATTGGCCATAGCCTCAAACCTCAAAGTCCAGATGATGAATAAGTCCGTTTTATTTCTTATGATTGCTGGACAATTTGAAGATATGTTAATTTGTGGATAATGTGAAGATCAGTGACTTCTGCCCTTCTACCATAGGAGCCAACCTCTGGTCTTGGGATCATTCTGGACAGTGTATGTGGAATGTTTCCTCACCTGCTTTCCCCACTCCTGCAATTGCTCCGAGCCCTTGTATCAGGGAAGTCCACTGCCAAAAAGGTAAGCTGTTCAGTCAGATACCTGAAGAGAATAGGAGATATTTTTTCACCATTCGTAAGGATTTCCATGTTGCAGTTCCACTTCCTCGACAGGAGTTAGTCTGAAGTTGAATGAGAGATGCCAAAGATAGTGTCTCAATTCTATAAAATTAAATAAAAATCTTTTTATTAAGTACCTATTATAGATACTATGGGAGTAAGACCAAGTATAAAGCTCCTTAATATCTATTTGGAAGAGAATTATATATATAAGAAATAAATAGCTAATAACCAGGTAGTACATAGTAAATGTCATTTGAGCAGTAAAGACCATACTGTTCAGGAGAGACAACTGTCTCTGTGAAGTAAGGGGGACTTGAGTTGGGTGTTAAAGCATGGTGAAGATTTGGCAAGGAGGACAGAAGGCAATTCCAAGAGTAATTGTAGTCGTGGGCTTGTAAGAAGTTAAGAGTCTGGCTGAGAGAGCAGAAGAGCAGATGGGGACCTCCTTGCATATCCCAGAGGTGAATGTGTGATGGTTTCTTTCTGTGTGTTGGCAGGTGTATAGTTTCTTAGATAAGATGTCTTTCTACAATGAACTTTATAAGCACAAGCCCCATGATGTGATCTCCCATGAAGATGGAACACTTTGGCGGAGACAAACACCCAAACTCCTTTACCCTCTTGGTAAGATAAAGAGATCCTTGGTGCATTAGCCCCTTGTACGACAGCCTATATTTAAACCTCATTATTGTTTTCATTCTTTCATATGAGGTGCCTTTAAAGCAGTTCTTCTCTCCAACCATTATGTTGATTCGTTGATAAGTAATTAGAGTCAGTTTCTCTTTAGAAATCATTAGATTGATTTCTAAAATAATGCATGTTCATTGTAACAAGGTAAATAATGCAGAGATATGTTTTAAAAAGTTAATCTCTCAGTCCTTTCTCCATCACGTAATGGTTGTTAAGAATTTGGTGTATGTCCTTTCACATATTTCTGTATACTCTCACAACTCATTCTGCAAGTTGATTTTGTTACATATGGTTCTGACTCATACATTTTAATAACTACTGAATTATCCTTGATGTTCCATAATTTTTTATCTTTCTCCTTCTAAAGGACATTTAGACTATATTTGTGTTTTGCCACTACAAATAACACTGCTGCATTGGGTACATGCATACCCAATATATATACTGGTGCTTTTATTTTAAGTAGATAGAATCCCCAAAGTGGGATTTTTGAGCAAAAGGGTTATATAGATTCCCATTGACAGATGAATGAATAAATAAAATGTAGTATATACATAAAATGGAATATTATAATATTTAACCTTTAAAAAGAAAGGAAATTTTCATGCCTACTACAACATGGGTGAACCTTGATATTTTACTTAAGTGAAATAAGCTAGTCACAAAATAACAAATACTGTATGATTCTACTCGTATAAAGTACTTAGAGTAGTCAAATTCACAGAGACAGAAAACAGAACGGTGGTTGCCAAGGGCTGGGGGTTTGAGAGAATGGGGGAATTATTTATTAATGGATACAGAGTTTCAGTTTTGAAGATGGAAAAAGTCCTGTGATAGATAGTGGTGGTGGTGTACAACAATGTGAATGTACTTAATGCCACTGAACTGTACCCTTGGTCAAAATGATAAATTTTATGGTATGTCTATTTTACCACAATTAAAAAAAATTTTTTGGCTGGCCACAGTGGCTCACACCTGTAATCCTAGCACCCTGGGAGGCTGAGGCAGGAGGATCGCTTGAGGTCAGGAGTTTGAGACCAGCCTGAGCAAGAGTGAGACCCCATCTCTACTAAAAATAGAAAGAAATTAGGCAGACAATTAAAAATATATGGAAAAAATTAGCTGGGCATGGTGGCTCATTCCTGTAGTCCCAGCTACTCAGGAGGCTGAGGCAGAAGGATTGCTTGAGCCCAGGAGTTTGAGGTTGCTGTGAGCTAGGCTGACGCCATGGCACTCTAGCCTGGGCAGCAGAGCAAGACTCTGTCTCAAAAAAAAAAAAAAAAAAATGTTTTTTAAATGTTTCATTAGATTGTGTCCAATTAAGTTGTAGAGAGAGTTGTAACAATTTTTCTTATTGGCAGTGAGTGTGTTAGAGTGACCAGTTACTACTTTTAGGTTCACGTGTATCCCAGCTTCTCAAGGAGTAAAATAAAGAGGGAACAGCCTTACTGTTCTAGTCCTGGCATCACCACTGATTGACCACTGATCTGTGGGCTTTCTGTAACCATCACTTGTATAGAAAACCACTCTCTGCGCTCATCTGATTTTCAGACATGTGGAAAGTCATTTCTTCAGAGAGTTTTAGGGTTTTTTTTTAAATAGAAAAAGCTGTAGGAATGTTAGTTACCAAGATGTGTTTAAATATTGGTGTCTGGTAGAGGAGTTACCTCTTCCTGTTTGTCCCCAGATATGACTGTTGTTCTTCCTCCCTCCCTAGGAGGTCAGACCAACCTTCGCATACCTCAAGGCACCGTGGGCCAAGTAATGCTGGATGACAGGGCTTACCTGGTACGCTGGGAATACTCCTATAGCAGCTGGACCCTCTTTACCTGTGAGATTGAAATGCTGCTTCATGTTGTTTCAACTGCAGGTAAGGTCAGCTTTGGGAGACATCATGAAGGGGTAGGGGTGATGGACATGCTTGGAGGATTTGAAGGAATTTCAAGATAAAATTCAGAACCATCAAGATTGTGATTTGTCTGTTTTGTTTATCTGGGTCTCAGGGACTATTCTATGATTTTTTTCTTTTTTTTTGAGACTAGGTCTCACTCTGTTGCCCTGGGTAGAGTGCAGTGGTGTCATCATAGCTCACTGCAACCTCCAACTCCTGGGCTCAAGCGATCCTCTTGCCTTAGCCTCCTGAGTAGCTGGGACTATAGGTGCATGCTACCATATCCTGCTAATTTTTCTATTTTTTGTAAAGACAGGATCTCACTGTGTTGCTCAGGCTGGTCTCAAAATCTTGGCCTCAAGCACTCCTCCTGCCTTGGCCTCCCAAAATGCTATAAACTCTTGGCATGAACCACCATGCCTAGCCATTATTTTGTCATTTTATTTTATTTTTTCTCTTATGTTTGTTTTTATGCTTAACTTCTAATTATAAGTAGTACTCTTTTTTCATTGAAGCTAAATATAAAGTTGAAGATAAATGTACTGGAATTTAAAAAGTGAATCAAGTACATTTTGAGTAGATAATGCCCTAGGTGGTACACAAAGATAAGAAAAACCATGAAAAAACGGGAATGAATGAAGTTTGGGAAACTGTATTCACTCCAAGGTCATACTTAGGGATGTAGTCAGATGGTAGAGAAGAGAGGGAGGGCCACAAAGGCAGGAATCAGCATGGTCTAAAAAACTTGCAAGGAGAGCAAAGTTGGTTGGTGAAAGCCAGGGCCTGTTTTGGTTTCTGCTACCTGGCTGCAGTGTGATGTGGAGGCAAGTGTTACAAGGCTTAGGCTATTAACCAGCAAGGAAGTCCTGCAGGGGAGCAGCAGGAGATCCTCATAGCAGAACCGGAAAGGCCAGTAGATAACAAGAAGAGGCTAAAAAGAATATTTGGAGGGTGCAGAGGGAGCTGGGACAGGGGAAGAAGGTAGCTAGAGAAGCAAGCTCTTTTAGCAAGGCTAGCAGTACAAAGACTAGGAGAATGGTATTTAGGGTGGGACTGCCTGGGTTCAAATTTGAGCTGCAGCGCTTACTATCCGTCTATTTGGAGCAACGCTTAACATCACTGAGCCTCAGTTTTCTTATTACCTACAAGAGAGGATAATGATAGAACCTGCGCCTGTTGCCTAAAGTTCGGCACTTGTCCTGGAGGCCGCATCAGAAGAACGAGGACAAGTGGTTTGAGGAGAAAGAAAGAGTATATTAATTTGCTGGCAAATGAGGAGGTTGGCAGACTCCCAACTGAAAGTACCAACGTCCTCTATTTTGTGATTTTAAAGGAGTTGTTTGCCATGAGGTTGCATAGTCTGTCTTTCCCCTCAGATGTGATTCAGCACTGCCAGCGCGTCAAACCCATTATTGATCTGGTCCATAAGGTCATCAGTACTGACCTGTCAATAGCAGACTGTCTTCTGCCCATCACGTCCCGCATCTACATGCTGCTGCAGCGGTGAGTCTCTTGTGGCTAACCCTTAGCTGCCTGGCAGAGCTCTCAGCAGTCATTCTCTTGGTTTTGAGGAGCCTGGCACATACCCACTGGGTTAAAGTCCATACACGTTCCTCTGTGGGAAGCCCTGGTTTAGTATCTATTCCCAGCTGAGGGCTTTCCTGTTTTTATGTCCCTGCTGAGATGAAGGACTTGGGAAGAGAGAACTGGGAAATATTTGTGATCGATCCAATTGTATTATTCATTTTACTGAGTACAGTGCACTGTTCTCCAACCAGGTTAACAACAGTGATCTCCCCACCTGTAGATGTCATTGCTTCTTGTGTCAACTGCTTGACTGTTTTGGCTGCCCGGAATCCAGCAAAGGTGAGACATGGAATCTTTCCAACAGCCAAAAAATGCAACACTTGACATATACCTGAAGATACATGGATATTTAACTCTTCTTTTCCCTTCTCAGGTCTGGACTGATCTTCGTCACACAGGTTTTTTACCATTTGTGGCCCACCCTGTCTCTAACATGAGTCAGATGATCAGGTGAGCCAGGTCCTAGGATGGGTAGAGCATATTTCTTAGAGAGAGCCATATATGTTTCAGGTCTAGCCTAGCTTTATGGGTATTACAGAAGCTTGCCTGTCTATTTACTCTGTGCAGTCCTTGCCTATTCAGCCCTCTGGCCAGAAGTAGGAGCGTGAGTGAGGACGGGACAAAGGAGATGGTGGGGTATGGGGCCCAGAGCTGCTCTCCTCTGAGGGCAGCACTGATGGCTCATGGTCTTTAAAGCCTGAAAGTGGGAGAGCAAGAAAGATTCTCATCTAGCTGCTGCCATTTTAGGTATGTGGGAGTTTACTTTCCAGCCTAGAGAATCCAGAGGTGTCTAGATCCAGGGACTTATCCCATTCTTAAGCTACAGTAACTCTGCACTTTTTCTTTTTTCATAGGTGCTTGAGCTTGCTCAGGGGACCACTTAATGTTTTCCCTGGGCATAAAATTGATTAATGCTCTTGCAGAGCTTTCGTGTTTTATGCTTGAGCCATCTAGACTATAACAAGACTGCTCTGTAATTAGTTTCTTGAAACCTGAAATTTCTTCATCATTTTTTCGCCTTTACCTCTCTGTCTTTTCGCAGTGCGGAGGGGATGAATGCTGGAGGGTATGGAAACCTCCTGATGAATAGTGAACAGCCCCAGGGCGAGTATCGGGTCACTATTGCCTTTCTCCGCCTGATCACCACCCTTGTCAAGGTACATTCTGGTCAGATGATTCTGAAATAGTTTCCCTGTACCTGGCTACTGTAGTCATCTTGTCTGTAGACAGAACAGTTGTCCTGAAGTTATGGTGCTTACCGTTTCAATACATTGAGTATATGTACCAGTATATTCTATAGTGGGTACTTAATTATGTGAATTTATTTAATAGGAGGCTTATGAGTTAGAACTGAAGAGGCCATATGGGTAATGCAGTGGCTGTCAAGCTATTTTGATGGTAGCCCAGGGTAATAGGCATATTGTATATCATTTCCTAGTATATATGTGTGTATGCATATTCCTGAAGCAAAATTTCACGACACAGCATTTACTGTTACTACACAAGATTCACTCCGTCCCCCCCCCTTTTTAAAGTGAGTTGTGACCATATGCTGATTTCATAATCCACTAATGGATCACAACTTAGTTTGAAAAATACTCTATATGAATTGAGAGCATAGATTTTGGAGTCAGATAGAATTCGGTTTACATTTCAGGTTGACCACTTCCTAGTTGGCATGACCTTGGGGACAAGTACAGAATTTCTCATAATCTCTGTAAAGTAAGAGTGATACACGGTGTCTCCCTCGTTGGGTTGAGAGGGTCATGTGTGGAAAGCACTTGACCCACTTCCTGCCTGCAGGAATCAATGAATGCTTACAAAGAGAAGCAATTGTGTATAAAGGTAGGGATACAAATTTAGGTATAAATTTAGAAAACTGAAATTAACAAGTACCATCAGGGCAAAGAATTTGGGGTATCAGATCTCCTTTCTCATATTTCAGTGAGGGGGTTGAGGTTAGGGACAGCTGGTGATCGTGACAGTGAAGCTGGCATTCTTCATTATCAAAAATCCTATAGCCTTTATGTTTAATGTACCTCCCTTCTGTCCACATTTAGCCTTCATCCCTCTTCTTCATGTTGGTACCTTTTGCGACATTTTCACATTGTCTTTTTAGTCACTTTCTATTCTAAAGAAACCCACAACTTAGGCTCAATTAAAGTAGGATGTTCTGATGTTTTGGTTTTTCACTGATGGCCAAAGCTTACCCAGAATTCCTTTGGACCGACCTATCTGTGGTTTTCAAGTTAAGTCTCTAATCACTAGATGAGTTTTCTTTAAGTGGCAGAAGCCTTCACAGCATGTTTTTTTGTAGGGGCAGCTTGGTAGTACGCAGAGCCAAGGACTTGTGCCGTGTGTAATGTTTGTGCTAAAGGAGATGCTTCCCAGCTACCACAAGTGGCGCTACAACTCTCATGGTGTGAGGGAACAGATCGGTAAGGACAGCGTGGGCAGGGAAGACCTGGGAATTTCTTGGTCCCTGGAGAGCTTTCTCTCTCTTTCTTGGGATTAGGGTCATCACACAAGGCCACATTATTTCTTTTGTCTTTCTTGGAGTCCAGGTTGCCTGATCCTGGAGCTGATTCATGCGATACTGAACCTGTGCCATGAGACAGAGCTGCACAGCAGGTAATGAGGGCGATTGCTAGAGCTCGGTGCTCACCAAGGGATACGTGGGCTATTGCTGTGTAAAGCCATCTCATTTCTTCCAGAGAACTCACCTTGGTTGAGCCCAGAGCTCAGTAATCTTGAGATTGTGAGCTGCTTTCCACTGGCCTATTTATCGTTTTTCCTTGTGGAGAGAGAAGAGCAAATGAAGTGGGAACAAGACTGTGTGTGTGTGTTTGTGTATACTTATATAGTAATCATTTTTATGATCTTTCCGAAAGTTATGCACATTCATTGGAAAATATTCAGTGCAAAATGCCCTTCATATATCTACTTCCCATAGATGATGTTAACAAGTTTGTTTCCTCTAGGTTTTTTCTACTGCCTATACTAACTGCTCTGTAACTTTCTTTCTGTGCCATTGCATACAGATCTGTCTTGTTTTAATGGTTCTATGGATTCCATTGTATGGATTAATCATAATTCATTACATTAACTATATGTTAATTTTTTTTTTTTTTTTTTTGGAGACAGAGTCTCGCTCTGTTGTTCAGGCTAGAGTGCTATGGCATTAGCCTAGCTCACAGCAACCTCAAACTCCTGGGCTCGAGCGATCCTCTTGCCTCAGCCTCTGGAGTAGCTGGGGCTACAGGCATGCGCCACCATGCCCAGCTAATTTTTTCTATATAGTTTTAGTTGTCCAGCTAATTTCTTTCTATTTTTAGTAGAGACAGGGTCTCGTTCTTGTTCAGGGTGGTCTCAAACTCCTGAGCTCAAATGATCCTCCCACCTCAGCCTCCCAGTGTGCTAGGATTATAGGCGTGAGCCACTGTGCCCAGCCAGTATCTGCTAATTGGTGAACATTTAAATTCCTTCTTAGTGTGGTCTTTAGGATCAAATCTATTTCAGGAAAATGATCAGAGTGCCTTCAGCTTGCAGAGAGCTGATCTGTATCACCAGTGGCCAGTTTATTAAGTTTGCCAACCTAGGCAGCTAGACAGTGCCTTTTCCTTCCAGTGATGAACTTGGCAGCTCCCCAGTAACTCAGAACATCTCTATCTTCCAGCCACACTCCCAGCCTGCAGTCTCTCTGCATCTGCAGTCTGGCCTACACAGAAGCAGGACAGACAGTTATTAATATCATGGGCATTGGCGTGGACACCATTGACATGGTGATGGCTGCTCAGCCCCGAAGGTAGGGCTCCTCCTCCTCCTTCCCTCTGTTTGTCTTTATTGTGCCTGTGTGCTCTAAGAAATCCAGTTGAGGTTAACTTGCAGTAGGTTTTTTAAGACAACCTTGTTCTTCTTAGGATGTAGCTGTTATCTAACCTAGTGGCTGCTAAATAGACTGGCACATAGGAAAGGGAGTTGATTACTCCTCCTCTCTCCTAGTTTGGACTGGGGCCTCTAACAGAAGCTGTTGAACTCTGGGATTATTGTTGGAATCTAATTCATGAGAGCACATATGTTACAAATGAAGTCATATTGTCTGAGTCAATTTTGGTTTCCATTTGGCACCCTAGTGATGGGGCAGAGGGCCAGGGGCAGGGCCAGCTGCTGATCAAGACAGTGAAACTGGCATTCTCCGTCACCAACAATGTTATTCGGCTGAAACCTCCTTCTAATGTGGTGTCCCCCCTGGAACAGGCTCTCACACAACATGGTATGTATTTCTCTTCCAATCTGCAACATTTTTGCCTATGAAACATGTTTTAGGCAGTGTCAAACTATTTTCTGATTAACTTCTTGAAGAAATTTGGGAATGAATACCAGCCTCTTCCCTGGTTTTGGAAACAAGAGGACTGTGTCATACTTTATTTCTGCCTCCTATTGATGATAGAATAATAGTTAAGAACACAGATTCAAAATCAGCCTGCCTTGGTTCAAATTTTGGCCTCAACCACTGTGACCTTGGGCACATTATTAAACAATTCTCCCTTGGGTTTCTCATCTGTAAAATGGGGATAATAGTACAGGTTGAATATCCCTTATCTGAAATGCTTGGGGGCCAGAAAAAAGATTCAGATTTTTTTAGATTTTGGAATATTTGAATTATACTTACTGGCTCAGCATCTCTAGTCCAAAAACCTAAAATCCAGAAAGCTCCAGTGAGCATTTCCTTTAAGCTGCAGTTTCAGATTTTGTAGCATTTCAGATTTTGGATTTTTGGATTAGGGATACACAACCTGTAATATCTACCTTATCAGAAAGATTACAATGAAGATTAGATAAATTACTATGTAAAATATGCAGAGATGGTTTTGGTACCCATTAAATATTGGCTGACCTTAAACTAATTGTTTAATCTCTTTAGGACCCAGTTTCCTCATTTTTAAGTAAGTGTTTGGATATGTCTAAGACCCTGTTGAGCTGTATAATTTTGGGAATTTTATGATTTTTTGCATATTAGTGCAATGCCTTTTTCTAATCTATTTGATAAAAGTATGTATTTTCTTCAAAATATATCTTTGCTGTTAATGAATTGGATTCAACTGTTTACCCCCAAATCCTGGGTATTCCTTTGCTCCTGAATAAAAGAGAAGGATGTTACCACCTGGGTTCGCTCTAGCCCTCCAAGAACTTGAGGGCAAATTCCCTCACATATATGACATGAGCCTTTTAGAAATGCAGCTTCTCTAACAACTTGAGTGAGGCACACTTGATGTCTAAACTGTTTCCTGTGCTTCTTCAGGTGCTCATGGGAACAACCTCATTGCTGTTCTAGCCAAGTATATCTACCACAAACATGACCCTGCTTTGCCACGTCTTGCCATTCAGCTGCTGAAACGTCTGGCCACGGTAGGATCCCTCTCAACCAACTAGAGCCTCAGGAAACTGACTTCCTGCTTGAGACCACTCTTGCCATCTCCCAAAAGAAGCAGCTGGCTAACTAGGACTTCTCTGACTTTTAAAGTATAATAGCCATACACACACACAATATATGTTTATATTAGGGTGGTTTTTTCCCTGATTACAAAAACTATACATGCTCGTTGTGAAATATTTATTTAAATGTTATAGATAGATATAATGTAGAAAGTTAAGGTACCCTGTGATCCCCTTATTCCAAGAATCCCTATGGGCAGGTTGATATGCATTGCTCCAGATTTCTTTTTATCTCTGTTTATGTGTTAAATAAAAGTGTTTGGTGCTTTGGTCAGATGAATCTGTTTTAAAAAAAAAAGAACGTACATTTTTGTGCTTTATAAAAGTAGAATTCCACTACACGTACTGTTTTATGACTGGCTCTTTTCATATAGCACCGTATTGTGCAGTTGTTCCACGTGAGCACATTTGGACCCACTTCATTCTCTTTAGAGCTATATATCATTCCCTGGAATGGACACCTAATTTATTTGGACTATTTTGTATCTCACCGTTACAAACAGTGCTGCAGTGAACATTATTATCCCTAGAACCTTATAAATGTTTGTTTATAGTTCCTAAAAATTAGTAGGCATAAATGAACATTTTAATTTTTAATAGATATTTCCAAATTGCCCTCCAGAAAAGATTGTAATAGTTTATTCTCCTCTAACACCAAGTCTTGTATCCTTGCCACGATGCCTTCATCAGTTTTTTAACCTTTGCCAATCTAATAGGCAAAAAAAAATGTTATGTAATTTTTTGCTTTATATTTATTTAACTGTGAGAGAGGTTGAATGTCTTTTTATGTTGATTTCTCCTGTGATTTTTTGGGCATCTCATGCTATTGCTTGGCATGATGTCCCATTTGTCCTAGAACTTTATGTCTAGGTGCTTCCCTTTCTGCCAATTTTTTGGGAGTTCTCCAGAGCCCTTCTGTGGGAGCCCACTGAGGTTTTTCTGGAAGTAGAGCTCTAAGCCTGTGTGTCCTGGTCTTCGTCAGGTGGCCCCAATGTCAGTGTATGCATGCCTGGGCAATGATGCAGCAGCCATACGTGATGCCTTCCTGACCCGACTGCAGAGCAAGATTGAAGACATGCGCATCAAAGTCATGATTCTGGAATTCCTCACGGTTGCAGTAGAGACCCAGCCAGGCCTTATTGAACTGTTTCTGAATCTGGAGGTGAAGGATGGGAGTGATGGCTCCAAGGTGAGCCTGTACTTGGGATGAGCTGGGAGGTGGCTTCCTAAGATGTGGTGCTGGGCACTGCAGGTGTGGCTGCTAGCAGTGGCTGTGAGACTGAACTCTCACCCATACCCTCTTAACAGGAATTCAGCCTTGGGGTATGGAGCTGCCTCCATGCAGTGCTGGAGCTGATTGATTTCCAACAACAAGATCGATACTGGTGTCCACCTCTGCTGCATCGTGCAGCCATTGCCTTTCTGCATGCCTTGTGGCAAGACCGTCGGGATAGTGCCATGTTGGTCCTCCGAACCAAGTGAGTCTGACTCTGCCAGTAGTCTCATTGTCCTTGTCTGTATAATAGGAGTAAAAGTGGTTGTTGTCTCAGAGGTTTTTTGTGACAGTTCCCTGGGAGTGAGCATAAAACATGCTTAGTGCCTGCTTAAGTAGATGGGAGTTTTACACTTACTCTCTTTGTACTGCTGTCAGTAGCAATTAAGGATCTTTAAGCATTAAGCATCTTTAAGGTTCAAATACTTTTGTGTTCCTGCCTTCTGCTAATTCTGTCAAAACCCAATATTCTTGGCCGGGCGCGGTGGCTCACGCCTGTAATCCTAGCCCTCTGGGAGGCCGAGGCGGGTGGATCGCTCGAGGTCAGGAGTTCAAGACCAGCCTAAGCGAGACCCCGTCTCTACTAAAAATAGAAATAAAAATTATCTGGACAACTAAAAATATATATAGAAAAAAAATTAGCCGGGCATGGTGGTGCATGCCTGTAGTCCCAGCTACTTGGGAGGCTGAGGCAGTAGGATTGCTTAAGCCCAGGAGTTTGAGGTTGCTGTGAGCTAGGCTGACGCATGGCACTCACTCTAGCCCGGGCAACAAAGTGAGACTCTGTCTCAAAAAAAAAAAAACAAAAAACCAATATTCTTGAGAAACAGTAGATTCAGATGAGAATGGCTTGCTTAAGCCATTGGACCAAATGGAACAAATATTGTATTCTCTTGGATCCCGTTGGCACAAAGGAATTAGCATTAAAAAGTCAGAATTTGGAAGTCGGCTGTCTTATTTCCCTCTCTTTTTGAAGGTTTTGGAAATGTACAATGGAAGGAATCATTAAGAGTTTTTATTGATCAACTCTGTAATGCACAATTGTGTTTCTTAAGAGAAAAATGTAATTTTATCTACTCTATATTTATGTAGGAGCAATTGACTTATGAGACAGATGTTAAGATTGGGACTGGTAAAATAGGGAGAAGTGACCCACCACCAAAGGGAGCTGGAGAGAGGAGAAAAGGACTGTGGGAGAGAAAAGTGTGATTTCCAACATGTGTTTTCCTTTCTAGACCCAAGTTTTGGGAGAATTTAACTAGTCCGCTGTTTGGAACCCTTTCTCCTCCCTCAGAAACATCTGAGGTAAGCTGTGGTGGAGGGCTGGACAGCAGCTGCAGTCCTTGGCAGAAAAGGCTGGGCTGTGAGATGGGGGTGTAGAAAGTAAAGTAATACCTCCCCTAATTAAACAACGGAATGTTCTCTTCACTGGAAACTTCTGTCTTAGAGAAATGCCTACTTCCTCTCCCTTTGGTATCTTGCTTTGGGAAGGACAGTGGCTTGCCCTGCCTCTTCTTGTTAATGGTTCTGTGGTCTTGTCCACTCATTTGCAGATGTTGTGGACCTGACACTCCTGCTTTTACAAGTCAGGTGGCCATTCACAATTGAGAGGGAGTGTACTTGCTTGTTCTGCAAGTATTGGTTCCTGCTCTGTTCACTTTTGAGGGCACTGGGGGAGATGTTCCTCCATGTGATCAGAGTCTGTTCTGTTCCCTCTTCACAGCCCAGTATCCTGGAAACCTGTGCCCTAATCATGAAGATAATTTGCTTGGAGATATACTATGTAGTTAAGTGAGTCCTTTCCCCTTTTGAGATTTTAATTGAAGGTTGGGAGGAGAGGGAGATTGTGGTGGCCTACCACTGGGTGCATGGCGGCATGAGCCAAGGCAGAGGACAGAGCTGGTTTGGAACCATTTATGGAGGGCCAGTGAGCTGTGTCCCTGGCCAATCCATTGATGGCGTTTATGATTATCAGAAAGTTATTGTGAAGCAAACTCCATGTGACCGGGATTTTATGGAGGAGGAATCCTGGAAAGGCCTCAGCCTAACCCATTATGTTGAGCAAGAAGTATGAGCCCCACACTTTGGAGGTGATCCTGGAGCCGTCTGCCTTTATGCCCATGTGAGGTTGTTTTCTCTGCCTCAGCAAGGGTCTGTGCCCATCACATTCCCATCTGCTTTTAAAACCTAACTGTGGGTTTTGTTTTTTTCTTGATACCATTAGGGGTTCGTTAGACAAGTCGTTAAAAGATACACTCAAGAAATTTTCCAGCGAGAAACGCTTTGCCTACTGGTCAGGGTATGTCAAGTCCTTGGCAGTTCACACAGCTGAAACAGAGGGCAGCAGCTGTACCTCCTTGGTAGAATATCAGATGCTGGTCTCCGCCTGGAGGATGCTTCTCATCATTGCCACCAGTCACGTAAGAACTTCCTGGGGCAAGTGTTCCCTTTGATGTCTTAACAATGACCCTTTGAGAGGCCTGGCAGATACAGGTCCTTGGGGTGAAAAACGAATCAGGATGGATTTATCCCTGAGAGCTAAAATTAACAGATTGTGTGCTAAGAGATTGGGGCAAATGTGGAGTGTCTGACGGTGTTGGATCCAAGGGACTCTTAAGAAGAATGTAGAGAAGTGATTTGAAATCCTTTCAGACATTCTTAAAGCCTTGTGTAGCTCCCTTTGGGCCTTGACTAAGTCTAAGGTGTTCCCTTCCTGTATCTACCTCTTGTGCAAGTGTATAAATTGCCTTCTTGTGCTGTGTGCCCTGTAGATACTAGGTAAATATTTGTAGACTTGTCAGCAGGTAGCTCTGATAGCTGTAGCAGCACCCCGTCTAAAGAACAGTTTATTTTCATTGGTTCTAGAAACCACATTTCCTGGTCTTAGAAAAAACAGAGGCCATTGCCTTTGCATTGCATGCTATTCAGAGTTGGATTTGAAAGAGAGAGTTTGCATTGTTTGTGGCACTTTTTGTGGTTTGATGCCATCAAGCTGTATCATAAGGAGTTGGTGGTGAATGCTTTTCCCCTAGGGTATACAGACAAATATCTTGACTTCATTAACAACTTCAGCTTGATGGATGTCTCCTTGTTCCAAGCATCTCTTATATCTTCTGTGAAATTTGTTCCCTAGTTCCAGACTGCCAACATGCTTGGAACTTTGAGCCTAGAAAGAGTGGGTGTATAAACACTCTTGCCATGGCACAGTGGCTATGGACCCCTAAGACCCCAGACACACTGAAAGGCTCAGCCATCTTTGGGAGTGGTTGATTCCCCAGGGTACAACCTCTGCATCACTTGCCTTTTAGGCCCCAGTTAGGAAGCAGTTCTTGAGTTGTAGCTCTGAAAATCCCACCATCCTCTTTCCCCTTAGGAGACCTGTCTGGCTAAGTCCAGGATGTTGATCATTCATTCATTCGTTCGTTCAGTTAATGGCTAGTAGTGGAATGCTTACCATGTGCCAGGCATCAGGATACGGCAGTGAGTAAGGCAGATAAGATATTCAATCTCGTAGAGGGTGGTCCATGAGGGAGGTAAATTGTAAACAAATTTGCCAATAAAAAATGTGGTTTCAGATAGTGATGACTGTGAAGGAAATAAGGTGCTATGGTAGTGAACATGTGACAGAAGTAGTCAGGGAGGCCCACTCTGAGAAGGTGATGTCCCAGCTGAGACCTGAGTGTGTGAAGAAGCCTACCAGGTAGAACGCCTGTGGAGGAGCGGTCTGGGCAGAGGGGCTCGCAGGTACCAAGGTGCAGAAATGGAGCTTGGTGTGTCCAAGAAGGAGGCAGGAGGCAAGTAGGGCTGGACTGGAGTGGGCACAGTGGGGGTAATACCAGAATCAGTAGGACCAGATCTTGTGGGTCCTCCAGGTCATGTTGAAGAGTTTGGTTTGCATTTCCCGGGCACTGGCAAGCCTTTGAAGGGTTCTAAGCAGAGGAAGGGTGCAGTCATGAAGAGGCAGTGAACCTAGACTTGACTCTGAGCGTAGCTAAGAGTCAACAGAAACAGCAAGACCCTTAAGCCCCATTTTAAATCAGGGCTGCAGTGACTTATCAATGGCTAATTACCTGATGGAAGACCCCACATTTCTTGGGTCTAAAGTCTGGGAAATTTTCCCAGCTGAAATCTTTTTCTATTCTTTGCAGGCAGATATAATGCACCTGACCGACTCTGTAGTGCGTCGACAGCTCTTTCTTGATGTACTTGATGGGACCAAAGCGTTAGTAAGTGTGTCTGGAAGGTTTCCCATTCCTCCCAGGGAGAGAGTCGCCAAAGTCAAATAGCAGAGCTCGTGTGTCTGCGGCTGGCCGCACGGTGGTCAGGTCAGAGGGCTCACATGGGCCTGGGGGGCCCCGGAGGCGGCGGTGTGTCAGCAGGGATCTGCCGCTGCTATGCCAGCACTGGCTTCTCCCACTCTGCTCCACCCCAGTGAACTTGCTGCCAGGGAAGAAAGGCGTGTGTCCAGGATGTGCCCTGTGGATAAAGTGAATCCTCTCACTGTGTCTGCTCATAGGAAGTCAGGCTTCTCACTGGTGTGCTGTCTCCCCTTAGCTCCTAGTTCCGGCCTCAGTGAACTGCCTCCGCCTCGGCTCCATGATGTGCACTCTGCTGCTCATCCTCCTCCGGCAGTGGAAGAGGTGAGTGCTGTGCCAGGAGAGGCGGGCTGAGGCCAGAGCCTCCGTGGCTGGCAGTGCCTGCTCATTCCACTTACTGGCCTTTCGCCTTCCCGAAGGGGAGAAAGTGGGTCTGAACTGGCCTGGCTTTCCCTCATAGGGAGTGGGCATGACATGGCAGAAAGGGGTGAGGCAGACTGCCTGGGGGGCATCCTGAACGTGGAGTGTGGGTAGAGTATGGCCTTCTGTGAGGTGTGTTATCCCCCCTCCACCGCTATATTCTTTCTAGAGAGTTAGGTTCTGTGGATGAAATCCTCGGACCCTTGACAGAGATCCTGGAGGGAGTGCTGCAGGCAGACCAGCAACTCATGGAGAAGACCAAAGCCAAGGTGTTCTCAGCGTTCATCACAGTGTTACAGATGAAGGAGATGAAAGGTGAGGGGCAGGGGCAGTGGGAGTAGCAGCAGCAGTCTGCCTGCCCCTGCTGGCAGCCATCCTGGGTGGGCCTTCCTCCAGCTTAGGGCCACACAGTTCTCTCGTGACTTTTGAGCTTTCGGTCTTGGAATTTTACCCCAAGAACACTTTTTCTTCCTGACCTGTCTTTCCTCCCTTCCCACCAGACAGACACTTTCCCTCTTAGCACTCTACCACGTTCCCAGCCCCCTGCCTGGGAAGGAATCAGTGAGAGTTGGCCTGGTGAGCATGATGGTGTCCCCTCCCTGTCTGCTCTGCAGTAAGTGACATACCCCAGTACTCCCAGCTGGTGCTGAACGTCTGTGAGACCCTCCAAGAAGAGGTGATTGCACTCTTTGACCAAACTCGCCACAGTCTGGCATCAGGCAGTGCCACGGAGGACAAGGATAGCATGGAGACCGATGACTGCTCTCGGCCCCGGCACAAGGACCAGCGTGATGGGGTGAGGGAGTGCCCTAGCAACCCGTCTGTGCTTCCCACTGACTGCCAGCTCTGTGTTTGACCCTGGGGTGACAAGTGAGCAAGACAGATAGGTCTTGCACTTCTAGAGTTCACAGCCTGAGAGGAAGAGTTAATAGATTAGACACTGTGCAGAGAAGCAGAGGAGTCCCATTGTGACAAGCAATTCAGGGGAGAAGAAGTGCAAGGAGAACTTACAGCCTGGGTTGCACCCTGATCCATGAGTGAGAGTGAAAGTGCCTTTTCGAAGATGACATGGATTGGTAGAGGCAGGCAGTGAGAGGGGCTGGAGAAAGACCATTTAGGAGGCAACTGTGTTAGTGCAGCAAGAGGCGGTGAGGTCTCTCCAACCCCTAGTGGTGGAGTTGGGTGGAGCATCCAGACTGGGGACAGGAGGTGGCCCTGACAAAGCTTGGTGACAGTGTGGGTGAAGGTGGAGGGAGGAAGCAGATGTAGAGCCCATAGGTTTAGGGGAGTTATGCATTAGAGTAGGGGGAGTTGCTGTTCACTGAGAACTGGACCCAAGAGGGGCAGGATGGGGAGATAGCTTGAGTTCTGATAGTCAAGCTTACATTGGAGGTGTGTGACCAGACAGGTCTTGAGCGTCCAGGCCCATGGCTGGCTATCATCCTCCTCTTCTTCCTTCCCCTGGACTGCTTCCTCCCTCTTCTACTCATCTTTGCTCCTGGGTTCCAGCAGGTGTGTGTCCTGGGCTTGCATCTGGCCAAGGAGCTGTGTGAAGTAGATGAGGATGGTGACTCGTGGTTGCAGGTGACCCGCAGGCTCCCCATTCTGCCCACCCTCCTCACCACCCTGGAGGTGAGTCTTCGCATGAAGCAGAACCTGCACTTTACGGAGGCTTCATTGCACCTGCTCCTCACCCTGGCTCGCACCCAGCAGGTAGGAGGCCAGCCGAGGGCAGGAGGGGACCTCCTTGCTTGTGCTGTGTGGGTTCCGACATTCCAGAAGCTGTGGTCTAGCTCAAGAGCCCTACCTGCCCCTGGGCAGAGGGCTGCCGGTTTAGGCTCTGGTTATGGTGGGGCAGGAGCGGGGTATGTCTCATTCTATGTCCTTCCCTCCCAGGGAGCCACAGCTGTGGCTGGGGCTGGCATCACTCAGAGCATTTGTTTGCCCCTCCTGAGCGTGTACCAGCTCAGCACCAATGGCACAGTGCAGGTGAGTGCCAGGAGTTTGCCGGGAGGCCCAGCATGGCCAACCTGCAGTTCCAGGTGAAAAGTACCCTTCCCACCTGGCCCTGGAAGTTGCTCTCCTCTTCATGGCTTGCTTAATGTGCTGATGGTTAGGAATCTTCCTCACCCCTAGGCTGACCTCTAACAAACTTGCTACTAAAAGGTACCACCTATCTCTGTGCACCACCTTTAGGAGATGGGATGGATTCTTCCTGTTACAAGCATAAGGAGGGCCAAAGAATGCATCCCCAAGATTGAGCCTGCAGCCAGCACAGCTGTCCTCTCCTCTCGCCCTTTGAAAGGCAGTGTGTCACTGTGACTCCACCCCTGTCCCATGGGACCAAGAAAAGGGAAGTGGGTGGTATGAGGCCTTGATGTGGCCTCAGCACCCTGCCCTCTGTGTACCTTGGTTACTTATAGTTTAACAGATGTCTCTTAATCCCAAAAGAGTGGTCTTCACTTGAACCTCTCTCTCTTGTGAGAATTGTTCAGTAGTTGGGCATCTAGCCCAGCGGCCCTTTAGGGGAAGCACATCAGGGCCAGAGTAGGGCAGTGATATGTCCAAGTTCACACAACTGGTTAGTGCCAGACCTGAGTCTGGAACCCAGGATCTTGAATCTCTGCCTAGTGCTCTTTCCTTGCGTCTGCTGGCCATGGTCCCTTTGCTGGCCCTGCTGGTTGCCAGGCAGTGGCTGTGCCCACCCTGGTACGTTTCTCCTCCCAGCAGCCAGTTGCCTTAGTTGCTGTACTGCAAGGAGGCCCTACCCTCCCTGTCAGCTGGGTTCCTGTGGCATTATGTCCTGAGCTTGTCTACTGTTTTTCTTTAGACACCTAGTGTCTCTCGGAAGTCTGTGGATGCCCCCTCTTGGCCAGGTGTCTACCGCCTGTCCATGTCCTTGATGGAGCAGCTGCTCAAAACTCTGCGGTACAACTTCCTGACCGAGGCCCTGGACTTTGTGGGTGTCCACCAGGAGCGGACCTTACAGGTGAGGGCCTGCCAGCATCACAAGAGACGGCCTCAGGGTAAAAAGGCATCTGGGCCATTCAGGGGGCAAGTGGGTATGGAGCTTGGGCCTTGGCAGTGGAGGCATGTTGATGCCCTCATTTCTGAGATGTGCTGAGGACTGTTGGCTCACTGACCAGCCAAAGTCTGCTGAATGACAGGAATGGTCTCAGGTCGGCTCAGACAGAAACTTAGTTATACTGCCAAGCCACCCTTTGTGCTGCCACCTCAGTGTTTGTGGGCTCAGGACCAATCCTCTCCACAGGAGGGCAGGCGTGGTTGTGTCTGAGGTCCCTGAGCCATCCCCATCCTTCCCTGCTGTCCCCTCTCTTCTCAGTGCCTCAACGCGGTAAGGACAGTGCAGAGTCTGGCCTGCCTGGAGGAGGCGGACCACACCGTGGGCTTTATTCTGCAGCTGTCTAACTTCATGAAGGAATGGCACTTCCACCTGCCTCAGCTCATGCGTGATGTCCAGGTGGGGGCTTCAGACATTGTGTCTTGGAGGAGTCTGGGGAAATGCTTGGAGACAGGGAGGCTGTGGGCACTTTTTGGGGCACCTCCAATTTATTGCAGGCTATTCCTGAACATGGGCTTTTTGCTTAGGGAGCACAGGGCTTGGTTTCATTTTGCTTACTCTGGCTAAAGTTTTCCCTCCACCATGAAGGGCAGCCATGTAGATTAAGAACTTGGGCTCTATCAGATAGACCTTATTCAGATCCCTTAAGGACAGACCTGGATCTGGGAACCAGCTGGAGAGGGGGGCAGGGAAAGAACACAGGCTCTGGAACCAGAAAGGCTTTTGTTATTTGCTGATTTTGTGACCTTGGCCAAGTCACTTCACCTCTGTTTTTCTTTTCCTTTTGTTTTTGTAGAGACAGGGTCTCACTGTGTTGCCCAGACTGGTCTTAAACTCTTGGGCTCAAGTGATCCTCCTGCCTTGGCCTCCCAAAGTGCTGGGATTACAGGCATGAGGTATTGCACCCGGCCTCACCTCTATTTCTAGGTCTGTATTCTTTTCCTGTAAAATGGGAATCAGTCATATCCTCATCTTCTTTACTTACTTAGGACCTTGTAACGTGCCAGGCATTTAGCTAGGTCCTAGGTAAACAGTACAGGTCTGAGCCCTGCTGACCCCAAGTTTGCAGTGCTACATATTTAGTGGCTGTAGGCTGGAGTGTGGCCAAGTGAGCATTAGCAGGTAGGAGAAGAGTGTCAGGGAGTGAGAAAAGCACATTGCCATCATACAGAGACTTGTTGGGTCTGTCTAGTCAGATAACTGGGGCTGCTGCCCAAGAGAATCTTCCTCTCCCTCCCATGTCTGTCCCAGGTCAACCTGGGTTACTTGTGCCAGGCCTGCACGTCCCTCCTGCACAGCCGCAAGATGCTGCAGCACTACTTACAGGTAACTGAGTCCCAATGCCCATGAGTGCCTAGAACGCCTCACCCTAGCTTCCCTGGGCTCCACCTTCATTTTCTGACTCCCTAGAACAAAAATGGAGATGGCCTCCCCTCAGCTGTCACCCCCCGAGTCCAGCGACCGCCCACCACTGCTATGGCTACACCTGCTACCCCCGCCTGCTGTTCCTCCTCTAAGCAGCCCACTGCTGACACAGAGGCCTCTGAGCAGCGGGCCTTACACACAGTCCAGTACGGCCTTCTCAAGATCCTCAGCAGGACCCTGGCAGCCCTGCGCCACTTCACCCCAGATGTCTGCCAGATC
Organism: Lemur catta; assembly: GCF_020740605.2. NCBI lineage: Eukaryota > Metazoa > Chordata > Mammalia > Primates > Lemuridae > Lemur > Lemur catta. Next base: position 6,819,268 of record NC_059137.1, on the reverse strand, counting down.
CTGCTGGATCAGGTACCAATTGCCACCTGTGCGGCTCTGCCAGCTTCCTGGAGCCTTGAAGGCTGTGTTATTTTGTTCTCTGCCTCCCCGCTGCTGTGTACTGACAGCCACCTGGCATCTTAGCTGGGTCCTAGATCACCCTTGTCTTGCCTCGTAGTCGCTGGATCTTGCTGAATACAACTTCCTGTTTGCCCTGAGCTTTACCACCCCCACCTTTGATTCTGAAGTAGCCCCCTCCTTTGGAACGCTTCTGGCCACAGTGAATGTGGCCCTCAACATGCTTGGAGAGGTAAGTTGGGTACTGTCAGACTTGCCCTCCACCCATTCTTCCTCCAGTCTGCCGCCTCCTAGCCTACCGTGGGCCTGTTATCTGACCTTGCTGGGGATAGAACCTCCCCATGAGTGTTATTGTGTGGATTAAATGAGGTCACTGATAAGCAGGAAACTTTCAGCAAGTGGGAGCTGTTACTGTTGGCTTATTTTTTTTTTACTGCTTGCTTCTCTTCTTCCAGCTGGACAAGAAAAAGGAGCCTCTCACCCAGGCTGTGGGGCTCGGCACGCAGGCAGAAGGGACCAGGACATTGAAGTGAGACCTCCTTCTGGGATATGACAAGGGGCTGGGGCAGTCACGGGCCCACTGTTCTCTTGGTTGAATGGCCTTCTGCAACAGTGCCAAAAGCCTGCCCTTCCCTCCAGGTCTCTCCTGATGTTTACCATGGAAAACTGCTTCTACCTGCTCATCTCCCAGGCAATGCGGTACCTTAGGGACCCGGCTGTGCACCCTCGGGACAAGCAGAGGATGAAGCAGGAGCTCAGCTCAGAGTTGGTATGGATGGATGGAGGGCTCTGATTGGAGGGATCTGGACCAGCAGGGCAAGAGCCTCATGGGGTCCTGCCTGGCCAGCTCCTGAGGGGTGGGGATGGTGACCCACAGGTGCTAGGCCTCATAGAGCTGCTTTTTTTTCTTGTAGAGCACACTGCTTTCCAGCCTCTCGCGCTACTTCCGCCGGGGAGCCCCCAGCTCCCCTGCTGCTGGCATCCTCCCCTCACCACAGGCCAAGTCCAGCTCTCTCCCCAAAGCCAGCCCCGAGAGCCAGGAGCCTCTGATCCAGCTGGTGCAGGCCTTTGTCCGTCACGTGCAAAGATAGAGCAGTGGCACACTGCCCACCTTCCACTCTCCAGCACCGTGGCCCTGGACAGTGGGGGTGCCGCGGCTGCTGAGGCCAGTCTGCGATAGAGGGCAGATCCTGTCACCCTCTCCCCAGAGTGGCCACGACTCCAACCACCCGTCTGCTGACATTATTTTTGTAATAGATTAAGAGGTCAACAGCAGGGGCGGGGAGCCAAGCACCCTTGTGCTCAGGCCCTCACATTCAAAATGCCCCAAAGAGGTGAATTCCTGTCCTTCGAGCATTCCCCACAGCACTTGGCTGGCCCAGGAGAGAGGCTCTACGCACGGGTTTGAAAATCTGTTTTCCATGTTCTGTACTTGCAGTTTTTTGGTAATACTGTGGTCTATTTATACAAATATTAAAATACTGTTTATAGACAACTGTGTCATATGTGACTTCAAGGCCTGGGAATGACAAGCCCACTCTCAGAACCTTAAACAGGAGTCTCTCTCGGCCAGGGGCCCAGGCAGTGGCTTGGGAAGGCAGGATACTCATCGGGGTTGACTCATCGCACCCCTCTGCTAGTGTCCTCAGGCAGAGGGGCATGCGGGGTGGACACTGTCATATATTCCTTTTGTTGTCCTGTCCTTGACCACCATTGTCCACGTGCCCAGCTCATCTGTGGGTGTGGCCCTTCTTGAAGCTCTGTGGCTCCTACTTACAGCTCTGCCCCTGCCTCTCCCGTCCCCCCTCCAGAAGCCCAACAGCTGTTGGCCTCCTCAGGACTGAAGTCAGAGTGCAAGGCCCCACTAAGGGCTGTCTAGAGGTTTCTAGAATCAGACTGACCTGGGCTTGAGTATCTGCTCAGCCACTTGGCAGTTGTCCCTAGAGGAGGTGACTGTCTTATCTTTACATACCTGTAAAATGTGGTCGCTGAGGACAGTGTGAGAACATGTAGGCCACGTGCTAGGCTCAGTGACCAGCAGAAAGTGCTGACAGCCACCAACGACTGGAGCTTAAACTGTCAGGCAGGTTTTACAGTCCACAACCCAAATTTAGGAATGTTTTTCTTAGGAATGAAATGTTTCTTGTGCAGCTTCACGTCTGGGAACAGCAGTGCGCTCTGAGCACAGCCCCACATGAGGAAGGCAGGCCGCGCTTCCCACTGCACCAGTGCCTTGCGGGGCCGGCTGCAGGGCACCCTGCTCACTCCGCAGGTCACTCCACCCAGAAAGAGTGGGGCGAAGTGGAAGTCTGCCCTTCCCTTGCCCACCTGCAGGGCCGCCCCTGGACAGGAGCCCAGGCAACTCACGCAAGAGGAGGGTTTATTATTCGTCATTGGCTAGAGAGCAAGCGACAGGCAGAAGTAGAAATACCAGTTAAAAAGTGAGTGTGGAGAGGTGAAGGCTGCAGCCACCAGACTTGGCTTGAGCTGTGAGGGGTGGGAGGGGCAGGGTAGCACCGGAAGATGCTGCTCCAGGCTCAACCCTGGCTCCTGCCAGGCTCTCCCCTCCTTGCCAGAGCCCTGGCTGTCACCAGTTTCCCCTTTGCTGCTTTTGGCAACTAAACGGCAGGGGCTCTCTTCTTGCCAAGGGTGCCCCAGGGCTTCCTAGGCCCGTCTGTGGCTGCCCCCACTCTGGCCCAGGTGCCACGTGCAGCTGCTGCAGGCAGCCCCTCCCTCCTTAGCAGGAGCCGGGAGGGTTGGGGTGCTCAGGAGGTGCAGGCAGGGTTGGGGGCTCCAGAACCACAGGGCAGAAGCAGGGCCAGGGGAGGGCTGGGGCCATTCAGCCTCCTGGGCCCCCTCACAGCTGATAACCGGGGCATGGGCAGAATGGGATGAACTAGTCTCCCCATCCTGAGCAGCTGCATCGCCAGCAGACAAGGTAAGTGGCAGGGCTGTGCCTGTCCTCTCCCGCCCAGGCCAGAATGGGCAGGAGCCCAGGAAGGGGCCTGCCTAGCTGAGCAGTTCCAAGTAGGTGACAGGGACCTTGCCCTTCTTGTTGCCTCTCTCGCCGATGAGCCAGTCAGGGTCCATGCCAGGCAGGCTGTAGACGGTGATGAGCTGCAGAGGATGGCAGAAAGGGAAGGTCATGCCCTGGCCAAAGGCAGAGCTGGCCCCAGGTCTAAGTGGGGACAGAGCCACTACCTCCCCATGATGAGGGTGTCTATACCTTCAGTGGCAGGTGTTCACCACCTCGCCCACTCTGCTGAGACCTGGCAGAGTAAGGATTGCTTCCTCAGAGCTAGACCCCCCTCGTAACCTCCTGGCCCCCTCACTGCCGCCACCCAGCATCCCCCCAGGTCCCATGCACCCAGCCCTGGTTCCCTGGTGGCTCCTCATCCAGCCTGCTCCTGCCCCCCACATGGCACCAGGCCCACCTCATCAGCCAGCAGGGCCAGCTCACTGCTGTCAGCAGCCTCATAGTCATAGAGCACCCGGGCCTTGCGGGTCCCGCTGGCAGGGGGGGCCACCTCCTCCAGGCAGAGCGCAGCCTCCCCTGGAGGGGCCAGGTTGGCCACAGAGGGCACCACAGGCATAGTGGCCGCGGTGGTGGTAGGTGAGGTGCTGCTCAGGGGTGGGGAGGCGGGCTCTGTGGTGCCCACGAAGGTGCCTGGGAATCTGGAGAGGAGGGGGCACTTCAGCAGGCAGGAGTTGTGCCCTTGAGGGAGTCCCACAGCCCCCTCCCCAAGATACCCCAAAGGCAAGGGCCCCTCCCCAGTCTCAGGAGATGCCCTCGTTACTCACATGGCACCTTGGGAGCTGGCAGCACAAAGGGAAGAGCAAAGCAAGAGTGAGATGGTCCCGGCCCCAGCCTCCACACCCCAAGCATTCTCTAGAAACTGCTCTCAGAGCTCCAGGGGACTCAGTGGTCACCAAGGCCAGCCACCTCAGCCTCATACACATGCGGTGCCCAAGCCCAGAGCAGGTTCTGGGCAGAGCCCTCCAGTCAGGCTGTGTGTGCAGGGACCCTCAGTTCCCAGGGAGAAGGCCCTTGCCCGGAGGAGCTCCCACTGCCCAGTGGGTCTGGGAGCTGGGGGACCCCAGTGCCCGTCCCACACCTGCCCAGCTGCTTCTGCAAGTCCAGCATATGGCGGTAGCACTGCGCGTAGTACGTTGTCTGAGACTTGACGAACTCGTGCAGGCAGCGAAGATGGTTCACCTGTGGGGAAGAGGCAGTGCTGAGTTCCAGCCTCCTGCCCCGGGGGGTGAGCAGAGCCTTGGGACAAAAAATTCCATCTCTACCCTAGTCCTCTGCCAGACCCCGGTCCAGCATTCCCGTGTGTTCTGTCCCAGCTGCCTGCTCTGCTGGGGGCAGAGAGTGACACCCAACCCTGTGGGACTTGCTCTGTGAAAGCCCCTCTGGTCACGCTAAAAGCCACCCTCAGGGACTCAGGGACAGCACTGCTCTGCTTGCCTCCTGAGATTCAGGTTCACTCCTACCTGTGGATGGGTTTTACTGGAGGGGGCAGTCAAGGTCCGGACTCACGTGAGTGCTACTGATTCCCTCCAGCAGGAGACGGGTCACTTCTGCCTGCCGGTCAAACTCTGTCTGGGCCACTCGAAGCTCCTGCTCGGCCTGGACAGGGCAGGGCAGACGTGAGCACCCACATCGCCTGCCCAGCTTCCCTCCCCTCAGCTTACCCCTGTGCCCTGAAGAGCAGCCTGTCACTTCCCCAGGGGATGCAGAGACATCTGGGTCTACCTGACTGCATACCTGGAGCCCTGACCCCTGCAGAAGCTTGAGCCCCATTCAGGACCCCCATGGGCAGGTGCAGTGACAGACCTTCCCTCTCTCACCCATCAGGAAAATCCACTAGCAAATGCCTCCCAAGGGCTACTACCCGCAGAGGGAAAGCAGTCACCCCTCGCCCCTGACAGCAGCCCCAGTGGGTGTGGGGCAGGGCCCTGCCAGGAGGGATGCCTGGGCCCATCCCACCCCTGCTTCCCCCCAGCCCCTCAGGCCTCAACTCACCTTGTCCACCTCATCATTCCAGAGCTGCGGAGACCACAACAGGATCGGTCAGCAGGGGAGGGGAGGTGGGCACCGGTCAGCGGGGCAGGGGAGGACAGCTAGACCCCAGAGCCTGCGCCCTGTCCCAGCTCTCAGAGGCCCTAGTCTGCCCACCCTGCCCCTCCACCCCCGCCCAACCAGGAGCGGAGGCTAGGGTGAGGCCCAGTGTGAGAGCAGGGTGCCACATGCAGGGAGGGGGACAGCCAGCCGGGAAGTCCTGCCTGTGTTTCTCCTCCAGTGTCAGCCCCAGTCTCTGAGTGGGGTCTCAAGAGAGACTGAGTGCCCCCCACTCCACCCTGACTCTTGGCTAAGGCTAGTGGGCTGGGAGGCAGGGCGGTGTGGCCCTGGGACAGTCACTGAACTTTCTGACCTCTGGCAGAGAAAGGCAGCCTCGTGCCTGAGTCACAATGGGGCTCAGTGGCAAAAGAAAAAAACAGGGCAGTCTCCACCCTCCAGGATGTTTCTCCTTCCATGCAGCCCAGTGAGGAGGGTGGGAAGGGTCATCCAAGGACTAAAACGAAAGACCCCCCCCTCCCCACCATGACTTAGGAGGCCCACTGCTCCTGCCCACTTCTGGAGACCCAATCTAAGACAATAATCTAGAATGTGGACCGTGAACCCAGGCAGCCCCCGTGGACAGTCCCTGCGGAAACCCGCGTGGACCCCAGTGCTGCCTGGGGAGCCCACAGCAGGAGCAGCCGCCGCCTGCGCAGTGCCGGACGCCTGCAACGGGCCTGCCAGAGCACACAGGGCTGGTGCCTCGAGGGACAGTCACCCAGCCATGGAACAACTGCATCAATGACACTTGGCAGCATGCTCATGATGGGCGAGGGCCAGAGGGTCTCCCCTTTGGGGAGATGGAAGGGACAGAAGGGGCAGAAAAGGCACAGCAGTGGTTTCGATAGGCATGAGGGAGAGGTGCGACTGGCCTAGTTCCCAAACTAAACAGTAAATACCAAACTAAAAACAACAGACATCAAGACATACGGAGACTTCCTGGCCCACCCCCTGCCCGCCTCCCCAGGACAGGCCCTGCTCCCCAGCCTCTGGCCTTGGCACAGCCGCGGGGCCCTCTGCCCTCCCACCCCCTCTCCTCTGCCTCACACACCTAGCAGATGTCCTCGCAGCCTGTCTTTTAGGGGTCTGTGAACTCCTCCTGTGCCCTCGGGGCCCACCCAGGGCCTGGCATTCAGAGGTGGTGGGGGTAGGGACAGCAAGACTCTCAGGGCCCCTGGAGAGGGGACAGCTTCTGTCCTAAGTCCACCACGCTCCTCTGTTTAGCTTGCGGAGGAGCCACTATCACCAGCATTGTGCAGGGAGCAGCACGTCCCTCCACGTGGTCACAGGGCAGGGAGCCAGGCTGGTGGAGGGGTGGGGGCCGGCTGCGCGCGCGCAGCACCCCTGCCTTACCGCCCGCTCCAGCTCCAGAGCGCTTGGGGCCAGTGGCGCAGGGGTCGGGGGAGGCGTCCCGGGGCGGGGGTGGGGCGCTTACCGCGGAGGCGCTGGCGGAGAGAATGTAATTACGAGGTCTAGTCTCCTGAAAGTCAGGCACCGTCTGGCGGGGAACAGAGTTCATGGGGGGAGGGGGTCACCCTGGGCCAGGGCCAGGGCCAAGGCCAGAGCCAGGAGGCTGCCCCAGAGTCTCCCACAAGGAGATGTCAGGAGGCCCCGGCCCCAGGGACAGGAGGACAACAGACAAATACAACATGAAGCCCCTTCTCCGGACTCCTACCGCCTGGAGATAAGGACAGTCCAGACGAAGACCAAGTGGGTGGACGCCAGAGGGTGGCCCCTGAGAGCAGATGTCACAAGGAGACAGCTCATAGCTGCTGCCACAGCCCTTGCTTCTGGGCAAGCCACAGACTGGTCCCCGCCCTGCCCCTTCCTCCCTGGTCCAGTCGCACTCAGACGGCCCGTTAGCTCCACAGTCCCCCGCACAAAGCCCATCCTGTCCCCACCATAGCTTCCTCCATCCCAGAACCCCCACACACCACATCTTTCGCTCCTGCCTCGAGGGCCAGGCCCCTCCCCCACAATGAGGGTGGACAGATGGATGCATGGACAGACAGAGTGACAGGCTTTCAACATTTGCAAAAAGCTGACTCACAGGCTCCAGCGCCTGGCAACCCCCCTAAACCAGAGCTCCGCACGGTAGAGGCTCTGGTGGGGAGACCAGCTGTTTGCAAACTGCCCAGGGACGCGGGCCGGCCACAACACTGTGGGCCCCCGGGTGCGACGGGCAGACCAGAAGCAGCACAGCACGTGGACAGGTATACTCACATCTCCCTCACACTGAGCCAAGTTACCCAAAGCAGAACAGAAAGGAACAAAAACAAAGAGTTAGTGAGTCCACAGCGCAGGCGGGAGCAGGCCCCCCAGGCCCCGGTGGGAGGGGGAAGGCGGGGTGGACAGGCGCAGGACGCACGGCCGCCCTCCGAAGAAGTACTGGGCGGGGGAGGGGGTGGAGTGGGGTGTGTGTGTGTGTGTGTGTGTGTGTGTGTAGTGTGTGTGTGTGTGTAGTGTGTGTGTGTGTGTGTAGTGTGTGTGTGTGTGTGTGTGTGTGTGTAGTGTGTGTGTGTGTGTGTGTGTGTGTGTAGTGGGGTGTGTGTGTGTGTGTGTGTGTGTAGTGGGTGTGTGTGTGTGTGTGTGTGTGTAGTGGGGTGTGTGTGTGTGTGTGTGTGTGTGTGTGTGTGTGTGTTTTGGGAGCCTTGAGTCCTCTGGGATGCTGTTCCTGGTACTGCCAGGTCCTAGCTCTGGAGAGGGTGGCCTGGCCCAAGCCTCAGGCATGAGGATGTCCGGGCCCAGCAAGTGAAGAAGTCACACCACTGCGGTGACTACAGAAAGGCTCCCTGGCCTGGCTGATGGAGGAAGAGTTTGTTCTGGCCGAGTTACTTGAGAGAGGTTGTCCAGCCCTGAGTGACTGGGGAGACTGTCCTGTCTCGGTGACTTAGAAGAGGCCATGCCAATAGCCACAGGTCACCCTAGCCAACCCCAACCTGCTGAGCCCTACCCTCCAGTCTAGACCCCACACGCCTGAGTGAGCTGAGAGATTGCCCATGGCTCTTGCCAGGGGTGGTGCAGGCCCAGTCATGGCCCTGGGGCTCTGGGGCCACACTGTGGGAGGGGAATGCAAGGCAGGTTTGGGGCCAGGGCTGTCACGGGCAGCTAGGAGCTGGGCTCAGAGCCTGGGCAGCCATGGGTGGCAGTCTCCTCAGCATGCTGTGGGCCTGGGAGTTCCTTCTGCAGGGCATGAGGTGGCCTTTAGGCCCCTGCACCCCCCAAGCAGCCTGGCATGCCAGGAGTAGGCTCACCCTCAGGCCCAGCTCCCCGAATCCCAGCCTAGCCCTGGTCAAATCATCCCTTGCTGTGTCCCGCTGGCCCAGCCAGGCTGAACAGGCCTCAGTGAGCTGGGAGAGAAGGGGGACCTGGGACGGCCCCGGCCCCACCCAGTCTCACGGGGCTGCCTGATAGGGCCCTTCAGACTTGCCCCTGAGTAGGTGGGCAGTCCCATTCCGGGGTTCTCCTCACCACCGTGGCATGCCTGAGCATAGGGCACCCTGGGCCCAGCGTTCAAACAGCAGGTGGGGGCGTTAGTAAGGGGAGCCACAGCGAGGCAGAGCCAGGGACAGAGCTGAGCATCCAGGAGGGCAGGGCAGGGGCATGCGAGAGACTCCAGCTGGCTGTCCGGGGGGGTGTGGGGTGCCCTACACCCAGATGGGGGTGCTGCTGGTCCACCCACCCCATAAATGTCTGCCCTGGGGCCCAGAGTTCTGGGGCCACCAGGGTTCCCTGTGGGGTGGAAGCAGAGAGGCGTGGCCTCAAGTGGCCAGGCCAGCCCAGCACCCACCAGCCATGCCTCTCCAGCCAGGGAGAGGGAAGAGAGATCATGCCAAACACCAGGTCCCTTCACATTCCCTGCCCCTGCGCTCCAACCAGAGCCTGGGGCCAGGAGGCCAGAGGGGACACCTACCGTGGCTTTGGCTTCCGCGGCCTTGGCCCTTTTCAGCCGTGCTTTGCAGGCATCCAAGTCCAAACGCCGGTTTTGGAGGAGCCGCCTTTCCTTCTGGAGGGTGGGGCAGGAGGAGCAGTGAGACCCTGGGCAGCCCTGGGAGACCCGCAGCTGTGGCAAGACTGGCCCATGGGGATCTCTGGTCAAGGCAGGGAAACCGAAGCCCAGAGACAGGAGGTCACTCCAGTCATTAGTCCACAGGAGCCACTTCCAGAAAGGCCCCAGGAGTTCTGGGTCCCCTGCATGGGAAGAGAGCTGGGGACCTGTGAGGAGAGTGCTCAAAGGATCTGAGGAGGGGGCTGTCATGGCTACCAGGAGGCACAGCGGTCCCAGGTCCCTCACCGAGATCGTCTTCCAGTCCCCTTCCAGGAAGTTTCGCAGGGGAGTGAGGAAGCTGACGGAGGCCGTGTGGATGAAGTCCCTTTCTGCAGCTCCCAGGCGCTTTTCAGCTTCGGACACCTTGATCAGTGTCTTCCCTGAGAAAGCAGACTTGAAGTGAGGAAGAAGGTTGGGCTCAGGCTGCTCTGACCCGCAGGCAGCAGGGAGAGCTCAGGAGAAGACACGCTGAGAAGGACAGAGCAGGGGCGTTCGGTGCTGACGGTGCGTCTGGCAACAGTGAAAGCAACCTACGTAGCCATCAGCCGGGGACCAATACGGAAACAGTGAGGCAGCCAAACTATTTAATGGCTGTGTAGCCATTAAAAAGACTGGGGGGTTAGGCAGGGTGCAGTGGCTCATGGCTGTAATCCCAGCCCTTTGGGAGGCTGAGGCAGGAGGATCACTTGAGGCCAGGAGTTCAAGACCAGCTTGGGCAACATAGCAAGACCCTGTCTCTACAAAAAATAAAAAGCTTAGCCAGGCATGGTGTCACATGCCTGTAGTCACAGCTACTCGGGAGGCTGAGGCAGAAGGACTGCTGGAGCCCAGGAGTTTGAGGACAGCTTGGGCAACAGAACAAGACCCTGTCTATGAAAAAATAAATAAAAAAAGATTGGGGTGGAGGATTGGACTGGGACTTCCAGAATGATGGAGAAGAAGCAGCTCAACAAATCTTCTCCCTAAAAAACTAATAATAAAACTAGACACACCTGTCAAAAACATCCCTTTCCAGACTCTGGAAATCGTCCAAAGGCAAAAAACCAAACTGAGAAATATTTATTCAAGATAAATGAGAGACCTTGGTAGGAACAATGGGAGTGGCGTTTCAGCGTGCAGGTGCTCCCACCTCCCCCTGTTCTGTGGCTCTGTAGCTCTACCAGGAAGGGCAGGCTGTGAGGCCGGCAGTTCTGCTGCTGGAGAGAGCTGACTTGATTTGGAGCCAAAGCACACAAAAACCCATGGGACAATGCTGGAATCAACAGTAACTTCAATGGCGAATAAGAGGGAAAGACCAATATCGCAGCTAACCTGAAGTGGGAATACTGGTCAGACACATAACACACCTGCCAGAACAGGTGATCCAGGAAACACAGAGTGGGCCTTGGTAAGCTCCCAGACACCTCTGGTGGTCTGGAAGGCTGTGCATCTGTGCAGCATGCTCAGGGGAGACTGGAGAGAACCCCAGCTATCTGCTTATGCTTGGCTGAGCAGGAAGCTTTGTACACTCACAGAGTTAAAGCTGGGGCAGACTTACAAGCTGCCTGAACTTGGAATGTGTTCCCCAACTCACTGAACAAATTTACTGGTAAAGCTTTAATGGCTCAAAATGTTTAAGCACAACCTCTGACCAATCATTGGCTGATCACTAACATATGCTCACCCAGGAGCAACCCCTAGGTTGCTAAACTTAAGCTAAGCTTAAAAATAAAAGAATAATTTAAAAAGGGGTGGTGGGGGGGCGAAGGCAGAGACATCAGTGGCTGCACACTGCAGAGGACACAGACTCTAAACAATTAGCTCAGGCAAGTCTCTAAACAAACAGCAATAACAACCCCTGGAGGGATCGGAATACAAAGCTGCTATAATATATTACCTAAAATATCCAGATTTTGACAAAAAAATTATGAGACACACAAAGAAGTAGAAAAGTGTGGTCCATACACAGGAAAAAAGCAATCAATAAACACTGTCTCCAAGAAGGCACAAATGTTACACTTAGCAAAGGACTTCTAAACAGCTATTACATATTACAAGTATGTTCAAAAAACTAATAGAAACCATGTTGAAAGAATTAAAGGAAAGTATGATGGCAATGACTCATCAAGTAAAAAATATGAATAAAGAGACAAAAATTATAAAAAAAGAACCAAATGAAAATTCTGGAGTTGAAAAGTACAATAACTGAAATGAAAAATTCACTAGAAGGGCTAAACAACAGATTTGAACTGGCAGAAGGAAAAATAGCAACCCTAAAGATAGATCAACAGAGATTACCCAATGTGAAAAACAGGAAGAAAAAAGTGATGGAAGAAAAGTGAACAGTCTCAGAGACCTATGGGACACCATCAAGTGAACCAACATATTGAGTAATAACAATCCCAAAAGGCAAGAAAATAAGGAAGAAAAAATATTTGAAGAAATAACAGCTGGAAACATCCTCAATTTGATGAAAACTGTCAATCTATATATCCAAGAAACTCCAAGTAGGATAAACAACACAAGGAGATCCACAGCAAGGACATTATAGTCAAACCGCTGAAAGCAGCAGGAGAAAAATAATTCTTTATGTACAAGAGAGCCACAATAAGATTAACAATTGGAATTCTCATCAGAAACACTGGAGGCCAGACAGCAGTGAGATGATATGTTAAAAGTGAAGGGGGGAGAAAAAAAGCTCATCCAAGAATTCTATATACATCAAAACAATCCTCCAAACATGAAGGCAAAATAAAGACATTCCCAGATAAACAAAGACTGAAAGAATGACAGCAGACCTGCCATACAAGAAAAACTTCAGGTTCAAAGGAAGCGACACCAAAAGGTAATCTGAATCCACGTAAAGAAATAAAGAGTACTAGTAAAGGTAATTACATAGGTAAATATAAAATATATTTTTTCTCCTTTCTTCTCCTGATTTAAGATAATTATGTAAAACAACAAGTATAAAACTACTGTTGGGCTTATAACATATAGAGATGTAATATACATGACAACAATAGCACAAAGAAAGGGGGAGGGAATGGAAGTTATATTGGAGCAAAGTTTCCATATTTTCCTGGAATTAATATTACTCAGAAGTAGATTGTGATAAGTTAAAATGCATATTGTAACACTTAGAATAAGACTAAGAAAACTTTTTAAAGTTAAAAAAAATCAACAAAGAAATTTAAATGTCACACAAGAAAATATCTTTAACACAAAACAAGGCAGTAAAGGAGGAAGAGAGGGAAAAAATGACCTGAGACACCACAGCAAAATGGCCTATGTAAATCCAAACACATCAATAACTGCATTAAATGTAAATAGATTAAACGCTCCAATCCAAAGAAAGATTATCAGACTGGATTTTTCAAAAACATCCAAATATATGATGTCTATAAGAGACACACTTTAGAGTTAAAGACATAAATAGGTTGAAAGTAAAAGGATGGAGAAAGGAATACCATGCAGGCAGTAACCAGAAGAGACCTGAAGTGGCTGTAAGACAAAATGCACTGGAAAACAACAAATTTTCCTAGAGACAAAGAGTGGTATTTTATGATAATGAGTCAATTCATCAGGAAGATATACAATTATAAACATTTAGACATAGCATATAGAACTCCAAAATACGCAAAGCAAAACTGATAAACTAAAAAGAGAAACAGACAACACAATACTTGGAGGCTTCAACACTCTACTCTTAATAATAAATCGGACAGCAAGACAAAATCAGCAGATATAAAAGACTTGACAATATCAACCAATTGGGCCTGCCATCTTATGCAACACCCTACAGCAACATAGTACACAATCTTCTCTAGCGTACATGAAACATTGCCCAGATAGACCATATGCTAGGCCATGAAACAAGTCTCAACACATTTAAAAGGCTTAAAGTCATACAAAATACATTCTCTGACCTCAGTGGAATTAAATTAAAATCAACAACAGAAGGAAACCTAGAAAATCTACAAATAACTGAAAATGAAATAATACATCACTGATAGGAATGTAAAATCATACAGCTACTTTGGAAAACAGTTTGGCAATTTTGTTAAACTAAATGACCCAGCAATTCTACTCCTAAGTATATACCCAGGAGATGTGAAAACACATGTCCCCACAAAGATTCGTCTGTGAACGTCCATGGAGAAACAACCCAAGTGTCTTTCAAATGGTGACTGGCTCAAGGAACTACGGCACACCCAGGCAGTGGAATACTATTCCGCCATAAAAAGGAATGACGTCCCAAAACAGGCTGCAACACGGATGACCCTCAGAAACGCTGTGCTAGGTGAAAGAAGCTAGGTGCAAAAAACAATTGATACGATTCCATTTATGTAAAACGTTCAGAAAAGGCCAATTTATACAGACAAAAAGCACATTAGTGGTTGGCTAGGGGATGGAACGGAGCTTGACAATAAACAGACACGAGGGACTTTGGGAGTGATGGAAATGTTCTTTAAATTGGAGATGTCTGTACAACTCTCGATTTGGTAAAAATTACTGAATTATACACTTAAAACAAGTATATTTTATGATATATCAATTATACATCAATAAAATTTAAAAATAAAAAAAGATAAACATGGCTAAGTGCTACAATGAACAGATACCTGTATATGATGCCAAGTTAAAAAGTCAAGTTGCAGAACAGTACACATAGTATGATCCCATTAAAAAATACACGTAAATCTAAATGGGTTAGAGGAAGATTCTGTTTTTACTCTATTTTCTTCTGCATTGATTGAGGTTTTTATATTTAGAATGAATTCAGGAATTATTTGTATAATTAAAAAGAAAGAAAACAAAGGAGGGAAGGAAAGGAGGGAGGAAAGATCAGGGCATGAGAGACTGGGACCCCCAATCCCAGGATACGAGGTCCGCTCACCGTACGGAGTGGTGGGCCCCAGTTCGTTGGCCGCCTCTGCCATGTACTGAGCCAGCAGCTCCCCATTGGTGACCCGTGAGGGGACCTTCCTGTCCAGCTTCTCATACAGGAACTCCTCCACTCGGGCACCTGTGGGGAGACAGCAGCCAAAGCCACAGGGCTCTGCAGTCCAAGCCCAAAGACGGCAGCCATGGTGACAGACACAGACCAGGCCCCGCCCACAGAAGCATCTAGCCTAGTGACTTCCAGAATAATCTCTTGCTTTGCCCACCTCAGCCCTGTGAGACTGGCGCTATTCACCCCTCACTCCACAGGGGAGGAAGCCTCAGAGACACAAAGCATCTGCCTGGGGTCACACAGTTGGGGGTGACGGGGCTGAAGTCAAAGCCCGCCTGCTTCTCCCTCATTAATATGATTTCCAGAACGTAACACACACTTGAGCAATCCCCTGGTCCTCGCTCCCAAAGCTCTCCGGCCACTCGATGAGCTACACAGCAGATCTCTGACTGCAAGCCCCCTTCTTTTCCTGCAGGCCCCCCTGCAGTTAGCGCCTCTTGTTCTTTGCTCACAGTGTGACTTTGGCCAAGCCCTTTTCTACCTCTGGCCTCGCTGACCTCTTGACAATGACCAGGTTTGTGTTTTGCCTGTCTCTGCTTTCATTTCCAGGCAGTTCTTCAATTGCTCTGTGTAAAACTTAGCATTTCTCCTGTCCCAGAGAATGTCTTGGAACCCAACACTGAGTCCCCTGTTTTCTTTTAACGGAGATCCCCCCCACAACAGCCTTGAGCCCCAAGAGTCTAACTGAAGCCTGCCCACAGCCCTGTCCCACCTGCATGGCCTCAGGGCCTCGGCAGGGCCGGCTTCCTGCCAGCTGCTTCCCCGCCCGGCCACTCACTGGGGTTGGGTTGCAGCAGCACCTCCGTCTGCCTCAGGATCTTCTCCGTCCAGTTCTTCGTGCTGTCTGCTCGGGCCAGAAGGTTTTCAAAGTGGGCATCAAGCTCGGTCTTCTCGGCCTGGCCAAATTTCTCCTCTGTGAACTGGTGGGGAGGACCAAGGCGGGGAGGGCTCAGAAGGAAGTGGGGGTGGGACGGAAGCTCCCCCTGGCTGAAACCCAGCCCCAGGGTCAAGGATGTCACCGCGCAGGTGAGGCTCTGTGACCTTGCAAGGCTTTGAAGGTCTGGCCTCAGTGGAGTTGGCCTTGGCCTTGGCCTTGGCCTGGCCTAGGCCTCAGTTGGCCCCTTTGTGAAGCAAGACAGAGTCTGGGATCACAGCTTCTCTTGGAAATCTAGTGAAAGCTACGGAATGCTCCCCACAAAAACGCACGCTCCTACACAATCTGGCACACAACTTAGAAGGACGAGGAGCCCTTGGGAGGCCATCTCTAGGGTCCTTTGAGCCTGACTCTGAAGGAGCACTTCGTAGTAAGTGCTCAGGGAACCAACGGGGCACAGAGCATGGTCTGGGTCACCACGGGGCTCCACGGGCAGCTGGGAGCCGCCATGGAGGTGGGTGGGAAGAACTCAGGTTCCAGGATCAGAGGGACCGGATTCAAGTGTTAGTTCTGCCAGTGTTGAGCTGTGTGACCTTGGGCGAGGGGCTCTACCTGAGTATCAGTTTCCTGAGCTGAAAAATGGGAATAATAATAGCACCTCCTCTCGGGTTGTGATGTGGGTTATGCATGGAGGTTGGGGTTGGCGCAGTGCTGGTGTCCCGCATGAGGAGCTGCTAAAAGCTGGTGGGTGCAGAGCCGCCTGGGGAGGGAGGGAGGGAGGGAGGATAAAGTTTTGCCTCTGGCTGCCTGGCATGGTGCACGGGAGCACTGCCAGCCCGCCAGAGCCTCCCCAAGGCCTAGGATATCACATGTGTCCCCCACCAGAGCTGGCAGGAGCCATGGGGGCCGCCTAGGAACAACCAGAAACTGGCCCAAGTCCTGCCCCCTCTGATCTAGAAGAGCCCTGGAACAAATGTCCCCATTTTCCGAACAGGGACACCAAGGCCTTCTCCAGCTACCGGAAAGGACTTGCCCAAGGTCATCGCCAAACAGCAAAAGAGTGAAGCCCTGCAGGAGTAAGATGAGGAACAACAGATATTGCTGACCAACCCTGCCCTAGGGGCTTTACACTCATGACCTCCAGCGCAGGTACAGTCAAGCTGCCCATTTTGCAGATGCTGCCACTGAGGCTGAGCCAAGGGCAGGCCTGTGCTGGAGTCAGCGTCAGCATGGTCCAGGGCAGGGGCTGAAGGCCCTTCCCAGAACCACTTGGTAGTAATGAATCACCCAGAGGCCCCAGACAGCTCCAGCTACAGGGTGAGGAGCGAGAGGCTGCCAGGAGCCACCAGGCGGCTCAGCAGCCATCAATTATTTAGCAGGGCTTGGGTTTCTCCCCGCAGGGCTGGGGGGCCAGGCGGAGGTTGTAGCCTCTAGCTTCCACCTGGGGCCGCTGCTCCTGGCTTCCTCCTCCCTCCCCCACCCTGGGCGGCCCAGCCTCCTCTTCCTTCTCACGTTCCCCAAACTGAGGCCTTCCAGGGTGGGCCTCAGGCTTGTCCCCCTCCCTGCACCACTTTCCTGTGGCTGTGGCTCTATGGCACACTAGCAGCCAGGCCCTGAAAAGGCCTCACCTCACCCAGCCCTTTGAGCAGGGTGGCATTTACCCCATTTTCGAGATAGGGAAACCAAGGATCAGAGAGTCAAAGTCACCTCTCTGGGCCTCAGTGCCCCCTGGAGAATGTGGGTAACAGGATCTATTTCACAGAAGATTTGGCTGGCATGCAGTATGGGGCTGATGTTAGCTGGTCTTATCACCGTCATCATTAACAATAATATAGCCTCATGTTCCACCTCAGCTGTCAGAGGCTGCCCTGAAGGCACCAGGGTGTCACCGTAAATGTGCACCTCAGCACCTCCCCTTGGTACCAAGGCTGAGAGCAGCACCGCCCACCCTGTGGCCTGGCACCCCACATCCACGCAGGTTCGAAGTTCCACCAGGCTTTCCTGACCTCCTGGGCATCTCTCCCCGTCCACTGCAGCCTGCCCGGCTTGGATGATGGCGGTGCCATTGCCTCTCTGGCTTGTATGATTATTACTCTACTCTGCTATTACTACTAATGGTATCAGTGCTAGCAACTCCCACTCCCACTGGCATCTTGTCCAAATACACTTGAGGTTTTCCTGCCCTGGTGCCCTTATGTGGGCTATTCCTGCCACCTGGACCAACGTGACAAGCCCCTCCTTACTTTCAGGCACAGCTCAGGGGCCCTCCATGCAGGAAGCATCCCAGAATCCTCCAAGCAAAAGAGATCCTGCCCTCTGGAGTCTCATCTCAGGGCCAGCGCCTCATTCCCTGCCAGATGGGGGTGGGGAGAGGCTCTTCAAGTTGTCCTTAATACATGCAGGGGCTGGGAGCTTAGCCAGCACGTCCTGGTACCTGGTGAGGTGGCATCTACACACACGTATTAATAATAAAGAACCTCCCTCCCATCCCTCCTGATGGACTCCCACCCCAAGGCAGCCTGTCCTCAGGCAGGTTCCTTCTGTGGCCTTTCCTGCCAGGTCACATTTCAGGCCCCTCTCTCCTCTGGCCTGCCATCCTGTCCACTCCTGCCAAGGGCAAGGGGCTTGGTGCTTGAGTCTGAGGCTGCTCCCTGCAAGACAACAGCAGCAGGGGGGTGGGCGTGCAGAGTAGAGAAAGCCTCTATTTATAAAGCTCCCAACCCACCTCCCTCCTCCATCCTGGAGGCTGGGGCCTGAGTGCTGGCTCCCACTCTGGTACAAGTGACCCTGCGGGCTGGGCCCCCACCAGGCGGAGCAATGCCCCCTTGCGCCCAGCCCTGAGGCCAAGCCTCCCTACACCTAGGCTCTGTGGGCCCCAGTGGTAGCAGGAAACTGGCAGATCAGGTTCTTCCCAGATGTGGGAGATAGTGTGGTTGCCATACCAACCCTGGGGACTGCCATACCACCTCCCAGATGGACTGGGGCTATCCAAGGGGCTCTGGGGTGCTGGTATCCCCACTAGGGCTGGGGATGCACACCAGGCTTGGAACACAGAGCAGCGAATTCTCACTGGGACACTAATCCTCAACAGGACACAGCGCTTTCTAGTAAACATGGCCACATGGGCTTCCAAGAGACTGGCTGGGGCTGGGCTCCTCTGTGGAGGGAGGACTGTGCTCAGCAGAGCCAACAACAATGTGGACAAGGACAACACAGCAGGACCTGTTCCCAGAGCACTGAGATGGGCCAGCTCTGGGTCTGCAGAATCTCAATGAATCCCACAGCCACCCTTGAAGGCAGGCACAGTGTCACATCTGATTTACAGAAGGAGAGACTGAAGCTCAGAGACAAGTGACTTGCCCAAGGTCACATGCTGCACAGGTGCAATATTAACCACATTATCCACCAATAATGAGCTTTCCTTCAGTGAGCACGTACATGCAGAGTGCCACAGAATCTTCACATCCATCCTGGGAGGGAAAGACACTGATCCCATTTTGCAGATTGAGAAACTGAGGCCCAGCAAGGTGACGAGGAGAGTGAGTTCCCACCCATACCTGACTCTAAGTCTTCCCCATGACATTAAGCTGCCTCAGTTTCTCTCCCTGCCCCCAAATGGATAGGACTTGTTCCAATCTCAGCATTACTGGCCTGGACAGCTCCCCAAGGAGGGCACCCAGCCACACCCCACCCCTCTCCCCATCCCCCAAGCCCAGGGAATAAGAGGAAACAAACTCCCATGGAGCCGAAAGGAAACAGTTCCTGGCTTCCAGCCCGACTATCCAGCGGGTAAAATGGACCTGAGGGATCACAGTACCACCTGCCCATTGCACAGGTGCAGAGACTGAGGCTCGGAGAAGGGGTTGTGGCGGATGCACGAACCCTTAGGCCTGGGACCCAGGCCTCCAGATGCCCCTCCAGGAGTCAGAATCACGGTTGGACAAGGGCAGGGAGGCAGGAGCCACCCGGTGCCCTCTCCCCTGGACAGGCGCCAGGGCGGCGGGGTAACCCAGCCAGTCCATACGGTGAGCACTGGTACCTCGCCCCAGGCAACAGGGCCAAGGCCTCGCTCGACCCCGGCTCTGGGCCGCCCGAGCTTTCTCTTTCTGGACAGCGCATAAGGAGCAGAGGCTCAGTGGGGCTGAGCTGGGTGGCAGCAGCACGGGAAGGGCTCTCCCGCTCCCTCGGGCTTCTGCCGCAGGGTGAGCTCCCCGCCCGCCCCACATCCGGGCCCCGGGCGCAAGGCGCGGCGCCAGGCCTCACCTGCACGGCGCGGGTGAAGAAGATGCCCGCGTCCGACGCCAGCTTCTTCATGTTGAAGTCCATGGCGCGCCCGCACGGCCGCCGCGCCCGGCCCGAGCGCAGCCGGCAGCCCCAGGCCCGGCCGCCGCCACCCGCCCGCACCCCGCCCACCTGCTGCCGGGCGACGGCTCTCCGCTTGTCCGCCACCCGCAGCTGCCGAGCCACCCCGAGCGCGCAGGGCGGGGCGCGGCGGCGACGGGGCGGAGCTCGCGGAGCGGGGGCGGGGCCGGCGGGCGGAGGCGGGGCCGACGCGGCGGGGGGGGGCGGAGCTCGCGGGGCGGGCGGAGCTCGCGGGCGGGGCGGGGCGGAGCTCGTAGGCGGGGGCGGTCCTGCGAGTGCTCTCTGCTGCCCCCTGCACCCGGGACTGTGGGAGGATCTCTCCTTTTTCTCTTTTACTGAAGTTATTATTGAAACTGAAAACACATGTCCTCTTAAATTATTGTAGGTACACACCATAATTACATATTATTTGTCATCTTGCTAATGCTTTTTCAAATTTTTATTTTTTATTTGTTAAAAGAATTTCTTTTTTGAGACAGGGGTCTTGCTGGTTTGCCCAGGCTGGTCTTGAACTCGTGTGCTCAAGAGATCCTCCAACCTCTGCCTCCAGAGTAGCTGGGACCACAGGCACGCGCCACTGTGTCTGGTTATAAATTTTTATTTTTAATTGACAATTAAGAATTGTATATATTTATGGGATACAAGGTGATGTTTTGATATATGTTTACATTATCAAGAAAGAAAGAAAGCTACTTAACATATTCATCACCTCACCTACTTATCAATGTTTTTGTGGTGAGAACATTAATTTTTTTTTTTTTTTTGAGACAGAGTCTCACTCTGTTGCCCAGGCTAGAGTGAGCGCCGTGGCGTCAGCCTAGCTCACAGCAACCTCAAACTCCTGGGCTCAAGCGATCCTCTTGCCTCAGCCTTCCAAGTAGCTGGGACTGCAGGTACGCACCACCATGCCCGGCTAATTTTTTTCTATATATTTTTAGTTGTCCAGGTAATTTCTTTCTATTTTTTTAGTAGAGACGGGGGTCTCGCTCTTGCTCAGGCTAGTCTCGAACTCCTGAGCTCAAACGATCCTCCTGCCTCAGCCTCCCAGAGTGCTAGGATTATAGGCATGAGCCACCTCGCCTGGCAGTGAGAACATTTCAAATCTACCCTCTCAGCAATTTTGAAATATACATTCCTGTTAACTACAGTCGCCCTGCTGTGGAGTAGGTCTCTACATGGCCTCTCTGGCCTGCTCCTCCCTGAGCCATGTCCCCCTGCCTCTCCCTGTTTGTGCCACTTCAGCTCCCTCTCCCTTTATCTGCACCCTCCTCCCTCCTCTCCCTGCCTCTCTGCCTCTATTTCCCTGGGGCTCCCTCCCTGACCTCTCTCCCTCTACTTCTGCCCCTGACCCTGGTGACACAACTGAACCTGAGACAGGTCAGCTGGGGATGCACCCTCCACCACTGGAAGGGCTCTTTGTCACCCTGGGAACCCCTCTGACTTCTCAAAGTTGGGGGAGGGCATGCAGAGGGGTCAGGGGAAGGAAGGGGGTTCTGGGTCTGGGCAGAGGAGGTCAAAGGGCAGGTTGGTGCCAGAGTGGAGGGAATGAGCTGCCCTGGGGGTATAGATATGTGCTGACCTTGAACCCAGCTCTTCAGAGCCCTAAACATGCTAGGGATGATCTGTAGATACTTCCGGCCTCCACCACCTTCCCTTGTGGCTTGGGAGGGGACTTTTTTTTTACTAGTTTTCACCTCTCCTTGCTCTCCACCTCTGGCCTTCCTCTCTTAACCCAGTGGAGAGCTCTGCTCCTGAGCTGGTACCTGCTCCTCCCTGGCTTTGTTCATCTCCCTATACTTACCCCAGTTCTCCATCACCCATCCCAGCCTTCTGTGCAGGGTGAGCTTCAAGTCACTGGGGGCTTGTTCAAAACCCAGAGTCCGGTCCCTCTCCCAGCCCTGGTTCTCTCAGTGCAGGTAGTGGCTGGGCAGGTGGGGTTTTGAAAGCTCCCAGGTGATTTAATGTCAGAACCACCGACCAGTTCAGAACCACTGGTGATTTATGATGTTTATGGAGTCATCGACTTTCATGTCATTCTCACACCTGAAATCCATCAACTCTATGTTTCTCTTTGTGTTTCTATGTGTTCATTATGTGTTTGTATTTGTCTGTATCGATCATTGACTTATTTACCAGTACCTGTCTATAGCTGACCATATCAGTCATTTAGCCAGCATCCAGCCATATCCTTTCCAACAACCATATATCAATATAGTTCTATGTTCAGTCATTTATTAATTCAGTAACCCACACTGAGTACCTCTTATGTGCCAGGCACTGTGATAGGCACCAAGGATGCAGCGGTGAACAAAACAAGGGCTCCTCCCCTCATGGACAGACAGATATATAACATATTAGGTGATGAGTCCCAAGATAAAGGGGACACAGAGTGCAACAGTAGGTGCTAGGTAGCACTGATCTAATAGCTATACCAGTTCAAATATTCACCTATTTAGCTACCTTTCTCCACTTGGCTATTGCAGTTTTTCTAAAAGCAACAGCCATCAATATTCAATATATTCCATAGGAAAAAAAATAAAAATAAAATAAAAGCAACAGCCAAAATGTCCTGAGCCCATGACAGGCCCAGCAACAGAGCAAGACCCTGTCTCTACTTAAAAAACAAAAACAACAAATTCCAGGAACATGAACATAAGGGGCGAGGCAGCTAGCCAGGAACAAAATGCCTTTAAACTCTTGTCCCTTGGCACAGGAGCGTGACTGAAGTCCCATTGCCCTGTCTCTCTGGGCATGAGAAGTTTTGCATACCTCACATAGCTCAGACTGCTCTGAGCTATTTTTCTTTTCTCAGTGACTTTACGATAAGTATACTTTTAAAACGCGGTTGTGCCCAGCCCTTTGCAGTTACGAAAGGGCTGCCACACCGTTCCACCCTCACCTTGCAGGAGGGTGAGTTCCAGAGAGCTGAAGTGGCAGAACCTGATTCCACCGCAGGTCTCCCCGATCCCAAGCCCAGTACTTGGTGCCGGGCACAGCTCGGTGGTGAGAATCGAACGCCCTGGACTCGGGCTCTCCGGGAAGCAATGTCTGGTAGGGGCGACCCCGCGCTTTCGCCAACTCCAGAACACGGAGGAGAATGGCAACTGCTTGAGAGGATGCTGTGGGAAGTCAGAGGCGGAGGCATCTGAAAATGGGCACTTGGAGAGCGGGAAGGATTTGTCCGTGTGGGGACCGTTAGGGGCAAGGGAGGCAAAGGTGACAGCTCACACCGCTGAGCATCCTTTCAGAAAGCCCTTTGGAAGCCTGACTGCTCCGCCTCAGCCTGTTTAAGAGCGGCCCCGCCTCACTCAGCCCCTCGTGTCAATCTAATCCCGATGGCCAATCGTAGAAGGCGAGAGACCACCTCCGCGCCTCAACCGCACTAGGGGGCGGGACAGCTTGGTCACGTGACCAGCTCGATCAGCCAGAGGCGGTAGAGGCACGGAGAAGTTCGGCGACGTTCATTGGCCAGAGAAGGGTAGGCCCGGCGCGAGGTCACGCCCTCCGGCGGCCGCGGGTTTGGTTGCGCGGCCGCGGGGGGAAGGAGACGCTGTCCTTCCGCAGCGATGGGATCCTGGGTGAGTGGCGGCCCGGGCTGAGCCCCTCAGGCGGCGGGGCCTGAGACTGAGGTTTGCGCAGGGCACTGGGCGGGTGCAGGTGTCCGGGCCAACTGGACCCGGAAAGTGCCAGGGTTGGAATGAGTAGCTGCCCGGGCTGAGGGCGGCGCGCGAGGATGCCTTTCTTCGGAGTGGAATGAGAAGGTACGTGGATCCGGGAGGAGATGCCCCGGCCTGGAACGTTGCGAGGCTTGGAGCAGGGTTCAGGTACCGGAACCCGGGCTGGGAAAGTACCCGGGATGGAAGGAGCAGGTGTGCCGGCTGTGGGCAATGTCAGAGGGTACTTGGGTGATCCTCAAGGTTGTTACGGGGTCGAGGCAAGAAAGCAAGGGGCCTGACCCGGGGCTGCGCAAGAAGATGTCCGGGGTGGAATGAGTAACTTGCGGGAATGCCCAATGCCCGGCAAGTGGGACGGGTGAGGTGTCCAAGATAGGAAGAACAGGCGACGGGGCAGCGAAGGCCCAGGGAAGTGCCTGGCCGGGGACACTGCTGGGGTCAAGGCGAAATGAGCGGGTGCTCAGGCCACAGTCATAAGTTGGCTTGTCCAGGGGCGGGGAGCATTGCCTGGGGTGGAAAGCCTGAGAATCCAGGCTGAGAATTGTAAATGCACAGGTTGTAAATGCTGTGGTGGGGATGCAATGAGGTGTCCACTTGAGGTTGTAGGGCAGAAGTGGCTGCCCAGGTAGGGCTAGGCCCTGCACTGCATTAGAAGTGTCTGCTTGGTGGGGGTAATTGCCATAGGCTTTTATTGTGGAGAAGAGGTGGAGACCCTGGGTCGCACCAGGAGGAGGGACAGGGTGTGGGTGGGCTGCATTTGGATCCATCTTTGGAGTGAAACAGTCTTGGGGGCTGGTGGTGTTACCTCGCACCTGCCACTCTTCCTCTCAGTGAAGACAGCAGGGGATGCCTTGGACTCTCTTGTGAACACCAGGCCTCAGTACCCCTCTCTCAGCCCTGTCTCTCCCTTGGAGCATGTGTTCAGGCTCATCTTTGTAACTCCACCTGGGGGCCCAGAAGTCCTGCAGGTGTGGCCGGGAGGGAGCAGTGACAGTTGTAGGCAGCAGCTGGGAAACACCACTACAGCCTTGGGAATCCCCCAGAGCTGGGGTCACATCCCAGCTTGGCCACTTGCTCAGTGACCTCGGGCAGGTTGCTCCACTCTCAGAGCCATATAGTTCCCCATCCTTGAGATAAACATGGGTCATTGTGAGGGTTCTGTGGGTGGCTAGACTGACAGCCTTTAGGGGAGAGCCCGTTCCAAGTCTGGCCTGGAGTAAGTGCTTGGGAAATAGTAGCTGCTGATCCTCTGAAGTTCTTGTCTTCCCTCATTCTGAGGCCTGAGCTGGGCTGGGGTGGGGGGAGTGGTGGGGGTGGGGGGTCAGCAGAGTGACTTACAGTATTAACTCGGGCCCTGACCACTGGAGGTCATGTAGCTCAATTCCTAGCCTCCTGGCAGGATGTCTCCTAGTCCTGGCAACATGGCAATTCTCTTAGCCCTAGATCATTACTCTGCCTGCCCCTCCTCTCACACACACTCCCAGCCCTAGAGCTAGACTGATAGGATCGTCTGTCCTTCCCACTCACTGGGGATAAGCTGTTTCTTGTGCTGGCTCAGTGACTTTGGCTGCCATCCCAGGAAGATAGGGTCTGTCCTGGCCTGCATGTTCCTTCCACTTGAGGTCCCAGGGGACCTTGAAGGCATCCTTAGGCTTGGTGCTGGCAGTTGGGGAGCACCCTGTAGGGTCTTGGGGTCTGTGCTATGTGTGATCAAGCCACTTATTCCCTGGCCTTGGAATGGGGCAATGGAGTATGGGGGTGGTATGCTGCCCTTGGTTCTGCTGGGGCTGCTGTTTCTTGCTCCATGTCAAATGGTGCCAAAGGGTTGCATTGAACACAGAGTCTAGAGTCCGATAAACTTTGGTCCAAATCCTCACCCCACCACATACCAGCTGTGTCACTGTGGACTCCTGACAGCCTCCCTGAGACTCAGTTTCCTCACTGGAAATTGGGACTAGGGCTAGGGAGGAAGGCATTTACTTCACAGAATTGCAATGATTCAGTGAGAAAATGTATGTAAAGAACTCAACATGAAATACACAGATAAAGCATAGTAGCTATTATTATCTGGGGAAATGCACTGCTGTTTTCATAATACAGTGCACAGGAAATACAACATTCTTGGCTTTGTGGGAGGTGGAAAAAAAAAATTCTTAGTCTGGGGCCTGAGATTTTTGTTTAGCAAATGGCCCATTGGTTTAAAAAGGCAAATGTGACATAAAGCCCCAAGTTTGAGAGTGACCTGTCTATCTCCCAAGCCCTGCATCTTCTTGGGCCAGCAAGCCAGAACTGTTTCCACTCCCAGGGCTCATGGCGGTAAAGGGTCTGTGGGGCATTTGGGCGCCTGCCTTGTGGCGAGTGTGGAGGGTGGAGCCTGATTCCAGGCCTAGTATTCCTGAGGTAGGCATTGCTCCTGCCTTGCTCACCCTCCTCCTCCTTGCTCACCCAAGGGCACTCTTGTGCGCATTTCTGGGCGCTTACATGCTCATGTTCTGTGTCTGTATCTATCTTTTAGCTCCGTGGAGGGACTGTCTGGTATGTGTGTCCCTGTCCTTCTGGGGTGTGGACGGTGCCCGGGACCCAGCCAGCAACCAGTTGAAGACATTCTCCTTGGAAGCTCTTGGCCCCGGGGATCTTTCCTGGGGTGCTGGCCCTGCCATGGCATTCAGGAGGACCGAGGGCATGTCCATGATCCAGGCCTTGGCCATGACAGTGGCTGAGATCCCTGTGTTCCTATATACGACGTTTGGGCAGGTGAGGATTGGGACGGACTGTGGTCCTGTTCTTTACCTGTCTGGTCCATGAAACACTGAGACACTCCATGCAGGGTCTCTCATCGTCCAGGAAAGCCGTGCCCTCGTTATTGCTGTCCCAGGCATCTGGCGTTTCTTTGAGCAGAGTAAGGACTGGTTTAGGAGTCTGGGGCCTGAACCTGGTCTTTGCCCTAAGACTATGTGAACTCTTCACTTTAGTTTCTCAGTCTGTAAAAGGGATCAGTAATGCCTTCCCTGACAACCTCAAGTGTTTGCAGCTGACTGGGACTCTTGATGCTTCCTAAAGCTCTGCCCTGTGGGATGCAGTCCCACCCAAGGGGCACCCAGTCCAGTGGGCAGAGAGGGTGGTTGGGTGGAGTGAATGTCATTATCCTCGAGGAGTTGTTAATAAATGGGGGTCAACAGACCTGGGTTCAATTTCTTTCTGTCACCTTGAGCATGTGTCTTAACCTGTGTGAGCCTCAGGTTCCGCATCTGGGAAAGCATATGGATTGAGGCAGGTGCCACAGGTCAAGTCCTAGTGCAGCACCTGGCACAGCAAGCGCTCACTCACTGCAGCTGTTATAATCATGAGCAGCGGTGCTAGGGACACCTGCTGGACCCCAGCTTATCTCCTGGGCATAGGCATTTTGCCGTCTTTGTATCTCTGTGGTCCCCATTTCAGAGAGGCTGGTCAGGTTCTGTCTCTAGAGATGGCTGCCTCTCAGTCACGCCTCTGGTCAGCAAATGTACTCTGAGCACCCAGTGTGTGTCCTGCACCCTGGGTGCCCTTGGGGCAGCTCTGCTGCCTCGGTCCTTCCCTAGGGAGATGTGACCTGGCTGCTCCCTCTTTCCCGCAGTCAGCATTCTCGCAGCTGCGGTTGACACCAGGCCTGCGCAAGGTCCTCTTTGCCACAGCTCTGGGGACCGTGGCCTTGGCCCTGGCTGCCCACCAGCTGAAGAGGCGTCGGCGGAGGAAGAAGCAGGTTGGCCCCGAGAGGGGAGGTGAGCAGCTGGGCACAGTACCCCTCCCTATCCTCATGGCCAGGAAGGTCCCTTCGGTGAAGAAAGGTAGGTGTGAGGTTGGGGGGATGGGCCTTACCTGGGGTCACGTTCAGCTGGGCCACTATCAACTATGGGATCCTGGGCTAGTCACTTCCTGTCTCAGAGCCAATTTCCCCACATCTGGGAGCAGGATGACAGTACAACCACCTTCCTTGAGTCCTTGTAAGGATTTGGTGGGTGATACAGCTGGATGCCCGGGGGGTGGGGTGGGGGGTGGGGGGTGGTGGTTCTGGTTGTTCTCATTATCTGAGCACCCTTTGGGGGTATCCAGGTCCTCGAGGGGCTGGTAGGGGAGGCTCCTTGTTCCGGGGAAGGACGTTCTCCTAGACTAAGGAATGGAAGGGCCATGTAGTTCTTGAACCACACAGCATTCCTTTTATCCCCTTCTCTTTTAGAAATTGAGGTTTAATTTGCATGCAGTAAGAGTCATGCTTTTTAATGTACAGTTCTATGAGCTTTGACACACATGTAGTCATGTAACCACCCCCATAATCAAGAACCGTTCTATCACCCGCTAAGTCCCACTGTGTCCTTTTGTTGTCAGCCCCTCTCTTCTGCCCCCACTCCTGGCCGCCACTAATCTGTTTTGTGGCTGCTGGTGTGATTTTAAAAAACTTACAGCTCCTGTTAATCTTGCAATGCAGACACCCAGTATGTGTCACATTGGATGTTGTCTCAATTTCTTTCCAAGGCAAGGAGCTCTTGCCTTGCCAGGCTCTCATCTTGGGACAAACTTGTTTTTTTTTTTTTTTTTTTGAGACAGAGTCTCACTTTGTTGCCCGGGCTAGAGTGAGTGCCGTGGCATCAGCCTAGCTCACAGCAACCTCAAACTCCTGGGCTTAAGCGATCCTACTGCCTCAGCCTCCCGAGTAGCTGGGACTACAGGCATGAGCCACCATGCCCGGCTAATTTTTTTTTTTTTTTTTTTGTATATATATTTTTTTAGTTGGCCAGATAATTTCTTTCTATTTTTAGTAGAGACGGGGTCTCACTCTTGCTCAGGCTGGTCTCGAACTCCTGACCTTGAGCGATCCACCCGCCTCGGCCTCCCAGAGCTAGGATTACAGGCGTGAGCCACCGCGCCCGGCCGACAAACTTGTTTTAAGAAGCAAAAGTCTGGCTGGGCACAGTGGCTCATGCCTGTAATCCTAGCACTCTGGGAGGCTGAGGTGGGAGTATTGTTTGAGCTCAGGAGTTCGAGACCAGCCTGAGCAAGAGCAAGACCCCGTCTCTACTAAAGATAGAAAGAAATTAGCTGGACAACTAAAAATATATACAAAAAAAAAAAATTAGCCAGGCATGGTGGTGCATGCCTATAGTCCCAGTTACTCAGGAGGCTGAGGCAAGAGGATCGCTTGAGCCCAGGAGTTTGAGGTTGCTGTGAGCGAGGCTGACGCCACGGCACTCTAGCCTGGGCAACAGAGTGAGACTCTGTCTCAAAAAAAAAAAAAAAAGAAGCAAAGTCTCCTGTGAAAATAAATTCTAATTGTGAATTATCATTGCAAAAGGGAAGTTTTATCTTTACACTTAGAAAAAGAAGTCTTTAGACTAAAGTGCTCACTCTATCAGTGCTTTGTTAAAAAAAAAAAAAAAGGGAAAAAAGAAGATGAATGTGGAATAAGACTGAGCAATGTTCAGGCAGCTGACTTTCCCACTGAGTTGGCCCCTGGGAAACCCGGAGCCATTCTGCCCAGCCTCCAGCTGTGTGTGCGGTTCTCCCCCCATATCTCTCATCTCACCTATTTTCTCTTCCCTGCTTTTCTCACTTAAAAAAAATCTTTTGTGTATTTAAAAAAATTTTTTTTGTGTAGAGCCGGGGTCTCGTTATGTTACCCAAGCTGGGTTCGAACTCCTGGCCTGAAGCAATCTTCCCTCCTCAACATGCTCAGATTACAAAGTGTGAGCCACCACACTTGGCCATAATTAGTGAATTTTTTTAGAAATAGGGTCTCACTGTGTTGCCCAGGCTGGAGTGCAGTGGTGTGATCATAGCTCACTGTAACCTCAAACTCCTGGGCTCAAGGAATCCTCCCACCCCAACCTCCCAAGTAGCTAAGACTACAGGCATGCGCCACCATGCCTGGCCAATGTTTTAAATTATTTTTTGTAGAGATGAGGTCTCACTATGTTGCAGAGGCTGGTCTCAAACTCCTGGCCTCAAGTGATCCTCCCACCTCAGCCTCCCAAAGTGCTGGGATTACAGGCATGAGCTACCTTGCCTGGCTTTCTTTTGTGTATTTTAAAAAGTTGTTGCCTCAAATCTCTTTTGGAAGGAGAATCCGAAACCAGCTCCTCAGTCAACAGCCCAGGGAGGCTAAGGAGGCAAGGAAGTAGCCGGACCTCATTCTCGGCCTATCTGGCAGATCTGGGTCTCTCTTCTGGACTCGGCCTTGTATTGGGTGACAGAGATGTGGCAGGGAGCAGGACAGTAAGGAGGGGCTCCGTGCACCTACTCAGGGGGCTCTGCTGTTACCCCGACTTAGGACAGGTTCCCAGATAAGGAGGAAGGGAAGGTGGCTGGGTCATCTGTACAATGGCCAGATGAGACATCTGTGTGACCCTGCCCTCCATTGTCCCCACAGGCTACTCCAGCCGGAGGGTGCAGAGCCCCAGCAGCAAGAGCAACGACACACTCAGTGGCATTTCCTCCATCGAGCCCAGCAAGCATTCAGGCTCCTCCCACAGCGTGGCCTCGGTGAGCAGCAGGGAGCAGCGGGGAGCGGGGTGCTGGGCCCAGCCCCTCCTGAGGACCCTGCCCTTGGGAAGCTTATGGACTGGTAGGGAGAGCGGAGAAGAGGTTTCATTCATTCCTTCATTCTCATTCATTCATCCATCCATGCAGGCTCTCAGATTGTCCCTGATTCCTTCCTGTGCCAGGCATTGGGGGGAGCAAGGTGGATGGGGCAGAAGAGAGACACTCACTGCGGGTCTCCTGGGGAAGTTACGTGTCTGTGAAAGTACATATTCATTTGTTCTATGCTCCTGAGTTGTGTCAGGGCCTCTGCCGGGCGCTGGGGACGTGGAGATAACTGTGACGCAGAGAAGGTTGTCTTTTCCTAGGGAGTGGTTTTCGGTTCATTCTCTCGTGTAGTTATTAGTTCATTCAGCAAGCACTGAGTCCCAGCTCTGAGCCAGGCCCTGCCCTGGGGACACAGGGGCAAGCAAGAGATGGTTCTTGTCCTAGAAGAGCGCACAGCGTGGTTGATGGTGGATGAGAGGCGTGGGGGACAGCCAGGGCCCTGCCCGGCCCGCACATAACGAGAGCTGTTTGTCTCTTTTGCCTGACCAGTAGGGAGTCTCACAGCCGGGAGCAGAGAACACTGGCCAGGAGAGGGGCTCAGGGTGGGTTTGTAGGGGGCTGCTGCTTCCTGGCCTGGCATTGGCTTTGGTGTTTCTTCCGTGAGGCATGGGCACTTACTTGGAGTTTGTAGGTCCAGGCGGTTCTTAGGGTGTGGCCTCTGTGGCCAGGGCTAGCTCAGGGATGGCATGTGGAGAGGGCGCCAGGCGTATGATCAGGCAGTGGGGAGGTCTTAGGGGATCCTGCAGAGAATCTGGGACAGCTTCAATCTTTGTCCCTGCACCGATCCGTGCCCAGATGGTGGCTGCGAACTCATCCAGCCCCACGGCTGCGTGCTCGGGACCCTGGGATGCCAGAGGGATGGAGGAGTCTTTGACCACCAGCGAGGGCAACGCTGAGAGCCTCTACATGCAAGGTGCGGACAGGAGACGCCCCGGCCTCGGGCAGGGTGGGCAGCAGGAATGGCTTCCTCCCGGGAGCCTGAGCTCAGGTGACTTCTCCGGATGCTGCTTTGCTCCCCGCCCCCTGTTCTGCCCTAAACCCCTTATTCAGTGGTTTTTAGCCATTTCTGGACAGCGGATAGTATCCAGGAACAAATCTGGTCTGAATGAAGGCCTGAAAACTGACCAGCCCTGAAAAAGTGATCCAGCCCCTGCTACACGGTCCTGTCCCGTTCTTGTCCTTCAGGGCCCTCCTGCCTCCTCACATTCTAAGCCCCTCTCTCGAGTGAGACTGGAGGGGCCTGACTCTCTCTTCTCTCCCTGCCTGTGCTCAGGCATGGAGCTGTTCGAGGAGGCTCTGCAGAAGTGGGAGCAGGCGCTGAGCGTGGGCCAGAGAGGGGACAGCACACCTACCCCCGGGGACAGCCTCAGGAACCCGGAGACTGCATCAGAGCCATTCTCTGAGGTAGGTGGTCTTCCCCTGTGTTTCCTGCCCCAGCCCCCACGCCGTGGGAGAAGGTTGGTAGCTTGGAAGAGGGGGCAGCCAGCCCTTGCTGCTACTAGCAAGCCTCTTGTGCCCTGGGACTGTCATGTTTCCCTCTACAAGGCTATTATTTAAATTAAGTAAAACAGGGCAGGCGCAATGGCTCATGCCTGTAATCCTAGCACTTTGGGACGCTGAGTGGGGAGGACTGCTTGATTGAGGTCAGGAGTTCGAGAGCAGGCTGAGCAAGAACGAGACCCTGTCTCTACTAAAAATAGAAAAAATTAGCCAGGTGTGGCAGTGCACACCTAGAGTCCTAGCTACTCTGGAGGCTGAGGCAGGAGAATTGCTTGAGCCCAGGAGTTAGACGCTGCCGTGAGCTGTAGTGACGCCACTGCACTCCAGCCTGGATGACAGAGTGAAACCCTGTCTTTTAAAAAACAAAAAAAACCCCAAATTAAATACAACAATTTGTGTCACATGCTTAGCACAGTGCCTGGCACTTGGGAATTCCTCAGTAAACAAAGGTGTGAGGATAGTGATGCCCTCATGTCGACTCTGGAAGGACATGTGCATTCCTGAAAGACTGGAGGGAGGAGGACTGTGCAGAGCGGATTGGATGGTGGGGCCTTTGTTTTTTCTGTATACTTTGTTTTTGGGACCATCCAACTGAATATTTATTATTTCAATATCAGGAAAGAAAAATAAAGTTAAAAGGCTAAAATTAAAATTTTATTTTTCTGGAGACAGTCTTGCTCTGTCGCCCTGGCTAGAGTGCAGTGGTGTCATCATAGCTCACAGCAACCTCAAACTGTCTCAAGCGATTCTCCTGCCTCAGCCTCCCTCGTAGCAGGGACTACAGGAACACACCAGCACGCCCAGCTAATTTTTCTATTTTTAGTAGAGACGGCATCTCACTCTTGCTCAGGCTGGTTTTGAACTCCTGGCCTCAAGTGATCCTCCCGCCTCCACCTCCCAGAGTGCTAGGGTTACAGGCGTGAGCCACCGTGCTCAGCCAAGATTATAAATTTTTTTAAAGAGCACACCAAATGTATGTTCTAGGATGGATGCTTATTGAAGCATTATTTGTATAATAGTTAAAAAAACACAAAAACTTAAGAAACTGGGAACTAAATGCCCGTCAGTTGGGGCCTGGCATTCTCTGCAGCTATTAGGAGGAGTGAGGAAAGCTGTCGGGACTGCTGGGTCATCTCCAGGCTGTGTAACTGAGTGACAAAAGCAGGGTGGAGAGCAGTGTGTACAGCCCTGGCCCTTGTGTTTAAATTTTAGAGACACGTGTGTACACTTAGTAGATAGTGCTGGTGTATACGTGCATTATTATTATTTTTCTCTGGATGGACACAGGAATTAACAGGTGTCTATGGGGAGAAGGTCTGGAGGGAAAGGTGGAAAAGGCTTTTATTTAACTTTTCTCTACTTTTCAGTACCGTTCTTTTCTGTTTGATTTTTATAATTTTTGAGCATTTGCTTATGGGTAGGGCTTATGTAGTTGACAGTATTGTGGACTGTTTTTGTTTTATTCTTGATGCTTTTCTGTATTGGGAAAAAATAGAAAATAATCCCAAACTCCTCTGAGCTCCTGAGCTCCTGAGCTCCTGACCCCTGCTGGTGCAAGGCCAGGTGGGGGCCTCCTCTTTGGCTGCTTGACAATATGTGGAGAATCAGCCAGGTCCTAGCCAGGAAATGGGAACAACTTCAGGTGTTAAAAACAGAGGGACTTCAGGAGTTTGAGGTTGCTGTGAGCTAGGCTGACGCCATGGCACTCACTCTAGCCAGGGCAACAAAGTGACACTCTGTCTCAAAAAACAAAAAACAAAAAAAAAAAACAGAGGGACTTGCATCCAGGAGTTGGTTGTACAGGTGAGGGAGGAGCCGGAGAGAGGTGTGGAGGAGGGAGTAAGCCCAGAGCTCAGGCCAGCACCGTCTTGTGGGAGCTAGAACTACGGCAGGGGGCTGACCAGCAGGGGATGCGCCCACTTTGAGGGGTGGGGTGCAGTCTGAGGCAGAACAAGGGGGGATTTCTCTGCCCACTCCCTCCACCTGCCTTTCTTCCTCTACCTGCCTCTCCCTGTGGCTGGGCGCCTGGGAAGCAGTTTGCAGAACAAGGGTGAAGACGTGCCTGGCACAACCAGTAACAAGTTGAAGGTGCCCCTGTCCTCCACTGCAGCTGGACGTGAGCTCAGAGGCTTGAGTGCTGTAACTGTGGGGGCATGAAGGTTGGGGAAACCCCTGGGGTATGAGGTATAGGACCCCACGTGCTACAAACCCGCCTGGGCCTGCGGTTGCAGCTACACCAAGCCCTGTCTGCATGTGGACAGAGGTGGCGCCTACCAGAGCGTGCTAGGGAAGGGGCGCCAAGGGAGGCAGCCTTATTTCCCAAGGTGCATTTATTGCCAAAACTATATCCGAAAACTACAGAACTTTCCTTGTTGTCCTTATTGTGAAAGCAATTAAATATTCCTTATAAAATAGTGAAAACTACAGAAATAGAGAAGAGGAGGAAGAGCCAAGAGTCCTGATCAAATAGCTCATGGTTGTGTGCCGGTGGGGGGCAGGGGCCCTCAGGCTCCGGGAGTGCTGGTGCTCTGGGTGGAGCTCCAGGACCAGATATTCAGGCCTGGCCCATAGTGGGTAAATGATCTGTCATCAGTATCATTGATGCCTTTAACCCTTCATCCAGACATAACCACTTTGGGTTTTTGTTTATAGAGATAGGGTCTCACCTGTCCTACAGGCTAGAGTACAGTGGCACAATCATAGCTTACTGCAGCCTTGAACTGTCAGGTTCAAGTGATTCTCCTGCCTCAGCCTCCCGAGTAGCTGGACTATAGGCGTGCACCACTGTGCCTGGCTAATTTTTTAACTTTTTGTAGAGATGGGGACTCACTTTGTTTCCCAGGCTAGTCTTCAATTCCTGGCCTCAAGTGATCCTCCCACTTTGCCCTCCTAAAGTGTTGGGATTACAGGTATGAGCCAGCCCAGGTATAACTACTTTGTATTCTTTGAGGAATTTTTCTGTTGCTATAATTTCTTTTCTTTTTCTTTTTTCTTTTTTTATACAGAGACTCGCTCTGTTGCCTGGGCTAGAGTGCTGTGGCATCAGCCTAGCTCACAGCAACCTCAAATCCTAGGCTCAAGCGATCCTCTTGCCTCAGCCTCCTGAGTAGCTGGGACTATAGGCACGAGCCACCATGCCCAGCTAATTTTTTGTTTCTATTTTTAGTTGACTGGCTAATTTTTTTTCTATTTTTAGTAGAGACAGGGTCTCACTCCTGCTCAGGCTGGTCTTGAACTCCTCAAGCCATCCTCCCGCCTCAGCCTCCCAGAGTGCTGGGATTACAGGCGTGAGCCACTGTGCCCAGCCCTTAATAACATTTTTTTTTCTTTAGCTTTATTGTACGTAAGCATTATATGATACATATACAAAATATGTGTTAATTGAGTTTTTGTTATCAGTAAGGCTTCTGGTCAACAGTAGACTACTTGTAGTGAAGTTTTGGGGGAGTCAGAAGTTGTATGCACAAATGAACTGGGGGGATTGATGTCCCTAACCCACACATTTTTCAAGAGTCAGCTGTACTTTATGTAAGTTGGTATATCCAAAATATGACCATTTCAACATGTAATTGACATAAAATATTCCTGAGATGTTTTTACATTTTCTTTTGATGCTAAGTGTTTGAAATTGTTGTGTGTTTATGCTCATGGCACCTCTCAGCTGGGACTGGCCAGGTTTCAGGTGCTCAGTCAGCACACGTGGCTGTTGGTTCCTGTCTTGGGCAGCGAAGGTCTGGAGCATGCACACTTACTGCTGGGCCCCAGAGCCTTCTCCCCTTTCTGCAGGGCCTGGGGGCCCCATCAGTGGTGGGGAAAGGGGCCAATTGTATGGGGAGTTTGAAGGGTCTGGGTTGATGGTCATTGTGTTTCCGGTAGCCGGAGTCACAGCGAAGGGAGTTTGCGGAGAAGCTAGAGTCCCTGCTGCACCGGGCCTACCACCTGCAGGAGGAGTTTGGCTCCACCTTCCCCCCCGATGGTGCGCTGCTAGATCTTGGTAAGCTGGGGTTGAGGCAGGCTGGGACGGTTGTCAAGGGTGGCTGGAATAGACACGGGGCAGAGGTGAGAGAACCAGGGCATGGTTCCCACAGTGCGTCAGACAAACCAGAATCATCCATTCTAGCACCTCAGTGCACAGGGGGGAAACTGAGGCAGTCCTTTATATGTGGCAGGCAGGAGCAGAGCTGGCACAAGGCCCCCAGGAGTCCACAGCCCCACTTTGTCCCATCCCCATGGGAGTAGGACTTG
Organism: Lemur catta; assembly: GCF_020740605.2. Lineage (NCBI taxonomy): Eukaryota > Metazoa > Chordata > Mammalia > Primates > Lemuridae > Lemur > Lemur catta. Next base: position 6,783,772 of record NC_059137.1, on the reverse strand, counting down.
GGCTCATGTGTCATCGTCTTCCTGACATCTCTTCCAGGCTTCTGGTTTGAGCCCTTCCCTGCAGGCTCAGTGTGGTGGGTGGGCAGGATGACTCACGTGGAGGTTGAGCCAAAGCAGGCCAAAGGCCCAAGAATGGACATCTGCTATGGCTCCCTCAAGGTGAAGTGACATCACTGAGAGGGAGTCACAAGTTGTCCAGCCAAAAACCAGTGTCCTCTTTGGGCCTGCTGTGTGCCAGACCCTTGTGGTGAATGACACCCCCAGGTCCTTCGCTGGGCGTGCTCAGCCCTTGCTGGGGGCATTATTAGACTCCCAAATGTCAGGCTCCCTGGCTCTAGCAGTGGAACACTGGGAACCAGAGAGGCTTGGCTAAGGCTATGCATCCCCTGGCACCTCCCCATGTGCCCTCAACGTGGCTTTGCCTGTCTGAGGAATCCTGCCCCTTCTGGCCTCCCCACATGGCAGAGCGGGCTGATAGGGCCTTCAGGGCTTGTCACAGATCTGTGGCTTTTGCTTATTTGTCCGACAGACCTTTCGTAAGTGTCCTCAAAGGTCCAGAACCCTCAGCCCTTGAGCCAGTGGGATGGGAATACCCAGTGAGTAGCCCATGGACTCCCTTGAGCCCTCCGTATCAGTGGCTAAGTTTCAGCTTGTCGGGGAGAAGTGACTTGCTCAGGGCCACACAGCATGACAGTCCTCCCCCTGCAGAGCGCTGGGGCCATCAGGCTTCGGATCTGGTGGTGTGACCCTAGGTGAGTCCCCTTGCCAGCCTCGTGTCTACACCTAATGCTGCCCACCCCTGAGGATGCTGTGAGGACTGCAGGAGGCGATTGCTTGAGGCAGTGAGCCCAGCATCTCACACAGACGTGCTCAGCAAGTAGGAGCTTTGCCACTGTCGGCACCACGGGCCCCAGACGGAGCCTCTGTTGGCGGCTCTGTGCCCCAGGCTTCCTGCAGCTCCGTGCGGAGTCTCAGCTCTGCCCTCGTGCCACTCTTCCCAGAGAGGACCCTCATGCTGCCCTTGACCGAGGGCTCGCTGCGGCTACGGGCGGATGATGAAGACAGCCTGACCTCGGAGGATTCCTTCTTCTCTGCTACTGAGGTGATGTAGGAGACCAAGCTGGGTGTGGGGTGGGTGCCGGGGCTCCTGTGGATACCCAGGGGGCAAGTGCGAGGTCATGGGAAAGTGAAGGCATTGCCTTCCATCGTAGCAGAATGTGGCGGTTACTGAGTACTGCTCCTTGGAGACTCGGAGAAGTTGCTGGGAATGGGGAGGCCTGAGAAATGGGGCGTTGTGGAGCCTGTGGGTGAGAGTGGAGGTCCCAGCCCTAATGGCTCCAGCACACGCTGACCACTCCCTTCTGCAGACGCTGTGCCTGCTGCTTGCCACTAGTCTCCTGCTGTGAGCACGTGTGTCAGGCATGGTGTCCTTCTCTGGAACGGGAGGACATGGGCATGTGTCCGGTAGATGGCCTCTTTGGGAAGGGTCCCTGGAGATGGGGATGCTGAGGGCCAGAGCTGGACTAGACCTGGGTTTCCTGTCTCTTGGGCCAGTGTTCCTTCTGACATTCCCTGTGGGAGGGGCCCTTGCCAGGGACTGATGGCAGGTGCCCCACCCCATGGCACGCTGCCCCACCCCATGGCACGCTGCTCACTTAGGTTCCTCTGCACCCTCCCCCAGCTCTTTGAGTCCCTGCAGGTGGGAGATTACCCAACCCCACTCTCCAGACCCGCTGCCGCCTACGAGGAGGCCCTGCAGCTGGTGAAGGAGGGGAAAGTGCCCTGCCGGACCCTCAGGTGAGCGGTGGGGGCGCAGGAAGCAGTGGGTGAGCCCCGGCCCCCTGGGGAGGTGGAGGAGCAGCGGTGCTCAGTGAGGATGTGGCTGGGGTGAGTCCAGGCTGCCTGGGGACTGTGGCGAGCCGGCGACAGCTCTGACCCCCGCCGTGGAGGGTCTCAGGGCCCTCGATAATAACAGTAACAAATGACTGCAGTTAATACAATAGCAATAGTTAATACCTGTGCTAAGTTCGCAGAGGGGCCCAGCCACAGCCACACAGCGGGCACTGTTCCTAAGCCCAGTGTCAGGACACAGCCCCATCACAGCCAAGGTCAAGAACCCAAGTTCTGGGGACAGACGGCCTGGATTCTCTCCAGGTTCTGCCAATTTGTCGTGTGTGGCCCCGAACAAGTCGCCAAACTTCTCTCAGCCGCAGTTCCCTCATCTGTGGTTACCTCAGGTCTCTTAGCCATGTGCAGTTAACTTGCTGTGCGGTACGAAACTCAGAACTTGGCTTTTCGATCCTGGCTTGCAGATTTAAGTATGTGTGTTTAAAAGTTCACTGACCAAAAATGCCTGAAAGTTCTGGTTGAAGCTGTGGTGATTTGGATAAAGGGGTGCCAGAGGGGGTGGCAACCCTGCCTGGGTGCTCTGTCATCCGGGAGCAATTTGGCCATTTGTCCTTTGCCAGTGAAGGTTTAGGGCTGGTCATGGCCTCAAGGAGCCCTTGGTTGGCCTGCCCCATGACCAGACCTGCCCCCGCACCCAGTGCCAGGGAGGCCAGCACGTCCTCAGGGCATCTGGTCGGTCTCATCCTTTGGCTTGGGGGAGACTGAGGCCTTGGGGGAGGCAGGCGCCAGCCAGAGGTCACACTGCTGGGCAGGCAGGGCCAGGGCTGGAGCCAGAGCCTCCCACTTCCCCACCCAGGGCACCACCTGACCCCACAGGGCATTGCTGGGCAGGGACCTGCGGTGTGACACTATCTGTCCTTCCCTCAGGACGGAGCTGCTGGGCTGCTACAGTGACCAGGACTTTTTGGCCAAGCTGCACTGTGTGCGGCAGGCCTTTGAGGTGAGTGTGGTTCAGGAGCCCCTTGGCGGGGATGGAGCTGGTGGCGAGGGGCGGCCACAACCATGGCACATGCATTTGGCTTCCCTGTCTCCAGCCGGGCCTGCTCCACACCAGGCTCCTCTGTGGTGGATGGAGTCACCTACCCAGCCCATCGTGCTGCCCTGTCCATGGCATTTGGGGGACTGCCGTGCCCGGCAGCTCATTCCCCTCCCTTCCTCACTCCTTAGGGGCTTCTGGAAGACAAGAGTAACCAGCTTTTCTTCGGGAAGGTTGGCCGGCAGATGGTGACAGGCCTGATGACCAAGGCTGAGAAGGTAGCTGGGGTAGGGGTAGGGCCCAATTATGAAATGCAAACCACAGAGGGTCCCCCTGAACCCCACCTGCCAGAGATGGCTGCTGTCCGTGGTCCTATATGTGTTCCTCCTACCCCATTCTGTAGACTCTGGCCCTTGACCATTGTTATCGAATGTCTAAACCTTTGTGCCCTACTTACCGTCCCGCCGCTTTGCTTTGTGGCGTGACAGTATATCTCATCCGTCCGTCCGTGTCGGTGCAAGGAGTTGCTCTTACTGACTGCGCAGGGTTCCATGGTGTGGAAGACGTCAGGTTATTTATCCAGTTCCCCGATGGGTGGACATCTGGGCTGGGTCTCATTTTTAACCGTCACAGACGTCACTGCTGTAATGGCCTTCACACAGCTCTTTAGGTCCTCATGCGGTTTTCTGTGGGCCAAGCCTGGACGTGGCGGGTCTTGCCAGCTGGCCCTCTGCAAGGCCGTAACGATGCACGGCCCACCAGCGGCGTGAGAATGTTGCCTCACATCTTGGCCAATACCAGATATTAGTAACCTTTTGAATCTTTCTTATTTTATCCATTGCTTTATGGTTCTTATTGTTGGTGAGGTTGAATAATTTTTCATGTTTCTTGACTACTTGTGTTTTTTTTTTTCTTAAACAAGTTTGAGTGAAGCTTTTGAACATCCTTTCCCCTCTGCATCCTTTCTCCTCTCATGCCGGAGCAGTGGTTGTAAAACACACATATGACTCTCCATCCAGCTACTTAAAACCCTCCCCCCCTTGCTGCCCTTGGTGTAAAGTCCGAGCTTTGGCCCATCCGACTGAAGGACCTGGGGCTTCTAGCGCACACCAGACCTGCTGCCGATCTGGGCCTTTGTGTGTGCTGGTCTCGGCACCTGCAACACTGTTCCTCAATCCCTTTTTCTTTTTAAAGACAGCTGTAGTGTGACATACACATAGAAGAGAGTATAAAAAACTATCTGTAGGATTTAATGGATGAAAAGACAAACCCTGTGTCCCCAGGTTTGGGCAGCACCCAGGTTAGGAAGTGGAACATACACCGGAATCTGGAAGGGTCCCCAGTGCCCCTCCCTCTCCCTCCTCCTTGGTCACTTGTCCACCGAGTGCCTGGCGACCGTTGCTTTCCCCAGGAGATCTTCACCTAACTCATCCCCTAAGGCCTGAGAGCCCTTGGGCTCACCCTGCGTCCCCCCTGCCTGAGTTGCCCTGTCCATCTCCCTGTCACTTCCTGAGCTCCGTGAGGACCAGGGCCAGAACTGTCCTGTCACAGGTGTGTGGCCGGTCCAGGGCCCAGCACAGGGCGGGTGCTCCAGAAACGTTCTCCCAGCTGCTGCCATTTCCCTAGCAGTGAGCTCGGTGCTTTGCTGGTGGTTCTCTACCTCCAGGAGCTCATTGGAGCCTCACTGCAGTCTCCACTTGGCAGATGAGGAAGCCAAGCCTGGAGAGGCAAAGGGGCTGTCCGGGTCACTGAGCAAGTGATGGGTGGAACCGGGATTGGAAGCCAGATCCGCCTGACCCAGCCTGGGCCCTTGGCCTGGCGTCTGTGGGCCTCCCCAGTAGGATGAGTGAGTGAGCAAGGGAAGGAGGGTGAAGGTGGTACCAGGGCCTGAAAAGTTGGGCCCACTGTCCAGGGCACTCATCTCTCCAGCCTCCGCCCCAGCGTAAGACTGTTTTATTAAGAAATGAAAGAGGCTGTGTAGCAGCTCCTGAGCTCCGGGACTGGAGCAGTAGCTGATGTGGCCCTAGCAGGGCTTGCCAGGCAGGTGGAGTGGGGGCTGGGCCCTGGTCTGGGAAGATGCAGGCCCCATGGGAAGTGACCAGCCTCTGGGGCTGTAGCATTAGGTCACTCTCTCACTTTGTGTCACTGGGCCCCTCCTGAAAGCTCTCCAACTCTCTCTGTAAATGGGTGTGCCCCGGGGATGTTGTGCGATAATGTCAGACGGGCTCAGGTGTCAGGGGCCATTCCTTATCTTCATGATTGTCACTGTTTACAGGTGAGGAGACAGGCTCAGGGAGGTTAAAGGGACAACCCAAGTCATCCCAGTAAATTTTCTTTAAAACTTAATGAAAATAGGCCAGGCAAGGTAGCTGACACCTCTAATCCCAGTATTTTGGGAGGCTGAGGCAGGAGGATTGCCTGAGGCCAGGAGTTGGAGACCAGCCTGCGCAAGAGTGAGACCTTGTCTCTACAAAAAATAGAAAAAATTAGCCAAGTGTGGTGGTTCACACCTGTAGGCTGAGCTACTCAGGAGGCTGAGACAGGAGAATCATTTGAGCCCAGGAGTTTGAGGTTGCTGTGAGCTATCATGACGCACCACTGCACCTGGCAACAGAGTGAGACCCTGTCTCAAAAAAAAAAACCAGAAAAAAACAGGAAAACACCTTAATGAAAATAATTTTTAAAAAAAGATTATAAAATGATACATACTCATTGTAGAAAAAACTAAGACCATACAAAAAAGCCAAAAGAACAAAAAAGAAAAGTAGTCCCTGTTGCCACCCTGTTCGCATTTTGGTGAATATCCATTTGACATCTCCTCTGCCTCTAGTGCTTCATAAAAGGCATCAATCTGCCCGTGCTGTTCTGTGTCAGCTCCACCCTGCCTGATTCTCAGGAACATCACTGATCTCCCAGAGCCTCCATATTTCTACCTGTGGAGTGGGCATAATAACAGAACTCCGTCACGGGACTGTAAGAATCCAGTGAGTCGATGCGTGCTCAGCACACAGCATCTGTGCTGACACTTGACGCTTTTCCACGTCCATGAATGCAGACATATCTGCAAACTGTGTCTTGAGCCCCAGCTGTCTCTCAGGGTCCCACTGAGTGAAGAACTGTGCAGAGTCTGGCTTAGCAGCAGCAGTCAAGCAGTCACATGCATTTTTTTTTTTGAGACCGGGCCTCACTCTGTTGCCCAGGCTGGAGTACACTGGCGCGATCACGGCTCACTGTAACCTCCAACTCCTGGGCCCAGGCAGTCCTCCTGCCTCAGCCTCCCGAATAGCTGGGACTACAGGCATATGCCACCACACCTGGTTAATTTTTAAAATTCTTTCTGGAGATGGGGGTCTTGCTTTGTTGCCCAGGCTGGTCTTGAACTCCTGGGCTCACATGATCCTCTGCCTCAGCCTCCCGAAGTGCTGGGATTACAGTTGTGAGCCAGTGCACCTGGCCCTCATGCCCTATTCAATGCTCAGGTACAAGGACTGGACTGATTGCATTACATTCGTGAGCTCATCAGCTGCCCCAGAATGGCCTTATGAGGATGGGGCCGTGGCTTCTTCCATATCACCACTGAGGCCCAAGGTCACAGAGGTTTGAATCTTTGGCTGCCTGACTCTAAACCTCACGTTCTCATGCATCCCTCCAAAGTGAGATGTCCTGGAAGGCAGTAGGTGCTCCATACGTAACCAGCCTGGGACGTGGCTGGGTGCCCTGGCTCTCTGCAGAAGCTCATGGTGGTGGGCAGGAGATGCTTACTTGCCTCGTTTTCTCTGTGGCTGCTGGGATAGGGCCCAGCTGTGTGTTGCGTGTCCCCCACCCGCAGGCCAGCTTGTCCCTGTGGGTCTTAGGGCCTCTCCTGTGACCAACACAGGCTATGTTTCTCCTCACAGAGCCCCAAGGGCTTCCTGGAGAGCTATGAGGAGATGCTGAGCTACGCCCTGCGGCCCGAGACCTGGGCTAGCACGCGGCTGGAGCTGGAGGGCCGCGGGGTAAGTTGGTTTGTACAGAACCCCGGCGTCCTGTGCTCCCTTGCACATGAGATTGTCGAGCAGGGAGGGGGCTCCCGCGCTGAGCTCTACCTCAATTCTGAGCAGCTGAGAGGCCTCTATTGCTGCTCAAGTCACCTGGTTCCTGCCCTGGCCCAGGGCCAGGCTTGGGAAATGCCCCACCCCCGCCGCATAGTGGCCCCACAGCACAGGCATCCCATCTCTTGCAGGTCGTGTGCATGAGCTTCTTTGACATCGTGCTTGACTTCATCCTCATGGATGCCTTCGAGGACCTGGAGAATCCCCCGTCCTCGGTGCTTGCTGTTCTGAGGAACCGCTGGCTATCGGATAGCTTCAAGGAGACGGTGGGTCACTGCCCTGATCCCAGACACGCACGCACATGTAACCCTGCATGCTCACCTGGCCCCGCTCCCCCATCCCTAGCTCCGGCACCAGGGCTGCCCCACAGCCTGTCCCCCGCCCCAGCTCTGGGGCTGCTGGGCCTGGGGGACGGGCTCCTGCTCTGGACAGGCCACCAGGGTGCTCCGTTGCTGCCCTCAGCCCTGGTTTAGAACCAACACAATGGTTTGCATTTTCTTCCTCCCCAGGAAGAGGGTTTCTGCTCATCCTGTGCTGGTATTAATTCTATTCAATTTTAATGCATCCTATTAAGTCAAGTTAAAATACACAGAACAAAAAATCAGGCACAGAGCAGGAGAGAGCCCAGCGCAGGGATACTCAGCAGCCGCGCTGTGCAGCCAGGGCGGGGCTTCTGCTGGGGAGTATACAGGTGGTACGCACTGCTTCCCACAACCTCCAAATGAGGTGGGAGTGCTGTGTCATGGCCATTTTACAGAGGAGGAAACTGAGGCTCTGAGAAGACCCATGGCTAGGGACACACAGCAGTGAGAGTTGGAGTCGAGATTCAAATTTGGGGGAGGGTAGCAGCAGAGCTCCGGCACCAGCCCCATCTTCCTGCTGGGGGCTGAGCTGGGGAGAAGGGCTTGGTCCTGGGCTGGTGGAGGGGGAGGGGCTGTGGGCCTAGCCTGTGCTGACATCAGGGTGGGGGCCCATCTTTGTTTTAGGCCCTGGCCACTGCTTGCTGGTCGGTCCTGAAAGCCAAGAGGAGGCTGCTGATGGTGAGTGGCCTTGCTCAGCCCCGGCCCCTGGCACCTTCCATCACTCACGGCAGGGCTGCCTGACCTGCCTCTCCCTCAGCCAGGAGCTCCCTCCATGCCCAGCACAGGAGGGGGCTGTCGGGAAATGTCTGAGGAGTCAGAATAGGGGAAAGGCCATCCTCCGAGGGAGGAGGAAGAAGAGGGAGGAGGGGCACGGCCATGGGTTGGAGGCGTCTGGCTGGGTGGCAGGATGCCCCTTGGCAGGCAGAGACCACCCCTCCCGCCCTTTGCCCTTCCTGTCAGTCGCTGCTATCTGTGCTCCCAGGTAGCCGTGGCTGCACTATCTGGGCTGTGCGGCTGCTGCCGCTGCCCTGTGCTCCAGGCACTTCCTGCTGAGCCCATCATGGTTTCGTAGTTGTCACTGCAGCCCTGCGGTTACCCTGTCTGTAGATGTGAAAACAGGGCCTTTGAATTGAGTCATTACCTAGGGTCATCTAGCAAGAACGTGAACCAGCAGGGTCTACCTCCAAAGCCTCCGGTTTATATGACCCCCAGAGCCTGGTGGACCTCGGCCTCCCCGGGCCGCAGCTGGTCCCTTAGTCTTGCCACCCACCACAGGTGCCCGATGGCTTCATCTCCCATTTCTACTCCGTATCGGAGCATGTGAGCCCTGTTCTAGCCTTTGGCTTCCTTGGACCCAAGCCCCAGCTCACTGAAGTCTGTGCTTTCTTCAAGGTAAACTCGGTGGCTCCCATTCTTCCCGGCCCTGCCCTGTCCCGGGCTCGGGTGCCCTGGCAGATGCCAGGAGTGCAGTGGGGGCCCAGGTGGGTCCAGGGGAAGCCCCAGGAGGGGAGGAGCTCGAGGATGGGTTGGGGCTCTGAGGATCTCAGGGACTTTATGGGGCAACAGGAGCTTGGGCCAGGCCCAATGCCAGCCCTGCACCCCCAGCACCAGATTGTGCAGTACCTGAGGGACATGTTTGACCTGGACAACGTGCGCTACACGTCGGTGCCGGCACTGGCAGACGACATCCTGCAGCTGTCCCGGCGCCGCAGTGAGATCCTACTGGGCTACTTGGGGGCCCCGGTGGCCAGCAGCACTGGCCCGAATGGGGAGCTGCCCCGAGAGAACGGGCCCCTGGGGGAGCTGCAGTAGAGGCACAGAGAAGGCTGCCTCCCTTCTTTTGGGGTGGCATCCAGCTGCAGTGACCAAGGGCACTTGTTCTGACCTTGCCCTGATCCCCATCATCTGGGAAGCCCCAAGGCCCAGGGGACGGATTTCCGTTGAGAGGCACGGAGCCCCTAGGGGCCAGCCTGACTGCCCTCAGAGGTCCCTGGGGGAAGCAGAGGCCAGGCCAGTGGCCAGCAGGGCCTGAGGGAGAGGAAGGTGTTGTGGGTAGCTGAGGCAGGCAGAGCTGGGATGCCCTGGGCTCGGGCCCCAACTCACTGGCTCCCATCACCTGAGGGCTGCTACGAGGGGCCTGGGAGGGTGGAGGTGAAGGATGGGGCCACAGCTCTGTGGTGAAGGCCATGGTGTCCTGAGCTAGAAGCCACCCGCGGCTGCACAGCCTCAGAATCCAGGCACCCGGCTCACCAGTCTTGGTGGCCTCTGCACCCCGGCCACCTCCCTAGAGAGTTTGCAAGTCCAGAGAGGCAGAGTGGGGGTGCTTTGGTGGGCAGCAGGCCTGGGCCATCCCGAGGTGGGACAGAGGTGGGCCTTCTCCCTGTGCTCATGTCTGCTCCGGGACTGGGCCTTTGACAAAGCCAAGCACCAAACAGGGACCTTCAAACATTCCCTTACCCTGCCAAAGACTGTCATTTCCTCTCCCACCTCTGCCACCACCAAAGGCGAGAGGAGGTGGGGTGGACGCGCCCGTCCCCCTCCACCTCCCTCCGTGAGCCTGGAACTCCCTGGGCAGTGCTAGGCTCTGAGCTGGGGGCTCTGACCAGGGGTCACCCAGGCCAGGGACCACGTTGGGGAGGTCAGAGGATGTATGTGGCTGGACCAGCTCCCCGCCCCACAGGAGGACAAGAAACTTTGCCTGGGATTTTGCCTTCGACGCACAAGTGAACTCGGAGCCATGCAGAGGTGCGGAGCCTCTGCTGGTCCTGCTGACAGAGTCTAGTTAGCATTTGTCCCCGCAGCCATGTCCCCACGCCGCAGGGTTCCCATCACCCCTGCAGACTCACTCCTCTTAGAGGGTTTTCTCCCCGAGCTGGGATTTTATTTATTGCCTTAACACTTTATTTTGAGGTTCTGCCCCTTGCCAGGTTGAGACCTGCAGGAGAAACAGACTCCCCGTCCTGGCTCTCCATACCCTGGAGTTAGAGGGCAGGCTCCTCGCACCTCAGTCCCTCTGCCCCGAATGGGCAAGGCTTCCCAGGGGCGAGAGGGCGGGCACACCAGGGGAGGGGATGAGGGGGGATGCTGGGTCTGGCTCATCATCTTGGGGCCAGGTCCCCAGGCCACAGGACCCACTGGCACCTCCAAGACCAGTGCCCAGAGGGAGCAGCCTACTGACTGAGCAGTAGGGACCCCGCACCCTCCTCCCCTCCATCCAGACATTCTGTTCATTTGCACTTACCCCGCGCTCTGAATGTAATATTGGGCCTGGCCCACCCTGATTTGCTCCCAGATCGCACAGAAATGGTATTTTTGTCTTGTCCTTGTTTACACGTCATGCACTGCCTACAGCACTCGATTTGTTGCAGCTTCCACCTTTTGTACGAAAGAGCGTGTGCATCGGCTGCGAGTCAAATAAATGATTTGAACAATTTCTTTCCATTTGGCCATGTTGTTGGTTATGTGGGTGGCCGTTTGCTTCTAGGCCAGAGCAGGGGACCTGTTCTCTGGGGTGCAGAGGGTGGAGGCTCTAGGAGGACAAAGGTCAGGAGGAGCCTGGTCGGGACTGAGCCTACTTGGCAGCCTGACAGGGTCCATGTGTCGCTAGGCAGGGAGGGCCCTGGTGGTGGGGGTGCAGAAGGGAGAGTGGCCGGCGCTGCACTCAGGGCACAGATGCAAGGTGGGCAGCCTGGGTATGGATCCAGCCCAGGCACCACCTTAGGAACATTGCTTCTCTCTGGGCCTCAGTTTCCACATCTGTAAAATGTAGGCATTGGACTGGGCCAGGGGTACAGATTCACAGGCCTAAAGGCTGTTACTGTAACCGCCTGGGCTGTGAGAGCCGGGGGAGAGGCCGGCACGGGTGGGAGCTAGCAGGTCCGGGCCTGCCCAGTCTTCAGATGTCTTCATGGGCAGTTGGAAAGCACAAGTTTTACTTGAAAGGTCATTAAAGAAAACTGTTTGAAATGTACAGAAAAGTTGGAAAAAAACATATAAAGAACACCCATAAAACCAACACCTCCAGTCAGCAGTTAACATTTTGTCATATTTATTTCACATATTTCTTTTCCAAAATGTTTTAGAGAAGTTTCAGACATGTACTTCACTCCTAAACAGATGTTAAAAATAAGGTAGTTCTCTGGCATAACCACAATACCATAATCATGCCTAAAGAAACTATGGGTCATTCTCTAATGTCTTTGCTGGGATTCTGAAAAGAACTTTTTCCAATCAACTGGGGATGGACTCCAATTCCACCTAAAAAAGATAAATGCTCGAATCTTTACTGATTAGAGACATGAACTAATACAGTACTCACCTCCAATGCTGGAAAACAAGTGTGTGTTTTGGTTTGTTTTGTATAATTTGTATAGCATAAATTCACCTGCTTGAATGACTTTTAGTAAATTAACAAGTGTGTGCCAATTACCACAATACGGTTTTAGAACATTTCCATCACCCAGAAAAGACCCTGTGTGCCATGTGCAGTAAATCTTCCAGGTCACTCTCTATTCTCTCTAGACTTCCTTTTCTGAACATTTCCTATAAATGGAATCATACGATACGTGGTATTTTGTGCTTGGGTTTCTTCAGGTAGAATAATGTTTTTGAGGTTCATCCATTTTATGGCATGTATCAGTATTTTATTTCTTTGTTGCTGCATAGTTTTCTGCAAGTGAGTTCTTCCCTTCTTTTTCAATCCCTCTATGGACTCATGGGTTTTTAATTATTTGGTACTTTCCAGTCAGTTAACAGAGGCGCCCTGGCCAGCAGCCTCAGCTCACTGCCAGACTTGAGGGAGGCCTTCTTGGGCCCCAGAGCCCCAGCTGAGTACCCAGCTGCAGGAGGACCCCAGCCGAGCTGCCCAGCCGAGCCAAGACTGCAGATCTTGGGCATAAAATGGGGATGGTGGTTACGCAAGGGCAGGTAACTGAGACCAGCCCCCTGTTGAGGAAAGGAGAGATCCTGAGGGGTGGGGGCCCTGGCAGTGCACACAGCACGCGCACAGCAGCCCCAGGCTGGACACCCAGGTCCCCTGAACCCCAGCCCAATGCGCTATCCGCTGCCCCGTGGTGTGAGCACGGTCACGAGCAGCCATGGGGCTTCACTGGCATCCCCGGCTGACTCATGCGGTTGTACGGTAGGTTCTCCTAGCACTGAGTCTTTGGTCCGTGACAGGCCCACACCAAGTGCTCAATGAGCAGTGGTTTGAATTACAATACAAATGGCTTCCAGGACGCAGGCACAAATGTGACAGGACAGTTGGAGAATGACTATTTATTGTGCACTTACTGTGTGCCACACCTCGTGTGAGGTGCTGCCCAGGCCGGGGTGGAGTGTGCTGGAGCTTGCACCACCCCGCTTTCCAGAGGGGGCTGTGAGGCTCTTCCCAGCTCTCTCCCGAGTAACGTGACAGCAGCTTGAGGAGGACCCCGGAGAGAGTACTTACATGACAGAAATCAGCAAATGCTCCAGGCAGCCCAGGGGATGAGTCTGACCATTTCTGTCTCAGGCATTTGGCCCCATGGTGTGTGGAACTCCGGGTCCTGCCCTCCAGGAGCTTCTAAGACAAAGATAATGAATAGTTTCTCTCAGAAGTTTTGACAACCAAAACTATCACTTCCGGTTTGAGTCCATCTGTCTCTCTAACTAGCACCTTCAGGATCCAAGAGTTCTACAGCCTCCACCGGAACGACAGTTTCGTGAGGGCAGTGCACAGCTGGCTGTGTTCCCTCTTCATCCCTGACTCCCACACACGGTCTGGCATGGCTGAGGAACTCAAATATTTCCTGAAATGAATGTATGTACCTCTAGTCTAGAGGGCAGCATCTGCTATGTTTTGGGGAAACAGGCCCAGAGAGGGGAAGAGAATTTCCTAGGGGCTTGCTGGGACTCTGAGCACAGACCAGTGTGGCCAGGGTGCAGTGCAGAGTTAGATCTGTGCCTCTAATCTCGGGGACCCCCTGTCTGTGAACTCCCTGTCAGAGGAGAGGCCAGAGGTGTAAGGCCAGACCCTGCCCTAGGACAGCTGGGGCTCTAGAAGAGCTGGGGTCTGGGGGCTTGTCTGAGGACACTTGGGACAGTGGGAGGAGATGGCCAGCAGTTTGGTTCATGAGACGCAGGCTGGTTCTGAACCTGGGCCTGCCAATCAGGCAGACCTGATTCAAACCCCAGCCCTGCCACCTACTAGCCAGGTGCCTGCGGCAAATAGTTGGCCACTCTGTGCCTTACTGTCCTCAGCTATAAACTGGGAGCATTAAGAGCTGCCTTGCAGGGCTATTGTGAACACAACATGAAGGACTAAGGATACAGCACCTCACAGGCTACACAGAGGGATGTCAGGAAGACCCTGGTCTAACCTCAGCTCAGAGGGAGGAGGCAGGCGGCTCCTGTAGCCTCCCCTGGGGCTCCTCGTGCCCGCACTGCCCAGCCCTCGTCCTCCGTGCAGTAGGTCTGACTATGTCATTTCTTCCATCTTAAAGGACCCTGCAATGGCTCATAGGCACATCTCCGTCAGAAATGAACCCACAGGTACACCAAATATGTGCACAAGGATGCTCAAGACAGCACTATTGGTAACACCCTAAACCTGGCAACACCCCAAATGTCCATCAAAGTAGAATGGGAAGTCAACTGTGGTGTTCACACCATGGAATATCACACAGCAATGAGAGGGAACAAATTTCAACTAGAGGCCCCAGCACGGCTGACCCTCACAGCCATAATACTGAGTGAAAGAAGCCACACATCCAAAAGCACATACTGTAGGATTCTGCTTGTAGGAAGCAGGAAATCCAGGCAGACCTAACGTGCAGTGTTAGAAGTTAGAAGTCACCTGGGGTGACGGGAGGGGGTGTTGGGGGCTCCTGAGGTCCTGGTTTTTGATCTAGGAACTGCTTTTTTTTATTTCAGCATATTATGGGGGTACATAAGTTTAGGTTACGTATATTGCCCTTGCCCCCCCACTGCCCCCCCCGAGTCAGAGCTTCAAGCGTGTCCATCTCCCAGACAGTGCACATCGCACTCATTAAGTATGTGTACACCCATCCCCCACCACATCTGCTCGACACCCAATTAATGTTATTCCTAAATGTGCTCTTAGGTGATGATCAGTGAAACCAATTTGATGGTGAGTACATGTGGTGCTTATTTTTCCATTCTTGGGATACTTTGCTTAGTAGAATGGGTTGTGAATTGCTTAAAGTGTGTTTAGTTTGTGAAACTACATCAAGCTGTACACGTTTGATTTCTGGAATTTTCTTTATGAATGTTATACTTCAATTTAAGCAAAAAAGCAAACCAAACAACCAGCCCATCCTTCTGAGCTCCCCTCTGTCCTCACCACCAACAGTGCCCTCAAAGATTCAGGTGGCCAGGCCCCTGCCAACCTCTGCCTTCCCTACACCTGCCCCCTCCCTCTTGGGCATTTCTTTTTTATTGTTTTAGAGACAGGGTCTCGTTCTATTGCCCAGGCGGGAGTGCAGTGGCTCAATCATAGCTCACTGCAGTCTTGACCTCCTGCCTCAGCCTCCTAAGTAGCTGGCACTACAGGCATGTGCCACCATGCCTGGCTAATTTTTAAAAATTTTTTGAAGAGACAGCCATCTCTCTAGGTTACCCACACTGGTCTTGAACTCCTGGGCTCAAGGGATCCTCCTGCCTCGGCCTTCCAGAGTGCTGGGATCACAGGTGTGTCGCACATTTCATTGAGCCACACTTCAGCCTCAGGACACTTGCTTATGCTGTTCCTTCTGCCAGGAAAACCCCACCTTGGATAATCCCGCTCATTTTGTAGTTCCTCATCCTCTTTGCTTCCTCAGGAACACACTCCCTGTAAGGCAACAGGACTCCATGGTCTGACAGGCCTGTGTTTCAGGGACTTTGCCTCTCCAGGCCTATTTGGGAGAGGCAATGCAGCCCAGACCCAGGATAGCGGCCCTGCCCCAGAGAACTGTTCTGGGAAGCTCATGGCCCACTCCTCACACCTCCTGTTTCTCAGAGGCTAATAATGGCAGTGCCTGAGGAAGGTGAGGGCAGGTGACAGGGAAGAGGGGCCAGCTGACCCAGACAAGCCCAGGCTGGGCCAGGTTGGGAGTGAGCACAGCTGAGCTAAGGGCAGGAAACCTTCCTGGCTCGCTGGTGGGTCTGAGTTGCCATCATCTCCCCAGCCCACTCAGGAAAGGGGATGCAACCGTGGGAACCCAGTGGAGGCCCGTCACTTGGCCGTGGAGAAGTGTAAGTGGGAACAGACACTTGAGCCAGATTTGGCCCGGCAAAGTAGGGCAGGAGGGGTGGTGTGTTCCAGGCAGCGGAAAGGCATAAACAAAGGCTAGGAGACCGAGATGAGGCCGATCCTCCCCCGCGTCCGCGCCTCACCTAGACAGATTCTATCTAACTGGAGACAGAATAGGGGTACGAGAGGGAGAAGTGGGTGGGAGGGTGTCGCTGTTTACACAGGAATGTTTTGGGAAAATTGAGGGGTAGGTGGGAAACCGACTTCTTGTTTCAAATGCTCCCAAGATGCTTCAATGTAGCATAAATGTGACTGAATCAATAAATCTTTGTTAAATGAATGAAAGAAGGAAGGAATCCTTAACTTCAATTAAGCTTCCGTTCTGTACAGCGTTTAGGGCGCCACTGTGGGACCCGACCCAGGAGTTCCCTCCCCCACCCCATACACTTCAACCAAAAGGTCGTCTACTCGCCCTTTCGCCGCTCAGTATAGGGAAGAGGAAAATGAACCCCCCCCCGGGTTTCTGGCCTCAACTTACTCATAACTAAAAGTGGGTCGCTCCAAACCCCCTGGTGCCTA
Source organism: Lemur catta (assembly GCF_020740605.2). Classification (NCBI taxonomy): domain Eukaryota; kingdom Metazoa; phylum Chordata; class Mammalia; order Primates; family Lemuridae; genus Lemur; species Lemur catta. Next base: position 6,767,623 of record NC_059137.1, on the reverse strand, counting down.
GGTTGCATTTCGGCATCAAGCATACGCCCTCCTGGGCGCGCAGGTCCCGTCAGGGGACCAGGGAAGCCTTCACTCCGGGAGCACGTCCCAGCAGAACCAAAGCTCCCACCAAAGTTCAACACGCCCCCCAAGCTAGTGCCTGATTGGTCCGCCCTGTCCACACTTTGAGCCAGCCTCGCCTTCCGATTGGCTGTTATGCTCCCTGTTCTGTGCTAGAACCCTCCCCTTCCCTGACTGGCCAGACACCTACCTGTGCTCGTCCCAGATTGGGCGCCGGCTGGGTCGGCTCTCTGGTTCCCAGGGCCCCCCCTCTCTGATTCGCCGCTCGGGCCAGCCCCAAGGCCTGCACGCTGAATGGCTGCGCCGCTACCTGTATCGGCCTCCGATTGGGTGCACAGCGCTTCCCCGGCGTGATAGGTCAGGACCACCGCCCCCCTGGTTCCCGATTGGCTGCTCGGCGAAGCCCGGTCTCCGGGTAAGATGGCAGCGGACGGACAGTGCTCGCTCCCCGCTTCATGGCGGCCGGTGACCCTCACCCACGTCGAGTATCCTGCAGGTAAAAGGCGGCCCCGGCTCCGAGGACGCCTTCCCGGGGCCAGCCCCTCAGCCTCGGGTGCTCCGGCCTGTGCGAGCCCGCGGAGGGGGTGCCGGGGGACCGGGGTGGGAACTGTCAAATGGTGAGCCATGGAGGGGCTCGGCCGGCGCGCGCGCCGCGCAGGCGCAGTGGCGCGGGGATGAGCTGGGCGAAATTGTGAGCCGCTCGCTCGCGCGCTCTGCGGCTGCGCGGCCGGGGTGCTCTATTGGGTCCCGGGGCGCGGGTGGGCTGAAATGGGGCGGGGGTCTGTGTGAGGCGGGAGAGGATCACTGGCCTGGACCTTGGCCCTTCTTCCCCGCCCTCTCCGGAGCCGGAGAGGCCGCACCCCCTCCCCGGCGTGTAGGGAGTGCCTGTTTCCTTCAAACGGCGCTTTGGGTTGTCTGTAAGAGAAAGAGCTCCCGGTTGCAGGGAGTGTGTAAGCTGAGGCCAGGCTTTTGAGTACTTGTGGTGCCACGCCCTGAACAGGGCACAACTCCACAACAGAGGGGACCCTGTATGGGGGCAGGCAGCCTCCGGGATCCTGACTTCTGGAACTCCCCATCAGACACACCTCTCTAAGCACAGGGTTTTCCAGTTGGGAGGTCCATTAGTAACCGTTCTGGAGGCGGTCTAGTACAGTGGTGCCGTCGTGGGCCGTGGGGTCGGACCTGTCTGGGCTCCAGTTGAGGCTGAGGCCTTGTGCAAGTGCCTCCTGTGCCTCGGTTGCTTCATCTCTAGAGTGGGACTAATTACAGTGCCTCCTTTCTGGTGTTGGTGTGAGAATCGAGTAACAGGAGTAATGAGAAGGGCGGAGCACAGTGCCTGGCACACAGTAAGCATTCAGTGAATACCTGCACCCAATGTTATCCTACCTCCCTGGGTAGATGATGGAGTGCCAGGTAAGGCTGGCTGTACATGAGCCCTGGCTGCCCCACTAAGAGCCTGCTCATGCTGCTCTCGGGCAGAGCTGTGAGAACCTGGCCCTGCTGAGGGCCCCAGGGCTGGATGCCAGAGAACTTTGCTCCTGTGTGTTCTGGAGGTGGGGCAGCCCTGCCAGGTGCAGGGCCCTACCCACCTGGCTACCCACCATTCATCCATCCATTCATTCAGCCAGTATCCACTGAGTACCTCCTGAGTGCTAGGCCCTTGGCTGGCCCTCAGCTGGCCCTGGGTTTAGCATGGTCAATAGGCTTGATATGTCCCTGCACTCCTGCACTGTGAAAAACTCCTACTTTGTAGGAGGGAAACCAAAGCCTAGAGAGGGAGAAAGATTTGGCTGAGGCCAGTGCACCTTCATGACTGCCACTCCCTGGCCTCAGAGTAGCTTCTCGGAGTGCTCACAATCGAACAAGTAAGAAGGCTCAGGCAGTTGTGAGCAGCATGGTGCAGGCTGTAATGAGAGACGTAGCTGAGCCTGGGGTCATCTGGTGAGGCCTAGTCCTGTAAACACTTCTGTGGTCCCCTGCACTACCTCTTCTTCATACCCCTTATCAGACTGATGCTTGCCTCCTTCATCCATTCATTTGACATCATTTTTTAGCCCAGTTAAAGGCCAGGCACTGTGTTGGGCTGTTGGGCTCCAGTGATAGAGTGGAGTGTGAAGAGACCCCATCCCTACTCCCACGGAACCTTCAGTGTAGAGGGAGAGCAGACACTTTCCCGATATCTACCCTAACTAGTGAATCATGAACTGTATCCTAATGACAGATTCCTCTGCCAGACTGAGAGCTCTGCACTAGCAGGGGTGTGTCTATCTTTTTTTACCACTGTGGTGGGTACTTAATTTATGTTTGCTCAGTTAATCCAGACAGCATCCCAGGTGGGGGAAACTGTATGCAAAAGTCCAGAAATAGGACAAAGCATGGTGCATTCGGGGAACTAGAGTTTGGTCCCTGGAACTGGATAGCAGAGGGTGGGAGGGGAGCGGGGCCAGGACTCTGTAGGGCCAGGTAAGCTGGCTTTGTCCCAAGGGCAGTGGGAGTCATGGGGGTCTTGGATCAGAGAGTGGCAAGGCCAGAGTCCGTGGCAGCATCTATAGGAGGGCCGCAGGGTAGTGCTGGCTGTGGCACAGGCCATGGTGATGGCCAAAGGTTTGGGGGCACCAGCCACTCCTTGTCCTCATAGCCCAGGGCTGCGGGTATCAGCAGAGAGACCCAGAATCTCAGGGCTGATGAAGGCCATCCTCTTCGTCTGGGTGGGGAGACAGAGGCCCAGGATGGGGAAGGGACTCATCCAGTGTCACCCAGTGGGACTGTGGCAGCACCAGCACTTGAACTCAGGTGCTTAACTTAACCAGGCTGCCCTATTCTCCCAGGCCAACTCCAAGCCAGCCCGATCCTAGGTACATACAAGGCCAGGCATGTGTGCACCCATCTCTTCGGGCCTGGAACCTGGGCTCAGCCTTCTGTGTGCACCTGCCCTGCTGCTTGTGTGAGGCCAGGCTGGTGGCCTGGGTCACTTCCCGCACTGGGTTCTCTGCCCCAACGTGGCAGTGTCCTGGGTGACAGGGACCAAGCTGGGTGTCTCACAGGCCCCATCACATCAAGTCTCACACAGCTGTAGGAGGTAGGCACTACTGTCCCCGTTCCACAGGCGAGAGAGCGGAGGCTCAGGGAGGTGAAGTCCTTGCCCAAGTTCATGCAGGCCTCGAAGCTGGCACAGGAACTGAACCATGTCCTCAGTCCCCAGATTGGCCACGTAGCTGCCTTGTCTCAGATGGCAAGGGTGGCCTTTGGACTCAGCCTCAGCCCTATCCTTGGGCAAGGGAGAAAGTGGCTCTCATCTCTTAGCTTCAGTGTCCACATCTCTTAAAGGGACCAGTGGTCCTCACGATGCCTCCATCCCAGGCCTGTTAGGAGTGTCAAAAGCAGGTAGCCAATAGGTAGCCAATTTCTTGCCAGTAGCAAAGCAGCGAGAAGCTGTTACCACATGGGCGGCCCTTTGGGCTGAGTCCCTGTTGCAGTCCTCAGTGTGGGCCCAAGTCTGTGTGGTGTGCAGAGAATATCAGACTCTCCTGGGGGCCCGGGGCTCGACGGGGGCAGCCCAGCACAGCAGGGTACTGCAGAGGCTCTCACACGCCTGCCTCTGGAGTCAGACCAGGTTCAAATTCCTGCTGTGGCAGGGGTGATGGGTATAGTGTCTGGACCAGGCCAAAGACTTGGATGTTAGTCCAGGTCCCACCTCTTCCTGGTTATGTGACTTTGGGCAAGTCACATTCCCCTCTGGGACTCAGTTTCTTCATCTATAAAATGGGGATGGTAAAGGCAGCTGCTTCAAATGCCTGACAAATGAGCTTTAGAGCTCAGTAATAGACACGGTCCATTATCCCCAGGACTAAGTTGGCATGGTCAGCTGGTAAACGGAGGCGTCCGTTGCTGCCCCTCTGTGCTCCAGGCCCTGCTGGGACCTCCTTTCTGGCTCAGGCCCCACTTGGCTTGCTGGGGTTTGGCCCTCACTTGCAGGGGGCCGGCCCCTCTTCTGATGCTGTGCCCGGTCCTTATTCTGTTCCCTTCTCCTCCAGGTGATCTCTCTGGCCACCTCCTTGCCTATCTGAGCCTTAGCCCTATATTTGTCATCGTTGGTTTTGTGACCCTCATCATATTTAAGCGGGAGCTGCACACGGTGAGTCTGTCCCTGCCTGCCCCCTCCAGCGCTCCCCAGTGTCCCCCTCATCCCAGGTGCTTTGCCTTCCCTCCCGTGCCCCCACCTGTCTTAAAGTGTGTGGAGCCTTCTGGCTGCTTCTGGATTGTTCACTAGTTGGGCTGGGCTGGGAGGTTCAGTCAGTGGCCACCATAGTTGGGCCTGGGTGCTGGCCAGCAGGTGCACAGAGGCCCAGCTGACCACACATCTTCCCCAGCAGATCTCGTTCCTGGGGGGCCTGGCACTGAATGAGGGGGTCAACTGGCTGATCAAACACGTCATCCAGGAGCCGCGGCCCTGTGGAGGTAGGGCCCAGGCTGTGGGGGCCTGGGGGTCCCCCAGGTCGGGGCATTACTGTAGGGCCACATCCTCCCATGATGCCTTGGTCTCTTCTCTCCCCCAGGTCCCCACGCAGCAGTGGGCACCAAGTACGGGATGCCCTCCAGCCATTCCCAGTTTATGTGGTTCTTCTCCGTCTATTCCTTCCTTTTCCTGTATTTAAGGTGAGCTTTTGCCCCGGCTAGGGTAGCCCTGAACTTGCCCAGGCTGGGCTCTGCTGGGGACTCACTGCCTGCCCCTAGGACACCCCTTGTGGTGGGAGGAACTGCAGCCAAGGCAGAGGCGCCCAGGACCATTTGAATGGGGCCGGGGACTGTTTGGGAAGCCTGGGCTCCAGGCTGTGGGCTGAGGCCATCTGGCGGGCCTGTTTTCCCAGAATGCACCAAACCAACAACGCCAGGTTCTTGGACTTGCTGTGGAGGCACGTGCTCTCCCTGGGGCTCCTCACCGCGGCCTTTCTAGTCTCCTACAGCAGGTATGGAGGGAGGGAGAGCCCCCACCCTGTACCCTGCCCCTTGGGGTCCTGCTGGATTATTGGTCCCTATTGGACCCCACGTGGACCCTACTGCCAGAGCCTGTAGGGCAGGGCTGGGAAAGGGGCCCCTGGCCTCTAGTTTTAAAAGGATGCGGCCTCCAGCTGCCCCTTGTAGCCCAGTCCCAGCTGAGCCCAGGATTCTGAGGACACCTCCATGTATCGGTCGTCTGTTCCCAGCATTCTGGAGGAGCCCACTGCAGACAAACTCAGAGTCCAAGGGCTGGGCAGAGGGGGGGCAAATCCCAGCCAAACCATCCCTTCACTTCTAGAGACAAGAGAGCTGCCACTGGGGTCCAGTGCCCTGCCTCCTTCTGGAAGTAGATCTGAGACTGTGTTCCTGGAAGTCTGTGTCCTATCTGTATGTCTCCTCTTGCGTGTGCACAGGTCCCTGGGAAGTTGGCACTTGGGCATGGGGGATTATTCAGGCCTGTCTCTGGCTGGCTCTCACAAACTTCCCTTCTGGCTTTGGCCCAGGGTCTACCTGCTGTACCACACTTGGAGCCAGGTGCTCTATGGAGGCATTGCTGGAAGCCTCATGGCTGTCGCCTGGTTTGTCTTCACCCAGGAGGTCCTCACTCCGCTGTTCCCCAGGATAGCAGCCTGGTAACTGCCCGGCCCCTCCCACCTTTCCTGGCACTGTGGCCTCTGCACGCTCCTGCCATGGGCTGTCACTGGGAGAACCCAGGAGTCCTGACTCCAGCTCAGTCTCTCTGGGAGGCCCCATGCCTGGGCCCCACTTGCCTGACTTCCGTCTCCCCAAAGGGTTTGCTGCAGGGACATTGGGAGGGTTCTTCAGGCCCAGACACCAGAATGCCATCCTCTGTCCTTGCCTAGGTTCTCAGGGACTTATAAAGCAGCCTGAGTCCTGCTGGGCTGTGTGTGTCCTGGGACAGTGCCCCTGTCTGAGGTGACACAGATGACACAGCTGGGTCTCTCAGTGGCTCTGGGGTCTCTGGCCAGGCAAAACTCTAGGCAGTGGGGGAGGGTGCAGCACCAGCCCTAGGCACTGGTGGGGGTGTCTGGCTTGGTGACAGCCTGGTGCCCTGATGCAGCCCTGGCTTTCTGGATGTCTGTCTCTCCAGGCCTATCTCCGAGTTCTTCCTAATCCGAGACACAAGCCTCATTCCCAACGTACTCTGGTTTGAGTACACGGTAACCCGGGCAGAAGCCAGGTGAGTTAAGTGGGGCACAGTCCCCAGGCGGCCATTGTCTCAGTATTTGGAGGGCTCCCAGGCTCTTGCCTAAGCACTTCTCTTGCATTGCCTCATTAGACCCTCCTATGGCCCCTGTTTTCCAGATGAGAATACTGAGGCTCAGAGAGTAGAAGGGCAGTCTCTTGCCTGAGATCTTGCAGATGGTGGGTGGGGGAGCTGGGTTGTGAACACAGGCTGTCTGGCCCAGAGCCCACACTCTTAACCTCTGCGGTCCAGAACCAGAGAGCCAGGCGGTGGGGAGGCTCAGGGTGCCTGTGTGCGGACATTCCTTGGGGTTGTTTAGTCCAGACACTTTCCTGTAGCTGCGTAAACCGAGGCACACTGAGTTAGGAGGCTGGCCTGCACGGCAAGTCTGGGCAAAGCTGGGCTTGGAGTCTCCTGACTCATGCTCTTTCACTCACTCACTCCAAATCCTGGGTGGGGCACCTGCAGGGTTGGGGAGGCTGGCTCCTCCCCAGGTTCAGAGGGCAGCCGAGGCTCTAGAGGAAGCCTGGGAGGTTTCCTGAGGAGGGGTGAGAGGACCCATGGGCAGGGCAGGGTGGGGTGCCCTAGCAGCCAGGAAATGGGTTTAGTACATCACGGTCCAAATTATCCTAACAAGCTTAAGGCTGAAGCCTGGGATCCGTGAGGAAAGGGGATTTGAGGGCCAGGGCAGGGCAATCCCATTAGTGGCAGAAAGGCCCCAGCTGGCCTGGCTGCGTGCTCCACCTGGCTCCCAGAGAGGCCAGACCAGCCTTACCCTGCCCTAACTAGCTGCCACCTGCCTTCATTTACCAAGACCCCAGTGTGCACCTGTCGGTGCCAGGCCATGTGCTGGGGTAACAGACTGGGACAGCCCTGTGTCCACCCTCGCAGTGCTCACGGCAGGCAGTGGAGGCACAAGAAACGATGTACCTACCTGTGTGATCAGTCAGAGCCATGGAGTGAAGCTCAGATGCTTGAGAGCTTGTGACAGGAGCCTGATGTGCGGGCAGGGTGGTCGGGCTGGCTCCCAGGAGCAAGGCTGTTGAAGCTGGGGGCTGGCAGGGGGAGTTCTCAGCAGAGGAACAGCATGTGCAGAGCTCCCAAGGCAGACAGAAGCCACCGTGGCTGGATCCCAGGGAGTGAGGAGGAGGAATGTGAGGGAGGCTGGGGCCAGATCGCGCCTGACCTTGTGGGCCATGGTTGGGTTTCTAGATTTTAACTGGGACCCTAGACAAGCCCCATTCTCCCTACTGAGCCCCAGTGAGCCCCTCTAGAAAATGGGGGTGATTATCCCTGCTTCCCCCAGGTTCCTGGCCGTTTGTGGATGCAGCCACAGCCCAGACCTGGTGCTCAAGTCCCCTCTATAGCTGCCATCAGTGGTTCTCCCGCCTTTGCTCACATACATCCCGGTGGAGAGCACACCACCCTTTTGTGACTGTCTCGGTCGATAGGAACAGAACCCGTGTGTACTGGCTTGTCTGTGAGGGAGACTCTAGCTTCTCTTGTCTCATCCCGGTCCCCACCCTGCCCCAATCTCCTGGCTCCACTTCCTGGACTCCAGAGCTGAGACATCTGTGGTACAGGCCCAGCCAGAGACAGTGACCCTCCCTAGATCCCAGTCCCAGAGCAGAAGCTCTGATCAGCCCAATGTGGGTCAGTCACTGGCTACTGGGGGTGGGCATTTGCCCACTTAGATGAGACTGTGGGTGGGGACAGTTTGTGGGGCTAGGTCACTGAACCCCGGGTATCCCTACATCTGACCCCCACGCCATTTTGCAGGAACAGACAACGTAAGCTGGGGACAAAACTGCAGTGACTGGTGGGTGTGGCTGGGCCCAGCCTCCAGATCTGGCCTGCACCATGCCTTGCAGGATGGACAGAATGACAGACAAGGGATGAAGCAGAGACCTCTACAGACCCAAGTCACCAAGTGGAGCCTTTTTTTTCCTTATTTTAATTTTAATGAACAAGGTGGACCAAAGGGCCGAGCCAGCCCCTCAGCCAGGACCATGGAGGGCCTGCTGCCTGGGGCCACACGGCCAGAGACCCTCGCTGTGCTGCTGCCAGCCCCCGACCTGGCGGAAAGTGTCCTTGGTGTGGGCACCTGGTTGTGGGGCAGAGGAGGAGGGCTCGAGCCTCTGGTCTCAGGGCCAGGAATTCCAGGTGGCATGAAAAGTACACACTATTTATTTTTTGGTTTTCTCGAAGGCAGACAGGATTTTGGAGATGGGGCTGGAAGAGCTGCTCTCCAGTGGCTGTCCTGTGTGAAGAGGGGCCCAGGTCCGCTCCCCAGGCCCTTCACCCTGAGCCCAGGGAGCAGACTGCCTCTCCCTGGGCCTGAGGGGTGGCCTGGGGGCGCAGTCAGGAGGAGGGGAGCATCCTCTGTGCCCTCTCTGCCACCATTGCCATTCCAGAACCTCGTTCAGTGTTTCCTTGTCTGGGAGCAGGGCCCAGAGCGAGCACGCGTCTGGCGGCTGCTATTACCGTGTTCTACCCCAGGTTGACCCTACACCACAAGGGCTTTCTCTGGTTCCCTGTCCCCAAAACAATAGTCCTTTTCTGACAAAAGAGCCTGCACGTGAGGGTGAGCAAACCCAAGCTGTTTACAGCTCTTCCTGTCCCGCCATCCAGCAGCAGTCAGTCCTCATCCCACTCGAACAAAGTGCAAGGGACAGAAGCTGGGAGGAGACGAGTGAGGCAGTGGGTGCCTGAAGTCCCCTGCCCTTCCCTCTGTGTGCTCTGAATATGTCCTTGTCCCTCCTCACCCACCTCTGACTGGCTGGGAACCTGTTTGGGGTCATCCTCGAGCCTGTGTCCTGGGTGTGGGCTCACAGATCCCTGCCAGCCCAGTTCAGAGGAGGCTCTTAAAGGAACCCAGCTCTAAATTGCTCTGAAACAGAGTTGTGGACAGGGGATGCTTCCAGGCTCTCGGAAGTTTCGAGAACGGAACTAGGCCCCTCGGGATCTGTGTTCCAATCCTACCCCCCCTTTTTATTTCTTTGTGGAGGTTTCCTAACCTGCTGCTGAAGCACAATATTTTGGTGCTTTCTTTTCTCATTTGTTAAAGACAGTGTCCAAAAGCCATTCCGGATGCCAGGACCAGGGGCTTATTTCTAGGGAAGGTAGGTCAGTTCCCACATTTCCCTCCTCTTCCCTTATTATTTTTATTTTTTACTTTTTGCCTGAGACAAGTTGAGTGTGAGGTGGTTTGATTTAAGAAAAATCAATGAAATTGTTTACTATTGTTTTAAAATAAAATCTTAAACTCTGGCGGCTTGAGCAGATGTTGACTGAGCTCACGAGAGGAGGCTAGGAGTGGCTGTGGAGACATGTGACCCTTATGGGCAATGACATGGTAAAGATCATAAATCATAACCTTTGGCTTGGTACAGTGGCTCATGCCTGTAAGCCTAGCTCTCTGGGAGGCTGAGGCAGAAGAATTGCTTGAGGCCAGGAGTTCGAGACCAGCCTGAGCAACATAGTGAGGTCCCCTCTCTACAAAAAATTAAAAAATTAGCTGGGAGTGGTGGTGCACGCCTATAGTCCCAGCTGCTTGGGAAGCTGAGACAGGAGGATCGCTGGAGCCCAGGAGTTTGAGGCTACAATGAACTATATGATCAGGCTACTGCACTCTAGCCTGGGTGACAGAGTGAGACCCTATCTCAAAAAAAAAAATCGTAGCCATCTCAAAGATACCTATTTTCCTGCATCCCCTTGGCAAGGGTTTGAATGACCTCCTGACATTTTCCACCAGGGTCTATCCAGCTTCTGGTTACCTCTCTCCAGGGGCCCCCGTGTCCCATAATGGATGTTCTTCAGCCTCAGGAAGTTTCAGTCTCCATCTCCCTCTCTGCTCGCACTAAGCCCAGCTGCTCCTGTGCAGGACAGCCTGAGGACGGGGGCAGCTGGCTTGCCTTTCCTAAGGCGCCAGGATGAACATCTCTACTTTAATTCAGTACTTCCTGAGTGTGTAGATGGGTGAATATCTTGCTTTGGAAGAAATAACTGTAAACCAAGCTGGGTTTTTAGAGCCTGGTAGGAGTGAGATGAACTCAAGTCAAACCCAAGGGCTGACCCAAGGTGGGCAGTCTAATCCTTGATCCACTGAGCTATGCAACAGCTACACCCTGGGGGTGAGGGTGAGTCAGAAGTAATCTCATCCTCCTATGGGTATGACGGCTGGGTCTAGGTCCCCCCAGTGGTCTACAGGACCTTAACATTCAGTTAAGGTGACTTCAGACTGGTAGTGTGTGGCAGAAGCAAACAAATTTCTGGAGGAAGGAGCTTTCATCCTGGACTTAAAATTATTTGTCAAATAGTTTTTAAATTATAGTGAACAAGATATAGACAAAGATGATCATGTATGAAAGGAAATAAGACACCATGATTGAGAACCAGCAGAAAAGGGATAGTAGATGCCAGCACTAGAAACTTCATCCCAAGGCACAGCGCCACTGGCGTAACGTTCAGACCGTTGGATTTTTAAGCTCTGTCCTGTAGTAGCATGTCGACACTCTCCCCAGCCGACACCTCCCTGCTGCATTTCCAGAGACCTTTAAAGCACTTGCTCATTCCACATCCAGCACTTGCAAAGTGTGAGGTGTCAGGAGGAATTACTAAATTTCATTGTTTCTTTGCTGTTCTTTTTCCCACTAGGGGCCAAGTATTCCATCTAACAGTGTCTGGTGCCATTTTAGATGCTGAGTGTGTCCTCCCCGAACACCACTCTGTGGCTCTAAAGAACTGGGGGAGCCTCCATACGATGAGACCTATGGCAGCTCAGATGTCCAGGGATGTCCTCATTTACGAAGAGTAATTTTGGGGGAAAAGAGTCCTGCCCTATGTATAGTCAGACCTGTGTGGTTCTTGGGTGACTTTCAGGAATCTGTTGGGGTGGCTCCCTCTCCTGTCCTTGCTGCTGCCCCAGGCTGGCCTGGGTGTGGCCCACCCCAGTGCTGCTCACACCGCTCCCTCAGCGGCTGCTGTGAGCCCTGCCTCTTGGGGCTCCTGGTCATCCCAGCGGGGGCACCAGTGACCCAGAGGCCCAAGCTCTCCGGGTAGCAGAGCAGAGCCTGATTCTCTTCTGGGTCAGCCTGTTTACCCTTCCTCCTGCCTAGGGCACCGCCCACTCCCATGTCCAGGCTCCTCCTCTTGTTCCCTGTGGCTTTGGGCAGCGCCCACCTTTATGTGGCGTGAGGAGACTTGGCCAGGCCTGGCAGGCCCCAGTGCCTGATCAAAACCCAGGCTGGGCTGTTTCTTCCTGTGCCTCCCAGGCTATGGCCCTGTCCTCCCTCCTGCCTGAGACTGGAGCAGTTTCCACCCATGGCCTCCCTTTCTCCACCCCGTGTCCTGGGACATCTGGGTGGATGTGACCTGGGGCTGGGGGCCTGGCTACAGGGGCTCCCTGGACCCTGGCCTGAAGGAGACAAGTGTGGCCTCTGGAAACGTCTGCTGTGCCATTCAGTGTCCTGGTGACCTTAACCTAAGCCTGTTTCCTCATCTTAAAAATGGAGAAAAGCACAGGTCCCACCCTCACATGACTGTTGCAGGTCAGGCAGGCCGTGAAGCACTCACAGGCTGGCCAACGGCTCCCACCCCACACTGGCCAGGTGTCCACCCTTGGGGTTTCACATGTGCCGTCCTCAAGGGCCAGTGTCCCTCTGAGACAGAGATTCTCCTCTCTCTGCAAACAGAGCACTTGACTTTGCCAGGACACTCTTCCTCTACCAGGCGCATGTGGTTGGGGGCAGGTGCATGGCTCTGTTCAGGTGGCCGCTTCCCCAGACAACCCCTAGCAGTGTCTCCCCAGGCAGTGGCTGGGCCAAGCGTACTCAGTCTACTACAACTCCTGCTGGGCACACGTGGGGCGCAGCCACACTGCCCACCCCATCAGACTTGGGCCTACTGGCACCTGAAGTCCCCTGGGAGAGTGATCCCACCCACAGTCCACGGCCCAAGCCAAAGGTAGGTGGGAAGTTGCTGGTGACAAACAGAGCCCTGGGTCTGGCACCATTCTTGGCCCAGTGCCCTGAGGTCAGAGCTGACCCTTGGCTCCCTCACCCAGGCCCGAGGACTCCTCCTCTGGGAGCCATAGGGCCCGCAGGCTGCTTAGACACCAGCTCCCAGACGCAGGGAAAGCTGGAAGAAGGCAAGGCCAGGCACCTGCCCACCCTTCCTGCCCTTCAGCTGAAACACCTCTTCACCAACACATCTCCCCTTTATTAACCACCCTGCATGCTGGTGTTGTGCAACCACGAACGTGGTTCGGGAACCGAGCTGAGTGGAAGCAAGAGGGCCAGGGCTCGTGGCCGCATCATCCAGAAGAGCATGGCTGCCCTGCAGGGGATGGCGCCCTCCATGTGGCATGGGCTGGGACAAGTCCTCAGGGAGGCCCAGAGCCCCTCGGCCCCACATATAGGTCCTTGGGAGCTCAGGGATCAGAGTGTAGCCCTGGCCTGGCCTGGAAGAGATACATGTGGCATCTGGGAGCAGCCAGAGCGAAGACAGCGGGAAAAGGAGCCCTGGCCAGTCTCCTGCTCTGGCCGGGATGGGCTAGGCTGGTTCCCCTCCCCAGAGGAGGCCTCAGTGGATGACACGCAGGGGCCTGGGTCTCACATCCTACTCAGCTTTTTCACTCAGCGCCCAGGCCTCCGGCCACAGCAGGTGCTGGGGTTAACCCTCGCAAGGCACTTGGCTTGGGCCTGCAGGGCCCATTAGAGGATGCTGTCCCTAGCTCAGTCACATCTGGGGGGGACCAGGGAAGAGGGAACAAAGGAGTTGCGCCCTCGTGGGTGGCCCCTCCCAAGGTGTGCTTGGCTGTGGCGTTGGCAGGCCTGAGGCGGGGGGCTCAGAGCTTGGCCCGAGGGTGGCTCTGCAGCAGGGCCCGCATGTCTAGGAGTGCCTTCTCCAGGTAGTGCGCCAGGCGGGCGGCGTTGGTCTCTGCGCAGCTGTTGTAGGCGGACAGGGAGAAGTTGATGTGGGCCTCCATGGGGTTATAGCAGACACCGTAGCCATCTGGGACCACAGGCCCAAAGAACATGACGCAGTCTGTCTTGGCAGGGACCTGGGGACGGCAGGACTAAAGCTCTCATCTCTTCCCTGCGGTGGCACCATCCTGCCCTTCCATGTCTCGGCTCCCACTGTACCCTGCCTGGGACACCCCTTCCTCTTCTCTAAAAGGTGTGTTACTCCCTCTTATCCTTAGGGGTGGAGTCCTATTGTCATCTCCTCTATGGAGCCTTCTTTGACATTCCCTGGGGTTGGGGGCTCTAGGTGCTCCCTCCTTGGGACTCCCCTGAGTCTTCAGCACTTTCCAGGGGCCATCCCTGCCTCGCTGCCTAAACTACAAGCCCCTTGGGGGCAGGGACTGTGGTCTGTCTCCTGCCGTAGGCCAGCACAGGCTGGCACAGACCAGACGTTTGTTCACATCTGACCAGAGAATGAATGAAGCCGATTCTCCCATGGGGGACCCTGACGCCTTCCTAGCTGCCTGGGCTGCAGAGAGACCCCCTCCCCCAGCTCCTCCTCTGTAACTCAGCGGCTTTGGCAGTGGGCCCATGGTGGCCTGCATGGGCCACATCACCCCCAAGGTCCAACTGTCAGAGGGTTCTCCCCACCGCCTCCCTGAGCGCCCGGAGCAGTGGCCCACCTGGCTGGTGGAGAGGTGGAAGTGCATGGCAATGGCGTAGGAGGTGTCCATGAAGATGTCGGGCATGCTCACCAGGTCCTCGATGGCCTGCAGCTTTAGGCCCAGCAGGTGCCGGTCGAAGGCTTCCCCGCGGATCGCCTGAGGGGGTTGGGGACTGTCAGAAGCAGGGGCTGCAGGCCCACAGGGCATCCCTGCCCTCCTCAGCTTGTGGCAGTACTGTCCCTTACAGTCACTGGCCCCTTGGACCCATGAGACCAGAGTGTCCAGGCAGGAAAGCCCTTGCTCATAGGTGGGGAAACTGAGGCCCAGGGAGGGGCAGAGATCTGCCTAGGGAGGCAGGACAGTGCAGGATTTAAGAGCACAGGCCCTGAGCCAGATGGCTCAGCCCTATCGTGGCTGTGGGACTTTGGCAGGTCACTTACAGTTTAGAGCTTTGGTGTCTTCATCTGCACAATGGGGACAGTCCTAAACTTCCCTTGCAGGGTGGCAGTGAGATCTAAATGGACATCTGCACGTAACTTGGTCAGAGCCTGGACACAGGTGCTCAGAGACAGGGCCAGGATGGGCACCCAGGCCACCGGCTCCCTGACTGTGGCCCAAGCTGCCAGAAGGCAGGAACCCCAGGCTGCTGGACCATGTGCACCCTCCGCATCAGGCAGCACATGACCCAAGGGCCAGGGGCCTGTGCTAACCCTGGAACCCGGGACTGGGCAATTATTGGGCCCAACATCAGTTTCTCCAACTTTAAAATGGGGATATTCAGCCTTGCTCCAGGTGCTTCTAGGCTCAGGGGAGGGGTGGTCCTAGCTAAGGGTTGGCAGCCATTTGCTGCAGGCATGGACAGGCAAATGGAAGGACAGGTGGGAGATGCTAAGGGACAAGTGGGTGGGGACGGGTATGGCTTACTCACTCGGTCAGCATAGGCTCGGTGGGCCTGTACCGCCTTCCGTAGCAGCTCTACCCTCTCATGCTCCTAGAGGGGTGAAGGGCAGAGGGAGCTGAAGCACTGTCCCTTCCCTGTTCCTCATCCACCGCAGGAATCCACTCCCCACCCAGCATGAGATTCTGAGCTCCTTAAATGCAAGTCTTGGAATTGCCAACTCTTCAGTCCTCAGCCAGCGCCTGACATATAGCAGATGCTTACTGCTGATGAATAAGTGAATGGACAATTGAGTGGCTCCCTTTTCTCTTTGGCTGCCAGGAAGCTCAGAGCTAAATTCATGGATCCATCTTCTGTTAGATTCTCAGTGCCCATCACACAGCTAGAATACCGTAGGTAAATGTGTGTTGACAAAGTGAACAGGAAGGGAGGTAGCTCTAGCCTAGCCCACCCACTCTTGCCTCAGACTTCTCACCGTCACATTAGAGTCATCCATGGCCTTGACGAAGGCCAGTGAGTCCACGGAGGCTGAGCGGATGGTGTCTGTGCGGCCCAGGTGAAACATGCGCAGGGAAGCACTTTCGTAGGTGGCACACGCCTGCCCGTAGATCCTGGGTGGGAAACAGAGCTGAGCACATCCCTTGGAGGTTGCCCCACGCCTGACCTCAGGCCTTATCCCTCCTTCGTGGGCTGGTGGGGTGCACCTGTAGTAGGCCAGCTGTAGGGCCATCTGGATGAAGGCATCTGGGCTCAGCTTCTCAGACTTGGGGAAGTCCTTTCCAAAGTGGTGGAACACCGTCACTGTGATGTCCAGGTCCTGGATCATGCTGGGGGTGTGGGAGGAGCGGGTGAGATGCAGGCTGCCGGCAGCCCCTGCCAGCCCCAGGGAAGGCCTGGGAGCAGTCTCAGAACCAGACAGGGTATGATGACAGACCTGGCACAGGAGCCTCTCAGACTCAAGGGCCCTGGCCTTGCCCACCCAGCATCGGGGCAGCGGGGGTGCGCACTCACATGCTGAGGTTCTGCTTGGCCTTCTCAATGTCGCTCTTGATCTCGGGGGTGATGTTGAACCGCAGCTTCTTGGGCATGGGCAGGGGCACCATGGGAGACCGAACGAGTTCAGGCTTCTTCCTGCACAGAACTCGGGGCCTCAGCCTCGTGGGGGGCCCCAGAGCCTGGGTCTGTGCTGGGAATGGGGTGGGGAGGGTGGGTCCCTGAATCTGAGGGCAGCCCAGGGAGACTCAGGCTGGCTCTTCTGGAAACTGCCTTCACTCCAGCTTTCAGGGGGCCAATGGAGAAGGCCTAGAGAGGGGAAGGGGCTCATCTAAGGTCACACAGCTGGGAAGTGGCAGAGCCAGAATTCAGACCCAGATCTGCTGGCTTCCTTTGAAAAAGCAAGTTCCTAGGTGCAAAGGAGAATGACATTCCCCTACGAGCCAGGTCTGTCACCTGTGTGTCACCTGTCACCAGGAGCTAAGGAGTTGGGCAGGATGTTACCATACTCACGTGAACTCGATCACATAGTCCACAAGGGTGACGATGGGGGGCCCCTCTGCCGCTGCGTGCTCATAAACGAGCCCACAAGAGCCATCTTCTGCCACGATGAACTGTGGATGCGGGAACCCCATCAGCCCCAGGTCCCTGGAGGTGGCTCCCGACCCAGCCACTCTCTAGTTGGGTCTCCCGAGAAGGGCCTGTCTGCAGCCATCTCAGGGGGTCATGCTGACTTATTATTGTGAGTAATGGCTAACACTCACCCAGTGCGCGGGGCGGCCCGTCTCAGGCACATCCCATGCTGCGCACACCCGAGTCCTCGGAACTACCCTACCGGAAAGGTCTTCACCACCCCCTTTCATGGGTGCAGAGAGGGAAAGAAAGATCATACCACTTTGCCTGACCCACATGCCAGGCTCACTATGACGTACTGAGGGTGACAGCAGTTTCCGGGCCAGCGGGCAGGATAGTAATGACAGGCTGGCTGTGTGGTAGTTACAGCGGCGTCTAGCCTACTGGCTTCTCACCTGCTTTATAAGCTGGGAGGCCAGGGACGCCGGCTAGGAAGGGCAGGAAGTTGTGAGGCTGCAGAGGCCCACGTTTAGGTGTGTGTGTGGGTGGGTGGGAGCCACCGCCCTGCTGGGCCCTCACCTGCAACGTCTTGTCGAACCAGCGGTTGCCGCTGTTGAGCTTGCTGCCACCCCCGTGCAGCATCTGGCCGGCCACATGGTTGCGGTACACATCCTCAGAGACCCGGGGCACGGGCGCGTCCAGGCACACGGTGAAGATGCTCTTCTGGATGGAGCGCACTGACTCCCGGTTCACTTTGTCTTTGGCAGCATGAGGGGGGTGGGGGCACAGATGGGGGTGAGTCTCAGGGCCTGAGGGAGCCGTGTAGCCCCTCTGTGGCCTCCTGCCTGGGGCGCTTCTGGCCTGTCTGTGTCTCTCTGGGGATGGGGAGTTCCCCACCTCAGGGAGCCTCCCCGGAATTCACTAAGTGCTGGGCCTGGGTTCAGAGCTTTGCACCCAACGGGGCCCTGCAGCCTCACAGCGAGTGCCCTGTGACACAGGGCCCAACACCTGGACCACTTTAGACACGGGAAATGGAAGCCCAGGGTGACACAGGGAGCTGGTGTGGCAGTCTGACTTTGGGGACAATGCCCCAACCAATACAGGCTTTGGAGGTTTGGGGGACCCTGGGGGGCAGGCAGAGTGTGGAGGCGGGGAGGCTCCTCAGCCAGAGAACTTGGACTCTAAGCCCAACTTGCTACCTAACAGAGAGAAACTGTCCTAACCAAACTGAGCCTTGGTTTCCTCATCCATAAAATGGGACTGCCAGCACCTGCTCTGAGCTGAGAGCATCCAGGGGAAACACGGCTGCCGGGCCTCGTGCCTGGCCTAACCAAGGTGTGGGAAGAGGCCTGGCTGTGTGGCCTCAGCATGGGACCCCCACCCTGGAGGCACCTTTGATGAGGGTGTTGTACGCCTTGGCCCAGGAGTTGCGGTGGTTGGAGGTGAGGATGCCCACGGGCTCCTTGTTGGTCTGCAGTGACGAGTTCCAGATCTTCTCCAGCTGCACGAAGATCTGATCGGAGGTGAGGGGCGTCCCATCGCTGTGGTACACATCCAGCTCAAAAAACTGTCAGGCACAAGTGGGTGGAGAGAAGGGGGCTGGCTGGGGTCTCAGGCTGAGAGCAGCCTCTCCCTGCCCCTGCCCACTGACACCCAGCCGAGGGGGTGGAGTCAGGCCAGGGGGAGAGGGAGGAGGCCCTGGGATCGCCCTCCTGTGCTGGGCAGGCCTGCAGCCCCTCCTGGCCTCCCTCAGGCTGGGGCTGCCTGGGCACCCAGTGGAGCCGCCAGGGGATGGCGTTCCTGCGGCACATGGGCATGTGGGCTGGGGGTGCTGGTCTTGTCCCCCTCCTCCCCTGCAGCAGGGTTGGGGTTGGCAACCGTGGGCGGGGCTACCCACCTGGTAGTTGTGCACCACTGTGATGTGCGAAGGAGGTTTCTTGGTCTTGCTGAAGTTGCTGACCGAGTCCTGCTTGGGGCCCGGCACGCGGCAAGAGGACAGGATCTGATAGTACTGGTTCATGCACAGGGGCTTTCCCCCCAGGTACTCCACGGGCAGAGTCTCACTGCAGGGGCAGAGGGACAGTGAGGGGCCACTGGGCACAGAAGTGGGGAGGAGGGCAGGGCCAGGTCCTGGTGGGAGCAGGGTCAGGCCAAGTGGGGGCTCACGGTTGGTGTCCCTGTGACCCCCTCAGCATGAGCAGAGGGCCAATCAAGGCAAATCACCTGGAAATTCCCTCCCTTGCCCTCTCTGGGCTTCAGTTTGCCAAGGGGGAGATGAGGCAGTGAGTCAACCTCCGTTTTTATTTTTTTAAAGAGACAGGGTCTCACTCTGTCACCCAGGCTGCAGTACAGTGGTGCAATCATGGCTCACTGCAGGCTGGGACTTCTGGGCTTAAGGGATTCTCCTGCCTCAGCCTCCTGAGTAGGTGGAACTACAAGTAGGCGTGTGCACCACGCCTAGCTAACATTTAGGCTTTTTCTTTTCTTTTCTTTTTTTTTTTGAGACAGAGTCTCACTCTTTTGCCCTGGCTAGAGTGCCGTGGCGTCAGCCTAGCTCACAGCAACCTCAAACTCCTGGGCTTAAGCGATCCTACTGCCTCAGCCTCCCAAGTAGCTGGGACTACAGGAATGTGCCACCATGCCTGGCTAATTTTTTTCTATGTATATTTTTAGCTGTCCAAATCACTTCTTTGTATTTTTAGTAGAGACGGGGTCTCGCTCTTGCTCAGGCTGGTCTCAAACTCCTGACCTCGAGCGATCCTCCTGCCTCGGCCTCCCAGAGTGCTGGGATTATAGGCATGACCCACTGCGCCTGGCCACAGGGTCCTCTTTGGATAGGATGGGGCAGGATTACCAGGAAGAGGTCCCAGCAGCTGGAGCAGAGGACAACCCCAGTGCTCAGTCTCCCAAACACCACCAGAGGCTGGGCCAACAGGAAGTGAAAGTAACAGGGCTTGGGGCAGGGCCCCCTGCCCCCATCAGCGGTGGCTGTGGTAATTAGGCAGGCCTGGGCAGGGGTGGGGCTGCTCACTTGTCAATCATGGCCTTGAACTCCAACACGCCCTCGATGAGTTTGGCAGCAAATCTGGAAAGATCAATGAGAGATTACAAGCTATGTGACTCCGTGAGGGGGCCCCTGGGCCAGGGACACCTGCTGGGTGAGGGGCAGGCCTAGTCTTCCCTCATTCCTCACTGCTCAGAGAGCCCCTGCAGCTCAGGGCAGGGGCTGGGAGTCCCAGCTAGCCCCTCTGTGCCTGCTTCCTCATAAGCTCTAGAGGGAGGCCGTCAGGACTCAAGGAGCCACTGGAGGCCAAGAGCCCAGCAGGACTTGGCGCTAGTCAACCGCCGTGTGCACGAGGCTGGATTAGGTGTCAGTGGGCTGGTTCCACCAGCAAAGGGCCCGAGTTCCTGAATCACTGCCTGGAGTCTGGAGGGGGCGTCATTCTGCCCTGAAGCATCAGCTATAGAGGGACCCAGGCCCCTGGGGGTGGTGAAGGGGTAGGGAGTGGCTTGACATGTCCCCAGGCCACCTCTCTCAGCCTGGTCTTCCTCACTGGACTGTCTGGGCTAATAAAGATGGGATTTCTGACCCATATCAATCAGCCCCAATGCCTGGGGCTGCCCCGGCCTCCGACATGGGGACCCTGGCTTGAGTTCTTGGGCCAGAACCAGCCCTTCCCCAGGTGCCCTGGTCCCTTTAAGAGAAGCAGGTGGTGGCAGAAGTGGCTGGTCCTTGGGCAGGAGATCCCTGTCACTGGTATTTTTATCTCTGGTAGGACTGGAATAGGGGCCAGGGCAGTTGTCATGGCCGAATGTGGAAAAGGAGACTGTGTACAAAGGTCACCCTGAGGCCAGCTGAGCAAAGTGGGGAGGAGGCACCAAGCTTGGGGTGGTGGGGAAGCCTCAGGCTTGGGCGAGGGCGTGCCTTCCTTCTGAGGTTTGGTGGTTAACAGGAAGTTCTGGAGCTGGACAGACCCTGCTTCCTGCGCAGGATCAGCCAATCCTGAACGGGGGACATGGGCAGCTCCCTTTACTGCTCTGAGCCGAGGTCTCCCCATCGCTAAAGGGGATGTTGATCCCCCTCCATAAGGCTGTTTGTGGGGATGAACCATGAAGGGGGTCAGGGCCCCTCTGATCTCCGGGGGCAAGTGGACTTGAGAGCCCCGGAAGCACCCAGAGCCCTGCCCCCGCTGCCTCGGGGCCCCCCAGCCCCAGCCGCTCACCGGAGCTGGCCCTGCAGATCCACGAAGTCCTGCTTGGGCAGCATCACACCCGGGCTGGAGTAGATGACCACAGGCTGGCGGTACTGGAGGTAGGCTGTCCTGAGCCACCACTCAGACAGCTGGGGAAGGACCAGAGCCTGTCAGGAGCGGGGCGGGACCTGGGGCCCCTTCCTCCCCAGGGCCAGGGGACTCAGCCATGCCCCATGCCCTCTGCTCCCTCTGTGGAGATTCTCAAAGTGAATGCTTAGATCCAGAAACCCTCCTCGCCCCCTATCCCACAGGCATCTTGCCCTCAGCCTGGGCAGTCAGTGTTAGCAGGAGAAATCGACAACACTGCTGAGAAAGAGATGTGAGAGAAAGGGTGGAGGGAAACCTGGGAGGGGTGGAAGGGGCAGCAAGGTGAATGATTTTTCTTTATCTTAAAAGTTTTCTGTCAATGACTCTAAGACATTTATAAATAAAAGTGTATGCCTGAATAGATCGAAAGGAAAAAAGGGAAAGATACATAAAAAGAAAGTCCACTGAGTGAGTTTTTGGCTGTCACCAGCTGGGAATTCTCCAGGGAGGCAGGAGACCAGGGTGTCAGAGCAGCCTGAGGGACTCTGGCCTCCCTGTGGCCTCAGACCCGGGAGTAGCCACCCACTTTGATCTCAAGGTCAGGGCACTCCTGAGGGGAGCTCACTGAGAGGGTAAGTCATGACAAGATGTGGGTGACACACTCTGAGTTTCCACTCTGGCTGTCCGTCCTCTGCCCCGGGGTGAGGGTCTCTCTGGGAGACCAGCCCTGGGTGTGGTGTTAAAGGTTCCTATCTTGGGGCTGTGTACACTCCGAGTGACTGTCACCCTTGAGCCTTCTGTGCTGACTGCAACACCCCCCAGCACACACCTAGTACACCTTTCTCTGGCAGGTCCCTCAAGCCCCAGAGAACTCCAGGTCCCCAATAGCCTTCCTCACCCCATTGCAAACAGCAGCAGGATGTGTACAGATTCCCCTGTGGCACCAGGCCACTGGCCTTGGGCCCTGGGCAAGGGGTGAGGAGGAGGCAACTTGTCTCAGGCTGCACAGCAGGCGACTGGTGGCCCCTAAGGATTGGGCCCCTGAGTCAGCCAGACCTTCCTGTGTAGCACAGGGCCTCCCTGAGAGTTGCTGTGTGGCTCTAGGCTTTCTAGGCTACCTCTCTGGGACTTTCCTCAACTGTAGATCAGGGAGGAGCAGACAGGAGCTCCCTCCCCTTGGGGACTCAGCTAGGGGCTCATATTCCACTAGGGATCCCTGAGCCTCTGGCCAGAGCTTGGGAGACAAGGGGAGACCCTGCAGGTATGGGCATTCCCTCAGTGAGAATCTGCCAGGTGGTGGCAGAGGCCCTTCAGGGGTCCTCTGAGTGGAGAGGGAGCCCCCTTAGCCAGAAGCTTCTGTTGAAGGAGTCCCAAAGCTAAACTAAATTGGAAAACCAGTGGACCTCTAGACTCTCTCAGGCCCTTGCAGGGCAAGCATCCTAATTCCAGAGTCTGAGGCTCTGACCTGCTGAGGATCATTAAATGCCACCCAAGGGGCCAATGCCTCCCTTCTGGTGTGCAACCTCCCAGCAACCCCTGAGCCCCAGGCTCGGAGTGCAACCTGCTCACCCCATGGCACCTCCTACAGCACAGTATTCACAGGGCCAGAACCCAGCTCTGCTGTTCTCCCACAAGCCAGCTTCTGCCTTGGTCATTGGGATCTTGGCAAATCTGCCCCACCCCAAACCCCACTGACGTTTTACATCCCGACTCAACCGCCCTCCACCCCATCAGCAAGTGTCATTGGCACTGCCTCCAAAATACTCCTGGGCCTAACGACTTTCCTGCTTGCCCTGGCAGTGCCAGGCCCAGCCTGCCACATCTACCTCGGGGCAATGGCATCAGCCTTCCCCTCACCTCTGCCTCCCATGCTTGCTTCAACCCAGCAGCAGGGCCCTGTTGTTCATCTTTGTGTAGGAGTATGAGATGCATACAGAAAAGCAAGTGTCCAAACCAAACACACCTGTGTAACAGATCGGACACAGAACCAGGGCACTCAATCACTGAAGGACACCCTGCCCCCGGAAGCTGTCCTCCTGAGCTCAAGTCTCCCCCTGAGCTCAAGTCCAAGATCCTTCTACGTGGCAGCCCCTGCCCCCACCTTCTACTCCTGCCTCTGTCCTGGCACACACAGGTGTTGCCACCTTTGCCCCTGCTGTTCCCTCTGTCTGAGACCCTCACGTCTCAGGCCCACCCCCTGCCCCTTCCTGACACCCAGCATGATGACACTGCTGTCCCCAGCCCTCCTCTTCCTCTTGACCCTTTATATTTCCATAGAACTTCACTGCCTGAAACAACCTCATCCACTGACTTGCATCCTGCCCATCACCTTCTCTCCCCACTGCTTGAAAGTCAGCTCCAAGAGGCCAGAAACTGTGTCCTTCTCGCTCTTCCAGAGCCCTGCCGAGTGCCAGGCACAGAGTATGTGTTGAGGAAATTCAGTGGAGCAAACAAATGAATGTGCCGGAGCAGCTGATACTGGAAAATTCTGTGTGTGCAGCTAGCTACAGGCCACAGCCCCAGTGCCATCCCACTCACCCAGTTGTCTGTCTTCCTGGCCCTGCGCTCCAGCCCCTTCTGTAGGCGTTCCCCTACGCCTCCTGAAGTCTGAAACTCATCCACCAGCTTCTTGGTTTGGGCCCATTCCTCCTCGCTCACGATGGGCTGCAGTGCCTTGAGGTAATGGTCCAGCGACTGCTGGAGAGGGGGCACGGGCAGCCGCGGCAGCGCATCCTGGTGTGCCTTGAAGCGGCCTGACACCTTCATCAAGGAGGAGGGCTTGAGGAAGCCCAGAGGCTTCACCTGTGGGCAGCAGAACATCCTGTATCTTTCTCTCACCAGCTCTGGGAGCCCTGGCAATTCCAAAGCCGCAGCTCTGGGCACTTATGTGCCTATCCTTGGGGGCAGAGATGGCCTCTTGGGTGGAGCCTTCCCTGGCCTCCCAGCCCTTGAGCTGTAGGTGTCCCCGCCTCTCAGGGGCCCGGAGACACAGGTAGGGATGGAGGAGGGTGGGGTGTGGCCACTGGTCTTGGCAGAGCTCAGGGGAACCAAGTCAAGATAAATGGCACCTTTGGGGTGACAGAGGTGAGGGGGACCTCCCACCTGTTTGGATGCCCAGACCCTGCCTTCCTGTCCCTGGGAAGGGAAGCCAGTCAGCAGAGGGAAGACTGCTCCTTCCCAGGGGTCCCCAACTCCTTCTCTCCCACCCTTTCCAGGTTGAGAAAAGGAGGGGAGAAGAGAGAATCAGAGCGAGCCAGAGAATGACAGCGTCCTTGGTGAGGGGGCCTCAGGCTTTCTCCTGCCTTGTGGGGGGGTGATGGTGCGGGGCAGTGCTGCAGGGAGAGAGAGCTGGGTGGTCTGGCATGGAGGGTGAAAGGTGGCAGAGAGAGAGAGCCCAGCAGACTTTGGAGGTGGGCAGAAGGAGAGACAGGGGTTCCGAGGCTGCTGGCACGGTAGGCGGGCAAGCGGCAGAAGCTCCGTTCTGTTCCATACCTTCTCTCTCTGCTGCCCGTCCTCCTCCATGGTAAGACTGAGGTTCTGAGCTCTGTCTGTCTGCCTTGGCTGGATCTCTAAGCCTAACTGTGCTACCAAGTACATGAGCAGAACCTAGCAAGAGACAGCCACTTGCCTGGGCTGGAAAGAGAAGAGAAGAGCCAAGGTTCAGGGGGAGGCAGGGTGGCAGAGGTGATGGCTATGGTGGCATCTGGGGTTGTGGCAGTGACAGGGGAAGCTACTGGACTCCAGAAGCTGCTCCACTGTCCTGAGCTTCCAGAAGTAGAGAAATGGGGAGCAGTGAGGAGGCTGCTGGTGGGCAGTGCAGCATGAGAAAACCTGGAACGCTCCCTCCTTTCCTCTCTGGGTGGGCTCAGTGCCAGGGAGGCAAGCCAAGAAGCATTAAAAAAATCCACCTGTCAGAATCTATGTAGGTCTTTCTGACAAAAGAAAACTTGGCAGGAATGCTATGCCACAGTCCTAAAATCAGCCCTGAAATCAGGGTTGGTGCAAGGGAGCAGACAGTAGGAAAGGGCCATCAGCAGACAGGGGCCGCCAAGAGCCCTGCCCATTTCCTTATCTTTCCCACACTCTCGGGGCCCTTCTGGGCCACCCCTCTATGAAGGCTGTCTTCTCCGAGCTGTGGCTCATTCAGCTGGGGGTCAAGAGTGGAAGACTTTTGCTATGAAAAATAAACCAAATGGCCAGGCACAGTAGCTCACACCTATAATCCTAGCACTTCGGAAGGCTGAGGCAGGAGGATGGCTTGAGCCCAGGGGTTCGAGGCTACAGCGAGCTGTGATGGTACCACTGCACTCCAGCCTGGTCGACAGAGTAAGACTCTGTCTCAAAAAAACCAAACCAACCAAACAAAAAATAAACCAAAGGATGCTGGTTTGGGGGGTGGACAAGACTTGAATTAGCAGATCCAGGGGACTCGGGCCAAGTTTCTCCTTGCCTCAGTTTCCCTGGCAGTGAAGTAACCAGGCCAGTCTGGTCCTGGCTGGAGGACCTGGCTGTGGGATGGGACACAGCTTGGGTGGCAGTGGCAAGGATGAGTGGAGCTCAGGGTGCTGGAATACCTGGCAGAGCCCCCAGGTCTGCGCCTGGACCTGTACTCTCAGCCCTCTGGCCCCACAGTGTCTGTCTGAGACAGAGCGAGACACAAGCAGGGATATGCAGGGATCAGAGAGGAAAGGAACCCAGATCAGCATGGCAGCATTGCTCGCTCCAGGCTGCCCCGTGGAGAGGGTTGAGGGCTACATGTGGACAGGGTGGGGAAGGAGGCTGCCACCTGCCGCCACCTGCCAGCCTGAGGCCTTTCTGAGCAGCCTAGCTTGATGCCACCCCGTGAGCTCCTCTGGCCACACAATTCCCCAGAGGGCATTTGACAAACCCAAGGAGGCAGACCAACTGGATTCGGCCAGAGAAGTGGCTCTGGCTCAGCGCAGAGACCACTCAGCCCGAGCGCGCGCGCGAAGGGTGTGTGAGGCAGAGAATAACTGGGAGACTGAAGGCCGGGCTGGTCTCTCCCCGCCTTGAGTCCGGGTCTAAGGGTGGGGTGCTGACTGAAGCCAGGGTCCCCGCTGTCTTTTCCCGGTCGTTGGAATTGAGTGCCGCAGGATCGTCCCGCCTCTGACCTTGCGTCTCAACCCCCTCCTCTGCCAAACGGGGACGCCCACCTGCCGACCCCACCTCACCAGCTGGAGGCCGAGTGGGACAGCGGCCGCCCGGCTGCGCCGCCCTAGCGGCCCGCTTCCCGACGCGGGCGCAGCTGCGCGGCCCGCCCTTCCCGTCCAGGGCCCTCCGACCCGGGCCCGGCCGCACTCACCACGGCCCTGGCGGCGAAGGCTAACATCTTTGCAGTCCGCTCCGCCTCCCGCGCTGGGCAAAGTCCGCGCTGTCGTGGCCGCTGGGGTCTCGGTTGGCCTCCGCTGGAGCCTCCGGGCCAAGGTCGCCGCGTCACCGCCGCCAGCCGGTAGAAGCGGCCCCGCGCCCACCCACCGGGTCCGGCCCGCGGCGGGCAGGCGGCCCGGGGAGGAGGGCTCGCGGGGCGGGGCCTCGGCGGCTAGCGGACCCCGGGCGGCTCGCTGCGGGCCCGGGGCGGGGCCACCGCCGGGGGCGGGGCCTGAGGAGCGGGGCCTGAGGGGCGGGGCTGTCGGAGAGTTAGCTGTCGGGAGACCCCGCGAGGTGCCGGTGCCCGAGAAGGGGGCAGGGCGAGGTCACCGTCCAGCTCTCTCCCTCCCGCCTCCAAATGCCATCTAAGATGTTGGAGGCGGTGGTGTGCACCCCTCCAAGTGCGTGTGGTGTCCTTGAGCGTAACTCTCAGAGTGGTAGGAAGGCACAACCATGTTGACCGGAAAATGTCAGTGTCACCCACAAAGATGACAGGTGGGAACTGCCCGGCGAAAACGTGGCTGCGCACCAACTAAACTTGACGCCCCGCAAAAGCATGGCGGCCAGGGCAGGGCGTGAGCCGGCCGGGCAGCTTTGGTGCGCATGCTCCCCGAGTGCCCCGCACTAACGTGGCCGCAGCCCCCGGCAGCGCGGTAGCCGCGAGCTGGCCGTTGGTGGGCATGCTCTCTGAGTGCCCCGCACCAACATGGCGGCCGTCGTCGCTGGGGTGATTTTAATTCTCGGTGTTCGGTTATAGCCGGCCGGCGCTTATTTCTGTTCGGAAAGCTCGGAGCCTGTGGTGTAGTCGGGGAAGGCAGGGTGGGTGCGGGGGCTGAAAGGTGAGAGGGGACGGCAGGCATCCGGGCCGGCTCCCGGCGGGATCAAGATGGCTGAGGGCGAACGGCAGTCGCCGCCAGGTAGGGCTGGCAGGGCCGGGCCGGGGTGGGGTGGGGGCGCGAGGTCGGTGCCAGGCGTGGGGGCCGGGAGGGGGTGTGGTGTCGGGGGGCTCAGGCTGGGAAGGCTCAGGAGATGGAGGAACCCGAGGGGCTAAAGTTCGTGGGCCCCGAGGTGGCACAAGAGTCGATGGGCCTTAAGGGAGAGGTGGTGGCGGGTCGCTGGGAGAGAGGGCAAGAGCCAGGGGCTGCAAAGGGCTGGTGGGTGGGTCTCAACCCTGGGATTTGGGGAATGCCTGATGGGCAGCGCGGTGGCCAGAGAGGGAGGTCTTTTCCACATCTGGGCAGCGCGTGCTTGAGTAAGCCATTGACCTGCTGGGGAAGTTGCCAGGGATGGGGGCGAAAAGTGATTCAGATCGCTGTCTTCTGTATTGGATCCTGCTGGGGAGGCGGTGCTCTCTGGATCTGTGCCTGCCTCGCCGGCATTTTCAGCCCTCCTCCACGCCCTCCCCACTCTTCATCCACCTGATCTCTCTCCCTCTTGGAGGCTGGGCTCTGGGGTTTCAATTGCCGAGAATTTATTGAGAGAAACAGCGCTCAGTATCTAAACCACTAATTTAAAAAGGCTGGTTGTGCAAGGAGATGAGAGTCTCTCTCTGGCATCACCGTCTGTAACTTTTATTTACACCGTGGCCTCTTTTTAGTTCATCTCATAACTGGGATGGAGGTACTAGGGAGGGATCTTGTTATGGAGACTTTCCTGACGTTTCCTGGACTAGGGGAAGGCTGTTTGCTAACCCCCCTTGTGCTCAGACGGACGGAGTGGCCATAGATAACTTAAAATTCTGACCGAGGGGCAAATAAGTTGGCCAAACACAGCTGGTATTTTGAAAGGATTTGACAGTCCTTCTACCCTGTCTCAAATTTTGTGATCCCTGGGAAGGTCTCAGAAGAGAGAAATTTTGAAAATCAGATGAGGTATCCTTACCATGTCCCCCAAAACAGATGAACAAAGAGCTAGGTTTGGTCTGTTAGTGCATTCAAAATCAGACATTTATTTTATAATATTTTTGTACAAAACGTCTGTTCAAGTGCCCTTAGAAGTTCTGGTAATGACATCAAGAGATATGAGATATAATGCAACCAGAATTATCAGTGAGATGAATGTGTCTCTGAAGATGAATAGGGGTGAGGTGAGGAGAGAACCTGTGCAGTGAGAGAGAGGGGAGGGCTCAGGGAGATTATCTAGGCCTGGAAAGATTCAGGTCCCTGGAGGTGGTCCTCCTTTGAAATTTGAGACAGGACTTTTTGGAACAAGTGTAAAGAAGCTCTTAACTCAGTATAGCTGTGAAAACGTTGGATTTTGGAGTCACACCAGTGAGGCTCTGCCTGGCAAGTCACAGCCTCTGTGAGCCTCAGTTATCTCATAAAATGAGGCTACTATACTTTCTTCATAGAGTTTGTAGTGTGTATTCATTCAATAAGAAGATTTGTGAGAAGTGTGGGACATGGTAGGTAGTCAGTAAATGTTGATTGCTGTTATCCTTTTCAAAGTTTCAAAGTTATACAGGTTGAACATGTAGACCATTTCCCAAATGGTAGTTGATAATACTATATATTTTACTCTTTGGCGTTTTTTTTAGGAACAACTCTAAAACTCTGGATGTTTCCATCTTGTACTGTGAGCTCGTAGGGGATCCACTGTCCCTTGGCACCTTGTGAGAGACAGAATCTGGGACTAGAGAGACTGTGGGTGTGTCTTCATTTATCACAGTCCTGTCTTTGAAGCCTTGTTTCTTCTGTTTGGGATTGTGTATTCTGGCAATTTATGTGTGTTTCATCAGTAGTTTGTTACAGTGCTTCTTGGAACATAGTCTTTTGTTGGGGAACAGAATCTGGTCTGAGGACTTTCCTCCCAATGAAATATCCCTGTGAAATAATGTCAGGAGGCCTGTCCCCTGGCAGGGAACAGTTTTCTCAGACTTACAAATGGGCTATGTTCTCAAAGATCATTTGCAAGTTGATTATTTGGAATGTGGAATGCATTTTCCCATAAAAGCAGTGTGGTTAGGTTACTAGCCTGGCCTACAAAGCTTTTTATTTAGCATCTTACTTAAAGTAGCAATTTACTAATAGCAGGGTCCTCGATTTTGGGTTCTGGGAACAGGACTTGCAGGACAGGTGGTAGGAGGAAGAGAGCTTCTGGTCTCTTTCTGTGGCCCTGGTTTGACTTTTAAGTGCAGAGGTTTTTGTCTTGCTTGTATCTTGGATTCTCTATCCTTTTCCTTAGGTCTCCAAGACTCCTGGCACTTTTCCTTTCCTCAGGACCTCTCCAGCAGGCTTTATTCCCCTAAATGTCACATGTTCCAGAGCTTTCGTAGGTCTCTGTCCCTTTTTTTTCCATGCAGCTAATCTCAGCTAAGTTTTAGGAGAAAAGCAGTGGGACAAATTTATACTGCACTGTGAGTGACTGATAGTTCTTTACTCTTCCCTCTCTTTCTCTTTCCCTCACCTGGAAAATATAGAAGCTCCATTTAAAATTGTGGCTTTTTTCTGATTACAAAAGTACTTTTCTGATTGTAAATTCAGGTCTACAACTTCCTATCCAAAACCCTTGGGGCTGGGTATGTTTTAGAATTCAGAGTTTTCCATATCTCAGAAAACAGAACTCCATAATCAAAATTACTTCAGCAAATATATAAATACCCTCACTAAGTGAGATACATAAAGCCTATAAATGTCATTTAGGTTTAGGTATTATACCAAGTGAGCTTGTGATAAATTTTTTTTTTTGAGACAGAGTCTCACTCTGTTGCCCAGGTTAGAGTGCCGTAGCATCAGTCTCGCTCACAGCAACCTCAAACTCCTGGGCTCAAGCAATCCTACTGCCTCAGCCTCCCGAGTAGCTGGGACTACAGGCATGCGCCACCATGCCTGGCTCATTTTTTCTATATATATTTTTAGTTGTCTAGATAATTTCTTTCTATTTTTAGTAGAGCCGGGGTCTCACTCTTGCTCAGGCTGGTCTCGAACTCCTGACCTCAAGCAATCCTCCCACCTTGGCCTCCTAGAGTGCTAGGATTACAGGCGTGAGCCACCTTGCCTGGCCATGATAAATTTATTTAAAAACTAGGTTTTCAGAGCTTTTCGGATCTTGGAATTATGAAGAAAGGATTGAGGGCTTGTATTTTCCAGTGTGTCACAAAGTGACAAAGTGAAGGGAGTCCTAAGTATCGGGAAGATATATTTGGCTAGAGAGGCCACTTCTAGTAAGTATTTAATAGTTAGCTTTGCCATGAAGTTTGCCTGTAGGTCACCACATTGAACTGTCCTGGGTTTTCCTTTCCCTCACCTTCTGGAAGATGTGAAAACATTTAAAATTATGTCTTTTTTTCTGATTATAAAAGTACTATATACTTGTATTTAAAAATAATATGTAACTTGGAAAATGGAAGTCCTTTGTAAATCACACCCCCTAGAGATTACCATCAGTAACTTTGGTGTTAAATCCTTTAAATTTTTGCATTGTGTATGCAGTCATGCATTGCTTAATGACAGGGCAGTGTTCTGAGAATGTGACGGTAGGTGATTTCCTCTCATGCAAACATCATAGAGTGTACTTACATAAACCTAGATGGTATATATATTTTTATTTATGTATATAATTTCATATGAAAAACTAAATGTCCCGGCCCCATTACTGAACATCAGTCATTTCCCTTACTTGATCTGCAATGCTAACATCATTGCCAAATATCAGGTTTTTGTATGTCCTCCATTATAATCTCATGGGACCACTGTCGTGTAAGTGGTCTGTTGTCAGCCGATGGAAATGTTGTTATGCAGTGCATGGCTGTACTAATATGTGTATGTATTATTTGTAGTTAGTATATATAGTTGTTTTTACAAGTATGGGATGATACTATATATAATGTAGTGCAATTTTCTTTCTTTACTTTTTAATGTCTAAGCCATCTTTCCTATGTCAGCAATATAGATTTTATTCTTTTAAAAAGCTGTGATGAGGCCAGGCGCAGTGGCTCATGCCTGTAATCCCAGCACTCTGGGAGGCTGAGGCGGGCGGATTGTTTGAGCTCAGGAGTTCAAGACCAGCCTTTGCAAGAGCAAGACCCCGTCTCTACTAAAAATAGAAAGAAATTATATGGACAGCTAAAAATATATATATATAGAAAAAATGAGCCAGGTATGGTGACACATGCCTGTAGTCCCAGCTACTCGGGAGGCTGAGGCAGGAGGATTGCTTGAGCCCAGGAGTTTGAGGTTGCTGTGAGCTAGGCTGATGCCACGGCACTCACTCTAGCCCGGGCAACAGAGTGAGACTGTGTCTCAAAAAAAAAAAAAACAAAAAGCTATGATGAGACCGGACGCCGTGGCTCATGCCTGTAATCCTAGCACTTTGGGAGGCCGAAGTGGGAGGATCGCTCGAGGTCAGGAGTTCGAGACCAGCCTGAGCAAGAGTGAGACCCCTGTCTCTACTAAAAATAGAAAGAAATGATTTGGACAGCTAAAAATCTATATAGAAAAAATTAGCCGAGCATGGTGGCACATTCCTGTAGTCCCAGCTACTCGGGAGGCTGAGGCAGTAGGATCGCTTAAACCCAGGAGTTTGAGGTTGCTGTGAGCTAGGCTGACGCCATGGCACTCTAACCCGGGCACCAGAGCGAGACTCTGTTTCAACTGAAAGAAAAAAAAGCTATGATGATTTCCATTATGTGAGCATATCATTATTTACTCATCGTCTTGTCAATTGATATTTAGGTTGTTTCTAATTTTTTTTGATGCAATAAGTACATTTGTGTATATCTTTGACTATTTCTATAAGCACATATGAAGGGTAGATTCCTATAAGTAGAACTATTGGCTCATTGGATACATGCAGTTTTTACTTCAAAAGATAGTGCTGAGTTGCCTCCTTAGCAGGTCCTACCAACTAACAGTCCCACTGACAGTGCAGGAGAGTTCCTGTTTCCCTTCCCTTTCCCAGAACTAATGCCAGATGTTTTTAATCTGTCAAAGTTATTTGGGAAAAGAGATCACATATAATTTACATGTCTTTGCTGGAGGTTGGTGTTTTTGTTCAAATGTTTGTTGCAATTTGTATTTTTTTTCTTCTTTGAATTGCCTGTGTGTGTCTAAAATGTTAACTTGGTTGTATTTTTCTAACTGTCCTGCTTGGGTGGGGAGTGGGAGGGGAGGGCATGGTTATTGAAGGGATTGTCCATACTTCCCTGCTCTTTTTTTCTTGCAGGGTGAGGAAAGGCAGGGGACCAGTGGGTTTGGCTTAGCATGTCTGGTTTATGCTAGAGCTTGGGTGTCGGACTCTTGATTTAAAAGTGAGCGAGAGGGGAGAGAGAGAGAGAGGGCGCACGCGTGCGTGCGTGCGTGCGTGTGTGCGTGTGTGTGTGTTGGGGAGAGGATTCCATTTACCTATTTGTTTTTTCATTTTCTTCATCAAGATTCTTCGGAGGAGATCCCTCCAGCCACTCAGAATTTCCTTATTCCAAAAAAGGAGATCCACACAGTTCCAGACATGGGCAAATGGAAGCGTTCTCAGGTACCAGTGGTGTCTGCACTGTAGGTTGGAACAGGGTGAGAAACGTGGGCTTTTTCAAAGACAGTGGTTTTCTAGGCATGAATGGGGCTATGAGCTCCTGGCCCTTCTTGCCTTTGGAACCTGAGCTGTCAGAAGCTAGGGAGTGAGGTGACAAGGGAGCTGGGTGTCCCTCTACCTCGGGGACAGCACTCAGAGATGCTTTATCCTAAAGGTCTCGGGGCCAGTGCCAGGGTAACTCTGAAGAGTTCTGCTCCTGTTTCTCATAAACCATTGCCCCTTGAGTGTTACTCTATTGGCTGAAAATGAGTGTTCTCGATGGTAGAGTGGGTCACTTTGATTCTTGGCTGCAAATAACAGGAGGTGTGGGAGGCAGGGCATCAAGGGGAGAAGAGGTTATCTCATGGAAACCTCGGCCAGGGATGTGACTCAGCGTGAAAATACCTGGGAGTCGGGACTCAGAGCACTGGGAACAGACTGGCTTTCTATGCTGCTCAGCCCAATGGTGGGCAGAAGATAACAGCTTGTACCTCCCATGCTTCTGGTATAGGCTGTGGAAAGACAGATTGAGAAAAAGAATATCAATTTCAAATTCTCAGGGAAGGCCTTGGGTCCAGTTCCAGTTGGGCACCGATCCCCAGTCTGGTCATCTGGGCTAGCGGGTGTCACTTGTGCAGAGGGCATCATTTGTATAGGCAGGCAGGAGGCAGGAGCTCCTTGCATGCCTGGCAGGTTCTCTGTGCGGAATCTGCTGTGCTTACATTGCTCCAGGTTCTGCGCCTCGTCCTCACTGGGGCTTGAGCCCGTCCAAGCTTATCTGATTCCTCTTTCACAAGCCTGCCCTCTAAATATTTAGAGATGGTTATCATGTCTTACCAGATTGAATAGTTCGTTTAGCTTAGGGATAGCATCGTCTCTTCAGCTGTTCAAGGACATGGTTTGAGTCCTTTTGTCATCTTGGTTGCTTTACCTAAGGGTTTCTCAACCTTAGCACTGTTGACATTTTTGGGTGAATAATTCTTTGTTGTAGGGGGCTGTCATGCACACTGCAGGATGTTCAGTAACATCTCTGGCTTCTGCCCACTACATACCAGTAGCACCCCATCCCCCAGTTGTCACAACCAAAAATGTCTCCACATGTTTTCTGATATCCTCTGGGATCCAAAGCGCCCCAATTGAGAACCACTGCTCTACCCTGAACCTGTTTGTCTGAATCCAAATATGACACATCCCCTTGCTGCTTTCTATCCTTGTATTCCAGTGTGCTTTGCAGACAGGAATGATTGTGAACAGTGGCTATAGTGTTCAAGGGCTCAGACTTGCCCTGGGTTGGGGAGGTGCTCTGGATACCGCCTTGGCCTGTTGGGGGTCATTCCATGGGCTGGCAGGAGGCTCCTGGTATAGGAATGCTCCCTTCTAGATATTAAGTGTTTCTCAGGGCTTGTCTCAGGGATTGCTATGGCTGCCTCAGCATCCACATGGCTTGGACAAGCAGAGAATGAGAGGGAAAAGGGATGAAAAAGAAGACCGAGCAGGAGTCAGTTGCTCTCAGCAACTGCCTCTCCAGGGGCCTGCTCCTCAGTGCTTTCTTATCCCTGTGCCAGGTATAACTACGGCCCAGCAGGGAACAGAGTGTCCAGTTGACAGCTGGGGATGGGTGTGCTAGGAGACTGCTCTGTGGGCAGAAAACAGCTCTTCTCCTGGGAGCAGGCATCTGCACTGCAACCAGACAACCTGGCCTGTCTGTGATGGGGAGAGACGGCTGGAATTTTACTGGGGTAGGGACCTTTGGTGGTATTACTTGAACTCCTCCTGGTTGTATGGCCTAATGGTCAAGTTTTTAGCCGTTCAGCTTTGGAGTTAGGCTGGCTGGGTCCTAGCTCCATGTCTAATGAGATCTTAGTCTTGGGGGACCTTGGGAAAATCACTTCTTTTGGTTTCCTCACCTGTAAAATGCAGACAGCAATAGTGTCTACCTCATGGGGTTGTTGTTTAAAGAAGCTGCTGGCAGTTTCTTTACTGCCAATGTGTACTCTACTGTAAACACTGGTTGGAGGTCAGGGTGTTGTTATGGTCACTGGCTTGCCAGCTTCTTTGGAGGGCAAGGGTGGGGTGTTGGCATTACCTTTCTACTTCTGCTACTGGGCTGGGATCCAGGGGCAGCTTGGAGCTCTTTGGTAAGTTGGCGGAGCTAGGGGCTGGTTGGGGGGAGTCCACCCCTCTCTCCCCATCCCCATTCTCCCCTCTATTTGGTAGGCATATGCTGACTACATCGGATTCATCCTCACCCTCAACGAAGGTGTGAAGGGGAAGAAGCTGACCTTCGAGTACAAAGTCTCTGAGGTAGGCACAGGAGAAGCCTGCTGCAGCCGCCTTCCCAAAAATAGCTCCAGAGAGTCACACGGGCTCAGTGCTTACCACCAGGCCAGTGCAGAAAATAAGATCACCCAAACACATGTGCACTTCACATTTTGGTGTCTATATGTCTAATTTTTTAAATCTATGAATAGATGGATATTTATAGAATTGGAATCAACGTAAATATGCTGTTTTATGGCCTGCATTTTTGCTAACTGGTGGTTTTCTATAACCTTTGAAATTAAAAAAGATTACAAAAGAAGTAAACGTGCTCGCTGGAGAGCTTGCTAATAGAAATGTGTATATAGCATTAACAGAAAAACTGACCTCTCCCTATGTTTCCCCTCATACCAAACATCTGCAGCAGCCCGTGTTGACAGCACACAGCCCAGGAAATCATGAGCACCTCTTCCCCTGCAGTGTAATTGGCTGCCTTGCTGAGCTGCACCCTCGTTTATTTGAACAACCCCAAGGGTTGACTTTAGGATCTCGGTTTTATCCCTAAACATTGCTGCCCTGAACATCCCTACACATACATCTGTTTCCTAAGGATTCATTCTTATAATTGGAAATGCTGAGTCAAAGGGCGCACACATTTTTTTTGCCTTTGGGTTCACACTGCCTGGTAGGTGCCTTTTGGATGGTGTTTCAGAGACAGGCTTGGTGTAGGGAGGGCAAGAGCCGTGGGGAAGCAGATACCCATTGGAAGGCATGGTCTTGCAGGTTGTTTGCTTTTGCTGGGGTTGCCATCTCCCAGGGCTAGGGCCCAGGCCACCAGTGGCCTCTTGGGTTCATGTCCCAGTTGGCCCAGAGCCACCTTGAGTCTCTTATCACAGACACCAGGGCCTGAGCAGCCTCTCTCAGTGCCTTGGCCCACCCAGCTGTCTAGCCACAGCCTGGGGCCCGTTGGGAAAGGTCTGGCCCTGCCGCAGCTCAATTTCTCTACTTTTCCCAAGACTAACATTGTCCCCTTAGCCCTCTTATCCAGCCCTTGTTGGAACTGCCTCTTCTTGGCCCTTATCTGACTGCTGGGTGGCTGAGGTCCTGTTCTGTTCACTTGTGGGGAGTCAGGCCCGTGCAGGGGATAGACAGCTTTCACTTGGGACTCACCCCACCAGTGCTCTGGGGCTGTGGCTCTGGGTGCAGGATGGCTGGGGAGGGAGAGGGCTTTTCCTTGAGCCTGTGGGGAGGGATGCTCAGCTGTGCTCAGTGGGCCAGGAGTGTTGAGGGGAAGGGCTAATTAAAGGGGAATGTTGTAATTACCCCAGCAAATCCTTAGCTGCTAAATCCCTTTCAGGGTCCTTAATTGCCCCTGAGGCTTTGATGGTAGACATCCACACCAACCAGATATTGTCTTAGCTGGAGAGCTATTTTCGCAGGATTGCAGCGTGGTTGCATGCTTGGAGTCAGGCTGACCTTTTGGTAACCTGTCACTTTCAAACTAGTGACCCTGTCATTTCTGATCCTCTATTTCCTCATCTGAAGTTGGGCAAGAGTCAACAGACCTACTCATGGCCCCATGGGGAGGATTCACTGAGATCTCACATCTGGGTGTTTTTGCATAGCACCTAAGCACATACTAAATGTATCTATTGTAACTACTGTTATCATTAAGTGTTATTCAGTTTTAATTTTCTATAGTGTTATTGCTTTTGTCAGGGCTCTTTCTGAGCTGGGGTTCATCCTAGCAGCAGAGCAGTAGTCTGTGCCTCACTTGATGGGCAGAGATAGCTGATTTGGTCTCCAGAGGTCTCCCAACTTCTGCCCACAGCTGCGAGGGGCAGCAGAAGGCACAGCTCTCAGCACATGGGGACCACACACAGGGGCTCTCTTCCTATCTGGCATGGCTGTCTGGGCTTCCATACCACCTGAAGCAAAGAATACAGCAAGGGTGATGTAGTGAGTTTGTCTAGACCCAAGTTTAGAAAGCTATCTTTCGTTTTGAGCTTGTGCCTTCTCTATTCTTTGGGGCTTAAGATTTTCGAGTTTTGCAAAGTAAAGGTGATAGTAGATAGGGGATTTATTTTTGTTCTGTTGGTTTTTTTTTTTAAATGTACTAAGGGGGCAAAATAAAAAAATAGACTGATAAAATTTTAGGGAATAATTTACTGGTCCATGAAATCCAAAACTCCTTTTCCAGGAAGAAGGGAGGGTAGCTGAAGTTATTCTTTTGTCTCGAAAGAGTTCCAGCCCACAGTTCCCTCCCTGTCCAACTCTTCTCTCCCAACACCCTAAACAAAAGAGGCAGCCCCCTGCATTCAAAAAGCCTTCTCCAGAAAGAGGAGCTGGGAATGTTTTAATTATTCATCGAGCTAGCAGCTGGATCCTGGCTCCAGTGGCCTCCAGAGGCCACTTTCTCTATCCCCTTCAGTGCCTCACCTGAGACTGAGAGCCCCAGAGAATCTGGGGCTTGCTGGTGCTTCCTGGGGCCAAGATTACCGTGCGGTCTGTCGTCAGCCCCAGTTGCTGCGTGGGGTCAGGTTTGCCTGTTCTCATCAGCTATTCCTGGTGACCTGGTTCTTCAGAAAGCCAGGCTCTGGCAGCATTCTGTCACATTTCAGCAAGGCAGCTTTATGCCACCCCAGCCCTCTGCCTCAGCCAGGTATAAAGGGAAATTTCTCCTCTTACAGTCAATGTTTCCTATCCTCCCATGCCCCAAGGAGAAGTAAAGGGAAGGTGAGGGAGAGCAGCATTCAGGGCCTTTGTCACCTTGTACAGCGCCAGGGGGCACTATTTACATAGCCTGCAATGCCATTGGTGCTTCCTGGAGCTGTGTAGCTGGGCACATGGGCCAGCCTGTTTCTGTTAGCTCGGGCCTGCCTTCCCCCCACCCTCCTCTCCCAGTGTACACACAGCTCTCCGCAGCATCTCTGCACACCACAGCAGGCCTCGTGTGCCTTGCCCTCCCAGGCACAACTTCTCATGTGGGTATCACTCTGCTGGTTCCTGCCTAGTGCCAGGATTTCTTGGAGGTTTCTCTTTATACCGTTTGTTCCCATTGACACAGGCAAGATCCACTTCCTGGCAGGGACCCTCTTCTGAGAGCTGCCTGACTTGAATCGCCTCTGCGTGGTGTTTTCCACCAGCCCCAGTGCTGTCCTATTTCCACAAGCCACACTTGGAAGGAGCACCCTCTAGCCGCCCTCACAGATCTGTGGTTTGGATGGACAGGCCCACTTGCTTTCCTGATTGAATAACATTTTGTGTGCCAATGCTGCCCACACCTGTGACTCCGATTTCACTTCTTGATTCCTGTCTTCTGTGGGAAAGGTGTAGGGAGATGGGCTCCCCAAACCCTGCTGGCCCTATAGAGCATTCCAGTGACCCAGCATTTCCAGAAAAGTTGAGGTGCAACACCATAGTGGTGTTTGTGGTACCAAAACAATTGGAAATAACCGAAACATTTAACAGTGAGGAATTAGCTAAATAAATTATGATAGATTGGTACAATGAAGTACCATTCACTTAGTAAAGGCTGTTATAAAATTATGTTTACATGTTGATGTGGAATGAGGTTCACGAGGAAAAGGAGCAGGCTGCAAAGCAGAGTGTGCCCGCGATCCATTGTGCAAGCATGTGTGTGTGAATTTATGCTGTTAGCCTGTGCGGGGCACTGTGCCCTCGGGGTGTTTATCATCAGCCCTATTTTGGAGATGAAGAAACTGGGGCTCAGAGAATTAAAGTCACTTGCTCAAGATCTCACAGCAACTAAGTGATATTTCAGCTGGGATCTGAATCCAGGGGCATCTCTGCCTTCAAAATTCTTACCATGCTAAACAACAGAAAACACTATAAAACGACAAAACAGAAGGTCATGTTAAAATGCTAATAGTGTTTGTTTCTGGGTGGCAGGATTACTGGTCATTTTCATTTTCTTCCTTTTACATTTCTGTGTTCTATGATGAGTAGATATTGTGTACTTTTTTTTTTTGAGACAGAGTCTCACTGTGTTTTCCTGGCTAGGGTGCAGTGGCATCACCCTAGCTCATTGCAACCTCCAACTCCAGGGCTCAAGCTCAATCCTCCTGCCTCAGCTTCTTGAGTAGCTGGGACTACAGATGCACGCTACGATGCTCGGCTAATTTTCCTAATTTTTTAGTAGAGACAGGGTCTTACTGTTGCTCAGGCTGTTCTTGAACTCCTGACCTCAAGCCATCTTCCTGCCTTGGCCTCCCAGAGTGCTAGGATTACAGGCATGAACCACCATGCCCAGCTAATACTGTGTACTTAACAAAAGACCTCAGAGGCAGGCTGGTGGCGTGCACCTGTAGTCCTAGCTACTTGGGATGCTGAGGTAGGAGGGTCTCTTGAGCCCAGGAGTTCAGGGCTGCGGTGAGCTGTGGTTGCACCACTGCACTCCAGCCTAGGTGACAGAGTGAGACCCTGTTTCTAAAAATAGTAATAATAAAAAATAAAAATATAACAAAAGACCCCAATAAAATCTTTTTAAAAAGGTCAGAGCTGGAGTTTGTGCTTGTCCAGTAGCTCCTCCTGGGTAGCCTGCCTGTAGAAACCAGGTGTTGAAGCCACCCCATCCCTGTCCTGTCACCCTAGTGCTCTTCCCTCTTTGCAAATCTCATTGTGCTCCCTTGACCCTCCTTTGTATTCAGGACAGTGAGGAAGAAAGGGGGACAGCAAGGAAAACGGCTAGTTAGTGCCATGCTGAGGGGTCATTGTCCAGAAGCAAGTGGAACTTCCCTCAGTGGCTCTTGCCTGTCATCATGGCTTGGTCCCTCTGTTTTGCCTCCATAGGCCATTGAGAAACTGGTTGCCCTTCTCAACACGCTGGACAGGTGGATTGATGAGACTCCTCCGGTGGACCAGCCCTCTCGATTTGGAAACAAGGCCTACAGGACCTGGTATGCCAAACTCGACGAGGTAAGGCACCACAGAACAGGCCTGGGGGCTGGGCTGGCGGGGAGGGTGATTCCGGCACCAGTTAAGAAAGGGCCTGCAATGTTTAGAGCTTTCAAACATATCAGAATCACAGGGGGGTTGTTAAAATGCCAATTCCACATGAGTTTACCCTCTGTCCTAGCTGTCTTCTGGGAATTGCTATTGCAGCTGTACAGTCCTCTGCACAAGGCTGTTTATGAAGTCGTTGTTTGTATTAGCAACAGGTTGGAAATGTCCCAAGTATTCATCTGTAGGGGATCAATTAAATTAATCCATTCACAACACGGAGTACTATGCAGCTATAAAAAAGAATAAGGAAGCTGTCTAGGGACTTAGTGGAAGGGACTTTAACTCATTTTTAGGTTAAAGAAGCATCAGTTGTAATGATGTAGATTGTAAAGTATCTTTTGCTAAGAAAGAGGGAAAAATGTATGTTCCTGTTGCTCGTGTTTCCATAAAGAAACATCCCTGGGCCGGGCGCGGTGGCTCACGCCTGTAATCCTAGCACTCTGGGAGGCCAAGGTGGGTGGATCGCTCGAGGTCAGGAGTTCGAGACCAGCCTGAGCGAGACCCCATCTCTACTAAAAATAGAAATAAATTATCTGGCCAACTAAGAATATATATAGAAAAAATTAGCCGGGCATGGTGGCTCATGTCTGTAGTCCCAGCTACTCGGGAGGCTGAGGCAGTAGGATCGCTTAAGCCCAGGAGTTTGAGGTTGCTGTGAGCTAGGCTGACGCCATGGCACTCACTCTAGCCTGGGCAACAGAGTGAGACTCTGTCTCAAAAAAAAAAAAAAGAAAAAAAGAAACATCCCTGGAAGAATACATATGAGGCTAATAAAGCTGAGGTTTCTTTTTCCAGGCAGAGGAGGGTGGGGTAGAGGGAGACTTCTCAATGGATCCCTTCTATAATGTTTTTGTTTTTGAATCTTATGAGGCGTCACCTGTTCAAACAAACAGAAAACAAACATGCAGGATCTCAGGCCACATCCTTACAAAAGCAGAGTCTGTAGGTTTGGAAGGGCCTGGGAATCCAGATTTTTCACCAGCTCGCCAGGAGTTCTCATGCAGGTTGTCTACAGAAACTTGGCTCCGAATTCCTCTGGCCCAGTGTTTTCACAGAGAGAGCAGAAGGGATTACTGAGGGCCCAGCAAGGCTCTATCCTAAGAACAGCCCAGGGCTGCCTCTGCACTCTAAGGTGGCATGTGCTCTTGTTTTTTAAAAAGATTTTTATAAAATTATAACTTAAAGCTGATAAATCACAGCTCTACAGCTTGATGGATCTGCACATGTGTTTTTTGCCATGCACTGACCACCCGTGTCAAGCTATAGAACATTCTAGCACTCTGGCAGGGCCCTTGTGCCCCCTCCCAATTGATATCCCCCAGACTTTGCTGATTTTTATCTCATCAATTGATTTTTGCCTGTTTTTAAACTTCATATAAATGTCTAGCTTCTTTTGCTCAATGTTGTGTCTGTGTGATTCATCCATGTCGTGTGTAGCAGCAGATCTTTTTCTTTGCTGTGCAGTATTCCGTTGTGTGAATATACCAGAGTATTCATTCCACTGTGGATGGACATTCAGTTTCATTTCCCCATTTTGGCTACTATGAACAATGCTGCTGGGAACATTCTTGTGCGTGTCTTCTGGTGGACATATGGCACAAACTCTTGCTGCCCTGGAAGTGTGAAGGGAAATGGCGCCTATGGGGACCATAGCACTGACCTCCTGGAGTCTCCATGGGGCTCCATTGAGTTACCAGATGGGAGAGTTGAATGGCTCCTACTCAGATTTGTCCTGTCTTGCCCCCAGACCCCTGTGCCCTGGAGGAAGGGTCAGCAGATGATAAGCCACCCAGGGTAGTTTTTCATTGTGTAAGAATAAATGCTATTCCTCTTCTTTCTTCTGGGACCAGTTAGAACAGGAAGCCAGGCTGGTCTGGCATGGCAGCTGGGGCCCTCAGCCAGGTGCTGCCTCTGGGCTCCTGCCCACTGGGATGCTGCTGCCTAATCTGCTGCCACCACTTTGTGTCTCTTGTGTTATCAGGAAGCAGAAAACTTGGTGGCCACAGTGGTCCCCACCCATCTGGCAGCTGCTGTGCCTGAGGTGGCTGTTTACCTAAAGGAGTCAGTGGGGAACTCCACACGCATTGACTATGGCACAGGTATCTGCTGCTTGGGGGGTTCTGCACTAATTTGGCTTCACTGCTTTACTTGGGCTCTGGACGGTCTTGGGGCTCTCTGAACAAGCAAGAGTTTGCCGAGCTCCTGTAGCCCCTTGGGGCCAGCTGGGGTGTGGGGTGGTTGCCGGGGCCGGTGGGGGTGTGGTGGGGGGGCAGTAGTGTTGGGAGGCCTGATGCTGCAGCTCTAGCATGGCCACCAGGGGGGGCTGATGCCACATGCATGGTGCTTGTTTGCACAGAGCTCCTTTTTTATTTTTATTTTTTGAGACAGAGTCTCTCTTGCTCTGTTGCCCTTTGTAGAATGCAATGGTGTCATCATAGCTCACTGAAACCTCAAACCCCTGGGCTCAAGTGATCCTCCTGCCTCAGCCTCCTGAGTAGCTGGGACTACAGGCACGTGCCACCATGCCCAGCTAATTTTTCTATTTTTAGTAGAGACGGGGTGTCGCTCTTGCTGAGGCTGTTCTTGAACTCCTGAGCTCAAGCGATCCTCCTGCCTTGGCCTCCCAGAATGTTGGGATTACAGGCGTGAGCCACGGCCATGAAAGAGCTTTTTCGGTAGCCTCTGTAGCACACAGCACACCTTCTCCCTGACTCCCGTTGTTTCTTAGCCACATTCTCTATGTTGAGCTCTTTGGATCCTTGGTCCATGTCGGCCAAGCTGACATGGACTTTGATGAGAAGGGGTATGTGGGCACATTCAAAGGGAAGTGGTCTCTAGGTCAGCGGGCGGCTTGTGTGTCTAAGGAGGATCCCTGCTTTGGTACGGCCCCCCCTCTCCTTTCTGCCCTAAAGCAGGATAATGGGGGAGCTGCTGCTGTCCCAGAGCCCTCCCCTTTGTGGATCGTGGGGATTGTGGTCCACAGGAGGGAGCCCGGGCCACAGAGGCAGGCTCTGGAGAAGGG
Organism: Lemur catta; assembly: GCF_020740605.2. Lineage (NCBI taxonomy): Eukaryota > Metazoa > Chordata > Mammalia > Primates > Lemuridae > Lemur > Lemur catta. The sequence goes on along the minus strand of NC_059137.1, from coordinate 6,724,786 downwards.
CCCTCTTGGACCAGGATCCTGGGGAAGTTTTGTCCTCTGCTTCCCCCTGCTGCTGGGGAACAGGTTTATCAAGCGTTTTGACCTTTGAGGGTGAGGCTTTGACTAAGACCAACAGGGAAAAGATTTCAGACAGCAGACTGGCCAAGTCAGCAGGAGGTGGTGCTCCCAGGTGCACAGGAGCCCCTGAGTGAGAGTTGTTTGGACTCTGACTGGTCATATTTGGAAACTATTGTAGGTGAAGGAACCTGAGCTCACAGGCTTTCCCAGGCCCTGAAGGGATCGTCATTCTGCAGAAATAGGACAGGAAGTTGCTGAATATTCTCTCCTCTCCTCCCTCCAAATATGTTTGTTATGACACCAGGAACCATGGGATTCAGTGCAAAGTTCAGTCAGTGGGGTCTGTAGTGCTGACCAGTCCTACTTGACATTACTGGGAAGGGACTGAGTGTGCCTTTGACCCTGTAGTCTGACCATGTTCCCTGCTTAGAAACCTGCAGTGGCTCCCTGTTGCTCTTAGGGTAAAGTCTGAGTGCTTTACTGTGGCCGTTAAGGCCCATCTGACCTGTAGCCTCATCTCCTTGTACTTTATTTTCTAACTTGCTCTTGCTGCTCTAGCCATACTTACCCTTGTAGGGTTCTTCAAACAGATGCAGCCTTTTCTTGCCTCAGGGCCTTTGCACATGCTCTCTCTCTTCTGGCTAGAATACACTTCTTGCTTCCCTTACCCCCTTTGCCTTGCCAACTCTCATTCATCTTTCAGATTTCAGATTAAGTGTTATTTCCTTAGAGGAAACCTTGAACGCTTATGTCAAGGCCCCCCTGTGATATCCTCCAGTTATTACCTATCTTTCTCCTTCAGAGCTAGAATCGTAGTAGTGATTGTATATTTAATGTCTGTCGCCCCTGATGAGTCATGAATTCTTTGAGTGCAGGGATTTATTTGTTACTATCTCCCTAGTGCCTGACATGGACGTTGCCCATGTAATAGGTGCTCAATAAATAGGGTGAAATTGCTATGTGAGTTAAATCTACAAAATAAGATGTAAATGTCTGTTTTAGGAGTCAACAGCCTGGGCCTTTTAGGAATAGAATAATAGTTCTGGTATTTCTTGAAAGAGCCTAATAGTAATGGGTTTTTATGGACTGGAAAGAGGCCCCGTTATCTCCATGTTGTCCTCTTCTTCAGAGGGGCACTTAGCAGTGATTTGGATCAAAAACAATCCCAGTCCTTTTTCTGGAAGACCATCAACCTTGACTGTTTTTTCTCTCCCAGGGCATGAAGCAGCCTTTGCTGCTTTCCTCTGCTGTCTCTGCAAGATTGGGGTGCTCCGGGTGGACGACCAAATAGCTATTGTCTTCAAGGTGTTCAATCGGTGAGGGAGAGGAGGGGAGGAGGACGGGGAGTGAGGGATCTCTTTCCTCCTCAGACTGGGGCCGGGTGCTGGAGGGTTCTGAGTGGCTCACGGTTCTCTTCTCCTGTCTTAGTCAAGCTCTGGCTGTGGATGGAGTGTCCAAGACTCCTTTTTCTGACAGGTTTAAATTCACCACCCAGTAAAAACAAGTGACGGGACTGTCACATTCTGACTGCTAATGCGTACACAGTGTTTACCAAGTGGAGGCACCATTCTAAGTGCTTTACATGTAACTCATTTAATTCTTACAACAACCCTATGAAGTAGCAACTGTTATTTCCATTTTATTGATGAAGAAACTGAGGCACAGAGAAATCAGGTCTCTTCAGTGAGGTCACACAGCTGAACGCAGGCAGTCAGGCTCTGCCCTGCTGCCCCTCACCACCCAAACGCCTGCTGGGCAGCACAGGTGTGTGTCAGAGTCACCCTGAGAGTCTTAGAATGTCCATTCCTGGGCCTCTCTGTGGTGATGCTGATGCAGCGGGCCTGTGGTGGAGCCCAGATGGGTGTCTAAAGCTCCACAGGTAACAGAAGCGTAGCCTTTGTTAGAATTGAAGGCCGGAGCCAGAAGCAATCTCCCTGGACTCCTGTCAGCTTTCTGATGGACAAGCCAAGCTTGGAGAAATTGAGGCTCCTGCCCAAGGCCTTGCTTCCTATCAGAAGTTGATGGCACAAAAACCCAGGTTTGGAGTCGGTGTTTGTCCATTTCCTGGGCCAAAAGAAGGCCAAGTGTGGGGGGAAAATAAAGCTACATTATTTTGAGAGTACCAGCTACAACTTAGGCATGGAGGTTTTAACTGAAATCTAGACCATTACAATCTTAAGTGGTTATTTCTGGCCTTCTGGTATTCCAAATGGCAGAGGGTTGAGACTGTCTTTTTACGTTTTGCTCCCTTCCCTGTCTTTCCCCACTCTCCTGTGCAGATACCTTGAGGTTATGCGGAAACTCCAGAAAACATACAGGATGGAGCCAGCCGGCAGCCAGGGAGTGTGGGGCCTGGATGACTTCCAGTTTCTGCCCTTCATCTGGGGCAGTTCGCAGCTGATAGGTATTGGTGGGGGGTGTCTATCCCTCTGCCCCCTGCAGGCTGCATTCTGTACCTCCCCTGGCTTCTCCTGCATTCTCTCTTTCTCTTCCTCCTGCCCAGGGCAGACAGTGACAGCTTGGAAAGCAGGGCATTAGACTGGCTATTGATGGAGGCTGTTTGCTGGTGACCTTCTGCTGCAAGCCCGTGTGGCAGGCTGGGGGAGGCGGAGGCAGAGCGCTGCCAAGATAATGGGAAGTGACATGGGCTAGAGCAAGGGCGCTTGCCTGGTGCATAATGGACTGGTGTGAAATGTGCCCCAGCTCCTGGCAACAGCTGCAGGGTTTTATGTTGAAAATGAGGGGCTCTTTTGATTCAATGACCAACGTCATCCACTGTTATTATGGAGCTTTGTACAGAGGAGCCTGTCAGGGAGCTGCTGCTGAGTGCTAGGTGGTGGGCCTGCTTCGGTGACTGCCCCCCACTCTTGAAACTGTTTTCTAGGCTATGGATGGGGTGATCATCTCTATTTTGATTCAGAATGAACTGCCTACAAAATAATATTCACAAATGACCATTGGTTGAGGACTTGCTCTGTGCCGGGCACTGCTGTAAGTGCCTCAGGTACATTGCCTCCGTGAATCTTCTCAGTGGCCCTGCGAAGGGTCTTTGCCAGCATCAGGCCAGCACCGCTAACACCTGTGCCAGGCACCATGCTGAGTGCTGTGGGCATGGTGATGGTCATGTGGGCGTCAACAGCCCCGAGGGAGGTATTGTTCTTATCCCCACTGCCCAGGCAAGGAAACCGAGCCATGGTGGGCTGAAGTCATTCATCTAAGATCACACAGCTAGAGAGAGGCAGAGGTGGAGCTCAGCACATAAGGACACGCACACATGCCATTTACTGCTCCTGCAAGGTCAAATGTTGAGAGCACCATGGGCAGAACTGTGGCCCTTGGGTGGGGGTCGACTATGGTGGGCTGGGGTGCCCAGGTGGTGTGAGAGCCTGGGTCTGAACCCCAGGGCTCTTTGCTCTTCCCAGATCATCCGTACCTGGAGCCCAGGCACTTTGTGGATGAGAAGGCCGTGAATGAGAACCACAAGGACTACATGTTCCTGGAGTGTATCCTGTTCATCACCGAGGTGAGGAGAAAGGGGTGAGGGAGAAGCCCGTGGCCACCTCCAGGCTCAGACGAACCAAGGCTGGTGGCTTTAGAGTGGGACAGGATCCAGAGATGCTGCTCAAAGATGGCATGGCTGGCACCAGAGTGGGGTATTGAAAAGGAAGCCCCACGGGGTCTCTCCTGAAATGCTTAGCCAGTTTCTGACCATCCAGGATCTCCTCTGGGGTTTCTACTGAACACCACAGAACTCTTGAGCTGAGGGACTAAGACTCAGTCACTAGCTGGACTTGGGGACTGATGCAGCAGGTATGAAAGGGTGGGCAGTGTTGTGGGGGAGGGCCCGCATCTCTCAGGTGGGGCCCATAAGGGTCTGTAGGGCTGTGTGCTTATCAATGTGTAGACCAAAACTGCTGGAGGAGATGGAGCCGACGACTTTCAGCTGAAGGGACACATCTCTTAGTACCTGAAGACATGGGCCTGAGCAAAGTGCTGGAGGTGAAAACAAGCAGCCCTGTGGTGGCAGTCACTGGGCTGCCAGCCCGCCTAGCCGGGCTCTAGCTGGAAACTCTTGTCCCACCAAGGCAGGGTTCCTCACAGTGGGCCTGGGACCACTTCTTCAAGATCACCTGGGGAGCAGATTGTTAAAATGCACGTTCCTGGGCCCCACCCCAGCTTATTGAATCAGAATCTTAGGAGTCAAGAGCCAGGAGACTATATTTAAACACACTTTCTAGGCAACTGCACAGGAAAGGGGGACCCACTGCTCTTAGGCCTCTCTTCTGGGAGGTGTCAGAACTTTTCATCCTCCCTGCCCTGTACCCTCCCTGCCCCTGCCAACTTCCAAAAGGTGCCCTGTCTGGAGCTGGTTCTTGTCCTCCCTCCCCTTCCTGTTGCCTACACGCATGTCTGCTGCCTCAGTGATGCCCCTGGCACACCTGTGGACTCCTACCTGTGGGTGCTGCTCTCTTGGCAGTCTGTTCTGAGCCCCCTGAAGAGGTGGAGTAGCCTGGTTAAGCAGCCTTGGCTCAGCTCTTCCTGGTCAGCATTCGGCTCAGGCTTCTGCCAAACTCCAGAGGCCGGAGGGGAATGACACATTTTTTCCAAGTCAGCAAATGGAGCTGCGACTGATGTCTGGGCAGCCACCGCTTAATTCTCAGAGATCTGCTGCCTTCAGCAGTGTAGCAGGCCCAAGGTCAGAAGGACTCGGGGGCAGCCTGGCTCACTGCCTTGAAAGCCAGTCACGTGCTGCTCTCTTTGGAGTGGAACTCGAGGGTCTGCGGAGCCCCAGGAGACGTAAGGATGAGCTGAAGGAGCAGGGCGCGAAGAAGAGGTGCACATCATACCCTGAGCTGGTGCTCAGGGCTAAAGGGCCAGCTGTTTTGGCTCTCACTGGCAGCTGGCCAGGCCCCTGGGTCCCTGTCCAATAATTCCAGCTAGGAGGCAGGCGGTGCCTGGCCTAGGGACTCAGGGAATTGAGTCCATGTTGAAACTTTGTATTTTTGTTTGTTTGATTGGTAATGCTGGTGTAAAACCCGGAAAGCTCTTCCAAAGTTTGGGACCCGGTTCCTCTGCTAGAGGAAATCCTGAAGTAGCCACTAGGTGGCACTAAAGGCACGTTAAGCTTGGAGGAGGTTTTGGTAACATTTAATTAAGGGAGAGGCAGGAACAGGGCGGAGGGGGCAGGCGAAGAGTTTTTGGCTGTTCTGCACCTTCTCTGCAAGGCCCACTTTTCAGTTTGGGTCTAGGCTCTTGGGTGTGGGTGTTAAACAGTGGTTGCTTGGGAGGGGTGTGCCTGGCAGCTGAGGGGACTGTAGCAAGGGCCGGCTCTGCCTGCTGGCTCAAGGAGGCCCGTGTGGTTGCTGCTTACAGCACACCTTGGTGTAGCTCTCCAGAGCGCCCGCACCTTCCGCCCCTAGTTGGCGGATGAGTGGCTTGGCTCACTTGGGGACCCAGAGGTCTGCGTGGCGCTCTTTGGTCTGGAAGGGGGCAATGTTGCCTCTGGAGACCTGGGAATCAGCATAGGCCGGTGCAGCTAGCAGATTAAACAGAACACCAAGTTGGGAATGGAACCGGGTGCTCCTCCCAGGTCTCACGGCAAGACTGCCCTGGTGGCCCTGGGCCTCCTGGATGACGGGCCCACCTTGCCGGGCTTCTGCAGCCTTGGGAAATACAGCCTTGGTGCCTTTAAGAGCCTAGGGCAGGCAGGAAAAGAATTTCAGTTTCAATCTGGCTTCTAAATTTGGAGTTTTGGGAAGGGAGGGATCAGATTTCAGCTGGAAGGGAAGGAGCTGACAGGAAGGCGCTGTGCAGAGCCTCCCCCTCCCCGCCCATCCCCCCCAGTTACTGACAGAGGAACCATTTACAAAAGGCCGATCCTCTGGGGAGTGGAGAGGCAGGAACGCAGCGTCTGTGAGTAATTTCCTGCTCAATATGGCTGCTCTGACTCACACGATTCCCCTGGGGTCACTGCGGACTGCAGTGAGCTTGCTCCTTCTCGCTGTTTCTCTTCTCCCTTTGTGGCTAGAATGAGCTAATTTTTTTTTTTTTTTTGTCTTTTCACCCCTGATTCCTTTTTTCCCCTCATCAGTTTTCCTTTCCCAGAGTTAGAGAGTCTCTTTCTGAAGGACTTAGGGAGACCTTGGGCCACTGAAGGCCTGGGGGGCAGGGGCGCAGCCCCTCGAGAGAAGCAGCCTCCCTGGGCTTTCCACCGATACCGGCCCAGGACCACTGGGGCTCCGGAGCACTGGCCTAACCCTGGCTCTGCCAGTGGGCCCGAAAGGCCTTTTGGGGATCTGTTCTGTGCCCCTGGTGGGCAAGGCTGGCCTGGAAGACAGAGCTGCTGGTTTCCCAGTGTCCATCTGCCTGCCTTGGCCTCAGAGCCCTTGCTGAGCAGGCCCCTGGAGCTGCTGCTGTTGCACGGAGCTGACAGGGTGCTCCTGGGTGGTTGCTCACTGGGCCTTGTCCAGAGAGTGAAACTGGGTACACAACTCCAGTGATCCCCAGCTTCCAGGGCCTGCAGAGAGCTGGAGGGAGCGGGGAGAGCAGAGCGAGGGGGAGGGGGTCAGGTGGAGTCTGGTTCTGTGGGAGCTGAGGCCATAAAGGTGAGGCCCCTATAGGGGGGAGGTTCCTGCTGCCACCCTGGAGGATAGAGACTTGGATGATTCTGAGTGAAGGGAGGGGCCAAAAAAAAGCTTCACAGGGACCAGGGTGGGTTTTGGCTCTGTCTGTGCCTGGCTGCTGGGGAGCCTGGGACCTGGGACAGGATAGAACGGGATGGATAGGAGGAGCCTTTTGTCCTGGCTCCTGAGACTTGGTTATTGACAGGCTCTTGGGAACTTGGGCCAGGGGAGGGAGATGACAGGGATAAAATGACAGCTTTTTTGACTTAAGTCGTAAAAATTTTGTCAGAGTTGCCCTTATTGGAGAAGGAACAGACCTGTGGGAGTGGGTCACCAGGCCGTCGGGGGACCCATGTGCTCCTGAGGGCCTTTACGATTATGATGCCCCAAAATGGAGAGAGAGCACTTCAGGCTGTCCCTTCTCCCTGGAACAGCTCAGGCTCCACTCCCATGCCTCCATGCACAGCTTCTTCTGGAAACTTCCACCCACTCAGGGTCCAAGTCTCTGCTTCCTTGCCAGACTTAGCTTCTTTGCTTTTCAGAGTCTTCCTTCTGCAGCCTGGGGCCCAGGGTGCTGAGCCCTGTTTCCCCTAAAATGCTGCCTGCAAGCTTGGGGGGGGTGGTGTGTTTAGGGGGACTGCACACTGCTTGGTTAGTAAATATAAATATGCTGACCTCTTGGTGTCAGAGGGATACACTCAGGCACACAACTTCCCTCTCACTGCTGTGGTTTCTGATGTCATGGGAACTTCACTGAACTTCCTACAGAATTTTTCTCTTCCTTCCTGACTGGTCAGACTCTTTGGCCAGAGGAGGGATCAGGAGTGGAGCTGTCCTTGCTCCTGGCTGTGCTCGCTGCTGTGGCCGCCACCCCTTCCCCACCTCTTGGCCGAGCTGGGCTGGCTTTCTGCACAGACCTTCCTCCTGACTCTGCTGCAGGCACCTGCCTTCTGCCAGTCCCTCTTCTCCCCTCACTGTGCTCTGCCTGCTGCGCAGAGGGTGTCAGATGCCTGGGATTGGTCATACCCACTTTGGCCCTCCCCTAAACTGACCCTTTCCTTGGCTCTTCTAGCTCTGCCTGTGGCAGATGCAGAAGTGCCCTGTGTGTGGGGGCAGAGCAGAGAGGGGTGGTCCTGAGGGGCGGGGTCCAGGCTGCTGCTGCTGATTATCTCAGAGGGAGTGAGGCCCTGTGCTGGAGGCACTCTGAGGCTCCTTGGGAGTTGTTGGGAGCTGCACCAGGAGCTTGGGTGCAGAACTTAACTTTCCTGCGGTTGCTGGGTTTGATGGGTGGTAGGCATCAGACCCCTTTTCTTTGGCTGTGGGAAAAAGATGGGTAATGGGGGGATGGGCAAAGGATGTCATTTTCCCAGTGGGCCTTGAAGGCCAAGGGGGACCCCTCTACATGTGTCTGTTTGTGTGTGGGCTCCACAGGCAGATGCCTGGCTTGATCCGGGAGGGGGAGAGAGAGAGTGCGTGTGTGTGAGAGAGAGAGAGAGAGAGAGACACTTTGCTGCAGGGGAGTGGGAATGAGCTCCCAGGCAGACCTGTCTCCAGCTTGGGGACTCTCTCTTCCAGATGAAGACTGGCCCATTTGCAGAGCACTCTAACCAGCTGTGGAACATCAGTGCTGTCCCCTCCTGGTCCAAAGTGAACCAGGGTCTCATCCGCATGTATAAGGCTGAGGTGAGTGGGGCTTTGCCAGCGTGCCTGCCCTGCTGCCACACTTGGTCCTGGGGCTCCTGCTTCTCTCTACCCCACTGTGTCACTCTGGATCTCAGGCTAACCACTCTGACCCTTGGGACCTCAGTCTCCCATCTGGGAGGTGGGCAGTCAGAAAAGCATTGGACTGAGGCCCAGTTCTGTCCTGAAAAGCGCAGAGGCCGTGGCAAGGACCTGCTGCTTGGGGAGTGGTGGGGGAGAGGGGTTCTCTTCCCACTTGTCAAATGGCCGAGGGCCCCTCTGAGCTCAGGCAGCCTGAGTCTGTCTCTCCATGGCACACTTGGAAAAGGGGCTTATCCTTTGGAGACACCATGCAGAGCGGTGCTCTCAAACTTTGGTATGTATGATTGCTGGGTGGGGTGAGGTCCGGGGGAGGCCAGGAACTCACATTTGCAGTGACCACCTCAGGTGATATTGATGCAAGTGGGCTTCCCTGCTGTCCCCTGCTGTCAGATCCTTCCCTGCGGTTTCCTGGAGCTCCCCCTGCTGGGAGGCGGCTGCCCTTCGGCTGGGAGGGTGTCTCCTGCTCTCTCTTCTTGGCATTGTTCTCCCAGCCAAGGAGGTGGTGGCCTTTTCTCTTGCAAGTAGGGAGGACGTGTGTCACTTCAGCCCTGTCCCTTGCAGTAGCTCTTTTCATATCTTGAGCAGAATAATCCTGGAACTGATTGACCTTGGCCAGGGAAGGGTCTAGATGTGAAGTTCCTCACCTAGAATGATGGATTCCCTGAGTCCCTTCTTTTTGGCTGGCCTTGGCGACTAGTTCATGGTCTCAGATACTGTCCTGTGGTCACCCATCTCTTGACTCCTGTTCATCCTCCTCTTCTGGGAGGGGGCTGTTCCAGGTCTTCAGTGTACCCAGAGCTCACTCGATCCCAACAGCAGAGGCAGGACCGCGGGGAAGGGTGTCAGAGGGCCAGCAGGATCTGGGCGCACAAATGCCTCCAGTTGGCCTGGCTCCCTCAGCACAGCCCCGAAAGGGTTAACAAGGCCTGACTGATTGGGACTGGCCCTCTCTCTCCCTTCCGCCCCCTCTCCCTCCTCCTCCTGCTCCAGGTCCCTTTCCTCCGGACTTCACATCCTGTATTTAGGTTCCAGCCCACACACCTTTCTAAGCAGAGAGGAGTTGGTGGGGCTGCAGCTGCTGATCCTGGGCTTTCCACTCCGGCTCTCCCCAGCCCGGGGAGCACCTGCGTCACTGCCCTCTGGTGTCCTGATGCTCCTGCCCGTCCCACAGTGGGTGCTGCTGGGGAACTCTGTCATCCCATTGTGGGGCTGTCTCAGCATGTGAGGGGTACACAGCACCCCTCTAACCTCCCCCTAACCCCTGACCTTTGTGTGTCAAAGACAGGACTCTCTGGCTGCCTTTTCTGCTTAGAATTTTAAATACTGTCTTTTCTGCAGGTCTCTTAACTTATCTTCACCCAGGCCCCCTAAGGGCAGGGCGGGAGACTCTGTCCTCTTATCCTATCTGCCCCATCCAGAGGCAGAACTCCACAGTGACAGAGGGTGAGGGAGGAGTACATTAAGATTCAAAATGGACAATGGCGATGGTGCAGCAGAAACGCAAGAACAAAACAGTTGACCGTGTAAAAGTTGATACTATTTCTGTGGTTGTTGAACACAGAATGTTGAACACTAAGAAGACAGCGACAAAACTACCACCAAGGCAGGGCCAGAAGGAGGGCGCTCTAGCAGATAACCAAGTGGCCTTCCTGGAAACGGGAAATTCCAGCTCTGAGTGCACAGGCCAGGCGCTTTGTGGGGGAAGGGTGGGGGCAGACTTTGTAGGACAGCGCTGGAACTCGCTGGCTTTGCGATGTTCAGTGCTCACTGATGAGTTAGTTACTAGGAAGTAGGCCTTAGTCCTTGGTCCCAGAGAGTCGTGGGATGGCATGTGGCTTGCTCAGAGGTCCAAGAGAAAGGCTTGCTTTTTCAGACCAGTTCTCAGTCCACAGGGAGCACCTTTGAGGCCCGTCAGTCCTGCAGTTCAGAGGAGTTAGCAAGACCTGGGTTGCCAGCCCGAGTTGGCTGCTGGAGGAGAGGTGGCCTCAGGATTTGGGACTGACTCTGCATATCCAAGGTGCCTGTCCTGGCCTTTCTGAACTGAAGCGCCAAGTGCTCTCAGGGGCCTTGTGTGGTGGGTGGTGGGCTTGTCATTCCCAAGGGCCATTGCTATGCTGGTGCTGCCTTCCAGAAGGGACTTGTCAGGGCTTAGAGAGTCCCTTCTCCCCCTCGAATCACTGGAACCTCCAAGGGCCTATGATCCCAGCCTCTGGGATGGGACGTCTACCTGGAAGTTCTCTGAGGGACAGGCTGGAGCTGCTGTTCTGCCCAGATATGCAGGTGGGACCTCTGGGGCTTGGTTAGCTGGGCGGGCCTTGCCGGGAGAGAGGCCCGACTGGAGGCTCCCTTCTGCCCTGGAGCCTTAGCCTTCGTGTGCCTCAAGCAGTCTCTTGCCTTCAGGTCAGCTCCCGGCTTCCCTTGAGGCTCAGAGGAAGCTTGTTCTGGGGTCCTGTGGGCGGAGTGGAAAGAACTTCTGCCCCTGCCCCCTCTTGTCTTTGCAGCTTGTCTTGTGTGAGAGCTGGAAGCAGGTTGACCTTTGAACCCTTCTGGAATTCCAGAGCCCTGGGGGGGGGGATGCTTTTACTAACTCCCACCACTTCCTGATGACATAAGCACAATGGCAGCTGCCTTTGCCTCTGGCCTGGCTCTGCTGCTCCTCCCGCCTGAGACTACCTACTAGTGCCTGCTCCCCACTTTCTCTGCCTCAGGCCTAGGATTCTGGCTGTGGCCCCCACTTTGCTCCCTCTCTGAGCTTAGTCCCCCACCTTGTGTGCCTCCCCCTCCTTGGTTTTACAGCTGGTTTTTGAGGTGAGGGAACCTGGGCCAATCACTTCACCCCTCTGTCCCTCTAAGTTAGTGGGAGGTCAAGACCACAGCCACAGATTGAGCCTCTCACCCCTGCTGAGGCTGTAAGTTGCCCCAACCCTCCCAGGAGGTGCCCAGCACACTCTGGCTGTTACTGTGGCCAGGTATGGGAGGAGGCCCTGGACCAGCCTGGCAGGTCTGACCTCGTGTGCCCAGAGCCACTGCCTGTGTGGTGGGCATAGCAGGGCAGGCGCAGGGGGATCCGGAGCTGGGTTCGGATGGCCTGCGGACCAGGCCAGCTTCCAGCTTCTGTGATAGACCCTGTCTGTCTCTCCAGAGCCTCCCCTCTGCTAGGGGCCTGGGTCAGCTGAGCTCAGGGAGTTGGGCCACTCCCTGCTCAGCCATCCCCCTGTTCAGCCCCCACCCCCAGGGCTGCTGGGAATTGCTGGGGGGGGAGGGAGGACACAGGATGTCAGCTGGTTCTTATTGTCTCACTCTGAAGTGCCAAGATGGCTTTTTCAGTCCAGAGAACTGAAAACTAGAGAAAATAGGCCTCTTCTGGGGCTTGTGTTCAAATGTCCCCATATCACTTCTCCAGGGCCAGGACCTGAGCTAGGGGACCCCAAAGATCAGGAGGGTTTTCTTCACCTCTGGTCCCCAACATCCCCTTCTGGGCTGGGTGATGTCACTTGGCTGCCTCTCTTTTTGGCTTCTGCTTCGTGGGGTTGGATTCTCGTTCTCCCCCTCTCGCGCGCGCTCTCTTTCTCTCTCTCTCTCTCTCTCTCTCTCTCTCTCTCTCTCTCTCATTGTTTGGTGGGTCTGACTGCCGTGGAGTGGTCCTTGGATGGGGGGTGAGGTGAAGGTGCTGGGTAGGAAGCCTCACCTTTCCCCAGAGTCGCTCCTCTGGATGGGCCACCTCCTGGGAACTACTCTGTTGTCAGCGTCCCTGGTGTGGTGCAGCCTCACCGCTCTGCTCTCCCCTCCTTCCTCACAGTGCCTGGAGAAGTTCCCTGTGATCCAGCACTTCAAGTTCGGGAGTCTGCTGCCCATCCATCCTGTCACGTCAGGCTAGGAGGGGCCAAGCCACCGAGCCTGAGCCACCCAGGCCTCAGTTCCTGGGCCCGCCTCCCCTGCCCCAGCCATGGCCCCCTCCCTGCCCCCTCCCTCTGTTCTTTCTGTTTGATGAGAGGCTTTTTATTGGGGTCGGGTGGGGAGCGCAGGGTTGAGAGGGGCTCAGAGCATAAGGCTGAAGGACCCAAGCTGGGAGAAGTGACCAAAGTGTGGCCAGTTTCCTGACCTCCCCTGTGGTGGATGGGCAAGAAGAGAGGCACTGGGCCCTGTCCTGGGCTACCCTCTCCGGTCCTGGCCTCCTCTCCTTCCTTCTCTGCTGACAGTCTTATTTTGAGAGCAGGGGCTGTTCTGCAGCTCGTGGGGAGGGGAAGGTACTCTGCTTCCACTGCTTTCCCTTCCCTCGCCCGATGCCTTCTGAGGGTTACAGCAATCGCTCCTCTCAGGGCGGGTCAGTTTCCAAGCCATGTCTGGGTGGGTGTCCATGTGCTTTAGGGCTGGAGGCAGAGGCTGATGGCCAGCTGTGGGCTGGGGTCGGATGGGGTGGTGGAGAGGCCTTAGCTGTCCAGGCTCCTTTTCACGCTGCTCCCTGGGCCCGAGGGCCCCTGTGTCCAGAGCAGCTTCCTGGCTTTTCTGTTCTCTGCTCCTCGGCTATGTGAAGTTTCCTGGCCGTAGCCACACATCCTCTCTCTCCTGCCCCAGCCCAAGAGTAGCCTAGCTATGGCAGCTGCCCTTTGGATAGGCACTGAGCTCCTGGGAGGGCCTGGCTGACTGGGTGAGGCCTGTCTTTCCAGAGCTTTCCCTGGCAGAGAAGAGGTGGCAGAAACTCAGGGAGGGGCTTGGGCCCATTGTGTCTGGAAGACCTGGATTCCCCTGGGCCATCTTGCGCCCAGCCACTCCTGCTGCCTCTGCCCTGTGCACTGTGGCAGCTTCGCCTGGCCTCTCGGCCCTGCTTCTCTGGTCCCCTGCATGGTGGGCTGGCAGTGGGGGGGCCCAGAGGTAGCAGCCTCACTCCCTTGTTCCCACCTCCCCAAACCTGCCCTTTGCCTATATGGGATGAGGTAAGTGACTGCCCCCCAAGCCCAGGCATTGGCTCGAGGACGGGCTGGGCCAGGCAGGCTGGGCAGGCCCACTGAGGGGTGAGGGGCCTGGCAGCAGCATGACAATTCCTGAGGTTTCTCTTAGGGTTCTACTGCCCAGGCCCTTCTCCCCCTCCCCCTCCTGAGTCTACGTGTGCATACCCTTTGGAAAGGGGGAGCACAGAGAAGCACAGCACAGGGGCTTGACCTGGGGTGGGCTGGCGGTCTGGGCTGAGGCTAGGGACAGGAGCCACAAGAATCACAGACATAGCTTCCCAGGAGAGGCCTCGCGCCTGCCTTCCTCCCAGGACCCAGACCACTGCCTTCCTGGCCCTTCCATGCCCCCGGCCCCTTGCGCCTTCATTGCTGTTTGGATTAAAGCCTCTGTTTTGCACCTATCACCTGTGTGAGGTGTGTCTTTTCATGCCACATGTTTGTCTCATCTCTGCACGACTGTTTGACCCCCATCAGGTCCCTTTCCCTCGGGCCACAGGGTCTAGCCCTTGAGTTGTTTCAGTTTGGGTTAAGCCTGCATCTGAGCCTGTCCCCTCCCCTGGGCAGTGGGACAGGTGGCAGAGTGGGCTCTGAGCAGAGACTTGGGTTTCGATCCTAGCCACAAGGTTGTAGATAAGTTACTGAATCTCTCTGAGCCCCCGCTTCCTCATCTATAATATGGGGACAGTCACAGGGTGATTTCCTGGAGTGGACAGCAGATATGAAGTCCTTAGCCCATGGCCTAGCACATAGCAAATCCTCATGGTCACCGTGGTCTCTTGATGAGAGCAGCCCCTCTGGGCTCCTGGTTCAGCCCCATGCTGGCCTGAGGGAGTCTTAGGATGGGACTTGGTGAAACATGCACCCACAATTTTTAAGGGGGTGGCCCTCCATTTGCCCTTCCCACCCCTCATGTCCCTGCTGTGCTGGGGTTGAGAGTCTGGGGCTGCAGTGCCCCAGGACTTCTGAGACGCTTAGGTGCTCCTGCTCAGAGAACGAGAGCCCTCGCTCTTTCTCCTGGCCTGAGAGGCCTGGCACTGGAACAGGAGAGCCTCAGCCTCCGGTCACCTTGCACCTCCTTGGGGGAGCCTGGTGGTCAGGAGCCCTGGCTCTGGAGTTAGGCGCTCCCTGCAGGCAGGGCGGGCAGCTGGGAGCTCAGCATCCAGAGGGCGAGGGGTGGGGGGAGGGGGCCGGCTCCTAGGGCAGCCCTGACAGGCTCTACTCAGGATTTGGAGAGTTCCCTGGGAAGATGGTGGGGGGTTTTGTGGGTGAGAAGGGCCTGGGGTAGGGGGATCAAGAGGGGAGATGGGAGCATTTGGGAGGCTGTAGCTCTCGGTGGGCACAAGGGTGGTGGCTGGGGTGAGGGTTCAGGGTGGGAGTGGTGGGGAGTGGTCAGATTCAGGGTATATTTGGAGGTGCGAGTGGGAAAAGGGCAGCCAAGAAGACCCCAGTTCTTGGCTGTGTTGCTTGATGCCGTTTACTGGGGTGGGGAAGACTGAGGGGGAGCGCTTTGCTGTTAGGGCGAGGGGATGCGTGTTAGCTTGTAAGAGGAGGTGTAGGGTGGGCAACTGGCTGTGCTCATCTCGAGTGGGCTGCAGGCATGGCTGTGGGTGTGGAGCCACCAGACCCAGGAGTGCCACATGAACATAACGTATGGATGAGGGGAAGGGGCAGGAGACCCCGAGGTCGCAGCCCTAGGAGAAGCGGTAGAAGTGGCGTAGTGGCCCTGCGTCTCACCTTGCTGAGGGCTGCTCCGGTGGTGGTAGGGGAAGAATGGGAATAGCACACAGGGGCAGTGCGTGCCCCCGTGAAACCTGCTCGCTGAAGCACAGAGGTGAGGTCCTCGTCCCAGCCACCAGCCTGGAAGTAGCAAAGTGGAGCAGGCCATCTGGTTCCCAAGCCAGACTCTTACCCAGGCCCGCTTCTCTCAGGAGTTTGCTGCAGTGGGGAGCGTGGGTGGGACTCAGGTCAAGGGCTGGCATTCTGAAGGGCGGCCCTGTTCAGGCCCTGTACTGGGGAGGACCCAGGAGAGGCGGAGAGCGATAATGGCGGGGGCAGAGACTGGAGGGAAGGAGGGCCATCGGGCACCCATCGGTGAGTTGTACTGGGTTTACTTTTGCAGGGAAGTGTGAGACAAGGCCATTACCTGCCCTTGGTGCGGGCACTGAGGACGTGGGCAAGGGCTTCTGGTAAGGGCAGGAAGCCACTCAGGCCCTGGGAGATGGGACATGGGAGGACTCACACCTCTAGCCCATGCCGTGCTCAGCCCTCCATCCCACTGGGGGATCCCTGGTCACTCTTCAGGGCTCAGCTGAGGCCTCACTTCTGCTGAGAGGCCTTCCCTCGTCCCCTAGACCAGGGAGAGTGTCCTGGATGTGCTTGCCTGGCCACACAGCCCCATCTGAGTGCTCTGCACACCTGGCGGCAGCCACCGGGTTGGAAGATGGGGAGGTTGGGGCTGTTTGCTCCACAGGGACAGCTTCTCTTCACTTGGGGTTCCTTGGTGGGGGCTGGGGACAGGCACAGCGTAGGGGCAGGGAGGCCCAGTGGCCACTGCTGCCTGCACTGGAGGTTGGCGTGCAGTGCTGAAGGCAGCGGGGCCAAAGCTGAAGAGCAGCAGGGCCAAGAGAAAGCAGGGTGAGTCAGGATGGCAGAGAGACAAGGGGAGGCTGGTGGCATTGTTGGGTGGCCCTGCAGGAAGGAGGGAGGAGGGAGGCATCGGGCAAGCCCCAAGGCGGAGGCAGAGGCTGAGGCGTGAGTTCGGTCACTCAGCCCCACTGTGGAGCCCTCTCTGCTCCCAACCCTGTGCCCGGCGCTAGGATGCTGCAGGGAATGGGACAGACAGGGCCCTCCCTCCTGGAGTGTTTTCTAGCATGACTTGTCCTGAGGAAACCTTGCAAACACTCTGTGTCCGGCCGCTGGGGACTGTAGAGGCTGGAGGATGCAGTCATACAGTGGCTGTCAGATGACGCACTGACCCAGCACTCTTCTGGAAAGATGCTTACGATCTCTTGTCAGTGGGGAGAGCAGCTGCAGAGATGGTAGGTAGAACACAAGCCTTTCTGTGAGTCCCTAGAAGCCTGCACCCTTTACCCGTCTGTCTCTGTCCCTCTGCATGGACCAGGTGGTGACATGCTTACCTCTGAGTGGTGGGGTATGAGCGTTTTTGGAAAACCCTTTTTGCTTTTCCTGCTTCCAAAGATAGTTATAAAAATGAACCACGAAAGAAAAACTGATTGTGGGTAAGTTTTAACTTTGCTTTATGTTTTTCATGTTTGATTTTTAAATCTTTCCACAATGTTCACATACTACTTTTTTTTTTTTTACTTGTTGCCTATGAAACTGCACCACACACTTCTTTTGTAATAAGAAAAATAAGGGAAACTGATTAAAAAGATTTTCTCCCTAAAGAGTACCAGGGATGGGAAGCTAAGGCAGGAGGATCGCTTAAGGTCAGGAGTTCGAGACCAGCCTGAGCAAGAGTGAGACCCCCGTCTCTACTAAAAATAGAAAAAATTAGCCGGGCATGGTGGTACATTCCTGTAGTCCCAGCTACTCGGGAGGCTGAGGTAGGGAGGATCACTCGAGCCCAGGAGTTCGAGGTTGCAGTGGGCTATGATGACACCACTGCACTCTACCCAGGGCAACAGAGCAAGACTCTGTCTCAAAAAAAAAAAAAAAAGGGGGCCAGGCGTGGTGGCTCATGCCTGTAATTCTAACCCTCTGGGAGGCCGAGGCGGGTGGATCGCTCGAGGTCAGGAGTTCGAGACCAGCCTGAGCCAGACCCCGTCTCTACTAAAAATAGAAATAAATTATCTGGACAATTAAAAATATATATAGAAAAAATTAGCTGGGCATGGTGGTACCTGTAGTCCCAGCTACTGGGGAGGCTGAGGCAGTAGGATTGCTTAAGCCCAGAAGTTTGAGGTTGCTGTGAGCTAGGCTGATGCCACGGCACTCACTCTAGCCCGGGCAACAAAGTGAGACTCTGTCTCAAAAAAAAAAAAAGAAAAGAAAAGAAAAAGGAAAACATGAGGGGATCGTGATAGAGGGAATTATTGTAGAGGGGGCTCAGGGTGACATTTGAGCAGAGACCTGAGTAAGTGAGACAGTTAACCATGCACAGAGCTGAGTTAAGATTCGCAGTGGAGGGAACAGCAAATGCTAAGGCCCTGAGACAGGAACAGCCTTGAAATGTTGGACAACAGTGTGGAGGAGGCTGAAGTGCACTGAGTGACAGGGAGAGTGGGGACAATTGGGGAGGTGGCCAGGTTGGGTCAGGCAGGGGCATGCAGGCCACAGGCCACAGAAGGACTTTGTATTTTGTTCTGGGCAGGGTAGGAGCAGTGGTGTGCTGGAGTCACTCAGACTAGCTTGCAAGAGGGTTGCGCACATCTTTCCTACTCTGAGTTCAGTGATGTCACACCGGTAGCTTGAAATTGCCCGAGGTGAGAGTATTTACACCATAGGAATTGGCAAATGCTACAAATGAGCTTCACCCACCAACCAGTATTAAGGGTTTACGCCACTGGGAAGTTTGGAGTTGAGGAGTGCCCTGACCTGGCATCGACATGCTCAAAGGTAAGTGAGTGTAGCAGAGGGAGCAGGGAGGCCAGAAGGCCAGCTGCGAGGCTGGGGCAGTCAGGGGAGAGGCGCTGCGGCTGGGCCAGCGAGAGCAGGAGTGATGACAGTGAGGAGGTGGCTCATGTGTGTCCTCAAAGAGAACCCACGGGGTTTGGTGATGGGCTGGGTTTGGCTTTGTGGGGAAAGAAGGAGTCAAGATGCTCTGAAGATTTTGGCCTGAACAACATGCTGGGTGGTGGCGCCATTGACGGGATGGGACAGGCGGGGGAGAAGCAGTGTTGAGGGGCTCTCAGGGGCTCGGGTGCAGACCCGTGAGCTCTGAGTTGTCAGCACACCAAGGACAGAGGCCAAACAGGGCTGGGACCCCAGGCTCATGTTTGGCACAGATGTCCTGGCTGGAGAGAGCTGTCCGTGGATTCCTGGGACCAGAGGAAGGTGGCAGGAAGGGAGAAGGGGCCCAAGGCTGGAGCCCGGGGCCACCTCAGCATCTAAAGGAAGGGGAGGAGGACCCAGCAAAGGAGTCTGGGGAGATGTGAACCAGGGGAGTGGAACTAAATTGCTTTCTCCTGCCCAGCTGGCATTTTCATTTTTTGCTTTTTAAACTAAGCGTGAGGGGGGTGGAGGAAGCACAGTGGGGGCCGGTGGCTGTCAGCTCTTTCCTCTGCAGCAGAGTCTCTGCCCTGCAGAGGACCCATCAGAAGGGCTGAGATGGGGCTGACTGGCCCCTGGGCTTAGTGACGGACACGTACCCAGAACTGGCCAATCAGAGCGCCACTGCCTCCCCATCCACTGTGCTTGGTTCAGGGATGCGCATGTGACCCATGTGCTCTGGTACTTCCTGTTGGAGCAGTTGGGAAGGTGCCCCTTCTGCCAGGGCTGATGCTATCCTGGGGATGCTGGTGGCAGGGCCACGTACATAAGCTGTGGGGCCCAGTGCAAAATGGAAATGCAGGGTCCTTTGCTCAAAAAGCAGGAAAAATTGCCATTTAAGATACATAGAATACTTTTCTTCCTTCCTTGGTTTCTCTCTCAGCTTGTCATGGTGTTTTTGTTTGTTTGTTTTTTCAGAGACAAGGTCTCACTCTGTCACCCAGGCTGGAGTGCAGTGGTGCAATCATAGTTTACTATGGCTTCGAACTCCTGGGCTCAAGCGGTCCTGCCTCAGCCTCCCCAGTAGCTGGGACTACATGTGAGCACCACCATGCCCGGCTAGTTTTTTAGTTTTTTGTAAAGATGGGGGTCTCGCTATGTTGCCCAGGCTGGTCTTGAACTCCTGGGCTCAAGTGATCCTCCCACCTTGGCCTCCCAAAGTGTTGGGATTACAGGTGTGAGCCACCGTGCCCAGCCATGTCATGGTGTTTATAATTTTCTATGTAATGTCATTCTAAGTACAGAAAAATTAAAATTTTAAGGCTGGGTGTGGTGGCTCACGCCTGTAATCCTAGCACTCTGGGAGGCCAAGGCTGGTGGATCGCTCGAGGTCAGGAGTTGGAGACCAGCCTGAGCGAGACTCCGTCTCTACTAAAAATAGAAAGAAATTATCTGGACAACTAAAAATATATATAGAAAAAATTAGCTGGGCATGGTGGCACATGCCTGTAGTCCCAGCTACTCGAGAGGCTGAGGCAGTAGAATCGCTTAAGCCCAGGAGTTTGAGGTTGCTGTGAGCTAGGCTGACGCCATGGCACTCACTCTAGCCCGGGCAACAAAGCAAAACTCTGTCTCAAAAAAAAAAAAAACAAAAACGAAAAATTAAAATTTTAAATAATTAGCATGAATTTTGCCATTCATCTTTATATTGTATAATACCAATTTTAAGTGCAAACATCAGAGCATTTAATTTGTGTGCAGAATCACTGATATTATACAATTTGAATTTCGTGGCTTGTCCCTGAGGCTGCCTTGAGCTGGCCAGAAAAGACAAACGCATAAGCCAGGCTCAGGGAAGTTGTAGGAGGAGAGGACACCGCTCCCCTGCCCCACAGGGAGTGCTTCTCCTTATGGGGGACACTGCCCAGGGAGTGCACACCCTCCCAGGCCCCCTCTAGCCCTGTGTCTTCCCTGGTGGGTGCTCCCTCTCCCTGGGCCTGGCAGTAGCTGCTGGATTAACCCTCTCCCCAGTCCCAGACTGACGTCAGAGCCTCAGCGAGGTTCCTCCGCTTCCTACAGGCCCCACTTCAACCTACAGCAGAGGTGGTCCCTAGGATCTCAGTACCCGAGTGGGGTACGTGAGAGGCTCACCCTACATCTAGACATGGTCTCTGGTTAGCTGCCAGACGGGCTGTGGTGCTGTCACCCCAGGGCATCGGTGGCTGCCACCATGCTCTGCAAGCTGCTGGGTATGCCTGACCCCCACCCTCTCTGTGCCTGTGTCGAGGTCCCTGCCAAGGATGAGAGGGAGAGGCTGTGCAGGCCCAGGGGCCAGGGGCCCAGGGGCCCAGGGCCCCTCCCTGTCGCAGGGAGGGGGGGAGGTGGCAGGAGACAGGGCTGCACGTGAGTTGAAGCTTTAAGCTCCATTGTTCCAGACCTCACTTACAAAATAAACTCAAAGAGGAAATGATTATGGATTTCAAGACAGCCACCACAGAGCATTAAACTGCACGCACGGGGTCATTTGAACACGGAGCCCTGTGTGACTGCAGTGGCCTTGGCCAGTGGCCATCTTGTTCGTGCCACAGAGAAAACCTAAGAAGAGGCCAAGGAGAGACAGGAAGTGCCAAGAGACAGCAAACAAGCCCTGATGACATCATGTGAGCCTCTGGATCCAGCTACGCCTGAGCTAAAACACCCGTGGACTTCCAGTTTCTAAGCCAAGAAATAAATCCCCCCTTTGCTTGAGCCAACTTTAGTCGAGTTTCTGAGGCCTGAACAACACGGGGCCCACAGAGGAGCGGACCCAGGCCTGGGAATCTAGACACCTTTCTTGGCAAAGGCTCCCAGAGCTGTCCGTCACATCAGATGGCTGCAGGTCGCACAGGGGTCTAGCTGCCCCTCTCCACATGGATCTGTTCTGCTCTCCGGCCGTGTTCTTCGTCTACATTAGGTTTGCACTTCTTTGTCTAAACAAAGGAAAGCTTTATCTTTCGGTCTTCCCCGTTCTCCCCAGGCTGGTGGATGTGGGTGTCGGAGGAGCTGGAGTTCCTCACTCAGGGTATGTGTGTGCGTGTGTGTGTGTGTGTGCGCGCGCGTGTGTGTGTGCGTGAGTGTGTGTGTGTGCGCGTGTGTGTGTGCACGTGCGCGCGTGTGTGTGTGTGCGTGTGTGTGTGTGCACGTGCGCGCGTGTGTGCGTGTGTGTGCACCTGTGTGTGCGCGTGTGTGTGTGCGTGCGTGTGTGCGTGCGCGTGTGTGTGTGCGCGCGTGTGCGTGTGTGTGTGCGCGTGTGTGTGTGCACGTGCGCGTGTGTGTGTGCACGTGTGTGTGTGTGCGTGTGTGTGCGTGTGTGTGCGTGGTGCCTGGAGGGTGCCTGGAGCTGCTGAGTGAGTGTGGGAAAGGTGCATGGGAGAGTTGAAGAAGCAACAGGACTGGGTTTGGGGGGGCAGAAGGGGGTGGAGTTGGAGGCCCAGGAAGGACGTGATGGGGGGAGGATAGGAGGAGCCATCTCTCACCAACTGCTTCCCTGGAATGGACAAACAGTCCATTCATTCATTCATCCACCCATTCCTTCATCCATTCAATCGTCAAGCACACATCCTCAATGAAACTTGAACACGCGCTGAATGTTGACTGTCAGGCACAGCCAGATGCTGAACATAACCGGACACCTTCCTGGGGACTACCTTTTTAAAAACACCAGTGCCAATCTATGGAAAGACAAAAAAATCCAGCAAAATTGATAGGGCAATTCTTCCTCTCTCCTCTCCAACCCCAGAGTAAAAAGATCTTGATTGGTCCCTCTGCAAAAGATGTGTCTTTCTTCTTAGGTCATCAATTTTGTTCAACAGGAGTCCGTAGGAAGTGTCCTGCATTTTGCAAGGAAAAGTTACTATGTGGGCAGAGCTGACTGGAGCCAATATAGCAGCTCTCACTTATTGGGCACTTACTGTATGCCAGGCTGGCGCTATAGAAGCCTCACTGTGCAGGCGGGTGTCCCGTGTCCCTCCTCATTCTGCAGACATAGACCTGACAGTCAGAGAGGGGAAGGAAAGAGCTTACTGTCACCGAGAAAGCGGCAGAGCCCGGCCTGTGCTCAGGTCTGTGTGGCTCTGGAGGCTGAGCTTGGAACGGGGCTTTGGCCGGGCGCCCCGGGTGGGGGTGGCCCCAGGAAGCCCTCTGGGGCTTGGCCTAGTGCCTGACAGTCCACAATCGCTCATCTGATACTTAACAACTTCCAGCGAGGAGCGCTGCACAAGGAACCTCACACAGCCTGCGTCACCCCTCCCACCCTCCCTCTTTGCCAAGGGTTCTTGGACGGCTGTGTCCATGGGGCTCAGTCCGCTGGGAAGAGGGACAGACCCTGGATTGGTCTGGAGCCTCAGCCTGGTACAGCCAGGAGAACCGGTTGGGGCGGCTGACCCAGACTGTGTTTATATTGGCTCATCCCCACCCCCTCTGCCCTTCAGGCACCCTCCCCTCCACTGACCTGGGGAAGGAAGGAAATTCCTATGACACCAATAATTGCCACTATTTCTTTCTTAATTTTTTTTTTTTTTTTGAGTCGAGGTCTCCCTCTGTCACCCAGGCTGGAGTGCAGTGGCATGATTATAGCTCCCTGTAACCTCGAACTCCTGGGCACAAGTGATCCTCCTGCCTCAGCCTCCCCAGTAGCTGGGACTACAGGCATGTGCCACCACACCTGCCTAATTTTTTGTAGAGATGAGGTCTCACTATGTTGCTCAGGCTGGTCTTGAACTCCTGGGCTCAAGTGATCCTCCTGCCTCAGCCTCCCAAAGTGCTGGAATTATAGGAGTCGTGAGGCACTGTGCCCAGCCCACCACAATTTCTTGAGTGCTTATGTGCTGGGTACTGCTCGGAGTCCTTCATAGGTCATAACTGAATTGTCCCAACACCCTTTGAGAAGACTAAGTCTCAGAAATGTCACGGTGCTCGCTCAAGTCCTACAGTGGCAAAGCTGGGGTTTGAATCCAGGTCTGTGTGAGGCCCTGACAACACTCTCATCCACTGTATTAATACTCAGAATACAAACTAAACACCTCCTGAGGCCGGGCGCAGTGGCTCACGCCTGTAATCCTAGTACTCTGGGAGGCCGAGGTGGTAGGATCGCTTGAGCTCAGGAGTTCGAGACCAGCCTGACCAAGAGCAAGACCCCGTCTCTACTAAAAATAGAAAAAATTAGCCAGGTGTGGTGGTACGCACCTGTAATCCCAGCTACTTGGGAGGCTGAGGCAGGAGGATCGCTGGAGCCCAGGAGTTTGAGGTTGCTGTGAGCTAGGCTGACACCACGGCACTCTAGCCTTGGTATCAGAGTGAGACTCTGTCTCAAACAAACAAACAAACAAAAAAACCCACCTCCTGTGCGACAAAGATTCCCATCTCTGCTTTCCTTTCTGGGCCCACCTCCTACCTCTCCCTCTTGCCTCTGCCTCAGCCAGTCCTGTGAACTTGCAAATCCATTCCTGTGTTTAGTCTTTGCCCTTTCTGTTCCTTCTGCCAGGAATGCTCTTCCACCATCATTCGCTCAGCTGGTGTGGGAGAGATTTCTAGTGTTCATCCACACGACTTTGTCTTTCCCGCCCAGACACCCAGGAGCACTGCCCCTTCCCAGAGGCACTAACTCTGGCCAGTGGGCTCTGAGTGTAAGTGAGGAGAATCACTTCCAGGCCGAGGTGACGAAGAGCCCTTTCAGAACTATCTAGCTCTCGTTCTGCGCCACGGTGGTGATTCTGGAAGTCTTGTGCTGAGATGGAAGCAGGCTGAGTCGCCGAGTCACCACGTGGCGGGCAGCAGCCTAGGGGACTTAGCTGTCTGACTTAGATGGACTTTGCATGGTCAAGAAATAAACCTGTCCTGTGCTAAACCTCTGAGATTTAGGGATTAATTTGTTACTGCAGCATCACCTATCTATACTGACCAATATGGCTGATCCATTCAGGTCTCAGCTCAAATACCACCTTCTCTGATCACCGAATAGTCATATAAAGTGGTGCTACCCCTGCCAACCAGTTCTCTCTTGCCATGTTTTTATTTTCCCATAACACCTAATTGTTTTTTGGTTTACTTCTTTATCGCCTGCCTCTACCGCTAGAATGTAAGCTCCATGAAGGCGGGGCCCTTTGACTGTCTGGGTCACGCCTGCATCCTTGGCACACAGCCCAGTGCCTGGCATATCTAGGTACTCAATAACTGTCTGAATGAACAAATGCATTTATTGAATGAGCGAGTAAAATAGGCAAATGACCACGCTCGTAGGTAGACATGGAATTTGATATTGCTGCCTGTGTTTTTCTTACTCTGATTGGACACAAAACCTCGGACCATCAGAAAGCTGGAAGCAGTGGTTACTTTTCCGATTTTTAGAGCATCGAAGCTGGTTTAGGACCTTCCTCCTCCCCTCTTGCCCTGTTCACAGGTGAGGGAATGTGGGTCTGTTAGGAAAGTGACTCATCCCAGGTCCCCAGGTGAGTTTGTGGCTGAGCCATAACCTGTCCCTGGGTCTCTGGACTCCTGGTCCAGTGCTCTTTCCACTGAGCTGAAAGTATTTCCTAAGCAGGCTTGCCTCTTACTCCCCACCCACCGTGTCATCCAGCAGCTCCAAGCAAATCATTCTGTGAGGACTGATGGGTAGGACTGGGCAGCGCTGAGACGGAGTCAGAGATGAGAGCCGGGAAGGCACGAGGCACCGTCCAGAGCACCCACAGCATCATCCGGGACAGGGGCTTGTTATTTTGTCTCACATCTCCTTTAACAAAAACAGAGCGCAGGACGGTGTATTCGGTCCCCCGAGGCATTTGGTTGAGCGCTCTGTTCCTCAGGGGCTGAGCCTGCCCCAGGCAGGTTGGACATAGCTGCCCCGCCCTGTGTGCTCCACGCTGTTCATCGGTGATAGCACCTGTCACATTTTCCTCTGGAAAACATAGTGTTCATTTTTCTTCTAAATGTAAAAGTGTTATATGCTTATTGTAGAAAATTTGGAAAATATAGAAATATATGAATGATAAAATAAAGGTCATCTGTAGTCCCCCCACCTAGTGATAACTATTTCAACATTTTCAAGCTTGTATTCAGCCCTTTTTTCTCTAAACATGTGAATAGCAAAGTCACCTGTATCCCAGACGTCCCCAGGCCCCACCAGCTGGGGTAAAAAGGTGACGTGTCCTTTAGGGGGCCCTCTCCCCTCTGTCCTGCTGGACAGCACCGTGACTTCCTCCAAGGCCTTTCTATCTGGGAGGCCCTGGAGGAGCCACATATGAGCGCTCAGCCAAGTTCTTCCACTTTGGCCTCCTTGCAGATGTCCCTACCCTAAATCCCCTGAGGGTGGACTTGTTGCTCTCCCTGCCATGGAGCCTGCAAGGAGAATCCTGCCCCCTGCCCTTCAGCCCTCCTTCTCCAGGTGATGCCCTAGTGGCAAGCCTGGGAGGCACCAGAGGGTCCTGGCCAGGAGCAGGGACAGTGTTCATTCTCCAGGACTGCATAGGCTGCACTTAATCACCCAGATCCCGAAGCAGCTGTGCCCATGCCCTGCGTCTTCCCAAGTTCCACGTGAAAATGCCTCCTTTAGCTTGGCTTGCAGCCCTTCTCTCTGGAGGTATCTTTGGTCTGTCACCTAGTACATCCCTTCTCTGAGAAGAGAACCCCTTCTCTGCCCATGAACTTCCAGTGGGGGCTAGCTACCAGCCATCCCTCAGACCTGGCTGTAGGTTTGGGACAGGGCTCAGGTCGGGGATATGATAGAGTCATTCCCTGGGATTTTCTGAGTTGAAAACAAGTGGACAGTCCCTCTTGGGTGGCAAAACTCTGAGCTGGGAGGCTAGGAGTTGTCTCCTACGGCTATAGTGAGAAGAAAGGAAGGAGAGCGTCTGGGAGAAGATCTGTGTCTGGATCCAGCTGTGCCTAAAGCCAGCTGCACCCTGCTCACTGCTCATCTGAGCTCCGTGAGTCAAGAGCATCCCACCATCTGCCAAGCTGGTGCCAGACTCACAAGTAGTGAGGCCTGAGGAAACAGGAATAGGTTAGGCCCTGCCCTGCGTGGGGTGGGAGACAGACTCCACTGTCCTGGGTGTCCCCACCCCTCGGCCCTGGCCCAGGGGGCATGAAGTATTGAGCGGGTGGGTGTGTGCTCCCACACTGCTAGTTCAGGCATGACAGATTCCAGAACCCAGTGTAGGCCCAGCTGGACTTATTGATGTGACTGAATAACCTCAGGGTCATTTGCCAGCTCCCACTGTAACGCTACAAATTCTTACCGCTACCTGTGAGCTCGGACAGGTAGAGACCAGCCACTCCTTAGCTGTGTGACGTTGGACAAGTTTTCTCATTTCTCAAATGAGGATGCTAACAGTACCTACCTCAGGCGGTAGCCAGGAAAATTAAATGAACTAATCCATATAGAGGGGTTTGCTGTTCTTGCCATTTCTATTTTATTTATTTATTTATTTAGAGACAGGGTCTCTCTCTCTGTCACCTGGGCTAGAGTGCAGTGGCGTCATCATAGCTCACTGTAGACTTAAACTTCTGGGTTCAAGGGATCCTCCTGTCTCAGCCTCCCGAGTAGCTGGGACTACAGGCGTGCACCATCATGCCTGGCTAATTTTTATATTTTTTGTAGAGATAGGTCTTGCTCTTGCTCAGGCTGGTCTTGAACTCCTGGCCTCAAGCAATCCTCCCACCTCGGCCTCTCAGAGTGCTGGGATTACAGGCCTGAGCCACCGTAACCATCCTTGTTCTTGCCATTTGCTGGTACTGTTCATGATGGTCAGCTTAGCGCTTTGCACAGGCGAGGCACCAAGTGGGAGCTTAGTAAGTGTGTGTCCAGTGAACGAAGGAATGGACACAACCGGTGTGCATACCCTGTGCCAGAGGGACACATACACGGTCACACACACACACTCTCTCTACCTTGCTCTAATGTGCACACGTATGCACACACACACACACACACACACACACACACACACACACACACACACACAGAAGCGCCTAAATTGCAGTGCCCTGTGGAGTGGCCCTCCTGGGAGGCCAGGGCATCCCCACCCGACTTCTCTGGAGAGCAGGCTGCAGCTCTCCAAGGCTCTGGGCTGTCGTCCCAGCTCCACGTTGCGCGGAGTGCAGCTGGAGCCTGGCTCAGCCCTACACCACATATCAAGGGCAGCCGGACCCGCGGTGTCCTAGGAGCCAGGGAAGTATGCGTGGGGAGCTGGTTAACCTGGGAGGACCAGGGGCTTGCTGGAGTTCTTGCTCCAGACCTTCTGCTCTCCGGAAGTTCTCCCTCGGCCCTCCCTGGGGCCTCCAGTCTCTTTCAAGTAGCACCCCCATGTCCTGCCTGGGGGTTCTTGTGGGATCCTGCCTGGTCTTTTCACTGGAGGTAGAGGGGCTTGTCTGTGGACCTGGGTTGGACTCTCGACTGGCTGCCTGCCTAACCCCATCCCTTTCAGAGGATCCCCCCACCCAGACAACCCATCCACCCAGCTCCTGGCCCCAGCCTTTCCCTTGCGCTATCATGTGTCAGTCTCTGCATGTTCTGGGCAGCATGCTGCCTGCTGTGCTAGTGGCCCCAGCCTTGTGCGTGGGGTGAGGATGCTGCTTACAGCACCGCGTGTTGGAGACAGTGCCTTTGGCTGGGTGTGGCCCTCACGGTGCAATATCACCCTCCCCCAGTGCCTTACTGTTTTGTGTGGCATGTCTTAGTGTGCCACATTGACTGCCAGTGGGCTGCGTTTTCGGCCACTGCATATTATACTCAGGACATTAACCCTTTGTGTGGCTGCTCCAGGTCCCTGGGCCCTGAACAGATAAGGGGGGGGAGGGCACCTCTCTTCTGGGTGCTTTCCATCCCCATCCCCAGCCCTCGGTTTCACCAGGTCTCAATATGCCTGAGTCTCCAGGCGCGGCTTAAGCTCACCTGGCAGAGGGGAGGAGAACCCTAGTCTAGGGTCCTGCTGAGTGCAGAGCTCTCACTGCGCACCCCACTACCCACGCTCCTTTGCCATAGGGATCCAGGACGGGTGGGGAGTTCCCAAACCCTTCAGCTGGTCCCTTTCTGTGCCCAGCTCCCAACAAAGGCGGCCGACCACGTGCCCCTACTCGACGCGGGTCTAGGCTGGGCACGCACACGGCCCCGCGCCCCGGCTCCGGCCAGGGCTGGATCCCGTCGCTGCGCAGCTCCCCCGAGGGGCGCGCAGTAGCGCCCCACCAGCCTCGCCGCCCCCGGCCGTGCCTCGCCCACTCCCAGCCGCAGCCGCTGCAGCGCCCTGGAAGCGGCGCTAGGGGGAGCTCTGGCAACTGGCTTGGCGGCTTGAGTCAGAACCGAGCCCCCAACAGCTATTTCCCTGGACTTGCAGGGACTGGGAGGGAAGAGACGCTCGTTCCCCCTCCTCAGCAGCTCCAGACTCTTCCCGTGGGAGGCCGAGGAAACAGCCCTGGGGGGTGAAGGTGCCTTTCCTCCCCGTAACTCTCGCCTCCAGAGCCCCCCCTCCCCCCACCCCCATCGCGGACCTTCGCGGCCCCTCGCGTTCTGCAGTGTCCCTGAGAACTTCGCCTCGCGCGACACCGGGATCCAGAGCCGAGCGGTCCCCTGGGACTGGCTTGCGTCCGCCTCTCGGAGTCTGGCTTGGGGGCCTCTCGGCGGCAGCCCCTCCTCCCGCTGCAGGAGGCGCGAAGGCCGGCCGGGGGGAGCGAGCCGTCCTGCGGGGCGCTGCGAGGCTCGCGCGGAGAGTGGGGTGTGGGGGCGAGAGGGCTAAGCGAGAGCCAGGCAGCTTTGGGGAGGCGGCCAGAGACGGAGACGCCGGGAGAAACACTATCAAAACGAACAGCCAGCAAGCTGCTACTTTGCTTTCTGTTTTTTTCCTCCGTTCTTTCTTTCCTAACCCCTCTTTGCAAAGCTGGAACCACCCCGCACGCCCCCGGGCCCGAGTCGCGGCTGCAGATGTGAATTTGGTTCCAGTGGGGACAACGCGAGCTTCCCCCGGGCCTTGGCACATTCTCCCACTCTGAGGTCATTCCGTAGGTGGTCAGGAGGGAGAGCGCGCCTGGAGCCTTCCTGCCTCCATCCACCGGGGAGGGAGGGAGGGAGAGGGGAGGGAGAGGGGAGGAGCGCGAGGAGGGAGGGAGACGCCGCCAGCACACCACCAAGTGGCACCGAGCAGTGATAACAAACTCAACTTAAAAAAAAAAAAAAGGAAAAAAGAAAAGGAAAAAAACTTCCCCAAGTTGCAGCCCGAGACGTGCGGACGTGCGGGTGGAGACGCAGGGCAGGGAGTGTGGGTGGCCCTGAAGCCCCCCGGCCTCCCCCAGCTGCTCTCCCTGGCCACAGAGAGCTCAGACTTGAGGCTGACCAGGCCCTGCGCCCCTGGATGGGCAGGAAATGTGTTGAAGGCTGGCTCAGCTTCCTGCTGGAGACCCCTGGGGCGACCGGTTCCCATGGGGGGCAGGACCCCCAACAACCACCATCGCCCTCCTTCCCTCTCCCACCCCCAACCCAGCGGATGTGGGCAGGTCCTGCCCACCCAGGCCCCAGAGAGCTGGGGTTTACATGAGGGGGTGTCTCTCCCCACCTCCCTCTATTTCTCCCCGCCGCCCCCAGGCCGATTTCAAAACAAGGCACCACCATCCTCTATAGTCGACTTTTTATTAAGATTATAAATTTAAACAAATAATCTGAACAGTTTTACCCGGTGATATACAATTCAGTATGCACAAAAATACAGGGCAATGAGGGAGAAGGGCCGAAAAAGGAAGGTTGGCAACTTGTTTTGGAGTCCACATGGTGCTGATGGCAGAGAACCACAGGGGCTACCGACGAACCCCACCTTTTTACAACAAAAGGCTTTAAATTAAACAAAATCTATCGAGCTGAAGACACAGGACAGGGTTCTCACAGGCTCGAACAATGCTGGTTTCGTGAAATGCAACCAAAGGCTGAACGAGGGCAGTGCAATTTGGAAGCACACACACACAAACACCACAGCTGACCAGGAACTTAGCGAAAAGTCTCCAACGCAGTCGGCGGTCCCGGCCCCTCCCTCCCCGGGGGCCGCCGGGGATCCAGGTGAAGGAATCGACTTCCTTTTTTGTTTAGTGAGGACCGCAGTGCTGGGCATGATGGGAAATGTAGTCCGCTGTGCCCGCCCCCCACCCCTTCCCCAAACAGTGTCCGAGAGTGTTCGGGGTGTCAGGCGCCACCCGCGAGTCCGGGAGACGGATGGAGGAGGGGAGAACCCAGCCAGAGGGGCGGGGAGAAGCGGGGTTCAATACACCCGCCCCGGGAAGAAAAGAAAAAAAAAGTTGAAGTGTTTTCATTTCTGCCTTCTCATTTTGAGAACTTTGGAGTCCGCCCCCAGAGAGGAAATGTGACCCAAACGTCCCTTTCGGAGATAGAGTTTGCCTTTGTTTTTGCTCAGGATTTCACAAGACCCATTCCTCACCCCACGGAGGGACTCGGGAGAGCGGAACGTTGGGCTTCCCGGGTCTGACAACTGATTGCAATCGGCGTCCCAGGCCCGGCGCCCTCCTGCGCTGCGCCCCCGGCGCGCCCCGGCGGCCCGGGCGCCCTGCCTCGCCCCCGGCTGCCCGGCACCTCCTCCGGGCAGCAGCCCTCCCTCACGTGGCAGGCTCCTCGCTAAACACCACTGCAATCACTACAATAAAAAGAAAAAAAAGAGTAGGAGAAACACAAAGCATACTTAAATAGGCGCTTTTTCTCTCTGCAAAAATAAAGTCCAAGATTTTAGATCTCTTTTTTTATTTTACAATTTATAAAACATCAGCCGCCTCCCTCAGCTTGCCCCCAGCTCTGCCCCGAGTGGCCTGGCGCCTGCTCGCTCCCTCCTCTCGCCCCTTGGCCAAGTCTTTGTCTGGCCCCAGCCCCGCGGGGCCCCGGGTCCCTGTGCCCTCGGGGGTCCCTAGAAGGCGACAATGGCTCGAGTCCAGGCGCCGAGGCTGGCGAGCGCCTGCTTGGCGCACAGCTGCCCGTTGAGCGGCGGCGGCTGCTCCGAGGAGTCCGGCTGTCGGCTCACCAGCCCGGAGAAGCCCGAGCCAAAGATGGAGATCAAGTTTGAGATGTTGGACGCGTCCGGGGACGAGTCCGGGCAGAAGTCCTCGAAGCGGGCGCGCTTGCAGGGGGCGAACGGGGCGCCCCCGGGGGGCTCGGCCCCCAGGTCGCCCGCGTCCTCCTCGTCTTCGTCCTCCTCCTCCTGGCCAGGGTAATACTTGCGCTTGCAGCCGGCAGTGGACGCCAGGCCCAGTCCCGGAGCGCCCTGGCCACAGCAGGGGCAGTGGGCGGAGGCGCAGCAGTCCTGGTGCAAGTAGCCGTTCTCCACCGTAGTCACCACGTGAGTGTCCAGGTCCAGCACGGTGGTCTGGCTGCTGCAGTGCACGCCGAAGTCCGAGGGGGCCGGGTACGCACCCCGGTAGAAGCCGGGGGAGGAGGCGGGTGCCGGGGAAGCGGGCGGGGAGGCGGCGGCGGCCGGAGCGGTGGCTCCTGGGGGCGCGGAGGGCGCGGAGCAGGCAGCCGAGGCGCGAGGGTCCCGCAGGCAGAGCGCAGCGGGCGCGGGCGGCGGCAGAGGCAGCGGCAGCGGCGCAGGACCCGGCTGCAGCGGCTCCAAGGGCTGCCCGCGGTGGGGCGCGCCGTGCGGCGGCTGGAGCGCGGCGCACCCGGGCAGCTCCGAGAGCGCCCCCGCGCCGCCCGCGGGCGCCCCGGCCGCCGCCGCCGCCGCCGCGCAGCCCCTGGGCGCCGGGTGCTGGTGCTGGTGCAGCTGCTGCTGGAGGTGCAGCTGGTGGAGCTGGTGGAGCTGGTGCAGCTGGTGCCGGGCGGCCGGCTCGCGCGCCTCCGCGTCCCCGCCGCCGCCAAGTTGGAGCGGGCCGAAGTCAGCCGCGCTGGCCGGCATGCCCGGTGCCGCGTACGCGAGGTGCTGGTGCTGGTGGTGGGGCGGCTGCTGCTGTTGCTGCTGCTGCTGCTGCTGCTGGCGCCGGTAGAGCTCAGCGTAGCGCTCGCTCAGGTAGAGCTGGCGCGCGTTGCGGAGCACGTAGGACACCAGGAGGTTCTTGTGCAGCTTGATGCCGCCGCGCTGGGTCCGGGAGCTGTGGATCTTGCGCAGGGAGATGCTGATCAGGCTCTGGGCGTCCAGGGCGCACTCCATGCTCCCGCAGAGACGGCGGCGGCCAAGCAGCCGCCGCCGCTGCTGCTAGTGCTGCTGCTGTTTCTTTCTCCAGCCGGGCGCCTGGGCGCGCCAGGCAGGGGGAACCGAGCCCGGGTCAGCGGGTCGGCTGCGCTCCGAGAGGCGCCGCCACCATGCGCCGCCCGCCACCCGCAGGCTCGCGCTCCCCAGACGGCGCCAAAGCAATGAGCCTCGGCCGGCCCCGGCCCCAGCTATTTAGCTGGGTGCCCGGGCCCCGCCCTACATCAGATGAACCAATAGGAGTGCCCAGAGCCTCCCGAGTGACAGGCGCTGCCCGCCCCAGGGCCACTCGGCTGGCCAATCAGACCAAGGCGGTTCCTTTGTGCTATTCAAATACCGAACGGACCCCGGGCCTCCAACGCCGCCGCTGCCTCGAATGTTCTCCCGGGGCCGCCGCGCCGCGCGGGACTCGGAGCCGCCGGGGCCGCGGTCTGCAACACGGGTCCGCCTCGTAGCAGCCACGTCAGAGCCCGCGGCTGCCCTCGGCTTAGCTCCTGGGAGCCGAGGGTCGGCTCACCTGAGTGCTGTGGCGACGGCTCCTCCCCCTTCCGCAAGCCTGGGCCTCACCTGCGGCAGGTGCTCTCGGCTCCCCACTCCCGGCCATGCGGCGCCTCCTCTTTCTCACCTGCCGGCCCCCAGGTGACCCGCGGGAGCCAAGGCCTCTGCTGGTGGGGCCGCCGGCCTGACACTGAGGGACATCAAGGGAGAGAGGTTGGGGGTACGCTCCACTGCAGAGAATGTTGGACCTGATCCCCTGTCATTGGGCCGAGGGACCTCTGGGAATGCTCACGGGAGGGCTGTTCTTCCCATTTGCCTGACGGGAAAAACCAATACATCGTGAATTGTGATCTCCTCTGACGGAGAAAGTTCAAGACATGCCCCAGAAAGGCGTGGACCTCGCAACCAGCTGAGCCCCCAAGGCGTCCTGAGAGCCCGACTTGAGTTTCCTAAATCACCAGTTCTGTAACCTTTCCTTTCGTGCCTAACTAATGATCATGACAATGGGGACTATTATTATGGGCCCACTGTGGGGCATGGTAGCAGAGCAGGGCCTGAGGCTCGGAGAGGTGGAGTGACCTGGGGGTCACACAGGTAGCACTGAGAGCTCCAGACAGGACGTGGATACCAGTGGATACCAGGGGCCGAGGAATGCTCAACTTAACTTTTGTTCACACCGTTTTCCTTCTTATCCTGAACCACTCACAGGCCACCTCCTTCCAGCTGGGGGCTGAGAGGAAGGCAGAAGAGAGGGACAGGATCCCGATTCCTCGGGTCTCCCCATCTGGACCGGAGGCCTGAGGGGGCTGACTGCTGCTCCGAGGGGCTCCAGGCACCTGCACAGGGTCCAGACACCGGACCCTTCCAGAGGCTCCTTGAAGTGGTCAGGAGGTTTGCCTGAGGAAGGGCCTGTGAGTGGCCCTGGAAGGGTCCAAGAGACCCCCAGAGATAGGCAGGGCCTGGTGAGGGGGGCTCCATGAGCAGACCTCCTGCTGTTTCACCTCCTCCTGGGGGATCTTTGAGTCTCCCCTTTCCTTAGGCTTCCTTTCGAGTGCCCTTAGCACCAACTTTGTCCCTCTGTGGGAGTGAGACCCACCAACCTGTCCTGCAGTTTCTGGGTCTCCCTTTAGTCCTAAGATTTCCTAAGATTTGTTTCCTTAAACAATTTTTCAGCATCTACTTAGTGCCAGGCGTCACAAAGTGAAGGGGTGTGTATCCCATTTTTCAGATGAGGAAACCTGGGCACTGGCAACGTGAGAGACTTGCCCAGGATCCCAGGGCTCCAGGTCCAGGTCCACCTTCTTGGCATGGCATCTTCGAACAACCTCAAACTGCTCTGGGCCCCTGTGACCAGGAGCAGCTCTCCCGGCCCCCTCCCAGAGAAGCCAGGATTGAAATTTTAGGGGCACTTTAGAGAAAGGACATGTTACCTACATTCTGTTGGTGATCCGGTGGCAGGGACATCCAGGGCTGTGGAACTTGCTCATGTGATAATGCCCATAGGATTGAAAATATGCTGCCCCTTATTTCCCTGGTGCCACAAAAGCTTCACTTATTTATGTTTGAAGTTCACCTTTGAGATGTCACTAGCACACACAGGGAACTGGGAGTTCTTATCCGACTTTACAGCTGTGAGGACTCAGTATGTGACAGTCAAGTCTGGGACCCATGGTGTCTGGCATATTGCAAGCCAAAAGCTCCAGAATGTATTATTATTAACGCTGATTTTGGGCCTTCATTCTGTCCTTGCCTGGGGAAACTAAGAGTTTTCGTGCTTTGCTTGAGGTCACACACCAGAAAGGGCTAGAGTCGGGATTTGAACCCGAGCCTGTCTGTTTCTAGGGCCAGAGCTCGTTACAGGTTCCTCAGAATCAGCTCCTGCTGTCAGCGCAGTGGA
Source organism: Lemur catta (assembly GCF_020740605.2). Taxonomy (NCBI): domain Eukaryota; kingdom Metazoa; phylum Chordata; class Mammalia; order Primates; family Lemuridae; genus Lemur; species Lemur catta. Next base: position 6,690,111 of record NC_059137.1, on the reverse strand, counting down.
GTCCAGTTTTCAGGGCCCAGCTCATGGTGAATGCGACCTTGATTTGATCGGCCCCAGCACTTTCCTGCCAACTGCTCTGGGATCAGGGCCTGCAGGAGCCCACAAAGAAGCAAGTGTCTGTCCCTGCTCAGCTCGTCATGCACAGCCTTTCTGGAGCTGTGCCCCAGAACACCACTCTGGGGGCTCAGATGGGGAGTCAGGGTAGGGATGGAAGTGGATCCCAGCCAGAAGTGTGAGTTTTGAGGTCTACCAAGTGTGAGTTTTGAGGTCTACCTCCGCCACAAGGTGAGTTTTGAGGTCTACCAAGGCCCTTTCACTCTCTGGGGCTGGCTGAGAAGTGGTCGGCCTCATCTGAGCGGCCCCTTCTCTGCGCCTTCTTGTTGGGGTCCACGCGTGGTCTTCCCCTCTTTCTCAAGAACCAAGAGGTGGGCAGGTGGGAGGGCTAAGCAGTTGTCTAGCTTAATAAAAACCCTTGATCGTGTTTGGGGTGGCATGGGAGAGGGAGTTAGTTGCACAGCTGCTGTAAGAAAACCCTTGCTGAAGGAGGCAAAGGAGCAGCTGAACTATTTGGTGCCTTGGGAGCAGTGTGGCTTGGGGGGCACACAGTGGGAATTCACAAATGTTTACAGAATGGGTGAGCCACACTCCAGGCTTCTGTTGGGATGCATGCATGGGATGGTTCAGAGCAGGGGACCACAGACTGTCCAGGGCAGCGAGTGTGTGCATGTGTGTATGAGTATCTGTGTGCACACGTGTTGGGAGGAGGGGGTCCTCAGATCTGCACCCCATGAAGGGGGACAGGTACGAATGAGACAAGGCTCACTGGACAAAGGGCTGGCCTTATTTTTCTGGGCACCTGAGAAAGGTTGGGGCGCTCACCTTTCCCCCGGGGCTGAGGAGATTATATCTGGCTCTGAGTCACTGCTCCCTGGAGGAAGTTAATTAATGCCTCAATATTTACCGAGTGTCTGCTGGGACAGCACGAAGCAGGGCCTGGAACCACTGGGGACCTGGGTGCTCGTCAAACCCCAGGTGCTGTCAGCCCCACATCAGAGCAGCTAACACCTCACAAGTGCACATACGCCTGTGGACACCTTCTGGTCACCCAGGCTTGCGGGTAGGTGGCATGGTTGGAGGGCTCCGGGCCAGCGGTGGGATTTGCCTCCTTGGCTCCCAGGGGTTGGTTTGGGGAAGAGGGTGCAATGTCAAAAAAAACTTAACTGGGGGTATGGCATTGCAGGGAGGAGGAGGGAGATTTGGGATTTGTGCATTCACTCATTTGTTCATTTGTCTGAGAGATATTTCCAGAACCTCCTCTGGAGTCCCTGGGAGTGGGGGTCAGGGAGTAAGACCCGATTCTGCCTTCAGAAAGCCATGATTCCGGGGAAGCAGACAAGATAAACAGATGAGACAATATGGAGAGATAGGTCTGTGATTAGGAATACAGGGCTGGAGGAGGGTGGGAGAAGGATCCCACAACTTGTCCCAGAAGGCAGGAAAGTAAGACCTGGAGACCAAGAAGGGGGAGGAGCTTTCCAGCAGAGAGAACAGCAAGGGGCCCAGCAAAGGGCCTGGTATACGGTGCACGTGAGTATGCAGAAGATATTGTTAGAGTACGAAGGGCTCTAGGGACCAGGCCACACCCACCCTCAACTTCCAGATGGGCAAACTTCGGTCCTGAGAGCAGGAGGGATGTGTTCAGAGCACCGGTCCAGACCTGCGCCGGAACCCACACACCCCACCTCCCCGTGCAGCCTCTAGCTGTCCCAGGGTGCTGTCTCTGTGGCTGGCGACAGGGTGGGGGGTGATACTGAGCCTCAGGGCTTTGGGCAGTGTCGGGGAATGTGGCAGGGCATGGCTGGCCACACAGGTCATTGTTGAGTCCTCTCTGAGGTAGAGGAGGAGCCGGTGGCATTTGGAGGCAGGAGCTGCTCTGTAGTGGTGGGCGCTGGGGAGGGAGGCTGGGTTCCCAGAGCTGGGGCAGCCTCCCCAACCTGTCACCAGCCCAGGTGGAGGTTATGACCCACCAACGTCTATGTTTGCCCAGCGTGGTCCTGAGCAACAGGCCTAGAGCCCAGAAAGCCATTGTGGTCCCTGCTTCAAGGACCTTCAGTGTAACGAGGAAGACTGACAGCAGCTTGGCTTCTTATAAAGCTCTTGCTCTTGCCAGGCACTGGGCCAAATCTCCCTGAATCCCCACGCCAACCTTTGAGGCAGGTTCAGTTATAATCCCCATTTTGCGGATGAAGCAACTGAGTGAGGCACAGAGCAAGGAAGGAGAAGTGCCAGGGCTCTGGGCAGCAGGGGAGTAATGGAGGCCCCACTGCTCCCATTCCCTGGTCTTTTGGATAAATTCTTACTTGTCAGTGGAACGTGTGTAGAGTGCAGATGTGATCTCTCACACCTGAGGTCTCTGCCCAAGAACCTGGCAAAAGCTGGGTGTCCGCTTGTTCATTTATTCATAGAGTAACTATGAATGCTGGCCAAGGTGCAGGCACTGTGCTGAGCTGTGGGGAGAACTCCAGGCAGATCTCACCAGGCAGATCTCATTGCTCAGAGCCAGGCTGAGGGATTCTTTTAATCTCTTGGGCCAAATCTGATTGACTGGTAGTGTCTGCCTGGAGCCCTGGGTTGGAAGGGATTTGGCACCTGCCCCGATTGATTAGTGATGTCTGCTGAGGGCTCAGCTGGAGCCTTTGTGGGTAGCGTTTCTGGGATGAGGATGTAGTGTCTGCCCAGCACTTTGGACATCTGGGTGGTCTCAGATAGAGTGGGGGCCGGGGGGCCAGCAGAAATGGCTTCCAGCTCCAGATTGGCCCTATTATACCTAGGTAACATACGTCACCTCTCTTGGGCCTCAGTTTCCTAATTTGTCACCCCTCCAGGAGGTGCTGTGAACATCAAATGACTCAAATGTGCTTTGGAAAGTTGCGGGGCACTATGATGGGATACATAATGAAATGAAACGGGAAATTTCCCTCTTTTCTGCTTTCTCAAAATCCTACCAGAAGCTGAGCACACTGGGCAGCCCAGAGTTAATCCTGAGCCGAGCCTGGACATGCGTGTGCATGTGTGCACATGCATGTGTGTACAGATGTGCATGTGCACCTGTATACATGTGTGCATTGTGTTCATGTGTATGTGCACATGCGTGCATGTGTGTTCATGTAGACATGTGTGCATGTGTGTGTGCACATGCACACGTGTGTGTGTGTGTATGTGGCACAGCTCAGTGGTTCCTGGCTCAGACTTGTTTTTATAACTCACTTAGTATAGACCTTTGTCCCCTCCCCAGCTCAGTTGGGAGTTTCTAAGGAGTGAGAATCTCCTTGGGTCTTATTGAGTGGTGGGAGCTGGTATATGTACCTCTTGATTTCCTCCCTCCCTACTCCGTGAATAGTAACTGGAGACACCATTGTGCCAGACACAGCACTACATTTAACAAGAATTATTTTCATTAATCTTCCAAACAATCTAACGAGGGGCGTGGTGCTACAATCCTCATTTTACAGTTGAGGAAACTGAGGCCTAGAGAAGGGAAGTTCGGTTCCTGGGGCCACACCTCTCCTGGCCCTGGTGCCACCTCTGAGCTGAGCTAGGCCAGGACCAGCTGCATCTGTTTGTGACCACCTGCACCCTGGCTCTTTTGCCATTCATTCATTTGCTCATTTATTCACTCATCCTTTCATCCTTGCACAAGCTTTAAGTGCCTACTGTGTGCTGGGCTCTGTGCCAGCTCTCAGAACCACTGCAGGCCCTGCCCTCACGAACCTTACTCACCTTCCGGACAGGAAATACACCCGAAATAAGTGAGCAGGTAAACAAACAAGCTTGCAATGAGGGTGACGAAGGAATCGAGCCGGGCTTCGCCCCGGCCTAGACAGTGAGGAGGGTGTCTGGTCTCCCAGGCGTCCGCGCCCGCTGCTGCCCTGTGCCCGGGTTTGCGCTTGTCCCTCTTGTTCCCCACTCTGGCGAATGTTTAGTGCTGCATACATGGAACAAAGCAGAGTTTTTGTTTCTGTGTTGAGAACATTTCTCAAAAAATCATTTCTCGTGTGTGTGTGGGGAGAGAGAGAGACAGCCAAGTGGGGGCTGTTTGTCTGCCCTCAGTTCAGCTCCTGAGCTCCTTTTCTTGTTTAATTTTTGTTTTTTAATAGGGCCAGATGGGATTTTGGTTTGGGACTTTGTGCTGGTGAAAGGGCACCAGGCAGGGCCCTCGACATCTCTGTCCTCAGCGACCTGCCCAGCCCCTTGGGAGCTCAGGCACCGGTACCACCTTTGTCAGACAGGTGAGCACACTGAGGCACAGGAAGAAGCTTCTGGGTGGGGTCCTCCCACTAATGAGTGGTGGGTTGGGGGCAGAATTCACATACCCACATGCACGCACACACACGCACACATGCACGCACATGCCCATACGCACACGTGCATGCACACACATGCACACACATGCACACAAGCACACACACAATGCTCAGGGCTAAGCAAACTTCCCAAAGTCACAGCTGTGGCCTCAGGGAGGGAGGGAGCCTCACCTGTGACCTCTGAGGGGCCGAGCAGGGGAGGCAGCGCACAGGCTGGAGAGCGGAGCCTAGTGGTTTGTGCCGGGGCAGGGCTTTCCCAGAACTGACCCAGGATGTGGCGAAGTGAGTCTCTGCCTTGTGTCCTGCATGGTGGCTCCCAGGGCCCTCTCCTTAGCATACTTATTAAGCACTTACTGTGTACTAGCCACTGAGTTCTTTACGTCAGGATTTCCCAGCCTGTGGTGAGCTGTATAATTATTTCATTATATATTACAATGTAATAATAATAGAAATGAAGTGCACAGTAAATGTCATGTGCTTGAATCATCCCAAAACTGTCCTCCTTTCCCCCCTGCCCGGTCCATGGAAAAACTATCTTCCATGAAAAGGGTCCCTGGTGACAAAAAGCTCAGGGATCGCTGCTTTACATGAATCATCTCACTGAGTCCTTTCAGTAGAACCTGTCACTGAAGTTTTCTTATTATGGTGCCCATTTCACAGACTGGGAGCCTGAGGCTCAGAGAGGTTAAGTGACTGCAGTCCAGACTGCTTTGCCTCCAGAGCCGACTCTTCAAACCCCGACTCCCAGGGAGGCACTTGGCTGGAAGAAGAAGGGGCCTCTGGAACTCTTGGAGATGAGGTTCACAAGTGTCCATGTAAACTTGACAACCTTCCATGCTGCTCTGGTCCATCTTTCCAGCCTGGTTTCACTGATTTCTAGTCTCTGCCCATCGCTGCTCCTCTAGGGACAGCTGCAGTGGCTGCAGCCTGGAGTCTTGTCTCCCCTTTGTGCCGCCTCCATCCTTCCTAGTGGCGGGGTCTCTCTGTAGTTCCTGGTTTTCCTACATGGTAACGAAGACCTCTTTAGTCCTATGGCCTCATTCGTAAGAAAACAGGAGTGATGTCTATGAAGAACTGCGAGTTGGGCTATGCTTTGCAGCAGTAACAAATGATTCCTGACTCTTAGAGGCTTGATCCAATACAAGTTTCATTTCTCACCTCTCAGTCCAGTGTGGGTCAGACCTGGTCCTTTTTGTGTGGCTCCACCTCACAGAACTCTTAGCTTCCAGCCTGGCCGACGGGGCAAGGGAAGTGTGCGGATAGTCATGCAGGATGTTTCATGGCGAAGCCATAGCTGGCATTCTTCCCTTCCATTGGCCAGAGCTGGGCCATGTGGCACCAACTAGCTGCAAGGGAGGCTGGAAAATGTCCTCAGGTGTGTTCAGGAGGCGAATGTCCTGGTTCAGTGAATACACAGCTTTGTTACTGACACAAAGCCGTGAAGAATGAGAAAGAGGAGCTTTGACTGGTTTGTGGATCCCAAGAATAAGCTATGATGCTCTTCACTGGTGGCGGGGAGTTCTCATCACACAGTTACTAAGAAAATGTTTATTTTTTTAACTCTCCGTCTGTCTCCCCCATTAGACTGTAAATTCCCTCAGGGCAGGGCCATAAGTCTCTGTGCTTGGCAGTATCCTTAGTCCTTGGCAGATAATAGATGCCCAATTAGTGTTTTCTCAATGAATGAACACTGTCTGTGAGAAAGGATCTTGGTGAACAACTTTTTTAGTTTGCACGTAACAGATGTGTACAAAATATATTTTAACATCAGTCTAGCATGTAAGTCCCTCTTTAAAAAAAAAGTTTTAGTCAGTCTTGCCCTTCCACGAGGGGCAAGCACAGTCCTTTAATCAGCAAGTGTCATTCACTGTTGATTCAGCCATTGATTCCCTGGTGATTGCAGGGATGGACTGATTCACCCCTTCGACAGATATTTGTTGAGTGTCTACTATCTGAAACTCTTCCCAGGATATAAGAGAAAGGGAAGGGACAATGGCATGCAGTATACTCAGAGGAACAAGGTAAACGACATCAGACAATATTTAAGTCCATAAAACCACAGCTTGATTCTCACCTGCAATGTCGCACACTGAATTTAATCTGTTCTAAGGCACCCACCTTCCCCCCATATCTAACATCTCTGAAATGGAGAAGTGTCTTACCATCAATAGCACCTTAGATTTGACAGATTCTGGATGTTTCACTCGGACTAGTTAACATTTATAAGGCAGGCACATCAAGCAATGCACCTCATCGTCCCACACTGAGTGACTAGTTCTGCCCCCATGTTGGTTAAGGCAGCCTACTAGGGTCGTGGAGGAAGGAAGGGAGCAATTCTTTATTGAGACCTGGGTACGTACTGGGCAGTGTGCTCAGGGTTCACATCATGGATTTTAAACACTTCACAAGCACTTGTATCATCTCCATTTTACAGAGTTAGAGGCCAAAGCTTTTCTGGAATCCCTCATTGGAAGAGCTGGGCTTCCACCCAGTGCTGTCCTGTTCCCAAGTCCCGTTTCTGGGTCATCCCTCCACCACACTGTGCAGATGCCCACCCCAGAGGTCGCCATCAGCCCCATTTCCCAGGTGAGGGAACTCAGGTGCATGGAGCCTACCTGCTTTGCTTAGATTTACCAAGTGAGAAAGTGGCAGAGCTGGGGTTTGAGCCCTAGTTTTTCACTCCCCAGAACCCAAATGCTAATGACTCTATTCTCCTCTATCTGGCTTCTTCATGGCCTTGACAATGAGGCTGGACTGATGGGGCAAAGGTCCTGAGAGCGAACCTGGAAAGAGAGTCTGTTTCAGCCCCTCCGTCTTGAGGGCGCTGGATGAGAATGCCCACCAGGCCAGCCTTGGCCCAGCAGGAATCACATTCTGATGAGGCCGAAGTGGCAGCTGATAAAATCAGCAATGCTGACCTTGCTTCCAGGCCTTGGGGGCGGGGGCCGTGATGGGAGGTGAGCCCTGTAGTGAACGTTGTAGTGGCCTTGTGCAATTTTGGAAACCCACTAACTAAATTCGATTGCTAAGAATGTATATAGCACTGATAGAGGGCTTTGTGTGAACTTCCACACACAGGTTCCAACTCTCCTCTGTTGGGGAATAGCCCTGTGGTTTGGATGGCACTGGCTCCACCCCCAGTTCCAGGAATGGCAGCCGCATTCCCCCACCGGGCAGCAGTGGGACATAACCCAAGTCTATAGCCAACCAGCCAGAGTTCAGGTACCATTAGGTTCCTGTGAAGCAGGAATTGTCATCAACCCCATTTTACAGACAAGAAAACCAAGGCTCATAAAGTGTGGTAGATTGGAATATTGTTCAATAATTATTCACTCTTCTACGTGGGACAGAGTAAATGTCTCTATCCTACTTACTTAGGTCTTGGCATATGACTTGCTTTGGCCAGCGGACTGTGGGTAGAAAAGACAACAGACTTCCTAGGAGGAGGCCTTAGAAGATATTGCCTGTTTCTGTTCTACCTCTGGCATATTTGTTATCTGTTATGACAAAATATATCCCATTTAACTTCAGATCCACAAAGAATACGGAGGAACATGGAGCAGACTTGAACCCAACCCATGGCCTGGAACCCAGTTCAGCTGATCTACAACCTGAAACAAAACTACCTAGCTGAGCCCAGCCTGGACCAGGCAAATCGCAGTCAACCTGCAATTGTGAGAATAAATGTTTGTGTAGGAAACCTCTGAGAGTTTGAGGTTGTTTGTTACACAGCATCGTTACAGCAAAGGCTGACTGCTACATAAATGTTAAGTGACTTGTTTAAGGCCACACATCTAATGACTGGAAGGGCCAGGGTCTAGAATTTTGGCCTCCTTGGACTCCCCATCCAATGCTTAACTGGAGGCTCTAGGAAAATGCAGCCAATAATGAGAACAGAACTGGGAATAGGGGGTTTTCTGTAGGCATCCAGGACTTCTTCTAGCTTGCTATCTTTATCTGTCCAGTGGAGACAATAAACCCAGTGTACTTCCACACATCTCTGAACACTCCTGGCATTTCATCACATATTCAAGTTTGGAAATGGAGAGTTTTTGGAGAGAAAACCATATATTAGCATTTTTTCTGTTGTATGTGCTTTAAGGAAGCTTGGCAAGACAACTAGAGATTCTCAGCAGTTTCTTCCATTATCAAGAGCTATTTACCAAGTCAGTCAACTTTTTGTTAAAATAATCTGTTTCTTGGGAACTTAATATCTTGTAAGTATATTTATGGATATGAATTTTCCTTTCAGTATTTCTTTGGCTGCATCCCATAAGTTGTAGTATGCAATACTCTCATTTTATTTAATGTCCAAATAGTGTGAAACATCAAAATAGTGTGTAATTTCCTTTTGAATTCTCTCTTTATCTCAAGAGTTGCTTGGAAGACAGTTTTCAAATTTCCACCAAGTTAGATTTTTAAAAATAAATCTCTAGCTATTAATTTTAAAATTTCATCTCACTGTGTTAAGAATGTATTTTACTTTGGAACTTGTTGAAATTTTCTTTGTGCCCTAATACCATGATCATTATTTAACATAGTAATGGGATTATTGTTTTCAAGAGTATAAGGTTTGGACAGCTCTAAATACCTGCAAATACTTACATTCCAGGTAAATGTAATCACTCCCCTCTGCTCTTTGGTATCATATGCAAATAATTGAAAGTTGGGGTGCATTTGTTTTAAGAGAAAATTCCCCAAGGTCCAGCCCAGCCAGATGTCTGTTTCTACTGGTGACTTTGGACTATTCTGCAGAGATGGGCTGCTGGTTGCCTCCTGCGGCACTGTTATAACAAACATGAATGAATCCTGAAAATGGGGGGTCCAAACGGAAGAAGCGGTTAATTAATATTTGACTCCTGCTGGGCACGTTTGGGGGTGGGTGGAGGAGGCTGATTTTTGGTTTTCTGGTTTATTCACTTTTCTGCTTTTCCCTCTGCTAATTACTGCATTACCGCTCCTATCACCTTCCTCTTTGTTGATAAAATTTGCATTTTAAAAGTGATCTGGGAGATACTGAAAGACAATTTGGCCACAATGAACTTTTCACAAATAAAATGATCCTTCAGCTTCTTGTATGGTCTTTGGGCCATTTCCTGGTCTATGTAGAGACAATTGCCTCATTGCTGTGGTGTAATGAGTAGTTTGACATCCCAGCTCTGCCAGTTGCTAATGGAGTTTGTGGAACAATAGTCACCATCATATGCGGGGCTCTCACCCCAAGTTAAAGGCACCAGCTCACCAACTTCACAGCTATGCTGCAAGACTAGGGCTTACACTCTCCCATTTTCCAGATAAGGAAATGGAGACCTGCACAGATTAGGCCGGTGGTCCTCAAATCTGGCCGCATCTCAGAATCACCCGCGGGGCTTGTTAATCATCCAGAATCTTGGGAGGGAGGGCAAGGTCACACTGACCCAAACTTGAGTTTAATCCAGACTTCCTCTCGCCTTCCCTGCCAGGAAGCACTTCCTGCCTCCCCTGTCACATCCAGTGTGGTGGGACTCCAGCCTCCCTCCCTCCCTGCCCTGAGCCAGGGCAGACCAGACGTCAAGCCCCAAGGATGGCTCTGGAGGAGCTGTGGTCTGCCACAGGAGACAAAGTCACGGTGAGCTGCCTCCCCCACACACCTCAGAGGACACACCGCAGTGAGCTCCCAGTCCTTCTGTGGGTTCTTAGTGACTGGAAGACCGTCCCCTCTCTGTTCCCAACCTTTCCAATGCCACTTCCTCCAGGAAGCCTTCCTTGATGTCCCTATCAGCATCCTTCACTGCTCTTTGTCCCTGTGGCCCTGAACATCTCTGCTTAGGAAACACTCCATGGGTCTTGGTTGACATTGGTGTCTGTCCTTCTCCCCCTCCATGGCGCCTCCTGGGAGGGGGATGCAGTGGTCAGGGGCACCCACTTTGGAGGCAGAAAGACCCTGGTGCGGTCCTGGGACTGCCTCTGGCAGTTTTCCCTGGGGCCTCGAGAAAAATGATTTCTCCTCTTGTAGGTCTCCCCCGTCCGCCCTCACACCTGGGGTAGCAGCTCAGTCCCACCTCATACCTCCCGTTCTCTAGTCCCGGTTCTGCCACAAGGCTGAGTTATTTACCCCTGAGCCTCAGTTTCCTCATTTGTTAAACAGGGAAAGAGGAGCACCCCGTTCACGGGTGTGCAGAGAGATGACACGCGGTGCTTGGCATGGGCCAGCTCCATCAGTGCCAGCCCTTCCCGGGCAATGACCAACCCGGCAGCGTCTTCCTCTATTTGGCTCCCTGCAGCACGTGGGTTCGAAGGTGAGAGGAGCCCCACTCGTCCCCTATCGGAGACAGAAGGAGGAAGAATCATGGGAGGTACCACCCTGAATTTGGCTACATTCCTCACAGACCCTCACAGACCACCACGTCACACACTTAACTTCAGGTGGGAGAACTGAGGCCCTGAGAGGAGAAGGAACTTGCTCAGGGTCACAAGGTGTGGCCCGGGGCATCGCCTGAGTCTGACGGGACTGTCCAGCACTCTTCCCGTTTAGGGTGAGCGTGCAGTTCAGGTCCTGGAGTCTCGGGGCTGCAGGGCACCTCAGAGGCCCAGTCTGCCTCGTCCATGCAGTCACTCCTGGGTGCAGTCATGCTTGTTAAGCAGCTACTCTGCGCTGGCCCTTCTGCTGAGCACCATGAGGGTCCCCGGGGTGGCCTGGTGATGAGTCAGGATTTGTAGTTAACTGAAAGTCATAGAAACCCAACTACAATGGCTTTAACAGGGAGCACACAGCCCTGCAGGAGGCTGTTGGGGCTGGGGCAGCGTCTCAAGACGTCTTTCTGGTTTCCCTAGCATGTGGCCTTCATCTTCATGGCACAAAATGGCTGCTTCACTTCCAGCTACCATGGCAGCATTCCAAGCAGGAAAACTGAGATGGAGATTGGGGAAGGGTGAAGGGCAAAGGACAAAAGACCCCTGCCAGGTGAGGGGTGTTTTCCTTTTGTCAGAAAAACAATTGAGTTTTTGGACGTTCTCGGTAGGAAACTTTTAGTTTCATCTCATTGCCAGAATTGTGTCAAGTGGCCCACCTAGCTGCAAAGGAGTCTGGGAGGTGAATATTTTCTTCTGGGCATATTTGCCCAGACAAAACAAGGGTTCGGTTAGGGAAGAAGCTAAAGATGAAAGAGACGTCCGGTTGGCCAGCAGTGTTCTTACCCAGCAAGCAGGTTTTCTGTACTCAAGGAGCTCACGTCTGGCCAGCACATACATTTGGGCCTTTTTGCTGTAGTACAGGGTAGGAAGTTGCTGGAATGGTGCCCTGGAGGAAGCTCCAGCCCTCTCTTACCATATCCGGAGGTAGCATTCTGTGCCCAGCACAGTGCCTGGCGCATACCAGGGGCCCATCCAATATTTGTTGGGACTCAGGGGATGAGTTTCTAGATGGAAGCAGGTCCGGTGTATTTACCGTGAGTCGGTCTAGCTCTTGCATTGGTTTACGTGGGCTTTAAGTCTGGGTCTCCGTGAAATGCCTCCTCAGTGGGTGCGAGGGTGGGCTGTGGGGCAGGGGCGGCTGAGACCAGGGAGAAGGCTACAGCCCTCCCGCCCTTTTGGTGGGGGCCTTAAATAACGCACAGAATTGAGCCCTCCACACTGGGCCCTGAGCCCTGCCTCTGAATTGGGAGCCCCTCTGTGACTCCTAGACCTGGACAGATCGGGGGCTGCCCCCTTTGCTGACAACGTCGCTGACTCCCAGGTGCCGGGGCTATCCCTGTGTCCTCCCCACAAGCCCACAAACGATGCTGAGGGAGGCCGTGCAACATGGCCCCATTCCACAGATGGGGACAGAGTCAGTGCCTCTGTCCAGGCCGGCCGGTACCACCTGTGCTTTGTGAAGTGGCAAACGGTTACCCGCTCGCCGAGCTCATGGCCAGGTTTGGGCGGTGGGGATGGGGTGGGAGGTGGGGAACATTCCCAGTGGTGGAAAGCCAGATGTGGGGAAGATGCAGAAACAGGTGCCAGCTGTTGGGGCCACGCTCCAACGTGTCATCCCCAGTGGCGGGCTCGGTGGCCCCGGCCCTGAGCCTGGCATCCCCTGCGCTCCTGGCGCTCCAGCTGACGCCGGCCCAGCACTCAGCTGGTGCTCGCCAGGGGCACTTTCTCTCCTTCCCTCTTCCTTTTTTCCAAGACAGTGATCTTGGCTGTGGCGCCGCATCCGCTCTATGGGAAAAACTTGTTTCTGTCGGTAAACTCTGGCTCTATGACTCAGAAGACACCCAGGGAGCAGCCTCCCGGTGTCAAGGGGCTGCTCTGCTAATGAGCTAATGCTTGTAAAGTGCTTTGAAGATGAAAAATTCCACGCGAGGGCTGAGCGTGTGCGCTGCTATTTGGGGGAGAGGGAGAAGAGGAGGATGGGGTGGGGGAAAGGGGGCGAAGCTGGCTGAGGAGCAGCCCCAGACGGCGAGGCCGTCTCTGCTCGGTGCTGATGCAGGCTCCTTCTGGGCAGAAGCACCAGCTGCCCCTTTGTTCAGAGCCAGGCAGATCTGAACTGGGCGACACGTTGCTTTGCTTCAGTTCTTCTGGTAGTGGGGCAGAAGAATAGGGGTGAGGGGTGCAGGGGGTAGGGAGGGATGGGGCTTGGGTGGCCCCTGCCCTCTGGACTGAGATCGTCTTGGCTGGAGGTAGCTCTGGTCATCTGCTCATTCAACAAACACGTCGATCTGTGCCAGGCACTGCCCAAGGAACCGGGAACAAAGAAGATGGTCCCCGTCCTGTGGAGTGTGTGGCCTGGAGGGGGAGATGACATCTAACAGATGAAGACGCCAACCACCTGCAATTATAATTGTGAAAGGGCAGAGGAGGAGAGACACCTAAAGTCGCAGGCGCTGGATGCAGAGCTGTCCCAGCCCGGGCTGGGAGTGGCAGGAAGGCTTTCCTGGGGGGGGCGGCTCTGAGGAAAGAGTGGGAATTTCCAGCTCCCAGGCAGAGGGGGAGAGAGCACATCAGGCAGAGAGAGTAGCATTAATTAATACATCAATTAATTAATTAATTCCACAAATCTTTACGGAGTACCTACTATATGCCAGACGCTGGGGATAAAGAGGCACATAGTACAGGCAAAAATCCCGGCTTCCCAGGAAGCTCACATTCGATGTGACAAGCAAATGAAGAAATGAGTGAAAAGAAAGTACCAGATAGCAATGAGGGGTGAGCACCAGGTAGTGGTGCCTGGGGAGGCTCCCACAGATTGTGCGGTGGACAGGAAAGGCGTTTCCAACAAGGCAGTGTTTAAGCTGAGGCCTGAATGATAAGAAGGAGCCAGCCACAAGTAGACGTGGGCAGTGCAAAGGACCTGTGGCAGGAATGAGTTCAATGTGATCAAAGAACCAAACGAGGCCAGTGCAGCGGCTGGAGAGCAACAGGATACAAGTTCAGCAAGGGCTCCGCATGAAGGGCTGTGTGTTGCTAGCGTTAAGTTCACTGCAAATAAAGAAACTACTACAATGGCTTAAAGAGGCAGGGGATTTTTGACTTAGCCAATAATAAGTGGGTGGGTAGTCAGGGGCTGGTGCAGTGGATGTATATGCCACCAGGCACCCTGGCTCTTCCTATCTTGCTTTTCCCTGTCCTCAGCATGGAGGCCTTGTCCTCGCATTTGCTGCCTCATGGTCACAGTGTGGCTGCTGGACCTCTCCAGGCCCCATGTCCATGTTCCAGGAAGGAAGAAGGGGAAGGAGCAAAAGGCTAAAGAGCAAAGGGTGAAAGGTCTTTTCCTTGCCGGACTCCATCCCTTTACTCAGAAAAGGAGTTGCTCCCTGGGGACTTCGTTCTACCTTGTTGGCTCAGACTGGGTTACATGGCTGCCTTGACCTATAAAGGAGACTTGGAAAATCCAGCTTTAAAATCTGCTCTCCCTAGCAGAAGGAGGAAAGGGAGAAGGGCTTGGAATGCCTTTTGGGTCGCCAATGTGGAGTGTTGGCCAAAGTCCTGCAAAGGCCCCTAGAGGGGAAGATCTTGGTGAATTCTGGGGACAGAAAGCCAAGGAGTAGGCAGGGGTCAGGCTAAAGAGTGTGGACTTCATCTGGAGGGCCGCAGGGAGTCACGATGGCTTTTCAGGAACGGTGATTTGCAGTGAAAAGATTTGCACTGAATCTCTGCTATTTAAACTGAGCACCTGTGACATGTTGCCGAGGATGGCACATTCCATGTGACCTCAGACACTTGACTGGGGAGTCCACAGGGCTCAGACGAAGCCCCAACTCCTTGGAGAAGGGCCTCCAGCCCCCAGGGTCTCTCTCCTGTATTGCACACCTCCAGCCCTGGCAGCCTGTGCCCTGGTTGGCACCCAGCAGCGGCCCACAGATGGCTCCTGGCTGTCCCACATCGTCACATCAGGGCATGGAATGGAAAGTGACTCACACTGGCGCCTCTCCTGCTTGTAAAATGCCCTGCACATCCATCATCTTTGGTTTTTCTGCTAGAACTACCCCATGAGGTGGGTATACTATGACTTTCTTTCATTGATGGGGAAATAGGCGCAGAGAGGTGAGCACCTTTGCCTGAGTAAGGGCTGGGTTCACCCTGGAGGCTCTGACACCACCCCCTGTCATTACACCTGGAAAGAAGGCTCTGTGTCCAGCCCATGCTGGCCCCGGCATCTCTACCCGCCTGTTTAGAGTAGAGGGACCATTCTCTTTGGTATGATTCAAGGGTCTTGGAGGTCCTATGTAGTGAATCCTATTTTTCTGCCACATTAGGGGAGTAGGCATTTTGCCAGGCCCTGAGCCAGGCGTTTTCATTGAGGGAGGACACTGGGCATTGGGTGTCTTTGCCCCTGGAGCTCTGCCTCAGACATACCAAATGCAGGGCTAGGTGGGAGGGGTGTGTGCATGCGTGTGTGTGTGTGTGGAGGGGGGGTGTCTAGAAGACACATAAGACCTGGACTCTGTCTTGGGGGCTTTAACATCTGGGCTTGCCTCCTTGGACCAACTCAACACTTCATCTCTCTGGGCCAGTTTCTTCATTGGGATAATGAAGGGGTTGGCAGGAAAAGTTCTGGGTTTTCCCAACCCACCCATCAAATTCACCCTTCGAATTTCAAAGATTCCGTTCCAGCATCTACTCTCTGTGTCTGTCTTTGGCTCAGCAAATCACCTTCTCTGCTGCCCCTGCTGTTGTATTCCTTTGAACTCGGCACAAGTAATTACGTATTTGTGCTATTAAATGTCCCATGCCTATCTCCCTATCTCCCTGCCCAGCAAAGGGGAGAACCGTGTGTGTCTTTCTCTCTGTCCTCTAAGAGATCAGCGCAGAGCCAGCACGTAGTAGGTGCTCACTAAATGGAGTCGCGGTTGTTACTGTTTTTGCCACTGGGGAGGCAGATGCTGGAACGAAAGGAGCCGCAGACAGGCCGGCAGGCAGCCAGCGCGCTCAGCCGCTCCCTACGCTGCCGCGGAGGCTCGGGTTTCCCGGGAGAGCACCCAGACGGCCCCCGAGCCCGGGCGGCGCCCCAGGGAGAACTACAGTTCCCAGAAGGCCGCGGGGCCGCCGGCGCTCGCTCCGCCCGGGCCGCCCGCAGCGCTGCATCCTGGGAACTGTAGTTCAGCCCCGTGGCCCAGGTGCCGCCGGCGCGGACGCGCGCGGAGCGGCCAGGTGCCCGCGGGGCTCGCGGGGGCGCGGGAGCCTGTCTCTTGCAGGATCCCCGCCCGCCGCAGGCCCTTGGCGTGGACTCTTACTGCGCCGGGGACCCCGGGACAGCTCCATCCCGAACTCCAGGGACGCTTTAAGGGGCGGGGCTGGGCGCCCGGCCCACCCTTCGCTCCTCCACCCTGGTCTCGCAGACATCACCCCCGGCGCTTTAAAACCCTTGATCTCACTGAAACCTTTCCAGTCTCGTTGGTCAAGCATTGATTGTCAACTATGTGTCTAGCCCTTTGGGGTACAGCGATTAAAGTAGGGGTGGGTGGGAGAGGGGATCACAGATATTCTTCAGCCATCAGTCACACTCCACCTGCCCCCAGCAGAGATGGGGGAGGTGGCACCGGGGTCTGACTGAGGCCTGGAGTGGGGGCAAGCCTTCCAGGGGACCGTGACATGCAGACTGGGTCTGGGTTGGCCGGGTCAGGAGCAGGGAAGGGTGTTCCATTGTGGGGAACAGGAGGAGGGAAGGCTCAGTGTGAAGGAGGGCTCTGGGGCCCGAGGGAGCTGGGCTTTGGGAAAGCAAAAGAAGGCCTAGGAGGTGTCTGGGAGGAGACCTTCTGAGAGATGGTGAGGGGAGTGGGGGTTATCCCAAGGACCTGGGAGCCATGGCAGGAAGGTCTGTCAGATCCCCAAATCCCATGTGTGTGATTGATTCTCAGGTGGAGTGGCAGCCCCAGCTTAACCAGGGGTCAGTGGCAGAGCTGGGACCCAGCCCAGGGGTCCTGCTTCCCAGGCCGTGGGCTTGTCCTTAGGGGCAGGGGCTTCCCAGGGCAGGGTTGCAGTGAGAGCTGGCACAGTGCTTTCCTGGGGTTGTCCCAGGAGTCAGGAGGGAGGCAGAGGGTGGGAGGGGAAACTGAGACCCTTGAAAATTTCTGCTGAGTGAGCTTCTGTTTGAGATCCAAGAAAAGCCTTTTCCTCCCCAGACTCTTCAGCTGTCAGGAACCCACCATGAGGGTCATTTTCACACCCTCCCCAGTACCCCAGATGTGGCCGAAGCAGAAAGGATTTAGGCCAGATGTTGGGGTCTGCAGGAGTTGCATGGGGTGGGGGGGTGGAGCTCTGTGGATGAAAAGTGAGCCCTCACTGGGTTGGCTGCTCTGGTTGTCCCTGCTCTGGCACTGAAGGCCACGAGACCCTGGGGACAAGCTCTCTGGCTCTGGGCACATTGAAAGAGAGAGGCAGGAAGCCCAGGCCTCAGTCTGATGGCACCTGGGTTTTTGCTTCCCCAGCAACCTTGGCTGACTGTTCTCAGCCACCTGGTCCCAGGCACTACCTCCATGCTCCCTGCCCGGAACCCCGGCCTCCTCCGCTGCACCTCGGGCCCCTGGACTTCTCTGGACTGTTCCAGACACTTGAGAAAGCCCAGCAGAAATGAAGCTTCCTGACCCCAGTGGAAACATCGGTGTCTGTGCCCTGGGTGAGGATGGCATCATCTCAGTGTGGCCTCGTCCCCCAGATCAGAGGCCTGGCTCGGCTGGGGTTTGTCTTTGATTAATAAAAAATGGGGAAGCAAATCAATTAGCCTTTCACAAATGCAATTCAGATGGCAGGAAAAAATAACTCTTGAGGCTTGGGGGCCTCTTCTTCATGAGAAGATTGGAACACAGACAGTGTCGGCCGCGATCCCCCACCCCCATCCTGGTGGGAGCTGCACACTTGTGCTTGAACAGGGGAGGGGACTGAATATTTATAAATTAAAAACTTAGGGTGTGTGGGGCCGTGGGGGCAGGGAGAGGTGGGGGGCATTTGTTCCTCGAGGACACCTTCCCCACTGGGAGCGGTGGGCTTCTGAGGACTGGACGTGGCTCCACCTGGCGCCCCGCCCATTTGATTGGATCTCAGGGTTGATATTCTGGAAACCAAATGGTCTCCCCAGATACCCACTGGCCTGGCTGTATCAGAATCTCCTAGGAGGCTGGTTAAATGCAGATTCCTGGCCCCTGCCACTCTGAGAGCCTGACACAAAGAGTCCCAGGAGGGGCCTGGGAATATGAATTTCTAAGCAGCCCCTGAGGCAGTGGTGATGGGCAGCAGGCTGGAAACCACCGCTCCGGGGGACAGGCAGCAGGGCAGCAGCCAGCACATGGCTCTGGGGTCAGCCAGACGTGCCCTGGTCCCAGCTCCACTTTTACTGTGGAGGACATCAGTGATGTCCCACTGGTGACATCCCTTCTGTGATCCTTGAGTCCTTGTCTGTAAAGTCGGGATAATACCAGCCTCCTCCCAGGGGTGTGTGTGGTGTGCCTAATGTTCAGTGGATGGTAGTTGTTATTTTTGTTGTTGTTATTGGGAGGGAAGGAAGAGGAGGTAACTGCTTTTGAATTTTTTTTTATTGCTGTCTAAATGACTAATTTTTATTGCCTCTAATGCACACTTTGCAGTGTGGTGGTCCCCTGTCCTCCTTTAGGAATAAGCGTGTCATCCCAGCCTGGCCAATTACGGCCTTCTGTCCTCCTGGCCAGAGAGGTGGCAAGGGGGCAGTCACGTGATCCAGGCAGGCCAATGAGACACAGTCCTGGGACTTGTGTGCAAATAAAGGGATGTGAGGTCTCTGCTAGGGAGTCTAGGCTGGGGGGGATAAAGGACAGAGTTGCCAGGGTCAACCATGTGGACAGCCTGAGCAAGACGGAGCCAACACAGTAGGGAGCAGCGCTCAGAAATGGAGAGAGAGAAGGAGAGGGAGAGGGAGGAGGGGAGAGTGGTAGGGGACACTGTTTGAACACCTGGATCCAGCCTTGCCTGAGAGAGTCCCCCCTTTTGGCTTAGGACAGTTTGAGTTGCGTTTCCATACTTGGAACTGGGTCTAATGCAGACAGCTTGTTTCACCCATTTCTCTGTCCCTCCGTCCACTGTCCATCCCCTGTTTACTGAGTGCCTGCTCCATACCATCCCCCATGCTGGGGCCTGGCCCCAGCCTTCACTTTGAAGGAGGAGGTGACAAGGTGATACAAGCTTTTTAGAATGTGGGACACCAGGAACTGGTGCAGAGAGGAGCCCTGAGAGACTCCGTTGTGGGGAAGGGGAAAATTCAGGCAGGCTTCAGGGAGGAGGCAACCTTTGGGTGGGCAGTATTTTGCTGGTTTGAGAATTGGGGAGGGGCCCTTTCAGAGAAGAAGGAGTTAAAAGGCAGCAAAGACCAGGAATGCTTGCGCTCTGCCACCTGGGGCGGAGGCATGGGATGTGTGTGATAGTGATGCCTGCTCACTGGTACTGCCCTCACAGGAACCGGCATTTGTTGAGTGGGCACCCCTTGATGTTCATTTCTCATTCATTCTCTCCACCTCCCTGGAGGGAATCACACGCATTCTCTCCATGTTGCACGTGAGGAAACTGAGACCCAGAGAGGTGACAGCCTTCTCAAGGTTTTGCAAACACCGATTGGCCCAGTGGGTCTCTTGACCTCGACCCCAAGTTCTTAACTGCTCAGGCCCACACAGGTTCTTTGCAGCCCTGCAGCTTCAGGGACGTCTTCCTGAACGTCTTGGTAGGAGGTTGGGGTGGAGGCGGAAGAATCCCTGGAGATTTCTGGAGTTTCCCGTGTGGGGGGTTGGTGGGGGGTGGGGAGGTTGGGGTGGGGGTGGGGGAGTGGGTGGAAAGAGAGGCTTGCCCTGCAGGCAGGCTCCCAAGATTGGGGTAGAGACTGTTGCTGTGGTTGCCTGAGGCCCTTCTCCAGCCTGCCCCTCCCCCTTCCCGTCCTCCCCACTGCAGCCAGAATGACTGGTCTTTCCAGCGCACACCTGCCCGGTCCTCTCTGTTGCTGTACAGTCTTCAGTGGCTTCCTCTTGCCCTTGGGGAAAGCCCAGACCCTTCCCCTTTGCCTACACGCTCTTCCTCCTGGCCCTGCCCCCCTCTCAGCCTCTTCTCGGAGCCCAGCCTCTTCCTGCACCATGGCCACTGCTTCTGTCTGAGTCCCTGGAGGCACACCAGCATTTCTCTGTCACTCCCCAGGAGTCCGAGAAGGTATCCCCCTTCCAGAAAGTGGGGCTCGGGCCTTTCTATGCCTCAATGTCCCCCGTCACGGCATTTCCTTGCTACAGTGTCTCTGGGTGTGCGCCTGGCTCTCCAACCAGACTGCGGAATCCCTTGGGAGCAGAAAGCAGGACTTGGCCACCTGTGTCTCCCCCGGGGCCAGCCGTGGCGTGCGGGGCCTGGCATCGAGGGGGTGGAACGCGCCGCCCAGCTTCCCTGGGCTCTGAAGAGAAGCAGTTGCCACTTCTGGAACCACCTCACGTCCTGGGCTGGTTAGAAAAACGAAGACAGAGGGACCCAGCTCCCCTCAAAAGTCTGTCTGCAGGTCAGTCTCCTGCAAAAACAGAGGTGACCCCTG
The DNA here is from genome assembly GCF_020740605.2 of Lemur catta. Classification (NCBI taxonomy): domain Eukaryota; kingdom Metazoa; phylum Chordata; class Mammalia; order Primates; family Lemuridae; genus Lemur; species Lemur catta. The sequence goes on along the minus strand of NC_059137.1, from coordinate 6,669,762 downwards.
AGTCTCGCCACCCTGGGGGGAGCTGACAGGCAAGGTTGCCTCCATTTCAGGGCTCAGAGGAGGGCCGCAGGGAGGGAGGAAGGGAGGGAAGGAGAAGCTGATTTTCGGGATGGGCGCAGGACAGTGACGCGGATGGGGCTGCTTGGGGTGGGCTTGCTGCTGCCCTCTGCTTGGGGAACTTGTTACACCTCAGCAAGCACTGCCCCTTCCAGCCTGCCACCCTGCCACCCTGCCACCCTGCCGGGCAGGCCTGACCCTAAGTGCCCTGTCCTCATGCCATGAAGACTCCATGACCTGTCAAGCCCCAAGGGACAGACACTCCATTGGCCAGGGGTGTGTCCCTCTTGCTCACTGCGTAGCGCACAGCAGGTGCTCAATACACTTTATTTTGAACGTTGCACAAATGAACAAATGCAAAAATGTTAGGCCTTGAGTTCCCACTTCTGATTTAGAGGGGACGGCCATCACACTTATCTGCTTAGAGGAGCTTTTAAACAACAGGTATTAGTACACCTGTGTTCGTTAGCAGCATTGTTCACAACGTCCGAAAGGTGGAAGCAACCCACGTGTCCCCTGCTGGGTGGATGGATCAGCAAAAGTGGTCTAGCTGCACACGGGCCATTATGCAGCCTTGAAAAGGAAGCGGCTTGTGACACAGGCCACGACGTGGGTGAGCCTGGAGGACATTTTGCCGAGTGACATGGGCCAGATGCAAAAGCACACATACTGCCTGATTCCACCGACGTGCAGTACGTAAAGTAGTCAAATTCACGGGGACACACAGTGGAGTAGGGGCTGGGGAGGAGGGGAAAGGAGAGCTAGTGATTACTGGGGACGGCGTTTCCTTTTCACAAGAAGAGTTCTGGAGGTGGGTGGTGACGAAGGCCGCACTGCAGTGTAAATGTGCTTAGTGCCACTGAGCCGTGCATTTAAAAATGGTCAAGGTGGTTAATTTTATGTTATGTGTACTTTATCACAGTAAAAAAATTGAAAAAAAACCCTTTCTAAACTTTTTATTATGGGAGCTATTTAGCTTTAACTTCCCATTATGGAAAATTTCAAGCATTTACCAAAAATGGAGAGGACGGTATAGCCAGCCCCGTGCGCCCACCGCCCGCGGCGGGCGTTCGTGGTCGCTCTGGTTTCATTCTGTCCCGCCCTCGCCCTCCCTGTATTGACTTTGAAGAAAATCCCAGACATCATATTGTTTCATCTGGAAATACTTCAGTATGTAGCTCTAAAATATAAGAGCCTTTCAAACTTAACACCTGGCTACAATACCTAAAGAAAACCAAATCAATATTGTCACATTTCTCAAAAGTATAAATACATTTTATACATAGTTATAGCTGTAAAACACATAGACAGTGTCTTCAGATTTCCAATGCTCCCAGTTGATATTTAATATATAAACATAGTGTTAAATATAATATTTAATGCATTTATATAATGCACATTGAATTCGTAATTATATTTATAGGTTTAATATGTAATTGCATATTATGTAACATGCCTTGTATATAAAACACGCATTCGTATGTAATTATTTTCATTTGAACCGGGATCTAATAAGGTCCACACATTGAAATTGATTAAGTCTTTTAAATCTCTTCCTAAACAGGCTCCCCCAGCCCCGTGTGTTTTCCTTGTACTTGTCCCGGAGAGCTCCCTCCGCCTGGATCTTGCTGACTCTGTCCCCCGTGGTGGCATTTGACCTGTTTCTCTGCTCCCAGTATTTCCTGTAAATTGGCGTTTGAGTCTAGAGGCTTGATTGGATTCAGGTCTGCAGTTTTGGTAAGACGATGTCATAGGTGGTGGTGTGTGTTCCCACGGAGACGCAGACGCCCTGGTTCCTCCTTTTTGGGACGCTGCCGGTCCTCGCCTGGGCCCATTCATTCATGAGTGGCTGCATAGTGGAGATAATCCAATGCCATCATTCCTTCTTCGTCTATTAGCTGGAATGTTCCTGGAGAGAAACTCCACCTCCTTTAGTATCAGGCACTAGGTGACATGCTTTGTCTGGGACAGCTGGGGCAGATGCCCGATCTTTTCTCTTGATACATCCCCTCCTCCCTGCTTTTTTTTTAACCAGGGAAGAAGCTGAGGCTCTCAGGCAATGAGGGACTTGAGTTCTGGGTCAGAAAGCAAAGGGTTGGAAGGGCCCTGCAGACCAGGGCTAGACCTGTACCATTTTCCACCACTGGTCACTTCTGTAGTCCAGGAGGTGAAAGGGCAGATGTATTGTAGGAACTGACCTTGGGCTGCAGCCTTGACCTTCTCCTCTGCTCCTGCAGACAGCCCTGGGCTCACCTGTTTGGTTTGTGTATATCACCCTCTGCCTCAGTGTGAGGGTCATTTGGTGCAGGTCCCAGCAAGCAGTGGGCCACAGGGTCCCAAGGACAGTGGGCTTCTCTCCCTCTCTCAGCTGCTCCTCTCCACGCCGACCTTGCTCACGCTCTCTCAGCCTTTGCTTCTTGAGAAAAGCAAGCCCTCCCTTGGCTTCTGTCCAGGGGCAGCCTCCCTCCATAACCCAGCCCTTAGGGAGGTCCCGCAAGCCTTCCTGGTGCTCCCTCCCTCTGCTGATCTTCAAACTCAAGTCTTGAGCCAGGTACTAACATTTCATTCATTAAATCGATCATTTCTTTCCTTTAAAGTTTCTTTTTAAAAATAATTTATCAGTGTCACTGAGGTACAATTGACATGCAACAAACTACAAAATGAAGTGTACACTTTAGTAATGAACGGATAATTTGTTGAGCACCTATTAAGTAATCAGGTACCTGCCTGGCAACCAACGTGTGGGGGTGGAGCAGACTGGATGTCAGACAACCTGGGTCAAAACCCCAGTTAGAATCACGCTAAGCAGCTGTGTGACCTTGGGCCACTTGTGTCCCTGTGTGAGGCCTTGGATTCTCCTCTGTCAAACCTCTTGGGGTGGATTGGATATTATTCCCAGATTTTGATTCCCTCCTGTAATGGAATTATACATCCATGTGCTTTGCCGCATGACTGCAGCAGCTCCCACTGGAGGAGGCAGAGTCTGGTTCCCACTGCACCGCAGTGTGGGCCTGGCCACGTGATGTGGGATATTGGTGGATGAGACAAAGGCACAGGCGTGGGCTATGGCTGGGTTTTTGGCTGGGCGGCCTGAGCTCCTGCCATGTGGCACAGGCCAACATGTCTCAGGTGGCTGACGGTTCCAGAGGAGAGACGCGTGGGGCCAACCTAAATCTGACCCCTGGCCTGGAGCTAAATCGAACCAACCCACAGAACCAAGCAAGCCCCCTTGGTTGACCTGCAGAGCTGTAAGAGATGGAAATAAATGTGGCAAGCCACCGGATGGGCGGAGTTGTTTGTTACACAGCGTTATCCTAGCGGAAACCTGACCCTCCATGTGTGTCATAATAGTACCCACCACCCAGGATGGTCTGAGGATTAAATGAGATCGGATTGATTTATTTAAAAATATATATTTCATACACTAAAATGTTTGTGTTAAAGTTGAGCATGTAGTAACTCTATAAAATATTATTGTTATTAACCAAAGCTTTTCCCCTGTAAAAATAAGCATAAATGTGTCTGGATGTATGACATGATGTGCTGACACATCTGTTTAACTCGTTGGGGTTATTTTTCTTTTCTAAGCCTTGAAATACAGACCAACTGTGATACCAACAGAAACCCAGCCTGGGATGTGGATCATAGAACTAAAACCTCTCAGCATTGAGACCCTAAAGCCCCCCTGTCTGACCCCCACCCCCACCTCCACCTGCCATCCTCACCATCTCTGGAGATTGCTCAACTTCTGCTTGAATTCTTCTAGTGATGGGGAGCTCCCCACTTCCCATTCCAGACTCTTTAGTTTTGGAATCTCCCTCATGGTGAAACAGCCTCTCTCTCTGGCCTGATGCAGGATGGCTCTCTTGCGCAGGGCTGGGGATTACTAGCAGCAGAATTGTGGATCCCACACTTAGTGCTGTGTGACCTTGAGCAACTGTATTCACTACTCTGAGCCTCACTGTAAAGTGGCGGTAGGGGACATAATAAAAGATCCACTTCCCAGGGTGTCGTGAGGATTAAACAAGAGGCACCCAGTGGATGCCCAGCAAACGAGAGTGTATAGAGGTGTGCATTTCAGCTGAGAGTCCCGGGATATGAAAAGTCCCTCTTGCTGTGCTGGAGTTACTCTCACATCCTCCTCTTCCGCTTCATGTTTCCCTTCTCTGGTTTGTAGCATCACCCGCACTTTCCAGGTTGCTTTGGAGTATGTGGTAGGAACTGTCAGTTGGCTGAGGCGCCCCAGGGCATGTTCGTGCCCCAGCGGTTGTGTATCCAGCACCCATGATGTGCCGGCCACTGGCCTGCACGGAGCCCGCGTTCTGGGCATCGGGGGCAGGCGGGCATCAAACCAACACATATGGCCTGAGGGTGAGGCCATGGAGCAACTAGAGCCGGAAAGGGCACGGGACGTGGGGAGGTGGTGGGAGCTTGGGGAATCCATCCTGAGGGTGCGCCAGGAGAGAGATCGCAGTCTCTGGAACGAGGGAGGGCAGCATCCTCCTCTCTCCTGGTCGGGCCAAATTGGCCCATGGTGCTCCGTGCCGAGCATCTGTGGCCCTCAGGACGGGAGAAGCTAAGGGGTGTAGGTCTGGAGAGGGGAGGCCTGGCGGGGAGGGGACCAGAGCCCCATCACCTCTGTCGTCCTAAGAGTGGCTGCCATTTATCAAGGCAGGGTCCGGTCTGAGCGCTCGGTGCCCCTTCTCCCTCACTCCTCGCACCGACACGGCCCACCGCCTTCATTCCCACTTCACAGAGGAGGCTCGGGGAGAAGTGACCTGCCCAGGGTCACACTGTGAGTAGCAGAAGAGGCAGGTTGGAACCCAGGCCTGTTCCCGCTCCGAATCTGCCCGTGACACTGGAGTTGGGCACGGGGCCTGGGCCTGGCAGGCTGGTGAATTTTAAGCTACCAGAGGGGATATTGTGGGGTAGAAGCGACAGGACCTGGTGTTTGGGTGGATGGAGCGGCGTCAGACGGGCTCCCAGTGAGAGCCGGCGAAGGAGGGGTGGGAGAGGGAGAGGCAGCCCCGTCTTTTGTTTCTTCCTTGCAGTGGTGTTGGTTTTGGCAGATCCTGCAGCTACAAATGTGAAGGTCCAGGGGACGTTTGGGGACCCCTTGGAATCCCAGCTGGTGTCTGTGGTTCCTTGACAAAGGTTAACTAAGCTCCTCCAAGGAGGATGTGGCACATTCCAGGCCTTGGGGGCCTCGGCCTTGGGGTGCCCCATGTGGGAACGCTGGGCCCCAGGGCAGCCTCTGTCCTCCAAGGTCAAGGCCGGCATGGGGAGGCCAGGCCCTGTCACAGGGAAGAGCTTGGTGCTGGGGCTGCACCCTCCCGCGTGTGAGTCCCTGCCCTGCCACCCACCAGCGTGTGATCCTGGATGTGACATCGGCCCTCTCTGGGCCTCAGTTTCTCCCCCAGTCAAATGCAGAGGTGGGACCGATGAGCTCTAGGGTCCTCACGGCTCGGGCCTTCCTCAGTCAGAGCCTCGGAGCGCACGGGAACCAGCCCGGCGCCTGCTGCACACGTTCCCTGCCTCTCCTCCCGCCGCATTGCTATTTAAAGTGGCGGTGGCTTGGCTCACTCTTTTTTTAAAAACCATTCCCGTACTCGAGCTGAGTTCCACAAGGCCAGCTGTCACCACTAAAAATGTCTGTCGTGTGACAGCCACCAGCAAGGAGGTGGGAGGAGGCAGGAGGCCCCGGATGGGACCACACGGTGGCTGGAATGAAGAAAAAACAAAAAACAAAAATAAAACAACAACACTGTGAGGAAGAAACAAGAGATGGGGGTGCCTTTCCCTCTTCCCCCACCCCTCCTTTGCCAGCTCCTGCTGGCCCTGCTGGGGACGGGTGGCAAAGGCCGCCATGCTGCCGTGGGGAGGGGCTGGCGCAGGATCCTGGCCGAGGGGCCGTCTGCTGCTCTGGAGCCCCATCCCCTCCCCATGCTGGGCGCTGCGTCTCCGCAGGTCCCCTAGCAGCCCCCGGGTGCCTCCTGCCTTCATCCTCCGCCACCATCCTCATCTCACTCACACAGGGAAACCGAGGAAGTGACCCATCCATAGTCTGGGAACAAGGGTGCTGTCACCATGAGGGGCTGACGTGGGGCTCCCCCAGGGAGGGAAGGAAGGAGAGCCCTTGCTGGGTCATACCCTTCTGGGAGTCACTTTTGAAGTGATTAAATGTTCATGATAGACTTGAGAAGGAGCTGCCATTACCCCCATTTTACAGACAGGGAAACTGAGGCTCAGAGTGGAGTGACTGGCCTAGGGCAGTGCCGTGTGGGGACAGGAGCACAGACAGGCTGGGTGTGGCTCTTGGCTTTGGACATCTTCACTGTGTGGTCTTGAGCAGGTGATTCTCTAGCCTCAACTGCCTCAGCCGCAAAATGGGGCAACAGCACACTGCTTCCAAAAGATGCCAGGCCAGGCGAGGCATGGCAGCTCATGCCTGTAACCCTAGCACTCTGGGAGGCCAAGGTGGGAGGATTGCCTGAGGCCAGGAGTTGGAGACCACCCTGAGCAACATAGCAAGACCCTGTCTCTACAAAAAAATTAAAAAATCAGCCAGGTGTGGTGGTGCATGCCTGTAGTCCCACTGTAGTCCCAGCTACTGGGGAGACTGAGGCAGGAGGATCTCTTGAACCCAGCAGTTGGAGGCTGCAGCCAGCTATGATGATGCCACTGCACTCCAGCCTGGGCATCAGAGTGAGACCCTGTCTCCAAAAAAAAAAAAAAAACTTTGTCCCCCTGGAAGGAATGTGTCCATCTATTCAAAGGTCTTTAGACATTCATTCTTCTATTCATTTAACATTCAAACATTTATTGAGTGCCTGTGGTATGCCGGGCTCAATCCTGGGTACAATAGCTAATCAAATAAGCCCCGGATGTTGCCTGGAGGTGCACACAGCGGGGCAGGTGGGAGCGGCTCTGTGGTTATCCTCACTGTTTCCGAGGTGTCTGTTAAGCCCCTCTGGCACGGGCTCCCTGATCCGGGCTCGGGAACACACGGGCTCACTAGGATGATATTCCAGTGGGAGGGACACAGCACTCAATGGAACATGCTGAACACTCGGGCCACGGGTGATGGACAACAGCGGAACAGGCGGGAGTGAAGGGTGACGGAGGCGGGGCAGGCTGGCCGGTAGGGCCTCTCCACAAGGGTGACTTTAAGAAATGCCTCATCTATTTATTGATACATTTGTTGTGTACATGGTGCATTCACATGGTTCGAAACCCAGAATAATAAAAAGCTGTAAAGGGAAACCCCTGTCTCGCCTCTGTCCCCTGCTGCAAGTTCCCTGTCCCAGCAATCACTGTCCTTAGTTTTTGAAGAAACTTCGGTCTGTTTATACATGTATGAGTAACTGTGAATATTCTTTTTATAAAGAAGTCAGCACATGATGGGTACACACGTTTGGACTGAGACCTGGAAGATGAGGAGGCGGCAGACCCGGAGAGCGGTGGGCAGAGCCCTGGAGGCTGCCAGTCGGGCGTGGCCCGATGGGTCTGAACAGAATCCCTCTGGCTGCTGTGGGGGTGGGGGCAGGGGCAGGGAGGTCACAGATAAGCCACGGGTGTGTGCACAAGGCTACTATTCTCTGATTGTCTGAAGGGTGCTGGCCAGCATGGAGTTTTTATAACACCCCGGGGGGCACCCCTGTGCAGAGGAGGAAACTGGCACAGAGAGGTCAGTTAACCTCCGGGAGGTCACACAGGCAGTGAGAGCAGAGGTGGGGTGGAAGCTCAGGTGGTCTGGCTGGGGAGCCTGAGCTTAACTCCAGCACTCACCTGCCTCTCCCACTTGTGGCACCCACAGGAAGGATTGGGCAAAGGCCACACAGCGGGGAGGGGGCAAGGCAGGATTCAGCATTGGTCAGGCTCTGGGGCTGGGGCCCCACACCCAGTGGTGCAGTGACTCCTGCCGGACCTGCTGCACTCGGGGCCACTGGTCACCTGCAGATTCCTGGGCCTGGGCCTGGGCCAAAGGAATCAGAGCCGCTGCGGGCAGGGCCTGGGAACCTGCATTTTAAGCCAGGACCATTCCCCCATCCCTGAATTGTCCTGTGTCCTCATATATAACACATCCTGATATCTGAGAGCCCGAGGTGGTAGGGATGGGGACCCACCATGTCACCCAGCTCAGCCCTTGCTTGGGGGTGGGTGGCAGCCTTTGATTGGGCTCAGCACGCCAGGGCCCCTCCTTCCAGAAGCTGGGGAGTCCCGGCGGAGGGCTCTCTCCTCTCTGAACCGCCAGACTCTTCTGCCTTGGCACAGAGACTCGCCTCTCCCACGGTGAATCCCGAGGGCGGGGCCCGGCCTTGCTCAACTCCAAGTGCCTGCCACAGGCCCGCTCGCTGGAGGCCGGGCCAGCGGCCTCTGAACTCAACCCGAGCCTCGCCGTCCCCCACTGGAGCACGTGTGGGCTCTGGAGCCAGTGAGTAGAAACTCATTGCCAGCCTGCGCCCTCTGCTCCAACACCCCTACCCCCTGCCCGCCACACCCCTCCCCTGCCGTGGAGGGAAGGCAGCTCCCAGTCAACACCTCTACCCAGCTTCTGGGCATTGCTGTCTCCTGGCCCTAGCCCTCTCCCTTCCCAGGTCTCTGGGTTGGAGGTTGATCCAGAGTGATGCACTGCTGGGGACAGGAGCAAGGTGGCCCTGCCTGGTGGCAGACTTGGCCTGGACCCAGGCCTGTAAGGCGGCTGTTCGGTGCTCGTTCTGCTCCCTCCAGAACCATTTCTCGGGTGTGCACCCCCTCCGAACCGGGCCCTGTTGCTCTGCTTCTTTTACACCTCGGTTTTCCCATCTGTGAAAGGGAGTCATGAGTGTGGTGTCACGCATGGGTCACATGATGTGAGAAAGGCCCTGGCATAGGGCTCAACAAATGGCCGGTGCTGTGATTCTGGGTGTCAGGGACTTGGGTTCCTGGGGTGGCCACGAGAGAAGGTGCTTCAGGTGCTCTGGAGCCCCGAGCCCAGGGCAGGCGGCTGGGCTGCGGTCTCACGGCCGGTGGTGAAGCCAGCATTGGAGCTCGAGTCTGCAGACCCAGGGCGTGTGCCTCACCAAGTGGTGGAGTCAGAAGGCTCCTCCCAACTCGCTCGCTCCCTCCCTCCCTCCCACGGGTGCCCCTGCTGTGTGGCATTTGAGTGGCCTTTCCCCAGTGGGGACAGACAGGCCTGAGAGCCTGGTTGAGGGCCGTGGGCTCTTGAGCAGTCTGTGTCCCAGAGCCAAGGCCGGGCCTTTGGCTCCATGTCTGGGGGGTGGGCTCCTGGGCCCCCATGGCCTCCCCTGGGCCCAGACATGGCGCTGGGGCCTCTGTTTGGGCGAGGTGGGCTGTGAGTTAAGCTGCTGGTTCCTTCATGTGTTTATTTACACACGTGTCACTTCATTTGTGCATTTATGATGAGTTCTTGCCCCAGATATTTCTCCAAACACTGTGTGCCAGGCCTTGCACTAAGCGCCGAGAATGTGCAGGTTCCAGACCAGCCCTGGGCCTCGCTCTGCTGGGGACGCAGGCCCCCAGATGGTGACTGGACAGGGAACAAGGGCTCTGCAGGATGGGGAGCCCCAGATGCCCCACCTCCTGCGAGGACAGGGAAGGCTTCACAGAGGAGGTGACATTGGGCTTAAGCCTTATAGGAGGCGCAGGGGACTGCTTGGTGCCGGCTGAGTGAGGAGGAGGTGCCCGGGCCCAGAGCCGAGGTGAGGAGAGGAGAGAGGAGGGGCTGGGAGGTAGAGGGGGGCTGAGGACAGGCTCAGGGTTCGTCTGGGCACCCTGAGGAGCCACTGATGCTGCGGGAGGAAGGGAGGGACCAGGCAGGGATGGCGGCTGTGAAACAGTGGCCAGGAGGCCTGAGGTCCCAGAGGAGGCTGTAGTAGTCGGAGCTGGTGCGGCCCTGTGGCCACCTGGCTCTAATCTGCCCCCGATGGCTCCTCTGCCCTCTGGGCCTGGGGGCTTTGTGCGGTCCAGGCAGGCCCCTCCCGAGTCCGGGTGCAGGGTGGGCAGGACCAGGAGACAGCAGGGCGGCGGGGAGCTGCCTGACGACAGACCCAGCCCCTCTCCCTCTGGTGCTCCCCTAAATCTTGAAATAAATTAGGCAGAATCAAAATCAGACTCTCTTCATCAGGAGAAATTACTCATTTCAAATATTTGCAGCCGCTTGAACTGAAATTGAGCGAGATGAGGGCTGAGATGAATAATCTGGGGCCTTTTCAGAGACGGATTTTGCTCAGCACTTTTCCCAGGCCCCCCCTCCCCGCCAGGAGCCACCCTCCTGTCGCCTCCCCTAGACTCCCTTCTCTTACCCGGTCCTGGCCCATTCCTCCCTCCCAGCTCCCTTCTCAGGCTCATTCACTAAACCCACTAAACGCCTCCTCCTGCCTGGCCCCGAGCTTGGCCTGGGGACGCCCCTGCCCACACGCAGCCGTGGGGGCTCCTGGGCACAGGACTCGCCCTGTCCACAGGCAGGGGATCTGCCCCTTTATTTGCCCTACGTGGCACTTCCTAATATTTTCAAAATTTTCCTTTCCATGCTTTTTAACATGAAATCTTATATAACCACCTCTCCAGAGGCCCTTTGGAGGCTGGGAGAGAATCTGGAGAATTCCACCCCCTCCCCCGACCCCTTCCTCCTCCGCATCAGCTTGTGGCCTTCAGGCTGGGCGGCGTTTGACGAAAGGCAGGCCTGCCCACCCTCGCAGCGACCACTGCAGGAAGTCCACGGCCTGCGGAGGCACGGGGGAGGGGCGCGCAGACAGCGAGGATGAGGGGCCCTCCCCGCCCAGCTTCTTTGAAAGAAGCTTCCAGGCTGGCCGTGGAGGCCGACCACACCTCCTGGCTCCCGGGGTCCGGGCTGTCCGGTGGGGTGGGCAGGGGACCTGCTGGCCTCTTCCTCCCTGGGTGGGGGTATGTGTGAAAGGAGAGAGGGGAAGGAGGAGGGGAGAGGGAGAAGAGGGTGAGGAGGAAGGATGAAGAAGGGCAGAGGGAGGGGCGTTCTGGGTGCAGGCAGGGTGGGGGAGAAACCCCGCTTGTGAGGAGGCTCAAGGCCTGTGTGGTTGGTGCCCACAGGGGGTCTGCGGGGTTTAGGGTCTGCCGGCCCCTTGAGGGCACAGGCGTTTGTACCCCTGTGGCCCTGCAGGTTTTGTCCCGGCACCCTGTCACCCACCTCTCTCCCCTCTCTTGCCACCAGGAGCTACTTTCAGTTCCCGGAGGGGATCAGGCTCATGACTGCCCCGGGCCTTTGCACATGCTGTTTCCTCTCCTAGAATCATACTCTTTCTTGACCTGGTCAGCTTGCTGGTACAGGGCCTTCAGGCCTCAGCTCGGTTGTCATGGTGACCTCAAGGCGCTTGTGCTGTTTGATAGGCAGCTGGACTCACCCCGGTGGCGGGTCTTGCCCGGCCAGAGAGGGGAGGTCTGCTTGGACAGATGGTACTGCTGTGTAGTACCTATGATGTCTCTGCCCAGCTCGGAGCCCTGCTGGGCCAGCCAGGCTCTGGGGGGCCACGAGGCTCTGCTGGGCCTTGACTGTTGGGTTGGAACTGGGGCTGGGCTCCAAAAGCCACCTTGTTCTCACCTTAGTCATTTTCCTTCTGCAGAGCTGCTGAGATGTTGACAAAATGCCACTTAGTGTGCGTGTGCTGATGGCTGGGGCAGCCATTCAGGGCCTGGCATGTTCTGGAAGGAATCAGTGGCTTTGGACTCCAGTGTGGTTCAGGGGGTCAGAGAGGTCCTATAGGGAGACAGGTGGCTTTGGGCTCAACCAAACGTCATGGGAGGTGCCTGGACGGACCCTGGAGGCCAGCCCAGCATGTCTGTCTCCCTGCTGGGGCCTTTGAGGATGTGTCTACCCCCTAACCCCCCAGGGACCCTGGGGTCTGGGAGAGAGGCGTGGGAGAGGAGGGAAAAGCCGGCGTGGGCAGGTGGGGAGGTAGAAGCCGGGCGAAGGCCAGGACACCTGAAAGGGAGCAGTTACACAGGCAGGGCTCCCACGTAGCGGGGTGGGCTATAGACGCGCCGGGCCCTGGGCTGGTTGCTTTACCTGTGGTGATGTTCAGTGTCCTCCCAGCACGCCCGGGAGAGGCTGTGATTGTCCCCATCATCGGGGTGGGAAACTCAGAGAGCTGAGGCCTGTCCGTGACCGTGTGGCTCATTCAGAGCAGAGCTGGGCGTGGGCGCCAAAGCCTCTGTGTCTCATCACAAGGCTGTGTGGCCTCCTAGAGGCCTCGCGATCACAGTGGACGCCTGTATAGTGGCTTCCACGTTGCCAGGCGTTGATTCATGTACACAGACCTCGACACTGCCTCAAGCTCCCTCAACACTCCCACCTTACAGATGGGAAAACTGAGGTATAGAGAGGTTAACTAACTTGATCTAGTTTACACGACTAAGTAGCAGTGTTGGGATTTGAACCCAGGACATCTGGCTGCAGAGTCCGAGCTTCTAGCTGTCTGGAGACGGCGGCCGGTGCTCCTGGCTCCCTGTCACCCGCAGGCGAAGGGCCTTCGGCCGCTGATGCTACTGAGCTTTGCTCCCCTCAGCTGTGAAACGGAAATGAGTCTGGTCTCGCCAATTTCTCCCTCTTTTTTAAAAAGGAAAAGACTTTTACTAAGACAACTTAGTAAACTGCAGACACCGTGAATGTGTCTCCTCCCCCAGCCCGGGGAGAGGGGAGGAGGAGAAACAGTAAATGAACAAGATTTGCGGTTCCTGACGTGGTTGGCTGGTGAAATTCTAGGGAACAATGTTATGGGTCTCACGGAGGAAGCTCGAGTTCCCTCACAGCCTCCTGGAGCGCCCAGCGTGCCAGCGCCGAGCGGAGTCGGGGACCAGCTCTCATGGTCCTCCTCTTCCTCCCTCCCTCCCTCCCTCCATCCCGTTGCTGAGCTCTGAGCACGACTCCATGCTGGGTGCTGGGTGCTGGGACACAGCCCTGACGTGACGTTGACTGACAAGGGCGTCCCTCTCCCCAGCCCAGCTCACGGGCCAATGGGGGCGACAGACCTTGAATACACCATTCTCAACTAAGTAAATGAAACTGTGATGGGCCGGGGTGCCAGGCAGTGACGCTTGGGGACCCGGCCTTTTCTGTGGCGGTGGGGAGGGAAGCTCGGCTTGGAGCGAGGCTTAAATGGTAGGCGCGGGTGCTCAGCAGACAGTGCCCAGGCGTGCGGCAGCTCCTGCCCCCGTCTCTTCTTCTGGGGTCGCACCCTGCACTGCCCCAGTCTCCTTCCGGAGCCCCCACGTCGGTCCGTTGCTCAGCCCGAAGGCGGAGAAGCCTTTGTGCAGGGTTCTGGGAAGCTGCTCTGCCCGGCAATGCTCTTGGGAACCCTCTGAAGTCAGCGGTTCGGCTGTGGGTTCAACTTGAAATGCCATGTGAATTTTGGGGTCCTTTTGATCCGAAACCAGGGGTTGCCCACCCATGAAGAGGAGGAAGTGGGGAGGAGGCAGGGGCTCTAAACAAAAAGAAAAGTCTTGCAGGCCAAAGCCTGTGATGGGATGACGTCCTAGAAGCCAGTGTTTCCTGCAGGGCACCTGGGGTTGCTGCAGTGGGAGGTGCCCTCGTCCCCAGCGTGGGGCCTGGCACAGAGCTGGGCTTGGTCACTATTCACGAAATGAGTGAGGGGCCACTCTGTTGCCATTCCTGTCGTGGAGCAAGCCCCACAGAAAAAGACTCTTTCTGACCCATTTTACTCTCCGATGCTGGGAGGGCGCCAAGATGGGGGGATGGTGGGACTTTATTTCCATGTCCCCCCACTGCCTTCAGAAAACCATGTCTGACCCGTGGCAGGTCTTGGAAGCTGTTCATGAACTGGACTCAACTTTCTTCTCCTGCTGAGGCTGGAACAGAGGCAGGAGCCGCACATAGGGCTCGATGCTGCCCCAGATGTTGGCCTAAGGTGCTGGGGAGCTATGAATGGTTCTTAAGGGAGGGCACGACACAAGGAGTCCCTTTCCTGGTAATGGAATTATGGTTGCCACATAAAATACAGGGCACCCAGTTCAATTTAAATTTCAGACAAACAATGAATAAATTTTTAGTATAAGTATCTTACAAATATTGTGTGTGGGACATACATTAAAAACATGTAATTGTTTTTATCTCAAATTCAAACGTAACCAGGCATCGTATATTTTTATTTGCTACACGTGATGCCCCTAAATGGGCCCTTCCCCCAAGCTCTCCCCTGACCTCTGGTAGCCCATGTTGTGCAGAGGGAGGAGCCCGTAGGTGGGTCCCTGGGTTCCGGAGTTTCCTGGGGGTTGCCTCCTTGGCATCAGGACTTGTTCCGGAAGCTGAGGGGCAGCCCGGAAGGGCCACGGAGGTGTGGGCGTCCCTGGGTAAGTGGTTGGGGTCCAGAAGTTCAGTGAACACGAGTGAGGGGCCGCACCCACTCCCCACTGCAGTCCTGTGAGGTGAGTGCCACCACCAGCCGGGTTCACGCGTGTCTGCTGAGGCTGGGAGAGTCCCACCGGCGCCACCACAGCGCTCTGAGTAGCTGGAGCCCACTGGGTCTCAGCCACAGCGTGCTCTGCCTCTGACGCCCGAGCCCTGGTCTCTCATTGGTCTGGCCTTGGCCTCAGCTTTGGTGCTCACAGCTGCCCTTCCCAGCACAGGGGCTCTGTCTCCCCATGTCCTGCCCGAGAGCAGTGCCTGAGAGGGGCTCCCATTTCCCAAGGCTGGCACCGCCCACTCCGCGGTTCCTGAGCCTGAAGACACATTGGCAAGGGCTGTTTCTCCAATTGGCCCGTCACAAAGGGGCAAACAGACTCCCCATGCTCCCTGCAGAACAGCGCTCATGGCTCGTATCTGTGGAGCACTTAATAGGAGTCAGGCCTAGACTTCACTCTGCGACCCTACCGATGCCCACACTGACCCTATTGGGTAGGTCCCACCAGGAACCCCGTTTTATAGGTGGGGAAATGAGGCTTACAGAGGTGGGGTCCCTTGGTTAACCTCAGCAAGTGGGGAAGGCTGCAGAGCCTGCCCTACCCCAACACTCCCGCTCCTGTGCGCATGGGTCGGGTCTGTCACTTGTCATAGCACCTGCTCTAGCCAAGCAGCCTGGGGTAGCAGAAGGGCCCCAGGCCTGGACGCCAGACCCTGGTTCTGATCCTGTGACTCAAGCCAGTCACCTGTTGCCTTCTCCAGGCCTTAGAAATTGGGATGAGTGCTGGCTTCAAATTAGAATCGCCTGGGGAGCTTTAGCAATCATTGATGCCTGGGCTCCGCCCTGGAAGTTCAGATTTAATTGATCTGGGAGAGGATCCAGGTGTCATAGTTCTTAAAAGCTTCTAGGTGATTAGAACTATGGGGCGTGTGAAGAGAATCAGATGAATTGGGGCGAGAGCTGAGTAATGTAGGTGCGAACGGAAGACCAAGAGCTGACTCTCATATCTTTATTTCTCCATCTTAAGAAACAGAGGTGCCACCTTCTAACGGAAAGCTCTATCAGATTACATTCTATAAAAAGAGAGGGACTCTCCTTCCTGAGCAAATGCCTGGCTGTACCTCCCTCAAGAATCTGTGTAGGGTGTGACATGTTCCATCCCACTATCCCCACATCCCATCCACCATCCATCCAGATGTCCAAATATCCACCCATCCATCCATTCACTAATACTTCCTTTTACCCATCCGTCCATTTGCCCCTTCACCCACCTATCCATCCATCCTCTCACCTATTTATCCATCCATCCAATCTTACCTATTCATCCATCCATCCATTCACCCAACCTCTCATCCATTCATCTATCCATCCATTCATCCAATCTCTTACCTATCCATTCATCCATCCATCCACCCAATCTTCTGTCTATCCATCCATCCACCCAACCTCTCACCCATCTATCTATCCAATCTCTTATCCAGCCATCCAGCCATCCAGCCATCCCTCCCTCCATCCACCCAATCTTCCATCTATCCATCCATCCACCCAGCCTCTCATCCATTCATCTGTCACCCATCCATCCATCATCCGTCTCATTTTCTTCAGGTAAGACTTGCTGAACCCTCCCCTGTGTTGGGTCCTGGACTGGAAGTAGGGTATAAAATGACGAGCCAGGCCTAGTCCCTGCCCTCAGGGGCTCAGACTGGTGGGGGAGCAGACGTGAAAACACAGTAATAGAAATCTGGAGAGGGTGAGGGTGGAGGAAGAGTCTTTTTTGTTGGGGTGGGAGTGCAGGGCTGACAAACATTGTGACTACCCATTGCTCTTGGGAGAATGTTCAGATTTCTGCACAATCAGCCTCCCATTGTCCTTTGGGTCTCAGTTTAAATGTCACCTCCTTGGGGACATCCTCTCCTACCCTCCCAAGGCTGGGTACCCTGTTACATGCTTTTTTGGCATCCTGCGTTTATTCATGGCATTTGTCACAATTGTAATGAAGTCGTTAGTGAACAGTGCGTGCTGAGTTTATGTCTGTCTCCCTGCTAGCTGTGATCTCTGTGTCTTGATCACAGCTGTAACTCTAGCGCCAAGCTCAGCACCAGGCATGTGGCAGGAGCTCTCTAAGGGCTTATTAAGAATACAAGGAGAGGCTTCAGAAAGGTTGTGGAGTTTGGCTGCATCCTGGATGACTACAGGCTGGTGCCCAGGTAGGCTGGGTTCAGGGCTGGGAGGAAGTGGTCAGGCACACCAGGTAGGGGCGCCGGTGTGGACAAAGGCTTGGAGGTGGGACACAGCTCTGTGTGTTTAAGGAACCTAGGTCATCGGTGAGCTGAAGCCCAGGAGGGGTGGTGGAGAGGGTGCGGGAGAGTGAGGCTGCCCGGGGTGGGTGCATCTGCAGTGGCCTGGGGCACCCTGACACATTTGGACTTGGTGCTATTTAGGAACATTCTTGGTTCTGAGTGTAGGTAACATAATGAAGACATTCTTTGCTCAAATGGGGATTTCCTCACTTTCCGAGGTGGCTTACAGAGGCGAAGTCTGCTCCTTGCCGGGAGCTCCTTATTGGACGGGACCTTGTATCCCATAGAAATGCCTTCAGCTGCAAGAATCAGAAAACCTGGCTCGCGGAGGCTTGAACCTTAAGGCCATTTAGAGTTTACCTAAAAAGAAGTCCAGAGGCGGTGTTTGCAGGGCTCATTCAGCCAAGGTGAGGTCAGGGCCCTGGGCTGGCTTCTCTGTGATTCTCTCGGCCCATCCTTCATGGTCACAAGATGGTCACCTTCATGGTGGCAAGACAGGGGCCACAGCTCCAGGCTCCCTGTCTTCCCGGGACCACATCCCCAAGTGGGAAGGGAGAGCACACGCGTGTGTGTGTGTGTGGGATAGAGAGAGAGAGAGCGAGAGAGAGAGAGATGGGCGGTGGGTGGTGGGGGCTCTCCTTTAGGCTTCTCCCCTTTCACCAGGGAGGAAAGTATCTTTCCCTGAAGCCCCCAGCAGACTTGGCCTCGTGTACCATTGGCCAGCACGTGGTCACGTGGCCTCTCCAGCTGCAAGGGATGCAGGGAACGTAAGCCTGTGGCTTTCTTGGCCTCTGTGATGGAGGCTGGCAAGGGAGAAAGGGCGTGGGAACGGGTGGGGGAGGCTGAGCTTCAAGGTCCCTTTTCTCTAAGATGTGACCTCGTTCACCATTTCAAGCCAACCCCAAATATCACCTCTTCTGTGGAGCCAACTTCCCCTGGCGGCTGGTCACCTCCTCCTCTGCCCCCAGCCTCAGAGCACCTGGGCTGGACATCTCGTGACAGGAAACCCTTCCTTCCAACATAGTCCTGAAGAAACCTCTTGAGAGGCGACCGTGTGAGCATCGTGCAGACAGACGCGTGATAACAGGGCTCTGTCCCAGCAGAACACAACATCCCCTTTGCCTTTCTAAGGCACAGTCATTAATGTGTCATATCCAGTATTTTGTGTGTTTTTCAATTTTGTCATTTCGTTTCACAGTTTCCAGCCCAGCTGTCTGGATTACAACCAGGGCACGTCCAAAGGGGGGTCAGTTGCGTGGCTCTCGGTGGGTCTCATGATGTCACACCGACAAACAGCCCCTTTCCCCCGGGGCTCTTCTGGCTTGTGGTTCTGCCCTTTTGTTTTTTAACTCATTTCTATAAAATAAGAGAAAATGCAATAAAATATTTTGATAGTTCCCACTTGCAGCCAAAGGTGCTGCAGACACAGGACCAGCTGTTTGGGGGCCAGGTGCGGTGGGAAGCACTGGACTAATTCCACCTCTTAGGCCCTCACCGTGAGGCAGGGGTGGCGAGACTGGGAGTCCGAGAGGTCAGGGCGCGTGGCCAAGGCCACCAGATCTGGGACTCACCCTAAGAATTCTTGCTGCTTGGGCTCACCAAACATTCCATCTGTGTTCTCTCACTTCCAGCCCTTTGGCGTCTCTGGTCAAGATGCTGAGAGGTGATGGGACATTTGTCTCTGGGTTGAAGCACAAAAGGACCAGAGCTGACTTGCCTGTAGTCTCCTCCCCTTTTATAGTGACCGAAAAGGCCACCCATTCCCGATGGGGAGCTACAAGATGATGGAGCCCCCGGTCTAGGTCCCTGCGTGGCCGTGTGGAGCAGAGCAGTGGCCATGTAGCCTTAGCAAGAGACAGACTTCTATGTTGAACCACTAAGATTTGGGGGTGGTTTGTTCCTGCCGCAGAGTCTACCCTAGCCTAACACACACCACCCTCTCCCACCTCCAAGGCGGCCACGCACTGCTTGTGAGATGAGTGAGCACCGCCCACATCCCACACCTGTCGGGGGCGCCAGGAGGGGCTTGTGGCTGCTTCCTGAAACAGCCTGAGCAAGGCTGAGCCACGCGGCTGCACAGGACGTTCTGGCCTTAGCTGTCATAGCCTCTTGTCCACGCTGCATCCTTTGCAGGGCCTGAGCCCTGAGCTGGGACAAGCCGCCTCCCTTCTCTGTCAGGCCTTTCTGAACCTGGCAGAGCCACCCGGAACCTGGGCACAGCTGGGGTCCCTCCTGTGTGCACCCTCTGGAGCCAGGCACTTCCACAAAAGTCCCAGCTGCTGCTGGCAGGGTGGAGGGACATCTGCGCCACGCTAGCCCGGGTGCTTCTGCCAGCACCAGAAGCCAGGCTTCACCCCAAGGCCAGTGAAGGCCTGGTTGGCAGGGACATGGTCTGCTGGGGGCTGGTGGCTCTGGGCTCCCCAGCCTCATCCCTGCCTGTCCCTGTCTACCTTCCCCCCACCCCCATACCATCTTCTCCCTCAGGTCCCTTGCTCCAGCTGTTCCCTCTGCCGGAACGCCCTTCCCGCCTGGCCTGCTGGGTTAAGCACGCACGCCTTCCCCCACCCTTCACAGGGGGCACCCTCTTTTCTTCTGCCATTGCACTCTGCCACTTTGACCCGACTCCTGTCGCTTGGATGTATAGCCCTTGGTTGGCTTTTCTGTCTGTCCTATGAGAATGTGGCCCTCGAGCACAGGGACTGCGCCACTCCTGGGGCCGAGCCTGGCTTGGCGTGAGAGACCGTGCATGGAGTGAATGAATGGACGCCTGCTCGGCGCTGGGAAAGCGCACCTGCTACAGAGCCCGCTGCGCCTGGGCTCCGGTGCCGCCGTGAGCACCTGTGGTCATCACATACGCTCACGAAGTCGCCGCTGTTTCTCATCCCTGCCTCAGCCGGGCTGCCCTGAAAACAGAGCCTGCCATGAAGGCCCAGGTGCAGACGGTTCGCAGGGAAGGGCTCCGAGGGGGCTGCACGGGGGGTGGGGCAGCGTGACAGAAGCAGAAGCCCATGCAAGGGGATGTCATGGGATTTGTGACCACTCTGGACAGCTGGGGCTCCAGCCCTCCTGGACCCTCCAAGGGGCTTAGGGAAAGCAGCCCAGCCCCACCCACTCGAGCATCTGGACCCCATGGATGGAGGGGTGCCCTGGGCTACCCCCCCACAGTGCAGCCTTTGGGTGGGCTCGATTGGTGTCCCACACTGTTTGCTGGGGGAGGGGGACAGGCAGTGACCTGAAGGATGTATGGTGGATGTAGGTGACAAGGCACCTGCCTGGGTCTGTCCTCAGCCTGCAGCTTGCCCAGGAGCAGCGATGAGGCTGCAGGCACAAAGCGTCTGATTCAGTTCCCATTTTACAGACAGGTACACTGAGGCCCAGAGAGATGAGGTCATTTAAATCATTCCTACTGTTGCTTGATGTATGTGTAAGTACTTTGACGACTGTGAAATTCATTCTTTCATCCTTTCAAACAACATCCCTTGCTGCACGTGGGGCACACACTGATGGCAGGCGCTCATCTCTGCCCCCACGGCTTAGGGTCCTGCAGTGGGATCGTCAGGAGTTCACAAGCCTCTGCGGTGCCCAGAACAGGGAGCAGCTGCTGCTGGGGGTCGGGCAGAACAGGGTTGGGCCCTGGCGCGGTTGGTCCCATGATAGGAGCCTTTCTGACTCCCTGGGTCTGTCCTCTTCCATGAGATGGATGAGTCACAGCATTCACCTCCCAGGGCTGCTGGGGGGATGGTCCCACGAGCCACGTATAGACGCCCCACACCCGGCCGGGAAGCTTCTGCGTGGTCTTTGCTGAGAGGTGGGTGTGGAGCGGGATTTCCTCAGGCCGGTCCGGGCGGGGGAGGCAGGCTCCAGCCAGGGGCCGCTCTCGCCTTCTCTCGTTTCTTCCTCCCAGTTGCCCCACGAAGCTTGCACATTATTGTCCCATTCTACAGATGAAAGGCAAAGTGGCTCAGAGGGTCAGCTATTTGCTCAAGATCATGCAGCGGCCGTGGCTGAGCTGGGCGTGGAGTCAGACTGTCACGTGGCAGTGGAGCCATGACCTCATGGTGGAGGCCCCGTCCCCACACAGCTCCCGGGACACAGTGGAGTATGACTGAAACGGCACATCCTTGGGGTTAGGGTGCCGGCAGCAAGGGGAAGCCAGGGCCCCACCCCCGTCCAGGCAGGCGCAGTGGTGTGAGCTGCTGTCACTCTTCTGCCCGGCCCTTCCCCCTGCCCTGCCCCAACACACTCCTCAGGCATCTCCCCCTGCCCCCAGGGATCCCCAAAGAGCCTGTTTCCAGCTCTGTGTGCCTGTACCCGCAAAGACAGTGACCGGGACCTGGTTCTGGGGCCCCTCCCAGCTCTCTCCCTGTCAGCAATTGGGGTTTCTCTTCCGAATGCTGGCGGTGGCCTGGGGCCTGCGGCAACCGCCCCCCTCCCTGCATCTCCAGCCCTTTCCCTGCCCGGGGAGTGAAATTTTAAACAGGCTCATTCCTGCTGCCCAATTTTCATTAATTGGATCTAAAAGGGTTTCTATTTTCTCCCTGAGCACTGATTGATCCAGCCGAGGTAAACAGCCCCGCCAAAAATGGGGTGTGGGGTGCTGCTGCGGGAGACGGGATAGCTAATGTTACTTGACATTTACTTAGAGAGCGGGGGGAGGGAGGTGAGTCAGAGCCTCAGCCCACAGACTCTGCCGAACAGCACACGCAGGCAGGCGGAGCGTAAGGGCTCGAGAAGCTTCGGGTCCCCCGACTTTGCAGGCTTCAGGGCTCCTGGGGGTTCTCCACTCCCAGGAGGAGAGGGTCTCTGTGTTCTTCAATGGCTGTGCCTTTAGCTCTGGAGGTGGGACCCCTAGGATGCCAGCAAGGCTGAGCTGATGGCTTTCCTGCTTGTCACAGGGAGAGATTCCAATATATACAAATCCCTCTCTCTGGGGGAGCTCTTTGTGGTGGTGGGAGCTGGGATGGGGTGGGGTGGGGGTGAGAGGGAGGCAAGCAGAAAGGGCTGGGCGCTTGGTTTCTCCCTCTAGCCCACTCTCCAAGAAAAAGCCCTGCCCAGCAATCTTTGCCCTGGCTGCCTCAGTTTCCCCACTTGGAACTACACCAACTAGAGTTTGCAGGAGATGTAATTGTGGTTTGGGAATCACAGATCAAGGGGAGGATGACCAGTGAGCAGGTCTTGCTCTTTGCACTGGGTAGAAAAGAAGGACCAAGGAAGCTGCAGCCTCACCATTGCCACCAACCACAGTCACCTGCCATGTGCAGGGTAGTCATCTCTTTATTTGTTCAACACGTGTTTGCTGAGCACCTTCTCTCGGCCCAGCTCTTTGCTGGTTGCTGGGCCCCAGGCGGGAAGAGCCTGCCCAGCCCCACTCCCTGCCTGGCCTGTGCCCTTCCCCTCACCCCTGCCCGCTCCCTGCTCTCTGGAGCTGTGGGTACTGCGCTCTGCCATCTTGTAGATCTTCCTCCTTTTGACGCCTGCTCTTCAGAGCTGACTGTATTCCCTCCTCTTCTGGGAACCAATGGCCTTGATTTTCTGGGACTACCACATCGAAAATTAAGCCCATCCTTTCCCAAGTCTGCTCCTTCTCTTGAGTCCCATCTTAGAGGGGGTCCCTGCAGCCATACAGCCTTCTGAGCTAGACCTGGCCTTTGCCCTGGCCCTCCCCCCTCGCTTTGTCCCCCATAAATGCTCAAACACCAAGTTGTCTGGTTCCACCTCCTCAGCATCTCTCAGACCTGTCCTTCCCCCTACCCCGGACCTGGTCCAGGCCACATCATCTTAGCTCCTGGCTGGGTCCTCAGCCTCTTATCTGGCCCGTGCACGCCATCCTGCACTCAGCAGCCCAGTGACATTTCATTGTGGATAACACTCCAGGGAGCAGCACTTTCCATGGCCTCTGGCTTCCACTGTTGCTGAGGAGAAGTCAGCTGTCAGTCTAACTGGGCTGTCCCGAAAGTGAATCTGGCTGTTCTTCCCTGACTGCTTTTAGGAATGTTCTCTCCTTACCTTTGGTTTTCTACAGCTTCACCATGAAGGATTGAGGTGTGGACTCTTTTTATGTGTTGTTCTTAGGACTCTTTGGGTGTCCTAAATCCATAGTTTGGTGTCTTCCATCAGTTCTGGAAAATTGTCAGCTATCATCTCTTAAACATTGTTTCTGCTCATTTTCTCCCTTTTCTAGAACTCCATTTAAACTCTATTTTCTATCCCCTCTGTCTCTTACTCTCTCCTTTTTTCCTATCTTTGTATCTATCTGTAATGCATTCTGGATATTTTCTTTTGACCTATCTTCTTTTGTCCTAATTCTTTCTGTGGCTGCATTTAGCCCATTCTTAAACCCATCCATTGAGTATTTAAAAAAAATACCTTATTATTTCAAAATATAATACACTGCATTAATGCACAAATTACAAACATATAGCTTTGCAGAAGAGTGAAAAACAAATGTGCAGTTTGATGAATGCTTAGAAACCAAACATGTATGGGACCATCACCAAAACAGGTCAAGAAATAAAATCGTTGGGTTTTAGATTTTGGTTATTCTAATGTTCATTTCCAGAGGTTTTATTTTGTTCTTTTATGAATTTGCTGTGTCACTTTTCATAGTTTTATGTTCGCTAGTGACATTTCAAGCTTGTCTTTTTATTTTATTATGTTCTTTTATAGTCTGTGTCTGCTAATTCCAATATCTGAAACTTTGGGGGGGTCTACTGTTTTTATTTCTTCTCATGGTGTCTTATTTTTTGTGTGTGCCTAGTTTTCTTCGCATGTTGGTTACGGTGTTTGAAAAACTAAGTGCAGGGATAATATAAGGCATGGGATGAAGCTACCTTTCTCCAGAGAATATTTTTGTTTGTTTGTTTCTACCACACCTTTGGATCTACCACTGGTAGGGACCCACCTTAATCCAAGCCCGAGTGTCCCTGGAAGACCTGAGTCACACAGACCCAGCTATAGTTTCTTGGGAGGGCTGGTCTACTTCCAGCCAGCCTCTGCCTGAGGATGTAGCCCTTGGGGCCCCAGGTAATCATGGGAGGATATCCTATTAGGCATCTACATCTGGGGGCCATGGCCCCTTGTTTCTGTCCTCCTTGTCCTTCACAGATGGCAAAGGACAGGTTCCTCTGGACTTGGAGCAGCTCTTTAGGCAAAAGTGGCTTCCACGTTGTACTCTCTTCTCCAAGTGCCTGTTTTTCCTTCAGGTCTGGTATGAAAATTTCTTACTCTCCTATAAGTTTTCAGTGCTTTTGGAAATATAGCTCTATTTTAGATGTAAGTTTTTAAGTTATCTTCAGCTGGAAAGCTGGTCACAGTACCTGGGCCCACCATTACTAGAAGTCTGAGCTATCTTTCTGAACAGGAAATGTGGCCGCAACTCTCCCCCAGGCAGAAGTCTTGAGGGGCTCCAGCTGCCTCCACTGAGGACCCCACTCTTGACTGTGTCTCCCAGTGTCCTGGAAGACCTGGTCCTGCCCACTGTGTTCTGCAAGCTCACCTCTCACTCCCCCCTGGTGCTGTCTGTTTCAGCCACACTGAGCTGCTGTGGTCCCTGATGGCCATTGTCCTCTAACAGTAGGTAGGTGCTGTTCCATTCCTTCAGGCTGAGGAGCTTTCCCCTATCTCTTGGCCTCACCGAGTCCTGCTTGCCTTCTAGGTCTCAGGTTAGACACCACCTCCTCCAGGAAGTCTGCCCTGACTGTCCCACCCACCTCCCTGCCTGGCCTGGCCTCCCACAGGTGCCTCTGTTGGGCTCCCACAGTTCCCTGCACATCCTCCCCTGGAGCACTGGACACATTGGCCTGTAATCACCTGCTTCCCTGAGACTGTGTGCTTAGCCAATATTTGTTGAATAAATGAATGGGTGGGTGGATAGATGGATGGCTTCTCACTCTTGCCCTGACATTGTCAATTGTCTATCTCTTGGGACCCATATCCCACCCCTGCCTGAAGTGCTGGTGCCTGGACAGAGGACCTGTCCCCTCCCAGTCCCCCTGCACCTCCCCTGCCAAGCGCTTCACACAGAGAGGCTCCCGGCTGCTGCCAGCACACACTTGCCCTGAGGCTGGTGCACCCCCGGCCCCTAAGCCAAGAACTGGGGCTGCAGGTATCAGGAAGAGGAGAATATACCAGAGGGGGCAGTTTTAATTCAAACCACAGGAAGCCCTGTTTCATGTAAAATTCATTCCTGTGTACACAAATTCCAAAACCTGCAGGGGATGTGTCCAGTCCAGTGGTGACATCCGTGTCTCTGTGGGACCTTGAGCAGATGACTTGGCCACTCAGCACCTCAGTTTGCCCACCTGTAAGATGGGGAAACCATAACATCTACCTCAGAGCACTGATGGGGCACTGGGCAGAGGGGGCATTATCACCAGATGTCACTTATGTTTTTCCAAGTATACGCCTTGCCCCGCACTCCGTGCTCCTCGGGGCCCCTCTTTGCCTGTGCTGGGCCCCTCTCTGGGACGCCCCTCCTCTCCCCTGACAGCCACAGCCACCTGTCCATCCTTCAAGGCCAGGTTCTGCCTCCTGTGGACAGCTGGTGCGGAGCGCCCTGTTGCACGCAGGCCTTGCCAGCATCACCCTCCACCGGGGGTGCCTCAGCATTCGCTTGGAGCACTGACTGGGCACCCACCACCTGTATGCAGGGCCCCTTGCTGGGGACACAGCACTGAGTGAGACCTGTGAGGCCCCTGTACTCTTGCTCTTGGGCTGTGTCCCAGAGTCATCCTCGAAAGGCCAACAGCTTGGCTGCCTCTTGGCAGTTCCCACCTCCCCTGACCCTTGGCTGTCACTCAGAGGTGGGTGGCGGGACTCGAGTGGGGGGCAGGTGGCAGAGAAGCACCATTTCCTACTGGGATTTGCAGGAGTGGTGCTAACACCCTCAAATATTGTAAAGTGCTTTAAAATATGGAAACTGTTTTCCCTACATCCTCATACTGGTCTCCAGCCGTGCTTGGAGCCCCAGGACTTCTGCAGCTCGTCCTCCTTGTCCCCTCCACTAGCACGGAAGCCCCACGAGGGCAGGAAGTTTGTCTCTTTGGTTCACGAGTGCCTGGCACGTGGCAGAACTCAGGGTGAGTTTACTGAAATTCCACATTTCTCTTAAATCCAGGCTGGGACCTTCTGCTTCCTTCTGTGTCGGACCCGAGGGCTGCGAACAGCTGCTGGCCACCCGCCTTCCCATAAAACGGAGCTAATGACAATAAAGTCTCCTGGGAAGGACTGGTGTGGATGAGATGTGACCGTCCGTGTAGGACCCTGAGCATGGCCTGGCACACAGCGAGTGCTCAGTGGTGTCTGCCATTGGTATTATTTGGGGGTTTGCTCCTCACCTCAATCTCAATGAGACTTCGGGCCAACCACGTCACACCCGTGCCTCACTCCCCTCGGTCAAGAGGAGACGTGCCGTGGCCCGCACTAGGCACTGCACGGACTCCCAAAGGCACGCGGAAGCCTGTTAGCCAATGCTTGGGTGTACGGAGGAGTGTGTTTCCCGCCGGGATCTGCAGGAATGATGGTAACATTCGTTGCACTTCGTAAAGTGCTTTAAAATAAAGTAAATGCTTTCTCTACGTTCCCATAGCTTGTCTCGGTTATGGCGGACAGGGTGGGATCGATCGTTTTACAGATGAGCACCAAGTCCGGAGAGGGACAGTGGCTGCCCAAGGTCACACAGCTAGTCCGTGGACTAGAAGCCACCTCTTGTCCCCATCTCCCCCACCTAGCTGGGCAGCAGGAGAGAGAGGACCAGGGGAGGGTTTGCCGGCCTCTCCAGCTGGCCTGCCGTGGTGTCAGGGTGGGCATGCCTGAGCTCCAGAAACGTCTCTGGCTGGGGAAGGAGGACTGCCCTGAGCTTGGACTCCAGAAGTCTGTCCTTGGATTCAACTGCACTCTGGACAGAGACCTGAGTCCGTCGCTTCTTTCTCTCCTTACCTCACCTCCTGCATCCAAACCTCAACCCGCTGGCTCTGTGCGTATCGGTCCACACCCCTCTCCATCTTCACCATCTCCCTCTGGAAGGCTGCATCCTGCAGCTCTGCAGCTGAGCGAAAAATGCGCCTGCTTTTTTCCTCCTCCGTCACCCAGGCTGGGGTGCAGCAGCACGATCATAGCTCACTGCAGCCTCAAACCCCTGGGCTCAAGGGATCCCCCTGCCTCAGTCTCCTGAATAGCTGGGACTACAGGTGTGTACCACCATGCCTGGCTAATTTTTTTTTTTTTTTTTTTATAAGACAGAGTCTTGCTATGTTGCCCAGG
Organism: Lemur catta; assembly: GCF_020740605.2. NCBI lineage: Eukaryota > Metazoa > Chordata > Mammalia > Primates > Lemuridae > Lemur > Lemur catta. The sequence continues at coordinate 6,642,755 of NC_059137.1, read as the reverse complement.
CTGGTCTCAAATTCCTGGCCTCGAGGGATCCTCTGGCTTCAACCTCCCAAAGTGCTGGGATTGCAGGTGTGAGCCATGGCATCTGGCCACGTGCTGCTGCTTAAGCGCCCAATGGCCCTGCTCATCCTTCTGCTTCCATGCTGGCGTGTATGGTCTGCTGCTCCCTCCTGGCCTCATCTCCCTCACCCCTGTGCTCCAGTCACGGGGCTTTGGTCTATCCCCCACCTCAGGGTTTTGTGCTGGTGGTTCCACGAACTGAAATTCTTTTCCATGCACTCCACAAGGCCGCCTCCCTCTCAACCTTCAGTTCTTGGTTTAAATGTCGCCTCCTTAGAGGGTCCCTCCCTGATCAACCTATTTAAAGTAGATCCTTCTGTTATTTTTTTTCTTTCCTATATTCTCATCTGGAGTGTTTGTTGCCACTTCCTCCCTCCCTTCCTTGTCTGTCTTGTTCGGGGTCCACCTCTGCTCCGGGGAGCGGCTTGCGAGGAGGCAGGACTTGGGGAACCTTTGCACATTCATTGCTTCGCACAGGCCAGGCACCTGGTAGCTGCTCAATGGATATTTTTTGGGTAAAGAAACATATTCGTCCATAAAGTAGTGGTAGCACACACTTCGTGGGGTTGTTCGAGCTTTCAGTGGGATGGTGCCTGGGACCACCCGGAACACAGCTCCTGGCACAGAACAGGGGGTTGCAGATGGTGGCTCCATGGCCAGAGTCACCCCCCTGGACTGGAAGCTCCTGGATGCAGGGCCCTGGATCCCAAATCCCTACCGTGCCTGCTTGAATGAGAGATTTACAAAACAGAGAAATAGGGTTAGTCATTGTCCTCAGCTATTGTTTCTGTTGCCTAGGAACTGCCCCTCCTCCCCTAGAGGTGAGTGACTTTGTGGAGTGCGGAACAAGGAGCGAATGACCAAGAAAGCAGAATGGGCTCCGCAGCAGGCAGAGGGAGAGAGGGGCACCGGAGGGGCCTCAGTTTTGTGGGACCCAGAGCTGGGGGAGGTGCTGGCTCCCTATTGGGGTAGAATTGAGATTCACAAGGATTTCCCTGGTGTCTGCAACTTACAGAAGGAGTTTAACATAAGGAAAAGCTAACTCCTGCCATTTTGGCTCCAAAAATCAGTTGAAGAGGGGGGAGGGGGATGGGACCTAACCACAGCGCCTCTGGAAGCTCCAGGGCCCTTGGGTCGGCTACAGCTTATTATGGGCCCCAGGGGTCCCCAGATGGCCAGTCAGCCCCTGAGAGCCGGCCAGGGTAGGGTCTCTGGGAAGGTCCCTGGGGCCTGATGCAGTGCTCCAGTCACCACGCAGGCTCTGCTCCGCCAGGACCCTGACCTTGCCATTCTGTCCTGGACCCTCACCAAGTTCTTGCCCTGGTGGAGGAAGCCATGGGGGGGCTTCCTCTAGAAGCGGGGTCCCGCGTGGCGATAGGTGCAGCAGGTATAGGAACTCAGGGGTCCTGGGCCATGGGGAGTCCCCAGGTAAGGGCTAAACATCAGAAAGGCTGTTTCTCTGCTGGGGCTGCTGCCATCATACCGGCAGCAGTAGTGCAAATGGCAGTGAGAGTGACAATGACAACAATAAAGGCAGTAATGACCAGACTTTATGGAGTGCCAAGACTGTGCTTCATGCTGTGCTGAGTCCCTTACGAGGAGCATCCGGCATCATTCTCACAGTGGGCCTAGGAGGTGGCTTTTGTCACTCTCCCTATTTCATAGAAAACCTCACACTTGGAGCTGAGAGGACTTGCCCAACGTCACCGTGTGGGTACACAGTGGGGGTAGGGGGTGGTCCAGCCTGGAATCTGGCTCCCAAGTCAGTGCTCTCACCTGCCCACCTGGCTGCCTCCTTTTTGTCCACCTTCTCCCTCCTGCCTGTGCTCATGCCACCTGCTCTTACTTCCTTTCTCTGTGGCACTCTGCCTCAGAGCAGGGCAGAGGTGAGGCATCACATCACCCAGCCCATCCAAGCCCGATGCAAGTTTTGACACTTCTTTGATCTACCTCCCCGAGGGCCTCCCTGAGCAGGCCACTCCTCTTATCTTCCAGGGCCAGGAAAAGAGCCAGGGCTTTGGAGTCTCTCAGATCTGGATTAAAATGTTGTGTCTGTGCACCTATTCAAAACCCCTCCTGGTTAATATCATACTTCATGGTGAATGGCTAAAAACTTTTACCCTAAGATCAGGAACAAGACAAGGATGCCCACTCTTGCCACATCTATTCAACAATGTACTGGGGGTTCTAGCCAGGAAATTAGGCAAGAAAAATAAATAAAATCATCAAGATTAGGAAAGAACACGTAAAATTATCTTTATCTGCAGATAAGATCTTACATACAGAAAATCATAAGGAATCTACCCATATACATTATTAGAAATAATGAATGAGTTTAGCAAGGTTGCAGGATAAAAGATCGATATACAAAATTGATTGTATTTCTATGCATTAGCAATGAACACTCTGAAAACGAAATTAAGAAAATAATTCCATTTGCATTAGCATCAAAAACAATAAAATACTTAGGAATAAATTTAACAAAAGAAGTGTAAGATTCGTACACTGGAAAGTATAAAACATTCTTGAAAGAAATTAAAAGTAGGCCTAAACAAATGGAAAGCCATCCTGTGTCTGTGGATTAGAAGACTTAATATTGTTAAAATGGCAATACCAACTGCACTGATTTACAGATTCAATGCAATCCTTCTCAAAATTCCATTTGGTTTTTTGCAGAAATTGACAAGCTGATCCTAAAATTTATATGGAAATGCAAGAGACCCGGAATAGCCAGACAATCTTGAAAAAGAAGGACAAAATTGGAGAACTCACACTTTCCAATTTCAAAACTTAACTGTACAGCTATAGCAATCAAGACTGTGTGGCACTGACATAAGAATAGATTATAGATCAATGGAATAGAATCGCAAGCCTAGAAATAAGTCCATATATTTATGTTCAATTGATTCTTGTCAAGGGTGCTAAGACCATTCAATGAAGGAAAGAATAATCTTTAGCAAATGGTGTGGACAACTGGATATCCACATCAAAAGAATGAAATTGGATCCCAACCTCACACCACATACAGAAGTTAACTCAAAATGGATCATAGACTTAAATGTAAGAATGAAAACTATAAAATTTTTGGATAAAAACAGAAAAGTAGGCTGGGAGTGGTGGCTCACACCTGTAATCCTAGCACTCTGGGAGGCTGAGGTGGGAGGATCACTTGAGGCCAGGATTTTGAGACCAGCCTGAGCAAGACCCCGTCTCTATTAAAAATAGAAAAATTAGCTGGGTGTGGTGGCGCATGCCTGTAATTCCAACAACTCAGGAGGCTGATGCAGGATAATTGCTTGAGCCCAGGAGTTTGAGGTTGCTGTGAGCTAGGCTCACGCCACAGCACTCTAGCCCAGGCAAGAGAGTGAGACTCTGTCTCAAAAACAAAAACAAAAACAAAAACCAACACAGAAGTAAATCTTTGTGACCCTGGATTAGGCATATGACACCAAAAACATGGGGACAAAAAATAAATAAATAAACAAATGGACTTCCTCAAAATTAAAATCTTTTGTGCTTCAAAGGACACCAACAAAGTGAAAAGACAACCCATAGACTCGGAGAAAAATTTTGCAGATCACTTATCTGACAAGGGACTTATATCCAGAATATATAAAGAACTCTTATAACCCACTCATAAAAGATAAGTAATCCAATTTTAAAATGGGCAAAGGATTCAAATAGACATTCCTCCACAGAAGACATACAAATTGCAATGAAGACATTAAAAGGTGCTCAAGACCATTAGTCATTAGGGAAATGCAAATCAAAACCATGAGATACCACTTGACCCCTGTAGGATGACTAAAATTAAAAAGATGGACGGAAACAAGTGTTGGTGAGGATGTGGAGAAATTGGAACCCTTAGACATTGGTGGTAGGATTGTAAAATGATGCAGTTACTTTGGAAAACAGTTTGGCAATTCCCCAAAATGTTAAACACGGAGTTACTATGACCCAGCAATCCTACTCCTAGGTATATACTCAAGAGAATTGAAAACATACATTCCCATAAACACTTATCCTTGAATGTTCATAGCACCATTATTCCTAATAGCCAAAAGGTGGACAACCCAAAAGCCCATCAACTGATGAACGGAACAATAAAATGTGGTCTATCACACAGTGGAATATTATTTGGCAACAAATAGGAATAAAGTACTGACATATGATATGATGTGGATGAACTCTGAAAGTAGCTAAGTATTAACAAAAGCAGTTGGACATAGAAGGCCACACACTGTGTGACTCCATTTATATGACATGTTCCCAACGGGCAAAGCCACAGAGAGGGACTGCAGATCAGCAGTTGCCAGGGGCCGGGAGGACAGAGCAGGGAGCGAGTGGGAATGGGCAGGGAGTTTCTTTCCGGGGCAGTGAAAATGTTCTGAAATTGGACAGTGGCAATGGTTGCACAGCTCTGTGAATATACTAGAAACCGCTGAGTTGCACGCTTCAAAAAGGCGAACTTCACGGCATGTGAATTATATCTCCAAAAAGCCGTTATTAAAAAAGGGAGGGAGTCAACTCTAATCCACAGGAAATGTGGGGACAGAGAAATGGGCTAAATGGCACCGTGAGGAGGCAAAGGGACAGATCTAGCTGCAGGCACCCAACAGGACCACCGACCCGGTTTCTTCAACAAGCCAGCCGCATGTGTGGGCCTTACTTGGACCCTAATTCGAACAAATTGTCTGGAACATGACATTGATGAGAATATTCAGGAAGTTAGATTATGTCCTGGGGATTAGATGACACCACGGAAGAGCCTGTATTAGAATCCTAACCCACTGGGCTCTGAGCCTGGCTCTCACCTCCTTGTGTCCCTGTGGACCCAGCAGTTGTCACGTGTGTGTGTGTGTGTGTGTGTGTGTGTGTGTGTGTGTGTGTGTGAGACAGAGAGAGAGAGAGAGAGAGAGAGAGAGAGAGAGAGAGGCAAGGAAGGAGAGCTGGGAGTGAGTCTGCCTCTTTGAGGCCAGCCAAGGCCCATTCCAAGGTGGAGTTTGTTTTCTCCCCCGCGAGGGCACAGTGGACACTGGGATGTCCTCTGAGTTGTCCACAGCCCTCACACAGGCCCCTCAGTCTGTGCTGAGCCCTCCGCCTCTGCCCCAGGTCACCTCTGCCCCCCACTCCGGATGTCTAGGAGCCAGCCAGAGCAGCCCAGGCAGCCGGACAATGGGCCCTTTGGAGGCTGGGCCAGGGCCCGGGCCTCAGCTGTGGGCTGTGGCCGAGGCCACCACAGAAGGCTGCTTGTGGCTGGGCCGGGCGGCAGCCAGAAATAGGTCCTGCCGGGCGCTCGCTCCTGCAAGCCCTGCCCTGGGCTCGGCCCGGGAATGTGGGTGTTTGTGGAGCTGAGGGGAGGAGATGTTCGTCAGGAAAGCGGGTCTGTCTTGAGGCCTTTGGAGGCAGGGAAGAAGCTGGAGCCCAGCCGTTAGCTCCGACCCTCAGCCCATGCCTTCAGTGCAGGGGGCGGGGAGCACAGGCTCCTGAGTCCCTCAGGTTCAAATCTTGGCCCTGCCCAGCCAGCTGTGTGCCCAGCATGCCAGGTCAGTCATTCCCCTCCCTGAGCCTCGCTTTGCTCATCTGTATGATGGGGACGAATCGTGACAACTCCTTCCCAGGGCGTGTGGATTCCAGGAGATGCCCCCAGCACTGGAGCTCTGCAGTCAGGATGTGCCTGCTGGGGCCGCTCCTGCTGTGGGGGTCTCACCCGGCCCTGGGTGGGCACTGCAGGGCCAGGAGGGGGGTTTGGGGCACACACTGGCCTCACTGCTGTTTGGGGGATGAAAGCAGGGAAACCCTCCCCTCCCCAGCGTGGCTCCCGGTTGCCCGCGGGCTCCCCAGGCTGGCTCTGGGCTGCAGCCTTCGTCCTTCCATCACACACAGGCGCCCTGCAGGAGTCGTGCTCAGCGCTGGCGGTGGGAGGAATTTCAGCCGCTTTTCCGCACGACTTCTACGTCTGCCTGCCTGGGTGATGGAGCTGCTGACGAAGGAGCGCTGCCAGTTTAGGCCTGTGGTCCACTGGGGCATGTAGACCAGGGTTCAAAGCCAGAGTCATGCGGGCAGCGGAGGGCCCTTGGGGAGGGAGAGAGGGGGAGTCTGCGTATCTAGCTCTCTTGGAAGCCGGGGGACCAGGTCCCCCCTCCCGCCCCTGTATGTCCTTGAAGCTATTTTTAAATGCTGCTAGAAACCAGAATTACAGCCAGAGCCAAAGCACTGGGAGGTTTCTGTGCTACGTGGGCCTTGCCTGGGGGACCGGGGGCCATTCCTAGCAGACTGGTGGAGCCAGTCCAGAGGCCTCACTGTGCAGGTCGGGGAGCCTGGGTCCTCCGTCCCTTATGAGCCTGGGGTCGTTGTTGGCAGGCCCCTGGCTGGCTGAGGAACAAGGACATAGAGAGGCTGTGGTGTGGGTGCAGTTGTCCTGGGCTTCTCGAGCCTCATGAAAATCCACAATGCTCATGAACTTCGTTCATTCATTCACCACTGACCTCTTCAGGCATCACATATTTAAGGATCTTCTAGGTGCTAGCGTGGGGGGGGTCACCCACAAAACACACAGAGCCTTGCTCTCAAGGCTCTCACAAATCTGATTGCTTCACTCTCTGGCTCAAGACCCTTCCGTGGCTCCCCATTGCCCTCTGGAGACGCTTCGATCTTTGTACTATGACAGGAACAAGCCAGGGAGAGCTCCGTGCTCACCTAGGCCTCATGAGAGAGACTCTCGACCTTGCCTGTTCGGCTCTGCCCTCTGCCCTCCCCACTTCCCAGCCTGGTCAGGACCTTTTGGGGGGTGACTGAGGGGCAGGACTACGGAGCAGGAGGGAGGGGCAGGGATTGCACTTGCTGGCTGAGTTCTGGGCTGTTCTTTGTTGGGGGCTCTGGGAAAGCAGAAAGGAAACAAAGGCTAAACCGGGGCTAAACTGCATGGCACGAAGGAGGATGGAGCGACCAGGAAGAGAGGCAGGGGTCTGCGAATGAGGGGCTCTGGGGCAGCGCCCGATACGAGAGCTCGGAGGGACAGGTGAGGGGCTGGGAAGTGCTGCCGAGGGCTGTCAGTTGGACTGTCCTTACTATCCTTTTCGTAACACAGAAAAGACTGGCAATCCCTACAAAGACTGGTTGCTGTCCTGAGCTCCCTTAAGGAGACTCTGCAGAGACGGGGCCACGTGGGCCCCAGGAGTTACCCGGGTCACGCGTACGTGGCTCCCAAGGCTCTCGGGATCCGTGGCCTGCCCCCTCCTCCGCTTTACTTCTCACCGGTTTGCCCTCCCCTCCCCCACTCCTCACCTGAATCCCACCCTCCAGCTGATCTAGTTCCTTTGACCTCCCTGAAAGGACCTTGTTCCTTGCTTCCCCCAGCTTTGCTCTGACAACTGCCTGGAACCAGCCTCCACCCCCCACCACATGGCTGTTCCAAAGTATTTTTTCTCCTGCCCCCCCCCCCGTCACCTGTCTGACAGAAAGACTATTTCTCTCTTGTTTCCTACTTTGGTGTGAACTTTAGTTCTGTCTTAGCAGAATACAAAATTAACTTACAAGTAAGTTTTACCAGCTTGTTTACTTTTAGGACAATATACAAGTAACTGAAATATACAGAGAAATGAGGTCAGCTGGTCACTTTGTCTTGCTGGTTCATTCATCAAAAGAAAAAGAAAAAGAAAAACAACCCATTGGCACCACTATATGCTGGATATTCTGTTGGGTGCCAGTGATATAACTATACTTGATGGATCTCGAGCCCATAATTCCAACCCTAACCCCCAAACCAAACCTAAACTCAACCTAACCCCAATACTAACCATAATCCTAAAGCCAACCCTAATCCCAAACCCACAGTAACCCCGATCCTAACCTCAACCCTAAATCCAATACCAAACCTAACCCAAACACCAAAACCAACTCTATCTCCAACCCAACTCTAACCCTAACCCCAAACCCAACCCTAACCCCAACCCCAACCCTAATTCTAACCTTTGTGTTCAAACTCTTCCAATAAATGTGTGTCTCCTTTTCTTAGTCAGTGGAGCATGCAAAGTAATAATGAAACTCATTTCTGAATCATCCGCTGCCTTCAGATGGAAGAGGTAGACGGTGAGTGAGACCACACTGAGTAGGAGCCAGCCCAGGGGATACCTTTGAAAAACAGGCATGTGTATTTTCATCTAAATCTCCATGACCCTATTTTGTGGCCATTTTCTAAAATCAAGATCCCCAGTGTGACCCTGCCTGGCGGGGCACCTGCAGATTCCTCCCCTGCTGGCCTCCGGGCCACATAGACACTCTCCTTTCGTGAATGTCCTGAGCTCCTTCCTGCCACAAGCCTCCATGTGCCTGCACACCCCACACCGTTCCCTTTGCCTGGAATTCCTTCCCTCCGCTCCTCACTAGGCGGACTCCTGTTCAATCCTCAGGTCCCTCACAGGGTCCCTCATAGTCACTTCCTCAGGGAGGCCTGCCCCGCCCACCCCTCCCCCAGCCTCCTTCTGTCCTGCATGCTCGTGGCTCCATACTTTCCTTTCAGGGCATTTATGGATATTTGTGGCCGCGTGTTTGTTTGCATGTTTATGTCTTTCATGTCTGTCTCCCTAGCCAGACGGTGACCTGTTTCAGGACAGGGACTGCTTTGTTCACCGTACCTAGCACAGTGCCTGGCACACAGCAGACTTGCAGAAGCCTTTGTTGAATGAATGAATGCATGTATTTTCCACTTCTTTGTAAAAATGGGACAGATTCCAGCTAATTGGAGCTCCTGGCTAGGGGATGTTTGTCTGTCTCAGGCCCTGCCCTGGGCCATGGCGAAGCCCAGTGAGAGGGACCCGGTTTCTCCTGCAGCAGTTCCGCATCCAATTCTGCTTCCATTGAACTTTCTCAGGCTTACTTAGAGGATTTGGAAACCCGTTTCCTCATTTCAGATTCTCCGTGTCACCTTCACGGTTTTACATGATGCTTTTTCCCAGAGATGCAAAAAATGCTAGTGTGGCAGTCCCCAAGCCCTGTCCTGCCCCCAGGTCTTGGCATTGAAACCTCCTTTTTGTCCCTGCACCCAAAAGGCCCAGTTCTGTGTCTACCTCCAGGAACTCAGCAGACCGGCTGCTGTCATGGGGACCCTGACAGACCTCAATCCTATCTTCCCATTTTGTTGACAGGCATATTGAGGTCGCTGTTGGAACCTTGGGCAAGAGTCAGAGGTCAGAGCCCCAGGGGCCCCCAGCTGAGAAAATGGATTCTTCACCCCAAAATGAGGTCCTTCTTTCCAGAGGGGCAGGAAAAGGACCTCTGTCAGAAGGGTCACTGCTGTTTATTGCACCTCCTGGTGCTAGGCCTGAACTAATCGCTGGTCATCTCGCTGGACCCTCGCAACTACCCCATTTACCCATGAGGCACAAAGAGGTTCATTCAGTCGCACGATGCGCACAGCTAGCAAGTGTTGCTGGACTTTAGAATCTGAACCTTATACTTTGTAGGCAAGGAACATCCCAGGAGTGCCAAGGAAGCGCTGTCAAGATGTTACCAAAAATACGCGGTACCGACGTCAGCCGAGTGGGCATCCTGCACACTGCGGACCGCGGGGGTCGGGGTGACCCGGGCCCCGCCCTCGGCTCGCTGACGTCCCCGCCCCGCCCCGCCCCGCGCCCTCCCGGCCCCGCCTGCTCCGGGCGCGCTCGGCTCCGCCCCCGCGGGCAGCGCGGGCCTCCCATTGGCCGCCGTTTCCATGGTTACGCGGGGCCGGCGGAGCTGCCGGCTTCTCGACACGTGTCCCCAGGAGCCGCCCGGAATTTGACAGGGGACCACGTGCGCGGCTGCGCGGGAGCGAGACAAAGGGCCGGGGGAGGCGGGGAACGAAGCCGGCGAGGGGCGGGCGCGGCCGGGCAGGGAGGGGACCGCGCTGCCCCCGCCAGCAGGACACACCCTCCTCTTCGTTTTGCGGGAAAGGAAAAGGAATCGCTGCGGAAAGCCAGGCGGGAGAGGCTCCCGGGCAGCCCCACCTGCTCTCCCTCCTCCAGGAAAAGTCGGGGACTCGGCATCTTCTACGCCCCGAGGAGCCACCGCGTCCCTGCTTAGCGCTCCCGGGCCTGGGCCTGGGCTTCCGACCTGGCCTTGACCTTGGCCCTTGAGATGTAAATTCTGTTTCTCTGGCTTGTTCTAGAAGTGAAAGCTTAACAAGCGTTATTGTTCTGATACTTGGAAAATGAGACCCAAGGAATTGTGGGGGACCTCTCCATCCACCCATCCATCTGCAACGGCTGCTGCGCCCCAGTCGTGACTGTGCGATGCCCCCACCGATGGGCTGCTCCCTCGGGGGCAGCAGAGGGGACTCCCCCGCCTATCACCGGTTGCATCAGTTTGCTGTCGCCGCTGTAACACATCACTACAAACTGAGTGGCTTAAAACAGCACATATTTACTCTCTTATAGTTCTACAGGTCAGAGTCTGACACAGTCTCATTGGGCTAAGTTCAAGGTGTCTGCACGACTAGTTCCTTCTGGAGGCTCCAGGGGAGAATCGGTTTCCCTGCCTTTTCCAAGTATAGAGGCCGCCTACATTGGTCCCCTTCCATCTTCCACGCCAGCAATAGCTGTGAGTCTTTCTTCCGTAGCATCACTATGACGCTGGCTCTTCTGCCTCCCTCTTCCACATTTAAGAACCCTGTGATTACATTGGCCCATCCAGAGAATCCAGAATCATCTCCCATCTCAGAATCAGCTGATTAGCAACCTCAATTCCATCTGCAGCCTTAACTCTCACCTGTTGTGAAACATAAGAAAGACGTCTGTATGTTCCAGGGATTGGGATGTGGCTGTCTTGGGGACGTTGTTCCACCTACCACACCCTCCTGACAGTCTTACCTCAGGAATCTCTGCAGCCCCTGCCCCCATTCCTCCTGCCACTCCCTTGCTGGTTACTGCATCTCTCCCAAGATGCCCCCAGTAGTACCTGTCTACAGACCCCAGGGCTGGTGCTCCAAAATGCAGACACTGCCACTTCCAGGGCCCAGGTCACCAGCAAGGGAGTGTCTAAACTCTGCTTGGGCACCTCGACCTGCCTTGCCCTGTTGACTCCTCCAGACCCACACCCACTCCCTCTCTCCAGCTCACACCTGTGGCTCCCTTAATACGAAATCACTTCCGGTTCTCTTTATGCCCCCAGGGCATTTGATCCTTCCTGGCTATTGCCTGTGTGGTTCCCAGTCTCTGGACTCTCCTGCCCGCCTGGCTTATCTCCCCAGGGAGCCTAGGTCCCTTCATCGTCCTTCCCCAGAAGCTAAGCGTGCTTTTCACTGACTGTGTTGGCTGAAAGAGATCGGAACACGCAGCTGCCTCCTCGTGCCCCTGAGAGCCCTGTGGGGTGGGCACTATGTCTTGTTTGCCTCTTCGGCCACAGTGCCCAGCATGGGATTGGTCACATAGCAGCTGCTCAGTGAACTTGGATAGAACTAAACTCAAGGACTTGGTCTGGGGGGTGGTGAAGACCCACTGGGCTGGGGAAGTAAAGGGTAAAGTCGGAGGGAAAAGTCCTCTTGCACGAGGACCTTTGCTCTGTTTCCGTTTATTGGGGTGGAATAATGACACAACACCAATGATACAACAACAGTGCGACACCCTCAGTGGCTGCTGACACCGAAGGCTGCTCCGTGCCCGGCATCTGCTAAGTGCTTTACGTGGGTGTTATCGACCAACTCTCACAGCAGCCTCAGGAGATGCCAACTCTTATCCGCGTCTCCCTTTCATAAATGAGGACGCTGGGACGTGTGAGGTTGACCGTGGCCAGCTTTGGAAGAGACTCTGGGCTAGGAGAGCACCTTGGCTGTCCTGCCTGGAGGGGTGTCGGCGGCTGGCAGAAAGGTGGTGGTGGCACAGACCCGCAGGGTAGGGGGGACCCGGTCTTGGGTGGGCTTGGCCTGGCCCATGGAAGCAGCTTCCTGCATGCTCAGCCCTGTAGCCTCTTCTTTCCTCTCGCTTCCTGTCCCCATTCCTCATTGTTCTCCCAGCCTATTGTCCCCTCAGCCCAAGCAGGATATGTAGGCAGCAGGTTCATTTCCCAAAGTAAAAGCAGGGAAATAGGTAGTTATCATGTCATGGATACAGAGTTTCAGTTTGGGAAGACGAGACGTTCCGGAGAGGGTGGTGGTGATGGCTGGGCAAAAATGCGAAGGTTCTTAAGGCCACTGAACCATGCACTTAAAAATGACTAAAATGGTAACTTTTGTGTTATGTATATTTTACCACAATAAAAATATTGTAAAAAAAAAAAAAACCAAAGTGAAGGAAAAGTGCTCGTGTTGCTGAGCTTTGAGGATGGCCGCCCACTGCACATTTGCCGTTTCCTAAGCGCCTCCCACGGGCCGGCCACGCACATCCTCATTTTGTCCTGGAAAGGAACTTGAGGAGAGAGGTGTCCTCCCTCTCCACTGGCGAGGAGTCTGAGCTCGGGGACTGGTGGTGATGAGGCCGCGTTTACAAACCCGGAGGCTCCGGTTCTAAGGAGCAGTGCAGGGAAGCTTTAGGAATTTGGGCTCAGAACGGGCTCTGCTCCCTACTGCTGCACGACCTTGAGCGGATTGCTTCCCATCCCTGAACGTCCTCTTCCGACAATTGGGGACAATAATAGCATCCTCCCCAGTGCAGTGGGAGGATTCAACAAGATGTCGGAAAGTCCTAGCACAATGCCTTGGTCACATAAAATTGCCAGCAAACATAAAATTATCTCCAGAGCCCTGCTGAGGGCACCCTCCCTCGATGCCCACTGGACAGAGGGCTGGACGGGCGGCCAGGAGAGCTGCCTCAGGGTCTCAGCCCTGACACTGACTTTCTCCTTAACTGTGGGGAAGTCCCCTCCCCTCCCTGGGCCTCTGGTTTCCCTCTGTAAAGTTAGAAGAGTGGGTAGGGTCTACAGGGTTCTTTCTGGCTCTGGTTTACTGGGGTTTCACCCATAACCCTGGACCTCTTCAGAACCAGTGTCCTCGGTCTGGCTTACTCTCTGGCAGACGGGCCTGGCTTGGTCCCCAGTTTCACCTTTGCCCCCCAGTCTTCTCAGGAGAGCCTAACTCCCAAGCAGGAGAAAGGGGGAGAGGAAGATGAGGGCAAGAGAGTTCTCAGATGCTAGGGTGCGAATCTTTGCCTGCCACCCAGCCCTGGCCTCTGCCAGAAGCGCCAGCAGGAACTCTCCCAGCTCTGGTGGGAATCTGTCCAGCCTCCTGCCATTGGCTTGAATTGTCGCCTGGCAGTTTTGGGTGCAAATTCTCCCCTTATCTGCAACTATGTGTAAGTTTCAGGACCTCAGACACAGGCTTCATTTTTGCTGTATCTCCCGCCTTCTCCACAGGGCTGGGCCCAGGGAAGGCTCCTCAGGAATCCCACGGCATGTGTGTGTGTGTGTGTGTGTGTGTGTGTATGTGTGTGTCGAGGGGGGGTGGGTAGTGTGGCTGGTGTCCTGGATGCTGGGAGCAGGAGGGAAAGAGGGCTGGTGGTTCCAAGCTGCAGAGTCCTGGAGGGAGAACACAAGCAGGGGAGGGCAGGCGAGTCCGAGCGCTCTGGGGGCTCAGTAAACAGGAGCTGGCTAGGTGGACATTGAGGCTACTGAGAAATCAGAACACGGAGACACCTACACGGGCCATGCATAGGCGCTGGATGTAGAAGGGTAAGCATTTGCAGAGACTTGACCACAATAATAATAATAATTTTAAAAGCTAGGTGTTGCTGACTGGTCACGGCATTGGAGACACCGTGCTGTGCACAGATAGTCAAATGTCACCTAATCTTAGAACGCGGCAGGGACCATTGGTTTCTCCATTTTACAGATGGAGACACTGAGGTTTGGGGAAGCTGTGCCAAGGTCACATAGCTAATGGCCCTGGGCTGAGATTCAGAGAGACGTGTGCCCTGGGATTGGAGGAGGGCTGGGATTAGGCCAGGGAGCGACCTCGGCGTCAGGGAGGTGGGTACCTGCCCAGGCCTAGGCGGGGGGCAGGGGGAGGGCTGCCAGGTTCAGTCCGGCAGGTCAGAGGCAGCCACCGTGGACAAAGGAGGGAGGAATCTCACCGAGGAGAACACGGAACAGACTTCTCCTGCTCTGAAGTGACCCCAAGTCCTCTGGGCAGAAATCTAAATTCAGCTTTCAAGCAAGACAGGGAGCCTCCGCTCCTCCTCCTCACCCAGCCTCCTTATAAAGTCGACGTCGGCAATGAGAAATGTGGGCCTTAATCCGAAATCCATTCATTCATTAAATATCTGCTAGGCAGCACCCTGTGCCGGGTTCTGCTCTAGGCCCTGGGTACAGCAGGGAAAAAGGGACAAAACTCCCTGCCATGGTGAGGCCTGCGTTCCGGAGACGGGAGCGGACAGCACAGTGGAAAATGAGTGTGCGACGCACTGTGATAGGTACCACGCTGTGGGGGAACAAAGGGGAGCGGCAGAGGGCTTGTGGGGAAGGGGGTTTGTGATATAAAATAAAGGCGCCAGGTGACCTCGTGGAAAGTCACTTTCCAGCGAAGACTTTGGGGAGTGGAGAAGGGCACATCATGCTGGGATCCGGGGGAAGAGTGTTCCGCAGGGGGAACAGCACACGCAAAGGCTCTGAGGGACGGCGAGGTGGCCAGTGTGGCTGGACCGGGAGGGGACAGTGGTGTGCGATGCCCGGGAGATTAGGGAGGAGAGGACTCTGTGGGGCGGCATCAGCTGCTTAGGGACTTTGGCTTGTACCAGCAAGAGCTGGGAGGCCACTGGGGGGTTCTGAGCCGAGCATAACCTGACTTACATTTAGGAAGGACCCTCCTGGCTGCCGTGCGGGGAGTGCTGAGGACTGAGGGCCAGGGGGAAGCGGTAGACGAGAAGGAGTTAGGTTTAGGATCTAATTTGAAGGTGATGCTGCCAGGATTCGCTGATGCTTTGGATGAGGGTTTATGGGGAGAGCTGAAGTCGGGGATCATGCCAGAGTTTCTGGCTTGAGTCACTTGCTGGGTGAGGAGCAAGTTCTGGGAAGCACGGAAGTCCCGTCGTATGCGTGTTGTTAGACAGCGAGGCGGGCCAGGCGCGAGGGGAGTGTGGGGTTCAGGGGGCAGGGCTGGAGGGAGGTGGCCGTCGTGGTTCTAGAGGCTGCGCTGAACCCAATTGGATGAGACCGCCCAGGAAGTGAGGGAAGACGGAAGAGGCCTGTATTAGTCTCCCAGGGCTGCTATGACAAAGTGCCACAAACTTTGTGGCTTCAAACAACAGAAATGTGTTGTCTCACAGACTGGGAAGGCTGGAGGCAGGGATCAGCAGGGGTGAGCTTCCCTGAGACCTGCGTGGAATCGTGGAATCGTTCCGGCTCTGCCCGGCTCCCTGGTGGCTGGCAATCGTTGGGTTGCAGTGTCACTCTGATCTCTGCCTCTGTCGTCACACGGCCTTCTCCCCGTGCGTCTCTTTTCATAAGGACACCAGTCGTCTTGGATTGAAAGCCCACCCCACTCATGTGACCTCATCCTAACTAATTACATCTGCAATGACCCTATTTCCAAATAAGGTCACATTCAGGGATAGGACCTCAACACATATTTTTAATTTTTTTTTTTAAAGTTTTTAGGTTATCTTTTTTATATTGTGGAAAAATAAACATCAATTTTACCATCTTCACCATTTTTTTAAAAAAAACAGAGACAGGATCTTGCTCTGTCACCTGGGCTGGAGTGTAGTGGCTATTCGCAGGTGTGACTGTGGCACACTGTGTCCTTAAACTCCTGGGCTCCAGCGATCCTCCCACCTCAGCCTCCTGATTAGCCGGGACTACAGGGACAGGCCACCGCGCCTGGCTCCATCGTCACCATTTGTAAGTGTACAGTGGCATTAAGCACATTCATGTTGTTGCACAGCCATCACCCTCGTCCATCTCCAGAACTTTTCCATCTCCCCAAACCGAAACTCTGTCCCCATTAAACACCAACTCCCCCTCCCCTCCCCCAGCCCCCCAGTAGCCACCATTTTCTTTCTGTCTCTATGAATTTGACCACTCTAGGGACTTCATGTAAGTGGAGTCATATGGTATTTGTCCTTTTGTGTCTGGCTTATTTCAATTAGCATCATGTCCCCAAGGTTCATCCACATCATAGCATGAGTCAGAATTTCCTTCCTGTTAATATTCCTCAGCATATCTTTTTTGGGGACACAATTCAACCCATAACAGGGCCCAGGGACTGAATCATGGTCACTGAAGATCGCAGATGTGGGGAGGAACCAGCCAAGAAGGTTGGGAAGAGCGGCAGTGAGGTCCAATGGGGGAGGAGGTCGTGGTGGCCGGTGCCACAGCCGCCGAGGGCCAAGCAGAGGAGGTGGTGGCTGTCACTGGGTGAGCAGTGGGGAGGTCACGGGTGGCCCTGGGAAGAGCCATGTTGGTGGGGTGGAGCCTGTTTGCAGTGGGTTCTGGGACGAGAAGCAGCAGACACACAGGTGGGAACTCTTTCGATAAACACTGTAACACGGGAGCAGGGAGACGGGCAATGGCCGGGGACAGACAGCAGTTGGAGGTTCTGTGAAGGTGAGAGTAGTTATGGCGCCTTTGTGTGTCGGTGAGAACTGTCCAGCAGGAGGGGACACCGGGGGACACAGGACAGAGGTGGCTGGAGCACGTCCTTCAGGCGAGCCATTGGGATCTGGTGCTCAAGGCAGAGTCACCTGGGGGATGAGCATCTATCTCTAGAGCAGGAGGGTGGCCGAGCGGAAGGAGCCGTGGTGGCAGTCCCTGGGTTCGCATTGTCTCTGTCCCTCTGAAGTAGAAAGCAGGTCATCAGGGGACAGATCAAGGAGACGGTGTTGGGGTCTGAGGGGCGAGCAGAAGGCAGGGGCTGGTAATCGAGGGGAGGGCCCGTGGGGGAGGGGAAGGCACTGGACTGCCGGATGTGGCACTGCCCCTGCTTTGCCGTGGGCTCGCCGCATGCCAGGCGCCAGGCCAACGCTGCTTCACACGGCTTCTTATGTAATTCTCCCAATAACCTCTATGTCATGTGCATTTTCGTTTTCCATTTTACAGATGTGGAGAGTCTAAGGTTTAGGAGGGTGCGATGATCTGAATGTTTGTGTCCCTCCAAAACCCCCAAGGCCAGGGTATTAGGAGGTGGGGACTTTGGGAGCTGATTAGGTCGTGAAGGTGGGGCCCCATGCATGGGATTCATGCCCTGGTCAGAGAGGCCCCAGAGGGCTGGCTGGCCCTGGCCACCGTGTGAGGACCAGCGAGAAGTCACTGTCTACGAACCAGAAGCCCAGCCCTCACCAGACATGGAATCTGCTGGTGCCTTGATCTTGGAATTCCAGCCTCTGGAACTGTGAGAAATCACTTGCTGTTTTTCCATAAGCTGCCCAGCTATAGCATGTGTTATAGCCGCCCAAATAGACCAAGATAGTGGTGCTGCAACTTTTCTTAGACCAGAGAACCTGTGAGTCTACAACAAGCCTGTCCCAATCCTAGAGGAAGCCTGAAGGCTATGTTGTCAATTATTAAATTACATTTTTTTCTGTCTGTAAGAGGACTAAATGTTTATTTCAGAAAATTTGGAAAATTTAAGGCAACACAAATATGAAAACAATTTTAAATGCTTATGTTAAATAATTTCACCACCCAGGAATAATCACTGCGAACGTGTGATGATTTTCTTGCAGTACTGTTTTCTGTGCATATTAACTGCGGCAGATGTAATGCTGTGTGTTCAGCAAATCCTGTTTCCCTTCTCCTCTGACACACGGCCAGGCCGCCTTTCCCAGCTTCCCCTGCAGGGAGGGCGGCCCACGGTGCCAACCAATGGAACCTGGGAGAAAATGACGTCGCCCACTTTCCGGCCTGGTTTACCGTATCTTCCACTGATCCTCCAAGCTCTCTTCTCTGGCGCTCTCAGGACAGGAGGGACCCAGCGAAGGACTCCAAAACCCTAGGGAGCAACCAAGCCAGGAAGAAACCTGGGTTCCAGTGGAGGAAAAGCCCCCACCCCTGACGCCCCACATTTGATAGTGTCTCAGGGGAAATACACCTTTGCTTTGCTAAGCCATCGACCTCTGGGAGCTGTTCGTTAAAGCCGTTAGCCTTATACAGCAACACCATGTAAACATTAGCATCATACCGGAGATGTTCCTTTGAGACTGATTTATTATGGTGATCGCTACTACTTAGCATTCATCACAACCTTTTCACCATGTTATTAAACCACTCTTGACAGCATGATTTTAATGGTTGCATGGAAGCCCACCATAATTCTGTACTTGCCCAATCCCATATGGTTGGAAACGCAGGCTGCTTCCAACATTCTGCGTGTACAAGCCGTGCTCCAGGGAACATCCCCATGATAGCTTGGGTGAGCCCCTCTGCAGAGGCACCTCTTCACCCCGCCTGGTTTCCTGCCGAGCCTCTCTGGCTGTGCTTGGAGGGCTCCTCAGTTCCACAGAGACTGTGTAAAAATGAGTGTAGTGGGGTAAACGGTACCGTCTTGGGCTAAGTTGCATGAAAAACCTTGATTTTCTAGAACTGATTTCATTTTGCCCTTGTGTCCCCTTTCCTGCCGATGTCTTCCTGGTGGAGGAGGAGGTGGGGTGACAAAACTGAAAGTCTCTTCCTTTGTAAAACGGTCTCTTCCAAGCAAATACTTGGTCCATTCAACGCCCCACCCCTTGTAAGGGGGTTTCTCTGCACTCGACGGGCTGTCTCCCTTCTGTTTCTTTTCGAAGATGGTATGTGGCTTACGTGGCCTAAAGGGGTCGGGGAAGGAGTCTCTTGTCCTACTTGCTGTCACTGTGCCTGTGCAGGTGTGGCGGTCTGGTCTGCCCTGGTCTCTGGGCATCGCATCGGCATTCTCTGAAGCTGACTGTGGACTTGACCTTGCTCGCATGTCTCATCTCAGAGTCAAGCCTCTTCCCGCCGGTATTGCATTCCCGGGGCTGCCGTAACAAAGTGCCCCAAACACTTAAGACAACAGGACTGCATTCTCCCACAGTTCTAGAGGCTAGAAGTCTGAAACCAAGGTGTTGGCAGTGCCACGATTCCTCCGCATCCTCCAGGGGAGGATCCTTCCTGCCTCTTCTGGCTTCTGGTAGCCTTGGACTCGTAGCCGCATCACTCCAACCTCTGCCTCCGTCCTCACACGGCCTCCTCCTCTTACATGGCACCCATCACGCTGGGTCCACCCTAATGACCTCCTCTTGATTATGTCTGCAAAATCCCGGGGCCAAATATGCCACATTCACAGGTACTGGGGCATAGAACTTCAACGTATCTTTTGAGGGGTGTGGTTCAACCCATAACGCCATCCCTGGGTCCCTTCCCCTCCTGGGCTTCCTCCACTGGGCGGCAGTGGGAGTCTCTGTGAGACTGTCCTAAGACCCACCCACCTGGGGACCGGGGACCCTCAGGCACTTCTGCTCTGCAGCAGCCTGGCCACATTGGGTGGGGTGTGAGGCCCAGGGGAAGCCTTTCAGCCTCCCTGGGAAACAGCTCGGGGCACAGGCACTAGCTCCGCTGTCCTTGGATCCCCAAACCTAACTGAACCTTCTACTTCACCCGGGCTCCTCACCTCACCCTGACCCCAGACTTTCTCCCCCACCTCCTGTCCTGAAAGGGTCTCCTGCTCCCCGCTGCAGTCTGGCAGGGGCTCTCCTGTGTCCTCCCCCTTCTTCCCTGCTCCGAGCTGCAGGTGTCACCCGCCAGGTCCTCGTGGGGCGAAGAGCTGCATGGTTTGAGTTTCATGGTGAGGGAGATGTGGCGAGACAGAAAACATCCTGGATTAGCTAAAGGGAAGACACAGCAGGAGCCATTTCAAAAACCCTATGTCGCTAACATGTTTTTGGTGTTGAACTCTATTTGCCTTGACCTTTGAGAGGCTAAGCAGATGGGAGCCCGGCCTTCCCTTCTCTCCCAGCCACACTTCCCGGTCTGTCCCCCGCACCCTGGGACTCTTCTGGCCCCTTGGCACTGGTTCTCATTTTCTGGGACACTCCTTCCCTGCCTCCTTGCTTGGGCAATTCTTACTCACGCTTTGGGTCTCAGCTTGGACAACACTTCATCCAGGAAGCTGTCCCCAGTGCCCCAGACACGTGACCACCTCGATGGCCTCCCTGACACCCACTGTGCTTGTGGCTACGTGGTTTATGTCTGTGACCCTCACAGACCACAAGCTCCATGAGGGCAGGAGCCACATCTTTTTTGTTCCCCTCTGTTGTACCCACTGCTGGCACTTGGTAGGAGCCCCCCAGTGTGGGAAGAAGGGGTGAAACCCAGTGGAAGTGAGGACATCGTTTTGTGTTTCGTCGAATCCATGAAAGTGCCACATTCGGCCATTGCTGACCTGCAGAAACTGCAGTTGCCCACAGTGGGAGCCTTCCTCCAGCCTGCCTGTCCTGCAGACACGCATCATGGGGCAAGGACCAGCTTGTCTGCTGGGGAGGGCAGGCTGCGGATGGCCCGTGATTTCCTGGGACTCTCCTTTCCCCCTCTGCGTTGGCAACCAGGCCCAGCAGATTCCGCGCTGATGGGCACGGAAGTGTGTGATTAAGTAGCTCCCGTGACTCAGCCGGCTGCTCTCCAAATGCTGCAGGCCCTGGCCAGTTACTGTCATGCATCCCTCATCTTGTCTGAGAGCAGCTTGGGGGTGCCACTATTTGAGCCCTTGTGGAGCAGCTGTTAAGAGCAATGGATTTGCCAGCATGGGGCCTGGCACACAGTAGGTGTTCAATAAGTGCTTGTAGAATGATGGAAACCAGATTGGGGTTTGTGTCACAGCTCTGCTACTTATTGATGTTGAGACCTCAGGCAAGTGACTTACACTCTCTGAGCCCAGCTCCTCCCGTGGCACTGGGGCCCCGAGCTCAGCCTCCCCAGACACTTCTCCAGCCCCGAGTCTGACCGCGCTCCTTACTCGGCCCAACAGGGGAGAACTGCCGTTTCCGCCCCGGCCCTGCCTGTCCTCCCGGCTCCTTGCTGCTCTCGAGCTGCCCCTGCTACAGGGGGCACTCAGTGCCCCAAATGAGGGACATTTGTCAAAGAACTTTGTCAAAAAAAAAAAAAAAACCCAGAAAATAGCAAGTATTGATGAGGATATGGAGAAATTGGAACCCTTGAGTGCTGCTGGTGGAAATGTAAAATGGTGCAGCCACGTGGAAAACAGCATGGCAGTTCCTCAAAAAAAATTAAAAATAGAATTACCATATGATCTAGCTTCTGGGTATAGACCCAGAAGAACTGAAAGCAAGGTCTCAAAGAGATACGCGTGCTCCCGTCTTCCTAGCAGTGCTATCCACGACAGCCAAAGGTGCCCCAGCCCGAGCGTCCATCCACGGGGGAATAGACAGGCCAGGTGTGGTCCACACAGGCAAGGGACTATTACTCCGCCTTAAAAGGAAGGACATTCTGACACATGCTGCAACAGGGATGGACCTTGAGGACATTATGCTCAGTGAAATGAACCGGGCACCAAGAGTCAAGTGCTGTTCGAGTCCTCTCACACGAGGTACTCAGAGTCGTCAGAATCACAGAGACGGAAAGTGGAACGTTGCTGCGAGGGGCTCAGGGGCCGGGGTAACGGGGAGTTACTGTTTAACGGGGACAGAGTTTCCTACTACAAGGATGAAAGGCCTGGAGGTGGAGGTGGTGACAGTTGCGCAGCAACGTGCATGTACCCAATGCCACTGGACCGTACGCTTCGAATGGTTACGCTGGCAAATTTTGTATTATGTGTATTTTCAATTATTAAAAAAAAGAACTTTGATGATTGCCTTTGCCAGAAGCCACTGTACCTTTGCCTATTGGGACAAAGGAGCCAGGCCCTGGGAACAGCCCCTCCTATGCCTCTCCCCACGGGACAGGCAGAGACCCCTGTGCTTTCCCAGGCTTTCCCCAGGCTCCCACCCTCGTCCTTCCCTCGCCCGGCCCCCTGAAGTCCTCTTCAGCTCCTCACCAGCCCGATCTCAGCAGCTCACTCCCTGGCACCCCTGCTCCTGGCTTGGCCAGGAACCTGCTCGCGTCTGTGGTCTCCTGGGACCCCCGCTCATCTCTCTCCCTCCACACACACACTCCCTCCGAGGCCGGGACTCCCGCAGTCTGCCCCCGAGGCACATCCCTTGTCCCCACCTCTGCCTCTGGCGAGTCCAGGGTGCTGCCTATTGTGTCCCGACACCCCAGCAGTGGAACCTGGCTGGACAAAGCCACCCAACAGCGTGACTGGCCTCATCTCCTGGCCTCTCCCTCCAGTTGACCTTTGGTGCTGTCCAGCAATCCTCGCCCTTCTCCTGGTCCGCACTGGCTCTGCTCTCCCGGCGACAGCTTCTCTTTCTCTCCTAAAACCTCTGACACCCACGTCCCCAGGCCTCATTCTCAGATGGCAACTTGCTTCTTAGTTCACCAAAACCCAGAAGCACCGAGGACTGCACAGCCCTGCACTCACCACCCTCGTCCACCTGTCGGCCTTCCCTCCTCTCGCTGCCCCTGGGGCCGGGTACCCCATCCCCTTCTGCTTCTGCAGGCTGCACTCAGCATGGCCCCATCTCTCCTGCATCAACACCTGTCCCCATCCGCATGCAGCCACCTGTCCCTGTCCCCATGCAGAAAGCACGCAGGAACGCCTCCCATAGGAAGTCACTCTTTGACCCCACAATCCCCTCCAGCTTCAACCCTGTTCATCTGAGCCCCTTCCAGCACATTCCCTTGGAAGGGTGGTCTCTGCACTCACTTGTCACTCCTCCCCCGTGGAACTAAGCCCACCGAGGCTGGGCTCCACCCCGGCCACTCCACCCAAACAGCTCTCAGCAAGGTCAGCGTTGACCGACACACGACTCCACCTGCCAGCAGCCCTGGACACTGCCGGCCACTCCCCTCTGTCTCTGAACACACCCTTCTCTTGGCCCCAGGTCACGGCTGTCCGGGTTGACCTCCCCATCTCACTGCCCCTATCCAGGGCTGTCGGCTCCTCCTCTCTCTGGTGACCTGCCTGCCACCCTCCTGCTCAGAGTCCCAGACTCCTGCCAGCAGCCCGGCCCCTCCTCTGATCCCAGGAGACAGCTCTTGTGGCTCCTCCAGCCCCGTCTCCCCAACCCGAGAGGCCCCACCCGCTCCTCCCACAGAGAGTGGAAACTCCGCACTCTCTCCTTCTCTGGCCGGCGCTCTGCCCTGGACTCCTGTCACTCTCTCGTGCCCACGTCCAGACCAGCCGTCCTGTCGGCCCCATGTTGAAACACACCTGGCCCATGGCCCCTTCCGGGTCACCTGGGCCAGGGCCAGTCTACACGCTCCCCTGTAGGAACGCAGCAGTTACCCTGTCTCCCCGTGACCCCCACCCTCGGTCCCCTGGCGTCCATTCTCCACACTGAGGCCAAATGACCCTTTCAAAATGCAAGTCAGAATCCTCTGGAAGCTTCTCAGCCGGTGGAGAGGAGTCCTCGCTGCAGCCCCCGGGCCTGAGCGGATCCATCCCCCACCTGACTGACCCCATCTCGGCCCCCTGAGGGCATAGCTGTGTGTGGTGGGTCGTGGCTGTCTCTGCAGTGACCAGCACCCAGGCCACACATTGGCACATACTTGATGAATGAATAAGTGGCCTGTGGGTGACTGCATCTTCCCTGGGGGGCCCCGCCCTGCACTGGAGCCCAGCCCAGCCTCCACGTGACCCTGCCCGCCTGGGCCTGCACCTGGCCACCCTCCCACCTCTGCCAGGTGCGCAGCGTCAAGAGGTGTTTGCTCTGGTTGTCAGCTCTCCTAGAGGACTGGAGTGCTTTAGGGACCAAGGCTCTGTGATGCCTGCAGATCCCTGAGGACCTGCAAGAATCTCCTCCTGCTGTCCTGTCACCCTCCCAGTCCCTCTGCTTCACCATCCCCACCTGGTGGGCGGGGCTGAGAGCTGAGACCACGCCCACAATCGGGCCACAACCCTCTTGCACCCAACCAAGCACCAGAAAACAGATTTGCACAAAGATTTGGTGGCCTGGAGCAGGTCCTTCAGGCTCCTCACCTCTGCCCTGGGGAAGGGGTGGCTGCTTGTCTAGTGTTGGGGTCGTGACACAGGGACTCCAGCCCCAGATGGCCACAGCCTTGGCTCTCACTTCCAGCACTGCACCACTGGAGTCACTCGCAGCCTGCCGGTCACCGTGCATCGGCAGAACTGGGCCTAGAGCCCCTTGGTCTCTTCCCCAGGCCAGTCCCCACATTCCTTTCTGAAAGGATGCTCCCACTCCCAGGGTCTTTTCACAGCCAAGCTGCTGGCTGGCGTTAGTCGTGGGTCTCGGTTTCCTGCCTGCCCTGCTTTGCGCTGCACCTGCCCCTGCAAGAGCAACCTCTCCCGCGTTCTCCCACAGGCCCAGGCTGTTCAGCATCAGCTCGCCTGGAGCAGACACACCTGCGTGGAGTGCTGCTTGGTCCCAGGTGCACTCTGCCTGGCTGCTGCCCGGGCTGTGGGTGGGAGGGTCATGCCTGCCTCCGCCCAGAGGCCTGCTGGGGCCGCCGGGGCTGGGGACCAGGACTGTGCTGGCTTGTAGAGGGGCTCGGGCAGCTCCCACGGCGCAAGCCTCCTCTGTGCCGGGTGCACATCTCGCCCAGGCCTCACAGCAGCCCTCAGCTGCTTTCACAAGTGAGAAAACAGAGGCCCAAGAGGTAGAAACTCTTATTCAAGGTGGCACAGCGGAGGGAGGGGCCTTGGGGATTTGAACCCAGGCTCCTTGGGCTGACCCCAGATCCCAAGCTCTTAACTGCCCTCCTGGGTGCTGAGGGTCTGGAGGTCCCTCCAGAGACCAGGTGGGCTCGGGGAGTTCCTGGAAGCTGGGGACAGTTGGAGGCTCCTCCTGTGCGGAGGGTCCCTTCAGTTCACGTTGGTGGT
Source organism: Lemur catta (assembly GCF_020740605.2). Lineage (NCBI taxonomy): Eukaryota > Metazoa > Chordata > Mammalia > Primates > Lemuridae > Lemur > Lemur catta. The sequence goes on along the minus strand of NC_059137.1, from coordinate 6,617,887 downwards.
CCTGGCCGAGGAACCCGCCTTGAATGTGGAGGATGGGGCTGAGCGCCATTGCCCAGCTGTCGGCTGAGAAGCCCCCGCTACAGCCCGGAAATGCCTGCCCGGACTCAGTCCAGGTTGCGGATGGAGAAAAAGGTAATGAACCAGTTTAATGCTGTCTCAAAAGTTCAGAAAATAGACCAACCCCCCAGCACTGGCTGTAAGTCCCTGCCCTGCCTGTGACCCTCCCTGCCCCAGGCTGTCCCTCCGCGGTGCCCATGCCTGGCACCTTGTGGGCGCTCTTTCCTCACCTGCGGGGCGCTGAACGGTTCTGAAAGTCCCTTTGGCGTCTAAGATGGTGGAGTCTGATTCTTTGAAAAAATCTTGTCTGAGGTCTAACTGATACGTAAATAAAAGCCCCGAGATGGCCTGTGGGGGAGAGGGGGTGGCAGGCCCCCAGGGTCCCTTTGGGTTCCTGCTTCCGGTGGGGAAGACAGACGTTAAACAGGTGGTCACCTCCGGCGGGGTCTTGTTCTCCGGGGGCGATGTGGGCGGAAAGGATCTGGGAAGCTTCTGAGCAGGGGGCTCCGCCGAAGGCAGGGGCGGCGGACTCTGTTCCAGGTGCAGGGAACAGCGTATGCGCAGGGGCACAGGCGAGAAAGGAGCAAGGATCTCCCGGGAATCTGGTGAAGTCTGCAAAGCACAGGGCTGTGCGCAGGGGAGGAGCCTGGAGCCAAAGGCGGTTTCCAGCTGGGTGGCAAGGTCAGATCTGCCGCCTAGAAAGATCCTTGGGTCGGACCACTGGGGATGCCGGGAGCCCAGCGACGAGGCAGGGGCCAAGGCTGGGGGGTGGGGGCTGGGCAGTGCCAGGATGAAGGGAGGTGTCCGTCAAAGGGTGGGGTCTCACCTCCCATTTCGTCCTGAGAGCTGGAGCCAACGCAGCCCCTCCCCCAGGCCGAGGTTGACCTGGTCGCGGCTATGGATGTTGTGCCCAGGCTCCTAACACTCTAAGGCGGGTGCTCTTGGGCCTCAGAGAGGGCGAGCTGCGTCCCCTGGGACTGACGAGTGTGTCCAGGCTGCTCTCTGGACCCTCGACAGCAACCAGGGAAGACGTGGTGTCAGGCTAAGAGAGTCATGGCCAAGCTGGGTCCTGTGTGGACATAGCCTCAGTGTCCCCACTGCATGCAAGGAGCCCTGGGGCCGAGTGACAAATTTGCCACCTGTGACATACGCCACCAGCTTGCCTGTCTGTGCCCTGGCACGGCCAGCCAGCACAGAGCGTGGTCTGCCCGGGCTGCTATTTTGTGGGGATGTGACAAACAGATGCCAGTCCTTGTGCAGGTCAAACGTCACCTCTGTCCTAGCTGGTTTTCCACTAGATGGCTGTTTGGGGACCGTCCTGGCACCCTCATGAGTCCTCCGCTAGCCCCTGTTCTGCACGGCCGCCTGTTTTAATTCACACCTTCCTTTCTGAGACTTATAATTGCATTTCTCACACAGGAAATGATTAGCATAGTGGGTGACTTGGACCCCACACACCTGCTCACTTAGAAATTGAGGGGTGATCAGCGGGGCCCTGCTGGCAGAGCGTCCTGTGTCACAATGGCTGAGCAGCACTGCAGACACCACGATCCTCAGTGGGACATTGCCCTCCTGGAGAGGCCATTGTAGGCCGGTGGACCAAGGTGTGCCAGGTGGGGAGGGTGTCCCCGTGGAGGGGCCTGGGAAAAGCGTGGAGCATCTGCAGGGAACAGACGGCCACGCAGGGAGCAGAGGGCTTCCAGCCGGAGGCCATGAGCCAGGCCTGTCCCCCAGGGCTTTGCCGTCCTCGTCTGTAACGGGGGCCATGGAGGTACCTGCCTCATGCCTGGGTAGCACCTGTCAGCATTAGGTGAGACCTGGTCCCCCCTCGCAGGGAGCCCCATGCCCTGGCTCACCGGCCCCCTCTGGCCAGGGTTTCCCCGGTGTGGGGTGGGCAGCCCCGGTGACCTAGACCGTGATTTTAGGGGTCGCGCAGACTTGCACCATGCCAAGGTGATCCCAGTCTCCATCTGTCTTGGCCCCAGGTTCCCTGGAGGGCAGCTCACACCTCCCCAGCCATTTTCCATGCAAGAGCTGTTGGCAGAATAGCCGGATAGAGTTGAACATGGTTTATTTTAATTGTCATTTATTTTTACTTTTACTTTCTGTTTATGGCACGAGATCTTGGTATTCCACTTAACAGTAATCATATAAAGTTCCCCGATAGCTACATTCACTTAAGTAAAAACAGTAAAATTGGTTTAAAGGAAAATATTAAGCAAATAATAGAATGGGTAAGACACAGACAGGGAGGCATCGTGGGGGTGGCAGACAGACCCCGGTGGCGTGGCGTTCGGCTTCTTGTAACTCATGAATCAGGAGGCGCATTTGACATTTGTTTTGTTACGATTGCTCCAATGGCAAAGGAAGTGTCGGTGCTAACGCGTTTGGCAGGAGCGGTTTGGCTCATGTCAGTGTGTACCCCAAAACCTGTCTGTGGCTTGCTGCCCTGTGAGACACCCCCACATTCTGTGTCGGAACTGAGCTGGAGGTGGAAGCAGGGGGCACAGCAACCTGGCAGGCCCAGGGCAAGGCCGGCCCACCCCACCCACCACCCAGAGGGGCCCTGGGCGCCCTGACTTTGGAGCCCACCAACTTGGCACTGCTAGGACAGATGGTTCAGGGAGGGTGGGGGTGGGCAGCCAGGGCTGGGGGGGCACAACTGCAGGCGCCTGGACTGCAGCTGGAACGGGCGCTAACCCCTCACCTTCTAGGGGTCCACAGTGGGCTGGAGCAGGGAGTATTATTTTCGTAAAATTTCATCCTTGGTGTATTTTTAGCCCCTCAAATGGTGTCCACCCACGGCTGAACTGCCAAGGGCCCCTCACCTGCAAGTGTGGGAGGCGCCAGACCCGTCACTCCCTGCGGGAGAATCTTCTCTGACTTCCTTCTCCTCCTCCTCCCCGGCCCGGCTGTCCCTGCTCCCATCACCTTCCTCCTCCCTGTTCTGGGACTTCCAGGCGCCTTAGGATCCTGGAGGAAGGGGTGGAAGGCAGATTCCTGGGGAATCAGCTCAGTAGGTCTGGGGGAACTCAGAGGGGCTGCATTTTGTTCAACTCCCCAGTGGTCTGGCACAGGTGCTCTGGGGACCACAGTTGGAAAAGCCAGTCCCCGGAGTTTTGGCCCCAAGACGGGGCTGTATTTGGGGGCCACATCCAGGGTGTGGCACAGACTGGTGGGTGGGGCGGAGGGCAGATAATGTGATGGGACCCAGCGGGAATGAGAGGGGCTGGCGCCCTCAGGCTTCCCTGGGCCACACAGTGCCATTCAAGGCTGACTGTGCATCAGTCGCCTGGGGCCTTGTTAAGACACAGCTGGCTGGCCACAGGTATGCCAGGTGAGGACTACATGTGTGCACAGGTGGCCAAGGCAGTCCTGGCTAGGCCCAGGGGCAGAGACCACGCCCTCCCCTTCCCTGGAGCTGCCTCAGGCCTTGGAGGAACGAAGCAGGACACAGACAGATGGCACCATGTGAAAACACCGATGTGACACCTGAGTGGGAGCGCTGGTGCTGCGTCCACGCTGAGTGTAGCTTCTGGGACACCCCCCGACACACACACACAGCCCTGCAAGGCGGGAGCCGAGCCAATGTGGCCCTCAATGTAAAGTCAAGTAAGCTGAGCTCGGAGAGGGCAAGTGGCCTGCACAAGGCCACACAGCCAGTGAGTCAGCGGACCGGTGCCCAGACCCAGGCCTGCCCAGCTTCCCGTCTCATGGTAGTGGTCGTGGTGTCACTACTGGCTCCCTGGTTCCAGTCACTTAGAAGGAAGGATGTGGACAAATAGGAGTGTGTATGGCAGGACAGGGTGGGGGACAGAAAGGGGCCCAGGAGTTTGGAGTGCTGTGTGGGTGCTGGGAAGGGCAGCCGCTCAAGGGCGCTGGGTGAGGCTGGACCCTGGGCATCCTGTCTTCACTGGACCCGATGCCGCTCCTCCATCTTCAGGGATCTCCTCTGGCCAGGTGGCCTCCCCACGTCCCCACCCCTTGGCACACAGTGACACCTGACGTTATTCCACTGAAGGGGACACTTCAGGGTGGGGTGCGGGAGTGGGGAGGGAGGCTGTTGTGCTCAGCCTCAGCGCCCACTGGCCCAACACACCAGGGTGGGCCTAGAGGGGCACTGGGCACCAGGTCCTAGGCCTGACCTCGGAGCAGAGTTTTGGGCGCCTCTTCCCCCATGTCCATACCTGCACTGTGCACACCCGCCCCCCGCCCCAGCGCCTTCCCGTCCTGGGTCTGGCAGCGCCTGGGTCTGACTGTGGAGGGGCTTTGCTGGGCTTGGCAGGTGGGCGGCAGGATGGGTAACTGCAGAGGAGAGAGCAGGGGTGGCCTGAGGGATGGCCGGAGTGGCGTGGGAATGGCATGAGGGAGGGGTCTCCTTCGGGGACTCGGCTTCTCCTTCTGTCAGGGAATGGGTGGGGCCCGGTGTCCAGAAGGCTCTGGTGGTCTGATGGGGCGGTGGGTGGTGGGAAGGGTCCCTGCCTGCCCTGGCCTCCAGCCTGGGCCCCTGCCTCCACCTCCCCCTAGGAGAGCTCTCAGGCATCGGGCGTGCCTGCCGCACCTGGGCTACGTGGCGGGGCCAAGCTGGCAACCCCGCCCTCCGGCTGTGTGGTCTGAGCACAGAGGCTGGCACTGAGCAAGTGCTCAGTAAACACTGCCCGTGTATTATGATTAGTAACAAAATGCTTCAAATGCTGGGGGACGAGGGGCCTTTTAAGCATGGTTGTTCTCTGGGTTGGAGGTCTCTGCATCGGGCGGGAGCTGGGTGCCAGGTTCCCTCCCCACGCAGGCTGGGATGGAGGGATCTTGTCTTTTCTCTTCCTTCCCAGGTGCTGGGGCCTCCCCAGACCACCCTATGCTGTTATCTTGTGGGCTGTGTCCCCCATTGATTGCCCGGCACCTCCCAAGAACATCTCTCTACAGCCTCACACCCCTGCTGTGGTCCCTGGCAGAGAACAGATTCTCCCAAACCTTTGTGAATGAACTAAGGATGGCATCACTGTAATCCACCCCGTTTTATAGAAGAGGATATTGGGGCTCAGAGAGGGGAAGCCACTTGCCTGAGGACACACAGCAGGAGAGCACTGAGCAAGACCCCTGGTCTGTCTGGGTTGGACACAAGCTGCCTCCCAGAGACCCCTGCCCCATCCCCCTTGGAGAGTCAGGATTTTACACCCCCTGTGGCCCAGCGGGCTGAGCAGACAGGGGTTGGGGTGTTGGAAGCTGTGGAGCTGATGGCTCCTGCAGCACCTGGCAGGAGGCCTCGCAGCCCGGCGGGCTCAGGAGGCAGCGGGCGACTCACAAATGCACTAATGATCACACGTGCAAGAGGGATGGCGCCTGCCAGGGACCGGGAGGCAGGTCCTGCCTTTCCTTGTTGTTTTATTACCTTCTGAGTCTGAGACCAGTGGTTTCTGGATTAGAGTCACATTAACCTCACATCTATTCGATTGAGTCATTGGTTGGTTCGTCCCTTCCCTCGTTCATTCAGTAAGATACTCTCACAACAAGGAAGAACATCTTGGAGATGCCTCTGCCTCCCCCAGGTTTGTCTGCACAGAGGAAAAGCATGATGGAATTTATCTCACATTGTCGAGCGCCTCCTACGTGCCGGGTCAGGTGTTTAGTTCAACCCCTACCCCACCCCGGTAGCGGTCTGTCTTGGGTTTTGTATTTTTCACTCTACATTTTACTGTTGCGTTTCCTCGTGCACCGAAGGCCCCGGTACCAGACGGTGTCTACAGAGTGGGACACAATACTTGAGGGCCTACTGCCTGGCTTACCAGGGAGGGGACACCGTCCTCTTCCCAGACCAGGGTCCTTCTGCACCAACCCCTCTCTGTCCAGCTGACTTGTGCTCATCCTTCAAGGCCTGCCTCGGTTCCGCCTCCTCCAGGAAGCCCCGCACTTCCTGCCCTCCTGGCCAGCGCTCTCTCCTCTCTTGTGGAGTCCTGTCTCTTCTCTTCCTTTCCACACTTCAGATCTGAGCTCAAAGTCACCTTGTAAAGGGGCCTCCTCAGACCACCCTATGTGATTATCCTGTGGGCTTGTCCTTTTGTTTCTCCCGCAATGTCTGGTCGCTCGGGAGAGGGACTTGTGCAGAAGGTGCTGGGTAGCTGCTCAACACCGAAAGACCTGCTGGGTAGAGTGGCCAGATTTAGCAATAAAAATAAAAGAAAAATATCGCACACTGAGTTAAATACGTATTTCAGATAAGCAACCAATAACTTGTGAGTGTAAGTGCATCCCGAATATTGAATGGGATATACTTACACTAAAAATCTGTTGTTGATCTCAGATTCAAATGTAACTCGGCATCTTGAATTTAATCTGGGAACCCTACCACCTCTTTGCCCCCTTGTTGGCCAAGCTCAGTAGCTAGACCATGAGCCCTGAGGGCAGGGGCCTTGTCTGTGTAGGCCACTGCTGTATGCACGCCCCGCCCTCAGCAGGGAACTGAGGTGCAGCAGGTGCGGGATGAGTGATACCTGTTGACAGGGTGAGTGAGGGGGCCGGGCGCCAGCCTGGGGGTCGCGGTGCATGCATCACTCCTCAAGTTCTGCAAATGGGCCAGAAGACTGAGCAGGCTGTTTGATCCAAGAGATACTTTTTAATTATTGTAAAACAGCTGTGACTTACTGAGCACCACTGTGTACCCAGCCTCACCCTGTTTTCGTACACAGTAGCTCTGCAGGGAAGGCATTCTTACGGACGCTTTCGGTGGGCAGCTGAGGTTCAGGGAGGGGTACCTGGCCGCAGGTCGCACAGCTGGGGATTGGACACGGGTCTTTCTCCAGCCCCAGCACCTCCCCCACCGTGTGGACAGGGCCACTGAGGCTCCTGCTGCTTTAATGAAGGTCCTCTGCGAATGGCGCACCCGTGGCGCGATGCTCATGTGCACGCCGGAAGTTCTGGGCAGTCTGTTCTCTCATTCTTTCAGTAAACCCTGCGATCTGCCACGTTCCGTGCATGGAAATTCTGGATTAAGGAGGCTTTGAATGAATGAGACTCTGCTGAACTGAAATTCCAGGCGGGGCAGGGAGGTGGCCGGGTGGCTGGTGAGGGGCACGGGCTGGGCAGTCAGACGGGACAGTGTTTGGATCCAGCCGCCACCGTTCATGGGCTCTGTGGCTTCGGGCAAATCACTTTCTCTCTCCGGGCCTAAACCGTCTCTAAAGGGGGGGTTAAATGAACTCAGACACCCCAAGGCCCCAAGAAGTGCCAGCTGCTGAGATGCAGATGACGAAGGTGCTTAGGGCAGGGCGTGGTCACTTCGTCCCGGGGGAGGCCCTGGAGCCCTATGCCCTGAGGAGCCCAATGCACTGGTTCCGGCTCCACCTGGAGAGCTGCTGAGAAGGGGACACTCCCTTTCTCAGTCCCCTGTTTGTTCTCTCCAGCCAGCGTAGAAGCTCCTCCAGGCTGAGTCCTTATCTCCGGGATGCTGTCCCCAGAGCCTGGGCGGGCCCGGCCCCCACGTCCCCTCTGGAGCGGCTAGAAGAAGTGAGCAAACGCGTCATTAAGCTCCCGTGTGTTTAGAGCGTCATTCTTACTGCGCACACATCCGTCCATTCATCCGCTCATTCGACAGAAAGCTGTGGGCATCGGGCGCTTCAGTGTGGAACGAGAGACACTGGCCCTGCCCTTGCGAATCCCTTTCAGCCAGGTGTGAGGGTGACAGCAGCACCGAGCAGGAGAGAACAGAAACAAACGCCACCTGCCAACTTCCCGGCCTCTGTGTGCTCCCACACATTCCCCCTCTGGATGTTAAGAGTTTAATATATGCAAATACCCTTTTCCTGTGGTGGTTTTAGCCTTGAACTCTGTGGATTAAGTTACTTGATTTAAATACGTCTCCCCCCAACATATACATGTACAAATCCCAAACACTAAATAAAATCCCCACATTTCCCATGTGCTGTGGAGCTTCTAATCCCAAGTGCTGTGGGCATTTCAGCAGTTAAGATGGTGCACGGGGGCTGCTGAGATTTTATTTGGAATATCAAATACCTGTATAATATGGAATGCTCCTTAACGAGTTTGCTAATACCAGCCGGGATGGTAGCAAGGCCAGGGCTGGAGGTGCGAGGGGAGGGGCCTGCGGAAGGAGAAAGGCCAGTTAGCAAGCGAGGGAAGAGTTGGACTGGGTGAGGGGGTCACACGGCCAGACTGGAGGTAACCTGGGTTTGGACGCATCGGAGGCCTGGGCAGGACTGTGGGTTGGTTCATTAGAAACCATCCCTGGGAACAAATGCAAATCCTGCCCAACTCGGATCTCAGCTTCTCTGCAAGGCGAGAGGGCCTCCGGGAACCTGAACTTCCAGAAGGTGAGGGACAGAGCCTGGGCATGGCCTTTGGGTGCCTGAGTAGCAGGTGCATGGCGGTGACCTGCCCACTCTGCCCTGAGACTGGCAGGTGTAGGGACACGCCCATGCTGTGCCTGGCACCCTCTGGGCCTCCGCTTCATTCCCTGGGAAGAGCTCCCACCTCGGAGCCTTGACGCACAGGTCACCTTCGCAGTAAGTCTGCCCTGAGCAAGCTGCCGGAACCCGGCAGTCCCATCCCTGTCCAATCCTCCTGCCTCGTTCCCAGCACCAGCCTCCGTCCAACAACCTTCATAATTTACTTTTTCTGCTGTTTCTTGTTTCCTGTCCTCTCCCTTCCCCCAGTGCCCCCCGCCCCCCGCCCCATCACCAGAACGCAAGCTCCTGGACGCCAGAGTCTGGTTTGATCTTGTTCACTGATGTGCACTCAGGGCCTGGTCCAGGCCTGGCACACAGTAGGTGCTCAGGGAATATTTCGTTGCCTCATGAACTCTACACACACTGCACAAATCCCTCCCTACCCCTTGCCAGGCTCTGGCCAGGAGCTGGTATACAAAAGCAATTGCAGTCTGCAGAACCAATAAACCACCCAAGAACCAGTGCAATCTGGTGAGTCCCCACTGAGCGCCTGCTGCATACTTGTCAAGTCGAGTCCTCAATTCCACAGAGGGTAAAGAGGGGTGAGGAAGACCCAGCCTGGCCGAGGGCCCCCGGGCCCACGCTCTGCCCTTCCGACCTCACCACTGCTATCATGGAAGGCTTCCCCAGGGAGGTGACACCAGGAGACTCCCTGGGACACAGCTGTCTTTGGTGTAACATTTCTATAAAGCCTTGGTCTCCTTTGGCCTGCTGCTTGCACGTGTGTCCTTTGCCATCCACTGACTTTCAGTCTGTCTGTGTCCTTATATTTAGAGAGCCACTCTGCATTTTGTTCCTGTGCACCTCCTCCCCTACCCCCCACGTCATTATTCATATTAATATTTACGGCTGCTTAAAGGATTAAAATACACACAGCCCTGACTTTTCATGGTTAACTTAGAGTTAATATTGAACCACTTCACGTCAAATGCAGAAACCTTGCAACCACACAGGCCCATTTAGGGCTGCCCTGGTGGCCTTCATGCCATCGCTGTCACAGGTGTATATACATAACATCTGCTGTAGATAGTCCTGTATACTTTGCAGAAATTAATAGGAACAAATGATCTTTCCTTTTCACCCAGATATTTATCCAATGCTCTTCCTGAAGATCCGAATTTCCATCTTGTACCACATCCCTTCAGCCTGAAGAATTTCCTTTTAGCATTGCTTGTGGCGCGTGTCTTTGGGTGCAAAAGTCTCTTCCTTTTATTTGTCAATCTGAAAATTACCTTTATTCTTAAAGGATAATTTTGCTGGATATAGAATTATTGGCTTGAAATATTTTTTCCTTCCTCTTTTTTAAAAACTACTTTTCATTTTGAAATAATTGCAGACTTAGAGAAAGTTCTAAAACTAGAACAGAGAGATCTGGGTACCCTCGGCTAGTTTCCCCGGTGGCGTGGCCCATGTAATAGCACAGCGTCAAAGCCAGGAAACCGACATCGGTACAATGTGTGCGTCGGTACAATGTGTGCGTCCAGTGCTGTGCTATTGTATCACATGTACAGATTTTGTCACTACCGTGGCAACCAACAGACAGGAGTGCACCATCGCCACAAACACCTCCTTCAATTGCCCCTTTGTAGTCACACCTGCCGCCTGCTCCCACCTGCCCTCAGCCCCACACCCACCCGTCTGTTCTTATCTCTGTGATTTTGTCACTTCCAGCACATTATGTAAATGAAGTCATACAGGATGTAATATTTTCAGAATGGCTTTGTGACTCCATGTATGCCCGTGAGATCCATTCAAGTTGTTGTGTATCAGTTGTGCATTCCTTTTTATTGCTGAGTAATATGTCGTGGTTCATTTAGCCATTCACCTACTGAAGGGCATTTTGGTCGTTTTCCAATTTTTTGGCTATTGCAAATAAAGCTGCTGTGAGCATTCATGTGCAGGCTTTGCTGGGGATGTAAATTTTCATTTCTCTGGGATAACTGGCCAGGAGCATGGCTGGATTATGTGGTAAGTGTATGCTTAGTTTTTTGAGAAACTACCAGTTTTCCAGAGTTGCTGTGCTGTAATAGTTTCTATTCCCAATAGCAGTGCATAAGTGACCTAGTTTTTCTGCATCCTCGCCAGCATTTGGTGTTATCACTATTTTTTTAAACTGTTCTAACAGGGTGTGTAGAAATGTCTCATGTGGCCTTCATTTGCATTTTCCTAATGGCTGGTTGGACACCTTTTCACATGCCTGCTTGCCACCCACGTGTCTCTTTCAGAGAAACGTCTCTTCATCCGTTTGCCCATTTTCTAATTGGATTGTGCATATTTTTTACTGTTGAATTTTGAGAATTCTTTATATAATCTAGACTCACATTCTTTGTTAGATGATTGTTAGGTAATTTGCAAATATTTTCTCCTAATCTGTATCTTGTCTTTTCATCCTCTTATCTGGGTCTTTCGCAGAGCAAAAGTTTTAAATTTTGATGATGTCTAATTTATCAATTTTTTTCTGTTATGCATTATGCTTTTGTGTTAAGCCTAAGAACTCTTTGCCTAGGCCTAGACACTGAAGATTTTTTTCTATGCTTTTTCCTAGAAAACTTCGTAATTTTATATTTATATTTAAGTCTGTGATCTATCTAATTTTGCATAAGGTGTGAGGCCTAATTCAAAGTTTAAATTTTTTTGCCTGTAGATGTTCAATTGCTTCGGCACCATTTGTTGAAAAAGCTACTTTCCACCACTGAGTTGCATTTGCAACTCTGTAAAGCATCAGTTGGATGCATTTGTGTGGGTCTTTTTCTGGTTCTCTGTTCTATTCCGCTGCTCTAAGTGTCTGCCCGTCCACCAATACCCCAGACTCCCGATTACTGCAGCTATGTAATGTTTTAAAGTCAGTTAGAGAGATGCTTTCCACTTTATTATTCTTTTTGAAAATTGTTTTAGGTATTCTAATTTCTTTGATTTTCCATATAAATTTTGGAATAATATTATTTATATTGTCAAAATATCTTGCTTGGATTGTGATAGGAATTGCATTAAACTTAAATATCAGTTTGGGGAGAACTGACATTTTTACTATGTTGATTCTTCCAATCCATGAACATGGATTCTCTCTCCATTTATTTAGATCTTTTAAAAATTTTTTCATCAGTGTTTTACAGTTTTCAGCGTATAAATCTTGTATATCTCTTATTATTATTTATACTTAAGTATGTCATTTTGTAAATGGTGTTATATTTTAAATATTACTTTCCATTACATTTCCATGTTCATTGCTCATATATAGATACACAGTTTGATTTTTGTGTGTCAATCTCATGTCCTGTGACCTTTCTGAACTCACTTATCAATTCTGGGAGACTTGTTGTAGATTCCTTGGGGCTTTCTGCATAAATAATCATGTTATCTGCAAATAGGGATTTTTTATTTTTCCCTTTCTGAACTGTATGACTTAATTTCTTTTCTTGCCTTATTGCTCTGGCTAGAGCTTCCACACTGAACATAAGTTGTTGAGAGTGGGCATCCCTACCTTGTTTCCAATCTTAGAAACTTTCAGTCTCTCATCATTAAATATAATGTTAATTGTAGATTATTTTTGATAGATGTTCTTTACCAAGTGGAAGAAGTTCTCCCAGTTCCTTTCTTAGAGTTTTTTCATGAATGGGTATTGCCTTTTGTCAAATGTTTTCTCCTTATCAGTTAATATGATCATATGATTTTCTTCTTTAGCCTGTTATATGCTGGATTATATTGATTAATTTTCAAATATCAAACCAGTCTTACATCCTTAGAATAAACTCTACTTGGTCATGATGTAGAATTCTTCTTATGTATTGCTGAATTCTATTTGCCAATATTTTGAGGATTTTGGCATCTATATTCATTGTGGATATTGGTTTATAGTTTTCTCTTTTTTTGAACTGTGTCTAGTTTTGATACGTCATAAAATGAGTTGGGAAGTGTTTCCTTCTTTTCTTATGAATTCAATTTCTTTAATAGTTTTCATATAATTTATTTCATATTGGGTAAGTGGTAATAGTGTGTGCTTTCCAAGGAATTGTCCATTTTATCTAAGTTGTCAAATTTACATGTAGAGCTGTTCATAATATTCCCTTACTACCTTTCTAATGTCTCTAGGGTCTGTAGAGACACCCCTGCTATGTACCTGGTGTTGGTAATTTGTGTCTTCTTTCTCCCTCTGTTCTTTCATTTGTCAGTCTTGCTAGAGGTTTCTCAATTTTATTAATCTTTTCAAAGAACCAGCTTTCTGTTTTATTGATTTTTTTCTATTTTTCTGATTTAAATTTTATTGATTTTTGCTTTTATATTTATTTCCTTTTGTTTGCTTTGGTTTTATTTTTGCTCTTTTCTCAAGTTTTATAAGGTGGGAGATTAGAAAAATGACTTAGACTTCATCTATTTCTAATGTAGGCATTTATTGCTATAAATTTTTCTCTTAGCACTGCTTTAGCTTCAGCCCAGAGTTTGGTATGTTGTGTTTTTGTTTTCATTCAACTCCATGTATTTTTTTTTTCAATTTCCTTTTTGACTTCTTCCTTGACTTATGGATTATGTGGGAGTGTATTGCTTAGTTTCCAAGGGTTTGAAGATCATCCTTTATCTCCCTGTTATTGGTTTCTACTTTGATTCTCCTATGGTCACAGCATACACTCTGTATGATTTCAATTCTTTTAAATTTGTTGAGGTTTATTTTAGGCCGGGCTATGGCCCATCTTAGTGAATGTCCTGTGAGCACTTGAAGAGAACATGTGTTCTGCTGCTGGGCGGAGTGTTCTGTAAATACTGATCAGAGTCTGTTGGCTGATGGTCTTGGTAAGTTCTTCCATATCTCTGCTGATTTCCTGTCTAGTTGTTCTATCAGTTGTTGAGAGAGGGGTGTTTTCTTCAACTACAATTGTGGATTTGTCTGTTTCTCCTTTCAGTTCTGTCAGTTTTTGCTTAATGTATTTTGAAGCTCTGTTGTTTGATACATATACATTAGAATTGCTGTCCTAGTTTTTGACCCCACTGTTATTATGTGATATCTCTCTTTGTCTCGGGTAATTTTCTCTGTTCTGAAGCCTATTTTAGCCAATAGTAATATAGCCAATTCTGTTTTCTTTTGATTAAGTTTGGTATGGTATATCTTTTTCCATCCTGTTTCTTTGAACTGACCTGTAATTATATTTGAAGAGAGTTTCTTACAAACAGTTATATTTGAGTCATTTAACAAAATCTACTCTGCCAATATCTGTATTTTAATTGGAAGGCCGTTTGCATTTAATATAATTATTGATATATTGGGGCCTAAGTTTGCCATTTTATTTTCTGTTTTATGTTTGTTCCCTCTGTTTTTAGTTTCTTTTTAAGTTTTTCCCCTGCCTCCCTGTGGGTTACTTAAGCATTTTTTAGACATCCCATTTTAAGTTATCTGTAGTGTTTTTTTTTTTGTTGTTGTTGTTGTTGTCGTTGTTTTTGAGACAGAGTCTTGCTTTGTTGCCCAGGCTAGAGTGAGTGCCATGGCGTCAGCCTAGCTCACAGCAACCTCAAACTCCTGGGCTTAAGCGATCCTACTGCCTCAGCCTCCCAAGTAGCTGGGACTACAGGCATATGCCACCATGCCTGGCTAACTTTTTTTTCTATATATATTTTAGTTGGCCAGATAATTTCTTTCTATTTTTAGTAGAGACGGGGTCTCGCTCTTGCTGGTCTGGAACTCCTGACCTCGAGCGATCCACCCACCTCGGCCTCCCAGAGTGCTAGGATTACAGGCATGAGCCACCACACCTGGCCTCTGTAGTGTTTTTGAGTGTATCTCTTTGTATAGCATTTTTAGTGGTGGTTGTTTTAAGTATCGCACCACATGCACAGAACTTACTACAGTGTACTGGTGTTGACATTTTACCAGTTTGAGTGAATAGAAGCCTTCATTTCTGTCCCTTTATCCTCCCTTGTACGTAATATAATTGCCTTAAATATTCCTTTCCGTATATTGAGAACCACATCAGACACTGTTATAATTTTTGTTTCAACCATCAAACATAATTTATAAAACTCAAGAGGAGAAGGAAAGTCTATTGTTTTTATACATATTTCTTACACTTTTCATTGTTCTTTCTTCCTTCCAAATGTTCCAAGATTTCTTCTTTTATTGTTTCCGTTTGGTTTCAAGAACTTCCTCCAGCCCATTCTTTTAGGGTAGGTCTGCTGGTGACAAATTCTCTTAAGATTTTTTTCATCTGAGAATGTCTTGATTTTTCCTTCATTTCTCCCTTCCAAGGACTAACCAGGCCCGACTCTGCTTAGCTTCCAAGATCAGGTGCATTCAGGGTGTATGGCCATAGACTCTCCTTCATTCCTGAAGGATGTTTTCACCGGATACAGAATTCTTGGGTTGGTAGTTCTTTTCTTTTAGTGCTTGAAAACTGCTGTGCCACTTCCTTGCAGCCACCATGGTTTCTGATGAGAAACCTGCTGTCATTTAACTTGTTTTACCCTGTTAGATAAGGTATAGTTTCTTTCTCAGTATTTTCAAGATTTTTTTCTTTAGTTTTATGATACATCTTGCCATGATTTTCTTTGGGTTTATCCTGTTTCTGGTTTGCTTAGCCTCTTGAATCTGTAGGGTTATATCTTTTGCCAAATTTAGGAAGTTCCCATCCATTATTTCTTCTTTTTCAGTTATCTCTCTCTCTCCTCTCTTTCTGAAAATCCACTGACACAAGTGTCAGTTGTTTTTTGTTTGTTTTTTTTGAGACAGAGTCTTGCTCTGTCACGCTGGCTAGAGTGCAGTGGCATCATCATAGCTCACTGCAACCTCAGACTCCTGGGCTCAAGTGGTCCTCCTGCCTCAGCCTCCCAAGTAGCTGGGACTACAGGTGTGTGCCACCAGGCTAATTTTTCTATGTTTTGTAGAGATGGAGTGTCACTCTTGCTCAGGCTGGTCTCAAACTTCCGGCCTCAAGTAATCTTCCTGCCTCAGTCTTCCAAAGTGCTAGGATTGTAGGCGTGAGCCACCATGCCCGGCCCATGGATCTTTTGTTATGGTCCCACAGGTTCTTGAAGCTCAGCTTTCTTCTCTGTTTTTCTGATTGGATCATTTCTATTATTTTATCTTTAAGTTCACTGATTCTTTCCATTCTGTTTCATTAAGTTCTTCCACTCTACTGTGGCACCCATATAGTGAGTTTTAAGTTTCAATTATTGTGTTTTTCAGTTCTAAAATTTCCATTTGTTTTTTACTTATATCTTCTGTTTCTTTGTAGAGAGACTTATTCCCCCCATTTGTGTCAAGTGTGTTTGCAATTTCTTGTTGAAACATTTTTATGATAGCTGCTTTAAAGTCCTTGTCAGATAAATCATTTTGGTGTTGGCATCTGTTGATTCTCCTTTCTCATTCCAGTTGAGATTTTCCTGGTTCTTGGTATGATGAGTGATTTTCAGCTGTATTCTGGATATGTTGGTTATGATGTTCTGAGACTATGAGTCTTATTTAAATCTTCTGTTGGGAGAAGGAGAGCACTGCCTCATTACTACCAGGTGGGGATGGAAGTCCCAAGTTCCTGCTCAGTCTCTGTTGACACCAAGTGAGGAAGAGAGGTGCTTTGTTCCTGCTGGTAGGGGTATAAATTTGGGCTCCCCACTCTACAGACATTACCCTGCTTGGGAGCCCGAGGGGCCCCTCATTACTGCTTCCCCTGTGGTGTCCACTGATGCTGTAGGGGGTGGGAGGTCCTTGCTGCTGGGAAGTGGTGAAAGTCCTGGCTCTTCACAAGTTTTCCTCTGATACCACTTCAATAGGGAGAGGAAGGGGTTCTTCAGTACCACTGGGTGGGAGTGTGAGTTCAGGCTTCCTATGTGGTCTCTACTGATGCTGTGGGGACTTGTTATTGCTTGGTGGGGATGGAAGTCCTGTCAAGGGATGAAGGGAGAGGGAGGACTTGCTTACAGCCTCTAGGGCCCCATTCTACCTTTGTCAACAGGGGTTGGATTGGTACCACAGTTTTCCTGTGGTGTTGGCTGAATTAGGGTGATTATTGTCTGAAAGTTCTGCCTTACTAGGCAGCTCCTTTCCTGCTATTTTGGCTAAAGAGAGTAGGCTTTTCATGGGGCTTTTTTTTTTTTTGTCTGCATTTGTTGCTCTTTCCGGACTGCAGTGTTCTCTAGGCTCTGTATATCTAGGTATATTTGAGGCAAAAAAGAAAACCCAGGGGTCCTGAGATCCCTAGCCAGTTAGCCTTCTTCTCTCTACTTCTCAGAATCTTTGTATGTTTGTTTTATGTATAATACCCATGGTTTCATGGTTTCAAGTTTTATTAGTGAGAAGAATAGGGAGGAGTGCATCTACTCCATTTTGTCTGGAACTAGAAATCTGAAGCATCTTTTTCTTTCAAAACGTTGATGTTCCACTTTCTTGTCACCTTCATAATTTCTGATAAAAAGTCAGTGATTTTTCAAATTGCTGTTTCTGTGCATATGATGTGTCACTTTTCTCTGTCTACTTTCAAGATTTTCTCCTTAGCAGTAGTTCTCAACGGTTTTACTATGATGTACCTAATTATGGTTTTCTTTGTATTTATCCTGCTTGGAGTTAGCTAAACTTCTTGATTCAAAAGCTCTTTCAGAAAATTTGGGAGACTTCTGGCCATTACTTCTTAAAATATTTTTTCCTGATGCACTTTCTGTATCTATTTTAAAATTTAAAATAGTAGTTTGAAATCATAAATTAGAAAACTCTACACCCAGATGGTTTCACTGGTGACTTCTACTAAACATTTAAGGAAAAATAATACATAAACTCTTTCAGAAAACAGAGAAGGAGGAAATACTTCTTACTTGTTTCATGAGGTCAGCATAACCCTGATGCCAAAACTTGACGAAGACATCACAAGAGAACTACAGACCAATACCCCTCAAGAATAGAGGTGCAAACATTGCTAACAAAGTCTTAGCAAATTTAATGTAGCAATGTGTTACTGGCTGGATAATACGTTAGGACCAACTGAGTTTTATCTCAGGAACGTACTATTGGTTTAACATTGAACATGTAATAGACTGTATTCACAAAATAAAAGAGAAAAACCAAAAAAAGAGAGAAAGAGAGAGAGAGAAACCATATGATCATCTCAAAAGACAATTTTTTATAAAACTCAATGTTTATTCATTATATATATACATATCACCAACTAGAAATAGAAGGGACCTTTCTCAAACTGAAAAAGGGCATGTTTGAAAACATGCTGATATTATACTTAACAGTGAAATAGTGAACATTTTCCTCCTAAGATTAGGAAAATAGCAAGGATCACAATCTTTTAATATTACTGTACTGAAAGTCCTAACTGGTGCGATAAGGAAAAGAAAAAGAAGCAGAAAGAGAGACGAAAGGAAGGAAGGAAGGAAGCAAAGAAAGAGCAAAAGCATGAAGACCATAAAGAAAGAAGTAAAAGTGTCTATGTTGAAAATTTTAAGAAATCGATAAAGCAGCTATAATAAATGAATGTAGCAAGATTGTAAAATACAAGATATTTATATGTATATAATTGATCATTGTATATCTCTACACTGGCAGCAATCAAATGTTTTAAATTCCATTTATAAATATAAAATACTTAGTAATAAATTTAACAAAAGGAAGAAATGGAAGAAGCCCTAAGGTGAATGGAAAGGAACAGTATGTTCATGGATCAGGAGACTCACGGTCGGTAGCAGGTTCAGCACCATCCCAATCATAATCCCAGTAGCGTGTGAAAATTCATAAGTTGTCAAACTGATTTTAATACTTATATAGAAGTGCAAAGAACCTAAGTTAGCCCCCAAAATCTTGCTGTTAAATTGAAGAACTCACACTATCTGATTTCAAGACTAAGGAGTCAAGGCAAGAAGACTAGATTAATGTAACTGACTAGAGAGCCCAGAGTGAGACCTGCACCTGCACAGCACATTGATTTTTGAACAAGGGGCCAAAGCATCTCTATGGGGAAAAGAAGTATTTGAACAAGTGGTGCTGGAACAATTGGATGTCAGTATTGAGAAAGATGAACCTTGACTCTTACTTCAAATTATACGATAAATTAATTCAAGATGGATCGTAGATTTAAAAGTAAAAGCTAAAACTATAAAACTTCCAGAAGACAATAGGATACCTTCATGACCTGTGAGCAGGGCAAAATTTCTTAGATGGGACACTGAAAGCAATAAACATTAAAAAAAAATATCAGGCCGAGCACAGTGGCTCTTGCCTGTAATCCTAGCTCTCTGGGAGGCTGAGGTGGGAGGAACGCTTGAGCTCAGGAGTTCGAGACCAGCCTGAGCAAGAATGAGACCCCTGTCTCTACCAAATATAGAAAAAAATTAGCGGGGCATGGTGGCATGCATCTGTAGTCCCAGTTACTCAGGAAGCTGAGGCAAGAGGATCGCTTGAGCCCAGGAGTTTGAGGTTGCAGTGAGCTATGATGATGCCACTGCACTCAAGTTTGGGTGACAGAGTGAGATCCTGTCTCAAAAAAAAAAAAAAAAAGAAAGAAAGAAAAAGAAAAATTGATAAATTGCTTCATCAAATTTGAAAACTTCTGTTTACTGTTAAGAAAACACAAAGGGAAACGACAAACTTGGAGAAAGTATTGCAAAACATGTATCTGATAAAAGACTATATAGATAATCCTACAGAATATATAGATAATCCTACAACTCAATAATAAAAGTCCACGTATGGGCCGGGCGCGGTGGCTCACGCCTGTAATCCTAGCACTCTGGGAGGCCGAGGCGGGTGGATCGCTCGAGGTCAGGAGTTCGAGACCAGCCTGAGCAAGAGTGAGACCCCGTCTCTACTAAAAATAGAAAGAAATTATCTGGCCAACTAAAAAAAATATATATATACAAAAAAATTAGCCGGGCATGGTGGCTCATGCCTGTAGTCCCAGCTACTAGGGAGGCTGAGGCAGTAGGATCGCTTAAGCCCAGGAGTTTGAGGTTGCTGTGAGCTAGGCTGATGCCACGGCACTCACTCCAGCCCGGGCAACAAAGTGACACTCTGTCTCAAAAAAAAAAAAAAAAGTCCACGTATGCTGAAAATATCTGAAAAAAACCTTCACGAAAGAATGTATATGAATGTCCAATGAGCACACTTAAAAGTGCTCAACATCATAAGTTACGTGGGAAATGGAAATTAAAATCCATGAGATACTACTACAGTCCCACTAGCATGATTAAAATTTAAAAAGATTGTTAGTACAAATGCTGGTTAGGCTGTGGAACAACAGGAACTGTTGCAAATCTCTGGGAACACAGATGTTACAAGTACTTTGGAAAAAGTTTCGCTGGTTTCCTATAAAGTAAAACATACACTTACCCTATGACCCAGTAATACCACTTCCATGTATTTTCTCGAAAGAAGTAAGTGCACAGGTCTGCAAAAAGATTTGTACACAAATGTTTACAGCAGCCTTATTTCTAACACTCCCCAACTGGAAACTACCCAAATGTCCATTGCCAGGAGAATGGATAAACAAGACTGTGGTGTATCTGTATACGGAACACTAGTCATCAAAGAAATAGGAATGAACAATCAATACACCCAGCAACACGGAGGGATCACACAGACGTTATGTTGAATGAGAAAAGCCAGACACAAAACCCACAAATTGTGTGATTCCATTTATATGAAGTTCTGCAATAGGCAGAACTAATCCATGGTGGAAAAAAGAAACCAGAAAATTGATTGCCTCTGGGGGTGCAGGATTGTCAGACACAAAGGAACTTTCTGGGGTGATGAAAGGTCCTATATCTTGATAGGTATGAGGGTTATCCAAGTGTATGCATTTATTAAAACTCATAAAACCGTATACATGAAATCTGTGCATTTATGCATATGTAAATTTTACCTTAACAACCCCGACATGTAAACAAGCAGATTCAGAACAAGGCTACACAGGCCAGCAGGCATGGTGACAGAACCTGGGCCCCTGGGTCCGTGAAGATCGCTCTTTGCGGCACCGTTACGGTCGAGCTCTCGGCTGCCTGACCGTACTTGCTTATAGAATCACAAGGCAACGTTCTCCCACATTCCAGAGGCGGGAGGCTGCGGCCACTGCCGCTGCGTTGAGAGCCTCCCGGTAGCCATAGTGGTAGCCGGGCGGTGGTCACGCCCGCTCTGCATCACAGCGCAGCCTGCTCTGCCTCCGCCCACAAACCTGATGGTCACAGGCCCAGTCTCCATGTGCACAGATAACCGCGATGCCTCTGTCGCCTCTCCCTGGGCACCTTCAGGCCCCCACAGGCGAGAAGACTTTGCCCTGTGCCCCTCGATCAGAGCTGGCCTGGGAAATTGGGCCCCCTGGTGCCAGTCAGAGCCAAGAACCTTGGGCTCCAAGGTTCTATCGAGATTCGCCTGTGAAATTTGGGCCACTTTTGTTCACGTGGTCAGGAGTCACCCCACATTCGTTGAGCTGACCCTCTTGCAGGTTCTTGGGACATATGAGTGAGCAAAACAGAGAAAAACCTTTGTCTCCATTCAAGTGGAAAGACTCTGATTGTGGGAGGCAGAATAATGGCCTCCAAGGATGCCCACATTCTAATCCCTGGAACCTGGGAGTGTGTGACCTTATGTGGCAAAAGGAATTCTGCAGGTGTGATTAAGTTAAGAATCCTGAGATGGGGATTAGCCTGGGTTATCTGGGTGGGCCCAATGTAACCACAAGGGTCCTTGCAAAAGGGAGACGGGAGGGGCAGAGTGAGAGGCGGCCAAGTGGCAATGGAGTAGCGGCTGGAATGATGCCTTTGGCGGGAGGAGCCATGAGCCCAGGGTCGCAGGTGGCCGGAAGGGAGTTCTCTCCCAGCCCCTCCACAAGGAACGCGGTCTTGCTGACACCTTGATTTTAGCCTGGTGAGCCGCGTTTTGGACTTGTGACTCCCAGCGTTATGGGATAATACATTTGTGTTTTTTTAAGCTACCAAGTTTGTGCTAATCTGTTACAGCAGCAATAGGAAACCGTACGCTGACTTAAAAAAACAATAAACCTAATATATAAGCAGATTATCCACGACATGTTAGGAGGTAATGGGCCAATGATTCTAGGCTCTGCTTTGCCTTAGAGACAGGCAGCTACTGGGTGAATGTCTTTTTGCACATATAGTAACTGGACAGCCAGCGTTTGCCAATCTTTGAGCTCCTCCTTTAGAGGAGAAGCCTTTTGTTTACAGGTGGGAGAGAGTCTCGACGGAGCGATAAAATCCTGTTGTATAGTTCTAGGGCACTGCTGTACTTAGGCGGAGTTTCATTGCATTAAAGCTTGTCAGTGATCATATTGTAAAGCTCCCTCTCACGAGACGTGGAGACTGAGGCACGAGGAGCAATGGCTGCCTGCCTGACCCAGGACTGGCAGGTGGAGTCCCGGTTTTTCTTCACATGGAAACCAGAGCCTCTCTCTCAGACATAAACAAAGGCACGTGTCCGCGTGCACAACTTCCCTGTAGGAACGCGCAAGTCTGAGTGCGCTGCCCAGCGCCAGGCTGCCCACACTTGGACACCCCGACACGCGGTTCTCTCCCCTCCCTTGGGAACTCTGCAGCTCTCAACGTCCCCTGGAAACATCAGAGATGCTCTGGTGTTGCTGCACACCTGTTTTAACCCCCTACTCTCGGAGAAGTCAAGTGGGGGGCTGGATGTGTGGATGACACTAGCCTCTGTCACTTGCAGGCAAAACTGGAATTGGGTTTGTTGCATCATGGTGACTATGGGTTACGATACAGGTTCAGCTGCTATAACAAAATCCAAAATAGCAGTGACCTAAACAAGATATGCAGTCCCAACATACACGCCTGGTGTCAGGGACCCAGACTCCTCTAAACTCGCTGCTCTGATAGCTTCAACACACAGCTTATGCCTCGTGATTTGAGATGGCTGCTCTGGTTCCTGCCACTGTGTATGCATTCCAGCCAGCAGGAAGCAGAGGTGAGGAAGAATATCCCTCTTGCTGTAAAGGGCAGGGTATCATTTCCACTCGCATGCCACTGGCCAGAGCCCAGTCACCTGGGCAGTTAGCTGCAAGGGAGGCTGGGAAATGTGGTCTCTTGTTGGGTGCCAAGAGCCCAGCAGAAATTTGTATTACCAGAGAAGAAGAGAACAGATATTTTTTCTGCTGTGAGGACTGCCTCAGCTGCAAGTGGAGGCTCTTAAGAATGTTCCAGAGAAACACTGAACTTCCTTGAATGCTGGGGACGTGGGGCTGGGAGGCAGGTGTGACCTGGCAAAGCCCTGGGAGTTTAGGGTATGGCTTTCTTCTCACACGGGAACAGCTGAGGAGGTGATGGCATCACCCTGACATTCTGACCCACGCTGAGGGTGGGTGGCTGAGCCCCCCGAACGCCCATCCTGGGACAGGAGCAAGAGTCTAGAGCTGATGTTGGGGAAGCCAGCGGGTGATGGGGGGTCGGAATCCTCTCGGGAACAACCGCTCAGATGTGGATACCCGTCTTTGGCATCATCTGCTCCCGCAGCTGCTTGCGGGATCTCTGTCCGGATCCAGGGTCCCTAACGCGGGGGCTGCTCCGCCTCCTGGCGCTCTCCCTCCGCGCCTGTGCTGAACAAATGCGTGTGGAATTTAGCTCTCACAGTCACACAATCGTGGCAATTCACCGTGCTCACAGAATTGCCGTCTTGTTTGGGCAACACTGAGGCGAGCTCCGGGGGATCAGTCACGGTCCCACCAAACCCCTCGTGGTGATCCTATTCCCCTTTTCTAGTGACTGGAAGAGGGTGAGTATGTGACCCAAATCTGGTCGGTGAGATAGAAATGGAAGACTGCCCTCCCAGCCAATAGCAAGAGACGTTCTAGATGCTGGCATGTGAGGATGTGATGCCTGGAGCTGGGGCAGCGATTTTGTGGAGATGAAGTGACAAATTTGGGGTTAAAAAAAACAACCTAGGGATGGCAGAGTGATCGGGTGGAAGGCACCTGGGTCCTTGGCTCTTGAGGACATCTCACCTCTGTAATTCTTCTTCTTCCTTTTTTTTTTTTTTTTTTGAGACAGAGTCTCACTCTGTTCCCCGGGCTAGAGTGCAGTGGCGTCAGCCTAGCTCACAGCAACCTCAAACTCCTGGGCTCAAGCGATCCTTCTGGTTCAGCCTCCCGAGTAGCTGGGACTACAGGCATGCGCCACCATGCCCCGTAATTCTTCTTAAGTAAACTTTAGGGTTCAAGCCACTCTGAGCGGGGTGTTTTGTTACTGGGAGCAACGAAAGCTCTCAAACATACACCTCCTCTGCTGCTAGAACCTTCAGCAGTTCCCCACGGTGCTTAGCGTAAGGATTGAAAGGCTTAGTCTGGCTCACAAAGCCTGTGTCCAGCCTCTCCCTTCGCTTCACTCTGTTCCCACAACACTGCCCTTCTTAAAATTTTTCTTCTGACTCACCAAGAAGCCTCTCACCACGTTGGGGCCTTTGCACATGCCGCGCCCTCTGGCTGGAACGCTTGCTCCCTGCACCTCCCAGCCTCAGTCTGCATGGCCCTCGGTGAGGCCTCCTTCTGTGTTTTCTGTCGTGGCCCCATCTCACCTGGAGTTACACATTTACTTGTGACCTCGCTTAGCATCTGTGTCCTTCTTGGCAATCAGAACCTATCACAGCCGCTCCTGGGTCTGCGTTTTCCACACTGCAGGCCCTGGACCCAGGACAGTGTCGAGCCCACAGCAAGTGCATTGTCGTGTTTCTTGAAGGAATGAAACAGTTTGTGAATCATTATTTCACTGCCTGTCTCCCCTGTTTAACTCCAAGGATGTCACGGCCAGGAATACCTCACTCAGTTCTCAGGAATCCTTCCCTGGCCAGTCCCCGATATACCTGCGAGCACTTGATATATTTGTTTACAACTATGTCTGTCTGTCTGTCTGTCTGTCTGTTTCTCTCTCTCACACGCCCCCCACTGTATGAGTCTATTGCTGTATAACAAATGATCCCCAAACATCCAAACATAGTCGCTTAACACAACAAGACACATTTATTATCTCACTGTTTCTGGAAGCAGCTTAGCTAGGTGGTTCTGGCTCTGGGTCTCAGGAGAGTGCAGGTGACTGCCGGTATCTGAGGCTTGACTGAGGCGGGAGGAGCTGCGCCCAGAGAAGGTGTCGTACAGGCAGGTGATTCGTCTCATTCCACCAGCCCAGCCCCAGCGAGTCTCAGGGGGCTGGGGAGGGTCAGTGATGGAGATTTGGGGGAAGCCCTAGGCACTGAGGAGAAAAGATCTACCGATTAAAGGCTTTGTGGTGAATGCATGGAATGAATGAATGAAGGATGAATTGAGAGACCTTGAGGCATTGCTTGCTTTACGGGGACATTCTGTCTCCTTGGTGTCTCAGGCCCTGGGATGTGTCCTGGGGAGCAGAGTGGACAGAGCTGCGAGTGTGGTGATAGAAGGAAAGTCCTCCTTCGGCGGACGTGCTCAGGCCTCTGTCACCTGCCGGGGTTTTCCGTGGACTGGGACATCTGCTGGTGGTTGTCGGTGGAGTGGCCTCTCTGCTTCACGCGTGGCCCCCACTTGTCTTCTCTGGGTCCTTGGGGGCTCCCTCCCCTACATCCTGGGGTCCTCGCCCCCTCCCCAGAAGAGTCTAAATGTCATTTTGCACAATCCAGCTCCATGGAAACGCCAGAGTTAATTCCTGCTTCCCTTGCTTTAAGCAAACCTGGTTTATGGAAATCTCTGGGATCACAGTTAAGGTAAAAACACTGTTTAGCCTCAGGGTCTGCCCCGCACTGAGCTGGCGCGACCCGCCCCTTGTTGTCTTGCTGCTGAGTGAAGTCTCTTGAGGCGTGGGCAGAAGGTGGCTGTGCCATGCAGGGTAAGGTGACCCAGGGGTAAGGTGACCTGGAAATGACGCTCGAAGGAAGACAGGGGCTGCTAAAAAGCGCCAGTGCGGAGCCGAGACAGACAGAAGACCTCGGACAAATTGCCTGACATCCGTGAGCCTCAGTTTCCTCAACTGAGAAGTGGGACGGTGACGACAGCGCATGTCAGAGGGCTGGGAGGACGAAGCTCCCAACTACAGCCGTGGTGGGTCCTAACCGGGCGCCGGGTTAACCCACTCACCGGAGATCTGCAAAAGCCTCGGTGGGCTGAGAGCCGGCTGCCCACCCAGGCTGGGCGGGGCCCCACCCTGCGGGCCCTGCGCGCGGGGCGGGACCAGACCGTCGCCCACCGTGTGAGGTCTCTGTGCTTGCCACACTTTCCACCCTGAGTGCTGACTGCTTCGATAATGGGGGGAGCCCCAAAGACCGAACAGGGACGAGAGAAAGGGAAACAGGGAGAGAGAGGGAACGAGAGTGGACGGGTGCGGGCGGGGCTGCGCCTGCGCTGTGACAGGGAACGCTCCGGACACTGGACAGGGGCGAGTGGGGCGGCCTCGGGGGTCGTTCCAGGACTGAGGGAGGGCAGGTGGGCGGGGCCTTGGGATCGCGGAGGTGGGGCCGGGCCACCATGTGCCGGCTGTGGGGCCTCAGGGAGGGAGTTAACCTCTCTGTGCCTGGGTCTCCTCTGTAAAATGGGGATGACTGGGATAGTAAGTCCCCCACCCCAAAGGGCAGTTGTGAGGATTAAAGGAGTGAATAACGGCTGGTGCTTGGAGCAGAGCCTGGCTCTGGCACTGGGCTGTATGTTCACGTCAATATCTCAGAGTAAATGTCCCCTACCCAGAGTGCCACCGAAATGCCTGCGGGCCCAGCTGCTTGTGCAGCCAGCCTGTGGCTGAGTCAGGAAGTCTCCCCCTTCCCTGTCTCTGCCCCACCCCTGCCCCATTGCTCCTCCCCTTGTCCCAGGAAAGGTGACACTGAGGGGCACCTGCCTCCCACTTCCCCTGAGGCCCCAGTGTAGGGCTGGGAGGTGCTTTCCAAGCCACACCTGTGGTCTCCTACCGACAGGGGAGAGATCTGGGGAGGCCTGAAGTCTCTGAAAGCCCCGAGCTGGGGAGGGAGGCTGTCAGTGACCGGGTCTCTTCCCCACTGGGCCTCTGCCTTTCCCTGAGGACAAGCGGCTGAGTGACGGCACATGCAGGTCCGGGAGCCCCTTGCAGCCACCACGTTAGCTCATATCCGGCGTGTCACTGTGAGGGGTCTGAGAGTCACATGGGCGTCACAACCTCCTTGAGAGAGGTGGGGATGCAAAGAGCTCAGGGACTAGCTCAGCCCCCAGACAAGTGACAACTCGGGCCTCGGTCTCCTCGCTGTACTGCAGTCAGAGAAATCACAAGTACTGAGTCTACACAGGCTAGAGCTCAACGGATGTGTCTCCCACACAAGGGGTGGGGGGACAAAGGACAGCCGTAAAGGACAGTGCCAGGCCTGCCCCAGAGTTCTGAGCCACCTATCTGAACACCAACACCTGTGGGCTCTGCAGGCCCTACAGGTGGCACTGCCCCTTTTTCCTGGCTGCCCGAGGGGAGTGACCCAGCCATGGCTGGTTTGTAAAGGTGTGGGTGCCCCAACCCAAGGGAGGCCTCAGAACCTCCCTGTGCACCCGACACTCGCTCCTCGCCCTCTGTGCCAGTCAGGGTTCC
This sequence comes from Lemur catta, assembly GCF_020740605.2. Classification (NCBI taxonomy): domain Eukaryota; kingdom Metazoa; phylum Chordata; class Mammalia; order Primates; family Lemuridae; genus Lemur; species Lemur catta. The sequence goes on along the minus strand of NC_059137.1, from coordinate 6,590,876 downwards.
GCTAAAGAAACAGAAGCAGAAAGAGATCTATATCACGAGATTTACTGCGAGGAATTGGCTCATGCAGTTGTGGGAGCTGGCGAGACAAGTCTGAAATCCGAGGAGTGGGTCGTCGGAAAGGGCGGGCTGGAGCTCTCGGCCTGGGCGTGCTGCTGTCCACAGGGGGAATCTCTGCTCCGGCAGTGAAGCCTCAGCCCAGTTCTTAAGGCCTTTTACCTAAATCAGTCAGGCCCACCCAGATTATCTGGGACAATCTTCCTCTCTTAAAGTCAGCTGATCATAGACGGGTTGTGGTGGGTCACACCTGTAATCCCAGCACTTTGGGAGGCCAAAGGAGGAGGATCGCTTGAGCCAAGAGTTCAAGACCAGCTTGGGCAACATAGCAAGACCCCCTGCCCCCATCTCTACAAAAAATTTAAAAATTAACCAGGTGTGGTGGCATATGCCTGTAGTCCCAGCTACTTGGAAGGTTGAGATAGGAGCATCGCTTGAGCCCAGGACTTTGAGGTTACAGTGAACTATGATGATGCCACTGCACTCCAGCCTGGGTGACAGAGTGAGGCACAGGCTCTAGAAAAAGAAATGAATAGAAAATATTAAAATTTTTTTTAAATTGAAAAATTCCATCACCCAGATAAGAAAAGCAAAAAAAAAAAAAAAGTCAACCGATCAAGGCCTTGAATCACGTGTACAAAATACCTTCGCAGCTAAATATGGAGATCAGTGTTTGACTGAAGACCTGAGCACCGCAGCCTCCCCAGGTGGACACATGAAACCGTCCTGCTCTCTCTATGATTTCTGTCTAGCTCCTGCCAGCTGGACACTGGGTCTCAGCCACTGCCCCTGCTGGGGGTAGGGTGAGGTCACCAGCCGAGCTCCTGGGCCTTGCTTGACTCCCTGCGCGTTCTCCCCACTCCAGCTCCCAGCCCTCCTGGGATGAATTTCCACCTGGACCCCAGCCCTCGGCCCCCGCCATTCCTCCATCATGCATCCCTTCTTGCGACATCTCCATTAACTGGCCCGAGAGAGCCCTGTGTGAGCCTGGCTTGGGCTGCAGCCACCCACCCTGCTGCTCTCGGGGAGCTGCCAGTCTCCTGGGGGAGCTGCAGAGCCCAGAATCCAGGTTCCAGGTTTGCCGAGAACCTCTGTTTTCCTGGATTCCTGGCTGTGCTCTGGGCTGAATTCCCTGGTTGGGCCACAGGTCTGGGCTGCAGGAAACCAGCCCTGTGGTTGTTTTGTTTCGATTGCACAACCCCGGAGCAGGAGGCCAGAGTGGACATCTGCTGTCTTGGCCAGCCCAGCACCCATGCTCCCCCTTTCTGGCAAGAGCCCCCCAGTCACCTCATGGGGAACTCCCCCCATGTGTGCAGCCTGGGGAGTCCGCTGTCAGTCCAGATGCCTCAGTCCTTCCTTGCCAAAGGATGGGCCTTGTCTTAGTCCATTTTCTGTTACTTAGAATACCTGAAACTGGGTAATTTATAAACAAAAGGAATTTATTTCTAACAGTTATGGAAGCTGAGCAGTCCAAGGTCAAGGGGACACATCTGGTGAGGGCCTTCTTGCTGGTGGGGACTGTGCAGTGTCCCAGGGCGGCGCAGGGTGTCACATGGCTGGGGGCTGGGTGTGTCACGTGCTAGTTCAGGTCTCTCTTCCTCTTCTGATAAATCCACCAGTTCCCCTCCCATGATAACCCATTAATCCACCAATGAACTAATCTATTCACGAGGGCAGAGCTCTCATGATCCAAACACCTCTTGGAGGCCCGGCCTCCCAGTACTGCCACATTGGGGATTAAGTTTCCAACACATGAAATTCAGGGGACACATTCAAACCATAGCAGGCCTGTGGGCTGCTTGGTCACTGGCCCTCCTTCCCTGAGGAGAGGAGCTCGTTCTTCATCCTGGTGGCCAGTCCCTGGGGTGGGACGTCCCTGGGGCGGGACTCTGGTCTCCACCTGGCTGAGGCCCGCCTGGCGCTCCTGCTTCCCCTCTGTTCTCCGAGCCTCTCAGCCTGGTGACGAAGCTCTTTCCTGCTCAAGGTGAACAAAGCCTGTCTCTGTTGCCTATAACCACAGAAACCTGACGGATTACACCCCGAACTATACTGGCTCTGCTCTGACTCGCCGCATGGCCCTGGGCAAGATGACCCTTCCCTCAGCCTCAGTTTCTCCATCTGCACATGCTGACGCCGCACAGCCCCACGGCTGCTTTGGCCACCACAGCAGACGTGGACTGGAGTGTCCACTGTTGAAGGTCAGCTGGGCCTTCTCTGCCCTGGTCCCAAAGGTCTAGGGAGCGTGTTTGGTGGAGGAGAGGAGGTAACAGCTGGGGAGTCCTTAGTTCTGCTGTGTGCACTGGGGTCATCAGGTACACTCGGTTCCAGCCCGTCCCACGGTCAGCTAAGTGCTGTGGAGGAAAGTGGCCCAGCTCTCCCTAAGCCATTGTGCTTCAAGCTTTTGAGACGCTGACAAAGGCTTTGGATGCTCCCCTTAGACGGAAAACATCTCTCTCTCTCTCCTCTTCTCACGCGCACTTTAATGTACAGCTTCCAGAGGACGGCCAGGGACAGCCCCCAGATGCCTCTCCTGACCCCAGGGGGGCCAGCCTGTGCGTTTCTAGAGCAGGTCACCAGCTCCGCCACACGAGTGCCGTGGCCGGGCCCTGCGTCAGGCGCCTTGTGAGCATCAGCTGTTTCTGCTGGTCCACCCACGGAAGACAGCATTTGTGGCAGAGACTGCTGTTTCACCACACCCCGGGTCATGGTCCCCTCCTGGGCACGCGGCCGGACTGCGTTTCCCAGCGTCCCTTGCAGTCAGGAGTGGCTGAGCTCTGGCTGGCAGAACGGGAGCCAGGGATGAGCCCCCGCCCCTTTTAGCCTGGTCCAAAACACCCTTCCGTGCCGCTTCCTCGCCTCTCTTTCCCCTTCCGCGTGATTACTAGATGGTGACAGGGCCACAGGGAGAAGGAGCCCGGGCCGCTGAGCGCCACGTGGAGCGGGACCCCTGCCTCTCCCCGCCGCCGGCCCCAGTAGACTGTAACCTGAGCAAGGAATAAACTTTTCTTTGGGGGCTGTTTTTCCATCTGGTATGACTAATATGACATTTTTATCATCCCCATCCGGGGAAGTTCTCCTCAATTTAAAGAGAATTCATCTTAGGGCTCCTTTAAAATAGCAAGCCCCCCACTGCCTTCAGCCTGGGCCCAGTCCGAGCCCAGCGCTGCCAGGACCTCAAGGGTCTTCTCCAGGTCCATGATTTATGGCGACTCTGGGCTTCACCCCTGTCCTCCGGCCCTACCCCGGCTGCCCTCGGTTCCTCCTGTCTGTAGTCCGTGGCCTTCTTCTTCCAGCCTGTGGCCTCCGTTTGCTTTGCCTATAGTCTGGGGTCAAAAGACCAGGGTTGGGGTCAGCCGTATCTAGTTTTTTTTCCATCTCCCTGACAAATAGCTCCCTGTGGGCAGGCCCTGGGGCCGGCTCTCGGGATTCTCTCCTGCCCAGCGGAGGAGGAGCACACTGGGCCGCTTCTGGACGCTGTGGTCTTTGCCATTCCGGAGCAGCGTGGAAGGCCCTGAGAGGGTTGTTCCCAGAATCCCATTTCCTGGGGTGCTTGCATTCCGGAGACATAAGCTGCCTTCTGCACACTGCTCATTTCCTAAGTGAGCTACCGCGCAGCTGCAGGAGGGCGGAGGCCGGGTGGCAGAGCCCAGGGTCCCTGCCCACCCCCATGGCTGCGAGACTGACGGACAGGTCAGTGCCCTCATGCCACCCCCCTGTGGGAAACTCTTTCCATCGCCATTCCTCGGAGGAAGGACCACCTCCCATCTGTTTAATAATTAAATGGGTCTCCAAACTACCAGTTACCAAACGCTTTAGCCCTTGGTAATCTTCCAAATAATAATAATGATAATAATAATAATACCAACAACACTACTTGCTGTGCGTCAGGCCCCATTCTAAGCCATTTACATCCTAGATTTTACTCATCCCTCATACCAACAGCTGAGGATGGATCACCTGCCCCATTACACAGATGAGGAAGTTGAGGTTCAGAGTGCCTCTTGCCCACCAGCCCCCAGGACCAGCTGCCAAGGCAGTGGCAGAGGGCCAGCCAGGCTCCTGCTGCCCAGGCCTGGTTTTCCCACCCACCAGCAGTGGGAGCAAACCCTACTGGGGACAGGTCCCTCCCAAGGAGGCCCCAGGCTCTCAAGCAGACTGGCATGCTCCCTCTGCTTTGCTCCTCCCTGAGCCCCAGCCCTCTGGGCAGCTGCCAGCCTGTCTGACCCCGCCCTTCAGCCTGTCCCCTCTCCCTCTCTGGTTCCCACCTCTGTTTTGTTTCTCCCGAGCACACCCGGGAGCAGTGCCTCTCTGAGGTTGTGTGCTCACTTTGCAAAACAGCAGAAATTTATAGCCCAAGTAATTGATCACGGTGCTTCTGCCTCCTCCATCTCTCTCGGTCTCCTAATTCCCTTCTCCCCGCTCTTCCTTCTCTTTTTTCTCAGCGCGCCATCTGTGGTGTCAGAGAGAAGGAAGCCAAGGGGGGGGGTGTTTCTAGTCCCAGTTCTGCCAATTACGAGTCACATGAACCTCAGTTTCCCCATCCACTAAACGGAGAAGCTAATAATACCTGCGCACAAGTGCACAGGGCGCCGTGGCTGCCGGGCTGTGGGGAGCAGTCCTGTGGGGTGGGGAGTGGGACTGGGGCCTCCTTCCAGGTGGGGCCACCACAGCCCACAGAGCTCGAGCCATCTGCTCAGGCTCACAGAGCTGGTAGGCAGCAACCTCGGGGCTTGAACCCAGCTCAGCTGTGCATCAAAGCCCAAACCACGAGGCCACCCTGCCTCCCCACCCCAGCGCCAAGCAGAAAAGAGGTGACCCTCCCCAAGCCTCCCCACCTTCCACTTTGTCCTGGGGCTAACTGTGGGGAAGGGGGAGAGGCCACGGGAGCAAGGGCAGTGCTTTGCAAACTGTCGAGTGCTGTGAGGGTGAAGGAAGCTTCACAATGGTCTCCATCTCTCTTCAGCACTGGCCCCTCAGCTGTCCGGGAGACCCTCTGGGACCTAAGAGCCTCCCTGACCCTCAGATTCCTCCTTTCCTTCCGGAGAAACTGCATGAACAGGGGTCTCCGGCTAGCCAGGCCCCCACACCTGCCAACCTCCATAGAACCTTCCAGAATGACCCATAAAAGGACTTCACAAGCCCTTGCAAGACAGATGAGGCACCATGCCTGGGGGTGGGGGTCCAGGTCCCCACCCCCGACCCCCTTAGCCTTGCAGGCCTGGGCTGGAAACTGCCCTCCTGACCCCCTCTAGCGCTGCCCCCTTCTGTTCAGTGTGTGTGGGGGGACACACGTGCTTCCAGGGGGGCAACTTGTCTTTTCCTCCCTTCTCAGTCTGGCTTTGTCTCTGTCTCGCTCTTGGCCTCCGGACCGCAGGTACGGACTTGCTCACTCCCGTGCGTGGTCCCCAAGGCCAAGCACGAACTCGTGGGTGCTCGCATCCAAGGGCGCCTCTGCACACAGCGCTCAGTCTCCTCCCTGCCCCCCCACCGAGGGCTGCACCGGGCAGGGCGGTGGGCACGCCTGGCCCCTCTCAGGCGGGTGGGGACCGCAGGCCGCGGCCCCTCGGGCTGCCTGCTCCTGCCTGGCTGGCGGGGATGAGAGCGGCTGCAGGGCTGGGAGCGAGGCGGCAGCACACAGAACAAACAGAATTTTTTTTTTGCAACTAGAGGGGGAAGCACAGAGCTAAAAATAAAACGAAAAGATCAGTATCTGTCAGTCTGACAGCTGATTGGCTGCTCGGAGATGCATATAATTACCAGCAACTGGCGCTGGGTAGGCAAAGCCGGGAGAAACTGCTGAGACGAGGTTAGGATTTAACCTTTAAATTCTGGAGCCACCGGAAACCGAGGGGAGGACGCCGGGCGTCGGTGCTAATGAGGCTGGGGGTGGGCGGTGGGCGGTGGGCCACCGAGGCTCGGGAGGGCCCCGGGGCTCCCCTGGGAAGGCCCTGGGAGCCCTGTCCCACCCGGGCTGCCTCCGCCATCAGACTGGGAGTGCCTCTGATTGGCGGCCAGGACGGTGGCCCTTCTCCCCGCCCCGCTGGGGGAGTCGTCTTGGGGAAGTTAGGGTCTCACCTTGGGCGGCAGGGAGGGAGGGGGCTGCCAGGGGCCCTGGGCCCCTCCCGGGCTGGCGCACCCCATCCCCACCCACATTCCTCTGCTTTTCCTGCCTAGTGTCAATTTCCGCCACCCATCCCCGCTCCCCTCCTTCCTTCACCCCGAGTCACCCCGTTCCTGGCTCTGTTTCCTGCCCCACCTGGGAAGGGCACCTAGACATAGACAAAGCTGCAGGAGTGGAGGGATGTTGTGCTCTCACTAAGCCTCAGTTCCATCCATCAAGTGGGAGATGACAGCAGGGCCCGCCTGGCCACTGGGCAGGTGCCCTCGGTGATGTGGGCCCAGTCCTGCATCTTGATTCTGTCACCTGGGCCAGGAGTCAGGAGATCCAGGTTCTAGTCCAGTTGGGAATTGTCATTTTCTCTCTTAGCTCTGGTGTCCCCCTTTGTGAATCAGGAGGAAGAATTTCTGCCCTCTGATTTCCCTAGGTGGCTCTGGGGACCAAATGAGATGGGGTGTGTGACTGTGGGCACCTGCCTGGAAAGGTGGGATAGAAACTTGCAGATCTTCGAACCTACCTCTTTCTTCCAGGCCTTCGCCCAGGCTGTGGCCTCTGCCTGGAACGCCTTTCCTTCCCACTCTAGCCCTTCCCGCCCGTGCCTCTGCCTCCAGGAAGCCCTCGCTGGTGTCCTAGTAGGTCCTCTTCTGCCACCTCTGGGCTTCTCACCCCACGCTCAGGCCCTGATTGTCTGCTTTGCACACAAGACCGTGAGCCCCATGAGGGGAGGCAACATACAGCTGTTCACAGTTGCGTTGCTCAGCAAGAGCCTGGCCAGAGCTCCTCAGGAGATGAGACACCTACGTCCTCTGCTCTGTGACCCTGGGAGCCAGGTGAAGGTGGGAGCCACCCTGGCCACACCGCCCAGGCGTGGGGTGAGCAGCAGCTGCAGCTGATGGGGCACCATCTTTCCCCAGCGCCTCAGTGGGGAGCATGCTCCCAGTGGGCCCCAAGTGCTGCAGGACTCCGGGCTGTGCCCTCTGAGCACTGATGCCCAGGGAAGCTGTCCCCTGTGGGGCAGGAGTAAGTGTGGTTCTAGGCTGTGTTGCCTCCTCCTAAGACAATGCCGGGTTTACCTGCCCAGCGTGGCCTTTTCCCTGTGCGATCTGGAACGGTGGGTGGAGCTGCCACTGAGGGTTAGGACCTAGAAAACCCACACCATCCCTCGCTCCTGCTGGGCTGGGGTGCGGTGCGGAGGGCAGGGATGCAGAGGCAGAAGGAGATGGTGGTGGCTCCCACATGGGGTAAGTAGCCTGGCTGCGTGTCTGCCTCCCTCGCACGCTTTGCTGGGGTTGTTTCCTGGAATCCCCACAACAGCCCCTTGAAGGGGTGCAGTTGTTGTCCGTGATTTGCAGATGAGGAAACTGAGGGAGGGTCCCTAGCCAGGGAGGAGAGCCTGGCTCCAACCCGGTCCTCTGTCTCCCAGGACAGGCCCAGCAGCTCCTGCCTCTCTGATAAGGATAGAAGGGAGGGAGAGGGGAGATATTTCTGAAGCAACTGCCATGAGACCTTCGGGGCAGAGAGTCTTGAGAACATTTTTGTGTATGTCGTGCAAAGGAATTCCCCTTTGGTGTCTCTTTGCAAGATTTCAGGAAGATTTAAACTTCATCTCATCCCAGGTATTTCTTTACAGCCTCATGTCAGAGTCTGTTTGTCTCTGCATCCACCGTCTGCCTGTATTAGGCAGTGAGCTTGCTGAGGGCTTCAGTCTCCTCTCTCCCGTTCATTGCTGGGTCCCCAGTGGAGCAGCTGGACAGTAAAGCTTTGCTGGACACATTTCAGATAAAGAGACTGAGGGTCAGAGAGATCACATGGCTTGCCAGGAGGAAACCTCAGATTTGTCTGACTCGAGAGCTTACATTCTGACTGACTCCACACAGCCACTTGAGAGATCCGCCTTCAAGGGAGCCTCAGAGCCCGAGTTTTGGACTCCCTCCCTTCCACCCGCCCTGCCCACTAGCTTCTCAGGCTTATGCTAAAACCAGTGAGGCTTCTAACCTGAATCTGCCTGCCACCTTTTCCTTGCTTATCCAGGAACTGGACAAAAGTTGGCGAGAGTCAGCTTAGTCTTGGGAAAGTTGCATTTTCCTGGAGTCCCCCAATTTTGCCTTTTTTGCACAACCTGATTCAAACTTTCCATCTTTGTTACTTTCAAAAGCAGTTTTTGCAGTGGATGTGACCTAGCACGTGATTACTAGCCTGGGCAATTCATATATGCAGTCGATCCCTGTTGCTTATCTCTGTGATGGGGCCCCTGGTTCAGGGGGTCAGGGGGTTTAAGCAAGCGTCTCATTGAGGCCAGGGGTTATAAATCAGAGACCCTAATGGTTAAGAACTTGGCTGTACCACTGAGTGACCTTGGGAGCCTCATTTGACCTCTCCAGGCCTTGGCTTCCTCATCTGTGAAATGGGGATGGGCTGTCACGAGTTCAGTTGAGTTCATGCATGGAAAGTATCCTGACTGATGCCAGGCCATAAGACCAATTTGACCATTGCCTCGGCTGCCAGGGACGTCCCGAGTGTGCACTTTAGAGTTTATGAGGTTCTGTTTGTCCTAAGTGAATGTCCAACCACGTATGGCTGATGGAGTCTGTAGATGCAAGGCCCCTAGCACGACCTCTCTCCCCAAAAGACGGTGAGCCTGTCTGGGTTCGGAGACCACCCTGCGTGGGGCTGACGTGGGCACGTCTCCGCAGCTGGGTGTGGCTTCCAGTGTTCTCCACTCAGACAGGAGCATAGGGTCCCAGGAGGTCATGCCCCCCTCCTTACCCTGGACCCTTTGGAAGTTGGTTTCCAAAAGTCCTGAATTCCTGTTCCTTTATATCTGTCCCAGTACAAGCTCGTCAGGAGCTTGACCCATGTTGGGCAGAGAAAGAAGTCAAGCTTTCTCTTAACCAAAAAAAAAAAAAAAAATCACATTTTCCACTAAAAATACACAATCATTATCGCTATACTTTAAGAAATATTGCTTTGAAAAAAAATCTGTCTGAACACCAAATAGAGCCTGAGTGCCCGCACGTGCCCGGCCTTGCACTCGGCCCTCCGGACGCCAGACAGCGAGGCCCCGCCTGTGGGCAGGTCTGTGCCCTGCCAGGTGCCAGGCTCTTCCCCTGCCTGGGTCATCCCCACTGGGACCCCACGAGGTTGGGCTGGCCGGGATGCCATCTCCCAGATGAGGAGGAGGCGGCACAGAGAGCGGGGCCCCCCGAGTCCCACAGTGGGAAAATGCGGGAGCTGGGCTGTGGCCTGCGCCCTGGGCCTCTTGGTGGGTGGGGTGAGTCCTTTTCTGAACCCGCAGCGCTCAGCTTGGTGGGGGGACACGCCCCTCCCACAGGCAGACTTTGAGTTCTGGCTACGGGGCCCCGGGCACACTTTGTGAGCACAGACACGAACCAGACATGATCCCTGCCCTGGACTTGCTCAGGTCTCCTAGGAGAGGGGACACATCAACAGAGCAGTGAAAACATGGGGCGTAACAGGGGCACCAAAGGCTGCAGAACAGATTCATCCCATACATGATTGCTAAAATACCCCCACAGACCGGGCTTAAAAATAGTCCCCTGGGCCAGGCATGGTGGCCCACACCTGTAATCCCAGCACTTTGGGAGGCCGAAGCGGGAGGATCGCTTCAGTCCAGGAGTTTGAGGCTGCAGTGAGCTTTGATGGCGCCACTGCACTGCAGCCTGGGCAATAGAGTGAGACGCTGTCCCTTAAAAAAAAAAAAAAAAAAAGCCACTGTACCACCCCTTCCGCTATCGCATGCCCAGAGGTGACATCCAGTCTGGAATGGAGAAGACACATTCCAGTCTTCGTGGGTTCGAAGATGTTGCAGATGGAGGAAGCCTGTTGAGGCAGAGGCTGTGAGTTGAGTTGCCGGTTAATTGCAGCACTGGCTGTGTCGCTGGACTTCTGAGCTCTCACCTTTCACCTTTGAACTCGCTGACCAGTATCTCCAAGGCCTCAAACCTCCTGTAGTTGCAGGGTGGAGGTGGGAGGGCTGGGAGAGGGAAGGGGTCTGCCTAGAAGGCGCCAGGGAAGCAGATCGGGGTGGAAGCCCCCGGAGACACCCCACTCCCTGGAGCGCTGCTGGGCTGGCCGCACCTCGTCTTGCTGCAGGTTTCTACAAGAAATTCGAGTGTGTCTGCGGCTGGTTTCTGCCAGACTTCCCTGAAAACCTGCAAACAAGAGCCCACATGTCGTCCTCAAGGACAGCTTGTGCAGAGCACGTGGGGCGAGAAGCATCTTGTAAAAGAACTGGGATGTGAGCACGCGGGCCCTGCCCGTCCTGGGCCTCCCGGGGCAGCCTGTGGCCGCCCGGCCCTGCCACCGGCCACCCGCAGCAGCAGCAGGGCTGGGTGGGGGTGGGGAAGCACTGACTTCATTTTAAAGGAAAGAAAGAAGTGCCACTACTAAAAAATAGTTGAGACAAATGCCCACCTTCCATAACTCAAATTTCCAAACTAATTCCTGTCTGCATTCCCACGGGAAAAGATCCTCCTGCCGTTATGTGCCCCAAGGCCCACGTTGGCCCCACAAGCAAACTGCTTTTGTTCCGGAACAGCAGCTTTCTCATTTTGGGTTAACAAGGGCAGTGACGATGCCTGCTCAACCCCCACCAGTTCAAGAGTCTGAACAGGCACAGTGGGTTGATACAATCCCGTCCAAAGCAGAGAACTGTGATGCGTGGAGCCTGGGGTGGTCCGGCCCTCAGGAGAAGTGCGGAGACAGACTGTCAGGGCCTTTGAGAGGCTATAAATAGCATGCCATCCCCAGAGAGCCCTTGGGAACCCCAGATTGGGAACCACTGGGCTGAGCCAGTTGGATGGAGGTGCAATGTGACCATGCCTGGGGTCACTCCCACTTCCCCATCAAGGGAGTCCTCACACAGCAGGATGTTCGGGGAGAGTTTGGGGGCTGTGGGGTACCCCATCCTGACTGCCATGTGTGGGGTGACCCTAACTAGATGGCTTCCCCTCTCTCATCACCTGGGTGCCCTCGCCCCCTCCTGGGCCGTGAGTGCTCCGTAGGGGCTGGGTATCTTTACGTTGCCATTATGTCTTGCTCAGGTCTCCTGCCCTGCAGCCCTGTCGTGCCATGGTCATCACACTGGAGTTCTGTGAACAGAGGGGGACGCAATGAGAACTCAGAGGGGAACCCCCCTGAGAAGCCGTCTGCAGTGGAGGGAGGTCCGGGAGGGGAGGGAGGAGGCAGGCACGGCCGCCCGTCAGTGGCAGGCTGAGGGCACCCTGAGACCAGGTGTGCCCAAGCTGCCACCAATTTTAAGGTACCTCGAGTCACTGTGGGACTTGTTCGGAGGCAGGTTGTGATGCAGTGGCCTGGGCAGGGGCTCCCCGGGAGACTGCGCCCGGAGCAGCGAGGGTGTCAGGGGTCCTCTCCCACCTGTGGCCCCTTGGTGTCTGGAAGTGACAGCTCCAGAAAGACCAGAGGGCCCCAGAATGCCTGTGCCAGGGAAGACGAAGCAACATGAGGGCAAAATTATGTTTTTAACAAAAGAAAAGACCTCTGCCTTCTAGCACGTAGAAAGATTTCTGTTCCCGCCCCCACACAGCCCCAGGGACCTGAAAGAATGTGGTTTTCTGAGCACAACCTTCCCTGGCTGAAGGGGGTGGATTTGCCGTGGAAAAGTTGCCTGTAAAATGAAATTTTCTACATCAAATGCTATTTTCCAGTGGCCCGTGTTTTAAGAACACAGTTGCGTTCCCACTGAGAAACACCCAACTCTGAGGCGTGGCTGTTCGCGCCGTGGCAAACTCGAGCCGGTGGAGAGGTCAAGGCGCCGGTGGGCTGTGTGGCTGGTGCTGGAGTCTGGGATTCAAAATCTGAATCCCTAGTGCTGCCCAAACAGGCTGAGGTCCCTGGCCAGACGCTGGCCCAAGACCACTGGTCGTACGATGGGAGGGCCCAGAGGTGGCCCTGGGCAAGCCAGCCCCTCCGCTGGAAGGGGAGCCCAGGAACAGGGTCCCATCGTGGTAGAGCAGCCATCTCATCTTGGTGTCTAATGCCGTAGGTCATACTCCGATTATCAGGCTGTGAGTATTTTTGGTTTTATGGTGGGCACAACTGTTTAAAGTGCTGAGGCCCCAGCTGCTATTACGATTTGGCTGTACGTCCCAAAGAGCACTGCAAGGCTCAGACAACAGAGTTGAACAGTCAAAGTCTCCTAAGAAATGCTGGGCTAGGAGAACAGCTTCCCTTTCCACAAGGATCTGCTTTAATACGCCTAGGAGCCCTAGGAATCTTGAACAGGAGACTGGGGTCCACAGGCTGCCTACCTTAGACTGACCTTGGTTTTCCAGAGCATGGCCTGGGATCCGTATTCCAAGGGACACACTCTGGGAACACGTCCCTCAAAGGCCCTCGTAACTAAGAGGTCTCTCTATTTCTGTATTAGTTACCTACTGCTGCATAACAAATTATCCCAAATGTAGTGGCTTAAAACAATATGCATTTATTAACAGTATCTCACAGTTTCCATGGGTCAGGAATCCAGGCGTGGCTTAGCTAGCTGGTCCCAGCTTGTGGCCTCTCTTGATCGTCTGAAGGCTTGACTGGGGCCAGAGGGTCTGCTTCCTAAATGGCTTGCTCGACTGGTTGGTCAGGAGGCTTCAGCTCCTTGACACGTGGACTTCTCCACGGGGCTTCTTGAGTTTCCTCGCAATATGGCTGCTGGCTTCCCCCAGACTGAGCGACGCAGGAGCAAGACTGCCATTGCAGTGCCTTTTGTGACCTGGCCTTGGACAGCACACAAGGTCATTTCCTCGGTGTCCTGTGGGTTGCAAGGGGGGACGACACAGGTTGTGAATGTCAGAAGGTGGGAGTCCTCTGCAGACCGTCTTGGAGGCTGATGGCCACAGTAACTGTTGCTGCGGTACAAGGACAGATCACGTTCCTCGTTCACAGAGCTTTGTTACCGTTTTGTGGACAGGAGTAACTTCGAGAAGTAACCCGTTAACTCGGGATGTGAAGAGAGGAGGAGAAGACCAGGGATTTGTCAGCCACGCCACACCCCGGTGAACAACAGCAATGGTAATCCCACTCACCCTGCCAGGTGCCTCGCAGGCGTCAGCGTGCTGTCCAACCCTTGCCACCACACAGCACGTTCCACTAATAGTTCCAGCTTCTATGACATGCGTGAAATGAGGGGTTTTTTGTGGTGATGGTTTGGCAACAGCAGCACAAGCAGCTCTGCCTTCTGGAAGTTCAGAGACGAGAGACTGGTAAGCTGAGTGAGCCCATTTGGAGAAGATTTGAGCAGGGAGTAAACTTATTTGTTTATCATGGATAAATACCCATGATATAGAGATAATAAATAGATGAGGTGAAATATTTATTTCACGTACAAGAGTTAAGTACATTAACAAGATGAGGAGTCATGTCTCCAGGCAGGGGCAGGACCTCCTGGCTGGAAAGCCGAGTGGTGATACCCAAAACACCTGTGTCCCACGTCCACCCACGTTGGTCATTAGCTGTGGGACCCAGGCAAGTGACTTCATGGTCCTCAGTTTCCCACCTGAAAAATGGGGTGATAATGGCAAACTCCTTCAGCTGTGATGAGGATTCAGGGAGATAGTTCCTGGCCTGGCATAAGGGCTTTGGGCTGTGTTACCATGGCAAAGCTAATGGCAGACCGTGGAGGCGGTCTGGGATCGCCAGGTTTTAGGATCCCTTATAGAAGCTCTGTTGCCTAGAAGGATCCAGTGACAAGAGAGTGGACCCTGAGCAACAGAACAGACCTTGGCTGCTGCTTGGGCCTCCTGCAGGGGTGACCTCCGAAGAGGCTGGAAGGAACTTGGCCCCTCCTGCCTCCAAGGGCATGTGCAGGCACAGAGCCTGCCTAGCCCTTCCCTATCCTTCCGGGGAGTGATTTTCAACAGAGGGAGCACCTGGGGGTGTTTTCTCTTCCTCCTCGGAAGGCTCAACACACTCGGCAGGACTTAGGGGAACTCTGGCTAAATTTGCTGTCCCAGCAAATAGACCAGACGTAGAGGTAACACTCAGGCCCTGTGAGAGGTAGGGAGAGGAAGGGGGCTGTGGTTGGGGGCTCCTCAGAGGTTCTGGGGTTTCTTTTGTGGGTACCAAGGTCACGGGCGAGCTGGGTATGCTGGCTTCTTCTCAGGACGTGTGCTGCGGGCATCTCAGCTACATGCTCCACGGCCCCTTGTGCCCAGAGTACACACAGGGTGGCTGGCCTGTCCCTGCCACATCTGCCCCCACAGTGGGAGCCTGGCCCAGCCATGGCTGCCTCTGGGCCTCAGTCTCCTCATCTGAAGTGAGGAGGCTGTGGCCTAGATGATCTCTCAGCCCCTCCCAACTTTAACACTCTGACTAATTGCTGCATTTATTGAGCTCCAGCTGTATGAAGGAGTGGTGTCTGCGCTATGGGAGGTGCTGATGCCACCCTGGGAGGAAGAACCGATCTGAGCCTGCTGCTTCCAGCTGGCCTGGGATGGCAGGGCTCAGAGCGGCCGCCCAGGCTGCAGGAGAGCCGAGTGCCAGGCCCAGCTGCCATTTGAAACGTGTCCTGTTGGTGGCACTTTGGCGTGGTTCAGGTGTTCTGGTCTTAGCATATATTTGGTTTGTACATGAAACATGCTAGCTGCCTCTTTCCATTAAAGTTCTATATTTTGCTCGAGAACTCAGTGCTTAGAGCTAAACTTGACCATGTCATTCCCCACATAAACCCTCCCATGGCTCCTCACTGCCTTCAGATGACAGTCCAAGCAGGGAGTGGCCCCAGGGCCTTCTGAGGCCTGGCATGGGCCAAGCTCTCTTCTCTCAAGAGCCTCACATTTGCTGCCTCCCTGTGCTCTAGCGGGGCTCCCTAAGTGGCACTTCCTCCAGGAAGCCCTCCCTGCCTAGTTCAGCCACTTTAGTTCCCGCCTCATCATTGCAACGACCTGAAACAGCCCTGACCGTGGGATCTGCACCCCACCCCAGCCCCTGTGCTAGGGCCACCCTGTTGGGTTTTCATGCCAGTGCGAGGAGGCATGAAATGTCTGCTGAGTGAGTTATGACTACAGACCACTTGACCCCTGTGAACAACCTGTTGGTCCAGGTTGATAACCTGGGGCGGGGCCTGCCAGCAAGTCACTTGATGCTGTAACCCACAGCCTGGGAAGGACCCCGGAAGCTGCCACCCAATTCCATCCTCCCTCTGCCTGAAGCCTCTGCCTGGAAGGAGTGAAGGGGTTAAGAGTTTCTGGCGGCCTTGTGCTGTGTCTGCAACAGTTCCCCCTTCCGGGCTGCAGCAACCCGAGGTTGGCCAGGAATGTTTGCAATGCAGAGCTGGGAGGGAGGACCGGAGGGTGGAGGTGGGGGCCGAGCAGGCCCAGCAGCCAGGCTCCCCAGTTGAGCAATCGCCCTGCTGGTTCCTGTAACTCCGACCCCTCCTGCCTTTTCCTGCCTTCCTCCACCCAGCTGGCTGCCGGGCAGTGGGGGTGGCCTGCACTTAGGGCTGCAGGAGGAGGTGCAGGGACAGAGGACCAGAAGGCCTGGAGGTCAGGAGTGAAAGATAGGGGCTCCCAGAGAGACAGAGAAGGGGTGCAGTGAGCTTAGCCACCCCACCCCAGAGAGTGCAGGGCTTTGTCCAAGGCCACAGCTCTGGGTTTGGCTGTTTTGTTCCCATGGCACCAGGCTGCAACTCACACACACAGCATGGAGGTCACGTTGCCACTCAGCTGGGAAACTCTGAACCGCAGTGGGTGGGACCCTCTCCCAACTGAAGGCAAAGACTGCCTCCCATGCCTTGGTCTGGCCTCTTTACCCAAGCCCCAGCAACTCAGAGAGGATGGCTGCTCCCCCTGAGCTGGGTGCACCCCCTGCTGACTCCCCAGCACTGCCCACTGCCCAGTCTGGTCCAGGGGTGTGAAGTAAATGAATGGAGGCCAAACTTGAGTGGGTTCTCGAAAGCTCCGCTCCCTCTCCTCCCTTCCTTCCTCTGGTTCCTTTCGAGAAAGGACCTTCATGGGTATTAAAGATTAAATTGGGCTCAGGTGCAAAAGTCCTTTCTTTCCCCACAAGCTGGGGAGCTCATCCCCTGATCACAGGGTGAGTTCCAGTTCCTCCTTCTGCGGACAGTGTTCATGGGTGACCTCTGGGGAGGCAGCCTTGCAGTCAGACAGCCCTGGTTCGAATCCCGGCTGCACTAGCTTCTAGCCTCATGGCTTTGCACCTCTCTGCGCCTCAGTTTCCGCGTGTGTACAGCGGGATTCAGAGACAGGCTGGGTGGCATGGGCTCAGCACTGGCCTGGCTCTGCTGGGGCTCTGGGCCACCTGCATTGTCCTGGTCCCACAGATGCACGGTCGGTTTGGGGCGTGTGTGTGTGTGTGTGTGTGTGTGTGTGTGTGTGTGTGCGTGCGCTTGCGCGTTTGCGCGCGCGCTGAGTCCCTGACCCGCCATCCCTGCTATGGGCTTCGCCTCAGCAGCCAGGGGAGGACAGGTGCTGGCAGCCCTTGGAGGTGCCACCTTGGCCACATCTGGCTGGAATCAGGGAGCCCTCATCGCCGGAGGGCTGGGTAGGTGATCCATGTGTCCTCTAGAACAGAGCTAGAAGTCCCCGGGGCAAATGGGCTGGGGAGAGTGTTGGCTTGCCACACCATGCAGACATAAAGAGGGATTTCAACCCAGAAAATCATACCAATAACAACAAGGACCTGCCTACACTCTGTTTTGCCACCATTTATTGAGTGCTTACTGCATGCCAGGCAGTGAACCAAGTGCTTTGCAAGGCTGATCTACTTTAACTCAACAGCATACCTAAGAGGGAGGTATATTCAGCCCTCTTCAGGAAACAGAGAGGCTGATGCACTTACCAAGGGTCACACAGCTCATAAAAAGCAGGGCCAAACTTTGAATTCAGGCTGCCTGCCTCCAGATCCTGTGTTCTTGGCCACCCCTCCTCTGCGCCTGGCTTGGGACCCAGGCTCTGCTAATAGGGACTGAGCGAGCTTGGCTTAGTTACTTTAATCCCAGAACTGGAAGGGGTGTGGGGGGTATCTCCAGCACCCTGTAAGGGGGGCTCAGAGAGGTGAAGCGTCTTACTTCAGGGCACACAGCAGCCGCTGAACCCAGACCGCCCCAGGACGCTCACTCCGCAGCCGCCACTCCCTGTCGATGGCTGCTCGGTGGTGGTGGCTGGGAAGGACCCCCCCCCCCCCGCAGGCGGCTCCCGCGGGCAGATGGACCGACAGGACAGTGGCCCCCCTACCAGGGCCTGCGGGCTGTGTGGCATCGCCACCTCCTCCCGGAGCAGGTTTCCTTTAAGAAACCAGAAGATTGATTTCCTGGCAGGCTCTAGCGGAGGAGCCCGTCCAAATGGTTTGCATGTCTGCATTTTTTACTGCTCCGTTTAATATGTATGCAAATGCCGGCCGGCTGCGCCCGCCGCGGCTGCACAGTCACACGCGGCGCCCCATTAAAGCGGCCGTCCTGGGCGCGCGCCTCATTCGAGGCGACGGGCTCCCGGCCCTGATAGATGGGGTGCGGGGACGGAGACAAATGACGGGCTTTGTAATTTCTTTCTCCCTTTTTCCGGGGGGAGGGGGAGCTGCAGAGGAGATTTAAATATATGCAAAATTGTTGGCGGGCGGGGCTGGGGGTGCCGCCTGGCCCCGGGGGGAGAACCCGCGTTGCCCGCTTCTGGGGACAGAGCCGAGCGCGGCTTTGCGCAGGGTGGGCGGTGCGGCGGGAAGCGCGGGCTGCAGTGCTGGCTGCTTCCCGCCCGGCCACGAGGGCAGCCGCTCGGTTCCCCCGTCGCACCCCACTTTCTTTCCTTGGGCTTCCAGGGCTTAGAACTTAATAATAGCAGATATTAAGTCCCACGCTAGCCCTGTGAGGTGGGCCCCGGGATCACATCCATTGTGCAGATGGGGAAACTGAGGCTCACGGGAGTGAAGTCCCTTGGGGAGGGTCGCAGAGGGAGCGGGTGGGGAGTTGGGGGTCCCTGCAGCCCCCTGCCGCCCCTCTTGCTCTCTGCTATGGGCCGTGTGCTCTGAATCTGCCTAGGCTCAACCCACACAGCTCCGTCCCTCCAGCATCCTGCCTGCCCCCCGGCCCGGTAACACAGGGCCACAGCAGACTGAGCCCTGGATTTCCAAAATATTGTTTAATCCTAAAATTTGCGGAGCTAGTTTTAAAAGAATCGTTTCCAATTTCTCAGGATTTTAGGCCACATGGCGGCTGGAGGGCAGCTGGGGGGTCCTGTGGGGGCAGAAACGTTGCAGAAGAGGTTCCAGCCTCCAGAGAGGGCCACTCTGGAGCACATGGCTCAGACCAACTGCAGAGCCAGAGTTGCACATCTGTGTGTGTGTGTGTGTGTGTGTGTGTGCTTTGTGTCAGTGCTCGTGTGGGGTGTCCTTGTGAGAATGTTGACAAGTGTATCTGTGTGCTGGTGTGTGCACCAGTGCGAGGATGGGATTGTGCGTCAGTGTGTAGCTGTGTGGCAGGATATGGGACTGTGTGTTCTTAGTGTCAGTGCATACGTGTGCTGTCAGTGTGTGTGTATGCATGTGTGTGTCAGTGTGACAGCAGCTGAAAATGCTTATCCTTGGCTGGCAAGCAGCCAGAGTGTGAATTTCCCCAGTCCCTGCCTCCCTGTGGTTTAGGCTGGGCCTCCCTTCTCAGGGCCCCAGGCTTTGCACCCCCAACCTCCCCAACCCCAGAATCTGCATCCCTTCCAGAGGAGATCGCTGTCCTTTCAACTGCAGAATGGGGGACAGGACACCTCACCAGGCAGCTGTCTAGGAGGCAAGACTCCCAAAGGGCTGAGGCACCTGAATGCTTTGCGTAGGTGAGAAGGCGTGGATTACCGGGCAGAGCCTGCAGCGGATGGGGAAGCCTGGGAATTCCCACAGGGAGCAGGGGCGCAGCAGGTAGCCCTCTAACACGCTCTCCGCGTGTGCGTGTGCGGGTGTGACCATCCAGATTTGTGTATGTTGAATCCCTTAAAATACTGGCTGCCTGGATGGGGATGTAGCTGCTCTCATTGAAATGTCTTCAGGATGGAGGGGAAGGCTCTGGAAGGCAGAGTCTGGGCTGTGGCGGCTGCCATTTGGGATGCGGCCCTCCCTGCCGCCCCCGGGGCTGACGGGGAGCTCTGCGCATGTCCACACAGGGGACCAAACTTGGGCAGTCCATGGGCCCTGAGGACACCTGAGGGGTCCTTGAGCCCTGGTGAGGGGTAGGGTGTGTGTGAGTGTGTGTGTGTATATGTGCCTGCCCAGAGGGTTGGGAGGGGCACACAAAGAACCCAGTGCTCTGCACCAGGCATTTCGAGTTACCCCTCAGGCCTAGGAGGAAGTGTGGGGACCCCCTTCTCGCCTCCCCTCCTCCCCATCAGGTCTCCCCCGGCCCTTCCAGCTGCTCAGGCCCAAAGCCTCAGCATCAGTCTTCCTGGCCACCTCTCTCTCTCACCTCTGCAAGTGCCATCCGCTCTGCAGACCCCGCTGGCTCTACCCTGGAAGCCCGTCTGGAGTCTGACTGCTTCTCTCTGCCTGTCCAGCCTCCCTGGGCCCAGGAGCCAGGACGGCCCCTCAAGGCGGGCCCTCCCGGAGCCCGGGTCCCCACAGTGGTCCTTGGGTCCCGTCTGACCTCACATCCATCCTTTTTCTCTCCTACTTCTCTTCCTCTCTTTCAAGATTCACCAGGTGCCAGAGCCCAGAAGCCAGCCCTCCTGGAGTGTCCCTGTCATCCCCCCAACTCACCTCCCCCCTTCCCTGTTCCAGGCTCCCTGGCCCTTACCCCTCTCGCAGCCCATCTGGCTGAGAACCCAGAGCAGCAGGTGCTTGGTGTGGCCCCCGGCTCGGGTGAGGATTGCCGGTCCTCACTGTGCAGCAGCTCCTTCACCCGGGGCTCACACTCGCTGTCCACAAAGACCAGCTGAACAGTGACCCTGAGTCCTCCCTAGACTCACCTACATTTTAGGACAGTCCATCCTTCTTGTAGGTCTTGTCTTAGTGTCACCTTGCCTGAGCCGGCCCCAACCCCAATGACAATAATAATGCTAATGAGTGATTGTTACCTGTAGCCACTTGGATGCCATGTAAGAAAGTTCTTCACTGAGAACCAGTTTGAATGGACAGATACACCACCCTCTCTGAATGCCCCTCCCCACCGAGCCTTCTGGGGCATCCCAGACACAGGCCTCAAACCCCGAGAACCCACCGGGCAGTGGGGCTGGGGGGCAGGCACAGAGCCCCGGGTCTCTCCCAGCAGTGAGTACTGGGTTTGTGGAGACTGCTCGGTCGGCACCCTTCTCCTGCTCCGGGAGGGCAGGACCTGGGGCTTCACTAGGGCCTCGCTGCAGCCAGGCTGGGCAGAGTATGTGCTCGATAAACGGCTGTGAAAATAGAGAAGTCTCAGTGCTGGCACCGGCGTGGCCACAGGGTCTCACCGGCCCCCTTGCCCATGGCCCTCTCGAGGTCCACGCTTCATTCCCCAGCTGTCCGGGGTGCTGCGTGTGGACCGGCTGAGCCAGGGCCCGGCCCTGGGCAAGGGCGACGGTGGCTCTCACCGACTACGCCTCTGCAGCTCCTTCTGTCCCCCATCAGTCACGGCAGGCGCCTGTTCCAAGCAAGGGGTGACGGGAGCTGCCTGCAGCTTCTCCGTGTTCTGAGGAAGGGGCGGCCGCAGGCACAGCAGGAGCTGGGAGCAGCTGTTCTCAGTGCAGTGACCATATTTTTCTGAGCTGAGAAATTAGGACACGGGGTGTAGCTGAGGGCTTTCTCAGATTTGTTCATTTAATGAAGGGAAAAGATCCTACAAAGGTATGAAAGTTAAAGCTTATTTAGTTATGTGGGGAAAGGCTTGTCTTTGTTGAAAGAATATGCATTTTCAAAATCAGGATTTTTCTGGAAAGCAATAATTCAATTTGAGTAATATTTTGGGACCAACTTTGTCCTTAGTGGAAAGCAAAGCAGGCATGATTTTGGCCTCACAGAGTGCATGTGGGGAGACAGACATTCTTCAGATAATTTCACAGTGCAGGACCTCAATGAACACCCATAAGTGCTGGGGGCATTACAGGGCTTTGAGGGCAAAAGGTTCCCTCCCAGATGGGAGTTGAGAAGGAGGGCAGGATGTCCAGAAAATTCCATGAAGAAGTCATGTTTGAGGTGAGAGAGAAGCCTTTCGGAGTTAACTGTTGAAGGGAGGGGTAATGGGTGGGGTGGGGAGGCACTGTCCAGGCAGGGGGAACAGCATGTGCAAAGGGCCTGTGGCAGGAGGGAGTGCTGGGTGTTCAGGGACAGGAGGCAGCCCCAGAGCCTGGAGTGTGATGAGCGAGAGGAAGAGGAGGTTGGAGATGTCCGCAGGGGTCAGTCCGAGCAGCGCCCAGCAGCCCGTGAGATTGTGGTGCACTGTCTCCTGCCGGTAGTGGTGAGACACGGGTGGTTTGACACAGGTGTGACCTGGTCATCCTGGTGATGTTGAGGATGATGATAGTGTCGATAATTGTCGGAAGCACATAGCGAGTGCCTACTGTGTGCCGAGCACCATGTCAGCCATTTCACAGATAAAAGTAAGGGCTGGGTGGTGAGGTTGGGAGGGGAAACTTAGCAAGGTCACACAGCTGGCGAGTGGCAGAAATGGGCTCCAGGGTCCCTGGTCCTGCAAGTCCGGTACACAAGGCCACCCCTTGCCTGGCTGTGGAAGCCGAGGGCTGTGCGGATGACCCCACCGCCTGCCTCCCTGTGGTGCTGCCTCTGCTCTGCTCTGTGTTCCAGGCCTGGGTGGGGACTCAGTGTCACAGGGTCAGCCGGAGCTGGAAAGGCCCGGCTCGGTTCCTGGCCAGGCCCTGCAGGGGAAGTAGGGTTGCAACATCAGAGGCTGAGGCTCTGGAGAGGTTGGGACCCCAGCTCGGGGGGGTCCTCCACCCCCGCCTGTTCACTGGGGCACAGGTCACCCTGCAGCCATGGGAGCACTGCCCCACTCACTTGCATGGGAGTCAAGGACGCTGAGATGCGGCTGCAGCATCCCCACGAGTGGGTAGCACCCTGACCCAGTTTCCTCCTGTTGAAACAGGTCCCGGTGGTTACCCTGCTGTAGACTCACCAGTGGCGTTAAAAATCTTTATCCCTCACTCATCATTAGGGAAATGCGCGTGATGAGGCAGCCCCTCCCGCCCGTTGGGGTGGCCACTGTCAGGACACAGAAAATGGCCAGTGCTGGGGAGGATGTGGAGACATCCTGCACGGTCGGTGGGAACGTCCATGGTGCAGCGGCGTGCAAAACAGCATGGCAGTTCCTCAAAAAAATTAAAAATAGAATTACCATATGATCTAACATTTCTCCTTCTGGGTATAGACCCAAAAGAATTGAAAGCAACATCTCAAAAAGCTATGTGTGCACCCGTCTTCCCAGCAGCATCACTCACGACAGCCAAAGGTGGTGGCAGCCAGTGTCCATCGAGGGATGAATCGATAAACAAGACGTGGGACGTAGGCGTGATGGAATATTATTCAGCTGTAAAAAGGAAGGAAGTTCTGACACCACTGTAACATGGAAGAACCTCAAGGATATTATGCTGACTGAAACAGCCAATCACAGAAGGACAAATACCGTGTGATTCCACTTATATGAGGCAGCTAAAGTAGTCAAATCCACTGAGACAGAAAGTCGAACGGTGGCTGTCAGAGGGACTGGGGACTTCGTGTTTAATGGGTGCAGAGCGTCAGTTTTGCAAGATGGAGAGAGTTCTGTGGGTGGGTGCTGGTGATGGTCGCGCAGTATCTGAACGCACTTAATGCCACTGAACTGTATCCTTAATAATGGTTAAGACGGTAAATTTCATGTTATGTATATTTTTCCACAATTAAAAAAAATCCTTATTCCCAGTTATCTGAAGTTATTGACAGTGTGCTTTCTTTTAAACTGTTTGTAAGAAATAAAAATACCACATGGCAACTGGCATTGGAGCAGTTAAGAATCACAAATCCTGGTATTCCTGGGCAAATGACCTCACCTCTCTGAGCCTCAGTTTCCTCATGGGGAAATGGAGATAATGATGGCTTCTCCTTCCCAGAGCCACTTGGAAGGTTCCACGATGCCCTCGAGGTGCTCTGCTCAGCAGCCAGCAGCCCCTGGTACTGACAGAGATTCTTGGGGCCTTTGGGATTTGGGAACATGAGCAGTATAGGCCTCATCAGAGGACAAAAATGGGGAAAAACATAGGGAAATTGAGGCCTGAGAAGCATCAAGGGACTTGTCAAGGCCTCTCAGCATCCCATGAACTGGAATGCGGTTTTCTAAGACTCCTCTCGGGAGCTGGGCCAGGCCTCACCTGCGCCCGGACACGCATCTGTATTGGTCAGCAAAGCCACGTTGTGCTGCAGTAACAAATGAGCCCGGCATCTAGGTGCCTGAACACAAAAGCTTGTTCTGCATCCAGAGGAGTCTGCTGTGAGTCCAGGTGATTCTCCAAGGCAACTGCCCTTCCTGTGAAGGCGTGGGGATCTAGGCTGCCCCTAGTTTGTGGTATCCTTGTGTCCAGATCACGGAAGTGGGGAAAAGGGCATCGCGTCACTTCCTCTCACAGTGTGTTGGCCAGGACTCGCCACATGGCCTCGCACAACCTCAATGGTGGCAGGTCCTGAGAGAGGAGAGCTGGCCATGGGTAAGCACCAGAAGTGTCTCCTCATAGTCAAGGTGTTATCTAGCTGCCCCTTTTGAAATACAAAGGAAGGCTTACAGTTCTTTCTCTCCTTTAATGATCCTGCTGATTGGCCCTGGTACCTACTTTTTTTAGAGACAGGCTCTGTCACCCAGTGCAGTGGCACAATCATAGCTCACTGCAGCCTTGAACTCCCTGCCACAGCCTCCCAAGTAGCCGGGACTACAGGCGGGTGCCACCATGTGCAGCTAATTTTTCTTATTTTTTGTAGAGCTGAGGGTCTTGCTATGCTGCCCAGACTGGTCTTGAACTCCTGGCCTCAAGTGATCCTCCCACCTTGGCCTCCCAAAGTGCTGGGGTTACAAGCATGAGCCACCAGGCTGGCCCTAGGCTGGTATTTTTAACAGCAGTATACTCTTCCATTGTGTAGTGTCTTCACATTCATAGAGTCAGTCCCCTCTGGATGGGCGTTGAGGGTGTTTCCAAAGTTCTGCTATTGCAAATAGTGATGCAATGAATTTCCTGGTGCATTTTCCCTTGGCACCCTGTGGATGCTTCTGCGGTATAAATCCCTAATCGTTTGGTCAAAGGGCGGTGCATCTAGCAATCTGACAGCTCTCTAGGAGACAGGTGCTGCCTCCAGCATCTCAAGGAGCTTTTAGGAACTGCTGCTGATGGCCTGGGACCTGGAGTTCCATGGGGCAGGGTGAGTTCTCTGTCCCAGAAGGTTTCAAGTGGGACACTGGGGAGGAGAAGCAGGAACAGGGGCTGCCCTTCCCATCAGACTCGATGCTAACTCTGGTGGCTCTGCTGTCTCTGGCCTACAGATAACACGGAGTTCTGGAGAGATCAAGCCACTTGCCCAGGCTGCCCAGGTTCCCAGCTCCCTGTTGGACCCCTCAGGGATCCTTTCTTGACAGGCGACCTCCCAGAGCCACTGCTGTTCCTCCACTGCTTTCTTTTGGCAACTTGCTGAAAGGCATCAGCTCCACCGGGTCTGGTCCTGCGGCCCCCAGTTGCATAACAGCCTGTACTTCTCCCTTTGTTATTTTCCTATCTGCTTCATCTCTCTGCAAGAGCATCTCGGTATTTACATAGCTTTGTCTTGATTTTAAAATTTTCTTTCTTTTTTGGGCAATGTCACTATTGTTCTGGAAAAACAACACACCCTTATTATAAAATAAATTAATTAATTCAAGCAACACTGAAAACAACAAGAAAGAAGGTAAAAGTCACCAACATGCCTCACCCAGGGATGCCTCTGGCTAAGGTTGTAATCATAGCTAACGGCCCCTCTTATGATAATGGTGAGAAAAATCGCTACCTTTCTTGCTAAAGGTGGGGAGCATGAGTCACTGCGTGGGTCTGAAAGTCTCTATGGGTTTCCCTCCCCTCCCAGCGCATAAACAAACGGTCCCCCCACCTCCTTCGCCCCTGCCAGGTGGGCAGCGGCTGCTCCAGCTCCAGGGAGCAGGTCTTGCAGGGTTTGGTACCAACTGAGTAGGTGCTAACGATCTGCCCGCTCCCAAAGAAAGTTCCGTGGACGCCACAGCTTCCACTCCCCACCTTCCAGACACCCCGGTTGTGTCTTCAGTTAGTGCCAAGGCAAGCTGGCCTCTCTCTGCTGCCGCCCTCGCCCTCCCTCGGCAGCACTGACTTTCCCTAAGTGCAGAGCAGGCCCCAGCTCGGGCCTGGGTGGTCGTAAGTGTCTGGGTCTCTCCGGCAAAGTGTGCAGTAGATCAAGCCTTTGGGCTTCAGGAGTCCCGGGAGGCCTTTTGCCAGAAGGGAAGAAAGAGCTGCCGCTCAAGACTGGCCAGGGCCTGGCTTTGTTCTTTGTTTCTCGAGAGGAGTCGTGACACAGGGGCACCATGGTGGTGGCCCTAGAACCCAATCCATACAGGTGGGGGTGGGGAGGTCCCAGTGTGCTGAAAAGAAACAGGGGCACTGGGACCCACACAGCCCTGCTTTGGGGCCTCTTGGAGGCACAGGGCTCTGGCACACTGTGGCAACATACATGCGGGGTGGCAAACATGGCTGTCACACCCAGTGGGCGGTGGCAGGGGCCCTCTTGAA
The DNA here is from genome assembly GCF_020740605.2 of Lemur catta. NCBI lineage: Eukaryota > Metazoa > Chordata > Mammalia > Primates > Lemuridae > Lemur > Lemur catta. The sequence goes on along the minus strand of NC_059137.1, from coordinate 6,565,007 downwards.
GGGTGAGTGTGGAGGATGTGGCAGAGCCCACAGCAGGGGCAGCTGTGCCCAGCACCTCAGTGACTCCTCAACCTGTTCCTGAGCATTTGTGAGTCCTCCCTGGTGCCCAGAGAAACCCGTGGGGGTGGCTTGGCAGTGAACGTGAGCAAGAGGTGAGCAAGAACCTGTGACACGGGTGACCGTGTGGCTTCTTCAGGGGAGGGCAGTTCGTGCAAAAGCTTGGGTTTTTGAGTCAGATGGACTGGAGAGTGTCCTAGTTGAGACTGGTACTGGCTGTGTGACCTTGGACAAGTTACTTAAGGTCTCTGAGCCCCGGTTTCCTGTCCACACTATGGGTACAACAGTACCCACTTGGTGGGTTTGTTTTAAGGACAGAATCAGTGCCCAGGCGCCTTACGCTGCAGCTCTGTTTTGTTTCTGTCTGCTTGTCCTTGGGTGGCAGCCTGGGAGAGCCGAGTTACATAAGGAGGACTTCAGGGAGCCGCAATTCTCCGTCCAAAATGGCTCCTAATTATTTATAAAAGTGGGTTTCAAACAGTTCCCACACCACCTTCCGTCTCAACCTTGTTCTTTTTTCTTCTCAAAATCAACGTTACCCAAGTGATCAGTGCCGAAGGAGGCAGGGCAGGGGCTGTGAACCCACCCATCTGGCCTCTTTGTCCCCCACCCTGGTCCCCCCTGGGGTCTATGGAACAGCTAGGGTGTCACTGGCCGCAGGAAGCACTGATGGCAGATAAGTATGCGGGAGTGGTGATCACTCCTGATGTCTTTCTCGCTGTGCTTACTTGAAACAAGACGGAAGAAAGAGCGGTGTTCAGGTGAGACAGGTGCTTCTGAGGGGCCTGGGATGGCTGAGCCGGGCCAGGCTGGGCAGCTTTGACCCCAGGGGTTCACCTTCCCGCCACGCATGAGGACACCCGCTCCGTGTTGCCCAAGCCATCCAGCCACCTGCCCCGGGGCAAGTTGGCGCTGTGAGCCTCAGTCTCCTGCTCTGCGGTACAGGGCAGAGGCAGGCCCTGGGGTGTGGGGAGGACACAGGGAGCTGCAGGGCCCCACACACTGCTGTGGGCACTGGACAGTAACCAGTCAGTGGCACTGGCTGTTGTTAATAGCAACGGCAAGGGTCGTAAACGTGTGAGGGCGGAAAGGAACCTTGGGGCTATCACCCCCAGAGGGGAAAGGGACAGGGCTAAGTTAAAAAAGTAGGCTCAGAACCTGAACCCAGGGCCTGACACCCAGGCTCTTTGGTCAGAAGGGTTGGGCCAGCGGAGGGCCACCCTCCACCTGCAGCATCGGAGGAAGGATGTGGATTCCCAGAGAGTCCTCCAAGGTTTGCTGGTGGCTTCTCATGACTTAGAGGGAAGCAGGGAACAAAGGCCATGTATGAGCAGGGCGCAGCAGTCCGCAGGGGCGGACTTTTGTCCTTGGTCAACCGGAGGGAGGCGTCACCAGGCCCAGTTTGCAGATAAGGAAACTGAGGCTCTGGGTAGTGAAGCCACAGACTGATAGTGCGTGTGACCTCTCTACCTGCTTTTCCCACTCCTCGTCCCGATGTGAGGAACTCGCATCATATCTTCATAATGTCTTCCTCAGTTTCTCTTTTGTGCCTGACAAGCTGTGGGGATTGGTCAGGGGGGCCTTGAAACCTCCCGGACTCCAGCACAGACTCGCAAATAGCTGGTTTGGCCTTAGAGAGCAGGGAGTTAGCCCCTGGCCCTATCCCACAGAGGGGGAAACTGAGGCTCAGCAAGCTGAGGGGCTTGTCCAAGCCCCAGAATGGCAGATGTGGCCTCAGGCTCCAGCCCAGGCCCTCCTGAGACTGCAGCCCTCTCCTAGCTCAGCCCCTCTTTCCCCCAACCCCAGCGTCCCTGTCCTCTGGAGGAAGATTTCTGAGGTCCCGGTTGGGGGTGCCAGACTGCCAGGGACGACAGCGTTTTTTTACATCCTAGCTTGACTTGCTTATATGATTATTCTTATTTAAGGCAGGTTAGAAACCCAGAGTATGGCAGCCGGTCACCTGGAGGCGACAGGCGTCCCCTCTTCCTGCCTCTGACCTGAGAAGGAGGTGGGGGGACAAGGAGGAGGAGGAGAAGGAGGAGGAGGAGGAGGAGGAGGAGGAGGAGGAGGAAGAGGAGGAGGAGGAGGAGGAAGAGGAGGAAAGGCAGAGAGGGGAGGGGAGGAGGATGAACGAAGAGGAGCAGGAGGAGGAGCAGGAGGAGCAGGAGGAGGAGGAGGAGGCAGAAGGGGGAGGAGGCGCGGGGAGGAGGGAGCATAGAAGGGAGCACCCGCCTTGGCCGCTCCGAAGCAGATAGGAGATACTCAGATGAATAATTTACTACGGAAATGCAAAAAGAATTTAGAAACTCTCAATGCATAAATATTTATTTTTACAAGTTCGCCCCGCCCGCGCTCCCCCTGGCCGGCCCCGGGCTCTTCGCTGGGGGCCTGGGGCGCGGGGCCCCCTCCCCGCCGCGCCCTCCCCGCCCTGCCCGCCTCCTCCGCCTCGGCCCGGCTCCGCGTCCTCTCCCTCCCCTGGCTGTCCGCGTCCCCAGCTTTCTGCCCGGGTCGCCGCGGGATGGGCGGGGGTGTTTCTGTGTCTGCGCGTCCCCTCCTCCTTTGTCGCAGGTTTCTCTCGGCGGCCTGCGCCTCCCTCGGTCTCTGCCTCCCTGGGTAGCGGGACGGGCGGGTTCCGTGTGTCTCCCCCTCTGTGTCTCTCCTGGCAGGTCTCTCCCTCGCTGTCCTCCCCATCCCTCCATCTCGGCCTCCCCCTTCCCTAGTCTCTCACGCCCGGGGACCCCACCTCCATCCAGAGGGTCGGGCGGGAGAACGCAAAAGCCCCTTGGAGGCTCCTAGGGGGAGGGGCCGTTTCCCCGGCAACGGCGGGCTCGGTGGGCGGGGCGGGAGCGGCAGGAGCCCCGCCCCGGCCCCGCCCCTCCATGCCGCGGGTTGGGGTACCCGCACTTGGACCGAGCGGGCTGGGGTGGGGCTCCCTGGGAGGCCGGCCGGGAGGAGGGGCCCGGCAGGTGATCAGCCGATCAGCTAATCAATCGGCGGGTCAATCAATCAATCAGAGGCCCGCGGAGCCGGAGCGGTTGAGCGCTCAGGGTGTGGAGTGAGAAGGGGCTGAGTTCCAAGCCCTGCGCGGCCCCTCCCTGGCCGTGTGACCCCGAGGAAGGAGTCCCTGCACACCACCCTGCGCCTCGGGCCTCCCGTCTGTGCAGTGGGGCTACAGCAGCACCTGACAGTGACCCCTTTCACTGCACAGGTGGGAACTGGGGCATGCTGAGAGGGGAAATGCCTGCTGGACGCAGAAGGGACCTGGGAGGGGTGTTGCCAGACATGTGACAAGCTCAGCAGACTCTACTTACTGAGGCAGCTTTTTCTGAGCTGGGGCCCTGAGGTGTTCCCCATCCTTGGCAGCACCTGGCTCAGTGCCTGACTCAGAGCAGGTCCTGGGCTTCAGGTGGGGGGACTGGCAATCCTCCTTGTCTTCCTCTCCTCCAAGGGTGGGGAAACTGAGTTCCAGAGAGGTCAGATGGATGTAGGGTTGCTCGCCTAGACCCGTTCCAGTCCCTCCCCTTAAGCCATTTCGAGGCCTGACACAGGAGCTCAAGATGGAGGGGGCATGTTTGCTAGAAACGGAGAACTCCTCAGGCAGCGTTCTCAGGGTCACCAGCTGGAAGGGTCTCTTGACATCCCCTCCCTGCTCCCGCAACTCAAAACCAAGTGTTTCATTTAGTATGCGAACTCCGTCTGAGCACAGCCCCTCCACGAACACCAGCTCCTCCTCGCCCAACCCCTCCCTCCCGGAAGCTGGCTGGTGGCTGGAGTAGAAGCTGGTGATGGGCTGGTGGGAAGGTGGCTATTTATAATGTCAGCGGCCCCTTTAAGCCCGGGCTTCAGGCTGGCTGCCAGGCCGGTTCTGTCTGAAGCTCCCAGCTCTAATCTGCACCACTCCTCTCACATCTGGATCCTGGGCTGCAGGGCCACCCCCTCCCTGTCCCCAGCCCCCATGCTGGGCAAGCACATGCTACACACACACACACACACACACATACACACACACACACACACACACCCTTGCCTGTGCAACAAACGCAAACTCATCCTTTCCGTGGACTGGTGTTTCATGTTTCCCGGCAAATACTTGTCTGAGGCCTGCCCAGCCCTCTGTGGGAAGGATTTCTCCAGAACCCTGTGGCCCTCCCCAAAGGTTCTAGACTCTGTGCCCACCCCCTCAGAGCCCCAGAACCCCCCAAGTGTGTTTAGAACCCACACCGGCCTAGGAACAAAAAGGGCTACAATCGTGCTGGGGAGTGGTTGTTGGTCCTTCTGGGGAGTTGGTCCAGACTCAGTTGAGCCAGTCTCTGGGGCCCCACAGCCCAGGCTCTCGCACACTTCTGCACTTGCAGGCTGGGTGTTTGACAGTATCCTGCCAGCTTCTCCTGCTGCTGGTTTGGGGTTTCCACAGGCCTTCTGGGGTTGGTGGGACGCTTGCATCTCTGTCTGGCACACCACAGGCGTCCAGTCCACATTCCCTGGCCGATGGCATCTATAGGGGAGAAAGGAGAGAAGGGGGAGGCAAAGGAGGACCCTCAGCCTAGCTGCACTGTTGGTAGCAAGTGGGTCTCAGGGTAGAACCAGAGCTCAGGCTGTAGCAGAGCTTGCATCTCAGGAAGCTTCGGAGGCAGGGAAGGTGTAAGAGCAATTGGTGGGGTCAGAGGAGACCTGTCCCTGAGAGTCAGGGACTCTTGTGTCTGGCAAGGTCCCAGGAGGGAAGCTGAGCCCTGGGATCCTGTTCCAGAACTAGCTGTGTGACCTTGGGCCAGACCCTCAACCTCTCTGGGCCTCAGTAAAAATAAGGGGACTCAGTCCCCTAATTTCTGAGGGTCCTTTCAGGTAGAACAGTTGAGGATTCTCTGAACTTTTCATTCTCCACCAAACCTCTCTTGAGCACCAGCGACCTCACAAAGGCTATTCTTGGGTGCGGTGAGTGGTGAGCTACAGGAGGCTCACTCTTGGGGGAGGGGGTGCCTGCCTGGTCCTGGGGGAGCCCGGGTGCAGGTGACCAACTCCCAGCACTGGGCCATAGGCTGATGGGGGCATCGAGTGGCTGACAGTGGCCACCATCTACTCAGTGCCTGCGTATGCTTTACCCCATTACCCCATTCAGTCTGCACAACACCCTCATGCAGAGTTGTCATTATTATCCCCATTCTACAGTTTAGGGAACTGAGACCCAAAGAGACACATTCCTATCTGATTCCATACAGCTGGTGAGTGTGAGCTCTCAGCCTCGGGCACTGCAGCTGCTTCGATGGTTGTTAGAAAAGGGCTTCAAAGTGGAGCTGAGTCTAGAAGAATCTTCCCAAGTGGGAAAGGGGGCAGAAGAGCACTGCAGGCAGAGGACACATCCTGAATGCAGTTATCTGCTGCCATGTGACAAGCCACCCCAAACACAATGGCTTAAAACAATCATTTTAAAATCAAGTTGATGGCAAAAACAAACAAAAAACCCCACAGTCATTTATTAGACTGTCTTGTGATTCTGGGGTTGACTGGGCTCAGCAGGGCGGTTCTTGCTTGGGCTCTGTCATCGGGGTGCAGCCAGGGAGCAGCAGGGGCTGGAGTCACCTGAAGGCTCCACTGGGTCTCATCTTGGTACCTCATCCGACCCCCAGCAGCATAGCCCAGATTTCTTATGTTGCAGCTCAGAGCTCCATGAGGCAGGAGGTGAAGCCATCAGGCTACTTAAGGGCCACCCCTGGAACTGTCACAGTGTCACTTCCACCATCCTCCACTGGTCAAAGCAGTCATGTGGCCCACTCAGATTGAAGGCAGGGGGCATAGACCCCACCTCTCAATGATAGTAGTTGAAGGAATTTATGGCCATGTTTAATATGCCAGAGATGCTAATACATATGTCATGGAAAAAGTGGAGTTCATGGCTAAAGAAATTGTGGGAAAGGCTGGATTAAACAAAAGGTTCCTTCCTGTAGGACTTCCCAGAGCCTTTACACACCGATGTGGATGGTTGGTCTCCACCACAGGGAAGGAGTTTGTAGAATTCTTCAAACTGATTTTTGGGAACAGATTTCAGTTTGATGGCAAGGGGGTCCTATCTCCAGTAGAGGATACCAGGCCTGGGAGGATGGGGGTGCTGAGGGCAATGGAGTCTATCTCCGGCTGCTCCCACCTTCCTAGGCACCTGGGTGTGTGGGAAGCTGCCTGGATCTGCCATTCAGGGCCACCTCCCCTGAGCAGGCTGGGCCAGGTCACACCATCTCAGGTGGCCAGAGCCTCTGACCACTTCCCTTTCTCTCTTCTTCCCTCCTGGTCCTGAGAAAAGGGCTTCTTCCCTTGGGCCTCCTGGCACTCTCCTTTGTGGGGCAGAGCGGGAGGCAGTTGGGGGCAAGGGCCACCTGACTGTGTGACCACACTGCAGTCCCCCTGCACAGGGAGAGCCTCAGTTTCCAGCTCACTGCCCTGGGAGTGATGCAAGCAGCCTTCCCCAGCTGTGGTGAGGACACCGCTCAAGAAAGGGGCTGCTATTTACTGGATATCTGCTGGGTGGGCAGGCCCTGCACCCAGCCAGTTCCAAGCTCATGCCATTGTTGTAAACGGGGACGCCTATAGTGCCCACCGCATATGGCTCAGTGAGGATGAAACGGTAACCGGAGTGGAATTAAGAGATGGAGCCCAAGCCTGCCCTGCCAAAGGTCTCACCCACAAAGGCTGTGCACATCTCCTGTCCCGGCCACGGGGCTGGCGGAGTGGGGCTGCCGTGCAGTGCTGCAGTTTTTGGCTGTGTCTTCTGGGTGCAGCTGAGTCCCAGTACAGCTTGTGCATGTGTGACACTGTGCAGGGTGGGTTGCCTGTGGCCCTTCCCCAGTGAGCAAGGCACAGCTGCTAGTGAATGCCGTGGTTATATGTGTCCCCTCCTGCCCCCTGCCCGCAGACTGCTCCTCCTCCCGCTCCTGCCTGCCCTGGTCCTTGTCCGGGGCCAAGTGCCACCACACCCCAGGAGGCCATGCCCCATGACTTGGGGTCTCTGGGGAGAGGCAGGCAGGAGAGGACTGGCTCCCTGAGAGCAGATCAGGAGCCGCCTGGCCACCACCCCCTCCCCTGCCTGGAGCAGCAGAGCAGCCCTGGGGACAGTCTCTGAGCCTTTGAGACAGATACCATCACCCTTGGCTGTGTGTCCCTGGGCAGAAAACACCTGGCCTCAGTTTTCCCCTCTGAAAATAGCTGGAGGAAGTTTTCAATGAGATGCTGCCCCTACTACAGCCTCATGAGGTGGCTCCGTCAGCATCTCTTTTGGGATGGCACCCTCAGGGATTCCAACCAGAGCCCGGGACGGGGTCGGGAGGGGCACTGCAGCCATGGGGACAGGGCCCAGGCTAGAGCACCAAGCAGCCAGGTGAGAGGACCAAGGCTGAGGTATGGGACATCCAGGGCACCTGGAGAGAGGGTCCTTGGGCTGGTTCTCTAAACCAGCCCCGCAGTGCTGCTCACACAGCCGCACCCTCCATCCTGGGAACTGTCACCCACAGATGGCCACGGCCATCCTGCTTCCTCCTTTGTCTCACCTCCCACAGCCTGCAGCTGCTCTTCCGCTGCAAGGAATAGCACATCTGCCCACTTCTCCCAGCCACCGGACCCTCTGCTCCTCCTCCATCTCCTGCCTGGAGCCACACCAGTCTCTTCCCGGAGGGAGTCTGCACCCCCCAAGCTCGTGACCCTGCAGGGGCTTGAGTTGCCCTTACCAGGTCAGCTCTGACCCTTGGCACTGAAGGCTGCCTGCCCACCCCTGCAGGCTCGCCCCTCTCCACCCCCACCTCTGCTCCAAGCCAAACTCAGCCACTTTCCAGGCCTCTGGGCCCTTTCGCATGCTGTTCCTGCTGCCTGGAATGCTCTCCCTTGTCATTGGATCAGCTGCTCATTCCTTAGGACCCAGGCTGGGCCTCCCCTCCCCCAGGGAGCTGCCCCAACCCCTTCTCTGTCCCCAGGCATTGTCCCCAGGGCTTCTCTACTTGCCTGCCGACCTGCTGTCTGCATGTCTTGCTTGTCTCTAATCCTCCAGCCTGGCCCAAGGCCTAGCTGGGAGGTGGGGTCACCAGTGTTGGTGGAAGGACGGTTCAGTCCCCTGCCCCACCGTTGTGCCTCGGGCCAGCCTTCCCTGGGGCTCACTTGCCTTTCCTGCCCTTCTTTCCACAGTGTGGCATTGTGCTAAGAGCACCCACTTTGAGGTCACACAGACCTGCGTCCACATCCAGCCGTGCCACCTCGGGTGCTGAGCCTCAGTGCTCACATCTGCAAAATGGGGAGAACAACAGCACCAATGTCCTACAGCTGTGGTCAGGATTGGGTGGTGGCGGATGTTTACGAAGTCTTTGGACATCACAGGAGTTCAATAAATGTTAACCACTGTTAACCCAGCGCATTACCCAGCGCAGCCTATTGTGATCGCCTCCTAGTGTGTGTCTGAGAGCTTCCTGCTCCCAGCGACCCACAGCTTAATCACTTCATTGTCACTCAGAACACTCAGTGGCTCCCCATTACCTCCCCCAGGACGTCAGAGCTCCAGCTAATTTTCAAAGCTCTTTGGCACCTGTTGTTCTGGACTTTGTGGTGAAGCTGCCCTGACGAGTGGCCCACAAAGTCCTTCAAGGAGGAAGGGGCTTCCTTGCAGCTGGTGCAGACACTCCTGCCAGTAGGCCCCTCACGTACCCTCTCCTCCTCAGCCTGCACCTCCCCCATGCGGGCTGCGGGATCCTGGGCAGCTCAGGAGCCTCTCAGAGCTTCTAGCTCCCTCAGTGGCAAAGTGCCATTAATCCCAGGCCCTATGGTGACGGTCTCCCCTCTCAGGGGTTGTGGGTCACAGGGGGATGCTGGGCACAGAGGACTTAGCCCAGTGTCAGGCACCTGGCAGGGGCTCCCTGCGGGCTCTGGAGGGAGGCCAGACCCCATGCTGCTCGTGTCTCAGGACCCCCGTCTTCCCAGGCTCAGGATCACCCTGACTATGTCATAGGAAAGGAAGAGAACATTTGTTTTTTTAAAAATAATAATATTTTCTTCATTTACAAAAGTCATACATGGGTTGGGCACGGTGGCTCATGTCTGTAATCCTAGCACTCTGGGAGGCCGAGGTGGGCGGATTGCTCGAGGTCAGGAGTTCGAGACCAGCTTGAGCAAGAGCGAGATGCTGTCTCTACTAAAAATAGAAAGAAATGATCTGGACAGCTAAAAAATATATATATAGAAAAAAAATTAGCTGGGCATGGTGGCGCATGCCTATAGTCCCAGCTACTCGGGAGGCTGAGGCAGAAGGATCGCTTAAGCCCAGGAGTTTGAGGTTGCTGTGAGCTTGATGCTACGGCACTCTATCCCGGGCAACAGCGAGACATTGTCTCACACACACACACAAAAAGTCATACGTGTTAATTGTGGATAATTTTGAAATTAGGATAAAGCAAAGAGAAAAGTTAAAATTATCTATAATTCATCGCCCGTCTATTACCACTTCGAGCACTGGAGCTCCTGGGTCCCCAGACTCTGTAGTGGGCGTGGCACAGGACACACACTGCTTGTCCACCTGGCTTCTCCATTCACCAGCAGAGCTGAACTTCCCTCCATCGCCCGAAACCGCCAGCTCTGTGCTCCTCCAAGTGCCCGACCCTCAGCCCACGCTGGCTCCAGTACAGACTCAGCCCCGCCCCAGGCCTGGAACCTGCATTTCCGCCATCTCAGGGCCATGTCCCCTGTGGGGAGTGGGCAATAGCCCCCTTCAGGTGCTGAGTGCCAGTCTGTGTGGGTCCCCTCGCTCTTATTCAAGCCAGTCTCCTACTGTTGATCACAGAGGTGGTTTTCAAGCTGTGATATCATAAATAACGCCACAGTTAATAAAATCATTAACCCCCAAAACCCTGGGCACCTCACGGGTATTTTCCTGGAGGGGCAGCACCGTCCCAAGTTCCCGCAAACCCCAGCCTGGCCAGGCCTTTCCTCTACACCCTCTTACTGGCTCCGGTGTTGCGTCGGGCTCTTGTCAGAAGGTCAGCTCCTGCGTGCGGGCTGTGGTCCCCACGCCCGCCTGCCCTGTCCCTGACCCTGACCGGCAGGACCAGTTTGCGCTGGTGATGGATGAGATGTGACAGCACCATGCTTGGCTGGGCGGGACTGGGCAGCCTGGGGAGGGGACCGCAGGTGGGGCTTCAGGGACGGGGGCAGGACGTGGTAGAGGCGTGAGCGGGGCTCCCAGGCCAGGCGGGAATGGGGCTCAGGCCCAGAAGGAGGAGGGGCTGTGAGGGACGAGAGGGAAACTTCCGGCTTCCCAGTGCCCAAGGCAGGAAATGCAGCCATGTGAGCGTGAATCCTTTTGGGGGAAACCCTTGGCGAGGAACAGAATGTGGTGATGGCAGCGGATTCTATTAAAAGCAATTCTCATTATGGTACCATTAATTATTAATAGGCTTGGACAAATAAAGGATGGGAAAGCCCAGCTGGGCCTGACTCAGGCCTCGCCTCTGAAGCAAATGGCTTTTGGTTGAGGTCCAGGAGCCCCAGCCACTAGTGTGCCTGGTGGAAAAGTAATGACAACGTCGGCCGTGCAGCGGGTGGGCACAGCCCGGATCTGCTCTAAAGGATAAGGAAGAGTTAGCAAGCCCAGGAGAGGTGCCGGAGGAGCGCGTGCAGCTTTGTGGCTTTTAGGCCCAGGCGACCTGGCTGTCCTTTCCCTCAGGACACATGGGTCCGCCTGTGTGGCGAGGCACCAGGACCTCATTCTCCTCTGAGCACCAGCCTGCCCCTGCGGCTGGTATGCCTCAGATGAAAGATCCAGAGAGAACTTTCTCTGTGTAGCAGCAGAACAACAGAGAACAAAGCCGACAGGGAGTGTCAGGCTTGGGCTGAGGAGACCTCAGAGAGAGAGAATCTACCCCTCTTTCCTGTCCCCACCTGGCCTTACCTTTACCGAACTCCTACCCACCCTTCAAAGCCCACTTTCTACAGCCTTTCCTTCAGTCAGCCCTGCCTGGTCCCAGCTGGGCTAACCCCCAAGGATACAGTTGCTGTCGTTGCCCTTTTGAGGCTGCCAGTCTGGCAGGAGTCTAGCAGGGTTATTAATCAAGTAACCATCACAAAGCACAATGACAAACAGGGATGACGCTCTAAAGCCAGGAGATGGAGGCCACGCACAGTCGGAGCAGGAGTCCCTGTGGATCTGTCTCTCCCCCAGAACCACCTGGTGCCTGGAGCAAGGTATGTGCTCAAGAAATGTGTGTGGCTGCGTGGATTGCTAATTTGGGTGCATAAGAATGAGGTCTGTGAGACCTCTGGGGACATAAGCTTTACAGAGCAGAGTGGGGAGGGCCTGGGTCCTGGGCCTGCTCCCCTCCCTCCATCCTCACAAAACCCTCCCAGCTGATTCATTTCCCAATATTCCCTAGGATGCAAAACCATGACTGCAGTCCTTTTCTTGGAGTAAATGAGTGTGTGAATGAATACGTCTGGGCGTAAACAAACAAACAAAAACAACTAAAACCCTGTAGACTGTGACATAAAATGGCATCTAAAAAGAACCCCGTGATACAGTCATTCTTAGTTTTCCTCCCACCCAGGAAGGCAGAGGAAAAGACAAAACCTCAGTCAGAGTTGGAAACAAAGACCACCGCCCAGCTCACGCCAGATTCTGGGAGAAGCCCCACTACTGACAGCGGCAGAGGACGGAGCTGGAGAAAGACAAAGGTGGGAAGGCTTCCAAAACCTCCACCATTTGCTCTCGGGGACCTGGAATCTGTGCCAGTCTGAAAACCAGACCTTTGTCCCTGTCCCGCAGATGCTAATCTGCAGAGTGACTGAGTAAAGTCCCCTGAGCATTCAGAGAAAGTGGGCAGGAAGGGGGCTTTCATGGTGCGGGCTATTCTAGGAATCAAACGTGATGCGTGTAGGGATGCATGACGGAGAGCAGAGAGAGACTCCTGGCACCAGTGCATGCTGGGACATGCCATTCACATGTTCCATTGGTTCAGAATATCCAAGAGCCAGAGAGTGGGGCAGGAACGGATGCCGCCTTCGCTCAGCAGAGCTGCAGTTGGCAGAAGCCTGCTGGAAACTGGAACGTGAATTGAACAAACCCCACTGGATTCTGTTGCCCAGACCAAAAACAGAATGGGGCGTGGCCATCGAACAAGCGGTGAGAGAACAGGACCAAAGGCAATCTCCACACAGTCTATTTATAATCTTGGAGTTCTGTGTTTGAGGGGAAATACAGAGGAAAAAAAGCACCAACAAAGGACTGTGAAAAAACACCGCAGAACATGGAAAAGGAGTCAGCCTCCGAAGCACAGAAGAGCGGCTGTTGACAGTAATTTCTGGAAGGAGCCAGAAGATGACATCAGGCAAGCACGTGGCAACTTTAGCGGAGAGACACAGCGTCTGCAAAGCCAGAGCAGGAGACCATGAGCGCAGCCCAGACAGATGAGCAACGGCCGCATGAGGGTAGGACGAGGGGTGTGGATGGTATAGTGGTCCCCAAAAGAAATGTCCAAGCCCTAACCCCTGGTATCTGCGAATGTGACCTTATTTGGAAAACGGGTCTTTGCAGATGAAATGAAGTTAAGGATCTCAAGATGAGATCGTCCTGGATTAACTGGGAGAGCCCTAAATCCAATGACTAGTGTCGGTTTAGAAAAAAAAAAATCACAGAGAGAAACACAGAAGCCTGTGTGAGGTCGGAGGTGGAGACTGGAGTTACACGGGTGCGAGTCAAAGGTTGCCGAGGAGCGCAGGCGGCCACCGGAAGCCAGGAGGGAGGCACAGAGCGGGCTCCCCCATAGAGCCTCCAGAAGGAGCCAACCCTGCCCACACCTTGCTTTCAGACTCCTGTCCTCCAGAGCTGTGAGAGAATACATCGCTGCGGTTTAGTCTCCAGCTGTGGTAACCGGTTGCAGCAGCCCTAAGAAAGGAACCCAGATGAGGCCAGGAAGGACCGGGGAGAAAGAAGGAAACAGAGTAGCAGATTAGAATCCACACAGAGGCAGCCATAAAACAGCAACTGCAGTGCAGAAAATAACCCCGACATGGAGGCCAGGCCTGAGACACTTTCTAAAAAGTGTGACAAATTAAGAGGTGAAAACAATGCAGGAGAAAGTGATAAGAATGAAGGTTAGAGGATGGGGAGGCAACAAACACATAACTGGGATTCTTGAAGAAAAGGCCAAAATAAGAGATGATTTATAAGATAAGGAGTGAAGACTCACCTGTGCCTTAAAACAAAAAGATCTGAATATGCAGATTGGAAGGTTCATTACATTTTGGGCAAAATAAATAGAGACTTCTACAGAGATAATGTGAATTATGCAAATAACGAAAATGCTGTATATGCCTCCCGGAAGGAAATTGAGTTATAGGAGACACTGTGGGTTTGGATCTAGACCCCCGCAATATAGCAAATATCACAATAAGGCAAGTCACAGGAATTGCTTGGTTTTCCGGGGCATATAAAAGTTATGTTTACACTATACTGGAGTCTATTAAGTGTGCCATAGCATTATGTCTACAAAAACAATGTGCATACTTTAATTTAAAAATACTTTATTGCTAAACAGTACTAACAATCATCTGAGTCTTCAGCGAGTCATAATCTCTTTGCTGGTGGAGGGTCTTGCCTCGATGTTGATACCACCGACTGATCAGGGTGGTGGTTGCTGAAGGTTGGGGTGGCTGTGGCAATTTCTTTAAGACAACAATGAAGTTTGCAGCATCAACTGACTCTTTCTTTCATGAAAGACTTCTCTGTAGCATGTGATGCTGTTTGATAGCATTTTACCCACAGTAGAAATTTTTTCAAAATTGGAGTCAATCCTCTCAAACCTGGCTACTGGGTTATCAACTAAGTTGATGGAATATTCTAAATTCAACAATAGTCACAGCATCTTCACCAGGAATAGAGTCCATCTCCAGAAACTACTTTCTTTGCTCATCTATGAGAAGCAACTCCTCATCTGTTCAAGTTTTATGAGATTGTAGCAATTCGGTAATATCTTCAGGCTCCACTTCTAATTCTAGTTCTCTTCCTATTTCTACCTCATCTGCAGTTACTTCCTCCATGGAAGTCTTGAACCCCTCAAAGTCATCCCTCAGGGTTGGAATCAACTTCTTCCAAACTCTTGTTCATGTTTATATGTTGACCTCCTTAAATGAATCACAAATGTTCTTAATGGCATCTAGAATGATAAATCCTTTCCAGAAGGTTTTCAATTTACTTTGCCCAGATCCATCAGAGGAATCACTACTCTCTATGGCAGCTATAGCCTTATAAAATGTGTTTCTTAAATAATAAGACTTGAACATCGAAATTACTCCTTGATCCATGTGCTGCAGAATAAATGTTGTGTTAACAGGCGTGAAAACAACATTTATCTCCTTACACATCTCCATCAGAGCTCTTGGGTGACCTGGTGTATTCTCAGTGAGAAGTCATATTTTGAAAGGAGTCTTTTTTCTGAGCAGTAGGTCTCAACAGTGGCCTTAAAATATTCAGTAAACCATGCTATAAACAGATGTGGTGTCGTCCAGGCTTTGCTGTTCTATTTAAAGAGTACAGGCAGAGTAGATCTAGCATCATTCTTAAGGGCCCTGGGATTTTTGGAATGATAAATGAGCATCAGCTTCAACTTGAAGTCACCAGCTGCGTTAGCCCCTAACAAGAGAATCATCCTGCCCTTTGAAGCTTTGCAGCCAGGCATTGACTCCTCTCTAGCTGTGAAAGTCCTAGATGGCATCTTCTGCCAATGCAGGGCTGTTTGGTCTATATTGAAAATGTGTTGTTTAGTGAAGCCAAATTCATCAAAGTTCTTAGCTAGATCTTCTGTATAACTTGCTGCAGCTTCTCCATCAGCACTTGTTTCACCTTGTACTTTTATGCTATGGAAGTGACTTCTATCCTTAAACCTCATGAACCAACCTCTGCTAGCTTCAGATTTTTCTTCTGCAGCTGCCTCAGCTCTCCCAGCCTTCATGGAATTGGAGAGAGTTGGGGCCTTGCTCTGGGTTAGGCTTTGGCTTAGGGGACTGTTGTGGCTGGTGTGACCTCTCCAGACCACCACAGCTTTCTCCACATTAGCAATCAGGCTGTTTCGCTTCCTTACCATGCATGTGTGCGCTGGAGTAGCACTTTCATTTCCTTCAAGAACTTTTCCTTTCCGTTCACAACTTGATTGACTGTTTGGCACAAAAGGCCTAGCTTTCGGCCTACGTGGGCTTTGGTGCCTTCCTCATTAAGCCTAATCATTTCTAGTGATTACAGGGAGAGACCTGTGACTCTTCCTTTCACTGGAACACTTAGAAGCTGTTGTAAGGTCATTAACTGGCCTAATTTTGATATTGCTGTGCCTCAGGGAAGAGGGAGGCCTGAGGAGAGGGTGTGGTTTGTGACTCCCCAAAACAATTACAGTAGTAACATCAGGGATCGCTGATCACAGGTCACCCTACTGGATAGAATAATAACAATGTTTGAAATACTACAAAAATTACCAGAATGTGACACAGAGACACAAAGTAGGCACATGCTGTCAGAAAAATGCCACTGAGTGACTCGCTCCACGTGACGCAGGGTTGCCACAAGCCTTCGATTTGTAAACAACCCAATAAAACCTGTACTTATAAAAGAGCAAAAGCCAGGGTGGTTTAGACTGTGTCATGCTACCCTGCTAGATGATCCGGGAGTCGTGTTTGCGAGGTTTGCGGGCAATCCTGAGGCACCTGTTAGGGAGAGGAGCGCTCCCATCACCTGGGAGTGAAAGAATGATAACCTGGAGCTGAAAAAGCTTGGACATTAGCACTGACACCCGTTCCAAAGCAGCGAGTCTAAGTAAAGATTGTAAATATTGTTTCCAGGCTGAATAAAATGTCAAAAATTTTTCTTAAATGAAAAATCAGATAATATAAAAATAGTAATTTCACCATCTGGCTCTAAAGCTTTCAATCGCGTAAACACAGACCAAAACGTGGCGGGACTTGACCGTCACCTTCAGGAAGAGGCAGGGGCTGTGTCGGTTCCACGCAGAGCATCAGACAGCTACAAATGAAAGACTCTCTAAGGTGTAAGAAAACTTCTAGTGAAATTAGAAAGGAAATAGCTACGGACAAAAGTCTGGGGGGCAGACTAAAGCAAAAAACCAGAGTCCACAAAACAAAATGCAGAGAACGAAAGGAAGCTGCTGCGGGGACAGACAGGCGGCGGGACAGCTGACTCGGGCAGTGACGTCCGGCGCCGCGCGTTAATAACGAACATAAGTGCATCACGTTTTCCTAGCAAAGTATCCAGGACTCTCAGATTGGATGAAACAAAAACTAAGATGAAAAATCCAGCTATACTTAAAACGAAGGGGCACAAAAAGGTTAAAAATAAACGACTGGGCAAAGTTATCTGAGGCAACGCGAGTCAAGCGAAAGCAAAGGCAGTAATATTTACATCAGATAGCAAATCACAGGCAGAAATCATGGGAGGGGACAGAAGGTCACTTGCATCAATAAAGGGGACAAGTCACAGTAAAAATCTGATCGTCATGATCCTTCATGTCCTACACTGCGTTGGATCCAAGCAGGGAGAGCACAGACACACAAGGCCGAGCAAACACCGCGGGGGCCCGAGCCTTGTGCGCGCTTCTGTCTCCCACGCATTCAGATGGCAGCCCCCACCATGTGCCTGTAGGATGAGAATAATATAATGAATAAGGTTGATTTAATCATTGAACTTTGCACCCTTCAAATAAAAGATACTCATTTCTTTGCCAGAGCCCATCAAACATTTATACAAATTGATCATATATTAGGCCATCAAGAAAAATTCAATAGAATCCCCAAAGCAGATATAGTGAGAGCCTCATTCTTTGACCGCAGCGCAATTAAGCTAGAAATTATTAACAAATGTTTAGATTAAAAAGCCAACCCTTTGAAAATTAAAAACCACTTTCGTAAATAACTTTAAATAAAACCTACATGATAAACTGTTTAAAAGAAATAACACTGCAAATACCGCATATCTACACATATGGCAAAGTGGTTAAAACGTTACAAGGAGGAAATTCATGGCTCAATGTTATGAGTTTCTTAACTAAGAAAGGATGAAAGTCAATAAATTAAGATCCAACTCGAGAAATCAGAAAAAAGAACAAAATAAAGCAAAGGATAAAGAAGGAATCAATAAAGATAAAAAGCAGAAGCTAATAAATTAGAAAAGGGAAAAACAATAGAAGAAAAAATAATTATATGATGTGGTTTTTTGAAAGTCTAATGAATTAGGTAAACTTCTAGCAGATCCAGAGAAAATAAGCATGGAGAAACGAATGTACAATAGGAACAAAAAAGGAAATTCTAAAAATTAAATTATATTAAGTAAAGCCTTATGACAATACATTTGGAAATGTGAATAAATGGATGTTTTTATATAAAATACATACAAGCAAAACTGAGTCAACAAGTAGGAAAAAACCAAAAAACTTATTACTGCAGAATAAATGGAAAAGGGAGGAAAAGAGCTACTCCCTGGAGCAGTGTTGGGTCCTGACCCTTTTGCTGGCAAGTTCTTTCAAATACTCTGTTTCTGGACACAGGAAAGGTGGGATGCATTTCCAGCTGCCTTAGGAATGTAGCATAACCCTAAAACAAAAAGTTGGCAGATAACACAAAATGACAGACCAGTCTCACTTAGGAATTTGATAAAAATATTAAATAAAATACTAGCACGTTATCCTGGCTGAGACACAAGAAACAAATCTGCTCAAATGAGTTCAGGAACGGGGGAGACACGTTATGAGGATTCAGAGACCTCACGGAATTAAGGAGGGAAACAACGCACAGGCAGACGACACTGGCGACATTCACATCCTGTGAATGCGCCACTTCACCCTCCTGCTTAGACTAGCCTCCTCCACTACCCATCATACTGCCAAGGCCCAGTGACTCTTCAAGTTGACTTTTAGAGGCTTTCATGGTCCCAAGTCTAAAAGTAATGCTCAAGGATCCTTCCAAGTCCTGCATCCAGGCTGCCACTGTACTTCCCACCAGCAGGGCCAGTGACTTCTTTTATCCAATAAAATGTGAGTTGAAGAAACAGCTGCCACTTGTGGGTAGGGGGATTTAATTGCTAGTCTGAGACTCTCCAATTCTATTTCCCTGGCCCCAGCAGGCACGAGTAGCAAAGTCTCATCACGGAAGGGTGTGGCCATGGGGCTGTGTGATTCTTCAGGGGCCATTATTATAACAAAAATTACTTAAATGATGTTAAGTAATAAAGGTTACTTAAACTTTCTGTGT
This sequence comes from Lemur catta, assembly GCF_020740605.2. Lineage (NCBI taxonomy): Eukaryota > Metazoa > Chordata > Mammalia > Primates > Lemuridae > Lemur > Lemur catta. The sequence continues at coordinate 6,546,689 of NC_059137.1, read as the reverse complement.
CTCAATATTCCATCTTTAAAATGTGGATGACAATAATATAATACTAACAGTGCTGTTTTGAGAACTTAAAGAACCAATCAGTAAACTGCTCAGAAAGGTACCGTATGCCTTTATTATGGGTGTTGTTGAGTAATCCAGTCTTTCTTTCTGGTTGCTTTGTCATTTTCTCTGTCTTTAGTATAGATATCTAGGTGTAGACTCACTGTTATTTATTCTTCTTGGGGTTGATGCATTTCTTAAATCTGAGGAGTTGTGTCATTCATCAATGCCAGAATATCTCCACTGTGTTGGATATGATCTCTTGGCCATTCTCCGCATAGTCTGTCTCCTTCCAGGTCTTCCCTAAGCCACATGCTGGACTTTCTCATTCTTTCCACTGTGTTTCTATTTTCATTCTTTCTCTCTCTTTCTCTTTGGAGGCTACATTCTGGGTAATTTCCTCAGTTCTGTCTTTCAGTTCATGAATATTTCTTCAACCGTGTCTTATCTGCTCTTTAACCCACCCATTGAAATTTTATTTTCGATGACTACATTCTTCATTTTTAGATCTTTGTTTTTCATTCAAATGTGCTTTTTCTTTTTCATGGTGTCTTTTTATTTTTTTATGGTTTCTTTTTTTTTAACTTTTAATCATTTACAGCACACTTGTTTTACAGTGTCTTTCAGATTGTGGTATTATCTCAATTTTTCTTCTTCTTGTTTTGTCTGCTGACACTCCTGGTGGTAGATCATTTCATCTTGTGGTTTGTATTTTTAGCTGTGAGTCCCTGTTCAGGGGGGACCCTGCCTTTCTGTTGGAGCCTCAGCTTCTGGCTCTGGGGGTCTCCTCCTAACTCTAGCACCTGGGGGTCTCCCATTCTTTCTTTCAAGATCAATTATTCTTTTTGTTGTTGTTAAATTTTGTCCACATTCCTCAGCAGGAGGAGTGTCAATATTAGCTCAGTCTGCTGGGTTATTGGAACCAGAAGTCAAATTTAATATATTATAAAGGCATCATTTAAAATCAGTAGGGAAAAGATGGGCTATTTATTAAATGGTATTAAGACAACTATTCAATATTTAGGGGTGGGGCGGGGAGGCTGTTAGCCTTAACATACACCATAACTAAAATAAATTGCAGACAAAACAAAAACTTAAATATAAAAGTGGAACTATAAAAGTGCTAGATGAAAACAACGTGATGGGAAAAGCCTGTTTAATTATTCAACTGATGGTAACATCCTCTTGAAGCTTTGAGTACAAAAAATTTTTAAAGCTATGTACATTGAAGAACTATGGAAAAAAACCTAAAAAGCAAGTGACCAATTAAGAAGATATTCACAAGAGATGACAAAGGCTTACTGTCCTGAATCTACAAAGAGCTCTCGCATATCCATAAGAAGATGATTAAAAACTAATAGGGAAAAGGGCAAAGGACAGGAGTCCGTAATTCACAAAGTAAGAAATACCATTGGCCAACGAGCATATGAAAGTAGGTTCCTCTTTACTAAGAGCAAAAAAAAAAAAAAAAACAAATCACGATAAAACAAGGTATCCTTTTACCCTACCCTACCAAATTGACCAAAAATTTCAAAAAGATGAGACTTTCCTGTGTGGTGAGGAAAAGAGATTCTGCAGGGTCCTCTTCCCTGGATAGGAGGGTGCTGCAGGTTGAATGGGGACCCCCCAAATAAAGGACCGTGTCCTAATCCCCAGAACCCGTAAATGTTACCTTATTCAGGAAAAAGGGTACATTTTATCAATGTAGTTAAGGATCTTGAGATGAGATCATCCTGGATTATCCGGGTGGGCCCTAAACCCAATGCCAAGTGTCCTTATAAGGGACACACAGGAGAGAGGACAGACAGAGGAGGAGACAATGTGACAACAGGGCAGAGATGGGAGTGATGCGGCCGCAGGTCCCGCAATGCTGGCAGCCCGCAGAGGATGGAGACTGCAAGGAGGGACCCCTACCCCTGCCCCCCCACCCCCCCCCCACCCCCCCGGCATCTTCGGAGGGAGTGCCGCCCTGACCACAGCTAGACTGTGGAGTCTGAGCCTCCAGAACCGTGTAGAATACACTTCTGTTGTTTTAAGCCACCATGTTTGTGGTAATTTGTCTGGTAGCCATAGGAAACCAATACAGAATGTCATCAAAACATTCTCGGAGGGTAATTTGGCAGCATGGAGCACAGGCCCTAAAACGTACATATCTTTCCTTCTAGAAATTACCCAAGATTAATAATTGAGGATTTGTCAAAAATTCCTCAGCAAGGATATTCACTGCAGCCTTCTTCTTTAAGGGAAACTAAGTAAACAACCTGCGTGTTCAGTAATCGAGGGCTGAAGGAGTAAATGACGGTCTAGCTGTATATGACAAAAATTAAAAGAATAGCCACCATCAACAAAGTGCTTTCCTGCGCTCCACGTGGAAGGAGGGCTTCTGTCCCTGTTCTCGTGTCTTTCTCACCACACACAGCAAGGCAGGCATAGTGACCCCGCCACACAGAGAAGTGCCGTGGGGAGGCCACATCGTAGCCACCTGCCCAGGGTGTAGCCACCTGCCCCAGGTCACAGAACCAAGGGGCCAAGATTCTGTCCCCAAGCCCTGGGCTGTGCCTCCACCATCCAACAAGGTGGCTCACGGTGCAGCTATCAGGTACCGAGATGCCGACCACGGGTCTGACACCGAAGGATGTTGGTGGCATAGTGTTGGGTGAAAAAAGCAGTCAAGCATGTCCCATTTTTGCAAAAATAAAAAGTGCATTGGATGTGCAGAGAAAAAAGGCTGGAAGGATTTACTGTGCACGTTAACAGGGAAGTTACCTCTGGGGATGGATTCGGCGATTTTTATTTTCTACAATGAACACATATAGCTTTTGTAACCAGAACAAAGTATTAAAAGACAAAACACCCCTGGCACCTGGACTGACCACGCCTGCCTCCGAGGTGGCTCTGGGAGGTGGGGAAGAGCAGGCTGCACACCCGGCCCCCAGCATCTGACCCCCGCCCCCGCCCTTGGTCTTCTCCCGGCGCCGTCCGTACCTTCCCTGCACGCGCGCTTCTGTGGGCATCGATTTTTCCATCCTTCAGAGAAGCGCCTGAGGAAAAGGAAAGAGCATCTCTGGATCAATGAGCAGAGCCCCGCGGCCAGGGGAGGGGGTGTCTGCGCCCGCCTGCTTGTCACTGCGCTGCCCAGGACGGAGGGGAGCTGGGCGGGGGTGGGGAGTGTGTGTGTGCTGGGGCGTGGGGAGCAGTGCAGGGTAGGAGTGCTGGGGGCATATGTCGGACTGTAGTGGGGGTGCGCATGTGGCTGGGCACAGTAGGGTGCGGTGTGGGGGCTGAGCAGGGGGTGTTGTCACCACGTGCTGAGCAGGAGTCTCCCTCACGGGGGGCTGGCTGCCCTTCTCCTAGAGGAACAGGGAGTGGCCGAAGCCTCCTTCGTGAAGCAGTTTCCTATTGACTCACCTCACAGCTCTGTGGGGGAGGTGCTGGTGCCCACCCACTGCCCAGATGGGGAAACTGAGGGGGGTGTGTGTGTGTGTGCACGTTTATGGGAGGAGAGGTGGAGAGGGCAAAAGGGCATTGCTTGTGGCCACTTCCAGGCTCTGTCAACTGCAGACCAGAATCTTACATTTAAGGGACCAGCAGGCTCTCATCCGTGCTGGGTGGTGGGGGACGAGGGGGTGGGGGGCACAGAGAGAAACAGCCCCACGGCCCTGCCCTCAGGAGCTCAGGATGGGGAAGGGGTGGGCGGGGGCTGCTCCTGGGCCTGTGGGGTCAGCAAACCCCGACTCCATGCCCACAAGGCCCCTGCCTGGGCCTCCCCCACTGCCCCTCACACCAGCCTCTTCCTTTCCGGCCAAACAGGCCAAGCTCTGGGCCATTACTGCTGCTGCCAGCGAAGGCTCTCCCGACTCACAGCTCTCTGTGCTTCTGCTCCGGGGCAACGGGAACAAATATCCTTAAAGACTTGAGTTCCCTGTTTACCATCTGCCCCGCACCAGCGCCCCCCGCCTAGACTATAAATCCTCCAGGACATCGGGGTAGGACTGTGGGTTCCTCCTGGCCTGGCACCAAAAATGGCTCAACATATGTTTGTTGCATGAACAAATGCACCATGATCATTGCTGCAGAAAAAACGTGCAGACAGCCTGTTTTGAGAGTCGATGTGTACAAGTATTGTGTTGGTGTCCACATGCATGTTCGGCACATGTGAGCACATGTATGCATACAAGTGGTGTGTTGCATTCCTGTGCATGTGTGCCTGTTTATGTGCATGCATTTTATATGCCAGTGTGTGCATGCGAGTGATTATCTTTGTGTGCAGACCTCGCCAACTGTGCACACAACTTCTTGCTCAAGGTTGGAGAAGCCAACATATCTTTCGAATTTGCTCTCTCTCTCCTGACCCACTCTGAACTTTTTGCTGTTTGCATCCTCCAGTGCCAGCCCCACCCTCCCAGCCCCAGCAACCCCTCCACCCAAAAACCTCCAGCTCCACCTGGGCTGAACTTGCATCTGACTGGAGGACACAGCAAGGACACGGTGTGTGTCGTCCTCTCCTGCACGAGCTCCGGCAGTCGAGTCATGCGAGGGCGGGAGGGGGTGCCCTGGACCTGGCTCCCTGGGTTCCAATCCTCACAGCCCCTTTAGTTAGCGCTTGCTGCACGGCAGGGCCCAGCCCAAGCCAGCCGGCTGGGTGACCTTGGGCATCACCTCTCAGACCCCCAGTCTGTCCATCGTTAGCATGAAAGAGACTTGGGGCCTCCCCACTTTGATGTTGATGGTGTCTCAGGCTTTCAGCAACCGGGATTCTGCAGAGTGGGGTGTGCGGGACCCCCGGAGTCTGCAGCTCTCCCATGAGGCTGCCTTTGCAGGGAGCACCTTCCCTGCTGTTCCCGAGACCCCTCCTGGGGATATGTCCCAGGCCTCACACCCTATTTCAGTTGTTTCCTTGTCTGCCTCCCACTGGGCTCTGGGCTCTAAGAGGGCTGGGACAAGATGTTTTCTTTCTGCATCCTAGCTCAGTGGGGTACACCAGGCTCATCCAGCTGAGACAAGGACTGGGACGGGTCTGCCAGCTCCCCCACTAATTTGCTTCCTGGGGAAGAAGCCACGCCCTCCTCTGTCTCCTGAAAACCCCACCAGGTGCACCTAACTGCGGCAGCTCCTGGAACCCAGGTAGGAGGTGGACTCATTACTAGTAGGTTCCACCTGAGATTTGTCCAAAGGCGAGACTTGAGGCACCCGGTATTGCAGCCTTTTTTGTTAAGGCAGGACCTGGCTTCCACACTGAGGGTCCCTGGGGGCCCCTGGGGAGGGTGCAGGCATGGCAGAGTCCTGTGTGGGCAGCAGCTGCTGGGTCCTCACTTTTCCCACCCCACCCGCCAGAAACCTGACTGGGCTGCAGAGCTCGAAAAGCTGGTTCCTGAAGGAAAGGATGGGGGCAGGGAGGCAGGCGGTGGGCCGCCCTCACCAGCCGAATGGCCCTTGGCCTCCCACAGCTGTCACTGCAGGTTCCTTCTCTGGGAGACTGCCTCTTGCCAAGGCCACCTTTGCAAGGACCAGGGCAGGGCCGCGGCCGGGAACCTCTGCGCAGGGGGCTCGTGCAGACGGGCTCACGCAGACGGGCCGGCGGAGGGGCAGCGGGAAGGGTCAAGTCCTCCCCTCTGCGGGGCTCCTCTGGCCCTGGGCCGCGAGGGTGCAAGGCCAGGTGCGACATGTGCCTTCCAGGGGCCAGGGCCCCAGGGTTGTGCAGCGCCCGCTGGGGCCTCACCAGGCTGCTTGGCGAGGGCGAGGAGGCAAGAACCAGGGGAAGGGGCAGAGGACCTCATGGGGCAGGGCCTGGGGAAACGAGTGACAGCTGGGGCAGGGGTCCCTCCCTGGAGCTCCGGAACAGGCCAGGGAATGCCCGCCACAGAGGCATGAACTGCTGGGCGGTCTGTGCGTGTCTTTTGCTTTCACTAGAGGTTGCTCACTTTCACTTCTTGGCTCCTTTCGGCTCCTCTGACTCTGCGAGCGCGTCTGAGCCCGCGTGTGCATGCCTGTGTGCCCGGACCCCTGTCCCAGCGGGGAGGGCGGCCTGGTGACAGGCACGGAGGAATGACACAGCCTGCTGGGGAAGGCCGCCCAGCCCCACACCTGGGTCCCCATTAACCCCCCACCTTGTGTCCCCGCTTCATCCCCACCCACAGCTCTCACTTTTTGGGTCTTCACACACCTGCCCCTGAAGCTGCTGCTACTTCTCCTGACTCCAGGGACCTCTCCATGCGCGGCCACACACACACACACACACACACACACACAGAAGCCTAGGCCAGGGTGGATGGAGCCTTGCCCCACCCAGCAAGAAGCCACATCCTGTGGAGGCCAGAGCCTCTCCCTTGAGAAAAGAGGACTCCAATGGGGCAGAGAGGGACCTGCTGGCCACCTTACAGTTCTTGTAGTGCACACTGTTCCTGGGTCCTACCTCAGGGCCTTTGCACAGGCTCTGGGCCCTCTGTTCCTCACTGGCTGTGTGAACTTTGGCACACTACCTAACCTTTCTGAGCCTCCATAATTGGATATTTGAGGGTTCAAGGTGATGACCAATATAGGGCACAGGACTGGGCACTTAGGGCAGAGTGAAGTACATGACGTGGCCCAGGGCAGCTATGGGACTGGGCAGAAGCTCCCCTTGCCTGGAGTCCTTACTCCTTCAGGGAGCCCCTTCAGCTCCCACATCCCCAGTCCTTGCCTCTGTGCGATTATGTGCAAGTTGCTTGGCCTCTCTGCGCCTGAACTTCGTCTGTGAAATAGGGGCAGCAGGCTGCCCAGCCCACATCCCAGGGCCCTGGAGGATGAGGCAGACCGAGGGTGGGGTGTCATTCTACGCAGCGAAAGGCCTCAGACGAAAGCACGTTGCCACCATTACTCACGCCCGTCCTGGCGCATCAACTCAAGGAATCAGCTTGTCAACTGCATCCGAGGGGTCCCTGCCGCCTGTGCTAATGGGAAGTGGCTGGAAGGCCACTTCCAAGAAATGTGTGGCCTGATGGGTTCTGCCACTGACACGTGGCCTTAGTCATCAGTTCCAATAATGGGGGTACTTGAGGTGCTGTGACAGCCCCAGAAGGAGTGTACTGGGGGAGCGAAGCATCATCCACTTCACTGAGGAGGAGGACCTTGGCCATGGGCTGTGGTGTGACCTTCCTCAGCCCTGCCACCTGGCCCGACTTTGACTCTCACCCCACATACTTCCTCCTGAGCACCAGTCCCTGAAAGTCCATGTGGATGCTCCATAGAGCCCTCCCATGCCCGGGTCAAAACTGCCATCTTTCCCCCCAGTTCCCTCCTCCTCTATTGCTGACACTGTCTCCCACCTGACTCTTCAAGCCACAAGCTCATGGCCAACTTGTTTGCTCAAGACAGAAACACTGGCATTGGTTTTGCTGCATGCTCTTTGTAAAACTACAGATGATATAAAATATGTATGTACATTGAGGAATGAAAGTTCCCTCATGATATGGCTCCCTGGAATAGCCACTGTCCACAGTTTGGTGAATTCCTGTGTCTGTTTGAACTCTCAGGGACAATAGATGGAAAATCCAATCAAAATAGGAATTATGGGCTCATATAATGAAACAATGCAGAGGTGGGAGTGGGTTTCAGGCATGGTTTGATCCAGGGGTTCAGGATGCTGTTGGGGCTCTGTCTTGGCTTCTCTGCAGTTCTTTCCCCTTTGCCCTCCTCACAATGTCAGCTGGGCCCACTCTGGGTAGCATCAGTGGGGTCCCAGATCTGTCCTCACACTGCACCATCAGAAGAGGCAAGATCGATCCAGTTTTGGCTCCTGAAGAGGAGTGAGGAAATCTACTTCTCTGAGATGCTCTGACCCACTTCGGAGAGGGTCAGAGAAGAACTTCATGAAGGAGTTGGGAGCTAAACCAATCTCAAAGGATGGCTTGCAGGGAGTCGGGCCTCTTCTATATATGCAAAAGCAATGTGTCCTTTTAGCTCTGAGAGACTTGAGGCTCAGGAAAGTTAAGTCACAGGACTGAGGCCGAAGCAGACCGCAGGGGCTACGGGCCCAGCGGTCCAAGGGGTCAAGCTCCTGCTTTGCAGACTGGGCCACACTGGAGCACCAAGCCTCACCCCTGAGCCTCAGCTTCCTCACTGGGATGGGAAGGCAGCAACACACCAGCCTCGGGAGTTATTTAGGCTGGGTCAGGCCCGGCCCTCGTATGCACTCTGCACTCATGACTTGTTAATCATATTATTGCTATTGGTGGCTTTGTCATCACTGCCACTCTGGTGGTGTCCTCAGCACAGTGCCAGGCCCCCTAGAGGTACCCAGGAAATAATAGCCGGGACCCCCCTCTTCGTCCCCAGCTCCCCAGAGCAGAGCCAGCTGTGGCTGCCCCGCCTGAAACGCACCCTGCAGAGCAGTGATCTCTCCACTGTCAAGGAGCAAACAAGGTGTGCTGTGGGCCGGGCCCAGCCAGGCACCGAGCTCAGGCCAGTAGTCTCCTGGCAGGGCCCTTCTTCCTTCACCTCCCCTCAAACTCCACCCCACCTGTCCAAGGGCGGTAGGTGTCCACCGGGTTGGGTCCTCCCCCTCCCTCCGGCGTCTGAGCCCGGCTGTGTGTCTGGCTGGCCGCCCATCCTTCTTCCTCCCCGGCAGGCCAGCCATTAAGCACCAGGCCCCCAAAGCACCAGCCTGCAGCCTCAGCACTAAGTGCATTTGCTGCCATTAGCAAGAAGCCCCCGCCTGGTTACCCCCGCCTGGCTAGTCGGGGCTGACGCACAGCCCGCCCCTCACTCCCCAGGGACTGCTTGTCAAAGCTCCGTCGATGGGGGGAGAACAGAGCCTGAGAAGAAAAGATGGGGGCTCCGGGACCCACACGGACAGTCCTGTAGGTTGCTCACTGCACAAAGGCACCGCTCAGGGGACACACAGAGCTGCAAGTCAGCCAGCTCTCCGCTTGCCAGGCTGCGGGCCCTGGCGCACGCGAGGCTCTGCCCCCTTCTGATCCATTCTCAGGCACTGTAGGGGGGCGCTCGGGCCTGCGTGGGTTACACGGAAAAACTATCTGAAAAGTCGAGGTCCTACATAATCTTGGTAAAAATTGCATTTTTATTAAATTCTTTTTGAGTACAGTCGTATGAATTTTATAATATATATAAATTTGTGTAACCACCACCACAGTCAGAACCCAGAATAGCTCCACAGTTCTGTCACCCCTGTGATATTATGATATATGTATGTAATATGTGTGTAATGTATATATGCATGTTTTCGTCCATGTTCTGGGCTCGTTGCTCCCATAGTCCTTGTTGCCGCCTTTTGCTATTATGTTGGAGTGCCGCGGCCCTCAGAAACAGGCCTCGGGAAACAGAATCTCAGGACTCTGATTGTGGTTCGTAAGACCCTCATTCCTCTCCTGCAGGCCCACCCGTACCCTGGACAAAGGATGCTGCACAGACAGGCCTTGCTGGGCTTCCCCACTCAGTCTGTCTGCAGATCGTACCCTTTTGTCCAATCACTTTGCAACACAGCTGTCCATGCTTCAACCATGCCTACCCAATGACGTCTCCCTAAAAGGTCCAAGAGGACAAGGTCTGGGGAGCTCCGGACAGCTGAACACGTGGCGGTTCCTGGAGGGTGGCGCCCCATCCCCATCCCTCACCCTGGGCATCTCTTCATCTGTATCCTTTGTCATAGCCTTTATAATAAACCAGTAACGTACGTAAGTGTTTCCCTGAGTTCTGTGAGCCGCTCTAGCAAATTGATCAAACCCAAAGAGGGGGTCATGGGAACCCCAACTTGGAGGTGGTCAGTCAGAAGTTCTGGAAGCCCAGACTTGAGACTGGTGTATGAAGGGGGGGACAGTTTGGGGGACTGAGGCCCAGCCTGTGGGGTCTGACACTATTTTCAGGTAGATAGAGTCGGAATCAAATTGCAAGACGCCCAGCTGGAGTCTGCTGCCGTGGTGGGGAGAAACTTCCCCACATTTGGTCATCTTCTGCGTTGTTATGGTGTGAGAGCAGAGGAAAACATGCTTTGAGCTTTTCCAGACAACCCCAAGAAGTTCCCTCCTGCTATCCTCTTGTGGTCACACCTTTCCGTCACTCCTAACCCCTGGCAACCACTGGTCTGTTCTCCGTCCATGTAGCTTTGTCTTTTGGAGAATGTCATATAAATGGAATTGTGCAGTATGTGATCTTCTGAGATTGACTTTTCTCACTCAGCATAACGGCCTTGAACTCCATCTAAGTTGTTGCATGCACCAGTTGTTTGCTCCTTGTTGCTGAGCAATGGCCCTTAGCACAGATGCACCACAGTCCGTGTCCCCATTCATCCATGGAAGGACATTCGGGTTGTCTCCAGGCTCTCACAACTAAAGCTGCTGTGAACTTTCATGTGTGTGTCTTTGCATAGACCTACGTTTCGTTTCTGTGAAATAAACATCCAGGAGTAGAATGGCTGCACTATATGGTAGGAATACGGCTAACGTTTTAAGGACATGCCAAACTGTTTTCTAGAGGGGCCGCATCAGTCTGCACCCTTCCCAGCGATGTGTGAGAGCTCCCGTTGCTCTGCAAACCCATCAGCACTTGGTACTAGCAGTGGTTTTTTTTTTAGCTGTCCTAGGGGCTAGGGAGTGATTTTGACCTTCATTTCGCTGGTGGCTAATAAAGGCTAAGCATTTTTCAGGTGTTTATTTGTCATCTGTGTCTCTTCTCTGATGAAGTGTCTGTGTGGGTCTCTTGCCCGTTTTTTGATGGGGCTGTTTTTCTGACTGGTCAGTTTTGATAGTTGTTTATGTATTCTGGATCCACGTCCTTTGTCTGACATGTGATTTGCAAGTACTTTCTTATCATCTATGGCTTGTTTTTTCATTCTCTCAACAGTACCTTTCTGAGAGGAAAAGTTTTTAATTTCAATGAAGTGAAATTTACCTATTTTTTCTTTTATGAATTGTTTTTTATTGTCATGTCTATGGACTCTTTGCCCAATGCCAAGGGCCAAAGATTTTCTCCTATGTTTCCTTCTAAAAGTTTTATAGCTGTAGATCTTACGTTTAGGTCTATGATCCACTGTGAACATATTTTTGTATATGATGTGAGGTAAGGGTTAAGATTCTGGTTTTGCATATGGATGGCCAGTTGTGCTCCAGTATTTATTAAATGAAGACGTGAAAAACACCAAGATCTGGTAACAAGGCCGGGGAAAATGGGGGAGGTTGACGTTGTGTGCTGTTCAAGGAAAAAGGATACTTTTTTGCAACAATTGGACATCCATTTTTTAAAAAATAAACCTCAACCTAAACCTCATATCTTATGTAAAAATTAACTCACAATAGGTCATAGATTTTGTTTTATTTATTTATTTTTTTTGAGACAGAGTCTCACTCTGTTGCCCGGGCTAGAGTGAGTGCCATGGCGTCAGCCTAGCTCACAGCAACCTCACACTCCTGGGCTCAAGCGATCCTCCTGCCCCAGCCTCCCGAGTAGCTGGGACTACAGGCATGAGCCACCATGCCCGGCTAATTTTTTTTCTATATATTTTTAGTTTTCAGCTAATTTCTTTCTATTTTTAGTAGAGACGGGGTCTCGCTGTTGCTCAGGCTGGGGTCATAGATTTTAATGTAAAATGTGAAGGCAAGCGACAACCACGGCTGCTGGGTGAAGGAGAAGAGGTGAGAGTTAGAAGAGAGGGCCAGTGGCCACACCTGGCTGATGGAAGTGAGGGAAGCAACATTTTTCAGATGTGAGGTCTGCACTGCATTCTCTACGACCTGCTTTCTTTGCATTGTCTCATTTAATCCTAAAACAAATCAATAAATTGTTGGAGGCTGGAGTTTTCATTCCCACTCTATGGGTTAGAAAATTGAGTTCAGAGAGGTTAAGGAACTTGCCTAGAGTCACACAGTAAATGGAGGAGCAGGGTTTGAACCCAGGGTGTCCACCTCTGCTAGAGGCAGGCGGGGGACAGTGAAGCTGATGACTGGATCTGCACTGCTGCCCACCTGCTTGCAGGCCCTTGGTCAGGGTGGGTGTGGGGCGTGGAGATTTTCTCCCAGGATTCTGGGGAAATCTGAGGCCTCCATTCTCCCTCCTGGAAGACTCTTGTTCTTGGGAACTCACCAAACCTGGCCTCGACAATCGGGAGCCGTCCCAGACCCAACGATGGTGGCTGCCCTGATGTCCTGGTGTCATACCCACCAGGTGGTTCATGAGCATCAGGGCACATGGCAGGCCTGGGCTGTAGATGTCCACCCTCGGCCTGGCATTCAGGGTTCCCGCCTCCCACCACTCGCCACTCCAGCTGAACTCCCACCCCACACCCTGTCCCCGAGCCTCCCACCTGGGATGCTATCTCACTTCCTCTCACTGGGTCCAACACGGCTGCCGTTTCAGCATTTGGCTCAAGTCACACCTTCCCCAGAAGCTCCTACCAGCGCTCCCTCTTCTGAACTCCTGCAGCTGATTAATACTCTAGTCACATATGGTCTCAAAAGCTGGCATTTGGCAGCATAACCTTCTAGAGCCTTCTAGATGCTCCCAGAGATGTATCCACAGCCATCTCATCATCAAACAGATTGTCAGCATTCTGAGGGCAGGAGTGGAGACTTAAGACCCTCTCTGCCTGGCACAGAGAAGGCTGGTGCCCAGCCCATGGCTTGGGGTCCAACAGAGCCACCTCTGTCACTTCCTGGCTGTGTGCTCAGTGTCTGGCATGTGACAAGTCCTCAATCAGTGGTAGCAGTTGCTGTTGCTATTTGCATGGCTACTATTTTTATTATCAAGATGACTTCTGAACCGTGTAGCTCAGTAGGAAGGTGAGAAGCAGCCTCCCCTCCCACCCACCCCCACCCGTCGGCCACATGCCCTCCTTTCCCACTGGCGCTGGCTGGTGGCCTGCTGCTCCTGGCGGCTCCCTCCAGCCTCCCCAGCGGGCTGCAGGCTCCTGTGGGGGTGGGCAGGGGCAGGCTTTCTCTTCTTCCCCACTCACAGTCTTGAGTCTCCTCCTTCCCCCTCCTCCGGGTGACACTGAGGGGCTCAGGGCTGCCCAGGTCAGGAGGGGGCTGGGCTCTCGCCTGATGGGGTCTGCCCAGGGCCCAGGCCCCCAGCGGCCTGATTAGGTTCTATGATCCCAGCGGTGCTGTCTGGACCCTCGCTCCCCTGCAAGGCTCACCAGCACCAGGCCCTGTCCATTCCAGCCCCTGAACCTCAAATACAGTCGCTGCTGACAACCTGTCACTGCCACCATCTGCCCTGGCCCTGGCCACCGACCTCTCCCACTTGGATGCCGCCAGGCCTTGCTGCCCATCCTTGCCCAGTAGCTGGGCATACCTTTCTAGAACACAAATCTGACTGTGTCCCCACCCCTCAGGCCCCTGCTACCTTCAGCAGGGAGCTTCTGCCGCTTCTCCAGCTTTCTATGTACAACGGCCACCTGGGGAACCTGTTAAAATGGAGCCTTATGGAATGTGGCTTCCTGTGTCAGTCCGGGGTGGGGCCCAGAAACCTGCATTTCACAAGTCCTCCTTCAGGGCAAGGGACTGCAGCCCAGGGGCCGGGGCCACCATGTTTTTATGTTTTGTTGCAAAACTGAAGAGATAAGAATATAGACGTGAACTTGGCCTTCCGGAGCACTATGAAGGTGTGTTTATCGGGCCAGGAGGAGAGAACAACTCTGCAGTCAGCAGTGTCCTAGCTGTGTCTCTGACTTGTAAATGTCTGGGCATTCGGTACGTGGACCTCCATTTGCACTCTTGCCCCTGGGGCCCACCAATTGCAGGGGTAGGCCTGCTTGCACCCAGTTCTTTAATCCCTCATCCGTAGGATAAGGGCCAGGGTGCTTGGCTTGGTGGGTGAAGCCCCTCAGGGCTGACCCCCTCCCTTCTCCACATTCCCCTCCAGCACCCAGCTAGTGGTCTTTGTTCTGGGCAGCTTCTCACCTTCATGCCTTTGTACGTGTTCCCCTCGACCTGGAACACTCTTCTCCCACTTGTTCCCTTGGGGAACTCCTATTCATCCCTCAAAATCCAGCTTAGGTTCCATGATTCCTGAGGCCCCTCTGTGCCCTCAGCCCCTTCCCTGAACACAGGTACCCTGCTTTGCTGTAATTATTTTGCTCTGCTACTTCCTTAGAGGCAGTTTATCATCATTATCGAGACAGTTTCAGAATCTGGAGACCTGGCTTTGCCCCTGGCCCCCTACGCTTACCTGGGGTTTGAACTTGGGTGTTGTCCACTCACCTCTCTGACACCTTTTCGTTACTGATAAAACGGGGATTAAAATATTACCCTCTGCACAGGGTAATGCCTTGATGTTGAAATGAGATCCGAATGTGAAGGGCTTCGAACGTGGCACAGAGTTAACGCTTAGTCATGTCAACGTCTTTCCTGTTGGGGACAAGCTCTGTGAGGCCAGGGAGGGCATCTCCTCCATATCTGACCCCTGAGGTCCAGGATGGGGCTTCTCCCAGGGTGGACCCCTAGAACGGGTCTGTGGGTAGCTCCGGGCAGTGCTGCTCCACCCTGCCCCTAGAAACTGTCCCCACTCTGCCTGCAGTAGTTGGCCGTGCTGTAGGGAAAGGGCCTGTTGTCCCCAGGAGCGGGGGCTTCATCTGGAGTGAGAGAAGCCAGTGGGGCCCCCAGGGGGAGGGCAGCGCAGCAGGGGTGGGGGCAGATGCTCAGGCAAGAGGGGCTTCGACCTCTGGAACACAGCCGGCAGACCCCTGGCCTGTCCGAGGGGGCCGACCCGTCCTGCCCCCGAGGGCCCTGCCCAGGGTGGGAGGAAGAGGGCAGGGTGTCGGAGGCATAAGAACTGGCCCCAGCTGCAGAGCTCAGCGAGAATCTCTTGATCTCTCTGCTGCACTGAGAGGCGGAGGCAGCCAGGCCCTGGAGATGGTCTCCATGACAACCACTGCCACTCACTCCCCATCTCAGATGGAAATTAGTTACAATTTTATTAGTGTGCAGAATTTCAAGAGACCGGATCCTGCCTTGGAAGGGAAAAGGATGTGGGGGGTCAGGGGAGAGTTTCCAAAGATTCATCGGTCCGCAAGGACCCCATGCCAAGGTGGGTCCGTCGAGAGAGAATGGGGCCACACGCCTTCAGGTGTCTGCCCTGGGCAGCCTGTCCCCGCGGAGGAGGAAACACAGGCTGGTCTCCTGTCCTGTCTGGCCTCCTCCTCGCTGCAGCCTGGGAGCCCCCTCGTTGACAGGGAGGCAACTGAGGGCCTTGGGGGCCATTAGCTGGCCCAGGGACACCTGGCTTGTGGGGGCCATACTTTTGCCCTCCCCTCTCTGCCCAGCTGCCTCTCCAGGTGGGTCAAAGTTCACTGAACACTGCGGGGCATGGGGCAGGCAGGTGAGGGCATCTGGACAAACACCAGGCCTAGGTGTGGGGTTGCTGCCCTGTGGCTGGAGGTCTTGCACCTGCCCCCCGAGCCGTGGGTAAACGAGGCCGGGTAGCACCTGAGTCACAGTTACGGCTTGCTGGCGTTTGGTGCTCTGAATCATGTGTGCATGCGTGCACACAAACACACACACACACACATTTCCCCCCCAAGGAAGGAAAAAAGGGACAGATTTGTCTTTTACCTAAGGCTGTTGTTAAACTTAGTTGTGTCCCCTAAGGCACATCCCACTGCGTGTGCCCCAATGTGGTGGCTTCCTCCCAGGCAGGGAGTGAGCTGCAGGAGGGCGGGATCACAGGCCAGGGGGCTCTGGCCAGCACTGTGTGTATGTGTATTGCGGGGTGCTACAGGGGTGGGGCAGGTGCAGCTGGAGAGGGTGGGGGTGGATCAGGGCAGGCTTCACACCCGCTTCACACCCATGTGAGTCCCCATGGCAACAGAGGGGGAACAGTGTGCCTGGCCGAGGCAACAGCCAGAGTTAAGGCATGACGAGGCCTGAGTGAGGGCTGGGGCCTGGGAGGCTGCCCGGGGGCACGGACAGGTGGGAGGGTGAACTGCGTAAAGCACTTAGGACAGGGCCCGGTACACAGCAAGTGCCTGATAAATGTTCACTCTGTTATTACGTCCCACGTCCTAGACTCAGCCTTAGGGACACGTGGTGAGTAGACAGATGCTGAGGCTGCCCTGGGGCTTGGCGTCCCCCGGGCAAGGTGATCAGTCCTGACTCGGGGCAGACCCTGTGGCCAAGGGGCCCTGGGTGATCCTGTCCTGGGGTCCTCTGATCCTTCGGCGATGGCAGAGCCCTTCTCACACTCCTGCCCGGTGAGGTGGCAGGCTCCCCGAGTGTCCTCTGAGCCCCATTTCTGGCACCAGGTAGGTGGTAGGTTACCTGTGAGGCAGGGCCTCCTGCCACCTCCCCTGAGTGGACGACAAGGAGAAGGAGCGGAAGGCGCAGGCCGTCGGCGCAGCTCGGTGCCCATCTCCCCACCCCCCACATCACAACTTGCCATATTTTGTGGCCCGAGGGCTGAGAATTCTAACAGGCAAGAGCGGGGATGGGACCGCCCACCCAGTTCCAGTCGTGTGTCTTACTAATTATGCCACACACCGGAAAACTTAATTAAATCGATGCTTGGTGTGTAATTTCAACTAGTTTGGAAATCGGGGGAAATCAGACAAACCGCCGCCTGGCCCCGCCAGCCCACGTCACCTCCGCAAAATCCCTTGGGTCCTGGGTGCAGGGTCCTGCTCGGTTTGGCTGTGGTGAAAACACCTCCTCCCCTTGGGGTCCCTGGAGAAACCCTGCTCCCTCAACTCCCCAGCCTCGCACACATACATACACGCACACACACATGCACACGCACATGTGCACACGCACACACATACACACACAGCAGGAGCTGCAGCAGGAAGCCAGGAGCCAAGGGGGCCCAGGAAGGTGGGAAAACCCAAAGAACCTGGGCTGGTTTTCCTTTATTGTGTTAAATGCTTATGGAGAGGGCAGGTGGGGGGTTAGGTGGGGGGCAAGTAGGTGGGAGGATAGGTAAGTAGTAGGGGCAGGTAGGTAGGGGCATACGTAGGTGGGGAGTAGGTAGGTGGAGACAGTAGGTAGGAGGAGCAGGTAGGTGGGGGACAGGTAGGTAGGGGGCAGGTAGGTGGGAGGCAGGTAGGTGGGGGACAGGTAGGTGGGGGGTAGGTAGGTAGGAGGCAGGTAGGTGGAGGGGCAGGTAGGTGGGGGTAGGTAGGTAGGAGGGGCAGGTAGGTGGGGGTAGGTGGGTGGGGGGTAGGTAGGTAGGGGGGTAGGTAGGTGGGGGTAGGTAGGTAGGAGGGGCAGGTAGGTAGGGGGCAGGTAGGTGGAGGGGCAGGTAGGTGGGGGGTAGGTAGGTAGGAGGGGCAGGTAGGTGGGGGTAGGTAGGTAGGAGGGGGTAGGATGAAGCCCTGAGAAGCCCAGCTTCTGCATTTCCGAGTCTCCCTTGGTTCCTCCTCCTCCTCCCTGTTCCTCTCCAGGGTGCCCCTGCTCTGTGTTCTGTGTGTGAGGGGACCTCGGCCACAGGCGGTCACTGCCCCACAGGGGTCCAGGAAGCGTGTCCCTGGCAGATGTGGCTGCTGACACAGAAGGCAGAGGCAGAGGGGACAGGAGCCGCTGCTGCGTGGGACGGATCTGGGGACCCTGCTGTCTTGCCCCAGCGTGGGCTCTGGAGCTGCGCTCATCAGCAGAGAGAAAAGCAGAAGAGGGGCCCGGAGGCAGCGGGAGCTGAGCCAGGTCAGCGTTTACGCAGCTGCACTGTGACGCGGCAAGGGACAGGCAGGCGCTGCTGGGGCCGCCCGGGAGCAGAGGTCAGAAAGACGGCTGTGGACACCGGGTGCCGGCCGGATCCTGTCAAGGCCGGCAGTGCTGCCTTGACTCCCCCAGAGCAGCCCCCAGAGGCCGGTGCCTCTGGTGACATCCCTGTTCACAGGTGGGAAACTGAGGCCTAGTCAGTGCCAGAGTGATTGGCAAATGGAGGACTGGCCATGGTGAGCTGCTGGGGAGATTAACCAAGGTGGCACGGAGTGACAGAGACAGCGTCAGGTCAGGCCTCTCTGCTCTGGGCCCGTCTCAGAGACCAGAGGCCAAGGCACACCGAGGTTAGCGGACAGCAGAGTTCTTGTGGCCGGGGAGAGCAGCTTGGGGTGCAGACTTGATCTGCCCTGCTCCCAGTCCCAACATGCCATCCTTGCCCACAAGGCCACGGAGCTCAGAGTGCAAAGGACTGGCCAGTGACAGTAACAAGGCCTTGCTTTGCAGAGGGGCGAGGTGGTTTTCCCAGTGTCACCGGGCCCTGCAAGGCCTGGCTGGTCTGTCCCAAGTGCTGGCCCATCTGCCCACTGCCAGAGGGACAGCCCTGCAGGCCAGGGTGTGTCAGGACTGTGCTGGCCTCTGCTTGCTGAGGGGTGAGGCCTCCAGTCTGCTGAGGAACCAAGAAGTAGCTCTTGCTTCCCCTGGGCCCTGCATGCCTCGACCTCCCCGCTGGCTGGCCCTGTCCACCCAGCCCTTGCCAATGCCGGCTCGGGAGCAGCAGCAGAGCTTGGGGTCATGTGGGCCCGGATTCAAACCCTGCTCTTCTGCTCTCCACTCTTGGACTAGAGCCTTCACCTGTCTCTTGGCCTCGGTTTCCCTCTTGGGGACCACAACACACCCTGGATTTTTGCAAGGCTGGGATCTTCTCACAGCTCAGGTTTTCGGTCCAATGCCACCTCCTCGGAGAGAACTCCCTGAAACCCCAGCAGCACGGCCACCATCACTCTGCTTAGGAGTTCTCGGGTTTGTCTCTGTCCACGTGCGGCGAGTGCCTTCCTGTGCCCCCAGGACCCTCATGGGCCAGCTCAGAGGAGGTGCTCCGCAGACGTTGGTGAGCACAGGAGCAAATCTGTCCACCGGGACAGTATGGTCCCTGCCCTCAGGATGCTCTGAGTACTGAGCTAGCGGGAATGGCAAGGGCTGACCCCTGTCACTTCACTAGCAGGTGTCAGGGAGCCAGGCCCCAGCCCAGGCCCACCCCTCCCACAACCTGAGCAAAGGGTGGGGTAGGTGCTGCTGGGGCAGGCCTGGCAGTGGGGCCCACCTGCTCCACCCTGGCACCCCTGCCAGACTCCTACAGCAGGACAGGGCTGGGAGAGCTGGCTTCAGTGCTTAGTCACAGAGGTCTGTGCCTCGGAGCCCCCGCATCCTGCTCCACCCCTCCCCCTTCCCTCTCTCCTTCCCCTGCTTCTCTCTCCTGCCCTCCCCCTCCCTCCCTCCCCTCTCCTGCTCTCCCTCTTACCCCCCTTAACCCCTGCCCTGCCCTTCTGAGCTCTGCTCTCTGAGATTTCCCTCTTTCTGAGGTTTTCTGCCTGCCTCTCTCCTTTTCTCTCTCCAGCTCGTCCCTCCCCACCTCACCCTGTCCCAGGGAGGGACCGCCAGGGGCCAGTGATTTGCGGGTCCCCAAGCAGCCATCTCCCTACAGCTGCACATCTGGATTGTAGGGACACACTGGAAAACCGAGGCTGCCTGAGCCCCCTCGGGACCTGCAGCCCTGCTCCCAGCTCCTCCCCACCCTCCTCCCCACTCTCCTTCCTCTTCCTCTTTCCTGCATCCTCCCTCCTCCTCCTCCCTCCCTAGCTGGTATTTTTAGCTCGCTGCTGTGCATTAGTGTTGGGGGCTCTTGGTGGAGCCTGGATGAGGTTTATCTGTTGGGACAGCCCCAAGGGCAGCTGGCAGACTTGTCCTCTTAAGTTTGGAGCGTCCTCCCCTCTCCCCGGGGGCAGAGCCTCAGCTGGAGGTGGGCTGAGTGGGGGCAGGTCTGGCCTCCCTCCCTAGCTGCCCCTCCTCTCCCTCCTCCTGGCCTCAGGCCTTTGTCTCCGGACAACACTGGGCAGGAGCTCCTGCCTGCCAGCCTCCTCCCGGCAGCCGTCCCCTCTCTTCTCACTCAGCCCTTTCCTTGGCCGCTTCTCTCACGGTTTCTCCTCCGTTTGTTCCTCCCCTTCCCTGCCTGGCTTTTCCACCTCCCCCTTCCTGCTGTTTCTGCTCACCCCAGCACACGCAGACACACGGATCACACACACGGCCCTCTGCACATTGTCACTGCAGCAGTTAAGGGACTGAGGCTGGCCCCAGGAGGAAGGGAAGGGGACCCCACGCCAGCCCCCAGCCCTGGGGGCACCTTCTGGGTGGGGTGGAGTTCTGGGCTGGGCAGACTCCATGCTTCTGCAGATCTGTCTTCTAAATGCCAGGGGCAAGGGCCACCCTTGATGGGCCAGCGCTCCCAGAAGGCAGGGATCCCTGGGGCGCCCTCCCAGTGTGGCCCCAGTGCGTGGACCCAGCAAATGGGGGGGTAGAGGATAGGGTTGGGGGAGCCAGAGTGGATGGAGCCTCCCCCTCCTCCAGGGCTGCAGGGGCCACCCAGGCCCACAGTGGACATGGGAGGCTGCTGCACAGGCAACCGGGGAGGGAGGCCAAGCGTGGGGAGGAGGGGAAGGGAAGTCTGACCTGGGCTGCTGGGAGCACCTGCACCTCCACGGGCAGGGGGCAGGGCGGGCGGGAGAGACCTGAGGCTAAGGGGCATCCGCAGGGTGCGTCCCCACAGGGGGGGTTACTGTCTCAACGCCAGCAGTGAAACCCACCTTCCCTCTGGCTGCACCCACTTCCTCCACATTGTACCTGAGCCTCTACCTGGCTTTGTATTTGTTCATTAATCCCAGGCTCCCCCCACCAGAATGCCAGCTCTGTGAGGGAAGAGACTTGGTCTCACTCTCCACTGCGTCCCCAGCACCAGGCCGGCAGCCTGTGCCCTGAGCTATTCACCGATAGCCGTGGGATGAGTGAGAGGGTGAACGCATGACCTCTGGGGCAGGGGCTCCTGGGCAGAGCACTCTAGCTCGCCTGGCCCTTTCTAGATGTGGACAGAGCGTGGACGCTGGCCTGCTGGTCTCCCTGGAAGCCACAGCCGCCCGGGGCAGAGCAGCCTGGTGCTTCAGGCAGGGGTGGGGTCAGCTCGGGTTCCAGCCGCAGACACTTTCAGTAGAGGCGGGCAGGGCGGGGCCGGGCTGGGCGGCATCCCCGCGGCACAGGCTTGTCTGGGCAGCCTTTCTCCTGGTTTGCGCTGGAGCTGGCGCCAGCACTGGCATGTTGCAGGTTTGGGGTCAGCGCCACCTCCAAGTTCTTCTTGAAGCCTCAGAGCTGCCACCTTTGTGAGATGGGCGCCCCTCACTTGCTGCTTTGGTGTCCCTCCTTTGCCTCTGCGGCTGGTTCTGGGGACAGAGCTCTCGGCCACTCCCCTCCCCCCACTCTCCCACGGAGAGCTCCTTTGCACACGCCTCCCGCTGGGGACGCCGCTCCTCCCGCTCCCGCTCTGGCCAGGGCTGCTCCCGAGACCCGTCCTCTCCTCCCAGGCAGCCCAGCACTGCAGTGTGTGCCCGGCACTTCCTTGAGGAAGCAGCTTCCGCAGCCTGCCAGCGTCTCTCGCCAGCGCCTCTCATCGCCTGCTGGCTCCTCCTTAGGTCGCTGGCTCCATGTGGGTTGGGCTGGGCTGGCTTGCTTGCCACTGCCCCCCGCCACCGGTCCCCCCCAGCATAAAACATGAGCTTACAGCAGCGAGGCCTAGCAGACAGGTGAACGAAGGGATGAAAGAACAGATGAAGGGACAATTGAACACACAAGAGGGGGGGTTTTGGAATTAGACTGACTGGCTTTGTACCTTTACCAGCCTGACGCTTGGGCAAATTACTTAACTCTCTGGACCTCAGTTTTCTCATCTATAAAATGGGGATGATAATAGTACCTACCTCATAGGGCAGTTATGTGGATTGAGTGATTTCAGGACAGCATCTGACATCTGTAAGTGCATAACAGATGAGTATCAGATGAGCTTTGGGGGACATAACCTGTCCAAATCCCAACTCTGATGTCCCACCTGACCCCCCCCCCCCCAGCTTCTGTGGTCTTCCTCATCCCAGGAAATGGCACCTCCCACTGTCCATGACACTGGACTCATCCCTGGTGCCTTTCTTTCTCCCACACCCGCATCTGATCCTTTCGCAAATCCTGGCGGCTTTGCTTGACATACACACTCCGTCGGCCATCTGCATCTCGTCCGCCGCCGCTGTCTCCGACCAGACCATCCCCATCTCCGCTCTGGACTCCGTCAGCACATGACAGTTCTCCTGGCATCCCTCTGGCCCCTTCAATCTATTCTCCACTCAGAAACCAGAATTTAAAAACACAAGTCAACCCTGGGCTTGCTTCTGCCTTCTACCCTCCGCTGGCTTCAGATACACTTAGAAACAGGCTGCCCAGCATGCCCTGCCTCAGGGCCTTTGCACCTGCTGCCCTGCCCTGGGCCTCTGCTCCCAGCTGTGCACAAGGCTCACTCCTTGCCTCACCCAAGCCTTGGCTGCAGTGTCAGTGCCTCACCTCTGACCCTCTGGCCAAACCCCAACGCTTTTGTCCCCTGGTCTAGCCCTCACCCTGTTCCGGCTTCCTTTGTAAGTGGTCTTGCTCCCTGGGTCATAGCACTGGCTGGTTTCTTTGCTCTTGTCTCCCTCTTCCCTAGAATGTGAGCTCTGCTTTGCTGTCCCCTGTCCCCCGGTGCACAGAAGAGTGCCTGGCAAGGGCAGGTGCCATAAATACTGACTGGACGGGTGCATGAATGAATGCTAACTGCTGTTATCACTATCGCTCGGCAAAAGCTAGAGAAAGATAGAGGAAAGAGTTAATGTAATTGTGTCTAATAAGGAAAAACAACAACAACAAACTATGGCCCAACCCTGCCTGTCGCCTGGCAAAGACCAAAGACCAGTGGGCTTTCTGTCCTCAGGGCTCCGTCTGCCTGCTGCCATGGTTACCAGGCTCTGCGGGCTCCAGAAGAAAGGCGAGGCCAGGCTGTCCCTGCTGCTCTGCCCAGCTTCCCCGGGTGGCCCAGGGTCTGGGGGAGAAAGATCACGTTCCAAACAGGTGGCTGACCCCATCTCGTCTTTTCTCCATCATGCCCAGGTGGAAGGAGAGAAGAGGGGCTGGCTGTCCTTTAAAAATGCTCCATACTCACTCTGCACTTGCGGAGGACCAGGCCAGGCCCCGGGTGACCCAAAGATGTGCAAACCCTGGTCCCTATGCTCAGGGAGGTTTCCGGCAGCTGGGAGGGGCCGGAGACAAGCATGATTTAGCTGTGTATAAAAATAGTGAGTGGCTGCCCGTGGCAGGGAAGAGGCTGGTGGTGGAGGGAAGAGCCCTCTCATCTGCACCTGCTCCCTGGCCCGAGCGGGCGGGCTCCCACCGCAGCAGCCAGCACCGGCCCCACAGCACCGGGGCCCGACCGGAGGCCAAGGGAAGCCAGAGGGGTGCGTGTGTGCATGACGCCCCACAGCTGGTGAAGAGCAGAGCTTCGAGAAGAGTGTCTGGCTCTTCCCGGGGCACGGACCTGGCAATGGTGTCCTGGGATCATCTTTCTCACCTCTTTGCTCCTTCAGCTGATGCTCCAACCCTGCTCCTGACCACCCAGAACAGACTCCTGAGCTCTGGAGAGCCTGTGAACTGACCTCTGTGCCCTAAGTAGCACCTGCAGGGTTGGGGGGTCCAGGACTGAGGCCTACGACCGTCACCCTCACTGTCACTCTTGTCTCCATGACAACCATCACCATCATCACCTCTGTCACCCCATCACCTCCATTATCTCCAGTTATGGGATAAATTGTGCCCCCCCCAAAAGATAGGATCAAGTTCTAACCTCTGTGCCTCAGCATGCGGCCTCATTTGGTATCACAGGTATCAGGTGAAGGAGAGTCACTAGGGTGGGCCTTCATCCACGAGACTGGGGTCACTTAAAAAGGGGCGATGTGAACATAGAGATGGACACTCAGGGGGAAGACGATGTGAGGACACAGGGAGGACACAGCCCCATGAAATCAGAGGACAGGAGGATGGGGCAACACGCCCAGGAACACCTGAGGCTGCCGGAAGCTGGAGAGAGGCCTGGAACGACCCTTCCTGGCACCCTCAGAGGGGGCGTGGCCCTGCGACGCCCTGACTCTGGACTTCTGGCCTCCTGAACTCTGAGGCAGCTCCAGCAAAGGAATACAACCACCATCAGCGTCACCATCACCATCACCATCACCGTCCTCATCCTCACCCCCACTGTGTCAGTTTCCCGTGGCTGAGTAACAAACTCCCACTAACTCTGTGGCTTAACACAGCACAGCTCACCCTCCCACAGTCCTGGATGCCAAAAGTCTGGAGCCAAGGGGTCAGCAGGGTCATGTGCCTCCCGTCTCTGGGGAGAGTCCTTCCTTGCCTCTTCCAGTTCCTGGTGGCTCTAAGTGTTCCTCGGCTTGTGGCTGCATCACTCCAATCTCTGCCTCAGTCTACACATGGCCTTCTCCTTTCTGTCTCTTCCAAAGACACTTGTGACTTGTGATGGCATTTAGATTCCTGCCCCCTGGTAATGCAGGATGATTTCCTCTCAATCCTTAATTATAGCCACAAGACCCCTTTTTCCAAATAAGGTCACATTCACAGGTGCCAAAGATTGGGACGTGGACAAATCTTTAGGGGGGCTCACCATTCAACCTGCTACACCAACCAGCATCACCGCCGTTGTCAAGGTTGGTAAAGTTCCATACATACAGGTGCTACCCAGGTGCTTTACCTGCAGCACGGCCTTCATTTCTGAAGACAAAAGTAGGGCAGGTGCAGCTTCATCCCCCATGCCCACCTCCAAATCTGCCCCTCCTCCAGTCTTCTTCCTCTTGGTGAATGATACCTCCACTTACATAGTTGTTCATATCGGAAACTCAAGAGTTACCCTTGACCTTCAACTCCACACTACCCCACACATCTTATACACTCTATAGCCAAGTTTCTTTTTTTTTAACTTTTTAAAGATTTTTTTATTCTTTTTTAGTTTTTTTTCTCCTTTTCTGTACTTTAATGGATGCAAAATATAGCCAAGTTTCAGCAATTCTACCTCCAAAATATATCTCAAGTCTGTCTATTCTTCTTGACACTGCTTCTACACTAGCATATTTTGCTTGGATAACTGCAATAGCACCAGTGAATACAAATTCAATGTCCATGTCTGAATACAACCACAGCTGTGGAGCCACAGACTGAGCACATCTGTCATGGCAAGTGTTTGCACTTATACAACTGATTTAGCAAAGTTTCTAATGACAAATAAGGCTATCAATAATTCAAAATTAATTTAAGGGAAATTGGCTCCAGAAGAATTTGCTTGTCCAAGGTTTCACTTGGAAGGAAGGATTTGAACCCAGGCAGGCTGATGTCAGGGCCCCCTGCCTAACCATGGTTGTCCCGCCCCGCCCCTGAACTTCTGATCATACAGATAATTCCACAGAAGAAACAGAGGGGCATGAGCAACCGAAGGGGAGGCATGGCAGCTGGGTTCTCATCCAGGCCCTGCCACTCAGCATGGTGCATGTCAGGCAGTTCTCTTTCCCTCTCTGGGCCTCAGTTTGCCCAACTGTAAAATAAGAAGTTAGGGGTGGTGGGTCTGAATAACCTCCAAGGTCCTCCCAGCTCTGGAGGTCTGTGACTACTGGGTGTCAACTGTCATCTCTCAGTCATAGTCAAACCTTGCCACAAGAGAGACACAACTCTCTCCTCAGCTAAATCCTCTAAACCTGCTACCTGCTGCCAGAGAGTTTTTCTTGGAAGGTCAGCCTCCAGGGGAGGGCTGGTGCCTGCAGGGTGAGGACTGGTGCCAGCGGAGTGGAGAGAGGGGTCGGTGCACCAGGGCAGGCAGCAAGGGGCTGGGAAGCTCTTTGTCTTACTCTGTGTAGGACTGTGGGGGAGGGGCAAGGGGGACACTCTCTTCTTGGAACCGGTGACTTTTCGGTTCATGCATTCGTGCATTCAGGGAGGGCTCTGCAGCTGAGGGCTGCCAGGTGCTGGGAACAGAGGGGAGATAGTTTTATCTTGTTGCGAAGCCCCAGTCTGAGGCGGTAGCCAGGAACTGGCCTGGGTGCTAGACTCCAGAGTGTCTGGAGAACGGATCCTGGGGCCAGAAAAGCTCTCATCCATCCTCTAAGGAGGATCATCTAAGACCACGAGATGGGAAAAGGTGTCAGTGACAAATCCTAAGCCTCATGCCCCTGGCAGGGGAAAATAAAAACCATAAAACAGGCTGAGGGGATCTCTGAAAGTTGTTTCCAAAACCTGGGCCGTTTATTAGGAATTGTTCATAAGCGTAAACATTTTTTTAAAATCCATTTAATAGTGTGAGCTCCAGAGGCCTTTTCCTCTGGCTTCCCTGTCCAGAGCAGCAACTGTTTGCATTCGAGCTAATAATGTCCAAGGGCCAGGAGTTGAGTTAGGGACAGAATTGCAAACTTTAATTAGCACGGTGAGATTAACATCCCCGCAGGGGCTGGGGGGTGGGGGCATCCTTCAGGCCCATCTGATCCCAGTGGACACCTCCCCACAAAACCCCCAGTGGAGGGCTCCGGTGGGGTGAGCAGGAGCCTGGCCAGCCAGGGCTTAGACCTGCCGAGTTAATCTCCTTTTGCCAGCCCCCAGCTGAGCCTCACAAGCTTCCAAGGCCCGGAGTCCAACTAGCCTCTGCTGGTTTTGTCCCTGCAGGTGTGGTAGCAGGAGAAAAGCTGGCTGTGTGACCTTGGGGCAGTTGCTCACCCTCTCAGGGTGTGGGAGTCTTAGTGGGGAGGTCTGGGGCAATCCCAGGACATTGGAAGCCAGGCCGCAGGGCGCGGGTGGAGGAATGCGCCCCGCCTCCGGGCGGAGGGAGGTCACACGCCCGCCCGTCCGCCCAGGCTTGGCTCAGGCAGGGCCGAGAATTTTCTGGTCTTTATCTGGTTTAAAGTGCTTCCAACGACAGCGGGGCTGTTCCACCACAGTCCCCAGGAAATTGGTCCATGTAGGACGGAGCCTTCCCGAGAATGAAGTCATCTGTTCCTTTTTTATTTTTTGTTGCCTTTCTCCTTCAGCACGAGTCACCGGGCCTCTGCGGTCCCTCCCCGCGCACACCCGCCGCGCAGGCCGCAGGACCGGGCGAGAGGCAGGACCCCGGGGTGCGCGGCCGCCCCCCGCCACACGCCCTGCCCGCCGCCGCCCGAAGGGGAGCTCCCCGGGGCTGCCCGCGCTCCGCTCGGCAAACAATAACAGTAAATAACGCTCCCTTGTCAACGTAATAAAAACGGAAACGGTTACAATGTTTTTTAATAAGCGTCCCCCATCAATCTCCCTCCCTCCCTCCTCCCCCGACCGCGGGCACCGGGGAGGAGGGGCAGGGTGGGGGGCACCGGGGCGCGCGAGGGGCAGCCGCCGGGGGAAGAGGGGCAAACACAGCGAGCGAGAGACGAGGGGGCGCGAGCGGCCGGGGTCACGCGCGCCAGCCGAGCCGGGAAGCGGCCGCGGTGAGTAACACCGTTGCCATGGCGACGTGGCCGCGAGGAACAGGAAGCGGCAGAAATAGCAGTCGCGGCGGCCCGCGCCGCCCGGCCCCTCCCCCCGCGAGCCCGTTGCCACGGAGACCGGGCTTGAGCGAGGCTGCGCGGGCGGCCACGGCCTCCTGCGCCCCGGATCGCGCATGCGCAGACGGGCCCGGACCGCGCGGGCGTCGCGGGGGCGCCTTGCAGCCGTCCCGGGGTCCGCACGGACCCCCAGACCTGCCCCGGCCACTCGCCTGGGGCGGGGAGGCGGGGAGCAAAAGTGTTCATTGTTTGTGTTTGGAAAGCGGCCCCGCTTTTGTTCTGGGCGGCTCCGTTGGTGTCCAGGCGCGGAAGGCGGGGAGAGGAGGGGGCAGGAACACCGGCCCAGCGGTCCCAAACGTTTCTGAGCGACAGACCCTGGGCTGAGCCTGGGGACGCCGAGGGGACGCGGCCGGCCAGCGTTGTCCTGCCGAGCCCCGGCCTGGGGCGGCCCTCCCTGAGCCCGAGCTCCCCGCGGGGTGGGAGTGCTTCTCCGGGGACGCCCCGCGGCCCCTCCTGTTTCCTGGTTCTTTCTCCACACGCTCCTTTCCCCAGATGTAGCCAGCAAGGAGCACAAAGGGAGAAAAGAGATCATGTCAAACCCCAGGCTCCCTCTTCATCAGAAAACTCTGAAACAGTCCACACCTCCCCCACCAAAGTTGAGCGAAACCTAGATGTTTCATAAACAAAATCCGCCCTCCAACAACTTGTTTATGTGGAAGCTGACTGCAGCCCTGCACGTCTGAATCAGGGCGTGCGTGCGTGCGTGTGTGTGTGTGTGTGTGTGCGTGTGTGTGTGTGTGTGTGCTGGGGGGGCACGCGATAACCTCTGAGGCTGTTTGTGGAGAATTTTTTTCTCTCCTGATTTTGTTTGGCTTGTTTTTAATAAGGGTCAGAGGTCTGGGCTTCTGTGGGGAAGGGGCAAGGGTCACCTCGGATGGCCAGGCCAGGAGGTCCCCGTGGGGGCGGGGAGGACGGGTCACTGGGCCTACACTGCTGAGGCCAGGAGCCAGAGCCGCCCCATCTGGCTGTGCTCCTGCAGTCCCCCCCCCCAAGAGTCATAGGCCCCCTGGGCTGCTCCTGGGGTGTGGCCCCAGAGAGGGCCCAGGCCAGGGACTCGGACATCTCTCTACCCTGGGCAGGACAGCTGTCATTTCCCTGGCCCCTGCCTTGGCCACACTGGCCAAGAGAGGAGGCAAGCAGAGTGGCCCAGGTCTCTGGGGCTTTCTACAATGGAAAGGAGATCCTTTTGTTTTTTTGCAGAGGGCGGACTTAAACTTTCAGCGTTCAGGCTGACCAGATGGGAATGTAGGGAGCGTGTGGGGTAGGGGGAAGATCGGCTGCTTCAAACCTTCTCCCTGCCATCACCACCAGCCTGCCTGGGCCCCCACTGTGGCCTTGTGCAGGCTGCAGGGTCCCAGCCACGCTCAGCTCAGCGCTCAGCACAGGTTGCTAAGAATAAGGACATAGGGAGGGGCTGGGGCTGATGTTTTTTTTTTCCCTCCTCCCTCCCCCTTTTGAGATGGCAGAGAGGTGCCCCAGCCTTGAAGGGGAAACTTGTATCCAGAAGACTTCAGGTCCACTGTGGCCGTCTTGGCATCATAGTGATGATCTCTCTCCTTCTTGGAGGACGAAATGAAGACACGGGGAGAAGGGAGCTGGAGCAGCTGCTACAGTCGATGGAAGCCCCACCTTGGTGCAGAGGGTGGTAGCCTGTGCTGAGATCCGGGGCTCCAGGACCAGACAGTCCTGGTGGTGAATCCCGGCTCTGCCACAGCCAAAGCTTGTGCACCTAGACTACAGGACAATGCAATCCATGCCCACCTCGCAGGTTGTGATGGTTCCTTGAGGTAATGTGCAAGAGCTGAAGCACAGTGCCTGGTGGATGGTAGGTGCTCAGCACATGGAAGCTGTTCTTGGGGCTGGCGTGACCCAGGATTGCCACCTGGGGCCCTGAGATTCTGGGACTGGCTATGTCCCAAGGTCGGTTGGTCTCTGGCACAGACCAGAGGAAAAGAGCACTGGACTGGGGTCAGGAGAAGCAGAGTTGGTCAAGGGGTCTGTCACCAACCCACCATGTAATCTGAAGCAAGTCACTTATCTTCTTTGGGCCTCAGTCTCCCCATCTGGCAAATGGGGATATTAATTGCAACAACCACTGACTTACTTGGTGCCATGCACCACGTGGAGGTCTGTACATTTCCTTATCTAATTTGACTCTCAAAACAACCAAGAGAGGTAAATACCATGGTGATCCCAATGTCACAGAGGAGGGGACAGCGCCTTAGATGCCATCACTTGCCGGGGAACACACAGCTAGAAGGTGGCATGGATCATCTGTCATCCTGGTGTGTCACC
The DNA here is from genome assembly GCF_020740605.2 of Lemur catta. Taxonomy (NCBI): domain Eukaryota; kingdom Metazoa; phylum Chordata; class Mammalia; order Primates; family Lemuridae; genus Lemur; species Lemur catta. The sequence goes on along the minus strand of NC_059137.1, from coordinate 6,516,982 downwards.
GTCATTTCCCCCACCCTTCCTGCTCATCCCCTGCCCTTTTTGGTGGCTCAGACTACAGCCCTACTTTTGTATTTGAACCCCTGGGTCCAACCATTCTGGACTCTTCTGGCAGAGACTGGCAGAGACCCAGCTTTCTCGGTGGGAAACATGCTCAGGGGTACATGAGGGCTGAGGAGAGCCAGGTGGGCCCCACACAGTCCCCACGGTCAACCCAGCTGCTTACGACAGCTCTGCCATCCACCTTGTCTCTCCCTGCCATACAATGAAGGGCTGGGGTCCCTAACACGTCCGGGTGGACGAGTGGCATCCAGATGGTGCAGTTAATCGCACTGGAAGCTGTAAATCAGGCTTATTGTCCCCCTCCCCTTCCCCTCCTCTGTGCTGTCACCTCAGAGGAGCTGGTAGGAGAGGCCCCCACCAGCCCCGCCCACCCACCCCTGGCTTTGTTCCTGCTTGGCAGCCGGGTAGAAATGGGCCAGGATTGGCGTCCACGGCCTGCATTTGGGTCCTGGTCCCTTCACTGCCTGGCTGTGTGGCTTTGGCCAAGCACTTATACTCCTTGTTATCCTCAGCTTCCTCATCCGTAAAGTAGGATGGTCACAGCACCTGCCTGTCCCATGAAGGTCGGGGGCTGCTGTGTTGAGCGCTCCCAGGGGGTCCCCAGGTGTGTTACTGGTTATAGCACGTGCTTACTCCTGCAAGGTGTTGCAATGCATTAGCTCAGTGGAGCCTCAAACAAGCACCTCTTTTACAGGTGAGAAAGCTGCAACTCAGAGAAGGGAAGTAAGTTGCCTGAGGCCACACAGCCAATTAACAGAAGAACTGGGATTAAACCAGGCAGGCCCGTGCAGCTCTAAAGACCTCGCTGCAACCTTAGGTTCCTGGCCCTCCTGCTGCAGCCCCTCTGAGGCTCTCCACCAGCGTCTGCAGTGACAGCATCCTTAGCCCTGCCCAGAGCTGCTGGGTTAATAGGTCCTTAATAAAGCCTGCTGAGGCGTCTGCAGCCTCCCAGGGCAGGGGCCAGGGGTCCAGGTGCAGCAGATGCGTCCTAATGAGAATGTTGGGTGGGGAGCGGGGGACGATGGGGTGAGCTGCCTGCTCATGTCTCTGTCCCACTCAATCTTCCTGACCTCTGTGGCTGAGCCACTGGATGCTTCCGGTGCAGGAGACAGTCACCCATCACTCACTCCATCCATGCTTGCTTTCATCCTTTCATCCATCCCTCCATCCATCCCACTCACCCATCCTCCCTCCCTCACTTCTATCCATCCACCCACCTACACATTCTCTCCCTCCCTCCCTCCTTCCCTCCCTTTTTCTTTCCTTCCATCCATCCAGTGTTTATTGATCACCCATCTTGAGCCAAGACTTATGTTAGGTGCCTGGGGTTCCTCCCTCCAAGGGTGTCACATTCTAGAAAAGATGCTGAACAGCTGACTACAGACACACAGGCACCAGGACAAGAGAGGGCATCTGGGGGCTCTGAGACTGGGCTCTGCAAACCTGCCTCAGACAAGCTCACTAGGTGACCTTGGTCAGGTCACTCCCCCGCTGGGCCACTCTCTCCCAGCCTGCACAAAGAAGGGTGTCCTAATCCATTTGGGCTGCTGTAAAAAACACCTTAGACTGGGTAATTTATAAACAACAGAAATGTATCACGCACAGTTCTTGAGGTTGGGAACTCCAAGATCAAGGAGCCATAAGATTCAGTGTCTAGTGAGGGCCTGTTCCTTATAGATGGGGCCTTCTAGCCATGTCCTCAGATGGCAGAAGGGGTGACAAGCTCCCTTGCCTCTTTTATAAGGGCACTAATCCCCTTTGTTAGGGAGGAGCCCCCATGACCTAATCACCCCCCTAAATCGTTGCCTCTTAATACCATGACATTGCAGATTGTTTTGATGTATGAATTTTGGGGGGACATATTCAGATCATAGCAAGATGGTACACTGTGGTGTCTCCTATTCTGGGATTCCAGAATTCCAAGTGGGATGAGTAAGCTCCCAGTGAACTACTCTTGCAAGAACCTGTGCCCACCCTAGTCCCAGGAATCTTCCCTCAGTGCCTTTCAAGTCCCCAGATTGAGGCCCAGGTCCTTTCTGACTGACCCGGATGTTGAACAGCACACTGAGGTGGGGCTGGGCGAGGTGGGGGCAGGGAGAGAGCACTGGACTCGGAGGCAGGAGACGAGTCAGGCCCCAGCTCTGTACTGTGATGTGTGACCCTGGGGAGATGACATCCCAGGGTGGTCCATCAGCTCGGATGAAGTACCCTAGAGACTCAGGAAATATCAGCTGTTGGGGACACTATTCTTGCTTTCATGTCCCAGTCACAAAGGAAGCTGGGTATCGAGTGAGTGGCTTTGGGAGGCATCATTTATTCAATAGATACCATTTGTTTACCACTCATTCATTAAAAGTTTATTACCATGATCTGTGCCATGTGTTGAGTTCTGAGCCAGGCACTGGTAGATTACTAGATGGATCCTGTAGTCTAAGAAGGGTGGTGAACAGGTGTCACCTTAGTTGCCAACTCCACAGGTGAGAAGGCTTCTGAGGCTGCATCAGGTCCTAGAGGGAAAGAGTGCTGTGATCAATTAGTAATGTCTGCCACAGGCACGGGGAGAGGAGCGATAGTACGGACATTTGCTGGCCTTAACACCCAAGCAGGAAGGACCTCAAACAGGAGACCCCTGAGACTGGCTGCCTGATACGTGACCAGGAATGGTGAGTCATTGACTTACTGCCTGCCTCATTTTACCCTTTTGTGAAGCAGAGATGCTGACAGACTCATGGCATTCTAGAGGTTAGGAGAAGCTAGAGCCGGATGGCCCAGCCTTCCTGTTTTAACCCAGCCTGCTCTGGGTTGAAGTGAGATGTGTGAGATGTCCCCTTGTAGAAACATGTAGCGCTCGGCAGATGCGTGGTGGGTGGCAGACCAGGAGCCTGGAGCTGTGGCAAGAGCGCAGGCGAGCTGGGGTCCTAGCTGCTCCGTACGTGTGGTGCTGTGGGTGGCGGAGGGAAATGTGCTAGGGCCTCCAAAGCCTGCTGTCTTGTGATGCCTGCACGCCGAGGCCTGGGGCGGGGAGCAGGGTGGAAAGGCCCCTGGAGGGAAGCCGGTGGAGGAATTTTCCAGTGCCCCAGGCTGCAGGAGGCCAGATGAGCAGAGGGAGCCAGGAGGAAGTGGGGAAGGGGCAGTGGGCTGCTACTGCACCCCGAGGAAAGGTCACTCCTGCTGGGTCTTTCTGAGGGTTGTCCGGCTCCATCAGGGGTCACTCCCCAGGTGCATGCCCCGTACATGCCATCCCTGAGCAAGGAGGGGCGGAGGGAAGAGAGTGGGCAGCATGGGACCCGAGGAGGGGCCAAGCCCCCTGACAGGGGAGTTCTGGGCTGTGCAGAGGCCCTGGCAGCCCCTAGGCCTGAGGCTGCAACTCGGGAGCAGTGGCCTGGGCAGCAGACTCAGGCCAAGCCCAGTGCTCAGGAAAGAGCAACGGGAAGACAAGGGCAGCTCCTGGGAGGCGGGGGTGACCTGCCGACCCTGAAAACGGACCTGGCAAGTCTCCCAGGCAGACACAGTGGGTTTTTCACAAGGCTGACTTAGGGATTCGGGGCACTGAGACTATGCTACCCATGTCCCTTAAAATCCCTCGTGGCTCCCAGTTGCCAGGAAGGGGAAGTCCAGGCTCCTCGGAGGCAGCACGTGCTGGTGGGTGAGAGTCGGGAGCCTGGGTCCAAGTTCCAGCCTGGCCACCATCAGCTGTGTGACCACCAGCGACTTGCAGAACTCTCTGGGCCAGGTGGGATTGTTGGAGGGTTTGGTGAGCGAATACCTGAGGTGAGCTCAGCACAGTGGGGGCCTCGTGGGAACTGTTCAGTAGCAGGGGGGCTGCTCCTGTTACCTGCGCCGATTCCAAGGCAGAGTGTGCGCGCAGGGCCTGGCCGTGTGGACCCCGGCTGCCTCTGTGTCTCAGCCCCGGCTCGACCCCGTTTCCTCCACTCTGGCTACACCAGGTGCTCGTTCCCCCCCAGTACACCCTGTGCTTGCGCGCCGCTGGGCCTTTGCTTGTGCTGTGCCCCTGCCAGGAATGCCCTTGCCCCCGGCTGCTCGCAGGCTTCAGTCAGGTGCCAAGTGCTCTGGGACCCGCCCTCTGGCACCCAGAGCTCTGTGCACACGCGGTGGCCGTCCTGGTGTGCTCCATGCTCCGCTCTGTCTGACTGTCCACTGCACTGTGACTTCTCAGGCACGCTCGTCTTGGCTTATTTGTGCTCGTGTCCTCGGAGCCCAGCGCCGTGCCTGTCACAACCGTGGGTGTTCCTCAGAGTGGGTTGAACGGCTGAAACAATCAGTCCCCAGACAGTGACCTGCCCAGCAAGAGGCCACCAGGTTGCTCCCAGTCCTCCTCCTCCTCCTCCTTCCGTCTCCTCAAGGAGAAACAGGACGTCTGGGAGAAGCTCCTATGAAATGCTCGGGCCTCCCAGTCAGAGTTCGGCATGCCGGGGAGGCATGGAGGCCCCATGGAGGGTCAGAGGGGACCCCCCGACCACCTCCTCCTCTCCTGGCCCCTCCCTGCCTCCTCCTGCTGGCCTGGGATTGGGTGAGGAGTGGAGAACCAGGGACAGGGATAGGTTCCCAGATCCCACAGGCGCTGCTGGGGGTCCCGATGCCCTGGGAGCTGTCTGCAGTGCGGGGGCAGCCAGGGCTGAGCCCTTGTCCCCACTGTCCCCACTGGCCACTGGACCGCTCTCTGCAAGGCAGCCAGGTCCCCCCTGTCTCAGCGAAGACAAGCTGTTGCTCCTGTCTGTCTGTTGCTCCTGCCTGTCTGGCATGCTCCGCTCCTGGCCTGCCCTGACCCCACCTGCCCCAGACCAGGGCCTCTGCAGGATGCAGCTCCAGCCCTCCCATTTGGAAGATGAGAAAACTGAGGCCCAGGGAGGCAAAGAGGCTTGTCAAGCTCACACAGGGATCCTAGTATTCTTTCTACATGGCTCACTGTCCTCCCAGGAGAGAAGACCCAAAGACCTTGGCTTTGACCTTGAGGAAATGGAAAACCCTGGACCTCGAAGACAGGAGGTTGCCATGACGAGGATGTGGGCAGGCCATGTGACCTTGGGCGTGTTACTAGCCTTGCTGAGCCACACGGTGCTAGTGAGGACTCAGTGAGATGACAGTGGGACAGGGCCTGGCAGGCCTCCTGGCACATCCCTAACTTTCAAGAAGCAGGAGCTTTCATTAGGATTAGGGAGCTTTCCTTAGGATTTGCTCACCTTGAACAAATACGACTGATGACATTTGTTTTTATGCAGACACAGCAGCGTCCCGCCCTTTTTTACATTATGGAAAGACCTCTTGTGATGGAAAAGGAACAGCTGCCCATACAGCTGGGTGTGGTCAGGCAGGACAGGGGTACATCCTGCTCTGCCCCTAGAAGCCAGGACTCATCTTGCCTGTCTGCAAAATGGGGAGAATGGCACCTCCATGCACGGGCTGCTGTGGGGCTTAGTGAGATGACTCGAGTACGAAGCTTGGCAATCACAAGCCTTCCAAAAGCCCATCTTTCCCGCCAACTAAGGATGCTCATGGAGAAAGCGCTGTCTTTGGTTGTGGGGCACGCCAGGCAGACCCGGTTGTAGGGCCTGGGTTTCCTGGGACGGATGGGGTCTGGAGATCCTGGGCTGAGTGAGTGGGGTCCCTCCAGAGACGGGCAGCCCTGTCCACAGCCCTGTCCACAGCTGGCCATCCCTTCCTCCCCACCCGCTGGAAGCTGTCACCCCCCCCACCCCCCCCACCCCACCCCAGTGCTGCTGCCGGGGCGGGGCGCTGCATGGCTGCCCTTTGCTGAGGAGGGGCGGGGAGGAGGATGTGCATTTTCCAGGCAACGTTTCCCTGACAGCTCTGAAAATTAATTGGCCTTTAATTTGGCATAGTGTTTATTTTAATTAGAAGGAAATTGACCAATTTCTTAATAAGGGGCTTTGTGGAGGCTCTGTATTTGGGGTCGGTGGTGTGGGGGGTGGGGGGCGGTCCAGCGAGAATGACACTGACAGCCCAAGAGGGGGTTTTCCAGCACCAGAGAGCTCTGGCCCTCCCGGCTATGGCTGCTTCTTCAGGAGTGAGGGGACGGAGGGGACAGGCCCGGGAGCAAAGTCAGGGGCAGTGAGAGGAGAGGGGTCCAGGCCAGGGGACCCACAGAGGGCTAAGGGACTCAGCCATGGCCTCTGTGGGTTCCGACAGCCCTGAGTTCTGCCTTTGACCTTGGCCTGTTGGGGTCATGGTACGGATCACTGACCCCCGGGTTATGACCGTGCCTCCTGGCCTTAGCAATGCCCTCCCCACTGGAGGAATTAACAAGTAAACCAGTACCCAGGGACGATCTGTTAGAGAGCCATGTTCCTTATCTCTGGGGTCACAGACTCACCAAGGCCCCCAAGCACGAGTGCCGCCCAGTTCCCGATGTGGATGCAGGAGCAGGCCGAGTTTTGCCTGAGCCTCCCGAGGAGTCTGCTCGCTCTCCAGGACTGGCTCAAACTCCGCGCGGGACCTTGTCCCACTCCGGTGTGGCCCCTGTGCTTCTCCCCAGGGTGCTGTGGTGGTGACACTGAGCCGGCCTAGTGTGCCACTCTCTTCACTGTCTGCCTCCCTCCCTGGACTGAGTGGCCCACGGCAGGTGGCGTGTCCTTGCGCTCAGCCTTATGCCGTAGAACCCAGGGTGGGCCTGGCACGGGGTAGGTCAGTGCCCGTTGTGTTTGTTGAATGAGTGACTGAGTGAATGGTGGAGTTAGAATGGAAAAACACAGCCTAGTGACACCTAGTCAGGAACTCCTGCCACCCCTCTGTCTTGGGGTGTCTTTATGATTATATAGACTTTAATTGTGGCAGGGACTCACCCCTCACCTGACAGTCTACCCTTACCCTTGGGGAACCTCCCTCACCTCCTCTCATTTCTTGGGGTCTGACCCCTGAGCCTGTGTGCACCTGTGGCCTGTTCGAGTGACAAGGAGAAGGGAGCTCATTCCCTCAGCTGCCATGGGTCCAGACGGGGCTAGACCTGGGGCCTCCCATAACCAGGGGAGAGCGGGCGCCTGCCGGCCTTAGGCCTAGGGCCTCACGGGGCCACCCCAGGGCGTCCAAGGACCTGCCTCAGCCATGATCCCCAACCCCCAGCACAGCCATCGCACACCTGCTCCTGGCCGAGGGCCGGTCGGGCCTCCTAGTCCAGGAACAGCGGAAGAGCTCCTCCTTGTTCTCCCACGCTGTCCTCCCACCCTTCAAGGCCCAGCTCATCCCAAAGCTTTTACCCCTTTCCATGCAGAGTCCCAGTTACAGGTGCCCCCAGAGCACTTCTCTCTGTGCCACTCAGCCTGGTTGCCTGGTGGTGGCCACTCTGGCCCCAGGACACTCAGGGCCCACGAGGACGGGAGACCAGGCCAGAGGAGGGCAGGGGCTCTGCCAGGGATAGAGCGGGGCTCTGGGCACATTCATTTGGGAGACAAATACGTCCTGAGCACCGACTGTGCCGGGCACTGTGAAGGAGACAGCCCAGGGAGCCCCGGGCAGTGGGGGAGGCAGACAAGGGAACTGGCCTGGCCACCTTGAGCCCGTGGCCTCTGGGCTGATCCAGCCGGATGGTCAGGGGTGGCCGACGGGGTGCAGTAAACCAGGGAGAGTTCCCGGCAGTGGGATGGAGGGTGGACTAGTGTGGCCCTCGGGAAAGTGCTGGTTGTTGAGGGGGGCCTGAGAGAAGAGAACTGAGAGACAAGACTGGGGGTGGGCAGAGCAGACGCGTGGAGTCCCTGCTGGGTGGCGAGTGCTGACCAGGGTGGGCATGAGGGATCTGGTCCCTGCCCTCCCAAATCACACGGCAGTGGAAATGGAGGGGAACCCACAGCAGCCAAGTCACCAAACAAATAGACAAGATAGTTGCAGAGCGTGAAGACTGAAGGAAGCCGGTGAGGCCGGCAGGTGGGGGACTGATCCTGACGCTGCAGCCAGGACCCGGGACTTCCTCCTGTGGGTGGCGGGAGCCACAGAGGGCTCCAAAGCAGAGGAGTGGCGAGATTGGAGGGGTTTTAGATGACACCTCTACCGCTGCATGGAGCCTGGAGCAGGAGGAAAGATCAAGGACTGGAGGCCGACGGAGCATCCGGGGGAGAGACGGTGGCTTGGGTCAGGGCGGTGGCCATGGGAACCGAGAGAAGAGAGCAGGTCAGAAAACTGTCTAGAAGGCGAAGGGACAGGACTTGATGACTGAGGCTATGGGGGTGAGGGGTGGAGAGATGAGGCTGAAACCCAGATTTCTGGACAGGGCCTTGGGTGACAATGGTGCCATTTGCCAGTGTGGAGAGGCTGGGGAGGTTGGTGAACTCGGCTTTGAGCCTGCCCAGCGTTGGACGCCTGAGATGATCTTAGCAGCAAGGCCCTGGCGCCAGTGGCCGCTGCATCCAAGCCTGGCATAGAGGTGGAGAACACCCGGGCAGACAGAGACGTGACCTACGGCCACCAGCAAGAGCTGCCCGAGGGTCTCACCTGACTTGCATTTCCCAAAGAAGGGGATGGAGTCATCCTTCCCTGTTAGCATTCTTGACTCATCCCAGAGCCTTGGCAGTGTTGAACATTCCAGAATCTTGAAGACTTTTCCTGCAGGTTTGAGCAGTCCTTCACAGTCGCTGTTCTTGCCCCGCACATTCCTCCCTTTGAGATCTGTGGATCAGAGTCTCTGAGCAGGGAAGGGGAGAGGCTATTTCTCAGGAAGAAAGCCACCTCCAGGCCTGTGTCCACCCGCGGATCAGCTTTCAGTGTCGCCGTCCTGTCATCTCCTGCACGCTGGTTTCTCAGGAACAGCCCCAGCCCCGGTCCCGCTGGACGGGATGCTTGGGGCAGCGCGTGGGGCTTGGAGCCCAGTTGGGTCGGGCGCCCCCAGGGCTGCCCTACTCTCTTTTGGGGGGATTCCTTCCCCCTCAGACGGGGGCTCTGTATCTATTTTGTCCCTACCACTGGGGCTGGGCAGAGACCCAGCTGGGCCCTGTCACTGGGCCTTGCAGACTGATGGGGAAAGGGTGTGTGTGTGTGTGTGTGTGAGAGAGAGAGAGAGAGAGAGAGAGAGAGAGAGAGAGAGAGAGGGAGCGCAAGAGAGCGCCTGCCTGAAACCTAATTGTCCGCTGTCTAATCTGTCAGCCAGAGGACAGCTTGCCGGCCCCTCCCTGGCTGGCTGATAAATGCCGTCCAAGGCCCCCTGCGCCAGAGCTGCCTTAATTGGTATCAGGACGTGCCTGGACTCTGTCCGCCAGGCCCCTGCCTCCATCCCCTCCTGCCACCTCCTCCTCCACCCTGTTGGGCTCCACCAACCCCTGCCAGGCTCACCTGCTGCCCACCCTTGGGGAGGGTACAGCACCTGAGGCCACAGCCCCAGAAGAGTGTGGAACCAAAATATGACAGCTTCATTTATGTGGCACCTACTGTGTGCCCAGCATATGCTGACAAAGCCCTCTGCCCACCCTCACCCTCCCCACGCAGCCCTGTGAGGTTGGGGAATCACCCTCCTTTCCCATGCCCCAGGCTGAGTGCTGGGGACACACAGGGAACAGGAGACTCAGGGCCAGCCTACCCCAGGAGCTCTCCGAAGACTGGCAGGAAGGGGCTCATTCCCAAACGGCCTGTGAGGGTGGAAGGATGCGTGTCAACCCCTTGTCCATTTGGGGAAGTTCAGAGAGGTTTGGCAGCCTGCCTCAGATCACACAGCTGGACAAGGAGGGAGAAAACAAGGTGGTCCTCAAAACAGCACCCGGTTGGTTCTCAGTGTCGTGTGTGTCCACATCATTTGAGTGTGAGCTAGGAACTCAAATGCCCACTTCTGAGGTTCTGTATTTGGGTCTGGGTGCCCCAAGGATCTGTGTAGACATCAGATTCTCTCCAGGTAAGTGCCAGTCAGGACACTGGTGAGGGCTGATTCTCCACTGCCCATGATGCCAGAAAATCAGGAAGGGGCTGAGTGGAGAGGGACAGGGATGACATTTTACTCATCCATCTGTCCACCTATCCATTCATTCATCCAGCACTTGTTCAGCAACTGCCCTGTGCTGGGGATGCTGGCAGGACTGGCTACGTGATTTGTGGGGCTCTGTGCAAAAGGAAAATTCAGGGCATCTTGTTTAAAAATGTTCAGTATTGTGAATTTCAAGATGGTGACAACAGAACATTCAACCAAGCCTGGGGCCCTGAGAGGCTGTGGAGGTCTCTGTGCACCCTGGAAGCCAGCCCTGCTGCTGGGGAGACCTCGCTGGAAGACAGGCCAACCGACGTGCCTGGGCTCCCAGATCCTCATCTGCTCCCAATCCCTTAACTGGAATTCGGAAATTCATAAAAGATCGGAAAATCCAAAGTCCTTTTGTTAAGATGGTGGCAAATTCATTTGGAGGCAAAATCTGACCTCAACGGACGGGAAGCTGTTTACAGCTTTCTGTTTCCCTTCCATGTGAATGCTGGTACATTTCACTGCACAGCTAACAACGTGCTTGATTGTGGGGGCTCCCCAGACCCTGCTGGGGGTTACCTAATATACACTCTGTGCCCCACACTACTCTAAACCCCTCAGGCCCAGGGGTGTAGGAGAAGGGATTGGACCCACACAGGACCTGCCCCAATACCTTGTACCGATGGCCCCTGGGTACCCCACTTTTCGCTGTATCATCCAAAGAAGGCCCATCCTGGGCCCTTGGGTGCTGGAGAGTTGCTCTGTGCTAGACAGGGGGGCCCTGAGGGGGTGGCCAGCTGTCCCTCTTGTGGTCCACTGGGATATTTTATATTAAAGGGATTAGGGGAGATGTGAGGCCAAGCAACAAAGCCTTTTTTCTTAAAAAGAGAAAAGAAAATAACTTTATTGATTACAAATATACATATGCTCATTCTTTAAAAAACTAATATAAAAGAGGAAAGTAACAATAACCTGAAGTCCACCCCCTCCAAAGTACCTACTATTTTGTTGATGTTTCTGTGACTGCCCTTCCAGATTTTTCTAGATATATGTCTTTTTTTCCCCAAAGATAAGCCTACGCTACCCAGTGTTTTGCAACTTGCTTTTTTTCTCCTTTGAGGAGTGCTGTGTTGCCGTGATCTTCCCGTGTTTAGGTCATCGTTTCTCAGTAGGATGCGGAAATCCATCGTAAACATGTCCCCTAACCAGCTCAGACAATCCCCTTGTCGGACACTGTTTGACTCCAGTTTTTTATTCACGGGCACATCCCCGAGATGGCATCCCTGCGCACACGCCGGCTTGCTTCCTGAGGTCAAGCCTGTAGGTGTGGAACCCCTGGCTCCCACGTGGGGTGGGCACATCTGTCACCCTGTAGATACCACAGATTGCCAGCACCACATTCCCTGCCCCGCCCCTGCGGTGCCAGTCTCTCCTAAACGGCCATTCTCCAATCCTTAGGGAGAGGGGCCTTCTTGCCCAGGCAGGAGTCCTGCCAGAGCAGCCCTTCCAAGCTCTGCAGCTGCAGGGGAGGCGGCAGAGCCAGCTAGGTTGCCACGTGGGCAGCAGGGACATCAGGGACTGACTCTGACCACTTTCGAGGGGCTCTCCTCCCGCTGCCTCTGCTCACTCACAGCGCACCATCCCCATGGCGCCCGTGGCTGCCACCCCCAGCCGAGCCTGAGCTACCTCGCCTGGCTCCGGCTCTCTCTTCTCAGACGGGGATAAAAGCTGGACTCCAGGCCCCAGCAAACCCTAATCACTTGAGCTTTCTCCTGATTTGCATGTCCTTAGGCGTCTTGATTAATACCCCTTCCCAGGCTCTTCCCTGCTCCAGCCACCAAGGCTCTGATTGCAAAGTAGCCTCAACTCCTTTAAAAATAAAATAAATCCTCCTTAATGCAAGTGGAGCCCCTGCTTCCCTGAACATTAAGAGATCTGGAGGTATCTCGCAGGAGCCCCATTGGCTTGGAAACATTGGAAACTTCTGGAAGGAATCAGGCCATTTCTCTAACTGGCAGGCCAAAGGCTTTCCTTGGCGCCGATGTTTATTGGCTGTGCACTCTTCAGGCTGGACACGAAACCTCGTGGCAGTTGTCGGAGGTAGACATCATCTTCCCCATTACTAGGACGAAACTGAGGCTCAGAGAGGACAAGGTACTTGCTCAAGGTCACCCAGCCTGGCAGTTTTTAGCTTGGCTGGTGTTTGAATTCAGCACTGTCTGATGCCACCAGACCTTTAACTAACACGTTTTGCTGCCTTGTTAAAAGCAGGCCGGCCCTGGGGCTGGGGGTGAGGGCGAGGCTGGAAAAAGCAGACGCGTTTCATGAGATGGCCCTGGCCTCACCCGAAGAAGGGGACCCAGGTACCCCTCTCTGTTCCCCAGCTGTGTGATTTTAATATCTGGGGGGTTGGGGCAAGGCTGGGTCTTGCTATAACAGTGGCAGGACCTTCATGGCAAGATGCAGGTGCCGTAGGCATGACCCATAGCTGTACCCCAGTGTTTCCCGTGCATGGACCTGGTCCTCATGTGCATTCCAGTCTGTCCCATGAGAGCCCAAAATGCAGCCCAGGAATTCCGGCTGCTCTCCCCTGCTTGGAAACGCTCTCCAGGGGGCTCTTTGGGGCAGGACAGCTCCGAGGGTGGCAGGGCACAGAGATCTGGCTAAGCTCCTGCCCCTCCTTCTCCTGCACCTCCAAGCAACTCTCCTCCCTGCCTGCCGCAGTTCTTCCTGCTTCTCATTAGGGCAGAGTTGCTGGGAGCCCAGGTTTAAAATGCTGTGAGTGCAGCGCAGTGTTCGCCTTTCATCTCCCTCGCTGAGCAGTTTCCCAAGTGCTGCTTCTGCCACCCTCTCTCCAGGCTTATTTTCCCCTATCGCTGGGTTCTCGAGGCCTTTTGCAGGGCCCCTGGGGTGGCCTGGACTCTCCCATGAGTTCCTGTTATCCCTGGCCATCTCCAGGCTTACTGGGCTGAACGTCCAGCAGAGCTGAGTGTGGCTGTCCCCAGCAGGGACCTGGTAGGCCACCACACCCTCTCTGGCCTCCAGAACCTGGCGTGCTCGGCCGCACCTTCCGGGGAGCTGTAAGGAGCTGTCCCAGCTCCTCTGGGGACGCATGAGCCGGTAGGGCTGTGGGGCGGGGGCAGCAGGAGGCACAGAGCAGGCTGGGAACAGTCTCCCAGTGCCAGGCCCGTGGGGCCCAACGTGCAGCACCTGGAACTGTGCTTGTCTACCCCGGGGCCATCCACCCGCTGCTGGCTCCCGGCAGGCGCTGCCCCTCCTCTCTGCCTCGGCTGCTCTCCCAGCTGGGCCTGGGCGAGCGAGTGAGTTGAGGGCTTCTTGGGCACACTCCCAGAGACCAGTGCAACTTCCAAAGAAAATCTGGGGGACTGATAGCAAAGATGCCAATTTTTAATTTTGCTAGGGAAGGATGTTAACAAAGACAAAAACTACACATGTTAAAAATCCCATCATCAACTATTGCTTCGTTTCACAAAATAAATTGCATTTTAAAGCCCCAAAAGTATGGAGGACATAATCTTAGGATGAAGGAACATCTTCCCCCAAAAAGAGCATGTGGTGACTTCACACTGTCTTTTGCGGCAGACCTGGGAAAGGGTTGCCACAGCTGAGCACCAGGCACTGCGCCCTAATGGAGCACTTGGGAACATCTGTCCCAGAGTCACTGTAGCTGTCAGTGCCTGGCAAACACTTCACATAAACCAGTAAATTTTCACTCACGGTCAAACTGTGGTCTGTAGGGTCTAGCATCCTCCCTCAGGCCCCAAGATTGATGAATCTGCCAGGACTTGCACTGGGCTACACACAACAGAAAATTCCACCAAGCATGGTTTCAGCAAATAAAAAGTTTGTGTGTGTGCACAATGTCAAGAGAGAGGTGGTCCAGAGCTGTGGCAGCCTGGGTACAAGAGAGTTCCCAAGAATCCAGGCAACCCTGGCTTCTTGCTCTGCCAGCATTTGTATCTGGCTTTTGTCCTCATCGTCATAAAATGGCTGTTCCACCTCTAGCCATCACATCCACATTCCAGGCAGGAAATAAGAGGGCAAGGAGAAACATAGTTTCTTTGAAATTTTGACTTTTAATTCGGGAAGGGAAACGTTCCTTGAGGTTTTGGCCAGAGCTGGGTCACGTGCCCTCCCCTAGCTGCAAGAGAAGCTGGGAAATCTCTAATGTAGGCAAACTTCACAGTCAGCAGCATCTGCCATCCACCCGCGTGTCCCAGCTATCCATCTCGGACTCATTCATTCCGTCCCACACTCAGTCCGTGTGTGGAATCCCAGGCTCTCGGGATTTCCTGTGGTCCCCAGCTCTCAGTTCCTTACACAGGAATAGGGGAGCCCTATCTCAGCCCCCAACCCTGGACTCCTTGTCTCTCCAGACTGGTCCTGATTTCGACAACACAGTGTTGTTTCCTGCCGGTGGTTGGGTCTCTGGATCGAAAAGCACCCTGTTTCCAAGCCTGTCTTCAGAGAAAGGCCCCCAGATGGAGTTGCCAGATAGAATACAAGACACCTGGTTAAATGTTAACTTCAGATACACAGTTTATAAGTTTTCATTCTAAGTATTTGCGGGGGACATGCTAAACTAAAATGTCATTCATTGTTTAATAGAAATGCAAGTTTCACTGGGTGTCCTGGATCTTGACTCCTTAAACCCAGAGCAGCAGCATGGATAGTTAGGACGCAGACGGGAGAAGCCAGGGCCCCCGCAGGGAGGGGCCTAAAACCACCCTGCTGTGTGGCTTTGGGAATGTCTCCTCCTCCTCTGAATTCCAGTGTCACTGTCTCTGGATGGAGGTCACTCACTCTGGAGGTTCCCACCCCTGGCAGGGCCAGGTCACCGTGGGGCACCCCAGAGAACCCTCGGAGCCTCTGATGGTGGGGGAGGCCCAGTCTGCCTTCCAGTTGCTGTGCTCTAAAGCCTGACTGAGCAGGAACCGAACTGATGTGCGGCGAGTGCTGCTCCTGGTTGAGCTGTAGACAATTGACATTTTTATAGGTCAAAATGGCTGAATATCATCACTTTCATACAGTTCAGCCTAAAACTTTTGCACGTAAAGAACAAATGGGGTTTCTGCAACATGTCTGCCTTTTGGGGCAGAATGGAGTAAATGCAGGTTTGAATGCTGACTCGGTCTCTTCCCAGCCAGGAGACCTTGGGCAAGTCACTGCCCCTTTCTGAGCCTCAGCTTTTCCTCCCCTGGAAAAGGGATATGATGGCAGCGAGGAATCCACGAAGGCCCCATGCCCAGTGGGGAAGCGAGCTCAGTAAACAACCAGCCTCATCACTGTCCCTGTTTCTCTCTGTAAAGCCTGCCTGTCTCCTAGAGGTGGCTCCCCCCTCACCCTTCAGCAGGCACAGGTTTCCAGGGTACCCACATCTGCAGAGCTGGCCTGGAGACCAACCACACCCTCTGTGGCTCCCTCCCTCCCCTCTTCTCCCCTACCCCAGCGTCTCCACCCCTGCACCTCCAGAGGTTGCCCAGGAAGGCTGCGCTGACCTTTCCCCTTTGCTGGGCACCACAAGGCCTGGCTTCCATGCCTCCCACCTGTTTCCCATGATGGCCTGGGGAGTGGAGCCACCTCCAGTGGGCCCCTGCTGTCACCCATCATCAGCCCTGGCTAGACAGCTCTGAGCCCAGCAGGGGGGCAGGGAGGGCGGTACTTGGAGCATTGTCTCTGAGCAGAGGTGGCCTGTAGGGTTCTCTGTCCTACACTTGCGTGACTATCCCTCTTTCTAGCTGTGTGAGTCTACCTGAGCTTCTGCTTTCTGACCTGTACAAGGGGACAGTTAGTGGCCTCCTCACGGAGTTGGTGGGGCCAGTCTGTCTGGTAGTGCCTCCCAGGTGCACAGCACTGGTGGCCACCGTGAGACCCATCTCTGGAGCCGTCTCGTGCAAGCCCCACGTCTTCTGGACGGGGAATCCAGACCCTGGGAAGGCCAGGACTCTGCTCTGGGGGCCAGGCGCCGTGGCAGCAGAATCTGAGCAGGAAGGAGGGAGACTGAGACGGCCCAGAGTCACGGGGTTGGGGTGTGGGGTTGGGGTGTGGGGTGCGGTTTGCAGCAGGGGAGGGAGGACTCGCTGCTGCATCCAAGCAGCCCCCACACCAGGCCGCCTGAAGGCAGCCCCTGCACACTGTGAAGCCGGAGAGCCTCTCCCCTCCTGGCCCCCTCCCCCCTCCTCATTCCCCTCTTCTTTCCACGCTTCCTCTCCACCCCCCACCCCAGCCCCTGACCTTGAAGCCATCCTGGGCCACCTCCTCTGGTTGGAGAGCAGGCAGAGCCCCACTGGCACAGGGTGTTCATGTGTGCGTGTGCATGTGTATGCGCGTGCATGTGTATGCGCCAGTGTGCACTCGGACAAATGTGCCTCTGCGTGTGCACACAACATGCATTTTGTGTGCATGTGTGTGCACACGTGCACGTGTGCATTGTGCAGCGCGCATGTGCACGTGCGTGCGCCCGTGTGCACACGTGTGGGGGTGCGGCTGAGCTCGGCCTGCAGGCGGGAGGAGGGGGCGCCGGGCGGGCAGGGATTTAAAGCCGCTTTCGGCTGCCGGCGTGAGCGCTGCTGATAAACAGCCCGGAGCCGAGCCGCGCCGCCGGGCGGGGGGCTGCGTGGCACAGCTCCTGGCAGGCGCGCAAAGAGCTGTCCCCGGCCCGCCGCCGCTCCGTCAGCCCACGGGGAGGGCGGGCGGGGGAGGGAGGGGAAAGTGTTTGCTTCAGCCCTTAATCACGGAATTTGAAATCCCAGCGAGTCGGTGCCATTTATTTTCAGGGGCTGTCAAGGCTGGTTTCAGCATTTAAAAGAAAGGAGGATAAAAACCATTTGCATTTCTCCCCCCCTCTGCCGCCGCGCACTCGGCGGCTCAGGGCTCGCCTCGCTCGCTCCCCGTGCTCCCGAGCCGGGCGGGAGGGGAGGGGTAGGGGCTCGGCGGTGGGGCTGCCCCGGCCAGGGGCAAGGTGTGCGGCCGTTGTGGGGTGGGGGCCAAGTCTGCTCAAAGGGGCTCTGGGTGGCAAGGGAGGGAGACTCGCGGGCTGCTGGGGCCATCCTTGGGGCTCTGCCCGCGGGGCCCCAAGCTTTTACCCCAGAAAGCATCCCTGGTCCCCAAATTTGCTCCAGCCCCAGGGGACCCCACCAGCCCTTCCTAGATTCCCCAGTGGAAGTCTAGGATGTTGGGGCTTCGAAGGGAGCTTGGGCACTCCTGGGTCAACCCCCTCCCTCTGCAGATGGGGAAACCGGGGCCTGGACACCGAGAAGGATGTGGCCAAGGTCACACAATGGCAGAACCAGGACAAGGAAGGAGGCTAACTACGTGCTCAGCACATGCTCAATGCCAAGCACTGTGTGGGTGCCAAGGACAAGGGTCTCTGGACAGTGCTGGACGCTGAGCCCCGCTAGACCACAAGGCCTTTGCGATCAGAGGGACCAGGGTTCGAATGCCAGCTGTGACGCTTTCCAGCAGGTGCGCTTGGCCACTGTACCCTCTCTGACCTTCAGATGGAGCTCGAGGCACCTCCTGAGGGCGTGTGCTACAAGGACCAAATCAATGTGTGCCTTGTGCTCAGCACATGGGGGGCGTCAGTCACCGGACCGTCCTGTGTCCACTGTGCCACTCACCTGCTTTTCTTGCCTGTTGTCTCTGTTGCTTCTCGGGGGTGATGTGGCCAGAGTAGCCTGTCCCTGGCAAGGCTCTGTGGCTGAGGCACAGACCCCCGGGCAAGGCTGAATCTCCCCCAGGACCCTCTCTGAGGCTCAGTTCCATCACTGGTAAAATGATGGAACTCATAGAATTATTGTCGGGGTCCGATGAGTTAACACAAGTGGAGTCAGTGGCACAGAGGGCACCATGCACTTGGAGGTACCCCCCAGCCATGGCGATTCTTGTTTGTCATGACGTGTGCCCAGTGTCCTGCTCTCTGGGTCCCAGGCTTCTCCAGGTGGGACTGCAGTTTGGCTCGAACATCTCTTGGGCCTAACTTAGGGGTGTCACACAGGCACCGTGCAGTGCCCGGGCTGGGGAAGATGGCAGGAAAGTGAGCAGGACGGGAGAGAACCCAGGCCCTTGTGACCAGCCTCCTAGTTTTGCCTAAAGTGACGCTGGGATTTGTTTTAACTGTGCCTTATTCATCTTTGTATCTCGGCCTCTAGCACAGTGTGATATGTATATTTCTGCTTTCATTATTATTTTAATTGACACGTAACAATTGTACGTATTTATGGGGTACAGTATGTATGATATTGGGACACGTATATAACATGTAATGGTCAAGTCATTGTATATGACTTGACAGGGTAATTAGCATATTCAAGGTTGAGATTTTTCTGGCCATACAAACACGAAAACTTCTTTGTCTAAGTCAGTCCATACTTTTATTTCCTGTTTGGCAATTTATTCAACCTCATTCTTTTTCATGGCTGCATACTATTCCATTGTGTGACTGTACCTGCATGTGGCCATCCAATCCCTGATGGATGGGCATGTAAGTTGTGTCCAGTTTTGCCCTCTGACCTCAGGGCAGCAGAGGTCAGGTTGGCCTGCTACAGTGGGTATCAGGATGTGCACAACAGGTGCAGGGAAGAGGCAGGCGGCGGTGGGAGGCTCCGTCCCCTCTCACAGGGAAAGGCAGGTGAGGGCCCTGAAGAGCCGGGCTGGGTGAGGGAAATGGCCTCAGGGAAGGCAGCACCCTGGGGACCCAGCCCTCATCCCTGCAGGGAAGGAAGCCCCTACCTGGCCACCGGGGGCCCGGAGATGTTGAGGCCTCTGGGAACAGGGCCCAGGACTACGCCCCTGGCTCCAGCCTCCCCTCGCCGGGAGGGTGAGTGAGGTCTCTGTTCCAAAGGTGGAGGGCGGGTCAGCAGCAAGCCTCTTCTTCCCCTTCCTCCTCCTCCTCCTCCCCAGACTGCCTCCGTGAGCCTGGGGACACCTGAAGCTCATGTCCACAGAGCAGCCTAAGTCAGCAGCACAGAGCGGGCGGCCGCCCAGAGCTCTGCGGCAAGGCAGGCCTTTGTCCTTGATTTTATTGTTTGTGCATCTGAGGGACCGTTCACAGCGTGGCTGCTGGCGTCAGGTGTCCCTGCGTTCAGTTACAGCTCCGTCAATCCAAGCTCCAACTCCTCGGAGCCTCAGTTTCCCAACCTGTAAAATAGGGATAATAATGGCGCCTCCCTCACAGACGGTCGTGAGGACTCGGCAATGGAGTCCACACACAGCCTTCGGCAAGTTTCCAGAAACAACACGAGGTCTCAGCGAAGGCTCACTATCTTTATTTTTATCATTATTCCTAATAATGGCGTTTTTAAAATTCTGGAGAAAAAAGACCTCCCGAGTTGAGTGTCAAAACCAAGAAAACGTCTGTGGTGCAGTGTGTGTGTGTGTGTGTGTCTGTAGTGGGGGGCTGTGTACAGTGTGTATCGGGGTGTCCTTCTCACACTGTCCTTTGCAAGTGGCCTCTGCCCCCTGCCTGGCACTCTCTCCCATCATCTGGGACCCCCTAGTCTGTGTCCCTCACTGTCACACCCGTCTTCCCACCCTTCAGTGACCTGGGTGGCTGGGAAGAGCAGAGACCACCCCATCCTCTGGCCACTTCCCCATCTGGCCTCCCCCAGCCTCCTTGAGTGCAGGTCTGAGTGGGGCCACAGTGTCCAGGGTTTCGGTTCTAGGCCTGTCACCCCTTGCTGCGGGAAGTGGCTTTAACCTCCCTGGGCCTCAGTTTCTCCCCTTGTGAAATGAGGACAGTATTGAAGGTCATAGATTGTTTAAGACCTTGCCTCAGCCCTGTTGAAACAAGAAACAAGCAGAAAATGTGCAGCCCCCCGGAGGTGCTGGGCTCAGGAAGAGATTCTGGAGGGGGGTGGTCAGCGGAGACTCCGCACTGCTCCTGGGATGAGCAGGCCTCCTCCCCTTCTCCCCTTCTCCTCCAAGAGCAGCTGGCTTTACTTACATTAACCTTCTGCCCTCCCTCGCCCCATGTGGCTCTGGCAGAACCTGGACTCGCAGGTGGGAGGGCAGGGCAGGGCTGAGCTGAAAGGTGGGCTGCAGGCTCCCCAGGGACAGGCTCTTCCAGCGCCCCCAGCTGACTCGGGACATCAGCACCACTGATATGTGTGTGCTCTCCATGTGGGCCATCCTAAGCCAAGCGACTTCTCACCCTGGCCTCTGAGAGAAAAGACAGACTAGGGCTGAGACCTGGCACGTGTGCGGACCATTTGGGTTGTCCTGAGTCTGCTCATAGATCTTGTCTATAACACTACGTAATGAACAAGTCTCTCCCCCTCTCGCAGCCTCAGTTTTCTGATCTATAATATGGGGCTATAGTGAGTTGTCAGTGAGCTAAGGGTGTGAAGCTGCCAATGTGAGCCTCACAGGGCAAACCTTCAACAGTGTTAACTCTTGTAGTTGAGGGTTGGTTGTACCCAGCAATCTCCTGCCCCCATGAACATCCTTCCATGCCCGCTGACATTAGGTGTGGCCCTGTGACTTGCTCTGGCCAATGGAATGGGAGCAGAGATGCCCAGCAGAAGCTCTAAAAGCTAAGCTGTGGTTTCACCAGCCACCCGGCTCTTGTCTCTCTCGTTGGCACGTTCCAGACACAAGCCGCACCTTCAGCTTGGATTCCAGAGTGAAGATGGGAAGTGAAGCTGAGTAGTGCGGCAGACTGTCACCAACATTAACCCTGGATACAAATAAACCTTAGCTATGCTGACCCACTGATGCTTAGGGGATGTTTGTTACGCAGCATAACCTCGCAAAAGCTGACCAACACAGAAATTGGTACCTAGAAGTAATGGGCTACAACAGATATGTAGCCTCAGCTCTAGGGGCAGGTAACAGGTGACCAGCAAATAGTTATTGAAGGCAGGAAAGATGGTGACCCATGTTATACAGTGGGCAACATTTGGTAAGACTATTGCCTACAAGAACTTCCAAAGCTGATACTATTCTGCACTTGTGGCTTTGGTTGAAGAGCCTGGGAAACAGAACATGTCTCTCATGTCTTCGTTGCTGGGGACGGAATTGTGTCCCCCTCCAAAAATGTATATGTTGAAGCCCTAACCTCCAGTACTTCAGAATGTGGCTGTACGTGGAGCCCAGGTCTTTAAAGTGGTAATTAAGTTTAAATGAGGTCATCAGGGGGGCCCTAATCCAATATGATTGGTGTCCTTATAAGAAGAAATTTGGGCCAGGTGTGATGGCTCACGCCTGTAATCCTAGCACTCTGGGAGGCCGAGGCAGGAGGATCTCTTGAGCCCAAGAGTTTGAGACCAGCCTGGGCAATATCGTGAGACCCCCCATCTACAAAAAAATAAGTCTATTAGCCAGGTGTGGTGTGCACACCTATAGTCCCAGCCACTCGGGAGGCTGAGGCAGGAGGATCGTGCTTGACCCCAGGAGTTTGAGGCTGCAGTGAGCTATGATAACACCACTGCACTCTACAAGGGGTGATAGAGCGAGACCCTGTCTCCAAAAAAAAACAAAAAAAAAAAAAAAGAAGAAGAAGAAGAAGAAGAAGAGGAAGAAATTTGGCCATAGGCGTGTTCGGAGGAAAGGCGACGTGAGGCCATCCGCCAGCTGAGGAGAGAGGCCTGGAACAGCTCCTTCTCTCGCAGCCTCAGAAGGAACCGACCTGCTGACACTTTGATCTTGGATTTCTAGCCTCTAAAACTGTGAAACAATAAACTTAAGCCCCCCAGTCTGTGGTAGCATGCCCTAGCAAACCAATCCACTGCCTGTCACAGGCCCTACAGACAGAGATGCGCTCTGAGGGAATTAGCCTGTTTGCAAGCAAGGATGAAAGAGAAAGAGAAAACCCAGAAATTCCTAATTTGCAGGGTTGAAAAATGCAACTGTTTCTCCTCTCTGTCCAGTGAAAGAGAAACCATGTGACTGCCCAGGGCCAGAAGGCCGCAGAGCCCGTGGGAGGATGCAGAGGACCGTCAGGAGCAGGGCCACCTGTCCCGCAGGAAGCTGAGCTCGGTCCTGTGCCCCGAGCTGGGAGAAGGGCTGGGGTGGCCCGTGGGAAGCTGAGCTTGGGCACAA
This sequence comes from Lemur catta, assembly GCF_020740605.2. NCBI lineage: Eukaryota > Metazoa > Chordata > Mammalia > Primates > Lemuridae > Lemur > Lemur catta. The sequence goes on along the minus strand of NC_059137.1, from coordinate 6,494,958 downwards.
ACGCCTTATCTCCGTGTTGGGAAAAGGTGCGATCCGATCCCCCACCCTGACAACCCAGTGGGATTGTCGAGAACCCAGGGCCGTTTCTGGAAGATCCTGCTCTTTGCATAGCAAGTGGGTAAAGCAGACACAGCCCCTGCCCCTCTGGCAGTCAGTCGCTTCTGCAAAATTCAAGTGCCAAATGACATTTTAGTAAAACTTCTGACATATTTGCGCTTGGAACACAAGATATGATCTTGGAGCAGATAAGAGTGTTAAATTTATCTTTGTCTGTGTCCCCAGAAATGTATTGTTTGTGAAGTCTGATTGTGAATTTTAAACTTTCTGTAGACTCTTCAAAGTGGGTACTCCACAAATAGTCAACAAGGAATATCCGGCACTTAAGAAAAAAATAATAAAACTAAAAAATGCTGTGTGTGGTCGAGTCCAGTTAAGACTCAGGCTCAAGGTACAGATTATGCCGGGGCGTGGCCATCATGCTCTTTGTTGAAACCTCGGGAGAGCTCAGAGAGAAGGGTCTGGGAAAAAGCTGGGTGTGTCTTTAGCATAAGGAGCAGGGTGGACAGTGACGTTCTGAAGAGGGTTGCGCTGCCAGCTGCCCTGAAAGAGGCCGTGACTGTTGGCAACTTCAAAGCCCTCTGGGCCCCAGTGGGCAGAAAGCAGCCCAAGGAAGACGCTCAGCCCCAAGGAGGGGCCCCTTCTCCAGGGTCCTCATCCCAGGTGGCCAAGGAGATGAAAAAGGAAGGTCTCCCAGGGGCCGGGGCCGGGACCAGCTCTGAGAGGGCACAGTGGGCCTGATGAGTTTTCGTTCACCCAGGGTCGGTGGTCCTCGCTGTATCCACCACTCAGAATTGCGGTGGCCCTGTACCCGCGACTGGCCTCCGCTCCTCCCCTTCCCAACAGGGAGTGTTTGCGGGGCAGCCTTCCCACCCCACCATGTGTTGAGTGTGTGTATCCGCTCGCTGGGGCTGCCGTAACACAATCTGCGTGGCTTAAATAACAGAAATCTATTTTCTCACAGTTCTGGAGGCCAGAAGTCCACGATCACAGTGTCAGCAGGGTGGGTTTTTTCTGAGGCCTCTCTCCTTGGCTTGCAGACGGCGGCCTTCTCGCTGGGTCTTCACGTGGTCGTCCCTCTGTGGCGATCTTAGTCTCCAAATACAGGGCTTCAACATACGAATTTTGGGAGGCCCCAACTCAGCCATTAACAGTGTGTGAGACCAGAAAACTCCCTCCCACCACCGGCACCGCTTCCAGGTCTGCTGTCAGGAGAAGCTTCGGCTGGAGTCACTCGCCTGGCTGCGTTAGCTGGTAGCCAGGCTGGCAGGTGCACAAAAGCTCGCTTCACGTGCGTGGCACGTTGATGCTCCTCCACAGGCCTCTGTCTGTCCAGGTGGCCCTCTTGGGCTTCCTCACAGCATGGCGGGTTTTTCACAGTGGCTCGTTTCCAGGAGGAAGCACTTCAAGCAAGGAGAAAGCAGGTGCCTCCAATCTCTGCAGCCTCAGCCCCAGAAGTCACACAGCATCGCTTCTGCTGCGTCTGGCTGTTGAAAGCCAGGCCTGAGGCCAGCCCAGGTGCAATGGAAAACACCCCATGTTTCCATTCGAGGAATGGCAGTCTGCAGCCATCTCCAACCCACCTCAACCGCGCAAGAGAGCATCCGAATATTTGCTACCAAGACAGAGGGGGAACAGTAGTAGATTGGTCATTGTTCCCAACAATTCACTGTCCTCCCAGTGAGAGGATTACCCACGCTTGTCCCATCTCCACAGGCCTCAGGGGGTGCAGTGCACGTCCCCTCCCCTCACCAGGCTTGGCACGTGAATTGCTTTAGCCAGTGAACCAGGAGCAGAAGTCACAGCAGGACATCCAGAGGAGACACTTCAAGAGCCATCACGTGGGCTGGCCGGCCCGCCTGTGCTTTCCCCGTGAAGAGAACAGTGTTTTCCGAGGGGGCGGTGGGGGGGAGACAAGCTCCCCTGTTCCATACAGTACAAATCCAGTTGGTAAGACTTGTATCCATCCTGAGACCTTTATATTTTTACAACATCTCTCCATTTTCAAATATTGAAAGCCCCTAAATTCACTTGTTTTTCTGGAAGTAACACCTAGCAAGTTTGGTATCTCAAGGCACCACCCAGTCTTCCTTACTCCACAAGAATTCACTAAGGGCAGAGAACCTGGGAGGTCACCCCACCGTCATGTCCGAGCATGCAGTGAGCACCCTGTGTAGTTGGCTCTCTGCAGGTGTGTGTAGACCCTCTGCCAAGTCCTGACCTCAGGACTCCTCCTGGCTCTCACCCAGGAACACTGTGGCTCAGAGAGGTTAAGTGACTTGCCAAGGTCACTCAGCTAGTAAGCTCCAGGGCCAGGATCGGAACCCACTTGGCTATCTTGCTTCAGAATTCTCGAAGACTCTCCTGCCTCTCGCCCTGTAAGTGGGCTATAGATACTTGTCAAGTGGATGAATAAACCTCCCAGAGGTTCCTTTGGAAACCTGAAAGGTTTTGCATGCGGTGACAGAGGTGTCCCAATCTCGAGGGCTGACTAAAATTCACAGAAACTGGGGGCAGGGTAGGATACACCAACTGGGGTCCACTCCTCTCCTTCCTCTGCCCTCAGAGGAGCCTTTGGTGTTTGTATGCAGAATGTGGAGAATGTGTAAAAACAGTAGTGACGTTGACATTTGTGGAGAGATGGCAATGCCCAGCCACTGTTAACAACTATCCTCAGAGCCTTCCATAAACTCACTCGTTTAATCTTCCAGGGATGTAATAAGGTTACCAACCATCATTATTCCCATTTCACTGATGAGATAACTGAGGCAGGGAATGGGTTAAGTCCATGTCTATCAAATTCTCTGTGATGAAGGAACTTTTTTTTTTTTTTGGTAGCGACAGCGTCTCCTTATGTTACCCAGGCTGGACCCAAACCCCTGGGCTCAAGCGATCCTCCCGCCTCAGCCCCCCGAGTAGCTGGGATTATGGGCTCATGCACCACCACACCTGGTGCAGGAACTTTTAGACAAAATTTTCCAATCTGTCAGGAATATTTTTATAATATACACAGTCACAAAGGGATATAGGCTGTGTCAAATTGCTATGAAAGTAGCTAAATGCTTATTCTCAGTTTTATATTATCTTGTCATGTCCACAAACAGTGCCTGAACCAGCACCCATGTGCAGAGCACGCTTTGGGTAGCGCGGGGTCAAATGACTGCCAGAGGCCACACGGCAGATGAGCGCTGGGGCCGGGATTCGGACCCAGCCTGGGCTGTGGACCACTCACTACACCCAGAGGAGACACAGGGAAGGGTTTGGCCACTGAATATATTATATAACGAATACCCGAGGAAGAAGGGAGAGGACAGCGGGGGACAGAAAAGGCCCACAGACTGGTTTCAGGACTGTTCAGGGGGTTTGGGCACGTGGGAAAATCCAGGGCTTCTACTGAGATAACTGGAGCAAGGACACAAGCTGGCAAGAGCAACGCATGTGGGTTGTGGACTAGACCCCTTCGTGGTTCTCTGGGAGTCACAAGTACATTCAAAAATTCATTTAAATGACCTGTGACTGCTGGTTGTCAAGTCCCTTGGGGCAGAGACTGGGCCATGTGGAACCCCGCCTTTTATTTGGGCTACAGGGGCATTAACTTAGGTGTCTGCACCTCTCTTTCCACTCCCAAAGGTTTTAAAACACCACTAAATTGTTACCTCCTGAGGCTTCAATGAATAAACAGATAAACGATCAGATGCAAAGTTGTCCTTACATGCCATTGTGTGCAAGGCTCAAAGCAAATGCTAGAGAGGAGGGAACCAACACCTCCAAACACCAGAAGTGGCCCTCTCTGGGGGATGGATGAGAGAGGTTGTATTATCTTCATGGGGCCTAGCTGTTTTTTCTACAATAAGCAGGTATTAATTTTACAATAAGAATGAGATTACTTTGGCAGAAACAAGCAGTCCAGGCCCTACATTCAGCAGTCGGGCTGGAGAAACGACGCTTGGCTCGTGGAGGGCAAGGATGCTGGTGCACAGAAGGTGCCCAGGCAATGCTTTCGGTTAGATGTCGTCATGCACCGGGTGGGAAAGGAAGAACCGGCCTTGCCTAGAAGGGTTCCTTTCCTTTATTTGTCTCTTTATCTATTGTCCCTGTGGTGCTGCTGTCCCTGGTCTGGAAGCTCGCTGTGGGCAAGGCCAGGCTGCTTCCCCCTGCTGACCCTGGGTCTCTGATGGCCACAGTTGGCTCCCGTGTGCACGGCAGAGTCAGCTTCTGCCCGGATGGTTGTCTCCTCCCAGCTCTCTGAGTGTCTGGTCTGTTCCGTTCCCAGGGGGACGAGGGACAGGGAAAGCAGACAGCACAGCCTCAGGACCTGCAGAGGACGGACAGCACAGAGGTGCCTGTTTCCTGTCCCTCTGGGTGTCCGTGGCCTGCCCCCACCCTCCGACTTACTTCCCGTCACCAGCTGGTCCCTGGCCACAGCTCCAGCCCTGCTCTCCTCCTCTGGCTGCCTCAGCTTCAGCTCAAGGTCAAGGAACAAACAGATAAACCCTTTCCCTGGAGCCAGCCACGGAGAGGACGCCTCCAGCTAGAATCCAGTTCTGAGTCAGGGCCAGAGCTCGCTCTTTCCTGCGAATGTGAAGACAGGAAGGAAATTTTTGCGGCCATAAAATCAGTAAAAATGTTTTGTAGGCAGAGAGAGGCCAAGCAGTTGGCTTTGGTTTAAGACACACGTAGCAAATAAAAATGGTCAGGTTTGGGGATGGAGGGTCTGAGGGTAAACTGTAATATTCACGCAGCTATAACAGTATCGTTTCGCCTGAGGGCCAGCCAGGTGGGGGGCATGGTACGGAGAACATGCAACTGCCCCCGGCTCACTAGGACAGGAGGACGCGGGCGCCCAAGTGGAGTCAGTGTAGGGGGACCAGGCATTGCAGACTCAGGACTTTCCTAGGCTTCTGGCCATGATGGTCTAGTGGCTGGAGCCAGGACCGTGGCTTTGGAGACGCAGCGTGGACAGCAATGAACTTGATGGATCTTGTATCTGAGCCCAGAGAAGTCAGCACTGGCCAGCTTGGGAAGGGTCATATGGGCCGTGACAGGGACTTAGGACTTCACCCAGAGGGCAGTGGGGAGCATGAGAGGTTGAAGTGGGGACAGAGTGGTCCAGCCTGTATTTTAGGAAGCCCCCCTGACTGCGCAGTGTATGCGCCTTGCGGAGAGAAGGCTGCCGCAGGATCCACGTCCCGCACGCGCAGGGGGGAGTCGCAGATTCGAGGTATGCAGGAGGCAGAATGGGCGGGTCCAGGTGACTGACTGGATATGGAGGGACACAGGGGAGGAGGCCCACACCCAGGGTCCCCGAGAGGATCAAGGGCGCACAAGGCATTAGGGCGAGGATACATACTTCTTATCTCTTCAGTATGTTTTGAGCTTTGGCCAAGCACCGTGGGCAGGACACCAAGAAGGATGAGGTGCAGCCCTGGCCCAGGCCGCTGGAAGTCACGCACTGAAGGGAGACCCGCGAGGGTGCAAGTGCGGGGCTCTGACCGTGGGCACATGAAAAACGCAAAGGACTCGGGCCAGCGGGGCCTATTTGGGAGGGTGGGTGGTAAATGGCGGAGGACTAGGACCAGGACTTGGCTGCTGTATGGCCCCTTCCTCTCCCGCCATGCCCGTGCCTGGTTCTGTGCGGGGTGGGCGGTCCCAGCCTCACGGCCTGGCCCTGCTGCCCACTCCGGCCTCCGAGTCAGCCTCTCTGGAGCTGCAGTGAGCCGCCCTCTCTGGAGCTACAGCCAGAGATGCCCTGATGTTCCCTAAGGCCTCAGTCCCTTGTCCCCTGCCTCCTGTTCACCGTGGGGAATCCCCTCCCTCCCACAAGTAACCCACGGGCCTGGCCTCGTCTTCCCGCCCTGCTCAGCTTTTCCTCCTCGAAGCCTTTCCCAGGGCCCTGAGGCTGCGGGAGCCACCACGGCGCTGAGGAAACAGTCTGCGGGTGGATGTGGGGGGGTGGCTGGACGGGGGACAAATCAATGGATGGCTGGAAGAGGGGGACAACTGAGGATCTAGATGGACAGATGCACGGATGGAAGAGCAGACGGGTGGACCGGGCAGGTGGGGCGGGGGGGCAGCCTGGGCCGAGGGATGGGCGGGCGGTGGAGGCGATGCTGGCCGGGCGGACAGGGAAGGGAGCCAGGCTGGCTCAGGCTCTCAGAGGCCTGCGGGAGGCCGATGGCACCCAGGGCAGAGGTGGAGGGATCTTCTGGCGCGTCTCTCCCTGCAGCTTCCTCAGGGCTCTCTCCTCCCCACACTGGGCAGAACCGAGCCCCAGGCACTGGCACCCGAAAACTTCTTCCATGTTACCCCTTCCCCATAACTCTTCACCCTGTGGGCGGCTTTTTGCCAACTGGCCTGATTATTGGTAACGACCTGGACTTGGGGATGGGAAGTTGAGGTCTTCTCTGTACATCCTCTCTTGCCTCCTCCTCCCCCTCCTCCCCCTCTTCCTTCTCATCCCGTGTCCTTCCAGCAAAGCCCAGGATACCCAGATGGGCTGGGCGAGCTGAAGGCACACCCTAGCTGGGACCAGCTCCCGAGCCAGGCTGCCCTCAGCTCCAGCAGGCCCCACCGCCCGCCCCACCGCCCGGCAGCTCCGATTTTCAGCTCGGGTTTGATCGGCTGCCAGGATCTCCCAAATGTCAGCTGCAGCGTTAGCATCTTTAAGAGAGCGCCCGAGGCGATCTTTAAGCTGGGAGGCTGGGGCCCATGCTGATGAGAGGAGCTGCTCGGAGCTGACAGCTCTGCCTCCTGCCTCCCCCGCCGGCTCTGGACTCTTTGGGCCTGGACAGCAGCAGCAGTCATTGTTAAGCCTGGCTGCACAGGGCCTTGCCAGGAGTTGCAGTCAGTCCCCACAGCGGCTCCCCACCAGGGAGCCCCAGGAGGACAGGGAGGGCCTGTCCTGTCATCCTGTGTCCAGCACAGGGCGTGACCCAGAGGAGGATGGATAAATAGCTGTTAATTGAATGAACGCAGGAACCACCAAAGCACCTGAAAGGGGCGAATGCTGACAGGGCGCTTTCTCCCCTTCCCTCACCTTGATGGGGAGATGCTCAGGGTGTGGGGACGTGGGCAAAGATGTCCCAGATGCAGCATATGGAAGCTGTGTGACCATGGGAGAGTTGCTGGCCCTCTCTGAGCCTCAACTTTCTCATCAGTGAAAAGGGATAGCATGCCAGCCCTGTGGAGCTGTTGGGGGGATCCCGTGAGAAGCCATGGGAATACCTGGTACTGGGCCTGACACGTAGTAGCTACTGGGGGAGATCAGCCCCCTCCCCCCTTCTCACTGAGGAGAAATCTGAAGGACTGTCACCTTTTCTAAGGCCTCAATGTTTCCCTTCCAACCCTCAGAAGGACCCTCCTTTCCCAGTTGTCCAGTGTCACACAGCACTGGGAGGCCACCCAGTTCTGGCCCAGCCCAGTGCTTGTCCTGCTGGTGCTTGGCCCTGGAGCTGGGGGTCTTGGCCTGTACCGTGGCAGCCTCTGGTGCCCATGGCCTGCTCGCCTGTCCCCTGGTAACCCAAGTCCCTTTGCAGGGTGGTAGGCTCTGGGAGTGGGCTAGCGCTTTGGTCTTTGTTCACATCTTTGAGGCCTCCCTCTTGAGGCTGCAATCCCCAGGTAGAAAAGTAAACTGACTCAGGAAAGGAAAGAAGCAAAAGAACCCAGAGTCCAGTTCCCACCCAGTGGAGGGGAGCAGGGAAGAGGGGTGGCCTGAACCTCTGCCCCTGGAGCTGCAGCCTCGGTGGGACTGGTTGGAAGTCGTGAGCTGGACCGGAGGTGGGAGCTGTGCACTTCCTCGGAGCACACATCGGCAGCTCACGTAAACAGATGTTTCAGAATGGTTGTGGGATAAAAATAAAATGAATGGATGAATGGATGGTGGGTGGGTGGCAAGTGCACGGATGGAAACATGGCTGTCTGTGTAATAGCTGGATGGGTGATGGCTGGCTGGATGGGTGGATGGCTGGGCAGAGGGCGGATGGCTATATGGGTAGGTGGGTGAGTGAATGAATGCGTGCATGGCCAGGTGGAAAGGTGGATGGACGGATGGATGGATGAGTGGATGTATGTACAGATGGGAAGGTGGATGGGTGAATGGGATCATGGGTGGGTGGATGAGTGGCAAATGGATGTACAGAAGGGTGGATGAGTGGGTGGGAGGATGGGCGGGTAGGTGAGTAGGTAGGTGGAGGTAGCACTGGCACATAGCAAAAAGCACTCTGAATGGGGGTCAGAAAATCTTGCCTTTGCCCTAATTCTCCCCCTAATGCCTATGGGATGTGGAGTGAGTCAGCTGTCCTTCTTGGACCTCAGCTTCCTTATCTTGCTAAAGGGCAGTAGTCCCTGTCCCCAACTCCCCAGGGATCACTGTAAGATCCCTGGATTATGAGTGCCCCCAGGCACCATGGCCTCACCAACCCCACTGACCCAGCCCGCCTGGCCCGCGTGCCTGTCCTGTGATGAGTTTCCTCTTTCCTGTGTCCACAGGGCCTTTCCGTGCAGTTTCCGTAAACATTTTCTAATAGTGACTCGGCGAATTGTGCTCACAGCAAAATCCCACACGGGAAACATCCATGCCCCTGAACCTGGGCAAGCCTGGCTGGTGTGGGCTGGGGTTAAGAGGCCATCTATGAGGTCAAGAAGTAGATTCTGATGCCAGCTCTGGCACTCAGTGCTGTGGCAAGTCAGGGCACATCCCCGAGCCTCACCTTCCCCATCTGAAAACTGGAATAACAGCAGCACCCATCGCCCAGGGTGGCTAGGAGGCTCCACCATGAAATGCATGTGGGGTGCTCAGCCCAGTGCGGGGCCCAGGCCAGGCTCAGGGAGGCACAGCTGCCTTGCTGTCATCTCCACTCTGAACCAAACAACCTCCGCCTGTTGTGAAATGAGTGTCCCCTGTGTGCGGTATGAAAACCTGGGTGCATACGGGCTTCTCAGATGGGGAAGGTTTCAGCGAATCGGGAACCCTGAGGAACAGGCAGGCTCACCCGCCACCGCAGCCACTTCTTACGCCAGCTCTGTGTGGCTGCTCTGCAGACTGAGGACCACATGCACCTCGTCGGGGACAACCAGGGGCTGGTGCTTCCTGCTACCAGCTGGGTGGCCCTGGGCAAGCCATGCCACCTCCCTGAGTCTGGGTTTCCTCCCTGTAAAAGATGGGCCCAGAGTTACCTACATGCTTTGCGCTTGGCTTCCATATCCCCTTCCGGTTTGCTGCCTAGCAAGGAGGGTGAGGTCAGCACCCTTCCCAGCTGGAGCTACAAACACTGAGGCTACAGAGAGGTTCCGGGGCTGACACCTGTGCTGAGCTAGGGTAAAAGCAGAACGCCTGGCTGGGGAATAGGGGGGCTTTGCTCCAAACCTGTCCTGAGGACCCCGCTGGAGCCAATGGCCAGGCTCTGGAGCCCTCGTCAACCCATGACCCCTCCTCCTGCTGCTCCCTGCCAACGGGTCCTCGCGGTGGAGCCTTAAGAAACTGTCTATGACCCCCCACTCCCAGGGGACCCCCCCAACACTTGGCTGACCCAAGGGACACCCACAGAGTCCACGGGAGGTTAGGCAGCCCAAGTAACAGGGTTGTTGGATCTGGTGCCCCCTCAGACCTCAGTTTGGGAGAGGTGTCCACGTGGATAGGGTAGGGACAGAGGAGCCCCAGGGGCAGCAACAACGGAAGGTCCCAGCCCCCTCCAGCCCTGGGTTCCTTCCTCTCCTTCCCCAACTGCTACTGACTCTGGTTAAAATGGCACCTCCACCATCTGTCATCCCTCCCCCACCCGTGGGCACGGCTGTGACTCGGGGGCTGGCTTGTCTCATAAACAGGCGGCTGGCGGGTCCCCAGGGCCGAGCGGGTGACAGGCCTGGTGCTGGCACCGATGCCCAGCCAAAGGCTGGGGCTGGAGGGCCCTGAGGGCAGCGGAGCTGGGAAGGAGCCCACCGGTGGGCAGGCAGGACACCGGGTACCTTGAGGGTTCCGAGCCTTTGGGAGCCTCGGCAGTGTCCCGCCTCCCGGGCAGGTCCAGGCCCCTCTCCCAACTGTGCCCACCCCTACCCCAGCAGCTCCAGCTCCGGCTCTCTCACATGCTCCCGCCTTGCTTCTGCTGCTTAGAGAATTTCAAATCAATACCTGCGTGAGGGGCTCCATGGATCCTCCCTACTGTGGCTGCCTCCAGGCAGCATGCACCGTGCCATGAGGATCTTTGCTTTACAAGCAGGGAAACTGAGGCCAGGGAGCAGGGCAGCGGGAGGGCCAGGGTGGAGCAGGACTCACCTCCACCCCGTTGCCTCCTCCTAGTCCCGGTTGGAGGGGGAGGGGTGTCACAGGGGCCAAGTGCCGGAGCCCTGAAACTGTAAACAAGCTTCCCCATCTCAGTTTTCCCATCTGGGGAATGGGGGAGTCAAGACTGCTGGGGGGGTGGGCTCGTTCTAGGAGCCAGAGGGCACTTGAGGACCTGTCACTCTCTCACGGGCCCCACATCCCTCCACCAGGGAGGACTTGGGAGGGGAGCCCGGGAGGGGCTGGGGGCAGGCGCCAGAGGTGTCTGGGCAGGAATCTGCCAGGTCAGATCCCGCGGCCTTCCTTCCCCGCAGTTCCCGCTCGTCCCTCCCCGGCACGGCGCTGCCAGCTGCCCCTCCTCCCTCCCGCCTCCCCACCGCCGGCTCCGCCCCGCGAAGCCCCCAGACCCCAGCTGCGATGTTTTCACAGCTTTGACCAGCGGCTCAGCCTCCCCCGCTTCCCCCGCCTGCTCCCCCCACTCCTCCCCCCTCCTCCTCTCCATCTCCCCGCCCCCCCCGCACTCTCCTCCTACCTCCCTCCTCTCGCCTCCCCCCCGCCCCTCCCTGCCTCCCTCCTCTCTCCTCCCCTCCCTTCCTCCCTCCGCCCCCCTCCCTCCCTCTCCCTCCCTCCCGCTCTCGGGGGGAAGAAAGGTCACCGTGCAGCTGATTACTCAGAGCTCAGTTGCTGTAGCAACCGGCGGGGGAAGTGGGACAGGCTGGCTTTGAGGACGCGCGAGGTCGGCCGCGGGCGGCTGGAGCCGGCGCGGGCCTCTGCGCGCCGCGAGAGGGAGGCCGCCTGCAGCCCGGCTGCTCCGCCGCGGGCCGGGCTCCGGGGGCTCGGTTTTAATGACGAGTCTCCGCGCCCCTCTCGCGCCACCCGCGTCCGCCCACCTCCCTGGGGTCGGCCAGGGGAGGGTCGCCCCTCCCGATTTGGCGGCTTCTCTCTCTCCCCGTCTGTCTCTGTCTCTGTCTCTCCGTCTCTCTCCCCCGCCTCCCCGCCCCTGCCTGGGTTCTAGTGGCTTCCTTTTCTCCTCTCGCAGCGCCGGCAGGGACCAGCCCTTTCCCAGCGCCTGCACGCACGCACTTGCTCTCCCAGCCTAGGGAGCCCCGTGAAACCCTCAGCTCCCCTGCCCCGCCTCTGGCACTGGCCTGGGAGACCCCAGGCTTCCTCGACTCAGCCAGAGACAGGGGTGCGCAGGGGGACCGCTGTGTGCCCACCTCTGCCATCCAGGAGCCGCTGGGCCCCTTGGGAAGGCAACTCTCTGCTCAAAGAGGAAGGCAGAGCCAGCTACCAGAGAGGGGCAGCCATGCAGGCAGGGGAGGTGGGGCGCGTCCTTCTCCTGCCAGCAGCCCAGGGAGGGATGATCCCTGAGGTCTGGGGGCTTGGCAGTGGGGGGCACAGGCCCTGGAGCCGGTAGGCCTGGGCTCAAATCCCCGCCCCCGAGTGGGACCGTTCTTGGGGGCTGGTAGGAATGGAAAGTGGTTCAACCACTTTGGAAAACATTTGGCATCTTCTTAAAAACCTGAACATGCGTTTACCACAAGTCTGGCTGTTGCACTCCTAGCCATTTATCTCAGAGAAATGAAAACTCATGTTTACGCAAAGACCTGTACACGGATGTTCATAGCAGCTTTATTTGTAAAAGGCGAAAACTGTAAACAACCCGATGTCTGTAGGGCAACGGGAAACGGATCAACAGGTTGTGGTGTATCCACGGATGGATGGGCCACTCGGCAACCCGGAGAAATGAACCACGGCTACACACAGCGCCACACACAGCACCAGGCGGGATCCGCGACAGCGCAGTTGAGTGCCAGGAGCCGCAACAGAGATCACAGACCTGGGATTCTGTATCTGTAAAATTCCAAAAATGCAAACTAGTCTGTAATGACAGAAAGCAGCTCAGTGGTTGCCTGGGGACGTTGGGGTCCAGGAAGGACTACAGATTGGCTCCAGGAAATTGATGTTGGGGCCAGTGACAGGGTGGCGGTGGATGTGTTCACTGTCTTAATGGTAGTGGTGGTTCTAAGGGTGGATACATACGCCAAAACTCATCCAATTGTGCAACTTAAATATGTGCAGTTATTCGGTGTCCATTATACCTAAACAAATTGAAAAGGCAAATTCCTGCCCTACCACTCACTGGCTAAATGACCTTGGGTGGGTCACCTTACTTACTTCTCCAAACCTCATTTACAAAATGGAATAATGGTAGCACAACCTCATGGGTTGGTGCTTAGCAGTCCACAAGACAATGTTGGTAAATGGCTCCATTCAGGGCAATCTGTGGGTGCCCCATCTAAGGCAGAAGAGAATAGGAGCGTGGGACCTGTCTGTCCCTCGCTGGACTGCAAGATGTGCCCTGCTCTAGGTTGGCCCCACCACTCATTCATGCCGCCCGGTGAGAAGGGGAGTTCCTGCTCCATGCCAGAGCTGGCCACTTCCCGGACAAACAAGGGAGAAATAAGCCCTGTCTCCATCCTGAGTGACAGAGACACACCCTGACAATTACAACATGGAGAAGGGAGATCCGGGCATGTGCGAAGGCCCTGTAGCTGGTGGGAGAACCATATATCCCAGAATCCACAGGAAGGATCTTTGTGGGTGAAATGGAGGCAGCGAGCGAGACACAGACAGGCCTAGCATGGGACATCTTGGGGCCCTGCCGAGGAGTCAGTGTGAGGCAGGGGTGGGGGGTGGGACTTGTGAGGACTGCCCAGCCCTTGCCTGTGGTTTTCACATGGCCTGGCACAGAGCTCAGTGACTGGGGTCCGGGTTGCGTCCTATTTCCTTGCATTGCTACACCCTGGTATAATTTTCAGGCTCTGAGTAGCTTTCCTGGCCTGTGTGCTCCTGGGGGCAGCCCCTGCAGCCCCTCCCCTCTGGGCCTCCGTACCTAGCACAGAGCAGGCACCCAAGAAATACCTAAGAAGGCAAACTGATCCTAGCTCTCTGGGAGGCCGAGGTGGGCGGATCGTTTGAGCTCAGGAGTTCGAGACCCGCCTGAGCAAGAGCGAGACCCCGTCTCTACTAAAAAATAAAAAGAAATTATATGGACAACTAAAAATATATGTATATAAGAAAAATTAGCCGGGCATGGTGGCACATGCCTGTAGTCCCAGCTACTCGGGAGGCTGAGGCAGTAGGATCGCTTGAGCCCAGGAGTTTGAGGTTGCTGTGACCTAGGCTGACGCCACAGCACTCACTCTAGCCCGGGCAACACAGCGAGACTCTGTCTCAAAAAAAAAAAGATAAAAAAAAAAGAAGGCAAACTGAGGCCCCAAAGCTCTGCTCTCACAGGCTTCACCGTCCGGTCGGAAGACAAAGAGACAACTGCTTCTGCAGTGGACAGGTGTGGACCCCAGGAGTTCTTCAAAGGTGTTAAGGCTGCCAGGCCGCCTTCAGCAGTTTCTAAGGCCTCTCTCAAGTTCACAGCAAGCACGGGCGATTTTCTAGGCTTCCTGAGCCGCGCTCGGTTCTGCCCCTCGCTCGTGAACAGCTTTGCCCAGCCAGGTGTTCACCCTTTGCTCACAAGGCCCAGAAAAGGAGGGGTCTAAAGCCCCCAGGCCCAGCTGCCCTTCCTGCCTCACAGACAATCCCACCCCTGCCCAGATCTCCAAGGTGGGACGGGGTTGACCTAAGACAGTCCCATCGGGGCCAGGCCAGGAGGGGTTTGGCCAGCCCCCACCTCATGCCAGAGTGGGCACAGGCCCGGGCCAGGCATGCAGCGGAACGTGCCACAGCCTGCGATTCCTTTCCAGCCACTGAGGCTGGTGCCAGAGCGTCCCCGGTTTGTGCCAGGGAGGAGAATAAAGCACTAAGCTGAGACCCGGCAGTTTGCTGGGAAGGAGGGCTCTGGCCTCAGAGTGGTGCCTGCCTTCGTGACCCCGTTCAAAGTTCTCTTCACCAGCAGGGTGGAGGCGCACCAGCCCGCCACGCCTGCTCCCGCCACGCCTGCTCCCGCCCCCGGAGCTGTGAGAGGTCAGCCAGGCCGGGAGGGAGCCAGAGGCCACAGCCCCGACACCACTGAGTCTCCTGGGCTCTCCCACGACATGGCTGAACGGGCCAACCCCCCTGGCCAGCCCGAAGCCTGTGGTTTCAGAAAGAAGTTTAATGAAAAAAATCTCACCAGATACCAGTTGCCTTGTCCTCAGAGGCTGACCCCGATGCCTCCATGCGCTGTGACATGGCCATGTCACTGCCCCTCTCTGAACCTCTTCTTCTGAAAACTGCCTGGCATCGCACTAACGTGAAGGTACTTTCACGTGGCTGATTTCACAAATATTATTATTAAGATGTCCATTTCACAGAGAAAGAACTGAGGCCACAGAGTCCAGGTGAAGGGTCCAAAGCCAGCCAGGTGGTGACTGTGGCATGTGCAGCCAGAGGCCTGGACTAGGTCCCAGGTTCCCATTCCAGCTGCGGTGTGACTGAGTGGCCTTGGGCAAGGCCCACCCCTGCAGGGCCTCAGTCTTGTCCTCTGCTGACGGGGGATAAGGGCACAGCTCCCAGCAGGGCGTGCGGAGTACACGGTGGTGCCCTTCCGGTCCCTCCAGCTGGCTTCTCACTTTGTGCTGGGCTGTGTAGAGGAGGAATTATTAATACATTTGCTGTGACAACTGTCACTATTCAATAGTGTCTCAAGTCCCAGGACTGAGGGTCCAGCCCCCACAGGAGCTGGGGCTCCTCCCCTCTCCCCCTCACAGGAGGTCTGAGCGGGGCTTGTTTCACCCCTTCTCCCAGGAATCCCCCACCTGTCCCTGCAGCCTCCTTCCAGACCCCACAACTCGTCCCTGAGCACCTACTGTGTGGCGGGCATGGTGAGGCACTGCAGGGGAGGACAGGGCCAGCGTGGGCAGGGCTGTGACAGGGTCACTCGGTCTGTGGGAGCCTGGACGAGGCCTCTGCCCAGCCTGTTGTCAAGGAGAGGGGGCAGAAAAGGCTTCTAGATTCAGTCTTACCTGAGCCCCAAAGCTCAAGTAGGGGTCAGCCAGGCGGAGGCCATGGGGACACTTCTGGCAGAGGGCTCCCCGCAGGTGCGAAGGCTGGGAGTGAAGGTAAAACAGGGCTAATTCATGGAAGGAAGGAAAGTGTTCAGTCCGAGGTGGGGAGCAGTGGGAAGCAGCACTAAGGGGTGGGTTGGGCCCTTCTAGGACTGCAGGAATGTTAGTGTCAACATCCCCCAGTAGGGTAATGGGGAGCCATGGCAGGTTTTAGACAGGGGAGTGGTACATTCAGAAACACCTTCCAGAAAGATCTCTGGCTGTCTTGAGGAGAAGGGATTGCAGGGGCAGAGGCAGAAGCAGGGGCACCTTCAGGTGGCTGCTGCAAACGTCCAGGTGAGAAGGTGGGCTGGATGGGTGGCAGGCGGTGGGGGGAGGCGCACAAACTGAAAGGGGTAGATTTGACTGGACAAGGGGGCAAAGGAGAGAGGGATGGAGGGCAGGCCGTGGGGTGGATAGTGGGGCCATCCCTGAGTCAGACCACAGAGGAGAAGAGGACAGGGCCCCCCGCAGCCCTGGTTCCCGCGGCTCATCCGGGTGGTCACAGTGCGGTCCTAACTCTGGATCTGCCCTCCCGAGGCCCCAAGGGGCTTTCCTAGATGGAAACCCAGGGGTCTCTGGCAGGCCTGGGGGCAGTGCCAAGGCGTGGGGCCACCTACAGCCAAGGAGAGAGCCTCCGCCTGCACACTCCGCTTCCCGGATGAGTCACCCCACTGCCTGGCTCCACTCTGCCTGGGGCCAGGTTCTTGCTCCTCAGGTTTCCTCCTCTCTGAGAGAGACAAACGCAGATGGACCGATGGACAGTCCGGCTGCCCACGCAGAGGCCTCAGACAGCTGAGCAAACAGCACGCAGCCTTCACTGCTCACAGAAGAATGGGGGGTGGGTGAGAGCCCCCAGGTCCTGGGGTCTGGCCACTGGCCCCCTCTCGCCAACCCCATGCCCTCAGCACCGCCTCTCTTCCTTGGCTCCAAGTGCTGAAAAGTGAAGCTCCCCAAACCTGGGGTCCTCTATGACCCCTCACCCCTGCCCTGTCTTGAACAAGTCCTGTTGGCTCTGCCACCAAATCTGTCCCCTCTCCCTCCCCACAGCCACCCCCAAGTACAGCCACCCAAGGCTTTCTGCGTCCATCCCCCGTCCTCCTGGGGCAGCCCCAGGGAAACCTAGGAGCCTTTAAAGGGTGTCAGCTCTGGGGGATGTCAGTTCTTGGGCCATGTGGACTGGGCGGGGACTCCTGCTTAGAAGAAAGAGGAGGCCAGAGAGGTTGCTCCTCTGACCAAGGTCACACTGAGAGTCGGGCAGAAGAGAGGCAGGGCTTCTGGTCTCTGCCATCCAGTGGGACCCAGATCAGTGGGCAGTGGAGAGATGCGCAGGGAAGGAGGGAAGGAGGGGGGTGGAGCTGCATGGTCTGGGGTCGGGATAAGTCAGCCACTAGCACCTTGGAGAAAATGGATGCTTCATTCATTCATTCATTCATTCATCAAACAATTATTCATGGAGGGCCTGTTGTGGGCCAGGCTGGGTACTAAGGGTTTGAAGGTAAGAAGGACGTTGTCCTGAAGTTCAGGAGTGCGGGAGCCTGCCCTGCCCACAGGCAGCAAAGCCCAGGGGCCAGAAGGTAGGTACAGCTTGAGCGACTGGGTGGAATTCCAGGCTTGGCCGGGACAAGCTCCCCTGCAGGTGCTCGCTGTGTCACTGGACAAGACACCTCCATGTTTCTGTATTTTCGCTTGTTCATCCATGAAGTGGGGATAGGAACAGTCCCTGGCACTGGTGAGGGTCATTGTGCACCTGGCATGGGGCCTGGCACAGGGAAGTGCTGGCAGCAAGGAGCTGGGACGGCTGCGTTGTCAACAAAGTGCACAACTTCCAGGTGAGTGTCGCTGTGGCAGTGGGGAAGGCTATCCGAAGGCGGGAGAGCATCCGGAGAGGGCAGGGATCAGGGAGGGAGGTTGGGGGGACACCTGAGCAGGGTGTCGGGGGCTCTACTGGAGTCCTTCATGCCAACAGAACTGGGGGGAAGTTCAGCCTCTTCCCCTGTCCCGCAAAGGCCACTGGGAAATCCCCAAAAGGACTTGAGGGAGCTGGTGGCAGCCCTGCTGGGACCCCCAGAGCCTCAGATGGGCAGATGGGGAGACCACTGTCAGAGCCCCTACTACTGTCCTCTGATGGACTTCCCCTGGCAGGTGGGCCTCACTCTCTCCTGTTTCCCACCTCCTGAGGAAAGCGGTGACCCCCGGGCCACCCAGCTGAACCACTGAGGCCGGACACGGAAAGGGAAGGTCCTCTGCGTTCCGCAGCCGGGGGTCCTGTTGCCTAAAAACCCCCATCCCACCCTGCATTCATTCACCAGGGGACGGAACAGTGTGGGGGCTGAAGTCAGGCAAACAGGGTTCAAAACCCAGTTGAGCCGTCTACAAGCTGCGAACCCCTCCACCTCCCTGTGCCTCCACTTTCTCATCTGTAGATTGGGAAGAGTGATCAGACCTACTTTGTGGGGCCGGGATGAGGATCAACAGATGCGTGCCTGGCAGAAAGAGTCCAGCCCAGCGTACCAGCACGTAGCAATTGTTCAATAAACGGCAGCCCCTGTGGAGGCCTTGCGCAAGCGAGAGAGAGGAGGCTTGTGTTTGGAGCCTAAGGCTCTATTCACCTTCTGACCAATGATGTGTGTGCCACCTCCCCTCATGACTGGGTGCCCTTGTCCCCTGCCCTCCCCCTGCCCCCCTGCTGGGCCCAGGGCCCCTTTCCTGTGTCCAGGAAGCCTGCTCTGGCAATGTCCTGGCCACACCTTGGCCTCTCACAGTCTTTGAGCTTGGAAAACCTCAGAGAATGTGGAGTCCAGCCCCTCCCCAGTGACCCCCACCCTCCGGGTGTGGAGCTGGGGCTCAGAGGTACAGGCACCCACGAGAGGCTGGGACTCCTAGTCCTGTCTCCTTGCTTGGGTCCTCAGATCACCACTGCTGTGGGAGTTTGGGGACAATCCCCTTGGTACAACATGGGCTCTTTTCTCTTGGGCTGGAGCCCCATGGGGGCAGGGACCGGCCTGTCTTGCTCACCTGTGGCCCTGGGCCCAGCACAGGCCCTGGAACCTGTGAATGAATGAATGAATGAGGACAGAATCCATCTGCTTCTCAGAGCAGCATCCCAAGAGAAGGTCACTTTGGCCACAGCCCCTGTGGGGTCACCAGGCCAGCCCCAGCCCAGCAGACGGGGTTGCCAATGGTTCAGAGGCTTCCAAGAGGCTTCTGACAAAGGGATCAAAGGAAGCAGATGACAGAAGGGCAGGAAATGGCAGGGTGGGGGTGCAGAGCCCCCTGCCCAGGCCAGGATGAAAGAGGCACAGGAAAAGGACACAGATGGACCAGCCACAGGGGAGGGGGGTAACAGGATGTGGGGAGAGGGTTTCAGCCACTTCCCTCTGCAAAGGGGAAAAACTTCATGGCTTTCTCCTTAGTTCAGGGCCCACCTTGCTGCCTCCAAGCACCGGTGTCCAGCCCCCGGCCCGGTACCCAGGGGGCACTCAGAAAATGTTTTTGATTCACCATAGGCATGAATGAATGAATGAATGGATGAAAACTTTTATCAGTCGTTCCTGACCTTTCCAGCAGTCAAGCAGTGGGCTTTTGACATAAAAGGGCAGAGCAGACCCTGTTGTTATTTCAAGGAGAACATTAGCAATAACTAAGACTATGATTCTAGCCAGCATTTATCGAGTGACTGCTGGGTGCTGGGCGCTCAGTATCTCTGCATTATATTCCTGCTATCTCAATGACTCCTCACCACACTGGAAGAGAGCTGGGCTAGCCCCATTTTACAGATGAGGAAACTGAGGCTAAAGGAGAAGGAAGCTATTGCTCCAGGTCACCCTGGACAGAATGACAGAAGTAAGATCCAGAGTCTTTCTCAGCTTTATAAACTCAACTTAAATATGTGTTCTCAGGCTGATGGCAAAAGGCCTTGTTCACTCTCCATCCGTTTGTTCATTCATTCACCTAGCCATTCATTCATTCTGCAAGCCTTTCCCAAGAACCTGCCCGTGCCACGCCCTGCGCTGAGCACTGGTCTGTGGCAATGAATGAAATAATCACAGTCCCTGCTGGAGGGCAGCCTCCACCCAAGTAATGAATCCATCACGATTTTGGAGGTGCTGGGACGGGGAGAGCTGGAGTGCACAGCGCGTGGAGCGGACCAGCCCCGTCTCCCGGGCTCGGAAAACGCTTAGTGTCAGACTGCAGGATGGGAGGGCGTCACTGCAGAGCGGTGTGGACAGAAGGCAGGAAGTCTAGGTCTGCGGAACCAATGAAAGAAAATAATAGTCACAATCCTGGCTGAGCAGGCAACCCTCATCGAGCCGCTCTCTCCACAAGCACGCTGCGTGGGTTGTCACATGTCTCGACAATGAGATGGAGACATGGCGCCCAAGCGCTTTCTATGATAACTGGAGAGCCTGAGGCTCCCACAGCTGCTAAGAAGCAGGGCCAGGGGCTCTCTGATCTGGGGTCTCAGCTCCTGACCCTGACCCCAGCATCTGCAGGACAGAGACCCTCCGCTCAGGGCTGGGGCGAGCTGGACCCGCTGGGACATGGTGCCTGCAGGAGGTGGTGCACCTCCTTCCTGTCACCCACCAGTTCTCCCTGGGCTGGGGAGGCGTGGGCTCCTCGGGCACAGAGGGGAAAATTTAGAGAGAGGACACTCGGAGCCCAAACCAGCTGGTGCTGCCTTAGGAGGGAGCGGAACAAAGACACCTGCCTGGCTTCTAACCAGCCTTTGAGAGCCTGAGCTACCAGGTGGGCCTGCCTCTCCCCCAGACTGGCAGAGGTTGTCTGTCATGCTCCATGGAGGCAGCTGTCAGGTGGGGCTGCAAGGCCACCACGTCACCCGTGTCTCTTCATGGGTCCCAAACCCCAAGGACAAAGCTAATTTCCTCTTTTCTCTTTGACAGAAGAACAGAGGCCTGAGGTCTTCCCTAGATTGGGCTATGGCTTCCTAAGGGGTCGCGCTGGGAGTTGCCATCTCCTGGTGCTTCTCCTCATCACCTAGAGGATGCAGGGTATGCGATGAAGGCCCCCACAAAGCAGGCAGAGCAGTCCCAGGACTGGGCCACAGCATCCCTAGGACAGCGGAAAGCACTCACCTGTGATACCAATAACAGCTCACATTTCCTGAGCACCATCCATGCACCTGGTCTTGTGCTAACTGCTTTCAGAAAGTATCTCCGTGAATCCTGTGTGGCACATGCTGCTGGCAGTTACCTAGTGCCCATTTTGCCACCTCCCCTTTGGTAACAAAACACCCCTCTCTGGGGTCGTAATGAGGCACATGGCCACCAGGTGAGTACTACATTTCCCAGCCTCCCTTGCAGCTAGGTATAGTCATATGATCAGATCTCACCAATGAAATACAAGCAATGACCTGCACCTTCCAGCTGGCCTTTAAAAGGAAGGGATGGCCTCCGCCTCCTTGGTCCCCTCCAACACACAGAGAAAAGAATGAGGAGGGAGAGGGGTGGCTACCTTCAACCTTGTAGCCAGAGGCAATCCTACAGGGATGGGAAAGGTAAAAGGAGCCTAGACCAGCTGACGAGGCAGCCTCCCATACCCTAGATTGAGAGGAGAAAAACCTCTGAAATGAGAGAAATCAGGTCCTTTCTCTTGTAGCCACTGTTACTTGGGTTCTGCTAGAGTGTCTGGACCAGCATCCTAAGCCAGACCCTGAGGCTCCAAGACAGAAGTCCATGGTTAGCTGGGAAGTGGTGAAGCAAGACTTGAACCCAAGCCTGGGAGGGACGGTCCAGAGTCTATGCTGAAAGCCACTGGGCTGAACTCCTGCTGCACATAGCAGATGCCCAACACATGATTGTCAGGTGGATGGATGAGTAAATGGCCCAGGTGGCCCAACGTGCTGTCCTAGGGAGGATCTAACCCCAGAAGAATTGGGCTGTAAATGCCACTGGGTTATCCTGGTAGGAGCTACGGCACTTAGTTCTAATTTCTGTGCCCAACATTCAAAGATACCCATGGTGACAATGCCTTCCAGTTTATAAAATGCTGATTCACGTCCACTGTCACCTTTAACCCTGCCCCTTTCCTATGAGGTCAGGGGGAGGTATTATTACTATCTCCATTTCACACATGAGAAAACAGTCCTGGGGCACATTAACTGGTGCACAGTAACCGCTCAGCACATGGCTGGCCTTCTCGTACCTCTTAATAATGTTTTCTTAGTATTGTCCCACTACAAATAATTTTTAAAAAAATATTTGGAGGCATGGGATATGGGAGAGTAGGAGAAGCCCACATGGAGGACTCAGAAGAGCCGGCAGCTGCTGGACTTGCTGTTGATCTTGAGATGTCTCTTCCCTTCTCCAATGCCTATTTTCCTGGTGTAAAATGAGGAAGACAGTCCCCTCTCCCCAGTCCCATTCTGGGTTCTGCTGCTCCGTGTCCCTGAGGTTGAGAGTGGGCAGGGTCCCCAGCACTGAGGTCAGAGCAGCCCTGCAATGCAGGGCTTCACCCTCTGCTTTTGCTGGGGGATGAGCTGCAGAGACAGGTGACAAGAACCTCCACCAGCTGTGGTTCCCAGAGGCTTTGGGGGATGTGAGACAGAGGCAGAGGCCTGCCTTCCTGTGCCCCAGTGCTTGGCATGTCAGCTCTTGAACCTCCATGTCAGCATCCCTATAACAGGAGTGATAGTAAAAGCCAGGCACGGTGGCTCACACCTGTAATCCCAGCACTTTGGGAGGCCCAGGGGGGAGGACTGCTTGAGGACAGGAGTCTGAGACCAACCTGAGCAACATAGTGAGACCCCATCTCTACAAAAACATATTAATACCCAAATTAGCTGGGCATGGTGGTGTCAACCTGTAGTCCCAGCTACTCTGGAAGCTGAGGCAGGAGGATCATTTGAGACCAGGAGTTTGAGGCTGCAGTGAGCTATGATCACACCACTGTACTCTATCCAGGGCAACAGAGTAAGACCCTGTCTCAAAAAAAAAAAAAAAAAGAAAAGAAAAGAAAGACAAGACCTTTATTATGGGATTGTCGCACTGACTGTACACATTCGTACATGCAGTGTGCTTAAAACAGTGCCTTTCTCATCAGTGTCAGTTAATGCTATGGACAGCATGGCTATCGATTGTCACTTATTCCTAAAGGAGCATATTTGAATGTCAAGCAATAACAGTTTTACTGGAAGACCAAGGGCTGGGAGCTTGATTTGACCTCCCTGGGTGTTTCTGAGGTCTGTGGGTTCCCAGCCTGGGCACCATGACCTGCCACCTCCCCTCTGCTCATTTATCCCCTCAGACCCATGTGGGCAGCTCAGTTACCTTAGGAATGGAAATTACCGGAGTTTCAACATTGAAAAAGACCTCAAAGTTTTCTCAGCCAATTCTTTTCTTGAGACATGGCTCTACACTCCCACACCCACCATCTTCCATCCCAACCTGTCCTTGACTACCTCCCCAGATGGAGCACTCACTACCTCCAAGGCTGCCCTGACTGTTGGATAGTTCATCTTGTGAGACATAACTGACCTCTCTGGGCAGCCTCCCCTGGCTCTGACTTCTGGGTCCTCCTGGGACAAATCCACCCCTCTGCCCCAGGTAACTCCTCCAGCCTCAGGAACAGTGAGCACGAAATCAATTTCTCCCTTAGTGCCTCAACCATCGTCTTGGAACAGGACAGAGTGAGGCCGCGTTTCACAGAGCACTGGCTCCCAGGAAGCACGGCAACACAGCCCTCTGGAGACACCCAAGGAGCCACGGGCCGCAGCTCCAGCCACCGGCTCTGGTTCTCTTGCCTGCACCCGGCCTCTTCCCTTCTGCACCAGAACTGCAAGCAGACAAAAGGCAAAGATTTGCCTGAAGCAAATACACCAAATCCTTCCGCAAACACACATTCCCCTGCACGCTGACACGGAAGATACCAGGGAGAAGAGGCCTACTTGATTAGATTTCTTTGGGGCCTGTCGCCTAATTTTGTTGCACATCTTAGCTTGAGGTCCCCATAGTGACTCTGCAGCATGTTTGATTTCTCAAAGCCATTCACAGACTGATGTGCAAACTCTCATCTCTGGATGTGACTGAAGGACCCTTGCAAGTTACAGTCCCTAGGTCGTTGGCCATCTGCCTGCTGTTTCACGTGGGCTGTGGGCTATCGAGGGAAGGAGTTAAGGGTGTGAGCTCCGTGGTCCTGCAGACTGTGTTGCCATCCCAGCCTCTTCATTCCCCAGTGCGGTGTCCCCCAGCAAGTCACTGTGCTTCCCCAGGCCTCCGACTGCCCGTCTGTAAAATGGGAACAATAATTGTCCCCACTTCTCAGGGCTTTTGTGAGTATCCGATGAGGTCCATGCTCTGCAAAGCCTCAGACCTGGTCCCAGGCACACAGTGCGTCTTTAATAAGCAAAACAATTGGTTCTCAGCTGTAAGAGCTCGGGGCACCGGTGTGAGCGGTCAGATTTAGGGGAAACGAGCCCCCCTTGTGAGAAGGGCCTGGTAGACACACATGTGGGGTTGGTGGCCTCAAACTGTGCTGTGCCTTGAGATGCTCCCAAGGGAGCAGCTGTATAAATCCTGAGTCCCAGGCCCTGTGCACAGAGAGCCTGATCCAGTGGGGCCCGGGGAGGCCCAGGAATTTGCGATTTAACAACCTCCTGCCCCCCCAAAGGCTAGGAAGAGATGTTACTGCTAAGCGCACTTTGCTAGGTACCGGCACTGGTCCAAGAGCTGGGGATACTGAGTCAAGTGAGGACAGAGCTGCCCCCCAGCCCCCAGGGAGCTCCCACCCTCTAGGGGTTGAGGAGCTGGAGTTCTGGAGTGATCAAGTTTCCACCGCAGGGATTAAATGGTTAGAAGGGGCCCACTTCCTAGAACTGTGATTGTTGTCACAAGACAGAAGGCCTCCCAGGCTTGAGCCTTGGGACATGGAGTCCTTAAGAGGAGGGACATGGACTGTTCTGGAGGCAAAGGCTGTTCTCACTGACCTTGTGTGGGCTGGGCACTGTTGGGGACTGGGATGGGGCATGGGGTAGACACATGTAAGGTGGCACGTGTCCTAAGGCCTTTCAGGGTGCTGCCTGGGAAGTAAGACCTGGGTTTGAATCCCAGCTTCACCCTTTCTCCCTGTGTTGCCAGGGCCTGCGACTTCCCTTTCTTAAGCTTTGTTTCCACCTCTGCAAAGGGATGCCAATTGCCAGCCATCTCAGAGGCGACTTACCCGGAGGCTAATGAAGCTTTAACTCCAGGGGCTCTCGTTTGCAGGGGCCCTACCAAGGCCTTGGGGTTAGTTATGTATTCATAATTTGGCATCATTCTTCCTAAGGTTGGTCCCCAAGATTGTAAAATCTTCAGGCCACTCAAAACCTGGATCTGCCCCACCCACCTAAGAGAGCGATTGCAAGATTTGGTGAGAG
Organism: Lemur catta; assembly: GCF_020740605.2. Taxonomy (NCBI): domain Eukaryota; kingdom Metazoa; phylum Chordata; class Mammalia; order Primates; family Lemuridae; genus Lemur; species Lemur catta. The sequence continues at coordinate 6,470,210 of NC_059137.1, read as the reverse complement.
AAAACAGGTGACAGTCCGAATCCTGTGTCTGGGGAATGGAAGCCTCCTTAACTTCTGAGTCTTGGAACGAGAACACCCTGGCACCTAGACGAGCGAGGTTTGTCCAGGGATGGCCAGATGAACCCCCATCCCTGTCCTCACAACCCCCTTGCCCTAGTTGCCTCAGGGCTCTGACCCAAGGAGGGGGAAGGAGGAGGAAGGAGATGAGGCCAGGGAAGGGGTATGTGTGGGCGTGGAGAGATGGTGGTGAGAAGGGGTTCAGATCCAGCCTCAGGGAGACCCCTTGGCTGCCATATGCACGACCTTTGAGGGGCCAGGCTGAGGAGGAGCCAGCCAGAGGTGAGGGCGCTGGGCAGTGGCCTTGGGGGTGACTTGTCTTTGATAATGACCTTCAAATGTTTGAGCCCAGGGAAGGATGCAAGTTATCCAGAACCCACAGTTAGGGGTGGGGAATGCTGGGGGCGAGGGCATGTTCCCCTCAATGTAAGAGTTTCCCAATAAGGAGCTGAACCCCCACCTGCCCACACACATACTCTGTGCCAGGCGGTGCCCAAGGGCCGCATCTCCTACCTCCTAGAGTCCACAGGCAGAGGAGGAAGTGCAGGCTTAGGGAGGGCAAGCCCCTTACCTAAGGCCACACAGCAGGGGAGAGTAGGACACAAACCAGGATGTGGCTCCAGCTCTAACTCGAAATTCCTTCTCTTAACCCCTCCCTACTACCGCCCTCTGCCGTGGGCACAGTGGCACACAGTGGGCTCGCAATAAAGCAGGGAATGAGTGAAGAAAGGAAAGAAATTCACAGGTAGGGCTCTGCCTACACCGCGCCCCCCCCAGGCCAGCTCTTTCCAGCCCCAGCCGCCCGCCCCCCACGCCACTCGCCGCCCAGTTAGGAGGTCCCCAGTCGTCTCTCCGGCTTCCACAGGTTCCCCCGCGCGCCTCCCGGAGCCCACCCCGAGGCAGCTTTCTCACAACAGGACCCACCCCGGCGTGGGGACGCCTCGCGACCCCCGAGGCCCAGCGGGAGAGCCGCAGGCGCGGCGGGGTGGTCCCCGCGCCACAGTTCCCCTCCAGGCCTTACCCGCTCCCGCCCCTCCCCTGCCCCGGGCCGCTGAATAATTGATTCGACCATAAATAATTGATCTGTGTCGCGCGCGCCCTCTGCCCCTAGGGTGGGGTTCCCCGTTAGGGTTAGGGGGAGCGGGGCCCGCGGGCCTGTGCGTGCAGGGGCGCACTGCTTCGCTCGGCGGGCCCCGCTCGCTCCCTCGCGCCGGCTTTTTCCCTTTTTCTTTTTCCTTTTTTTCTTTCCTGGAGCTGAGCCCGGCGCCAGGAGTCTGGAACCAGCTTGACAAGCTTTTGAGTTATGGCGGGGGGAGGGGCGGCGCGGGCGGCGGGGGAGGGGAGGGGAGGGGAGGGGAGGGCGGCGGGCTCGGCGGGCAGGGGCGCGCGCCCGGCCCTGCTGTCGCGCCCTATTCGGGCGCCCGCTGCGAGGGGCTGCGCTGGGGGCGGCCGGGAGGGGCGGCCGGGAGGGGCGGCGAGGGGCGGCGGGGTGCGGGTGAGTCACCGCGCGCAGCCGGGCGGGCGGAACGAGCCCGGCTTAAGAGCCGCGGTAACGAGGCCCGGGGAGGGCGGCGGGGTTTGCACGGCCTCCCCCGCCGAGCAAGACATTCCTTTCCGCTGAACCGGGCGCCTGGGCCCGCGCCGCGCCCTGCATGGAGCGCGCCCGGCAGCCGGGCCGGGCCGGGCAGGGGGGCGAGGCCTGGGCTGGCCCCCCCGCCCCAAGCGCTGCTTCCCAGAAGCTCACTGTGTCCTCGGCTCCTCGGGAGGGAGGGAGGGGTTGTTATACCCATTTAACGGGTGGGGAGCCTGAGCCCAGTGAGGGTCGCCGCCGCTGCGCGTCACCCGGCAGGTCAGGGCCACCGCGGCCTGCCCTGGGTGTCTGATCCCCTCCCCGTACATTTGTCCCGCTCTGAGACTTCATTTTTCCTGCTCCGAGACTTCACTTTTCCCGCTCCCCCATGCGGTTTTGGGCCTGGTGGCAGCCCTGGGGGCGCACAGTAGGGGGGCCTTAACCACTGGCTGAATTTGCCCCGACACTGCCAAAGGCCCCCAGCCCCAGGGCAGGTGTGGGTGGAAGGTGTCTGGAATTACTGGTTTACCAGAGATGGGCAATAGAGGGAATGCAGACCCTTGGGGTCTCCTGGGGCTCTCGGGAGTATCTAAAGAGGAGACGGCCAGACCACTAACAGAGACTCCAGTCATGAGCAGGTCTGTGAGATGGCTTAGGAACAGTGCCAGCCTTGCCTGGGCGCTAGAAGCTTCCATGAGGCTAAAGTCCCTGCTTAACACAGGGCCTGGCACACGGTGAGCGCTCAGCACACGGTCACTGTTGTTTATTACTATTTCTCAGGGACTCACCTAGGCCTGGCAAAGCCCCCTCCCTGTGCCCCCAAGCGGCACCCAGAGAATGGGGGGCCATCCCTCCAGAGGCTGAGCTGCCTGGCTCCTCCTCCCAGTCCCCCGCCTAGCCAAGTGTCGAAATCATCCCAGACGAGGCTGCTGAGCAGAAATTTCCAGTCTCCCTGGCAAAGCTGGGAAGATTTTGGGTGCGGCTCAGAGATGCAGCTGGGCAGGCTGTGCGGGGCCACCGCCGGGGAGGGCCCCCAGCATGTTCTGCAACCCTGGGGGTAGGTGTGGCGTGGGAGGGTGGTGCGAGCCTGGCCTTCATCTCCAGCCTCAGAGCTGCTACAGCACAGGCAAAGCCCACTGTCCTGGGTGGTCACGGGAGGGCTCCGGCCAGGAGCAAGACCCAGGTTTGGGTGCTGCCTCTGCCTGTCCTTCGGCAGCCCCCCACCCGGGATCTGAGTGTACACCCACCCGCCCTCAGAAGATGGGGTAACAGTCGCCATGAAGATTGTGCCTCCAGGAGGAGCAAGGCCTTCCCTGAGGCTCACACACCCCCAGGAGGCTGGGGCTCACTGGGAGCCTTGGGGGTCCCTGTCCTAAGGAGCCTGGCAAACCTTTGCTCACAGGGCTGAAAAACCCCGGGTGAGCAACTCAGCTTCTCTGGTCCTTGTTTTCTCTATCTGCAAAGCAGAGACGACAGTCCCTGTCTCTTTCCCTCTGGGGGGTGGGGGAAGTAGCATTGGAGTGGAAAGAGACAGGGACTGAGTTCCAGCACTGCCCCAAACTGGTGACTTTGGACAAGTCTGAGTGAGACTGAATGACTCTAATGATGAGGGCTTGTTGGCCGCCTTCTGCTTGGGTTAGTGCTGCATGTTTTACATACACTGTTATCTCACTGTGACTGGAGGAAGGAGATTTTATTATTAACTTTATTTTCCAGATGAGGTAACTGAGGCTCAGAGAGGTTGATTCACTTTCTCAAGGACACACAGCTAGGAAATTATAAAGTCAGGATTCAGATTCTGATCTACTGGCTTAGAGCCTGAATCCCTATAGAAAAAACAACTTGAATGTTTTTTAAAATATAACATTTTGAAGTGCCTCCTATGTGCAGGACATCAAGGTAGGTGGCAATAAAAATAAGGATGCCAGGGCCCCAGCCTTTGAGACTGTCGTAACTGAGTGGGGACAGGAGACTCTCAGGAGAGTTAGATATGAAAAGTGTCACCAAAAAAGTCCACCAATGCTGGGGGGTGGGGCACCGGGAAAGGGGTAGGTTCCATGTAGGGGATGGGGAAATGGGGAGAGCTGGGGGAGGCCAGGGGACAGTGAAGGCTGTTCTTAGGCAATGAGGAGGAGTTTAGTGGAGGGCACAGGGCCATTCCTGGAGGCCGGTGCAGCAAGGGCAAAGGCACGGTGGCATGAGTGGGCACAGCATGTCTGAGGAAGGGCCGACAGCCCGGTGTCAGTCAAGAGGGCGCTGGGAGGGGAAGGGGAGTGCTGTTGCCGAGGCTGGGGCCAGGCTGCCGAGGCCTGAGACAGCTGCCTTTGCTCTGTGAACACAGGGAGCCATGGAAGGCCTCTGAGCAGAGGTGGACATCATCCTACAGGAGTTTAGAGAGACAGCTCTGTAGGAAGAGAAATGTCCTGGAAACATCCACAAAAACTAGAAGGACAGGCTCAGGATGCGTTGCATGAACTTTTACAGTGCTTCCTTTAAAAAAAATTGTTTTTGCCATGTACAGGCATGACTAGTCTAACAAAAAAAAAAAGGAAATTTTCAAAGGAAAGAGGACCCAGGAGGCACAGGGGGGTGCAGCAGGAGGAAGCCTGGAGCTGGTGGCCAGGCTGTCCCCTGACGCTGGCTCTCTGGGCTGTGGGCTATCTGGCTGCCCATCTCACAGGTCTACACGGAGCCCAGCAGGAGGGACCATGGGGGCTTTGAGACACCCTCTTTTACCTAGAGCCTTAGCCTGACCCGTGGTGGTTTTAGCCTGTCCCCACTCCTCCCAACAGTCTGTCCCCACCAAATTCCTCCCTACTGGTTAGGCTGTGGGAATCCAGCTGATCCTCAAACTTCCTTCTGGGCTGAATGGGGACAGTTATTCCAGGGTCCTCCCCATGTCCTTGAGGACAGACTGTCCCGTGTAGGAACACCAGCCACTGTGCTAGGTGCTTTATGGGTGGTGTATCTTAACCTGAATATAATCGAGCAAAAATTGTGTTTCTCTCCCTGTGGCACAGACGGGGAAACGGTCAGCAGCTTGCCCGGCCCTCACAGTGAGGAGGGTGGGATCTCACCTCACAGCGCAGACCATTAGGCTGTGCTGCCTCGGGCCCTTCAGGAGAAAATCTGTCCCTCCAGTCTCCCCAGCTCTCTGGCCTTTGGCCTACTCTGGTTCCTAGAATGGGGGCTGCAGTCACCCCCTGAGCCGTTCCCTCTGCATGGGGTGGCTCTCCTCCCTCAGGAGGAATACTAGGCAAACTCCTGTTCACCCTGTGAAGCCCAATTAAACCATCCCTCCCTCTCAAAGAGTCCCCTGACTGCACCCCTGTCCCTTTGTCTGTGTTCCTGTGAGGCTCCCAAAGGGAAGGGAGACAAGGCTTCAGGGGACGTGGCTGGGACATGAGTTCCAGTCCAGCCCCGAGTGGGTGGGAAGGAGGGAACACTCAGCATGTTCTGGGGCAGGATGGACATGAGATGGAGGACGGCCTCGGCTCAGCCCAGGGAAAGACAGACTGACCAGCCCCTGGGATTATTTGCCTTGGAGGCTGGAGGAGGACAGATTCCAGGAGTGAGGACCAAGGATTCAGGCTCCAGCGTGACCACCTCCCCATCAGCCCAAAGGTGGCCACAGCCCCTTTCTGGCCCTTGACAGGGCAAGTGCACTGCAGACCTGGCAAGGCTGGGTGGGAAGCTGTCCTTTGCACACAGGCGCCCCTACACCCACATCCCTCAGAGCGTTCACACAGAAGTGCAAAGCCCCCCTTTGGGCCAGAGGCCCCTACCCTAGGCGGAGATGACCAGAGTTGGGAACAGGGAATCCAGTTCCTCGCACAGTGGCTGGCGCATAGTAGGCACTCAAGCATTTGTTGGATGAATGAATGAATAATTACCTGGCCCCAGACCCAGAGAGGAGGAGCCTCAAGTCTCTCTGCTTGTCCCCTGAATTTCATGGAGCCCCTGTTGTGCAAGGTGGCTCCCAGCAGGCTCAGGCATGGGGGAGGGAGGGAGGGGCCAGGGGAAAGCAGCGGCAGGCAATGCCTCACTTGGGAGGGAGAACAGACAGTGCCCTTCCGACCTGGTGGTACCTGGGACCCTGAGGAACTTGTAGGTACCCCCAGATCACCCCCGTGAGCACTCCCTTACAATTCCACAGGGGACATCACAGTGAAGGCCTTAAAGCCAAGGGCTCAGGATTCAGACATTTCTGGGCTCCAGCTCTACCCCTTGCTAGGCCAGTTGCCTCAGTTTCCCTATCAGCAAAGGGGATGGATAGCACCACCTGCTGCACAGTTTCGCTGGGAAGGGCACGGTGAGAGGTGCCAGCTCAGCACATTGTGTCTGCCATTGTTATAAACAACAGTACAGGAAGGTGTAGGGAGGAAAACAGCCAAACCGCTGGACCCTGGGCCCCAGCCCCATTGTGCCACTGACTCATGGGGTGACTTTGGACAAGGCCCAGTCTCTTTCCAGGCCTCAGTTTCCCCATTTGTACAGTCAGGCCCTGATAACCTGGACAGCCTTGGCCCCACTCCAAGCCCAGCACAGAGAAGTGCACACACAGCCCCTGGGATTGCCCAGAGATACACGGGCACACACACACTGGCGCACACTCACAGACACGCACACTGGCACACTCACACAGACCACACAGGCACACCCCCTCACACTCAGCCCCACCCTGCATCCTCCCCACTCTCACCCTCCCTGGCACCCACACCCGCTCACACTCACCCCCCCAATCTGCTGAGCACCAAGGATTGGCGCGGGCGGGGTTGGGAGCGGGAGGGAAAAAAAGACCACGACTCAGCCGGGGAAGAGGGGTGCGGTGGGGGGCGCGGGCGAGGGAAATGACAGCCCGCGGTCCCCCTCGAGTCCCGGCTCATGAATATTAATGCGGCGGTAATTAAAATGCAGGGACGCAGCAGGATGGATGCGGCTGCCTCCGGAGCGCCGGGGAGCGCGGCGTCTTCGCAGGCGGGTGGAGCCCGCTCCTCGCTGGCGCGAAGCGGGACCGAGCTTGGGGCCTCGATCCGGGGCGGGCAGGGGTGGCTTTCGGCGCGGCCGAGCGGCGCGTTCCGGCGTCCCCGCCCCCGCCCGGCGGCCGCCGCTCGCTGCCCTGCCCCGGCCGGGCCGCCCGCCAGGCCGCCGCTTCCCGGAGCCGGCCCCCTCCCGCCCTCGCGGCCGCTGATGTCATCTGCACAAAACTTTCCGCTTCCCGGCCCGTCTCGGGGCCCTGAGTCATCGCCGCCCCCGGCCGGCACTGGCCCGTGGCGTCTGTTTGTGCGGAGCGAGGCCCTGCCGGCCCGGGCCTGACGTCAGCCTGGCTGGGCCTGGAACAGCCCGGCGCTGCGGACACCGGGGGGCAGGACGGTCCTGCTGGGGGCACAGGGGAGGGCACACCCTCGGATTCCGGCTTCAAATCCGGCGCCGCCTCGCGGGGGTCGCCTGACCTTGGCCAAGTCCTTAAAACCCTCCCTACCTTTCCTCCTCTGCCACGTAGCACATGTTCAACAAACCTTGGGAGACTCGTGGAGTGAGTCGGCTAGGTAAACTGAGGCCCAGAGATGGGAAAAGGACAGCCCAAGGTCATAAGCAGTTCAGGGGCAGAGCTGGGTTTCTAGGCCCTGAGTTGCAAGGTTTCTGCCACGTCACTACTGTTTCCCACGCGTTACCTAAGAGACCCCTTTGGCAGGTGCTGCGGAAACTGCCCCACGTTGTGCAAAGGGCAGAGGAGTCCTGCAGGGGCGCCTGGGGGTGGCCAGGCCATGGGGCCACTGGCCCCACTATTCTCATCTCTAGAAAAGCGTGATGACAGTGCAGTGCCCACGTGGAGTCTGTGAGGATAGAGGGTCACCTGAGAAAACCCCCACAGCAGTCTGGAGACAAAGGGCAGTTTAAGCCTGGGGCCACCATTGAAGTCAGAGAGGAGTCAGGTCATCCGGTTCAAATCCTGCTCCTGGCCCTCCCCTGTCCTCCCTCCTTCCCCCCTGTGCCGTCCAGCCAGTGGTACAGGGAAGACGCGTTTACATGCAGATGTCTGCCCCGTCCCTCACCCAGTTGCACGCAGCAAGTACTCCAGAAACGCCTGGCACACCGTCTCGGGACCCAGTTTATAGATGGGAACTAAGAACCTTTGGCTGCTGCTGCGCAGGGACTGGGCTCAGGCCTGGGATCCCAGGCCCTGTGGCCTCCCCACGCTTGGCTGAGGGCTCTGGCTCTTCCCCAGACACACCCCACCTCCCCCAGCACCTGCCCCTCCTCCAGGCCTGGCCCCCTCCTGGGCAGGGGTGGTTCTGGCCTCCCCTCAGCCCACCACCCCAGCCACGCACACCCTCAAGCCAACAGAACTCACAGCTGGCTGGGAAAGGCCATCCGGGTCCCCCACACCCTGCCTCTCCCTCCCCAACAGCCTTACTGGAACCCTTTCAAGTCCTCTGTGCCCCAGGCTGCCTCTTCCTGCCTGAGGCCTTTGCATGCACTGTTCCCTCTGCCTGGAACACTCCTCTCCTGTCCCATTTTCCTGGTTAACTCCTCTGCCTCCATCTCTCCTCTGTTCTTCCCCTGGGGAGTGTCCCAATTAGTGCCACCACACAACACACACGCACACAGCAGCGTGCACTCCCCACATCACACGGACCTCAGCACACACAGGCATGGACACAAAGGAGGAGCTTGCCCCCTTGCACACACACACGCACACATTCCATAGGCTGACACACGCCCCCCATCACACACCCCATCCAACACACATACCACACAATGCCCTGACCACGCAGTAAACACGCACGGACCACACAGCACACATCAGGGCTGCGTTGGTGCTGCCCAGTGGGCTCCTACAGCCTCGGCTTGTCCCAGCCCTGGGTACTTCTCCCCAGTGAGGGCAGGGACCCTTTTCCACTCCAGCGCAGGCCCCGCACCATGGCTCGCTCAGTTACAGTCCCACCTCCTTCCAGGCCTTCTCAAACACATCCTTCCCGTTTCTGCCAGGGGCTGCTCTCGCTCCCTCCGATGCTGCTCCAGCCCCACCTGGCACCCTCGGGGCTTTGGTGTGCCCCACGACCAGCCAAGGGCCTCCAGAACATTTGGTGGTTTGGGTGGGCTTGAGCCTTATGGTCACTTCTGACTGGGGCCTTGATTTTCTCATCTGTAAAATCGGGTAACACTGAAAAGTACCTTGCAGAAACTAGAAGTGTCACAATGGACATTATTAGCACAGCCACTGGGTTCCTGCTGGGTGGAGTTATGAAGGTGAGATGATGTGTGTGAAGCTCTTGGCATGGGGACCCGAGCTCTGTCCCGCAAGCCCTGGCCGCTGTACTCAGGCCCCTAAACCTCTTGCCTCCCGTCTCTGCCCGAACCTCAGTACCTGGCAGCTCAGCTCACATGCATAGCCCAGCCTGGGCCCAGTGAGATGGAGGCTACTCATGATGGCAAGACTGCCAGGGAGGATTTGCTGCCTGGCCAGGTACTCAGGTCTCCAGTCTCTTGGGGGGTCGAATGTTTCAGAGATGCGTTCTAGAACCACATGCGTAGTTTGGTTGTGGGAGCCATGCATCCACCTCCTGCCTGCTGCGGCCCACTGTTAGAAGAAGAGCTCCTAAGCCCTGATCACCCCACCCCAGGGCCCCATGAGACACAACTCAAATGAGGCACAACAGATGAGGAAACCGAGGCTGGGAGGGGAAGTCCCGCACCCCTGTCCATGCAGCTGCTCCACAGGGGAGCCAGAATTTGCACTGACGCCAACCCTGAGGTCTCACCCGTCTCCCAGGTGACCCTCTGCCTTTGTCTTGTCAGCATGGAACAGATGTGATCAGTGCCCACTTTGCCTAACTCGCACCCAGCTGTTCTCCAGCCAGCCAACCCTTGGGCATCACCCGTAGGGCCTCCGCTGAGAGTCCTGCGGAGGGAGGCTGAGAGCAGGGGCTCACCAAAGGGCAGATCATCAGTGGGACTTCCAGGACAGTCATGAGTTCCTGGAATATCAGAACTGGAAGGGTCTCAGGGATCACCACTCGCCAACCCCACCTTGCACACATAGAAAAGCTCCAGCCTGGAGAGGTGGAGACCCTGTCCAGGGACCCATGGCAAGGCGTTGGCCCAGCTGGGGCTAGATGGGGGAAGGCAGTTCAGCTTTGCAGCTCAACTGCCTGGGTTCAAATCTGGGTCCGTCACTGGCCAGCTGTGATCCTAGTCTCTGAACCCCTCTGTGCCTCAGTGTCCTCATTCTGTAGAATAGGGATAATAGCAGTTTCTATTTCAAAGACTGTTGTGAGAAATAAGTGAATTAATACATAAAATATGCTTAAAAACGGGGCCTGGTACACAGTAAACACAACAGACATTAGCTGCCATTCTTGTCTCCTGATTTCGAGCCCAGGGCAGACACATCCGTCTGCTGAAACTCCGGCGATGCCTGCTCTGTGCCAGGCACTCTGCTGCTGCTGACGACGGAGCAGCCAACAGGACTGGCCGTGCTGGCCTCCGGTGCCAACGGTCAGGTGGGAAATACACCACGGACAGGTAACTCCAGGGAGCATCAGCTCATTGCCGCGTGGCTTCTGCTGGTCTGGGGGGTCAGGGCTAAAGAGCAGATAATGTGGCTCCAGGTAGAGGAAGAAAGGACACAGAGCTGTCCCAACTGGAGAGAAGATGTGGCTGGAGCTCAGAAGCGAAGCTGAAGGTGGAGGTGCATCCTGAGCCTGAGCTGATATGTGGCGGGGTGGCTGGGGCAGCTAGGGCAGGGCAGCCTTGCATTTTGGAAAGCTCTGCCGGCTGCCCTAGGGAGGGCAGATTGGATTGGATGGGGGGATGGGCTGAGAGTGGGGACAGGGAGCCAGGGAGGCGGTAGGAGCAGCAAGAGGAGGGTGGGGGCAGTGGGGATAGGGCAAAGGGAGCTGAGGCATTTAGGTAGGAAGCTCCCCAGGGCTGGCGTTTGGCTGGGGGTGGGGAGGAGGAGTCTGGGAGGGCCCCTGGGATCTGGCCAGGGTGGGGGTTCATGGCCAGAAGTGATGGTCAGGAGCAGGTTCAACGAGGAAAGGAGGCCCTGCATCCAGCTCTAGCCACCCCAGCTGCAGCAGCCTGGGCCCTCGGACTCGAGTCTTGTGCTTCAGAGAGCGACACTCCTGGACTCCTGGGTTGGGGGGTACAGCATGCCCAGCTGGAGCCCTGGGCCCCTGGAGTTCCCTGTTTAATGGCGCCCTGACCAATTCCTGGGCTCATTCTCCTGAGGTTGTCTGAGCCACCATTGGGCACCCCTAAGCCCTAGGGGTAGCCAGGAGGTGGCATTTGCAGGGGGTGTGACAGAACTTATGCATGCAGGCTGGAGTGCCCACACCTGCACATCCACAACCCCTCAGGAAAAGGACTAACCTGGGGGGAAAGAAAGAGGAGCAGTGCGAAGCCTGGGGCCAGGGGCTGGTGCTGCCCGGGCTGCAGCTTCTGGTGTGGACGCCAAGGACTGTGAGAGTTCTAAACACAAACCCAGCCTTCCAGGTGTATTTGTCCTTATGAAGGGGTATTTGTCAAGGAAGGAGGACAGAACATATTTTATTTAGCAGTTTGTTAGCGTGATTTATAACTTGTAAATACCTAGACATGAGGTATGTGGGCCTCAGCTTGTACTCCTGCCCCGGGCTGACCCCTCAGTGCTGCCCAGAGAGCAGCAGCCTCCCTGGGCCCCAGGTGGCCTCCCCCAGCTGACCCTTGACCAGCAGGTGGGTCCCTGGGGATCCTGCAGGCTTCCTTCAGAGCTTCTGGGGGGTGGCCCACTCCGCACTCCACCCCCAGGCTCAGCCAGTCCCTCTGCCTTTGTCTGAGGTCCTCTTGCCTCCATTTGAATGTTCAACTCCAGCCTCTCCCTGCTCCCACCCTTCTTCCTCCTCCCGTCCTAGACTCTCCAGCTTGTCACTGGTCACTGTGGCATGTGTTGTGGTCTGACCAGCTGGGTACGAGTCCTGTCCCTCCTGTGGGAAAAATCAAGAGCTCCTTGCAGTGGCACCTCCCAGCAGAAGCTGTGTCTTGCACAGGGCAGGAGTGCGGGCTCTCACACACACGTGGGGTCAGATCCCAGCGCTGTGACTTTCTTGATGTGTGACCTTGGGCGGTGGCTTTGCTGTTCTGAGCCCTGTTTCCTCTTCTGAAAACCGTAACTGTTCCTCTTGCAGTGAGGAGGCAATGTGGAGCGCAGAGCCACGTGTGCCGGCACTTGGCAAGTACACTGGGAAGGAATTAGGAAGGGCAGGAGTTACATCATTCACTTCTTTCTACAGCTGAGAAAACAAGCCTGGGCTCAGCGAGGGGAAGCCAATTGCCCAAGGTCACACAGTCTGGAGCGGGGCAGGGGCCCAAGACAGGCTTGGCCGACCTGTGCTCTAACCACTGTACTCTCCGGCCTCAAGTCGGCTCCCACATCACCTTTCCCCGGCCTCGGTGGCCCTCGGGCGTTTGAAAGCCGCTTGGGGGCCACGGAGGCGGGTGGCAAGGCCAGGGCAGAGCGGAAAGGGTTAACGGGCTTCGCCGCATTGGGCCGGCCTCCGGGGGAAGCAGCCAATGGGCGCGCGCCGCGATGAGGTAATGCTGGGGCCTCGCGGAGTGGGCGGGGCCGTCAGGGACTCGCAGCGTTCCGCGTTAGTTTTCTCCCCACCTACCCGTCACCTTTGACCTTGATGTTCTCGCCCCTCCCCCAGCCTTGCGCCCGCGATTTCCCGAGAGCTGGAGGTGGGGGTCTCGCGCGGCCTCAGCTCCGGGGCTGCTGGCCTCCCGCGATGTCTGCGGCAGGCACCCAGCGACGTCCCGGCCTCAGTCACGCCCTCTGGGCCTCAGTTTCCCTTTCTGCAAGAAGGGGAGGCGGTGATCCCTAAAGGTCCTGCCAGCAGTGGACGTCCTTGGACCCCGGGGCAGTTTTCAGCCCTTCCCTGCCCTCCGCCCGAACTTTAACAGGCTGGACCCCGGCCCCCCACGCAGCGCCCGGCTCCTGGGACCCAGGAGTCCCCTGGCCGCGCGGAGGGAGCCTCGCCGGCCCAGCCACACCCTCCTCGCCGCCCGACCTATCCCTCGGGTATCCCCCGCCACGAAGGCCTGAATTAGCAGCAGAGCAGCAGGACTCGCCGGCGCGGTGGTCCGAGGTCAGAATCCCTCCGACCCCCGCCGCGAGCCGAGCGGCTGCTGCGCGGCCGAGTCCTCCGGGGCCGCCCGCGACCCGCCGCCCCCACCGCGGCCGGGCACGAAGCGGTTAACGCCTCCGCAGCCGAGCTGGCACCGCCGCGGCCGGGCTTATTAGTCAGCTCGCGGGAGGCGGCGGAGGGAGGGGCGAGCCGAGCGAGAACCGCAGAAAGCTATTCTCAGGGGCTCCCAAGTGTGGGGAGGGCGGCTCAGCAGGAGCTGCTGCTTCCCAGAAAGTTGATTATTTTTAACCCAGGAAGAAGAAAGGAAGGAGGCGAGGGAGAAGGACTCAGAGAAAAGAGGAGAGGAGAGGAAAGAGCAGAGGAGAGGAGAGAAGTGGGGAGGGGAGGCGGAGAGGACAGGGAAGGGGGACCGCGAGGGGGAGGGGAGAGAGGGAAGAGGGGCAGGCAGAGCCCAGTCGGAGTGGGGGAGCCAGCTGGCGGGTCTGGGGAGGGAAATGGATGTGGAATGGGCACTGCCACCCTCCCCCGCCTGTACCCCTCCCGCTGGACCCACCTCCCGGCTGCTCACCCCGGCCTCCTGGTGCCCCAGCTGAGGGCAGCCCCCCGGGATCACCAGCCCAGAGCCAGCTTTCTGCAGGGCGCTAGGGTGCTCTCCAGCTGTGGGCAGCACACCAACATGTCCTTGCCCTTGCCGTCACACTGGGACACAGGGCTTGGGAGCCCTGGGGGAGGGCCAGGGAGGGCTGCCCTGAAACCTCCCTGGCCTCTTCAGGGGGGGATTCCTGGAGGGGATGGTGCCAGGGACCTCTGGGTGGTGCCGGGCTGAAAGCCAAACCCAGAGAGGGCAACTAAGGGGGACTGAGGACACACTGACCGACAAGACAGACGGAGCCAGGCCCATGGGGTGGGGCTCACAGTCCCGCTGGGGGAGGCAGAGGCTGCACAAATCATTACGAATAATACACTAAATGATGACAAGGGGGCAGCAGGCTGGCGGGGCTGGTCCCAGGGGCCTGACCTCTGTAGGGGTCACAGAAGATCTCCCCGAGAAGGGTGCCTGAGGACCAGGGTGGCTAACTAGGTGAAGGGAGACAGGTGGAGGCCAGAGGGGGCACGGATGGCCTGGATGGGGGTCCCCAGGCTGTGAACCTGAGAGCCTGAGAGACAATCAGTATGGCCAGAGGCAGAGAGGGGGCCATGTGGCCCAAGACTGACACTTGTCCTGGTGGTGGCCCAAAGCCTTGGAAGGGTTTTACAGAGAAGAGCAAGGACAGAGATCTGCAAAGCTCACATGGGATGGTGGGGGACAAGATGGTGGGGGAGCCAGCTGTGGTACCAAGATTCAGGGGAGGACAGTGGCAGCCTGCTCCAGGAGGTGCCTCTGAGACAGGGAGGGTCTAGCCTTGGACAGGCATTCGGGGTACAGAGGACAGGACTGGATGTGTAATGCGGCAGGGGGGTGACGGAGGCCAAGGGGGGGCCCAAAGACGCCCTGGGCCCTGGCTCCTGCAATGGAGGGAGGCTGGTGCTGTCCCTGAGCAGAGGACAGCTAAGGGGAGCAGGTGTGTGGGAGTTCACACATTTGTTTGGGACATGGTGGGGACAGCCAGGAAGGGTGTGCCAGGTGGGGGGAACAGCTTGAGCAAAGGCACAGAGAGGAGAAAGGCAAAGGGAACTGTATGTGGTATGGTGGGATATGCTGGAATTTTCCAGAGAAGGGGCTGAGTCTGACAGCCGTGGGCCTGCACTGCGCTCCCTCTGGAGACAGTGGAAAGCTGTGCAGTGTGGCAGCAGCAGGAGGGGAGGAAGGTTCTAGTGCTGGACACAGTGAGGGCACTGAGCAAATGGGCGGCTCCGGCCAGCTGGGGCTGAGTCTCGGGCAGGCGTGTTTGGACCTGGAGGCTGAGTGGGGGCAATGTCATGGGGCACGCGTTCGCGTTAGGGGCCTGGCCCTGGGACAGCCTCTGTGCGTGCATGTGTGTGTGTGTGAGAGAGAGAGAGAGAATGAGCGTGTCCTTTGCGCTGAGTGCCCTGCCTTCCACTTGGGGCACCCCCCGTGGGACACCTCCAGCCCCTTCAGGACCAGGGAATGGCCCAGCCAGGCTAGACCAGGAGGCGGTGGGTGGGAGGAGGACCCGGGCTGCCACTCTGAAAATCCACCCCCAGCCAGGTCACTCTGGAACCTGGGATCAGCCAGGGTGGGGGTGCTAGGTTGTTGGCTGGGGAGTGGCATATTTATGCTGTATGCCTGACTACTCCAAGGTGCTGAGGAGGCCTGCTGCAGCGTCCAGGGTCACCCACACCTGCTTCTTTCTCAGGCCTGGGTCCGTCCTCTCCCAGGGCTGCTCAGCCTGGAGCTGCCCTTCAAACCAGGGCCCAGTGGCTTGGCCAAGGCCTGATGGCAGACAGCGGCTTGTCCCCTGCCCCCTGCCCCCTGCCCTCTGCTGTTCCAGGCTCAGCCAGCTGCCTGGGCGGTGAGAGGAGGATAAAGGTCTAGATGTTCACAGAGCCCTGGGAGGCTGTTGATGAAAGGAGAAGCCCAGAGTCCCAGGAGCTCCAAAAAGTACCAAAGAAGGAGAGGGAGAAGGGCTGGGACAGCATGCCTCAGTTTCTCCATCTGTGGGTCTGCTGAGTTTGGCAAATGACTGAGTTGACTTGGTCACCACAAAAACCTGGGGCCTTGAGTGTCCTATCCACCCCCCTGCACTAAGGGCTCTTCCTGGGATGGGAGCAAAGAGGGAGGAAGAGGGTACTGTCCACACAAGGGCAGGGTGGTCTGAGTCTCTGCAGCTCTGACCCCACCTACAGACTCTTGGACCACGTGGGACAATGGCATTCCCATCAGTCTTGTCACCTACCATTAGCCACCCTCCAGGGGGTGCAGCATAAAGTCAGGGTTAAGGTTAAGGGAGGAAACTCGATCCAAACCCATTGCTGACTGGCTGTGGGCTCTGGTTAAGTGGCTCAGGCCTCTGTGTGCCTCTGTTTCTTCACCTGCAAAATGGGAAGAATAATGGCCCCTCCATCCTCAGGAGCAGGGAAACAATGGAGGTAAGGCCTTTGGTCACTTGGGGTCCTTAAAATATCCCCAGCAGAACAATGAGGGCATGAGCTACAGCCCTCCATGGAGGAAGAAAATTAGGCTCACCTGTGACTTAACCACGGCCAGGTGGCAGTTATTGTTCCTGCTTTGCAGGTGAGAAGACCAGGGCTCAGAGAATCTGTACCTGGCCCGGAGCTACACAGCAGGAAGGTGGGGAACTTGGATTCCAACCCCCAGGCCTGCTGTAATCCGGGGATTTCAGTTCTCACCAACCTCTATACAAAGAAATGCACGTGCAAGATGCATCCCCAACCAGGACTCCCTCCTCTCCCTCCCCAAATCCACACGGTGACCCTGGCCTGGCCCCCTGGGCCCAGGAGGAGCCACAGCCCCATCAGGCATCTCGGAGCTGCGCTTTCACGTCGGGGGTCCCTCCCCAGGGCCGGTGGAGCACAAAGGGGGGTGGCAGAGGCAGAGAAAGAGCCCGACAGGCGAGGAGCCGGCCTTTCTCCCTGCTTTCTCCCTCTCTGGGTTCTTTGTTAAGCTCCCTTTCAGCTGAACCGGCAGAGCCTGGGTGTTCCGAGCTGACGATAATTGCCGCGTCTAGACAGTGTCTGGTATGAGGCCTTCCTCTCTGCGCCTCGCTGGCCTCCCAGAGGCTCCCATTCCCAGCCCGCTGGCCCCTGCTCTGCACCCTCGTTTCCCACACCCCTGCCCAGGGCCTGTCCTGCCTCCCCCACAGCTCCCACCGCACCTCTCCTTCTCCCTCTCCCCCCACCCTCGGGTACTCCCAAGGGCGGAAATGCAGGAACGAAGGTGGTTTTGCATTTGGCTCAGCTGGGAGACCCTCAAAGGGTCTGGGCTGTGGCCTCTCACCTTGCTGGCTTCTGGGCTAAGCCAGGAAGTTCTGGGATTGATCCTTGAAACACCCTTAAAGCTCCTTCCCTCATCTTCCCATCGGCCTAGATGGGAACCCAGAGAAATCAGCAGAGGGAAGATGTAGGGGCCGGACGGTGGTGCACACCTGTGATCCCAGCACTTTGGGAGGCTGAGGCAGGAGGTTCGCTTGAGCCCAGGAGTTTGAGATTTCAGATTACAATGAGCTATGATCGTGCCACTGCACTCCAGCCTGGGTAACAGAGCGAGACCATGTCTCTTAAAAAAAATATTTAGGATAGCCACAAGGAGAATCCTGGTGACTGAATGACAGACGCGGATGGGGTGGTTTCAAGAGATGCAGGGGTTAGAATCTTCAAAAGTTCTAAGATCTATTCCTGCCCAACTCAGATCAGCAACTCTGGAAGATTCCCCAGAAGCTGGAGTCTCCTCCCTGGTGGTCAGGACCAGGTGCCCAGGGTGACCCTGAGACAGATATAATAGCAGCCAGCGTTTGCTCAGCCCTCTTCCTGCACGGAGCACTGTGCAAACTCTGGATGCATATTCATTTATGTAATCTCCCCAAGGGTCCCAAAAGACAACCACAGAGAGAGAGAGAATGGGCCTATGATTAATCCCATTTTACAGATGAGGAAACTGAGGCACAGAGAGGTCAAGTAACTTAACAAAGTCACACAGCCAGCAAGTGGAGGAGCCAAGATTTGAAGCTACAGAGGCTGGCTCCACAGCCCCAATAATGACCAATAACAAGAACATTAAGTGCTTATTGTATACCTGGGACTGAAATTACACTTATTGTAACATGTATGATCTCCTTTCATCTCACAAGTCTGTCAGGACCTGAGATTATGCTTATTATACAGATAGAAAGAGAAGAGCCCAGGGCTGCGTGTATGTGCGGATGGGGCCCTAACTCCATATCAGAAAGGCCTAATAATCGAGACCCTCATCAGGCTGCTGTGCCGCATGTAGAAAGCTCACCGTAGAGCAGAAGCACAACAAATGTTGCTGTACCACTGCCCACGTCTTCCTCCTAGGCTTTCTTGAGTATCTCCCGCCCGGCCAGGCTAGGGGACAGGCCGATGTGGGGCTCTGTCCTCATGAGACCTCAGCCTGGAGGGGACTGGCAAGTCAGCCAGCTTCAGACTGGAGGGGGAATTATGATGATGCCAGGGATGCAAGACCTCTGGGAACCCAGGGGAAGGGCCCTAAATCCAAGAAGTCTTCCTGGAGGAGATTGAATCAACATGGCATCCTGACAGGTGAATAAGAGTTAGGCCAAGAGGGAAGGGAAGAGCGTTCCAGATGGAGGGAACCCGCACATAAGGTCTCAAAGTGAGAGAAGAACAGGGTAATCTGGGACAACCAGGGAGCCTAAGCAGCTTTGTCAGGCTGGACGGTGGGTGGGAGTCCCGAGGCTGGAGCCCGACTGGCCAGGAAGGCCTTGAGTGCCAGGCTGTGAGGCCCCTGGGAGACTGTCACAAGAGTCCAGGCAGGCAGGGCTGTGATGACCCTGAGGCTGTGGAATGGAGCAGGCAGGGGGACCGGGGAGTCCCCAAGGAGTCATAGAAAGGTGGCCTCCCCTGATGTGGGGGCTGGCCTGCAAGTCTGCCTTCCCTGCCATTCCAAACACAGGACGGCATGGACAAAGACTTCAGAGGGGCCAGTAGCCGGGTGTACTGGGTAGGAAGGGGACCCGCAGGACAGTGGTAGGACCAAGCACCGAACAGCCTTGAGAAGCAAGTCGGGGCAACAGTGAAGGCTTGGTGGCTCCAGTAGGAGGATTCATTGGGACGATTAGTGTAGAACCCCTGTGGAACTGATCGGAGGGGCATGCCTGGAGGCAGGAAGGCTGGGGGGAGGCTGCTGCCCAGTAGCTTTTCCTTCCCCAGCCAGTTCCCAGCCCGTTCCCTTTCTCAGAGTCACCTGGATTCTGCAACCGGCCTCCTCCCCACCGTCCTGCTCACACCCTCCACCCCAGCTGGAGCTGGGAGGAGGATGCTCACCATTCATCCCGCATCCCGGCCATCGATGGAAATGTCAGGCAGCGGAGTGCACGCCTGAACACCTCTGGGGGCTGCTCGGGGGCTGCTCGGGGGCTGCACTGGCAGATCGTCGATGAGCTCCCGCCTGCTCCCTGGGCCTGCCTCGGAGTGGCCGGCCAGGGTCCTGGGTCTTTGATTCTCCAGACTTGACAAATTCACAGCCCCAACCTCATCAGTAACTGCAGAAAAGCAGAGACAGAGCCTGTGCGCTGCCTCGGCCTGGCACAGGGGGCAAGCGTGGGGCGGGAATCAGCACCTCTCCGTGCAGGGGGAGGCAGAAGCCCAAGCTCTCACCCCAGCGCGGTGTCTGTAGACTGAAACGCTGTTAGCTAATCTGACATGGGCAGTTTACAGCCTGGTAAAGGAAAAACACGGGCGCAGGCGCGTGGGCGCAGGCGGGCAGGAGTGGTACGGCAGCTCCGATGGTGAAGAACAGGATCACACAGGCCCGCCACCCTTACCCAAGTCCTGGGGAAGATGGTGCTGGAACTCAGATTTTTCCCAACTGTAGAAAGATAATATGACACAAACACCCCATGTTTCTTAATACCCCCAATAAAGTATGGGCAGCCCCTGTAATCAAACACACTATTACATCTACAGCAAAGCATATGAACAAAGGTTATAGTCTCCGAATCTCAGTTTTCTCATCTCTAAAATGGGGCAGTGGTGGTATACACCTCCCACGGTTGCCCTAGGAATTTGATACCTCCCACTACACCAGCCAGCCTGCAGCGCCTCGGACACAGGTATGTGTCCTGCCCCAGACCCTTTGTACTGGCTGTTCCTATGGCCTGGAATATTCCTCCCCAGATATCTCCTGAGATGGCTCCTGTACTTCCTTCAGGGAGGTGCTCAAATGCCACCTCCTCAGAGAGGATTTTCCTGGCCATCCCTGTTGCATTCCTCTTTCTGCACAGCCCCTATCCCCTATTTTATTTAATCAATTACTTATTAGTTGCCTGCTCTCCCACTGTAGAATCTGAGCTCCATGAGGGCAGAACTTTGTTTTGTTGCCAGTTATGCCCCCAGCACCTTTTGAAACAGGGTCTTGCTCTGTCACCCAGGCTAGAGTGCAGTGGCATCATCATAGCTCACTGCAACCTCAAGCTCTTGGGCTCAAGTGATCCTCCGATCCTCCTGCCTCAACCTCGCAGGTAGCTAGGACTACAAGTGCCACCATGCCTGGCTAATTTTCCAGTTTTTGTAGAGATAGGTTCTTGCTCTTGCTCAGGCTGGTCTCAAACTCCTGACCTCAAGCGATCCTCCCACCTCAGCCTCCCAGAGTGTTATGACTACAGGTGTGAGCCACTGTCCTCCATCAGCAGCTCCAGATTTTGTTGAGTGAAGGATTCCTTTGTTAAATGTATTCAGCACATCAAAAAGGCTCCATAGGTGTGGCACAGTAGCTCACTTTGGGAGACTGAGGTAGGAGGATCACTTGGGGCCAGGAGTTCAAAACCAGCTTGGGCAATAGCAAGATGCCATCTCTACCAAAAAAAAAAAAATTTAATTAGCTGGGCGTGGTGGTGGGTGCCTGTAGTCCCAGCTACTTGGGAGGCTGAGGCAGGAGAATTGCTTGAGCCCAAGAGTGTGAGGTTGCGGTGAGCTAGATTGCACCACTGCACTCCAGCCAGGGCAACAGAGTGAGACTCCATGTCAAAATAAATAAATAAATAAAGGCTCAATAGGGCCCAGCTAGTCCATCATGATTATTGCTGTTACGATGGTGGCATTATTATTATTATTATTATTATTATTGTGTTGAAGACCCTGAGCTGATGCCAGCCTTGTTTCTCCAGCCCATGAAATGGGCATCCTGGGGACTGAGGCCACCAGAAGCTGGCCGGTTGGGGGTCCCTACAGGAGAGACAAAGAACGCTGCCCACCCCCCTGGGGGAGCCTGCGCCCCTCACTGGAGAAAGGCAGGTGGAGCAGAGGGAGCTGCAGCCCAGTGAGCAGGCTGCCAGAAGGGCATACATAATTCATTGCCAAATGGGGCCCGCGGGCGGCTCTGCTCGGCATGCTGGGAGCTCGCTCTGCGCCTGGCACTTTGCTGACTGCTCCTCGCACGTCGCCTCATTGCATCTTCATGGATTTGCAGGGTGTGATCTTTCCCCCACTTTACCCAGGGGGATCCCGAGATTCAGAGGATGGGGCCACTGTGCAAGTCACACAGCTTCTCGGCGGCCAAGCCTCAGGTCAGCAGACTCGGCCCCAGCCGCCCCGGTCACTGCCTCTCTGTTCAGGGAAGAGATAGGCCTGGGGAGGGGGTAGGAGGCACAGAGGAGACCAGCCCCCCACCCCCGGCCCCCCAACTGGCTGCTGTGGGGCAGAGCAGGCAGGAGCCAGGGCTGAGGACAGCTCAGGGGGCTGTTGTGTTTCCAGCCCAGCTCCCCATCCATGGAAAATGCTCCCTGCTGCAGCCAGAGTGCCAGCTCTGGAATTTCAAGGGCTCAGTTTGCACAGCTGTAAAATGGGAATCATCACAGAGGCTGACCCTGGGGCTGTGAGATCCTGCAGACAAGGCGCTCGGGAAAGGTGGCCTCTGCCCATGGGAAGGGCCAATCCCAAAAGGTTAACATACTCCTTGATTTGGTTAAGATAATATTTTTGGCATAACAGAATTTCACATGGCTGGAAGGAGGTGAGGGTGGGGGACTGTGGTCACAGAGGACAGCAGGGGGGACCCTGTGGTGCACAAGCCTGTGAGGACAGTGTATGGAAAGAGCTGAGCACACACAGCGTGGGAGTGAAACGGGGGAAATCTGGGCGGGCCTGGTGGCTCCCGGCTGGGCTGTCGTCCCACAGTTCTGCAAGGTGTCCCACTGGGGAGCACTGGGGAGGGGCGCCTGGGAGCTCTCTGTATTGTTTCTTATAACCGCAAGGGGGTCTACAATTATCTCAGTAAAAATTTCACTCAAAATAATGTCACCTTCCTCTGCCTAGACAGGGTTAAGTGAGTCACTGCAGTTAGTCCCGCCCCCCACCCCCCCCCAACAAGCCCAGACCAGGCCAGGGACCAGTAGGCATTTGCTGGGCAGCTGGGGCTCTCCTCGGCTGTGGATTGTCCTTCGTGTGTCACTCTGGGTGTCTCCAGTCTTTGTTCCAGAATGTTCCTGTCCTCTCCCACCTTCCTGTGTGCAGGAATTCAATGCCACCTTATGGGGCTCTAGAGGAAGCTCTGGAGAGAATGAAGAAGGCCTTTGCCAACAGTTCCTGTCTGTCTCAGGCTGGGACGTCCAGCCACCCATGGAGGCTCAGTCAGCTATGAGAGCCACGGCCCCCACCTGCCCCCTCAGTCCCCCACCTCTGGGAGGGTTGGGAGTAGTAGGAAGAATGTTGGGTGTCAAGCAACCCGGGTAGAAGCTACCTGGTTCTGTAGGCAAGCTTCTAACTCACTGTGTGACTCTAGACAGTATCTGTCCCCTCTTTGGTTCTTAGGTGCCTCGTTTGAAGCATGAAAGAATTGGACTAGATTATCCTTAAGGGTCTTCCAGGCTGGTGACTAGGTGGGCCCGGCTCCTGAGCTGCTGGCCAAAGAGGACCTTGCTTCTCACTCTGTGTGGCTGGACGAGAACTGTGGGGCTCCAGGCCCACTTCTGGTCCTTCCCTACATGTGACCTTGGGCCCTCTCTGCTTTTTAGCATCAATACAGTGAAAGGGTTACACAAACTCAGGTCAGCAAGTCAAGCAACAAACATTTATTGAGCACTCACCAAATGCCACATGCCGGAGTAGACCCTGGGGAAAAAAGGTGAGGAGAAAAAAAAATGCCCTCCCTGTCTTCATGGAACTTACAGTCTGGGAGGAAAGAATCCCACAAACAAATTAAAAATCGCAGCTGAGATTACGCGAAGAGGGAAGTGCTCAGCTGGGATGGTGTGTTTCGGCGGCCACAGTGACGGCTTCCCTGAGAAAGATAATTGAGCTGGATTGACTTGAAGCAAAAGGGGCGGCCACAGATGGAGGCTGCTCCCAAACAGGGAACATCAAGAGCCGGGGGTCTGTGCAGAGAAAGGACGGGACAGGTGAGAGACATCGTGCCCAGAAAGAGGCAGCAGCTTCCAGGAAGGACACAGGAGCAGGTGGGGAGGAGGCTGGAGCCTCATCTCCACCCTACACAAAAGGGTCCTTTGAGATGCACTGAGCAGGGGGGTGACCCGGATTTGTGTTTCAAAAATTTCCTCTTACTTGCCAGGAGGAGAGGGGATCTTACAGGGCCTCGTCATTGCCTTAAATGATTTCTATTGTGCATCACTTAAATATGTGCAAGCAAAAATGAGACCCCACACTCCTGGTAGCTCTTCTACAACCATAAAATGAAGACAAATTGGTCGATCAAACACAAAATCAACTTAAATCAGGTTGATTTTATGTGACACATTATGTTGTTTGTTGGAAGCCCTGCCACTGCCCCGCCACCACCCTGCAGTGCAACCAAGGCCTGAGCACGATGGTGCTGTGAGTGTGCCGGATGGGGCAGGTTGGTTTTTTATTTTTATTTTTTTGAGACAGAGTCTCACTTTGTTGCCCGGGCTACAGTGAGTGCCGTGGCGTCAGCCTAGCTCACAGCAACCTCAAACTCCTGGGCTTAAGCGATCCTCCTGCCTCAGCCTCCCGAGTAGCTGGGACTACAGGCATGCGCCACCATGCCCGGCTAATTTTTTCTATATATATTTTTAGTTGTCCAGATAATTTTTATTTCTATTTTTAGTAGAGACAGGGCCTCGCTCAGGCTGGTCTCGAACTCCTGACCTCGAGTGATCCACCCGCCTCAGCCTCCCAGAGGGCTAGGATTACAGGCGTGAGCCACCGCGCCCGGCCTCAGGTTGGTCTTTTAAACACACACACACACACACACACACACACACACACACACACACACACACACACACACGTGCGCGCCCGACAGATGCTTTTTTCCCAGAGTATATAAAGAATGCCTACAAGTCAAAAAGAAAGAGGCACACAAGTCAAGAGAAGAATGAAGGGGGCACCTGATTGAAAGTATCTCACAACAGAATATGCAAACGACCAACACATGCACGAGGAAGTGCTAGTTCCTGACTCATCAGGCGTGCCAGTCAGTTCAGGCTGCTGTGACAAAATGCCTTGAACAGAGCAGTTTACAGATGACAGAATTCACTGCTCACAGTTCTGGAGCCTGGGAAACCCTAGATCAAAGCACCAGTACCCTTAGATTGGGCTTCCGGGTGTATTCCCTGTCTCAAAGATGGTTCCTTTTGCCATGTCTTCAATGGCTGATGAGGAAGGCAGCTCTTTGGGCCCCTTCTATAAGGGTGTGAATCCCATTAATGAGGGTAGAGCCCTTGGGACCTAATCACCTTGCAAAGACCCACCTAATGTTATACCATTACCGTGGGGATTAGGTGTCAAGTTATGAATTGTGGGGACGGAGACATTCAGACCCCAGCAAGGGGAAACACGAATTAACACCACAGTGAGCTCCCGCTTCAGACGCCAGAACAGCCACAGCGAACCAGACTGGCAATGCCACGTGCTGGCCAGGGCGAGGAGCAGCAGGGACTGCCAGGCGCTGCCAGTGGGAAGTCAGTTGGTGCAACCATGAGGGAAAGCGTGGGGCAGGTCTGCTCACGTGGAACACGCCCTGCCCTCTGACCCAGCATTTCCAGTCCTGGGCATACAAGTGACAGAAACGTATCCATGTGTTCATCAGAAGACATGACCTGGAATCTTCTCACCAGCACTGTGCATAATAGCCCTAAACAGAAGAGAATCCAAACGTGTGTCCACTGTGGAACGGATAGGCAAAGTGTAGACTAGTCATGCAGTGAATAGAATGAACAAACTATGCCCAATGAATGTCACAAATGTAATGTGCAAAAAGTTTCATTTATATAAAGGATGAAAATAGGCAACACCAGTCCATGGTGTCAGAAATAAGCGAAGGGGTTGCCCTCCTCCTGCAGTGGGAGGGTTAGTGACAGGGGAAGCCCAGTGGACTGGACAGCTGAGACGTTGCTGGAAGTATCAATCTGGTCCTTAAGATTCTGAATCCAGCTGTTGTCTGATGTGGAGTCTGTCTGGAAAGGCCAGATGTGGGGCTTCTCACAGGGGGATGAGAAGTGCCCCTCAGGGTCCCAGGACCACCAACCGGCAAGCGATAAACTGGGAAGGAAGCTGTGCTCACCACTGCACCACCAGCACCGCGCAGCAGCAAGCTGTGACCTAGGAGGCGTGGCCCCCACTGGGCTTTGCCCTGCTCCAGCCCCCCCAGGCACTGCCTTGCCCCACGCCCACCTCCTGCTGGCCAAAGGCTGCTGCTCTGGCTTGACCTGAGTGAGCTAGACCCCAGGGATGAGATAGGGGCTGAGCTTCCAGACCAGAAAACAAGAGCTTCTCTGGGAGAAGAGGCCGCACCTGGAGCCCTGGAGCAGCTGCAGAGCTAGGGCACTGCCCCGTGGGTAGACCGCTGGCACTAGCTTCCAGGGAAGGGGAGGGAGCCGGGCCACATGAGGTGGCCACACTGGCCACCAGCTGGTGACCCCAGCCAGCCCTAGGAAATCTCAGCTCTAGCCACAGTTTTGAGAGTCCATCTGTTTGTGCTGTGAATGCCCCTCCCCCTCTTCTTCTTTGGAACAGGCAAAGGAGGAGGGGTCATGTCCGTGCTCCTGGAAAATAGACATATAACCCACACGCAGCTGCCAGTGACAAGGGCCTGTCTGTCTGGCACGAAGTGGGTGCTAACTAAGGCGATGGGATGAATGCCCAGCTTGGGCTGAATGCTGTGTGGGTGGCCAACTGGGGCCTCCCTGCAGGGGGCTCACTGACAGACTTCAAGGAAAGCAGGACTCACATTAGAAAGGAATTCAGAGTTTTCACTTAAGAAGTGCCCATGTGGGCCAGGCACTGTGCTCCATACTTTGATGCACAATCTCACTTAATTCTCTCCATATACAGACTAAAAATACAGCCACGATTCTTTTTGAATCAAGTCTGACAATGTGTGTTTTTCAGTTGGAGTACCTAGTACTTTTTAATATTTTTTAATTTTTAAAAAATTTTTATAGAGATAGGATCTCACTATGTTGCCCAGGCTGGTCTTGAACTCCTGGTTTCAAGTGATTCTCCTGCCTTGGTCTCCCAAAGTGCTGGGATTACAGACATCAGCCACCGTACCTGGGCAGTCTAGTCTTTTTTTATACCTGATATATATACCGTTGTGGATGGGTTTAAGTCTACCATCTTGATATTGGTTATCTATTTGTCCCCTCTTTTCTTTATTCCTTTCCTCCTCCTTTGCTGCCTTCTGTTGGGTTAATTGAGTCTTTATATAAAATTATATTCCATCTCCTCTATTTGCTTTTAGCTATGCCTCTTTATATTTTTGGTTGCTCTAGTGGGGGTTACAATACACACTCTTAAATATCTACAGTCTATCTTCCAATAATATTACACTACTTCATGGATAATGTAAGAACTTTACAAAAGTATAATGCTATCACATCCTTTCCTGTCATTTGTGTTATCATAGTCATACATTTTATTTTTATATGTGTTATAAATCCCAAAATGCATTGTTATTTTTGCTTTAAAGAGTTGATTAGTTTTTAAAGAAGTTAAGAAAAGAAGAATAGTTTTTGTATCTATTCACATATTTACCATTCCCAGTGCTCTTTGTTTTATTGTTTTGGTTTTCTTTCTATAAACTTGAAATTCTATTTGGTGTCATTTCCCTGTAGCCTAAATACCTTTCTTTAGTATTTCTTATACTGCAGGTCTGCTGGCAACAAATTCTCTGTTTTATTTATCCAAACAAAGTTTTTATTTTTCCATTTTGAAAGATATCTTCGCTGATATCATTCAAAGTTAACATATTTATTCTTTCATCATTTTTAAGACGCTGTTCCATCGTCTTCTGACTTGCATTGTTTTCATGAGAAGTCTGCAGTCTTTCGCATCATAGTTTTTCTATACGCAATTTCCTTGCCTCCCCCATATCCCCTTCCCATAGATGCTTTCCAGACTCTTTATCTTTGGTTTTCAGCAGTCTGGTCATGATGTGCCTAAATATGGTTTTGTTTGTATTTATCATGGTTGTGGTTCTCTTAACTTCCTGAATCTGTAGGTTAATTTTTTTTTTTCCTCAAACAAACTTGGAATATTTTCGGCCAATATTTAATCGATTTTTTTTTTATGTCTCATTCACTTTCTTTTCTCTTCTGGGACTCCAATTACATGTATGTTACACTGCTTTATCCTGTCCCACAGGATATTAGGAGGCCTAATTTTTCAACCATTTTTCTCTTTGTGCTTCAGAGTAGACAATTTCTATTGACCTCTCTTTAAATGTACTGGTCCTTTTTAAATAGAGCCTAATATGCTTTAATCTTATCCAATGAATGTTCTATTTTAGATATTGTAGTTTTAGTTTTGAATTTGATCTGATTTTTTTATAAAAAAATTGCCATGTCTCCCCCTTGTCATGGATTTAATTATACTCCTCCCCCCAAAAAAAGATAGGTTGAAGTCCTACCCCCAGTGCCTGACAATGTGACCTTGTTTGGTAATAGAGTCACTGCAGATGTAGTTAGTTAAGATGAGATCATACTGGAATAAGGTGGACCCTTAATCCAATATGACCGGTGTCCCTATAAGAGGAGAGACACAGGAGAAAAGCCATGTGAAGACAGAAGGAGAGATTAGAGTGATGCATCTATAAGCCAACAAATGCCAAGGATTGCCAGCCGTCACCAGAAGGTAGGAGAGTGGCATGGAACAAACTCATCCTCAGAACCCCCAGATAGAACCAACCCAGCTGATACCTGAATTTTATACTTCTAGCCTCTGGAACTATGACAGAATAAATTTCTGTTGTTTGAAGCCACTTAGCTTGTGGTATTTTGTTCCAGCAGCCCTAAGAAACCAATACATTCCTGAAATTTCCCTTGTCTTTATCCAGGCACAAGTTTGTGCCTTTTCTTTTAGATTCTTTTCTTTTCTTTTCTTTCTTTCTCTCTCTCTCTCTCTTTCTTTCTCTCTCTCTGTCTCTCTTTCTTTCCTTCCTTTCTTCCTTCTTATGGGATCTTGCTATGTTCCCCAGGCTGCAGTACAGTGGGTATTCACAGGCATGATCATAACACCTGGCTTCAAAGGATCCTCCTGCCTCAGCCTCCCAAGTAGCTGGGACTATAGGTACATGCCACCATACCTGGCTCTTGTAGATTCTTTTCTTTTTCTTTTTTTTTTTTTTTTGAGACAAGATCGTGCTCTATTGCAAGGGCAGTGATGTCATCATAGTTCATTGAAACCTCAAAGTCCTGGGTTCAAGTGATCCTCCTGCCTCAGCCTCCTGAGTAGCTGGGACTCATACCACTATGGCACATACCACTATGCCCGGCTAAGTTTCATATTTTTTGTAGAGACAGCTTTTGTAGATTCTTAAACATATTTATTATAATGATTTAAAGTCTGCCTATTAATTCCATCATGTGAGAGTCTGTTGCTTTTTTAAAAATCTTGATTATGTGTCACATTTTTCTGTTTCTTTACATATCTAGTAATTTTTTATTTTATGGACATTGCAAATGGTACAGTGTAGGTATTCTGGATTATGTTATCTTCCTATGAAGACCTTTGTATATTTTTCTGATTAGTTGGCTAGCCACTAACCTTGATGATCATGATAAACTTTGCCAATCCTCATGGAGTCTTGATTTTAGACTTGGTTAGGGCAGGTTTGTTTTAGTGCTTACTCCTAAGTCATGGTCTCCCAGGATCTCAGTGAAAAGCCTGGTGTGTTTACCAAACCCCTCTAACTTGGTGAGATTTGAATTAGAAAATCTGTCCCCCCAGTACCAAGCATCTAAAGAAATCTGTGCTCACCTCATTCAGTCTTCCGGCTGTGTCTTCCCCTAGGCTTCTTGGAGTCATGCCCCATGCCAGAGTCAACCAAGGATTCAAGCGGGGTTCACTCCCTCTGTGGCTCTCTTTTCTGGGATTATTCTCTCTCAATTTTCAGCTGCTCTGGAGGCCCTGAAATCTAATTACCTACTCTTGTGCAGATAAAGCTTTTGATTTGTGCTTGAGTTATTCCCCCACATACTACATAAACTAGGGAATGCCCCTGGGGGAAACGTCAGATAAATGAGTCTCTCCTCCATATGATTTCCTTCTTTCAAGGGCCATATTCCCCCTAGGTTCTGCCTGTTTGGGGTCACTTCAGTCCTTTCAAACAAATATGTTTCATATACTTTTCCCAGATTTTACAGTTGTTAACCCGCAGACAGTTAATCCGATATAAGCTACTGCTCCACTACCAGCAAGTCTGTGCTTCATAAATCACTACATTATGCTACCTAAGACATAATTTAGTACTCATGTTAAGTCTAGTTTTAGACTTGACATTGGAAGTGATATGATTTAGTGGAAAGTATAGGCCATTTTGTTGGGGTCTGGAGCCAGGCAACCCTAATGCTGAGCCTTAGCCTTGACACTTCACTGTGTGACCTTCAGCAAAGCTCTTCACCACGCTGAGCCTTGGTGGCCTCGTCTGTATTGCAGGAATAACCCTGTCTTGCAGGATGAATAGAAGTAACCTGAGTGAAAGGCCAGCCCCACGCCTGCACACAGTGGTAGAGTGCTCACTAAATGAGAGCTGTTATTAACAGTGAATTACACAGTTCTTTTCTTACAGGTAAAGATCCCCAAATGACATGACAGTTGGCTAGGCCCAAGGCTGGCTTTGAATAAGTCCCTACCCTACTCTGGTGACATGTTTTAAATGCAAGCCGATGTCCAAAAGTTAGGTTTTCACTGTCATGTCAGGGGTGTATCTGCTGAGTGCAGGAAGGGACATGCACCCTCTGGGATGGCCCAAAGTGTGCCTCCTGGGTAGTAGAAAGTCACCAGTTGGAGGACCAACAAGGATTCCTGCCCAGCTCATGTCTGGGCTAAACCAGGTCATGATCATGTGGAATGAGTTGAGTTGGATGACACTTACTCAACAGGCTTTAAATGACAACCCGAATAGGAAGAAGTCAAAGCAGATGGTATTTATGGGGAGAGTCACCCTCTGAAGCAACACAGGCCACTGACAAAGAAGCCAAAACAAGCACCTGGGCAGAGGGGCAGCTGTCTGCAGGCAGGGCTGTGGGAGCCGCTGCTGCCTCCTGGACTAGCTGTGTGGCCTCGGGCAAGTCCCTGCCCCTCTCTGGGTCTGCTCCCACCATCTGCACAAAGAGGTGATTTCTAAGGGCCCTCTTGACATGGGACGGGAAATCAAGAGCCCTGACCCTGGACTGCAGTCCTGTCTCCAACATGGTAAGTGAAGTCGGGCACCCCACTGAATCTCTCTGAGTCGGTTTCCCCATCTGTAACACAGGGTGCACATGCCCAACACTTCCTTCTCTATCAGGTTGTCAAGAGTCCTTTAAAAAAAATAAGGTTCTCTGAAAACCAGAATAGCAAACACGTATTGTACCCCGAGATCTACAGCCTTGCACCGTGCTGGGCAAACTCAACAGAGTCTTGCTTTATAAGGGCAACTAGGGGAAATGGAGCCAGCTCCCCTTGGGAAAAAAAATGAGAGCTTTCAAAGAGAGACAAATAACTTGCAATTTAAATGCATAAGAGACCAGGCTGTGCCACCACATATGCAGATAGATGCAAATGATATGCAAATGGACCAGAGTAAGACTGGGTTTGCCAATGTCCTTTGCCAAGCAGCCAGTTATGGGGTTCAGCCAGGTCTGATCTGTGCCAGAAGCTCACATCTGGGGCCCAGCGGCCTTGGGGTGAATGTGCAATTGCACCTCCTCTGGGAAGCTTTCCAAGACCAGCAGGTCCCAGCCCCCTGCCTCCTCTCCCCAGGGCAAGGAGTCTGCCTTGGATAATCCCAGGGATGGTTCCCTCTTTGCCCCCAGACTGTGAGCTCCCGAGGGCAGGGGCTCCTTCTTGTTCACCACTGCACTCCCGGGACTGGCAGGAGCCTGGCAGCGATTAGGCAGTCAGGGCTGTGGGCCGAGTGAACGTGGCAAGGCAGGATGGGCGGGTGAGTTCATTTCTCAGTCCTCCTTGGCCCAGGCCAGGGCTGAGCCCCCTTTGGGCCCTTTGATTGTGCCGTCACCCAACAATGGGTGACATTCAGCATCAGTACCTTGTTACCAATGAAGATTAGATGGCTCAAGTTTGCAAGCGACTGACTTAATATATGAATTAGTTGGTATCACGACATCTTTATCTTCTCTTTCATTCTGCTTTCCTTTCTGGGGTGGGCTGGGCCTGACACAGAGCAGGTGTACAATAAATACTGGCTCACAAACGAATGAATGAACCAATGAGGTTTGCGCTAGCTTGCTAGACATGCCCATAAGCCATAGACCATTCTGTCTATGCCACAGCCTGAAGTTCAACTCTGATCTTTATCTATTTGTCGTAGCAATTACGAATTCTTTTTGGTGCTATGAACTCCAGGAACTGTAGCAGACACTTTCTGTGCCACATCACGTCCCCTCGGCCCACCTCTGATCTCAGCTGCAGCACCAGTTCCACCTCCTGCTGGCAAGCTGCCACCTCCAGCAGATGCCTTCTGCCTGAGGGCTTTCCCCAAGGCCTCCTGAAGCCACCAGCGCAGCCCAGAAGTGTGGAGAGTCAGGGTCCCAGGAGCCACTTCTGCAGGACAGGAGCCAGCAGACAGGCGCTTCCAGAGGAGGAAGGGAGGCATTCCGTAAGCTTCCGGAGCTTCCCCATGGCAGCCACGCTCTCCTGCCTCCTGGGGTCACCCCCAAGTCCTTAACTCAGGCTCTGCTCTCAAAGGACCCCAAATTAGGACAGAGGCAGTTCTCAAAATCTGGGGACGCCCATGGCTGTAGGTTTCTTGAATGTGGTATGAACGTGCAGGTGGAAAGGAGATTGAGGATGGCTGGTCTTCACAGCCAGAGTGGATTCCGCCGCTCGTAGGCCAGCGCTGAGCGCTGCTGAGCAGGCACCCATTCGTCCACCCTTTCAGCACGGAGCTCTCGGCCCCCTGATCTGTGCCAGGCACAGGCAGACGGCAGACAAGGCCCGGCCCACGACACTCACAGAGACGGGGCCAGAAATCACTCGTGTCCTCTGTCCACTATGGCTGTGGCTAAGCGCCTTCAGGCTCGTCATTTCTTTGAATCACCAAACCACTCAGTTCCTCTGGGGCACAACTGTGCCCATTTACAGATGAGAAAACGGGGGCTCAGAGTGTAGGGACATGTCAGTGTGGGAAGGTCAGACGGCTCCTAAGTGTGCAGCTGAGACGTAAACCCATAGCATCTAATCCGGAGCGCGCAGAGGCAGCCGGGCACTCGCGTCTGCTTTGGAGCCGCTCGCCCCGAGCTCTAGACCAGTGCTGTCCGGTGGAAACGGGACGCGAGCCACAAACACAAGCCACGTATGTCATCTTCAATCTTCTGGTAGCCACATTAAAACAAAGTAAAAAGAAACCGGTGCGCGGTGGCTCACGCCTGTAATCCTAGCCCTCTGGGAGGCCGAGGCGGGTGGATCGCTCGAGGTCAGGAGTTCGAGACCAGCCTGAGCAAGAGCAAGACCCCGTCTCTACTAAAAAAAAAAAAAATAGAAAGCAATTAGCTGGACAACTAAAAA
The DNA here is from genome assembly GCF_020740605.2 of Lemur catta. Lineage (NCBI taxonomy): Eukaryota > Metazoa > Chordata > Mammalia > Primates > Lemuridae > Lemur > Lemur catta. The sequence goes on along the minus strand of NC_059137.1, from coordinate 6,437,846 downwards.
TATATAGAAAAAATTAGCCGGGCATGGTGGCACATGTCTGTAGTCCCAGCTACTCGGGAGGCTGAGGCAGTAGGATCGCTTAAGCCCAGGAGTTTGAGGTTGCTGTGAGCTAGGCTGACGCCACGGCACTCACTCTAGCCCGGGCAACAAAGTGAGACTCTGTCTCAAAAAAAAAAAAGAAAAAAAGAAACTGGTGGGATTCTTTCTCACAATATCTGCATTAACCTAATATATCCATATAACAAATATTTAAAATTATTAATGAGTTATTTACTTTTAAGTGTGTGAAATATGGTGCGTATTTTATACTCAAGGCACATCTCACTTCACACTAGACACATTTCAAATTCCATCCCGGCCAGTGCAGCCCGAGCCCCCTGGGCCACCACCAGCCACGTGACCCTGGGCAAGTGCCTTCCCTTCTCTAGGCCTCTCTTTTGGAAGGTGAGGGTAGCCGTTTCCTGCCAGTGTGTCTTCATCAGAGAGTGATCACAGAGGGAAAGCGCTTTGTAACCTCACCGTGAGCTAGTCACCGTGACCTTCCTTCCAGCATCTGCCCTGGCAGCCAAGAGAGCCACAGAGAGCGTGAACATGCAGCTTTTGCTCCTGGGGGGGCCACTGGCTTGGGGAGCCACGTACCCAGTCCCCTTGTGGAACGGGTCTCTCTTCCCAAACCTGGGACCTGGAACCCTTCGCCCAGGAGGGGGAAGGGGAGGGCTGGGGCGGAGCCAATGACCACACGGCTCACTGCGCTTTCTTTTAAAGACAAATTTCGTAAGAGCAGTTTCAGGTTCACAGCACAATTGAGAGGAAGGTACTGAGATATTCCACAGATCCCTTGTCCCCACTCAGGCACAGCCTCCCCAGCACCAGTGTCCCCCACCAGAGAGGTCCATCTGCTACAAGTGGTGGATCCACCCTGACACGTCTGCCACCCGAAGTTCTCTGCCGACAGGTGAGGCTCTCTCACCTTGTCAGAAGCTTGCTTCTCTCGCCCTGTCCCCAGGCTAAGCTCTTGGGAGGGCTAGAGTCCATTTTAACCCAAATGACCTGTCGCCTCCCTATTAAAATGCTGGAGGACAGTTCTTCTCCTACAGGATCTGGGATCAACCATCGGGACCTCTGGGACTGGGAGGGAGGGTAAGGTTGGGTTTAGTGATGCGGCTGTAACGTCTGCTTTAATTTCATAAAGTCCAAAGTAGGTGCTTGGAGCTGGTGCAGTGGGGACGCCGGCTTGCTGGGTTGTGCACTCGACACATCTATGGGAGCCTGGGATGTTTATGCCGCTCTGTGAGGATGCTGGAGTCACAGAGAGAAGAGCAAGTCAGCCTCGCCCCCAGGGAGTGCCGGTCTGGTGGAGGGGACACACAGCCAGCAAACAGCCACAGTGAAGGGCCATGGGCCTGCAGAGGACAGAGATGATGCAAAAAACTGTTTTTAAAAAACCAAAAATCCCTCAGATTTCCATTTCCAGCCATATGGTAGATTAGACAGCAGAAAACCCTCTTGCTACAAAATACTACATGGGAACAGTGGCTAAAATACAACAAATATCCTTTTAAATGCATGGCTGAGCTTGCGAGAAAGGAAGGGAACTCCCCAGAGACAAAAACACAGAAGGAGCTGAAAACTAGAGCAGGAACGGGGGCTGGTGTTTCTGTGGTGCAGGCGGGCGGGCGGGGGTCGCTGGTCTCAGCAGCCTGGGAATTGGCGTTTACAGCCCCTGTGGGGACAAGTGGGCTCCACAAAACAGGGGATTGTAAAGGAGACCCACCCCTAAGCCAGACTCTCCAGTTACATTCTCAGTGAAAAGGGGACAAGGACGAAACCCGCTCTCTGCTCCGATCACCATGCAGCCCGCCTGCCACAGCCTGGGCTCGGGTGGGGAACGAGGCTGCTCTGGGAATTTGTAACCAGAGACTTAGCCTCAGGGGGTTAGGAATTGAAATTTAGACTGCCACTCCCTGCTCTGAGACTGCCAGAGCAAGAACTTAACACAAAAAGGGAGCCCTGGGCCCTGGGCAGGGACAGATGCAGACACTCACTAGATCTACGCGGCCCAGGGCTCCCACAGACAAACGTCCTTGCAGATGAGCTCACAAAGGAAAAATTACAGAACAAAAGCCGTCCTAAGCGAGATCTGGTGGCAAAACCGAAAGTACGACTGGACGCCCTGAGAACCTCCAACGACAGATCCAGGAGATAGAGACCAGAAAATATCTGTGCCTAAAATGACTGAAGACAGAAAGAAATTTGGGGAAATATCAAAAATAATTAGATATCATGAAAAGAGAACAGCAGAGTTTCTGGTTAGAGACAGCAGATTAAACACAGGCATTTATCCCTGCTGGCTCTGAAATCCTTTAAAGTGGCAGAAAGGCATTTTCACAACACCACAGTGACAAAGACGACAGGCTATGAGGCAACAGAAACAAAATTTTGAAATTGGAAAGCAGACTGATGAGTAGGAACTGATTTAGTGGATAAAAAACTGAGTCTGAAGCCGGCAGTGCATTGCCCGGAAACAAAAGGAAAGGCCCAAAGGAATCGGGTACCAGGTACTTCCGCAGCAGAGGTAAGAGGCAGGTCGAACCACAGGGGACTTGTTGAGAGACAGTTAAACAGCAGGTAGTAACCGAGATCCCTTCCCCCCAACCCAGGTGACTGTTTCTACCACACGCCCACAGCAGACGGCTGGTGGATTCCGTGGAGCAGGCAAAACCCAGGGGCTCTGGACTGAGGAAAGGCAGGCCCCACTGAGGGCAGGAGCATCTCGCTGGGAACAGAGGAATTAAGTGAAGGGCTTTATACTGAATACTGAGACTCCCGACTGGCAGGCAGGCTTAGCATGTACTGAAGGCAGGAGATTCAAAGATAATTCGCTGGGCATCTGAGAAATCCAAGAGGAGAGACCTAAAGGCACCAACACCAGGAGCTGTCCAGTGGAAGGGCCCAGCCAGACCAGCCAACACTGTAGTTCTTGGTGTGCAGCCGACTCTGAGCTCTGTGCTTCCGAGCAGCCCCTGTGTGCAGAATCCAAAGGTCACCAGGTACATGAGGGAGGTTTTCACACAGAGAAAAACAATTAAAAAAAAAAAAACTTGGAGGAAACAGAGATAATAAGCAGAAGAAAATGCCAAAAAAAATTATTAGTATCACCAAAGATATGTTACAGCATACATTAAACAAGAACAGGATGTTATTAAAAAGGAACATTCTGAGAACAAAAAAATATCTCTTGGGTAGCACAAATAAAAAGCTTAGTGGAGGCCAAGCACAGTGGCTCATGCCTGTAATCCTAGCACTTTGGGAGGCTGAGGCAGGAGGATCATTTGAGTCCAGGAGTTGGAGACCAGCCTGAGCAACATAGTGAGACCCCATATCTACAAAACAAACAAACAAAAAAATTAGCCAGGCATGGTGCACATGCCTCTAGTCCCAGCTACTTGGGAGGCTGAAGCAGAAGGATCAATGGAGCCCAGGAGTTCAAGGTTGCAGTGAGCTGTGAAGATGCCACTGCACTCTAGCCAGGGAAACAGAGCAAGACACTCTCTCTCAAAAAAAAAAAAAAAAAAAAAAAGGGCAGAGAAAGAACAAAAGGTCAAAACATAGCAGAGAAAAGACATGAAAATTAGAGATTCATTCTAGGAGATCTAACATCCACATATGAGGAGTCTCAGAAAGAACAGAGAAAATAGAGAGGGGAGGGATCATCCAATAAATTATTCAAGTAAATCTCTTTGAATCAAATGATATGAGTTTCCAGATTGAAAATGCTTACCAAGTGTCAAAAAAAGTGGATAAAAAGATATTAGCATGCTAAAACACATCATTGTGAAATTTCAGACCACTGGAAACAAATGAAAGATCACACAAGATTCCAGATAGGAAAAAAACAGATTTTAGACAAAGCATGAGGAATCAGAATGGCATCAGACTTTTCAATGGTACTACTGAGGCTAGACCACAATGGAACAAATGCCTTCAAAATCCCAAGGGAAAAATATTTCAAACTTAGAATTCTATACCGAAACAAATTATCAATCAATTGTGAGGATAGAATAAATGCATTTTCAGACTCACAAAGTTAAGCTGTCACCCATCCTTTCTCGGGAATTCACTAGAGGACAAGCTCCATCAAAACAAGGGAATAAACCAAGAAAGGGGTGAAGGTGGAGAACAGATGCAGAAGAGACGCACGGGGTACCCTCAAGGTGGTGGTGGAGGGAGGCCCCAACAGGCCTGGAAAGCAAGGGTGATTTAACAATTATAAGAGTTTTAAAAATCGATTGCCAAAAAAAAAAAAAAAAAAATCAATCAACATTATTCTCAACACTAACAAAATGAAGGACCAAAAATCCTACGATCATCTCAGTAGATGCATATAAAGCATTTGATGAAATTTAATATCCAGGCAAGATAAAAGTTCTTAACAACTAGAAATGAACAGCATATTTTCTTAATCTGATAAAGAGTGTGGACCATAAAGTAGCCATCATCCTTAATGGAAAAATAGTGGATGTTTTCCTCTAGAGGTCAGGCACAGGTGACAGGCTGTTCACTGTCACCATTTCTATTCAACATTACCCCAGAGAGCTCATTCAGTGCAATAAAGCAAGAAAAAGAAATTTAAAGTATAACAATTGGAAAGAAAGAACCAAGACATCACTATTCACAGACAACGTGATTGTATACATAGAAGGCAAACAAATGAATTAACAAATAAATGGTTAGAATTAATAAGTGAATTTAGCAAAGTCCGCGGATAAAATGTCAACATTTTAAAAAATCAATTGTCTTAGACTAAGAAAAGATTTCTTAAATAGGACACAAAAGATTCCAGTCTTTTTTAAAAATTAACAAATTGGACTTTATTGAAATAAGAACTTTTGTTCACCAACAAACACCACTGACAGAATGAAATGCAAATTAAAGAGTGGGAGAAGATATTTGCAATACATATATCCAACAAAGAACTCATGTCCAGAATGTATGAAGAACTCCTGCAAAGTAAAGTGAAAAAGACAGCAGCCCAATTTAGAAAATGGGCAAAACACTTGAATAAAGACATCAAAAAAGAGGCTATCCAAGTGACCGGTGACTATATAAAAGGTGCTCAGCATCATTAGTTATCAAGAAAGAATGAACTATTGCTACACAGAACAGCACTCATGAACTTCACAGATGTAACATAAAACGAGGGAAGTCAGACGCAAGCGAATATACTGAATGATTTCCTTTACAAAAAGTTGAAAACAGGCAAAATTTATCTATGGTGATAAAAGTTAGATTAATGGTTATCTTTGGGGGAGTTAATGACTTTGGGGACACGAGGAAGGCTTATGGGATGCTGATGAGGTTCCAATTCTTGATGTGGGTGATTACCTAGGTGTGTTTACTTGGTAAAAATTCTTCATACCGAATAGTTAAGATTTGTGCTATTTTCTGTGAGTATGTTATTCTTTAATAAAATGTTTATTTTGAGCTAACAGTTGTGGCCGGTTTTAGACAGATACCATTTTTAAAATAGTTGGTAAATACTAAAAAGTATAGAGGAGAATGAAAACCCATATTCTCCACTATTGCTCACGTTTTGGTGGACTACCCCGTTCAGTGTATATAAGTTGTTTTGGGGGAGTTTGTGTGTGTGTGTGTGTGTGTGTGTGTTATTTTTTTGGAGACAAGTTCTTGCTCTGTCGCCCGGGCTAGAGTGCAGAGGTATCATCATAACCCACAGCAACATCAAACTCCTGGGCTGAAGCCATCCTCCTGCCTCAGCCTCTCGAGTAGCTGGGATTACAGGTTGACACCATCATGCCTATAGTCCCGGCTAATTTTTCTATTTTTTTATAGAGACAGGGTGTCACTCTTGCTCAGGGTGATCTTGAACTCCTGATCTGAAGCAATCCTCCTGTCTCAGCCTCCCAAAGTGCTAGGATTACAGGCGTGAACCACCGGGCCCGGCCAGCATATATTAGTTCTATGAGCCTCACTCACACTGAAGACAAAATTTTATAAGCTATAGATCAAATGTTAAGGCTAGAGGGACATGTATAATCAGTCCTCTAGTCTTCAAACAAATTACCACAAATTTAGTGGGTTAAAACAACAGCATTTATTATATCACAGTTTCTGTGCATCAGAAGTCCAGCCAGAGCTTAGCTGGTTCCTCTGCTTAGGGTCTCACATGGCTGCTAAGTGTCATTCGGGCTGTGTTCTCACCTGGAGGCTTGAGTGGGGAAGAATCCACTTCCAAGCTCACTTAGATAGTTGGAAGTGTTCATATCCTTGCTGTTGTGAGACTGAGGGCCCCACTGTCTCAGTGACTATTTTCTGGAGGCTCCCTCAGCTCCCAGAGGCTGTCCACAGCTCCCAGAGGCACCACTGCCTGCAGTTCCTTGCCACGGAGCTTTCCCAACACGACCATTTATTTCATCAGGCCGGCAGGGAGAGTCTCTAGAGCAAGTCCGCTAGCAAGACAGTCTTATATAACATACCATGATCACAAGATTGACATCCCATCACCTTTGCCATATCCTGTTGACTAGATCAAGTCGTAGGTCCTGCCCACACTCAAGGAGAGATCACACCACCCCATAGAGGCTGCCACCACAACACTCAACAAACTCAACAATCACGAGATGAACTCACTACTGTTGAAATTCAAATAATGAAACCCTGTATAAAATATATTTTTAAACATGCTTAACATCCTCAGAGAGATACAGGAAGGAATACCAAAAAATATGATACAAAACAAGAAGATATGAATCAAGAACAAATGGGCCTAAAAATGCTTTAATCCTGAAAATGAAAAATGTGGTCATTGATATAAAAGCTCAAGGGATGGAATAAACTCTTGGCTGCACACAAAAAGAGAGCCAGGGAAGAGGAAGACAGCACTGAAGATTCGCAGAAAAGGCAACATAGAAAAAGTAATGAAAATATGAAAGAGAAGTAGGAGAAATGGAGGATAATATTACAACAGAAGGTCAAACATCCATCTGACAGGAACTTCCAGAAGTATGATATAATGGGCATAACAAGAGAGCAATATTCAAAGAGATAATTGCTGAGAATTCTCAAAAAGTGCGTAAAGACATGATTTCTCAGAATGAAGAAGCCCAACAAAAGCCATGTTCAATAAGTAAAAATACAAATTTCACCTAGATAATGCTGCAATTCAGAATATCAAAGATATGGAAAAAATCTTAAAAGCAACACTGAGGGAGAAAAATAGTCACCCACAAAGAAATGACAAACCAATAGTGGAATTCTCTCCAGCCACAAAAGAGGCAAGAAAACCATGGAATAACACCTTTAGGGTGTTAAGGAAAATTAGCTGCCAACTTAGAATAATATACCTAACTAAACTATCACTAAAGAGTGAAAGCAAAAGGAAAACGTTTTCAAACATGCAAAAGCCAGAAATTGTTCATCATACCTAAACTCTTGCTGCAAAAAACTCTTTAAGAGGTTTTCTCTGCCAAGAAGAAATATAAATCAAAAGAAGAGTTTCGAGAAGCAACAATGAACAAATAGTCTAGCAAATGACATTGGTAAATCTAACTATTATATTACAACGTAGGTTTGGCTGTTCTGTCACAGATCCACGCTGCTGACAGCTCACAAGGATATATTTTATTTCTCCCCAAGTAACAGTCTGGCCATTGGTAGCTCATAGAGCAGCTCCAAGTTGTGGAGGACTCAGGCTCCGTATGTTTTGTGGCCCCATAGTCCAAAACAGCTCAGCACTACATCCACCTTCTCATCAGCAGAAACAGGAAGGGCAGGGCACACTGCTTCCTTTTAAGAGCTCGCCCTGTAAATTGCACAGACTATGTCACTCTCACTCGCATCCCATAACCCACACCTAGCTCCAAGGGAAGCCGGGAAATGTAGTTCTTATCAAGACTACCAGGTGTCCAGATAAAAACTTCTATTACTTTGCAAGGCAGAGAGAATGGATATTGGGGGACAAACAGCTACTCTGCCACAACTATTGACTGTAAAATCTATATAATCCGGATGAATATAATTAAAGCAGGAAGGAAATGTATCTAGGCAAAAAGCCTGGAATAGGGACATGTGGTGTGCCAGCAATCACACATGCGGTTTGCAAAATGACACTCACTCAAAGTCAAGGGCCTGCAAAAGAGTGAAATTTCCAACTACAATCAAGAGGTTCATCTAGAACATAGTAAGAAAAGACTAAGACTTCCACAAAGACAGAAGATGGTCCAAGGGACAACATTAAGAATTCGCTTGATATACTAAGATATGGCAAATCAGGTTCAGTTGATATGCTGTAAACCTATACATTATCCACCTGTTATAAACAAAAAAAAAGTATGCAGTTAAGATTCCATACAAAAGTAACAAGGCTTATTTTTAAAGATGTATTATATTTCCAGACTTACTATAATGCTACAGTAATCGGGACAATGGGATGTTGGCCTCAGGACAAACAGATCAATGGAACAGAAAATCTAGAAATAGACCCACACACATATTTTTTAAAGGCAGCTTAAAACAACAGCAACGATATCCCTGAAAACTAAAGGGCACACTCCTAGGTTCAAGAGGAAACTGCTGTAGGAACCTTTCTTAATCCTTCCACGTGGAGGGAGCTGGATCCATGTAACACTCCCAGCCTCTCCCCTTTATACCGCCTGCCCCAGCGGGAGGAGGAACCGCCTGATTGGTGAACCCTGTGCCTCACCACCAGCTCTCTTTCTCTTCTCAGGAGTGAGCCACCCGCAGGCAGTGGTCCCCTCTGCCCCCGTGCCCACCACCCCAGCATCAGGGAAACGAGGGCTAAGGCTGCCAAATCCTCATTTTGGGTGTTAGGAAACCCATTGGGATTTTATACCTACCCTCATCCTCCAACCTTATCTTTATCAGATTTTTAAAAATAATGACTTTTCTTTTCTTTTTTTTTTCTTTTGCTCTCCTCTGCTGACTTTTTGTCTCATCTCTCAGTTAGTTCAGAATCCAGGAGAGGAAAGGGAAGTCATTTACGGAGCCCCTTTGAAGACATCAATAGAAATCGCAATGGGAACTATGAAGTCTTTGGTAGTATGGGAAAGAAATAAAGACAAAACAAAATGTGTGCAACACAGCTAAAACAACATTTATAGAGAAATATATAGTCTTAAGTGCCTTCTCTTTAAAACAAGAATGATTCAAACAAACATATATAAAGCTTTCAACCAACTAAAGAAGCTTAAAAAGAAATACCTTGGGAGGAAGTAAACAATAACGATAAGAACATGAATGAAAAGGAAATTGACAATCATGAAAATGATCCACAAAGCCAAAAGCTGGTTCCTTGAGATGACAAATTAAATAGACAAACATACAGCAAGGTAATCAAGGAAAAGAATAAAGGCACAAATATCTGATATCAAGAATGAAAGGAGGATGAACTACAGATACAGTAGAAGTTTTAAGAATCATAAATGAAAGAGAATTTACAAAAAAATATACATGATCAAAGTTTACTCAAAAAGAGGGATAAAACCTAAATAAATCAATGACCATTAAAGAAAATAAATCAGTATTTTAAAAAATCACCCCTCTCCACTCTCTACCTCCCCAAAGAAACCCCAGATGGCGTGGAGAGGAACGAGTCCCGGACGCTCCACAGAGGCAGGGCCAGCCAGGGAGCTGGTCGCATCTCAGCCTCACGCCCGTCCTCCCTGAGCTCTGCCCATTCCTGTCCTGATCACTGTTTTGTTGCACATGTGGGCTCTCAAGTTCCTCCTTTTCCTGAAGCAAATTCAGCCTGGTGTCTGTCACTCTGTATAACCCAAATAAACACAGTGGTAGCAAGTATCCCAGTCATTTTCAAAACATAATGTAGACGCGGCCACATGTGTGGCCACTGCTAAAACAAACTTTCCTTCTCCGTCTGCTTCTCAAACAGCTCCCTGGGCTCCCTGACTACCAGCTGACCCCATTTGCTTCTCCTTTCTTTGCGCCACCTCGGCCCAGTCCTGGGTTGGGGGCTTCTGGTGCTGCCTGCCGTGCTGCTCTAGGATGGTGAGAGATCTCAGACCTCCATGCCAGCCGCCCAGTGCCCTGGGGCGATGCTGGTGAGCAATTTCACCAGCAGCTAATGTCAGCCTCCCCACTGTCCTGGAACCCAAGACCCCTGATAATTTCTCCACCTCTCGGAGCTCTTGGGGAAATTCAGTGCAAGGTATGCAGCCCCTACCTGACACACAGCAGGGCCTTGCTCAGTACATGGCATTAATACATCTCCTTTGTCCTCCACCCCAGGGAGGGGCTAGCATCCTCTTGGCTAACACAGAACCTGGCTGAACAGCGAAGCTTCCTCTAGGGAAAAGTTTCCTCTAATGGTGGGCAGAGAAAACGAGGTGCTCAGACCACTGGATAAGAGACTCCAGGGCGTTACTGAAAGTCAGAGTTTAAAGAGATTTCAGAGGCCCTTTCACTCTTTAAATAAGAAGTGGGAAGGGAAGGACTCGCCCTTCAAGACTGAGTAGCCAGGCTTCTGCTTGACCTAGAACTCTTCTTCTGGAAGAGTGTGACATCCAGGGTCCCTTTTAGTAAGCTCTCACCACGCAAAGAAGCAACTGGACAAGACCTGAAGGCCCAGTCGGAGTCCTTAGTACCAATGTCCTCAAGTAGACAGACCCCCAGACCTGCACATGTCACCAGAGAACAGTCTGGTTTTCCAACACCTCGTGTCATGTGGTCATCATTCAAGTGCAATGATGGCCGGTGTTAAGCCACAATCAGTAAACCAGTGGCCAGTTGAATGAGCTGCAGTAAATATATTTTCAGTCAATGATAATTGTTTAATTGGGGCCTAATTAATTAATGTTCACCAGAGCATTTGAGACTCTTGGGTGAATGGCCCCCTGAAAGACACAAGCGCTATTATTCTATTAGCAGTAGCATTTGAAGGCATTTGAAACTGTAGGTGTGACAGATCCCAGAAGATTAAATTTGCTGCAAGTGAACATTAAAATTAGTGCCTTTGTGTGACCTTGCCTCTCTCCACACCCCTTCTGTCCCCCTTCCTCCTTCCAGAAACATCACGGGTCTGGAAGAGCCACTGTTGTGTGAACACAGCTCATAGACTCGTAACATTTCACTCTTAGACTGAGAACTAGACCTCTGGGCTGGGAGCTCCGCGAGGGCAGGTGTGGGTCTCCCTGTTCACGGCTGCGCCCCACTGCCTAAGAATCTTGGTAGAATGGATGAGCAAGAACGCCAGTCTCCCCTAGTTAGAACACTGAGGATGTGATGAGGGTCCCAGACTGTCGGAATCCAGCATCTTAGACAAGGACCAGGCGAGGTGAGCAGCTCCGCCTCTTTGCTTCTTTCAGATGCGAAACTGGGAAACTGTGGCTTCAGGGGCTTCTGCCTGGCACTTCTCTTGGTTGTGGGAGGGGAGAGAGGGGTGAGAGAAGAGTCTTTCCTCCTGGTTATCGAGGGACATCCCGTGAGCTAGGACAGCAACAGAAGCCCCCTCACCCCAAAGGCCCCAGAACCCTTCCTCTGGTACTCTGCCCCCACCATCCCCTCCGTAAGGCAGGGAGGCAAGGTGGCTCTGGGACGTGGCCACTGAGGCTGCATTCTCCCTCCTCCCCACAGCTCCTTCCTCCTTCCCTCCCCATCCCTGGAAACTCCAACAGGGAGTTGGACGTCAAGGGCTTCTCTCTTCAGCCTCTGGATAAAACCAGCTTCTCTGATTTAGTTGTTGTTCTCCACAATCCTCCCTCAAATGCTCTGTGGTTAGGGGTAAACTACCCACTGGGGCGGGTCGTGTGGCCCAAGATGGTGGAGAAGGAGCTCAGCAGGTACGGGAGGCCCCCGGCCTTCTCTGGGCCACAGTTTCCCTGTCTGGAAAATTAGCTTCAGATTAGAAGAACTCAGAGACCCCTTCCAGCTCCAATCTGCTCAGATGTTTTTTATGGACCCCACTCTGGGGCAATGTGGCCTTGGGCCAGTCACCAAAGCAAAGCCCTCAGTAGCTCATCTATAAAATGGGCACATCACCAGAGGGAGCCTGGCAGCCGGAATGGACTCTCGCCCCAGCACACCCCTTGCAGGTTTCCTGGGCCCCCCATGGAGGTGGATCCCAGCTCACAGTTAAGAGTTCAGACCTGGGTGTCTGGCAAGGCCAGCTCTGGGTCCAGCCTCACCAGTGACTAACTGTGTGACAGGAGCGCCAGCTCTCTGACTCTCAGTCTCCTCATCCGTAGAAAGGAATGAAGCAGGTACCTGCTTCCAAGGATTGCTGGGAGAAAACACCTTTGAGCTCACGGCACACGGTAAGTGCTGGGTCAGTGTGGTTGGCTGAGGGTTCTGGGCTCAAGGCAACCGTATTGGTCTAGAGCAGACAGAACCCCCTTTAACCAGATCTTGAAGCCCCAAGGAGTGACACAAAGGCAGCAGTGAGGACAGGCATTATACGCACGTGCGCACACACGTCCCCTCCAACTTGCTGTTGGAACTTTTTCTGAGAAGCCAAGGACCCCATGGGGCCCTAAGCTCTACAAGGACCTGACTCATCTCTGGAGGGGCCTCCCTCCCTCCTTAGTCTGTCCCTCCCCTGGGTTTGGCAAGGCCAGCAGCTCTTGTGGGGAGGCAGCAGCTTGTCCTGCCTGCTGCTTTGCTGGTTCAGAGAAAACGTCCCAGCCAGGTGGAGGGGAGCGCCTTCCTGGGTTACTGTCTCCAAGCCAAGCTGCTGGGCTCCCCCAGGCCCTGTTAAAGGAGAACTGCAGCCTTGACCTTGGTTGGTCCAAGTGTGTGTGTTCTCCGGGAAGTCACTCTGGACCTTTAGATGTGCCTGCACCTGGAGTGCCATGACACACCCAGCAGCCCCACCGGTCACCCTGCCTTCTGAGCAGTGTGCTCAGGCTTCTCAGCTGACACACTTCCTTGCCATGCGCCAGGCTCCAGTTCTTTGCGGACTTTTTATAGCCCTAATAGTAATAAAGTTTGCCGTTCAGTGAATGCCACTGTGCCCCGTGCCAAGAGCTACTGTGTTATCTCTTTCAGTCCTCCAGGCCAAGCGCCATGAGGTCGCTGTGCTCTGACTGCTCTTCTGTCCCTCTTGCATCCGATTTGACAGCCCGGCAAACGGTTCAGGGCATAACTTGCCCAAGGACACACACAGCCAGGAAGTGGAAGAACAGAATTTAAAGCCACATCTACTGGACGCCAGGGTTGGGCTCTTACCCTCCTCACAGGGCGGCCTCCACTCTGCTGCCAGAGCCGAGTTCCCTGAGGGCAGGGGGCTGTTCTGGTTCAGCCCCGGCTCCCTCCAGGTCCCTGTGCAAGGCCCAGAACCTGGCTGGTATTTAGTTGGCATCAAATGAACACAGAGTCTACTGATAGAACCAGTGCCCTGAGAAAGACAGAAAAACAGAGGGAGGGAAGGGGAGGAGGAGAGAGGAGAGAGAGAGAAACAGGAGGCTCATAGGGTACACAGGTGTCTGGTCTGGAGCCCTTCAACCTCACTGTTCCAACCCCACGGGGGGCTGGGGGGACCCCAGGTGCTGGAGAATTAGACACCCCACCGTACCTGCGATGCTGGACCCAACTCAAGGGTGTAAGCTAGAATGTAAAGGTGGTAACGGGGAGCCACAGATGGTCCAAGAGCAGGGGAGTGACGCAAAGCGAAGGGACACTGCTTGCACCGAGTAATTGGATGCCAGAGGCACTAGCCCAATCCCACAGAGCTGGGCAGACCCGCCCAACCATGAGGGAAGCGGGGTAGACGCAAGTGGCAGCCCCCATTCCCAAGTCAGAGCGACCGATCAGGTCAGCCGTCATTGCAGGGCCTGGCTCGGGCCATACACCAGCCTTCCAGGGGGACCGCCGGGCACCGGGATTTGGGAAAGCGGCGCCCTTTCCCTCGCCTTCTGGGGCACAAAAGAGGAGCCGCGAGGGCGAGGTTCCGCCCCGGGGGCAGGGCCGGGCGCGCGGCTCGGAGGGCGGCGGATAGTTCTCCTGTAACCGGATAGTTGTCCACGCGGCCCGCAGGGATCTTCCCTTAGCGGGGCCCCTTCTCTCCCAGCCCGCGGCCGCCCAGCAGGGGGCAAACGGAACCTCTCCGCAGCCCCGCCCCGCCGGGACGCCCCGCGCGCGGGAGCTGGGAACGCCGCGGGAGGGGACGGCGGCCGGGGGTCACGGCGACCCGCCCGCCGCGCTCGCTTTGTCCCCGCGCGCCCCGCTCGCCTCTTCTGCTCCCTCAGACGCCTCCTCCTGACCGCGTCCCGCTCCCTCCCCTCCTGCCACGTCGCCTCCTCCTCGCCTGCTTCCCCCCTAGAGAGCAGAAAGTACAGGAAAAGGGGTTCGTGCCCCTCCCTCTGTTGGGGGAAGGTCGGGCTCCCCAGTGTCCCCCCCTTGGCAACACCTTCCCCACTGCCTCCCCGGGCTGTCAGGGAGCGACCCCCTTCCCCAGACGCCTCTCAAGCTGAGCTTTACCGAAGGATGAGTCTCTGGTGGGAATGGGGTCCCTGAAACATGTCACGTTTTGGGTGCATTTGTCTGGGGAGGGATCCAAGGTTTCGAGAGTTTTTCGGAGACATCAGTGATTGAGAAAGGTTAAAAACTCACAGCTCTAGAGTCGCCTCCCACGCATCTTACTCATCTATTCCCACGTATTTGTTGAGACTTAGTAAGAGCCAGGTGCCTGCTAAGTCCTAGGGACGCAAGGACCTCCCCTGAGACAGTCGTTACAGGGGCAGGGGCTGGGGAGAGGGATGAGAAGGAATGACAGGTGGGCCCAGCCAGGACCTGCCAGAGGTGTGTCTGAGGACTGCACAGGTACACTGGCACCTACGTGACCTGCCCCCTTCCCCGACTGCCAGCATTTGCCATAGGACTGTGACCCTTTCCTCTCTTCCCACAGCCGTGGCAAAGGGCCTTCAAACGTGCTTGTGAGGGTCCCGACTACACCCCACCCTCTGCTCTCTCCAAGGCAGCAGAGCTCAGGGTGACCCGCAGGTCTCCGGGTTATGTGTAGACAGGCTCCAGTTCTGAGTCTGTGTGTTGTAAGAACACCAGCTAGCATTTATTGAGCACTTGCTATGTGGCACGTGCTGTCCTGAGCATTTTGTGTGCTTTATCTTTCCTTCATTGATTCACCGCAGCAAGCATTCGCTCGTGCGCCCTCCTCTTGCCAGGCGCCGAGACAGATGCTGGCTGTGCCAGGCGGAAGCAGAAAAGCCCTTGCCCTTGCGGAGCTCACGGTCTGCTGGAAAAGACAATGAACCAACGAATTGAATTAAGAACTAAGGAGACCCTGTGACGAGGGCTGGGAATGAAATACGCCGCGAAATGGGGTGGACAGCAGCCGTGGGCAAGGGGTGCTACTTTGATTAGGGTGGTATCTTAGTCCGTCCTGCTGCTCTAACTAAATACGTTACAAACGATAGAGATTTATTTCTCCCAGTTCTGGAGGCTGGGAAGCCCAAGATCTGATCGAGCTTCGGCAGATTCAGTGTTTGGTGAGGGCCTCCCCTCTGCTTCCACGATGGCGCCTTCTTGCTGCATCCTCACACGGAGAAAGGGACAAATGCTGTGTCCTCACATGGCGGAAAGACAAAAAGGGCCAAGCAGACTCCCTCAAGCCCTTTGATAAGGGCACTAATCCCATTCATAAGGGCAGAGCCCTCACAACCTAATGGCTCACCTCTTAATACTATTGTACTGGGGATTAAATTTCAACAGGAATTTTCAGGGACACTTTCAAAGGTGGTCAGGGAGCATTCAAGCTGAGACCCAAAGGGTGAGAAGGCCCTAGTCCCTTGAAGAGCCAGGAAGAACTTCAAAGGCAGAGGGAACAGTCTATGAAAAGTCTCTGTCATTCTCACAATAACCTTGTCAGGGTAGGCACCAGTACTGTGCCTATCTTACAGATTAGGAAACTGAGGCTGAGAAAAGTGAAATTCCTTCTTGCCTGGAGTCACTCCTCTGAGACCAGGCAGAGCAGGCTCTGAAACCCAGGGCTGCCCTCTCCTTTCCCCTCCCCCTGGCCCCCACCTCTGTCCTGAGAACTGGTTAGCAGGCCCTTCATGGGGGCAGCAGTGTAGAGCAGTGTACAGTACAAAGAGCTCAAGTCTGGACCAGGAGGCCTGAGTTCTAATCCCAGCTCTGCCTCTTCCAATCTCAGCTCTGCTCAGGGCCGCACAGGGAGTCTGCTTGGATGGTCTGGCTTCCTTTCCCACACACCGCATCAGTGAGGATGCTTTTGGCTGCAAGTAACAGGGCATCAGATGCAGGCTGGCTTTTAAGCAATAAGGACACTATACCACAACACAAGAGGAAGCCATGAGGTGGGACAGGCCTCAGGATCTTGCTGTCCCTTCTCCAGCAAGAGCTTATGCCCCAGGGAACAGTGGAGGCCACTTGCTTCCTTCCTTGAGTCCTTGAGGCGGGAGCGAGGGCCTCCCTGGCCCTTCTGCCTGAACCCACCTAGGTCACCAGAAGATGCTGCTGCGCGCCGATTGGCTCAGACCAGGACCAATCAACTGTCCAGGAATTGCCTTAGACCAAAGAAGGCCCCAGAGCTGGGCTATCCCCCAGTCCCACCGCACACGAGTGGGGGTGGGCCTGGACGTTGGGAGGCACCACACGCGTGAAAAAGGAGGATATTTTCTTCCTGTTTGATGAAGACCATTAGCTTTAGGGGCAGTGGCAGGAGCCTCATCTCTCCCCCGGCCGGGCTCAAAGGGTGGGGGGCTGGGTCCACCCCACCTCGGTGTCCCCAGTGTCCAGCACAGAGCCTGGCAGGGAGCGGGTGCTCCGCTGAAGGTGTGTTACCTGAATGTTGAGTGGTGCTTCATGTCTCTAAGCTCACAGAATCCTGAGAAAGCAGCCTCCAGGTAAATAAACAAGCCTCAGACTCGGGTTTCCCAGGACAGTATTTGTCCCTTCTATGTTGGAGTCACTTGGGGGATGTTTGGGAGGCTGAGTAACAGCCCCTAAAGGTATCCAGGCTGTAGGCCTGCACGGTGACTCACGCCTGTAATCTCAGCACTCCGGGAGGCCGGGAATTGGAGACCAGCCTGAGCAAGAGCGAGACCCGAGACCCCATCTCTACGAAAAAAATAGAAAAATTGGCTGGGCGTGACAGTGCACGCCTGTAGTCCCAGCCACTCAGGAGTCTGAGGCAGGAGGACAGCTTTGAGGCTGTAGTGAGCCGTGACTATGCCACTGCACCCTAGCCCAGGCGACAGTGATAGAGCGAGACCCTGTCTCAAAAAAAAAAAAAAAGATATCCAGGTTGTAATATCCGGAATCTCTGGATGTTGCCTTATATGGCAAAAGGGGCTTGGCAGGTGTGATCAAAGTAAGGATCTTGACATGGGAAGATTGTCCCGGATTATCTGGGAAGGTCCTAACTGTCACTGCACATGTCCTGGAGATGGACACAGGAGAGAAAACGTGACGTGAAGATGGAAGCAGAGAGTGGGGTGACTCAGCCACAAGCCAAGAAATGCTGGCAGCCACCAGAGCCTGTAAGTGGCAAGGAAGGATTCCTCCCTGCAGACTCCAGAAGAAACCAGCGCTGCCAACACCTTGATTTTAGACTCACTTTGGACTCAGCTTCCAGAACTGGGAGAGAATAAACTTCCGCTGTGTCAAGCCACCACATTTGTAGTCATTTCTTACCACAGTCCTAGGAAGTGAGCACAGGATGGCATGAAAATGCAGATTACTGGCTCCCACCCACAAACTGGCCCAGCTGGACTGGGTGCGGAGGTGGCCAGAAACTCTGTATTTCAAGCAGGCCCCTCCCACCTCCTGCGCAGGCCCCAGGATGCTGAACGGCACACCAGGTATGAGAAGCTCTGCGTTGGAACAGACAGGGAATGTGACCAGGATTGGCCATTTGGCTAACTGGGGTTCATGGCAGCCTCGCTGGGGCCCTGCGGACCAGCCCTGTGGATCTCACCTGTGCTCTGTCAGCCTCACCTGCAACTTTCCTAGGAGCTCTGCTCTCACCTGCCCTGGGGAAGTGTGTGCTCCCCTTCCCTCCTCTCCTGCTCCCTTGGTCCACGTGTCCTCCATAGTCCATGGCCAGTGTCCCCATCACAGCGCTGGCCTGGGGCCCCAGCCTACCTCGACCCCAGGTATCCCCACCTGGTCACAGTACTCCCAGCACACACTGAGGCTCAGGCAGCACTTGAAGGGCCCAAGGATGTCTCCGGCCCATCTACCTGCCCAGAGCCTCTGGCGTTGGGCAGGGGCTAGGGAAGTAGGCCAGCCCCCCACCCCAAGTGCCCCCACAGGAATCCAGGCAAAGCCCCCTACACCCACCCTGCCTCTGCCTCGGCACCCCTGCCTGGTGGCAAGCCTGTAGGTGAAGAGAGGAGAAGCCCACAGAGAGAGACCACGCCAGCCTGGCTCCTTGGGGCAGTGGCGGGGGGCAGCTCTCTCGTGGATTTGGGACACCTGTTTCTCACCTTGTCTCTGCCTCTAACCAGCTGTGTGGCTGGCTCTGGGCATGTCCCTTTCCCTCCTGGGTTCTCTGTCCCTCAGCAAATGGTGAGCAACCCCAGTGGCCCCTGGAGCTCAGGAGCAGGGTGCCCTGATCCTGTGGGTGCCCTTGCTGGAAGACACCGTGGCCACATGTTTGCTGTTAACACTGACGCCTCGGTCCAGGCCCGTGCTCCCCGGCTCAGAGCTGGGTCTGCTGTCCCTGCTGTGCTGCCCCAGTCCATTCTCTCACTCTCTGAGCTCCGGCTCCCCGGACTCGTGGGCCTTTCCCTACCCTGCTCCCAGGCATACAGCAGCCTTCATAGGCGCTGCAGCATCCAGGCCTACGGCAGGCTAATGGCAAAACAGTCAAAGGCAGCCCTCCCTTCTCCAGCCCAGGCCGGGCTGCCGCTGCTGGCTACCTCCAGGTCACTCCCCTCCTTAAACCCTCGGGGGCTCCCCATTACCTACAGCAGTGGTTTCCAAACCTCCTTTTTCAGTAGGGAGACTTTCCTTCTACGCTCGCATCTGTAAAACAGGTAGATGCTGAGCAGCTCGGGTTGAGGCAGGAGTGAGGGGAGAGGCTGGCCCTGTCCCCACCCCCCACTCATTCTTGCTGCACAACTCGGTTGGCAAACCGTTAGCCAAAAGATAAGCGAGCTCAGAGTCTGGCCCACACATCTCCCACCCCTCCTTGGCGCACGCAGGCTGGTCTCCTGGGTCGAGGGTGCAGGAGCCTCTCCAGAGGAGGTCGCACTTCTCAGCCCAGCAGGGTTCCCCCTCCCAGCACCCACAGAGGCACCCACAGACGTTTGACTGCCGGGCTCTGCCTTCCGACAGGCCTAGGACAGGAAATAGTGCCAGGACAAGGTGGCAGCAAAGGGCAATGAGAACCATAAGACAACAACGCCAAGAACAAACCTGGTGTGAGGAGGAGGGAGATGCTGTCCGCTGCCCGATGTGCTCAGGGAGGGCGTCTCTAGGAAGGTGACATTTAACCTGAGACCTGAATGATGAGAAGGAGCCAATCAGTCCAAGGACAGGGAGCAGAGTGTCCCAGCTGAGGGAATGTCACGTGCAAAGGCCCTGTGTCTCTGCATGTTCCTAATAGGGAATCAGGGAATAAACAAAGAGTCACATCCAGTCCCTGCCTCTTCACAAGGACAGGGACACAACAGATGTTCACAGCAGCTTCCTGCAACACAGTCCAGGACCAGAAACGAAGGGCCTGGCCGGAGGGAGGAACGAGCAGTGAAATGCTACTGAGCAATGACAACGGACATACAGAGAGACTCAGGCTCTGATTCTGTGGGTGCGAAAAGGCAAAACTGTCTATGGTGACAGAGGTGAGACCAGGGGTCCGTCTGGGGTGCACATGTGGCTGGGAGGGAACTTTCTGGAGGGATGGAAGTTGTCAGACGTGTTCCTTCTCATAGGGACACAAATGTAAGAAATTGCACACTTAAGATTAGGGCCTTTTACCTAATGTAAAATATACCTCAAGAAAGCACTAAAAATAAGATGGAATACAACGTGATCTACACAGAAGGAAAGAACCCCCTCCCTGCAGCCCTCCTCGCCCACACCAGGAATCTCCCTGCGAGCTCCGCCTGAGGTCACACCCAGGGCAGAAACAACAGTCTCCGCTCCCTTGCTGGAAAAAACGACCCAAAGCCCGTCCACAGAGGATGGGGTCGGCCTCCCCACTTCTCCTCTCCTCTTCCCACTCCTTCCTCCTCCATCCTGAGCCCCGGGAGCCCACAGGGGTCCCAGGGTGGGAATGAGGTGGACCTGCGAGGGGATCATAGTCGAGAATGTTCTAGCTGCTGCAGTGTCAGCCTGGGAAAGCCAGACTCCTCTGTCAGCAGCTGGGCTGTAACCGGAGCCTCCGTCTAAGCGGATTTCTCCCAGGGCAGGACCCCCTCCGGTTTTGGAATGCAGCCCGGGGCGTGGGGGTGGGGCTGGGAAGGGGTAACAAAGGGTGAAACCCGCTTTGAAATTCCGCTTCCTGCCCCCCTGACGCCCCCAGCCTGTAACCACACAGGCTCACAAGCCCTCTCCTCCCCACCCTTTGCAGGGAGGGGAGGGAGCCGGCCCAAGGCTGCCGCTGCAGCTCCCGCCCCTGCCAGGGCAGCCCTGCCAGGCTGGGGTCACACGCCCACCTGAACCCTCACCCCTCCTCCGCGCCCAGCACCTACAGCCCATGTCCCCTCCTCTCTCCTCTCGCCTTCTGGGGGCCTGTGACCTGAGTGGGGGCCCTAGTCCTGGGCCCGCAGGTTGGGGACCTGGCTGGCAGGAGGCTTCCACCACTTACCCAAGAGACACCTTGTCCCCACCCCACTCTTACCTGTCTCAGCCTGTCCCCACTGGTCCCGGCCTCACTCCCACTGTCCTCAGTCTGTTTTTCCTCTCTTTCTGTCTCCTGCCTGCCCTCCCCATGCCCCTGAGAACCCAGCTCCTTCCAGCCCCCAAGGTGCCCTGTCATCTGCTCAGGACGCCCCCAAGCTCAGGGACTAGACCTCCAATGGGTCCCTAGAGGGTCTCTGACCAGAGCCCCTCTCTGGCCCTCCCCTCTCCAGCCTGCACTCTGGCCTCCCCTCAGCCCCTTCCTCCCCCACCAGCCCACAATCCTGCAGAGGGCCAGCCACTGGGGATGGGGTGGCAGGTGGCCTGGGCCACTGGAGACAGTCCCCAACACTAGGAGAGAGGTTGGCTTGATGGCACCAGGCCTGAGGAGCAGGGAGAATGCTACAGAAGGTGAGCTGGGCTGGGCTGGGCTGGGCCGGGGCCCTAAGCCACACCAAACCCATGGCTCAGGACCTCAGGACTCCTCCCCTCCATCCTGCTGCTCTGACTTCACACACACTGCCTGGGGTGGGGGGCTCCTCTGGGCTCCCTCAGACCCCTGTGAGGCCCCTGCCACAGCACTGACCACTCTGGGCTGTTCTTGTCTCCATGGCTCTGTCCCCCCACCAGTTCTGGTTGTCACAGCCCATTGCCAGGCATAGAGTAAGAAGGGAATGAGTGAATGAATGAAAGAAGGAGGAGCCTCTCCAGCAACTGTTCACGCCCAGGCTTCCCTCCCCTTGCAGGTCATGCCCACCCTCGGGGAAGAATTTGCCCCAGCCTGTGCTGGTCATTAACCCAATGCCTGGACTTGCCTGGTTAATGAATAACTACGCTGGACAGGGCCTGACCTCGGGCTGACCTTGAGCTCCCCCTGCAAAGTCCCCCTAACCCCCATATGTGACTAATTCAGAGTGACCCTTCTCTTCTATTCTTCCTCCCTATTGGTTGGTTCTGAATCCTGGAGAAGGAGCAGACACAGAGGAGTCCTGACTCCAATCCCTGAGTGCCTAGCCAGCCCAAGAGGACAGCCCCTTCAGGATGCAGGGAGAGGGAATTCCTTTTTCTCCATACTCCTTGCCAAAGCCCAGAGGAGCAGAGCTGAGACCTGGCACGTGGGCCCCAGCTGGGCTCTGCCACTAATGCACTGAGCAGCTGCCATCTAGCTCTCCTCCATGCCCCTGGCCAACCCACGACTGGGCCTCAGTTTCCCCAGCGGTCACACAAGGAGGATGGGGTCAGCATCACTGTGATTCATTCCATGATGCTGTGGAAATGGGGGGGGGAGGGTGACAGTTGGAGCCAGATGAGGCCTTGGAGGCCACTTTGTCATGTGTGAAACAGGGCTTCCGAGCAGTAACCAGCCAGAAATCACGCAGCAAGCTGAGGCAGGGCTGGGAGGAGGACAGGGTCTCCTGACCTCAGTCCTGGCTTCCCTCCCCTTGGAGCGAGCCCTCCCTGTTGGGCCTTGTCCATTATTCTATTCATTCAGCCATTCATTCAGCTGATATATTAGGCGGGGCTCAGCATGAGAGGCCAGAGTGGACCAGGGAGGGTCTTGTCCTTGGGGAGGCCCAATCGAGGTGACATAACCATGCCAGGAAGCCACAATCCAGAGCACTCTGTGCTCAGGGCAGGTTCACACAGGGGAGGGGCACCTTCCCCTACCTGGGAGGTGAGAGGGCACCTGCAGCAGGCTCTCCTGTGTTCGGGCCCAAAGGAGGAGTAGAAGGAAGAGGGGAGGCAGGAGCAAAGGCCTCGCAGAGGGAGAGTGACGCATTGGGAAAGTTAGAAGCAGCTCAGTTTGCTTGGCTGTATTGAGACCTGATGAGCACAGGTGCAGGGGTTGAAAAAAGACAATGAGAAGCAAGAGGTTTGAAGCTGGGAGGGGCACAGTCAGATCTGCAATCCAGAAAGATCTCTCTGGCAGCCTTTACATGGAAAATGACTTCAATTCAGCAGAGACAAAGCCCTGGGCGACTGCGGAAATCACCTAGCCAAGAGGGAATGGGGTCTGACCTGTGGCTGGAGGGGGGAGAAAAGTTGATCGATTCAAGAATTATTGGTGATCGACTTTCACTTCTGGCCAAGGTGGAGTAACAATAGGCCTGATTTACTATCTCACCTGAAACAACCAAAAAATTCAGAAAAAATACACGAAATAGTAGTTTTCAAGAGGCTGGAAAAAGACCCATCTGAAAGGACCAGAGGAAACAGTGCCCGGGGCTCACAGGGCTGGGAATAGTGCCTGCTCCCACCCGCCAGATCGGAAAACTCATGACTCACTAGGGGTTGGGTAGAACTCGCAGGTCTTACCTTGGAGATGGAGAAAAGTTAGTCCTAGACTGAACACGGCTCCGGAGCCACCGAATAAATCATAAAGCAAGACCCAAAAGGACCAATTGGTTCCCAACTAACTTAACAGCTTCCTAGAACAAAGCTCATGAAGATTTATAAGAATACAAAAGTATCCAAAATGCATAATGTCCGGCATTCAATAAAAAATTACCAGGCATGCAAAGTAGCAGGAAAATATGACCCATAAAGAAGAGAATAATCAGTCAGTAGACACTGACCCAGCATGGACACCGATGTTAGAGCTCATAGAGAAGGACTGTAAGACAGCTGCTGTAACCGTGCTCCACATTTTCAAACAGTTAAGTGGAAACATGGAAGTTATTAAAAAGATCCAAATTGAACGTTTAGAGTTGAAAATGACAACGTCTGAGATGAAAAATACACTGAAGGGCAGATTAGACAACGCGGAAGATTTGTAAACTTGAGGGCACAGCAATAAAACCTATCCAAAACAAAATGAAAAAAAAAAAATTCAAGAGAAAGAAAGAAAGAAGAAAGAAACAAAAAGAAAGAAAGAAGGAAAAGCGCACCAGTGAGCTGCAGGATAATCCAGGCAGGCTAATATATGTATAATTGGAGTCCCACAAGGAAAGGAGGAAGGAGAACAGAAAAAGTACTGGGAGAATTAACAGTCAAAATTTTTCCAAATTTAATGAAACCTATATCCAAGAAACTCAACAAACCCCAAGTACAAATGCCTGGTGACCAACAGGATGTGGAGGGTGAGGGAAAAGGAGGCAGCAAGGGTGGTGTCCTGCCTTCTGGCTGGCCTACCTTGGCAGGGGTACAATTTCCTGAGCGGAAACCATCAGGGGGGGACAGGCAGGGGGAGATTGGGTGGAGAGGACCTGAATGGGCTGTGGGGACACCGAATGAGCTGTCCAAAGAAAGCAGACATGATGGGTCTGGCATTCAGAAGGTGGGCACTGCCAGGGAGAGCTGAGGGCCAGTGGCAGACCCTGGGACACAGGATCAGTTAATCAAGAGGGAGAGCAAGAAGGGCCATCTAGGGGGCCTAGGAAGGGACACGCAGAGAGGGAGCAGGGAAACTGAAGGATGGGGTGTCCAGGTGGAGTGACTGTGATGAGAAATTGGTCAAAAGTGACAATGCCATTGCTTAGAGGTCAAGTGTGGTGAGGCTGGCCCTAGGGTAGGACTGTGGCAGTATATCGTAGGGAAAGTGGTAGACATGAGGAGTCCTGGGAAGGAGTGGGACGTATGGGCACAGAGTTCTGGAAGAGGGTGGTGAGCTTAAGCTACTTTTCAAGAGAGTGAGGGCTAGATGGAACGGAGGGAGGGACATCTGACCTTCGGACCTCAGAGGCAGGGCCAAGCAAGCAATGACCAAGTCAGGGTGGACCTGGTGCAGGGGACATGGTGGAGGTCCCTGAGGACTATGGCATAGAGGAAAGGAGGCCAGAGGGTCTTTGTGGTGCCCAGAAGGGACACACTGAGCAGGGAGAGGAGGACTCTGGGTGACCCCAAAGTCTGCAGAGGATGAGGGGGTTGCACCAGGAACACAGGTGCAGAATTAGTATGAGAGAGAGAGCACACATGCTGGTTTTCTGCACATCCATCACTATCGGCCAGGAGGGCAGCTTGAGGAAGGATGCGCTTGTGCATCTCCAGCTGCTGAGGGGAGACCCCCTGGCCCAGCCCCAGCCTGGGCCCTGAAGCCAGGGCTGTGGGCTGGAGAAAAACTCGAGAGGAGTCGGGCCCACAGCCAGGCCCCACACTGGAGCTCAGTGCTCTGAGCAGAGAGGCCCAGAGCGCAGGTGTGAGAGGTACACGGGGTGGACACAGTGGCACGGGCGCGGCTCTGTACGCTCAGAGAGCCTCCCTTGGCAAGGGGCCCAGGGAGACCTCAGCCTGCTCATCAAGGCTGCTGCTGTCTCCTGCTCCCACCAGCCCTGGAGGGCTGGAGGGAGCTGGAGGAGGCCACTTCCTGAACCCCAGCTGGGCACAGGGAAGGGCTGGGTGAGGAGGCAGCTGGGCACCCTTCTCAGCGAGCTCCAGCCAGCAACCAGCAGCCAAGCCCCGCAGCGTTCCCTATGTCCTCCAGCACTTCACTGAAACCCAGGAAAACAGCTCCCTCCCCACGGCACTGTGCTGCACTCCCTAATGCGTGTGGTCACACACACCCAGGGATGTGCCTGGAGGCAAACACGGAGGCACAAGCACAAGCACCCACAGAAATGTTTGTGCCCTTGCAGGGAGCTACCCACCGGCCTGCATGTGCGCAGAGGAATTACAATGCAAATGCAAAGAAACCACAAAGGCGTGCAGAGATTATGCACCCATGCCTGCAAATATACATCAGATGTACAGATGTGCACACGGCCATCATGTTCACATCACTCAACTGCTGCATCCCCCGAGATGCCCCTTCCACATGTTCATAAACATTAGCAGAAATGTTCACCCCACACAAATGTGCATTGAAAATTAAGTACAAAGAGACACAGTACATGCAAGGCACACATACGAACATCCACAAAGATACATGCATATGTGCACACATGTAGATGCACGTGTGCATGTGAATACACACACAGTTATGCATATATAGAGCTATTCATGCTTATACGTATGTACATACACATGCACAGTCACGCCCATGGAAACAATGCACATATATCTATACATAGATGTGCACGCAAATGTACACATGTCCTCATGCTTATAAAAGCCTAGCTAACGGCACTCACACATATTCCTACACAGAGATACACATCCAGATGCTCATTTGCACAAACCACCAAGAGCTCCATGAAGGAAGGGATCATGGCTGCCTGGTTCACAGCTGCATCCTGATACCCAGCACAGAGGTCTGCTGGGCAGGGTACCAGGGGACAGCCTGGACAAAGGCTCAGAGGCAGGAGGGCAACAGGTGAGTGTGGGGAGTGGCAGGAAATCAGTCACAAGGCGGGGGAGTGAGGAGGAAAGAAGACCAGGAATGGGGATGGATGGGCCTGGTTTGCCAAGGCCTTGAGTGTTGCACTAGGGAGTGGGTTATTCCGGGCCATGCATGTTCTCAAAGTTCATCCTCCTTTCACCCTCCTCTTCCTCCTCTCGTTCCCCACTTGTACTCCTCTGCTCACCCCTGTGTATACTGATGGCAGGTGGAATGTCAGATATTGGCAGAGGGGCCACAGGAAACATACGGCCTTGTAGCCAGGTAGGCAGGTCTTGTTTCAAAGCTTGGCTCTATCTTAGTACTGGAAGACCTGGCCAAGTCACTGATTTGCTCTGTGCCTCAGTTTCCTCACCTGGCCAATGAGAAAACCAGGGGGTTTTGATGCTTGGCTGCCATAGTCGGTCGTTTCTCACTGGCCCCTGCCAGCAGGAACATTCTATGGTCCCAAGAATCCCAGACACCGGCCAGGTGGGCTCTTCAGCCCTGGCGGAGCGGGAGACAGAGCCCCCTCCAGCATGCACAAGCTGGGCTCTGCACCGCCAGCAGTCAGGTGAGGAGGCCCGTTTCTCCCAGGCCTCGCCCCTGTTTTCTGCTATAGGAACACTCGCTCCTGTTCACAGGCTGCTGTCTTCGGGCTGCTAGAAGCTCAGAGAAGAGAACCAGTGGAACCTTTCATTGCGAGGTGACGCACACACGCAGAAATACATCCCAGGTGTTCAGTTGTGTGAACCTTTACAAAGGGAACCCATCTGTAATACCAGCATCCAAATCGAGAAATACAACATACCTCTTCCCCAGAAGCCGGGTGAGGGTCAGTTTTTACACAACCTAAGGCAGCCCCAGTCCCAGCAGGCCACCTTGTCCCTCTGTAGCTTTCTGGGTTCCCTTGCAGCCATCAAGGGGACATTTCCTCTCCTCAGCCCGGCTCCCTTTGCCCCAGGCCACACCATCTCACATTAGCGAGGGGCCCCAAAGAGGGGGAGGCAAGGATAGCCAGCCCAGTGTCGGCCTCCAGCCCCCACACCCAGCCTCTCCTCGGCACCAGCCCAGGGCTCCTGTGGCCAGCAGGATGGCCGCCACCTCCTCCGTCATGGAGGATACTCCGTTCTGGATCTTGAGGACCATCTCTGGAACCCCACCTGGGGAGCCAGGAAAGCTGGGGAGAGCACAGAGACCCCAAGTTTCTGTGCTGGCATGCACCCCTTTGAGCACTTGTTGAACACCTCCTAAGGTCCCTTGAAAACTTGAACCCAGGGCTGTCCCCGCAAAACCCACAGCCACTACAGCAGTGGAGATCATGATAGCCATTTTACAGAAGAAGAAACTGAGGCTCAGAGAGGCCAAGCACGGAGCCGGGCCTCCAGTGCAGGATTTCTGCACGCCAAGCCCATGGATGAACAGAAAGACACAGGCTTCCAGCAGTGGGGCTGACCTCGACCCTGTCACTTCCCTGCTCAAACCCCTTCTGTGCTCCCCTGCCCTCCGGGTGGAGTCTAACCTTCCCAGTGCCAAGCCCACGTGGTCTGGCCTCCCCACCTCTCCTCCTCTGCTGTCATCCTCCAGCATTCTCGGCCTCCTGAACGCTGGCCTGTCTCTGTTTCTCCAACGTTCCAAGTTCCTTGTGGACTTGAGCCTTGCTTCATGCTGTCCCCCTTGCCCGTGCCACCTCCCACCAGTTTCACCAACTCTGGGAAGTCTTCCTGGTGACCCACCTCCCACCACAGCCCCCCTGAACTCCCCACAGGTGTAGGTACATGGCTGTGTAATGATTTGCTTGATACCCGTCTTGCCCCCAGAGAGCTGGGATGGGAGCTGTCTTGTCCTCTGCTGTGGCTGTACCCGCTGTGATCAGCACAGTCCCCGCACCTAGTAGATGCTCCAGGACCATGTGCTGAGCCTCTGAGATGAATGAGACTGTGGCTGGCAGGCAGGCAGGAGCCGAAAGAGCCTTGGGGGACATGAGGCTTGTCTTTGTAGAAGGCCTGGGAAGGGACAGGAACCTGCCCAGGTCACACGCTGGTGAGTGGAAGATCAGGATGAGAACTCAGATCCCCAGCCCCCCCGGCCTAGTCCTGGGAAAGGAGAGGGTGGCCGCTGTCTTTGAGCAAAGGTTCTCCCCGCCCCCTCTTTCCCTCCTCCCTGGGGGCTGAGGGGCCACCGGCTCAGCAAGGGCTGAGGACCCCAGACCTGACCCCCTCCGCCCTCCGCCCAGGCTCTGACATATGGCAGCACCACTGGCTGAGAAGAGCCCGAGCAGACTGACAGCGCTGCGGGTGTCAGGAGTCACCTCCAGCTGTTCCTGTCCCCTTGCCCCTCTGAGAGCTGGTTCTGCAGTCCTGGGCCACTGCTTGCTGTGTGTACCCGGACAAGGCGTCTCCCTCTCTGAGCTGAGTTTACTCTTCTATAAAAGGGGGTTATGACACATCTCCTAGAGTCGCTGGGAGGAATCAGGCATAGGGACGCCAAGTAAAGCCCCGACGTGCTTCCGGGTTGAGTCCCGCAGCAGCGCAGGCACTCTCAGGCGCCCTCCCATTTTACCCTGTCCACCAGCAAGGCGCAGGGACCACCACCCCGGTTTATGAATGAGGAAACTGAGGCTCAGAGAGGTCTTGAAACTTTCCCAGGCAGCTGGGCTCCAAACCCGGGCCTGGTGGGGCCAGGGCTGGCTCCCAGCCCCGCACTCCTGCCCTCGTGCGTGCGACGAGGCCTCCAGTGCAGGCCCTTCCCCCCCGGGGGGCAGGGCCCGTGCGTGCCAGGCGTTGGGTGCCCGCCAGAGGGCGCAGCGGGAGCGGGAGAGGAGAGGGCAGCGGGGGCGCAGGGTCGGCCCGGGTCCCTGCAGTGCCGGGATGGATGGGAGGGGAGAGCGCAGGGCGGCTGGGGGCGGCGGCGAGAGGAGGAGGAGGAGGAGGAAGAGCCCCCCCGACGCCCAGCGGGCCTGGCCAGGTCTGCAGCCGTCAGCGCCGAGCGCGGCCCCGCGGCCCCGCCGAGGGATCGATAACTAATTTCGCCGCAGCAGCCGCCCCAGTTTTTTCCCGATAATTGTGCCCCGGCAGCTGCGAGCGAGGCCCCCAGCCCGGCGCGCAGCCCCGCCCGCGCGCGATCAATTGACACCGCCACCGGGCGGCAGGAAAACTCATTTTTCTCCGGCTTGGGCTCCGGGTGGGCGCGGGCTAAGCTCCGCCTCGGACCAGGGGCTGCGGGGGAGTTGCGGGGGTCGGGGCAAGCCAGGGAGGACAGGCGCTGGGACGGGCGCGGGCTGGGAAGGAGGCTTTCCCGGGAGTCCGAGGAGGCCGGGCTGCCTGAGTGTCCCCACTCCACCAGCAGGGACGTGGCTAAAGGCCTGTGGAAGTCGGCTGCGGGCTGAACTGACCGGATCCCTCCCGCTTTTGAGGTGGTGGCCGGGGACACACCTGGCCAGCCCTGGCTGGTGGGAGGAGGAGCTAAGAGTCAGGCACCCCGGCCTGGGGCCTGGACGCCTGGGTTCGAATCTAGACTCCTCCATGTACCACTGTGTGACCTTGCATTCGTTCTTTGCCTTGTGCTCGTCCTCTGTGAGCCTGTGTCCCCGTCTTCCCAAAGGGACCTGGCTTAGTCCTGGGTAGGCAGAGCCGTTGCTCAGACACAGTGAGGTGGTGTACAAGGAAGTGCTTGGTGGCGTTGGCTTGGAGGAAATCTTCATCCACTGAGCGACTACTGTGCTCTAGGCCTCGGCTGAGGATGGAGCAGTGATCACTGCAGACAAAAATCCCTGCCATTGTGGAACTGACACTCGAATGAGGGGACTGACAATAAATATCACACAAGACAAGTAAATAGTGGGAAGATAACACATGCCACGGGGGAAAGTAAGGCAAGGTAAACAGGATGGGGTGTGGGGGGGCCACGGCGATGCAGCCCCCAGGACCAAGTGGAGGCCCAGCCCCGGGCTCTCCTTGCAAAGCTCTGAGCTGCTGGCTTCCAAACTGCCGGCTGTTCAAGGTCATGAGAAACCTGCAGACTTGGCATTCTCCTCCGAGGACAGAGGACAGGGAGCGAGAGGAGGGAGAAGCCGGGATGCGGTGGGAGAGTCTCCGTGTGGCCCACAAGAGGGCCCAAGAGCGAGGTGGGGGCTGCAGGGCACCAGGGGGCAGGGGGGTGTGGACAGAGCTCCGATGGTCAAGGTGCCCTAGAGCGTCAGGTCAGAAGAGACTCAGGTGCAGGCCTGCCCCAGGTGGGCCAGTGAGGCCCAGAGAGAGAGCCAAGGCCACAGTACATGCGGGGGATGGAGAGGGGCTCCTGGGTCCTGCCACCAGACCCTGAAGAGGGGCCAGAGAGGAAAGGACGAGAGAAGAGAGGACAGAGAATCATGGGGCAGGGGTGGGAGGTCGCTAGGTACTGTCTGGTCTCGGAGGCCATCTGGGGCTTCCTGGGAGCCACAAGTGTTGTGCAGGGACTTCCGCAGGACTCAGCGTGTCTGGTGGGCCCTGGGAATTGGCCTGCTGACCGGCTTCCGAACCCCCAGTTACCCAAACTTGGACAGCAGTTGTAAGGCCCTCACATTGGCGGGTGAGCCAGGCGGGTGAGCCAGGCAGGTGGGTGCCTGGTGCTGCTGGGGAAGCGGGTGAGCCAGGGCTGAGCAAACCTGTGGCTGTCCCCCTTCTCAGTTTCCTCTTCTTAAAAGTGGAGCTGGTGGGAAGGTTCTGAGGCTCTGTCAATCTTTCTTCCCTGCACACGCCTGGCGTGCCTGGCCCCAGGACTGGGTCGAGTGCAGTGACTCTGCAGAAAATGGAAGAGGGAGGCGATTAGCCACCAAATGAGGTTGGCAGAGGAGGCCCGGCTGGACCGGGTGGGCTGGGATTGGAACAACAGAGCTGGGTCCTGCCCGCCCGTGGTCCGTGTGTCCATCCATCAACTCATCTAAACATTTATTCGGCCACTCAGCAACTATTTAGTAAACAGCCACTACGTATGAGGCGCTGCAGAGGGGGTGGGCATAAGGGCCCCCTTCCCCTCCTCACCTCCTCCCCACAACGCCACCCCCATGCCTCTCCACCTTCATTTTCTTTTGGGGTATGTCAAGGGAGCCCTGGACTAGGAGTCAGGACTGGACTCAGGCCTGCTGGGTGACCCAGGAAGGCCCCTTGGCCCATCTGTGCTTTGTGGACCAATGAGCATTAGTAGAATCTGGGCCCTGCCTAAGAGAGGCTGGCCCTGGATTAACAGCAGCTGTGGGCCCAGGGCCTCGCCCCAGGATCTCCTTCAGTCCCCAGGAAGTGAGATGAAAGAACGGAGACCGTGACTCACCCGGGTCCCACAGCCAGGGCAGGGCAGTGCACTGAGCTCAGGGCTGGCCGACCCCGGAGCGCTGCCCACTTGTCTGAGCCCAAGGAGGAGGAGTGCTTATCTGGAGGAACCTTAGGGTCCTGGACAGAAACGGGGCCACAGGGTGGGGAGGGCTCGAGTCCCCTTGTCCTGCCCCTCAGTTGGTGGCTTTGGCTGCTAGCCGCGTCAGGAAGGCCTCTGTCGATAAGAATAACAGCTGCCCCTGGAAGGCCACCTGGGGTGACTTCAGCCTCTTCGACATTCCTGGGGCCAGCGCAGGCAGCGAGCCTCCTCTAGAGAAGAGACGTGCCCTCCCTCCGTGCGGCAGCCTCGTGGTTACAGCACAGGCTTTGTAAGGCCTGGGTCCCCAACCCAGCTCTGCTGCCCACTGGCACTGTGCCCTTGGGCAAGCTGCCTTTCTTCCCTGAGCCTCAGGCTCCCCATCTATAAAATGGGCAATTCCATAACAGCCCACCATGCCAGACACCGTGCTGAGCCCTCTGTGCCCCTGCCCACTGAGCCCTGCAAGGAGGCAGCACGAACCTCTTACGTACCTCCCATTCCTCTCAACCTGGCCTCAGAGTCCAGCCACGGCGTCAGGTCTGTGCCACCTGACAGCATGCCACAGCACCGCTCCATCCAGAATGCAGTTCTGAATGCCCAATCTGGGGACATGGGATCCTGCCTTGAACCAAGGGACACATTTTATGGCAAGGGAGGATCACAGTGGGTACAAGAGCACAATGCCCACGGGGCTCACCCTGGAGCCATGGGCCTGATGGAAAGTTGGGGCAGCCAGTTTGTGCAACTCCCTGAGCACAGGGCCAGCAGCCAGCCTCTGGTGCTGCACCCTGGTAGCCGGAACACATGATCCAGGAGCAAGCTGTGGAAATGGGATCAACCCCCATCCCCACCATGACCCCCTTGTGCATTTGTACTTGTCATCCCTGCACCGGTAGGCTTGTCAGCCGAGAGGACCTGGTTAGCTGGGACAGGGGGAGAAGGGAGAGAGGGCCGGGGAGAAGGGAAGTGGGGGAGGACTCCACCAGGCACAGTATGGGTACCCCTGAACCCAAAGCTGTGGCTGCATCTGGTCACACTGGGGTCTTTGTGCCGGGGACCAGGACCAACATGCAAAGAAAGGAGTTACCATCCAGGTGTGGCTTCTAGCTCATCTCAGTCACCCTTTTGCATGAAGTGTTTGCAGGGACTGCAGATGGCCAGCAGCTCCAAGGGGACTCTGGCGGGTGGACCCCATGGAGGGTGGGGCAGAGCTGGGTGCTGCGAGGGGTGGGCTGCATTGAGCAGCTCTCCTGTCTACTTCAAACCTCTCAGCTTTGCCTCTTAATCCAGGCCCAGCTGCGGTAAACAGCCCTTGCAGGCTTTGACAGGCTTCGTGCAGCTGCAGGCTGACAAAGGCTCACCCTGGGCTGCACACTTGCCTTTTGCTTCCTGCCCGGGGCTTTGCTGATGCCATAGTGCGGGATCCCCCACCCCCTGCAATAACCCACTCAGCAGTTACCCATGCTCAACTGCAAGTGCAGGATAGCAACGCCCTACAGGCCAAGCCTTCTTCAAGGGCAAGAAAGCCCTGGGACCAATGCTTCCTCCCTTCCTCCCAGGGGCAGACGATTCTGAGCTGCATTTCATAAGGCAGTTCAGATGATCCCGTGGGACTGGGCACCAGACTGCACAAAAGTGAGCTCAATAATGCATGTTGCATTGGCTCTCTCTCCTCTCCTGCATTGCTCTCCCCTCCCTGTGCCTCACTGTCACCCTGGGAGGACACTCCCAGGCAAAATACAGGTACCTCGGCCTTTATTTCAGGGGAACCCAGACCAAAACAGGTGTTACAGGCTGAATTGCATTCCTAAATTCGTATGTTGAAGTCTAACCCCCCGATACTCCAGAATGGGACTGTATTTGGAGACAGGGTTCTATGGTCTGAGCATTTGCATCCCCCCTAGAATTCACTTATTGAAACCTAACCTCCAATGTGATGGTATTAAGCCTTTGGGAGGTAGGAGGCTCCACTGTCAAAAATGGGATCGGTGCCCTCATCAAAGAGTCCCCATGGAGCTTGTGTGCCCCTTCTGCTGTGTGGGGACACAGTGAGAAAGCGTCATCTATGAACCAGGAAGTGGCCCTCAACAGACACCAAATCGGCTGCTGTCTTGATGTGGGACTTCACAGTCTCCAGGACGGTGAGTGATAAATTTCTGTTCTTCATTTACTTTTTATTTTTATAGATTTAGGGGTACAAGTACAATTTTGTTACATGGATATATTGCACAGTGGCGAAGTCTGGGCTTTTTGTGTGATCATCACCTGAGTAGAATGCACAGTACCCCTCAGGAAACTTCTCTTCCCGCACCCCCTTTGAGTCTCCAGTGTCTATGATTCCATTCTCTGTGTCCGCGTGTGCACACTGTTTAGCTCCTGCCTGTGAGAACGTGTGGTAATTGACTGTTTCTGAGTTATTTCACTTAAGATAATGGTTCAGTCCATGTTGCTGCAAAAGACATGATTTCATTCCTTTTTGTGGCTGAGTAGTATTCCATATGTATACACACCACATTTTCTTTATCCAGTCATCCATTTTTGGACACTTAGGTTGATTCCATGACTTACTACTGTGAATAGTGCTGCAATAAACACACGAGAGTGTTGGTATCTCTTTTATACAACGATTTCTTTTCCTTTGGGCAGACATCCAGCAGAAGGATCGCTGGATCTAACGGTAGCTCCATTTTTAGTTCATTGAGAAATCTCCATACTGTTTTCCATAAAGGTTGTTCTAATTTGCATTCCCACCAACAGCATATAAGCGTTCCCCTTTCTCCACATCCTCACTAACATCTATTGTGTTTTAACTTTTTAGTAATGGCCATTCTGACTTTCACCTGAGCCCAGGAGTTTCAGGTTGCAGTGAGCTAGATGACACCACTGCACTCTGGCCTGGGTGACACAGCCAGATCCTGTTTCAAAAATAATAATAATAGTAGTAGTAGCCATTCTGATTGGTATAACATGGTGTCTCATTGTGGCTTTAATTTGTATTTCTCAGATGATTTGTGATGTTGAGCATTTTTTCATCCACTTCTTGGCCATTTGTATGTCTTCTTTTGAAAAATGTCTGTGTCTTTTGCCCACTTTCTAATGGGGTTATTTGTTGTTGTTGTTGAGTTGTTTGAGTTCGTTATAGATTCTGGATATCAGTCATTTGTGGAAAATTCTGTTCTTTATAAGCCACTCAGTCTATGGTAATTTTTTTATGGCAGCCCAAACAGACTAAGTAAGACATAGGGTCTTTAAAGAGATAATTAAGTTAAAATGAGGTCATTAGGGTGGGCCCTGATCCAATATGACTGGTGTCCTTATAAGGAGGAAATTAGGACACAGACTCAGAAGAGGGAAGACCATGTGAAGACACAGGGAGAAGGCAGCCCAGCTACAAGCTGAGGAGGGCAGCCTCGGAAGAAACCAACCTGCTGATACCTTGACCTTGGACTTCTAGCCCCCCAGAACTTTGAGCAAATAAATGTCTGTTGTTTAAGACACCCAGTCCCTGGCACTTTGGGAAATGAATCCACAGGTATGCTCTGTTGCCATCTCCATTTTACAAGTGAAGAAACTGAGGCTCTGAGAGGCAAAGGATTCACTGAGGGTTATGCAGCTAAGTCAGTGGCAGAACCTAAATTCAGACCCAAGTCTTGGGGCAGCAAGTACAAGTTCTTGGCACCAGGGATGCCAGGGAGCCGAGCTGGTCTTTGGACCCTCTGGTCCAGAATTCTCCCAGTCTCCTTTCCTGGATTTTGACAGCTTCCTCCTTCTTCCAGTGCCCACCCTCCTTCACTGGGCCTTGTTGGAGCCCGCCCGCCCCACTTACCTGCTTCTGGGCTGCTGGCTTAGCTGTTACTGCAGTGCTGGGTTTTTCCAGCTCATTCCCTCCCTTCCCTCCGCTGAAGGCTTTTCTCCTGCCAGCTACACACGAGACACACACACACACACACACACACACACACACACACACACACACACACACGCTCAGCGCTCACCCCTTTTCAGCTGCCACTCGAGGTTCTTTCTACCGCCCTCCTTAATGCCTGCTGCACACCAGCAGTGGAGTGGCTTTGGGGGCTCCCCTTGGAGACCATGTCCCCAGGCCTCCATCTGACACTGGCGCCCAGGTGATCACCCTCCTGCCTGTGCTGAGCACAGTGCTAGGAGCACACAGACAGTCTCACTGACTCTCACCCCCTGCAGTGGGGACCAGTACTGTCTGCATTTTATAGTGAGGAACCAGGGCCTGGCGAGGCACAGCAGCGAGTGGTGGTGCTGGGCTGCAACCCTGGGCTCAGGACCAGTCGCTCTCCAGGAGCAGCCAGACTCAGAGAATGGGGTTTATTCCGAAATGCTGTGGCTAAGACAGGCCCTGGCCTGAGAGCAGGTTGTGATGTGGGCGCAGGGCAGGAGCTGGGCATGTGCACGCAGAGGTCACCCCTCCACCACTGCCCTGATCCTTGCCACGGCGGGTCCTGCGTGGCTGCCTGACGCCTCAGGTGTCAGGGTGTTCTGCAGAGACACTCCAAGACTCCCACGGCGCCCGGAGGGGATGTAGCAATAGCATCTATTACGTGCCAGGCTCCTGGCTGGGTGTAGCAACGGACCTGAGCCAAACACGGCCCGCGCTCGTGTCCAGTGGAGGAAACGTAATTATTCCACAAGCAGATGTGACTTTCTGACCAGGACAGACACTGGCGGGAGAGAGGCATGGAGCTAAGGCAGTCAATAATGGCGTGATTCGACCCAGTCCAGGTGGAAGCTGGGGAAGGCTTCCTGGAGAGAGGGGCCCTAGGGCCTGGATCTGGAGAATGAGTGGGCGTTACCCTGGTGAAGAAGGGAACAGCATTGCAGCTTGAGGGGAACAGCACGTACAAAGGGCAGCACAGGTGGGACATGAAAAGTACAGGGGTGAGAGAAAGCCTGTGAGGTGGAGCCCAGTGAGCTGCGGGGAGGTGAGTCTTCCAGATGAGGCTGCACAGGCTCCCAAGGGCTGGCCCTGCAGGGTCCTACGGCTGTGTTAAACTCTCGTCTTGCTGGGCGCAGGGGCACATCCTGTAATCCCAGCTGCGCCTGTAGTCCCAGCTACTCAAGGAGGCTGAGGCGGGAGGATCGCTAGAGCCCAGGAGTGCAAGGCTGCAGTGAGCTATGATTGCACCACTGCACTCCAGCCTGGGTGACAGAGCCAGACCTCATCTCTAGGAAAATAAAACAAAAAAAAAAGACTCTTGTCTTTATCCAGCACAGATCGTTTTTGAAAACCCCTGCACCAGCTATAGGCATCGAAGCACGGAAGCAGATGGGAAATCGAGAGGCTGGTGCACACAGTGCCCAGGCAGGAGGCCTGGGGCGTGATTATTTGGCACTAATATTCAGAAAACCCCCAAAACCCAAGACTCAAGCACAGTAGTGACAATAACATCCAGGCCTTATTTCAAAGCCGGAGGGAACTTGGAGAGTCCCAGTCTGTGGGTCCATTTTTACAGATGAAGAAACTGAGGCCGGGAGAGAGGAAGTGCTCTGCCCCTGATGCTGCCAGGTCATTCACTGGGCACACGTGTATTGAGACCTGCTAGGTGCCGGGCATTTTGCTGGGGGCTGGGGAGGTAGAGATGACAGACCTGTCCCGCCCTCTCAGGGGCCCTCTGGGAACAACCACAAGGTCCCCATGCAGGAAAGAGGGAAGGAAGGAAGGGAGAGAAGGCTGTGGGAGGGAGGGAGGGAGGAAACGATAATGATGATGACACAATTATACTTACTGAGCATTTTCCAATGCCAGACATTGTGTCAAGCCCTCTGTAAACGCAAGCTCATTAATTGTTGCAGGGCTGCAAAGAATCGCTGCTGTGTCATCTTACAGATGATTAGGATCAGAGAGGGAGAGCGATCAGTCCAGGCCACACAGCCATGGGCTGTCTCAGCCAGGCGTGGGGGAGGGGCTGGGCCAGCTGTCTGGGCTTCAGGGCCAGGCCAGGCTCTCTGCCCCCTTCCCCCCAGAGCCTCTACTCTGACCTCCTCCTGGCCTGAGCAAGAGCTGGGGGTGGGAGGGAAGGGGACACCAGAAGGGCTACTGGGCTGAGCGTCCCCTGGTGACCCTGGAAAGTCTCTGCCCCTCCTCCATTAAGTGGAGGGGCCCAGGCTTAGCGGATGGAGGTCACCAGGAGGTCAGGGAGGGAGGAAGAGGCTGCTGACTGCAGGTGTCCACCCCCCTCCCACCCCACATTCTCCCCCTCCCCCACAGCAAGGCAGCCTCAATAGGCCCACAGTCTGCGTGGGGGGTGCGGACTGGTGGGGAGTTGGGGGGAGTGGGCACTCTGTCTGTCCTCCCTCCAGCCCCCCTCCAAGGCACAGTTTCCCTGTCAACAAAACAGGAACACACCTTGGCACACACATGCTGCTACCTGTCCTGCAGCAAGCAGCCGCCTTGCTTGTGCACCCAGACACGTGAGTTCGTTCACTTATTCAGCGGAGGTGCTGGGCCCCACTCTGGGCCACGCCCGTGCTGGGCACAGCAGACAGGGGAGAAGTGAGGCATTCTCATTCCTGCCCCCAGTAGGTGCATGGCTTCAAAGTGAAGAGGGGTGCTCAGGAGTGGTTATTGCATATGTGGCCAGTGCTGAGGCCAGGGGAGCACACACGAGGGAGGAACCATGGGGTCAAGGGGGAGAGGGAGCACCCCTGTGGGGTGGCAGTCAGAGAAGGCTACCTGGAGGAGGTGATGGACCCAAAGACTGAGTAGGAGCTAGTCAGTGAGGAGGAGAAGGGGAAAATGTTCCAGGCAGAGGACTAGTGCACATGAAGGCCTGGACTCCCACGGAACACACCCACCTGAGGGATGGGGAGGAGGAAGGCAGGCCTGGCTCTCAGGTGCAGGCTGGGGAGCCAGGGCATGAGGCTGAGAGGCTGGCAGATGATGGACTGGCAGGGTCTTGTAGGCCTTGCTGAAGATGTGAACTGCTCCCTAGGGTAGTGAGGGGCTGGGAGTAGGGAAGTGACAAGTCAAAGGTGAACTTCAGAATGCTCATTGGGCTGCATATATACCTGCACACACACGCCTGCAATGCATACCTGCACATGTGTACCTGCACACACATGCCTGTACTAGCATACCTGCACACACACACCTGCAATGCATACCTGCACATGTGTACCTGCACACACATGCCTGTACTAGCATACCTGCACACACACACCTGCAATGCATACCTGCACACATGCACCTTTCCACCCATACCTGCACATGAGTACCTGCACACCCAGACACCCACAGGGGTGCACCTGTGTGCCCAGCGCTGAGCTGAGCTCTTCACAAACATAACATCCAATAGGGTCCTAGAGGTAAGTTCATTTTATTCTCTGTATTTTACAGTGGAGGAAACTGAGGCTGAGAGAGGTGGAAGGACTTGCCCAACCCCACACAATGACTCAGCAGAGCTGACAGTTGGCACCCAGGGCAGGTCTCCGGCCTGGGCTTGTGACGGCTGGGCTCTGAGGCCTCCTGGTGAAGAGGGTGGTGGCAGAGAGCAGCCTGGCCCAGGGAAACCCAGCGACTCTGCTTTTTAAGGACAGTTCCCATTTCTTTTGGAATCTTGAGCCTCTCGCTCTCCCTGCAGGCCCAGGCCATAGAACAGGCCAGTTTAGTTTCCTAAAGAAACTACAGATGGAAAGTGCCAGACTCCTGTGACCTGGTGGCCTTGGGAAGCTCCCACCACTGACCCTCGCCCTTTAATCATTTACAGAGCATTTTCTTTCTGGAACATCAGAACTGGCTAGAACTGGAAGAAGAGCTGGTACAACTTCCTCTGTCTGTTTCTTGTTGCTGCCATAACAAATGACCACAAACCCGTGGCTGAGACAACACAGATTTATTATTCTCCTACAGTTTGGAGGTCAGAAGTTCCAAAGTCAAAGTGGCTTCCAGAGGCCTTGGGCAATCTGTTTCCCTGCCTTTTCTAGCTTCTAGAGGCCGCCCACATTCCTTGGCTTGTGGCCCCATCCTCCTTCTCCAAAGCCAGCAGTGTAGCATCCTCCTGTCTTCTTGTCTCCCGCCTTCTTGTCTCTCTTTTACAAGGACCTTTGTGATTAAAATAAGCCCACCCTCCCCAGCCTGACTGTGACCTCCGGGTGGCTGCTCTCCCACATCCACCTCCACCAACCTCCACACACTGCCCAGGACAGGGATGGGGGCCCATCACCGCTTCCCAGAGGACAGGGAGACCCGCCCAGGTTTCCTGGGAAGGCATCAAGTTGCTCCCCAGATCTGAGGGCCCCCGCTCCATTGCCAGCGGTTCTCACCTCTGGCCTGAGGGGGAGTTGAAGTTTGCTCTGATGGGGACCCCTAGGCCACTCAGAGCCTCCTGCCTTTGGGGAATTGCTGCCAGGAGCTGATTCGCTGGGGCCCGCCAGGCTCTGGACCTCTCTCCTGGAAGGAGAAGGGAGAGGACCAGGGGCATGACCAGGGATCTCGGACCAGGGAATCCGTGCTCTGCCACGTACCCTGGGCCATGCATGAGGGCTTCCCCTCCCTCTCTGAGCCTCAGGGGCGTGTGTGGAGACGGGCATGACCTCAAAGCCTTCCTCGGGGGTTGTGCAGCCGGGGATTCAGTGCAGCTTGTTGGGTGCATCCCGCGTGTCAAGCACAGTTACGGGTGCTGGGGACAAACATGTGTACTCCGCAGACGTGGGCCTGGATGGGGCTTCCCCACTCTGCATGGAAACAGCCCTGTCCCGCCTGGACCAGTGACAGAGGGTGACACAGAGCAGAGCTGCTGCCCTCCCACAGCTCAGCTGACATCCAGCAGGGACAGGAATTAGATCTCTGTGGTTACAAGGCACTGAGATGCGGGGGCTGCTCCTCACCGCAGCGAGAGCTGACCGGCCCACTCTCTCCCGGCTGAATCCAGTTCTAGCTGGTGTTCTCCTTGTCTGCCCTCCTCGCCTCCCTCTGCTTTTGGGGACCCTCGTGTCCAGGACCCCAGGCTGAAGAAATCAGCAAGCAAGTTGGTTTCTTCTTCTCCCTTAATTTCTGAAATTCCTTGGTTTGGGGGCCAGGGGACTCTGTCCATCCAGGACTCCTCCCCCTTAGCTATGGGCTCCTCCCCAGCCCCCCTTCCCTGCCCTCCCAGAACTCCCTGCTCCGCTAACATCATCTCTGCGCCCCAGTTAGAGCAGAGGTCCTTAACCTGGGGTGTGCCGTGCATAGAATTCTGGGCATTCATGAACTTGGGTGGGAAAAAATTCCATCTCCATTTTCACTAACCTCTAACCACAGTTTAGCATTTCCTTCTGTGATGAACACACGCGACAGAGCCAGGAGTCAGCAGTACCTGCGGCTTCGTTCCCAACAGAAATCACTGATATCTTCGGATTACATCAAAGTTGGTGCAGATTTCTCAAATGCTCTCTCATCGTTCCTTCATTTCAGACCTGCTGCTGGACCTTGTTAATGCTTAATAGAAAGGCACATTTATTAATTACATCACAAATGTGATTTTAAAAAATATCTTGATAGGCATATTTCAAATACTTGGTTTCTTGTGTAATCCTATGTATTTCTTGTGCATTTACAAACAAGACAGGGTGAGAAGGTGTCACCAGATGCCAGGTTGGTCCATGGCACGGAAAAGGTCACCACCTCCCACTGCAAAGAAAAGCACCAGGGATCATGGCTACATGGACAAGGAGCAGGACCCTCGGCCTTCCCAGGGCACAGCTGGGAAGCCTGCAGACTGCAGGGGCCTAGCAGGGAGCAGCCACTGTGCACTATGAGGTTGAAGCCGTGTGTTGAGGATGGCAGCCCAAGCCAGGGCTGGGTGAGGAAGAGAGTGGCATCCTCTGACTGTCTGGGGTCTCTCTTCCTGGAGGACGGTGCCACATGCTGCAGGCTGGGTCTTGCCAGGGTCCCTGTGGCCTCCTCTCTCTGCACCAAACCCACGCTAAGCAGGAAAGTGTCCCCAGGAAGAGTCCCTTGGCAGAGACATCCCAGGGGGAAGCAGCCACCGCTCAGAAGAGAGGGCTGGAGAAACGCTGGCCGGCAACATCCCCGGGCTCCTCTGGGCCCCAAAGTGCTCAGCAAGAGCCTGCCCCCCACCCCAAGATCAGGTCACCCCAGAAGTCTTGGCGGGGACACCCTAGGCTCTGCTGTGCCCTGGAAAGGTCTTTGCACACTGACTCTGTCCCAGTTTTGGAAAAGGCTGTCTCTGTGCCCCTCCTCCCCTGGTTCTCTGGAACCCTCCCTCACAGCTGTCCCTGCCCCTGCTTCCCCTCCCTGTAGCAAAAGCCCTGCCCCATCCGGGAACTGGCCTCTCCGAGTCCTCATGGATCAGGCCAGCTCAGTCCTGGAAGCCGTAGCCCAGGCCCCAAGCCAGCCCAAGGGGCAGGGGGAGGAAGCCACATTGTCCGAGGTCCAGTCTATTCATGGGCCACACGCAGGCAAGAGCAAATTCAGTAGGTTAAGTCATTCATTCCACAGCGAATGGGCTGGATTGGCAAAGGAGGGAAGAATCAGCTCTCAAACCAGGTCGTCCTAGGTTCAAATCCCAGCTAGGCTATTTAGCAGCTGGGTGGCCTTGGGCGGGTGATTTGACCAATTCTGTTCCTTAGTTTCCCGACCTTGAGGATTAAGTGAATGACTACAAAGTAAAGTACTAACTACATGTCAGGTATTATTATTATGAGCCAAGAGGTGAGGACTATGACATAAGCTGTGGGTTCTCTTCTCTCCTGTTCCATAAGAACAGCACCCCATCCTTAGCTGGGCAGATGGCCACCTGGCCTAGGACTACATTTCCCAGCTTCCCTTACAGCTAGACATGGCCATGTGATCAAGTTCTGGCCAATAGGATGCAGAAGTGGTTTGGCTCACTTCCCGGGAGTTTTCTTTAAAGGACAAGGGCGATACCTTCTTTTTTTCCTCCTTTCTGCTGACCAGAGTGTGAGCGTGGAGGCTGGAGCGGGAGCAGCTATTGTGCACTGTGAGGTTGAAGCTGTGTGTTGAGGATGGCAGAGCAATAGGACAGTAGCCCCATACAGCCCTGCTTGTATTTACTTGAGAAGGAAATACCCTTTATTCTTTAAACCACTGTTATTTGAGGTCTACCCTATTTGAAGCATAATAGAATCGTTTTTAACACAAGCACAGTGTTACCATAAGATACACAGTCCTGCCTCCTAGGAATCTCAGTCTAGTTAGGGAGACACAATAACCATGTAAACAAAGAAGGAAATAATTGTAGTTGTGAAAACAGCTGTAGGAGAATGAAACTATGGGATAGATGATGAGGGGTGGAGGCACCGATGGACCCTGGGAGGACAGTGCCTGGAGGGCCTCCTGGAGGAGAGAGCTGAGATCTAGCAGGTGGGAGGAGCAGAGAGGGTCCCTGCAAAAGGAACAAGGGAGCACAGAGGGAGGCAGCCCAGCTCCGATTCAGAGCACAGGCAGTAGAGTCAGGGCTCCTGGGCCCCTAGCCTGGCCTTGCCTCTGACCTACCGTGGGCCCTGGGCAAGCCACTCCCCTCTCCCCTCTCTGGGGCAAAGTGCTCAGCATGTATCTGATACATAGTAGGTGTTCAGTGAAAGATCACTGTTTTAGAAGACATAGGTGAAATGTGAATGGAATCACATTTCCCAGGAGGGGAAAGCCTGGGAGGATCTGGGAAGTCTTCACAGCAGAGAGAACATTTAGATTGGGTCCTGAGGGTTGTATAGGAGTTTGATGAAGGTAGTGAGAAGAAAGGGTATTCTAGGAGAGTGGGTCACAAGCCCTTTCTACTCCCCATCCACTTTGGGAACAGCCCCACCCAGGACACCTCCTCAGAGCCTAGCTTCCTGTTTTCCATGTCAGTCTCTGACCAGTCCATTCCAAGTGGGCTCTGAAATCCAGGCTGGGATTTTCTTCTAACCCCAACTCAAACCCTCCTTCTTGGGTCCCATTCCTTGAGTTCTCTCAACTGAGGGGTGGGGACATCCTGGGCTGGATTCTATGCGTGCCTGGGTCCTCCAAGGGCCCTACCCTTACCCCCTGCCACGCCTTTGCCTCCTCTGCCACACCAACCTGTCCTTCCCTCCTGGGCAAGGACTTCCTCTCTCCCCAGCTCACACCTCTGCCCCTCTTCCCCACACTCTTCCCCTCCCACCACTCACTCTCCTTGGTCCTGGCCTTTGCTTTCAACTCATCTATGTCACTTCCCTGATGTCTGTGGCTGGGTTCTGGCCTTTTCTCTGAGCTGCCTGTGGTCTCACCATCATAGCACAGATTTATGGATCTCTTTGATTTGTGTCTGTTTCCCCTATGATATGGTGAGTCTACCTTGTCCACAGAGGTATCCCCAGCATTTAGTGCAGAGCTGGTACATAGTAGGTGCTCAGTAAACACTTGTTAAAGGAAGGAAGAGGAGAGTTAGTCTAGCCCTTCAGGAAGAACGAGAAGCCAGGCTGAGAAGCTGGGCGTGGGGGGCGGGGGGGGGTCAGGTCTCCTGCT
This sequence comes from Lemur catta, assembly GCF_020740605.2. Classification (NCBI taxonomy): domain Eukaryota; kingdom Metazoa; phylum Chordata; class Mammalia; order Primates; family Lemuridae; genus Lemur; species Lemur catta. The sequence goes on along the minus strand of NC_059137.1, from coordinate 6,393,915 downwards.
GCTGCCCCTTGAATGAGTCCCCCATTCCCTCCCCTCCTCCCCTGTGCCTGCTGAACCTGGCAGTGGAGTTGGGTGGGGGTAGAGGCAGCGTGAGCGGCGGTGGGAGCTGCAGAGAGAATACCCCAGGGAGGCAGACCTGAGAAAGCTGAGCTCTGAGATCTCCAGAAAAGCAGGAGCCAGCAGGCAGGGAGGCTGCAGCTCACATCTGGTCTCGCCCACCCAGGCTGCAGCTCCCGCGGGCAGCACAGCCATCCCTGCATCTCCACTGCCCCTTCCACCCTCCCACACCCCACTCTTCCCCTCCTGGGGGGCTTGGGAGGGCCCCTGTCAGGGCTGCAGATTTAGTCGGATTTGTGTGTGTTCCCGCAGCACGTGCAGCCCAGACTCAGGATGCTCTGTGTGCACCAAAACATCCATTCCTGAGAGGCAGCGCTGAGACCTGCCGACGCCCGAGGCCAATTTGCTTGTCTTTAATATTCTGACGACCCTCCGTCCTACCATGGACAAACGGACAGGGCCCGGGCCCTCTCACCATCCCAGGAGGCTCTGGTGGAAGAGTCCTAGGTTTGAAACTAGCCTGGTGCCCGCCTCCCCGCCCGGCTCCCCAGGGGCCTGATGCCCAGCACAGCCACCTCAGCCTAACCAGCTACCTTGACATTGCTGTGGGCCTCAGTGTCCTCATCTGCAACTTGGAGCTAAAACTCCGTCCTCAGCCTGCAGCGCTGGGCCTGGGAGCCGCCGGTAAACCGGTGGGATGGGGCAGCAGAGAGGGACCAAGGAGGCAGCTACAAAGCCTCCTGGGACTCTGGGGGCAGAGAACTCGGAGGCCAGGACTTCCCGGGGACTGCCAGTGGCTGCGCCCAAGGGATGCAGTGGCGGGAGGAGGGCCCTCTGCCCCGGCCGGAGGTGGGAAGAAGGGAGACCCCTTCTCTCTGTCTCCTGAGCGCCCCCACACAGCTGTCCAGGCCCGGGGCTGCAAGGGTGCCCTCCAGGCACCCACAGCTGGGTCCCGGGCAAGGGATTGCTGGAGTGGGAGCAGCCCGGGGGGGGGGCAGCCGGGGAGGAGGAACTGCGGCTTCCGGAGGCCCGGCAGGCAGAGAGACGACCACCCCTGCCCCCAGCCCCACACCCGCAAGGAGCCGAGGCCTGGGAGGGAAAGATGGGACGGGCGTTTCTGGCAGAAAGAACTGCGTGAACTAGGGCCCGAGATGGGGCAATAGCCTGTCGGGCCAAGGGGCCGAGTGCGAGCGTGGGAACGGGCGGTGCAGGCAGGGCGCCCCCAGCAGGGCCTTGAATGCCGGGGCAACCCTTTCCTTGCTCCTCGGGCAGGGTCTGGCCCCTGGGCAGGGCGTCGAGCCGAACCCTTGTCTGTCTACCTCCTCCCCCCGCCCTCCCTCCTTCCCTCCCCAGCTGCCCGCCCAGTCCCGGGACCGGTCGCGGCGCCCTTTCAAGTCGGCCTCCCGGAGTCTCCCGAGCGGTCCGAGCGCGGGGGCCGCGGCGCGGACATCAAAGCCCGGCGCCCCCAGCCAGATCCGGTTGCGGAAGGGGCGGGCGAGCCGGGAGGGAGGCAGGTTTCGGCGGATTCCCCTTTCATCCCCGGCTGGGGCCAGGCGCGGACCTCCGGAGGCCCGGCGCGTCCCAGCTGGGCAGGTCCCTGCAGGGCCCGCGGCGGGCTGGGCGACGGCTGAGCCCCCGCTTGGGAAGAGGGCGGCCGGGCTTCCGGACCCCGCCTGGGCTGTGCGACCCCAGGTCAGCCCCTGCCTCGGCTTACCCAGCTGCCCTCCTCCCTGCCCAGGAAGCCCTGGCTGAGACCTTCTTGGGGAGGGGCCTTTTAGGGAGGGAAATTCGGGAACATTCGGTGGCCTTTGGATCTTAGGGATGCAAGCAGGGAGCCGGGCACTGTTTGGGGTACCTGCACCTCCCCCCGCCCCCGGGATCCACTTCCTGCATCAGGCAAGCCTGTGCCCCTGTGTGACCCATGGTCCCGTCTTCCCCCTCTGGGGCTTAGCGTCGTGGAGTGTTGAGGGGTGGACGTCGAATGCCCTCCCTCCCTGTCCAGGTGTAACACATCCCTTCTTGCAGCCCTGTTTCCCCACCGGTAATGCAGGGGTGGAGGCCCTACCTGTCTGGAGTAACTACAGGAGTGAAAGGGACAATGGATGCTGCCTGCCAGTCTGTACTGTCCCCGCCTCTCTCCCTGCAGGCTCCCATGCAGACCTTCCAGCGCCCGGCGCCCTCGCCCTCCCTTTCTCAGGTGCACATCCTGGGGCTCAGAGAAGGCATGGGGCTTGCCCCAGGTCACACAGCCAGCAGGGGAAGTGGCTCCTGGCAGTGCTCCCTGGACTTTCCGTTGACCGCAAGACCTTCATGGGGTGACGTGAGACCAGGCTGGGAATAATGAAAGCAGATGACGATATAACCCTGAATGCAGGCAGCCAACCTAAGAGGCAGGTGTACATATTATCCCCACTTTACAGATGGGGAAACTGAGGCACTGGGTGGTCACACAGCCAGCTAAGTAGCAGAGCTGGGTGTTGACCGGGACTCTTTGGCCCCAGAGACTTGAGGCCTAGCCACTGCCCCTGCAGTGAGAGAGGCAGGGCTGCTGGCCCCCAGGGCGCAGGCAGGAAACCATCTGGTCAACACAAGAACCCCAGGGTGGAGGTGTGGGATTATGCCCATTATACAGACCAGGGACTGAGGCACAGAGAAGTGAGTGGTGAGCCCCAGTCTCACTGTAGTGACTGAGTCAGAATTTGAACCCAGCCTGTCTGTCTCCGGAGCCCTCATGCTTGATTGATTTTATAGCTGAGGCCAAAGAGAGCAGCGTCTCTCTCGTCATGGGCCGTTACCGAGCCCTGGGAGACTTTCTCTGTGTGGGACGTATCTGCCAAGAGCGGGCAGTTTTAGCGGGCCTCCCCAAGAACGCTGGGTGCACCTAGGCTGGTGGGATGGGACAGGTGCCCAGATACCCAGCAGATGCCACCCCCGCCCAGATTTGCCAGCCCAGAATTCCTCCCTGGAAAATCAGATAATCAAAGAAGTCAAACACCGTGAAATGAGTGCGATCCTTGCCAGAAGCCCAGAGGGAACATCAGGGAGTCATCACATGGCCGGTGCAGGTAAGGGACCCTCCCCCTTATCTTATAGGCAGGGAAACTGAGGCAGAGAATACAGCAGGGAGATGCCCACAGGTAGGATCCCACCCTTTCCCCAGCTTTTACCCAGACCCTTCTACATGGCAGGCTCTGGGTTAGGGGCCTGTCCAGTCCCTGAACTCTTGGAGCCCAGGGTCTGCCGAGTGTGGGCCTCTGTGCACCGGTAATGAATGCTGCCACTGTTCACATGCGATTGTGGTAAGTGCCACACAGCAAGGAGAACCCTGGGGACCTGGCTTCATTTGGGAGGGCTTCCTGAGGAGGTGACATCTGAAGCTGATGCTAAGTAGGAGCCAGTGAAGCCGGTGAGAGGAACATTCCAGGTATTGAGAAAAGCACGTGCAAAGGCCGTGGGGCACGAAGGGGTCTGGCTTAGGAGAGGAAGCAGAAGCCAGAGGCCTACTGCAGAGGGGGAGGGGAGCACAGAGGGAGAGGAAGGGAGGAGGGAGGAGGCAGAGGGGCAGGATCTCAGGCTTGGAGGAGCCTGTCCAGTCAGGGCTAGATGGGGGTGAGGGCAGCAGGGGAAGTCAGGGCTGCAGACCGGGAGTCCAGCCTGTGGTGACCATGCTCAGGGACACCCCAGGACTCCAAACCTCAGGAGAGCCCTGGCAGGAGCAGGAGAAAGAAGAGAGCAGTCTCTAGTTTTATTCTAAGCCCTATTCTGTTGAGCTACTAAAAAAAAAAAAAAAGAGAGAGAGAGAGATCAAAAGGGAAAATTTGCAAGTTAGATTTACCCTCAATTCTATTAAACCACCAAAAACTGTTGGAAAATAATATTAGGGTCTTAACTCCACAAATGCTGGAAATCCCAGCCTGGAAGGCCCGAGCAGGCCATTCATTCCCTGTCCTCCCAGGGCAGGGGACGGGGGCAAGAGGCCTCGGATCCGATCCATGGAGGTGGCCTGGCCTGGTCTGCAGCTCAGCCTGTGTGGCCCTCCCTTTCCTCCGTGGGCAAACGCAGGCCCCCAGGTGGAACCAGCAGCTCCCCCAGACGGTTCGGCACTTCTCAGAATTGTGCTGTTTAAGGAGGTGGGCTGTTTGTCCCCAGGATAGAGGACTGCTTGTAGGGGTGAGTAAGTCTTGCCCCTTTCTGTGGGTGGGGAGAGGGGGGAGAGGGAGAGAGGAAGGCAGGGAGGGGGGAAGTGAGAAGGGAAGAAAGAGGGAGAGAGGAGGAAAGAGAGAGGGAGCAATAAGGGAGAGAAGAGGAAGAAGAGGAGGGGAAGAAGGTAGGGAGAGAGAGAAGATGGGAGGGGGAGGGACGGAGGGAATTGGGGGTGGGAAGTAGGGGTGAGATGGGGAGAGAGGGGAGAAATGAAGGGGGGAAAGAGGGAGGGGAGAGGAAGGGCAGAGGGAGAAGGAGGGGGCAGAGGCTGCCTGTGCTGGGTGGCAGTCCCTGGTGAGGGGTGTCCCCACTGTCTGTCACTCCCTCACAGTAATATCAACTCCTCCCTGCTCTCTGGCCCTGGGCCAGGGGACCTCCAGGGGGCCTCACCTGATCCTCATAGAGGATTGGACCTCAGTCACCCAGCTTAGCCAGACCCAAAGCCTGGGCGCTTAGCCTGGGCCCTTCCACCCCAGGCTGTCCCTGGGCCTCACCCACAGGTTTACTCAGGAGCCAGGCGCCGTGCTGGTGGCGTTTGCAGTGTGCGTGTGTGCATGTGTGTGTGAGTGTATGTGTGTGTGCAGTGTGCGTGTGTGTGCGTGTGTGTGTGAGTGTGTCAGTGTGTGTGAGGTTAGGAGTGCAGTCCTGGGCCAGACTGGCTGGGCTTGGGATCCTGACTTCACCACTTCCTAGCTGTGTGACCTTGGATGAGTGACCCAACCTCTCTGTGCCTCAACTGTGAGGAGTAAATGAGTTGATCAGAGAAATCCCAAAGCACAGTGCCTGAAACCGTCAGTTCAATTTGAGCTGCTATGATTATGATACCAAAAGGCTGACTGTGAGGTTCCTTTAGAACAGGCTCTAAATTGGAGGGAGGGGTCCATGGATGGGCCTCAGAAGGTCCTAGAAGTTCCTTGAATTGATGGAAAAGTGTATATAGGGACGTTTTCCTGGGCAAGGAAGGCCCTTAGCTTTCAGCACAGGGTCTCATGACCCCCCCCAGGGTCGTGCCCCCAGCGCTGTGGAGGTTTCATCACACAGCTCTTGAGGGGCTGGCGCCCCCGTGCCCCAGGCTGGCCAGGACAGGTGGCTGCTGTGCTGTCCTGCAGCCCGGCCACAGGCACCCGCACATGAGGGGCCAAATGTGCTCGGGGAAAGAGCCCCTGACTCAGGGGGAATTGTTTTCAAGGCTGAGATAACAGCGGATGTTGAATCCAAACCAGCTAGGATGGGGAGGCACGAAAGCGGATTTCCAAGCTGAGCTTTGGATAAACAAAACACAATAAAAATGATGCTTCAAACCCGAGTGCTGAATCGGATGGCAGCCCCAGGCACGTTCAGCCAGCTGATGCCAGCCCTCCCTGGCGACCAGACAGGCTTGGGGGCGTTCCAGGAGCCTCACGGCACAGCTGGGGCCTAGGAGACCAGGCACCCACACCTGCCCTGCCCCCGAGCCGGCCACCGGGCCCCGCCCCACCCCCTAGGCCTAGCTGGGACCCCTGCAAGCTCTGTCCTAGTGGCTCTGTCGGGCTGGGAGGATCCACTGCCCAAATCTCACCTGCTGAAGTCAGGGCTTCCACATCCAGCGTCATGTCACGGAGGTTGTGAGTACGTGGTGAGGGGCAGTGTCCCCCAGGGACATGCACCTGCTCTTGGAAGGCAGTGCGGCTTTGTGGGTTCCAACCCTGATTCAGCTGTGTGGCCCTGGGACAGTGGCTGTGCGTCTCTGAGCCACAGGTGGAAATGGAGATCACACCGTACCTCTTTGGCAGCCCTTGCAGTTAGGACAGGAGAGAGGCTGTGGGGAGGCCTGTTTGGTGGGCACAGCGAGGGGCATAGACTGCCCCGTGCCAAGGCCAGGCTCTATGCCTGAGCCACCAGAACACCCATATTTGCCATATGACACTCTGGGCCCCAGTTTCACCATCTATACAATCCAGTGACCTTGAAAGAGCCTTTTATGATCTCCTAGTTGGATTGTGAAATGAGAAGCCAAGTGCAGGAGAGTGTGTACAATACAGAATTTATGTAAAATCGACACTAAAATATAAAAATCCACGCATGTACATACTTCCTTGTATGTGCACAGAATATCTCTGGAAGGCGCAGAGGAAACTGGGTTACCTAGTGGGAGGGACCAGGGGGGGGGGGCTGGCTGGGAGGGGCTTTCTTCTCCCTGGTTTCTTGTTCGTGCCTTCCGAAAGCTGTGCCGCGTGTGCGCTCTATCTAGTCCATACATAGGTGGAGGGTATTTTTAAAGTCCTTCGGGAGCTTTGCTGGTACTGAGGAGCTGCCTTGAGGATCCAGGGACAGTTAGGACAGGAGGTTTGGGGTCAGGCAGAACAAAGCTTGCTCCTTGATGTCACCTCCAGGGAGCCGTCATCCCCTGAGCCTCACTCTGGCCCTTCAGCCTCTCTGCCTGGACAGCTCTTCCAAGAAACCCTCTGGGACCCTCCCACCAGCCCTCCCTGTGGACCCAGCCCAGCATTTGCCAGCTTAGCGTCTGTGTCGGGGCAGCTACACAAGGTGCGGGCCGCTTGTTCAGAATGTGCTATAGGTTTCTAGATGGCAAGAGCAGGGCGTGAAACCATTGCAGGGCCCTTCTGAGCACAGGCCCTGTGTGCCGCCAGTCCCACCCGTGTCTCCCCCACCAAGACGTGGGCTCCCAAGGCAGGAACTCTCCTGTCTCATTCACAGGGCCCACCACACTGCAGTTGCTCAACGAACGTGTTCTGTGAACAAATGAAGGAATGAGGAGTGAGGAATGGAACCAAAAAGTGGGCAGCATCTGCTAAGATTGCCAGCCTGGACACATTGGCTATGCCCCTGTGTGGCTGGGCTGGAGGAAATCTGGGCTGCCTTCCTGGAGGAAGGCGCATCAGCCTCAGAGGAGGCAGCTGCTCCATGTTCCCTTCCACAGGGGCCTGTGCCTCCCGAATGACAGCTTTTACCATGATTTATCTGTAGCTCAGCTGTGTGACCCTGATCAAGTTACTAAACCTCTCTGCGCCCTGGTTTCGTCATCTGTAGGAGCAGTGCCTACTTCCCAGAGCTGGGCCCTCCTTCAAGGGCAAGGAAACCCTAAGCAGAAGTGTTTGGATCAGTGTCTGCACATAGCACTTGCTCAGCGGCACTGACCGTGATTCCTCTGGGATTTCCCGCTGCACTCTGAGCTCTGTGAGGGCAGGGCCCAGGTCCATCTTGTGGGTTCCTGGTGGCTCTAATTAACACTGCCAGAATGACTACCCAGCCTGGGGAGGTGGCTTTCCCTGAAGAATATGCTTTGGGTCCTCGAGATGGCTGGAGAGTGTCTGGGCCAGCAGGTTCCTAAAGGCAGACTCTTTTGCGGTTTGCTGGGCTCTGCAGCCACGAGAGCCGGAAGTCTGCCCAGAGCCTGGCAGGGGGCTCCCTGGGAGTTTGGGGGCATCACTGAAGCCCCCACAGCTGCCAAGTGCAGACAGTAAACCAGGGAAACCCTGGTGGGTGGGTCTGTAAGGGTCCCCAGGCTCCATGATGGGAGGGGCAGAGGAGCTGCTCCTGGCTGCTGCTCTCAGGGTCCAAGGCTCACTGTTCAGGAGAGTTCCAGAGCCCCGGAAATACCTGGCCCAGCCTAGTGAGTCTAGTCCCTGCTTCTGGCTCAGACTCCACCTAGTGCCCAAAGCTGGCTGTGATGGGCACAAGTGGCACAGTGAATACCACTTGTCTCCTGCTTTCCTGGAGCTATTTATAGGGCAGTGTTGAGGCTTGTGGGGCTGCCTGGAGGTGGTGGTACATGTCTTCATGGAGGGGTTTGACTGCCTCCAACAGGAGCCCCTGGAAGGTGCAGACTGTCTGTCATTTACGGCATGTTTGTGAGGGAAGACAGAAGGACCCAGAGAGGCAGAAATGAGGGGAGAGGGAGGGCACGGTGGGGCGAACAAGTTGGTAAGTGGCATGGACAACGCAGAGCAGCTGGAATGGGCAGTGGGCAGCCCCGCGTGGCTGGGACCAGGATGCGTGTCTGTCTGTCTTGGCTAGGGGAACACCAACCTTCCCTCTGCCTGGCCAACAGCCCTCCTATGCCCCTTGCCTCCCTGGGTCCCTGCTGAGAACGGCAGCACCAGCCTTGCGCAGGGACCGTGGCAGTCACCTCTCTTCCCTTTCATTCCTCTGTGCACTTCTGAGCACGCCTCCACCTCGCTGCTGTGAGAAAGTCCAGATGTCCACCCCGTACCCTGCGCAGTGGGGTGGGTCCCCCCTCCCTGCTCCCAGAGCCCCGGGCCTCCCGTGGTAGCACTTGTCACTGTGTCCTGGAATTGCCCATTTGAGTCCACGCCCCCAGCGACTGTAGACTCCAAGGGCAGGACTGATCATGCTGGTGTCTGCTGTGTGCTCAGAGCCCAGCACGGGGACAGCATGCGTAGGTGCTTCTCTGAGTCTGTTCTGACTGCTGTGACAAATGACCATCAGCACGGGCTGGAGGCTGGAAGTCTGGGGTCCGGGCGCCGGCACCGTCGGGTTCTGGAGAGGCCTCCTCCGGCTTGCAGACCGCTGACTTCTCGCCGTGTCCTCGCACAGGGGAAGGGTGAGGCCGCTCTCTGGGTCTCTCTGACAAGGGCACTGATCCCACTCAGGAGGGCCACCCTCGTGACCTAATCACCGCCCAAAGGCCCCGCCTCCTAACGCCATCGCACTGGGATTAGGGTCCCAACATGAATTTTGGGGAGACACAAAGATTCAGTCCATAAGGGTGAGAAGAGTGCTCAATGAACTGCCTGCAGAGTGACGGTCAGTGAGCCCACTGGGCCAGCTCACGCCCCTGCAGCTCCGCTTGGGGCTGGCTGCACCCAGGGTCCACATCTGCAGTGGCTCCCATTGTCCCCCCTCCTGGAGCAGGCCTGGAGTTGGCCCTGCCCCTCCTGCTCCCTGTCGGGGTCCCGCCTGTCCTGTCAGGATTATGGTGAGACTTCTGTGCCCACAGGCCCTTTGCTTCTGCCAAATTCCACCTTCTCCAAATAAACGCCTCTTCCTCCGTGACCCTGCCCTGATTCTTCCTGCCTCCACGGGCCCCGTGTGCTGCAGGAAGGGTCCTCCAGACACCCCCCGTCACCTTGGGAAGAGGGATCGCCCACAGACTGCCTTCAGCTAGAGACCTGGGCTGCTCCTGGGAAGAAGTGTGTCAGTATCTCCTCACGTGCGCTGAGTTTGCATCCTGACTCCCGCACCTGATAACTGTGAGACCCTGAGAAGGCATCGAACCTTTCTGGGCCTCGTTTTCCTGTACTGACCGCAGCTGATGAGAGATCCCCTGTGTGTGCGGCTGAGGGCTCGGCTGGTGCGGGACACTCGTGGGGCCAGTCCAGCTCCAGGTCAGCCTAGGTAAGACCCCTTAAGCTCTCGGGGCTCAGCGTCCTTATCAGCAAACCGGGCTGGGGAACCTCACTTGCGGGGGCGCGGAGGCCAGGTGAGGCAGAAACGCCTGGAGAAAGCAGTGACTGTCCTGCCTCTCCGGTGCTCTCCGCCTTGGTTCCTCCCCTCCACCCCCCAACTGGACCCAGCTCCCACTGCCCCTTGCCCTGGTTGGGCACAGGGTCTGCCCGTGGCCAGGGGCAGGGGTGAGGTGGGGTGGGGTGGGGTGGGGTGGGCTGTGGTTGCTCAGAGTAAGAAGGGCAGGCAGGGCCTCACTGAGCTGAGGTGGGTTGGGGTTGGGGGAGTACACCTGCCTTGTCCCCCAGCAGCTCAGGTGGGTCTGGGGTTGGGGGGAGCAGGTGTTTTCCTGGCCTTCCAGCCATGCTGCTCCCTGGAGCCCAGGAGGGGCCGCCACCCACCAGGCCACCTGCCAGCCCTGAGTGGAAATGTACCAGTGAAGAGGGCCCTGTTGGGATGGCCAGGGAGGGGGTGGGGTGCCTGACAGGGAGGGGTGAGAGATGGAGGACCTGAAAGAGCTGGGCAGGGTCCCTCCCTACTGCAGCACTCCTGCTCTTCCTCCTCACCCCCCTCCTTGGTCAGCCAAGTTCAAGGCAGGAGGAGGGCATGTTGGTGGACAGACAGGCACCTACAGAGGCCCAGTGGGGAGGCATCTGTGGCCTCCAGGTCAGCAGTTGACTCCAGAATGTGGAGGCTGGGGTCCCTGGGAGACCCTAACTGCGAAAGGGCATGCTTGGGTGGCGTCTGAGGCCGTGCTGTTTCCGCTGTGTGCTTGTTTGTGGTGCACGCACCTGTGCATGTGTGTGATGTGTGCATGGGGTGTGTTTTGAAATGCGTGGTGTCTGTGTGTGTTGAGTCCCTGTGGTGTGCGTATGCTCGTTCGTGTGTGTGTGTGTGTGTGTGTGTGTGTGCGCGCGCTGTGCCTCTCTGTGTGCGGTGTGTGCACGCGCTCCCATACAGAGAGGCACATGCGGGCCGCGGGGCTCTGCGTCCTGTGGACACAGACTCCACGTCTGCGGTTTGTGGTCTGCAGAGGAGGGAGGGGGAGCTCCGCGCGGGCCGAGCGGGAACGAGCAAGGGCGCTGCGGGCTGGGGCGAGCGGGAGGGAGGCTGGCCCGGACCCTCCTCCAGGGGTCCCGCGTGGCGCCCCCCGCGTGGGCCCGTCCCGGGAAGGGCTGGGAGAGCGCGGGCCCGAGGGTGGGCCGAGACGCCGCCCGGGATTTCCGCGGCCGCCTCCCCCCAGGCCGCCAAGCGCTCCTCGCGGACTCGGCCCCCAGTGCTCGGTGCTGCGCGCGGCTGCAAGCTTAGCAGTTCTGGGTTAACCACAAAGCGAGGAAGAGAAGCTGGGGCTGGGGCGGCGCGCCTCCCCCCAGGCCCGGCCGCGAGCGCGAGGGCGCGGGGGAAAGTTTCCGACCCCGGCGGGAGAGGCTGAGAAGTTTCGGCCGCGCCGGGCAGCGCCAAAGCCAGGCCAACACTGCCCCCGCGTGGACGCGGCGCGGCGCGGCAGGCGGCTGCGGGTGGGGGCCCGGCGCAGTTCGTGGGGGAAACTGAGGCAGAGGGGCCTGCGCAAGGCCACCGGGAGGAGATGCCCTTGGGAGTCCCCGCTGGCCCTCTGTAGGTGCCAGAATCAGGCCTCCTCTGGGACCGCAGGCTTTCCAGGAAATAGGTTGGGTCGGAGGGCGAGGCGGGAAAAGTCCAGATCGGGAGAGGGAGGGGACACCCAGGGGCTGAATCCCACTCCAGCCCCCGCGGAGGGGCGGTTATAGCCTGGCCACCATCCCGCCCGCAAGGCTCATGCCAGATCTGTCGCCTTTCTTCTGGAGCCAGGGGGCCTGGCTCACAAAAGGCCTCACCCAGCCACAACCCCCCAGGCCCCAAACCACCCAACGACCGCGGTCCATCCCAACCCACCAGCAGCTGCCGATTCCTTCGCCGTGAAAACGGGGCGCCCGCGTGGGTTCCACGGCTGTTTCCTGCCCAGCCAGGAGCTGGCGATAAAGACTCAGATCACGGGCAATGGCGAGGGGAGGGGGACAAAGGGCAGCTCCGAGGAGAGGAGTGGGCTCAAACTTCATCCAGGAAGACAGGTGTGGCAGGGGCCTGGGGGTGCACTGGGGATGCTGGGTCAGCGCATGCCGCCTTGTCGTTTGCCATCTCCTGATGCAGATTTAAGGTTAGTCTTGAACTCCCAGGCTCAAGCAACCCTTGAACCCCTGCCTCAGCCTCCCCAGTAGCTGGGACTCCAGACGAGGGCAGCTCTCCTGATGCAGATTTGAACATTGTCCCCCACCCGGTCGCCAGCCCACCCAGAGGCTTGCCCTCAAGGGCCCAGAGGATAGGAAAGCGGTCAGAAAAACGCAGAAGACTAACGTTTGTCCACACACAGGGCTCTCTTCCCTGGGCTGGTGTCTGGACGCCCTCACCCGATCGTAGGTCAGCGACTTAGCCTTTGGTGCCAAAGATGGAGGCTGGTGGGGGTGAGGGCCTGGGGGCTCAGGTCACCATGGGTGCCTGCTTCAGGTGTGGGCTGATTAGTTCCACAGAGGCTTGATCCCAGGTTTGAGGTGTGTGGCAGGGTCTCCCACCTTCCAGAAGTGGAGTTCACTTGGAACGAGCCCTGAACCCTGAGGATGCCTTGCCCCCACCCCAAGCCTCATCCCAGCTGTAATTCCGCACATTTCCTCCCCTGGTCCAGGAACCCCAAGACGAGCAGTCAGGTACCCGGAGAGGCTTGTACCTTGAGACCTAGTGGCAGGTCCCAGCCACCTGGGGTGTGTGTTTATTTGTGGTGCAAGGGAGGGCCCTCCTCATTGCCCGGCCCATGTGGGCTGCTGGGTGTGGGTTCATGGGCATTCATCTCTGAGCCCGCTGCAGTGTTGTGGACGGCAGGAGAAGCTGGTACCCCTTAGGGTGGCCTCGCCTCAGGACCGACTGCAGCACCAATCTGGGCAAGAAAGACTCCTAGAATGAGGGGGAGGACCAGCTGGGTGCTGCTGGGACCTCCGGGCAGAGGATAGGGCTCCGTGAGCCCAGCAGACTGTACCCCACAGCGCTAAGGCACAGGTGCGGCTGTCAGCCCCATTTTACAGATGAGAAAACTGAGATGCAGAAAGGCCCCACCTCCTGCAGGTGTGGCGCTGGGATCTGAACCCAGGAGGGCCAACTTAGAGACTACCCCCTTGACTGCTGTACTTTGAGGGAGATGCAGGTACACAGGCCTGGCCACTGCGAGCCCCCTGGTGACTGAGTGTGCAGGGAGGGCATACCCAGCCCTGGCCACCCCACTGAGCAGGGCTGCTAGTAGGTGCTCACCAGCTTAGGACCCAAGGAGCAGGGCGATTTGCCCACCTGCTCCTGGTTGTTGTGGGTATCCAGTAAGGTTTGGAGGTCCCCCCGCTGCCTCTGGGTGGTGGTCCTAGGGATGAAGGGCAGGCTGCTGTTCATGGGGGTGTCCTTAGAAAAGTGGCCCTGCGGCTCCTGGGTGGGCCTGGGAAAGACAGGAGCCGGTGAGCTTTGTGGATCCTAAGTCCCAGGCCCACCCTGGGCTGGCAGGGCCCTTGAGGGCCCAGACTGACAGCCTGCCCACTGCTGGATGGGGAGGTCTGAGGGCAAGGATGGGGGAGCCCTGGCAATGCTCTTGAGTCCTGTCCCCTTCCGCAGAGCCTCACAGGCTGGGGAAGTTCCAGCAGGAGGAGCTGGGCAGGGCCTCCTCTTTGCCCCCAAGGTACAGGGCTTTGGGCAAACTCTCCAGCCATCTCCCAATACTCCTGAACAGCTGCTCCGACACCGCCGGAAGGGTGGACGTCTGGTTCTCAGTGACGTTCTGCTGGACTGGAGGAGAGAGGGCAAGGTGAGATCCCAACCCGGGAAGGGGACCCCCTGGCGCCCCTACTCTCCCCTCCTCCCTCTGGCAGGCAAGGCCAGGCAGATCTCTGTCTCCATGGCAACCTGGGCTCCCCAGTGCCTTCCGGCTGCCTCCAGAGAAAGCTCGGGTTTTAAAACTATCCTGCGTGACTCTTCTGCTGTTATTACACAAGCTGTGCCCCACCCCCCACTAACCCACTCCTGCTCCAGCCCCAAACAGGCCCCCTTTCCCTCAGTGGGAAGGCCAGTCACCCCCCCGTGGAGATCCCAGAGAGGATGCTGAGAATGCTGAGGGGTGGAGGGAGGGCTGGCAGCCTTTCCTGCCCAACAGCTGCCTCAGGAACCCCGAATTCCCCAACAGCAGCCTCAGGATGGAAAGGGCTGGGAAGCAGCAGGCTGAGCCCTGCATCTCCTGTGGACCTGGGGTCCGACCACAGCTCCTCCTGCCAGAGGCTGAGCCAAGCCAACATTTGCATAAAATTGTTTCTTCTGGGCTTGTCCTGTCTTGGACTCCCAAGAGTAGCCTGGGGCACTCTGACTGCCATGTCACATACACAAGCCCCCTTCTGCTCTTGGGGCCTTGGTTTTCCCATCAAACAACCAGAAGTTGGGCAAAGATCACAGTTTCCATCTCCAACTTCCTGCCACTCTAAGCTGGCTGGGTAGGATCCCTCCTGAATCAGTGGAGGTCCTAGATTTGTAGGGCTTTACCCACAGCTAGGCTTTGAGGCACCCATTTCTTGAAATTGCGTATAGTAGGTGCTCAGTAAATAGCTGCAGGATGTTGCCCGTTGGAAGCTCTGGGAACTCTTGGGTGCTGAGAAGAGAAGAGGCTGGGCATGCGGAGAAGGTGGAGCTCAGGGAAGGTTACAGCAGAGCAAGGACGTGCTCTTCCCTCTGCCTCCCAACACCCACTCAGAAAGCTCGCTGGAGAGTATGCATAACAGACGCCATTGCTCCCAGGCCTCGTGGCTCTTAGCTTCTTTGCTAGACTAGGCAGTGGCAGCCGTCCCCAGAAGAGAGAAGGTTCTTCTCGACTTTCCTGGGTACCTCCCCAGCCAGGCTCTGAGGGGTGCCTTCATGGGTATGGGAGGAAGATGCTTCCAGTGGCTTCTGGCCCTTCTAGAGGAGCCCCTTTAGGCTGTGTGGTGGGGGGCACAGACGTGGGCTTGGGAAGCCATGGGTGCTGGTTCCAAGGTGGGCAGATACAGTGTGTAGGGACCCCTTGGAGCAAGAAGTCCTTTAGTGGCCAGACCTGGATAGCCGTCGTTTCCTGGGCCACCGCTTCAGCTGCTCCCTGGTGCTACCCACCTTGGGATACCTCTGCTGGACCTCAGACCCTCTACTTGGTCCTTGAAGGTCACCCCAACATCCTCCAGGGAGGCCAGTTCAGGTACTTCCTCTGCAGGGTCAGTGATCTCTTGGCCTTTGCAGGCCGGCCCCTCACTCTGGGGGCCTAGAGCCATAGCCTCTGCCCTCCCAGCTCCGGGCTGGAACTTTCCGGAGTCCTGAGGCTCCCCATCCTGTCTGCCTACCTGCACAGCTGCGCTCCCAGTAGCGGAGTGCAGTGTCCTGTAGGGTCTCGTCAGCGAATCGAACCCGGAAAGGGCAACACCGCCTGCGGGGCCCAGAGGCCTCTTCTGGGGGGCTTCGAGTGAGCACAGCCTTAACTTTGGGGCCCTGTGCACCGTGGGGCCTGCTGAGAGAGGTGAGAGGGGCAGGGATGGCCGGGGCCCAAGCCCAAAGCCCCCCACTCCACCCCGACACCACATCCACTAGACCCAGACTCGCGGTGTGATCCTGTACGCGTGACCTCATCTGGTCTGTAAGATGAGGCCATGGCATAATGCCAACCACAGCAGCCGGCCTCTACTGAGCACTTCCTACAAATCATATACATAACATGCACCATCCCACCAGAGACAGACAGCCCCCGTGAAACACTATCATTATGCCCATTTTATAGGGGAGAAAACTGAGGCATAGAGACTTTTGCAACTTGTCCAAGGTCACACAGTGACCAAGATGGAGCCAAGATTTGCATTCTGGTTCCAGAGCCAGCACTCTTACACACCAGGCAAGTTAGCAGAGGGAATAGGAATGCGAACTGAGGGGTTGTGCAGTCCTGGGTGTCAATCCTGACTCTTTGAGCCTGTTTTCTTCTCTGTAAAATGTGACTTTGGTGCCCGCTGCACAGGGTTGTGCAGACGTGAGATGCACTGCAGAAGCGCCCAGCCAGGGTCTGCAGGGCTGAGAGTAAACACCTCTAACAGAGCTATTCCTGTTACAATCATCAGTCTCAGTTATGCCCTGTGCCAGCCATGTGACCTTTGGCAGAACGTCCCCAAGCCTCCATTTAGGAGTTTTCTCCTTTAAATTATTTATCATAGGCAGGAAAATACCATCCTCACATGAGTCTGGTGAGTAACAAATGACTTACGTGAGGCAGCTAGTATAGAGCCTGGCACAAGGTTTGTGCTCAATAAAGAGTATCTGTTATATTTATATGGAATAGATAAAATTGTTCCATTTATTGTTATTAATTTCAGCCTCAAGGTCAAGGCTATGGAGGGCCTGCTTGATCCACCTATGGTTCTGTTATTCAGAAATGCCGTGTCTGACCTTAAGTACACATTTATCTGTCTGCATCCATTTATCTGACCATATCTTAATGTCTGTGTAGATGCAGAGGGTGCTTTTCATCAGCACAACCAAAGAGCCAAGCAACTGCGAGATGTCTAGGACAGTGCCTGGCCACCGGCATTGGGACCCAGGTGTCCAACAGTGTCTGTTTATGAACCCCTGCTCTCTGCTAGCTGCAGGGCCACACACAGGCCTACCCTTGCTCCGCTGGCCAGTCTGAAATCTTGGCTTCTCCACTTGAGGGCCACTGGAGCCTGTTCTAACGCAGCCTCGTGTCCCCAGCAGGACCTACCAGGGAATCTCACACATGGTAAGCTGCTCAGGCACTCCCACCACACCCGGCTAATTTTTCTATTTTTAGCAGAGATGGGGTCTGTCTCTTGCTCAGGCTGGTCTTGAACTCCTGAACTCAACCAATCTTCCCGCCTTGGCCTCCCAGAGTGCTAGCATTACAGGAGTGAGCCACCACGCCCGGCCCATAGTTTTTATTATATCTTGTGAGCGTTGTGTGCTTATTTGGCCTGATTGGTTTCAAGTTCCTGGGCTGGTAAATGTGTTTCATTTCTGTTTCCTATTCTGATCCATCCGCAGGGTCTGCCTGGAGTTCTGTGTTAGGAAGGGTTCTGAGGCTCAGTGGGGAAATGTGCTGTGATCCAGTGTCTGGCATGGGTACAGGATGAGGAATGGCACGTATGCCATGTGTGTAGTCTCCCTGGTCTTTAAACTCACAGGCAGTGCTCTTCACCCTTTACCCCTGCTTAAGCCTGTTTAACCTGGAGGGATTTTTCTGCTTTCTTTCCCCCTCTGTTAGAGCTATGGGATCTAGGCCCGGGTAAGCTCTCATGCCAGGCTCTTCTCTTATCTCTATCTTTTATTTTATTTCCCCCAATATTTGACATATAATAATACCTAATAAAAGTTAGAGAAAGAAATGGACAGATGTTGGTGGGATGGGTAAAAGGATGGAAGACTGGGTGAGTGGGCTGATGGATGGATGAACTAATGGGTGAGTTAGGAAAGAGTCTGAATAGGACTGAATCATGGGTGGACGGGCAGATGGACGGACGGGTGGCTTGATGATTACATGGATAGGTACGTAGATCTGTGGGAGGCTTCATGACTAGATTAGGGATGAATGGGATCCTGGATTTACAAGTAGATGAAAGGATTTGAAGATAGTTGATCACTGGATGCACAGATGGGTGGACAGAAGTGTGGGAGTTTGTGATTAGATAAACGACTGGCTGGCTGGCTGGCTGGATTAATGGATCGACAGCAGACCTGATTCATGGGTGGATGGATGGAGTCATGGGTTCATGATAGATAGATGAATGGATGGATGAATGGTGAGATTCATAAACAGGTTGTAGAAGACCTGGTTGATGGATAAGATGTATGCAAGGATGGATGGGTGAATGAGAGAATGGATATATGAATAGATTCATGGATGAATTATGAACGTGTTGGCAGAAGACCTGATTAATGGATGGATGGATTCATAGATGAACTGATGAATGAATTTTGAATGGGTTGGTAGAAGACTTGACTCTTGGATAGATCTATGTAAGGACAGATGAATGGATTCACAGATGGATTATGAAAGCTTCGGCAGAAGACCTAACTCATAGATGGACACATGAATGGCTGGATTGATGGATGGACAGGCGGATAAATGGATCAATCCATGGGTGAAAGACAAAGGAAGCAAAGACATGCCCTTTCTCCCCCACCCCCAGCCATCCCCTCCCATCACCTGCGAGTTGGCCGTGGTGAGTGGTGAGAGATCACCCTTCAGAGGCCCAGGGTAGGATCTGATGGAGCAAAATCTTCTTAAGACTATCCTGGAAGTAGGAAGACTGGCCCCTTAAAGACACCTGGGCCACACCTGCCATAAGTGGCCAGGGCCCCTCACCCTGGAAGCATTGATGGCCACCCTGTTCTGACCAAGAAGGGGACTGACACTTACCACAGGTCTGGGAGGAAAGAGCAGTTGGGACACTGATGAGACCCTCGGCCCCTTTGATGTCGAGGTGCTGAGGATGCTGGAGCCAGAAAGAGGGGGAATAGCGGTGAGCCTTCCTGGGGAACGGGCCTGATCAGGCCCCTCCTAGTTACACAGCCTTGGGGCGGTGGTGGACCAGCCCTCAGGGAGTGGCTGTGAGGACTCCGTGAGAGATACTCAGCTAACATCAGCATCTCTCTGAGCACCAAGGTGGGGAGCACTGGAACCCCAGGGCCCACCCCCACCGGAAATGGCTCGGCCCTGCCCCGCCCCCTTGGGCCCGGCGGGGCCTCACTCAGTGGCTCTGGTGGCTCCGCGCACTTCTCCTGGAGCTGTTGCAGGAACTCCCGGAACCTGATAGGGAGGAGCTCTCCTATGAAGGCGCCCAAGGAGCCGGGCCCCGCCCTGGCCGCGCACCTCCGGGGGTGCTCGCACCCTCCAGGCCCTGGGCGCCGGGGTGCCGATCCTCGGGGTGTCGACCCTCGGGGCGCGCTGGCCGCGAGCAGGGGCGGCAGCAGCAGGATCCTCAGCACGCCGCCCTTCTGCGCTGCCCGCGGGGGCTCCGGGAACAGGGAGGGCGGGCGCGGCTGGCGGCCCCCGACGCACCCCCGGGACTCGGCGTCCGAGTCCTGCCACCACGCGGCGCCGCCCCCCGGGACTCTCGAGCCCGCGGCGCCCCGTGGGAGGCGGGCCGCTCGCAGGTCGGGCGAGGTCAGCTTGGGCAGCGGCGGGTCTCGCCGTTGGAAGTCGCCATCGCCGGGGAGCCCCCCGCGCGCCCCCTGGGCCCCCGGCTTGAGCGGACGCCGGAACATGCCGCGCTCTGCGCTCGGCTCAGGGCATCCTCACGCCGGCGGGGGCGGGCAGGGCGCAGGCCAGGCCCAGGCCATAGTGCCCGGAGCGGGGTGGCGCCGCTGGCCGGCAGGCAGTGAGAGGCTCGGGCCAGAGCCCCCTGAGCGTCTGTTCCCTCACCTGAAAAACGGTGACGGCAGGAGTGCCCACCTTTTTGGGTCGCTGTGACGTGTAAATGAGTGAGTACGTGTCAATCACTTAGAATAGTGCCAGGCACGTTGTACATGCTTAAAGACTGGCTGCCATTCTTATTATTTTAAAATTATTATTTAGGATTTAGTCTCAGCTCCACTACTTACTAGCTCTGTAACCCTGGGCAAGCCAGTTAACTTCTCTCAGCCTCCTCTCAGCGCTGTGCCCTGCAGAATGGGGATAATGCCAGCGCCCGCCTCTTTGTTAGGTGAACCGGCATCACGCTGGTCGGGCACTCAGCCCAGGCTGGCGCCTTCAGATCTACTAGGGTTGTTAGCGCTCTGCTGGGAGCTAGGAGACCTAGAACCAGCTGAGAGGACGGGACACCTGACCAGCAGTCGCCCAATCCAGGTGGTGCCTCAGAGCCCCCAGGTGGGGAGCTTGTTGAAAATACGGATGACTTCCCCCCACCTCCCACCCCAGATTCTGAATCAGCAAGTCTGAGGTGGCACCAACACATATACTTTTAACAAATTCCCCCTTTGGGAGGCAGAACCCCAGTCCCACCCCCAGTTCTGACGCTGGGGGGTCTCTGAGCCTTCTTCCTCCCCTCCACACCTAACTCCCAGGTTGTTGTCAGCTTTGAGCTGGCTCCTGGGTGGGGTCACACTCTCCCTGGTACGACTTCTGGGTAGGGCCAGAGAAGGTCTCGTGAGTTCAGAGCCCCCTAACAGGTGGGCTAATGCTTGTGAGAGCCCATCTTCCCCACCTGGTCCCTCTGCCAGCCCCTCCCTGCTGCGTCCAGGGCCTCTTCAGGGTCATTATGATCCATCCCTCACCCCGGGCCACCACAGTGGGTGCTGAGGCCTGGGGGACAGGGGCGGGGCTCTTGTGCCCTGGATGGCATGGCTGCAGCCACCAGGGGCACTGGGACACCTGACCAGGGCAGCCAGGCCTAAGCCAGGGAGGGAGGGCCCAGAATGGTCCACCTCTTCCAGATCCAGGAGGCTCAAGTGGGTCATGATTGGTTCTGTGACTCTGGGAAGTCGAATTTCTGCCCCCAAACTGGGCAGTAAAAATATTGGAAACTAAGAGATCCAATTTCAAGTCCATGGTCTGCTTCTCTTTGCTGTGTGATGCTGAACAAGTGCCTTCCTTCTCAGGCCTCTATGGCAAAATGGACTGATGGCCCTGATCTGTGACTCTTGGCTGGGAGGGGGCCAGGAGGAAGCTCATAGTATTGTGAAACTCAGCTGGAGAACAAAGATAGTTTAGATGAGTATTTCACTGGCATGATATAATCTTATAAATTGAAAATGAAAAAATGACTTTGTAATTCATATTACACAGTGTACCACTGGAGGAGGTATCGCCAAATACGTATTCCATTTTCTGTAAATGCTCCTCAACCAGGGATGGAGGGGCATACTTCCTTGGGGAGTTAGAAAACTGAGTAGGGGAGGTGAAAGTTTTTGTATTTATTTAAAGGGTATGTGAGTTTTAAAAAAATGGTTGAGGAACACCAGATGGTTTCTAAGGAGTTCTCTGGCCCTTGCACACTGCAAACATTTATTGAGCAAGTATTAGGTCATAAAATATGAAATGTCTGATTTTGAATCAAAAGTGTAGTTTATTATATCTCAAACAAGAAGCAGTACAATTAATCAAAGTGTGCACCTAAACTATTGACACAGTTTTTCCATTTTAATGGTAGCTTGTTTATGCCAGCAGCAAAGAAGCCTGGAGAGCCAGTGGTGATGAAATCGTGAAAGGCGTTTTCCACAGCTTGTTCAGTATTGAATAGTTTTCCTTGCAAGAAGTGGTTCAAAGCCTGGAAGAAGTGGTAGTCAGTTGGTGCAAGGTCTGGTACAGTGGGTGACAGAGTTTCCAAGTCCAGCTTCTGTAGTTTGAGCAGCATTGTTTGTAAGACATGTGGTAGAGCATTGTCTTTCAAGAGCATTGGCCTGTCTCTATTGACCAATCTTGGCTGCTTCATCACAAGCATCCTCATCATTTTGTCCAACTGGTTGCAGTAGACATCTGCTGTAATCGACTGACTGAGTTTCATGAAGCTGTAGTGGATAATATTAGTGTTGGACCAACAAACAGACACCATTAGCTTTTTTTGATGAATATTTGGTTTTGGACTGTGTTTCAGCACTTCATCTGTATCCAAACATTGTGCCAAACACTTGCCATTTTCAAAAGGAATCCACTTTTGAAAATCCACATGTAACAATATGGTGTAGAAATCGTTCGCTTTTATGTTGTGACAGCAATGAAAGGCAAGCTTTGAGACAATTTCTCTTCTGATACTCGTTTAACGCATAAACTGCCATGTGAGCTGTATTTGAGCCCAGGGCCTTGAGAAGCATATGTAACTCACACGTCTCTTCATCTTGGGATCCAGGAGAACTATTTTTCAAGTTGCATATAACTCACACACAGAAAACAATAAAGAAATAACAAATTTTTCATTAATTTAGGAAGGATCATTTTGTTTTTGAAGTTTTTATTCTATTTTCGTAATAAAACACTGTGGCCCCAAGGAAAAAAATTTCTAGTGTGGCAGTCAATGTGTTAATTCATGCAGAACTCATCTATCCAGCTTCTTTACCTTGCTGATTTGTTTCCCATGGCTAATATTGTTGGAATAGTAATGTCAAACCTTGCTGCTAATTCACGCTTCCACTACAGCTTTCAGCTCTTCATTGTCCACCTTGGTCTCAGGTCACCACATGGCTCATTTTCAAGATTAAGATCACCAGAATGGAACTTGTCAAACCATTGAGGTACTATGTGTCCATTAGCCACATCATTCCCAAACACTTCATTGATATTTTGAGCTGTCTGAGCTGCATTTGTTCCACGAAGGAATTCATATTCAAAAATAACATGAATTTTTGACTTATCCATGGTTTCACAAAAATTGCTCTAAAAAAAATTTGAAAGATAATCACAAGCCAAAACGTGCGTTTGAAGATGTACCTTCACAATAAAAATAAAATGAGAAATGTCAAAGTGAAATGTCAGAGATATCAACTGTCAAACTTAGTACTTAAGGAAATTGGATATTTCATACTTAATAACCTAATAGTGTGTGCTAGGCTTCGGCATTCTGAGATGTGAGAAGCGCTGAGGTCAGGGGGCTGTCCAGACCCTGGAAAGGCCTTGGAGCCTGGGTGTAGGGGAATGGACTTTCTCTTTCATTGACAGGAAATAAGGTAGGGGTGGACTTTTAGGCATGTGAGAGCTTGGATCAGAGCTGTCCCCCAAAAGAGAATTGTAGACACCCCCAGCACAGGTGGGTGTCTGAATTGCCCAGGATCTATCCCCTTTCCTTACAGACATGGAAAAGGAAGCTTGAGAGAGGAGTCCAGACCAGGTGAAGCAAGTATGACCTAGAATAGTCTAGAGGGAATGCCAAATAGTATGTACATAAACAGATTTTGGGGACTCAACTGCAAAGGGGGCTTTTCAGGGTCCCCTTCCCCTATAGCTTTCACTATATTACAGCAAACACATTTTAAGCACCTCCTGTGTGCATCACCCAGAGGAAGGCATTGTAAATCTAATACCAGGATGTTAATTTAGGAAAAATGAACCTACTTAAGACTAATATTTTCATTATAACAACTTCCATTTCCTGATAACTCACTGCAAGCACTGGGCTTAAGGCTTGACGTGCAATAGTCCACAGATTTAACCCTCAGAGCGCCGGAAGCTGAGTAATTATTACATCAGCCTGGCAGAAGAGGAGGATGAAGCTCAGAGAGGTTGACAGGGTCTATCTACCTGCAAGCTTGCGTTTCCACCACAGCCGCCCCAGAGCCCGCTCCAGACTTTCCATGTATGTGAGGAGCCCGGGGAAGGACCTTTTTGGAATGGAAACTTTATGGACTTGTTCTGCCTATTTGGCGTGGCAATCCCCTGGCCTTGCCAAGGGTATTTCTTTTTCTTTTTCTTTTCTTTATTTTTTGGGGTCGGTCGGTATGTTATTTTTAGATGCTAATGCAGATGGGTGGGTTTGAGGACAAATGGCTTTTTTCCCGTTTTACCCAGTGGAAAGCTCGCTCAACTCGTTTCTAGAAGTCCAGCCTTGCAGCCTCCGAATGAACTGGTGCACATGCTGGCGGCCGGGCGAGGGTACCCCGGCGGCTCTTTCAGTCGGGGAGACCCCTTCCGGAGACGCAAAAGTCAAATTGGGTCCCGCGCTCGTGGGGCGGGGCGAGCAGGTGGAGGGGCGGAGCCAGCCATGGCCCGGCCCCCGGGCGCCCGGAAGTGACGTGCGCGGACAAAGGCAGCGCGCGCCGCGAGCTGTGGCGTGTGGTCCCGGTTTGGCGTAGTTGCCGAGGGCGTGTGGGGTCGCCGCCGCCGCCGCTGGCACTCTCCCTTCCTCTTCTCCTGGCTCCTGGGAGCCCCTGCCCCGGGTGAGTGACGCGAGGCGGCGCGGAGGGGAGGCAGCCCCAGGAGAGGGGAGGCCGCGACCCCCAACTGCCTCGGCGCCCGGAGGCCCCGACTCGTCACGTGACCCAGGCGCGTGAGCGCGTGCCGGCCCGGGCCCCAAGTGCGCGTCCCCAGGAGGTAACTGGGCTGGACCTGGGTAGGGACATCGGGGGTCTACGGGTTGAGGTAGAGGAGGAAAGCCAGGGCACCCAAAGCGTGAGTGCGGCACTCCCCCAGCCGGTTTCCAGGCCACAGCAAGTCCCTTTCTCTCCCTGAGCCTCAGTTTCCCTCCTGAGAAACGGGAATAAGGAGAGCACCCACTCCGAGGGTAGGTGTGAGGAATCAGTAGAAGGCACAGCTGAGAGCCTGGCACAGTTAAGTGTCCGTGGCATAGCCGTCGGTATCGTGTTCACCTGTGGGCCTCGCCCCAGCTCTGGCCCCACACAGGTGCAGGTCAGGAGCTCTTGGGGCCAAGGTCAGCCTGTTTGCAGGGTGGCTGCCATATCGAAAAGCCCAGGCTTTGCTGCCCACCAACTGTGTGGTCTTTTCTCTCTCTGGAGCTTGGTTGTTTATCTGTACAAGAAGAAGTTGAAACAGGTGGCATCAGAGGCCCTGAAGGTGGGGTGGGACAGTGTACCAGATGGTTATGATGTGTAGAATGATTGCCCAGGGAGGTGGGATGGGCCCCTGGGAGGGACAAGGAGCCTGGATTCCTTGACTTCTGTTCCTGGTTTCCTGTGTGTGTTTTCATATACTTCCTTTGGTGTGTTCTTTTTTCTGTCTGTAGACTGGGGACTACGGGAGGGTTGGAGATACAGGTGGAACATTTTGGTGGAGGTCAGAGCTGTAGGATAATGAGGAGAGCATTTCAGAAATCTCTGCAGTGGTTCAGTGCTTACATGGAGGGGAAGCTCACTCCCAGCCCTGCCAATTTGCAGGGCTGTTTGAGTCTACTGGATACCAGTTAACTATCCCTTGGATGTGTCTGACACTCTGCAGTTCATATGGCATTTCAATGCATTTTTCTCACTTGATCTTCACAATCAGCAAAGTTGACAAGAATCTCCTTTGACAGAGGTTTCTAAAGCTCAAGGGACAATCTGCTTGGCACTGTGTTGGGCACTGTAAGCTTTTCGTATGCACATTTAATCATCACAGCGCTTACATACAGCCAGTGTTACTGTTCCTTGTGTAGATAAACTGAGAATGCTGAGGTTAAGTGACTTATCTGAGCCTACATGGCTGTTGAGCAGAGCTGAGATTCACACCTGATGCATCTGACTCCATGAGAGTCTTATTTTTTTATTTTTTTTGAGACAGCATCTCTGTTGCCCGGGCTAGAGTGCCGTGGCATCAGCCTAGCTCACAGCAACCTCAAACACCTGGGCTCAAGCCATCCTGTTGCCTCAGCCTCCCGAATAGCTGGGACTACAGGCATGTGCCACCATGCCCGGCTAATTTTTTCTATATATTTTTAGTTGTCTAGCTAATTTCTTTCTATGTTTAGTAGAGATGGGGTCTCGCTCTTGCTCAGGCTGGTCTCGAACTTCTGACCTCAACGTGTCCTCAAGCCTCGGCCTCCTAGAGTGCTAGGATTAGAGGCATGAGCCATGGCGCCTGGCCAGAGTCTGTTAGTTTTTAAATTTTTCCTTACATTTTTTTTGGTCTATCTCCCTATTTCCCTCCACTTCTTTTTCATAGAGCACTCTGCCATTCTCATATGTTCAGCTGCTGTGCACACGGATCCGGGGAGAATAGGTGGGCTGCAAGAGGGAGGAGGTAACGTTAGGCAGGCTTTTGCCTCCTGTTGCTTTTAGGTTTTTTCTTAGAGACTGAGATGAGGAGGATGACATGTGCAAATGTCAGCCAGTGAGTTCAAGCACCATTCTGTATTGTGGATCCTGGGGAAGGGAAACAGTGGCTGGGGCAGCTGCCTGGGTGTTGCCCTAAACGGCTTGGAGGGGGAGGTGGAAGAGGCCAGGTGACTGTGAAGGATGCAGGATCATATTCTACTGGCTGAGCAGACATTTCCTATGAGCAGAGTGTTTCGTCTCTGAGCCAGCCTAGTGTGCACACAAGGCCAGGCTGTGCCCCTGGCCCCTTCCCAGGCCCTGCAGCCAGGTAGCTCCTCACTGTGCTCTGGAGCGGAATGGAGGAGCACTTCCTGCTGTGTGGCTGACTGACCTTGCTGTTCCTTCTGACTCCTGGCAACCTCCTGCCCCACTCCAATCTGGACACCCAGAGGCAAAGCATAGACAGGACCCCAGGAATCACGTTTATTAATGAATCAGCTGTTAGAGCAAATGTCAGCTATACTTGCTGTTTCCTGACCTAGCTGTGCCTCCCCTGGCTTGTTCCTAGAATCTGCGTGTAAGTGGAATTCTTGTAAATTGGATTATTCAGGAGACCTTGACATTTAAAGGAATCATGTTGTAAGGCTTTTGGTAAAGCAAAAAATTATATTGTCGGTAACAGCCTTCAGTGTTATCAGTTTTGAATGGTTGGACTTTGTAGGATTTTCTTAAAAGTGGAAAATGGCTATAGCTACACAAAGCCCATTCTTTCTTTCATTCGACAGCCAATTAGTAAATGCCCACCTTGTATCAGGTGGTGGGCTAACAGTGTACAAAGTAATGTCCCTGGCCCCTGTGAAGGTTGCATCTTGGGAGGGGAGGCAGACAGACAGGCAGAGAAGAGTAAAGCCCGGTAAGTGTTGGGCTCCAGATTTATTCTATTCATTTGGTTAGAAGTGAACTTTTTGTTGAACACATGTGCTACGTGGGATGCAAGAGAAATACAGTGATAAATCTTGGATGTTGCCATTGCTCTCTAGGGAGCTCCCAGTCCTGTGGGGAGATAGATTTGAATACAAAACCTTCAGTTTGCCAAGACTAATGGGCGGTAAGAGAGAGGGAGGGTTGAGCTCTACTGGGAGTTCTGCTGGTGTTTTGATGCTATCCTCTATGTGATGAATAGAGGAGCTGTGACATGGTAGCTATGGTGCCTGTGGGCAGGGGGCAGGCAGCCCACTTGGCCTGGTTCCTTAACCTTCTTGACCCCATGACATAAGTAGCCCCTAGACCCAGCTACATGGCAACATTCAGGCTCGTGGTCCCTTTCCTGTCAGCGCTCAAGGCCCACCCTGGCACAGCTGGCAGTCTTAGGGATTGGCAGGTCTGGTTGGAGCGAGCGTTCATTCTTGTAAGCAGTGTGCCACCTTCTCTTTCCAGGGGTGCAGTTCCAAGTGCTAGGACACTGGTGTGGGGCATTGTGGTGAGCCTGCAGTATTTAGAATGAAGTTCCTCCCCAGGCCTGTTACCCTAAAGGACTCCTCCATTGGTGCAGTGATTGCAGCTTGTCATTTTCCTGGCCCCAAACCCTTGTGCCCAAACAGTGAAGTGAGGGGATCAGTCTGGGAGTTGCCTCAAGAGTCTGAAGCGGGATCTCAGCAGGCTTCTCTCTGGGCATAGTAAAAGGATTCTGTTAAGGGTGGATATGGTGACGATCACAGATCTGAGGAGCACCAGACTCTGTTGGGCACGTGGATGTCATCAGCTCTCTTCTGGTCCCTCAGAAGGCCAGTGCGTGACCGAGTCTGTGAAGAATGCCCGAAGGTGCTGGAGGAGCCAGGTCTGCGGGTGGAGAGGAGAGGCCCGTCCCATCTGCTCTCGGCAGCCACGGCGGGCCCTTCCTCATGCCCCACTGGCTGGCAGGGTATCTGGAAAAGGCTGACCAGTGACAGAAGCAGAATTGCAAGCAGCTCAAGATTGCATTAGTTAGCAATCTTGAGCTGCTGGGCTGGGCCTGCTGTTTTTGGGAGGTTCCTTCTCAGGACAAGTTTGGAGTACAGTTGTGTGCTGGGGGCTAACAAATGTGACCAATGAAAATTCTTCAGATTTTCTCATGTTTTATTCCTTTCCTTCTCTCTTTGTAGTCTGTCGGTCACATTTCCATGGCCTTATGCTGCTCCTCAGGGGCACTGTTCTATTTTCTCTCTGACTACTCTTAAAGCTCTCAAAGCAGCAGTCCCCAACCTTTTGGCACCAGGGACCAGTTTCATGGAAGACAGTTTTTCCACGGACCAAGGGTCGGGGAGTGGGGTGTCGTGTGGGGAGGTGTGCGGCGCTCAGGAGGTGATATGTGGCCGGTTTCCTAAAGGGCTGCAGCCTGGGAGTTGGGGACCACAGCCTTAAAGCATTCTTTGGTCTTAGGGTTTTTAAATTTTTAGTTGTTTTTAAGGACTATACCGGAGGTCCTCGTGGGGATCAGTGACTTACTACAGCCCAATGAAGTGCAGTCCTGGGCTTCCAGTGGTTCAGCTCCACAGTGCGCGGGAGCAGCGTGCGGACGTCCAGACCGTGTCTCTCCTGATGCCGGACGGCAGCAACGAGCCGCAGCTCCCAGTCAGCCACGCATTCTCGATTTACAGTGTTTCCAACTCACGTGTAGCAGCTGCTATCATTGTCATTCCCACTGCTGCTGCTACTTGTCCTATGTCCGCTAGTTGGCTGCTGCCATTCCCACCCTGCCTCCCTCAGGTTAGGACCCAGCACGCCCATTGGCCCTTCAGAAATTCTCAGTGGACCAGTTTGCCATTATGGACAGACTAGACCCGTGGCGCCTTGCACTCGGGGCCCGCCATAATCCAGGCTCGTCTTCCACAGTGTCCTCTTCCTCTGTCTCCTTTTCATCCTCTGATGGCACACTGTCACACCATCTCTACCTCTGCCGGTACCCCCCCCCCCACCCAATCCAGCATTCCTTGTCCCATGCAGGGCATTCTTTGTCCTTCAAGGTCCAGCCAGGGGCTGCCGTCTTGGGGCTGCTGCCCCATCTGCTTTTTAAAATAGATTCCTCTACCCTTTGAGTTTTCCTACCACTTTATGACTCGCAGTCCTCATTTTTCTGCTGTGTATTTTAGTTGGTGCCATTTTCTTTCCTGTTTCGTGCTGGATTGTGAGCTTTCTGGGGTCAGGGCTTTATCTTGGCAAGCCTCACAACAGCTAGGACAGTAAGCATTGGTTGATAAGTGCCAGTTCCTCAGGGAAGGGATGTGATCCTCTGTCCCTCCCTGACACGATGTGGCCAGGCTGGCTCTGTGTGGAATGTGGAACCACCAAGCCGTCTATCCCTCTCCTGAAGGGCATGGCGGGCCCTAGCTCTGCTCCTGGGCCCATCATGCTTGTCGTTTCCTCTCTGTCCATCCTGGCAGCCGTCTCCTTGTCAGTGTCTGCTTTCGCCCGTGGCCCCGGTGGTCTACACAGCTGCCAGCAGTCTTCAGAAGCATAGATCTTCTCATGCCACTCCCAGCTTAGCCTTAGGGTGGTTCAAGTTCATGCTCTTGAAATTGACCTGTAAGACCTTGAGTTTCCAGTCGCAAGGGCTCTGCACATCCTTTTTTTCCAGGAGCAGTATTCTCGCTGTCAGTTCCAGCTTCTGTGTCATTTCTTTGGGGATGCCTTCCTTAACCCCCCACCAAGTCAGCTCCCTCAAGCGGGTGCCTTTCTAGCATCTCACACTCTGCAGCCCTCGACACGGTTGTGGTCGTGTGTGTCTGTGTAGTTTTCTGCCTGGCTGTGCCCCCAGTTCACAGCACGATGCCTGGCAGAGTCCCTGCTTCCCATTAAGGAAGGACTGGACCCCACAGTGAGTTGTTTCTGTGCTGAGTGGGAGGGAGGGGTTGTGGGAACTCCGCAGGCCCTCCCAGGGTCTGCTGTCACACCCTGCTCTGTGATCCTTTCTCTTCAGTGTAGATTGGGGTTCTCTGTCCCTGGGCCAGAAAGAAGCCAGAGTCAGGTGTCATGTAGAGCACATCAAGAACTCAAAGCCAGGATGGATGCTGGGGCTCATGCTTTGAGCACAGAAGACAGCGGATGCTGTCATCCCAATGGGGGAAGCAGATTTGGGGATACTGGACATTCCTCTGGGTCGGGCAGGACTGTTTGACTTTTGAAGCCTTGTGTGAGACTGGCCATCTGCCTGCGGTGCCTTCCTGCCAGGTCCCTGGCTGGGCTGACTCACTCCTCTTTTCCTTACACAGGAGAGGTGCCATTGCTGATCGTGGTGCTTGAACAGAGCCTTGGTTGGTGACAGCATGACGAGTGAGGTGATAGAAGATGAGAAACAATTCTATTCGAAGGCCAAGACATACTGGAAACAGATCCCACCCACCGTGGACGGCATGCTTGGGGGGTATGGCCACATCTCCAGCATCGACATCAACAGCTCCCGGAAGTTCCTGCAGAGGTTTTTGAGGGTAGGCAGGCCTGGTGTGCTCTCCAGGAGAAGCTGTGGCTCTGGTGGCACTGCCGGGTCTGTGTGAGGTGCCACCTTTTACATGTAACACTGCTGCAGGGTCTTTGGTTATCTGTTGGTACCTTCCCCAGGGCCTTGAGCTGGGGTGGTGGGGTGACTTCTGGACTGTGGACTTAGCTTCAAGGTTACCAGACAGCAGCTGGCTGTTATGGCAGAATGGAGGTGCCAGAATTGGGCAGACTTCTCTCAAACTGTTTGGTTTCATCAGGGACAAAACCCTTCCTCTTCTGCCACGTCCATGGGTGTTTGGGCTTTGGCTGTTCTGCTGGACTCAGACTCCTAGTTATTCACCGCTGGTTCTGCCTCACCTCTCCCATCCCCCACCCACCTCTGTACCTCTGGCTGGGGTCCCCGGGCCTGCCCCTTTCTAGTCTCTCCCTTGGCCAGCGCTGGCGGCTGCTGCTTGCTGTCCTCTATCCGGCATCACCCTCCATCTGCTTTCCATCTCCCCAGCCTTGTTCAGCAATTGGTCCCTCTTCCATTCTTCTGTCGGAATTCTTCTCTGTGCTATTGTTTTCCTGGGGTCTCAGGAGAGATTAATGCACCTGTTCAAGTTACCACCTTGAAGTAGATAGAAGTGGCTTTCATTTTAGAAATGTGTGGCCCCGAAAAAGAATGTCCCATGCTCACCACCCCCACTACCGACCTCCCTGGCAGTGCTGGCCACCAGCTTGTACTGAGGCCTGATTTGAGTCTTGTTCCCAGGGCTCATGAGGAAGGGGTCCTTTTGATAGGTTACGTGCCTTCTCTGCCTTTTAGGAAGGCCCGAACAAGACAGGAACTTCCTGTGCCCTGGACTGCGGCGCTGGCATTGGAAGGATCACCAAGCGGCTGCTCTTGCCGCTGTTCAGGGAGGTGGATATGGTTGACCTGACAGAGGACTTTCTGGTTAAAGCCAAGACCTACCTGGGGGAGGAAGGCAAGAGGGTGAGGAACTACTTCTGTTGTGGTCTCCAGGACTTCAGCCCGGAGCCGGACTCTTACGACGTGATCTGGATCCAGTGGGTGATAGGTGAGGGTCCTGCTGCCCTTCCCCTCCCACCCCACATCTCCTGCCACTTGGGTTCCCCACGGCCTTGGGAGCGGGGCTGTATGCTCCTCCATCAGGCGGGCCCACAGGGATCCCCAGTCCCCCTGTGCTTTCCAGGACTCCGGGGGAGACTCTGCCTGAAAGGTGGATCTCCTCCTTCTAGGTTTTGTCTCAACTGAATACCTGCTACCATCCATTTGGGGGCAGTTTTCTGTTGAAACATTTTAAATGGCCAGTAACTTAACCGCATTCAAAGAAGTGAAAGAGTTGTATGAGGATTTTTTTTTTTTTAATGAAAAGTGTAAGCCACGGCTGCCCTTGCTGTTTGCAGTGAGCAATCCCTGCTTTGCTACCCCGTCCTGTGTCTGCTTAGCGTAACAGCACAGGTAAAATGCTGTGCCCTGGTGGCAGGCCACTGCACTAAGTAGTTAGCCGCCACCTCCAAGGCGGGCAGCACAGCTCTGCTGTGGACGTTCTGGGTCTGGCCCTAAGAAGCCTCTGTGTGGACGGTTAATGTGTGGAAGGAAACCTGCTTTAGGAGCTCGGGCAGTGCTACTACCTTAGCCCACATACATTCCCCTGATCCAGGCCTAGGAGAGGTAGGTGGCATAGTGTGTAGGTATTGGGCAAGGTCAGCTTCGTACTTAGTGTGCCTTTGGGTAGGTGACTTGTGAGCCAGTTTGGTAGACCCTTCAGGACTGTTGGGAGCCAGGGAGGCCATGTGTGTGCACCAGATGCTGGGCACAGATTAAAGGGCTCAGTGAGCAGTGGCTGGAAAAGGCACCCCATCCCCTGGCCTGTGTACGTTTGCATCTTTCCCCTGGTAACCTCGTCTCTACCCTTCCCAGGCCACCTAACGGATGAGCACCTGTCCGAGTTCCTGCGGCGCTGCAAGGGGGGCCTCCGCCCCAATGGCATCATCGTCATCAAAGACAACATGGCCCAGGAGGGTGTGATCCTAGATGACGTGGACAGCAGCGTGTGCCGGGACCTTGAGGTGGTCCGCAGGATCATCCGCAGCGCGGGCCTCAGCCTCCTGGCCGAGGAGAGGCAGGAGAACCTCCCGGATGAGATCTACCATGTCTACAGCTTTGCCCTGAGATAAGCCTGGGCTGGCAGGAGAAACTGAGGAACCACAGCCCAGGTAGGGGTTGCTGGCAGTTGGGTGAGATCCAGGCTCCACGCTGATGGTTCAGAATGTTGAGAGACCGCTAAATATACCTGTCTGCAGTCCACTAACTATACAGACTCTTCTTAAAAAGGCAAGGTGGGGCCCATGGGGAGGGGCACCACTGAGTCCACAGGGAGGCAAGAGCCTGGCCCCACTGTGCTGAGAGGTGGGGACCGGGTGGTAGGGGCTGGGGGTACACCCCCGGGGGCTCCAGATGCTCCCTAGTGATCACACCGGGAGCTGGTTCCCTGGGTCTCCAGTCTTCCTTCCAGCCACAGGCCTGGCTGCCGTAAGAGGAAGGGAATGAGCCTTAACTTGGTGGGGGAGGAACAGAGCTGGGCTGGTGGGACTCCTGGGCATCTGTCCAATTGCTGCTTGTGGGAGTGTTCACGTGCCAAGCCCTGTTCAGTGATGAGGTCCTGGTGGCCTTAGTGATGGTCACAACAGCCTGCAGCAAGGGGAGAGGTCTGTGGCCTTACTCTTCACTGGGCTTGGGGCTCCTTCTTGGTGGGCATTTTCAGTCAGAAATAAAAGGGGTGAGCCCTCATACTGTGAAGGCCCCAGCCAGTCTGGAGTGGTGCTTCTTTACAGGGACAAGTGTCACACCTGCCCCCAAATGTTGCATCTGCTCCTGCCTACCACCTCTTCTTCCTTTACTGGCTGCCACGGGATCCTTTACCCTAAACTGGGGGGCGGGGGGCAGAAATGTCATACAAGGACCTTTAAGGCCAAGAGACTCAGTTTAATTTTATAATATAAACATATCATTTAGTTACCTTAGCTCTTTCCCAAAGGCATTTACACAACCCACAACGACCAGTGTGACTTGGACGCAAGTTTGTGAGGCCTCCACACTGGGCCGTGCAGTCAGCTCTGTCCTGGTGGCTTGCTCTGTCTGCCGAGCCCCTCACAAAACGAGATACTTCTGAAAGGGCTGTCCCTGGTTATGCACTCACGATTGCTTTTTAGCAGAAGGCATGGTCCCCGAGGCCCTGGGCTGTCCTGAGCAGAGCTGCCACTAGAGCACAACCCGCCCCAGAACTGTAGGTGGTGGCCCCCAGCGCCTTCTCCCCCAGTTCGCCGAAAGCACTTTTGAGTGACGGAATCTGGAGTATGGCCTCACTGGGTGGCAGCCACAGAGCACACCCTTAGCTTCCTTCTGGCTCCAGCTGCGCCTCCACACGGGACAAACCAGATTCTTACAGCTCTTGGGGATGCTTAGACTTGGCACTGCCTCAAATCCAGAGGGTAGGAACTGGTCCAAAACCTAAGCCCTGTCCCTTTTCCAATGGGGGCTGAGACTGGGGGAAGGGGGACAGTTTTCCTGAAGACACAGAGCCATACCTTTTACCACTGGGATGATGATAGCTGTGGCATCTGCCTGGCTGGCTCTGTACTCATGAAGGGTGCAGTTCATCTCCCAGATCAAAAGACCCTGCCCCAAGGTTGTCACAGGTACTCCAGTCCATCACAGGTTGACTTAAGCTGCCCAGATCCTGTTCCCTTTAGTCCGGCCCTGTCAGATGTCATCTTCAAGGGTGCCGCTGTGCTTGCTGAGAAGGTACCACTTCAGCTGGTCAGGCAGAGGCAGGGCTTTGACCTTCACATCCACAGGCCACGGCTGAAGGTAGAGCCGGATATACACACGACACAGGTGCTTGAGGGGTGGGGGATAGCTCTCCAGCTGCCGCAAGGAGAAGTGGAGGGCCTGGATCTTTTCTGCCAGGCTGCCTACTGGGTGGATATTGAAGTTTTCAGGCAGTTGGAGTTTCTGGGAGTTAGTCACCATGAGGTCCAGGACAGTCTCGGCTTTGTGCAGGAGGTCCACGTGGCTCTCGTCATCAGCGCAGCCTGGCTGGGAACAGAGCCTCTCGAAGATGATGTGAAAGCCAGACCAGCAGGACGCACCATGGAGCGAACAGTTGTAGGCAGCGCCAGACTCCAGCAGGAAGCGCAGGAGAGGGAAATGCAGTTTAAAGCTCTTGAGGCAAATATGGGTGAGGGATTCATGGGCTGGGCATTCGCTGGGGTCTGCCCCATGAGCCAGCAGCAGTTGTGTTACTTGGAAGCAGAAGCGGTTTATCATCTGGGCCTCCTCTTTGTCCCCTCCCACAGTCTCACCAAGCAGGAAGATGATGCAGGTGAACACGGTGTCCCCGTCTTTGGTGGTAGCCTTGACATCTGCCCCTAGAGGAGCCATTAGAACAACAGAAGGTGGGAGAAGGCCTTCAGCCTTGCAAAGCAACACTACACAGTTAAGAGAGTCAGGGAGCCTGCAGAGAGTGAAGTGGTGAGAAAGGGCAAGGCTGGGGGACACGGGACAAGCCTCACCTCCTTCCAGCAGGAGCCGGATGTTCTCAGTATTGTGGATCTGCACACCGTCGCTGCTGGCCAGAGCGTGCAGCAGAGCAGTCTTTCCTAGGGGGCGGG
The DNA here is from genome assembly GCF_020740605.2 of Lemur catta. Taxonomy (NCBI): domain Eukaryota; kingdom Metazoa; phylum Chordata; class Mammalia; order Primates; family Lemuridae; genus Lemur; species Lemur catta. The sequence goes on along the minus strand of NC_059137.1, from coordinate 6,359,367 downwards.
GGAGGGAGAATGAAGAGCGGGAGGCCAGAAGCCAGGTCAGGGCAACCCAGAGATTGCCCTGGAAAGCAGACACTCAGGGTCAGAAAATGAACCTCAAAAGGACTGAGCTTTCAGAGTGAGCTCTGAGGGTGACAGGCTTCTGGCCATTCTCTTTCCACCCCCACAAAACTTGGAGCAAAAGGGCCAGTGAAGATAGGATTTTTCTGGACCCTGAGATGCTACCTGAGACCCAGGCTGGGTCTCCCAGCAGGAAGCCATTGTTCCCTTAGAAGCTGAGCGCACACGTACCCCTTTTCCTCCTATAGACGGCCGAGGGCCAGCCTGGGGACAATGCACTGCCTCTCGAAAGCCTCTGGACTCAGCAAGTCAGCAAAATCCACCTGTGCACCCAGCCATGCTGGGCCATCAGACAGCCCTAGCCGTTGTCCTGGAGTACGCTGGGCGTCCCTTACAAGGTGCCCAGGGCCCAGGCTGTCCTGCAGGAGGCACCCACCATGCTTGTCAGCTGCATTGACATCGGCGCCAAGGTCCAGGAGCCGCTGCAGGCAGGGCAGGCGCTCCGGCTCTTCACTGGCCAGGTCCAAGGGGCTGCTCTCGTGGATCTGAGCCGAGGGAGCACAAGCCAAGTTGGCCTGGGGGGTGTGGTGGGGCCTACGAGGCTGCTCGAGCCCCTACACATCCCCCTTCAAAGCAGGCAGGACCTGTCACTCACCCGGTCCCTTCGATTGATGTCGGCCCCGTGCTGCACCAGCAGCTCCACCATGTCCGGCTGATTCCGCAGGACAGCGATGTGCAGGGCCGTGTAGTAGGTGACTGGGTCTGAGGACACAGACACAGCTTGTGTCAGTCCTGCCTATCGGCATTCTCTCAGGGCCCAGGCCCAGCTCTCACCTGAAATGTCCAGAAGCTGCAGGCCCAGGCTCACCATTGGGGTCGGGACAGAGCTGTCCTCACCACATGCTGTAGGGTCCGGGGGTGTGCTGATGGGCATACTACTCAACCTGCTTGGGCTTTGGTTTCCTCTTCTGTAAAATGGGGCATCTCCTCTCAGGACTGTTGGGACACTCTGGGTGGCAGCTCCTGGCTGCTCTGCTCCTTGAGCCTGGCACCAACAGCCAGAATTCCGATGGGCCCTCCCTCCTCAGCTCCTTGAGCTTCCAGGAGCCCAGCAGACTCTGAGCCCATCCTCAGTGGGGAGGGAGACATGCCTGGCTGTGTCCTGGGTCAACACAGGCCCCCCCTTCAGTCACAAGGCAGCCTGTCTCCTGACTGGCCCTGCCCTCCACGGGTGACAGCCAGACAGGAAAGGAGCACAGCTCTATCACATCCTTGGCACTCACAAGCCAGAAGCCAACACGGTCCTGCTGTGATTTATGCCTAATGTGGCTTATCTGTTTTCTCCTCTCCCTATGGCATGAGTAAAAACGCAAATTGGCTCGAAGTGGCAGAAAATTACCTTTCCTTAGCTCTGGGCACAGTGCCAGCAGGCGCATTTTCACATTAATGGAAGTGAAGATTAATATGGGAGCTGGGAAAAGTTTGCTAAATCAATCACATGGTAGAGACCGCAACACACTGGCTCTTGGAACAGAGGAGGTAAGAGCCATTTGAAAGCCCACAGGGGGTTGGGAGACCACCCAATGGGGGTTTCTTTGCTGGTCACCACCCAGGAAGTAAATGAGAGAAGTCACTCCTAAAGAGGATGATAAAAGAAGGGTCGAAGGCCTGTTCACCCACTTAGAGCAGGGCCACACTTAACCTTCCTGCCCACCCCCCAGGCCCTCTGGGCTCCAGCTGACCTTCAAAGTTGAGATTGGCCCCATTCCGCAGAAGAACATCTGCTGCCCGCGTCAGCCCCAGCTCAGCCATCTTGAGCAGGGCGTTGCTCACACCTTCCTGGTAAAAGGGAGAGTGGACCTTCCTCTCCAGCAGCTCAGAGAGAACAAGGAGTCGGCTCTCCTCGTTGGCAACATAACTGGGCCTGGAGTAGGAGAGAGACAGTTGAGGCTAGGCACAGCTGTAGCACCAGCTGACCGAGGCACCCTGTGGGTGGGCAGCCTTTAGTGTCCCGCTATAGTCACCCACCAAGGCAGAGCCCTGGCTTTGTGGGGGCAGAAAGTCTCTCTTGGGAGAAAGTCTAAAGTGGAGAGAGGGCCAAGCTGGGTCTTTTAAACTGGAGCAGACTCCTGGGTTTGCTGAGAAAGGACTGGCTGGTTGCAGTCTTATCCCAAGTTTCCCAAAGAATCTGGTCTCTGGCTTGGCTGTTGGGACTGAAGGGAACCCCTGCGGCCAGGAGCCAGAGCCAGTCTCTGATGCTCCTTATTCAGAAAGTCCTTCTCACTCATAGACCCCGACTCTTCCTGAGCTGCAGGATGCCAGGGCAGCTAGCAGAGCCTCCTCCCTCCCCTCACACAGATCTTCAGCCTCACTCCCAGCCTTCCCAAGAACCAGTGCACAAAGGCCCCTCTCATCCCAGCGCCAACTCACCTGGTCCCCAGACTCACCTGGAACCCCCTCTGGCCTCCCTGGCCAGCACTAACTACTAAGAGCTGCTAAGGCTTTCCCCAAAAGCTCAGGCCCAGGCACAGCTGCATGCCCTTGGATGCAGAGGACCATCCCATTCCTGCCTCTTGGTGAGCTTTCCCTTCTCCACCCATCTCCCTTAGTCTCACCCACCTGTGCCCCTTCAATTGGCTGGTTGGGCAGGATTCTATCTCATCCCCCTGCACCTGGAGAGCGCCCAGAGCACCATGGATGCAAATCAAGCACTGGGGACAGTTCCTGCATGATGCCTGGGGTACCACTAAGGCCATGCAGTCCCGCTTGGCTGCCCTACTCTTACCCTGCACAGCCTCAGTTAAAGAAACACCTTGCGCTGCATTTTCAGAGCAAGCCTCAAAGTGAACAGAGTTGATATAGTGATGAAGAATGCCTGGGTTCTTCATCAAAGTCCCTGGAGAGACTCCAGACCCCCCCCCCCCCACCCCGTGTTTGAAATTCCAACTGATAGAGTCCCCTCGAGCCCCCTTTTCTCCGCTACACCTGATGTACTGATTACTAATCAGTATGTCAGTCTCTATGGAGCATAAGCACCATGAAGGCCAGGGATCTCTTTAGCCCACTGATGTCCCCCCAAGTGCTCAGCACAATGGGCAGCGAATACTGACTTTCCAACACCTATCCCACAGGTTCACGAACGGACCTGCTTTTGTCTTTACAAATGCGAACCCAGCTACAAAAAGCTCATTTTCGCACCGCTCTGGGGTAAGAACTGAAGCCTTCACGGATTCCACCCTGCTGCCCTGCAACTCCGTGGGGGAGGGCACAAGACAGGCAGGGCACAGGGTGGGGCCCTGAGGCGCAGGCCCTGCCGACACCTCACCCTTGGACCCTCCCTGCCCTTTGCCAGCGCTGGTCTCGAGCACCCTCCACCCTGCCAAGTGGCAGGATAGGGATCAGCGCGAAGGAGCTCGCGCTGGGAGCACGCAACTCCGGCTTCGGCCCGTCTCTCCATTAGTAAAAGGGAAGGACAACGATCCCACTCTGCCAAGCCTGTAGTGACAATTAAAGCGCGAAGCGGCGCCGGGTCGGAGAGGCCTCGGCACGCCGACAGGAGAGAGCGAGTTACCGGTCCAGGGGCTCCTGCCGCTCGGGGTCCTGGATCCCTAAGGAGCCCAGAATCGCATCCACCAGTGGCTGGTACTCGAAGATGATCCTCCGGAAGCCGTGCAGAAACGGCATCGCGGCGGCCCCTGGGCACGGCAGGGCGGCCGCGCTTTCCGCCGAGGCCGAGACGCCAACTGGACGCGCTCCGGCGACCGCGGACCCGGCCGGGCTCTGCTGCTCCAGCCCCTGCGGCCTGCCCGGTTCTCCGCCCAAGCCGTCGCTCCGCGCCGGAAATGACTCTCGCACTACTTCCGGTCAGCGCCGGCCCGGGGAAGTGCGCGAGTTGCGACAGCGCCCCCTGCGGGCTAGGAGGACCCCGGCGCGGCCGGGACCGAGACTAGCGGACGGACCCAGGGGATTATTTTTCAGGGGATCTCGGGGGGCGGCCCTAGCGGAGTGGGGGCGTAGACCCGAGCCAAGTCCGATCCGAGACTCGGACGGGCCTCCCCTTCCTGCCAATGTCCAGCCCGGCCCCGCATCGCCCTGCGATCCCGCCCGCGGCCGCTGGGCGCCGTCCGAGTTCCGCCCATTGCACGCCCCAGCCCCGCCGAGCTCGGCGTGTCCCCGGCGCTCCCGCCGCGCTGGGCTCGGGTCGGACCGCCGCTGCTTCCGGCTTGGCCTGGCTCTCGCCTCCCCATGAGGAGGAGCTGCGGCCACCTCTGTCGCCACCTGGGCACGCTGACTGGAATGACAAGGATCACGGCCCCCGCATGTCCCCTCCCCATGGGCGATGGGGACAGTTCCTTATTCTCTGTTCCTGGGAGCGCCTGGCCAGGCAGGCTGCCAGCTCTTTCCACTTTCTGCCTTGATGGACTCAATGAACTTTATTTGCATTTATTGATTGATTGATACAGGGTCTCACTCTGTCGCCCAGGCTAGAGTGCAGTGGCCCAACCCTAGCTCACTGCAGCCTCGAACTCTTGGACTCAAGGGATCCTCCTGCCTCAGTCTCCCGAGCAGCTGGAACTGCAGGCATGTGCTACCACGCAAGGCTGATATTTTAAAGTTTTGTAGATACGCGTCTTGCTGTGTTGCCCAGGCTGGTCTCAAACTCCTGGTAGTAGTAGTTGTCCCAGCTACTCGGGAGGCTGAGGCAGGAGGTTCCCTTGAGCCCAGGAGTTCGAGGCTGCAGTGAGCTAGGGTTGGGCCACTGCACTCCAGCCTGGGTGACAGAGCAAGACTCTCTCTCTAAAAAGGAAATAAATAAATAAGTAAATAAATAAATAAAGGCTCATTTCAAGATAACCTGATATGTCTTATAACTAAACATTTTAAAAATGGGCAGAGTAAAGGCCCTCCACCATGAACAGCACAGACTTGACGAGAAAAACCAATCCAAAGCCTGCCAGGTCCAGCCATGGGGACCCAGCAGGGTAGAAGGTGCAGGTAGGGCTGGATAACCGCTTGCTATTATTATTAAGTTAAAATTGTAGTGCAGATCAAATGATAAGCTATCAAGATCCCCGCCAGGCACTCCAAATGCCGTATTTTGCTTCCCCCTCCATCGCCTAAAGGAGCAGGAAGGAGGGGCGGGAGTGGGCGGCTGTATTTAAGCCCTTTAGAGCAGAGCCAGATTGGGCTTCCCAGAAGCGACACAGGACCACAGGGTCTGCGGCTCCCAGCACACATCTGCCTTGCTTCTCCCATCAGGAAAGAAGTCTCTTCTCCTAGAGTGAAATCAGGAACTTGGCTCACGCACAAATGGAGATTTCCAGCTTGTCTTGAAAAATCTGAAAGGCCTGAATTCCCACCTGGCAACGATGAGCATCTGGATGGGGCACCCGCTCCGGGTGTGCCTCAGACTGGCCCAGGCATCGCCTTGGGGATTTGGAAATGTCTGCCCCTGCTTTGAGGCTCCCTGTCCCTCACCCCCTTAAGTGGGCGCAAGGCCCCGAACGGTGCAGCCACTCTCAGGTGACCCAGGGGCTTCACAGCCCTTCTCTCGTTTAATCTGGGTTGCTGGCTCCATCACGCAGATGAGGAGACCGAGACCTGAATTGCCCAAGGGCACACGGTAACTGGGGCGAGGTGCATCTAGCTTGGGGTCCAGGGCAGAGCTGGGCGGGACCACCTGGTCTGAGCCCCACTTCTGCCCGGTTTCATCAGTGTTGGAGCAACACCCTAACAAAATACCACAAACTTGATGGCCTAAAACAACAGAAATTTATTCTTTCACAGTTCTGGGGCCTAGAAGGTCCAATTCAAGTTGTGGGCAGGGCCACACTCCCTCAAGACCCTAAAGAAGGTTCCTCTCCTGCCCCTTCCAACTCTGGTGACCCCAGGTGTACCTCAGCTTGGGGCGGCATCACTCCAGTCTCTGCCTACCTCTGCCTTCACATGGCCTTCTTCCCCATGTCTGTGCCTCTGTCCAAACTGCCCTCTTCCTTCCTAAAGTCACCAGTCACTGGATTGAGGGCCCACCCCAGTCTAGTACAACCACATCCTAACTGGATTACATCTGCAAAAACCCTTTTTCCAAATAAGGTCACATTGCAGGTACCAGGGCTAGGACTTGAACATATCTCTTTTTGGATGACACAATTAAACCCACTATAAAGGGGGACCCCAGGCATGGCCCTTCTGGTCTCTGAGCCTCAGTTTCCTCATCTATAACCTGAGGGCCCTTCCAGCTCTGACAGTCTTGGGGTGACAGTTATAGTAACAATAATAAGAGTCGTATTTATGGAGTCCTTTCTCTGTGCCAGGCACTGTGCTAAATGTTTGACATACTGATCTCATTAAATCCTATTAAGCAGGTAATATTACACCACTTTACAAGCAAGGTAACTGAGGCTCAGGGTGCCTGCCTGCCGTGGCACTGCTAGGTTGGGACTCCAGCCCAGGTCTGTGCAACCTTTGCACACATCTGGCCTCTGGGGCTCGAGTGTCCTCTCAGCTCCTCTGACTCTGGGCCCGAGAGGGTGTGGACAGGCAGGAGGGAGGCACTGACCCCTGCCCTCTCACAGCCCTTGGGCACCACACTGCGGAGCCAGGCCCTGCTGCCTGCCCGTCACCCGGGCTCCTATCTTTGAAAACTCCATGACCCCTGACCTCTCTGCTGTCAGCAAGGGCAGCCTTGTTTCCTCCATCTGCCTCCCATTAAGGCTCTGTCACTCAGACCCTGGGTTTCAGCTCTGACCCTTCTCTCTCCTTTCCTTGTCACTGTCCCTCACTGCCTGGCCAGCTCCAGGGTTGCTCAGCACAGTGGGCATCCTGGGGACAAGCACACAGAGCTCAGGCCCTGGCAGGGTCTGTCCCTGCCTCCTAGACCCTGGCAGTTTAGGAGTCACCCTCGCTCTCCAAGGTACAGAGGGTGTTATAAAGGACATAACATATAAAGAACTGTTAAAAATCAACAAGAAGGCAAAAACACCAATGGAAACATGGGCAAAGGATAGGCACAGGCGAGTCACAGAGGATGAAAAACTGTCAACGAGCATAAGGGGAGATGCTTGGTCTGTCCAGCCGTCCGGCAGCAATGCTGGTGTGTAACATGTGGGGCTTACTACACATGAGACCCTGTTCCCAAGCAATTCAACAAAGCAAATCTCAGAATAGTAGGTAGCATATAATCCCACGTGGAAAGTGTGTGTGTGTGTGTGTGTGTGTGTGTGTGTGTGTGTGTGTGTGTGTGTGCGCGCACATGGATCACTCTTGAAGGCCTTATGCTGAGACATTAATGGCGGCATTTGGTGCTGGGATCCAGGAACTTTTATCGTCCTTGTGCTTCTGTGTATTTTCTGCCTTTTCTCCGATGAGTGTGTCTTACCTGACACTCCAAACCTACATAAGCCGGGCAGAGACCAGGCCCAGCACGCCTCCGCACAGCGGGGCCTGAACTCCCTCCCCCACCCCCATCTCTGGGGGCGACATCTCCCCACACGCAGGTCACTTCCCTCCCCCATAGCAGGGAGCACATGAACAGTCAATTGACAGTAACAGCAGCCTTGGCCTGAGTGTGTCCTCATCCCACAAATCGCATTAGAAGCTCTACACACATCATCTCATCGTATCGGGGCTCCCATGTCGTAGCCCAGGAGACCAAGTCTGGGAGACACAGCTGACCAAGTCGAGGTCAGTGAGTCAGGGCCCCAGGGGAGGGGGATTCAAACCCAGGGCCTGGCTTTCTGCCTCTGCTGGAGCCCCCACAGGGGACCCACAAACTGCCCGGCCTCTCGTGTGTGTGCGTGCGTGTGTGCTTGCATGTGGGTGTCCGTGTGTGTGTGCATGTCTGTATTCTGTGCGTGGGTGTCCGTGTGTGTGTGTGCATGTCTGTATTCTGTGCGTGGTGTCCGTGTGTGTGTGCATGTCTGTATTCTGTGCGTGTGTGTCCGTGCATACACGCCCGGGGGCTGGCTCTGGGGCGGAGTGTCCTGGCCCCATCCCGGCAGCCTCACCTTCACCCCCTGCCTGCCCCCTGCCTGCCCCCTGCCCAGGAGGGGCTGCCTCTTAGAAGGCCCTTGAGAAGGAGAATTGGGGAGAGAGCCCCACTTTTATTTCCTCTGTTTTCTTTTTTTCCAATCTGGCGGCGTTTCCATGAAGCGGGATGTTTGGAAGCCCTGCCATCCACCACGGGGACTACTCCTCTCTCTGCTCCGTGGCGAGTCTCCTGCTCTAGCCCCCGGGCAGGTCCCAGGGGCACCGCGGCGCAGAGACGAAGGCGCTGGGCATATTTCTGACATGCGGTCATGGAACCGCCGCCCCCCAGCTTCCCCCGTGTCTGCACGTCTCCTCCTGCCCCGGCCCGCTTCCCTTCCTTTCCTCCACCCCCACACCCTGGCCCCACCCTGACCCCCGACCCTTGAGACCCGAGGGTGTCGCTGACCAGGAGGCCCAGGCTACTCAGGCCTGTTCGGCCACGGTCCTCATGCCAAAGGGGCAGGGCCTGGATTCAGGGGCTCCCCGAGGCCCGACCCTCTGTCAGCTTGGGGTGCTGGGGGGACTGAGGTACCAGGAGCTGAGTGGCAGGACGCTGGCCGGGCCAGTGAAGGGCTTTCTGTCCCCTCCCTTACTCTGTTCGCCTAAGGAGCACCAAAGTGCATTTTGGGGACCCCAAACCCTAGGGGAGGCAAGCCCCAGGGACCTCTGTGCCCCAGTGGGCTGCCTGCTCCCCACGCCGGCCCTGACTAGGAGACCTGCCCTGGTGGCCAGGGCCCTGCTCCGAGGGGAGCCCCAGCCCCGACTCCCGGCTGTGACCCTGCGAGGCGGTTCCCGGTGCTCGGTCTGGCTGTGGGGCCGGTGTGAGCAGGGCATGGGCTGTGCAGGCCCCGGCAGAGCCCCCAGGTGGGCAGCCCAGAGCCTCGGACAGGACGCTGTGGGACACCCCCTTTCTCTGCCGTCCCTGTGTGCCCACCTAGCCCCCAGCCTCTCCCAGGGGAGCTGAGTCCTCAGGGCCCCCAGAAGCCCGAGAGAACAGGGTAGGGAGATGCTCAGGGCCCCTCGCCCTGAGGCAGGAGGGCGTCTGGGGTCGGGGCCTGGCCCAGGGCCCTCCCAGCCTCACTGGCCATTTGCACACACAGAGGTGGGCTCAGGGTTCCCCTAAGTTCCTCCTGGCCCCCAAAGCCAGGGGTCCTCCTGAGAGTGTATGGCAGGTGAGGGTGCCGCCCCCGCCCCTTAGCCTCCTATGGGGAAACGTCCCGGAACCCAGCACCCCAGCTTGTCCCGGGGGACCCTGGCCTCCTAACTGCCGGTTGGCCTGTCTCCGCCTCTCCTAGCCGGTGAGCGGAGACCCAGTGAGGGGATCTGTGTGGTGGGAGCTCAGGCCTTGAGCTCTCCCGGCCCACCAGGGTGCTGGGAGGTCTGAGCCAGCCGCACCGCTGGCTGGTAAGTGGGCCCAGAGTCCTGAGCCCAGAGATTCCCGTCTGGCTTCTGGTGCTCACCTGGTACCAGTCCCTGGCAGGCCAGCCTCAGGGACAGAGCTCCAGGGAGGGGACCGCTGGGCCCCGGCGGCCACTGCAGCCTGGCCCCGGCAGGCTCTGCCCAGGGCAGGTTCAGGAGGGCTCAGACCCCTTGGGAGGGGAGGAGGATTGGGGGCAGGGTCCTTTGTGCTCCCTGGGAAGCCTCCACTCCACCCCCACTGGCCCTGCTTGGCAGAGCTGCCGGCAAGAGGAATCCCATCGCCATCCGTCAGGGAGACAGAGTGGGCCCGAGCGAGGGCTGCTCGAGGAGGGAGCTGGGGAAATTTGATCATTAAGAAACCCTCCTGGCTGTCTGGGGGAATTTAATTAAATTGCTGGAGAGGGCTGCGAGAGGGGCCACATCTGGAACCAATATGTGGGCTTTGATTTTTTTTCCTTCTCTCTTTCTCTCTCCCTCTTCCCATCCCGCGGCTGTAAAAGGGAACGCAGCAGAGCCTTGGCTATCGGCCCCTCTGGGACAGAATTCCGAGCAGAGGGAGAGAGACAAGGCAGACTAAGACCAAACCCAAAGGCGGTGAAACCTTGACGGAGACACAGAGGCAGAGAACAGAGACCAGGAGAGACCTGGGGCGCAGGGGCAGGGGAGGGAGGCGGGCCAGGCTGGCTCTGTGGAGGTGTCAGCATCATGGGGTAAAAGTCCACGTTACAGACAGAGAGAGTAATTCCCAGAGGACTTCAGAAATCAACGTGTCCGGCCAGGTGTCCCTTGCGTAGCCAGCATCTGTCAAGCTCCTGGCCCATGGAGTGAATCCTCCTGACACCCCTGGGTGTGGACACCATCGTTATCCCTGTTTGCAGACGAGAGGGGATGCAGGAGTGGCAGCGTGGACTGGCCCTGGGCCTGTCTGGATACTGTCTAGACATGCTGTGGGGGTCACTTGGATTGTAGTGACTTCATTTGGCAGCTGTTTATTTCGTGCGTGGTGGTGCCGGGCACTGGGCTAGGCTCTAGGGAGGCAGCTGTGTAGACGTCGGGCCAGAGGCTTTCTGCGAGTCCGGGATGTGCTGAGTTGCTGGGTGCAGGCAAGAGCCAGGGCAAGCTGACCTGCGCAGTTGGCAGGGGTTGCAGTGGGCCCTCGCCTGGGCAGGAGTTGACAGAGAGGAGGTGGGGGCAGAGCATGGTGGCTCTCTCTGCTCCCGGGGAGCAGGGACCTGCTAGGCCCCAGGCCCTGGCACCAGCCCCAGGTGTTCATGGGCCTGGGAGTGGCTGGACAGCCTTGACTCCCAAGGCTGAGCCATCTGACACTGGCCTAGTCCCTTCTTTCAGCCAGTTTCTAGCACATGAGCCATCGTGCCCCTAGTCTCCAAGCTTCACGTTTCTGTCCCAGGTCTGGGGAGGCTCCCAAGCTCCCATCAAGCCAGAGCTGTGGGGGAAGAACGTGGTCTCTGGTCTGAGCCAACAGCCTCTGGGGTAATTCCCTTCCCCCCCAAGTCCCTAAGTCCCAACTCCAACCTCTACTACCTGCTGCAAAGCTGGCCGCAGCCCCTGCAGAGACTTCCCTCCAGATAGGTCCTCAACCCAGGACAGCCTGGGGGTCCTTCCCTGGCCCCACCCCACCAGGGTGACCGAAGTCCAGCCCTGCATCGGCCCTGGCACTTGTGGTGGATGGGCCATCTTCGCTCTTCCCCTCTAGGCTGTGGCCCCGAGGGCAGGGGCTGGCTCCACCTTGACCCCACTGTGGTCCCAGGCCCAGCCCGGGGCGGGCAGAGGAAGGCGCTTCGTATATGTTGGTGGAATGGATGTCCCATGACCTTGGCACATGCAGAGCAGTTTAGAAATGTAATTTGAGCCCTCTGGCATGGGAGGGAAAGTGAGGCACAGAGAAACAAAAATGAAATATAATAAAAGAAAAAGTCCCACGGCAGGGCCCCAGCCCCTGGGAACAGGTAAGGACGGTGCCTGGGGGCTTTGCACGTGCTGGGTCTGCTGCCTGGCCACCCCGGGACGCCCCCTTTCGCCTGCTGAAGCGCCTCTCCCGGGAAGGCCTCCCACAGCCTCATCGCCCTACTTCATTCTCTACCAACATGGGCTCAGCAACTTCTCTGCAGGTCTAGGCCAGCAGATCGCTGCTCTGTCCCCTGTGCCCCGGCCCGGTCCCCACTCTGGGAAGGTGCTCAATTAAAACGCGTTGAGAAACTCACCACGCCCTGAGCTTGGGTGCAGACTGCTTGGGAGCCCAGGGGCAGAGGCAGGCCGGGTCCTACCCTCAAGCTCTTCTCCAGGTCCCCTGGGCAATAATGGTGGCTACGGTGGCCGCTGCTGTGTCGTGGCCTTGTGCTGTTTAGTGGCCAGAGAGCAGGCGGATGCCAGGAAGGCCTCACGCAGCCCCACAGTGACGCTGTTCTTGCAATCAAGAAGAGAAGCTCGGGAGAAGCGGGTAGCTGGCCGGCAGTCTGGTGAGAGGCAGAGCTGGGACCCGCACCCAGAGCTGTGCAGGGCAGAATCGCTGGCACAGCCACCAGAGTGTGTCCCCTGGGCGGGGGTCTGGGGCTCCAGGGCTGAGTGGCGGGAGGCAGGTGGGGGGTGAGGACCTGAGGCCAAAGGAGCGGTACCAAGAACTGGGTGATCGGATGGGGCGGGGGTGGCAGGGGTGCAAATGCTGCCCCCAGGCCCCCGAGGAAGGAGAGGGAGCACCAGCAGCAGGGAGGGCCAGCCAGACTGCAGGGCGGTCCACGCGCCCGCTAATCCGAAACAAACGAACAAGGAGACGCGAGGTCCCGCTTGGAGGCCTGACAGGGTGATGATATACAGATTTTTAAATAAATGTATCTCATTAGGGACGCGTTGTCTGGTGGGAGAAAAATGACGTCCTTCCCCACCCTGCCTCCCGTTTCCAAAAAGAAAGAAAAAAGAAAAAAAATTCAATGATACAGCTAAAAAGGAAATTGCATTAATACAGATCGTTTTATTTAAAAAACCTTGACCTCAACTTCAAAAAAAGTCATCAGACATTCTCCTTCTCAAAGGCCGCCGGAGCGATTACAGGGAGGCCTGTTCATTCCTCAATGACTTACTGTTCCTGCGCTGCCGGGGAATGCGCGAGGGTCGGGGTAATTTAAGGCTCCCTGCAGAAAGGTGTGTAAATCTTTGCGTGTCTAAAGAAACTTTACCAGACCACTAAGTCAGAGGAAAAGAAAACTGGAAGGGCCCACCCCCTCCTTTTTTCCGTTTCTTTCCTTTGGAACTCTGATCTCTTTGATCGTAAAAATGGTCATATTTCACCCCCAAAATATCAGCAATCAGCGAACTAAGGAAGTGGCAGCCCACGGGGAGTTTTGCCGCCGATTAGGCCCTTGGTTTAATTATTTAACGCCTGCCTGGATCGTGCAGGCTGTGAACACACCCTCCTGGCGAGGGTTCAGGAGTGAGTTATAAATAATAATAACTATTATATCCCCAATTAAGCCCGTGAGCCGAAAGCCTTGTCCCAGGCCCCCGCCCCGCCCCGTCCTCAGCCCTGGCGCGCCGTCACCGTCACCGCACGTGCCCCCCGTGCTGCGTGCAGAGCAGAGCCGCCCATAGCTGCCCCTCACCGCAGAGTAATCACAGCAAGATGTTGCAGGGCCCGGGGAGGGTGAGGGCAGGGCCCGAGGCTCCGGAAGGCTTGGCGGAGGCTGCCTGTGCCCCCTGCCTCAGGCACCCTCCCCTGAGTCCCCGGGAAGGGAAGGCGGGGGCAGTGGGGGCAGTTTGCCAGGAGAGAATTTGGAGAGCTGCAGTGTGGGGTGGGTCCCCGGTTTGCGGTTGGTCCTTGCTCCTCCGAGCCTCAGTTTTCCACCTGTAACAGGAGGGAGTTCTCCAACAAGCGTTGTCCCGGGAGTTGTGTCTGTCCCAGGAGCCCAAAGCCCGCGGTCTGGCCGGTGTCTTTGTTGGAATGAAGTGGCCAAGCGCATCTGAGTTCAGTCGACAGTGCTCAGGCTACCACGGCCAGACCACAGCGCTTCCTCGTGAGTCCCACCAGGGTTCCTGGCCCGGTGCTCTCCTGGGATGCTCAGTCTGCAGTAGGTGCTCAGTAAATCGCTATGGATAGAGCCATTCAGCATGGTTTCCCGCTGGTCTGTCTCCCTGTAAAGCCTGCAGCGCCACCCACCCACCTGGAGCCCTGAGCCAAGGAGCACTCACTCCACACCTGCTGTCACTTGGTCCCCACCCAAATCCAGGCCTCTCCCTGGGACCCACCTTAACGCCACCCTGGCATTGGCCGGGCACAGTCCACACAGGCCAGACATTTCCTGTCAGTTGGGCAATGGAGATTCTGGCCACCAGCCGTCTGACCAGACAGTCACTCTTGGGATAACCATGTATGCAGCCCTACTACGTGCCTGTTCTCCTTCCTCCTGTATCAGCTCCTCCTGCGTAAGGCTCTGGGGACACAGTGGCATAAAGGATAGACAGAGTCCCTGGGCTCACCCCTGCAGTGTCAAGAGGGCACAATAAGCAGCTTATAGATGGGAAGCCGAGGCTCAGAGAGGGAAGCAAGTGGCCCAAAGTCACACACAGCAGGTCCACGGTACAGCCGGCCTTGAGCCCAGCCAGGTCTTCCCTCTTAGGACAGGTCCTATCTCTACAATGGCTTTCTCAAAGCCTTTTTTCACATCCATAGGTGATGTGTACTGCATATTTTCCACATATTGGGCTCGTACTAGGCTTTTTATTTATGTGGATCATTTAACTTGATTTTCACAATAACCCTGTGGGGTAGGGGCCATTATTACCTACTACCTGCAGAAGAGAAAACTGAAACCCGGAGAGGTTAAGTGACCCAATCAATGTCAGGCAGCTGGGTAATGTTGAGTGCATGCCCAGTACGGTCAAAAGATTTAGAACAAGAATAAGAAAACAAAGAATCATGTGGAAGGAGAAAAGGGAAGCTAATACACTTACTTGCCACCTGGACAGATAGAGTTACTGTGATTGTGTCTTAACATTAGTTCAGGGTTTCTCAGTAGCCAAGTCAAAAAGGGAAATGCAACAGGTTGCCCAGATCTCATTATTTGGTTCTTTTATTTTTAAAAGGAGAGACTATAGGCTGGGCACCTTGGCTCATGCCTGTAATTCCAGCACTGGAAGGCCAAGGTGAGAAGATCATGTGAGCCCAGGAGTTTGAGACCAGCCAGGGCAACATAGCAAGACCTCATCTCTAAAAAAAAAAAAAAAAAGAAAGAAAGAAAGAAAGAAAGAAAAATGAGTCAGCTGTGGTAGTATGCACCTGTAGTCCCAGCTACTCAGGAGGCTAAGGCAGGAGGATCACTTGAGCCCAGGAAGTCAAGGTTGCAGTGAGCTATAATTGCACCACTGTACTCCAGCCTGGGCAACAGAGCAAGACCTTGTCTCTAAAAAAAAAAAAGAGAGAGAGAGAGAGAGAGAGAGAGAAAAGAGAGACTATAATTCTTATAATTCTTCAAGAGAAAAAGGTAACTTCCTAGCCCTTAATTCTTAGCACGATGGTTAAGAGCCTGACAAACTTACTGGGACACAGAGCTTACTCTCTCTGAGCCTCAGTTTCCCCTCCTTGCATAAGGGTTGTGAGGAGGCTTCGAGATAATGTGGTTTAGTACACTGCCTGGCTTACAGAAAGGCTCATAAAATGGGAGCCCCTGCTGTCATACAGCACATCTTTACCTTTGAATTTGCAGGTAGGTCAAAAACATTTTTCAAAGGGGCATAAAAATTTCAAACCTCGCCAAGAGCTAAGAGCCAGTCCCTTCGGCAGGGTATCCCAGCCAGGAGATCCTCAGGAAGGAAACCGAGCAGCTGGAAACCTAGGAAAGCTCCGGGCAGCTGAGGGAGAGACCCAGAAGTCCTGCCCCCTGGGCTCAGTCCCACTTCCTGCAGGGTGGACCAGGCTCTGGGATGAGCAGGATGAGCAGGTCTGTGATCACGGCCTGACACAATATTTGCAGAACGCTGTGATCTGTCACGGTCACTCCTGGTCACGTCTGAGGCACCGCAGCCTGCGTGTGTATGATTCCCCAGACGTGCAGCAGTGAGCACGACTTAGCCTGCCATCCTGCTCAGCTGACTTCAAAATAGGCTCCTGCGAGTGTGGCGGCAGGGGCTGATCAGGGGAACTGGAAGAGCTGCGGGATCCCAGCTTGTCCTTGACCTCTGTTTCTCCATCTGTGAAATGGGCCTAGTCCCTGAGTGACTGACGACAGTCAAGTGTCTTGCAGAGGTTGTGAAGCCTGAAAAATGGTGCTCCTATAACTCAATAAGAAATAAAAAAACTATTCCAGTGGAAAATGGGTACTGAATATAAACAGACATTTTACAAATAAGAAACGCAAGTGGCCATTAAATTCCAAGGATATTTACCTTTGGCAAGAATTCAAGATATGCAGATTCAAACAAGAAAATGCCTTTTGAAATTTGAAGCAAGTTATTATAATAGCTCATGCTAGCAAGGAGACAGAGAAGCGGCCAGGAGCAGACATTGCTGCAACCTTTCCGAAGGCAGTACGGCAATATTATCACAAGTCTGAAATTTTTGTAGAATCTTTGACACAGTGTGTTGGTTTTCTATTTGTTGCTGTAACAACTTATCGCAAAACTATGTTTTTAAACAACACAATTTGTTATCTCACAGTTCTGGAGGTCAGAAGTCCTGGACTAAGACCAAGGTGCCGGCAGGGCTGCCTTTCTTTCTGGAGGCTGTAGGGCAGAATCCTGTTTCCTGCTTTTTCCAGCTTCTAGATGCTGCCCCCGTTCCTTGGCCCAGGGCTGCCTCCTCCGTCTTCAAAGGCAGCCATGGCCAGTGGGGTCTTTCTCACTTCGCATTGCTGTGTCCCTGACCCCATTGCCTCTCTCGTCCACAGTTAAGGACCCTGTGATTACTACACTGGGCTCAGCCAGATATCCAGAACAATCTCCCTATCTTAAAGTCAGTTGTTTTAGCAGCATCCCTGGTTTCTAAAAAAATAAAAGAAGAAAGAAAAAAATAAATAAAATCAGCTGATGAACAACCTTAATTCCATCTAACTCCGCTTTGACACATTCACAGGTTCCCGGGATTATGATGTGAACATCTTGGGGAGGCCATTACTGTGCTTGCCCACACGCCCAGAGATCCTATTTCCTAGGTATTTATTCTTAAGAAAACAAATATGGGTGTATAGCAATAAGGAGTGATGTGTTGCTAGGCTTTCATTAAAAATAGTGGTAGACAGACTATTTAATGGCAGAAAGCAGGTTAGAAAATAGTAGGTACAACGTGCTTCCACTTCCATGATACAAACACCTAACTCTGTCTATCTAGATATGCACATATAAGCTAGAAAGATAGACTCTAAAATTATTTTTAGCTCATTCCTTTTTCTTGTCTTATTGCTTTTTCAAGGCCTTCCATTCACTATTGAATAAATAGGATGATTATCTCCAACCCCTTTCATTAACCTGATTTTCCTTTTTTGATGTATTGAATGTGTGCTGTGTGGTAGGGCCCTTTAGGGTTGGGATATAGGTGATTTTCATTCTCTTAATTCTACTTAGGCTTTCTAAAATCTCAACAGTAAGCATATTACTTCTGTAATAAGAAGAGTTAACTTTTTTAAAAAAAACGTGAGCTTTTAAGACTGGGGTAAATACGCATTTTCACAGAAGGTCAGAACCAAGACCTAGCCTCCCACAGAGCCACCAATTAACAGTCAGCTCCTTCTCTGCAGAATCCCTCTCTGGAGAGCCAGGACACTCTCAGCTTCCCTCTCTTCTTCCCCAACCCCACTGCTTAGAGCTCTGCCAAGTTCAATAACCACCAGTTGAACTGAGAGCTTCCAAACCGGGATCCTATTAATATTTGCCCTTCATCCCCCACTCTGGGTTAGCATCTCAAATTTATCTAAATCATCATGGAAATTACTTATTTTTAGCCATATCCCTTTGGGGTAACGAGTCCCTGAGTTCTGTCTTTCCTGGGTTAACGGGAGTATCCTCCGGTGCATTTTCAGGCTGGCTCTCGGCTGAAGCTCTTGCTCAAGGCTGAGCTTAGGTATAGCAGCCCGTGCCCTTTGGCCCACTCTGCCATCCTTGTGCTACCCACTCTGCCATCCTTGTGCCAATCCCCGCCAGGATTGGCAAGGGCAGTAACAACTGAATCACAGCAACAACAATAGTAATGCTAAATTCCCAGCACCTTTTGGATTGGCTCCCTGGCTATCCCTGCTTCACAGCTGATGGGACAGACTCAGCGAGGAACAACTCCTTGAGGCCACACAGCTAGTAAATGGCAGCAAACACACTGGAACCCTTCTCCCCTCAGCCCGAGTCCGAGTTTGCCTTCACTGTCCTGCCTTTGGGTGTTCACTAGGTGCCAGGTGTCCCTTATTTATACATCAGCTTATTTAATCCCCTGAGCATCTCCCTCTACTGTTGAGGCCCCCAAGAGAAAGAGGCCAGTAGACTGCTCAATGCCCACAGCAAAGTTTTTTTTTTTTTTTTTTTTTTGAGACAGAGTCTCACTTTGTTGCCCGGGCTAGAGTGAGTGCCGTGGCGTCAGCCTAGCTCACAGCAACCTCACAGTCCTGGGCTTAAGCGATCCTACTGCCTCAGCCTCCCGAGTAGCTGGGACTACAGGCATGTGCCACCATGCCCGGCTAATTTTTTTTTTGCTATATATATTTTTAGTTGGCCAGATAATTTCTTTCTAGTTTTAGTAGAGACGGGGTCTCACTCAGGCTGGTCTCGAACTCCTGACCTCGAGCGATCCACCCGCCTCGGCCTCCCAGAGGGCTAGGATTACAAGCGTGAGCCACCGCGCCCGGCCAACACAGCAAAGTTTTGATGTGAACCCAGGAGTCTGGCCAGAGCACCATCGTCCTGCAGAGTGTCAGACATGACCTCTCAACGTGTAGGGTGAATGAGTGCATGAGTGGATGGAAGAAGCCACTGTGACCGCCAGTCCCACCAAGAGAACTTATTATGACACATCCCAGTTCTGGGCCTCACATTATTGATCTGTAACACAAAAGGGCCCATACCAAACAATCCCAGTGGTTCTCCAGCTCCAGAGGAGCTTTTGCCTTTGCCGCCTCAGTTTCCCCATCTGTCATCCAAGGGCATGGGACCTAGATGATCTTTCAGGCCCTTTCCAGCTCCACAGGCCAATGTGGACAGTACCTGCCACGGGCCCAGGACTGCACCTGCCACGGAATCCCCACACTGTGCAGGTTCCGGTACTTCATTAGGGCCCTTCTACAGAGGAGGAGCTGCGGCTCAGAAAGGCCACACGGCAGGCAGTACACGGCACAGCTGGACCTGGAGCCTGGTCTCTGAGACAAAGTGGCCCTGAACCCTGGGGAAAAGCCTCCACTCGGCGGGCTGTGCTGTCCCTGGGATGAGACCCACCCTGTGGGCTTGCTGGGTGCTCCAGCGGGGGCAGGGCCCTCCCAGATACTTCCAGAACCAAGTAGCAGCTCCGCCCTGCTTAGTCCCTCCGAAAGTTATTCAGCCACACACACTGTGGGCAGCACTGGGGGTCCCCCAGGAGGAGGAAGGCTGCCCCGTCTTTGCCAGCCTTGCTCACTTCTTGCAGTGGATTTGCAAGGAAGCACAAACCCTCAACCTACCCACCCATGTGCCTCAATGGGTTGCTGGGGCTAAAGTCACTCTGGGGCCACTCAGCCTCATTTTAGGGGTGATTCCTTTCTAGGGGGAAAAGAAACCCAAATGACTCACGTGGAACCTGAGGCTGCAGGGCTGCAGGTTTTCAGGGGTGTGCGCAGGGTGGGTTTTCCGAGCGGGAGCCCAGAAAGGACGCTGTGAAGGTGCTCCTCTGGGGGGCTTATGTTTGCTGACATGACTTTATGCCTCTGTGGTGATGGCAGGGGACAGAGGGACAAGCCAGTTAGCAGCTGTCCTGGGCAAAGCCCCGTGGGGCACGCCCCACACATCTTTTCTGTGCCTTCCTTAAAAAACAGAAGCAAGAGTGGACACCCGGGTCTGCCTCTTGCCCGTCACCCATCTGTCAGTCTGGCTGTCGTCTGGCTGTCTGTCCTATGTGTACGCTGGGAGTTCTGGAAGGAAATTCTTTCCTCCCAGCTTGGTTTTCCTTGGGGAGGACCCAGGGCATCCTGGGGTGGCCACCGGGTGTCCAGTGGCGACGGGGCACGGGAGGGAGGAGGGCTTGGAGGGTGGCGCACATTCCAGAGGCCTGAGGATGCGCTGCTTTCTCTGCTTTTTGGGGAAAACTTTGGGGCCAGGTGGACCTGGATCCCTGGCGCGAGGGGCGCGGGAGGCGCGGGGGGCGCGGGGTACCGGGAGTTGGGAGCTCTTCCCCAAAACTGTCCCCGAGTCGCCGCCCCCACCTGCCGGCCATCTGTAAATGGAAGAGGAGGCTGCCGATCCCTCCTCGGTCACCTCCCAGACACTTGTTGGGGGATTAAAAACAACAAAACACGGAACCTCCCACTCCCTAAAACGTGCGTGGGGAGGGTGAGAGGAGGACACCCCTCCCTCTCCCCCTCCGGCCCCGGCCCCTGCGGACTCCCCGGAGGACCCCCTCCCGCGGCCCGAGGGCCGGGCGGGGGCGAGGAAGAGGAGGAGGAGGAGGCGAGGAGAGGGAGGGGGCGAGGTTTGCTTCAAGAAGGGGCGTGTGGCCGGAGCAGCCTGTGCTTCAGCAACTTGGAGCGAGCGGCCGAGGCAAGAAGGAGGGCGGAAAGTTCTCTCCCCGACGTCAGCGCGGGCGGGCCGCGGCGGCCGAGCCAGGAGGCGGCGGAGCGGGCAGAGCGCGGGGCGGCGGGGGCGCCTGCTCCGACCCGCGCCTGCGACCCCGCGGGCGCCCCGGCCGCTCGCGGCATGGACAGCGCGGCCGCCGCCGCCTTCGCCCTGGACAAGCCGGCGCTGGGCCCGGGGCCGCCGCCGCCCGCGCTGGGGCCCGGAGACTGCGCCCAGGCGCGCAAGAACTTCACGGTGAGCCACCTCCTGGACCTGGAGGAGGTGGCGGCGGCCGGGCGGCTGGCGGCGCGACCCGCAGCCAGGGCCGAGGCGCGGGAGGGCGCGGCGCGGGAGCCGTCCGGGGGCAGCAGCGGCAGCGAGGCGGCGCCGCAGGACGGTGAGTGCGGGCGGCCGGCGTGGGAATGCGGCGCGGGGCGGGCGAACGCCGCGGGGCGCTGGGGCTGCGGGACCCTGGAGTGGGCGCGCGGGGCGGGGACGGGGCGCGGGCGGAGACGTCGGCCGGACCTCGCGGAGTGCTGGGCCGTGGAGGGCGCCGGGCGCGCGGCCACCGTCGGGCTGCGTGTCGGGGCGGGGGTGGGCTGCGGTCGATGAGGACTCTCCACTCGGGGAGGGGATCTTCTTGCGGCCAGAGCTGCCTGAAGCCGCGGTGCGTGAGGACAGGGCTGTGCTGTCCTTGCGCCCAGCCCTGCAGGCAGCGCTCGCTGCCCCGCTCCCAAGTAGCCTGGGAAGTGGGTGTGATCATTGCCACGTTACAGCGGGGAAACCGAGGCTTCGAGGGGCAAAGCGCCCGAGTCGCACAGCTGGGTTTCCAACCCCGCACGCTGCCCGGTGACCGCCACCCAGCTACGCTCCGCGGTGAGATAGTTCTGCGGCAGGACCATGCCGACCCAGCCCTCCCGCCAGTCTGCCCGGGGAGCAGCTTCTGAGGGGGGACAGCCAGCTCGAGAGAGCCCGCTAGGCCTCTCTTCCCCTGCGGAGGTTAAAGGTCATCAGGAAGGGGCTTTAAAAACAAACAACCCACCCAAGTGGCCTTTTTCAAAAAGTCACACGGGATGGCAGGATCCTGAGCTCCGTAAGAAGGGGGGTGGGGAGAGAGCCAGAGGTGAAAATAAAGCAGAGGTCCCAGCCTGGACAGTTTCAGCGGGAGGGAGCTGCGGCAGGACCAGAGTCCCTCCCCCCTTGCCCCTGCAGGCGTGCCCTGAAGAGGGCCAGGTGGTCTGAGACCAGGCCCCTGTCCCCTCGCTCTGGGGAGTAGGCCGAGCTGCCTGCCAGGGCTCTGGGCCTCTCGAGTGTTGCCCGCCCGACTCCAGCAGCCTTCCCTGCACCAGCCTCCGGGTCTAGGGGTGCCCAGGCTGGCTGTGTGCCAGGGCTTCTCAGATGAGAGGAGGTGCAGGGAACACGCAGGTGACTGCAGCCTGGTCTGAAACCATGTCCAGGAGCCTGTGCATCTGCGGGCTGGTGCCTGCCCTTCACAGAGCACCTTCCCAGCACGCCCAGATGCTGCCAGCCTGCGCGGAGGTGAGGCCTCTGACCCCTCACAGCGGCCTCCGCCACCCGCCAGGCACAGAGGACCGAGATAGCCTCACCCTGAGCATGACGTGGGCAGACCACCCTTGGAGTTGGGCTTAGACCCCATGGAAAGGTGGAGGGAGAGGGCCAGTGTGGGCCAGCAACAAAGCAGGGTGATCTCTGCTGGGGGGGCTGGGGGGGCAGCCCCAGGTCACATGAGGACCTCAGCTGGCTCTGAGCAGGCTCCCCTCAGGGCAGAGGAGAGGCCCTGATTTCACCCCATGAATGGAGACTCCAGGGGGTAGGGAGAGGAGGAGGAGGAACAGATTGAAGGTGAGGGGAAGGAAGGAAGGAAGTGAGGGAGAAGAAAAGGAAAGGAGGGAGAGCGGGAGGGTAAAAGGAGGGATGAGGAGAGAGGGGAGGCCAAGGCGCCTTGTACTTGGGTCCTGGCCAGGGGAGCAGATGCTGGTTTCCTGCCCAGCCCCTGGTGTGGGCACAGACTGGCAAAGGCCATGCTTCCCGGATACAGTGTAGCAGGTCTCCGATGGAGGCTTCCTCTGGGAATCCCGGAACAGCCAGTGTCAGCCGGGCACGTGAGCACCTGGACGGGGCCCTCCAGGCAGCTGGGTGGGCAGTGGGCTTCCCCAGCACCCCACCCCAGGACCATCCACGTTCCTTGAGAGCCCCTGAGGCCTGCAGGCCTTTTCCTGAGGAGGGGCTTTGGCACACTGGGAATACCAGGCACTGGCATGCTTGGGGACAGAGGACACACTGGATGTGGGGTCAGGTGGGGCACTCAGGGGCTGGCCCCTGCCTTGGAAGCCCACCCCTCTCTGCCTGGGGATGGTGGAGCTCTGGTCTGGCCATGAGGGTCCCTCGGCTCACCCTCTGGGTCTGGGTCTGTGGGCAGAAGGGGAGGGAAGGGGCACTGGACAGAGGCCAGTTTCCTGCTCTTCCTCAAGGTCAGGTGCCTCCATCCCACTGCCACTTACTGTGGATTCCCAAGGCCAGAAGGTTCCCAAGGTGGGGAGAAGGGACCTCTCTCCGCCTCTTCCCTGCGAGCCCAGCCTGCACCACTGGAGCCTTTGGAATGTGAGCAACCAAACCTTGGGTGCCAGGACGCAGGACCCCAGGCCGGTGGGTGTGGCCCTTGGGCTGCGACGTTGTCCTCCAGTCCTGGGCCTGCAGGAGCCCTGGCCCCTCACCAAGGATTCAGACATGTGTAGAAGTGGGTTTTCTTGTGGTTTCTGGAGCCGTTTCTAGGTCCAAAGAAAGAGATGGCACCAAAGAGAGACGGGGTGTCACCTATCGGAAAAAGAGCAGTTAATGGGGAAACTAATGAGTTAGAAAATGGATACATGCTCAACCTGCTAGTTAGCAGGCTGGGAATAGCAGGCACTGGCATGCTTGGGGACAGAGGACACACTGGGTATGCGGTCAGGTGGGGCACTCAGGGGCTGGCCTGAAAAAAAAAGGTTTTCTTTTTTTTTATTTAAAAATCTTTTGTTTCACAAAGCCGCCAGTAGGTATACCCTATTCCCGCCAATGACTTTCTAAGACCAGGCTCCCGCCAGAAATGGCCAGGAGGGCTGTGGCTTCGCCAGTGACTCAGAACCAACCATGGTCTCGGGTTCCTCCCAAATCAAACTCCGAGGGCTGTGCCGGGCGCTGAGCTATGCCAAGCACGTTAGGAAAATAAACCCTCGTTTGCTGCCTTTGCAATGACTTACAACAAAAGAAACCACATTAATAACTGAGATTTTCTTTAAAGCATTCCCTCCTGTGGGCAGGGCGGAAAGAGGGACGTGGACACGCTGGGAAAACAAACAAAGCCCCTGGGCCGGGGAGCCACTGCGCAGGGCTGGTGCCTGTTTGGAAAACCCCAGGACGCACTGCGGGAGAGACAGCGTGGATCCCAAGTGGATCCACTTTTCAGAGATGCGGGATGATGAGGTGCTTGGAGCCTAAGGCACAGGATGAGCCCCGGGTGGGCTGGGCTGCATCTGCTAATGGGGGTGGGTCTGGTTTGGGCCGGGAGCGGGCAGGGCCTGGCGGGACCACTGAGTTTGAGAGACTGGCAACAAAATCTGCTTGTAAGTGTATGGTCCAATGGCATTAAGGACATTCACACTGTTGTGCAACCACCATCACCATCTAGCTCTAGAACTGTTTTATCTTCCCAAACTGAAACTCTGTACCCGACAAACACTAACTCCACACCCCTCCCCCGGCCCCGGCAGCCACCATTTTTCTGTCTGTCTCTATGGATTTGACCCTCTGCGTGCCTCCTAAACGTGCAGTCACACTGCATTCGTCTGTCTGTCTGGCTAGCCTGTGTCAGAATCTCCTTCCTTTTTAAGGCTGGGTAATATTCCGCTGTGTGGATGGACCACATCTTGTTTGCCCGTCACCCCTTGACGGGCACTCGGGCCGCTGCCACCTGGTGTGACATTGCTGTGAACGTGGGTGTACAACCACCTACCTGTTCAGGTCCCTTCCTTGAATTCTCTGGGGCGTATACCCAGAAGTGGAATTGCTGGATCAGAGGGTAATTCTGGGTTTAATTTTTAAAAGAACCATAATACTGTTGTCCACAGCTGATTTCAGTTTTTGACCGGCCTCCCTGTAACTGATTCTGAAACGGGGCGCGGGCATGAGCCAGCCTGCCGAAACAGAGGAACTCTGTGGGGGAGGAAGGAGAAGGTTCCTTTAGAACAGGGCCTTGGACAGACAAGCTTGATGTCCTTCCCTCCCCGCACCTTCCTTTCCCCCATCGGTCTCCTGGTCGGGGCAGAGTCATGTGCCGTCAGCCCAACTGCACAGGGGGTTGGGACACTGGGGGAACAGTCCTGGTTTTTGCTTCCCTCTCTGCATGTGACCTTGGGCATGTCACATCCTTTCTCTGGGCCTCTGTCCCGCCCCCAACAGTGGAATGGCACACAGGTGTCCTCCTGACTGTGGTCATGACTCAACCCAGGCCCAGAAAAACCCCCCAGTGGGCCCATCTCCCAGGGATGTGGAGGCTCTGAGCCTGGGTCTCAGCTGGAGCTGGTGCCTGAACCCTCAGATGGGTGACAGTGTCTCTCAGCACATGCCCGGGGTGCAGGGAGAGAAGAGGAGTGAGCGAGAGGCCCAGAGCCCAGCGGCCCTCAGTTTGGGAGCTGCTGGCCCTGCCACGGTGAGGGTGGGGAGCAGGGTCTGCACCTCTGGCTTTTGTCAGCAGGGAGGGCACTCGCTGTCCAGGGCACTGTTCACGGTTCCAGGTTGGTCCTGCTCCTGTGTCCAGTAGATCATCTGGGTGGAGCTGGGGGCCAGGTACAGCGACCTGGGACAGACTTTCCTTTCCCCGTGGGCAGAAGCTTAACACGCTAGAGCCATCACTGTTCCCTCCCGGAAGACTCCAGAATAGTAGCTTTGGAGCGGTGGTGATGACACCTGCTTGCACACCACCCTTGAGGCCCCCAAAGAACCCCGAGGCTCAGTGTTGCCATCTGCGGAATGGGAGCAGGGGCTGTGGGGAGCCCGGAGTGGATGTGGGGACTCGGCACCGTGCCTGGCACCCAGTAGGTGCTCGGTGAACACCTTGTGAATCAGGCAGGGCTAGCGAAGGCCATCCCTAGTTTTTGGAAGCCCAGAGAGGCAAAGCAACCTGCCCAAGGCTACACAGCTGGGAAGGGAGGGGTGGGGTTTATTTTTGGACCCCGAGTCCAGGCCTTGCTCCTGCACAGCCCCGTGTTTAGGCTGAGGAAGCCCCGAATGGGAGTCGGGGAGACTCTGGCTGAGGTTGGTTCGGGGACTGAAGGGGGCATGGGCCTCGAAGGCCGGCACAGCGTGGGCCTTTGGGATGGACCCTGTGCCTGTGTTGGGAGTTTCTGAGTGGGCAGGGCAGGAAGGATAGGTTTTCGGTGGCTTGTCCTGGGCAAGGACCTGAGGTCAGCCTGGACGAGGCAGAACCTGGGGCTTTTGTGGTTCCTCAGGCCCAAAGGACAGTGGCTGACCCAGGCTGGACACGGGCCTTGGGGGTGAGCCAAGGGGAGCCAGTGCTTCCCTGAACACATCCTACAAAAGGGACACCGGTACGCGCTGTGGGTGGGAGGCTGTGGGCATGGAGCAGGGGGACACAGCCACGATGAGGCCCAAGGAGGCTCGAGGGGACATGGTGAGAGTGACCAGGAGCCCTGGCAGGTGTGTCAGCCATGAGCCTATTACATGTGGGCCGGAGCTTCGTGGGTCTCACTGGAGATGTACTGCCACCAGCTGTGTGAAGTGGGTCCTTTGAGTATCCCCATTTCATAGAGAGGGAAACTGAGGCTCAGAGAAGCCAAGGTCACACCATTCCCATTCCTGTGGGATTGCAGCCTGGGCCTTCCTGTTCTAAAGCTCCTGCTTCCACCACTGCTGGAAGCCACTGCTGGGGCCCCAGGAATGCTGGGGTGGCCCGTGCAGGGATGTCCCCCCCAGGCAGGTGTGGGCAGCATTCGGGGGGCCACGAGGCGGCCAGGGGAGGGGCCTCCTCAGTGTCCTCAGCAGCCTGGCCTGGGTCACAGGTATGTGCGAGACGGGTCAGGCCTGGCAGCGTGGGGGTGTCGGGGGTGTGAGGTAAGTGGGGGATGCCCTTCCCCTCCGCAGACCTGTCTCCCACCACCTGGACCTGGGAGAGCTATGGAGGGTCCCTGTCGCTGTAGAACAGCAATGGGACAGGCCCTTCCCCCTCCTTCCCCAGCTTCTGTACTCATTCATTCATTCATTCATTCATCCCACAGTCATTTTCTGAGCCCCGACTCTGTGCCCAGCCTCGAGCCCCACTGCCTGCCCGCGGCCGCCAGACACCCAGGTTCCAGCCCCGGCCCCAGCAACGTGGGGGAGCCGGTGTGGCGCGGGTGGGGTTAAAGGTGTGCCGGGAAAAGCCATTTACTCACAACAGCTATCACCTTGTCGCCCCCACTCTTTCCTCCAAGAAGGAACCTTTTAGCATCTTCATCTCTGAGTAAAGAAAGATTCTCAAAATTGACTTAATTTAGCTAAACAACTCACGAATGGCCCCTATTTTCTCATTTTGCAGTAGGTGGGTGAAAACTCTGTCACAGGCTGGCATTTGGGCACCACATGTGGTCCGGGCTTCCCAGACTCCCAGACACAGAGGCACACACAGACCCAGACCCCACGCTGCACACGCACACACTCACCCCCCATCACGAGGGCTCCGGCCCGGCCCAGGTCCAGGGGCCTCGGGCAGCTCGCGCACAGACGAGCAGACGTGCCTGCACGGCGTGGGCCAGGGGTTAAGTGCCTTTTGCGAGGTGGTGAATAGGAGGGAACTGTGGGAGCTTCCTGTTTAGACGGACGAGGTTGGGGAAGTCATCTCGCCTGGCTCCCACGCTGAGCCGAGGAAGAGACTGGGTGCCTGTCCGGCAGTGTCCGGCGGGTCGGGGAGGTGACACAGGGAAAGGGGCAAGTTGTAGAATGTCCCGGCCCGGGAGGGCCAGAGCTGGCTGCAGCTGCCCGGGAAGGGGCCGTGGGCTCCATGGGAGCAGTGGCTTGCGGGGTGCTGCAGGGAGAGCCCACCCTGGCCAGGACCCAGGTGCCACGGCGTCTCACCCTGTCCTGGGGATACAGGTCGTGAAAAGACCAAAAAGCACTGCTTCCCCAGTTGCTCGCTGCCCTGAGCTGGTGTCCCTTCTGCATCTGGGAAGCTGTTTGTTCCCAGCTGGGTTTGGGGGCCACTGTGACGACAGGATGGGTCCCCATGGGACCCTTTACGTGTAATATCTTTTGTTGTGTCCTAAAAATGAAGCAGGCTCTGGAAGATACTATTTTTGGTCTCTCTTTGTGATCAACTCTGCTTTTCTATGTGTGGGATGGGCAGCCGGAACCTTCCAGCTCGGGGGAGCGGTGGGGGGGTTAGGAGGGAGCAAGGGCCTCAGGTCAAAGGACAGCCAGGGAACGGGGCCTGCCAGGCCGGGGGCTGCCAGGATTAGTCTCTGGAGAGGTCTTGGCAGCAAGACAGTGAACGAGAAGGAGCCCCAGGGGCTGCAAGGCCTGGAAACTTCCACAGAGGGACCCTCCACCCCACAGCTGAATGAGCACCTCAGTTGCTGCAGATTCAACAAGGTGAGGGCAAGTTGCCTCCCGTGACACTGCTGCCCAGGAGGCAGGGACAGGGGCCCCAGACTAGGAATTAGGACATCGGGGTTCCCACCTTGACTGGCCCAACGCTACAACTCAGGACACACCGTGTCGCTGGTCTGAGCCTCAGTGTCCCCCTTGTAAACGAGGGTTGGGCCATCTGTTTGTGGACATATTTTATGTCCATTGCATTGGGATCACCCGGGGAGCTGGTGCATGTTCCTAGGCCCCACCCCGACCCATAGGCCTGGGCCTCTGCATTTACAGGGCCCCCGGCGATTTCTATACCCTGCCGCAGGCTTCTCCCAGAGCTGCCTCTGTTCTTCCCTCACCTTCCTCAGTTTACCCGAGTGGACAGCGGTCTTCTTGGGGGCGTGGAGAGGCGGGGCATGAGGCTGGCATGGATCTGGAAGCGCCCAGTGTGCCTGACAGGGTGGGAGCTGCTCCGAGGCCGAGCCCCAGTGTCCCCAGAGAACTGACTTCGCCATAGAAGCCACTGCCTGCTGCTTCTAGGAGAAAGAAGTTGCTCCCGACTATCCACCAGCACTCATTAAGCACGTACTGAGTACCAGCCCAAGGGAGCCCCGGGGGTTGGGGTGAAGGGGTGCTGTGATCGGGGAAGATCCTTGTCTCTGCGCATCCTGCCCCCTCTTGCTGCGTTGGCCAAGGTTGGGGTGGGGCAGGGCAGTCGGAAGCCTCACCGCCAAGCTGGGGTCTCCGTCACCCCATCACTGGAAAAGCCCCCTCCTGGCATCCTGTTACCCTCACTCCTCCTGCCCAGCACACCCCCACGGCTCCCCTCAATGGGCCCCCGCGGGGCTGGAGATCCACTGTCCCCAGCGGGGCAGTCACTCCGCCCCAGACTTTGTCCACCCGCGCCCGCCCCTGCCTGTCTTCCCCTCACCGGCCTCCCCTCTTGCCGTGGGCACAGACGTTTACACGCCAGAGATGGCGTTATTAAAAATGACATTTAACCAGAGCTGGAATTACCGTGCGGATGGCTGCAAACCTCGGAATCAAAGCAGGAGCCGCCGGGCGGGCGCGCCTGGCAGGGGCCTCTCGGCCTCCTCTCGCCGCCAGAGCTCCGCGCGGGCCTCCCATATAAAACCCCCAGAACGCCGAGGTCTTGAAAGCCAGTGCACCTCCTTTCATTAGACTAACAAATAACACGTAACAGAAAACAGCTGTTAACAGCAGCCCCTAATGCTCTCAAGATGGGGCCGCGGGCGGCCAGTCCAGCCAGTGGGCAGCCGGGCCGTGGGCTCGGGCTTTGGCCGTCCCCGCCCCAGGTGGGAGCAGAGCCTGGCACCCCTGCGCTCCCGGGGCCGCCTGCTGCACCCCGCGGGGCCCGGGAGCCTCCTTCTCCTCCTTTCTTCCCTCCGACTCAGTCACTCACCCTCCTCCTCACTGAGGGTCTGCTCACAAGGGGATGGGGCCCTGGACAGTGGCACCCGGGTGGCACCGTCAAGAACACGGGAACCAGAGGCCAGACTGTGAGCCCCATCCAAGCCCGTGACCCGCTGCGTGACCTTGGCCAGTGTTTCTCTCTGAGTTCGTTTGTCATCCGAGGAGAAGAATCGTGCCTCCTCGCAGGGGGGTTTTGAGGATTTGGGACGTCACAGAGGCAGAGTGCTCAGCAGGTGAACACGTGCTATCTCGATTACAGCTGAGGAAACCGAGGCTCAGAGAGGTTAACTGACTTGCCCAAGGTCACGCGGCGGGTGGGGAAGCCAGGCTAGGAGCCAGAGCCTCTGTGCTCTCAGGACACTGAAGCATGGAGTGAGGAGCGTGCGGGGCTGGGTGTGGTGGGCATTCGTCAGGGGTCTGGCACGGCCCTGCCCTCCGAAGGCTTCCAGTCTACCGCTGATGGCAGAGGTGGCTCAATCCAGAGAGTGCAGGCTCCCCCTCCCCTCACTGAGGCTGGGGGGACCCCAAGGTCCCCAGCACTTAACCCGTGGGCTTGGCAGCCAGAGAGCCTTCCAGGTGCCTTCATTCCAGGCTGGGGCTGGGAGACCAGGGAGCCTGCCGGGAGCCCGCAGCTCAGGGTGGTGGGGTCTCGCCTCAAACCCAGAGAGGGAAGGGCTGCATCCCAAACCAGGGAGGAAAATCCAGAGAAAACATCCCAAAGTTGGGAGGAAAGACAAACTGGCGTTGGGTTTTATTTCCCCTCATGTCAAAGCCATGGCAAAGAGGCCCCCTGCCTTCCAGAGAAGCTGTCAGACTCCAGGCCTCCCCACGCCCTACCAAGATGTGCCCTGCTTTTTGGTTCCAAGAACACTGGGTGAGATTATTCATTCGCTCATTCATTCATTCAGCACATGTTTGTTGTCTTGAGGCATCGTGCTGGGCAAGTCCCAGTGGGCAGGCCAGCCTGGTCCCTAACGGCAAGGCCAGCGTCTCCCGTCTGTTCGGCTGTCACCATCTGTCTGGATCCACATACGGCCTCTTGCTGACTCCTCCCAGCAGCCTCATGGGGAGGTACGCATCATCCCATCTTACAGCCGAGGAAACTGAGGCTCCGAAGTAAAGTGACTTGCCCAAGGTCACCCAGGAAATATGCAACAATCCCCAGACCCCGGGTATCACCCTGGCTACCCTGTGCCGGTGCCCTGGAGGGCCAAGGAGCTGCAGTGTCCTCTTGCTGGGAGCAGCCCAGGCCCTGGCAGGGAGGGACTGTTTCTCCCACGTCTCCCGGTTCCCACCTGGGAACCTGTGCAGTGCCCTGAGGAAGGCCCCCTCCGGGCCGCTCTCGAGGGGCACACCTGTGCAGACGCTGACCTGTGGCACAGTCAGGGGTAGGGGCCTCTGGGGCACGTGGTGATGGAGGGGCCCCTGCCCTGGGGAAGCTCCAGTTTCCTAGAGACATCGTGTTTTAATTGGAAGGCCAGCCTCTCCCGCAGAGCCACGGCCCGCCGCCACAGCCCTGGGCAGGCGAGGAGAGTGTCAGGGCTCCAAGCGGGAAATTGCTGGAGACAAGAAGTAAAAACCGACTGCTCTGGTTTCACTGGGAAGGAAAGCAGAAAAGGCAGAATCTAATACTAGCCGAGAGCTGGGTTGTTGTTTAAAGAAAACTGTTGCTGTTGCAGCGATTTCAAGTCTGGGGTGGAGCAGAGCCCAAAGGGGGCCACCTTTTCTTTGCAAGAGGCTAGTTGCTCTGTCCCCTGAACCCTTCCCTCCGTCCAGAGATGTCTGTGAAGCACCCACTCCGTGCCAGGCTCAGGGCTGGGCTCTGGGGTCCCCGCAGGGAACGAGGGAGGCGTGGTCCCTGTTACACCAGGGACATCCTGGGTGCTGGGAGAACACACGGTGGCCCCTCCCTCGTCTGGAGGTTCAGGGAAGGCTTCCGGAGGAAGCTGAACTTCAGCAGGGACAGAAAGGCCGAGAGGAGTTTGCCAGAAGAGTCCAGGGAGGGTGCTCCAGGTGGGGGCAACGGCAGAGGCAGAGGCTCACAGGTGGGGGAGGGCTTGGCTGGCCCAGGAGCGGGAAGGGTGGGGGAGGCCCTGCCAAACAGACCGTGTTCAAGATTTGTGATTTTTGTATTAAGAGCAGTGGGAACATTTTCTGTGTGTCCGTGTGTCCACACCCCCCAGGCCCTCCCCAGGGGCTCGGTGAGCGAGTGTTCCCCGGGGAGCGAGCGGCTGACTTGGGGACAGCAGTTGTGTCTGGGTTGCCAGGAGCCTCCTGGTCCCTGGCTGCCCCCAGCCCTGTCCGGCCCTGGCCCAGCCGCTGTGAGATCCAGGCCACGGAGAAGCCAGACCCTGAGTCAGGGAGGGGAAGCTCCGGAGCCGTCTGGAGCCAGAGGCAGGGCAGGTCTCCATGCCCCACGCTGCAGTCCACGGTCTGCAGGATGGCTGCACCAGTCGGGAGGTGGGGAAGGAGAGGCGCTGAGCAGCTGTTACTGGTGACTAATTCGTGATGTCACAGGCCCAACACCAGGGCTGTGTGTTCCAGACGCACAAAGACACTGGGATGGAGTTTCATTAACAGGAAGGGGGAGGCCATCCCAGGCTGTCTGACTGCAAAGCCTGCATCCCTCGAGGAATGCGTTTGGGGTGCTTGTGGCGGTTGGGACAGTTGGGCTGGGTGACCTGGGGAGGTGGTGGTGAGGGTGCTCAGCTTCGTCATCGTCACCACTGTGATCTGGCAGGACCATTTATTGGGCCCCTGCTATGTGCATGTGCTACACCTCCGTGTGGACCAGCTCAGTACATTCTCCCCGACACTCCGGGAGGCAGGCTGTCTCGTGGCCCACCTCCCAGACGAGCAAGCTGAGGCTCAGAGACAAGTGACGCGGCAAGGGCGTGGGGTGCCAGGCCATGGGTCCTGGTCTGCTCCCACCCTGCTGACCCGGAGCCCGCGGGCTGGGCTCCTCTGACCTCACGCAGCCTCCCCAGGCTCGTTTAGGAAGGAAAAGTGAGACCTCACAGTGCTGGGGCAGGGGTAGCTGGACAGAAACCACAGCTGCCCTGGCCAGGCAGGCAGGTTGGGATCCTAGGGCAAGGGCAGCCCTGTGGTCCCCACGCAGCTCAGTAGACTCAGAGAGTCGGCCCAGTGCATTCAGTGGGCCCCCGCAGGGGCAGGGTGCACCAGGCAGTGGCCTGGCTCTGCTGCGGGATTCTGGCCCAACCTCACCCTCACTTGCTGCGTGGTCTCTGCAGGTGCTCATCTCCCTGGGCCTCAAATCCCTCATCTGCAAAATGGACATCATAATAGTGCCTGGCTTTGGGCTGTTCAGGGGAGTTGTTCAGGTCGGGGCTCAGCTTTCCGCCCGCCTGGCCCCCGAAAGGTGTTCAGCAGACACCATTTGCTTTCTCTCTCATGCCCCCCACACTCAGGAGGAGGACGGTGCACAGGTTAGGACTATCAACTCCCTTCCCAGGTGGAAAAGCTGAGGGGAGAGATTCCCAGGGCCCCAGGGAAGAGGTGCTGAGATTAGCAGCAGAGTCCTGGGTCCCAGGAACTTGGCCCAGGGGCTTTGCTGGTACCTAACCACGCTTTCCAGAAGAGAGACAGGTCACCCAGCCAGTGCCCTCCACATTCACACAGGACCCAGACCCCTCCGCCCCGCCCAGCCCTGCCTGGTGGCCCCAGGTCCCCTCTCTGGAAGGACAGCATGGAGTTCCTGCAGCCCAGCTTGGCTGCCGGCTGGACCTAACTGCTGCTCCTGTGCAGAATGAGCATCTTGCTTTATTTTCCATGGCACAAATTATAACCATATATAATTTCTTGACAAATACCGTCTAGAAAACACAACTATTTTTATAATGTGGTGTTTGAGGTTAAAAACTCAAATTAGAGATTAATTGCGGCTTCTAGAAGGTGTGTGGATAAGATGGCCTGGGGAGGAAGGCTGAGATGTTCAGATATGCCTCCTGGGATTGCAGATGGGTTCTCCAGCATGCCTAGAACATGTGCACATACGTACATGCACACGCACACACATGCACGCACATAGCCAGTCCCTGGTTCCTGCAGAGCTGGTTTAGGCACGGTGCTGGCACTCAAGGGAAAGCTGGTCTCACGCTGGCTTCCTCCTCTGCCCAGGACGCTGTGTCCGAAGGGCCATCAGAAGCAGGTTCCGCCTGATGATAAAGCAGCCCCGGGTTGGTGGCAGCAGATCACAGAGGGAGGGAAACGCACAGAGCCGGAGGCGCCAAGAGAGGTGAACAGGATCGGGTTTACCTCCACTGGGTGCCTGCGCTCAGCTGCTGCCTAAACCCACCCCTCCCGCCGCCTCCCCAAACCAGAACCAGATGGAAATCTAAGCGAATAGTGCGTCTGAGGGCAGAGCAGTTGGCATGGGAGGGGAGCTCCGGTTGGGGGACGTGGGAAAGCTGGGTGAGCCCCATTCCAGAAAGGCCGAAGCCCGGGTGTGTCCCCTTCAGCACCCGGGGCCAGCTCAGAGCCCCCCGCAGAAGAACCTCAGGGCTCTGTGGGGATCGTGGGCGCATGTTCGCTGCTTTATTCAAAACGGGGAGCAACAGCAGTGGGGCTGCCCCTCTCCCACCTCCCCGCGGGAACAGGCAGGTCCTGGAGGAGGCAGCAGCCAGGGTCTTACTCGGGAGGAGGGCAGCTCTGGGAACCTCATGTGTGCCACAGGCCCCAGGGAGAGGAGGTCCAGCGTGGGGACAGGGTGTCAGACCAACCCCACGTGGCTCCCTGGGGCAAGGGGCTGCCCCTCCCTGAGCCTCAGTTTCTTCATCTGCCAAGTGGGGATAATGCCAGCACCTCCCCAGAGCTGTGGGCTGTGAGGCTGCAAAGAGAGGGGAGCGCTGCATGTGGTACGGCGTGGCCAGCGGCCGCGGCTGCTCCTGCTGATGTTACTATTACTGCCATCGCTATTATTAGCAACTCCTCTGTGGGCCCCTGAGCGAGGATGGGCTGAGAACCCAGCCACACCCCTGGCAGCCGCAGGGCCCCAGGGACCCACATCTCCCAGCTTGGGGTTGGGGAACTGTCCCAACTCAAACTAGCTCCATATTAAGGCAAAAACCCCATCCCTCCGCCCCCAGCCCCACCCTGGGGCGGGACGGTGGGTGCAGGGGCTTGTTTATTCCCTTTGTCCTTCAGGGGAGGGTGGAGGGGTGGGGGTGCAGGCGATGTCCCTTCAGCCCTCCCAGCCTGGCCTGAGGATGAACAAAAGCCTGGGCCCTCGGGCAGGGTCAGGGGCAGCCCCAGGGAGAGGCTCCGGCCTCGGGGCTTGCAACGGCTGCCATCTTCACCTTGCCCGCCGTGCCAGTCCTGCCAGGCCACCAGCACAAGGGACTGCCCACAGGGAGGCCGCCACTACTGACAAAGCTCATGACACACATGATTTCCCCTGGGCTTTGCAGGTGAGAAATGGGCTCCTTCAGCCCGCTTGTGCTTCCTGCGCCCCACGGTGTGGAGGCCCTGGGCAGACATCCACCGTCAGCCCTTAGGGAACTTACAGGGAGCAGAAAACGGACAATTCACTGAGAACGACACGGTACTTTATTGCAGGGCTGCCTCCGGGGCTCAGAGACCAGGAGTCGCCACCCCAAGGCTGCACAGCCAGCACCTGGCGGAGGTGGGGTTCAAGCCCAGGCTCGGCCTCCAGAGCCCTGCCACCCGCCCTCCACCCTGCGCAAGGCTGCGGCCAGCGGGAGCCCCGCCCAGCAGGCTGCAAGGACTCACATCCCAAATTCATTCCTAGGGAGAGACCCGTGACCGGCCCATGTGGCAGGGTGGGGCTGGGAGCAGAGGAGAGAGGATTCCAAAGGCGGGTCCCCAAATCCATCCGGCACCGTGCTCCCCGCACACTTGGGGGTGAGGGGTTCCCAGGTGGGGGCACACGACTCAAGTTCTGCCAGAGTGAGGACAAGGGTGCAGGCATGGCTGGGCCCGGGCAGTGTGCCAGTAAATACCGTCAACTGTGAAGGATAGAAGACCGGTCCCCAGTGACTTAAGCAAGATGAAGATATGCTGATAGCACAACTTACAGACACCCGGGGTGGACTTAAGGCACAACTGGATCCAGGCTTAAACAGTGGCGCTGGGACCTGGGTTCTCCGTCCCTGGCTCCACCCTTTCCTATAAAGGAGAGACACACAGACGTAGAGACACACACCCATGTGTGCATAGAGCCAACAGAAAAGAAACCAGAAGTCTCAGCGAAAGTCACTGTGCCATGATGGAGTCCCTGCCCACCTCTGAGCCAATCCCAGCGGCAGCAAGAAGCCGAGTGCTGATTGGCCGAGGTCTGGGCAGGGTGGGGTGGGGCCTCACCAGAACCCTTTGGACCAGGAAGGGAGGGAGGCTGCTCTCCCAAGGGTGCTCCTGGACCCCAGTGAGCTCAGTTTAGAGGAAGAGTTCCACAGACAGCACAGGGCCCTGCTTTAAGTACTTCCCGTGGTGAATTATCTCACCCATTCTTCACGGAGAGACCCTTTATTGTGCCTGCTTTAGAGATGAGGCAGCCAAGGCTCAGAGAGGTCAAGTAACTTTTCCAAGGTCACCCAGCTTATGGTGGAGTAGGGGACACTCACTCCAGGGCCTCTGTCACACCATGACTCTCAAAACAACCAAAGCCTGCCCCAGAGGCCTGGCTGGGTGGCACTGGGCCAGCCTGCAGCCATCGTGTCCCCTCCACCGGTGCAGGCAGTTGTGTCACTGAGGCCCCACTCACCCTCTTCCTGGGCTAAGGGTGTCCATCCGGCGAGTGTGGGCCCTGTGGGCTGAGCGGTGCCCAGAGGGGTGGTGACAGGAAGCTGTGGAGGGGTTGCATCACCGCCCTACCTGGCCCCAGCACAGGCCCCTGGCCCAGGGCCCCCCTCCGGTGGCGGCAACCCCTCATTACGTTAAACACGGCGGCAAATACACCTGACCCACAGCCATGGTGGACTTTGTTGTCCGGTTGACGCGCCGTCACGTGCGGCCAATACTTCGTTAACCGTGTGTTAATTGCCCTCCTGTGCTGTGCTCTGGCATTAACTGAAAACTGTTCTTCGGTCTCCCACATCCCTGGGCCTCTGACAAGCCCCTGGGCCTTAGGGCTTGTGCACCAAGGGACTAAATGGTCCTAGGATGTGACAAATTCATCCATCCAGCCGTCCCGTGTTTACTGAGCACCTGCCTGTGCCAGGTGCCACCACGCAGACAGCCCTTGGGGTGAAGTGGCTGGGAGAGGCACACGGGCCCCCCGCCTTTCCAGGGCAGCAAGGGGAGGGTTCCTACGGGAAGTGGTGTCTAAGAAGAGAGGTGAAAGCTGGGCTGGGCTTCATGAAGAGGTGGGAACAATATCCCAGCCAGAGGGAACAGCATGTGCAAAGACAGAGTGCAAGCGTCCCAGGAGCACAGGGAGGCCAGCGAGGCTGAAGCGGGCGGGTCTGATGCCGGGAAGGGGACCCTGGTTTGGCCTGCTAGCTGTCCTCTGGGTCTTGCTCAGAACCAAGGTCAGGACCACAGCAAGGGGAGTAAGACGCCTCAGGTGCAAATGCAAGGCTGTGCGGTGCAGGGGGCCCCGGGTGCGGGGGAGGGCCCCGGGTGCGGTGCGGGCCTCCTTAACTTTTGCACCTGGACGCCTCATTCGCCTCCCCCACCCCCCAGGACCTGCGGAGAACACAATGGAGCTCCCTGCATATGTGGAGCTTTGGAATTTGCCTTCAAGATTGGCAGCCCCTCCTCCACCCAGCCCCCTCCTCTCCTGAAAACACAACGTGGGTCATGGGTGGGGGCTCTGGCAGGATGCCAGTGGAATCAGAGGTGCCCAGGTGGGGCCAGGCCCAGGGTAGTGGAGAATAAGGCAAATGCACAAACCTGTTACAGGCTCTCTTCCACCTTTGATTGGTGCAGGCTGAGGGACAGCCACCTGCAGGGGGTGGGGAGAGTAGTGGGGGTAGGTCTGCTTCTTCAGCTGGAGCCTGGAGAAGTGTTTGGCGGTTGGTGGTGCATGGAAGGAAAGGGGCAAAAGTGGCCCATGGCAGGGCAGGGACTTGGCTGCACAGCCCACCCACTTTGGGTAGGTGCTTGTTAGCCATGGTGACACTTGTGGGTCCCATCTCTTGACATCCAGGCATCATCTCACGGAATCCTCACATGACCATGAGTAACAAGCTCTACAGACAGAGAAACTGAGGCACAGAGGCGAAAGCAACTTGCAAGACGGAGAGCCAGCGGCCTGAGCCCCTTTCTGTCACTGTACCGTGGAATCGTGACACCCTGGTCGGGGTGGTACTCTCATTATGCCCACCTGAGGCTTGGGGAGCAGAAGGGCAGCACAGCCTAGGAGATGAGGGCCGATGACAGACTGGCCCAAACCCCCGCCGGCCAAGGCTGGGCTGGCAGCATCAACTCGCTGAGCCTCAGTTTCTCCTTGGATGATGCAAGTCAGTGACAGTACCCCCAGCACAGTTACTGAGGGTACCTGGGGAGAGTCTTTGAGGACCTTCAGTCTCTGTCCCTCTCTGTGCCCCTCCAACACGTGCAAGACCACACCAATCTCACATTTGCCCCGTGGGCACCATCAATGTCAGGACAAGGTCTGTCTGACCCTGAGGGAGAAAGGCCAGGAGGGCTCACTGGGCCCGCTCTGCCTAATGCCATCGATGGCGTGGGGCCCAG
Organism: Lemur catta; assembly: GCF_020740605.2. Taxonomy (NCBI): domain Eukaryota; kingdom Metazoa; phylum Chordata; class Mammalia; order Primates; family Lemuridae; genus Lemur; species Lemur catta. The sequence goes on along the minus strand of NC_059137.1, from coordinate 6,321,402 downwards.
AGAGGCACCCGAATCCTGGGAGCTCACAGCCTAGCAGGGCCTGAACAGGAGACCAAGCCTAGAAGCCTGCATGTGGGGGCTGAGGCAGGCCTGTACACTAGGGGTTCTGGGCATCGGGGGAGGGCTTTTCAAGTAGGGTCTTGTAGGACAAGTAGGAGCCTGTTGTTTGCCCTTTTCACTGGTTCACGCAGCACCACCCTCTGGCTGTGTGGCTTTGGGCCTAGCAACCTCCCCTCAGTGACCTCAGGCTTCTCATTCATAGAGTGGAATGGAAAGTGCCTGTTCTGCTATTGGAATGACACGGTATGTAACCTTTTCAAATTGGGGTCTGAATGAGGTCTAGAATGTTCCCTGTTGCTTTCAGTTAGGCTCATGGCTTTGGGGGGCTGGTTTCATGGCACACACTCCTGCCTCCTCTCCAAATCTCTCCTCTTTCAACCTCCCTGCCTCCTCCACCACCAGCTCTTCTCTGAGCTCGCAAGCACTTGTGTCTTCAGTAAGAAGCCTTCCTGCTTCGGTTCTGAATCCTGCCCTGCCCCTAGCTAACTGGATGACCTTGGGCAAGACATCATGCTCTCTGAGCCTTGGCTTCCTCGTCTGTAAAAGGAGAGTAAATGACAGTGCTTATTTCCCAGGGCGGTGCCAGATTTTGGTGAGACGGCATGCTTGTCGCAGTACCCTGCACACAGGAGTCACTCCACGAGAGTTAGCAGAATCCATTGCCTCCCGTTCTCCCACCTCGCACCGGGCACTGTGCTTGGTTACTTGAGTTATCCCTAAAACAACCCTGTAGGGAGATGTCCATTTTACAGATGAAGAAACGGAGGCTCATTTGGGGTCAGTGGCCCATGGCCATAGGGCTGGGACTCTGATGCCCGAAGACCATGCACTTGACGTTGTCAGCCAGTGGTCCTCAACTCTGCCTGCACGCCAGCAGGACTGCCGATGGCCAGGCCCTACCCCAAACCTGTTGAGTCAGACTCTGAGGGGTGGGGTTGGGGGGTGGTTTGGCATCTTATTTTAAAAACTCCACCCTGCCCCATCCAGTGGTTGCACTGCACAGCTAGGGCTGAGCACCCCAGTTCCCCCTCGCTGCCTCCATCCCTCCCACCTTAGCAGCCCCCCACCCTGTCCTCTGTTTTTTGGGGGGTGTCCATCATTCTTTTCTTGAGAGCTGGGATAAAAGCTGCAGGCCTAAGTTTTCTCCAGTATGAAATTTTCAGCCCTCTGGGCACACTTTTGAGGGTAACAACTCATTTCAGACAGGCCCTTGCTGCTCCGAGTGGGTGATGGAGTTAGGCACACACATTGTATCACGTTGACAGGAAGGATTCGAACCCTGATCAAGGTACCCAGGATCTAGGGGCTTGATAGGGTCCTGCCAAGGGCAGCAGTTCTGGGGGCTGCTAGTCCTCGACAGACACGACTCACCGTAACAAATCCAAGGTGGGCTGTACACCGCGGTGCCAGCTGCAGCTAAACACGTCTGCATGTGGACACGGATGGCGACCGCCTCCCTTAGGTGGGCTGTGAACCACAGCGGTGTGCTCGTGCCAGCTCGTGCCAGCGCTTGAGAGACAATTGTGAAGTTTTCAGAATTTTGGAAGCTGGTTCTTAAACACAAATGCTATGAAAGATTAAATTATATAAACTTACAATCACATTATATTTAAAACATGGGCAATATATACTCAAAACTCATCCCTTTCTAATAATTTGACACTTTACTATTATTTATGCTCTTGCGGTTACTTGCGTTTGTGGTGTCTGGACGGGTGGCAGCGAGACTACATGCTGGTGCGCTTGGTCACCTCTTCTCAGTTTGCCTTCCCTGATGTCACGTAGCTGGCAATTGGCCGAAGCGGAAGTATTCGTACCCCAGTGTTTGGCAAACATATCCCAGAAATTGGCACACACTGTGAATTAAAGGTCTCCCACCCCCAGCCCCAAGCCAGTTGTGAAATTTATTTTTGTATTTTCTTTTTCCTTTTTACATAGACTTTATTTTTCAGAGCAGTTTTAGATTCAGTGCACATCAGGGCTCACTCTCGGTGCTGAACATTCTGTGGGTTTGGACAAGTGTGTGACGACATGTATCCACCGTTAAAGTGCCACGTAGAGCAGTGTCGCTGCCCTGAACATCCTCTGTGCTCGTCTGTTCACCCCTCCCTCCCCTAACTCCTGACAACCACTGATCTTTTTACTGTCCGCATAGTTTTGCCTTTTCCAACGTCATACAGTGGGAATTACACAGTCTGTAGACTTTTCGGATTAAGGTTACTCTGTGTCATTTCATGACTTGTTAGTTCACTTCTTTTTAGCACTGAATAATATTCCATTGTCTGGGGGTGCCACAGTTTGTTTACCCATTCACCTACTGAAGGACACCTTGGTTGCTTCCAAGTTCTGGCAATTACGAACAAAGCCGCTATAAACATCCGTGCGCAGGGTTTGTGTGGATGTAGTTTTCAGCTCCTTTGGGTAAATACCAAGGAGCACAATTGCTGAATTGTACGGTAAGAGTATGTTTAGTTTCGTAAGAAACTGCCAAACTGTCTTCCCCAGTGGCCGCGCCATTTTGCATTCTTACCAGCAGTGAAGGCAGGATGCCGCCCCCACACCCTCACCAGCATTTGGTGTCCGCGTTCTGGATTCTGGCCATTGTGATGGGTGTGAGTGGTATCTCACTCTTGTTTTAATTTGCATTTCCCTAGTGACATATGCGCGAAGCATCTTTTCATAGCTCATTTGCTGTCTGTATATCTTCTTTGGTGAGGTGCCTGCTCAGGTCTTTTGTCCATTTTTAAATCAGTTTGTTTATAATTTAAGTTTGTAAAAATGTTTTCTCATGGTAGGTAGTCTTTTAAAAAGAATAAATTGTTCTCTTGTGGCAAAGCTTGCCTTGCCATAATTACCTAGCAATGTGGCATTTATGTGCAGGAGGTAGAATACTGTCCCTATTGTAAATACGTTGAGAGAGGTTGGGTCATTTTTCCTGCCACCACTGAGGCCCTGCGCAGGGTTTGCCTCCTGGCAATGCCAGATTGCAGTTCGTTTATTTCCTTTAAGAGGCAGAACTGAACACAGTTATCTTCAAATGTACTTGTATCACCTATGTGAGCTTCCCAAAATGAACCTGTCAGGGGACAAGAGGTGGTGAGATCGTGGCACATGTGACAAGATTTGCTGTGTGCCTTGAGGTGGGAAAAGCCCCCAGTGGGGAGTGAAGGCCGTGTCCCACTCTGGCTCTTTCTGGAACTCTTCCTGGGCCGGTGGCAGGTGCAGCTAACCAACCGGAGCTCCTTACAATCCTCCTTAATGCAGTGTTTCAAGCAGCCACTGGCAGCCAGAAGTGGCAGGGGGTGACACTGTGAGCCAGTCCTGGTCTGAGCCCTCTCTACAGCCCCTTCTGACTCGGACTTTCTGCGTGGGCTGCTGCCTGGGGAGGAGGCGAGGGCAGACTCACCCCTGCTCGGCAGGGAGGCAGCGTGGGCTCAGTGTTTAGGAGCTGGGGTGCTGGAGTCTGGTGCATCAGTGTGTGGGTATGTCCCAGCTCTTGCACTAACTGGTTGTCTGACCTTAGAGAAGTTACTAGACCTCTCGGATCCTGTTTCCTCCTCTGTAGGAAGGGCTTGTTGATGATACTTGCTTCCTAGGGTTGCAGGTGTGAGGATTCCTTGAAGTCATGTGTGCATGTGTGTGTATGTGTGTGTGTAAAGTGCCTAGCACATAGGGGGCTCCCTTGAGGGGCAACTAGGGGAGCCTCATGCAGAGTAGTCATGGTAACCAATTTGGTGTCTGCACACGACCCTGGTGGTCCAATGAAGGCCTCATGGCGGGGCCAGGCCACCAGCCCCTGGCAGTTCACCAGCCCACCCCACCACCCTCCACCTGCCTGCAGCTTCCAGATAGAAGGGGAACACCATGGAGGAGGAATGGGGTGGCTGCAGGCTGGCTCAACGAGGGCTGGGGGCAGGGTCACAGCACCCGCTCAACACCCCACAGGAAAGTGACGGGGCCTGGCCAGGGCCAGGACCTCATGAAGATCCAGAGTCATTCTGAAGTTCTAGGACTCCCTCCTCCACCCCCAGCCCGGTGTGGACGGGACACCTGCAATTCACATCCCCTCCAGAGGTGTCTAAGAGGGACAGGGAGGGGGCCGTGGGGCAGATGGAACGTGAAGGGGCCAGAGTTCTGTGACCAGAAATCGCCACAAGCTCTGGTGGTACCAGAGGAAACTGGCTTCAAAGAGACAGGCTGTGAAGTGGCCAATGCCTGAAGCGCAGGCGTCCCTCCAAACTCCCTGTCACTTGCTCCGAGCTCCACTTGACCCATTGCTTGTTTGGTTTGGTTTTTCCACACCCCAGCCCTGTTTTATTTACCCCCTGCTGAGCCTGCCTGGGAGGAGCTCAGTCCTGGGATGGCAGCACTCACAGCTGCCGCCCCTTCCTGGACCCCCTGCCCTTCCCCAGGCCCCCGAATCCTGGGGGTGGAGGGGCAAGGGCCCCACCAGCCAGGACCTTTAACATGAGACTTGGCGGGAAAGGAAAAGACTCTGTCCCTGCCGAGTTCGGAGGCCTGGGCACGTTTGCCACGGCCACTGTGGAGCTTATTACCTTCAGGCTGGGAGCTTTTAAAAAGTGTGGTTTTGTTCTAAAATCCAGAATTTCTGACAGCCTGAGTTAACAAACCCCCCACTCCCCCCCGGAGTGAATTGAGAGGCTATTAATGGGAAAGTTCTCAACAGAACTTCTGCTCTGTCCCGTAAGCAGCTCAGGGTGAGTGTGGCACTTTGATGTGGCCATTTCCTTATAAAGCCCCCTCTGAGGAGGAGGAAAGGTAAAGTTTAATCTGGAGGTGACAAATTACTTGGAATTTGCAAGTGCACACGCTTGGCCCATAGGTGGGGGCTCAAGGCCACGGTGGGGCGGAAGACAGAGAGAGAGAGAGAGCCCATCTCCACTCACCAGCCCACTTTAGGTGGCTGATTCATTATCATGTAATCTAGCGTGGGGGGCTGTCCGTAAAGATCACAGCCCCCTTTTCAAAAAGAAAACAAACATATACCCTTGAATAATAGAAAGACGTTTCTGAATCAGGGCTGTCTCTCCGGTCCTGGAGTGTGCCCTCCGTTCCGGGTTCGCTCTGCGGTGGAATCCGGATAAGCAGCCACCTTGCAGCCTTGCCAAGGGAAGGAGTCGCCCCAACTTCTGGAGAGTCCCCACAAAGCCTCACTTCCCCCAGGAGCTTAGGTCGGAGGGCGTCCGCTAAGGGATCAGGGCTGCGGCTGCGGACGGGGCCCCTCCCGGGAAAGGGCCGGCCGGGGAGGGCGCCCGCCCAGGGCGACTTTGGGCCGCCCGGGTCCCAGGCGCGCGCTGCGCTGGCAGCTGAGGACGGGGGCAGGAGGGGTCCTCCCGGGGGGCTGGAGAATCCTAGTCCAGGCGAATGCCCCGTTCTGCGCTTTCTCGCTGTGTGACGGGGGCGATTGACCTCCCGCCCCAGCCTCAGTTTTCCCGGCTGTGAAATGGGGATGGCAGCGGTACCCGCCTCACAGGGTTACTCTCAGTGGAGACGCGTCCAGCCCTTGGCAGGGGTCGGCGCGGGGCACGTGGGAACTGCCTCTGCTACTCGCTGGGGCCGGAGTCCCCGACTGCCGAATGGGAGCGGGCCGGGAGCGGGGGTGGGGAGGGAGGTGTCTGCGCCGGAGGGAAGCGGAGCGGCCGCGCGGGGCTGGGCGCGCCGATCTATTAACGTCTGTGTGTCTGGGCCGCGGGGCTGCGGCGAGGCAGGCGCCAGGGGCTCGCCTGGAACCAGATGTGCCGCGGCGCCGCTCTGGCCGCCACCGGCGCGGCGCGCTCGCACGCACGGGCTGGCGCGCACATGGCCGGGCGGGGCGGAGGCGGCTGGCGCGCCGGCCCGGCACCCCCGGACTCCCGGCCGACCCCAGCCCCGCGCGCGCCGCATGGGGACCCCCGCCCGGCCCGCGCCGACCGCGCCCCGCCCGGCGGGAAAGCGAGCCCGGGATCGGGGCTCCGCGGGTGGGACCCGCCTCGCCCACTGCTGCTGTCCCCGGGGAGGGAAGGGTGGCTTCTCAGAAAGCTCCGCCCCGTGCTGGTGCCCCCCACCACCACCAGCGCTGGGGACTCTTCCCCGCCCCCCAAAGTTTATTTTCCTAAGTTTGTGCGGAAGATTTTTCAAGGTTCTGAGTCAGAGCTTCCCCTAGGATGAGGCGTTTGGGCCAAACTGAGAGATGCCAAAATTGGGGGCGGCGGGAGGAAACGTGGGGGTTGGAGGCTTTTAAGCCCAGGGATTCCGAAGGGGCTTTTCACCCACGGGGTAAGTACAAGGGTTTCACTGAGGCCTGTCCTCGCTTCGCACCAAATCTGGGGCAACCGCAGGATGGTCCTCAGCCCTGGCTGTGGGTCAGGCCCCCCAGCCCCCTCCTAGGCATCCCTGGGGCGCTCGGCGCTTGCAGACCGAAGTGAATAACGCCCTGGCCTGGGGGTGACCACTCCCAGCAGGGGAGATTAAGAAGCCCCTGGGGGTTGGGTGGGGAGAGGGCACTTAGGTCCCACCTCCACGGAGGCCACTTTGAGAGCCAAGAGGAGGCGCAGGACGGTGGCCCAGCCAGGCCAGCCCCGTCTGGCGACAGAGGAGACGCCTCCCCCAGCGCCTCTGGGCTGCGGAGGCCCCCTTGGTCTGCAGCTCTTCCTCAGCTCGGGGGAAGAGCGTTTCATAGAAAATACACGGCAAGAGCGGGTCCTCCCAGCCATGCCAGCCTCCTTGTTCTGGAAACAGGGCGCTGGGCTGCTGGGTGGGGGAAGGGGAGTGTCAACGCCATAGCAGTACCCCCTTAGGTGCGTGTGGGGTGGAGGTCCCCTCACATCGCTGCCATCCCATCCCTCCGGCCCACGTCACTGAGTCCCAGGCCCAGAGAGAAGCAGTCACAGACTGAAGGTGGCAGAGCTGGGAAGTGGAGGAGGCAGGATTCTCACCCAGGCTGTTGGACTTGGGAGAGCAAACCTTGGGCTCCGAGGCAGATATTCTTGGATGCTCAAGAAACAAGGTGGTTTGTTCCTAACCTTTAGGAAGTAGAGGGAGAGTCCTGGGCCTAGTTGGAGGGGGCACTGGGAAAGCCAGGGCCTGCCCCTCTGGTGCAGGCCGTGCCTTCCCTCCCAGGGCAGGCTTAGGGGCTCCTCCCCTGCAGGAAGGCGGCTGCTCCTGTTCCTCTGACCTTGAGCCCCAGCAAAGCCAGACTGAAGCCTTTCCCTTTGGGAGGGATTTCTCTGGCTCATGCTCTGGCCATTAAATTTAAGAAAAATCAATCAATCAACTAGTTTTTGTGGATAGGATGGTCTGGAAGGTGAGAAGGGCCAACAGTGTATAGTGCATACAAGCCTTCATGTGTTTGGGTAGGCAGAGAATTGAGGTTACTTCCCCGTCGGGACCCAAATTCCATTCATTCATTCACTCACATACTCACCTTACTAAAGACCTACTATGTGCCAGTGCAGACCAAAGAAGATCCAGTGTGTGGCTGTGGCCCAGCTTCCTGCCTGGTGCAAAAGGCATCCAGGAAGGGTGAGGTCTTTCCTCTGGCACCTTCGGGACAGCCTCCACTTTCTGTGTGTATGTCAGCACCAGGTCTGGGGAGGAGGTGTCCCGAGGAGCAGAGAGCTTGGTCTCTGAGGCACTGGCAGCAGCTGTTTAGGAGCAAGATTTCAGTGTCCAGGCATATGGTTGCTTCTGCCTCTCGGCAGCCTAACAGCAGTTACAAACACGGAGGTTTAGAGAGGTTAAGTAACTTGCCCAAAGGTTGCACAGCCAATATATGGCAAGTCTGGGATTAGACTGCATACCCATCTGACTCCAGATAAACATACTCATGGCTAATGTGATTTTTCACTTACTATGTCCCAGGCACTGTTTTAAGAACTTTGCATGTATTATTCACTCATTTACTTCTTACAACAACCCTACGAGGGAGATAGTTTCATTATCCCCCACTTTCTAGATGGGAAAACTGAAGCACAGAGGGGTTGTAACTTACGCAGGGTCTCTCAGCAGTGAAGCTGGGGTTTGAACCTGGGAAACCTCACTCCAGAGTCCAGCTCGTAACCACTGCGCAGGGTGAATCACCGTTCGTACTTCTGTGGGCTAGCCTGTTCTGACCAACTTGGGGGCGAGAGCGTTCCTGCTAGAGAGGAGCATGCTGCTGGAAGAGCTGCTGCAGCAGTTAGGGTTTGGAAATCCAACAGAGGGACAAAGAAATGGGACATTTTTCACAATGTTTATAGTAGAGGAAAATTGGAAGGAACCTCAGTGTCCAATAAGAGGGGAATGACTGGGTAAGCAATTTCGGCATCCCCACTTGGTGAAGGGATGTAGCTACTCCCCGATCATGAGAAAGGAGATAAGAAATAGGGCAAAAGGTTTAGGGTAGAGATTGAGTGACCATCAGTGACCACATGCCTGCCCTGCTCAGGGCCACTCGCAGCGAGAAGCACCCTACCTGCATCATCACACTGACTCTGCTCCATTCGATGGCGAGGTAGTAGCAGTGACCAGCACAACAGCTAATGTTACTTGAGCACTAACTGGGTGCCAGGTGTTGTCCAAGCACTTTAGGTACTGCTGACTGATTTATACGGAAGAAACTGAGTCTCAAAAAGGTGAGGTGCCTTGTTCACGGAGTTCACAGAGCTGGCATATGAAGCCAGGACTTGAATGCAGCTATTTCCAGGAAAGTGGAATGTGTTGGGCAGATTGTCCACTGCATAACTGTAGGGGGAAGCAGTCACACCGTAGTCCATGCCCCTGGAGTTGTGCAGTGCACAACCTGTGCAACCATACACAGCATTCCTGGGTGTGTCTGATCTTAATCCTGGACTCTTAATCTATGCCCCATCCAAAAAAGAAAATGATATTCATGTACACTGTAAGTGGAGTCATGTGATAGCTGGATATGTGTGAACAGGGGACAGAAAAGATGCAAAAAATTAAGCAGGTATACTGGCATGGTAGGATTTATAGGAGATTTTTCTCTTCTCAAATATCCTCCAATGCTGGTTTTTGTTGTCATTGTTCCCCCTCCTTAAAAAAAAAAAAAGGAAAGAAGAAAAATTAGAATATCTAGAGCAGCTCTACCCAATAAAACTTTCTGTAATAATGGAAATGTTCCGTATCTGTGGTGCTGAATATGGCAGCCCCTGGCCACATGTGGCTGTTGAGGCCTTGAAATGTGGCTAGTGGGACTGAAGAGTGGAATTTGTGTTTTTATTTCATTTTAGTCCATGAAAATTCAAACTGAGATGACTGTGTGCAGCTAGTAGCTACCGTATCGGACAGCGCGGCGGGTCAGCATCTTTCATTTTGAGCCATGTCATTCCCAGATGGCGGCTTGCAAGCTTGTGGTTCCTAAACTTGTGGGTGAGGAAGAATCTTGCAGATTTCCAGCTGGTCCCTCAGGACAGGAATGTCCCTTTTTAATAAGCTGCCCAGGGAATTCCCAGGTGAATTGTCAGTGGACACCTCTTTGAGAACTTCAGAAGATCTGGTATCTGCCCTTCCACCGGGAGGCCTCCGGCGTGGCAAGGGGGCCAGGGCTGCTCCCAGAGTCGTGGCTGAAGGTGCTGGAAAAGCTGCCTTCAGATATTAGCAAGGTGGTCTTGGAAAGACAGTCCCCAGGTGCTGCCCGTCAAAGTATAGGCCCAGCGTACTGGGGGAACCCACAGGGAAAGGGATTAGGACTCACCATGAGGCTGACTTTTCTGGAGTCAGGGCTGGCTGTTGTGCAAGGATGTGCCTGGGAACACGTCAGAGATGTCGGAGATGGCTCCGCGCCCAGGTGCTGCGTGTGCACCCCGCAGGTGAGGCTGTGCTGGACCATCGCAGCAGCTGGCGCAGTGCCTGGCGGAGGCTGGGACGCAGACAGGTACCTACCCTGCTGACACACGGCAGGGGAGCCTGGCAGGTACATGTGGGCAGAGTGCTCAGATTTGTTCAGATTGAGAGCGGTGGCCAGCTAAGCCACCGAAGTCGGAACTGCCTCCGCACCTGGCCTGCGGCACTCACCCTGAGTTCCCTCCCTGCAGGTGCTGCCTCCCAACCTCGGGAGGAGAGGGGAGCCTCACCCTGGGCCCTTGGCAGCAACCCCACCCTGGTCTGGCAATGGTTAACTTCTCCAAGGGCAGCTTTTGTCCAGCCGTTTGGGACAGACAGAGTGGACATAAATCACTGCCCGGTCACTGCCTGGCTAGTGACCTAGGTTGTTACTTTACATTCCTGAATTTCATTGTCTCTAACCAAGAATGAGGCTTAGTGACAGCATTATCTGTGTCTATTATCCTGGATAGAGCTGGAGCCCATTCTACTAAGTGAAGTATCCCAAGAATGGAAAAATAAGCACCACATGTACTCACCATCAAATTGGTTTCACTGATCATCACCTAAGAGCACATTTAGGAATAACATTCATGGGGCGTCGGGCAGATGGGAGTGGGGAGGAGGGGATGGGTATATACACACCTAATGGGTGCGGTGTGCACCGTCTGGGGGACGGACACCCTTGAAGCTCTGACTTGGGGGGGCGGGGGCAAGGGCAATATATATAACCTAAACATTTGTACCCCCATAATATGCTGAAATTAAAAACAAACAAACAAACAAACAAAAAAACCCTAGTGCCGGCACATAACAAAAGTTGAGTAAATGGAAGCCAAAAAGAAAAAAGGGTGGGGCAGTCCTGCTGGCCTCACCAGGCCCACGCTGCGGCAAGGGCTCGAGACCGCCCTTGGAGCTTCACCCAGCGAGCTCAGACTCACATTTGCCAGCGCGCCCAGAACTCACAGACGGGTCATAAACCCCCAGTGATGCTTTAAAGTGCAGCCTCTCTGGGAGCAGCCGCGCCCAGAGCCGAGGGAACTCCGGGCCCTGCCTCTGTCCCGGCTGCTCTCGTGCAGGGCTGGCCAGGGGACCCCAGGACGGGCAGGGGCAGACGCGCAGGTTCTTCCGGGGCAAAAGAACTGATTCTCCATCAAGCTGACTCTTTAGGGTGGGGCCTGTGGACAAGATTCAAAGTCACATATGAGCTTTTCTGTGCACTTTTGTTTTTCTGGGGAAGGGTCCATAGAGTTCCTTGAAGTCCTCAAGGAGCTCATGATTGAAGTGGGAAGAACCAAAGAGCCAGGCCCGGTTTCATTTGGGACAGAGAATGGTGGGGACGACAGTCATCTTTGAAGCACCACTGTGTTTACATGTTCTTAGGCCGGCACTGGGCTGTCCCATCCTCGCTGAGCCACCTGAGAGAAAGGTATAGATGCTGTCCTTGTCCCAAAGTACAGATGGTGAAACTGAGGACCCACGAGGGGAAATCCCTTGACTCAGCGAGCAATTTTTCCCATTCTCAGATGCTCAGGGAAGCAGGCATGTGCTGTCCGGGTGGGCTGCTGGTTGCCCCCCAACCCAGTTGCGGGGTGGGGATACGCTTTCCCGCATCCTCCCAGGAAGCCCAGGAACAGAAGTGGGAGCAGACAGGGCAAAGTGTGTGTCCTCAGGCATCAGACCTCAGTGGGCAGAACTTGGGGTCCCACTGCCTTGCTGTGAGCCCTTGGCTAGTCACGGTCCCTCTCCCATCTGCAAAACGAGGGGCTTTGACAGATGACCTCTAAGGTCCCCTGATGCTCTGAGTCCTTGAGACGGCAGGAATAACAGGTTTGAGGCCCCAGAGCTGTTTGCAGGTCTGTTTCAAAACCAAACCACACGAAACTGGAACGTCTCTGTGCCCGGCCCTCAGCCCTCACCCCGAATTTCCAGCTGGCTGCAGACTTTGAGGGGGCCAGGAGCTCTTAAATGGCAGAGAAAAACCCACACTGGGTCCTTAGCAGAAAACTGCACCCTGGTCTGAAAATGGTTAATGAGGGCAGCTTTCCTCCAGATACCAGCCCCTTATTAAAACGTAGGCTTTACAATAAATTTGGCATTTGGCCATCAACTTTAGATTAAAACCAGACGGGACAGACACTAACCCCCTTCTTAGACCAAATTTTGAGCTGTGGGCCAGTCCTCTTCCCCCCGGAACACGGACTCCCTGATTCTCACCCACCCCTGCACCCCCACTCCAGCAGGTACCCCGCTCTCTGGAGCTCTGTGTTGGGGTCTCAGGAGTAGAGGAGACTGGGCTGAACACAAATGTGACCAGAGGCGCCTGGAACTTTGAACCCTGGCTCCTGGTGCAGCGGGGGCCCCAGGGGAGGCTGCCACTATGCCACGCCGGGAGCCAGAGCCTTGGCGGCGGTCAGCTGTAGCAGCCTCTGCCCTCCTGGCCCCTTGACGTGCCTGAGACCGGGAGCAAATGTTTTCTGCCTGGCTGCCTTGTCCCTGCTCCCCCAGGCCCAAATACCCATCTCTCAACGCTCCTGGGCCTCAGAAGGACCTCGGGCCTCGCCTGTCCCCACCTCTGGCTGTGGCAGCACCACATGGGGACATTCTGTTTGAAAACCACGCCTCCTGCCTGCCCCCTTACTGAGGTTTTCCCCAAAGACCCTGACCCAGAGCTGGCCCGGGGTCTCCCAGCGGGGCTGGGCCGGGGTCTGTGCCTGGCCTGCTTCCCCCCACGCTCCCTGCCACCCCCTCCCCGCAGCAGTTTGAGCACGGGGCAGTCGGGGGTCTCCCGTGCTAGCCGCTCTCTGCCAATCTCAGTGTTTCTCTCTCTGCCCCCCTTTTTTCTGTGTTCTTTTAAATAACTTTATCGAGACGTAATTCACATACCACACAATTCAGCTATTTAAAGTGTACAGTCCAGTGATTTTTAGTATATTCAGTTGTGCGACCATCATCACAGCCGATTTTAGAACATTTTCACACCCCAGCAAGAAACCCTGCACCTTTTAGCTGTCACTCTCCAATCCCCCTCCCACCTCCCCTCCACGCTGGCAGCCACCAGCCTATTGTGGGCATTTCATGTAAATGAAATCATGCTCTGTGCAGCCCTCTCTGGCTGGCTGCTTTCACTTAGCAAAACGTTCCCAAGGTTAATCCACGACGAGCACACGCAGGCACTTCATCTCTTTTTGTTGCCTAATAATATTCCACTGTACGGATAGACCGCATTTTATTTATCTATTTACCAGTTGAAGGGCATTTGGGTTGCTGTCACTTGTTGGCTGTTATTACTAATGTCACTATGTACATTTGTGTATAAGAGGCTGTCCGGACAAGTTTCTTTTCTTGGGTCTGTACTTGGGAGTGGAATTGTCCCGTGGTCACTCTGTGTTTGACCTTGTGAGGAACCGCCAGGCTGTTTCCAAAGGGCGGCACCATTTTGCATTTGTATCAGCAGCGTGAGGGTTCCAGTGTCCCCACATCTTCACGGGCCTTTGATCCCGGCCACCGGCCACCCCGGTGGGTGCGAAGTGGTGTCTCACTGTGGTTTGGGTTTGCCCTTCCCTGATGCTAATGGTGTTGAGCATATCTTTTCATGTGCTTTTTGGTCATTTGTGTATTTATGTGAAGAAATGTCTGTTCAGATCCTTTTCTCATTTCTAACGTGGGTTACTTGTATTTTGATTATTGAGTTGTAGGAGTTCTTCGTACCTTCTGGAGACCAGCCCCTCACCAAGTACAGGGTGTGCAGGGACTTCTATTCTGTCGCTGCCTTTTCGCTTCTCAATAGTATTCACGACAGTTTTTAACTTTGATGAAGTCCAATTTATCTTTTTTTCTTTAGTCGCTGTGCTTTGGTTGTCACATGTAAGAAACTACCATCTGGCCCTTTGAAGACAAAGGGAACTGGCTTTGGAAGTGGAGACTTCCCATCCTTGCCTGGCAAGAGGCATTCCTTTGTTTCCATAATCATTCGTTCAGAAATATTTCTGAAACCAAACTTCTTGCCCAGGGCTGGGCACACAGCAGTGACAAGGGAAACCCAGCCTCTGCCTTTCTGGAGTTTAGAATCGAATGAGGTAGACAGGCGTGAGGCAGAAACCAAAACGCAGGACTTTCTGTTTTGGGTAATTACAGAGTGCGGGAGGGAGGGAGAGGGCCTAGAGCCTAAGCAAGGCGGCAGCCCTAGTCTGGGGGCTGGAAAGCATCTCAGGGCACGTGAGGGCTGAGAACGAAGGCTGGGTGGGCGTCAGCCAGGCCGAGGGGCGGTGGGACGGGGAGGAGTGCTCCGAGGGGCGGTGGGACGGGAGGAGTGCTCCGGCAGAGGGGGCAGGGTGAACACAGGCGTCGAGGTGGGAAGGAGCTTGTGCTGCCTGCCGGGGGCAGCTCCTGTTGTCACACTGGCCCCTCTACTAGGGTATCTTGGGGGTCTGGTGGCCCCAAGGAAATGTCTGCAGCATGTCATGCATTTAGGGGAGAGGCTGCAGACCCCAGAGAGACCCAGATGTGCCGCAGCTGCCTCCAGGTGAGGCTCCACGGAGGTTCCTAGGGGACACGGCCTCCTATGAACTCCAGGGTCATCCTGAGCCTGCTGAGGCCTCCTTGAGCCCCACTAGTCACCAGTCTCGGGCTGGGGGAGGGGAAGGCAGTCCCAGGCAGGGTGGCCCATGCCTCTGGGCTCTCACATGCTGTGTCGAGGCCTGGTGAGGCCCTGAGATGGGCGGTGGGACCCCCAGGGGACCTCTCTGACCCCGAGGGCCCCACTGCCTCTTCCCTCCTTGCCTTCCTTCCTGAAATGTGTTTCTCCTTCCCTAGGCTGGCAGCTCTAAAAATGTGTCGGCATTTTGGGTTTTTGTTCAAAATTAATGAGGTGAAACATCCTTAAAAGTGTGGCAGGGCAGTGGCTGGCGGTGGCTGGCGGTAGCCGGCCTACACCTCCCCCGCCAGCCCCCAGCCCCTTCCTCAAGCCCTGAGGACGGTTCCCGCTGTGACTCAGCTCGGCCAGCCCTTTATGGCTCCCTAAGGAGGAACCTAGAGCCCCGGCAGGAGGGCAGGCTCCCCAGGCGTCCCCTTCCCATGCACTGCCCATGCCCCCCATTCATTCATTCATTCTTTCAACACTCTGCATTTGCTCACCTGTGCCAGGCCCTGCAGTGGGTTCCAAGGAGACAAAAAACAGTAAGTTCAAGTCCCTGCTGGACCAATGACCCCACACTCACCCTACGGTGTGACAGAGCTACAATGGGAGAAGCGCAGGAGTCTTTGGTAGCTTAATCCTGGGTGTCCAGGATGGCTTCCCGGAGGAGGTGGCATTTCTGCTGAGACCTAAAGTGAGCGAGGGAGGGAGAGAGGAGAGATTCACAGCTCAGGAGAGGTTGCAAGCTCAGGTAGGGCTCCACAGATGGGAGCGTGTGGCATGTCCTATGCGAGCACTGATCCCAAGGAGGTCATGAACATGGGACAACAGCTAGGCACCAGCCCTGGCTCCACCTTCCGGGGTGGCCTGGGTGACCCCAGCCAGCAGTGGGCTCCAGGGACGTGATGATGGACGTCGGCCTGTATAAATCTCAGCAGAGGACCTGAGCTCTGCGTGCCTTATCCCTGGTCCCCGAGTGCCTGGGGCTGAGCCAGCGTGGCCTGGGATGAAAACCCGCTCTCGGGCCCCTTGTTTGGAATGCAGGTTGGGTGGGGCCAGAGCGCCCTGGAAGCCCAGGCACCTTCTCCAGGGACCTTGTTTCCTCTTCTCCTTCCTCCTCCCTTCCCTCCTGCCTTCAAACGTTGCTGAGCCCAGCTCCGTGCCGGGCCTGCTCGTGTCCCTTCCCTCACAGGAGACTCCAGCGCATGCCCCAGCTCAGAAATGCTTCTGTTGCCTCCAGCATCCCTCCTCTTGGTTTCTCCATGGGCCCTTAAGCCCTGGGGAGACCCTCAGAGTCCCACCACGTGAGGACCCAGGAGGCTCTTGGGGGCGGCTGCCTGTGCCAAGGTGACTTGGGCAGCCACGTGGGGAGGTGGTTGAGACCCTGGACCGTGTGCTGGTCTCCAAGTTCGAATCCCAGCTCTGGCCTTTGCTAGCCACGTGGCTTTGGCGTGTTGCTGAACACTCTGTGCCTCAGATTCCTGGTATGTAAAATCCGACCAGGAACTGCCCACGTAGGATGGTTACAGGGGTTAAATGCGGCAGCTCTTCAGGTGAGACTCCTGAGGCCAGGAGCCATTAACAGGTTCACCCATGGCCACTCTGCTCATGAGCCGGACCCACCTGAAATCCAGCCCTGGGACCGTCCAATTCCCTAACCACTAGGCTGCACCGCCTCCCATTGCTTACCGGAGGAGGTCCTCCCTGCCAGGGCACTTGTGTCCTTGTGAATGCGGCAGCCTCTAAGGATGTGGTTTCCAGAGTTCCCATCTGAGCCCTTCTCCCAGGGGCCCTTGAAAGGAACCCAAATCTCTGCCAACAGACCTGAGGTGGGGCAAGCCGCAGCCCTCCCGGCCCACCTCCACTTCCTGCCCGGCCCTTCCCAGCTGCAAGTATTTCTGCAGCAACGAGGCTGCTCTGTGCTCTAACGAAAGGCCCCG
This sequence comes from Lemur catta, assembly GCF_020740605.2. NCBI lineage: Eukaryota > Metazoa > Chordata > Mammalia > Primates > Lemuridae > Lemur > Lemur catta. The sequence goes on along the minus strand of NC_059137.1, from coordinate 6,304,944 downwards.
TGTTAATTTGTTAAATCCCCCTCAAGGTCCCAAGGACCCGTTGTTTGTTTTTGCGATCGTGTTGGCAGAGATCACATGGGGGGCGGGGGGTGCTGCTTATTTGGTCAGAATAAATGTTAATTAATAAAAGTTATTTATTTGGGTTGGAGCTCGCCGCAGCCCCGGGGTCAGGCGTAAACTGACTATTTGAAGCAAAAACAAACAGAGAATGTCTCTCAACAGCTTGAGAAAGGCAGAAACGAAGAGGCTGAGTTTATTTGTCTTAGGAAGAATTTGCAGTTAATTCCCTCCAGACTATTTAGACCCTTAAATTACACAGAATAAGAAAAACTGTGGGCACAGGGGAGGGGCATCAGGAACACTTGATCACTTGGCTGCGAGCAGGGTTTTAAATGCCTTTGGCCCGCAGTCAGCCAAATAAATGGTACGTGTGAAATAATTTAATGGCAGAAAACTGTGCACCAGTCATTTTTTCATTGTAATGTAATCGGGAACGATGTAATTTTGGTTTTAAGGGTGAGAGCTTGAAACGAGCCTCCCCCATCCGAATGTTTCTCTCTGCCTGGCCCCGGCCCCTCACAACAGCGTCGGAACTGCCAGGTCGGATGGAGGCAGTTGCACGCTTCGTTTTCAATCTCAGAGAAAAGCAGAACTTTTATTGAACAAAAGGAAACTTTGGGCGCAGCCTCGCTTGGACAGCGCAGGCCCGGCGCCCGCTGGCCCGAGGCGAGGGGCGCTGTGCGAAGGCAGGGACCCAGCGCCGATGGCCTGAGGCGTGGAGCGTATTTATTTATTTTCTAAATGCTTGAAGCCCCAGCCTGGAGTCCCCAGAGGAATACACACGCCCACCACAACACATTGCTCAGGAGGTGATTCAGGAACTTGGGGTAACAGATACTCGGCACTTCCGCTCGGAGGCAGAAGCCAGCGCAGCCCCCAGCTGAGGCCAAAGCCGTGGGTTCAAGTTCTGGTCCCCTGGAAGATGCTGCCTGAGTCCTTCTCCCCCTCAGCTGCTGTCCTCAGTCTCAGCCCACAGAAGGGAATGCAGACCCATCTTTTGACTGTAGGTTGGGCTGCAGGGACTAAAGGACCAGGGAGAAGGGTCCCTGCCTTCAGATACGAACCTGGTTGCACAAAAGCAATGATGCTAAGGCGAGTGGACATTTACCTGGCAATTACTATGCTCTCAGCACTCAGCTAAACTCAGCTCAGTGCAACGCACACACCTTGATGTGTCCTTGAGCAAGCTGCTGTCCTGAACGTCCCCAGTGGTGAGGGCTTCCTTTAGAACAAAGGGGTACCCGAGGGCACGCTTACAATGGGCTGGGATGGAGACAGGCATCCGGCGAGGTGATGTGAGGCTGGAGGCCCCTCCTAAGGACATCTCCTTGACCCCACCTGTGGGCTCAGAGAGCTGGGACTGAGCGTGTGACAGACCCCCTCTGTCACCTGGCCTAGGAGTGAGGTGGATGAGGGAAGAGACCCCCGCAGAGATGGGCTCACAGCCTTGGCTGGCCAAGCCTCCCGGCAGACATGGATTCCAATCCCAGCTGTATGGCCTTGGGCAAGACTGTCAGAGCCTCAGTTTCCCTGTGTGCAAAATGGCAAGATGCCTCCTAGGTGGGCACGGGGAGTCACCGGGTGGAAACGTGTGGAGTGTTTGGCACCGCTTCTGGCTCCAGCCCCCTTCAGCTGAGTGCATCCCATCCAGCTGCCTTGTCACGACCCCAGGGGAGCGCTGATTGAGACCCACTGTGGACACCAGCTGGCACTGGGGGTGGGCCTGGGGCTGCTTGGGGTGGGGTAGATGCCTTTGTGTGAGGGTTTTGGCTCCAAGTCACCACACAGCTTAACTGGCACAAGAGCGGAGCTGTTTCTTCCGGCGCCCACTCGGCGAGGCGAAGGCTGCAAAATGGTTTTCATTTAAACACCCCCAGTTTTGCATTGCTCAGAAACCTCCTGAAAAAGTCTCCTTTTTTGGTTGAAATGCCTCCTGCATTGGGTGTGTGCCCAAGCGGCATTGCCTGAAGGGGGGTGGAAACCAGCGCTGCGATGGCTGGCTTTCCAGAAGCTTCCATCCCTGCTCTCATCGATCACCACCGGGTGTTCAGCGAGAGGCCCCTGGTTCAGTTTAAGGTTTCTTCTCCACCAAGGGGGTGGGGGACAGAGAGACAGTCACAGGCACCAGGCGTTCTCATCTGTCTTTGCCTTTTCTAGGAGAAAAGGGGTGAGGAGTGAAGAGCGAAGCTGACCAGGCCACGAGGCCAGCTCACGGGGAGGGGGGGGGCATGGCGAGTTCCTGCCCTGCCTGCCCTTCCCCGCGTTGTCTCGGGTGTTTGCAAGTTTTTCCCCCGAGGGGGAAAATATTGAACATAAACTCCTAGTCACCCCTCTCGACCAGAGCTTCTCAACCTCAGAGCCACTGACATTTTGGGCAGACAATCCCTTGCCGTGCGGCTGTCCTGTGTGAAGAGTACCCGGCAGCATCCTGGCTCCACCGTTAGATCCTAGTAGCATCTCCCTCCCCGTCCTGACAATCCAAATGGTCTCCAGACATTGTCAGATGTCTTCGGGGTTAAAACTGCCCTCAGTTGAGAATCACTGGTCCAAACTCAGATTCAAGGTCATCTTTCCTGGGCACCCCCCCATTCCTGCCTGATACCCCTGCCCCCGCCCCCGCCCACATGCACAATCATTTACCAGTCTCAGAACAATTTAACCTTAAATCAAACCAGTTGGTTACTTAAGAGATGCTTAAGAGTCAGTAAACCCTGCTAACCTGGGAGCTGTTTAAAAGGGGGTTAGACCGGGTATGGTGGCTTTGCACCTCTCATCCCAGCACTCTGGGGGGCAGAGGCAGGAGGATCGCTTGAGGCCGGGAGTTCAAGACCAGCCTGGGCAATGTAGTGAGACAAACCCCTCCACACACACCCCTCCCCCGCTGTCTCTACAAAATTAAAAAACAAGTTAGCTGGGCATGATGGTGCACAGCTGTAGTCCCAGCTACTGGGGAGGCTGAGGCAGGAGGATCACCTGAGCCCAGTTGCTCAAGGTTACAGTGAGCTGTAATTGTTCCACTGCACCCCAGCCTGGGTGGACAATGTCTCTTTGAAAAAAGCAGGGATTTAGTACATCAAGGATACATAACTTAAAAAATAAAAGCAGGGATTGAATGGCATCCATTACTGGGCCTGCTGGGCCCGGCATGTTCTGGAAGCTCTGTAACAGTTAACTGAACAATTGCCCAACACTGTGCATAGGATATAAAAAGGGAATATGTAACCAGGGAAACAAAAATACAAGGTATGGACTAAAATCCAAAACATCGATGATGTGCTCTGTTGGCCCAATTGGGGGCAAAACAGGCCCATACACTGCTGGTGGGAATGCAGAGTACAGGCCTTAGGGGGAATTTGGCCACATCTAGCATTTACTCATTGCCCCAGAAATTCCACTTCTAGGAATCTGTCCCAAGCATGCATTGGCAAAAAATAGAAGATGATGTTTGCACGAGGTTACTCACCGGAAACACGCCAAGTGCCGGTGAGCAGGGCTCTTGTTGAATGAACAGCAGTCGCGGGTGGAGCGCTATGCAGCTGGGAAAAGGGACGTGGAGGAATCTGGGATATACTGATTACTGGGGAAAAAGCTGAATGGTACATGCTATGCTTTCTTCTGATAGAAGAGGGGGAGAAAATATTACACGTATTTTATTATATTTGCAAGGAGCAGTGCTGGAGAGAGAAAGCAAAAACTAATTTAAAAATGGTTCCTACAGGTGGAGGGAAGGGAACCAGAGGGAAAATACATTTGGGGAAAACAACCCCAGGAGAGAAGGTTGTTTGTTGTGCTGAGATGGAAAGGGACCCAGAATGTTATTAAATAAACAAGCAAGTTGAAGCACCAGCGTGTGCAACATGACCTCATGCTTGCAAATGTTGTCAGTTTCTATTTGTAATCTTGTAAACCGTGGGAGGGACTGGGGAGAGGAGAGCATTGACTTTGTACCCTTCTGTGTTGTTTGAATCTGTTACTGTGACAAACAGAGATATTACTTTGTTATTAAAATATACATTTTTGATTAAAAAATTATATGCCCAAGGAAGTGTGGAACTGGGCAGCATTGGTTCTAAATGCCAGGTGAGCACAGCAGAGCCAAGGGGGTTCCACAGGGACACAGGTGCTCAGGGAGGGCTCCCTGGAGGAGTGGGCAATGGGCTGGGTCCTGGGGGATGAAGGGTAGGTGGTTTTGCCCCTGGATGAAATTTAAATGTGGAAACAATAGCTGGACACGCCCCCCACCCCAGGCCAGCACTGACCCTTGGCCAAGTCCCCTGCTGGAATCCCTAGTGGGATTCACCACCCAGCTGTTTCCACCTCACCCTCTTGGGCTTTGCCTGGGATGCCTGCCCTCCCTGCCCTGGTCTGATTGGAGAACTCCTGCACATCCTTCAAACCCAGTGCATGTACCACCTCCCCTGGGGGCCTCCCCTGACTGTCTCCTTGTTGCCCACCGGGGTGGAGCATCCTCTGGAGCCCTGGCCCACACCTTGCCCCGTGGCACTGTGAAGTCTCATTTGGGGGCTGCCTCCCCCGTTGACGAATTCGTCTGATTCGTCTATCCCCACCCCCAGCATAGCCCCTGCCTTCACAGGTGCTGAGGATGCTGGAAGAAGCCCCTTGCAGAGTGGGGCCCTCTGGAAGGCTGTTTTCAACAGCTGCCTGGTTTGGTCTGGAGCCAGACTGAGGGGCTCAAAGCCATCTTCCACCAGTGACTTCACTGGCACCTTGAACTTGAGACCTTGGCCTCTCTGAATCTTCCCTCCCACTTCTGTAAATTAGGAGTGATGAGGACCACAGCACCCGTGTTTAGGGTTCCCGTGAGCATCCTTTGATCTGTGGGTCCTCAGAACCGTGACTCCTACTGCTCTGATTATACATTATTACTGGTGTTTAACAACACATGTTGATGGAGAGCTTACCATGCCTCAGAGCCTGGGCTGGGCGCTGGGGACACACAAATGTCTCCTGGGCCCTCCTGACCAGGTCAGTTGTCCCTGATGGAGTGGGTGCCTGTCCTCTGGGCTCTCACCATGGCCCCCATCTTTGTTTGTTCAGACTGTGGGCTCCACAGCACAAGGGTCTGGCTGCCTTTGTTCACCATTGTATCACCAGGGTCCAGCAATGTGCCTGCCACATAGTAGGTGCTCAGTAAATATGTCTTGAAGAATGAACGAATGGAAGGGTGAACAAAGGAATGAACGAGGGCGCGAGTTAAAGGGAGGTGTTCCTGCACTGGGTCTAGACCATCCATGTGCAGAGGGAGACAGACGCAAGTAAAGCGCGCTGAGCAAACTGCTGAGCTGGCGGCTGCATCGCGACCGTGTTGGATCTGGGGCGGGCGTGAGGGTACCCGGGCTGGGCTGCGGGCGCTGCAGGTACCGTGCGCTGACCCTCCCGCCCCTCTGCAGGTGAGTGTCCCAGCCCCGGGCGCGGCGGCGCCGCCAAGCGCAAGAAGAAGCAGCGGCGGAACCGCACCACGTTCAACAGCAGCCAGCTGCAGGCGCTGGAGCGCGTGTTCGAGCGCACGCACTACCCCGACGCCTTCGTGCGCGAGGAGCTCGCCCGGCGCGTCAACCTCAGCGAGGCGCGCGTCCAGGTGAGCGCTCCGTCCCGGGCCACCCGTGGGAGTGGCCCCAGGAGCGGGCAGCCGCCGTCCCCGCGGTCGCGCACTTGCTGGGTGGGGAATTTAAGAGCAGGAGCGTCTGAGGCTGGGAGTCACATCCACGCCCCGCTGCCTTCTAACTGTGTGACCTTGAGCAAGTTACTTAACTCCTCTATGCAGTACGTGCCTCCCTGTAAAATGTGGATCACATGGGTCTTTTTTCTTCTACGAGAGACAAGATCTCCCTCTGTCGCCCAGGCTCAATCCTCCCACCTGGGCCTCCTAAAGAGCTGGAATTACAGGCCTGAGCCACTGCACCTGGCCACGCGTGGGTCTATTTTATGGGGTAAAGTTAATATTTTTGTAAAGTGCTTAGAACAGTGCCTGGCACAAAGGGTTTTGATAAATAAGTCCTTTTACAATTCTGAGCACGTACTCCATGCCAGCTCTGAGCTCATGCCCCTTGGTTCATTCCTTCGTGTGCCCATTCCCCAGCACACGCTTACCTAGAAACCGGCACTATCTATCGTCCTCATTTTACAGATGAGGAAACTGAGGTTCAGAGAGATGAAGCTGCCAGCCCAGCATTGGTGGCAGAGCAGGCACACACCCAGGTCCAAAGGGCCTTGGGTCTCCTCCACGTCTGATGCCCCCGCTCACCACACCCTCTCGTCCCCAGGTCTGGTTTCAGAACCGCCGTGCCAAGTTCCGCCGGAATGAGCGGGCCCTGCTGGCCAACCGCTCCGCCTCGCTGCTCAAGTCCTACAGCCAGGAGGCCGCCATCGAGCAGCCTGTGGCTCCCCGGCCCACCGCCCTGAGTCCAGATTATCTCTCCTGGACAGCCTCGTCACCCTACAGGTGAGAGCAGGAACCTTTTCAGGTCCAGAGAGGGCAGCCAGGGATCCCATGGGGTCTGTTAGGGCCCAGACTCCTCTGAGGGTCTGAGAGGAGCTTGAATGGTGTCTGGGTGCCCCTTGGATCTAGGGTCCCCCAAGTGATGTTTGGATGCGTGTGCCCACAAGTGCGTGTTCACGAGCATGTGCGTGTGAGTGTGTGTGTCCCCTCATCAATGTGGACACATGACTGTGAGTGCATGCATGTGTCCACATGCACATGTGTGTGTGTATGCATGTGTGTGCGTGAATGCATGGAGTGGGGAGAGGACAGGCCTGTCTGGAGTGGGCGCAATGTACAGGCATCACCCTGGGGAAGCTGAAAAACTGCAGGAAGAGTCCTAGGCACACCCGAAGCCCAGCACCCTGTGTCTACCCCCCAGGAGAGAAACAGGGTGGGAAGCCTTCAGGAATGCCCTCCCTGTCCCCTGGGCCTCACTGGGGTCCAGAGCCAGGTTCTGGGGCAGTTTTGTCTGGATCAAAGCTGGAGAAAGGGTCTGACGTGACCCAGCAGGAAGGAAGAGCTAGGAGGTGCTAGGGGGTTGGGCCACCATACCCCACAACTCCAAAAGTGCCATCTGCCCCTTAGGCTGTGTCAGTGGCTCTGCTGGAGCCCTGGTCCCATGGGAGGCTCCTTTGTCCCAGCGCTGACCCTAGGTGCTGCTTCTGACCCCTCCCCAAATCCTGCAGCCCCAGACCAGGCCCAGCCCTGGGTAAAGGCTTCCTGGGAGAGCAAGCTGAGGAGGGGGGGCAGCGGGACCAGAGGCTGGGGTCAAGGACGGACAGCCAGAAGCACCTGGCTCCAGGCAGCAGGCCAGCACACCCACGTGTCCTTGTGTCTCCTGTTGCCCCCAGCACTGTGCCGCCCTACAGCCCTGGGGGCTCAGGCCCGGCGACCCCGGGGGTCAACATGGCCAACAGCATTGCCAGCCTCCGTCTCAAGGCCAAGGAGTTCAGCCTGCACCACAGCCAGGTGCCCACCGTGAACTGATGGCCAGCCCATCGGCCCAGCCACCTCCCTGGTCTGACATCAGCAGCAAAGAGGGCAGACGCCCAGGAGGCAACCTTCTCCTGGTTGGGCTCTCTGACCCCTGTCTCCAGCCCGGACTCTTGAGCCCGAGGGGCTGCTGAGGCGCCCCCAGCCCGGCACAGCCCCTCTGTCCACAGCCACCGGGGACTGCAGCCCATGACCCTCAGAGGGGCTGGGCCGGACGGCGGACCAGGTGCCCGCTAAGGACTTCATTTACTTCGTGTATTAAAACCAAAAAGCTTTTTGTCTTTAAGAAATAAAACCATTTTTTAAGCCCCCAAAGGTTGTGGGAGGGTGAATAAGGGCAATTGGGATGGAGCTGGGCCCCCTCGGAGCTGGACTTCCGGGGCCCCTCTCTGCCCTGCACCCATTGTGGACCCAGCTCAGAACCGCAGCCACGTGGGGCCTGCTGCCCAGCTGTATGCACCCGTCTTCAGAAGGAAGTCCTCTGTCACCCTGCAGGGCCCCAGGGGGTGGGGAGTGGCCTGGGAGGACAGAAACCTGTCCTAGACCCCATCTTCTATCTTGAGCCCCCGGGGGACATCCAGGTGCTTGGGAAGAGCTTTGCTGTGTGAGCCTGGCCAGGGCGCATGTCCCCTGCCCTACTGGGGGAGGCAGGGTGGGTGGGCATGGGTTCCTGGACTGGCCGGAGGGCATGTGGGGCAGCTGCCAGGGAACTAAATACCTTGCTTCCGGGCACACAGCAGGCCTGGGAGCCCTCTAGGCATTCGATCTTGGAGGGGCTGGGCAAATGGCCCAGAAAATTGGGGTGCAGATTGGGGGTCCCAGTCCAGCTCACAGTTCAGCAGAGTGATCCTTGACAGTTGGGACCACCAGGAGACCTCCCAAGTCCCCCTAACCCACCCATTCACAGACAGTAACTGGGTGACAGCAAATATGTGTGCCCCCAGCCAACAACATCACTCTTGAGGGGTCTGCAGAAAACTGAGGGTTGGGGGAGTAGTCTGAGGTCAGCCCCACGCCACCCCTTCTGATGGGCACACCAGCCAGGGAAGTCAGCAGAGCTCCAATGCTGAAAGTAACCCCACGTCCAGCCCCCAGGAGGGAGGACAGCACACAGATACCCGCCCCTGAGAGTGGGGAGTGAGACCCCAGCCCTTGGGGTAGTTGGTGGCAGGTGGCACAGCAATCATACCTTGACGGGGTCCGTGAGATTGGCTGATTTTCCCGTGTTCCACCCTGCCCACGTCACCTCAAAGTGCCCCGAAGTGCCAGCCGTGGCCGCATCTTCTAGATGGCGTCAAACAGGCTGAAGCCACATGAATGTCTGTCCTTCCATGAGGGACGCCCCAGTTTTATTTAGAGGGCACAGTAGCTGCACCTAGAGTGCAGTGAGGACCGCCCCCAGCACATCCCCGAATGTCCTCCCGCACTCCACCTGGAATCCCGCCGTGGAAACCTCGTTCTTGGGGGGTGAGCACTGCCCCCTTCAGATGTGCAAACACACCTGGGGATGGGTGACAGCCTGGTTGCCGTGTAACTTCCTTGTTTGGTGGATGGACGCCTTTTTCCCGGGCGGCAGGAGAACGTGGGTACCGTGGGGCCCTGGCGGGGGTGCTGGTGGTCACAGCTGTGTTTTCTTGCACAGTCTGGCCTCTGCCTTGGGTAAGTTCTCTCGGGGCCTCCTTTGCTGCTCACGCACTGAACGAATATTATGAAACACTTGCTGTGCACCCAGGCCCCGCCCTGGCCCTGGGGAGAGACACAGGGTCCCCGGCCACAAAGGATGCACCATCTTCCAGGGAAGCAAAACACTAAGGAGTCGCCACATGACTGAGGGGATGTGCAGGGGCCCAGAGGGGGCCCAAAGCTAGCCTGAGGCATCTGGGCAGGCTTCCTGAGGAGCTGTGCCTGGCGGGCTGAAGAGTTCACCAGACGAAGGGAGGGAGCGGTGTTGCTGGCAGAGGGCAGCGTGTGCGGTCCGGGGCAAGGGAGAGGCTGTCTGTTTGGGCCGGGGCAGCAGGTCCCAGGCCGGATCTCCCGGTGCAGGGTGAAGGGGGAGAGAAACGGAGCTGGCTGAAGTGGGCTTGTGGCTGGGACTACAAGCTCGGACGTCATCCCATCTGTGGAGAGCCATGGAGGGATTTGCTTGGGGGAAGGACACAGCCCCTGGCCTCCATGTGGAGGAGGAACTGTGGGCTGGGAGTGGACGCAGAGGGGCCCTGAGGAGGCTGGGGCAGGTGTCCAGCCGGGAGGGGCAGTGGCATGACAGGGACAGAGTGGGTGGATTGGGGCCACCGACTCTGAGCTGTCTGGGAGGCAGCAAGGGCAGGAGTTGGTGACTGGGTGATGGGCTGAAGGAGGAGGGGGGGTTTGAGGTGGGCTTTTGGCTTAGACACACAGGAGTGCCCAGGAGGAAGAGACCCTGGACACGGGACCTTTCTGATGGAAGCTTCCGGAAGATGCTGGCCTGTCTTTCCACCTGAACAAGAGCTAAGGGACATCCTGGCCTGAGCAGCGTCCTCCCTGGCACAAAGCCTGCCCCCTTCCCCCACCTGAGGGATTTGTGCCAGTGACAGGCCGGCCCACGGGGGCCCAGAGTGGTGCCCTCATGGGCAGCCAGGAAGAGCGGCCTCTTCCCCCCCCAGAAGCGCTAACCTGGGAGCGGGCGAGTGGACAGGCCCCCAGGCACTGGCCAGGGCTCCAGGCTGGTTGGAGGGCGCCATGCCGAGCCTCGGGGAGGCGGGGGGCCGCCTGCCGCAGATGGGGTCACACCGGGCGGGGGCCTGGAAGGCCAGTCCCAGGAACACCAGCTTTAGAAGCAGCCGGGGCCGTTCCCACGGAGGCACTGGCGCTGCCATCAGACCGCCGGGATGTCAGTGTCACTTCCTCCCGAGTGCTCTAGAGAAAACAAACCGGTTTAATCGTTTACACATGCTGCTCCGGGAAGCTGAAGGGGGTGCCCTCCCCATGAAAGAGACAATATTCAAACATTGCTGTTGCCATTGTCGCCCTAATTGCAGGGCTGTGTGGGCAGCTTCCCGGGCACCCTTCCCGGGATATCAGTTTTCTGTGAGAACGAGGTATGCAGGGCCCCGTCCCTCGCTGCCTGCCTTTGCCCATTTGGCCGAGTGAGCTTGGGAGAGGGCACTGCATGAGTCTGCTTTTATGTTTTATATGAAATGAAGGCGCTCGAGGGTGGGGGTGGGGTGGAATGTGAAGGAAAGGCAGTCTGGCTCTTGCAAAAGCCAAAACCAGAGAAATAAAGACCGGAGTTTCTGGTTCTGGGACCCTTCCTGGGCGAGGTGCTTTCTGGGACTCAGTTTCCTCCTCTATGAAATGGTGCACAATAACAGAACCCACCTAACAGGGTTGCCAGTGTAAACGGGTGCTTTGGTGTTGCTGGTGGAGAGGCACAGAGGGTGGGGTGGATTTTGAGGAAGTCGGATTACTCCCTGTCCTGGGGTGAAATGGCACTGTCTCTGTCCGGAGAACCTAGCACACCCGGTTCGGGGGCTCTGCCCCCTCGTTCCTTTGGTGCCCACACTCCTCGGGTTGGCAACTGAAACCAAAGCAGTATCTCCAGCTCCTGCGCCTCTGCTGCCGGCCCGGGAGGGCGCTGTGGGGTCACCGCAGGGCGGAGCTGGGTTCCCTGGTCCTGGCAGAACAAACCCGTCCCGGTCTCTCCAGCCTCCTCTTGAAAGACAAAGAAACAAATCCCACACTGCCAGCACGGGTCACAGCCTAAAAATATACACCAGCCTTCCGCAACATGCACCAGCAGCCGTGAAATGTTCATAGGCTCTCACCCAGCAATTCCATCCCTGAGCCCCACTTTGAAAAATAACACAAAGCGGGGGCTTGAGCGGGTGGGGGGAGGCAACGTGCACAGAGATGTTTATCATGTATGTTATACGTGCGATGTAAAATGTCCGGGGGGAAGACACAAACCAAAATGTAAACAGCTTAAATTTTAGGGTGGCCTACACTCTACTAGTCTCTATATTTTTTGTAATAACGTTATTTTTTGAAAAGAAAAACAAAACAATCTTACCCAAAAAAGCAGACCAGTGTCATAGTCTGAAACACATGACGAGCTCTCCGTCTTTTGTGTCCCTCTCGGGGCCTGAGTGTGTCTCTGGAGACCTGCTGGGCAGGGTGGAGAAGCTCTGTGACCTTCAGAAGTTCCCTTGAGTTACACACTGCAAGCACTTGAGAACTTCTCGCTTCTTAGTTCATGCCTCAGACGAAGTGGGACGGGATGGAGCTTGGGCTATAAGGAGGTCAGGAACGCACACCTTGAAATCAGAGTGGGACTCAGGGGAGAGGTGGTGCGGTAGGCTTGACGCAAGATGCCCCTGGGGTCCCCACCCCACCAGCCCCACCTTTGCATAATCCCTTTTGAGTGTGAGTGAAACCTGTGACTTGCTTCTAACTGACAGAAGATGGCAGAGGTGAAGGGACTTTTCAGATGTAGTTAAGGTCCCTAATCAGTTGGCTTTGACTTACTCAAAAGGAAGAGTACCCTGGTGGGCCTGACCTAACCAGGTGAGCCCTTTAAAAACGGACCGGATTTTCCACAAAGAAACAGATTCAAAGCAGAGGGGCTGCCGTGCTGACCTTGGAGAAGCAAACAGCTGTGCTGTGAGCCGCCTGTGCAGGGCCGGCCGCTAGGAGCTAAGCGCGTCGGTCTTGCAACCGCAAGGAACCAGACTCTGCCGACACTCTGAACCAGCTTGGAAGAGGACACTGAGTTCCAGGTGGGCCTTGCCTGGGATGACACCTTGACCGCAGCCGTGTGAGATCCCAAGCAGAGGAGCCAGCGGAGCCCTGCCCAGACTCCTGAGCCATGGAAACTGTAAGACCATAAGTACATGCCGTTTTAAGTTGCTAAGTTTGTGGCAACTTGTTACACAGCAAAACTAACACAGGTGGGGACGAAGCTCTCGCATCCCCCTGGAGCTCAGCCCTCGGGCCGTGGTACCCCCCAGGCCTGCCGCAGAGCAGACTAGGTGATGAGGCCCCTGCTCCAACTATCTGCCCGGCCACAGTCACAGCCTCCTGTCTTATCTCCTTCCAGGCCATTCTGCACAGCCAGCAGGCTCATGGTCCCCAGACACGGCCCTGATCGCATCCCTGCCCTGCGTAGAGCCTCCTGTGGCTCCTCAGGGCCCCAGACAAGTTCAGTCCCCGCAGCCAGGTGTCTGCGGCTCCACCATCCAGCCTTCGCCCCACCTCGTCCCCCACCCCGGAGTCCTCAGACAGCCCCGGAAACTCACTGCCCTGGTCCCATTGTGCCCCCACCTGCTGCCCACCGTGACTTCATCCCACCCAGCCCCTCTCTGCCAGTGAAGATCCATTCCAGTGGGGGTTCCCATAGAGCGGCGACTTCTTAAAAAAACAAGTTAAATTCTAGACAGCAAATATAATAAAATAGGTATATATAACTCAATGTCATAATTTTATATTTGGAAAGTGGAAAAAACCCTATTATTTTCATAATCCAAACTTTAAAAAGCAAAGGTGCAGATATCAAAAGGATCAACCATTGTCACATGGGTGGCCTCATTGTCACATGGGTGGCCCTGAGGCAGAGTCTCCAGGGAGTGTCAAAATAGCACCAGCAGTTCCTTAGAGGTGAAGAAACACGGCCTCCCTCACAGGCGCTCCCTCTTTTGGAGAAAACACACACATGTGCACGCACACACACGTATATTAGATTATATATTTAATATGCACAGTAAAAAATCTGGAAGATCATAAACCACAATGCGACCAGAGATTTTCTCGGGGAGGTGGGATTCTGGGTGGTCTCCATTTTTTATATATACACTTATAAACTTCTCTACTTGAGTGCTAAAAATTGACAAAAATCTTTTAAAAATCCTATCCAAATTAGAACCATCTTTTTGGAGGACGTGCAACAGACATGACTTTTCGACCCAGGAATTTTACTTCTAGAAATGTACTGTAAAGAAACGGGCGTGCACAGAGACGGGTGTGCAAAGATGCCCATGAAATCATGGTGTGTGCGGATGCAGCCTGGAAAACTAATTATCCAGCCACAGGGCTGACTAAGTAAGAGGTGAGGGTGCCAGGATGAGGGAGCGCCAGGGTGCGTGACTGGCCTTCGAGAGCCCTGGGAGGACGTGCAGATGTGTGAGTAAAGGAAAAATCCCAAGCAAGGATAGAAGAGCAAGTTGGAGGTGTTTCCCACGTCTCCCCGGTGCTGAGAACCCCTCCCTGAGTGTTTGTGCTGTGGAATAAGAACCGCTGTGAATCTGTCTCTAGCGTGTGTGTACACACACGCACACACATCCGCCGCACACGTCCATTCCTTCACCTAACGGGCCAGGAGCCAGGCACAGCAGGGAGCTGCACCAACCTGAATCTCTGTCCCCCTTTGGCGCACGTCCTTGGGGGAGAGACAGACAAAGGAGGTGAAGAGAGAGAAGACAGAGGGGTTCTGCCCACCGGAATCTCGTGCGGCCTCGCCGGCCTCATGGGAACTTGGCCTCCCTCCCAGTGGGACAGAAGCCACTGGAGGGCTTTGCACACAGAAGTGACAGGAGCCTCCACCCCTGGGTGGGGAGTGATACTGTGGGGGTCAGGGGGACGCAGGGTTCAGCTGGGAGCTACTGCAGTGACATGGGACCCTGCAGCAACGTGCATGAACATGAGTCCCAGGGCGCCGGAGCCTGACCCAGGCAGCCTCTGCGTGCTGGGAGCTCTGGAGCTTTGTTTTCCTCCGTGAGCCTTTCTGTAGTTTCTAAACCCCGGACATTTACCATCACTCGTGCGTACATATCACTAACAATTTTTTAAAACCCCATTCACCTTCAGGGTCCGAGTCCAACAATGCCTCTCTCAGGAAGGCTGCCTGCCTCCGCACAGCCCCGAGGATGGTGACTGCCCAGGGCCCAGCCCGCCTGGGATTAGAAGGGGTCGGTGCTTCCGCCCTGGCCAGCCTGGGTGCCCCTTCCCGATGGCCGCAGCCTCCCGGGGACACACACAGAGGCCCAAGAATCTGCTCCACTCTGTGGGGACGGAGCTCTGCCTCCCGGGACCCAGGCTGCTGTCCCTGCTCCACAGACTGGCACCCAGAACTCTGAAATGCAGGCCCCTCTGTCCACTGTCACCATTGCCCCCAAACTGCTCACGTGCCGGGGGGGGTTCAGGGGGGCCATCATGGGAGATTGGGGAGCCCTGGTGGGCAGGGCACACCAGCCGTCCCCTGTCTTGGGCTTCCTCCTAAGAAGGCATGTGCCTCGGGGTGGGAATGAAGGGTTCCCTAACATGAGATCACACTGGCACACTTTGAGGGGAGATCCTCAGGTTGCAACCCTGCCCCCACCCCTTGCGTCTGCGTGAACCCCAGCTCAGCCCTAGGCTCCCCTGCACACTCGGAGAAACGCCAGGCCCCGACCAGGGGCAGCACCAACTTCCCAGGCGTGGGCCTCAGCACCATTCACTGCCCCAGAGGCCAAACCATCCTCACCTGCCTCCCCAGGCTGCCGCTCAGTCGCTCCTACCCCGCCGGACCACAGGCGGCCAAAGCCCGACTTCCCAGCACCCCGACTGCAGGGTCAGGAGGAGGGGGCAGCTGCTGGGGTTGGCCCGTCAGGGTGGAGCTTGGGCGGGACGTGAGCTGCAGACTAGGGGGGGTCAGGAAGAACCTCGCCAGTGCCTGAGGTCGACTTGCACTCAGGGCTCGGGGTGGCTGCTGCCCCTGGTTGGGGGGCAGGTGCCCTCAGCTGCAAGGCACCCTCCCTACCTCGCTGGCCTGCCGTGCTCTGTGGAGCCAGGAGGCCTCTCCCCACCCCTCCCACCCCAGAGAGTTGGGTCTGCCCCAGGGGCGGGAGAGAGTAGGCCCCCGGGGCCTCCTTCTCTCCCCAGGAAAATTTTCTGGGCTCCTGCCAACACCCTGGGCACCGCCCCCCCTGCCCTCGGTCACACCTGCCCCTCTCCCCTGGGTCCTGGGCAGGCAGCCAGGGCACTGTCCAAGCCACTTGAGGGGCAAGGGCCAGGCCATAGCCCACTGTGTCCACTGCCAGCTGTCCAGCCCCTCCCTGCTGTCCCCACAGCTGCCTCAGAGGTCCCCTCAGGAAACAGAGGCACCGCACCAAGCCCGCCCCTGCCTGACCCCCCAAAGTCGCTCACAAGAACCAAGGCCTCCAATGAGCCCCTCCATACCCACCCCTGCACCTCCCCTCTACACCCCCATACCTCACCCCACACCTCCATTCCCCACACCCCCTCCACACCCTCCAGCCCCCACAACTCCCCCCATGCCCGCTCTACCCCCACTCTCCCTCCTTCCCTCCGCTTCCAGCCTCAAGACCCCAGGGGCTGAGCTCTTCTCACCTTTGCACCCTGATTTTCCCAGCTTGGACATTCCCCCCAAACCAGTCTGACTCACCCCCATCCCAGGCGAGTTCCTACCTTCCAGGCAGCACCCCCAGCAGGGGTTAGGGGCCCCCTTTGCACTCCCACTGCCCCACCTCCCCCAGCAGGGTGCTGAGCGCCTGGCTTGTCACCGCCCTGGTGTCTGCACAGTGCAGGAGGCTGCACAGCGGTGACGGGGCGGGGAGCTCAGCCGCTCTGCCCTGCGGCTCTGGCTCCCTCCCCCGGCCCCAGGCTCAGGAGGTCGCCTGCACCCCGGCTCGTGGTCCTGCAGGTTCCGAGCAGGGCTCTTTGCCCACAGAGCCCCTCTTTCTCCAGGAGGGAAAATGTCCCAATGTACGCTGGGTCCGCCTCCCGGCGGTCCCCTCTGGGGTTTCTCCTCCCTCTCCCTTTCCGCGCCCTCGCTCAGGGATGCCGGGCAGTGACCTCTCCCCTCTGAGCTTTGCCTTGCTCACCTGAGAAGCTGAAGGGCCTCCCTCCTAGGATTGCTTTAAGGATTCAGTGGGGAGAAAAGTAAGTTCTGTGTCCAGCACAATGCTCAGCAAACAGCAGGTGCTCAATACTTGACTGTGCCCTTCCTGCTTGCAGCTGGGTGGCGGCAGTGGCCCACGGACAGAGGCGCCACCTCACCACCAGAGGGCAGTGCTCCCCACTGCCTGCTCCAGGCTCTGCTTTTTAGGGAGACCTGGGGTCCCTGAGCCCCCCAGGCCCTCACATGCAGGTCTCAGCAGTCAGAGGGGACGCGGCGTCCGGTTGCTGGGAGGGAGCGTTTGGGAAAAGTGAGGCAGTACGGCCCAGTCACAGTGGTTCCCAACAGGGGGCTCTGGGAGCCTGGCAGTCAGGCTTGGGGAGCCGGCCCTGCCCTGCCCTACAAGGTGGGCGCCTCCTGGCCCCGGTGTCCTCGTCTGCAAGCACGGAGCTGGGAAAGGCGGCCATGACTGGCTGAGTGGGGGGGACGCTGTGGGGAGTGGGGACCTGGCCAGGGCAGGACTCGGGCGTCCCCGGTCCCCTTGCCAAATACCATCTCACCCGTCCCAGGCAGGGAGCAGGAGGCCCCTGATGGCTGTGTGACTTCACACCCAGTCAGGTGCATTTGTGTGTCTGCCAGAGACCGTGTCCTGCCAACGTGGCCCTAGACACACACCAGCAAAAATGCCCAGCACGCCGGAGCGCCAGGCCAGCCCGGCAGCCGTGACACCAGGAACGAGCAGCCCAAAAGGCCGAGTGGGCAGACTGATCAGGCACTTCCATTTAATGACTAAAAATCACATGTGAGTCTAGGAGAGGCCACACACAGTCTCTCTCTCACACACACACACACACACACACGCGCGCGCGGATTCCCCATAGGGGTGGACATTCGCAGCTTTCAAACCTCAGAGGTACTGAAGGAGCCAGAAAGTTCCTTTTAGTGATTGGTCATTCAAAGCTACTGTCCTCGACTGACAGCCCTTTGTAGTGACTAAAGCCCTGGAGGAGAAGGCCGACCCTACTGTGGACCCATCTGCTCCTGAGCCAGAGAGAAGGCTCCAGAAAAGGAATCCAGAGCAAAGGGCAGGGGAGGCGTCAAAGGGAACACAGGAGCACAATCCCGCCCTCACTGCACTCAACGCCACCCCGGGAGAAGCTTGGGCTGTTCCCGAGCCCACCTCCGAGGGAACCGGCAGTGGTGCCCGGGCGTGGCCATCGCAGGGACTCACGTGGGAGCCTTTGTCAAATGCAGATGGCTGGGCAGGAACCTCCAAGGTGGGCTGAGAGGTCCATGTTCTTAGCCTGGGTTCGGATGGTCCTTAGGTTTGGGACCCTGGAGTCTCCCTCTCTTTCCACCCTTACGGAGGGAGGGCGCGATGTTTTCAATGCTCTGTTATTTGAGTTGAAGGACTGTCGATCTTGACAACCTGTCTCTAAATGGGTCCAGTCAACCACTTCATGCAGGAATCCTAGGGGCTAAGAAACACACACACACACACATACACACACACACGTGCACGAGCACACGCATGCACACACACAGGCCCACTGGGCCCAGGTATCCACACACTCAGCAGGTTGCCAGGAAACCAGGACCCAGGGCCTATCACAATCTGGAAGGGACACCAAGTCCCCAGATACAGCTACAGTGGCTCTCGGCCCATGGTCTGGTGGCCAAGGTAGCGCCGGCTGTTGGTCACAGGTGGCGGGCTGCTTCCCAGAGGATCTGCAAGGCCATGGAGGCGCAGGGCAGCTGGGCCAGGGTGTAGGCCACGGAGCGGATGGGCGCCCGCAGCTTCCCCAGGTAGGCCACCGTGTGCACCACACGGCCCAGGAGGACGATCAGGAAGTGCATCCAGGCGACAAAAGGGTCAGGACCCAGGAAGGAGTAGATGAAGCCCAGGAAGAGGAAGGGGTAGATGGTCTCCATGTCGTTCCGGTGGGCTCTGGGGAGACAAGGGGCTGCGGTCAGCCAGGCGTTAGCTTGGGGCCATGGACTCTTCTGAGAATGCCATGGAAGCAGGCACTCTGCCCTGGAAGGGCCTGGACCCACTGGGGATCGTTGCAGGGGTCCCAGACACTCCAGGACAGGAGATGCCCCAGAGTCCAGAGGGACAGCAGCTCCAAGCTATGCCTGCAGGCAGTTGAGAAAGCCAAGCCCCTAGTAATGGGCCAGGGGTCCCACAGGGCTGCTGGTTTACGGTTTTCTCACCATGGCTCTAGGGCTTGCTGGGACTGGCCCTGCCACACTCTCCCCATCTTCCCCTCTGGCCATCGGACACCAAGCAGGAAAGTGGGGCTCGGAAGCGTTGAGTGCTTTGCAGAGCCAGTAAGTAGCGGAGCTGGGATTTGAACCAGGGCAGGGCTTCTCTGAGTCAGGCCTGTGGCTGCCTCTCCGGCATGCAGCTTCCGGGACCCCTCCCGAATAGGAGGGGCTGAAGCCTGAGAGTGTGCACTTGAAACCGACGCCTGGCTCCGTCTCCTTCTGCCCAAAACATAAGCACCACCCGTCGTTTCAGGGACAACAATAACAAGATCAGCTTCCACCCGCTGAAGCCAAGCACCAGCCTCTGGGACGCTCCCAT
Source organism: Lemur catta (assembly GCF_020740605.2). NCBI lineage: Eukaryota > Metazoa > Chordata > Mammalia > Primates > Lemuridae > Lemur > Lemur catta. The sequence continues at coordinate 6,285,936 of NC_059137.1, read as the reverse complement.
TTCATACGTGTTTCCAGCCTCTTTTTTTGTTTAAAGTAATCAAATATGTGTGTCTGTGTGGCAGGGGTGGGGAGGTGTTGTGTATAACCCTGCCATAAATAAATGACCAAGAAAGAAAGCTCACCCGCTTCTCCTAGGAGTTGGTTCACATTTTCCATGACTCCTACTAATGGTCAGCTTTCTTTACAAAGGGAAGACTTTGTAAATTAGAGACCGAGCGAGCGACTAAAGCCATAGATGGCCACGTTGGAAGTTCAAATAAACAGGAATCCAGTGCCCGGGTCATGACCTCCCCCAAGGACAGGCCACATGTGTGAGGCAAGGGGACCATGCTGGAATAGAAGCCCCTCTCCAGGCCTTCTGGCTAGAATGCATTTCCCCAACACACTGCGGCAGTGGCCAGCCCAGCCCCCATGTGGTGACCTGCTGTGGAGTCCTCCTCTTCCCTCCCACTGGCAAGGTGAGTCTTAGGCAAGGGCCATGGTGTACCAGCCCAACCCAGAGAAAGTGAGCAGGGCAGGGAGGGGCCTGGCGTGCTCAGGAACCCCACACCATAGGGGACTCTGCCATGTGACTGTGGTGGGGGTGGTCAGTGGAGGAGACATTTGTGCTGAAGCCTGAATGAGGAGAAGCCAGCCGTGCAGAGGAAAACCCTTCCAGGAGCAGGACTGGCACATGCAAAGGCCCTGAGGTAGGAATAAGCATAGCATATTCGAAGTGCAGAAAAGTGACCTTTGTGGCTAGAATGTGGTGCACAAGAGAGAGTGAGGCAGAATAGGAGCGGGAGAGGGGACTTAGGAAGCAGGACTGGAATTCAATCTGAGCATACAAAAACTCCCATAAACCCAGCAGGGCCTGGATCTTTCTCAGGCCAAACTCAAGGCGTGGCACCTGGCATCTGTGTCCCATACCCTGACACCAGTGTGAGGCTTCCTTCTCCTTTTCCCCACATCTTGACATTGCAAACCAGCCACAGGGAACGCAAGTCGGCAACAGGCCAGGTCTCAGCAGCTGTGGGGAAGACTGCAGGCTGCCCACACCTGAGAGAGGCAGGCCCTGGGGGATCCTAGGGTGCTGAGCACGGGGAAGAAGAAGAGGGAGAAACCAAGGACGGGGCCACTCCAATGCCCCAGTCAGGTAAGTCCCTCACCTTACGTGGGAATCATGACAGAAAAGGCAAGTGTTCCTCCAAAATCCCTCCATCCTGGGGAAATGGAGCTGCGGGAACCGATAGTCCCCATATGCAGATTAGACGGACACCTTTGGAAACCACCCCCCCTTTTTTAAAACAAGGTCTTGCTCTGTCACCCAGGCTGGAGTGCAGTGGCGTCATCACAGCTCACTGCAGCCTCAAACTCCTAGGCTCAAGCAATCCTCCTGTCTCAGCCTCCCAAATAGCTGAGACTACAGGCGCGCACCACTATGCCTAGCTAAGTTTTTATTTTTTTGTAGAGTCAGGGTCTCACTATGTTGCTCAGGCTGGTCTCAAAGTCCTGGGCTCAAGCGATCATCCCACCTCAGCCTCCCAAAGTGCCGGGATTATAGGCACGAGCCACAGCGCCCAGCCAGAAAGCCCATTTTAGATTAAGTTATGTCTCAAGATGTGGTCTGCCTACCACAGGGGACGCACAAGATGGTGCCGCCTGGATGAACGTTTTGGTAAAATGTATTGAAAGTCCCAGGAGAAGCACAACAAGCACGTGAAAGCCATTCATCCAGACATTTCTCCTGAAAGTATGTGTTTACATTTTAAGAGTGAGTCAACTTTTAGAGAGCTGTTAAGAGAATCACAGGACAGGCAGAACACAAACATGGCTAAAGCCCAGAGAGCGGGCGAAGGGTGGGGACAGGCGGGCCTCGCACAAAACCGTATGGCAGGGACTGGGCCTCACCTCCTGCTGCAGCAACCGGGCAACCACACAAGGTCACCAGCGTGGGAGGAGAGGTGGCCAGTAGCTAAAAGAGCCCAAAGCTCTGACTCGCAGCCCCTGGGGCTGGCCCAGCCCTCCCTCCCCAATCTGGTCTGTCTCAAACCACAGTGGGGCCCCCACGAAGCCACAGTGGAGCCAGGGACAGAGAGAAATGGGGAAATCAAGGAATGATGCAAGAAAACTCACCTCCCTCCTCCCCACCTCCGGGATCCAAACTGGGAGATGTGGAGGGAGTCACGTACCAGGGAGATGCTTGGGCAAAATGTGTCATTCCAGTAATAACCACTTTTTTAAGGTAAAACTCACCCAAAGCAAATTCCTGCTAGACTGGACTTGCGGCCTCCTGCGGCACCAGGCCTGCCCCTTGCCCTCAACAGACATTACGACTCCATCTGCATTTCACTGCAGCAGGTGACAGGTAGCAACAGGTGCCCCCAGGCATTGGGGCAGGGCCAGCCGCTGGCCGCTCCTCTTCCCGCCTGCAGCCCCACTGGCGGGTTCCTTGAATCCGGGATCGATACCGCGCAGCAGCTGCTTACTCGTAAAGGCAAGTACACGACAGAGTAAAACCGCAAAGTCGCCTCTGTGCGGAGCAGACCCCTCGGGAACCCCGGATGCCTCCTAGTGCTGAGAGAGTTGGCAGCCGGATGGTGCTTAGAACACTCCCAACACTGAGTAGGTGCATCTTAAGTTAGCTGCCATCATCTTCATCATCATCACCACCATCGTCACCGCCACCGTCACCAGCCCTGGCCTGGGCACGTTGTTAAAGCTAATTTCACCCTCCTGGCTTTGCCAGATGCCGACCACCCTCAGATGCCGACCACCCTCAGATGCCCGGGCAGGTTAATAAACAGCACTTCACGGTGCGGGGGGAGGGGTGCTCCAGTTCAGCCGTGGTGCCAATTAGTGCCACGGCCTCAGGCCAGTCTCCCTCTCTGTCTGGGCCTCTGTTCACTGTCTCCAAAACAAACATGTTGGGTGATGTCTAAGGGACTTCTGGGGCTGACATTTTGGGACCCAATTTCCTGACAAACCAGTTCACTCAGCTTAAGTCTACACACTCCAAATAGTGAGAAATGCAAAAGCTTGGGGCAAGTGTTTGCCTTCCTTCTTCCGGACCACACGGAGAGCCCCTCACGGCAGGTGCAGACACACAGCCTCAGGTTTGGGTCAGAACACACATCACCAGGAAATTCGGGTCGGGATCGGGAAAAGGTGGCTGGGTTCACCCTTCAGACCTGGGCCCCGCTTCCCCCCGGGCTGGGCTCACGTTTTGTGCCTGTGCTAACCTGCTAACCCGCAAGGCAGATCATACTCCAAGAACCAAGCGCTTTTCTACCTGACAGAGGGCAACTCCGATTGCGCTATAAACCCTGGTCTAATCTTTAACCAACTTTTCTTCCGGGGTCTCCCCACTCAGGTTCCGGCCAGTTCTCGGGCAGCGGACGGCAGGACGTACAATCCCTTCACTGTGCCCCCTCAAGTCTCCACGGTGTTCTGTGAAACCAGGTGGTGGAGGAGGGGCGTCAGGGACCCGGGCCCCCCCAGGTCCGGCACAGCCCGGTATACAATAGGTTCCCAATCAGTCCGCACCGATGGATAGAAAACGTTAGTAGGTAAGAGCAGCTCAGCCAGGCTGGGTTGAATTTCAACCCCTTAAGCACCAGTACCACAGATGACGGGTCATTCTGTTGAGAGGAAAAAGTTTGATTGGGTGGGTGGAAAGGTCTCTCCCTGGCCTGGTCACAGCGAGTAAAAATAAACCCAGTGTTTGTGAGCCCGCGTGGCTACCCCTGTGCCACATGAAAGCTCTGCTACATCCAACATGTTCTCCCGGTGGCTGCCGAGAGCTGGCGGTCCCTCGGCCTCGGTGGCTCGTCATGTCCTTCCCTGCTGTCCAGAAGAGCCGAGACGACCAGGGACAAGGGTCACCAAGGTGGGGCATGGGTGGGGAAGGCTGCTGTTCACGAAAGCATTGCACTGAGTGGGCGCTCAGCAGAGGACACCTGGGTGGATGGACGCGCTCCATGGGAAGGGCGTGAAACGGTAGGATGGCAGGAAATTTCACTTCCTACATTACACATCTCTGTAATTTTTTAAAACCACAGATGTGTATATTATTGTCAATGGCCAAGAAAAACATAAGCAAAAAACCCCACAGACTGTCTTTCAATAAAAGAATTTCTATTATTTAAATAACAGCGTCCCACCCATTTCTGGCTGTGACGCATAGAAATGTGTTGACGGTTTGTCTCCTGTCTCACCCTGTCCAGCTCCCCCCTCCCCCCAATCACTGTCCTCAGACGACCCCCAACCCCTGGGGCATCACCTCCTTGCCCTCCAGCCTGCTGGTGGAAAATGGCAGAAGCATAAACCGCCAAAAATCCAACATTGACACCGGTGACATGAAATTAACATTCAGTCTCTGATGGAATTTTATGCAGCCATTTTTTAAGAACCATTTTTAAGAAATATTTACTGACATGAAAAGTGCTCATGAAATAATGTTAACGAAAAAAAAAATCAGAGCTCCAAGTTGGGTATACCTAATGCATGCCTAATTTTATGAAAAAAACATTTAGACACAAAAGAAAAAGAGGAGAGAGGTGAAAATGGGAACAGTGATTAGAATGGTGAGTGGTTTTCCTTCTTGTCTGTGTATTTACAGTATTATCCAGATTGTCTGCAATGAGTAGTTCTGATTTTTATAGCAAGAAAAATTGATTTTAATTGGCTGGGGGATGTTAAGCACATGAAAAAATGTTTAACTTCACAGAATGAAAGAAATGCAAAGTAAAACCAAAACATGATGTGAATTTTCACGTATCATGTTGGCAGGGATCCACCCAAAAGTATGACAGTAGACTGAGCTGTCCGGGGCAGGGAGGGACAGCCCATGTGCCAGCGGGGTGAGACGTGCACATGTGGCCATGTGTCTCACCACACGGTTGCGTCCTGCAGGTTTGCTCACACAGACACACAAGGGCAGATGGGAGGTGTTGATGTGCTCTGTTCATAACAGAGAAAGACGGAGAACAGTGCCCATCAGGGGGAATAGGTTAGGTAAGGCGTGAGCCACCGACGCAGCAAGGTAGCAGCCTGAGTGCTGCGGCACCAACACGGAACGAGGCTCCTCTGTGCTGAAACAAGCCCTGTCGTCACGTGAAAACAGCACAGTACAGGCCAGTGGGTAAAGGGTGATTCTTCAGAGGCAAGAAGGGAAAGCATGGCACGTGTGTTTGCAAGTGCAGAAGATCTCTCCGGAAAGCAGCACAGGACACTGGTCACAGCATCTGCCCCTGGAGAGACCCAGGTAAAACCTGGAGGGAGATTGAATTTTTAGGGAATATCCTTTCCTAACTTTGTAATTCTGAGTCATGACCTTGTATTACTTTTTCAAAATTAATTAGAAATTAAATCAATGAATGAAATAGTCTAAGAGGATGAGGAACACAGCAAACCTCAGCTCCTGGGAGTCCTCCATGCGCTCCGTGAAGCAGAAGGTCTGAGAGAACAGGCCACGGCCAGGTCTGTGGCCAGCGGCCCGGCAGCACTCACCTGCGGCAGCGCTCCACGTCGGGGTCGGTCCGGCAGAACTGCAGGCCTCCATGTCTCATGGCATCCTCCGGGTTGGCAAAAGCCTGCAACACATCCGCTGAGAATTACTGCTCAGGAGATGGTGGCCCGGTTGCCTGGGTCTGTGTTTCATCCATGGACAGAGCTCACAAGGCAGCGGTGCTGTCACGGCCACAGCCACTGAACTAGCAGCCACGAGCTCCTTCTCTGTGCCAGGGGCCTCACTGCGAGAAAGGCTCCCTGTCCCTGCCCTTGTGAAGCTCACAGTCAGATGGGGGAATTGCCTGGGCACCAGGGAAGATCAGGTGGTGTCACTTGGTAAGAAAGAAGACAGGGTTGGCCTTGAGAATGTTCATGGGAGACATGACTGAGTCTGGGGTCAAAGGAGGCTTCTCTGAGGCAGTGACATTAAAGCTGAGGTTCGAAGGATGCGTTGACTTTAACCAGAGGAAGCGAGGGCTGGGGCATCAACATTCCTGGCAGAGAGAGCACGAGCAAAGGCCCTGGGGCCTGAAGCTGGATATGTTTGAAGAACAGAAAACCAGCATGGCTAGAGCACAGAGAGGAAGGCAGGGGGCCCAAGATAAAGTTATGGGGGTCAGGGAGGTGCCAGAGGCACCTTAAGAATTTGAACTGGACATGGTGGCACACACCTATAGCCCCAGCTACTCAGGAGGGTGAAGGAGGGAGATCACTTGAGCCCAGGATTTTGAGACCAGTTTGGGGAACACAGTGAGATCCTATCTCTAAAAAATATTTTTAACTAAAAATGAACAAATTTTTTAAGTAAAAAGAGAACAAAAAACAAGTTATCCAGGAGTGGTGGGGTGCACCTGTGGTCCCAGCTACTCGGGAGGCTAAGGTGGGAGGATCACTTGAGCCCAGGAGTTTGAGGTTGCAGTGAGCTATGATGGCCCCACTGCTCTCCAGCCTGGACGACAGAGCGACTCCCCATCTCTTAAAAAAAAATTTGGACTTTGTGTTAGAAGCAAAGAAAGGCTACTGCGAGCCCCAGGCTGGAAACCCAGCTCTGCTCTGACTGCAGGTTCCTGAACTTCCTGTGCCTCAACTTCCTCGTCTGTAAACTTGGGATATAACGCAGCTCACGGACCACGCAAAGAGTGAGGGAGAGTCCTGGAGGAGACTTTGTCACAACACCAAGCATGAGGACAACACTCAGTGAATTGTCACTTTCTCTCATTGGAAAGCAAAGACATGAGGTTGAGCTCGGGTCACCGAAGGCCTACACCCATGTCTCTTGCCACTCTGTCCCCTGTGGGGATCCAGGCAAAGGTGACCAGCCCACGGCGGAATCTGAATGTCAGCAGCAGGTTTTCCAAATGGCTCGTCCAACGCAAGCCCTGTGCGTCTGACTCACGACTGTCCCCCACGGCTGGTTTGTCCAGCCTGGTGGGCCTGCCCTGCCCTGCCCCAGAGGTGAACACAGCCTGTGCCTGGTGTCAGTCATAGGTGGGATTGGAACCCCCGCACCAGAATTCCTCTCCACTGCCCCTAAGTCAGCGAATCACTGACTCTGACGGCCCTGCCCCACGTCCCTGAATCCGTGACAACTTTCAAAGGGCCTCAGCATTCAGCCAGCACCCGCTTTGAGGTAAACGGTCCCCGCATTGCTCATGCCGGCAGACAGAACTCAAATACACAAGTCAGCCTGCAGGAGCCCGCTGCAGCGGAAGACCAGAAGGCCCCTGGTGTCAGAGGCTGAGGTGCCACCTCCAGCTGGGGCAAGGGCCCAGGCCTGACGCACTCCTGGAAGTGAGCGATGGCTGCTGCTGTTCACATTCATTTCAGCTACTATAAGTCACAAGGACTGATGTTGGCGGAGCGTTTGCTCTGTGCTGGGTGTTGGATTCTCCTGGCCCTGCTGTCACCATCCCCAGTTCACAGAGGACACTGAGCACCCAGACTTGCCAGGTCCCCAGGCCGGCAGGTGGAGGAGCCATGGCCTGTGCCTGTCACCTCTACACTGCGTGCTCTCCCAGGTCCTTCCTGGGTGGCACCATGTGCCCAAAGCAGAGACGAGAGGGAGCCACGTGGTCGCAATGAGCACCCCAGGGCAGCCCGGGGACAGAAGGTCTCCTGCCAGTTCCAGGCTGATCAGGCAGAAAGGCACTCGGGGAACCTATACCCTTCCCTGGACTCATGTTAAAAGGAAGTCACTGGCCCCTGCTGTTAGGAACCCCAGGCCCCCAGGCCCCCAGGCAGCACGTGGGCTCTGGAGCCAGACACCTGAACTCAAACCCGGCTGGCGACCTTCACAAGTGATGCCACCTCTCTGAGCCCAGGCTCCTCACCTAGAAAACCAGGTGCATGTGGCTCCTCCTCCTCCTCCCCCGGGGCTGCGGTGGGGACTGAGTGCTCAGCTCCAGGCCACACACGGGAAGGAGTCCAGTGGATGCAGCTGTGCTGGTTAGCCCCGGTTCCCACATCCCAGGGCCAGCCGAGGTGGGGAGAAGTCAGAAGCAATCAGTATGCTGTGGCCTCTGGGCACAGTCCTGTCACCTGGGCAGTTGCCCTGCCTTTATTCCTGCCTGTACCTGCACCAGGGCCTGAGCCTTGCTCGTGGGCAGGGTCCTCGCTCCCCAGGATCCACCCGCACACGGTGCCAGAGCCAGCCTTGCCTGGCCTTCGAATGGGACAAAGAGGGAGAAATGATTCCTCTGTTCAGATACCTGGGAAGATGACCAGCAGGTGACCCTGGACCTTTCTGCATTCTGGCAGGACGGCTGTGAGCTTGGCCTGAAAGTTTGTGGACTTGCAGGGCTGTCCGGTGCAGCAGAGCCGTCCGTGCAGCAGAGCCTGCTGGAACGGGTCATCCTGCCCGCTCACTCACCCTGGCCCAGATCTTGGCCTCGTTATTGTTTGGTTCAGGGACTCTCGGTGGGGGAAATTCCTCCCTGAACAGCCTGCTGGGGCCTGGCTGAGACCTGGCCTCTGGGGGCTGCAGTGGATTTGTAGGCGACACTGGCCAGGGAGTGGGAATTTCCACTCAAATGTTTCTCGAGCTCCTGTTTCACCGGTTCCCACTCCACCCAAGCCTCGGCTCTCCCATGCCAGGAAGCCACCAGGTCAGACGGAGGCTGTGTGCTGTCACGCTCCCATGCTCCACCCTCCAGGACCTGCTCCTCTGGGAGACCCGGCGCCAAGAGCCCAGCCTGGTGGCACAGCAAGTGAGTAAGTGCTCTTAAACCAGAAGACAAGAGAGTGGAAGCCCTGCCGAGACCCGGGGCCAGCGGGGAGCCACTCAGCAGGGCTGGGAGAGGTGCCTGGCTCGAGCCCTGCGCACACCTTGGCCACACTTCCCGGTCCCTGGACTTTCCAGGCAGGGCAGTGAGAGAAGCGAGCGAGCACAGCCGGGATGGGGGGCCCCTGGGCGGCACGTACCTTCTTCCGTAGCCTCACTTGGCCCGTGATGACGGCCACCACGTACATCTTGATGACCAGCAGCGAGCTGCAGAGCAGGAAGGCCGGGAGCACCTGGCTGTCCATCGCCAGGCGGTGGGGAGGCATCTCTGGCTCAGCTGTGGCCCAACTGTAGGTGTGATCAGCAGAGCGGCGCCTGCAGGAGAGCAGGGAGGAGGCGGGGAGAGCCTGGGGAGGCCCGTCCTTCCGCAGTCAGCGCCCGCCCACTCCCCCGCCCCGTCGCCGCCGGCCCCTTCTGCTGGGAAGAGGGAGAAGAGCAACTTCTGCCCCAGATGCTGGGAGAAGCAAACAGCCGGGAGCTGTCCCTGCCCCTCCCCTCCCTAGCAAACCCTCCAACACTGTCAAATCCGTTTCCTCATCTATGGTATGAAACTGTGCTGCGGGACCCTCCTTCTGGGGGTGTGACAAGGCTGGGCACCTCTGTACGCAATGGTGTCACTGATTCGTGCCCACCTCCGGGGGCTCAGGACAGGAGGGGCTGAGAACTGAGACATCTGCCCCACACTCAGTCAGCCTGGACACTGGAGCCACAGCCACACCTGCACCAATGTGACGTCGCTGTCTGTGGTGGGCTGAAAAACGCCCCCAAAGATGTCCACGTTCCAGTCCCTAGAACCTGCAAATACATGACTTGAGGTGGCAAAAGGGACGTTGCAGATGGCATCTAGTATGGACCTTGAGATGGGAGAGATGGTTCTAGGTTCCCTGGCTGAGCCCAGTTAGTGGCAGCAGCCCCTCCGAGAGGCAGGCAGTAGGTTAGGGGAGACATAGAAACAGAGACGGAATTAGGAGAGGAGATGTCAGGACAGGGCAGAGGTCAGCGAGGAGAGAAGATGCACGGCTGGCTTTGAAGACGAGGGAGAGTCACGGGCAGCTCTAGAAGGTGGAAAAAGTGAGGAAACGAAGTCTCCCCGAGAGCCCCCGGGAGGGACGCAGCCCGGCCAGCACTGTGACGGTGGCCGGTGAGACCCACTTCGCACTCCCGTGCTCCAGAACTGTAAGATAATAACTTTGTGTCATTTTAAGCCACTACTTTGCGGAAAGTTGACACAGCAGTGATAGGAAACCAACACACTCTCTTCCTCAGCCTCACTCTACTTTGCTCAGAGACCTTCCAGGCAGATGGTTTGATCGCTCACTACAAGACCTTCCTGAAAGACCCCTCAACTCTTCAACAGAGTGCACCGACAGCTGCCGCCCTAAGATCCTTTGAATCTCTCACCTCAAAATCCTCCCTATGCTGTGTCCTGCCCCCTCCCGGGATTTGGAGCAGGACCTTAGCCAAGGCAGGTTCTTGCTTGTTTCATTTTGCCAACACTTTGGCTTTGCGGGGACGGGCCCCGGGGCAGTGGTAAAGAGGGAAAAATCAACATCCCGTGCCTGCCTGCTCCCCTCTGGGGCCTGACCAGGTGCTTGGGGACAACACCTGGCCGGGGGCAGTGGGTGTTGGAGATCAAAGGGAGGGCTGGCCTGGAATCCCAAAGCCAGCCCTGCCATGTGGCCTTGGGCAAGCCGTTTCCCTCTCTGAACTGGTCTAAACGCAGCTGTTGGTCACTCCCCGCGGCAGTCGTGGACACTAAAAGGAGTCTTGGCTACAAGTCACAATTACCAAGCACCTGGCCTGCAGCAGTCCCCTGAGCCTCAGTTTCCTCCTCCTCAAAACGGGTGTAATGATCCTACCTTGTCAGGAGGGACATGCTCGGAAAACCCTGCCCTGCTGCTAGGGGCAGCGGGCGGGTGGCTTCTCACCCCTCTGCCACGTGCAGAGCGTTCCTTCATCCGGACAAAATATGTGCTTGATAAATGGACTCCATGTTTCTAGGGCATGGGGGACTGCCAGGCCGAGTCGTCCCAGCCCCACAAGATAAGTGATAGGTCACCAGACCGTCAGGGACGGGACGTGGAAAGTATGAGACGTCCTGAAACATGTTTTGTCTCTGGCCGTGTGTTGAGGAGCTGTGCAAGCTTGCCCCGTGCTGGTCTTTCTGTGCGAGAATAGGACGCCCCCAGCTCAGGGGAACCCCTAGAAGTAGCCGCCTTCTGTGTCGAAAAGCTCAGTTGTGAGGATGGGGTCTGGTGGCTGTGCCACCCCCAGAATCGGGGACCAGACACAGCCTGGGAGGGCCCCTGGTTGTCCTTCTTGGCAACAGGGAGTGCTGTGCCCTGCTTGGTCTTCTGAAACCACACGAGGGAAACCTGTCCAGCAGAGCCTGGGTGAGGGGCACGCGATTGTCTGCTGTTACCCCGCGCTGAAAATAAAAGAGACTTTGTAGGGAAACTCTTGTGACTGACGTACGTGACTTCGAGGTAGGAATCTTTTCCTCATTGTCTGCTGAAATGAACCAGTTAAGCCAGAGCCTGGCAAGGAGGACAAAACCTTCTCTGATCTCTGGCCAAGAATTTCCCCAAAGCTGCCCTCAGTCCACGGGAGCCGCTGCTGTGGTTTGGGGTGGGTGGGTGTTGCTTCTCTCCGAGCTTCAGTTTCATTTTTTTGTTTTGTTTTGTTTGTTTTGTTTTTTCTATGTTAGTCTTTTTTTTTGTTTTTCAGACACACTCTGTTGCCCAGGCTGGAGTGCAGTGGCCCGATCACAGCTCGCTGCAGCCTTGAACTCTCGGGCTCAAGCGATCCTCCCACCTCAGCCTTCCAAGTAGCTGGAACTACAGGTGTGCACTACCATGGCTAATTTTTGTACTTTCTTTGTAGAGATGGGGTCTTGCTATGTTGCCCAGGGTGCTCTCAAACTCCTGGGCTCAAGTGATCCTCCTGCCTCAGCCTCCCAGAGTGCTAGGATTACAGGCATGTGCCACCTTGCCCAGCCTAGTTCAGTTTCCTTGCCTGTGAGATAGGACTGGTGCCCCGTGCCTTGTGTGTGGGGGGGGGCTGGGGATGTGGTGTGCACAGTGCAGGGGAATGGGAGCCCCTGGGGACTACAGCAGTGTGCACACAAAAATGAGGGCACGAGAAGCCCCTAGAAATATTTTCTATCTTGACCTGGGTGGTGGTTACACATGTGGGTATATGTGGAAAAAGTTACTGAGATGAATCTTCAAACCTTGTTACTTTTCCATATTTTTTTACAACCATGAAAGTCCTCCCTATCGCAATTCTACAGCCCTGAGCAGAGGAGCTGCTGTGTCCAAAGCTGCCATGGGGCTTATCCCAGCCCCTCCTTGGCATTTCCTGAGGATGGGAACCCACGTCCTCACACGGCCAATTGTCTGTAACATCAGAAGAGGCTCAGAGAGGAGGAAGCGGCCCCACCTCAGCTGGTTCCTGACCTCTGGGAATGTTGCTGGGCTTTCTGTAGCCAGTGATGGGGAAATAATGTGACGGGATTAAAAAGAATAACAAAGGACCAGCTGAAGTGACCTCTGAAGTCAGACTTGCACAGCGTCATCACTGTGGCATCAGCCCTCGTTAAGAAGCAGTGCCTGCAAAATGCGGTCTGCGGTGTGCAGACGTGGTGCTGTGCAGACAGCTCAGTGGGCACTTTCCAATGGCTCCGCAGCCCTCCTGGGACACAGGCACACCAGGTGGGATCAATTCTTCTTGTCTGCCAGTCACCTCTCCCTCCCAGCTTCTGGGAAACCAGAGCCTTTTTCCAGGACCTTACCCTGGTAAGTGTAATCGCGGTGGGATTGCCCATGGGAGCACCCCATCCTGTTGGTGTGCAGCAGCCATGTGACCCAGGCCAGCCAATTGGATTCCCTGGCATCTTCCCTGGGAGTGCAGGACACTAATAGAGAGACCCCTCTTGGCTCTGGGATCCAGCCTGGACGGTGTTGACCTGAGGCCGTGTGCGGCCGGCCCCTCCCCACGCAAAGGGAGCCTGAAGCCAGGGGAAGAGGATGATGCCCGCCTCTGACTCACACAGGCCTAGAAATCCAGGAGTTTTCGTTTTTGCTTAAAAAAAAAAAAATCAGTCAAATCACATCCTTCCTTTTCTCCAAACCCTGCAGTGGCTTCCAGCTCCCTCACAGTAAAAGCCAAGGACAATGGCCATGCCCTATCCCCCAGGTTTCCTCCAGGATGACGTCTCAGCGCCTTCAAATCTTTGCTCAAATCTCACCTTCTCCGGAGGCTCAGCCTGGCCCCCGTGTCAGTTCTGCAGTCTGCCCCACCCCTGGCTGCCCAAGGCCACCACCTGCCTCTGCTCCTCTCTCCTCTCCATGGCACATGCACCCAATGACACGCCATGTAGTTTCTTGTCCTCGCCGCCCACACCCAGCCTCCCCGGGCAGGGTCTTCGTTCATGGATGAACTGTGGGCACCAGCACCAAGCCTGACATACAGCCGCTACCACGATCTGTTGAACTGAACTAAGCTCATTTGATCTGGATTTCTGTCCCTTATAACCAAAAGAGTCTAGACAAAGACAAGTGAAAAACTCCACTTCTCTTCCAGGAGTTTGTTCCAGGTCCTGACTCCACCTGCCCATTTCCTGCAGGGCCTGGGGAGCCTGGCTGCTGGTCCTCTGAGACCCAGAAAAAGAAAGACCCAGAAAAGAGGCCTGTGTGTCTGGAGAGGGACTGGCCGCCCAGCTCAGGCCCACTGGGGCATTGTCCCCGTGCAACTGCCTTGGACAGCCATGCAGTTAGGACTGGAAAAGGCCGTGCATTTTACCTTTGGCTGCATGGAGACGCCACACACACCCATCCGCATCTATTGACAAGTCTAAATAAATGGAAGGACTGGAAGCTGCCTGTCAGTGAGCCCAGCTGATTGGGGCTGTGTGCCAGGCTGCTTGCCTGCCGCCCAAGCCCAGCCTGGCCCCTGAGGCCCATTCCTGAGACAGCCAAGATGGCCTGCAGGGATGACACCACCCCACTTAACAACAGCAGCTAGATTGCGTGATGGCCACAAGGTCACCAGGCATTGTCCTTTCACCCAACACTGGGCTAATCACAGACATCATCGGATTCCAGGGAGGTGTGACTAATAGACCCATTTTAGAGATGTGGAGCCTGAAGCCCAGGCTGGTGGTTGTACTTGCCCTGATCCCACAGCTGGCCTTGCATAGAAGTGGACATGCTTGTTCCAGAGGCAGCCCTGTTCTAGCTGTGGGGCTGTGAGCTCATGCCTGGTATGTCGTATGCTCTCAAGAGATGACAGCCTTTGATGTGCAATGTCAGATCCCCTCACTAACTTCATGACGTCCTAGGTCAGGAAACTCCAAGGGAGCTCTTTCGTTCTCTTGGGAATGAGGAAAAGCAGAGATGCTCGGCTGGAAAGTCCAGCAGCAAGAAAAGACTAGATCTTTTCTTGCTAGACTAGATGTCCATGCAACGGAATATGCCTCAGCCACCAAAAGTCATGAAGTCCTGACCCCTGCACACAACCAGCAGGAGGAACCCGGGAAGCATCACGCCAGGGGAGAGAAGCCAGACACAAAAGGCACTTACTGTCTGATTCCATTTATATGAAATGTCCAGAAAGGGCAAATCCACGGGGAGAGAAAGCAGACTGCTGGCAGCCAGGGCGTGGGCAGAGTGGGAGTGCGAGTGACTGCTTAATGCATGTAGGGTTTCCTCTGGGATGATGACAAAGTTCTGGAGATGGATAGTGCTGACGGTTGCCAATATTGTAGCTGTATTAATGACACTGAATTGCATGCTTTAAAAGGCTTAGTTTTATGTTAAGAAGAAGAAAGAAAAGCCAGGCCCCTATCTTGTTCACGGCTGGATTTGCAGTGTCTTGTGTGTGCGGAATGCTGGGGTACCCCTGCAGCCGCCGTGGTGTGTCTTCCTCTCTGTCTCAGGAGAGACCCACACACGCGTGGCTGCCCTGATGGAGCCCAGCAGCTGCTCCTCGGACTCTGGGCCTCTCGTTCCATCCCGTTGCTGGTGTGCAGAGCTGTGGTGACACAGGGAGCATTTCCTGCATGCAGCTCTGGGACAGGACCCAGCTGACAGGAGAGGTGGACAGGGGAGGGGGAGGAGAAATGTTTGTCTCAGCACAAACCACTGCCAAGACATTCCCAGGGAAGCTGCTGTCACACTGCATGTGGCTCGAGGCAGCGTTTCCAGAGTGGGGGGAGCCACGGCCCTCCCATGCCCAGGCTGCCCGCATGTGGACCAGGCACATGCAGTCTCACGCTTGCACGCACCCCGCACCCTGTACCCCGCGCGGACGCTGCTTCCCGGGGCCTCGGTGGAGACAGGCGACTCTGGTGTGCAGCTCCCAGGCACACCAGGGACACATTTCCTAGGAGGCCCTGCGGGGGAGGTTTGCATTCCTCAGATGGGGTCAGCCAGAGCTGGCTCCAGGGACAGCTGGCTGGGGTTTCCAAACGCAGGAACGATGGGAACCGCTCCCACTTCAGCAGCCTCCAAACCCAAACCCAAAACAACCTCGGCTCCACAAGAAGCACCACCCCTCCCCCTCCGGGCCTTTGTCACGAGACAGTATTTTATTAATATGACTGTTTTTCACTAATCATCCAAATATGCCAGATGCTGAGATTGTCGAGGGGCAAAACGTGTGCGTCTCCCTTTACTTCGGTGCCAGGGTCGTCTCTGCAGCTCCCTAATGATCCATTTCACCTTCGACTCTGCCAGGCACAGGGAACTCGCAGCAGCAGCAGCAGCTGTCACCTACGAGGCCCCTCCTGTGAGCCGGGAGCCCTTACACGCTGTCTGATTTGTCAGTCAGCGTCATCGCCCTGTACTGTAGAGCACTAGCAGGCCCATTTTGCAGATGGAGACATGGGCTCAGGGCTGCGAATGACCTTACCCAAGGTCACAGATCTGGACAGTCATAGCTATCTCCAGCCAGAGCCCGTGCTCTCAAGCCCCAGGCAGAGCTGAGGTTTGACTTCAAGCCAGCCGTTCCCTTCTTGCACAACTCTCCTTGTTCAAAATTCCTTCCTTATGCTGAGCTAGATCTTCCCCTGGGGGCCAGAGAGCACACACACACTCCCTTCCCCTCCCCACTGCCCTTCAGAAGTTGGAGGACACCACTGGGTCCACCCTAAATCTCGTCCTCCCGGCAAAACAACTGCCGCCCCATCAGCTCGCCCTTGGATCGCGTGTTTTCCAGCCCCTGTGACCCCCAGATCGTCCCAGTTTGTAAAGATCCCTCTTAGAGGGACCACCGTCCTCTGCTGGAGGCCCCCACTGCTGTAAGCACAAGAAGAATCACGACTCCGAGCAAGTCTGGCCACGGAATTTTCGGAGCCCAGCACAAAATGAAAATGCAAAGTTCCTTGTATGAAAATTATTAAGAATTTCAAGATGGGGGCAGTAAAACATTAATCCGAGCAGGGGGCCCTGTGTGACTGCATGAAGCTGGCCCTGATTCCGAGCACAGGGTGACTCAACACGGAGCGAGCAAGGCAGGCGTGTCCTAATCAAAACCCACACAGGGATAACATCGGAGAGAGCTAAGACACAATCAGAGCTTGACAGGGCCTTTCGTTATCTCTGTCTTATATAATGAACGCCAAACACTTCATTATGAATAGCAACATGAGTAATAACAGCAACTAGCATTTTGTAGTACTTCCCCTGAGCCAAGCAACGTGCGATATTTTTTTAAAACAACACTTATATAATGCATACCATGTGCCTGGGAAACCTTAACTTATTTAAGTTTCATGTCAACAGGATGAGTTAGGTACTATTATTGTTCCCATTTTATAGAGGAGAAATCTGAGGTACGGGGCAGCTGAGTAACGTACCCAGGCACATAGCTGATAAGTGGTCTCACAACCACCACTTGGGGTCAATGCTCACAGCAGGGTCACCACCAGCTCTCAGAGAGGACGCCTGAGGTTCAGAGGGAACATGGGCAGCAGTGCAGGGACCCAGGGCGGGACTGCAATCCAGAGCCCGCTCTGAGCCCCTTGGCAATCAGCCCTCACCAAGGACCCGGGTAACACGCTTGTAGCAAGCTGTGTGTGTCCCCACAGAAGACACGTCCAGGTCCTAGCCCCTGGTCCCTGTGACTGTGACCTGATTTGGAAACAGGGTCTGTATTAGGCAGGGCTCTCCAGAGACACAGAACCAATGTACATCCTACATTACTGTCGTGCAAACATCACAGACCGTACTCACACAGCCTCAATGGGACAGCCTCCTGCACACCTGGGCTGGGCTGCATGGTGTGGCCTGTCACTCCGAGGCTACAGACGGGTACAGCATGTTACCGTACTGAATACTGTAGGCGATTGTAACACAATGGTAAGTACTCGTGTATCTAAGCACAGAAAAGGCACAATGAAAATACAGTATAAAAGATGAGAAGTGGTGCACCTGTACAGGGCACCTGCCACGCATAGAGCTCGCGGGACCGGAAGATGCTCTGGGCGAGTCCGTGAGTGGATGTGCAGGCCCAGGACGCCACACTGATGCAGACGTTGCAAACACTGTCCACTTAGGCTACACGGAATTTGTTTAAAATTTTTTTATTTCTTTGATAATAAATTAACCTTAGCTTACTATAACTTTTTTACTTTATAAACTTCTTAATTCTTTCTTAACTTTTTGACCCTTTTGTAACAACACTTAGCTTAAAACACGAATAGATTGTATGGCTATACAAAAATATTTTCTTTCCTTATGTTCTTATTCTATGAGCTTTTTTATTTAAAAACTTTTTTTTTTCTTACTTTTCAAACTTTATTCTTGAAAACTAAGACACAAACAACCACAGTAGCCTAGGCCTGCTCAGGGTCAGGATCACCAGTGTCACCGTCCTCCACCTCCACATCTGTCCCACCGGAAGGGCTTTGGGAGCAGGAACATGCGTAGAGCTGTTGTCTCCTGTGGTAACCACACAGCCTCTGGAACAGCTCTGGAGGGACTGCTTGAGGCTGTTTTACAGTTAACTTTTAAAAAAATATAGATGTTAATATAAACCCTACAATGGCATCATGGCTAAGACGTCATTAGGTGATAAGAATTTTTCAGGTCCATTATAATCTTACGGGACCACCATCATATATGTGGTCCATTGTTGACCCAAATGTCATTATGTGGCACATGGCTATATATATATATATATATATATATATATCCTTTTATATTAAAATATATAAAAGGAGATTTGTTGTGATTTATAATTGGCTCACATGACCATGGAGGCTGAGAAGTACCATCGTCTGCAAGCTGGAGACCCGGGAGAGCCAGTGGCATAATTCGGCCTGAGTCCAGGGCTGCAAACGAGGCAGCCCTGGTGTGAATTCCAGGCCACAGGCAGGAGATGGGGTGAGACGTTGCAGCTCAAGCAGGAGCACAGGGACGAACTCCTTCCTCCTCTGCCTTTTGCTCTAGGCAGGCCCGGGCAGGTGGCACGGTGCCTGCCCGCACAGGGGGTCTCGGCTGTGCCTGTGGACTCAACCCACTCGGAAGTGCTGTCACAGACACGCCCAGAGACCCATGGCCCAAGGTGACAATCACATTAACCATCCCAAGTCCGCACGCGGCTCCTAAGCCACTTAATCTCCAAGCAGAGAGAGCAGCAAAGCCGTAGTTCCGCCTAACATGACACAACGGGCCTGCAGACGACCAAAAACACATGAACCACTTCCGCAGAAGAGGAGGTGAAGTCCTCGAGTGGCTTTTGCTCTGTCCCTTGCTATCCCACAGCTTAGACACTGTGACGTGAAGTCAATACATCTTACGTTCCGTGATAAGGGAGTAAGAGAGGACAGAAAGCAGATACACCCACATCTGTAGCCAGATAAGGAGGAAACACGCATGACAGTTACAGTTCTCATGTTGCAATTTGTCGCGTGGTCGTAGCTGGGGTTTACAACCACCTTCTGCTGCCCACTCTGCATCCCTTCTGCCACCAGCAAGACCTCAGCTGGTCACGGTCCCTTACCTGGCCAGGTGACCCAAACCTTCATTCCCAAAGGGTCTGGACCATTCATAGTCCTACCTACATTGGATTGTTGTCATTTTCCAGTGACCTTAATCCCAGGGCACATAACACTGAGAGATGGCCTGGGGGACCTCCTGCATTCCAGACATACTCTTCCCTTCCTCCCTGTGGAGCAGTCACCCAGCCGGCACAGGGACTCCCTTCTCAGCCTGCTGACTCAGAGGCATGAGGAGCCCAAGCGCCGGGCGGCTTCCAGCTCAATGGAATCATTGTCGTGTGTCCTGGTGGGAGCACCCCTCCCTCCACAGCTAAGACCTCTAGGCCAGCAGAGCATAAAGTCTCGGGAACAGGAAGCAAAATCCTGCTCGTGGGTCACTAGAGGTAACAGTGATGGTGCCACTCCAGTTCCCAGCCTTGCCTCCCGGACCTGCGACTCCTGGCTACGGGAGAAACAGCAGCCTGTGTCAGACGCTGCCTCGGAGCACACACGCCTGCTGGAGAAAGGTGCCCCAGCCCTGCAAGGTGCTGCTACCTCGCTGCTGCTGCAACCAAGTCTTCAAAAGGCCCTTCCACTGTCTGCCAAGCCAGCGGCTTCAGGCCGGTGGGGAGCGCGGTAAGACCAGTGAGGCCCATGGGCACAGGCCATTGCCGTGCTTCCTCGGCTGTGAAGTGGGTTCCCAGCTCAGAAGCCACGCTGTGGGCACTGCCATGACGGTGGCGTTCTGTAAGTCCACGGGTGGTAGTTTTGGCAAAGGCATTGCATGCGGGGAAGGCAACTCTGTATCCAGAGTCAGCGTCTGTCCCAGTGAGGACCAAACGCTGCCCCTTCCGTGACGGAAGCAGTCCAGCGTAACCAAGCTGCCGCCAGCTAGCAGGTGACCACCGTGGGGAGCGGCGCCGCACCGGGGGCGCAGTGTTGGTCTCCGTTACTGTGAGACTGGGCATTCGGCAATGGCTGTACGCAGGCTGGCCTTGGTGAGGGGGAGCCCACGTTGCTAAGCCCAAGCGTAACCTCCACCCCTGCTACCACGGCCACTTTGCCCATGAGTCCATTGAACAAGGACAGGGTGGCTGGAAAAAGAGGCTCACTGGCATCCACAGAACAAGTTATCTTGTCACTTGATTATTAAAACCCTCCTCTGCTGAGGCCGCCCACGGGTGAGCATTCACATGGGACACAAATACCGCCCCCCCTTTTCCCATCTGGAGAGACCTGTCCACACACCTCTCCCCGAATGGGGCCTCTTCCTTTCACCGATGTTCCAGTCGTGTTCCCTCCAAGCCCCGGCCATCCAGCCAAGCCACTGGCCACAGCCAAGAATCAGGACACAATTGCACATCCGGCTGTTTCTCCCTCCAGTCAAACTGCACACCCAGGCGCACGGCTCCAGTTTCTGCCCACTGGGAGGACTTCTCATCAGCACTGTCCTCAGGGATGTCCGGGACATGGGACGTGGGGTCGCAGCTGTCCACTTCCAGATGGTGCCTAGGTATTGTGCAGAACCACCTGTAAACCAGGCCCAAATCTTCCTTCCTCTGTCACCCCGTGGCAGGGAACTCCCCAGGAGGCCACAGGTGCAGGCTGGAGGAGAGACGGCAGAACAGTAGAAGTGGGGACCAGGGGCCTTTGGGCCACGGCACGTAACTTATTTGTGCCCTCAGGGCCTGCTTGGGCCCAATCATGTCTACGCCACTTCTGCTCGATGAAGCGGTGCGGCTGCGCCACCAACTGTGCGGCTCGGCGGGCAGACAACGGCGGTAATTTGGTGGCCCTTGGTTAAGTGCTCAGTCTTACTAAGGCCCTGTTCTGGACCCGACCCCAAACGAGCAGCTTTTTAGATCCCTTGGTAAACAGGCTGGAGGGACACACTCAGATGAGGAATATGTTCCCTCCACCACACAAAGAGGCCCACGAAGCACTGTGCCTCTTTCTTGGTTGTAGGAGAGGTCACGTGCAATCACTTGTCCTTCACCTTGTAAGAAGCATCTTGACACGCCCCACACTGCTGGACCCCTAGAAATGTCACTGAGGTATAAGGCCTCCGAATTTTAATCAGATTTATTTCCAACTTTGACACACAAATGTCTCACCAGTAAGTCCAGGGTAGTTGCTACTTCTTGCTCCCTAGCTCAGCCAGCGTGACGCAGCGGACCGATGTGGCACCTTGTCGGGGAGCAAGGCAGTCAAGAGTCTGCAAACCGCATTATGACCTAGGGCTGGAGGGCTGAGGTAGGGCAGTGGGGGTGCAGGGCTGGCCGTGCCAGATGGGAGCAAACTGCTTCTCGGGGCCACATGGACAGGGGTGGGAGAAAGGCATTTGCCAGATCAACAGCTACATTCCAGGTACCGGGGGAAGTATCCATTTGCTCCAGCAATGAAGCCACAGCTGGTGCAGCAGCTGCAGCTGGAGTCACCACCTGGTTAAATCTATGGTAATCCACCGTCAGTGTCCGGGATCCACTGTCTTCTACACAGGACGAACAGGAAAGGTGAGTGGGGATGTGGCGGGAGTCTCCAGCACTGCATCTTTCCAGTCCTTGGTCGTGGCGCTAATCTCTGCAACCCCGCCAGGAATAGTGTTGCTTTTGATTTACTATTGTCCTAGGGAGAGGCGGTTCCAGTGGCTTCCACGTGGTCTTTCCCACCATAACGGCCCTCACTCCACAGGTCAGGAAACCAGTGCGGGGACGTGACAGCTGCTAAGCGTGTCTATCCCAATCATGCATTCTGGACCCGGGGAAATAACCACAGATGGGGTCAGAGACCCACTGGACCCACTGTGAGCCAGACCTTAGCTAAAGCTCCATCAATCACCTGACTTTCAGAAGCCCCTGTTCTCTCGGGAGGGCCATGGTGATGATTTTTGTTTTTTCCTTTGAGACAGCCTCCTGAGTAGCTGGAACTACAGACATACGCCACCACGCCTGGCTAATTTATCTATTTTTTTGTAGAGAGGGGGTCTCACTCAGGCTGTTCTCGAACTCCTGGCCTTAAGTCCTTAAGTGATCCTCCCACCTCGACCTCCCAAAGTGCCAGGATTACGGTGCGAGCCACGGTGCCCGGCTCACAGTGACGTGTGAGGTCTCCTGGTATTGGTGTCAGTTCAGAGCCAGTGTCCAGTCACCCCTGCAAGGTCTGATCATGTCCTTTCTCTAATGTGCACTTACCCGAGTTAAAGGCCTTTGGGGACAGCTGGGAGAAAGACGAGTAGTATAAATTGTCAGCAGCGTATCGGGGTCCTTCCTCAAGGGCACCCAGCCTTCTGTTCATTTAAGGGGTTCTGGGTCTATAAATGGCTCAAGTCTGAGAATTAATTGAGGGCCATGACTGTTTTTATGATTCAAGTTGAACTTGTGTTCATTTGGTTTATAACTTTTCTGCCCATATGGATCAAGTAAGAATTCCGTAGGCTTCCTGTCTGTCTTCACTTCTAGGAGCTAGCGATCAACTAACCAATGCCATGGTCCGTGCAAGCCAGGCTATTCTGGTTGCTGCCTGACTCTGCCGTCCAGCCCGGTAGCCACACCCACCTTGCCTCTGGCAGTGCAGTGCCACCAGCTGGCCTCCGGGATCCCGTCCAGCCCGGTAGCCACACCCACCTTGCCTCTGGCAGTGCAGTGCCACCAGCTGGCCTCCGGGATCCCGTCACTTTCATTGCATTTGGGTGTCCCAGTTCAGTGACCACAGTTCCCACGTGAGGTCTGGCCTGCAGAGAAGAGTGCTCACAGAGTGATCAAGGGTGTCTGGGCTCCCCCCACGAATTCACTCCTCACAGTATCTGTAAAGTTGTATCTTCTGGACCCTCCCAGTGTGGGTGAGTAGGTCTTTTGCTTTATTTCTGAGACGAGCTCTCGCTCTGTGGCCCAGGCTGGAGTGCAGTGGCGTGATCAGTTAGTGGGTCTTACATCACGACTCCACTCTAACATTCTAATCTCTCTAAGCCTTTGAATTCCTTCCTCTACATTATTTTATTTATTTATTTATTTATTTATTTTTGAGACAGAGTCTTGGTCTGTCACTCTGGGTAGAGTGCAGTGGTGTCATCATAGGTCACTATAACCTCAAATTCCTGGGCTCAAGGGATCCTCCTGCCTCAGCCTCCCAAGTAGGTGGGACTACAGGAATGCACCATGATAACCAGGTAATTTTCTATTTTTAGTAGAGATGGGGTCTCGCTCTTGCTCAGGCTGGTCTCAAACTCTTGGCCTCAAGCAATCCTCCTGCCTCTGCCTCCCAGAGTGCTAGGATTACAGGCGTGAGCCACCGTGCCCGGCCTCCTTCCTCTCCATTTAATCAAGGCACATCTGACATTTCTAGTTTGATCACAATGGACCACCTCTAGGTCCACGTTTCAGCTAACCGGCCACCAAACTGTTAGAGCCCTTTCTCACTCCCTGAGCGGCAACACGAAATGTAGAATCTCTACTTAGCAAGTCCATATCGATAAGTTTGGCCTGATCACACCTTATGATCCTTCCACCATCACCCCACACCCTTAACATCCATTCCCACGCACGTCCCCCACGCTGCCATCTGTATAAATTGGAAAACCCAAGTATCAATAGTTGTTCTGGAGCATAACACGCTTCCCCACTCCTAAACCTGAGGAGGGTATCATAAGCACCTCTGGTGTATAGCCAGTTGGTCAGAAGCACAGGTGACAATGTGGACTTGTGGCTGGCACCTGGCATGAGGGACAGGCCTGTGGGTCTGAGCTGACTTCGCAGTTAGTGTTACAATTGCTTGGTGTGGAAAACCTACACATTTGCTGTCAGAAGTGTTGTGAGTAGTAGAAAAGAAAAGAACTTTTCTTTTACCAACATCTGTATATTATCATTTTAACATTTTAATCAATATTTTTAAATTATTAATTAGATAGTTTAAATTTTTTCCACATTAGATCTTGAAATCTGATACGATCTTTACACCCACAGAACATGTCAATTGGACTCAATTTGTCAGGTGCTCAGTGACTACGTCTGGTGGCCGTACTGGACAGCACAGTCCTATTCAAAGAGATGGGCTAATGTCACTTGCTTTTCATTGTGCAATAGTGTTCTAGGATTTACTCATATGTCTGTCTGGTTTTCTATTTTTTTAAGAAACATGGTACAAAGATCACA
The DNA here is from genome assembly GCF_020740605.2 of Lemur catta. NCBI lineage: Eukaryota > Metazoa > Chordata > Mammalia > Primates > Lemuridae > Lemur > Lemur catta. Next base: position 6,262,035 of record NC_059137.1, on the reverse strand, counting down.
GATGTAATTGGAATCTCAAATGAAGCACGTGTCCGTTGGTTCGGACCCCAAGACCTGTGAACCAAGAAATTGAAGCCATGTCCAGGCGTGGTGTCGTACACGTGTGGTCCCAGCTACTCGGTGGGCTGAGGCAGGAGATCCCTTGAGTCCAGGGGTTTGCGGCTGCAGTGCGCCATGACTACACCTGTGAACAGCCACTGCACTCCAGCCTGGGCAATGCAGTGAGACTCCATCTCAAAAAAATAAAACAAAACAAGATGTTGCAGCTGCCCTTGAGATAGGTGGCCAAATCGTGTGCCAATTTTGAACAAGCTGGTCTCAGAGGTCAAGTCTGCCAACCCTTTAATGCTGAAAGACCAGCTAACATTCCTCTTCTCATCTGAGATAATGATGCCAAACTGGTGGTTGAGTTTTACAGTTTGAAAAGTGCTTATTTTCTGTGACTACTTCATGCATTAAATCTTCTTATCCCACGTGTGAAGAAGGAGAAGCTGAGTTCTGGAGAGGCCAAATAACCGCCCGTGACAGCCCACCAGCCAAGGAGCAGACAGGAGACAAGCCCTGGGCCAGGACCCGGTTACCGCCCGCCACTGCTGCCTCCTATCTGAGCACCGCACTGAGCCGCACTTCCTCTGTCTCGAGAGTGGGTGTGATAAGGGACCTTCCTGAGATAATCCAGGCAGCATGGATTGTGCCCGGGATTAAATGTATACTATCACCGCTACTGCGATTGCTGCTGGTATCGAAACAACTGAGATTCAACCAGGCCAGTGTCATTCCAGAGGCAAAGCTTTTACGCAGAGGACAAGCTGTTACTGAGACCCCCCCCCCAAGCTAGAAGGGGTAGGAAGTGAGTGCACCAACAGTATTTACTCTGGGAGACTCAACAAATACATAGCAGCCACTTAGGACGCGCAAGGAAGTTAACTCATCCACAGAATGACTCTGAATCGCAAGTCAGGGCCAGCACATGGGTCAGCCGCAGTCTGGCCGGCACCGCCCGGGGAGGAGGGAGTTCAGTGGGCTTTGCACAACGCCCTCCCCGCGCACGCAGTGACTTTAGCGCCCCCTTCACCACAACTGCTGAGCGGGCATACAGCCAGCAAGCCCTGACCAAGGCCCGCCCTCCACGAACTATCAGTCCAAAGAGGGTAGAGACTGGTGAGGAAAGAATTTCCCCCCGACAGGATGAGAACCATAACAAGGACAGGTGTGCACCAGCTGAGGAGAGAAGCATAGTGGAGAAGGGGGGTTTTAGTGAGTCCCCAGGAGCCAGGTTGGCTGGTTGGAAGCCAGAGTGTGTAGAGGACAAGGCCCAGCATGTGGCCCCACCGCGAGGGCCACTGTAAGGGGTGCCCCACCCCACACAGGTAGACACATCTCCAAAGAAGCAGCCCTCGGCAATTCCCCAGCATGGGCCACATGTTCCTCGCCGAGGTCCCACCACCATGGCCACAGCTGACTGGGCAGCGGGTGCACCTGACCACGGCAGCCAATGACGAGGCTAGCAACAACCAATGACAACAGCAGCCCAAACAGGTCCTCACCAGGTATGAACTGCAGGTGCCTGGGAGAGGCGGACAGGCGCCTGTGCATGAGCCAACGGGGCTGAGCTGGGTCCAGGGGCTCGGCCCAAGCAATGCGTGCACCCATTGACCACAGAAAGCCCCCCAGGAAATCCGCTTTGGCTCCGACCGGCCATGGGGTCTTCACCTGGCTCCCGTGGGCCCCGGCATCCTCCCTGTGAACTGCTTCATCCAGGGTCCTCAGTGTGCCTCTGCCCCAGCCACGGCAACTAAACCAACCAACTGCCACAAACCGGACCCAGTTTGCGAGGTTCTGCCACCTGCTCTGTCAGACGCTCGGGTCCACCAGAAGCCAAGTCCCCAGCTCACTCCTGCCAAAGCCATTTCAGGTCTCACTTGTCCTCTAGGGACCCCAGGGAAAGAGGACATTTTTGGTGCCAGCCCCTCCCTGCTTCCCTGTTTCCCCCACACCCAACCTGCACCACACCTGGCCCCAGATCCTGGTCCTCCCGGCACAGAGAGCACAGGATTGACCCTGAGCAGTTCCTGGCCGCCAGTGCGCCCTCCTCACTGCGTGTTTCCCGCCAGGCTGTTTCCAGGAACCATTCCGGCCACGTGGCTGCAGGTGTGTCACTGTTAAGCATGTTGCTGGTGGCAGCTGCGAGAAGAGTCCAGCAGCTCTCTGGGGAGGGCCAGACTCGGAGGCTGAGCAGGCACGAAGTGGCTTCAGGCCAAAGCACAAGACTCGGCCAAAGAGAACAGGCTCTGACCTCCGGGACAGGGTGTTTGGGAGACAGAGCTTCTGCTCCGTCTGGGGACACAGGCTGGGCCATAAAACTAATGATGATAATTATTACATAACAACATTAACGATGATACCAGCCAACTCCACCTGCCAGACACTGCCCAGTGCTGGAGATGGACTATCTCATTGTCTTCTGGTAGCAATCCTAGGAGGTGGGTCTATTATTATCCCATCCTAGAGATGAAGAAATTGAAGTTCAAAGGAGTGACATGACTCAACCAATGTCTGTACTGAACCACAGTGAGACAGAGATACAGGAAGATAAATGGAGGGACAGACAGACAGACACGGAGTTACACCAGCTGGCTGATCCCCCAGGCTGGGCCCAGTGTGGGTGCTCCGACCTCACCCAGGGCCTCAGTTTCCAATCTAAACTATGTCGGAGCCACGATTAAGGAGCACGCGCTCTGGAGTCGACTGCTGAGACCAGAGCACAGGGCTGGGGAATGTTGTCCCTGAAGAATTCTGAGGTTAGAGCCTGGAAGGGACCAGATATGTCTCTTGCCGTCCCTCCACACCCCTGCCCCAGGCATAAGCTTCAGCCAGGGACCAATGCAGCCAAGCTTGACGGTCCTGGGAGGCCCTGACCCTCTCATGTCATCATCCGTGACCCACCCAGCCCCCGGGGACACCATGGGTTTTGGCCTCTGAATTGCACAACATGATCCTAGCAGGAAAAAAATGCTTCCCCCTGGCTGACAGCCATTTTGTACCCAGTCATCAGCAGCTCCCAGATTGAGCTGTGCACAGATTGAGCTCCACACCTGGAGCAGGTGAAAGTGGTGGGGCTGCGACCAGAAAGCCAGGGGACGCCCCAGAAGAACAGCCACGAGAGTGGGAGGCCAGAGAGCACCGCAGCCCGGGGGGGGTGGCGTCGACCTCTCTCCGAGATCATCTCTGACAAGGCCTGGAGTCTTCTGCGCCAGCCTCCCCCCCCTCCCCCCTGCACCTCTTACCCTGCCCCCGGGCACCTCCGGCTGACCTCAGTGACGTCACTCCGGAGGCCTTGGCCAGCCTGAAATCCAAGGGGCTTCAGGCTCTTACTTTCCCCTCCCTCTCCCAGACGTGACTCAGGCAGGGACTGTGGCAAGGCACTCCACTTTTAAGCAATTGCTTTCCTCACCCAAACCGCAGGCCCTGGGGGGGCCCCCTCCTCTGCCCTGGTCATGACCAGCCCTCAGGAAATTGCCACAGTGAAGGAAAGCTCCGTCCAGAGACACCCCTGCCCGCACTGCTGGCCCCGCGGAGCTCCTTTCTCCTCTCTCCTCTTCCCCTCCCCTGCCCCTCCCTTTTCCTCTTCTCTGACCAGAAAGTGACCTCATAACCAAATTCAATTGGTTAGTGATGGATGGGACGTATGGTTTTTCCAAAGATTAGCCATATTTCTGAAGAAGAAAGCCTGGCAATAGATCACCTGTTTATTCCTTCATGCCTTCATTCATGGAGAGGCCGTCGAGTGGTTAAAATCTGGGTTCAGGAGTCAGACAACCCGTGGGTGTGTTCCAGCTCCACCGCTCCCTGCCTTTGCCACCATGGCCCGGTGACTCCCACACTTCCCCGTCCCCTCATCTGGGCTGTGGGCCTGACCCAGCAAGATGATGCACACAGGTGCTTGGCGCAGTGAGGACCCCGCCCAGGCAACGTGATGATTAGCCGAGCACCAGGGCAGCTGGCACGTTCCTGAGGGCAGCAGTGGGCAGAGCAGCGGTAGAGCATGAACTCGGGGCCTTTATGCCAAATCCCAGGCACCTGGGACTAACACGGATCATTCCAGCCTCCAGAAGGTGCACACACTTTTGGGTCGTTCAGTGGACAGGTGTGGAAAGATATCATTCAGACAATGGGCCAGTACCGTGGCTCACGCCCGTAATCCTAGCAGTCTGGGAGGCCGAGGGGGGAGGATCACTTGACCCCAGGAGTTCGAGACCAGCCTGAGCAACAGTAAGACCCCCGTCTCTACTAAAAATAGAAAAATTAGCCAGGTGTGGTGGTGCACACCTATAGTCCCCAGCTACTCTGGGAGGCTGAGGCAGGAGGATCGCTTGAGCTCAGGAGTTGGAGGCTGTAGTGAGCTATGATGATACCACTGCACTTTAGCCAGGGTGATAGAGCAAGACTCTGTCTCAAAAAAAAAAAAATCCATGGATCACACGATGGTATAGGAACTGGAAGTTCTCTGAACCCCTTGTTGGAATCTGCTTTAATGCTTAACAACTGCGCCTTGTATAATTTTGAGGACCAGAAAATAGGTACATTATCAACACCTGTGAATGGTAGTTCTACTTCAACCTGGGCTGCTTTTGCTACCTGGCCGCTGTTTTTCTACCTCTGCCGGCCTCTCACTCAAATTCTCTGTCTCTGCTTCTGTCTTGCAAAAACTGATTCCTTGGGGGGGAGGAGGCAAGGGCAATATATGTAACCTAAACTTTTGTACCCCCACAATATGCTGAAAAAAAAAAAAAAAACTGATTCCTTCTTGGGTTGAGCTCCTCCCGCGGTCTCCCTGCTTCTAACCTTGAGCTCTTGCTCCATCTAGTGGTCACACTTGGAAAGTACACCGGCCCCCTCTGACAAGTCCCTGGCAAGGCTGGGCTTGGGGAAGACGAACGCTTTCTAGCCCTTTTTTGGTGGACAAAAATAGCAACACTCTTCAGGTTACCAGAGACAGATTCTCCAGATGTGTCTAAATAACAAACTCTCCATTTACTCTTCACTCAGATTTAACGGATGTTATATTTTGCTATATTTGCTTCAGATCTGTGTATCTTTAATAAAACTAAAGCTTCAAGCCCCATCGCTTCAGCCTTCCTCCTCAAAGGTCATCTCCGGTCCTAAGTTGAAGTATAGCAGCTCCTTTTTGTGTTTTGTTCTTACTTTACTGACACATATGTGCGTCCATAAAATTTGTAGCATGCCGTGCAAACAATCGAGGCGCCATGCACATCCTCTTGCTACTTTTGCCTTTTTCTTTGATTCCTGAGAGTCACAGATATTGGTACACATAGTTCTCATGCGTCCACTTTGAGCTGCCATATAATATTCCGTTGTAGGACTAAACAGTGGTTTGCTTATCCATCCCCCTAGTGATGGAAAATTGGGTTTGATTCCAGTGTTCAATGTTATGAGTATAAATGGCACTGCAACGAGTCTCCTTGAACCTGTCTCCTTGTGCACAGGGATGGGTTCCCAGAGGGCAGGGCGGGCTCTGCACCCTCCTTGCATGAAGGTTACAGGTGGCAGATAGGAAGGGCCCGAGGCAGCCAGAGCTGTGGGCCAGGGAGCAGCACCAGCAGCCTCCTCCCCCAGCCCCAGTGGGCTGCACTCATATTTTCTACGTGTGCCATAATGTAATAAAGACCTGAAGAGTGGAACGTCTGGGTTGCGGGGCACACACATCTTCATTTCACCAGACACTGCCAAACTGGTCTTGTCTTCCACCTTAACTCTTTAACTGAGCTCAGGGGCTCTTGCTGCCCCCAAGACATCTGGGGGACTGCCATTTCCGGGGTATGTAGCTTAGGACTGAAGAGCATCCAACCATCTATTCATTGCATAAAGGTCTGTTGATATCTGCCATACCACAAGTCATAAAGTCCTTTGTCTCTGGCCCAGGAGGGTTGTGTCTTTGTCAGCCACTATGAGACTGGCAGGCTAACTTGTTGGCTTGCAAGCAGGGCAAAATCTCAGACCCTCTGAATTCTTGACAAGACACCTCCCTTTTCCTGCCACATGCAAAGCTCTGCCCTAAGCCCTGGAGGGTGCAAAAGAAAAGGCTCACCCATGGCCTCTTGTGAGGGGGTCGTAGCTGAGGGAGTCGCTTTGGCACTGCACCCTGGTTTTTTCTTGTTAGCGTTCATTACTATCTGAAATGGTCATATTAATAGGAGTGTAGTTGTTCCTTTGTTCATTGTCTATCTACCGCAGTACCAGGAGGGGAGGTCCGGAGGTCCCTGGCTGGTCTTGTTCACACTTACATGGTGCCCGCACATTGAGAATAGTAGTTGAGTGAGTGAATGAACAAACGTAGGTGTTGAAACCAGGACTGAGCAGGGTTGCTGTGCAAAGCAAGAATCACCTGGCAGGCATGGACACTTTATACAGAGGAGAGCGGGAGGTACCTCCTCAGCATGAGGACGTCCCTGTGGAGCCGTCATCACGCCATTGCCTGCACTGACGGAAGAAGGGGAGTCTGGCACACAGAAGCCAAGCCATGTGGGGGGTACGTATTAGGCTCCCTCTGCAGGAACCGCCCTTTGCCCATTCACCTAGTGGCAGCCACATTCATTCCGTGGGATGCTGCTCCCACCCCAGGCCACAGACGATCAGGTCAGTGGGCACCAAACCCAAGCAGGACCAACCAGATCTCTTCCCTGGGACCTTGGAATTGGGATTGTTGGGGGGATGGCGAGAAGGAGATAGTGAGTGAGCAGTCTCTGTCCAGATTTCACGCTGTTGCTCAGCTTCCTGGCAGAAGCAGCACCTGCTGCTGTGCAGAGAGGCTGGAGCAGATCCGCAGAGAGAAGGCGATGAGAGAGGAGGAGGTAGGGGAGGGGAGGGCAGCGGAGGGGGCCTCCGGTCCTGGCTCAGGTCCTTCCTGGTCCCCCGGCACCCCAGCACTTGGGTACTGTGAGACTCCCGTGGGCCTAAGAATCCAGCTCTTTCACTTGAAACCTGAAGTCCCTATGGCGACAACCCATTAATCTCCTTCTCCAACCTTGGATTTGCACCTTGGCGGTATGTGATCAGTGTGGGCAGATTTCCTTTCCCTGTTACATTTTGCTAGTTAGGTGGGTCGACAGCCCTTTAGTCCATACCCATTGGTAGGTCAAAGGGGGTGGGCAGGTCCCAAGGGGAGAAGCCAGCTTTGGGCTAATGATGTTCTGCAGAGAATTCACAAGTGAACAACTGAGACTCGACTGAAAATAAACGGTGGCCGTGGCCAAAGGCACCTTGGCCTGTAGTGGTGTGGCCAGGTTTCGAATCAGTCATTCCCAAGCTCTTGGCCGTCCAGTCTGTGATCGGTTTGGGCTCTGGAGGTGGCACTTGGGTAGGGAACAGTAGTGGGAGACAGGAGAGGCAGAACTTGTTTGGGAGGCTGACAGCAGCAGTAGCCACATCCCCGGGGTGCGTTTCAACACTGTCAGATTCATAAAGAATCCCCCATGGGGCAGGGGGGAGTCTCGGATGAAGTTGGTAGAACTTGGAGGAAGGAAGCTGGGAGGGATTATAAGGTGGGAGAATGCTTACCAGTACCCCCTGCAACCACAGCACTGGCCTCCCTGGGGACCTGCCCCACTCCCCCTGCCCCTGACCAGAGGGGCTCCCTGCTGGATGGCACCAAGTCCTCTGTATTCACTGTGGAATCCCAGTGCTGATGCAAGGAAGCCCTCGGCCACTTGTGGGTGGGTGAGTGCATTCACAGCATGCATAGGACGGGCAATAGTGGTCCAGAGCTCAAGGAGAGAATTTTCTGGAAGTCTTGCCTCCCGAAACTGTCCCCCTGATTACCTCCCGGACCTCCCCACACCCAGCATGTCTGTCCCACACCGTGACTGCCTGTTCACTGGTCTGTCCTGCCCAACCCTCTGCTGAAGGGCCCCCACACTCGTCACCCCAGGACCCTCAGGCAACCTACAGGGCAGGGACTACTGTTGCAACCACACTACAGATGGGGAAACTGAGGTGTAGAGAGGTTGGGCAGCCTGCCCAGAGTCATATTTATGGTCCATGAGGCAGAATGGAACCCAGCAGTGAGCCTCCTGCCTGTCTCTCTGCTGGGGGAGGAAGGGGCAGGACGGCAAGGTGGAGCCTCGCACGGGCCAAGCGTCCTTCTGGGCTCCGCCACTTTCTACTGTGGGGACTTGCTTGGGCAAGCTGCTTACTCTCTGAAGCTCACCTTCTTGGCAGTAAGGTGAGATCTCTGCCGCCTCGCAGCCTTGCTTTACAATCAAATGAGACGACGACTGTGATGCACCCAGAGCCAGGCTCTTGGCAAGCACTTAGCAAATCAAATAGTGTATAGTGATAGCATTTTTAATATGCATAATAGTCTAGGAAAAGCACATTACAGTGACAGACAGAAGATGGGTGAGGGGAGAGATGAGGGCAAACGATGACAAAATGGCACCAGGAATCTCTTGGGGTGAGGATTGTGCTCACTGCCTCCTTTGTGGAGATGGTTTTGTGGGTATAGACACGTCAAAACTTACCAAATTGCACACATTAAATATGTACAGTTTGTCCTACAATAATTATACCTCAATAAAACTGCCTGAAAGCTCATGTGATATAACTATTAAGATTGCATAGGCCAGGCGCGGTGGCTCACACCTGTAATCCCAGCACTCTGGGAGCCCGAGGTGGGCGGATCGCTTCAGGTCAGGAGTTTGAGACCAGCCCGAGCACGAGTGAGACCCCGTCTCTACTGAAAAATAGAAAAATTAGCCAGGTGTGGTGGTGTATGCCTATAGTTCCAGCTACTCAAGAGGCTGAGGCAGGAGGATTGCTTGAACCCAGGAGTTGGAGGTTGCTGTGAGCTATGATAATCCCACTGCACTCTAGCTGGGGGTGACAGAGTGAGACTCTGTCTAAAAAAAAATTATAGAAATAAACTGTGTATTACTGATACACAGCACACAAGACAAGAACACTAAATACCATGTAACCCACCAGAGCCCCTCTGTATAATATAGACACTAAAATTTGGATGAGGACAGGGCTTAATGTAAACAGTTGGCATTTTAAATAATAACGTAGGATTTTGAGATTTTTCTAAGTCATTATTTTTTTGTGACCACCTGAAGGTTACAGATAGTGACAGAGTTGGGATTTGAACCATCTGAGTCCTCAGACCTGCAGCTCTCTAGCACCCCCTTGAGGCTCCTTGGTGTAAGCACATGAGGTCTCCCCACCCCGGCTGTTTCCCAGCCTATCTGCGGGGTGACACCTCTCCTTGCAATTCCCCAGGCTCCCCGGGATACAGGTGTGGCCAGGGGCGCTGTCTCTGGTCCTGAAAGTCTCAGCCGCGAAAGCAAAGTGCAGAGCCCTGCCCGCAGCCGAATCACCCTTCCACCCCTGTCCTGGCTCCTCCTTCAATTCATGACGGCCTGCAGGAGTCCAGCTGGTAGCTGTGAAAGTTCTGGGAGCATCAGCTGAACGATGCAGGCCGAGCTCCACGAGTGCAATTACAGAAAGAGTCAAGGAGGGGGGGAAGGGGTGGTGAGAGGGAGGTGCTGGCCCTCCAGCCCCCGTGACAGGACAGCAGCCACCATGGGCTGTGACCATTTAGGAAAAACAAATGTACAGTCTTAAAATAGAATGTGGACCTAAATACCCAGAACTGCCACCCTCTGTAAGATTTGTAAAAAAAATCAACATACATGGAGTTAATTGTTCTAACGTAGCAGTGAACCCGAGAGCCACGCTGGTACTAGCAAGACAGCAGATTCACGTGACTGCAGCGGCGCCCGGCAAGAGCTCCAGCACCCGACGATGGCCAAGGACGCTGTGAAACTCCCTGGGACGTCTGAAGGACAGCGTCACTGCAGTTCATCAAAAAGAACCACAGGCCCTTCCCTCCGCTCGATTCAAGGGCAGTTTATCTTAAGGCACTACAGATGATACTAATTTTTGTCAATTTGAAATATACGTTGTTTTATTTTAAAAATTTAACTTTTTTAAAAGAGGGGGAAGGGGTCACAAGACAGTGTCAGGATCATTGTATAATGGGGGTTCGGGTGTGTCCAGGTCGCCCAGAGAGCCCTTTATGAGGGGTCTGGGGGGCCCTTTGCCCTTGCTGCTGTCTTCTCACCTTCCATGGATTTCAGTGGCAAATTCGGGATAAATGATCAAGTGAAAATCAGGAAATATTCACACTTTCAAGGAAACAAAATGTTATGCAAGCATGTAGAGTAGCACAAACTGGGGGCAGGGGGTACCCAGGCACAATCCCCCAGCGCATGGCTGGCTGATCCACGGTCCCCTGACCCAGGTTGGGCCAATCGGATCCTCTCTCCACCGAGTTGAACGTGGACCCAGGCGCACAGGTGCAGGAAGTTGCCAAACCTGATGCACCCGTGGGCAGCGCCCAAGCAGCCAGGTCCCCAGGCTTCCGTCACCGAGTTCTACACACCCACCCCTGGGACCCTGCCCCTCCCAAGGTGTGGTCAGTCAGCATCTTTTACATTTTCATGAGGCATCTGTATGCCTCTAACAAGTCCTGGAAAAGTCCAAGCCAGGGTCAGCTCCTGTTGCTTGGAAACAAAGAACCTCGACTGGTAGAGCAACTGGTACGAGACTGGGGTGGGGGCAGGTGCTTGGGGAAATGCGGGGATTTGGAATTGATCACCGAGCCTAGGTGGAGACAAATGCAGGGAGGTGCTCTCCTCCTCCACTGTCCCTCCTCTGGGACAGGAGCGTATCACAGACCGGTGACAAAGCAGCTAAGCAAGTACCACCTGGACTCCCCTGGGGACATGTGGCCCCTGAGGGGGGAGCTCCAGGGCCCTGGGAAGCTGCCCCCACAGGCCAATGCAAGGGGGCGAGAGAGGCTGAGACCCCTCCCCCCAACCGGGGTAGGGCAGGGGCTCCTAGCAAGGGAAGTTGAAAGCCAGTGGAAGGTACCTGCGAATCTCTACATCTTGCCTAAGAGACTCCCAGGGCTTTCCGTGAAAAATTGTCTGGAAAAATCTCCAACCTCATCCCAAAGGCCGAGACCTCTGGCAAACACGTTCAGAGGCTGATCCTGTGAATGCTGAACTCCGTCACGGTTTAATTCCACTTCCCAGGCCCTTAGCAGAGAAGAAGCGGGATGTGGACGGTTGGAGGCAGGATACCCTGGGCACCTGGAGGGTGTGGCAGACCCAGAAGTCCAAGTGAGCTCGGAAATGCCCTCGCCATCATGCCTTCCCAGAGAGCAAAATTCCAAACCTGCCTCCTACCCCGGCCCCAGTCCCTCCGGATCCCAGACTCAGCCTTGGCGTGGCCTGGTGGGGGGGAAATGCAGGATCTGAGTGGGACAGATGCATCAGCTCCAGCAGAAACTGTGGGGGTCCACTCAGGCAATGGCAGGTGAGAACTATGGGTTCTGAAGGTTATTGCGTGGCCAACAAGGGCAGGTGGGATTGAGGGGAGTGGGGATATGCAGGAGACTCTGCATGCAGGGGCCAGCTCAGGGGACCAGCATCCGGGGCTCAGGTGGGTTTCAGGTTGATTAATGCACACCGGGGCCAAACACCGGCCCTGTCCTGGGACATCCAAGGGCCCTTGGCATAAGCAGAGCAGGAGCCTGACACCGCAAGAAATCAGGGTTCACACAGACTCCCCAAGTGCACAGCATGAGTACGGTGGGGGGACCCCACGTCCAGATGCTTAGTCCTCACCAAAGTCCTTCCTAGATCTGAACCGCCTCGCCTTTCCCCTTCTACCTCCCACTTTGGGAAGAAAGGCCAGCTCTCAGCACCCAGCGCTGACCCCCACAACAGGGGAAATCGCAGCTGAGGGCATCAGCGGAGCCTCCTTCTACCAAGCCCTTACTCACCCCCAGACACCTCACCCAGAGACATACTGATCATTTATCAAAGTTTTTCCTTTTTTTGCATTTTGGGGCACGTGAGAATCAAAGTTTTAAAAAACGTATCAGTACGACTGGGCAAATTATAATCACTGGAATGATGATCCAGAATTTTAACACTCACAGATGCATGGTCACAGGGACTGAAAAAATTTTTTTTGAATTTTTAATTGTGGTAAAATATAGATAACATAAAGGTTACCATCTTAACCATTTTTAACTATTCATAAGAGTACAGTGCAGTGGCATGAACATTCGCCTTGTTGCGCACCCGTCACCACCAGGACCCTTTCCATCTCCAGAACTCTTTCCATGCTGCAAAACTGAAGCTCTGTCCCCATTAAACATGACTCCCTAGTTCCCCTCCCCCCAGCGCCTGGAAACCACCATTCTACTTTCTGTCTCTTTGGGTTTGACTACCCTAGGGACCTCATGTAAGTGGACCATACAGGATTTGTTTTTTGTGACTGGCTTATTTCACTTAGCATAATGATCATAGGACCTTTTTGTACACTATCAGATTTCACTCTATAGTTCTACTTTTGTTGCGGAGACATTATTTTATTGCTTCATAATTATTGCTGCTTCAAAATTATTTTATTGCTTCAAATATTTATTTTCATGGATATAGAGTAATTTATCCACTTCACATATAGTCATTTGAGCATTTCTGCCCATCAAGTGCAATTTACACATTTTTAAAAATTTTACTTTATTTTTTTAATTGACAAATAATAATTATACATATTCATGGAGAATAGACTGATGTTTCAATACATATAATTTATGGTGATCACATCAGAGTAATTAGAATATCAATCATCTCAAACATTTATCATTTCTTTGTGTTAGGAACATTCAATATCCTCCTTCTAGCTATTTGCAACTATGTATTATTGTTAACTATGGATCATCCTACAGTAGTATAGAACACTAGAACTGATTCCTCCTACCTAGCTGTAATTTTGTATCCCCTAACAAATCTCTCCCTATCCCTCCCTTCCTCCTACCTCTCCCAGCCTCTAGTATCCTCTGTGCTACTTTCTATTAATACTTCTATGAAATCAACTGTTTTTAGCTTTCACACGAGTGAAAACATGCAGTGTTTAACTTTCTGTTTCCAGCTAATTTCACTTAATGCCCTCCAATTCCATCCATGTTACTAAGAATGACAGGATTTCATTCTTTTTTATGGTCGAGTAGTATTATGTGGTGTACATATACCACATTTTCTTTATCCATGCATCTGTTGTTGAACACCTGGGTTGATTCTATATCTTGGCTATTGTGAACAGTGCTGCAATAAACGTGGGGGTGCAGGTGTCTCTCCAATATAATGATTTCTTTTCCTTTGCATAAATATCCCAGTAGTGGGATTGCTGGATCCAGTGATAGTTCTATTTGTGTTAATAGTTTCTTGAGGGACCTCCATACTGTTCTCCATAGTGGCTATAGTTTGCATCCCAACCAACAGTGTATAAGAGTTCCCTTTTCTCCACATCCTTTACAAGGCTTTGGTTTTTTTGTTTGTTTTGTTTTGTTTTATGTAGAAACAGTCTCACTGTTGCCCAGGCCAGAGTGCAGTGGCGTAATGATAGCTCACTGCAACCTCAAACTTGAGCTCAAGGATCCTCCTGCCTCAGCCTCCCGAGAAGCGGGGCTACAGGTGTGCTCCACTACCACGCCCAGCTAATTAAAAAATTTTTTCATGGATGGGGTCTTTCTCTGTTGCCCAGACTTGTCTCAAACTCCTGGCCTCAAATGATGCTTCCACCTCAGGCTCCCAAAGTACTGGGATTACAGGTGTGAGCCACTGCACCCAGTCATTTTTTGTCTTTTTGATTAATAATAGCCATCCTGACTGGGACGAGATGATACCTCATTGTGGTTTTGATTTGCCTTTCCCTGATGATTAATGATGCTGAGCATTTTTTCATATATTTTTTGACCATTTGTATGTCTTCTTTTGAGAAATGTCTGTTCAGATTATTTGCCTTTTTTTCTTTTTTGAGACACAGTCTTGCTCTGTCACCCTGGGTAGAGTGCAGTGGCATCATCACAGCTCACTGCAACCTCCAATTCCTGGGCTCAAGGGATCCTCCTGCCTCAGCCTCCCAAGTAGCTGGACTATAGGTGAGCGCCACCGTGCCCAGCTAATTTTTCTATTTTTAGTAAAGATGGGGGTCTCCGTCTTGCTCAGGCTGGTCTCAAACTCCTGACCTCAAGCGATCCTCCCGCCTCGGTCTCCCAGAGTGCTAGGATTACAGGCATGAGCCACTGCGCCAGGCCATAAGTTGATTTTTGTATACAGTGAGAGGTGGGACTCTAGTTTCATTCTTTTGCATGTGGATATCCAGTTTTCCTAGCACCAATATTGAAGAGACTGTCCTCAGCCTCTCAGTAAAGGGATTTTGTTCTTTCTTTTTCTCCCTGTAGCATCCTCACCCAGTATCTTCATGTTCCTGGAATTGGTGATACAAAGAACAACGTATGGCCAATCAATAGTTTATGTCATTTTCATGTATTAATAAATTCTTGGTGGCTACTTCAGTGGCACCTCTGTAATCCTAACACTTTGGGAGGCCAAGGCAGGAGGGTCACTTGAGGTCAGAAGTTCAATACCATCCTGGGCAATATAGCAACATCCATCTCTACAAAAAAATTTAAAAACTAGCCAGGTGTGGTGGAGTGTGCCTGTAATCCCAGCTACTGGGGAGGCTGAGGTGGGAGGATGGCTTGAGCCTAGGACTTTGAGACTGCAGTGAGCTATGATGGTGCCACTGCTCTCCATCCTGGGCTACAGAGTGAGGCCCTGCCACAAAAAAAAAAAAAAAAAAAAAAAAAAAGGCTTGGTAATCAACTTAGGAACTGCCTACACTTGTAACTGCTGCCAATCAAAGCATATATTCAGGGCAAGTTGAATCTATGCTCCCAAGTTATAGTCCTCAAACTTGGCCCAAATAACCTCAGTTTTTTCCTTTAGGTTGACATTTCCGGTATAAATTGGCAGGATTGAGGGTGACACGCCCTCCAGCCACTGTTGCTCCCTCTCAGACTTGGGGCCCGGTACCAGCACGAGCCCGCTGTGTTCCTCCCGCTCCAGAGATTTCTCTGGGTGCACAGGTGTCCTCCCGGATAGGGACCTCCCTTCTCTTTTCTGTTGAGGTCTAGATTTTATTTGGACTATTTTTCAAGCCCTCTCTTTCCTTTAAGATCTAGGGCTTTGGTCTCTGTCTCTGGGCAGGAGATTTGGGTAAAAGGCTCAGCAAAGAACCTTCTCGCCTCCGCCTCGTGGCGAAGGTTCAGGTGAGGGTCGGGGCAGTCTGGCACCGGTGGTTTCACTCTGTAGGCCTACAATTACATTCACGCTTTCAAAATTGCAGCTGCTTTTCATTGTTTGTAATTCGGACTTGTTTTTTTTTTTTTTTTTCATTTATGACCAATTCCTGTTAATTCCAAACCAAAAGGTGTATGATGTGAGTTCTCTGACCCATTGGGGTGCTGGAGGTGACTAGACTCTGCAGAGGTGTCAGGACTGCTGTCTAGGACACAAAGTGGCTTCACAGGGGATTCCTCACCAGAACATTTTAGAGACTCTTGCTGGTCTGGAAAGGTATGCGACAGCTCACCCCATACCGTGAGTATCTGCTGCCACCTGGTGGTCGGAGGAGGTCTGACCCGCGTAAGGGGTGATTCACGGCTCTTGGGTGACACCTTGAGGAGCGGAACTCATAAGCAGCACATTTCCACCCAAAACACATTTCCAGCCTTGGTCACGTTTGGGAAGTTCCTAAATTATGGGAAATCAAGCTCCAAAATCTGAGCGCTCTTTTAAGGGTCAACCTCCTTTGGAAACACCAGCTGGTTTCATGTACAACACTTTGGAATGTCCTCTTACAAATATCCAGGAAAATGGACCCACATGAACCAAGATGGTCACAAGCAGCAATGTCCCAAACAGGGGTCCTTTGAAATGCCTAAAATAATTCATTTATATGCACAACTGGAAAAAGCTGGGACGAATTGAATGGGAAACATACCTTCTGTTTGTCCTGGCTGAAATCCGATAATAAGAGATTTGAGCAGAGCAGTCATCCCCCTCCCATAGATATGGAAGAGAAATTCTGACAGTGGGGAATATGCAACAGAGAGAATGGAATGGCCTGAAAAAAAAAAAAAAACGGCGAAAATATTTTCTGTCTCTTTAAAACATCCTCCATCCCTTTTTGAGAACTAGAGCCTGCATCCCTCTCCCAGGCCACTGGTTGGGAGGGGCAGGGTAAATCTTTTGTTATCTATGCAACAGGAGATGGCCCAGCTGACCTGGTAAAGGGAGGTCCTGGGCAGAGGTCACGAGAGTGTCTTCAGCAGAGATGGATGATCAGAATCATCCACTGCAGTTGAACAGTAATTGCCTGAAGCTGAGAGCCCATCCTTTAAAAGCTCTGTATTTCTGCTGATTAGTAAGACATAGCATTTCAGACAGCAGTCTCCATCCTTCTCCTTTGCTGGCAAAGTAATAAAACTTCTTTTTTTCTTCTCCTCAA
Source organism: Lemur catta (assembly GCF_020740605.2). Classification (NCBI taxonomy): domain Eukaryota; kingdom Metazoa; phylum Chordata; class Mammalia; order Primates; family Lemuridae; genus Lemur; species Lemur catta. The sequence continues at coordinate 6,245,586 of NC_059137.1, read as the reverse complement.
ACCACTTGTTCTTGTTCTTCTGATGTACCCTCAAGGACAAGTGGCCGAGCTTTTGGTAACAAAAGTATTTTTTTTTAAAAGAGCTCTGGCAGGGCGCGGTGGCTCATGCCTGTAGTCCCAGCTACTCAGGAGGCTGAGGCAGGAGGCTCGCTTGAGCCCAGGAGTTTGGGGTTGCTGCAACTATGCACTGCACTCTAGCCCCAGGTGACAAAGACCCTGTCTCATAAATAAATACATAAATAAATAAAAAGGAGCTCTATGGTCAGAAGTCAGCCTAATTAAAAGCTGATATTTAAGCTCTCTCTATATATTTTTAAAAGCTTTTCTGGTTTTTCTCATTTGGATCCTGTTTCTGGGATTTCTTTTAATCAACTGAAACCCCTTTTTATTTTTTTATAATTTTATTTTTTTGTATTTTTAATCCATTTACTTTTTAAGCTATCAGATTTTCTCATTCAAGCCTCCTTTTCTGTGTATGTACATGCAGACAGCCTTCTGAAAATGAACTCAAAGGCTTTGCCTTCTTCGATGTATTGACAGACTCTTGACAACACTGGGATATCTCCAGACAACCACTTTCTCCTGGAAACAGACTTCAGAACCTCCTCCCAAGGACCAGTGTTTTTCAGACATTAAAAATCCAATTCATTTGATCTAAGGTGAGACTTTTATTTACTAGTTCTCATGTTCCATTGCAAATATTTATCTAATGGAAGGCATTCTGCTGCCAGCTTCAGCCGTTTTGCCTTGGCTGTGGGTGTGCCTGGCTGCATATTCCTATCAACAAAAGACACAACTGCGTACATTTTGTCACGCTTGAAGGTAGTCATAATGTTAGGAGAATCCACAGTTAAACATATAATACTGTCCTTTGGTGAAACCTCTTTTTTTAAAAAAAAAATGTATAGTCCTTCTGTTTGCTTCCCATCTTGTTGGCAAGATTTTTAGTGAGAAAAGTGTAAAACTTTATTGGCTTTTTAAAAGCTTAAAATCTCCCCAAATTGGCTCCAGTGAGGCTTTTTCTTCTATTTCCTTCCACTTCCACTCCTGCTTCCTTTTGTCATCTTTGATACCACACATAGAAATCTAAAGGGAACTTCGGGTGGCCCTGAGACCCCCTGAGGAACACAGAAAAAGCTGCCACATGCACACATACGCACACTCACTTTGTGGGGTCTTCTGTTTCCCTCACACAGTCCCAAGAGTTGTGGGCAGACTTCTCTCAGGTTTAAAGCTCTGCTCGCTTTTGCATTGAGTTTCCTATCTCTTTGGCTTCTGGGGTACCAGGGATGACTTTGTATATAAAAGATAACTTCATCTTTGTGTGTGTGATGCCTGGCAAGTCACATGGTCAGATCAGAGATCACTCTGGCTGCTGGGTTCACAAGGGATAGGCAGAGGACAGGGAACCAGTGGGGAGACGGTTGTGGTGGTATTACTGGTTGTGGTGGTATTACCAAAAGTTTGGTACTTGTCCTCGAGGCCGAACCAGTGAGCACCAAGATGAGGAAAAATCATTTGAGGAAAAGGAAAGAGAAGTTTATTCATTTGCTGGCAAATGAGGAGAGCATCAGGCTGTCATCTCAACCGACCAGCATCCTGTTTTTAAGCAGAAAAATGGGGCTTTTTAAAGGGAGGTTTGCAGTGGAGGTTGGGTTCGGGTCTGTGTGACCAGTGTCACATGTTGTGGCTTTGGGCTATTGTTGTTTAACTATAATTGGTAGTTTCTATAGACCTTGACTATGATCTTGTGACAATTCCGTTGTGCCATCTCTTGTGGTTTAAGATGCTAGGAAACAAACAGCAAAGAACATTTTTCTGCCCCTTTGGTTACTGGCCTTGGGAAGCAATGCAGGTTTTAATTCCCCAAATGGGGCGCGGGGTAAAGAGACAACTCGTAAAACATTGTTGCCCTTTTTCTGATCCTTACCTCTGTTATGGTGGTCCAGGGAACCTTGGTCCAGGCTTTGCCCAAATTGGTTGAGTTCATCCATCAGCCAGTCTGTCAACAAACATTTAATGAACCCTGGCTCTGTGTCAGCCCCAGTGCTGTATGCTGGAGTACAGCAGGGAATGGGACAGACATGGTCCCTGCCCGCACAGAGTCCTCAGCCTAGTCAGGGACACAGCCTGGCAAGCAGGAGGCTGATGCCCAGGGAGGTCAGGGCTGTGATGCAAAAACACAAGGCCAGCAGAGGGGGGAAAGCCCTCCTCCTCCATGTCTCAGCAGTGTCCTAAAGAATGAATAAAAGTCACCAAAGAGGGACCAGGCATGGTGTCTCCCTCCTGTAATACCAGCACTCTAGGAGGCTGGGAGGCAGGAGGATCATTTGAGGGCAGTAGTGTTCAAGACCAGCCTGGTCAAGATAGTTGAAACCTCATCTCTACAAAAAATAGAAAAATTAGCTGGTTCCCTGTCCTCTGCCTATCCCTTGTGAACCCAGCAGCCAGAATGATCTCTGATCTGACCATTTTACTCCCTGTGTAAAACTTTCTGTGGCTCCCTATTATCCCCCAGAACAGAAGCCAAACTCCTTACTGCACTAGCATGGTCTTCACCTTCCAGTCTCTGCCTCTTTCTCCATCCCCATCTCTCACCACCCTCCACCATGTGAAATACTTTCAGTTCTTCAAACTGGCTGTTCTGTTCTCTGTATAGACCACTCTACTCCTCACTTTTTGCCTGGCTAAACCCTTAGTTCCCAGCTTAGACAAAAGCTTTCCCTTCCCCACTGTTATGGAACTCGCAAGTCAAAAAGTCAAGTAGTTAGTTATGGTAGAGGATTATAAAAAAAACATATAAGGGTCACTGAAATTTGTTCATGGAGCGTATTACTCCACCTTCCCTGCACTTCCTCCACTCTCACAGTATGGGTCCTTGCTCCTTTCTCTGCTGCCCCCATAACCCACAGGCTCTGAGAGGGCAGAGCCCCACTCGGTCCCTCCTGCTGTCTTGCCGGCATCCAGCAAGCGGCTTGCCACGTGGCATGCTGAGTGCGGGAACTTCTGGGTTTGAGTGTGGTCGCCTGGCAGGGCTGTCTTGGGGCCGCTGTGTCCACAATGCTCAGCCTAGGCCCAGCACCTAGAGCACTCATTGTTTCCGGAAAAAGGCAGGCAGGTGGGCTGACCTGAGGAATGCTCATTATAGCTCCGGGGCAGTGACGGCAGGGAGGGATGACAAAGCAAAGTCTGGGGGCTCTGGGAAGCTCTTAATGAAACAAACCCCTAAAATCCCCGTGCGGTGGCTCACGCCTGTAACCCCGGTACTCTGGGAGGCCGAGGCGGGAGGACTACGTGAGCTCAGGAGTTTGAGATCAGCCTGAGCAAGAACGAGACCCCATCTCTACTAAAAATAGAAAGAAATTAGCCAGGCAACTAAAAAAATATATATATATATAAAAAAAAAAATTAGCTGGACGTGGTCGCTCGCGCCTATAGTCCCAGCTACTGGGGAGGCTGAGGTAGGAGGCTGCTTGAGCCCAGGAGTTTGAGGTTGCTGTGAGCTAGGGTGATGCTATGGCACTCCAGCCCCAGCAACAGGGCGACACTCTGTCTCAAAAAAAAAAATCCTAGGGTGGGGACACACTGAACCTGAGTCACCAGACACGACCGGGTCACTCACAAAGATGGCGGCGCACAGCCCCGTCTCCCAGCTCCTCGCTGACATGGCCGCCCTAAGGGCGGAAGTGACGCAAGCCGGAAGTCCGGCCTGCCGCTCGGCCGTGCGGTACCCAGCGCAGCGGCGGCAGCGGATTGCGAGGCCGGGGGATGAGGCGGACGGAGCGGCTCTGGGGCGCGGCGGTGCTGCAGCTGCTGCTGGCGGCCCGGGTGGTGGCGGCGTTTGAGCCCATCAGCGTGGGCATCGCCATCGGGGCCGCGTCGCTCCTCACTACCTACCTGTCCTACAAGGACATCTACTGCCACTTCTCCGAGTGCTGCCGCGAGGAGCAGCCGCTCAACGCCTCGGGTACGGCGGGGGCGCCGGGGGCTCTGCGCTCGGGGGCGGCTCCCGCGGACGCGTCGGCCGTGCGGCACACAGACCGGCCGTCATTCCAATCGCGAGGGTGGGAGGACGGACGGGGCAGCCTGGGGGTGGTTCGCGGGAGCTCTGCCCGTACTCCAGCCCTGGCAGCAGTGCCTTCAGAAAGTCTCCAGATTGCGGGGCTCTGCCCAAGTACCTTTCTAAACGTTTGCGTTCCTTGGGATCACCGGGCGAAGAAACCGAAGTAGCGTGGCCAGCCCTTCCGCGCCAGGTCAACTCCGTTAAGTAGGTTTCAGACCTGCGGGCATGGCCCAGGAAGCCCACATTTGGTCCTTGGTTTTCTTACGAGCCATCAGGGGTGACTGGGGAAATAGCATGCAGCTCAATCAAGACAGAGTTCATCCTTGGATGAATGAATACATTTAGCTGCCTTATCAGACACTTAAGTGTTAAGAACATCCACAGAATGCATTTCCTTGGAAGTGGCATCATTTGACTCTGCCTCTGTTGGCCCTGGGGTCTGGCTGGATCCCTCCCTAATCTGTGCCTCTCACTTTGGCCACTTGGGAAAGTGCTGGTTTTCCGGTGCATTTTTAATGTGTGTTTCTTTCTCTGTTCTGGCGTGGCTCCTGCAGCCCTGAAGCTGGATTTGGAGGAGAAACTGTTTGGACAGCATGTGGCCACGGAAGTGATTCTCAAGGCGCTGACCGGCTTCAAGAACAACAAAAATGCCAAGAAACCACTGACCCTTTCCTTACACGGCTGGGCTGGCACAGGCAAGAATTTTGTCAGCCAAATTGTGGCTGAAAATCTTCACCCGAAAGGCCTGAAGAGTAACTTTGTCCACCTGTTTGTATCGACTCTGCACTTCCCTCATGAGCAGAAGATAAAACTGTACCAGGCAAGAGAACCCACTATTACCTAGTCCACAGGCCACTTGGACTGGCCTGGCGACCTGCTCACTAACTCTGGCTCTGCTTCTCTTTCCTTTGCATTGCAGTAGCCCCAGGCTCCACGGAGTTAAGGCACACTTAGTCCAGGGTGGTTATGAAGCTCTCCTACAACTTTTTTCTTACTCGGTTCCAAAATAATCCAGTGGGATAGGGGATATTATTTCTATTAAAAGATGGAGCCAAGAGAGGCAAAGTGATTTACTCCTTATAATCTTTGTGACTTTGTGGCAGAGCAAGAACTGGAACCCAAATCCCCCAGCTGCATGGTAGCCACCTTCTCCAGTGAATGAAGGCACTCAGCGTTCCCAGCCGAGCGCTGTGTGAGGTGGGGCAGTCTCAGGGATGTGTTAGCGTGTGGCTTCAGTGCTCCCCACTTGTGGTACAGAGTGTCGTCTCTGCATTTTGCAACATAGATTCGAGGATTTTTTTCTCCTAAACAGTTTTATTCCCTGTGTTTCTCCCATCTTTCAAGTCCTTGATGCTGCTTTCTTCAAAGAAAGATTCAGAGAACTTAAACCTTCAGACCGCTTCTCCTTTTGAGATATTCTTTCCACATTTAATTTATATAAAGTTGTCTAGGAAGGTTAATTCTCATTTAAGTGAATGTTATTCTTGTCAAGGTTAATAGTCCTACTGTTAGGTGGGGACTGAAAAAAGAAAGAGAAACTTAACTGAACAAGGAAGTGGAAGTGGGAGTTTGCCATACAAACTGTGTAAGCAGGGCAGATTACCAAAAGGAAGGAATAATTTTCTTATTTCCTACATTCTTTCATAAATCTCTAGAAATATAATAAGGTAGATGAGGGTGGGTCTGGGGGACTTTCATGATCATGGCCTTTCACATTTTAGGGGTAAGGGCTTGTTGCTTATGTGTTTTTGTGTTTGTTTCAAGAAAGCATTGGAACAAATGCTTTTCATAAAATGTCATCTATGTCAGCCCCTTTCTTCATTGCATCAGTACAAGGCGTTGGTCTTGGGCACTGTGCAGGTCTTAATCTAGTTCCCTATTCCTCAGTATGTCTGGTAATATTTGAGATTGAAGTCCACAGTGAGATGAAAACTATGGGATGGTTAACAATGAATGATCATGGATCTTGTACCATTTATACCTTTAAAAAATCACATTTAGCATGTCATTTGAATTAGGAAAAAACTTCTTTGCATTTTAGCACCGATCTCTCTGCCAATTTCTACTTTTTCTAGATTAGGTTTTGGAAAAGCTAATGAATGGAGGTAGGGTGCAGTTTCTAAGAGCTCTTCCTTAAATCCTTGAGAGCTCTGATCTCGCCCTCGGCACAAGCAGCAGTGTAGTGCTTCTGCTCTTCTCAATGCATCCTTTGAGCCTCTGCATCCTGTCTCTCTTACGGTGAGTCTAGGACAAGTTGCAGAAGTGGATTCGTGGTAATGTGAGTGCATGTGCGAGCTCTGTTTTCATATTTGACGAGATGGATAAATTGCACCCCGGGATCATCGATGCAATCAAGCCATTTCTAGACTACTACGAGCAGGTGGATGGAGTGTCTTACCGCAAAGCCATCTTCATCTTTCTCAGGTGAGCAGGCGGCGGTTTCTTGGGGGGCACATAAGCCCTCATTCTCCCAATGCTGGGATGAAGTTCTGGCAAGCGCCAGTATTTTGTTTACCAGGACAAAAGTGCCAGCTTGGCAAAAGTCACTTGCCCACTTTTTTATTTTTTGGTTGCCAGTTTCAGCGTGGCACAGAACGTGGGCAAAAGAAATGAGCTAAAGAAATAATTGCTGATAACAAGCAATTTTGTTCACTGCGTGTGTGTTTCTGAGGGTTATAAAAAGCCAGAACTTTATCCCAGCAAGTTCGGAAGAAACAGATTTTTAAATGCCTTTGGGGCAGACACTATTTTTTAATTTTTTTTAAATGTTTTTGTCTGGTAGCACATAGTAGATATTCATTGATTAAGAATAAACCTTAGGGCCAGGCGCGGTGGCTCACGCCTGTAATCCTAGCATTCTGGGAGGCTGAGGCAGGAGGATCGCTCGAGGTCAGGAGTTCGAAACCAGCCTGAGCAAGAGCAAGACCCCCGTCTCTACTAAAAATAGAAAGAAATTAGCTGGACAACTAAAACATATATAGAAAAAATTAGCTGGGCGTGGTGGCGCATGCCTGTAGTCCCAGCTACTCGGGAGGCTGAGGCAGAAGGATTGCTTGAGCCCAGGAGTTTGAGGTTGCTGTGAGCCAGGCTGATGCCACGACACTCTAGCCAGGGTGATAGAGTGAGACTCTGTCTCAAAAAAAAAAAAAAAAAAAAGAATAAACCTTAGAGCAGGTTCATTTCCTGGTAAGACACAGAAGTCTTAATATGTGATTTTAATTTTTGTTTCTCTGGCAAATTCAGCAACGCAGGTGGGGACCTTATAACTAAGACAGCTCTTGACTTTTGGCGGGCAGGAAGAAAGAGGGAAGACATTCAGCTGAAGGACCTGGAACCTGTGCTGTCTGTTGGCGTCTTCAATAATAAACACAGTGAGTCCACAAGAATTACGAGCCCTTAACTCAGCCAGCAGAAAGCCGTCTCCTCTCTCATTGAGTGTTTCCCAAAGCCACAGAATCCCACTCACCTCAGTGGCTTTGCTAAAAGAAAGTAAGGAATTTTCTTAGGGCAATTTTATTCTAAAAACCAGTTAGCAAGGCGTTTAGCCAAGTCTTATGTCAGCTTTTTGCACTGACAAAAAGAATCTCTGGGCCAGGTACGGTGGCTCACGCCTGTAATCCTAGCACTTTGGGATGCCAAGGAGGGAGGATTGCTTGAGGCCAGGAGTTTGAGACCAGCCTGAGCAAGATCAAGACCCCATCTCTATTGAAAATAGAAAAATTAGCCAGGTGTGGTGGCACACACCTGTAATCCCAGCTACTTGGGAGGCTGAGGCAGGAGGATCGCTTAAGCCCAGGAGGTTGCTGTGAGCTAGGCTGATGCCACAGCACTCTAAGTGGGTGACAGAGTGAGACTTTGTCTCAAAAAAAAGAAAAGAAAAAAAGAATCTCTGAAGGGATAAGGACATGAAGGATGTACTGTGGGTCAAGATCAGAGAGGCCCCGTGAGAGCTTGGCCAAGCGGCAGTGATGGGCAGGAAACGTAGCTGTGTCTTGTTTCGCAGGTGGCCTGTGGCGCAGTGGACTGATCGACAGGAACCTCATTGATTACTTTATCCCCTTCCTGCCCCTGGAGTACAGACACGTGAAAATGTGTGTGCGGGCTGAGATGAGGGCGCGAGGTTCTGCCATAGATGAAGACATTGTCACAAGAGTGGCAGAGGAAATGACGTTTTTCCCCAAAGACGAGAAGATCTACTCAGACAAGGGCTGCAAGACTGTGCAGTCACGGCTCGATTTCCACTGAGCTCTTACCCAGATGGGTTAAGAGGCAACGGGGAGGCTGAGCACACCAGGGCCCTGCCTTCCAGAAGCACTTTGAAACCTCTTCAGGGTTTTGCACATTTGCACCTATGGACTTTCGGGATAGAGAAGTTTCTAAGAGTTAAAATATGACAATGTGCTAATCTGTCCCATCCACTTGTCGTTTCACGACATGACAGAAGTCCAGCTTCACACTTAGGGTTGCCTTAACAAAAGTGCCTGAAGACAGCTGTGCGAGGCAGGCCCAGGGATCCTTTGTGACCCACGGGACCCACAGCTCAGCAGCTCCCGGGTGGGTGGCAGCTGAGGAGCAGTCGGTCTTCTCCTACAGAAAACACTCTTCGGCCGTTTCCTTTTCTTTACACAGGGAACCTTCACTGACTTATAGGATTTTCAGTTGGAGTCTGTGGTGCCTGCAGGTGCAGATGGCCAGCACTCTTTCTTTTGATCAGATAGCATTCTTATTTAAATTGCCATTTTTAACATCAGTGGTTTTAAGATTGCCTCAAAGCTTTTAGCATTTAGCCAATTTTAACTCAAACCCAAGCTAGTCTTTCTCCCAACACACTAGGCACAAATTCTTCCTGGACTGAATTAGTTATGAAAGGTAAAGTTTGTTCAGCTGTGAACTGCTAATCGTCAAATCCACGCCAATTCATTATCAAGGAGTCAACTATTTGCGTGTTAAAGAAGCAGATAAGGTAATGACACAGACGGCCTAAGGTGGCCATGCCATCTGCTGAATTTGCTGGAATGCGGATTACCCCGTACCACTCCTGCTCTCTACTGAATTGCATTTTGAGGGGTGGAGCTGGGAGAGACATCTGAACACGCTCCCAGAAATTCTGAACCACAACCCTGAAATCTACCAAACCACCTAACCTTGGAAAGCAAAATCAGCTGCATTATTTTTGACAAAATGTTTTGGTAAAGGCTTCTTCAGACCGAGGGGGAAATTCTACATTTCTCCAGTCTACACCATCCAGCGAGGGGAGAGCAGCTGCAGAGGCGAAGCCCAAGCTGGGCGCCCCAAGCCTTCCCAGGAAACGCGAACAGGCCCTTCTAAGGGTAAAGAACTTCAGGATCAGGGCCCAGTGGACACTGGGCAGACTTACTCAACCCTAATTGTGCAAAGAACCACCCTCTCTGACCCCCTCTTTGGCCTTTTCCAGGTCTATGGGCAGTGTCCCTGCCCAGAGTCTCATGGGGCTTCTAGCTGGCAGGCTCCGGATGAGGAGCAGGGCCCACTGGACCATCGCAGACATCAAAGTGTGTGCGCAGTGACTGCTGAGCACTCTTGACCTGTGCTGAACTGTCCCCATGTGGGATAGGGGTTCGACCTGAGGCCTCTGCAGCAGGCGGGACAGACAGGTCCCTTCCTCCTGTCTGTTCTCTGGCCACTGATTCCAGCCCTGGGCGTGGGATTCCTCACCCATCTCACCGAGTCAGCCCCAGCCTGCCTTGGACCACACCTTGTCCTGAACTTCACTCGCTGCTAGATTTCCCCAGCCATATCATAGAGTGAATCAGAGTGAGACCACTGGCTTTGAGTTTGGGTCCTTGGTTCCCATGGTGAGCCTTGTCTCTTACACTTTATATGTGGGTCAGTCTCTCCCTTGACTCCCCAGAACCATTGGAAATCTGTACAACACGCTCATTCTCCACGACTGGCATGTGCCCACACTGAGCAGTCAGCTGCAGATTCTGCATTGCCAAAGAAGTGGGAGTACTGTACACGAGAAATGCTAGAGTTTGCAAGGATATGTATTTTTTTTATAATGTCTTCTGAACCTCAGATAATAGAAATATAGGAAATTGCTTATTTTATAATAAAACATGGGAAGGACATAAAATGGAATAACTGCTTATTCCTTTCTCAGATATTCTTAAATGATATGAATGTTGTCGAATGTGTGGCAATGTATGGTCACAATCATAGATCAAACAAGGTCATCTGATAAGGACTCCCTATGTGGCAGTGCCAGGCTGGACTGGCCCGATCACTGGGAAGTAAGACTCAGGTTCCACCTAGTGCGACTCATTCTGTGTCCCCCTGTAGTTAGTGCAGCTGCAGACACGCCCTTAGAACAGTGCAGCATTTTCATGTATAAAGTGTGGTAAGAGCGAATTTTTGACATGGAACTGCCTCATAGAGTATCACAGTCTTTGAAAAACGCCAAGGTAAGGCTTAAAATTTTTAGTACGTATGCTCAAATTGGAGCTAAGTTACATTTGTTTTATAACCTTTTGGATCTCTGGTCAAGCAGAGACAAGATTTCTGTTTACAGTGATGCAATAAACTCAACACGTGTTGGCCACCTTTGGACTGCTGTGACTAGCTTGAGAGGCCACGGCCCGGCCTCCCCCAGCCTTCATAAAACATGGACAAGAGTTTGAATTGACCTGGATATAAAATATAATAAAGCCTAGATGTTATGATATGAGATGTCCTTCGCTAACTTCTCTCCCCTAGTTTATTTGGTAACAAAGTTTGGAATAAAGACTTCAGCAGCTCAGGTGTTAGATTTACTGTACCCTGGATGTGCAGGTTGGCAGCCTTTACATTGGACAGAATCAGTATTTACCTTAAAGGCTGTTATGCCCAAATAGGAAGTTAAATTCGATTAGGTGATAGATATTTTCACCAAAGTGAAGGACTTCTTTCTAAAAAATATATTTTAAAATTAATGTAGGAAGGAAATTGAGGCACTGGGAAAATATGACTCACCTGACATTCTCCCATCCAAGTTCTAATCAGGCTTGACTCTGCTTAGCTTCTGAGATCAGAAGACATCGGGCGCATTCAGGGTCTTTCGGCCGTAGACACTCTGACATGCTGAACTGATCTTGGATAAGGAAACCTAACTGCCTCATCTTCCCGCCCCAAACTGGTAAATAGTGGAATCCTAGTCACGTTAGTCTAGTCTTAGCTCAATCACACCTAACCTGATCTCATCAGTGAATTGTTAACACCAACCCTCTTCTCAGGACTAAGGATTAGCTGATTTATTAAACAGGAAGTTCAAACCCTTCTCACCACCCCCCTTAATTTCTCATCTGAAGGTTCTTGAGCCCCATGAGGCCACCTTCCTAGCTCTGGTTCTCAGCCTAATGCAGTTTCTACTCCACCCCACACTGCCTCATCTACAAAGACTGAACTTAACAAAATTGTCAGGGGACCCCTATGTTCCCTAATTAGGGGCTCCCAGGTGCTGGGGCTGCAATTTTCGAATTAGTGATTAAACCTAATCTGACCCCTGGGGACACAGCAGGCCAGCTTCAGCTCAACACCAAGAGCTTTGTAAGACTTGGAACTTGGGCCGCCCTAGAAGAACCCCATCCAGGCAGGGGGGCCAAGAGGCTGAGGGGTCCTGCGTTAGACCTGCTGGGCTGCCAGCTTGTCTTCTGTGCCTGCAAAGTTGTCCCTGCCAGCACTCCGCACAGCAGCCACATCACGGAGCCCTGCCCATTTGTAGGCACACAGGCATGCTGCATAAAACAAAGCAGGTTTAGTCTCTTACAGCTCTGTACTCCTGGCATCTCAGCTGGACTTGAACTCCACAGCTGGTGTCCGGAGCTCCACAAGCCCCGGTAACAGGAGAGCGATTCCAGTGCAGCTGGGCGAGGGGCCAGAGCTGTCCTAGGGTCCTCAGAGTCCTGCACGAGACTTCGTTTCATTCCGACCTGAACTGCACCTGCTCGGTCGGGATCATGGCTTGAGCTCACAGGGCTCGGGGTGGGGGAGCGTGTCCCCCTTAAAAAATGTATTCAGAAGTTTCACACACAAAATTTTATTGCAAAATGGTATCTGTTTGCATTTATAAATGAAAACACTGTTCTCAGAAGGGTCAGCTAAGCCTTCCTAGGTTTAGGGGGTTCTGATTCAACGTAACAAAAACTAGTGATAAATGAGGAAAAATGTTTTAATGCAGCAAAATCACCGCGTGATGATTTGCATCCAGCAGAGAACTCGCAGTGCTCACGGCTCACCCGGGAACAGAGAGTGGAGACGGGCCTGCCCTTGCAAAGCCGAGCACTGGCAAGTGACGAGCTGGAAATACTTTTCTTCCAAAAGACTCTGGTTCTAACAAATGCTCACAGCATTGCTGAGACCGTTCCCTTGGAAAGGACATTGCGGGTTCATCTGTGGTGCTGAGCGTGTCCTCTTACTTGTCCGTTTATCCAAGCACCGTGCTGCCCCTGGTCACTCTGGGGCAGATCCGGCCAGTGCTCCAGCCTTGTCCCCAGGAATGCTGTTCTATGGAATCCACGCCAGAGACTCGTGCTTGGGCTTTTTTGCAGTAAAGATATCACAGTGTATGTTATAATGACGGGAACATAAAAAACACAAAAAAACGATTACTTAGAATCCAAGAAGTTTCTCATAATGTTAAAAACCATTTTAAATAAAGGTATCACATTTTCAATAAAACTTATTTGTCCCTCCTCAAAACAGACACACTTGAAATTAAAACATAATTAAAAAAAAATCACGAGCCCCGCAATGGGTGTGCTGGGAGCCCGCTCTGTCCTCCTCTGAAGGCTTGTGTCCTGCCCATGGTCCCTAGGGTGTGATGGCCTGCAGGCTCCAGGTGAAAACAATGCCCAGGAGTAGCCCTGCCACACAAGGCAGGGAACACCCATCTCGCTCCTCTCCCAGGGACAGGAGCGGGGAGGTGTGGGGAAGGACCGAGTGTTGTTTCTTCAACTCGAAGCAGTGACTCCTGGGCTGTCAGTCATCGTAATAATAATCTAACTTGGTGAACACAGTTTTGCAGCCTTTATCAGAGAAAACTCTCTCCTCTTTGGGGAAAAATGTCATCTCCTCAGCCACTCTGCTTATAATGTCCTCGTCAATTTCATAGCCTCGGGACTGCATTTCAACTCGGATGCACATTTTCAGGTGCTTGTATTCCAGCGGGAGGAAGGGGACAAAATAATCGATGAGGTTCCGGTCAATTAAGCTGCTGTGCCAGAAGCCACCTGGGGAAAGAGAAAAGGTGCTGGTCATGCACGTGCATCCACACCCCGCCCACCACACATCTACTGAGTGTCACCCACCCACCACGAGTCTGCTAGGTGTGCGCTCCGGCCCAGGCTGGGCTGAGCCCTGGAGGTAGAGCAGTGCACTCGGCCCTCAGGGAGTGCCTGATCCAGAGAGGAAGGTGATGTTGCCAGGGGACCTCACTAACAAACGCCTCCATGTTGTGACACCTCTGTGATGGCAAAGGGCAGGGTGACTCAACAGAGTGGAAAGGGACACATTTACACTGTGGGCGCGGGAAAGCCTCGCAAGGTGTGCCTTGGCGATGGCAGGTGGGAGGGGTCACAGCAGAGGCAGGGTGGGGAAGGGCACAGATTCACCAGCTGGCAGCGCCTCAAGAGAGCGAAAAGTGAGAAGAGCTCCCAGGGAGGGCCTCTACCAGCCACGTCCCTTCGCACCGGCAACTCCCCTGCAGGGCATCTCACGAGTGACGGTGTGTGGGGACGACACCACGGCTCAGCACAGGGCGTGGACCTTGCCATGTGTCCGCCACCCCAGGTGAGGCCTGGCTTTGCACCTGCCTGGTCCACTATTCCTGGTTTCTGGAACTCCAGCCAGGACCTGCTCCCTCCTGAGACGACACAGCACCCAGTGGGTCACCCCTGAGCCACAATGTGTCTTCACATGAAACGTTTCCCCTCCACTTTGCCATTTAATTCTGTGACTCAGCTCCCTAATGCGAGCTCCTTGATGCCTGGGGTTTATGCTTTTCATTCCCGACAGTGCTTCGCTCACAACTGGTGCGCAGTAAATGCTGGGCTGACTGGATGGGGTGGAGTGTGTGGACTGTGAACATAACAAGCGGGACAGCTCAGTCCTGAAGGCCTACTCTGTGCTGGGTGGCCTTGGGCCTGGACACTGCCCTCATGGGTTTTCCATTCTAGGTGAGGAGACACAGACAGTGAACACCATGAAGCAGACAGGTGAGGACAGCAGAAGAACAAGGGCCAGGGTGGCCAGGCCAGGCCTGGCTGAGGGGCTGCCTCTGAGCAGAGCCTGGATGAGGAGGACCAGGCCATGCGGTGGCCCGGCCAGAGTGTTCTGGCAAGACAAGGGACCTCAGACTTGCTTTAAAAACCATCTACTGTTGACTCCCAAATTTGTCCCCTCAGCCTGAATGCCTCCCTGGAGCTCCACTGGAAGGTCCAACCACTGGCTCCCCATCCCTGCTCAGATGCCCCCAACACGTCATCCTCACTGAACATGGCTGTCCCCAAACATGCCCGTCCTGCCCTCCGTTCCCCCCAATGGCAGTGCCCTTCCCAGTCACTCAAGCCAGATTCTTGCTCCTTCTGTCTCATTCCCACATACAATGCTGCAGGAAATCCTACCGTTTGCACCTTCAAAACACATCCAGAATCCACTTTGTCTCACCACCCACCACTGACACGCTGAGCTCCCTTCAGTCCACTCCCCACCCAGCAGCCAGCAAGGTCCTGCTAATGCCCCTCAGATCGTGTCGCTTACTGCTCAGAACCCTACAGAGGCTCGCTCTCCCACCTGAGTACAACCCGTGGCTCACCACGGCCCCCAGGCTCTCCACAACCTGCACCCACCCCAAATCTTGCCTCTTATCTCACCTCCCGTTCCTCTCCTGTTCATCCTGGACCAGCCACAGGGCCCAAGCACATGCCCACCTCAGGGCCCTTGTGCCAGGACGTAAGCTCTACAAGGGCAAGAACTTCTGTTTTTGTGTACTGTTGTGTCCCCAGTCCCTGACACCCCGTAGATGCTCAATAAATATTTGTTGCACGAATGTTCAGCCACCTACCTGAGGCCTTGGTCAGGGAGCTGCTGAGCCAGGTCTGCCCAACTCCCAAGCATGTGCTCTTGAATCGCTTTGCAACCTCCCACAATGTGGGTTTCAGGCAACTGGCCTCACCTGTCACAGTATTGGGCTAAGGTTTCTGTTTCATATGTTCATATTTTTTGGCATGCTGAGAAACTATTCAACATATTGCACGAGTTTACATAAAATACCCCATACTGTTCACTGGACTCTAGTATGAATTTCTTGACTAGTCTGTTTTAAATGAGACCTTTTGTTTTGCCACCTCAGGAACCTGAGCAAAGGCGTGCATGGCCAGCCTGCCCAATTCCCAGGTTTTAGCCAGTGAGTTAGCCTCCCTCACGATGGCTTTCCACCTCCCAGGGTTCCAGGTCAAAAGTCTGTGACGTTCGCTGAAGAAGCAGTGAGCTAAAAGTTAAAAGCTCAGGTTCTGGAATCAGACACACCTACCAGCTGAATGGCCCAGGGCCAGCTGTGACATGTCCCGGAGTCTCAGTTTCTACCCTGCCAGGTTATTGTGACGATTACATGAAACATGCAGGGAGAGTGCTTCACATGGTGCCCAGCCACATCTGGCTGTTGTTCTTGGGCAATGCAAAGAAAGGGAGGGACCTAACAGGTTATCTCCTTCAATGAGCTGCCCACAGCAGCCTTCCCTGTTCAACTACCTGCTTTTCTTCTATAAAGAAAATCATTTAGCTGAAGAAAATGGGGGAACTAATTTTCAAGATCGTGATGATGAACAATTTCCCTCTATTTACATTTGTTTGTTTGTTTTGAGACAGGTTCTCACTTTGTGGCCCAGGCATGCATGAGGGCAGTGGCGTGACCATAGCTCACTGCAACCTCAAACTCCTAGGCTCAAGTGATCCTCCCACCTCAGCCTCCCAATTAGCTCAGACTACAGGTGCATACCACCGTGCCTAGCTAATTTTTAAATTTTTTGTAGAGATGGGGTCTAGCTATCTTGCTCAGGGTGGTCTTCAACTCCCGACCTCAAGTGATCCTTGACCTCCCAAAGTGCTAGGATTACAGGTGTGAGCCACCACACCCAGACTAAATTTTTCGATTATAGAGTCAGGGTCTTGCTATTTTTCCCAGGCCACCCTCGAACTCCCAGCTTCAAGAAATCCTCCTGCCTTGGCCTCTCAAAGTGCTGGAATTACGGGCATAAGCCATCATGATCTCCTCTATTTAAAACAGTGCTCCTCAAACTTTAGTGTTCATAAAACCACCTGGAGTTTGTTAGCATAGAATCCCTTCAGGAATTCTGACTCAGGAAGAGACAGAGAATTTGAATTTCTACTCAGCTGCCAAGTGATGGTGATGGTGACGGTGACACTGACATGTTAACATTTAGGGTGCAGGATTATGAACAAGATGGGGTTGAGTAGCAGGTGGCCCTACTTACTGTTCTTGTTATTGAAGACCGACACAGACAAAGCATGCTCGATGTCTTTGAGCTTGATTTCTTCCCTCTGCTTGCCACTCCTCCAGAAGTCCAAAGCCACATCCGTGATCCTTTCTGCTCCAGCATTGCTGCAAGACAGTTCCCGTAAGGACTGGGATTCTCCTGGAGCCTCAGCCTCAGAGCCCTTCAATCATGTCCTACCCTGATCTTACCTGAGAAATATGAAGATGGCTTTCTGGTAGGAGACCCCGTCCACCAGGTCGTAATAGTCTAGGAAAGGCTTGATGGCATCTATGAGGCCTGCGTGCATCTTATCCATTTCATCAAATATGAAGATGGACCTCGAACAGGCACTCACGTTGCCTCGAATCCACAACTGTAACTGATCCTGAATTACAAGGGGAAAGCCAACACAAAGTTCTCAGCAAGGGCCATCGAAACAACTCTTGCTACCACTAAATACAATGGCTGCACTTATAGAGTGCTGGGTGCTCAGTGCTAAGAACTTCACATGCACAAGCTCTTCTGTCCCTAATAACCATACGTGGGCATTATGATACTGTTTTACAGATGAGGAAAACGAGGCAGAGAGAGCTTACTCGACTTGCCCAAGATTATAAAATTAGTATGTGGCAGAGCTGGGATGTGAACCCAGCCCTGCCTGATTCCAAAGCCCCACACTTAGATTATAATTCATGTGCTGGGAGATACCACATAGATGCTGTGTCAGAGTTGCTGGCCTTTTGTCATCAAAATGGCAACGTTAACACATATCCTGTGTACACCAGTCTTCTTGGAAGAAGGCAGGGGCCAAGTGACCCACTCTCTCATTCAATCCCCAGAACAGCCTGGAGCAGGTGCCCCAACTCTCAGATGGGAAAAGTAGTGAACACAGGCTCACTTAAGCCAGGTAGCTTTACTAGAGAGCTCTCCTGCTTTGGGATGAGCCTGGTGAGGTGACACTTGAGTTCCTGGAACAATGCCTGGAGGTTTCTGAAATAAATTTGTCCAACCAGAAATATTCTACAAGAACAGATATTTTTGGCCGGGCGCGGTGGCTCACGCCTGTAATCCTAGCCCTCTGGGAGGCCGAGGCGGGTGGATCGCTCGAGGTCAGGAGTTCAAGACCAGCCTGAGCGAGACCCCGTCTCTACTAAAAATAGAAATAAATTATCTGGCCAACTAAAATATATATAGAAAAAATTAGCCGGGCATGGTGGCGCATGCTTGTAATCCCAGCTACTCGGGAGGCTGAGGCAGTAGGATCGCTTAAAGCCCAGGAGTTTGAGGTTGCTGTGAGCTAGGCTGATGCCACGGCACTCACTCTAGCCTGGGCAACAAAGTGAGACTCTGTCTCAAAAAAAAAAAAAAAAAAAAACAGATATTTTTTTCTTCTTCTTCTTCTGTCCTTGGATATAAGAACATATTTAGGTATTTCTTATAATACTAAGCAGTCAAGGTAAGGAGAAAAGACTTTTGGAAGCCTTTTAATCAGAAAATAGAAAATCTATATATATTTTTTTCCCCTCACAGTGAGGCAGGGAAATTAGCTATTTGTTTTCTAAGACTCTGGAAGTTACAATGTAGGTCTGGGCCTACTATTACTTTGGGATTTACTTGGCTACTAGGGCACATGGTTACAATGTTCTAGGTGTGTATCTAACATAAGCAGCAATTTTTTTCTGTAGGTATGGACTAGCCTGGATTTACAGAGGAAACTCAGGAGAGCTGAAGTGGTTGCTGAGGCCATGAGGTGAGTCACTGTTTACACAAGGATTCACTCACACCGGCTGGGCTCCAACAGCCAAGCTTTTCCCACTCTGCTACCCTGCTTTACATGCAATAGCAGAGAACATGTAATCTAAGCACTGTTCATGTAACATTTTACTGTGACCGCCTCAAACCCATCAAGGTAGATACTATTGTGTACCCTCTTTTATAGATGAGGAAATTGAAGCACAGAGAGGTTAAATAACTTGCCCAAAGTCACACATTTATTAAATTAGTGGAGCCACAATCCTAACTAGGATGACCAACTCATCTTGATCTGTTACACAGATCCTAAAAGGCAACAATTAATTTATTTGAACATTTATGTGCCAGGCACCATGTTACATGCCTGACTAACAGAGCTCATTGAATTCTCACAAGCACCAATTTATAATGAAGAATGTGAGTCCCAGGGCAGGCAACTTTCCCAAGATACAAAGCTGCTAGGGGAGAGTTAGGACTCAAATCCAGGTGTGTCTGCTGCCAAAGCCCAGGCTATTAACCAGTGAGTTAAACTGTCAAAGCAGTTTGCAACAGTTACGATAAACGAATTTAGGCCTCTATAGAAGTGCTTCCTCTTTCACAAAATGAGTTAGATTTGATGATCTTTAATTTCGATTATGTCCATATCTAAAATTCTATGACTCCACTAACTCAACTGAGTATCACTGGACCTATTTTCAGAAGCCTCCACAGAGCTTTGATGGTGTGATTGCTCTGTGCATCTCAAACCTTCTGTAACTTCACCTCCCCATCTTTCAAAGCAGAACTGACACATGGAGCCATTTTCAGGGCTCACTCATTTCAACACGGAATTCCCAAATCCCATCCCACAGCAAAGGAACCTCAAACCTGGCATCATCCAGGAAGGATTCCAAATGTCTGCCCTTGCCTTGTACAGGGTGATATTCGAAGCATGTGGAAAGTGCAGCGTGGCCACAAACAGGTGGACATAGTCACTGTTCAGACCACCCTCATAAATATTCTCTGCGATGATCTTGCTGACAAAATTTTTGCCAGTGCCTGTCCACCCATGTAGGGAGAGGGTGAGAGGTTTCTTGGGCTTCGGGTTGTTTATGAAACCAGACACAGCATTTAAGATGATTTTCTTTGCAAGATGCTGTCCAAAGAGCTTGCTGTCCAGATCTTTCTGCAGCGCTGAGAAAGACAAAGCCAGTCAGGAGGGAAAAGAAACAGCTGGCAAAACGTAGCCACATTTACAGGCCCTTGGGAAAGCCAGCAAAGCCAGGTAAGCCCTCTTCATGCACCTTGTGAAACGCTGAGGTACAGTGGGCTGTAAGTATTTGGCCCAGAGGGGAACCATGGTCCAGGGAGCCCTCCCTTTGCTGGTCCCACCTGTTCTAAAGCCCTGCCCCATCCTTCCTGAAAAGGCCTCGGGGCTCCACTGCAGCTGCCTGCAGTTTGCACCCCTAACTCCTGCGTGGCTCCTCCCACCCCAAGGCAGGGCAGGGACAGGGCGTAGCTTGACAACCTCTGCTCTGCTCCGGAAGGGTCCCCACCATCCTTCCTGTCTCCAGCTAGGACGTGGCTGAAATGTCTTCAGAGGAAGTTTACAACTGGTCCACCCCCAGTTCTGCGTGGAGAAGCCCAACCTGAAGCTCGTCTCCCCAGGCCTCCGACCAAAGTCCGGCCGTGTGTGGTCGTGGCCAAGAAGCCAGGCCCCATCCTGTAGCCCGGGCCGCTCGGCTCCCTCGGTCCGGCTCCCTCCGGGCTGGGCTCTGCCCAGGCCCGGCCCTCCTGGGACCTTACTCCCTAGCCCGGCCCTCATGCCAGCCCCCTGCCCCGGCCCCAACCTACCCTCCCGGCTGAGGCTCGGCTTCTGGCCGCAGCACTCGGTGAAGAGGCAGAAGAGGCGCGGGTAGATGTAGCCGGTGAGGACGCCGGCCAGCGCCAGGCCCAGGCTGATGGGCTCCACCGCCCGCACCACCAAAGGCGCCAGCAGCAGCAGGCCCAGCGCGGCCCGGCCCAGCTTCATGCCCGGAACCGCGCCGCCCTGCGCGTTCTCGCGCTTACCGCGCACCCGCGCTGCAGCCAGACTCGCGCTTCCGGTTCCTCCCGTCGCGGAGGCCATCTTTGTTTGGGGCAGGCCATTTCCAGAATCCGAGGCCGCCATCTTTGTTCCGGGCCATTTCCTGCCGGTTGGTTGTCAGAAACCCCGTTGGCCACGGGTTTTTTTTAATGGTTTTTTTTTTAAATAATACATTTCTTAAAAGAAGAGTTTTAGATTTACAGAAAAGTTGGGAATAGTACAGAGAGTTCCCATATACCACCCCTGCACAGTTTCCCCATTACTAAAATCTTATCGTACATTACTAGTACGCTACATTTGTTACAATTAATGAAACACTGTTGCTATATTATTATTAACTAAAGTCCATAGTTTATTCAGTTTTCCTTACTTAATGTCATTTTCTGCTCCAGGTTTCCATTCAGGATACCACGTTACATTTAGTTGTCATGTCTCTTTAGACTCCTCCCGATTGTGACAGGTTCTCAGACTTTGCTTATTTTCCATGACCTTGATTCAAGGAGTACTGGTCAAATCTTTTGCAGGATGCCCCTCTTTGGATCTTGTTTGACATTTTTCTCAGGATTAGAATAGGGCTATGGGTTTTTGGAGGGATGATCACAGAGGTAAAGTGCTATTTTACCAAGTATAGGCACTATCAACATGACCTAGCACTGCTAATGTTGACCTTGGTCACTGGACTGAAGTAGTGTTTGTCATGTTTCTCCACTGTAAAGTTACTCTTCTCCCCACTCCTCCTTTCCATACTGTACTTTTTGGAAGGAAGTCATATGCAAAGCCCACACCTAAGGAGTGGGGAGTTTTGCTCCACCAGAAATTATTTGGAATTCTTCAGCATGGGAGATTTGTCTCTTCTCCCCCATTTATTTATTTATTAAACCATTTATATCAGTATGGACCCATGGTTATTGACTTTATATTTTGAGTAATAACCCAACACTACTATTTTTTTAAAATTCATTGTGGTTCCCCTTGCATGTTTCAGGGACCTGATAAATGTTTGTTGAAATATTCTGGAAACATTCTTAATGCTCTACTTTTTCATATTGTATATTAAAGGAGTTTTGCACACGTATTAAAAGCCAGATGCTGCATATAGGGATCATTCATTCATCCATAGCTTTGAGGATTGCCTATGTGTCATTATGTGCTATGGCCTGGTGATTCAAAGAAAAATTGAGGCACACCTGGTTCCTGGCTTTATTGCGCTTACATTCTAGTGGAGAAAAAAAAGATACTTCATTTTACAGATGAGAAAACTGAGGTTAAGAAGAAAAGGGATTTGTCCAGATACGCAATTGTGAGCAGGACTCAGATCTGACTTCAGAGCCAAACCTCTGTAACCACAATACCTGCTGTAAGTCAGCCCAGAAGTCAAACGACCTGCTCTTTCCTCATCCCAGCCCATGTAAATGCCTCAGGAAAAATGACTTGGACTTCACAGCCAGCAGGTTGGAGCATGTCTATGACTTTTGAACTTAATGAGAAAAGCTCTCTCAGTAATTCAGTTCTACATTTGAGCTAATCAAACTCTGGGCTTTGAAAACATCATCTGATGTTGGTATAAGGAAACACAATACAAACAATAAGGTTAGATTCATCTATATTTAATAATTAAGTTCTAAAAGTGGTAAGAAATGTAGCTTTTGCTTACTTTTTTAAAGAAACAGGTAACTTTCTAAAAATCAGAAAATACCAGTATCCCTTTGATCCCATCCTAGATTTTTTTGCCATCAGCTGGACCCACCCTAAACAATCAAGGATGCATTTCTGACCCCCATTTCAAATATGCGAAAGTGAAAGACATGATTGTATATTTAACAATAAAAGCACTATCTAAAGGGGATTATCACACTATGTACACATAGTTGTTTCCTCCTGACTCAGAATATTAAGAGAAAGTCAACATATTTACAAACAAGTTTTAATAATTCTCACCACAGAGTTTGCCCCCAAATAGGAAAACTACACATTGTTTTGTTTCAAAAAGTCACAAATTTAGTGCTTGGAAAATCCAGCAGGTAAGCAGCCGGACTCATCAGTCTGTTTTTGGAACTGCCTGCTAGCAAATGAGCAGGCTTCTATCCAGGAAGCCTTTCCTGAGAGGAAGGAGACAAAGGTGCTATTTACATGCCAGTCTGCACACCTCAGTACCGCCTGTTCATCTTCTTGAACTTTTCATAGTGATAGTCGTCAGTGGCCTTCTCGTTAGCAGGGCGCTTGCGGTTAGGAGGGGACCCTAAATGGAAAAGAACAGCAAAGGCTGTTGGCCTGCTGGAACCCACTGCTAGACTCTACTGCACTCAGGCAAGGACCATGCCTGTCTTGTTCCCGACAGGAGCCCCAAGCCCAACCCAGTGCACAGGAACACAGTATGGCCTCAGTAAATAACTCTTATTTATGAGTAACTTTTATTTTATTTCTGTTTATTAAAAATTTTTAACTTCTTGGGTCTCTGCTGTGCTTGATAGCCCAATGGATCCTCAGGGCAACCCCAAGAGGTAGGTTCTATTACTATCCCCATTTTATAGATGAAAAAATTGAGGCTTGGAAAGGGGAAGGCGCACAGTCAGCATCTAGAGCTTGGACTGGAACCCAGATGTCCTGGCTTCAAAGCTCAAGCTCCGCCCCTGCCCAGCCCCACCCTGCCTCCATGGGCCCCCAGAGCACTGACCACTCTGGGCAGCCCTGAGGCCTCAGGTGTACTCACGCTCAGGCTCTGGCTTCTCTGTGTCACCCACTCTCAAGGGTCGGGCTTTGGGCTCTTCTTTGTTTCTCCGTATGGGAGCATTGAGCTCCTCATGATAAACTGGACCAAGAGACCAGAGGACACATCAGACAGAATACGGAGTTCCTGGGGACCTCAATCCAAACAGGGGAAGAAGGGCAGGGTTGCATTTCCTGAGATGCTTACACCGGTTGTGCTGCACATAATTCACAGCCATGTTGGTAGGCACGAAGGATGTCTCACTGTCTTTCTTCTTGTTTTGCTGCTCTGCCAGCAGACGGGCCTTGGCATCCTCCGTGGAAATGATATTTTTTATTTTAGCACTATGGCGAGAAAGAAACCACACCACATATTAGATCACGGCATCTTTAGTACTCGATGGAATTGAGTGGTGAGGCTGGTGGCCCACCGCTGCATAGGGAAAGCATCTGTCCTAGGGCACAGCTCTCTGCAGTTTACCAAGCACCTGTAAAGTTGCACTCTTAAGGCACTCTCATAGCCATCGAAGAACTGGAGTTTTTTTCCTCTTCTGATCAAGAAGAAATGAAGCCTCAGAGAAGTAAAGTGAACTGCCTAAGGCTTAAAGCTAGTGACAAAAGAGGGAACCCAGAAGTCTCCCAACTTTCTACTGTACCCAAAGATGATTCTGACCGTTGTATTTCTCCCACGACAACCCCCTTGACAGATGTTTTGTAGTTAAATGAAAGGAGGATCATGGCAGGAGGGGTGGACGAGCCTTTAACATGGCTCCTGCTAGAAGAAAACAGAATAAAGGGCCTGACTAGAACAACTGAACAGCTGTGAACAAAGGCTAAAGACACACTTTTGCTTTCAGTGGTCAGGGTCCCCTAAGTCTCTTCAACTCCTCTGACCAAGCCTTCAGAGTAACTCCCGGTGACAATCTGCCAGAGAGATTCTAGTTTTTATTTGTAGGTTCCCAAGGACACAGGTAAGAAACTGTGTCTCTATAACTTTTAACTGGAAAGCAGAGAGCTCTTCCTTCTGCCTATGGGGTCTGAAACATACTCAATGCCGAGGTCCACCTCGGGGATGCCACTCAGCATTTGGTTGGAAAGCATCTCCTCAGTCTTCTTTGCTGAGGAAACACGGATGTTTTCTGGAAGTTCATAAAGACAGTCCTCTGCATTCTTCGGCTTGACTTTCTGCTCCTCATGTTCCACGATCCCTTTCCTCTTCTTTAGCTCTGTCTCAATGTACTTCATCCTGAAATGAGAAACCCACAGGTCTCAGGGAGGAATGGGAAGCTCACAACAGGTGTCTTCTAAATTAGTGGTCCCTGACACTGGCCCACAGACAGGTGACAGTCCATGGAGAAATGAGAAAAATAAAAACAACTTAAGTTTTTTCATTAAGTTAGAAATTTTCAACTTCAAACACCAACCTATGAGATTATGTCCTACTAATCTATTGGTTTTATCATATATAAGCTTCTTTGAAGACAGAAAGATGGCAGTTGTTTAACAGCCTTGTTGGCAAAATAACAAGTGGGCGAGCCCACATTTATCCCTGCAATGTTTGGGGGAAATATTACTAGCCATGGAATCTAAAATCCCAAGAACTACCCTTCTAAAAAACTTAAAAAGAAAATCTTTTTTGTGGAGATAGGGTTTCACTATGTTGCCCAGTCTGGTCTTGAACTCCTGGGCTCAGGCAATCCTTCCCCCTCAGCCTCGTAAAGGGTTGGGATTACAGGTGTGAGCCACCATGCTCAGCCCCTTTTAGAGAACTTTTAAGAGGTTTTCAAAGTTCTCAGGCCTGGGAGGTAGGGAGAGAGGGGCCAACTTGACACCTTTTAGAAAATTCTAGAAATGTCATCTGTGATTAAATATCTTGGACCTATCTGACTGGAGCCCAGCTCCAATCACTCACAACCAGACAGACTGACACTCACATGTCTGCATCCTCATCCCTTCGGTTGGTTTCTGCAGAAAATGAAGTCCCCAGGTGTAGGTCTTCCTCTTCACTGATCCTGAAGCGAGAGAAAAATGAGGCAGAGCTTTCAAGTCACAACTCAATGAGGCTGAGTTTTATTTTCTAAGGAAAAAACAAGGGCACAACCAAAAATTATAATATCCTGTTTATGGCCGGGAGAAAATATACGGTATGGTATGATATGTAAATAGAAGCAGCTGTAGAAATATATGCAAGCAAACTGTTGGCCTCCAGTGATACTTCTGAGGAATGAGTGGACACAGCTGTCTCTTGGTATCTGTTCTAGAACTCCTTGAGAATGCCAAATTCTGTGGATGGTCAAGTCCCTTATATAAACCGGTATAATATTTGCATATAACCTATGCATATCCTCTCATATACTTTCTTTTTTCTTTTTTCAATTTTTTATTCTTCTTTTTTTCTTCTTATGCAGCCACAGTATCAGGACTTGACTCCCATATACTTTAAATCATCTCCAGGTTACCTATAATACCTAATAAAATATAAATGGTATGTTAAGTAACTGTCATACTGTACTCTTTAACTTGTATTATTTTTCACTGTTGTATTGTTGTTTTTATTTTTTCTGAATATTTTCAATTTGCATTTGGTTGAATCCACAAATGAAGTACCAGTGGAAATGGAGGGCTGACTGTACTTTTAGTTTGTAAAACTTTGTAATTGTGGTTTGTTTTTTTTTTTTTTGAGACAGAGTCTCACTTTGTTGCCTGGGCTAGAGTGAGAGCCGTGGCGTCAGCCTAGCTCACAGCAACCTCAAACTCCTGGGCTTAAGCGATCCTACTGCCCTCAGCCTCCCGAGTAGCTGGGACTACAGGCATGCGCCACCATGCCCGGCTAATTTTTTCTATATATATTCCTAGTTGTCCAGATAATTTTTATCTCTATTCTTACTAGAGACGGGGTCTCACTCAGGCTGGTCTCGAACTCCTGACCTTGAGCGATCCACCTGCCTCGGCCTCCCAGAGGGCTAGGATTACAGGCGTGAGCCACAGCGCCTGGTCTGTAATTGTGTTTTTATACAAAACTTACATATGGGTTTCTAAGACAATAAACAATGTACTTTTATAGATGGAGTCCTTCTACTCAGCTCTAAGCTAAATTTTAAAGAGTTTTTGTCTTCTTTTGTTTTTAAGTAAGATACTCTGCAAAACACAAAGGCTACTTCAAGATGGCCCATGGACTCTGCTGCTGCAGGCCCCGCTCTCGGAGGGCAAACAGACTCAGGCAGGGACAAGGTGAGTTTGCATCTCACCCTGTTCTGCACTTACTTATCTTTGCCCCTTTCCTTCAGTTTCTTCATATCCACCATACCACCTGTCTTCATTTGAAAGGGATCATCCTGCAGAAAACAAACCCAGCTTAGAGGAAGTATCTATATAAATGGCAATGGAATTTTTTTTTTTTTAAAGCACAATCACCCAATTGAAGAGCAACCACAGGAAGGACTTCCATAATTGCCAGAGAAGACTCTGTCACTTACCACTAGCGTGGTCTCTTCTTGTACCTTCTCTCCCACCAGCAGGGCCACAGCACTAAGCAAAACCAAACAAGGAGGAGAGAGAGAAAAACACGGCACAATTCAGAGAGGAGGGGGAACCCTCAGGAGGTTTGTAGGCTGCAACGTTAGTGCAAGGGGGGACATGAGGGGTAGGCAAGAAAGCCAGCTGGAAAAGCCCGTATGAATAAAACGGGGCTCAACAAGCACTGCGGATGTTGGGGTGGGAGATGCGATGGCAGTGAGTGAAGTGCTACACTTTCCTGCAAAGCCACTTGGCATTATCTTGGCCTAGAAATCTCATTTCTAAGATTTTGCCTTCAGGGAAAATGCAGCTAAAGACAAATCAAATGTAAGAGAGTATCTACTGCAGCCTTATTTGACGGTGATAATTTGCAAAACGACCTACATGTCCCAAAATAGGGGATTTGTTAACAAATTATGGTACATACATCTGGTGGAATATTATTCAAAAGGCCGTTATTCTGCTGTCCTTGTGAGATAGAAAAAAAGGGGAAATTTTTGAAAAATATTCCCCAATACGGGTGAATGCCCACAATATCATCATGAGTTGAAAATAGCAGGGAATAAAAGTATATATTAAGTTGCTCACAATCTTTACAAAAGAGAGAGAACGAAAGAGAGGGGAAACAGATTGCAAAGAGTATTAAATGTTAACACTGGTTATTTCTGGATGGCAGAATTATAAATGCTGTCTATTTTCTTGATTATACCTTTCTAAAATTTTCACTCTTAAAGATCAACGTGCATTTCACAGTTAATCGGATGCAATAACAACATGAGATAGTGACCTGTTTCTGTACCTCTGGAGCACACCCCAAGACCACATGGCTCAGGGCATGGCCTGGTTAAACATCTGCAAAGAACGCTGGTTCCCTCTTCAAGCAGTGGAAGGTGTATAGTGTGTCAACAGAAGAAGCTATGTCTGTGGAAGTATTTGTGACAGCCATCCGGGCGGGGGCGTGTCCGTCATCCCCACTTCCTCCTCCCCCTCCCCCTGTCCCCCGCAGTACCCACCTCACCCCGTTGGGCCTTTTCCTCAAGTTCTGAACCTCTCTGGTCTCTTCTAGTTTTAATCTAAAAAGAAAATGGCAATGCATAGACTAAGAGCGAACCCAGAGCCAACAGGCAGCTTTGAGGGCATCCCTGCCCCGCTCGCTGCTGAGCTGCCAGAACAGTGGTCCAGAGGGCGAGCCTGCGCCTAGACCCACCGGGAGTCACATCCACTGCGCATCCCGGGGGCATCTCTACCAACCGTGCGGCCTCGGGGTGGCGGCCTCATCCCCCAGAAGTCTCAATTTCTTTGTCCGCAGAAGGGACAACAACCCCGGCTCACACTTAGTAATAATGTCAGCGAGGGACCTGGGGGGTGGTGAGTGCCCCAACCCAGTCTTTCTCTTCCTGGCCTCTGGAAACCCTGCCCCATACGCACCGAACCTCCTCTGAGTCCTGCTCATCTTCCTCCGACTCCGAGTCGGCTCGGCGCCGACGGAAAGTCTTCCCGGTGACCGGCATGGTGGCGCAGGTCCCGCGGTCCAGCCGCCACTCCACTGCACTGTGGCCCGCGCTGCTTCCGGCGCGCCGCAGTGCGGTCAGAGCGCCAGTCCCGCCTGGCCCCGCCCCACGCCCGCCCGGTCCCGCCCCTCAAACGAGCTGCCCACGTGGACACGCCCCCATCCCCACGACGTCGACGTCTCCCGATTGGACGGCCGAGAGGAGGAGGCGGGGCGCGGCCGGCCAGATCCCCCAGCCCTGCGCTGCGCCACGGAGGGTGCGCTTGACTGACAGGCGGCGGCGGCGCGGCTGCGACGGCAGGTGAGTTCCGGCTCACAGCCGGCGGCTTCTGGGGGCCGGGCCTTTCCGAGCAGGGACGACCCCAGCCCGACTGCGAGGTGGCGGGCCCTGGCCATGCTAGGTGCGCCGAACGTCGCGGCAAGGTGAGCGGAGCCCGGGACCCCCTGGCCGCCGCCCCTCTCCCCTCCTCCAGTCGGCGCTCAGGGGGCCTCTGGGGCCCCGGCACCCCACTTGGAGCCCCTTGGGGGCTCGCGGTTTCTCGGGAACAGGGGCCGCCCATCGTTTTTATTTCTGCCGGGCCTGCCCCAGCGTTGAAAGCATGCGTGTGGCGTCTCCGGGCGCTGACTTTTATCTCCTCGAGCTTCTGAGCCCTGACGTGCATTTTTTCTTTAGGAACAAAAGATGACCGCTTCTTTGCGGTGGCGGATTAAAGTCCCAACGCCGAATGCCCCGCAAATAATGGCCTCCAGCTTCTTCCCAAGGAGAGGCGCGTCTGATGTTTTGCAGCCTCTCAGGAGGGCTCCTTCTCGGTACTTGCCGGCCGCCTCCCTGGACCCCCTCGGGTCTTGTTTTCCTCCGTTTGTCAGGAGGTTCGTCACTCTGCCTTCCGCCCCTTCCACCCCAATCCACCCCAAAGATGCTGTGAGCATAAAGTTTATTTGAAAAACGAGTATCAGCAAACGTTTACAAAATAACTAAATACATAAATAGTGGCTTATAGGACTTTTAGGAACCCTTTAAATAATAGCGGTTTTCCTTTTTTTAATATGGGCCGGCCCTTTACTTTGAAAATAACTACCTCTTATTAAGAACCTATTATGTAGCAGGCACTGGGCTAAGCATTATTTCATTGGATTCTCCCAACAATCCTAGGAGGTAGATTTAGTTTCTCATTTTACAGATGAGGATGCGGAGGCCCAGAGGGGCGTATGTGTCTCCAGTTTCACAGCTAGAAGGTGGAGCAGGGATCAGTCACAGCGCTGTCTGGGCTGCACGGTTAGCACAGGACCTGGCACAGTAGGAGTTCAGTAAATGTTTGCTGCTGCAGCCACTATTACAGCTCTTTGGCTAGTGGGGAGGGGCTGATGGAGGCAGTTTTTGGTTTCCTCTTCTGGAAGACCATTCTGAAGCAGGGCAGCATTTCTGGAATGCCTTTCTCTGGAACAGTCTCCTCTGAGATTGTTGTTCTCTCAGAACAGCCTTTTATGTCTTTGGTCAAAAGCCATATATTAAAAGTCTCAGGCCAGGTGTGGTGGTGGCATGTAATCCTAGCACTCTGAGAGGCCAAGACGGGAGGATCCCTTGAGCTCAGGAGTTCGAGACCATCCTGAGCAAGAGTGAGACCCTGTCTGTACTAAAATTAGAAAAAATTAGCTGGGTGCAATGTTGTGTGCCTGTAGTCCCAGCTACTCGGGAGGCTGAGGCAGGAGGATTACTTGAGCCCAGGAGTTTGAGGTTGCTGTGAGCTAGGCTGATGCCATGGCACTCTAGCCCGGGCAACAGAGTGAGACTTTGTCTCAAAAAAAAAAAATTTCTCAAAGTCTTGCTTTCAGTAGACCGGTTCAGCCAAACCCAGATGCACATAGCACTCACTGGACACCATGTCCCTGTCAACTGATGGAGAGCCTCCTTGGAGTTGCTCAGGAGCCCAGGGAGTCGATGTTTGCAGCTTTCACACTCTGAGGTGGCTCTGCTTTGCCCACCCAGCAGCCCTCCCACCACGGAGTACTGGACACCACTAAGGAAAGGCTAGAAGGTCAACGACATTTCTGGACTCTTCTGCTCCTTATTTGAAGTCCCAGGGAGGAGCATCTGGTACAAATGAGCTGCCCTCCCGCCCACTCTGTGAGGTCAGAGTGCCCACTGATAACTCACCACCTGTGCTGTGGCATACCCAATGGAGTTGTTTAGAAGAGTAATGCTGAAAACACGGCAGTGGTGAATCTAGCGGTGGGTGTCTGTGTGGAGAGACTGCAGCCCCTCTAAGTTTTGCTGGGCCCTTTTAGGTGTGGGATGAGACTGCCTCTCAGAGGGAACTTCCAGGAAATACAGGTTTTGTGCATTTCAAAGATGACTCTTAGTTTTGTTAGGGACTTTAGTTGTCTTAAGGAAATGTGTAGGCTTGGGTAGGTTTGCTAGCTCCTTTCTGGAGCCAGATGAAATGCTGGCTTATTTCAGGGTTTAGAGAGCATTAATGTCTGGGAGGATTAACGCAAAGTGATACAGTTCATAGCCCAGCCATAGACAGTATTTCATAAATGCTTGTTGGACCGATTTATTTATTCAACAGATATTTACTGAGCATTTACTATAATAAGCAGGCACTGTTGTAGGTGCTTGAAATGTATCCGTGAGCAAAAGAGACAAAAGATTTAGTGGAGGTTCGTTTCTAATAACTTAAAGTATGTAAAATGTGTTAGGTGATAAGTGCTATGGAAAAGAGAAAAAATAGAGCAAGGCAAGGGAATCAGCAGTGGGAGGGAGGATTGCGTCACAAATTTAAATTAGCGTATTCTGGTTTGCGATTTGGTTGGTAACATGACAGATGAAGCAGTGGACTGAATTATAGGCTCTGGGTCCCAGTTCTGCCAGCTTGCCACGTGACTCTGGGCAGGAGCCTTCCTTTCTCTGAGCCTCCTTCTCTATCACAATCCCTATTCTACCATTTACTGGCCATGTGACACTTGGTGTGAAGCTCTCTACCCTCAGCTGCCAGTGGTTTTAGGGGTCTTTAGGTCTGAACTTTTTAATTAATACTTTACAAAAGCGTGTATGTATTTTCACAGAGCTCAAGTCCTGATAGTGGGATATATAACAGTGATGAAAGAGCCAAGCTCTTGGTGTTTTTTTGTTTTTGTTTTTTTGAGACAGGGTCTTGCTCTCTTGCCCAGGCTGAAGTGCAGTGGTGCAATCATAGCTCACTGTCACCTCAAACTTTTAAGCTCAAGTGATCCTCCCGAGCAGCTGGGACTACAGGTGTACACCACCACCACACTTGGCTAGTGTTTTTTGGTTTTGTTTTTTTGGTAGAGACGGGGGTCTCACTATATTGACCGAGCTGGTCTTGAGCTCCTGGCCTCAGGTAATCCTCCTGCCTCAGCCTCTCAAAATGCTGGGATTACAGGTGTGAGCCATGCTCCTGGCCTTCTTAGCTTTTCAACTTATCAAGATAATAAAAATCCAGCTGGTTCACATTAGTGTAAAGAGAAGACATGAACATTGACAACAAATATTGAAAGACATAGAAAAGTTGACAGTTCTCTTTGGTTCCAGTGATCAATGGATCCAGTGATCTATGGATCAATATATAGAAATTTCAGGAAAGCCAATTTCCATTTATTGTAAAGACTGGCTTGAAACAACCGGAGCTGCCGTCTGGGAAAAGGGTGATTTTTATCATCAATTACTGTGCTTAAACTGGATTTGGACAACTGATCGACAGGGCTTTTACAGAGCAGAGTCCTTCCTCGTGAGGAAGATGAATTATTGAAGATTGCATGGCAGGAGCTGGTTGCGGATCACAATACCTGAAAAGGGAAGTTCTGATTTCAGGCCTTAGAAGTCATGATTTTCCTGGCCCTTAGTTTCCATATCTATGAGTTTAGATTATTCCCAACATTTCTAGGTCTGAACGTCAGTTTCTGCTTCTACTTACAGAGTGTGAGTCTTCTTGTGACCTGAGCTAGTCACCGCTACCAACCTGAGGTAGCCCCCAAATCCATGTCCTCTCCAATTAAGTGGCTCGTACGGAGCCCAGAGCAGAGGCAGTATCAGGCTCTGGGCTCACAGAGATAACCATCCTAGGCTTAAGGAAGTTAAGTTGAGCAGAAAAATGACTCAGAAGAAGCTCTATGAGCAGGCGCCCCTTGGAGTGTGTGTGTTTGGATCTGGGGAGGTGAAGATCATCCCCATGCCAGGCTGGCTGGGGCTGTTTGGGACGTTGTAGAGCCAACAGTTCTAAGTGCTGGCTCCAGGGCAGGGAGTCTTTGAGTTCTGATTTGCAGCTCAGTTGCTAGGTGACCTCAGCGAGTTATTCTGCCTCTGGGCCTCAGTTTCTCCATCTTTAGTGATGGATATGGATTTGGCTTGGGATGTTACTGCCTCCCAGGGTAGTTGTAGGGCTCCAGTGAGGTCACAGCTGAGAGCTCAAGACTGAGCTGTTGGTGTCAGTTCCAGTACTCAGGCCATCGAAGCAGGTGGCAAGTGGGTAAGTCCTGAGCAGATGAGATTTAGAGGTATGTGGGAAGCAAGGCTTGGCCAGGCTTGGAGGCCTGAGGGTTCAGCTTTTGGAGTCAGAAGGATGGTGGAGTCTTGGGGAGTTGAGACTGGGTGAAGCGAAGGGGTGAGGTGTGTTTGTGACTTAGAATGGAGAGAAGAGAGCAGGAGGAAGAGAAAGGGTGTGTGTTCTTGGGGGCACCGGGGAGCATGGAGGGGTGCAGGGATGGGTGTGTGGAGTGCGGGATGGCTGATGTGGTGAGGATCTGCATGGGCAGGGCTGGTGGGCATCCTTGCATGGGTGGGAGGCTCAGCAGCATCCCCTTCCCCATCCTGAGGGACTGGTCCTCACTGGGAGGAGGAGGATGGAGCCAGAACCTCCTGGAAAGTGATGAATAATGGCACGTGTGGCAGCCAGGCGCAGATGCGCTGCAGGCCTGCCCCTTCTCAGGCCCTGCCCTCAGCTTTGCCCCTGTGGGGTGGCCCAGGGAGAGAAGAGTGCCAGCCCTCATTCAGGGTGACACATCCTGGAAGTCTCACCCAGGGCCAGGAGTGGTGGGCTCTTTGCCAGAGATACCAGCCCTGCCTCCTGTCTTCCCGCAGGGTCTGGTGGGCCAGGGGAGAGGTGCCCCTGGCTGTGGGACAGGCGCCTCACTGACTCGTCAGCACAGCCAGTCTGGCTGCTCTCAAGGGGCTTGTACCCGGGGCCTTGTTCTCCCTGCAGTGCAGGTGTCCTTCCCTTTCAGCCTTCATTCAGTGCCTGCTCTGCACACTGCATTTCCTTGCACAGAGGCACAGGTGGGAAGGGCGTGAAGGCCCTGTTCCAGCTGTGTCACTTCCTCGCCATGTGATCTCAGGCAGTGGCTTCTGTGTCAGAGCTTCATTCTTCCTCTGTGAGATGAGAAACAGCCATCCTTGCCTGAGAGGGATGGGCGAGCATTTGACAAGACGTGAGGACGAAGTGCTGGGCACCGCGCCTGGCTCAGGCTAGGTCCTGGATCCTGTGATTGGGTTGCCTTTTCCAGAAGACTCCTTCCCTGCCCCCACCTCAAATGAGAGAAAAGGAATCTTTTAAAAACTTTCTATTTTGAAAAAGAATTTACAGAATAGTTATAAGAATAATACAATAGCTGGGTGGTATAGTATGTGCCTACTGTGTAGTCCCAGCTACTCAAGAGGCTGAGGTGGGAGGATCCCCTTAGCCCAGGAGTTCGAGTCTAGCCTGGGCAACATAGCCCTGTCTCTTAAAAAAATAAAAGAAAAGAATAATGCAATGAATTGTCATTTATCCCTCACTTAGATTCAATAATAGGGCAATTATCAATATGTTTGTCTTATTTACTGTAACTCTGTATTTACAGGCTTATTGTTGCTGATGCAGGTGAGAGTCAGCTGCAGACATCACGGCCCTTTACCCCTAAATATTTCAGGGAAATCATCCAAGAATATGGATGTTACCGTACATAACTAGAGAATGACTTTCATCTTCAGAAACTTTAACGTCAGTGTAATACTGTATTTGTTTTCCAGGGCTGCCATGACAAAATACCACAGACGGGCTGGCTTAAACAACAAATTTATTTTCTCACAGTTCTGGAGGCTGGAAGTCTAAGGTCAAGGCGTCAGTGGGTTTGGTTTCCTCTGAGGCCTCTGTCCTTGGCCTTCCCAGCTCTGTCCTCGCGTGGTCTTTCCTCTGTGTGTGTCTGCACCCAGCCTCTGTGTGTCTGCAGATCTCCTCTCATAAAGATGCCAGTGAGATTAGATTAGGGCCTACCCCAAAGATCTCGTTTTAACTTGATTACCTCTTTAAAGGTGTATCTCCAAGTATGATTGCATCCTGAGGTTCTGGGGCTTAGGACATCAACATACAAATTGGGGTTGGGGTATAATTCGGTCCGTAACAAATACTATCATCTAATATGTAGTCTTTACTCAAATTTGCCAGTTGTCCCAATAATATTCTTTGTGGCATTCTGCCTGGCCCCCATCCATGGTTCAATTTTTTTTTTTTTTTTTGAGACAGAGTCTTGCTTTGTCTCCCCAGGTAGAGTACAGTGGGGTCATCATAGCCCACTGCAACCTCAAACTCCTGGGCTCAAGCAATCCTCCTGCCTCAGCCTCCTGAGTAGCTGGGACTACAGGTGTGTACCATGATGCCACCTGGCTAATTTTTCTATTTTTAGTAGAGACAGGGTCTCGCTTTTGCTCAGGCTGGTCTTGAACTCCTGAGCTCAAACAATCCTCCTACCTTGACCTCTCAGAGTGCTAGGCTTACAGGTGGGAGCCACCAAGCCCGACGGAAAGGTGTGCTTTTAAGATGTCCAGGTAGCAGCCTTCAGGTTCTGGGACCACTCAGGTACTGTTGCCCCTTCTCTGAAAACCACACTGTGTAGGCCCAGGGCGGTACCTGGTACAGGGGACTGGGGAGCTCCAGGGCACGGAGGCTCTGTCCCCAGAGTGCCCTCGGGGGGCCTGGGGAAGAGGGAGCCTACCAAGGAGGCCAGATGCGCACTCTTCTTATTTTCTTATTTTAGAAACGTTAAAAATAATTAAAAGTAACCTATTCGGTTACTTATTACAAAAGCAACACAAGTTCATTGTAGAAAATGCAGACAAGCAAAAAGAGGAAATAAAAATCACTTGACTCTATCCTTACAGGAATGATAATAGTATCCTTTCTCTAGGTGTAAAACACATTATTTCACCAAAATGGGATTTTACTATAATAGTGTTTTATAACTTTTTACTTTTGATCCATTCAGCAAGTATTTTTTAAGAAGTTACTGTGTTCCAGGTGCTGTTTCAGGTACTTGGGATACAGCAACGAACAAAACAGATACCTGCCCTCAGGGGCCTTATGTTGTTGAGATGAAATAGACATTAGACAAGAAAATAGATAAATGACCAGAATGATGACAGAGCATGTCAACTATGGGCCAGGGTGGACAGAGGGCCTTCCTTGGGAGAGGGAGTAGCAGTATAAGGTGTGGCTGGGTTCCATGGGGTGGCCAGCCTGATCAGGGGACAATCAAGCTGCAACCTGCAGGATGAGAAAGGACAGAGATACAGTGATCAGCATCTTCTCTGGTCATTGAATATTTCACTGTATAATAATCCCCCCTTTTTCAAATCTTTTCGATGTTATTATACTATATCTTTCAACTCTTTGTCAAATGTTGCATTTTTGCAGCCGATCTCCCTCTCTCCATCCTACCTCCAGGCAACCACTGAACTGCTTTCTGTCACTGTAGATTAGTTTGTATTTTCTCGAATTTTAAAAAATTGATATGTAATTGTGCATATTTATAGGGTACCTGTGAAATTTTGATACGTGCATACCATGTGTAGAATTTTAGGTAAATGGAGTCATACACTATATTCTTTTTGGTCGGCTGTGCCGGCTTTTTTCACTTAGCATTACTGTTCTGAAATTCCCCCCTGTGGTGCTTATCAGCAGCTGACCTTTGATGGACGAGTCATGTTCCATCCATGTACATACATAGCGCCGTTTGTCCATTCACCAGCTAGGACATTTAGGTTGTTTTCAGTTTTTATCTTTTTTGATTTAAAATCCTTTTAATCAACTTTATTGAGATATAATTTACATACAATAAAATGCATACACTTTAAAAATATGGTTCATAAAATTTGATAGATATATAGACCTGATTAAACCCCACTCCACTCAAGATCTAGAACATTCCAGCACCACAGTACAGTTCCTCTTGCTTCTTTGCAGTGTAGCCCCACCCTTTCCCCCGGGCAACCACAGATCCAATTTCTATCACCATAGATTACTTTTGTCTGTTTTGAAATTTTATATGAATAGAATCGTGTAGTATATATTCTTTTGTGTCTGATTTTTTTTGCTCAGTTTAATGTTTCTGAGATTTATCCATGTTGTGTATATAGTAGTTCTTTTTTATTATTGTGTACTGTTCCATGATATAGCAATAATTTACTTCAGTCCCCTGTTGGACATTTGGGTTGATTCCAGGTTTTAGCTCTTATGTCTAAAACTGCTATGAATGTGTGCGCAGACATGTGTTTTCAGTTCTCAGCAGATATCTGAGAGCAGAATTGCAGGGTCACACAAGTGTATGTTTAACTTTGTGAGAAACTGCCAAATGGTTTCCCAAAGCTTTTCATACTCTTTTAACTTCCATCAGAATATGTGAGAATTTGTCACGTCTTCAGCAGCACTTGGTATAGTAAATCCTTCTAGTTTTAGATCTTCTAGGGGATGTGAGATGTTACCTCATTGTTTTAACTTGCATTTCTCTGATGTTGTAAAGCATGTTTACATGAACTTATTGGCCATTCTTAACTGGTGAAGTAGCTGTTCAACCATTTGCCCATTTTAAAAAATTGGATTGTTCTTTTTTGAGTTATAAGAGTTCTTTATACATTTATAGTTTGAATATAAGCTTTCTGCCAGATATAAGTGTTGTGAACATTTTCTCCCTGTCTGTGGCTTGCCGTTTCATTTTCTTAAGTGTCTTGTGAAAAGAAAACAGTTTTAATTTTGATGAAGTCCAATTCATCAATGTTTCCTTATATAATTAGTGCCTTTTATGTCCTTACTCCAAAGTTGCAAAGATTTTTTTTGTATATTTTTCTTGTGAAGTTTTAGAGTTTTACCTTTTTTAAAGTCTGTGATCCATTTCTAATTATTTTATTTTATTTTATTTTATTTTTGAGACAAAGTCTCACTCTGTTGCCCAGGCTAGAGTGCCATGGCATCAGCCTAGCTCACAGCAACCTCAGACTCTTGGGCTCAAGCAATCTGACTGCCTCAGCCTCCCGAGTAACTGGGACTACAGGCATGCGCCACCAAGCCCGGCTAAGTTTTTCTATATATTTTTAGTTGTCTGGTTAATTTCTTTCTATTTTTTTTGGTAGAGACGGGGGTCTTACTCTTGCTCAGGCTGGTCTCGAACTCCTGACCTTGAGTGATCCACCTGCCTTGGCCTCTCAGAGTGCTAGGATTATAGGCGTGAGCCACCGCGCCCAGCCTCTAATTAATTTTTAATGTATAATATGAAGTAAGGGTTAAAGTTAACTTTTTCCCATATGGATATCATTGTTCCAGTACCATTTGTTGAAAAGATCATCTTTTGCTCATTGAATTTGCATTGTTGAAAATGAATTAGCCATCTGTGAACAGGTCTAATTCTAGACTCTATTCTTTTGCATTGAGCTGCATGTCTGTGATTGAGCTGATGCCACACTGTGTTGATTGTTGTAGCTTTATAGAAAGTCTTGAAGTCAGGTGCTGTTAGTCTTCCAACTTTGTTCTTTTTCAAAAATTTTTTGGCTATTCAAGGTTTTTGTGTTTCCATGTACATTTTAGAATCAGCTTGACAATTTCTATAAAAAAGCCTGCCAGGGTTTTGATTGAGATTGCCTTGAATCTGTAGATCAATTTGTGGAGAATGGACATCTTAACAATATTGAGTCTGCTAATCCATGAATATTGTATATCTCTCCATTTATTTACATCTAATTTAATTTCATGGATAGGAATGTTCAATATTAATCATCATTTTTAATCACTGTTTAGTACAATAGTGTGTTGTCTTGTCACTTATTTAATTGCCTGTTGGTCATCCAGATTACATCCATTGTCCCCCCATTATAAACAGTACTACAGTGAATATCTTTATGCCGTTTTTGCGCACAGCCTTGATTATTGGAATAAGTCTGGAGCCAAGTTAACCCTCTTGACTGTTCTTTGCTATCTGCCTTAAACTGTTGGTAATTTGTTGTAGTTGGATGTGGAGTACCAGTGATGTAGGCTTGCTTTCAGGAGGCCCATCAGCATGGTGATTTAGAACGGGCTGGCAAACTATGGCAGCTGGCTAGGCTTGTTTTATATGGCCCTCAAATTAAGAATTTTTAAGGATTTGGAAAAAAAGATTGTGTGACAAAGGTTGATGTGACCCATAAAGCTTAAGATATTTATTATCTGGTCCTTTGAAAATTGCCAATCTCAGATTTAGAGCCAGGCTTTGCAGGGCACAGGTCTGATCGCCCCCCCACCCCACCCCCACCTCCGTTGCTAACTGGCCAGGTGATTGACCTTGGCGAGGTTCCTTCATTACTGAAAACTCCAGGTCTGTTTCTTCATCTGTAAAATGGAGGTAGTGAGAGTGCATTGAGGGTTGGTAGCCACAAGGCTTTTTTTCTCCTCTTGGGTGTTGCAGGAACTTAAGTTGATTATACATGTGAATCAAGATTGGGCCTGTCACTGTCATCCTGGTCTGGGCTCCAAGGTCACCACCTGGCTTCTGCCTCCCCAGCCATCCAGCTGGAGAGGTGGGGCACATACCAAAGACACCAAACAAGCCCACACACTGCAGCTTAAAATAGTGCAGGACTAGTGCCAACCCAGGGCACTTGGCCTCAGCAGAAACGAGGAAAAAAAAGTAAAAGCCCAGCTTCAGGTGAGGAGGTTTGAACTTTAGAATCTTGAACCCATCATTGTCATGTGCCTATTTTGAATGTTAGCTTCTAACTGCCTCTCCCTCTTTGAACTGCCCACATCTGGGATACTGTGGCCCGTCAAGGATAGAGGGGTAGTGGTGACATGTGGATGAACCTGCTTGGGCCTGTAGCTTGGGGTTGCTTAAGACTTGGGGTTTGGGGGTTCTGAGCAGCATGGGCTCCTTGAGAGGCTCGAAGGATGATCCGAGGGGCCCAGTGTCATGCATGGAAGGGGCCAGGCCTTCCTGTTCAGAGGGTTGACAGGCTATGGCAGCCTGAGGGGGCAATAGGAGAGGCCCCAAGTCTCCTCTTACAGACCCTTGAAGGTTTCCTCTTGGGGGATCACAAAGGCAATGTCCTGGCAGTGACTAAGAGAGGTCTGGTGCCCCCTAGGAGGGGCTGATCGTGTTTGCCAGCTCTTCCCAAGCCTTCCGTAGCTGTCCCAGCAGTAGTGTGTTTTTACTGTCCCTGTGGATGCACTGGGGAGTGTCTCTAGCACGAAACTCATTTGCCCCTCCCAGGAGGAATTCTGGGCTATTTTTAGCCTCTAGTTGGTGCTAAGAGTGATTTTGAAATAACAGAATGGTGTGATATGCACTGGCTCGTCCCCCACGTTCTTTGCAGAGGCTTCCACTCGCTCCAGACCACTGCAGCCCGTCCCTGTCAGCTGTCAAGGAGGATGTGAGTGCTGGTGGCTGGCTGCTTCACCCAGAGGTAAGCCCACCCCTCCCCTCAGCTGGACCCCTAGACACGGACTGAGGAGGAAGTGTGGGCTTTTCTCTTTAGGTGAAATGATGGAATTGTGGTTATGGAATGGATTTTTTTTTTAAAGTTCTTATTTGTTAGAAAAATATATATGAATGGAATGTAATTTCACACATCTGGGACTTGCTACAAAAGCAAGAGGAAGTAGGAGGTTGAGATGAAGTAAGATTGGCTGTGGGTGTTAATTGATGAATCTAAGTACGTGAGAGCGCGTCATACACTTCTGCCTACTCTTGCGTGTTACATTTTCTATAAGTTCAAAAGAGCAAGTGAGTGAGGCCTTAAGAACCCGACCAGCTTGGGTTTTGGCCTTCGCTCTGACGTTCCTATCCACGAGATCTTAAACAAGGAGCCCGTTTCTTGGTCTGTGAAGTGGGGCTAGTCAGGCTGCCATGGAGATAGCTGGGAGTGTTGTTAATGAAATAACGCATGAAGGCGCTGAGCTCGGTGTCTGGCCGGTGGACCCCTGGCTATCTGGGGTTGGGCAAGGGGATTACAGGAGTATCAGGTG
Organism: Lemur catta; assembly: GCF_020740605.2. Lineage (NCBI taxonomy): Eukaryota > Metazoa > Chordata > Mammalia > Primates > Lemuridae > Lemur > Lemur catta. The sequence continues at coordinate 6,205,208 of NC_059137.1, read as the reverse complement.
GGCACAGTGTGGCTTCTTTGATTAAACCACTCGTGGTTCCATTTACATTTTTAGTTGGTTTGGAACTTACTTGGCAGCAGTTTGGAACTTTAATCAGTCAGATTCCTGGATATGATTCTGCTAAAATATCAAATAGCTGAAGCATTTGTTTAGTTATTTATTTTTAAATGTTTTTTAAAAAAATAATTAAAGATTCACAGAAAGTTGCAAAAAATTTACCAGGAGGTCCTGTACCCTTCACCTCGTTTGACCTAATTGTAACACATCTTTGATGTGTCTGTAGTATAGCCAGTAAAATGACGTTGGCACAATCTGCAGAGCGTGTTCGCATTTGACCAGTTCTGCAGGCTGGTGTGTGAGTTGTGCATGTGTTCAGTTCTGTGCACTTTAGTACACACATAGATCCACGTAGCCACTGTGACAGTCAAGATACAGAGTTGTCCACCACTGAGGAGCTCCCTTGAGTGAAACATTATTTTTCAAGATAGAAATCATTTTTTTCTGATTTAAAAGAGAAATTATATGCAGTAGAATGTCAAGATACTTGCACCATGTCATCAGCAATTTATTTTACATTACTTTGTTCTTTCTTATATCATCTTAGTTTTTTCATGAACATGTATCTTTTTTTTGAGACAGAGTCTCACTCTGTTGCCTGAGCTAGAGTAAGTGCCATGGTGTCAGCCTAGCTCACAGCAACCTCACACTCCTGGGCTCAGGCGATCCTCCTCCCGAGTAGCTGGGACTACAGGCATGTGCCATGACACCTGGCTGGTTTTTCTATTTTTAGTGGATGGAGTGAGCTCCCAGACATGGGTTTGTCTTCCTTCTAACAAAGCATCCATGGTTTTGGATTCTCTGGCATACAGCTCCGTGAATTCAGGCTGGACTCCTGCGTCTTTCCTACCAATAATTCTGATCATCACACCTGATGCTTACTGGGTATCTCCCTGTGCTGGGCATCTGACGTACTTTTTTTGTTTTTGTTTTTTTGAGTCAAAGTGTTGCTCTGTCACCCTGGGTAAAGTGCAGTGTGTCGTCATAGCTCATTGCAGCCTCCAACTCCTGGGCTCAAGCGATCCTCCTGCCTCAGCCTTCCAAGTAGCTGGGACTACAGGCGCGAGCTACCACACCCAGCTGATTTTTCTATTTTTAGTATAGACAGCATCTCACTCTTGCTCAGGCTGGTTTCAAACTCCTGAGCCCAAGCAGTCCTCCCACCTCGGCCTCCCAGAGTGCTAGGATTACAGGCGTGAGCCACTGTGCCTAGCCCTGGCATACATTGTTTCTGTGAATTCTTAGAGAAACCCACTAGGGTAGCTGTTGTCTTCCCAGACAAGGAGAGTGAGGCTCAGAGAGGTTAAGCCATTTCCTTGGATCGCTGGTTGGTTTGTGGCAGACTCAGACTCAAGGCCAACATTGTGCACTTAACCACTGCCTCTCTGCCTCCCACCAACAGTGGCTGTCGTTAACGCAGGACTGCTTGTGTCTTCCCGTAGGTGAGTCCAGGCCAGAATGGGGGACTCCAGGGACCTTTGCCCTCACCTTGACTCCATAGGAGAGGTGACCAAAGAGGACTTGCTGCTCAAATCTAAGGTAAGAGGTCAGATCTTCTGGGGCAGAGGCCTACACCTAGGGCCACCGCTTTCCTGGGGTGTGGATGTTTCTGACACAGCAGAACTGGCTCTCTGACAGTCTCTGCTCAGGCTTTTGTGCAAATGGAAACACTGGCGTCTGTCTGGGAGGCCTTGTTCCGGGGCTTGTGTCCTCACAGCCGTTAATTATAGTTTAGACCAGGCCATTTGGGAGCCGCTAATGGTCTCTGTCCATTAGCTGTTGGGGGGCGGTGCCCAGAGCCTTGCCAAAGCAGGGAATGAATGCTGCTTTCACAGTCCAGGGGTGTGTTACAAATGTGACCTGAAGAGGGCTCAGGGAGGCCTGAGTGGGAGGCTGGGCCTCTTCTCTGTGTAGGAGGATGTGTTGTCATTGTCTCTTTTTGTTGTTATTAAATTAAAAATTTTTGAAAAGGTAACACTATCACATGGTAGAAAAATGAAACAATTTAAGAACATAAATGTCAAGAAATTCCCCCCCATCCCAGCACCCACCCTCCTTGTCCCACCCTTAGGTAATCACATTCGTTGGCTTCTTTTGTATCTTTTCTGTTTCTTTATGTGAATACAAGCAGGTATACCTTATTTTAAATTTTGCCCTTTCTTACATAAAAGATAGTGTACTATAGTTGCTGTTTTATAACTTGATTTATTCACCTAGTGATGTATTGGAGCTCTTTCGACATCAGTACAGAGACAGCTGTCTCGTTCTTTGTCTAGAACTTGCATCATATTTCATCGTGTGGACATGATAACTGATCCTCCATGGGTTGATGACTGTACTCTTTGCAGCCTCTTGCCAGTACAAACGATGCTGCAATGAATGGCCTTGTAGAAATGTCATCATGTCCACGAGAGCTATGTGCAGGCACATTCCCAGGAGTGGGCTAATTGGGTCAGATTCCTAGACATATTGCTAAGTTGTCTTTCCAGACACCTAATGCCGGTCGTTTGGCCTCACTGCACCAGCGGGTTCTTGGTGGCCTTTGGCCTGAGCTGGTTAGTCATGGGCCTGGGTGTGGGAGCAGTTCTTCAAAATGTCAATGGCTGCTTTTGAAGTGATTTTGCTTCTCTCCTGGTGTGGAGGAGCAGCAGAGTGAGGCTCGGGTGATCATTGTCTGATGCTGGGTTTCTTTCTGAGTTGAGGGGAATTTGAGAGCAGAGGGGACGTGAGGTGGGTGGGAGGAGGGAGGTAGAATGTGGCAGGGTTTGGGCTGGGATTGGCACCCTTTTAGAAGCATGTTAGTGCCTCTGGACCAGAGACTGAATGTATCTGGGGCACCCTGTGCCTATGTGTCAGAAAGCACATCTTTGGTACCTCTCTGAGTATCTGGAAAATTACAAAACAAAATCACTGTTTTAAAATACTCAGAAGGGGGAAGATATGAGCAGGTAGCTCACAGTGAAATGCAAATGGACAAGAAACTTTTAGAAAAGGATGCTTAACTTTACCAGTGGGCAAGGATATTGCTAATGGAAACAGGATGATACCATTTTTCAGATAGGCAAAAACAGACTGAGCACATTCACAGCTGGAGAAAATGGACCACTCATGTTGTGATGGGAATTACTGTGACCTTTAGGGAAACAGTTCTGCTGCTGGGAATTTATCCAGTAGAAACATTAGTATCGTTATAAAGAGACAGATACAGCAGGATTTATTGAGCATTATTTGTAAAAGGGAAAGACTGGTGGCAGCCGAATACTCATCAAGAAAGGAACGGGTGAATAAATTCTGGTGTGTCCGTAGTGTGGGACACGGTGCAGTTATTGCAAAGAATGAGATGTGGCCTCTGTACAGACTTAGAAAAGTGACCATAAGTGGATGACAAATGCATGCTACAAAGAAGTATATGTTGTGTGATCTTATTTTTACTAAAAATCACCCCTGAAGATCTAAGTGTATATGTTTGTATTAGAATGAACAGAGGGATGTACTTCAATTATTACAGTATGTATGTACTTTATATACTATACTTCAAATCATATATAGCATACAGTTTGAATTGCTACAGTAAGCACGTAATACTTTCGTAAATCAAATGACTGGAGTGAAAATAAAAAGCTGGGAAGATGGGAGTGAAATGTGAAATTAAAAACTCACAAGAGATTACAGTTCAGAAGGTCAGGGGCTGTTCTGAGTCTGCTCAGCAGACAAGCTCATCTCCTGCCTGCAGCATCCCCAGTGAGACCCTAAATCTCAGATTGCAGATCTCAGGCCCGTTGTGTGGGAGGAGCTGCTTCTCCTCAACCCTCCTGAGGGTTCTGTGTGCAGGCTCTTCACAAACACAGCCAGAACCTGCGTTTGGTGAGGAGGAGGAGTTTCCCTGGAGGCTTGGGGGCCAGCATGGCTACCCGCAGGGGCATACTGGCCTTTCCTGGTGGGAGCTTTGGGGACCTTGCTGCTCAGGGGCCCAGGATCCTGGGCTTCACCTTCTGACCTTGCTCTGTAACGAGGTGTGACCTCTCTGAGCCTCAGTTTCTCATCTGTGCAAAGGGCATCTTGGTGGGACCTCTGGACAGACTGGTGGGGATCACGTGAGCAACGTGTAAGGAGCTTGGCTGGAGACTCGGCTCATTGCAGTCCCTCACCAGGTGTCCGTCCCCACTCTGAGAGAGCCTAACACTGTATCTGCCCCAGAGACTGTCACATAGAATTCATCTCACAACTGACGGGAGCACGGCAGACGCTATACGATCTCAGTTGGGAACTGCTGTTCTAGACATGCACAGACAAAACTAGCTGGGGCACAGTTTAAGTTGCTGTAGCAAAGAGACCCTGAAATACAGTAGCTTAAATGAGACAGAAGTTTATTTCTCTCTCATAGAACAGACCAGAGGTAGGTAGGGCTGGCAGGGTGGCACTGCTGTTCTTAACATGTGGCTTTCGTCTCTGAGTCCAAGGTGGTTGCTTCAGCTCCTGCCATCACAATCATATTCCAGCCAATGTAAGAGGAGAAAGAGCAAGGGTGGCACACAGCTCAGAAATGGCGCGCATGACTTTTGCTGTCATTTCATTGACTAGAACAGCCACATGATCACAGTAGAGGCTGGGAAACAGTCTGTAGCTGGCTGGCTATGTGCCCAGCTGACATTCATGTGTTCTACTATTAAAGCAGGATGGGGAGAAAGGATCTTGGCAGACAAGGAGCAGTTTCTATCAGCCAGACCACCAGAAACCTGGGTGTTTGCAGGGGTCAGCAGGTATATTGAGCTCCTACTTTGTACCAGGCCCTGTGAATTCACAGGGGTAGGTCAAACAGAGCATCCCTCTTGCATGGAGCCTAGAGTCTAAATGGGGAGAAAGGCTTAAATAAATAAGTTTCATGAAGGCAGAGTAGAAGGGGTGATGAGAGAGTATATGAAGGGGTCTGTTTAAGTTTTAAATAAATAATTTTATTTGAAAATTTTTTATAGGTACATAATAAAAATTCAAACAGTAAGATATAAAGTGCCCCCACGGGGATCCCGACTTAGATGGGCAAAGCAGCAAAGGCCTTTCTGAGGCAGGGCCTTGAAGCTGAGACCTTCAGCGTGTGTCAGCCGGGTGGAGCCAGGCGGGGCACCCTCCGGCGGGAGCAGCCCCTGCGCTCAGCCCCCCTGGGCCGCTCACACTTGTTCTTTCTCTCTCACCTTAACTCACACAGGGAACCTGTCAGTCCTGTGGTGTCGCTGGACCAAACCTGTGGGCCTGTCTCCAGGTAAAGGATCCTTGTGGCTGTTGCGGGTATGGAGCTCACTCTGGACTTGGGGTTGGGAACGTCTGTCCCTCGTGGGCACTGCCAGAAACCTTGGGCAGGGGCACAGGGCTCCAGAGATAGCAAGTGCCTGGGCTGGACACTCTGAAAGCCGTTGACAGGATGAAATGACAGGATAAAAGCAAGTTGGAGGAGACTCTGGACTGAATGGTCCATCTTCACAAGAGGCAAGATTCTGTACCGGCACACGTGTGAGAGGCGACATGGACGTCTTGGCTTTGAGCCCTAGCAGTCTCTCCCTGGGCCAGTCTGGTCTCTTCCCTGGGCCTTTGATTCCGCGTGTCCCCACGCTGGCACACTGACAGCTGTCCCTGTCTCCTGGGTTGGGGTGTGACTCACAGGACAGATACCTGTGATGGGCGTAGCATGGTGCGTGGCCCGGAGACAGTGTCCAAGAGAATCCGGAAATGCTTTGATTCCTTTTACTCTTTTTTTTTTTTTTTTTTTTGAGACAGAGTCTCGCTTTGTTGCCCGGGCTAGAGTGAGTGCCGTGGCATCAGCCTAGCTCACAGCAACCTCAAACTCCTGGGCTTAAGTGATCCTACTGCCTCAGCCTCCCGAGTAGCTGGGACTACAGGCATGCGCCACCATGCCCGGCTAATTTTTTTCTATATATATTTTAGTTGGCCAGATAATTTATTTCTATTTTCAGTAGAAACGGGCTCTCGCTCTTGCTCAGGCTGGTCTCAAACTCCCGACCTCGAGCGATCCACCCGCCTCGGCCTCCCAGAGTGCTAGGATTACAGGCGTGAGCCACCGCGCCCGGCCTTATTCCTTTTACTCTTTTTAATAAGCAGCAGATGTGGCAAAACATGACAAGTTTTTCTGGGTGGTAGAATTACAGGTAATTTTCTTTTTTTCTTTGTAGTATCTTAAGATTTTTCTATACATATTTTTATAGTCATACTAAAAATGACTATTACTTAAAATTTCTTGTTTACAAAACCTCACAAATAGAAGCAAAAAAGAGCTAGGGGGTGAAGACATCCAGTCAGTCTTTGCAGAAGACACAGGGGCAATGTTTACGGTGGCCGTCCCTGCCCAGTATGAGCTTCAGGTGTAGGGACTTGTGTTCCTTTGGGGTGGGAGAGCCTCAATCCCTTGTGGGTCCTGTTTGGTAGAATTGGGGGACGCTGACTGACGTTGGGGTGGAGTCAGAGACACTGCTTTGACACTGTGCTCTTGGCCAATCCCAGTTCACTCTCCCTCCCTCTCCCAGGTTGCCTGCCCCTATGTTGGCTGCGGAGAGTCCTTTGCCGACCACAGCACCATCCACGCACAGGTGAGTGTGGTGGTCGAGAGCATGGCCTCTGCAGCCAGACTGCCTGGGGCTCAAATCCCAGCTCCAGCCACCTCCCGGCTCCATCTGCCTGCTCTGGGCCTCAGTGGCTGGGCTGCGAAATGGAGTCATCGTAGCAGGGGTGCTGCAAAGAAGCAGGAGAGTGAGGGTGAAAGCATTTTGCATGTGTACCTATTTGGTAAATGGCAGCCTTTGGTTTCCTGGCTGGAGGGTGAGCAAAAACTGAGCTTCCAGCCTCTGTCTTGACGGGGCCTCTTACTGAGGCTGGGGAGCAGAGGCAGCCCCAGTGCACGCTGGGGCACCTGGTAGGCCTGTGTAACCCTGCCCTTATCTAGGTTCCTTCCCTCTAGGCAAAAAAGCATAACTTGACAGTGAACCTGACCACATTCCGCGTGTGGTGTTATGCCTGTGAGAAGGAGGTATTCCTGCAGCAGCGGCTGCCAGCACCCCCACCAAGCTGCGCATGCAAGTTCTCAGAGCAGGTAATAGATGCAGTGGGGCCACTTTGGTTGTTGGCGACACTGTCAAGGACCGGGGCAGTGTGACCGGTGCATTGGTGGAACGTGGGTCTGTGGGTCTCAGACGTAGCCTGTTCCTGGGTTGGTGTGTGTGCAGGTGACTTTCAGGAGCTCGTGTCAGCAACTGCTCACTGAGCCTGACCATATGCCAAGGCTCGTGTGAGGCTGCGAGGTGCAGAGGTGACTAAGGGTGGCACCTCCCTCAAGGAGCGCAGAGGTTGTGGGGCAGCCACATGGACGTACAGGGTTGGGATGGGCTCAGGGCCACGGCGTGAGTGTAGACCCTTCCAGACCTTGTGGAGAGGGCTAACAAGGTCACAGCCCTGGCAATCCCAGATCCAAAAGATTTCCTGAGAGAATCCTGAGTAGTGACCGCAGTGTCCTTCTCTGTGGGAAACACTGGAAAAACCTGGGTGACGTGTTGGCCAGAGAGCAGCAGGGTGCTGTGCAGCCCCTGGGGATGGCAGGTCAGCAAGCCACACCCTGCAGGGCCCCGGCCGGCCGGCCCCTGGGGAATGGCCCCTGGAGCAGCGGAGGCTGGGACGCCGGGGTGGTACGCGTATGCGCTGCTGTCTCCGCCCCATTTGAACGGTCTGAGAGGTGCTCGATAAGTGCTTACTGAATACATTTGTGAACGTGGTGGATATTTCTGAGTTTTTATAAAAGCTATAAAATAATACATGCAATGTCCTGTTTTTATGTATCTATGGCTGTATTAACAGCTAAGTCTACATATATGCATACAGACTATTAACAGTGGTTCTCAGGAAAATGGGGTTGCATGTTTTTTCTGTTTCTATTTTTTTCCCAAATTATAAATAAATTATTATTTCATTATCGCAAATAAAAAATACAAGTCAGGAAGTTCCCAGGGTGAGGCCACCAAGCCCAGAGTCCTCTGCTCAGATGGACTGACTCGGCCGGCGTGGGGCTGTGGGGCTTCCCTCCCTCGGGAGCAGGGCACATGGGCCGCGGGGCACATGGGCCTCTGACCCCGCCCCTCTCCCTCTTCCTCCCGTTTTTCCTCTGGGTCTTTAACACAGGACTCTCCACCACCCTCCCATCCTCTGAAAGCTGTTCCCATCGCCGTGGCTGACGAAGGAGAGTCTGAGTCAGAGGACGATGACCTGAAACCCCGAGGTAACGGCCCCCAGAGCAGGGGAGGCTGTGGGGCCAGGCTGGGGCCTCAGCCAGAAGCGGGAAAGCACCAGGGTCTCGTCTCCATCTCTGCTCACGCCGTGCTGCCCGAGGGGAAGGGCAGGGTGGCGGGTGAGCTGCACAGCGTGGTGGCTTCCCTTGGAGAGCCAGCCTAGCTGAGGCCCTGGAGACCTGACCTTTGCCCTCTCTCAGCCGTGTGACCCTGGGCAAATGGCCCCTTTGCCCCCCGGCCTCCTCGTCCGTATGGCATGGACAGCGGGCCTGGCGGGGCTGGGAGGACAAAGGAGCCTTTCTGTTAAATACACTCAGGTAACTGTAGCCGTGTGAGCAGGAACCACATTAACTTACTTGGAAGATTTCTGAGGTGGAATACCTGCACCCGTGTCGTCTGCTTGGGTCCCGACGGGGTTGAGAGCCACAGCCGAGTGTGACTTGCGGCTCTCCTCCAGGGCGCTCACCTCCTCTCCCTTGTCATGTTTGTTCCCCAGGCCTCACGGGCATGAAGAACCTCGGGAACTCCTGCTACATGAATGCCGCCCTGCAGGCCCTGTCCAATTGGTAGGTGTCAGTCGCCTGGGGGTGGGCGCCGGGGACTGACCCTACCAAAGCCCTGGGAGCAGCAGCAGCCCCCAAGCTGTGTTGCCGTGTTGCGCACAGATGCATCAATCCCTGAAGTCAGGCATCTCCTTTGACCCAGCAGTCCCTCTGGTCGGAATTTATACTAAGGATGTTACCAGAGATGCGAAGAAAGTTGTTTATTCCAGGATGCTCGTTGCTCTAAACAATTTAAAGGCCCAACTGCCAGGGATATAGGTTCACTGTGGCCCAGCCTCACAGTGAATGCAGGACGGCAGTCCCTCCAACAGGAAGGGGTTCAGAAGCTGGCGAGTGTGGGACAAAGGCTATAAAGCTTTGTGTGGCACAGTCTCATCGTGGGGGACATGTTAGTTTCCTCCGAGGATGAGCCAGCAGCTGTGAGGCCAGGGATGTCTCCTGTGTCTGTAATCGCAGCGCACAATGGCCTCAAGCTCCTGGTCTCCTACCCAGCGAGCATTCAGCCTGTATATGTTAAAGGAAGGAGAGAGAGAATGGATACGTATGCGTAGAAAAGTCTGGAAGGACAAAGGTGAATTATTGTTGTTTGCTTATTTATATCTTCTAATTTTCTTACAATAAATGTATTTTTCTTATGTAATAAGATAACTTTTAAAAACATAAGGCATGGGTGCAGTGGCGCACACCTGTAGTCCCTGCTACTTGGGAGGATGAAGCAGGATTGCTTGAGCCCAGGAGTTCGAGGCCGTTGTGCGCTATGATTACACCTGGGAACAGCCCCTGCGCTCCAGCCCGGGCAACAGAGTGAGACCCTGTCTCTTAAATAAATAAATACATAATAAGGAAAAGAGGAGTGGGGGGTGACTTCAGCTGGGGAGACGCCTTCTGCAGAATGGGCCATTGGGAGGAGGGGGAGCTGGTTCCTCTCTTGTTCATGCCACAGCCGTCCCTAGGCCTGTGGGCCTCCCTCAGGAAATTTGCAGCTAACCCAGGAGAGAAAGGGGGCGTTTTCGTTTCCTGGGGCAGCCCTGCAAAGCACCACAGTCTGGGGGGCTTCAACAACAGAAACTTACTGTCTCTGAGTTCTGGAGGCTGGAAGTCTGCCGTCAAGGTGTCAGCAGGGTTGGTTCCTTCCGAGGCCTCTTCCTTGGCTTGTAGACAGACGGCCACCTTCTCCCTGGGTCCTCTGTGTGCACGTGTGTCTGGTGTCTCCCTTGTGTGTCCAAGTTTCCTCTTCTTAGAAGAGCGGTCATGTTGGATCAGGATCCACCCCAACTGCCTCCTTTTAACTTAGTGACCTCCTTAAAGTCCCTGTCTCCAAATACGCTGAGATGCTGGGAGTTAGGACTTCAACCTGGGGATTTTAGGGGGACACAAGCCAGCCTATACAAGTGGGATCCTTCTAGTCACCTGCAGGCGTTTCTGGGTCTAGGGGGCCGCTGTGTGTGCCTGCACAAGTGCTCGGGCTCTTGCTTCTTCTGTACCCAGCTCCTCATAAACAATGCCACACGCGCCTCTTCCCCTCCTGACCCGGCTCCCTCTCCCCTGCCCACAGCCCGCCGCTGACCCAGTTCTTCCTGGAGTGTGGAGGCCTGGTGCGCACAGACAAGAAGCCAGCCCTGTGCAAGAGTTACCAGAAGCTGGTCTCTGAGGTCTGGCACAAGAAACGGTGAGTGACCCAGGCCCTGACCTTGGGCAGTATGCGGGGACTGGGTTTTCTGGCAGCACCCTTGATCGAGCACTTCCTATGGATTTGGCCCCGAGTCCAGCACTTGGCCTTACTTTGCCCCAGGTGATGGTTTGGCAAATGCTTGCCCCTGCAAGCCTGTGGGCTATGGCCGCCCCCAACCCTGTTTTACAAATGGGGAAACCAAGATGCAGAGAGCTTTAAGTATCTTGCTCAAGGTGACTCAGCCTGCGAAAGGGAAGCTAGAATTTGAACCTGGTGCTGACCCTGGCTGGCAGCCACTGCTCGGCGTCTGTGCCAAGAGAGGTGCGTGGCCGGTGCCGGGCCTCCACCCGACTCTGCACGTGTGGAGCTGGGCCGGGGCTTCTGGCTTGGTGTGAAATGAATTAAAGACCAGAAGCCTGGACGAGGTCTGTTTCTCTAGGAAATGTCTTAGTTGGGCATAGTTGAAAATGAGTGCATAGAAATATATTACGTATAGAAGCAGATTAAAAACATACGATATAATTCCAATTATGTCAGAAGCCAAGTTTAAGTGTTTACCTGTATATACTTTTGTTTGTGTTTTCACAGAAAAATCTAGAAATCTTAATGGTCGTTATCTTGGGATGGTGCCATCAGTGGTAGTGTTTCTTTGTTGTGTTTTTCTGAAATTTTAGATTTTTTAGTAATGAACATAAGACTTTTGAAATGAGAAAAACCACAATAAATATTTTAGAATGAAAACAGCGTTTAGAGTGGGCTTGTCTCGGACTAGTGGGAAATGATGCCATCCCAGTCAGGAGTTCTCTGCTTGGGCAAGGCCACCGTGACTTGACGTTTCCCCTCTTGTCCATGGAGTTGTGTGAGCCTGCTGGGGCCCCTGGCGGGGAGGCCCCTCCCCAAACCTCAGGACACACCTCTGAGTCTGTCCAGCGTCCGGCTGCCTGCTTCTCTCAGGGTCGGATGGCCCCGCGAGGCCTCCTGTGCTGAGGTGTGGTCTTCCCACAGGCCGAGCTACGTGGTCCCCACCAGCCTGTCTCACGGGATCAAGTTGGTCAACCCAATGTTTCGAGGCTATGCCCAGCAGGTAAGGGGACACCTGGGCTGTTCCCAGGCCTGGCTGTGAAGCCAAAGCCAGAGTGGAAGTGGCGGCAGGAGCTGAGCAGCCAGCAGGCCCCGCAGACCGGGCTCTCACGTCTGACCCGTCATGTGTGCAAGGACGTTGGAGCCTCCCAGCAACCTGCTGGTGTTTATCCCCACCGTACAGGTGGGGAGACTGAGGCCCAGGGGACCAAGTCCCGTGCCCAGGTCTCACCGCTGGTATACAACGGGGAAGTTTGAACTCAGGCAGCCCAGCCTGAGTCCATGTCCCTCAGCGCTGCACTCAGAATGGCACCTGGTTTCTTATTCCCCAAACCACAGGCAAAATTTCACTTTTACTAATATAAAAACGTTGATTAAAAAAAGTTTTTAATCTGATAAACGCCTTTGAAATCAACCATGTTTTTCTATTGAATAAAATTACGAGAGCAAGACAAGCGGGTGCCCGCCCAGCGCTGCTCCACGGCCGGGGCTTTGGCTGCTGGGCCTGCGAGCAGAGCCGGACCTGTCTGGGCTGCCTCTGCGGCTGCCTGACCTGGGACCACGGCTGGAGAGGTGGTCACGTGGCGGGTGCCTTCGGCCCTTTCCTGCCGCCATCACCCTGCCTGCTGTCCTGTCCCAGGGTGGGATCTGCTGGGCGTTTGCTCCTGCCTGAGAAGCCCAGGGCTGCCTGAAACACCTCTTTTTGTGGAACAATAACATCTACAGTGGTCCAAATGTACTGTGGTCTGTGGTCGTGACGTCCCATGCAAATGCAGCCCTTTTAATCCTCACAGAACTGATGAAGTGGGTACTGTTGTCACCCACGTGCGTGTTACAGGTAAGGAACTGAGGCTCAGAGAGGTTCTACACCTCACTCAGGTCACACAGCGCACGGTAGCAAGGATGGGATTCAGGCCGGCTGAGCCCACCCCTCACCACAGCGCTGCCCCGTGTCTGCACAAGGCATCGTGCCGGCCCTCGGCCCTGGGTGAGGATGCTGTTAGGTAGGGCCGCGTGGTATCTGTCTGGGCTCCAGCAGAAGTACCTTTCTCTGGTTCTTGGGCATAATGCAGGGGACTTTTCTGAGTCTGAAACGGAGACACAGCTGCGGGCCTCTCTCGATGGCCAGAGGATGGTTTCGTGCTTCCGCTTGGATTGAAATTTTGGCAAGGAACACAGTACTTTTGTTGAAAGGAAGAACCAGAAAGAGAAGTAGATGGCATATTAAAGCCTTGTTCTTAAAAGGGCTTTTCAGTACGCCTGACACAGGACACGGGTCCCTCTCCCTACTGCAGCGTAGCTGGTGCTCGGCACCCAACACTTTGCCCAAGGAAATGCACCCGGAGCCCTGCCGAGGCTCGAGGCTGGCTCTGGGGGCTGCCCGACCCCTCCCTCCCCCATCGGGACTTGGGCTGGGGCCTGCTTCTGACATGGGCGGAGCTGGCCTTGGAACCAAGATCCTCCTTCATGGCCCGCCACCACCACCACGGGTGCCTCCAGTTATCCGGGTTGGCGCTGTCGCTGCCATCTGACCTTGCAGAGCACCTCCTGCTGCCCTGGCTTCCTGCTGGGCTGGTGGCCCAGTCACAGAGTGGTCAGAATAAAACTGTCACCGCTGTGATTTGAGACCCAGCCAAGCCTGCAGGGGCAGCTTAGTCCAAGTCATACTCAGGTCTGTGGGAAGGTGAGAGCTGCCTCCAGGCCTGTACTCAGGCCACAGTGTCACAAGGGAAGATTCAGGCACACAAGCTGAGGGGGACAAGAGAGGTACATGGGGGCTGACAGAGGGACTGGGAGAGAAGCAGGAGGCAGAGGAAGGGTGGATCATGGAGGTTGGCCTGACCTATGGGTGGTGTCACTTGGTGTGGGACTTGGCTGAGCCTTCCCGGTTAGTGTCATGCTCCCTCATCCTTCCCTGGGCCCCCCCACCTTTAGGGAGCAGGGTGACTCTAGGGCTGAATGTGATACCTCCCTCTCTGCTCCTACGCTGAGCTCACGGCCATTGTAGGTGATTCAGAGAATGAGCCAGGGGGTCGGACGGACCCAGGTACGCATCTGTCCCTCCCGTTTTACAGCTGTGTGCCCTGGGAGGAGTCCCTTAGCCTCTCTGAGCCTCAGTGTCCTCAGCAGAATGGCGTTAGGACAGACTGTCCTCGGAGGCTGCTGTGGGGGGTTGAGCAGCCCGTCCCCGTGAGCACCTGCTAGGCAGAGGCTGGGTCCTCCTGGGCCCCGGGCAAGGCCTGTTGACGCAGCTGCTGGTTCTAGGACACCCAGGAGTTCCTGCGCTGCCTGATGGACCAGCTGCACGAGGAGCTCAAAGAGCCGGCGGTGGCCACGGTGACACTGACAGAGGCTCGGGACTCAGACTCGAGCGACATGGATGAGAAGCGGGAGGGCGACCGGAGCCCGTCAGAGGACGAGTTCCTGTCCTGTGACTCGAGCAGCGACCGGGGTGAGGGTGACGGACAGGGTCGTGGCGGGGGCGGCTCGCAGGAGGAGACGGAGCTGCTGATCCCGGACGAGGCGGGCCGCGCCATCTCCGAGAAGGAGCGGATGAAGGACCGCAAGTTCTCCTGGGGCCAGCAGCGCACCAACTCGGAGCAAGTGGATGAGGACGCTGATGTGGACACGGCCATGGCTGCCCTTGATGACCAGCCCACAGACGCGCGGCCACCATCACCACCGCCCACAAGCCCCTGCCGGACGCCAGGTATCAGGTGGCCGAGGGCTGCTGGGAGAAATCACAGCCCCGTCTGCCTAGTCCCTCCTGTGTGCCACGCACCGACGCACAGGAGCCCACCTGGGGGGTGGCTTCTTCCACTAGACCCAGCCTGCAGGGGGAAGTCAGCCACGGGGCGGCCGATGTGACCAGGTCACGTAGCTGATGGACAGCCCTGCCCTGGCACCCTGAGCCATCAGTTGGAAACAGAAAGGACAGCCCTGTTCTGGAATGTCCGTTGGGGTCAGGGGTGGGCACAGGACAGAGGAGACACACTGGGTTCAGCCTTCATCCTGTTAGGAGGTGCTGGCAGGTATCCTTCCTGCCAAGGCCATGGAGCTGCAGGGGGACCCTGGCCTGGATGCCCTGGCGCAGCACAGTCCCCTGTCTGTCCCCAGAGCCGGACAACGATGCCCACCTGCGCAGCTCCTCCCGCCCCTGCAGCCCCGTCCACCACGAGGGCCATGCCAAGCTGTCCAGCAGCCCTCCTCACGCGAGCCCCGTGAGGATGGGGCCGTCTTACGTGCTGAAGAAAGGTTCGGGGGCGACTGGGAGGGGAGGCCATCGGGGCAGGGGGTGTAAGCCGTGCCTGTGGCTGCCGTCTTTAACCACCTGTTGCCAGGGGCTCTGTCGTGTACTCATGGGTCATCTCTGAACCCTTACAGCACTTTGGGACATGAGTCGGGGAGCCCTGTTTACAGATACCCCAGTGCCTGTGCCTTACCCCAGCCAGGTGGCTGGAGGCTGGGCCTAGTCCTGTGCTGTGTCCCCAGCCCAGGTCATGAGCTCTGGCAGCCGGAGGCGGAAGGAGCAGTGCTACCGCAGTGTCATCTCAGACATCTTCGACGGCTCCATCCTCAGCCTCGTGCAGTGTCTCACCTGTGACCGGGTGGGTGCCCCAAGGATGGGGAGGGCCAGACCGGGCTGCCAGCGGCCCAGCAGCCGTCACTCCGTTTGGGGTGGGCTGGGCTCTCCGTCGGTTCTCCCACCTTTCTCCAGGGAGGGCCCTGGTGTGGGGCTCCTGTGTCCGGGGCCTAGGGAGCAGGCCCTCCTGTCCCTCACCTGCCGGCAGGGGTTTGGGGTGCAGGCGCTGCCAGAAGGTGGGCACTGGGCTGACCTTCAACCCCACAGGTGTCCACCACAGTGGAGACGTTCCAGGACCTGTCACTGCCCATTCCTGGCAAGGAGGACCTGGCCAAGCTCCACTCAGCCATCTACCAGAATGTGCCGGCCAAGGCGGGTGCCTGTGGGGACAGCTATGCTGCCCAGGGCTGGCTGGCCTTCATCATGGAGTACATCCGACGGTGCGCACACCTTCCTGCCAGCTGGGGGCATGAGCTGGGCCCTGTCCTGGCTTTCCTGGGCTGGAGACACACTACACAGTGAAGTCCCAGCGTTTTCAGGGACCAGGGAGAGTCTGGAGGAGCTGGAGGCGAAGCTGTGTGGGAGTTTGCTAGATGGCAGGGGTGGGGCTCCTTGGCCATTTTGGGGAGGCCAGGATTGGATGGTCCTGCGGAGCTGAAGGGCAGTGACAGCAGGGAGGTGACTGTGTGGCGGGCAGAAGGGAGGGCAGCAGCGAGATGCGGCCCTGGCCAGTGGGAAGGGCAGCTGCAGCTTTCTAGGGGCTGCCTTGCCTGCCTGATGCCAGAGACCCGCTGTCACGGATGGGAAGTCCAGGCTCAGGGAAAGGGGATGTCACTCGCCCAAGGGCACGGAGTTGTCTCGCTCCAGACCTCTGCCCCCACCCGCCATGCCAGGCTACCTTTCTGGGCCTTCACGGTCCTTTTGGGGCTCAGACCTGAACAGCCGTGGCAACGCCTGGCTCCCTTTTTTGTCTCTGTAGGTTTGTGGTGTCCTGTACCCCCAGCTGGTTTTGGGGGCCTGTCGTCACTCTGGAAGACTGCCTCGCTGCCTTCTTCGCCGCTGATGAGCTGAAGGGTGAGTGGCCTGGCTGGCGGAGGCGGGTCCTGGGGGGTCACGTGCAGGTAGGTGTGCAGCCCAGGGCTGGCAGGATGCTCCACTGGACTTGCTTCCAGAGTTGGATTCCCACTCCTGCTGCCTGCCAGGCTGGGGCTTTGTGTTCTCCCAGTCCCACCGCCTTGTGATTCTTGGTGTTAAATTATTTTTATTTTTTTACCAATTTGGTGGGTAAAAATTATGTGCTTAAATTTTGCATTTTCTTGATTATTGCTGAGTTTTAACACTTTTTGTTAAGTGTAGTGGCGGTTTGTATTTCTTTTCTTTTCTTTTTTCTTTTTTTTGAGACAGAGTCTCACTCTGTCACCTGGGCTAGAGTGCCGTGATGTCAGCCTAGCTCACAGCAACCTCCAACTTCTGGGCTCAAGCAATCCTTCTGCCTCAACCTCCCGAGTAGCTGGGACTACAGGTGCACACCAGCACGCCTGGCTAATTTTTTTTATTTTTGGTAGAGACGGGGTCTCGCTCTTTCTTAGGCTGGCCTCGAACTCCTGTCCTGAAGCGATCTTCCCACCTCGGCTTCCCCAGAGTGCTAGGATTACAGGCGTGAGCCATTATGCCCTGCCTTGTTTTTATTTCTTATTTTGAAATTTCCCATTCCTATCCTTTTCCTGTTTTTATGTACTACTTGTCATCTTAACCATTGGGAAAACTTTTTTTTTCAACTTTTAATTGTGATAAAATACACATAACATAAAATTTACCACCACAACTTTTTTTTTTTTTTTTGAGAAACAGGGTCTCTGTCACGCTGGCTGGAGTGGCATGATCATAGCTCACTGCAGCCTCACACTCCTGGACTCAAGTGATCCTCTTGCCTCAGCCTCCTGAGTAGCTGGGATTATAGGCGTGAGCCACCATGCCTTGCTAATTTTTTTAACTTTTTTTTTTTGTGGAGTTGGAGTCTCACTATATTGCTCAGGCTGGTCTCACACTCTTGGCCTCAAGCGATCCTCCTACCTCAGCCTCCCAAAGTGTTGGGATCACAGTGTGAGCCTCGGCACCCAGCCACCACCATAACCATTTTTCATGTTATTTTTAACATATAATGTGTATAGTTTGTGGCATTAACTACATGCACATTGTTGTGCAACCATCACCACCATCCATCTCCAGAACTTTTTCATCTTACAAAACTGAAACTTTGTATCTGTTAAATAGCTCCCTCGTTTCCCCTCCCCTCTTCCTGGGCACCCGCCATTCTGTTCTGTCTCTGTGACTTTGACTACCCTAGATGCCTCATGGGAGTAGGATCATGCAATACTTGTCTTTTTATGACTTCTTTGACTGAACATAACCTGTAATCAGGTTATTTTGTTGTTTGGGTTGTAGGAGTTGTTTATATAGTGTACATATTGACGCCTTATCAGATATATGATTTGTAAATATTCTCCCACATTCTGTAGGTTGCTTTTCATGCTGTCAGTTGTCTCCTTTGAGTCACAGAGTTTTGGATTTTGATGGAGTCCTGTTTATCTACTTTCGCTTATGTGGCCTGAGCTTTTGGTGTTGTATCCAAGAAATCATTGCCAAATCCAATGTCATGAAGCTTTTCTCTGTTTTGTTCTAAGAATTTTATAGTTTTAACTCTTAAATTTAGATCTTTGATCCATTTTGAGTTAATTTTTGTAGCTAGAGGTAAGGGGAAACTCTTTATACAGTAAGATTTTGGTCAGATGTGGCGGCCACACCTGTAATCTCAGCACTTTGGGAGGCCTGGGCAGGAGGATCAGTTGAGCCCAGGAGTTTGAGGCTGCAGTGAGCTATGATCGTACCATTGTGCTCCAGCCTGGGTGGCAGTGCAAGACCCTGTTTAAAAAAAAAAAAAAAGGATTTCAATACATTTTGTCTTCAATGTTGCATTTCCCTCCCATTTTGCCTTTTGTCTTTTAATTTTGTTTTGGTGATATCTATACAGGTGTTGAAGTGTTTGTAGGATCAAATATATCCATTTTTTCCTTTTTATGGATTCTGTCTTTGGGGTTCCAGCCCAGGCCTTCCCTCCCATACCTCTTGGGTTTTCTTCCTTAAGCATAAATCATCATATTTGCTTTTTCTGCTCCTCATTTCCCTTCCCTGCTAACTTCTGACCATTTGTTTTACCACCCCAGGTGACAACATGTACAGCTGTGAGCGGTGCAAGAAGTAAGTGTGCGTTCGGGGTTCCCCCAGAGAGCGAGATCCGGACCTCCTAGAAGTTCCCCCGGTGGGAGGGCTGCTCCCCGCCCCCACCCCGCACTGACAGTGAGCCTTGCTCACGCTCCCTCCCCAGGCTACGGAACGGGGTGAAGTACTGCAGAGTCCTGCGGCTGCCCGAGGTGAGTGGGGGGCTCGCCCGGCCCCTCCATGCCAACGTCTCACTGCTCCAGAGCTGCCACGCTAAGGGACCCAAGGAGGGTCCGTTGCTTTGGCTGAGTGACCTCCTGGGAAGGGTGGCAGAGGGCGGTTTTTCAATTTGTGACTTCGTGGCCTCAGCTCGTTCATCGCTCAGCATGTTCTGTGAGGACCCAGCGGGAGGCAGGCGTGGGGGTGCTGAGGTGCCACCTCAAGTAAGACAGGTGTGGATTCCCGTTGCTAGCAGGGGATGGTCCCTCTCAGCAGCGGAGCCCGAAAGTGATCGTGTGGTTTAGAGTGAACCTGGCGTGGCTCCCATGTGGAATGCTTTTGTTGTTGTGGGATCAGCCGGCTGAGGCCTCTGTGCCAGGGTTCCTGTTGTTTCCACCAGGTGACCCTAGCATGACCGGCACCCTCCCCTCCTCCCCGCAGATCCTGTGCGTCCACCTGAAGCGCTTTCGGCATGAGGTGACGTACTCATTCAAGATCAACAGCCACGTCTCCTTCCCCCTCGAGGGGCTCGACCTGCGCCCCTTCCTGGCCAAGGAGTGCACGTCCCAGATCACCACCTATGACCTCCTCTCAGTCATCTGCCACCATGGCACAGCAGGCAGTGAGTGGCACCTCCTCCCCCACCCTCCCACCTCCCAGGGTCCCTGTAACCCACCTGCTCTGCCGCCGCAGGTGGGCACTACATCGCCTACTGCCAGAACGTGATCAATGGGCAGTGGTACGAGTTCGACGACCAGTATGTCACCGAGGTCCACGAGACGGTGGTGCAGAACGCCGAGGGCTACGTGCTCTTTTACAGGTGGGCGCTGGGCAGGTCCGCATGGGTCTGCGGGTGCCCCAGTCCCCTGGGACCTGTGGCCTGGACGTCCTGCCACTGCTCCTAGGGTGCCCCCCTGGGTGTGGGTGGGGGAGCAGCCTGGAAGGGTTTGAGCTGAGGGTGGAGTACGGATTCGGGTTTTTAAGAAAGAGCCCTCTGGCTGCTGTGGGGAGCCCAAGGAGGCAGGGTTGAGCCTTCTGCAGGGTCCTGTGGCACAGGGCGGGGACAGTCACCAAGGGGTTCAAGAGGTGGTGGGCAGAGCTGGGCGGGTACACTGGGGTGGTCATGGCAGCGGCCTTGGCACAGCGGCACCCCCCTCCCCAGGAAGAGCAGCGAGGAGGCGGTGCGTGAGCGGCAGCAGGTGGTGTCCCTGGCTGCCATGCGGGAGCCCAGCCTACTGCGGTTCTATGTGTCCCGAGAGTGGCTCAACAAGTTCAACACCTTCGCTGAGCCGGGGCCCATCACCAACCAGACCTTCCTCTGCTCGCATGGAGGTGAGGCGCCCTTCCCGTGGGAGGGTGCACGGCAGGCGGGCCAAGCCCCCAGCCCTCCCCTCCTGTGCTCCTTCCCTAGGCATCCCTCCCAACAAATACCACTACATCGACGACCTGGTCGTCATCCTGCCCCAGAACGTCTGGGAACACCTCTACAACAGGTAAGGTGCTCGCACGGCCAGCCTGCCTCAGGCCTGGCCGGGGCCCAGCTGCGCGGGGAAGGAGGCAGGGGAGGAACGCCACCAGGACCCCACGCGGTCTCTACCTGGGCAGAGGCAGCCCCTGCCTCCAGGTGTCTCGTGAGAATGACACATTGCTTGTGGGAATCCAGTAGGATCCTTCTAGTCACAAGGGACAGGAAACTGGCCCAAGCAAAAGCGAGCATATTAGCCTATTGCACGGAAAGTCCTGGGGGCGCTGGCTGCAGGGCAGGGGCTGGCAGGGGGCCAGGCCTCTCTCCTCCGCCTTGTGCCTGGCTCAGGTGGCTTTTGGCTTGGGCTGCAGGGTGGGGGCAGCTGCTCTAGCCTGGGGGCTTCCACGTTGAAGTCTGTCAAGACCAAGGGCTCTCCCGTCACGCACCAGCCCAGGCCTGGGTCACTCTGCAGCCAGGGGGTGGGGTCTGTCACAGCCGAGCATGTGGTCATACGGGCTGGGAGGGGCCGACTGCGTCTCCCTGGAGCGGCCCTGCTGTACCCAGTTGCCAAGTCAGGAGCAGCCTTCTCCCTGCCCAGCTGCCAGTGGGGGGGTCAGGAACTCTGGGGGATGTGCCCCCAAATCCTGTGGGGTCCTCCATGCTTGGGACACTTACTCTCCTACCTGCAGCCTCCCTGTGATGTCGTCCTGAGGGTCTGGCTGGGGCAGCTCTTGGCCAGCACTGCTCTGCCCAGGAGCCAGCAGATGCGGCGAGAGCGCCAGTCTGCCCTCCAGCCACGAAGCAGGTGCTCTGGGCCCTGTGTACACACAGGTGCCCTGCTGGCTCTGTGAGCCACAGCCTAGTGAGGATGACAGATAAGCAGCACACAGGCCGGGAAGGTGCTGACGGGTGGGGCAGGAGCAGCCGCCAAGTGGAGGGTGGTAATTGCTCCGGCAGGTCCCGCCGCCCCCCTCGCGGAGCCCTCCCTTCAGGGCTTGTTTCTCTCCTCCCACCCTGGGTGCAGGTTTGGGGGCGGCCCTGCTGTGAACCACCTGTACGTGTGCTCCATCTGCCAGGTGGAGATTGAGGCGCTGGCCAAGCGCAGGAGGACAGAGATCGACACCTTCATCAAGGTGCACACAGGAGGGCAGCCTGGGGGACATATGGGGACGTGGGGACAAAAGAGCCCTGAGCAGTCAGACTGTTTGGAAGACGAGTTCTGTAGGCGAGTACACCGTCAGACGTTTAAGAGGACCTTTCCCGGGTGTAGCAAGTGCAGGCCCATCACTTGGCACCTATGGAAAGAATAGAGTCGATGTGTCCTGTGCTCAACCTCGGCTCTGTTGTTCTGGGCTAATAATTCTTTATTATGGGGCTGTCCCGTGTTATAGGTTGTTTAGCAGCATCCCTGGCCTCTAGCCACTAGGTGCCGGTGATAACCAAAATGACCTCTAGACGTTGCCAAGGGTCCCCTGGGTAGTAGAGTCCCCCCCTAGTTGAGAACCACTGGGCTCTGCTGACGGGTGTTGGAAGGTGCCCAAGATAAGCTGTAAGTGAAGACAGCAAGTTACGCAACAGGACTCAGTGCGATCCCGGTTAGAGGAGGGATTTTTGTGACAGAAGCCATGTTTGAGCACGCGGCTCCCAGGCTTACACCCTCCCTGCAGTGCTGCTCTCTCGGGGGACCTGTCACTACAGTGGAGGGGGAAGGGGGGGTGGGCTGAGGGGCCTGTGGGGCCTTCACAGTGGCCAAGCCCCTGGACCTGGACTCTCGGCCCGACTCTAAGCCGGTGTCTCCTACCCGAGACAAGCAGAGCAGAGGGTCGAGGCCGAGGGACTCGCGCTCTGTGTGTATCGGGAAATCCCGTGAGAACAGTCAGTGGTGTGAGCAAATGGCACGTTCTAGTAAGTGGGGGAGATGGCGTCCACCACGTGACCTCAGTTGGGTTACAAGTTGCCAGAGATTCACAGAGTGTTACCAGCAGTGCTGTAGTGGTGGGACACTTCATTTTCTCTGAACGTGTCCAGGAGCTCTAAGTTTTCTACTCTGAGTGTCGGATGTTCCTGTAGGAGCCAGAGGTGAGGGATTGGGGTGGGCCCTTGGGAAATGCAAGCTGAGGGGAAAGGAGGGGCTGACCCCGCCCCTGTCCCCTTCCACCCGGCCCTGCGCAGCTGAACAAGGCGTTCCAGGCCGAGGAGTCTCCCAGCGTCATCTACTGCATCAGCATGCAGTGGTTCCGGGAGTGGGAGGCCTTCGTCAAGGGCAAGGACAGTGGTGAGTTGGCCGGGGCCTGGTGCCCACCCCCGGGAGGCCGCGTGCTGGAAGATGAGGGGTGGTGAGAGGGGGCTCTTCCATCCTCTCGGGGAGCCTGGGGCCTGTGCCCCTCTGCAGTGGGGAGTAGAGTGCTTGGGTGCTCCTCCAGCCCCGAGGTGGGACCTCCCATCGCTGCAGAGCCTGCTGCAGGGGATGACGGTAGGCCGTACCTGCTCTGCCCTGTCCCTTCCCTCTCTGCTCCCCGCAGGTGCCCAGGGCAGGCTGCTGTCATCTCGGGGCCCTTTCCTTAGGGGATTCCGTTGGCCTAGATTATAGGTTTTAGTTGACAGATGGTTTCAGACTCTCAGGGAGTGACTTGGACTGTGTTGTCTGACCCCTTGGATGGACAGAGGCGGAAACAGGCCCCATCACAAGGGACCCCAGGCTTCCCCAAGTCCCCAGGAAAGAGCAGCAGAGCTGAGCCTTCTGGGGCCCAGCAGGGTGGGCAGAGCCAGCGGGTTCCGCTCACAGGGTGTTGGCCATTGCGCAGAGCACGAGCACCGACCAGGATGCAGTTGCTGAGGATCCAGTGGGACAGTGGGTGCCTGGGAAGGGGCTCAGCGAGGGCAGCTGTGTCAGATGAGGTTGTTGTCACGCGCCACTGGCTCCCACTGCAACACGCTGGAGTCTAAAACTGTCACGTGTGTCCTAGAAATTCCTTCTGGGTGGGGGGGGCGTCCAAGGGTGCCTCGAGCCGCTCCCACCTCCCGTAGAGGAGCGTGTGGTGCCCCAGGCGCCACCCCGTTAAAGACTTCACGCCGACCTGGGTGCCTGGGCACCCTCTGTGGTCGCGGGTGCTGGTGTCTCACCTGAGAATGGCTCCGCCTTTGGAGGGTGGAGGGGCCCGGGGGCGCTGAGCCTGAGCCCGTCTGTTCCAGAGCCCCCCGGGCCCATTGACAACAGCAGGATCGCGCAGGTCAAGGGCAGCGGCCACGTCCAGCTGAAGCCAGGTGAGTCTCATGGCCCCAGCCCTGGCCCCGCAGGCTCCCTCTGCCCTTCCGGCTGTCAGGGAGCTGCCTCGTCGCAGCCTGTCCCAGAGTCAGGCTGAGGGTGCGGGCCCCTCACCCCTCATCCCACCCCGCCTTTCCCACCAGCTGCTGCCTGCCCTGCCCTTTGTCAGCCCCATCCCTGGGAAACAAGGAACACAGCCGGAGTGGGGCTTCTGGGGCCTCTGAGGCAAAACGGATATTCCTGGAAAGTTCTGAGACTTTGACAGCTTTGCATAGATGCCCTTGGTTGCCCTCCCACCCCTTTGGGGCCTGGCACTCTGGAGCCCCCTGCCCAGCTGTGCTGCCTCTGTGCCCTGCAGGAGCTGACTACGGGCAGATTTCTGAGGAGACCTGGACCTACCTGAACAACCTGTATGGAGGTGGCCCCGAGATCGCCATCCGGCAGACCGTGGCCCAGCTACAGGACCCGGAGAGCTTACATGGGGAGCAAAAAATCGAAGCTGAGACCCGGGCCATATAACTTGCGGGTCAGCCTGTAAGTTGTCCTGGCCGCGTCCCTCCAGGGGACTCAGGTCCTCTCCTCCCTCTTTTGTCCCCTTGAATGTCCAAAGAGCACGTCCCAGAACACACCTTCCAGGCAGCTGGGGAGGAACCCTGGGTGTGCCAGCTGCGTGCCGGGCGCTCCTGCAGGCCCCACGTGTGCCCCTCCCTGTGCAGGGCGCGCCTGCTCGCAGCGGAGCCGGCCTCTGTAGACAGCCCGGTGCGTAGACACGCGGGCAGGTTGGTTTGGCTCAGCGAGTGATGCTGTCGCTAGGAAACGTGCTCACTTCAGGCTTGTCTAAAGGACCAAGACCAGTGACATTTATTTGGGTCTTAGTCCTGGCAGTGCCCACGTCAGTCACTGTCATTGTTGTGTCCCCCAAACCTGCCCTCTTGCTAGCTCGGGCCCAGCTTTTGTTCCTGGAGCCCGATGCTACTCTCTGAGGCTGTGACCTGGAACAGAGTTGCTGCTGCTTTGCAGGAGTTGTCCCCAAAGATGTGCAGAGGGAGCGGTCAGAGCCGGCACGGAGCAGCTGAAAGCTCCGGGCAGTGAGGGCCTCGTGCTTGTCCTTCCTGGTGGTCCCGCTTCACCCCTGCACCTCCTGCCTGTTACCAGAAAGGCTCCTGAAGTCCTGGGCACTCGCGTCTTCCTGCAGACTAAAGACTCTGGACTCGGTGATTGGGACGCGAGTGGCTGGATTTGCCAGTTGGGGATGTTTGGAGGAGCCAGGCCAGTCACCCCGTGCTGCTGAGCCTGCCCCTGATTGGCTGCCATTCGCCTTGCAGTTCAGCAGACCCTCCCCGTGGACTGTGTGCCAAGCCCCCACCAAGGACCCAGATGGTGACACCGAAATACCTCACAGCTGCTGATGCAGCTTCCCTGGGGCTGATGCTGCAGAAGACACTTCCCTTCTGCCCCACGGGCCTGCCCGCCCTGGGGACTGAGCGCAGGGGCAGCTCCCACACGTGGGTCCTTGGAAGCGCCGAGGCTGAGGCTTGTTCCCAGTGGCATCCCAGCCCCCAGGGCGAGGTCCTCACCTCATGAGGGAGAAACAGATGGGGGTGGGGAAAGGGTCCTGGGGCCAAGCCCCCAAACTGCTGTGGCCTTCATGTGTGGAGAAGCCGACGCTGGTGAATTCCAGCAGGCCCAAGCCTCACTGCTGGGATTTTGCTTTACCGGAGCCTGCTCCTTCCCCGCCAAGTCGGCGGCCGCTGGTGGAATTTCTTCACATGGGCCACGGTCTTCTCAGAGCTGCCACCGCAGAGCCCTTGTGGTGCTGCTGCACTTCGGCCGTGGAGTCCACTGTGCAGGTTGTGACTGCCCCAGGTCTGCGAGGTCCGGCTTGTGCTCAGAATGTCATAATAAACAGATGCGTCCCTGCAGCCCGCACTGTTGCCTCTGCACTCCCTGCGGCTGACTCTGTCCTGGAGGGAAAGGTGGCGCTCCCGCACCTGTGGGGCAGGGTGGAGGGTCTTCTGTCCTCGCAGGTCTGTCCAGCCGTGGTGGTCATGTTACAAGTGACTGGCGTGGGCGGGGTCTTTGTGCAGGGCTTCCTGAAGCCAGGGCCCATCTGGATGGAGGCTGCCAAGGCTGGGGGACGCGGAGGCCAGGCCACTTTTGACACCCGTCAGCGCCTTGCCTTTCTTGTAGCCCAGAGAAGCAGAGCCAGGTGTGGGCAGTGGGCGAAGTCAGCACATCCCATAGGCTGGTCCGCCACTGGCCACCCAGACAGGTGGCTGCCTCCCTCCCAGGGCCTGGGCCCCTGGAGAGGGCGGCCCTTTCCTCACTGCAGCCTCTGCTGTCAGCGCTGGGGGCTCCCGGTGCTGCTGTTCTACAGTCCTGCCTTTTTCACTGGGTTTTCACTTTTTGGGCTTTTTTTTTGGGGGCGGGTAAGAATTTGAGACTTTATATATTACTTTAAAAACACTTGTAAAATCCCATCAGATATGAATATAGAGAAACATGTTCAACATAAAGAATGAAAAGATGGGTGACAAGGGCCTGCCCCCGGGGCTGACCCCTCCTTGCTTGCATGTCACTCAACCCTCTTTTAGTTATATTATGCGTGTAGCTCTGCGATATTTTTAGCTTCGCTCACATTTGAAGGTTATATAGCTATGAAGTGCCGTGGTCCATGTTTTGTGACTGACGTTTCTTTAACATGGAAGATGAGAATGAATTTTGTCTGGAGGATTTACTTTGCAGGTTTGGAGACATTTCTTGCACTATGGGAAGGTGACAGAGAAATAGGTACCAGTTTGTCTCAATGTTTCCTTCATACTGAGACACCTGGCTTTTAGGGCTCAGTCAGACTTAGTTTCCGGAGTCTGTGGTGGTTCACCTCAGACGAGCTGGGCAGGAAACGCTCTGCGCCCTGGCTCCTTCCGTGCGCTGCTCTGTGCCTGGGCGTGGCGCCAGCAGGCCTGTTAGAGGGGCTGGGAAGCCACCCTGCAGCGTGGGGGCATCTACAGGCGAGGTGTCGCCTTAGGCACCGGCCTCTCCACCTGCCTGTGGTTCTTCTCACAAACCTGCCCCAGAAAATACATTTGCAAGGTGCAGCCGCCTGGAAAGAGTAGTCTCCTACCTTAGTTCTATTGCAAATTCAGTGCCAACGTAAACTATCCCCATCCCCAGAATCTCACGCTGCCTCATTCTGGGGGTAGTAAGTGGGCTTTGGGAATGGCACCTCCCTCTGGCTATTCCGTGCTACAACTTTACCTGCTGACGCACAAACTTGTTTGCTGTAGCAAGGGCGAGACAAGTGCGTAGGAAATTTTTTTTTTTGTTTAAGAGGGACTAAGTCTTACCCTGTTGCCCAGGCTAGAGTGCAGTGGCGGGATCAGAGCTCGCTGCAGCCTCCAACTCCTGGCCTCAAGCCATCCTCCCGCCTCGGCCTCTGGAGTGGCTGGGACTACAGGCAGCTCAAGTGCAGAAGAAATTAGTGCCTGTGGGGAAAGCTATGAAAAAGCAGCAAACATTGTGGGCAAATTATGCTCTGGAAAGCGGTCTCAGGGATGTAGCCTCCAGCCCTTCCTTTGATCAGATCCCAGCGACCAGCCCAGAGCTGCAACTGGAGGGGGTCCTGAAGGATGCAGGCAGGGCCCACCCAGCGCAGCTGCCCAGCGCAGCCGGAGGACCACACCCCTGAGCCACCCTGGGGCTGGGCCCCGCGGGTGCCTGGGTGGAGAGGATCCTTCTTGCTCCCCAGCCAGGGAGGGTGGATCCCGGTGAGTGTTTCGCCCCATAGCTTTTGGCCGCTTAGCACTGAGGACAAAGGTACATGGGGGCCTTTCTGTGCTTCTGTACCTTTTGTGGCCCAGAGATGTCCCCAGCTGATGTCACTCACATACCGTCTGGATGGAGAAGTGTTTATATCAATGCCTAATGAGCACTTGGTGCAACTCTGGAGAAATAGTTCCCGACATGTGCAGAGGGCGCCAGGTGCCAGCTGGCAGCCCTCACGCCTTACTCCCGGGTCTCAGAGGGTGCTGGCCACACAGCTCACCCCTGCCCTTCCCGGGAAAGGGCACAGGGCCAGGGACGAGGCCTCATCTAGGCGGGCGTCGCTGCCTGGGCCCTGCTTTTTCCCTCCGCGGTTCGTCTTTGGCAGCAGCAGGTCCGAGTTCGATTTTCGGGCTGTCGGATGGATTTCAAAGTTTCAGAATCTCTTGCTTTAATAAAAACAAAAGGGAGGTGCTTTAATAAAAACAAAACGGAGGGGCATACCTGAACCCCCGGCCTCTGACCCCTTCCATTTCATTCCTGGTCATCCCTGGGGGCCTCCTCAGGCTCCTGTCCACGCTCTGCCTCCTGCTACCACGAGGGGGCGCCGCTGGCCCTGCGGACAAACCACCGCCCATGCCCGGGCGCGCCCAGGGCAGGTGGGGTTGGCGGGGGCGGCCGGGCGGGCTGGTATTTCCTGACCTACCGGAGTAGCCTGGCCCACAGGTCTGTGCCTCTCCGGAGCCTCTGAGTCAGGAGTTTCCTGCTGTTTGAAACTATGGCTTCAAGAGGCTTCCTCAGTGCACCCCAAAAGGAATCGTGTGGCAACACATCGCCTAGTGGCTTCCACTGTTCCCAAGCTATGAGGAATGGTGTCTACACCGGAGGAAACGGAGGCCCCAAATCAGCAAATGCAGCTCCAGGCGCCTCAGTGTGGTGGCAAGGCCCTTCGCAGAAGGCAGGCCCCGGGGAGACAGTTGGGAGCACCCCATCTCCTGTCCACGGCTGTCAGCGTCCAGAAAGAACATGCTGAGAACCCAGACAGGCGCGTTCCACTTAGTATGATGATAGATTGACCTTGCCCGGGCACCATACAAGCTCTCGCTGAGGACCAGCAGCTGTGGCCCGGCCCATCCTCCCCAGGTGCTCATGAAGCCGGTTACCTGCACCTGCGGGAGGAGGCGCCGCCCCCACCCTCCGTGTGTTGACCTTGGCCCAGCAGGGCTGCCCTGCCCACGCTTGCTGTAGCTGCTAATATTTCATTCCCTGGAGAACTGTCTTCCTAAAACAGCTCTGAAACACCTTAGGAAACACAAGCGTGGGCACAAACCATCATGTCTTCCCCCAAAAGGCTGGGGTGAAATTCTCAAACCTGGTTGTGGAAACAGCCTCCTGCTAGTAGCACACGCCCTGCGGGTGCCAAGCCCACCCTTTATAGTTGTCCCGAAACCGCTCCGTGCTGCCTGCAGCTTCAGACACCAGTGGTTCCAGCCGAGCTACCAAGAGCATGGGCTTGGGTGCTGGTGACACCAGGTCATCCATGGAACTCAGACATGGTCACATGCCACCACCTCCCCCCGCCCCTGCCCAAGCAACGGTGTCCCCCAAAAGGCTAGAGTGGCCACCAGCTGAATCTCTATGCCAAAAAAAAGAGCCTCCCTAAATCCTCGCACCTGGATGTCCCATCAGTGTCCGCCAGCCTTCCCCTCAGTGGCTGGGGCTGGCATTTAGAGCTGGCTAGGTCTCCAGCCCAAGGGGCTTCTGACAACACTGGGCTGCTTGCACAATTAGTCGCCTCTTCACGCAACAAAACAGTCCCATGACACTGTGCCAGAAGTTATACTTTTATTTAACATTTAGAGGATGAACATATAGTTACAAGGTCAATAGAAGCCTTCCAATGGAAGCACTTTATTTGGTTTAATTCCATCTCCAGAGACAAATGGGCAATCCCAGGACCTTCACAATGGCGACGGGCCTTCACAACGGTGGCATGCCTCCAAAGTTCAGAGTTAGTGCAACACACATAAAAAGTTTAAAGGTGCTCAACATCAGGTTAAAATAGAATTTTGGGTCTTTTTTTAAAAAGAAGTTTTTGGATGACATAAGCCCAGCAGGCAGAGCCAATAAGAAACATGAAACCAAAATTTCTGGAAAAATATTTAGTATTAACATAACTCTTTTATGTTGTGTAAACTTTCTTCTGTAATCACAGATGTTACCAAAAGGCATCAGAGGCCCTTGTGCTATGCTGGTTAGACAAGCCACAGGCTTATCTCCAAGACGAGCGTGATAAAAACCCAAAGGGAAATCCCACTACCGCTTCCCAGGCCTTTTCATTTTCTCCCATCCTGCAATGGAAAAACTGGGTAAATGACAAGTTCCTCTCTTTTCATTTTGTTTTTAAGTCATTTTCAGGGCAGGTTCTTTTAAAATTAGTCATCTTACAACACAACACTATTCTAGCATTGGCAGAGGAATGACAGGCCGTGGACGGGGGTGGGGGGAAGCTCGCGGGAAAGCGCCCGTGCCTACTCTGCGCAGCGGCTCCATAGTCACGTGTGCAGGATTTCACAGTAGGATCCCAGAGTGAATGATGCACCTCGACTACCACGGAGTAACTCGTTTACTCTAATGAGCCCAGCTGGGACAGCGGTGCTCTCTCCACGAAGCCACGCAGACTGGCAGAGAAGCAGACGCCAAGGTTAAACAGTTAAACGCACTCGTCGTCCATTCTTTTTTGGACACAGGTGGTACAGAAGGTTAAAAAAGGACACAGGGACACGAGGATACAAGCATATCCTATATTGGATGTGACAGACATTCAAAGAACAAATCACTACAGCTTATACCTTTTCCCCTATGCTGCAAGAAACTAATCTATTTGGACCCATAACAGGAAAGATGCGACGCACATGCATTCCCGAGGTTCTAAAATCAGATTTAAAAAACTCATTGAGCATCCTTGTGGGTGGAGAGTGGTCAGCCTGACTTGGCAGAGTTCGAAGTCCCTGGAGACACCTGTGCACCCTGTTGGCGGAGGGGCCCCTTCTTGGAGCGCGGGGCCCGCCGTGCCGGCCACGCACCGGCTGGTTCGCAGGGACGGAGGTCAGGCCCTGTCTCTTCTCGCCCTTCAGTATCCCGGCTGCCAGCTTCCGTCTCATCCGCCAAGCCCGCTCTCTCCTGTGACTGCGGAGTGTGCCACAGTAGGGTTGCCTGTTGCAGAGACGGGAGCCTCGAGACTTCTGAGGCCGCAGAGGCTCTCCAGCCGGCCGTGGTCAGTGCCCCGGGCTTAGCCTCGATTTGGGGGAGAAAGAGCGAGAGAAGGCTCATGCTTGCTCACTTCTTAACCCTGAAGCCACTTCCTCTCCAGCCACTCACCCTGGCACGTCCTTGTGGTGCAGGCCTGTTCCCGAGGGTCGACCGAGCTGCTCCTGAAGGGTGGTGTGTGGTCACCCTGCTTTGCTGAGACAAGCGACTGCCCAGTTTCTACACACGGGATGAGCCACGAACAAAGACAGGCCCGACTCTCAGGGCCTGGCGCTTCCGTCCCTGTCCCTCTGGCTCCTGTGGGACTTCCTTGTCTTAGATTCATAGACGTCAAGAAGAATTGAGGATGCTTGAGGTGACCGCCTAGTTACAAAGCCAAGCAGAAGAGTGAGGTGCCCAGTTCACCCTTCCGCTTCCGCCGGCCGGCCCGTCCGCAGGAACTCGCAGCCGACTCTTGCCCTTGACCGTGTCTGCACCGAGTGAGGAGAGAGGCTGAGCTGCTCTAAGGTGGGGGCCACAGGCTACAGGACCTTGGTTTCTCCTCAAAGATCCATAAGGGGAAGGAAACTTAGCTCCAGACACAAACTCTGTTAATTCTGCACGACCTGAAGAGCGTGTGATAAAATGCAGAAGCGGTGGCCACAGGACACTGAAGGACCAGAGGCACAGGGTCTTTGGTGATGGCTGCGCTGGAATGCTAAGATGCTCACCGAGGGCTCAGGGAGGAGCGGTGTTCGCTCTGCAGTGAGCGGGCGCAGACGGGAGATGCTCACGGCCACCCCCCGCGGGCCTTGGGGACAGGGAGCCAGGGAGGGCAGGCCGAGGTGCTCCTCGTGAGAGGTGGACACAGGCAAGACGGCAGGCCGGGCCCTGGAGACAGGGCTCCCGACAAAACGTGTGCCTGTTCCCCGAGCCCGCCGGGCGCCGAGGCCGAGCAGGCGATGTTTAGCGCGAGGCACGAGCCCAGCATCAGAGAAGGACCACTGAATACTTAACGGTCTTGGGAAAGGAGGAAGTATTTCCTAAGGTGATCGTCCCGGACATGTCAGTGACAGCTGGGAGCTCAGTCTACCTGGTGTACGTCTGACCCTGCAGGTCCTGTCCTGTCAGTCTCCCCGGGAGACCGGCGGCGGCGAAGTTTCCACAGAAGGCACAGTGTGAAATGCGGAAGGACCGGCCAGCACGAGCCCGGGTGGACTGAGGGCCCAGGAGGGAGCAAGGGAGGGGTGGGCGCGTGTGTCCCACCGTCTTGGTGGCCTGCGAGGGTGGGGAGGGGAGCGATGGGGATGACCCTGCTGTGAGGGGAACGTGGGGGAGAGGCCTGGCCCCCCTCAAGGCAGCCAGACAGGCCGTGGGAGGAGCTGGGCCACAAGTAGCAAGCTGCAAAGAGAGGACAGGGAAAGGCCAGCGCCACACGCGGGGATGTGGCTGCAGGTGGGGGCCGCATCCCAGCAGCACGGGCAGGGCACCGTGGCCGCAGGGGCACTGGGGGCTGTGGAGACAAGCAGGCCAGGCCGAGGGGTTTCTCCTGGGAAGGCTCACCCGAGGCTTGCACAGGCGTACACCACCTTTAGGAATCTAGAACACAAAAAGAAAAAGAGAAAGCCTCTGTTAGAGAAGGCAGCAGGTTAGAGGCGGGCATTTTGCTCTGGGCTGCAAACTGCTCCGCCCTGGGCAGAGGGGAGGGGAGGGAGGGGAGGGAGGGGGAGAGGAGGGGCTTTAGAGCAATGGGTTACTACAGGGTACATCCCAGGTAAGGAACTTTCACGGTTTAGCTTGGACCCTTAGCTAGTCTGTACTTCAGGGTTAAGAGAAGCCCAAAACAGAGGCTGATGCAGCCGTCCATCCCAACTCTCGTTTCTGATAAGTTTAGTTTCAAGGGAAACAAATGGATGTTTCTTAGAATGGTGCAAGGAAGATGAAGGCCTGATTCCCTCTCTGACTGACACTCCTGGTTCTTTAGCTGCACAGTGTAAAATCTTCGGAGAAAAGGAAAACTGGTCACTCTTATGTTCACTCAGCAATAAACAGTGAAAGTTCTTTACCCTCGGGTGGGAGGAGAGAAACACGACACACAGACTGTTCAGGCCCTTGAGTCCACACAGGGTAAGAAACAGGGAAGATGTCATCATTGAAAAGGGGGTGGAAGGCAGAATTTTTAAAAAGCATTTGGCCAGAAAAATTCCCCATTACTAAAGATGAAAGAGTTAAGTATTCATATTACACAGGATAATTTTCTTGGAAAGGTGAAAAATCACTTAAAATACACACCAATGAGGAAAAACATAACGTTTATTAGAGAGGCAGATACGAGGGTACAATTAAAAGATGCCAGACAGATTCTTTTCTTTTAGGATAAGAATAGAAAGAAACAATCATTTTGGCCACATTAAAACAAAACTTACTCAGAACCCAAGTGTTTATAATAAACTCAGTGCAGAGCAGCCGGCAGGGGACCTGGCTACCAGCGCAGGAGGCCAGGAGGCTTCCCAGCAGTTACGAAAACAGAAAGGTCATTAGGCAGCAGAATCACCAATAAAACAAACAGATAAAAGAGTAAAACGTGAAATCAATTAATTCAAGTACTTCTTTTAGTTTTTAAATTGCAGCATATACAAATATATTCTGTGGAGGGAATTACGGACATGTTTAACAGAAAGCAATTTGAAAAAACAAAAACAAAACCACAAAAGAAGAAAGTCACAATCCAGTTGACCAATTGGAAGTTACTCCAGTCTAAATAGTTTGGCAATTATTAAATAAGCACGTTGTAGAGACACACACACACACACACACACACACACACACACACACACACACACAGTGCACCGGCATTATTAAAAAAAAACAACCGCCCCGGCTACAGGCAGCAGGAAGCAGCAGCCCTGCTCAGGCTGGAGGAGTCTAAGGGGAGCGGTGTTTTCTGGGAAGTCGCGCAGACTCGTTAAGGAAGGTAGGGAGGAAAGGCTTCTACATACACATTATTAACCTCTCAGTGTAGCTGTCAAGTAAAAGGTGAAAACTTTACCAACAGCTGAGATTTTGCTTCTTTTATTTTTAACAGAAAACTGTTGCAAGAAAACTAGTATACTTGGGGTGGAAATGGAGATTCCTGATTCTTTGGGAATTGTTCCAACGTTTTCTAATACTTCACGCATGGACTAAATGGAACCGAAACTACAAAATATCTTCACTGTTTAGTCAATATTATATAGGTGCATCTGGTTAGTTACTGAGGCATACACCTTAATAATTGTAAATTTATGTGTCCAAACCAACACCCCCTCCTCACAAACCAATTGGGCTATTTTCTGAATCAAATTTGCATAGCTCTAAAGAAAAAAAAACACAACTTGACAGAATGCCCTATTTTCAGAGCAGGTTTTTGAAAGGCTAATGTTGTTTTACCCCATTTTAGACTTTTTCAGTGTCTAGTTGGCTTTCTCCCGTAGTACATAGGCTGGAAATGAGTTCATGATTGGATAGAAAGGTCAGATTTTAATATCTTAGGTTCCCCATTCACTTGGTTACACACAAAAAGCTGGAAACTTCCTACTGCTCATTAAAACTAATCCCTGTTGTTAAAGGGTCAGCTGATTTTCTTTTCTTGCTGCAATTCTTACAAAGGAGAACTGAAAACACTTCCCCCAAAGAGGCCCAAGGTCAGGAGGAGTGGCTTTACGGATGTTATGTAAGGGAAAGTATTCCAAAGAAATTTTAACTACAAAATTCACATATATTTGAAAAATCATGCTGACCAACGACAGCTTCCTGCTTTTGATACTGGGCTGTAGCTGTGTAAGATACAGCCACTGGGGAAACAGAGTGGAGGGTACGTGGGACCTCTCTGTATTGTCTTTGCAACTGCCTGAGAGTCTGTCCTTATTTCCAAATGAAAAGTGTGTTTTAAAAAAAATCAGGCTGTCATTAAGTAAAGATGACTAAATTCCATTTTGGTGGCTCTTGTGAAATTTAAGGGAATTTGCTGCTGGAATCTTGAAACACAACAACAAGCACCTATGACTCCTGCCAGGTTCTAGAGCCCGGATGTGCAGCTATTGCTTTGGAAAATCAGCTTGAAATTGACTTGAGCTTATAAAATGAGCCCACAACATAGAGGCAAGAAGCTAATTTCCTACTTAAAAGTAAGAAGGACACACATAAAGAATTTTCAAAGTCAAATAAAAAGAGAATCTTAACCCAACACCTTCATTCTGACCCATGTATAACTGGTTCTCTGTGATCTCAGTATAGATTCTGGCAATGGGCACAATAAAATTCTGGGCTTGGTAACCGTCTATGCATGTGACCAATTTCATATCTACCCTCCCGCCTTAGTGCCAATTTAAAAACGTAAATTCCCAAGTGGCCCAGATTCCTTAAAGATGATGAAACATTTTATTTTAATCTGGCTACAGTTAATTATATAAAATGAGCCAGACATTCTAAAACAATTTCCAGGAAATTCAAATATTGCCCATGATTTAAAAAAAAAAACTCCCCCCTTTGCAAAGTAATGCGCCTGTGGAGAAGCTGCTCCTGCACCATGCTCCACCGACAGCCCCGCCCGGCGAGTCTGAGCTGAATGCCTCTGCTTGCCGCAAAACTCCAGCAGAAACAACGACCAAGCGTGAGAAAATCACAGCCAAAGGGAGCTGAGGTGTAGCCATGACCTGCTTTTAAATAAGCTGATCTAGACGGCATCGGCATATCTGATCAACAGTCAATTTGGTGGAAGATCAGTAACGTCTTGTGAAAATCAACTGGTTAATTGACCAAATTTTTCCACATTTGAATTGGTTGT
This sequence comes from Lemur catta, assembly GCF_020740605.2. Taxonomy (NCBI): domain Eukaryota; kingdom Metazoa; phylum Chordata; class Mammalia; order Primates; family Lemuridae; genus Lemur; species Lemur catta. The sequence continues at coordinate 6,169,967 of NC_059137.1, read as the reverse complement.
TTGGGATCATATAGACATTATCGGATAATCATGATGATCTAACAATGATTTAACCATGTTTAAGTAAAAATACATACTTTGGTACCAATATAAGAATCTTATTTACTTCTGTACTCAAGAAGGGGGAAATTTTATTTTAATCATGACTTCCTCCCAAGTGAATGATTATAAAATTTAACAAACTAGCATAGTTTATTTATTAAGTTATAAAATGTAACCTCCTAACGTAACTCAATTTATGGTGGATACCAGATAGAAACGAGAGAACTGATGTCTTCTGCAGCCAAGTGACATGTGTGGACTTTCTAATTCAGAGATATTGATTGGAAGTTAGAATAAAACTTTGTTATCTACAGATGCTGCCAAAGGAAGAAACGTTTATCGGATTTTGAATGACATAGTTGTAAATTGGCAGTTGGCAGCTTTCCACATAAAATTTCATCAGCGAGAAGCTTGATCATAGTCAAACTAGACAAGGCAGCTCAGGTGCACAGTGCCTGCAAGTCCACCGGGAGACTACATGAAACGTGCACGTGGCGTTCTCCGTCCAGCCTCATGAAGAACTGCCTGTAACAGCCACAGTTGTGGGAAGAAACAACTCCAATTTTTTAAAAGTTTTTTTTAAGTGGTATTAAATATAAGTCTTAGCACCTTTGGCATTTTTGTCCAAATAGACTTCGACGTATGAAGTGGGGACGTAACCCTCTTCATCTTCATTTCTCCGAATGCGGGTCCACCCGTCACCTTTGTCTTCCTCTATGACATACAGTGTTTCTCCTTCAACTACAGAAATGGTTCCTTCATTCTGACCTGAAAAAGCAATATCAGAATAGTTTAGGGGTCTTGTCAAATTCAGGTAGAAAGCAAATAGCAATCTTTGTGATGAAATGAGTGTAGTAAAAGATGAGGCCCTGCCAGGTGCGGTAGCTCACGCCTGTTATCCCAGCACTTTTAGGAGGCTGAGGTGGGAGGATCACTTGAAGTCCAGGACAAGACCAGCCTGAGCAATATAGTGAGTCCCCATCTTTACAAAAAGTAAAAAAAGTTAGCTGGGTGGCACATGCCTGTAGTCCCAGCTATTCAGGAGGCTGAGACAGGCGGATGACTTGAGCCCAGGAATTCGAGGCTGCAGTGAGCTATGATCACACTGCTGCATTCCAGCCTGGTGACAAACTAAGACCCTGTCTCTATAAAACTACTACGACTATCAGTAGGACAAAAGCGTAGCAGAGAAAGAGCTGCAAGGCTTCTAAGGAAAGGTCTGGTCACAGAAAGAGAAGAGTGGCTCAGATATGGTTTATAAAAGGCAGGGGAATCCAGCTGACATGAAGTGTCACCTTCAAATGTGTAGAGAGCTTTGCAAGTCCCTATGGCAGGAAGGGGTTCCTCATCATCAAACTCATCATCGAAATCCGTGGCCAGCACCTTCACCTCACTCTCCTGGCTTTGCTCCTCTGTATAACTGCCATCTGGGCTGCTCAAGAGAGGAAAACACACAGCCACTATAGCGACCGACCCCAGGGAGGACTTGAATTTAGTCCTGTGACCGCATGCAACCCCCCTCCAGTGTTGTCATTAAGACCCTTTTAAATCACCCCACATGCTTAGATCACCACCCATGTTCAATTATAAATTTGCACCACAGGAAGAATCAGAGGTCAATCCTAACAGATATTTGGCATCTAACAAGTGCCTTATGCTCATTTCCAAATTCTGGAATTTAGCAATGAATGCAAAGCAAATCTCTGCCAGAGCACAGGCGCTACACAGATACTGTACCTCTCCCGGTCTTGTGCGCAGTTGTTGACTGTTGGTGGGTGCTGGCTGTCGTACAGGCCACTCTGCCGCCGGGCCTGCTCGCTGCGTGCGGGGAGTCGGCCTTCAACCTCAGCCAGCCAGGCCTGGAAACAAAGCAATGAAAGACTCTGGCCTAAGTTCATCTGAAGGCCAGACCATGGAGTCTTAATGCCCCAAATGCAGGGGCTGCTCTTCAGTCATTTAAACTGATGCAAGAAGGTCCACATGGGGACAGGGTGTCTACATCACCCGCATTTGCCTGTATAGATGTACTCAAAGGTAGCTGCTTCGATTTCACCCGAAGTTGGAGAAGTGGAAGCAAACTCATATTTATGCAATTGCCCACAACGTGGCAGAAAGAATACTGTTCTGTTTTATACCCTTGTGCTTTAAGCATCTGTATGATCTTGGATAAGTCTTTTCCAGTTCCTACTGGTTCCAAAAATTCTGTGATCATGAGGTTACCCTGGGATACATGAGGGTACAGCTACACTTATGCACTGACTCGATCTGAAAGCCACAACTCCCATTTTTCAGGAGTGCAATGCAATTTTTTGTAATAGTGATGAAACTTGTATGTAGGAAATCAAAGTGGATAAAATTATCTTCAGCATTATTTGAAATAGTTTAAAGAAGACAAAGGAATAAAAATGATCAGAAAAGGATATTTCTAGGTTGCAAAAGCTCAATGGAACATTAATAACTTATTAACGAATTCTAAAAAGAATGCAAAAAAAGGCCGTATTTGACACTTCATTGCTAGAAATAATCTATTCTGATTAGAATCAGCAGTTGCTAATTTATTTTTTCATGTTCTCTAGTCTCTCTCTCTCTCTTTTTTTTTTTTGGAGACAGGGTCTTGCTCTGTCACCCAGGATAGAGTGCAGTGGCATCATCCCAGCTCACAGCAACCTCAAAGTCCTGGGCTCAAGTGATCCTCCTGGCTCTGCTTCCCAAAATGCTAGGGTTATAGGTATCAGCCACTGCCTCCGGCGGCTCTCTAGTCCTTAAATCTGGTGGGGGTAGTGGCTTATAGCTTTTGAGTTTACCTCTCTTTCCTTAACATATTTATTATTTGTGTACCCTACCTATTTTTACACATATAACCTTTCCAGAGTAGGTCCTCTGAAAGAATAACATATTTCAGGTGATTTTTTTCATTGTCTTTTTGAATCACTATGCTGATGGATGGCTCGATACTCCCAATTATATGAACATGAGATGAAGCAGGCCAAACTTAAGTGAAACACTTAAAAGACAACACTGTATATAAATACAACTTTCAACACAGTCACTTTTAAGAGACACAATTAAAACTGGATATGCTGAAAAGCAGAACACTGGGCAGGTAACAGTGTATTTTTTCTTTTACTGTAACTCATGGAACAGCCTGGCAGTCCCAGCTGCCACCTGCCCAGTGAAAGAGCTGCTGGTGTCTGCACCGATACACGCAGAGCGGCACCTGTTCCTTTTTCTGTCTCTTTGTTTCCAACAAAGCTTTTCAACAACAGAGTTTTCATACCTCAAATTTCTGGGTCTCTAGTCTCAGCTTTTCAATAGTTTGGCTGACTTCGGCTAATTTGTGATCCAAACTGGCTGGGTCTCCCATTTGAGGATTCTTTAGGTAGACATCTTTCATTTTTGTTATGGCATCTCTGAAAAAAAGAAAGAGCAGAACAGTAAACGTTGCTGTTGTCAGCCAATTATATTCCACCACTCTGACAGCCACATGAACAGGAATGTGGGAAGAATGGATCTGAGCATGGATTTGAAGGGACTACCGGGCCAGCTTTCATTCTAGAAATTCTCTGTAAGAATTCTGCTACAAGGTCCGCATACTCCAGAGGCTGATTTTTATTAATAAATTTCATTTGCCTTTTCTGAATGGTATTTCTCTATTATCTCCAGCAAAGGAGAAACATAAATTAATCCTACCCCTCCCTTTGCCCCAAACAACAAGAAAAACAAAGAACTCCCGAGTATTTCCATGTGCACATTCTTCACACAAACCAAACCTACAACCGGCGTCCTGGGTCTTGTGGGTTGCAATATGTTTGCCTCATAAAGAAGCACAGTGAATTGCCTTGGAAATTTTATTACACACCATTGCAACTGTTAAGAAACTGACTCCACAGTTGGCATCTACAATAGGCAGACAACAGAGCTTTAAAGTTGCATATTGCAAGATTCCAGCCCTTTCCTGAAATCATGTTTTGGACGCTGCCCCCGGCAGCCCGAGCAGGCATCCCCAGAGAAGTTTATAGGCATGTTGGGGTTTACCTTTAGGACCAAAGAGCTCTACTAACTTTAACCTTAGCTTTAAGGTACTTCTAGTAGGCTCTGAGTTGTTAAAGGTTTAGAGCAAATGACTCTTTGCAGAGGTAAGGAGACAAGTTGAATGCACTTCAGCAAAATAAAATTCAAACCAATCATACAATACAAGGCCTTCAAACACACCAAAAGATACATTTTGGGTCATGGGAAATAGTTTAACTGAAAATATAGAAATAACAGGAACAGAATTTCCACAAGTCCTCACTACCCTTCTCCCTGACTACTTGTGTCTGAGCCCACACATTCTGCTCCCATCCACTGGCACTGACAAACTGTCAGCTCCTCCCCAGGGTCACCCCTCCACAAGAATGCAAGATCCACTTGGACTTCCTCTCTCCCCTCCTCCCTTCCTCCCTTCCCGCCCATAGCATGCATCACTTTCCAACATTGTACGATTCGCTTATTTTTATGTTTATTATTTACTGTCTGTCTCCTCCCATAAGAATGGAAGCTCTGGGAGAAAACTCTGTGAGTTCCCAAGTGTCAGGACAGTCCTTGGCACATAGTAGATTCTCATTAAATATTTGTTGAATGAACAAATATTTTAACAAGAAGCAGACTGTGATGCTGTCTATCCTTATTATGCACTTTACAAAACCTCTCTCTTGACTCCATGGCAGACACCTCCCTCCAGCTACCTCCCTGTTTGTTAGCAAAACTCCTCAAAAGAGTTGATTGGATCTGTTGGTCCTCTCTGTTGAATTGTACATTTTCAAATTTAGTTCATTTATGCTGTTTCTTTTGTTATTTCCTCTCTTCTATTTCCTTTGGGGTTTGATTTGCTGTTCTTTTTATAACTTTTTTTTTTTTCTTGAGACAGAGTCTCACTTTGTTGCCCTGAGTAGAGTGTCGGGGCATCAGACTAGACGACAGCAACCTCCAACTCCTGGACTCAAGCGATCCTCCTGCCACAGCCTCCCGAGTAGCTGGGACTGCAGGTGTGTACCACAATGCCAGCCTAATTTTTATATTTTTAGTAGAGATGGGGTCTCGCTCTTGCTCAGGCTGGTCTCAAACTCCTCAGCTCAAGCAATCCTCCCACCTCGGCCTCCCAGAGTGCTAGAACTACAGGCGTGAGCCACCACACCTTTTCCTAACTTCTTAAGACGGATCCTTAGCTCACTGGATTTTGGCATTCTTTTCTTTTTTTTTTCTTTTCTTTTCTTTTTTTTGAGACAGAGTCTCACTCTGTTGCTCTGGCTAGAGTACAGTGGCATCATCATACCTCATTGCAACCTCAAGCTCTTGGGCTCAAGCGATCCTCCTGCCTCAGCCTCCCGAGTAGCTGGAGACTACAGGTGTACCACACCAAGCCTAGCTAATTTTTTCTATTTTTTATTTTTTTGGTAGAGGCAGGGTCTTGCTCTTGCTCAGGCTGGTCTTGAACTCCTGGCCTGAAATGATCCTCTGACCTTAGGATTACAGGCATGAGCCATGGCACCCAGCCTCTTTTTATTTTTCTTTTTTGAGACAGGGTCTTACTCTGTCGTCCAGGCTAGAGTGTATTGGCATCATCATACCTCACTGCAACCTTGAACTCCTGGGCTCAAGCGATCCTCCTGCCTCAGCCTCCAAAGTGCTAGGATTACAAGCATGACCCCACTGCACCTGGCCCCACTTTCTTTGTTTTTAATAAGCATTTAGAACTATAAATTTGTCTTTATAAGCATGGCTTTAGTGACATCCCAGAAATTGATATGTAGAATGTATATTTAAGTTCAATTCTGTTTCATAAACTTTCTAGTTTCTATTATGATTTCTTCTTTAGTCTACAGATTATAAAAAAGTATATTTCTTAACTTCTAAATTTTTGTTATTGGTATCCAGCTTAATTGCAGAGTTTAGATAATACACCTTGAATGATATCTACCCTTTGATGTTTGTTGAGATTTACTTTATGAAACCAGGATACGCTCAATTTTAGAAGTGTTCTTATGTGGGCATGAAAAGAATGTGTACGCTGCAGTTATAAGACGTACATTTTACTAATTGTATTATTCAAATCTTCTATACTTTGAGTAGGTTTTTTTTTTAATTTGTCCTGCCTGTTCTATGTCTTTTCCTATCCTTTTCTTGCCTTTTTATAATTGATTTAAAAAAAAAATCCCAGATCATGCTAATTTTCTGCTCAAAGTCTTTTTATTTGTTTTTCCTGTGTTCTTTGTTGCACAAGAACAAAGGTTTTTGTACCTTTTGTTCATTGCTTTACCCTCAGTGCCTAGACTATTTCCTTGCACACAGTAAGTGTTCAATAAGCAGTTGTTAAGTGAACAGCTGAACAATCTACCTTATTACCAGCGAGGGCTATCACAGAGTTTAAAAGGGTAATCAGATTCCATGGCCACAACCCAAATGACAGAGAAAACTTTCTACATGATATTGGACTATTAGAGAGAAAGGGTAGATTTGTTTTAAGTTTGTTAACAACCTCTAAAATGTCATTTCAAATACTCAAATCCTAACTTCTTACTCCTGTAGAAAATATAACTGCTCATTTATTAAAAAGCATGCAGTTTATAATACATTAACCCTTTTTATATTTGGTTCCACATGTAATAAAAAGTACAAAGCAAAATATCCATTTTCTAAAATATATTTATAATACAAAACTAGAATAAAATCAATTATGTGTGTTCCTACATTTTATATGCTGTGAAAACTGTTTATAAAATAACCTATTTCTTAAGGAGTTGCTCTACTGGGGTAAAAGAATTTAAAAAACCCAGACTTTTCTGTTGCATGCACTTAAACTATACTGCCTTACCAATGTTGGTTGGAGGCTTATTTCTTGCATAACCAAATTTTAACCCAGCTTCAATGCAACTACATTGTATGTGTGATCACCATTTGACCTACTTATTGAGAGCACAAAATATCAAGTTATCTTTTAAGTGCAAATCTCAAAAAAAATCAATGACTCACCTAATTCACTCAGTGAGAACACATAAGGTAAGAGCCAATAAAGTGGCTTTTCAATCAGAATTATTAGCAAACACCCCCAAAATGATGTGAAAGTACTATAGGTTACAAATGTGGGAAGAGGAACTCAAGTGAGAAGAGACAGTAAGTCTGTTGTACCTTTTTTTTTTTTTTGGCACATGCACCAACCTACCAACCCCTAAGAGCAAACTTGCAAAACAGCTCAGAAATCTGGGAACCCCGCAGCCGGAGCCTCCTGCAGCGGATCATCCGATAAGATGTGCTGTGATTTGTTTTCTAGACACCATCAATACACTCTAGGAAAAGCCTGGAGAACCTACTCCAGGAAGCTGTTGTGTACTTGTCCTCAAATAGAGGAAGGAACTTTTGGACCCAGAGCAAGGATATGGGGTGAGGGACAGGGTGAGGGCCATGCTGCTTTTCTCCTCCTCATCTGTGTAAATAAGCTTCTTATTCACTCATGATAAAAGAGGGCCAAATGTACTTTGCTCCTCAAACTCTGAATAAAACCTATTTGTAAATGGGGATCTCACAGAGCATAATAAAGGGATTCAGTAAACTATCTGTGACAAAACATACCATGAAAACCTCTATTAAATCTATTAAAGATCTCCCCTCTCTCCAAACTGAATGTGAATTTCTTAGTAAGTCATGCCGATCCACTATACCTTTGATCCATCTCCTTTTGAATTTCTTTATTTAGTTCATCGACTTTCTGCTGTAGCTTTTTCCTTCTTTGTTCAGGCGGGAGGTTGCTAAAATCCTCTGGCGTCGCACCCTGCAGATGCAAATACATATGAGAAGCCAGAAGACCCCAAGGTACTCCTGGATAGAAGATCCCAAGCAAAGCCTGCAGACACAGGAGATGCAGCCATCTGCATATGGCTTCACAAAATAAATTAAGCTCTTTCCCACTACACCCAGCTGAGATGCCAGAATCAATGCATGCAACCTGCAGAAGTCCCCCAAACCATTGCATATTCCATTTACACTAGCCAAGATGCCTCTGAAAAGGCAGGGGCAATGCCACAGGAAGGAGAGAGAAGAAGAAATACTTCTGACTCCAGTGAGAATCCATGAAAAACAAATTTTGAGCCAGATTCTTCTTCATTTCCTTACAAAGTGTTACCGTCAGTGTCTGGGGCAACACTGACGCTTTAGGGAAGTTTACGTTTCCTTAATGCAATCCCATCAACACTGGGCTTCATGTCCGGCTATTCCCCAAGTCTGAGTATTTCTTCCTGTCTCTGCATAAGAGGCTGAGGCCAAAAGTTTCCATCCCTGTGAAGTGACAGCTGGGACACCACGTTCCTCAGAGAATGTGGGTGAGAAGAACATTTGAAAATATATCTCCCTTCCCCAACCCCATGCCCGCTTCCCTCGGCTACCTCTGAAAGGCTGGTCACTTCTTTTTGACACCTTTAGGGTAGTCTCTGAGGATCCAGATAGAATGCCCTCCCAACCTCAAAATCAACTTCCCACGGTGTGCAAAACTGACCTCTCCTGGTTTCAAACTGTCAGAAGAAGTGTATTTCAAAATCTCAATTCCCTTTTCAAAAGCAATTGCTATCTTCCTCTGTGCAAGTGCTTTAAGCAGAAAATATCAACAGCAAGTCTCCTGACTTTGGCCTATGCTTACTTGTTAGGTGTGGCTAAGTTGTGGTATCAAGTGCTTTTACTTAAGTGAAGCTATTTTCATAAAGAAAGAGAAATTTATTCAACTAACCAGGGATAAGCCAGGGAATTTAGAAAAAACGTTTTTCTTTAAAACCTCAATTCTTTTAAAACAAGGGCAAGATTGGCTTGGGGCTGGGTAGAAAGAAGGGACCCAGTTAATGTCATTCCAGAATCAAGCTGAACTTGCCAAGTAGCTTACATGGGGGCTTGTGACTGAGTCTCTAGGCTGATTATCATAAAATGCCAGGCTGCTGTGCTGGAAGTGTGTGATTCAGCAAATAGTTGAATACAAAGGCCACACAAAGACCTTTCAGCTAATGTTCTCAAAGACGCACCTGTTAAGACATACTGGTTGCTTTCACTCTAGTGTATGCCTGTGTGCGTTGAGTGTGTGTGTGTGTGTGTGTGTGTGAGTGTGTGTGCGCGTGAGTGTGGAGATAGGATTTGAGTGTAACCAGAATGGAAGAGCCTACTTCTAATACCAAACGAAGGAGATTAATTTGACTCTAATATTAAGCAAAACTAATCTTCAACATAAAAATAAATAAGATTTATTTTCTTTTCCATATACAATGGTGTTATAATATTTGAAACCTGAGACATTATTTGGCTTTTCAGTTTGTTCAATTCAATCATTGAGGTAAAAAAATAGTTTGTGCTCATGCTGAATTTACTTAAAAGAAATCAGCACTGTAGGCAAAGACAAAAAATGTAACCAAAATGTCTGTACCCTCATAATATCCTGAAATAAAAAAAAAAAAAGAAATCAGCACTGTGATAGTATGACATATATACGGGTTTTTGTCCCCAGTTCCTGGCTCCCATAACCCTGGTTACAGTCTTCTGCTAGAATGCTGGGGTGCTTAAGCAGGCCTCAGAAAGCAGAATCTCTCTCTCTGACCTTCCCTTGCCCGTCTTTCACCTGCCCAAGGCAGGATGTGAATCTGATTGTGGTCATGAGACCCTCATTCCAGAGAGAGGCCTGCCCCGTACCCTGGACGAAGGATGCTGCACAGACAGGCCTTGCTGGGCTTCCCCACTCAGTCTGTCTGTAGATTGTACCTTTTTTGTCCAATCACTTTGAAACACAGCTGTCCATGCTTCAACCATGCCTACCCAATGACATCTCTCTAAAAGGTCCAAGAGGACAGGACCTGGGGAGCTCCGGACAGCTGAACACGTGGCGGTTCCTGGAGGGTGGCGCCCCATCCCCATCCCTCACCCTGGGCATCTCTTCATCTGTATCCTTTGTCATAGCCTTTATAATAAACCAGTAACGTAGGTAAGTATTTCCCTGAGTTCTGTGAGCCGCTCTAGCAAATTGATCAAACCCAAAGAGTGGATTGTGGAAACCCCAATTTGGAGGTGGTTTGTCAGAAATTCTGGAGGCCTAGACTTGTGACTGGCGGGAAGGAGAGGGTGGTCTTGTAGCACTGAGCCCCCAACCTGTGGGATCTGACCCTGTCTCCACATAGATAGCTTCAGAATTGAGTTGAATTATAGGACACCTAGCTGGTGGTGTCTGCTGCGTGGTATGTGGGGAAAAGTCCCCACACACTTAGTCACGGAAGTCTTCCGAGTTGACTGTTGCTATGGTGTGAGAGCTGAGAAAAAGTGGTTTGAGTTTTTCCAAACAAGCATGTTTTCTAGAACTGAGATTTTTTTTTTTTTTAAAGCTGTAATGCAACAAAACACAATGTAAGAGACACTGCTTCAGAAGTCAGGAAACCTAGTGAGCAGTCAATGTTAATTTCATTAACACTTGCTGAGCTTTACTACGTACTGTGAGTCTAGCGACTTTCTATGGTGATGAAAATGTTCTACGGCTGCACTGTCCAATATAGTAGCCACAGGTGGCTACTGAGCACTTGAAATGTGGCTAGTGCAACCACAGAACTGAATTTTTAAAATTTATTTGATTTTAATGAATTAAAATTTAATAGGCACATGTGGTAAGTGGCTACCATGTCGGATGTCACGGCTCTAGCCTGTGTGCAGGTATGAGATTTACATTGTTACAAACAGGTGCAAAGAAATCTGTAAGTGAAGCACACTGTACTGATGACTTAAAAGAAAAAAATGAAACCAAAGAGAGACTGGTTATACCAGGTGGGATTGGTATTGGAAGAGTGTGTCATATACATATATGTATTTTAAATGGCTGGAGTTCTGTAAGATGATTTGGTTTTACATACTCATAAAATAAAGCACTTGCTTGTAGGCAACTCTCCTCAAACAGCACAAGCCCTGTGTAAACTGCCTCCTGAGATTCTTTTTAAGCACCCAAGCGGTCTTTATGGAAACACTTCACTTGTTTACTGGCTTCAAAGTAATGGTACAAAGCAACAATTCAATACCAAACTGGTAAAATAATTTGTATTTCAAACAGAAAGATTGTCTAAAAATATTACCTTTTGCTGCTAGCACCCAGCAAAAGAATGAATAAAGGGTAAGAAAGAAACTCCGGCAGCTGGGAGAGATTCCTAGTTAATTGATCCAATTTCTCCTGAATTCAAACTGTGGATGTATTTATAGTTTATTTGTCTAGATCTCTTTCCTTCTTGTAGGGACCTTAATCAAAGATTCTTCTCAGGATTTTAGTTCACCATCTAAGAAATGTTTAATAAAATATTCTTTTTCATTAGGGTTGGGTCTGTTGCCAAATACTGAGTCAGGTTGAAAAAATTATGTATATTCATGTATGTATATACCTACTCACATATAAATGTGTACATAAAAATCACCATAAAATACTATGTCCTAGGCTATCAACAGCAGTGCATACAGTGCTGATCTCGCTCCTAGTTCAATTGTCACAGTTCATCATTGTCCATTATTTTAGGATATTCTCAGCTGTGTCATTTGAGAAGACTATGCAACTCTTATACATATTTGGAGTATAGTTATGGTTATATTGGTTAAGTTTTCTTTTAATAAATTTAATGATTAGTTTGTCTACTAGGACTATACAATTAAGTAGAAACAACACAAAACACTAAGTAAATAATTCTAAAAAGGCCTAGGAGGCTCCTTTTACTGTCTGTGGAATCATTCTGTGGCCTCTTGAATCAGCTATGTGCAAGGTACCAACATACCTATGTAGCACCTGAAACATTCTACATTCTTCCCTTCTCACAGGCTGCCTTACAGCTGAGCAGCTGCTGCAGGCTGGTACCATTACTGCCTGTCTCCTTCAGGTTCCCAGAGTTTTTCATCTACTTCTATGGCTCCCAGACGGGAACATTTTTCAACTATTAAATTTACTTTTATTCAAAATGTTCCCATAAATATCTCCTCAAGATTTAATATTTATGTTCATATTTATATAGACAGTTTACCAACATTTGTCATCCTCTTAAGGCCCCAATAATAAAGAAAACCAAGTCATGAGTTAAGTGTTAATTTTCTTAGCAACTTGAAAAGATTAAGATCACCTCTATGAGATTCCAGACCTTTGTGTTCCAAAGGTCTGATAAAGAAACACCAACAGAAGCAAACATAAGAGAAACACAATTAGCAGTTAACTTGGGAGATCTGGTGCACATGGCATAGCATCCACTAACACACACCAAAACCCTGATTAGACTCAGGACATGCAGGGAGTAATTGTGCTTACCAGCTTGAGAGAAAGCTTCATGGAAAAATTGAAGAGGTAATAGTAACGAGAGAGAGAGAAAGAAAGAGAGAGAGAAAAAAAACAACAACACATCAGAATAAGAGGAATGTGGTCAGTTCCACCGTATTAAAATAAGACAAATTCACCTGTTGACTTATGAAAATGACTTGTAGCAGATCTGTGCAAAAGTTCACAAGAAAGGCTGGTCCCCAATGAAACGTTTCTGAGGCTGCCACATTGCCAGAGTAAAGATAAGATAGCAAAGGAGAGCTTCTGCTACAGTTTTGTATTGCTCACCTCAGCCTTGACGTAAACTAAAGTAAGCGTGCAGTTGGTGCTATGTGATGACTGTAAAAGACAAATATAATGACACAGCCCGGTTCATCAGATTTCCCATGGAAAGTTTTACACAGACTAAAAAGAGTCTGAACACCAATTACTTCCATGACATACGTGCAATATTTTTATCTTAAGGAACTCTAATAAATTAAACATTGACATTTCTTAAAGGCATGAGGCAAACTCCGAAATTGGTGAATGGGTAACCAAAGACTAGAAGGTGCTCTAAGAAACTACCTGCCAGTGCCAGAAAGCCTCTCAGCACAGGCTGGAAGAAGAGACAATGCTCCCTCCCATCTGAGAACCAGCTACCGTCTCCAATGGAGCTCTGCACCTTCTCCACAGGGGTTACACAGCATTTGGAGAATTATCAGGAGTAAAGGTATCATGATTACTGGACCCAAAACAGAGTAAAAGGTATCTCAAAATTAGAAAAAGAAACATCTGGCTCTTCATTAACAGGTGAGACTTGCTCTATGGCTATAAAGCAGTAGTTTGAGAGTTCAGTGCACGATACTCACGTAGCTGCTATCAATCCTAAAAGTTTGGGCAATTTGTAGTAGGATCCAAAAATACTTCGGAGATAAAGTAGTAAAGAACATGCCCTTTGATTTTGAATTGGGTAGGTGGAGGGGCATTTAAAACTTCCTTAACTGGGCCGGGCGCGGTGGCTCACGCCTGTAACCCTAGCACTCTGGGAGGCCGAGGCGGGTGGATTGCTCGACGTCAGGAGTTCGAGACCAGCCTGAGCAAGAGTGAGACCCCATCTCTACTAAAAATAGAAAGAAATTATCTGGTCAACTAAAAATATATATATAGAAAAAATTAGCTGGGCATGGTGGCGCATGCCTGTAGTCCTAGCTACTGGGGAGGCTGAGGCAGTAGGATTGCTTGAGCCTAGGAGTTTGAGGTTGCTGTGAGCTAGACTGACGCCACAGCACTCACTCTAGCCCGGGCAACACAGCGAGATTCTGTCTCAAAAAAACAAAAAAACAAAAAACAACTTCCTTAACTGGATTTTTAAAATTTAATTCTTAAGATCGACTCAAAAGTTGATACTTCCTTGTATGTAGAGAATAACTTTTTTAAAGAAATTGGCCCTATGAGGAAAAACATGATTTTTAAGGAAAAAGGTAGCAAGACAAACTTTTGGAGGGGAAAAAAAGGTATATACAGTCACATTCCTGACTGCTTTGATGTGGACAGTCTACAACTATTTAAGCCCTCCTGTGAACTTTAGCATAGGTCTATTCATCGCAATTTGAGTTTGTCACACATACAGACAACACTTATGGCGCACAGCAGAAAACTTTCCAAATATCTTTCCTACCTACAAGGCACACTAACATATACAAATATTTTCTCACGCATTATTGTCTAAACATTGCTAATTCAAATAACCAACATTTCAACTAGGTACACTATTTTGCTATTTGGCTACTTTTGTTACTTGAAATTATATATTCTTTCTCAAGCATCCCAAACACAGAATTCTAACATCAAAATATTGTATAGGAAGATTACCACTTCAGGATTGAACATAAATCCCAATAGAAATAGGAAATACCAAATTCTCAGGCAAATGCAATTTTCTGAAGTGGGCAGTGGCAGTCATCTACAAGAAGCATGGTATAGGCAGTTCTTTTTTAACAGTTATAAACTGGTTTCCAGTCTTCAGTTGTAAGCCAGCCAATTAGATAACTTAAAACTAGAAAGCTAATCATTGGCTAAAAGAATAATTTTGCAAATTCCATTAAGTGCATTACTAGACACCTGAAGAATTAAAAAGCTGTCAGTTTCAGGCGACAAAGAGCCTTGGGAGCCACAGGCATCAATAACACATGCGGGAACACAGAGCTAGCGAGTCCATGTGTTATCGGACAGTCACAGGTACTAACCTCAAGTACAAAGAAAGGGGACAGTGAAAATAAATATAGAAGTATATATAGTTAAGTACAATCGTTTTACTACTCTATGAAATTGTTCATGCTTCATTGATTTTCTTTTTCTTTTGTTGTTCTCCAAGTGTTATCGCATAACTCCCTTATGGATCCATTTGTTACAAACATGGATGAGGATAATTGTGCCATACAACTGCCATCTGTAAGAGCGTCATTCTCCTGTGACCACGCTCTGCGGCCACCTTTCATGGGTGGGATATTGCTGTAAAATCATACCCAATAACATCTCAGACAGCAGTCACAATCCCTTTAAAGACGTTACCAGCACTAGAATGAAAAGGGAAAAAAACAATAACAAGCTCAACTCACTGATGTTCTTGGAAAGTTTGATTATTATTAGGAAGTTTGGTTCCTTTTTTCATGCAAGTTTTTCAGATGAAGTAGCCTAAGGTTGAATTTACACAATTAGACTTTTTTTCCCTGCTGTCCAGTTCTCTCAATTAAGAATTTCATTTCACGTTGTTCTAGAAGCATAACAGCGTGCACCTGGGTCCCCAGTCTTGGTGCTCTGAATGGGGTTAGTGGCTGTGCCGTGACTGCATGACCTGGCCGTCACAGGTAAACTTACAACATAGTCCCTAGCCTCAAAGGCATACGTGGGTTTCCCTATTGTCCTCTTCATGAGTTCTTTGTGAAAACAGAAAGATTGAGTCTGCCAATAACCAGCAAGAGAACAAGATAAATAAAATTAAAGTAAGCATAAGACTTTAACATCTGACAAACAATTGGTAAAGGTTTTCAAAATCTTTTGATCAACTTTGATGGTATTTTTCCATACAATTAAAATATGGAAAAAAAGGTCCATATTTTAGATATAGAAAAATCTCTGACACAAGCCAGAAAATGAAATCTTAATTTAAGGTAATAAAATTACATTTTGCAGATTGCAAATTGGCAACATACTATTTAGTTTCATTTTTCTTTGATGTATGTAAATATGAAATAATGGTTAATGCTCTGGTGGCATCTTTAAAGATGTTCAGTGAAACAAAATTTTCTTACAAATGTCAACAGCTTACAATAAAAAATATTTCACCTTGTTTAATTATTTAGAAACAAAATCAGCTATACCGAGAAATGTTTGTATAGGACTTATATACTCTGATAATAGAAATAAATTATTGAAATCTGAATCCAAAAGTTGCAAAACATAAGTTAAAAAGGCACAGATTTTTTATTCTTTTAGGAACTTTCCTAACTAAATTATCTCTGGGATAATAGTCTTTTTTAATATATTTTTTAATTTGCCTCCATTTCCTGGTGATGAGACATAATAGTCTTAAGTAAAAAAGTGGAATAAATGAAATGGTAGCAAGAATTGTATCATTTTGGTCATGGGCCTGTAAACCATGCACTTTCTATGTTGAGATTGCTTAAAAGTCAAATCTATTTCTCCAAACTATAGATTTGTTTCTTGAACTTTTTTCTTTTACACTGCTACTTCCTGGAGGAAAGAACAGCAAATCTTACCCTAAGTAAGAACAGATTGACCAGAAATGAATGATATTTTTCTACCTCTTTACTAATGCTGCTAATGGGTATATGTATATCGTTTACCCTCAGGAAAACAAAATCACCATTTAGGAAATTTTTCTTAACAAAGATTTGCTGAGCACAGATTTGAGGATTAGGAAATAAAATTCATATTGCTGATTATGGTTAAAAAAAAAAAAAAAGGATCTTCTGTAAATCATCAAAATAACCAGTTTCCCATCTCACGGTTTTTTTAAGTGTTACATTTTTTCTAACCGTCTTTTTCTTACACTTACTGATTACTGAATTCTTTGGTCTTTTCCTAAACATTTTGAGAATATCGTGAAACACGGATTCAGAAACTATTTGCAATCAACAGACTGTGCAATGTTGAGAGAAGACCAGAATAGACACATAAACAAATGCTAAACAATCATGAACGTTCAACATAACTCATCATGAGAGTCCAAAAGACAAATGCAAAGATATTTATCATAAATATAATACATGAGTGCTTTGTAAAGGTTTTGGAAGTAGCACAGGTGGGTTAGCTTATTTACAGTTAACATAAAAACCTTATAGTCTAGCAAAAACGCCCTTATCCTATGTTGGAAATTCCTTGATGAACAGTGAGTGGAGTTCTAAAAGCCATCATAATCAAGCTCTGAAGCTGCAGCTTCCTCAGCAAGTCCTAATAATAGAGCTCAGCACAATCCATCATCCACTTGTGAAGCTACGCTCTGTCTTCTAACAATGGCTCTTTTCACATCTTAGGAAACTAAATTTCTAATTCTTAATCTGATCTGCTGGATAGCCTTAAAACAAGATAATTCCACCAACTGTATGTAAACTTTGAGATTCTCTTATTAAAGGAACTCTGCCTATAAAGAAATATTTTGTCCCTTATTTTAAAAAGGTAACAATCTATTATCACTTATACTTATCTGTTATATATTTATATTCTTTTTTAGATGAAGTACTTTTTGTGGACTCAAAGAAATGTGATTGTCAGGTTAACAATGACTACCACTATTCTCTCTTACTGGTAACCAGCTGTTGGTTCCAAATCTGAGAAGGACACCTTTCATCTAATTAAGAAGTTATGGTTTAGAATCTCTTCCTATATCCATGTATTAGCTGACACTCAAAAAGAAAAAAAACAAAACTCAAGAATTTTTAGTTTAGAATTAATGCTGGGCTTGCCTTTACCTGCAAATGCAGCTTATTTAGCCTCAAGACTGACATGCAACTCTGGCTTTAGGGATAACTTAACTATGAGGTGCTGCTTGGAAAGAAGTAACCCAACTCTCAGTTGGCTGTAGATCCCAGTAAACAGGAAAAATAAAAATCATGTTTGTAAAAGAAAGCATTCCACTACAACTGTATTACAACTCCCACAGGACAGGATTAAAACAAAGCAACCTTACTGGATATGTTAATGCACTAAATACCTCTTTACTTTTGACTGCCAAATATTATTCTTCATTAGAAAGGATAGTTTGGGAAGGCTTAGGCTGGCCTGACCACTCAGATTGATTCAGGAGGCTACAAGTTACTTTATTGCAACCTTTTTCTGTAAACCAAACTGGTATCTATGTTGGCTGGCTGTATCAAGTCCATCAAGCTCTGTGCCTTAAGCACATCAATCTTAATTAGGACATCAAATTGGAGTCTTAATAAGATCCACTTATGAGTCAACTATATTATAATACCTTTTCCCTGAATGTGGATGCCACAGAATCCCAGACTCTATGAACAGACTCCCTGGCTTTAAATCCTGGTTCTACACCTTCCTAACTTTGTCTTTTTACACTTCAATTTCCCTAGCAGTAACAAAATAAGGAAATATTAGTGCCACCTAGGCTTCATAGGGTGGTTGAAAAACTGTTCTGAGCACACAGAACAGAGCAGGACATATAATAAGTGCTTGATAAATATCGGCCACTTTTATTATTTCACCCTTTAAAGGGAAATACTGAATTAGGCCTTTTCCAGTCAACAGATATTTTATCAACTTCTTATAATTTCACCAAAATGGCAAATGAAACCACCGTGACCATTCCCCTTTGAACCCTGGGGCATAGCTCAGGGAAGCGCTACACTCACATTGCTGTAGTAATTATTAAGCAAATACTTTCTGACTACACAGTCACTTCCAATTCCTCATCTCATATGTTGCTAGTTTTGGGAATGGAATCTAAGTTTCCTTTTTTGGTAAAATCAAGGTAAAAAATTAATGACTTGGACACTTTAAAGGGGAAGTGGGGTAAAGTCCTTTCAAAATGTACCAGAGACAGAAAGAACTCTGGGCTGGCTGGCTTGCTTTCTCTTTCCTTCCATCCATCCTGCTTCCCTCTTTCTTCCCTCCTCTTTCTTTCTTCTTCTTTCTAGCTACAAAGAATCATAGGTTCTTATTTTTTTTTATGTTATGGGAAAACACAATGGATTCATTCACAAACAAAATAAGTTATGCAGAACAAAACATGCCACAAAGCGCTCAAGAGAGACAGGATTCCAGAGCAGAACTTACCCCACGCTTTAGGCTCCTGAAGCAGTGGATTTTGGGTTTGGTGGTCATGAACTCGTTGAAGCGGTGGGAGAGGGGTTCCTTTTGCTGCTTGGGAGACTGGGGGCCGTTGGGAACAGCAGAGGGTGAGGCAGAGGCAGGGGGAGGAGGGGGAGGCTGATGGGGGGATGTTAAAAGGGACACAAGCTACATGTAAGAGATGGAGCAGTGATAGAGTGAAAATCAGAAACAAGAAGATAAGACACAAAACAAAAATAAGCATCAAATAATATTTGAAATCCAAAGCAAGAAAAACACAAACAATTAAATATTTAGGCCATGGTCCAAAAGAAAACATGTAGAACATGTTAAATGAAGAATGTGATGAAAGTGGGAGGTTTAGTAAGTAATGCAACAGACGAAGAGCAAGAAATAGTTGACAAGAAGCTCATGCAGACTTTCACATGCAAACTATAACTCTAATTAGTTATTCTTAACCAGTTTAAGCCAGGAGGGTAAATATTTCTATACCACCTAAACTAACATAGCTCAATGGGAGAAAATGAAAGCCCTTAAATGCTAAGGTTATGAAAACTGCAAGACAGTCTCTTAAAATTAAGTATTAAATCATCCTAAGGTTAAAGCAGTAATGTTGCCTTGATCATATTTTATGTCCCCAGGTTAATGCTGTCATGCACCTGTTTATCACACTATGAAAAGAAAATGAAAAATGTTCATGGAAATACATGTTAACATGAATTCAAAACCAAGTTATAAACATGGTAACAATTTCAATTAGATGCACTGATATATTGTTAAAGAAATTTTGCGACATATCCTCTCTCCCAGCCAAGGTACCCAGCAGTCTAGGAGATTTTGGGGTGATAAGCATGATGCAGAACGGCTGAGAGGTCAGTAATCTGTTAGTGTGGGTGACACGGTACAAGTGATAATGCATCTGAAATAAGACAAAGGGCCATGGCAAACATACCACCACCAAAAAGAAAGACTTTTAAGATAAAATAGCACATTAGCTTTTTTTTTTCCTTTCTGAAACTACAGGTTTAAGATCGTAGTTTTTTTTAAGACTAAAAGATAAAGTAAAAATCTCCACACCTTATAAAAGTCATTTCACACAGGATCCAACCATCAGTACCTTATTTTTCTTGATGAACGGCCATAACTTTCCTTTGGATTTGCCACCAAACTTGAGCTCCGGTTTGCCTTCTCCTCTGGAATTTGAAAGGCTGTTGTCTGACACAGTGCGCTTCATTGGCTGAGTGTAATCCTCAAATTCAATGTCTCCGGGAGGCTCAAACCCTGATTTATAAGCTTCTATCACCAGCTGTGAATCCTGAAATTATACCCATGAAGACACATATACATTCAAATGCATGCAAGTACTTTTTACACAATGAATTATGATGAGCTCATACAGACGATATTCTGAGGGAACTATATTGATTAATAATAGATCTTTTCTAGTAACACTTTTATCATGAGAAGGAATAAGTATCACCATAAATCAATATCTCTAGTTAAGATTTGAACATACTTTCAATAATCATTTTTCTACAATTGGAGAAATAAATATTAGTTAAGAGCTAGTTTATTAAAAGCAGAAGAATTAATGGGCCATGATTTGCAATTCCCTTGAAAAATATAGTAATAAAAACTTTGGTTCCCATCAGAGGTTCTTAAAGCAATTCAGCATATACAAAGTCAAATCAAAGAGGAAATAAGCTCTCTAATTTCTTAGACCATTGTGGTTCAAAGATATTAATTTTTTGCTTAATTTTTCTTTACTGTGTATTTGTTCAGTCTCTCCCCCACTAAAATGTAAGCTCTCTTCTGTTTTTTTCTACTGTATTCCTAGTACAGTACACCCAGATATACCTAGTACACCTAGATGGTGCTATGTGATAATGGCACACAATAAATGCCAAATAAATCAATGAGCTGAATGCTCTATGATGTGTACTGTGCTAGGAGCTTTGGGTCCAACAGCTTCCCAGCGAGCTCAGAGTTATCTGGTAGAGACAAAATCATACAGAAGTTATAACCATAGTGTTGTAGATAGATAAAAAAAAAAAAAAATTCAGGTTCTTACTGTGAGACTACATTTTAATTAGCCATAGCTATTTTAGCTAATACTTAATTTTTAGATGTGCTGCAGAATGCCAATTACCCTTCCTTCTTAGTAATAACAACGGATATTAAGTTGGGCACATTGCCACCCAGCTAAAAGGCTTTACTGTCCTGCCTTTGTATAGCAAGAGGTGACCACATGCCTAAATTTTGACCTCTGAGATGTAGGCAGAAGCACAGTGTACAATTTTAGAAGTCTCTAAAATGATGGCAGGGGCCCTCCTCCATATTCTGCTTTCTGGAATTTGGATGTGACAGTTGGTGCTCCAGAAGCCATTCTGAACCCTGAGTTTGAAGGTCACATCATCAAATATCGGTAAAGTGGAAGGAGCCTGGGATGGGGCTTATGGACTGCCCATCCCTGCCATTGCTGGACCCTCTACCTCGCTACACATCTTTTACATGAGAGAAAAAAAAACAACCACCTATTATTCTTGTTACATGAAGCTAAATCTATATTATTCAGTTCTACAATCATTGTAAATGTTACAATGAGTACATTAACATAGTCTAGTAAAAACATGATAATTTGATATAAATGGAAACTAGCCTTACATAAATAAACCAGTTATTTATTTCATTTTATTTTTTAGAGATTGGTTTCACTATGTTGCCAGGCTAGACACCAATCCCTGGGCTCAAGTGATCCTCCTGCCTCAGCTTCCCAGGTCGCTGGGATTACAGGAGTGAGCAACCATGCCTGGCCCATTTAAATAATTATTAAATCACCTCCTTCAAGTCTTTGCTCAAATGTAACTTCCTGGTCTAATGTCCCCACTCCCAACACCACTCCATGCAGGCACTTCTTATCATCCTTTTCTGCTTTATCTTTTCTAAAATGCTCATGTTTTCAACTCTAAATAATGTTCTCATTAATTTTATTATTGTCTGTCTCCCCCTTTAGAATAGTGCCTGGCACTTGTGAGTGAGTGAGCAGATTCAAATATGTGCCAAAAACTCTTGTTTTAGAAATAAAAAGAGCAAGGTGGCAGGGCTTCGAGGAAAGAACCTGGGCTTTGGAACCAGATGGACATATTCACTACTCTGGGCAAGGTTGGGACTGCTCTGAGTTTAGGGTTCTCCTCAGCAGGTCATGGTGAGGACGACAGGCCTAGAATACAGCAGGTGTTTGCTAAATATGCAGTGAACCACTTTCTAAGACAACTTTTCTCAAAATGAATTTTTTTTAAAAAGGATACAAATAACAGCATTTAAATGAATAGGCAGAGATAAAATGGGTACAATGAAATGAAAACTACAATAAAAATACCTAAGATCAAAGCAGCAAGACCATAATTAACTTTGCCGAGAATGGAATCTGCAAAAGAAGAGAAACTTGAAAAACCATCTGAAACATAAAAGGAGGATTTGGAAAGGGGAAGGGAATATACAAGGAATGATGACCTATAAGGATTAAGAAAGATCTCATCTTTGAATTCTCAAAGTTACAGCAAAATCAAACTTGTCCATTCAAGTAAAGACCCAAAGGAGATATCAGGTAAGAGTGAGCCACACAGAAACCCAGGGGAGGAGCATCCTGGGCAGAGGAAGAGCACGGTAGGAGCATGCCTGCAGTTTTCAAGGAATACCAAGGTGGCCACTGTGGTTGCAGCATCTGGGAGAACAGAGCAAAGATAAACAGGGTAGTGGGAAGGTTCCAGATGGTTTAGTGCTTTGCAGCCCCAGGTGACTTTGGCTTTTCCCTTGAGTGAGAAGGACACTCTAGGAAGGTTCTGAGCAGAGGAGGGACATGGAACCAACTTATTTTAAAGGCCTCTCTCTGGCCTCTGTGTTAAGAAAGTACTGGCGGGGGGAGGAGGCATAAATGCAAAGGTGGGGAGACTAGTCAGATGCCTCTTCAGTGACCCAGGCTCCTCCTGCATAATCCAAGACGAAGGAGCCTTGGATTAGGAGGGTAACGGTGGCTGTGGCCAGAGCTGGTTGGGTTCTGAATGTATTTTGAAGGTAGAGTCAACAGAATTGGCTGCAAATTGATATGGGTGTGATAAAAAGGGAGGTATCAAGGATGATTCCAAGACTGAGCAACTGGAAAGATGGAAGTACCATCAACTGAGGCAGTGAAGAGTGGGAGGAGAGGGTTGGGCAAGGCAGGGCAGGAGCTCCATTTGGACATGTTCAGTCTGAGGTACCTCTTAAGACCTCCACATGCAAAGGCCACCTGGTAATTGAATATATGAAGCTGCAGTGTGCGGCAGAGGTCGGGGTTGGAAACGTACAATCTGCAAGTCAGTGTTGAGATGGGACCTAATGCTCCAAGAGTCTACAGATCACCTAAAGGAGTGAAAGTGGAGAGTAAAGAGGCCTGAGATCTAAGCCCTGGAGCACCACAAAGTTAAATGGAAGGAAGAAGAAGAACATGCAAAGGAAATAAAGACCCATGAGAAGAGGAAATGCCACTGCAGTGGTTTCCTGGGAACCAAGAGGAGAAGCAGGTAAGAGGGTGGGCAAGGGGTGCAGTGCTGTCAACAGCTTGGGTAAGAAGACTACCTAGAATGGACCCTTGCATTTAGCACCAAGGATCACGGGTGAAGAAGAATTATCAGTGATGTGATAGAAAACTAGGCTCCCATAATGGGAAGTAAAATCCTATAAATCTAGGTGACTTATAATTTCCCAGATAAAACTGATTGAGGGAAACCATCACTGAAACATAACGCTGTGAAATTGCAAGGTTTCAAGGGAAAAGAAATTTCCAAGCTTCTAACACAAGAAATTAATATCAGCCTTCTTCAGATTTTAATCAAGTAATATTTTAAGTCAATGAAGCTGAAAGAAAAGTCAAGAATCACACAGAGATGACCTCATCTTTCAACGCATAACCTATAAAACCCACTATTAGTCTCACCCTTTAAAAGATTCACTCTCAATTTAATTTATTAATGACTACTGAAATTTTCAATAGGGTGATGAGAGAAAGCCTCATTGAGACTATTTCTTTTGAGATGCTTAAAACAGATAAAGAAACCATCAAATAAAAAATTTTCAGCTCATAAAAAGGATAGCTTGATCACTTCTAGAAGAAAACTTATTAGTGTAATATAGTTTGGGGGGAGGGTGCCAATAATTCAGGAGCATCAATAATTTTTCCCTAAAAAGTTAGCTGAAATCACTGAAGTAGGAGGCTCTAGGTTAATAGGTATTAACAAAATAAGGAGCAAGAAATCCTGAAATCAAATAGAAACAAAACAAAACAAAAACCACAAACTGCTACCAGGTATCTATTCTACCATGTAACATGTTTGGAAGCATTGGTGCACACTGGACTGACAAACACTTTTACACAAATGGTCTTAAATGTTGTTATACATCAAATGCTCTTGGGGCAATGAAGAATCTGAACGTTACAGGCCAGAGACACTGCTAAACATCCTATGATGCACAGGACAGCTCCCCGCAATAAAGAATATCTGCCCTAAAATGTCAAAAGTGCCCTGAAGAAACTCTGCCCTAGAGGAAACAAAGGCTTTGCCTTTTTCTAGAAATCAATCAGATCCCAAGTTGTGGAGTTACTCAGTCAAATGACAAGAAAACACTTCAATTTAATTCTGTAACGTCTTGGACAATTTAGCACTTAAATGTGTTTTCCACAAAAGGAATTAGAGAGCTAAATCCAAAACACAGAGGGCTGAATCAAAGAACTCTCAAGTGGTGTGGCCTGTATTGAAAAGTACTGTGAGCACCGACTGCACCTCCTCCCACGAGACAATTAAATGAGGGCAGCGTAAATTAAGCCCAAACAACAATACTTACATTTTTCTGATCAATTGATTCAGCTGCCTTTACTATGCCGTCCAAGCATTTCCCGATGATTGGGATCACCTGCCGATCCACCTCTGCATACGTCTTCATCGACTCGCCAATTTTCACTATCCTCCTTTCCTCCATCTCCTGTATTTTCTGTAACATTAGATTTTGTATAAAATAAATGTGGTCCACTGTCACTTAAGGAAGCTGTTTTTCGGCAACATTGTTACCTCTAACAAATTTTCTAGGAAGAGAAAGCGGTTAGGGTTAGAGCAACCTGAGTTCATTGTGCCTCTGTATCAGCCAGCTGTACACATATTTTATAAATTGTTAGGCTGCCAAATATACACTTTACACGACTCCATTTCAATTTCAGTAAGAATCCCCAAACTCGGTAGTTTTATCATTAACACTATTTGGTAATATACTTCAAACACCTTCTCCACCTTTGATCCACTTAACCCTTCACCAAAAACACAGTATTCAGTTAACTGTCTCAACCCAGCACAGGCTGAGATATAACTAGCGTACCTTCTACTACAATTTGGAAGTTCTTGTTTGCTGTGTGTGTAGATACCAAGAAACAAATATTCTTTTCTACAACTGGACTAAAAGTCATAAAAGATTCCCTAAATGGGAGGACATGTGTATATCTTTTCTCATACCACTTTTGACAATCTAAGGAACCAAAAGAAAAAAGTCCAAAAGAAAGAACTATCATTTGTTCAAATCCTATTGTATGAATGCAGCTTTGACTCCTAAAATTGGCATTTTTATAACCAGAATCATTCTTTTAGCAAAGACAGCATTAATTGGAGAATCACAGTTTAATTAAGACTGGCGAAAAAAACAGTTGCAGGTACAAACCATGGAAGTTTACAAAGGCTCCTGATTAACCTTGAGATTAATATTATATTTCATTCTTATTGATAGTCAATGCTTGATCTAGATGCTCTAAAAAATGACTTAGTGGGCAGGGTGCAGTGGCTCATGCCTGTAATCCCAACACTTTGGGATGCCCAGGCCAAGGCAGAAGGATCACTTGAGGCCAGAACTTTGAGACCAGCCTGGGTAAAAAAAAAAAAAAAAAAAAATATTTAGAAGAGGCTGGGCACCACGATACCTATAATCCCAGCTACTTGGGAGGCTGACTGAGGAGGGAGGACTCCTTGAAGCCAGAGGTTTAAGGCTGTTGATGATTGAGTCTGTGAATAGCCACTATACTTCAACCTGGGCAACAAAGTGAGACCCAGTCTCTTTAAAAATAAATTTAGCGGAAATTTGGAATTATATAAACACTTAGAATACAAACCCAGCAATCTTGATTCAGAAGCAATGTGTTCCTAAGGAAAACAAAACAAGAAATCTGAAAGATTTGAATGGCTTACCTGAAAGATGTTAGGTATATGAGTATGGTAATATTCATGCTGCTCATGGTTGAATTTCTGAAGAATTGATGAGTAATCTGCTTTGCTGTCCTCTGCCATTTGGTGACGTATTTGAGCTTGTTGTCGGGCCTTAGGGCAAAAACGAAAATACCCCCACATTTATACATCATAAATAAAAGCATGAGCATAATAAATAGAAGCCTGGAACTGCACAATGGAGCACCTAGGGGCCAAATTTACCTCAAATTATTGTATTTTGCAGATGCTATCTTTTTAAAAAATGTTTTGTATTTGAATTTACTTAGATAAGGAAGGTATGTATATCCTAGTTTTCTCAAACCTCACCATCCTCTATTGTCTTAATGTAGCCCGTTGGCCAATTCACACATTTATGTTACCTGGATGACCCTGTAGGAACCTCTATTCACATATTTTATATATATATATATTTTTTTTTTTTTGAGGAGGGGAGGGGAAATCCATACATTTTATTTATTTCTGTTTATTTATTTATTGAGACCGAGTCTCACTCTGTTGCCTGGGCTAGAGTACCATGGCATCAGCCTAGCTCATAGCAACCTCAAACTCCTGGGCTTAAGCGATCCTCCTGTCTCAGCCTCCCGGGTAGCTGGGACTACAGGCACACGCCACCATGCCTGGCTAATTTTTTCTATTTTTAGTTGTTTGGCTAATTTCTTTCTGTTTTTAGTAAAGACGGGGTCTCGCTTTTGCTCAGGCTGGTGTGAAACTGAGCTCAAGCAATCCTCCCACCTCAGCCTCTCAAAGTGCGAGGATTACAGGTGTGAGCCACCATGCCCAGCCCATACTTTTTAAAATCCAATTCTCAATGGGCTCATGAACTAAGTAGACCTTTTTGAAACTCTCCACTATGTCTATTGTTAGTATATACTTTAAAGAAGCAGTTAAGTATGGCACCCTCTTTGTGCCTTTTATGTTTTTGGGGGGTGCTACTTCATTTTATTGCATTGCTTTTCTCCTAAAAAAAACACTAATAAAATTTACAAATGTTCTCTTCTAATTCTTATTTTGGTTAATCACATACCTATAAAAAGGCAGAGGGGCAATTGTTGACAAGTTGCAGAATAGATTTTAAAGCTCAAACAAGAATATCTGTAAACTCTAAAGTCATCCACAAATACAAGAGATTGTTACACTGTTAAAACCACCTTAGATTCATGTAGCACTTTGGTAGGGTCTTTTTTTTTTCTTTTTTGAGACAGAGTCTTAGTTTGTTGCCCCGGCTAGAGTGCAGTGGTGTCATCATAGCTCACTGCGACCTCAAACTCCTGGGTTCAAGTGATCCTTCTGCCTCAGCCTCCTGAGTATCTTGGGACTACAGGCATGTGCCACAACACCCAGCTAATTTTTTATTTTTTGTAGAGATGGGGTCTCACCTTTGCTAAGGCTGGTTTAGTAGGGTCTTGATAAATACTATCTCAAGAATCTCTAACACAATCTGAGATCCACAGGGCACAAAACTACCCCCTGCCAGATGAAGATACAGCTCGGTCCTTAGGTGACTTGGCAAACTCACTGCATTGAGCCAAAAACACAACAGGAAAAGGGCTGTGTTCCAACATAACCAAGGCAACCTTTTGTTTGCTTCCATGTTTTCATTTTGTTTTACTGAACCAATGTTATAGAAAATTAGGACCTAATAGTTAAAGAAAGAAAGCACATAGAAACATTCTCGTATAAACACAAAGAAGATATGCTGAAATCGTTTGTCCTACTTTCTGTCTGATGGTAACATCTAGTATTGGCTTTTTTTCATCTCAACATTCTTTATTGGCTTCCTGCCTATGTGACTTGAAGACTTAACCTGATTTTCACTTCACATTTCACTCATGTGCATATTGGCAAAAGCCTAAGGTGGTAATTCATAGTTGCTTCCTTTATTTTCTTCCCTATTCTTACATGAACACTTCCCAAATGAAGGTAACTATATCAATATCTCCAACCTAATTTCCTCATTACTGAGGTTTTTTAGTTTCTTAAGGCCTTTAAGTATCTCAATACCATTTTATCCACTTTTCATCTACCCTTGGTTTATTTTAGCTGACACATTCCTTCTCTTTGTTGGCAGCCTATTAACTCCCTTCCTGACATATGCTTTGGCTTCCGCTTCTTACTGTGTCCATTAGTAAATATATTACTGTAGTCCCCAAAATGTCAAGTACCCAGCTATCCTCAAAAATCCATCCCAGTGTACAGTAGCCCTCGCTTGTTTAAACCATAGCTTCCCACCTGCGGGCACTCCGTCTGCTCCCCTAAGGCATCTAACACAAAAACCCCATTAACTCTTCCAGTGTTGTCAGTTTCATCATTTATCACTTTGTTATGAATATGAAAAAACAAAAAACCAAGGAAATTCCCACAGAGACCTCAAATTTCTAAAATATTCTCTATTTCATTCACGAACCTTCCTCAAAATGTCTCACAAAAATCCAGCAGGGGATTTCCTCATCTCTTATGTAAAGAACAGTGACAAGATAGAGAGCTCCCTTATGTATTTTGGAGATTCTTAGTGAATCTGAAACAGAGATCGGAATGTCATTGTAATATATAATACGTATGCATGTATGTACACACACATGCACACACACACCACCACCACATGAGCAAATAAACACTTCCTGACAATAAACCTGCTTATACCAACAGTGGGATATCTGACTTATGAGAGCTGGTGTCACAGGTGCCCCAGCGCCCACTGGTTGGAAATGCCTGTGATTCCTCTTCCTCTTGGCTCCACAGAATCCCTCATATAATGTTTTAGCTTTGGCTGTATAGTTGCTTTTGTAAGCATATTAACTCCTAATACTTTCATGCTGCCCTTTACCCTGTTTATATGCAGTAATCTTGAAATATAATATAACTAGAGACCACTAGGTGTGAACCGTGAAAGATGAGTAAAGAATGGCAGGTCTAAAATCTAGCCTGGAAAGATAGCTGAGCAGCAGAAAATAAACCAGACAAACAAAACTTTAGAGGGAACAGGTCTACTTTTCATGTTAAAGAAGCATTATCTCTTTGGGAGTTTTTCTTGAATGCAAAAGCTTGTACATAAGATTGCAAAAGCCCATCTATTTTCACAGTCTCTCTCCCCTCCCCACCAAAGGACAGGGAAATGCTTAAGCAGCAAAATATGGTTGTACATCGAATTCTGCAAAGCCCCAGCAGGACAACAGGACTGTCTTTTTCTCAGCTCCTACATCTAGTTGCTTTGAATTAATATTCACGTTTGAATCTCTGGCCTAGGAATGTGCCATTGTTCTAACCAAGTTTCACAATGTAAAATCTATTTTTGATTAGGAAACTGTTATTACTTATTATTACAAAAATATTTTTAAAATACTTTGAAAAACTTATCTGGGGTAACCGTTAAGTAACTACATATTTTAGAGACTATTGCCTACATCTAAAGCTAAATAAAGATTATAAGCATCATGATTTCTCATCTCTTTTTAGGTCAGTCTATTTCCATTCTATACCAGATCATAAGCTATTTCTTTTAATTAAATTTCCCATTCTAAAAATAAAAGATGCTGCAATTTACAGCAACATTACTATAGGGCAGAAAGACGTACAGAGGGTTGGTTTGTTTCGTCTTGTTTTCAATGAGTCAGAGTCAAAATTTAGAGATAATGTTCTAAAAAGTGCAAAATGACCACAGTTGTCTGAAGCTGTAAGTCACAAACATCTTTGAATAAGATCTAGACCACTTTCATGTTCAACAGAAAGACTGAATTTAAACTTTAGAATTTCTTTGACAAACCCTTGGGAATCTCCCCAAATAAATCCAAAGAGGTCTTAAGTATGTACTGCTTACACATGACTTCACTTCTTGGTAATCCTTTACATAGTCCATTCTCAATGTCCTTGTGGAAGTAAAACTGTACTGCCTAAAAGGTCAGTTTCTAAATAAAGAAAACAATATTTTAGAAATTAAACTGCAGCCCAATACTTTAAAATCCTAACGGTTTAAAGATGAAAATACTGTAATCCATTTATTAGGTTATATTAAGCATAAAACGTCTGATTTTGTTAAGTCCTAAGTTTGACAGTTGGTATCTCTGAGCAATTTTTGTGAAATTTTGTGGGACCATGGTTAAGTAAAAAATTTGTGTTATTTTCAAATATGAGTTCTGTCGTGGAATCAATGCAGTGCAGACAGCTCAAAATATCAACAAAGTGTTTGGGAAGGATGTGGCTAATGAACACACAGTACATCGATGGTTTGAGAAGTTCTGTTCTAGTGATTTTAATCTTGAAAATGAGCCACGTGAGCGACCTGACACCAAGGTAGATAATAAGCTGAAAGCTGTAGTGGAAGCGAATCTATCTCAACCTACGCGTGCAACCTATGCATGAATTAGCAGCAAGGTTTGACGTTACTATTCCAACAATATTGGACCATTTGAAACAAATCCGCAAGGTAAAGAAGCTGGATAGATGGGTACTACATGAATTAAAAGAGCATCAGAGGAGAAATCGTCTCAAAGCTTGCCTTTCTTTGCTGTCACAATATAAAGGTGAACCGTTTCTACACTGTATTGTTATGTGTCATGAAAAATGGATTCTTTTTGACAATTACAAGTGTTCAGCACAATGGTTGGATAAAGATGAAGTGCCAAAACACAGTCCAAAACTGAATATTCATCAAAAAAAGCTAATGGTGTCTGTTTGGTGGTCCAGCACTGTTATTATCCACTACAGCTTCATGTAACCAATTACAGAGGATGTCTACTGCAACCAGTTAGATGAAATGATGAGGATGCTTATAATTAAGCAGCTGAGACTGGTAAATAGAGACAGGCCTATCTTCTTGCAAGACAACGCTCCAATACATGTGGCACAAACAATGCTACTCAAACCACAGAAACTGGACTTGGAAATTCTCTGTTACCCACCTTGTTCATCAGACCTTGCACCAGCTGACTAGCACTTCTTCCAGACTTAGAACCACTTCTTGCAAAGAAAAACATTCAATTCTCGACAAGCTGTGGGAAAATGCCTTTGATGATATAATAAACTACACTTTTGATTTGAAATATTTAATTTAATATTTAAATATTTAATGACCTAATAGCTAAATTTAGATTATTAGCATGGCCAAAGTATATAGCTATTTTTGGCTTAATTCCATATTACTTTTTCCTTAATATTTCAAAATATTAAGGAGAATAACATTGCTGGTTGAATCTCGACTGTCACAGACAGCGTACACACAGTATACTACGACACTTTCACGTGGGAACATGGTAGGTTTGCTTCTTAAGTTATACCCTTGCATCTTTTTTCATGGCTTTTGACCTTCTAACAAAATGAGTAAATATGGACTAGTTCCATTTATATATCAACTGAATAAATAAAATAATGAGATTTATTAATTTTTTGAACATGGCCTTGGACTTCTCAGAATTTTATATATTGATATTCCTTAAACGGTAAACTACTTAATGCAGCAGTGTCCAGAACTTTTTTAAAAGTCACTTTTCTTTTTTTAAAGGATATAACACATTATAAATGGCCATCTTTTATTATGAAAAGTTTGGGGAGAGCAATGAGGAATATTTTACAGTTATTACTGGTTGCCTAAACAACAGTGAATGTTCTCTGGAACAGCTGCACTTTCAGTATTGTATTTCATTATTATCATAAGAAGAGACCGATTATATGTTAGGCTGGATGGAAAAGGGGGTTAAATCTAGATTTTATTCATTTTCATCTAAGAATGTGCTATTTTGCACCACAGATAGGATGCCCGAATTGTTATCCAACAACCAGCAACCTGCAGCCACTCTGCTTAGCTGGCAGATGGGCCTGGCCACCACCCACAGGCTGGAGCCACAGCACGAATCCAGCACAGCACTTGACTGCACGTCCTCACTCCTCCTCAAACTACCTGAGCTACTGACTTCACACTGTAGATAAAATTAAACTTATTAATGCAACAAACTGGGTTATCTGGCCGCCTTTCCCCATCTTTTGTTCTTTTCTCTCCTGATTACAAAAATCTGTTTGTTGTAAATAATTCAAACTTACAGAACTGTATGGTTTAAAAAGTAAGGGTTCCTGCACATTCCACTTCCTGAAAATGAGAGGATCCTGACTTTTGGACATGGCCAGATAAATGAGAAGAAAGCACAGGATTTTTGTAGCATATAAGCGAGGTAGAGGGTGCTGGATATTATTACCTATTTTCTATGTATTTTTGTTTGTTTTTTTTTTACTTTCCCTCCTCTACTCTGAAGGAATATTTGCTAGGTATTTTTAAGATCAGAAAAACAGCAACCTGTTGGGAATCCCTGAAAACCCTAATTGGTATATTAGATTTCTACAGGATCTGTTAATGGTTAGGAGTAAAATTAATTTTACTCTAGTCTTTGACCCAGCAATTCTGTTTCTAAGAATTTATCCTAATGAAATAATCACAAAAGATACCCATCATAGTATTGTTTATAATAGCTATTAATTTGAAATAATAATTTGAAACAAATGATTGGTTAAATATTACATCATACCCTCGATGGACTAACGTATAGCCAATGTAAAGGAATATTTAATGATAAGGGGAAGTAAAAGCTATATGAAATTTTTAAAAATTTTTACAGTTTTCAAAACAGTATTTATGGCCTAACCTCATTATTGTAAAAATGAAACATCAATAATGGTCACTTCTGAAAAGAGTGATTAAGGAATATTTTCTTTTACCAAAAATATTAGTAAAAGAGACATTTTCTATTGCTGAATCCCAGAAATGGTGAAAGACTGAGGAGGTATGGCTTGCCTTTGAGGTCCAGTTGAAAAAAAAAGCTCTGAAAAGCTAATGGAGTGGGACGGACACTAACAAAGGAAGAGATGAAAAAGCTCTTTGTCTGGAGCAATGTTGTTACACGATAAATGGCATTGTTTAAATTTCCCAGCACATTGGAGCATCTAGAATACATTTTCAAGTTCAAGACTAAGAATGCAGTTAAAAATTCCTATTCAGACAGAGTGCTGTGAGTTTTTGTTGGAGACTTCCAGGCCAGGGGCTTGCCAAAACAATGAGTCTGTCTTTGATAAATTTATAAGAGCAGCTAAAATACAAAACAGAGAAAAACTTCAAAATAAGTTAACCAAAGAAATATGCTTGAAATATGCCAGCAATTTCCTGACTTTCTCTCTCTCTTTTTTTTAACAGTCTTATAACTTCCTAGCCCCTGTGTTGTAGGTGTCAGTGGCTGAAACAGAAGGA
Source organism: Lemur catta (assembly GCF_020740605.2). Classification (NCBI taxonomy): domain Eukaryota; kingdom Metazoa; phylum Chordata; class Mammalia; order Primates; family Lemuridae; genus Lemur; species Lemur catta. Next base: position 6,136,759 of record NC_059137.1, on the reverse strand, counting down.
GAGAATGCGGAAAAGATAGCAAATGAGACCAGAATCTCAATCCTGCATGGGCCATTCACTTGCTAAACAGTTAAGAAAAGCCCTTCTGTTTCCCTATACCCTGGTTGCCTTACTTGAAAAGTAGAATTTGAAATATTTATCTACTCAAGGTGAGTGACAATTTCTACTAACGGAGAAGAAGCCAACGTTGATATCGTTCATCTTGATGTTGGCAAATCTCCAAGGTAGGCCAGTGAAAACAAATTCAGTATGAGCTCACAGCTCTTGGTTAAGATATAAATCATGACTTCCAAGACTCGGCCCCTCCTCCTCCCTAGTTTCTAATGCATTGCCATTGGCTGTAGAGACTTTGAGTTTTTCTGTTATGGTGGGTTTGAAGCTGCTTATTCCTTTCCCTCACCCCAGAATATGACACTCACAAAGTTTCATATATGTACAGCTGAAGACAATAGCCTGGATTCTGGCTCAAAGTTAATGTCCATATGATCACCATTCTCTATTGCCATGAAGTTACATGAAGTACAGAAATGCCTAAAGCACTGTTTAAAATGCAGTTCTAGAAAAGATATGTTCCTTAGTAAAGTAAAAATATTAGTCATGTTACACAACCCAAGGAAAGAAATGAAATACCATACTTCCATTTCTGAAGAAATCTGAAGTGTTTGGTGGTAGGTTAGCAGCTGTTCACCCTTAGTCTCCAAGTCACAATAGACATTTAATCAAGAATGTTTAATATTAAAATCTTACCCATGTTATTCAGTAATATGCTATCAATGAGGCCAAGATAAAGACTACAGGCCTTTCCTCCATTTAACCTTCATGTTAGTTTTTCTGCTTTCTTTAAGCTGGGCAATGCCCGGCAAAACTTTTCCTGGTTACCAGAGAAGATAACAAGGAAGCTTGTTTAGGTCTCAGGCTATGGAGTGGAACAGGGGGAGAGTGTCCTCTGAAAAACAAAACCATAAGCCTGTGCATACTATACAGATGGTGCAAGAATCCCCAAGCCAAGAAATTAACATAAAAATTAGTTCCAGGTTGTCTGGCAGAAACGATATAAGACCTTGCTGGGAGAATACTTCCATAATCCTGCCTTAATAGGATTCCCAGAGGAAAAAACAATCTCTGGTTGAAGTTATGCTCATATAAAAAAGATAATAATAATATAAATGCACAAGGAAATAAACCACCATGAGAACTAATGCAATAAGAGAGAAAAAATTAGAACTTGAGCTAAAAAAAACAATTTGAAAGAAAATATAAAACTAGAACATTTAAAAGGATAAAGGAAATAAAAGTAGCAACAGAAATCACAAGAAAATAATAAGATGCTCTAAATAAAGATCAGGCATATCTGCAAAAGAATCAAGTGGAGCTTCTAGAAATGAAAAATGAAGTCACTGAAATTTAAAACAATTCATCAGATGAGTCTTAAGAGGCATGAGAACAGAATGAGAAGTTTCAAACACATCGAATATGAGCTCCAGAACCAACAATATTATTAACAACAGGTAATATTTGAAGTGTCAATGCCTGAGAGTTTTCCTACATTTATGAAAGGAACAAATCCTCCAGGAACCCCAAGCAGAGTAAATTAAAAACAAAAAAGTCTATACTTTGAAACATCATAGTGACACCATGGAACACCAAAGGCAAATACAAGGTCTTAACAACTAGAGAAGAAAGTCAAATGCCTACAAAGAAATGCAATTAAATAGAAAGCCAACTTTCCAAGAGGAACAATTGACAATGAAAGACAATGGAATGATATTTTCAAAATATTTAGAGAAAATAATTGCCAGTCTAGAATTCTATTTCTTTTCTTTTTTTTCTTTCTTTCTGTTTTTTTCAAGAGACAGGGTCTCACTCTGACACTCAGGCTGGAGTACAGTGGTGTGATCATATCTCACTGCAACCTCAAACTCCTGGGCTCAAGTGATCTTCCTGCCTCAGCCTCCAAAGTAGCTACGACTACATGCGCAAGCCACTGTACCAGGCAAGAATTCTACATCTAGCTAAACTATCACATTAGACTAAGGACAAAATAAAGATATTTTAAATGAATAAAGAATATTTATCACTCACAAACCCTCTTGGAAAAAAAATTAAAACAACCTATCATCCAGGAAGAAGGAAATTTAACTCAGAAAGAATGAGACACCAGAAGTAACACCACTTGATCTGCAGTATCACATGGCTCCAGCTGTGTAAAGATGGTGCATAATGGCTGCCCCCTTTAGATGGGACCTGTGTTTCCTCGTCTAGTAAGGGCCACACCTGTCCGTACTGGGTCCTGATATTGAGGCCCCGTGCTAATAGCTGTCACCTTACCCCAACCCACCAGTTTCACACATGTCTATTAACCTGCCTAATTCTGTAGGCAGGAGCCATGGCTAAGAGTAAGGAGCTCATTTAATATTAATATAATCCTACCAAGATATAGGCTTAAAGAAAAAGAAAAAAAATTATTTATATAATCCGGTAGCAAAGCCATGTGGTCAAGAACACTGCACTTGGACACAGAAACGTGTTTCAGTCGTGGCTGTAACATACCCAGCAGGGCCACTTTAGGCTAATGATAATTTATCATTTTACAGCCTTACCCTTTGTATCTATAAAGGGATAAGAGAATTATGTAGAGAATTAAAAACCCTTTGGAAAATATAAAACACTTTTCTAGTGTACGATTTTCGAGGAGTAGGTTTCATCAGGGTCACGTTCATCCCATTTGGCTTTTGACATCCTTCATAAACCATTCCCATCTCACTTCTCCAGTTGGACCCTACGGAGGCCCCGTCCTGGCGGGCAGGTCAACGCCCTCAACATGTGCCCTGAGCGAGGGGCTCCCCGCCTCACCTGCTCTCCCTGCTCCGTCTTTTCCATTTCCACCCATCATTCTGTTCAAGTCCCAATCCCTCCTGCGGGCCTCTCCCAGCAGACTATAATCCGCACAGACCTTTTTCAGATGCAGACTCCATGAGCAACTCTTGAGCTCCTAGTGTTTGCTCATCGTGGGACTAGGTGATTGCATGTATGAAGGACCTCATTAATCATTTTTTAACTGCTATCGTTCTGATTATTTTCACCACAATTAGCATGTTACGTTTGATGCTCTGTCTTATTCTCCATTGACTCATGTTTTCCTTGCCTCTCCGTCTCATCATTTTTGCTCACTGGGGCCCTCATGAAAGGTATCTATTATAATCCCATGGGTGCTCTGCACGCTTTGTCTAAATAATATTCTTGTTGAATGCCTAGAATGTTAACAGTAAACAGAAGTGGAAGAACTGAGGAGGGAGAGCCAGGGGTAACCCAAGGAGAAGGACACAAACAGGCAAAATGCAGATGACAACAACAGTGTCCACCAATTAACTGCAGTCCAAAAATAGGGCACCACTTTACATGTATCACATACCACGGAAACCTCACAACCAGCCCCGAAGTGTAACGTTGTACTCCTGTTTTACAGAATACGAAACAGATTCAGAGATGAAATAAATTGCCTCATCATATCATTTAGTAAGTGGTAGAAACAAGATCTAAACCCACTTCTGTGTAACATCAAGATTAGGAAAAAGCTCTTGGCCAAGGACTAGGCCATTTTACTATCAGTGAAAATTAAAACACTTTATTAAATGAGTTACCATATAAAAGCCTTTAGAGCAGTTTGGGGCCATAGTAAGTGCTAAGTGTGACAGCCGAACACACACACAAATAAATAAATGTCTCAGCGAATTCACATCTATCTTCAGATCTAGGGTATGAGAATGACCTATCATTTCCCTCTGCTCTATTGCTATTTTGCACATTAACTTACAAGTTTGTTAATGATTATGCTGTTATGAGTAAATATAAATTCCAGAGATATGACTGCTTACAGGGTAGCCATAAACAAGAGAACAACAAAAGTGTCTTTTCTAGGATCTTTGATTTGAACATTGACACACTTATAAAAGAACAGTCATAGCAACAATATTCATTTTTGATAGGACCTTTTTAATTCTATATATTTTTTCTTGTTTTAAATAAAAAGCATTTTAAACTTTTTAAGCCTAAAAGGTTAAGCTGCAGTTGCAAAATTTATTTCCTGCATTCATACTAACCACTTCCTTTTTTTTTTATTTTTTTGAGACAGAGTCTCGCTCTGTTGCCCAGGCTAGAGTGAGTGCCATGGCGTCAGCCTAGCTCACAGCAACCTCAAACTCCTGGGCTTAAGCGATCCTACTGCCTCAGCCTCCCGAGTAGCTGGGACTACAGGCATGCGCCACCATGCCCGGCTAATTTTTTCTATATATATTTTTAGTTGGCCAGATAATTTCTTGCTATTTTTTAGTAGAGACGGGGTCTCACTCTTGCTCAGGCTGGTCTCAAACTCCTGACTTCGAGCGATCCACCCGCCTCGGCCTCCCAGAGTGCTAGGATTACTGCCACTTCCTCTTTTTGAAAAAATTTGCTTTCTAAATTGTTACAGTGAACAATTCCTTCAGCTAACTAGAGTCAGACATTTTACATGAAACAGAAATCTGGGGAAAGCACTAGCGTTATTAACATGTACAACAAAGATGTTAACCTAGTAGTTACAGCAACGCACACAAGGAATTTAATAGTACAATTCCTTATATGTACAATAACTAAAGTGGTCATCTTGCTGGAGACTGTTTCCCCAAATGGTAAAAAAATTTAACACTCTGCTACTCAGCTGGCTTCAGTTAGGATAGAATCAACTCCCTCCTGCCTGTGCTTCACAGAGCCTGCAAGCCTGATTCTGACTGAGGAAAACTTCCTAGACTACTAAATTTCATTTGTTTTCTTGAGATAATTATCAAACTGATAATTATTCAAAGTAAATTCTTGCTTAAAATTGCCAAAATTGGCAAACTGTAGTAGGATTCCTTAATACAATTTTCTTTTTCTCTTTAAAAGATTCTACTACATATGACACATAAAGAGTACATTTTATGTAATTATAAACATGAAATTTCATTTTTTATCACATACTTCTTAGAATTCTACCTTAATTCATAAATCACTCAAGATTTCCTATTTTACTACACCATACGAACATCTATGTAGAATTAAAAAGCTACCAATATTCAAAGCCAGATATTTTTAGAGGTCATAACATTATACAAAAAATGGAATGCAAACTCCCCAAAAAACCATGCTATTCAGTACGTATGGTCAGGATTTTAATTTAACATAAAAAATTTCTTCAAATGGGGTTATATAATAAAAATTCATAATTAAGCCAGAAATAAGGAAACCTCTCACATTGTATAGAGAACTCTTCTGGTTACTTGACACTCAGAATTGCAATGAATTTGAATGAAAAAGTCCTGTTAACTTGTCATGGAAAACAGCCACTCATAAATGGAGACTCTAGCAGTAAAAGAATCATCCAAGTTAAATGAAACTAGACCTACAAGAAAAGGAAGAAATTGCTACTGGAGTTTAAAAAATATAACTTGAACTCAACTAACAATTTCTGCAGCTGTTTGTAACCACTAACTGCAGTTTCTGTTAAACAATATCCTATTTTGCATTTAGAAATTATGTAAGAGCCAACAGTCACAAGGCAAGGGTGAATTAGAGAAAGGGAATTATTCATTGCCTGACATGGATGAACTCAGTTTAATGCATGCATTTAGAAAACACTGTTCTCTCTGTTCAGAAATATTAGTTCACATTCCATTCATTTTGATAACCTTTTCCTTTTTCATCCCAATACCACACTAAACCAACCACAGTACTATCAGCACACAAAGATTAGGTACTGCCTCTCATCCAAGTTTGTCTAATATGGTATTATTCCAAAACAGAATGACAGACAAACCTTGATTTTAATGTCTTTGTCCCGAAAATGTCATTCAACTGTTCCCTGTGGGGCAAATGGGAGAATTTACAACACAGTAAACTAAGCATTAGGAAGAAAAGGAAAGGTGAGTTCCTCAAAGCCAGCGATTGGGTGATTATAGGTGATTATACGTTGGTATCTACGCTGCCTCCACACCTCAGCAGATAGTCAATGAACAATGAATAAGGGAATGAATGAGAACACCTCACAACTTAAGAATTCCATCAACAAGCTAAGTATTTTTTTAAAAATCAAAAGCAGACTATGAAGTCATGATTCTATTATAAGCCCCTTAAATTAAAGAAAAATATTTTGGGGGCTATGTGAAAACAGAAACAGACAAATTCAGAATTTAGTTGGATAAAAAGCTGTATCAAGCAGAAGCAAACTGTAAGCAGAAAAAAAAATTGTTAGAAACTATTTTTTTTTTTTTTGAGACAGAGTCTCACTCTGTTGCCCAGGCTAGAGTGTCGTGGCATCAGCTCACAGCAACCTCAAACTCCTGGGCTCAAGCGATCCTTCTGCCTCAGCCTCCCGAGTAGCTGGGACTACAGGCATGTGCCACCATGTCCAGCTAATTTTTTTCTATATATTTTTAGTTGTCCAGCTAATTTCTTTCTATTTTTTTAGTAGAGACGGGGTCTCACTCTTGCTCAGGCTAGTGTTGAACTCCTGAGCTCAAACAATCCGCCCGCCTCAGCCTCCAAGAGTGCTAGGATTACAGGCGTGAGCCACCACACCTGGCCAAGAAACACTTTTATAAAATAAATTAGTGGTTACTTAGAATTCTGGTTCTTATCTCCAAAAAAAATCTGCAAACTACAAAGCCTGAACTGTTGACTCTACTAAAAAAAAGTCTCTTATCCATTTCTCCACATACTGCACTCCAAATCCACAAAAAATAATCAAGAACACCTGAAAAGTCAATTGCACAAGATGACAATGAACAATGTCCTTTGGTGCCAGGTCAATTCTGATGTCACTGGGCTTCTGAGAAATGGGGCTGCAGAGAGGCCAGGCTCTCCATACTCCTGGAGCATGATCGTTATAAACATGTGACTTGGAAACTATCACATTCTGGTTGTCTAGGCCTTTTCCAATTGTACAACAATATTTTGATAGCAATGATGAAAATTTTCAAATAAATGATCACCCAAATGTCAACTGAAGGCATACCAAAAGAGTTTATTGGGTAAGATTTAAAAAAAAAATACATCCATGTATTTTTTCTTTTCTTTTCTCTCTTTTTTTTTTTTTTGAGATAGAGTCTCACTCTATTGCCCTGAGTAGAATGCCATGGCGTTAGCCTAGCTCACAGCAACCTAAAACTCCTGGGCTTAAGTAATCCTTCTGCCTCAGCCTCCCGAGTAGCTGGGACTACAGGCATGTGCCACTGTGCCTGGCTAATTTTTTTCTATACATGTTTTTAGCTGTCCAGATCATTTCTTTCTATTTTTAGTAGAGATGGGGTTTCACTCTTACTCAGGCTGTCTCGAACTCCTCACCTCGAGTGATCCTCCTGCCTCGGCCTCCCAGAGTGCTAGGATTATAGGCGTGAGCCACCGCGCCTGGCCTCCATGTATTTTTTATACACAAAATGAAAGACTGGTATATTGGACTTCATTAAAATTGAGAACTTCTGTTCATAAAAAGAAGGCAGAACAAAAGCAAACAGTATTATACATATGCACACACACTCATATTTAGAATATATGAAGAACATTTACAAGTCAGAAAGAAAAAAATCTATTTGAAAATGAATAAAAGATTTGGGCTCTTCACAAAAGAGGCTATTCAAATGTCAGATAATGGCATATGAAAAGATGTTCAACATCATTTTTCTTGAAGGAAATATAAATGCAAATTAAAACCACCAGAACAGCATAGTTGCCCACACCTATAATCCTAGCACTCTGGGAGGCTGAGACAGGAGGATTGCTTGAGGCCAGGAGTTCGAGACCAGCCTGAGCAATACCAAGACCCTGTCTCTGTCAAAAAAAATAAATAAATAAAACCACCACAAGATTCCATTCTACGACCATCAAAAGGCTAAAATAAAAAGACTAACAGTACCAAGTGCTGATGAGGATGAGGAGCAACTGCTGCAGGGAGCATCAATAGGTATAACCACTTTGTCAAGCTTTTCAACAGGATCTACCAAAGCTAAACATACCTATGACCCAGCAACTCCACTCATAGGTATATACCCAAGAAAAACGGGAGACATGTATAAGAATTTTCATAGTAGCTTTAGTCTTAATACCCCCAAATTGGAAAGAACTCAAATGCCCATCAACAGAAGAGTGGATAAACAAATTACAGTATATCCACACAATGGAAAGCCATGTGACAATTAAAGATGGACAACACAAAACACCATTATATGCAACAAAAATATGACTCTCCCAAACGTTGAGTTAAAGAAGTCAGATACAAAATATATATTGTATAATTTATATGAAGTACAGAAACAGGCAAAACCAATATGCGATAGAAGTCAGAATAACAGTTACCACTGGCCTGGGGTATTCACTGGATCCTGCTGGGGCCCTAAAAAGTCCCTTATCTTGGTTGGTGGCACACGATTTCATACATACACAAAAATTCATTGAGATATCCACATAAGAGGTGGCCACTTCACTGTATATAAAACATACCTCAATAACAACCTATTTTAAAAAGGTCCAGAAGGATACAAACCAAGGAATAAGAGTACCTACGCTTAAGGAGGATGACAAAGCATGCTTTAGCTTTATCTCAGTGTTTTAAGTTTTTATTTTTACAAGAAAATCCTACATTTGAGTAAGATTCACATGGTTTAAGTTTCCCACGTTCCCTTGCTGTCCCTCAACTTCTCAATATTGCAAAACAGACAGTAAAGTTACCTTCCTTTCCACCTCACTTTCAGCTCAAACACCTGGGACACGAGCCAGGGGATGACCTACTTTAACATATGTCGGTTAACATATTTACAAACCCAGATTAACTAATTCCAAACCATTTCAAGCTCACTGGAAGTCTTCAAATTTAAAACTCTATGACGGCTGCATCTTGGCAAAGAAGAGACTGCATAGTTCCTTGAGTTTTCATTGCCAATAAAGACCAGTCAATTAAGCATATTTCTTTCCTTCATTGTTCCTCTAAGGCTGCCGTCCCCAGTCCCTGGGCCGAGGACCTGTAGTGGTCCGAGACTTGTTAGGGACCAGCCACAGAGCTCCACCCCCCCCCACTCTCATCCCCACCCCTGTGGAAAAATTGTCTTCCATGAAACTCTGGAAAAGGGGGAGGGGCCTGCTTACAGCTGCTCCCCATCACTTGCATCACCACTTGAGCTCTGCCTACACCCTCACTCCCACCCCCGTGGAAAAACTGTCTTCCATGAAACCAGTCCCTGGTACCAAAAAGGCTGGGGACTGCTGCTCTAAGGAACATGGCATGCTCATACATCCAAATATGCACTCTTGCCCAGAGATAAAACTGCCAGTTTTTTCTTGTATACTTTATACATATAAACAGCGTCTACTTTTAGTTAAACTGGGTGCCTCAAGGATGATACACACACTCTTGTAAGGGACAAGTTTAGGTGATTTGAACACAGTACTTGCAAAAAGTGTGGTTTCAATCCATATGTTGAGACATTTAACTTCAGAAAGAAAAGATCAGGCTCATCCCAGATCCTCAAAGATTTAGAAAATGCACACCTGCATGGAGTTCACATCAGCTGTATAGTCAGGCACCAAACACAGTTGAGAAAAGTCTACCCTACAGCCACATGTCTTTGTAAGTGCAGGCTTATCATTCCAGGGCTAGTGTGGCTGGCTGCCAGAAAAAGGAGGATGAGCCATGTCAAGTAATTAGATAATTCAATCATTTTCAGAAACTAGGGGGAAAGACATTGATGTTAGATTCAAGGACTGTCAGAAATCATGGTGGGAAATGACAGTAAGCAATGATAAGAACTGAAACATTGCCTCCATTTATCTCGATACAGACACGGCTTCACAGGCAATAAAGCAAAACACTGATAGAACAAACTACTGGATGTTTTGGGAAATTGTAGTTTCAAGTCACATTCGAAATGAAATAACTTAAGAATTTCAATGTTTAGACACTGCTCTATCAGCTTCAATGTTTGTAATGCCAAAATTGAGTAGCTTATCATATCCTTGGGGAGGAGGTATGTAGTACTTTCATAAAAAGTACAAAATGATGCTCTTGGTATAAGAAAAAAACACTAGATCTTTGGAAATATTCACATAGTTGAGGATAGCAATTCAATTTGGAAGTATACAACAAAAGTCCTAACATTGCCTTTGGATCCAGCAAGAGTACTTTTTTTTTTTTACGTTAACTGCTTTAGAGCTGGCCTGAGGGAGAAAAATGGAGGAAAAAAGTCATCCTGGAAATTTCTGGACTACAAAGGGGCCAGAATTCATACAGCATGTGTGGACTCTAAACCCTAAGTGGAAAATTTACATTGATGCAGCTTGGTAGTGCCCCCAAGTACGCCTGCTTCCTGCAAAACCCACTTTCAACCTAGGCCTCCACCACCACAGATAAATTTCCAAGAAACACACTTTCATAATCACTCACAAGTTGCTCTGGACCTCACACGTCTCTGCTGTGACTTGTACCATCTTATAAGACTGAAATATAGGGAATGATGTAGCATAACATAGAAGTCTTGCTGGTCTGTACGTAATTTCTCACAGTACATTATGAGTAAGTTTTCTCTTTAGCAATATCATGAAGATCTTAAGAAAAAGGCTAAAAATGTATAGAGCTGCCAGTGGTGGCTGGCTTAGTGGCTTCTCCGTTACGTTGGACTACCTGGTGAAGTTGGGAGTATGAATGCAAAAATTGAGACAGTATCTCCCCCTATAGTAAAACAATGGGTGAATGCAGACAGCTATACCCTGGATCAAGTTTTTAATTTTGATGAAACGAGTCTCTATCAAAGTGTTCTCATGGACCTGCATCTCCAAGCAACGAGGGCAAAGATGCTAATGCTCAGTGCAGTGAGGATAAGAGGGAAGGAAACAGAAAAAGTGACACTAACGGAAGACATGAAATAAGATGGTATACATGACTCCAGACTCTCCAGGGGAAACACAGAGCTTATCAGAAATCAGCCATATGCCACTTGCAAGAGCCACATCTAAATACAAGGACAAAGAAAAGTGTAAAGTCAAAAAGTATAGGAAACATTTGCCAGGTAGTGTCAACCTAAAGAAATCTGGTCTATATCAGGTAAAACAGACTCTGGGGCATAAAGCATAACTGGGGAAAGAGGATTGCTATACCTTGATGAAAAATTAAATCATATTGAAGATATTACAATTTTTAACTTTGTTTGATAGAAAAACTTCATAATAAAAGAGCAAAGCTGACAGAAAACAACAAATCCTCCACCATTGTCATCATAATAGTTAACTTATGGATCACTGGTCACATCCTATAAATGGTTCCGAGTACCGTTTACATATTAACTCAATTAATACTCGCATCAGTCCTGTTCCTCAGAGTTCATTTCTCTCAGAAAATGTTAAAACAAGCTGACAAAAAACCCTTAATGATAGGAACATCTGGATAACGCAATCAACAAATTTGTCCTAATGAAAATAGGTAGAACTCTGCAACTAAGAACTGGAGAATACACATTTTTTTCACCTACTTATACAACATTTATAAAAATGCAACCAGGCCATAAGATAGTCTCAGTAAATATAGAGGACTCAAACTCATATAGACTTCCTAGTACCATAGTGTGATTTAATTAGAAATTAATAACACAAAGCTAAGTGTAAATAGGTCATACATTTGGAAATTTAAAAATCATGTTTCTAAATAAATCATAAGTAAGAGATTAAATAGTAAAAGAAATGAATAATATCTAGAAATGAACAACAATAATACTACATATCAAAATTTGTGGGATGCAGGCAAATAGGACATTTGTAAACTTAATATTTGTATTAGGAAAGAAGAAAGGTTGAGGTAAGCATCTAAAGAAAGAACTTTTTTAAAGGGTAATGGACTAGGCGAGGTGGCTCACGCCTTTAATCCCAGCACTTTGGGAAGCTGAGGTGGGAGGATCACTTGAGCCCAGGAGTTTGAGACCAGCCTGGGCAACATAGTGAGACTCCCATATCTACAAAAAATTTTTAAAAATTAGCCGGGCATGGTGCACACACCTATAGTCCTAGCTACTCGGAAGGCTGAGTTGGAAGGATCACTTGAATCCTGGAGTTCAAGGCTGCTGAGCTACAATTACGCCACTGCACTCCAGCTTGGGTGAGAGAGTGACTCTGTCTCTACAAAAATAAAGTTAAAAAAAGTAAAGGGCAATGGAATAAAACCAAAGACAATGACAGAGGAGGAGGAGGAAGAAGAGGGGAAGGCGAAGAGGGGAGGAGGAGAGGCAGGAAGAGGAAGGGAAGAAGAAATTAAAAAAAAAATAGAAGATAAAAATAGAAAAGAGAGGCTCCATAAAGATAAAATTTGGTTTTTAGGTTCTTAGAAAACACTAATAAAAATGATATTTAAAAAACTAATCCAGGAAAAAGAAAAAAGTATAAATAAACAATATTAGGAATATTAGGAATAAATAGTGGGGATATAACATATGCAGCAAAAATTAAAGTGAGAGCATATTATGGGTAACTTTTTGCCAATACGTTTAAAAACTTATGATGAAATAGATATATTTCTACAGAAATATAACCCACTAGGATCAACCCAGAAGAAGTAGACAATAAAAAATTAGATCAGTAGTTAGAAGCTTTCCCACAAAGAAATATCATAAAACATTTAAGAAATAGTTAATTGTATTATATATATTATTTCAGAAAAAAGAACAAACATACCAAAACTCATAAGTAAGGCAAAGTAGAACACACAAGAAAGGAAAATTATAGACCAATTTCATGAATATAGACCATTTCTGTGAAAAATCTTAAGTAAAATATTAACAAAACAAATTCAGCTATGTATAAAAAATACATCATAATCTAGTTGAGTTTGTCCCAGGAATGCCAATTTGGTTCAATGTAAGAAAATCGATTAATGTAATTTACCACTTAATGAATTAAAGGAAGCAGAAAAAATATTTAATGATATTCTATATCAAGTCAGGCTTAAAAAAAAACAAGCCTCTTGGCAAAATAGGAAAAGAAAGAAAATTCTTTACTCCAATAAAGGGTATATTAAAATCATTCTGAAGGGGGAAGTATCTGAAGCACTCTCTTTGTAATCGAGAACAAGATAAGGAAGTCCACAATGACTGTCTCTCCTCAGCATACTGGAGGTCACAGCCAGCAAAGTAAGATAATCAAAATAAATAAAAGGCATAAAGATTGGAAAAGAAGAAATAAAAGTATCATTATTTGCTGGTGATATGACTGTTTCTACAGAAAAATCAAAATAAAAGTGAAAAGATCATTTACGAAGGCACCTGGCTCTAATTTTTTTTTTTTCCTTTGAGACAGGGTCCTGCTCTGTTGCCCAGCCTGGAGTGCAGGGGCATTGTCATAGTTCACTGCAACCCCAGTATATATTCATATATAAAAGTCATGTGTTCTATGCTCCACATAAATTAAGTCTCAAAAATCTAGTGTTGAAAGAAACAAAATCAAGTTAGAAAAAAATTAATAAAATATGATTTTGTTTATATAAACATGAAACAGAGACAAAATTATAACAATTTACCCATTGGTGATTCATACACAGGTGCTAAAGCTATGAATAATAATTAACAACAAATTCAGGATAAATTTTACCTCTGTGATGGAAATTAGGAGAAGGATTACTTCATCTTTCTCCTAATTATAAATATATTAATACATATTCTGCACAAACGTATGCAGCACAATATATATATGACACATATACAGATTTTACCTTATTTAACCTAAAATATTTTTTAAATAAACTTTGAATTAATCAAACTTATTTTAGTTGAATAACATTTTAAATAATTTGGGGAGCTAGCCATTTAATGGGAACTTATGGTGAATTTATAATAATTATGGTAACTTTATCAGCAAATTAATATGTCTTTTGGTAAAATAAATAGCCCCACTTTGAGTTCAAACACAGATATAGAGATTATGTCTCGCTATGTTGCTCAGGCTAGACTGGAACTCTTTGGCTTAAACAACCATCCCGTCTCAGTCTCTTGAATAGGTGGGACTACAGGCATGAGCCACCATACCTAGTGAGAATATGTATTTTAATATATTAAATAATTTTACAGAAAGGTATACTAACATAGACCTAATCTTTAAGTGAGGTATTTGGCAGAATTGGGCAAATATTAATTCACACTATTACCCAGCTAAACTCATCTCCAACTAATCTGGCAAAAGCAGAGAAATCTATGAAAACACAGGGCTTTCACCCATATGCAGCACAAGACAGCCCTGGGCAGTAATGAATGAATCCTGTTATGTAACAGCCTAATTTTGTTTACACTGTATTGATGACTTTTATAAAAAGAAATCTCAGCTTCTAGGGAAAAAACACATATTGTGCCATAAGAAGATACAGTACAAGCTTTATAATACCCTAATTGCCTGTGCAAGTCCATTTAGAGAAAAGCTTGAGAGGACTTTCAAACGCATGCCTTCAGCTGCACCCTCCCTGCTAGCAACCTGCAGGAATCAATTAGAAGCCAGGCAGGCAGTATGAGGCTCTTCATCTTTTTAAAGGAAACATTATGAGCAACAGCCAAGCTCTTCCAGATGGCCCTGAACCGTCTCCTCGGCTCTCAAGAAACTGACTTTCTCTTTGAAAAGCCATTAAGAAAGAGCCACAACCTCCTGAAACCACCTTCCCACACCTGCTCATGATCTAAGTCTCCGCATTATCGTCCTGGTGACTAAACAGATAAACTTCTCAAATCCTAACACTGAAAATTCCCCCCAAATTTAGCTTCTGGTCCCCACAATGGTTAACACAAAATGAAAGCTACTCCGGTTATCACAGGAGTGGGTTACTTGGGGAAGACATGGCTGCACGCAGCCCCAGTTGGGTGCCCTTTTGTGACCACATCAGAAAGGGGAAGTTGGGGATGGGCTGTCTTTGTCAAATGCTCACAAGGGAAATGAAAGAGAGACTCCCGCTTTCACCTCACCTTTTCGACATCTGCTTTTGTGACATTGATGTCAGCATCCATTTTCTCAAAATACTGCTGTGCTCGGTCAGCCTCTTTGCAATCTCGTTCAAATCGTCTTTTACTCTAAAATCAGAAGAAAATAATTATTTATGAAACCGTGAGATTCCTATGAGAAGATATAACTTTACCTAAACTCCAAAAAAAATTCTTCTCTGAAATGATTTATGTCATATATTCTGAAAGTGATTTTTAAAACTGCATTTGTTTCCATCAAAACTGTCTAATTGCTAGGCTGACGCCACGGCACTCTAGCCCGGGCAACAGATCGAGACTCTGTCTCCAAAAAAAAAAAAACTGTCTAATTGTTGTTCTTTCCGTATGACTTATAGAAAAAGACTCTACTTGAGCTCTTCTGGCTCAAATTTTAAATAATGGTTCGGGAAACAAACTAAATTCAAATGGGAAAAATCCACAAGGATGCCTCTTCAGTGTTTCTCTTTGTATGTTTTTTACTTACTGATCAATACAAGCTTAAATTAAATCTAAATTAGAAAATCTATAAGGACATTTCTTTAGCTGCTTGTTCTTCACTTACGGATTCGAGTTGCTTCCAGCAAGTCTCTATGTGCTGCTGTGCTTTACGCCCATCATGAAAGTTCTGGGAAGGGAAAACACACCAGTGATGAGTACCCCTCTTCCTCATACGAACACAAAAGAACAAATTTTCATCCACTTAAATAACATTTAAATGTTGAACATCTAGTATGTGCAGTCCAAAGAAATTTAAGAGTAAAAGCATAAAGAGGAAATGAAAAGAATAGTCATCACAGATGAAATGGGTTTTACTTGGAGAAAAAAAATTAGTCACAGAGTTCCCTTTAAAACTTCAGATGCAATAATATTGAATTAGAAGGCTTATACATACCACTTGTAAAAACAGGAATGTTTTATTAAGACAGCAATCACTTTGATCATCTTTTTAATTGCTGTGAGATATAATTCACTACCATATGATTCACTTATTCAAATTGTGCAATTCAGTGGTTTTTAATAGAGTTGCAAAACTGTGCAACCATCATAACCAATTTTAGAATATTTTCATCACCCCCCAAAAGAAACTCTATACCTCTTAGCTGTTATCTTCCAATTCCCTGCCTCCCCCAGTCCTAGGCAGCCACCATTTATTTACTCTCTGTCTCTATGGATCTGTTTACTGGGGAAGTTTCATATGAATGGAATCATGCAGCGTGACGACTTCTGTGACTGGCATGTTTTCGCTATCTATGATGTTCACTTAGTATGATGTTTTCAAGGTTCATCCACACCGTTACATGTACCGGTACTTTATTCCTTTTTATTGCCACATGATTATTCCATTATGTGGCTATACCATGTCTTTTTTAATCCATTCATCAGCTGATGGACATTTGGGTTGTTCCCAGGTTTGGTTATTATGAATAATGCTGCATTTGTGTAAGACTTTTGAATGGATGGATGTTTTCATTACTTGGATCTTTTATTATTATTATTATTATTATTATTATTTTTCTAGAAATGGGGTCTGGCTACATTGCCCAGGCTGGAGTGGCTATTCACAGGCACAATCCCATTCCTGATAAGCATGGGAATTTTGATCTGCTCTGTTTCTAACCTGGGCCAGCCCAGCCTCCTTAGGCAACCAGGTGGTCCCCTGCTCCCAGGTCACCATTTGATGCCAAGCTTAGTACAGACAACCAACTGGCATAACACACTACAGCCCAGAACTAACACCTGGACTCAAGTGAACCTCCTGCCTCAGCCTCTGGGAACACAGGCGTGCACCACTGCACCTGGCTTAAATGTTTTTTTTAAATGTAAAGTCACCTCCTTGCTATCTGCAAAGGCCCTGAGGCAGGCACTGGTGTAGTGTTAGCCAGCAAGGACATCAGGAAGCTAGATCCAGGTGAGTCACATGGAAAATATTAGGATATGAGGCCAGAGAAGAAAGGGGGAGATGTGCAGGGTCTCACAGGCCTTTCTGTCTGAATGAGCTGGAGCCAATGGGTGACTCCGAGTATAGGTGTTGTGAAGGGAAGATTCCAGAAAGGAGGCTGTTGTAGCAATCCTGGACATAACAGTGCCTCGAACCAGGTGGTGGTAGTGCAGGGCTGGGGGGTGGGGGTGGAGGTTCAGATTCTGGGTGCCTTTTGATCAAACCACCAGGATTTTCTGGGGGATGTAATCAGATATGAGAAAATGAGATGCCCAGAGTGACTATGAGGGTGTTGGTCTGAGCTTTAGAAGGAGAGGGATGTCTCAGAGAAATGGGTCTGAGGAGGGAAGATCAGACACGTAGTTTTAGATGGGGTAAGGTTGATATTTCTATGAGACTCCCAAGTAGGAAGCCTAACACGTACTTGGATGCATGAGTCTGAGTTCAGCAAGGGGTCAGCACCAAAGATGTTTGGGAGCATAAAATGGGTAGTTAAAGCCAGGAGACGGGATGAGATCACCAAGGAAGACAAAGATCCTAAGGAAAGAAATACTAGAAATATATAGAAATATTAAGAAAATTATGTCTTCTTTTTATTCAGTGACCTAATATCACCAGTTCCCTAAATCCTTTAACATCCTTCCACTGTGACCTCACTGTCTTGGGCAACGTACTGGGGATTTCCCAGACCCGCTCTCCACCCTGTTCCGTGTCCCCAGAGGCTAACTTGCTTGGACCTTGCGCATGGGCTCCCTTGCCCTCTGGCTGGATTAGATTTGCTACAGAGAGGTTCCCGCCTGTCGGAGGGCAGGAATCTGTGCCTGCAGCCTCCCGTAGCTGAGATGTTACAGGCTGGCTGGGTCCCTAGACCTTGCACACAGCTCAGCTATGACGCTCCTGCCAGGCTCCCCAGTTGCCCTCTGAGGCCTGGGGGCCACAGCAGCTCCCCACTGTGACTGGCCCCAGAGTGCTGCACCATCCCTTACAGCTTTTCCTGAACCTACAACCTTGTAAATGCTCCTTTCAATAAGCGACCTTCCTTCAGTTCCTGGCTTGAATGTGCTGCCTGTTTTCTGGCTGACAGGGCAGGCACTGGTGGTAGGGTGCACTGTGGAGAAGGTCAGGTGACAGAAGGTCCCCTGAGTCTGCCTGACCTCATCAGAACCTATAGCTTAGAGTCAGGAAAGATAGCTGACTACTGGGAAGGCAAGGGAGGAGGAGACAACATCAGATTTTTTTTTTTTTTAAGAACAGTGCTCCTTTATAAGGGAATGTTTTCTTGCCTCTCTTTGGAGGTCGAGTTTCACTGTTTTAAGCACCTCTTTGCAGTAAGTTTTATCTATCCAGCAATTTTTTTTGGTTTCTACAAGCCCAAGGGGAGCCCCTTGGGGCTTCATTTTTCAACTCTCATAATGGACACAAAGACAAAACAGAAAAGACAAGACCAAGGCTGTGGAAGAATTAAGAAGGAGAGATGAGAGCAGGGTTAGGAAAACTCTGCAACTTGGAGGAAGCCACATATATCACTTTTAAAAAGTCTGGAGGGAAAGTGAGGGGGTTGGGGCTGGGGAAGAGACAGACAGGGAGGCAGAACAGGCTGGGGAGAGTCCCCAGGAGAGACAGGAGTGTCCATTTCAAACCACCTGGGCTACACTGTGCCCTCCCAGGGAGGCCCCTTGGGTCTGACAGTTCATACCTGGTGACTTCTCTGTCAACAGAACTAACCCCATTTCCCAAGCAGGACCACAGTTCTGCAGTTTGCTGAAAGGTTACCACCATTCCCAGAAATTTCACTTTGAGATTCAAAGACAGGCACAAAAAGACAAAGAAAACCTCAGCAGCAAATTCAGAGCTGTACTCTAGGTTTGTGCTCTGTCTCTACAGCAACTCTTAAAATGGATGTTAAGAAAATGAAAGCTCCCTTCCAGCCTAGGGCAGCGCTGTGGGTGGAGAGAGGAAACGCACAGAAGTACACGCAGACGGTGACAGACACTGCCCAGAACAGGTTGACTGGATTTTATTATAAAAGGAATCATCTCTGAAGACCAGAGTCAAAAAAAAAAAAAAAAAAAAAAGGTCTTAATTTTGGAAGCACTAGGAATGATTTTGACTGAAAAATCCATATAGTAAATCCTCTTGCCACTCCTTAGTGTAAATGTTTAATAAATATTCATTTATCTTTAAGGCACAGTGTGCACCTTGACTGTACTGGTGAGCCTTCTCCCACAGGGACGCCTCAGTTACACTCTCCTTCCATGATTAAACTATCACCGGAAATACGCAATTACGACCCTACCATTTCATGTGGCTTGAGACCTAGGTGACACTGATTTTCTTTTCAGTCTTTCATAGTGTGTGTCCCTCCATCATTTATTTGGCTATAAAACAGAAAAAACTTCCTGCGCTGCGTGATCTCTTAGGAAATTAAGGATGAAACAAAAGCTCTCCTTCCCGCTCTGTGCACAGGGTGACCTGAAGAGCAGGGGTCACTTGTTACTAATTCTATCTTCCCTCTTTTCACCGGAAAAGCTATGTTAACAGTTACAAAGTTAAACAAATAAACCAGCTTGCCAGATGTATTTGTTGTTTATCAACAAACAATGGCAGAACATTTCTTCTCTGGACAGTGAGCAAATGTGTGTCTAAAAAGTGTGCCTCCAATCTCTAAATAAGGAGGAATTGTTCTCCGAACAAAGATAATAAGTACTTCTTTTGGAGCCATGGAATGAAGTCATCATAGCTCCTTTCTCCTATCAGACCAGAGACAGGAAATGCCATCTCTAGAGACCCAGCGAAATTCTCCTGTAACAAGATGCTTTTAGTTTCTTTTAAAACATAATAATAGGCTTAAAGAAAATGCCTAATGGCATCTGGAGTGACAGTTACATGCACTTATTTTCATTTCAGCTTGTTAGCTGAACTTCAGGCAGATAAAATCATCCTTCAAAATTTTTTTAGAAATTTCCCAGTGACCAGAGGCAGCTGAGATAGAAAAAAAAATCAGAGAACCAAAAATAACCAAGCATTAATGTAAAGAAAAATAAAATGACAAAGCTTTTGAGAAGATTTTACTGCACTACAAGAAATCATACTTAGGCTGGACAAACTCACACAAATAGTATGAAAATGTTTATTATTCACACTCCGCAATTAGTACAACAGCTGCTCATTTTTACTATATGTAGAGAGATTCAACCATTAACAATTAAAACGGCAAAATATGGCACTGATGTGAGAACAGCTATTTCAGAATAAAAAGTAGAAAAAAAAGAATAAACACTCAACTGAGAACAGTCAACCATCTGGAATTTTAAATAAAACTCAGATTCCACAGATGAAAACAAAGGAACATAAAGACTTGAAAAGGGCAAAGAAGGAAGGCGCTTCCAAAAAACATGTCTGTGACAAATACTGTAATTTTCTCAAAACCCACAGTGTAGTGGGTTTGGACACTAGCAGCTGCCAAGCCTGACTTGGGATTTCCAGTTTTAATTTAACTGTAAATATAAATGGTGCAGACATTTCCATGGACCCTGTGGGACTATGGTGAAACACCCCAGTCCTGTTCAAGTGAGCACTTCACACCCTACTTAAATCCTAAAACAGAAACCAAAACATTCGTGATAGGACATGCATTCTGCTTTTATTCAGTAAAGCCTATTTTCCCCAAATTCATTTATAATAAAAATACCTTCTCAATGAATTTGTTTAGTTTCCTAAAATGCCTACCCTCCAGTGTCAGACTCAGTTGCTTAACTTCCTCCCTAACACTGACCATCTAGGCACCAGGCGGGAGACCTACACACAGCCTGGGTCAGGCCTAAGCAGCAGACGAGGCCAAGTGTCCTTCTCTCCTTCTCCCATGGCCTTTGCTCACTGCTCCTGTTGTTCTCAGGCTGCCCTGTGCCACCTAGAACACTCTGCAGCCAGCAATTTACCTAGACTTCAGTAATCTTTTATCCGTTTTTCAAAATAATCCTGTCTTTGCATTCCTTGAAATTCTTTTCATTTTCTTTTTCTTTTCTTTTTTTTTGAGACAGAGTCTCACTCTGTTGCCCTGACTTGAGTGCAGTGGCACAATCATAGCTCACAGCAACCTCAAACTCCCGGGCAATCCTCCTGCCTCAGCCTCCCAAGTAGCTGTGACTACAGGCCTGAGCCAGCACACCCGCCAATGTTTTCTATTTTTGGTAGAGATGAGTCTCACTCTTGCTCAGGCTGGTCTCAAACTCCTGACCTCAAGTGATCCTCCCGCCTCAGCCTCCCAGAGTGCTAGGATTACAGGTGTGAGCCACTGCCGCGCCTGGCCACATTCCTTGAAATTCTAATTCCTCTGTAGAATCTCGATTAATTCTTACAGATTCTTGAAAGGATCAACTTAAAATGACCAATATTAAACATGGAATGACTCATGTCTCTCACCTGATCCCTTCCGAGGATATAAAGCTGTTATTTCTAAACCAAAACAAGGAGAATCTCCATCAACAAGAGTTTTAGATGGAGTGCCAGGTCGATGGGTAAAACTTTAGGTACAATAATCCTTCCTGGGGCTGAGAGATCTTAGAGTCTACTTCAGTAATCCATTCATCACATGTCAATTGTATGTTTACATGTGCATGGGGCTGCTCTAGGTTATGAGGAAGGCAGTGTGAATAAAACAAAGTCCCCTGCCCTAGTGAAACTTAATAGATCCAGTGGTAAGACAAACAGGGTAGGGGAATAAGGAGGGATGGTTGTGGGTGAAAGTGGCTATTTTAGACAGGGCAATCTGGGATGACATTTAGCAGAGACTTGAATAAAATGTAGACGTGAACTTGCGAAGGTCTGGGGAAACACCCTTCCGGGAAGCAGAAAGAACAAATGCAGATGCTGTGAGTGTGAAAGGGCTTGACCTTTTCAAAAACAGTGAGATGCCAGTGCCATTAGACTGATACGGACAAGGCAGTTGAAGCAGCCAGGGGCTTGACCACGGACAGCCCCTCCAGCCATGGTGAGCTTGATGGAAGATTTAGGAAGGGAAGTGGCATGGTCTGATCTGCCTTATTGCAAGGTCGAGGTGGCTGCTACATGGGGAACATAGCGAACGGGGAGAGAGTAGTGAGGGTTTGGAGGATGGGAGAGCCAGTGGTGGATCAGAGATGGACAGCTTGACCACTGACCTAGGGCAAGCATGAAGGCAGAGAGATGAATTAGGCTCAGCATAGTCCTCCAGCTGAGAGATGATGATAAATTGAACTAGGCGTAGATGTGGAGGACGCAGGGAGAAGCATTTGGATTCAGAGCACTGAGGGCAGAGACAACAGGACTTGGTAATAGGTAACACGGGAAGTGTAAGGCAGAAGAAAAGTCCTGGATGACTCCAGGTTTTTAGCCAGAGGAACCAAGTTAAAAAAGGTGCCATTTACTGAGAACTGGAGGAAGTGTACATTGGAATGGGGCATGGTAAAGGAGTTTGGGGGATCAAAGATATGTTTTTGGTTTTGGGGGGGTTTAGTTTTAAAAAGTTTATTTTATGAAAGAAGGTATATTTTTGGAAGAGTTAACAGGGCTACTGCATTGCACAACTCTGGGGGCATCATTCATACTGTTGCTGGACCTCAAGCCTCTGCTGACAATGATGCAATGGGTGACTCTGCATCAGGCATCTAAGGACAGGTGTCAAACAGATGGTTGGATATAGGAGAGTCAGGTGAGGCACAAAACATTAGTCAAGTAATTCTCAGAATTTTCAGAAGAAAAAGAATGTATCATGCCAACTTATAAGAGAGAAACACAAAACCCAAAGTCATATTTCAAGTCCAGGAAGAGAATCAAGTGTCCTGTTAACTAAGTATGTTATCCCATGAATGATGACATAAAATTTCTTTGGTTCACCAGATCAATGGTTTTGCAGGTGACAGAACCACAGTGGTGAAAGGGCCCATGTTAATGAACAGAACGCCACTTTTGCATGTTCTTTCAAAACAAAGAAGACATAACAAAACAAAACACCTTCTAGAGATACATCAAGCCAGGGGATGTTGCCCATGTTGGAGAGAGGGAGTCTGAAACTAAACAGTAAAGATTTTTAAATGTCTGCTAGGCGGTGATACAAAGAGAATTCCTAATTCTTTGGGCTGGCCAGTGTATTAGTAAGACCCATGGAAAAGACCAACAACTAAAAGATAGAAGGGCTTCTTGCTTTTTGGTTTATTTAAACAGATGTAATGACACCAGTACAGAAGAAATGTTATGAAAACCCACTGCTCCTTTTCCCAAGTCATGAAACCTAAAGTCAGTACTGGTTTTATGTTTTCTTTCTACAGGTCCTGGATTTATAACAGAGTAAGTACCACAGTTGAATCAACAGGAGTGATAAGTCAGAAATGGACTTGTAATTAGCTAGATCATATACATAAACTCCTTTTAGTTTTTGCTTTTCTTCATGCCAAGTTTTATCTCTTTGCTGTAATCTCTTAAAAAAACATTTTTTTTCCTAAATATATTAGAGTCAGTCCATGCCTCAGAACTGCCCTGTAGGAAATTAAGCCCCTTCAAAAGGTCCATAAATAGGACCTATCCAATACTTAACTTTAAAAAGAATGTTATAACTTTTAATGTAGTATCAATTTTCAAATATTTCAGAAACCTTGGGAAAAATTTTAAACGGTCAATTCTAAGTAATGTGGGGTCTGTAGGCATATGGGTCTGAGGCTTACAAAAATTTTAGTGAGTCACTGAAAGCATTGTATAATTGTTTCCTCTAGAACTCTGCAGATAACTACTGCCAAAAATTGATTCTCCTCTGGCCAACATTTTGTGAGTAATGAACCACATTTTCCACCTGCAAAGAGAAGTTTTCTTGAAATTCCAGAAAATGCTGGTGAAAACCTCCTGGTTCTCCTACTAGAGCCACAAAGCTCCATAAATTCCTCATATGTGATTAGTGGTGATCACTGTGGGTAACCCTAGACAGACTCAAAAGTTGTAGCTCAACCAAACCATCTCTAAAATTGTTTAATAACTTGATTCAATGTGCAGAAGTTGCTAATAAGAGTACAATTATAGTAGTTCTTATCAAGGAACCTATCTGTTATCAACTCTGAGTTGCCCACATCTCAGATAAGCCAATTCACAACCAAGTTGATCATGTCAGCAACCTTTGGGAATCTCATCTATAATTCTATTAAAAACCATTAATCTCATAAATGATCAGAGCTTTATCAGGAACCATAAATAACATATGTTTAATCATGTATGTTTGACCTCATATTCTCACTTCTGGGTGTTTAGCTTGGGGAAATAATCTCACCTCGCACACAAAGAAAACAGCTATAGGCCGGGTGCGGTGGCTCACGCCTGTAATCCTAGCACTCTGGGAGGCCGAGGCGGGTGGATCGCTCGAGGTCAGGAGTTCAAGACCAGCCTGAGCAAGAGCAAGACCCCGTCTCTACTAAAAATAGAAAGAAATTATCTGGCCAACTAAAATATATACATAGAAAAAATTAGCCGGGCATGGTGGTGCGTGCCTGTAGTCCCAGCTACTGCGGAGGCTGAGGCAGTAGGATCGCTTAAGCCCAGGAGTTTGAGGTAGCTGTGAGCTGGGCTGATGCCACGGCACTCACTCTTGCCCGAGCAATGCAGCGAGACTCTGTCTCAAAAAAAAAAAAAAAACCAAAAACAAAAACAGCTATAAACTAAAGAGCTCACTGCCGTATTATTTGTATAGACTAACTAACTAAATGAGTAAATAAATCGAAAACTGGTAATAGCCTATAAATCAAACAACAAAGAATTGGCTATTAATTTTTGGGGGGACAGGGTCTCACTATGTTGCCCAGGCCAGTCTCCAACACGGAGGCCCAAGTGATCCTGGTGCCTCAGCTTCCTGAGTAGCTGGGACTACAGGTGTGCACCACCACACTCAGTTCCAGAATTAAGTGAATTATAATAGTGTTAGAACAAAACATAGCTATTAAAATTCTAATTATTAAAACTATACTTTTCAGGTAAAAACATGGAAAGTGATTATGATATTAAATGAAGAATGAAGAAGAATATAAATTATATCTATACTAGGACTAATACTCTTAAATATTATGTATATCTGCAAATGACATCAGGAAAAAAACTTGGAAAAATAAGAATTTTGATTTATGAGGGACTGTGGGTTTTTTATCCTTTAATTCAGTTTTAGTAATATTCTTTTAAAATTTTGGTAACTTGTAAGTGAATCATAGTACCATCTCTCTTGTCCCCCCAAAAAAGGAGAGTAAATTTTTAAAATGTTTTGTATGCAGTCAGTTAAAAAAGATGATAACTACAACATTCGCTGTAAATTTGTAAAAAAATCTAGAAAAATCAGACAAGTATAAAATCTCCAGATTTACTACATTAAAACTAATCATGCTGTTTTATAAAGAACTGTAGACTTTCCAGTTATTTCTACTCATCACCAGTAAATGCCAATAAATCCTAGGCATTGCTGCAGAGCACAGATTTATTGATAATTTACGCTTGTGAATGAAGGACTGAAGGCAAAGAAAAGGACTCATCACTGTATACTTTGATTTATATTCACCCCCAAAGATGGGCCACTGATTCCGTTATCTCTAAAGAGAACATGACCATCTCGCTGAAAATAGTTGCCTTAAATGCAGCCCATTAGGTAAGAAACCAGGAGGCCCCCTTGTCCTGGGCTTTCAGGAGCGTCATGTTTTCCTAATGAGAACTGGTGCAGGCTCAGGCATCAGGCAGGAAAGAAACTAAACTGCTAAGTTCTTGCAGAGGGTAAGGTTCTCTTTTTAAAGAATTTGCTTTCATTCTTAATGGCACCTAGGAACTTGTTAAGAACAAAGAAAAAAGAAAGAAATTGCTTTAAAAAATATAACATGTTTTCACCAAAATGAGCCTACAGATTTGTGTGTCAGGACAAACACTGGTTACTCATAATATTATGGGAGTGAACTGCATTGTGATATACGAATATAGCATACGTACTTCATAAAAAGCATCTTTTCTCCTGGAAACATAAATAGAAGTACTGATCCTATTTTACAGTTAGAGATTTGAAGACTTAAAGATCAAACAGCACACTTGTTATCTTGATATGGCCACAAAGGCAAGGAGAGTGTCAATCTCCCCTTCTACCTTATTTTCTTGTACTTCCTTTCAAATTTGTACAAAAAGAGAATGAAACTTCACCTTTTGCACAATGAACCATTCATTCTTCATCATGCTGACCCTTATTGGAGATTTACCTGTTCAAACATAGCGAAACCTAGATGAAAACTAATTTTCTACCAGTATTCTCAACTGCACTTGGGCATTCTTTCTACATGCAGTAATGAGATCCAGCAGTAATCTTGTAAATTCTAAATCATCCCTTTGGATGGGCAGACAGGATTCTGCCACTATATTGAATGGCCCAATTTGTATTATACTGATTGTTAAGAATGGGACTTAAACAAGGCATTATTTCTAGTCAGCCATGAGAAATAGTAGCTAGGTCTAAAATTTTAAAAGCAGCTTGTTTTCAATGCCATCAACCAATTCAACATTTTTAGAAAGGTCATTTTAAATTGACTGGACAACTACTGTTATGACATATGGTCACAAGCAGCCTGTTTTCTGTAATACACCCTGATCAAGAAGCTCTGGGGTGGAAATGAGATTCTGTGTTGAGAAACAGAATGACCTATTATAAGTGAAACCGGTTATGCAGTGCCTGTATCGCGATATACCTGAATGCTGTGCTGGGTGGTTTGTACTTGTCTTCCTGCAATCCTCCCTACAACTCTCTAAGGTGGATATAATCGGCCTCAATTTACAAATTCAGAATTGGGAGCTCAGAGTTTTCAGAACCTTCCGAAGATGTCACAGCTGGTCCTGAGAGGGGTCATTGGCTAGAAAGCCTGTGTCCTTTCCACTCCTCTCCCCACCACCTAGCAGGGAGCTCCAGCTCTGTGGACACCGCCCTGATGCTGGCTTCCCCTTCTCTAAGAAAGACCTGAAGCTCCCTATCAGCTTTTCATAGTAGCACAGCGAAAGGTGACTGGATTTGGCATTAGGAGACCTGAATCTGAGTTTTCACTCTATTATGCCATTTCTCCTGATAATTAACCTCACCAGAAAATGGAAATGATAGCATTCTACTGTTGTTTTAAAAGTCATCCTTACAAAAATGAGAGTTTACTAAGAAAAGTCAGAGTAGCCAAAAGTAAAAGTTCTAAAGGAGAAATACTGGTTACTATGAGAAGATCTCAAATAGCTCCTTTTCTAAAGCTAATGGCAGATGAAGATGTTCACACTATTTAATCCAGCATCCTTGAATGTAAGTTAAAGGAAATAACTCAATGGAAGCAGAAACGTGTATGCACACACACACTGCCCTGAGAAGCGGGGCCCAGCTCCACCCTGGGTGCAACATGCCCGACTCACTTCACTTTCCTGTGCTCCAGGGTCCTCGTCTTGGGTAAAATGTGTAAAATAATGGTCCCCATCCCCAAAGGATATTGTGAGGGTTAAATGTAAAGTGCAATCGAGGTTAGCTATTTTAATCTGTAAAAAGGAACACTCGAGGCTAAACAATTAAATATCCAATATTATCAGAATAATTTTGAAAATTACAGTGATTAGAATACAACATAATGCCACATTATGCAGTCATTCAAAATAATGTAGAAAAAGGAAAAATGTTCATGAGGCATTATATTAAAATACCACAAGTATGCATTTGTTTACTGATGCTTTCTAGTATTCCAAAAGGTTTCACGATCTTCTAAAATGTCATTTTAATTTAATTACGGAGTGTTTCAAGAGAGTTTGCAGCTCCTCTCAACAGAACATCTGACTCAGAGACCTGTACTTGTAATTCTCCTTAAAATAAAAGGAACACTACGTATTCCAAGATATTATTTAATGTGTATCTCTACCACCTATAATTTACTCCATAAATTACTATAATTTCTGATTTTAAAAAAGGGACAGAATTCAAAATACAGATACGATTGACTATAAAAAAGATATGATTAACAGTGAGCAAATAAAACAACCCAGTCATAACACAACAATGGAATACAAGGATCCTCACCAGAGTCTGAGCCCTAAGCTGAGTTTAAGATGCTGCTTCTACTACTCAATTACTTCTTTCACTCCACCAGTACTGATTGATGGCCTGCTCTGTGCCACACAGACACTTTCCTAGGTATTCAGGGTACAACAGTGGATAAGAAAATTCCTGCCCTCATCGACCTTACATTCTAGCATGGGGTGAAAGAGAACAATCAGCGAGGAAACACACAGAATGCTAGATGCCGGTAAGTGCTACAGAAAGAGCAAATCAGGGGAAGGTGGTGAGGACAGAGAAGGGGGAGCAGACGGACTCTGTAGTTTTAAAGAAGGTGGACAGGAACGACCTCAATGAGAAAGTAACATTCCTGATAGGGAGCAAACTCCGCAGATTTCTGGGGAAAGGGCTTTTTGAGGAGGGAAAAGCCAGGGCAGAGGCCGGAAGGCAGGAACATCCCGCACAGGGGTGAGAAGTGGCAAGGAGGCCATTGGTTGGGGGAGAGGGATTCAGAGAGGACATAGGAGGCCAGATTATGCAAGCTTCATATCTCATGGTTCACTCCAGAAATAGAATTTATACTCCTACTAAGGTAAATGCACAGAGGTTTTGTTTAGGGAGTTGGCTGATACACTAAACTACATGGGTGGAGAAGGTTGGTCAAGATACACAAAGCATTGACCAAAGTAACAAACAGGATGAAGATACAAACCTTCGCAAGGTCAAGGGCAGTTCAGGAACCAGGGAAGCAGTCCAACACTGTGTTAAGATTTATTGTGTTTATTTTATCATGATATTAGATATTTGTACTTCATTCTGAACCTTAGTATTCCGTTTCACTGTGTCCTTTCTGTCACATTAGAAAAGAATCTTCTTTAAAGAATGGTCTAGCAGAGGTTGTCATCTAATTCTGGGCTCCAGTGCAGGGTTTCTCAACCTCAGCAACATGGACATTTTGGGCCATGTAATTCTTTGTTTTGAGGGCCATCCTGCACATTGCAGGATGTTTACTAGCCTCGCGGGCCTCTACTTACTAGATATTTGTAGCAATCCCCCAGCTATCATTCCCTTGACCAGCGGTCCTCAACCTTTTTGCCACTAGGGAATGGTTCATGGATGGGGGTTGGGAGGTGTGCAGCAGAGCTCAGGTGGTGATGTGAGGCCAGGTTCTTCACAGGCATGACAGGGGCTCAAAGGCAGCATGGATAAAAATTCTTCATCTCAGTTTACTGGCATGTTGCTGTTTTAACACAATGGGTTAATCTTAAGGCATTTATCTTCTCTTCCTAACCTTTAAACATATCCAAAGCCATATGCATATTTATAGCTCAGAAAGAACTCAATCCAGCTATTCCAAACACCTTCCTGTCCCAGGGCCTTTGCACTGCCTACTTCCTATTGAATGCTTGTCCCAGGCAACTCCTATGCATCCCTCAAGTGTTTTCAAGGCCTTAACTGCTAAGCCCCAGGAAGCTTTGTCCTGATCTTAGAGCATAAGCATGTCTGGTGTTCCTGTTATATGCTCTCACACTATCTGTACTCCTATTTTGTAGCAACCATCATTGCAATTAAATAATCATGTTTGTCATTGTTACTTAATGCCTCCTCCACTTCAGCAGGAACCATATCTATCTTGTTGACCTGTGTATCTCCAGGGCACTAAAAGAATTATTGTAGAACCAAGTTTATATAAAAATGTGTATCACTGCCCAACTTTGGTACTTTGTTACTAATAATAATTTGCTATGCACCTTACAAGCAATCAAAGCACAATGATATAGACCATGACTTAAAGATAAATTTCTTAAGGCAAAATCTTGACTGTGATTATACTTTGAGTGTACATTTTTCTCATTGGTTAACAATAAAAGCTCTCTATGAAAAGACTGCATGCAATGGGAGCAGGAGGAACCATGAGGTCTCCTTCATTAGATGGCAATGAATGGGCCAAGGAACAGAATGGATGCACTGAGGTCATCCTTCTGTTTGTTTTTTTTTTTACTTTCTTATAAGCATTTATTTTAATACTATTTATTCCACACAGCATATAGCATATCATAGTGCGTACTTTTTTAAACATCTGATATCCTCAAATATATTTTAACTCCTCAAAGGGATTTATATTCTAGGGTCTGCAGATATGTTTCAGAGTATCTGGGGCACCCTTGAAATTATACATAGAGACCTAAAAATACTTTCTAGCAACAGGGCCTATAACTTTTATATGATTCTCAAAGGAGTCAGTTTAAGACCCATCATCTTATATGTCTCCATTCAATTTGAAATGTTCTAGGATATTCCCATTGTCATTGGTCCATCTTTTAGGAAGAAAAAAGTAAATTTTTTATTACCGATTTCCTCTCCTGTTTCAGCTCCTGAATGTAGCGTGCTAAGTCCCCAACGATGTGTGAGGTCATGTTCTCGGAGATAACTTCATGCTGCCCTGCGTAATCATTCATTTCGTTCAGGGTGGAAATGAAAGCTTTACATGACGTATACCTGTAGAACAGAACACCATTCCTTTTCAACCAAGGCCACATCCGTCCGAACACTGCTTAATGCCGAGGAAATATTAATTAAAATTGGGTTAATTTGCATCAACCTCCCATAGGATCCTGACAATTCATTACATATAAAGTGTTCTCATCAAAATGGCTCAGAATTAATTACAATCAAAACACGTTTCATTTTGTGAAACTGAATTGCTCTATGTAATGCAATATTTGGCTTTGTTAATACTAAATCCAGAAATAACCCAAAATTCATATACATGCTATATGTACTAACGTAAAGGATATTTAGGTCTAAATTAGAGACATAATATTTTGGGCTGTCCATGTTAAAATGCCTTAATTGCTTACTGAAATGGACACATTTCTTAGATGAATGAGTGGTATGACACTCAGGAGACTCCTGATATTATCAAACCAAATCTAGACTCTAGAATGTATAATCCATATTACTTCCATAAAAGAAGTATCCAAATATACTTCTTGTATTTGTTTAGATTATATTCTAAACTTTTCCTAATTACTTTAATTGAAACAATCTGGAATAGGTCTAAGGACTTAGTACAAGAAAAGCTAATTGAGTTTGTTATTATTGTTCTCTCCCCCAATTTAAAAACCAACGCAGATATGAATGGGGACTGCAACTTATTTTTATAGAGAGGTATTTCTTCTTTCCTTTAATAATCATCACCAATGGCATACAGATAGTCCCACACAATTATCAATGATAAACATACTTGTATTCTTCTTCCTCCTTCGAGTTCTTTTTAGGTTGGTATTTCTTTGAAAGGTTCCTAAAATAAAAATGCAGACATGTTACTTTTATATAGAAAGATAATTGAGAAATCAGGAATGAAAGATGAAATTAGTGCTTTTGTTTACAAGTTTAAAAAAAAAATCATAAAATGTTCATAGCTGAAATCCATTTATTTCCTTCGATCTGTCAACATGTGTGAGCAAGCCCCTATTATTAAGGACTTGCAGCTTTTAAGCTTTTGCCTCAAGGGTATAGCAAATCAAACCAGAAATGATCAGTAGCTGGTCATTTAACTGGATGGTAAGACCTGGCTTGACCATGTGTAAATATGCAGTGGCTTCCATTTGTGGCACTGAGCTGCTTTTCTTACCAGGCTACCACTCCCTCCCCCATGATCATCCTTCGTGGGGGCATTATTGCTCCAAATCCAAGGAAAACTGTGTCCACATGTTTAAATTAAAAATCAAAGTGCCCAGGGCATGTTTCAAAGGCTGTGTGGCTGCTCCATCAAAGAGCTGATGAAAACTGTGAACAAGTCTTCCTGAAGGAAGTAGAGACGATATTTTGTTCATACTAAGACATAAAACTAGGAAGACTTTTAACCTGCCTAGCAGGTTTGCACTGAACACACTCAGATTAGTCAAAATCATTCTAGTTTCCCTTCCTAATCCCATCTCCAGGTTAAGAACTCAAGTACTTTTGTCTACACTCAGCACGCTTAAATATACACAAAAACTAAGAGGTAATCAGGAAGAAAGAAGACTCACTGACATTGGTTCTACTGGCTGGTTTCTCCTGGGTCCTGACTTTGGGCCACTGCAGTCAGAGAAATGCCCACAGGACATTGGCCGAGGACCCACTGACTTCCCTTCGTCAGCATCTCCATACTTACCACCTGCCTTACTCTCTGTTGCTATTCTTCTTTTATAGGAGGACCGTCATTATTTCCTATTTTACTTCTATTTCTTTCATTTCCCCAAAACCTACACACTTGCCTAGAAAAATATGTGATAATAAACTTATACAATTTTAATCATGGCACATTTTACATAGAGTGAAATGTGTTTTCATCTCTCACAAACGTTATCAGGTGATGAGAGAGGCAATGGACTTTAGTCAAAAGGACATTGTGCTGGGAATCCAGAGACCTGTGCCTGGACGGCACGACATCAACAAATAAACAAGTCTGTGCTTCCTCATGTGTAAGTTGGTGGGGCTTGGACAACATGACCTCTATTGCCCCTTCTAGTTTTGAAATTCTGAGGGAATATCTAATATCTAACATCCATTGGAATATCAACTGTTGCAATTATTTTTTAAAAATTAAGACGTGAATATATAATAGACTAAAAACTTTAATTAGGCCAACTGAAAGAAGAATGTACTTACTTGAAGGTTGCTATCACATGAGCATACATTTAAATATATAAACTATAGCATGCTCTCTCAGTATCTACAGATACTGTGGGTACATAGCAGAGTTTATTTAATAAATCTAGATCCAAAAGGATGAGGAAAAGCATTATTTTCTTAAAGGATGTGCCTTAGGAAAAAAACGCAAAAAGGAGAAATATTTTATGTTAAAAGCACAGTATAGGCCAGGCGCGGTTGCTCACACCTGTAATCCTAGCACTCTGGGAGGCCCAGGCGGGTGGATTGTTTGAGCTCAGGAGTTCGAGACCAGCCTGAGCAAGAGCGAGACCCCGACTCTACTAAAAATAGAAAGAAATTATCTGGCCAACTAAAAATATATCTAGAAAAAATGAGCCAGGCATGGTGGCACATGCCTGTAGTCCCAGCTACTCGGGAGGCTGAGGCAGAAGGATTGCTTGAGCCCAGGAGTTTGAGGTTGCTGTGAGCTAGGCTGACGCCACGGCGCTCACTCCAGCCCAGGCAACAAAACGAGACTCTGTCTCAAGAAAAAAAAAAAAAAAGCACAGTATAGTTTTTTGAGTTGGTGTGTCACAGCTGCTCCCTAAAAGGTAGGTGTAGTAAAAACAATGCCACCACAGGACCAGGAACAGGAGAAGCTGCATGCAAAGCAGATGACCCCATGATCAATAGGTTCTTTTCCAAACACATTGAAAGCAGCACATATGGGAGACTGGAGTACTGGAAAAGTCCAGCGGCTGCGTGTGAGATGTTTTGAGCGCATGGTTTTAAATATTAACCATTTCTGCTGTTACCTATAACTTATAAATCTAAAATACCACTTCTAAATTCACACCTCATAAAAAAATTCTTTCAAAATTGTTATTTTAGAGGTTATGTAAATCCACATTTTCTTTTTAGCTTCCAGTCCTTAGCAGCCATAAAAATTATTTAAATTTTACATCTAGTTGAAGAAGCCTAGCTTGAATAGATGCAGGTAAAACCAGCGTTCTTTATAGTTCCCTTTCACCATTCAAATTCTAAACAGAATTAAAGACCCATTGCAGGTGATATTCTGTAACGCCCATCAGGTTCTGATGAACATCACTTTGACAATGTTAGCATATATAGCATTCAAAGTGCTTCTTAAAGGCACTAATGAATAATTCACTCCATAAATACCACCAGACACCTAAAAGCCTAGGAGATCTAGAAGTGAACTTCAGTTCTAAGGATACTTCTCTCAAGAACTACTACTAAAAAAAGATCAACATTCCATTTCCATTCTCTTGGGAGAGGCTTCTCCCCTCTATTGGTAGCAAGTTATTTAAAAAACAAACCAGCAAATAAACCATAAAAAACATAGCCTTTTACATTTACATTGTCTTTCTGAAATCTGAATTGTTTTCTATACTCAACCTGCTCTTCAGGTAGACTAAAATGTAAGAGAAAAATAGACATCCTTTAATAAGGATGCTGGGTTTGGACCTGGTTGACCTAAGAACCACAGGGAGGCTTTTCAAAATGAGATGCTTGGGCCTTGTTCCAGACCCTTGGAAATGGACTCCAGGGTGGGGCCCAGGAATGTTTTGTGTTTTTTTTCACTCTTTCTTTTATTTTTGTAAAAGCTTACCACAAGGTTTCTGGATAAAGATGGCAGAATAAAATTCAGTCAGAGAATTGTGCTTTCCCATTCACAAAAGGTAAAAAACAAAAGCCAGGAAAAATTTCAATGGCAGAAAACAAACAAATGAAAAAAGGAGTCTAAACTCAGTCCACACACTTTAGAAAGTGGCGACCAAGGAGAGGAACAGAAAATTCTGGGGCAGGTTTGGAGGGATTCGGACCCCACATTCACAGGCACAGGAAAGGAAGTAAGTCCACAAACCCTGAAAATCAATTCAAACAGAAGTAAACTGAGGCATGATAAGCACTCAGGGAACAGTGACAAAAGTATGGGGACCACCCAGAGGGATTTGGGGACTGGCAGGAGCAGGGGCCCCACATTCCAGGCCTCCACACTGAGTATGTGGGGGATTCACTCCAAACCTCATTCCACAGCATTAGGGCACATGTATGGCCTAACGGAGTAAACCCCAAAACAGAACCTCTAACAAAGTTTCAGAAGAGACAGCAGAGCTCAGAGTCTCAAAGCCAGGCCCTTTCCTGAACCCTGACTCTATAATCACCTGTCCTCAGCTTTCAGCAAGTCGGGCAGAACTTACAGTGCCCCAACCTCAGATGGAACTCAGAGGGAAAGGCCACCAGTACCAGAGAAGGAAGGAAGCAGAGCAAGGAGCAGTCGCCTACACCCCTCACCCCATCAGAGCAAACGGGCACTGGTATTGCCTACAAAAAACAACAACAACAACAACAAAAACAAACCAGCCTGGTGTCAGTTTAAGAACATCACATGCTTTATTTCATTAAGTCCCCTCAACACCCTTGTAAGGTGGGGATTATTATGATGATGATTTAGGTTTTACAGATGAAAAAGATGAAGCACAGAGAGTAATTTGCCCCAAATCCTATTGTTACTAAAGTGGAAGAACCAGGATTCTATCCCAGGCATTGGGACTCTAGAGTCTGAAACTCAGCCACTTCACTAAAGTGCCCTTACTAAATATAATCAAGGTGAAAAGAGGTGAGATATGACAGATAATACAGAAGAAAGAGAGAGAGAGAGAGAGAGAGAGAGAGAAACTCAGACTGAAAAAAAAAAAAAACATATAAGGGAAATAAGCAAACTCTGACTCCTCCAGATTATTTTACACTATAGACAAACTTAATGAAAATACAAAGCCAATAAAGCAAGAATCCCAAGACTACCGGATAAAACAGAATGGGATGAAAAGGGAGACGCAAAGCTGAGGAAATGAACTAAGGACCAAAACATATCATTATAGAATTAACACATTAGGCTGGATATCACATTTAATAGAAGAAAGGTTTGAAATAGTCATAGTATGAAAACAACTAACATAATCAGAAAAAAAAAGAGGATCTAAAGAATAAGAAGATGTAATATAAGGATAACTCATATCTCTAAACTATATAAACCAGGAAGTAGAGTAGAAAAAACATTCAGATATAATGAAGAAAGTTGCCTGAAATAAATGAAGAATAGAATCTGCATGGGAAATGGTTCTAAGAAAAACTGATAAAGAATGATCAACACCATGCTTGATGAAGTTAACAAACTTAGCTGAAAAAAAAATTCTTTTTACTCAGAAAAAGCCAAGACAGTTATAAAGAAAAAAAATCTGGCTGGCCCTAGACTTTTCCATCAAAAGATGATGCAGCAACAATATTTGGAGAGGAAGTATGACGAGAGAACAAACAATCAAGTCAAAGTGTTTGTGTAATGGCATTCTCAAACAAGAAAGAACTAAAGGAACATGACACAAGCTCTCCTTGGGGGAAAATATCTTTCTCTGATACCCAGAAGCAAGCAGAAAAGCTATGGTAGAGGGAATGGTGTTGAGCATAACTCTATTAAACAAATTAACTGGGGACTCGTGTTACAGAACCAAATCATATAATGCAATTGGAAGAAGAAACAAGGCACATAAATATTATTTTCTTTATGTTTCATAGCAGTGAGCTGATTGATTAAGCCTGTTTAAAATTGCAACATGGAAATTTTTCATACTCTTTTTGATATATCTTACCAGAGTTTAATATTTAAAGTTCAGCAAATCTCTCAGTTTCACTTTATTGTCTTTTTTACTGTTAAAGTAAATTTAAATTCAGTTCTTTATATATATGATACATTGATACATACAATATGCAATATGTTTTATAAAATGACTCCTACCTAGTCACCCTTTATGTACAATGAGCTACAATCCAGGCAAGAGGGAGTGGATGAATCCCGGATAAATCTGGAAAATAGAGTCACCAGGATTTCCTGATGGCTTAGATGGGGGAGTGTGGGAGAAAGAGGGAGCCAGAGATGACTCTAGGGTTTTTGACCTAAGCCAGGAAGGATGCAGCTGCCCTCAAGTGAGTGGGGAAAGCTGGCTCGAGGAAATGCAGATGTTGCATAGTGGAGATCAGGAGCTCAGTTTCAGACAAGTTATGTTTCAGAGGTGCTTTAGGCATCCAAACAGAGATTTTGAGCAAGCTGTTTCTGGTGCTCAGGAGGGAAGCCTGGCTTGAAGATCCGTATCTGTGAGCTGTTGCAAATGGATCATGACTAAAGCCATGAGACAGATGAGGTCATCAGGGGAATCCAGACTGAGGAGGGAGAATGACTGAGAACTGGGCGCTGGGCACCTCGATGTGAAGAGGCAGGAAGACCAGGGGCCCGCTGCAAGGGAGACTGAGGTAGGAAGGACACCTGGAGGCTGTGCTAACGCTGCTGTGTGGCCCATTTTCACGTGAAAGACAACATTTCATGACTAACAGTGCAATACTTAAATAATCAATGTGAAGCAGACTATGTTCTATTTCTACTTTCAGTTCTAAAAGCCTTAAACTGCTAATGAGGCTGACAGGCACACGATCTGCATCCTCCGGCTATAAAAATGATTTCATTGAGCAATGTTTTACATACTATTTACTCAATGGAAACAAAATCTGTTATCCCTAAAAATATCGCATATGTACCACTTAGGTGCTTATTTAAACAACAACAAAAATCCAGTAAGAACATATATTCTTTCAATGACACATGACATATCCATTATGTAGATGTTCTTTGGACTAAAACTAAATAACTCTACACCAAAAATCATCTAACACTTTAACAAGTCTTAAAGCAATATGCACAAACCAATTCAACTACACAATAAGAAATCATTAAAGATTTTGGATGTCATTTCAAGTTCAAGGTTAGGTCTACCAACAACTTTTAAAATCATTAAATCTTTAAAGATTTGTATTTATAAAGATTACATATAAAAATTTAAGGAGGTCCTAAGTACTTTTAAAATACTGTTCCATACACACTGCTGGAAGGAGTGTGAGTTAGTACAAGCACCTTGGAAAATGGTTTGACCTTATCTACTGAAGCTACTAAGCATGCATGTAGCCTGTGGCCCTGCAATTTCACTGCTAGGTATATTCTGGGAAATGCAGTCACATATGCACAGAAAGCCTTATACAATAATGCTTCTAGGAGCACTACTCATTATATCCCCATATTGGAAACAACCAAATACCTAGTGACAGTAGAATGGATGAATTGTGACACGTTCAAAATACTAAATACTAAAAACAGCAGTGAAATAAGCAAACTACCACTACATGCAACAACATGGCTGAATCTCACAAGCATGAGAAGAAGCCAGACACAAAAGAATGCATACCAAATGATTACACTATAAAATTCAGAAACAGGTCCCATTAATCCATGTAGTTAGAGTCAGGAGATGATTACCCTGCTGGGGAGGGTAGTGACCTGGAAGGGGCCAGGGTGGCCTCTCAGGCCAGTTAGTCTCTGTTTCTTGACCTGAGTGCTGGATATATGGGTGTGTTCATGCTGTGAAAATTTATGGAGATGTACATTTACGATTTGTGTACTTTTCTGTACAGATGTTATATTTCAATAAAGAGTTTACTGAAGAACAAGCTGCCCCAAAATTCATCAAATATCCTTTTGAAAAAAACTGAGCCTAAAAGCAATGACTTAGTTTTTATTTTTACTGTTCTATGAAAATTAATTTTCTGTATTAAAAACAATTGTTTCTATTGAAATACTTCCTTATATAAAAAGGAAAAATATTTTAAAGACTATGTATTTATTATCCTTACATCCATTTTACAGTTAACAAATAACCTTTTTTCAACATCAATAACTTACCTGAGTTGCTTTGCATAGCTGAGTTCAATCTCTGTCCTTTCCTTTACAAATTTGATGTATTTCTCAAGAATATCAATTCCCCACTGTGTGTGTTTTTCTAAGTTGTCAAACTGATCCTGTTAAAACAAACAAAGAGAAAGTTTGTAGTCTTTCTCTGCGATTAACATAATTTCAACGAACAAGTCTCTTAACAGTATACTGCTACATACAAAGTAGCACTAATATTTTCCATGATTATACTTGGGTGCTTTTTTGTTGAGCAGTTTTAAATCAACATTACCATATTTGGTTTGAAAACTGCCTGGAGTTTTTTGAACTCTGACCCATTCATTCATGTTTCCTATTCCTTTCAGAAACACAGTTTTTGGATATAATTGATGTCCCAGTAAAAAGGAAAATGTCTTTCCCAGATGCCAAAAACTGACAGGTGAAATGCATGCACACATACACATACACACACACTAGCTCAGCCACACATGCCACTGGCACCTTAACTGTTATTCCTGGGCAATCATTCAAAATAGTTGATTAAATTTGGAGCAAGGAAACCAGAGAGGAGAAGGGTTACAAAATTCTGCTTCTTCAAATGATAAAGAAATTCTCACGGGGCCTTTATTCACTCAAACATACAACAAGCCCACGTTGTGTGCCAGGAACAGTGCTTGGCGCTGGGGAACCAAAATGAACAGAAATATAGCCCCAACTTGCAGAGTGCCTTGGGATTCCAAGTCTGTAAGAACGAGAGGGGGTAGGTGTGACAGCAACAGCTAATGCAAAGGCATGGGGATATTCAGGAATCCGGTGGATTTGTCCCAGTTGAGTGCAAGGTAGGGGGAGGGTGGGGCACAAGGAAATTGGTAGCAGTGGGTGGTAAGACTACAGACAGTCCAGGGCCAGATCACCCAAGGCCCTGAACACCAAGCTAAGGAGCTTAGACTCTCCAGTAGGCACAAGTAGGACTTGCAAAAGGGGTGGCATAACCACAGATATTTAGAATCATCAGAGATGGAAGTCAGGAGATGGCTCCAATAGTCCAGAAGAAAGGAAATGGAAGAAGAGAAGAATTTTAGGGACATTTAACAAATAGAATCAACTAGTGTTAGTGACTGATTGGATGAGGAGGCTGGGAGGGACATGAGGGGCAAGGAGGATTCCAGGGTGACTCTCAGGTTCTGCTCTCGGTGATTAGAGAGTTCAGAGAAAGAGGAGCTGGGGTGACAATTAAATGTATTTTTGACATGTTGAATGAGGTACTGATATGTCCATCCAGGAGAAGAGAGTAGGAAACACAGAACCATTCAGAGCTCAAGAAGGGAGGCTAGTGAGTAGGTGGACCTGAAGCAGTGGCCAAGCATCAGAATGCTAAAGACCATTGCAACTCTGCACAGAATCAGGACAGAGGGCCTGGCCCAGGAAGGAGAGCCCAGGAAGGACTGTGGGAGTGAGCCAGAGAGAGCATTAGCACAGCACAGGGAAAGGAGAATTTCAGCAGAAATGGCATTCTCTGTGGAAAATTCTCTGGGAAGTTCGCTGCCTCCTGAGAGGTAACAGTGATAGAGGATGAGGGTTCTAGCCCCAGCAGTGGGACTGCACAGAGACAGGCCCCCAAATGTCTCTCAGTTGTAGTCATTTGCCTGTAGGATGCAGATAGCATCCCTACCTAATTTCATAAGTCAGTCATGAGGATCATGCCAAATGGGGAAAAGCCACCTCAAATATAAAATTATAAAGCTGCTGTTCAATTCTATCACAGGCGCATGCAATCTAACAGTACACATTCAGTGTCAGCTTCAGCTTTTTAAAAAACTATTTTATTAAGGTATAATTGACATTTTAAAAGCCGTGTATATTTAAAAAGCTGTACACAACTTGATGAATTTGGGGATAAGTATAACACCCATGCAACCATCACCATGATCTACCCCATTTTCATATGTATCATCTCCAGAAGTTTCCTCTTGTCCTTTTATTTATTTTTTATTTTTGATAAGACCTTAACCTAAGGTCTACCCTCCTAGCAGATTTTTAAGTATACAATACAGTATAGCTAAGTATAGGCACTATGCTGTCCATTGAGCTTGTCTTTTAAGTCCAGCATCAATTTTAAGTCTGTCATTGTGCTTTCACTACTTTCCATTCAAAGCAGTGCAAACTGTAAAATGAGTAGATTTTCCATCTACTTAAAACTTGTGGAGTACGAGGTGGGCAGGTGGTGGAGTCAAAAACATCATTTCTCAAACTTGAGAAATCCTGGTCTGAAAAAAAATCATTTCCTCCATCTTAATCTCACCCAGGCCCACAGAACTGTTGAAGAACCATCAATTTATCAAACTAAGGTCTTACTTTACTAAAATGTTTCTCTAATTAAAAATAAACCACCGTAAAATGTTTGTCTTTATAACTAATAATTTTTAATATTATCATAAAAATAAGGGATAAATATTTAAAGTTCTTTTTGATTCTTGGTCCTCAATAATATATATTCCACAAACCCCTAGACTTCACTTTGAGAAACAGTGCTCAGGAAGATTATTTATTTGTTATCTATAAAGACAAGGGTTGTCAAGGAAATTAATAGTACAAACAAGATGGTAAGTCTCTTTAAACTACTTGAGAGAACAAAAATACAAACAATTCAAGTAATGGTTACAAGTCACTCTTAGCAATTTAGAGCAAGGCTTCTTTTCTTTAATTTTTTATAATTTCTATTTATTTATTTATATCTTTGAGACCGTCTTGCTCTGTTGCCCCTAGCTAGAGTGCAGTGGTGTCATCACAGCTTAATGTAGCCTCCAACTCCTGGGCTCCAGTAATCCTCCTGCCTCAGCCTTCCGAGTAGCTGGGACTACAGGCATGCCCCACCACTCCCAGCTAATTTTGGCTAATTTTTTCTATTTTTATCATAGTAGAGATGAGGTCTCGCTCTTGCTCAGGCTGGTCTCTCCTGAACTCAAGCAATCTTCCTGCCTTGACCTCCCAAAGTGCTGGGATTATAGGCATGAATGACCGCGCTGGGCCAGCAAGCCTTCTTTAAAGCCCTCTGCTAATTGAGAACTCTTTGTTGATCTAGTCTCATAGCAATTATATTTTTTATTTTTAAATGATAAAGACCCCTCTTTCTATTTATGAACCCTCTCTCTATATTACTTCCTCTCATCTCCAAAGCCTTAATTTCAGCAGTCATAGGTGCTACCTTAAAAACTTGCTAAGAGCATGTGCTCTTAGATTTCACTCTTGTCCTATTAACAATCTGATTACATATTTTTCCTATTATAAAATATTAGTTTGCAGTTCTTTTCAGCCCTGATATGTACAATATAAAGCAACAGCTTTTGATACTAAAACTTTTACTAACAAAAACAACAACAAAAATACCCATCTACATTTGAATTGAGTCCACCTTAAAAATTACTGGCCTCACACCAACAATGTTTTCCATAAAGTTATCTGTATTCAAGACTATTCTGCAAGCTATAATAAAGCACTTACCAAAATGATGGGGTCTAAATAAGATAGAAGATCTTAATAATAAAAACCTGACTCAGTAACAAATGAATTAGTGCTTGTTTGTGACTACAGCATGGTTCTTTTTATGCTGTATTAAAACATCTCTAATGATACCACACCCTACTCCTGCTATCACATGGATCGGCCACAGCATGGACTTTTTTGACAACAGCTAAAAGAAAATTCAAAACAGATGAAAAACTAATCAACCCACTCACATTCTTGACTAAAATGTGGAAAACTTAATGGAAAAAAATTCCAAATCTTAAAAAGACTCTTTTGTGAGCAAATATTATAAATGGTTCTTTAAAAAATACTCTTTGCTACTTTGGGGATGGTGCCATTATCCAAAATGCATTCCTTCCTGCTGGATGTCTCATGACAGTGGTTCTGATGACCCCTCTGCCCTCTTAAAATCACTGAGAACCCCAAAGAGCTTTGTTTAAGTGAGTTATATTTATCAATATTTGCTCCATCAGAAATTAGAAACAGATTTTTTAAAATACTGATTAATTCATTTAAAAAGACAAAATCCATTATACATTAATAGAAATAGAATATTTTTTATTTTTAAAAATGGTACTTTCCAAAACAAAACAAAAAATAGTAGGAAGTGTGGCACTATTTTACATTTTTGCAAATCTCTTTAATGTCTGGCTTAGTAGATGACAGCTGGATTCTCACAGATGCTTCTGCATTCAATCTATTATGACTCCTTACTGTGGTTGAAGTATATGAAAAAATATAATTTCATACAGATATGTATGTAGCTAGAAAACAAAGGAGTATGTCAATACCCTTTTTAGATAATTGTGGATATTCCTCTTTAATACCACACCAAACCTTGACAAATAGTAGTTTCTCAAAGGCTAGCTACAAGGTGAAATCTAAAACCATAGCAATCACCTTTTCACGCTCATTTACAATAAAATCCACAGGTCTATCGTGCACTTTGAATGGGTCTTTTACATGTACATGACTGTGTAACATTATTCATTGATTATTCAGAAAATATTATCTCACTGATATATGCAATTCTTCCAAGTGTTGGCACGTTTTGTTATAAAATATCAAAAAACCCACAGTTGTTTACATCACTACCTATCTCATCTTTTCTGATGAGTCTTGCCTGGGTGATAGAGTGAGACCCTGTCTCTTAAAACAAAAAAGGTCTCCCACCAGAAAAGTAACTCATTTGGCTTATGACTTAAACAATCACATAAGCATTTTGGTATGCATTAAAGTGTTTTACACATACTTCCCATCTTATCACACATACTATGAAAAAGAGTTGAGATTTGATAAAATTAATAATATTCGCTGTTTCATCAAGGACATTTAAAACTAAAATTGAAAAACTTTTTAACCACTAATGATGAAGAATATAGTAACTATCAGTGCAATTTGGAGCCGCAGGTTTGATTCATGCTAAGGTGCCAGCAGTTCTGCCCACCGTCGATTTTCGCACCATCAGGGCAAATGTCAACC
Organism: Lemur catta; assembly: GCF_020740605.2. Lineage (NCBI taxonomy): Eukaryota > Metazoa > Chordata > Mammalia > Primates > Lemuridae > Lemur > Lemur catta. The sequence goes on along the minus strand of NC_059137.1, from coordinate 6,093,335 downwards.
CAGTGGGAAACACAGCTATTATGAATATAGTCTTGACCTTGTCAAAGGTTTCAGAACCCTCCAGAAAGCCAAGGACCACACTTTGAGAACCACTATCATATAATATATACTCTAAAATTTCTATTTCAAAGTTGCACATTTCCGAAGATTAAGAAAGTCAGGTAGTATACAACTCTGCTCCTTAAATTCAAACCAGTTTAAAGTCTGTGCCAGGTATTTCCAGCTATGAAAAACTGAATAAGCTGAAAAGATCAATGATGAAAGTGCAATTTTGTTAATCAATATGCAAATTTATGATTACTTTCTGGTTTGGTTTTATGTACTATACTATGATTAAGTTCTTTTATACGGTGAAGATTGAACCAGAATAACTTGTGAATGTGGCACTGGTTTGGGTCATTATATTACATCTTCATCAGAATTCTTACACAATCATGAAGTTCAGTAGAGACAAATGTTGCCTTTACAAACCTACAATACACACCCATCAATCAATAGTAAGAGTGGTCTCTCTAGGTCAGTATCTAATGGTTAAAGGACGTCTTCTGGAATCTGACTTTTTTTCAAATTATACAAAAGATTTGACCCAGGAACTACATTCAGAAAAGTCATTTGCTTTGAGATGATGAAACACAAATCAGTTGTCAAGGAAGTTTTCCTCCAAAATATAGGTTGACTTTTAACATGATGCTGCCTGTGGTTGAAAAGTGTACTAAACCAACATTAATTCAAAATCCCTGGGAATAAGCCAATCTAATAAGAGACTAAGTTGCTAAAATTTCCTCTATATAAGTGGCATACACTCAAAGAAAGGGGAGCCTGAGGCCAGACTCCCCCTCCACAGGCAAACTCCTCCCTTTGCTCAAATTATTCACTCAGTGAAGGGAATTATGCCCTTCATATTATTGAGTCTACTTCAGTCTGTGCTGTCTAGAATACTATTTGGGGATGCTCTAATTTTTGATAAATTCACTTTCCTGAGGACTTGGGCTGTTTGAGAAGCAGATCTTAAATGACTGTATCTAAATGGAATCCCTTAGGATGATATTACTGGCATTAGTTTTCTCTTAACTTGGAGGGGAAAGTGTCAGAAGGTATAGATTTACCCAAAGAGTAACTGTAAGAAAACCTCCATTTAAAATGTTTTTAAAAATCAATTGGGTTCTTAATATTACAGAAGCTATATATACAGAAACAAAAATGTGATATCAGAAATAACACCTGAAATTACACTTCTCAAGCTTTAAACAACGATTTAAATTAATTTCCATGGACAAATTACGGATTTTTCTTATATGCTATATTAAAAGCAGAAATACCCAAGTATGTTTGCTCAACATAAAAGTGTCAAACATTGAAGTGATAAAAAAAAAAAGCATTACCCAAAGTGACTTCATTGTTTGCCTTCAAAAAAGCCAGAATTAGAAGATTTATCTCAAGGAGCACAGATTCATTAATGTCTTGACAATATAAGTAGATGCAGATTTCACAAAATCATATATTCATCTGCTATTTCTGAAACTGGCTTTTGAATTAGGGTGGTGTGCTCCCTGGGTTGCAAATGCCTTCAAAAGCAGGGGCCTATGCTGTAAGTCACAAAATAGAGGTTTCAACATCACAGTGCCATGGTTAGACAATTAAGTTAATACAACAGATTTTAATTATAAATAGAAAGGGAAAGCACACAAAATGCAAGGTCTTACTGAATTCAGAATCTCTTTAAAATGCAATTCTACAAGTTGCCATTAAGACAGGTAAAAATTGAGGCTTACTTGCTTTAATTAGTCACGTCTGTTTCTGTTGTAGAAATGAAAATATTAAGGAAATTATTCTGTGTCCATGGCTCTTTCTAGTAATTGCATTCTAAACACAAGAGATAAGAATGTAATCAAACACAAGATGAAGGCTGGGTGCGGTGGCTCATGCCTGTAATCCTAGCACTCTGGGAGGCCGAGGCAGGTAGATCATTTGAGCTCAGAAGTTCAAGACCAGCCTGATCAAGAGCAAGACCCCATCTCTACTAAAAATAGAAAGAAATTAGCTGAACAACTAAAAATATATAGAAAAAATTAGCCGGACATGGTGGCGCATGTCTGTAACCCCAGCTACTCAGGAGACTGAGGCAGAAGTATTACTTGAGCCCAAGAGTTTGAGGTTGCTGTGAGCTAGGCTGACGCCATGGTACTCTAGCCTGGGCAACACAGTGAGACTCTGTCTCAAAAAAAAAACAAACACAAGATGAAAATATATGTATGGGTTAAAAAAATAAAACCAACAGAAAAACTTAGCTGAAGTTTAAGGGACAACAACAGCATATAGATGAAGTTAATGATATAAAGAATGAGGAAAGATATACAGAATATGAAACGTTACACTTTTGTATTGTTATAACAATAATTACACTGTGTAAAAGGGCAATAAGGAGGCTGATGTTGGATACACAACAAATGCAAGGGCACAGAAAGTAGAGACTCAGAGCTAATGAATGCAGAGATGCTCTAACGTAAGCAATTTTACATTACACCCTGAAAGGAAAAGAGAGAGGAAGAAATATAACCTGTATAAAAACACCAGAATTTTTACTGTGCTGGAGTCTGAATGGATGAAATTTGGAAGGGAAACTGCTATAGAATATATTCCTTTAAGAAGTAGAAATAAGCTTCTAGCCTATTTCAATGTTCTTAGAACACCTTAGTCACTATTGGTTCCTCTCTCTGTTTCTTCAGATACAGTAAAAGCAACAAACAAACAAAAACAAACATCTGTAACTACTCCAAACATGCTGAGTGAAAGAGATTGTGAAGAATAAAGATTTTCAAGGAAAACAATTTTTAAGTGCTTTTTTAATGTAAAAAAACTAATTTTTAAAACATTAAAAAAATTACTCCACCAGATAGGTATTGTTAAATATATTAAGTAGAACAGGAAAAGTATTAAGGATGATGAAGCTACAAACATTAGTCTCAGGAGCCAGACATGGTGGTCTGTGCCTGTGATCTCAGCTATTTGGGAGGCAGAGATGGGAGGATCACTTGAGCCCAGGAGTTAGAGACCAGCCTGGGAACATAGTGAGACCCTGCCTCAAAAAAAAAATTAGTCTCAGAAAGATGGGTCTAACTTGCAATTGTGGTGGGCTGACTCAACTCTAATAAACGAAAGAAGCTAATTGCTGAAAGCAAAATCTTGTTCTTTATAATAAAAATGCTGTTTCATTGTGGCAGAACTCGAGGGGCTTGGTCAAGTCATGATTGTAAGATGCCCATTTTTAACACAAACGTTCAGTATATCAGCATCTGGCTTTGACCTGGGAATGGAATCTACTTGTCCATTTATTTCCTGGTTCCTACGCAGAGGCTGGCAATGAAGGCTGTCTAACCGTGAACTGCTCTCTTTCCTGAGTCTGCTCAGTCAGCAGGTGCTAAGGTTCGGTCAGCTTTCCCTCCTCCAGCTGTCCCACATTCCTGTAACCCCAGAGAACTAACTGTGCCCCCAAACATCCCACCCTATTCTCCACAGTATACTCTCTCCCCGAGAAAGTTCAAGACCCACCCAGGAAAGGAAGAAAAGGGGGAGACAAAGAGAGGAAGAAACCATACTCTAAATACCAGGAAGAACTTTGAAGGCAATCCAAAGACTTGAGAAGAGCCAAGTATACAAGCTAAGTCTTTATTGAGAAGAAAAGGCAGATTTTTGAAGCCCTGACATATTTCTAAATTCTATAAAAATTTCCAAGTTGGGGGGAGGGGAGGTAGAGTGGATGCAAATTATTACAAAAACATCATAGGAAAAAATGTCTCAGGCCCTGGCATTTGAAACTTAGTTAACACCAATGAAAGAGATTTTCCACCAAAATACTTATCAATGAACTCATTTCCACTTTTAAATAAAGAAGGTTAAGTGCACACATAGGTGATGACCCCTTCTAAGAGAAGGGATCCCAACTCTGAACCCCACGGGCACAGTTGAGCGTATGACTCGAGGACCTACATGACAGGCTAGACTGGACCAAGCAAAAACCTTTCTGGGAATAGGTGTTGGAGCTAAAAGGTAAAAATTGCTAAGAGGCAATTTTTGTCCGTGTGCATGCCAAACGGGGGAAAAAATAGTACTCTGCAGAGACAAAGAGTAAAGCAGATGCAAGACACTACCCTGGGGATTCAAAACGGACGTACCTGTGAGCTTTCCACTGGCAATTCAAGTCCTTTGTGAGACTGGCCTATTCATCCAGCCCCTGATTCTTCTGTAAGACATCCCTTGGGACAGACACTCTTGGCTGACAATCCAGCAGCTATTCTATCCCCCACCCATCCTGTCTTCCCCTTGGCAGAGTACCTGTCTTATTACAGGATCACTTTCTCCATCTCCTTTGCAGCTAGGACACGTACATGTGACATCACCCTGGCTAACCAGATGTAGGGGTTATCTACTAGGCAGGTACTGAGAAAGGTTTTCCTCCCTAATAATCCCCTCCTCTTCTTTGATATGGTCATAGCCACCTGTGATGCTTGGAATTGCCAGAACCATCCTGCAACCATGAGGAGGAAGCACCATTGATATGCTGAGAAATGGCAGAGCCAAAAGACGGAAAGCACCTGGCCTTTCAGTGACACTAGTATTGAACTGCAATACCAACCTGGAAACTCCCTGCCTCTGGACTCCTCGTAATGTGAGATAGAATATGTGCCCTTGGGGGGTGGGGGGAGGGGATAGAGGTATGACTACATGGTGAGTTCCAGGCACACTGTCTGGAGAATGGACACGCTTGAGGCTCTGACTCAGGGGGCTGGGGAGGACATGGACAATGTATATAACCTGAGCTTTTGTACCCCCATGATGAGCTGAAATAAAAAAAAAAAAAAAAAAGAATATGTGCCTTTATTGTCTAAGCCACTTTTATTTGGGTCTTTTTTGGCCTAACTCATACACCTCTGCCTCCTTTCAATAAACTACAATAATTCAACCAGTCTTATTGAGAGCTGCCCATGAGCCAAGCTCTGTACCAGGCACTGGAATTAGAGTGGAGACCAGTAGAGTTTTGAGGGGGGATAAAATAAAAGAGCAGTAGGAACCCATAACTGTAAGACCCAAGTTAGATATGGGATTAGGCAGGAGGAAGTGATTTCGAAGATGAAATGAGAAGAATAAGTAAAAGTCATCCAGGCAAAACAGAGAGAAGGAGGGACAGAAGGTGGGAAAGTGGAAGACATTCCAGGCAGAGGGAAGGGAAAGTGAGAGGCCGGAGGAAGGACAGAACATGGCAAGTTGAAGGAAAAGGAGGATATCCAGTGTACCTGGAATGTGAAGAGACAGGGAATAGTGTGGTGGGGAGAGGGCCCAGATCAGTCAAGGCCTTGGGGACCACAGGACTTCACAGGACTGGCGACGAGTGTTTGCCAACTGATACAATCTCTTTTCTCTCTAAGCCTTCTTTCTGACTTACAGCCTGTGTTTTAAATTATTTAATGAGGTTTAGAGATATAGTCTATGATTATAATTTAATGAGGTTTAGAGATATAAGCTATGATACACCAATTCTGAAGAGTTTTTTATTATATGAAGCCCATGATCCCAAAAGAAGAGAAACCTAATTTTTGAGAAAAATCAAAAGCCTTATTGACTAATATTTTCTTCTGCTTAGGCTAATAATCCAGACTCAGCAGAGAAGTTTTAAATTCCATCTTCTCAAACATTCCTAACTGGGAGAGTGTAACATAAGAGATTTGGACTTGGAGCCTGAACACTTGGGTCCAAATTCTGATTCTAATAGTTACAAGTCATATTACTTTAGGCATGATCCTTTCTCTCTTAAGCCTCAGTTTTCCAAAAAATGGGAGAACAGTCTCCCTCTATAAGTTCTTTAAAAAATCAAATGACAGGCCGGGTGCGGTGACTCATGCCTGTAACCCCAGCACTAAGGGAGGCTGAGGCGGGAGGATCACTTGAGACCAGGAGTTTGAGACTAGCTTGGACAACATAGTGAGATCATCTCTGAAAAGAAAAGAAAAAAACCAACTAAGACCTGTAGTCGTAGTTACTCAGGAGGCTGAGGTGGCAGGATCCCTCGAGCCCGGGAGTTCAAGACTGCAGTGAGCTATGACTACGCACGCATTGCACACCAGCCTGGGTGACAGAGCGGACCCTGTCTCAAATAAAATACAATGATATAATATACACAAAATGTAAGATTTTGTTATTTGAGCTGTTAATGTTATGACATATAATTTATTTTAGTTCTGCAGTCCCAAAACTGCTAATGTCCTGACACTGACATTCTCAGAAGAGGAACTAAAATGAGAGAATGGGATTGATAGGAAGGAACAATCAGACACAAAGGCTGGATTTTAAAATAAATTATTGGGTAAATACTAGGACAGGGGTCATATGACTTCTTCTTTTTTTTTTTTTTTTGAGACACAGTCTAGCTCTGTTGCTGGGCTACAAACTCCTGGGCTCAAGAGGTCCTCCTGGCTCAGCCTCCCGAGTAGCTGGGAATACAGACACGTACCACCACGTCTGGCTATTTTTTTTATTTTTTGTAGAGATGGAGTCTCAATATGTTGTTCAGGCTGGTCTTGAACTCCTGGCCCCAAGCAATCCTCCCACCTTGGCCTCCCAAAGTGCTAGGATTACGCATGGGCAAATATGATTCTCTTAATGTAAGCCTTATTTGCAAATCCAAAATCAAAACCTCCCTGAAAACCAAAAGTTTTTTTTAACACATCTGTTAACAAACCTCAACTGAGGCTATTTAGTCTTTATCCCATTTACTGTAATTATTCATACCTTTCATGGCAAAAATATTAATGTTTCATGACACATTATATTTATTACAGTTTCTTCTAAATTCTAAAATACCTGGGATTCTAAAACACATTTGACCCCGAAGGTTTTGGATAATGTATTGTAGACCTAATTTTGGAAAATTAGTTGCTCAATAAGACAAGATGATATAATAAATTATGTAGCACAGACAAAACATTCACTGATAAATAATTAGACTTAAGTGTGTAAAAAAAAGTTTAATAAGATTGCTGGATATAAAATTAACATATAGAATACAACTGCTTTTGCACATCAGCACATCAGCAACAAACAGAACATGAAATAGTAAAAACCATATCATTTATAAGTGCATGAAAAGTTACAAGTAGACAGAAACAAACTTAATAAAAGATATGTAAAAACTTTGTGGAGAAAATTGTAAAACTATTAAAACACAATTTGCTATGGTTTCAATGTATGTTTCCCTCCAAAATTCATGTTGGAACTTAACCCCCAGTGTTATGGTATTAAGAGGTAGAGCCCTTGGGAGGTGATTAGACCATGAGAGCACCATCCTCATGGATGGGATTAATGTCTGATAAAGAGGCTTCAGAGAGCTGTCTTTGCCCTTCTGTTCCTTCCACCATGTGAGGAGACCCAGACAGCATCATCTATGAGAAATGGGCCTTCACTAGTCACTGCACCTACTGGCACTTTGCTTGATCTTGAACTTCCCAGGCTCCAGAACTATGAGAAATAAATTTCTATCGTTTATAAATTGCCCAATCTCTGGTATTTTGTTATAGCAGCACAAACAGACTAAGACAACATTAAAGAAAACCAGAATAAATGGAGAAATACACCATGCTCATGGATTGGAAAGCTATATATTATAAATATATCAGTTCTCTCCCAAATTATCTAGATTCAACGGAGTTCTAATTAAAACCCCAACAAGTTTTTTGAAGAAAATAATTCTAAAATTGAAATTGAGATGGAAAAGTCAACTAATAGTTAAAACACTGTTAAAGAAGAGCAAGGTAGAAGTATTAGCCATACCAGATATTAGAAAGTTAATTCAAAGTCTGTGTGGGATTGACCAGGGATAGAAACACTGGCCAATACAAAGAACAGAAAGGCCAAGATCAGGTCCCTGCAAAAATGACTCGAGTTAGGATAGAGGTAGCTATTCAGAAAAGATGCAGAGTCTAACAGCTAAAAATCTGGCCTCTGGAGCTAGAATGAGTTGGTTTGAATTCTGGCTCTTTGATGTACCAGCTTTGTCACATAGAGCAAGTTACTTAACATCTCTGTGTTTGTTTCTCATCTCAAAAATGGGGATAAAAACAGAACCTATTTATTGAGTTACTGTAAGGATTAAAAGGATTAGTAAGTTATCTCATGCTTAGCATATGTCTGGCACATGGTAAACCTTCAATAAATGTTAATGGTCTCATCATAGCTCACAGCAACCTCAAATTCCTGGGCTCAAGCAATCCTCTCACCTTGGCCTCCTGAGTAACTGAGACTGTGAGTGCGTGCCAGGATGCCAGGCTAATTTTTCTGTTTCTTGTAGAGACAGGGCCTGGCTATGTTGTTCAGGCTGGTCTCAAATTCCTGGCCTCAAATGATCCTCCCACCTTGGCCTCCCAAAGTGCTAAGATTACAGACATGAGCCACTGCATCCAGCCTCCTTCAATTGTTTTAAAAATAGTCAAATAACCTAATAGGAAAGGGGGCAAAAAATAATGCAGAAGACTTTTAAGCAAAAAATGATATTTAGCTTCATTAGTAATTAGGGAAATGCATATTAAGACCACAATGAAATACCCTTTCATATCCACCAGTTTGGCAAAAATTTAAAGTCAGAAAACACCAAGTGTTAAGAAGGAGGTGGTACAATGGAAATGCTCACAAACTGCTGGAGACCTTGGGAAACAGATTGGTTTTACCTAGTAAAGGTGAACTTATCCTCCTGTGTGACCTGGCAATTTTCTAGGTATATATCTTAAGATTTAGAACCTAGACAATAAACTCTTGTGTGCAACGAGAGACATACATCTGAATATTTATAGCAGCACAATTCATAATAGCAAAATACTAGAAACAACCTTCTATGGTTTGAATGTGGCCACCAAAGTTCATGTGCTGGAAACTTAATCCATAAATACCAACAGCGTTGGGAGGTGAGGCCTAATAAGAGGTGCTCAGGTCATGAGGACTCTGCCCTCAGGAATGGATTAATGTCATCATCGAGCAAGTGGGTCTGTTATAATAGCAAGTCTGGGCTCCTCTTGCTCTCCTGCCCTTCTGCCTTCCACCACACCATGATGCAGCAAGAACCTCACCAGATGCTGGCACCATGCTCTTGGACTTCCCAACCTCCAGAACCGTGAGCCAAATAAATTTCTATTATTTATAAATTACCCAGTTTGTGGTATTGTTATAGCAACACAAAACAGACTAAGACACAATCCAACTGTCCATCTGATTCCATTTATATAAAGTCCTAAAATAGGTAAAACTAAACAATGTATTTTTACTAAAATATTCATAAGCGATAAAAAAGCATGAAGAAAAACAAAAGAATACCTCTAATACAAAATTCTGGATAGTAATCAATTAGGGTGGGAGAGGTTAAAAGAGGGATGTGATTGGGGAGGGGTCACACAGAGATTCCGAGGTAATGGTCTATTTCTTTGCCTGGGTGGCATATACGTGGATGTTCATTTTACTGCTATTTTTGTACATAGCATTCTATACATATACATTTTCATACATTCTTTTGTAATATGCCATAATTTAACTGTTAATTTACAATTGGGTTGATGGGAAAATGTTCAGGATAAAAGAGGCAAGATCACCTGGGCCTCTGCCAACTGGAAATCAAAAATGAAGATAAAACATTTATGAAACAGAAATTGAAGTCGATAGAAAAATCTATTACATAGAGTATTGGACTATTACTTTTTCCCTGATTGATGTGCTTTCTATTTTGTTCCCATAAAATAATATAAAATGTTCTTCAGAAAATGGGCATCACTTAATACCCAAGTATGGATTGATGATTGATTGAAAAAAGACTTTACACTTGGGGGAAAATTTTAATAGATTATTTCCCTCTCAAATAAAATGTTCATGAAGGTTAAGAGAACACAAAACATTATAGTAAGCAACATATGCTGTTTCTACTCTACGCCAAAAACATATTTGTCCATCCATTCTTCCAACAAATGTTTTACTGAACACCTACTATGTGTCAAACACTATTGCAGGAACTAGGCATAGCAGTAAAAAGAAGACACAAATTCTCTGTTCTCATGGAGCTTACATACTAGATCTTTAGTGTACAAAGCTATAAAGAAACCTCAGAAATATTAATTCAAAATTAATTTGTATACAATTCCATGAGGAAAACTACTAGGTCTCCGGATATGAACATTTTTCAAGCCCCTTGAAATCTATCAGTCATCAATAGACTTCCTGTCCAAGCAGAACAGAGGCCAGCTGTTCTGGGGCATCCTGGCTAAAAATCTAGCCTTGTCCATTGGCCAAGGCTTTTCCAGAGAAGGTGAGACAATTACACACCCACCAACAGTGTACAAGGATCCCTATCTTGCTGAACCCTGACTAGAACTGAATACCACCATGTGCAAAATGAAAAACAACCAAGGGGGGGGTCATTTTGCTTATTTAGTATGCAAATTGATTTAATGTGTATTTCTCTGATTACATGAAATTAATCATTTTAGATATGTTCATTAGCCTGTGGAATTTCCTCTTGTAACTGTTCTCTTCTTAATCTTTGTTCATTTACGTATTAGAAACTTTGTATTTATCTTATTGTTTTGCATATGCTGTTCATATATTAAGGTAACTCATATTTTGAATAAATGTTTTTCCTAATTTGATTGAAAATTTTGTAAATTATTGCTAGAGACTGAACGTGCATCCTCCTGTCCCCCAAATTCATATGTTGAAACCTAATTCACAATGTGGTAATATTTGGATATGGGGCCTTTGGGAGGTGATTATGTCATGATGGCGGGGCCTTCATGAATGGGATTAGTGCCCTGCTAACAGAGACCCCAGAGAACACCCTTCCCCCTTCCATCATGTGAGGTTACAGTGAGAAGACACATCTATGAACCAGGAATGTGCCCTCACCAGACACTGAACATGTTGGTGTTTTGGTCTTGGGCCTCTCAGCCTCCAGAACTATTAGAAATAAAAGTTTGTTATTTATAAGCTACTCAGTTTATTGTACTATTATAGCAGCCCAAACAGACTAAGAAAATTATATTTTTTGACACACATATAAATGTTTGGTGATCTCAGTGAGTTAGAATTATGAGGGTTCCCATATCCCATTTTATACTTTTCTATGTGTTCCAAATTTTCTTCAATGACCGCTTTTTGTGATTATCAATTTAGTACAATACTAATTTAACTCATGACTTATTATTTTAAAGACACCTAAGTAAATAACATAAGGAAATAAAAATGCCTAATATGGAAATAATTTCTACCTTTACTGTATCATCATTTCCTTCTACGCAGTAATATATGACAAAGTAGCATAAATATGACCATTTTATTCAAGTCTGATGCTTTTACTAAAAGTAAAAATGTCTCTATTGACATGTCATTTAATATTAAATAGAAACCCAGGATTCCACTGCCTTTTCATTTTGGCTTTTCAATCTGCTGCCAAGTGCTGCTACCTTCATAATACTGTATTATTGACCATGAGGTGCTCTCAGCACTGTTCAGGTAGTTCTAACACGAGTTACCTCTTTCACTGTGCCTGATTCACCACATTCTGTGCCATCAGGCAAGACTAACACTGCACTTCCACCTAGGAGTCCTTTGATAAATATTTGCTGGATGCATGAATGAGTCAATGGAAACTTCTGCTATTGAATTCCTTCTAGCCCATGGTCAGAGTCAGTTTTGTTCACATACATAGTTTATCATCCTAGGTTTCAGGATAACGTGTGCCAGGCACTCTGCAAGGTGCTGGGGATGCAAGTGTGAACAACAGCTGAAGAGTACCCTGGTCTCATGGAGCTACTAAAAATGTAATTTATGAAAAGCATGTAATAATATGAGGATTTTACATATAAAAAATGATAATCTTTTTCTTAAAAAAAAAAAAAAACTTCGATTTTACCATTAGGAGCTCTCCCAGTCCCTGAGATCAGGTACAAAAAAGTTAAAAAAAAAAAAATCTCTAGCACATGTTTGTCTTCCCTAAGCTGTTCCCAAAGGATGTGAGATATCTAAGTGTTTATATACCTATAAACTTAGCACAAGTGTTTTCGTTTCATTAATTATACACGGGTAGTCAGTTCTGCTCAACAACTGAAAGCTATTCAGGTTTTAAAAATAAACATTAACAGATATTTCAAAGAAATCCCACCATGTTTGGCTCTATTTTTAAGTGGTTGTAAATTATCTCTGGCTTCATCTCATTTCAGTGTTTTGAGCTCCTTTTTCTGTGTTACAAATTTCTTCTGGGCAAATGCTAATGTAACCAACACATGAATACTATGTTTTAAAAACAAACCAAAATGAGTAAACTAAAATCCTACAGCACTGCTGGTGATACTAAGTATTGCAGGGCAGGGGGAGGTTTGCAAGTTCTGCAGCCTGAGACGCTAGCGATAGGCTGCCTGTGCTCAGTCTCAGCGCTCCTGCCTCACTGGTAGTGGGAGGTCACTTCACTTCTATGTTACAGTTTCCTCATTCACAAGCAGAAATAATAACAGTACTATACTTAATGCCACTGAACTGTACACTTAAAAATGGTTAAAATGACAACTTTTATATGTATTTTGGCACAATTTTTTAAACAGGAAAAAATCGGAAGAAATGTATTAGATGAGGTCAGAAAGATCACACAATAGCCATTGAAAGGAATTTTGGAGTTGGGAAGCCATTGAATTACTTTGAGAATACTGAAATTATATCAATACGGTTTATTAACTCTCAGTATCCATCCTCACCCCTTCTATGTTTCCCCTTTATCATGAGGGCTGAAAGACTAAAAACTACATTTCCCAGACTTCTTGCATGTAAGGATGTGGGTTTAAGTTTCACAAGCAAGATGGACTGTAATGAGATCTGGAAAGCAAATATTAGGCAGTGAAAGAAAAAAAGTATCAACATGGTAATGTTATTAGGACATAAAATGTGCTAATACATGTGCTTAAAACTGGCAATAAGTACATAAACAGCTATTATTACTAAAAAATTAAGAATCATAGTATTATCATAACAGAGGCCAAATGATTAATATTTGGACTATAAAAGAGTAAGTAAAACCATCTTTATAACTAGATTTCATTCCCACTTTCTGCACCTTAACTAGTCATAGCATAAGCAATTACAGTAAGGAATCCCACACAGCTAGTAGTTATGGCCATAGCCCTGAGTCTAAGTTAAACAGAAATCCCTGTGGTCCAGGGATTTCTGACAGCACCATAGGAAACCCCTAATTGAGAGGGAAGTGAATGTATTCCAGGAATTCCTTGAACCATGATGCAAATGCAAGGGATTTTATTGGTCCAGGAGGTGCTGACAACTTGAGATAATAATCTGCATAATAAATGTAACTGCCCACAGTTTTTGGAAGGGGTGTTAATGGTTTAATCCCAACATATCTTATTTTGTTATCAATATGAATTGGGCTAGTCTTTTCCCCATTTTTTCCCCCAAATACAGGAAAGAGTTGGTAAGATCATTTGAAATAGACATCATCTTTCTTGGGCTCTCAGTCTCTTCGAGTGTAGATTATTCAAGTCATGAATAGTAAGATTTTTATTTATTTATTTTTTTGAGACAGAGTCTCACTCTGTTGCCCGGGCTAGAGTGCCGTGGTGACAGCCTAGCTCACAGCAACCTCAAACTCCTGGGCTCAAGCAATCCTTCTGCCTCAGCCTCCCAAGTAGCTGGGACTACAGGCATGCGCCACCGTGCCCGGCTAATTTTTTCTATATATATTTTTAGTTGGCCAGATAATTTCTTTCTATTTTTAGTAGAGACAGGGTCTCGCTCTTGCTTAGGTTGGTCTCGAACTCCTGAGCTCGAGCAATCCTCCCGCCTCGGCCTCCCAGAGTGTTAGGATTACAGGCATGAGCCATGGCACCCAGCCAATAATAAGAATTAATAGCTACCACTTCTACTGTCCTTGCTATGTACCAGGCTCTGCTCCAAGCAATTCACATGTCTCATTTAATCCTCACAACCATCCTAAGAGGGAGACACTGTTAATGTCACCTTATTTCAGATGGGTAAAATGAGGCATAGAAAGATTAAAGGACATGCACAAGGTCACACAGCTATTAACTGGAAGAGATGAGATTTGAACCCAGAGCTCCAGAGTCTGTGCCTAACACATATTCTAGATTGTTTAAAATGATCCTTGCTCTTGGTTTCTTCTACTATTGGTTGCCTACATTGTGCTATTCTTTTTGCCCCCGTAACAATTCCGTGGCAGAGTCAGTATTATGCACATTTTTAACGTAGGGTCACAGAGCAAGATGTAAGCACCAGAACTGGAATTTGAACCCAGGTATGATTCCAAAGTCTATAATTTTAACCTCTATAGAGATGAAAAAAAAGGTGAGAAACATTCGTGAAAGTTGGTAAGAGTGAAAGACTCATCTGTTTTGTTGAGGGTTTGGAGGGTATTTTGTGGTGGTCACCAGAGTGAAAAAATCCACTAACCATTATTATAGGTTGAATATGTGTGTGTATTCAAAATTTTTAAATGAAGAGGAGGGAACCCAATCATAAGGATATTAGTAATAGTCCCAAATATTCAACTGTAGAGTTTAATGCTAATACAAAATGTAAAATTTTAAATGTCTACTATAGTTGTTACCTTATGAGATATTGGAACAAAATTATTACATTTTCCCATGTCCTTCAGGGAGTACAATGCAAATTTCCATGGCATTTTAAACCAACATTTATTCCAGGAAAAGGAAATAAATTCCAACAATACAAGAAGAAGTTGTTACCTTATAATCTTAATAATAAATGATACTATAAATAACAATTAAAATAGTCAAGTTCAAGTTTGCTTCAAGAAAGATTTAAAACAAATCATTATTAACTTTCTTGTTCTCATTGCAGTGACCCAAAGTGCCTCCAACATAAAATTTTGCTTGAAAATTTGTTTACTTATTATTAAAAATAAGGCTGGGCGAGGTGGCTCACACCTTTAATCCCAGCACTTTAGGAGGTCAAGGCAGGAGAGGAATCACTTGAAGCCAGGAGTTCGAGATCAACCTGGGCAACACGGCAAGACTCTGTCTCTACAAAAGATTAGAAATATAGCCCAACTGAGTGGGTAAATCATAACTTCATTATTGTAATATAACACTATTATGAATTCAAATTTTTAATATTCCTGAAAATATAACTTCACTTTATCTTTTATAAAAAGAGAAAATACTTAACTCATCAGTGGAATCATCAGAAAGAATTATTTTATGCAATTGTACATCAACAAAACATTATCCTCTAGGGAAAAAAGTCATTTTTAAAAGGCAGGATTTTTAGCAAGTGACCAGCTGGTTATAAAAATAACAACAAATAAATACATAAAAGATGGGGGGGAACCAATGCAGATTCTAAGTTTAAAGATAAAAACCTGTAGACAATTGTTTTCCATGGCAATAAGCTAATTTCTCTAACAACACATCCAAGGAGATGCAAGAGCTTTATACTTAAAGACCTCAATTTACTGCACTATTTCCTTTTTTTTTT
This sequence comes from Lemur catta, assembly GCF_020740605.2. Classification (NCBI taxonomy): domain Eukaryota; kingdom Metazoa; phylum Chordata; class Mammalia; order Primates; family Lemuridae; genus Lemur; species Lemur catta. The sequence goes on along the minus strand of NC_059137.1, from coordinate 6,077,795 downwards.
TTTTTTGAGACAGAGTCTCACTCTGTTGCCCGGGCTAGAGTGAGTGCCATGGTGTCGTCAGCCTACCTCACAGCAACCTCAAATTCCTGGGCTCGAGCAATCCTCCTGTCTCAGCCTCCCGAGTAGCTGGGACTACAGGCATGTACCACCATGCCCGGCTAATTTTTTCTATATATATATATGTTTTTAGCTGTCCGTATAATTTCTTTTCTATTTTTAGTAGAGAAGAGGTCTTGCTCTTGCTCAGGCTGGTCTCGAACTCCTAAGCTCAAACAATCCGCCCGCCTCGGCCTCCCAGAGTGCTAGGATTACAGGCGTGAGCCAGCGCGCCTGGCCTGATTTATTTCCTTTTTTAAATTAATAAACAATTTTTTTTTGAGACAGTCTCACTCTGCCACCCTGGGTAGAGTGTCGTGGCATCATCATAGCTCACTGCAACCTCAAACTCCTGGGCTCAAGTGATCCTCCTATCTCAGCCTCCCAAGTAGCTGGGACTATAGGCATGTGCCACAACGCCTGGCTAATTTTTCTACTTTTAGTAGAGACATATACATCTACCTATTTTTACTAAAAGTAAAAATGTCTCTATTGACATGTCATTTAATATTAAATAGAAACCCAGGATTCCACTGCCTTTTCATTTTGGCTTTTCAATCTGCTGCCAAGTGCTGCTACCTTCATGATACTGTATTATTGACCATGAAGTGCTCTCAGCACTGTTCAGATAGTTCTAACACGAGTTACCTCTTTCACTGTGCCTGATTCTTATCAGAATAGGGTCTCGCTCTTGCTCAGGCTCGTCTCAAACTCCTGAGCTCAAGGGATCCTCCCACTTTGGCCTCCCAGAGTGCTAGGATTACAGGTGGGAGCCACCTCACCCGACCTAGAATGCCACTGGGACCAGACAGTGTATAGCCTTTTCAGACTGGCTCTTTCACTTAGCAGGATGCATTTAAGGTTCTTCCATGTCTTTTCATGGCTTGATTGTTCATTTTATTGCTGAGTAATATTCCACCATCTGGATGTACTAAACTTTGTTTATCCATTTACCTACTGAAGGACATCTTGGTTGCTTCTGAGTTCTGGCAGTTATAAATAAAGCAGCTATAAACATCCATGTGCAGGTCTGTGCTTGTATTTTATTTTTAAAAAAAATTCCTTTTCATTCCTGGGGTTGTTCTCTTATATCTTTATTTTTAAAAGAAACAGTGATAGCAAAACAATTATAGTACAATTCTTCAAATTAACGAAATTTTCTCTTGGATGGCTCTCTAGGTGCCATCAAGCATTCAAAACAAATGTTAATGTTTGAGATTAGCCTAAAAAACACAGCTGCTTCTCTACAACTTCTCTACAAAAACTAAATTAAAAAATTAGCTGGGCATAGTGGCACTCGTCTATAGTCCCAGATACTTGGGAGGCTGAGTAAGGAGGATTGCTTGAGCCCAGGAATTTGAGATTACAGTGAGCTACAACTGCATCACTGACTCCAGCCTGGGCAACAGAGCAAGACCCTGTCTCCAAATTAAAAAAAAAAAAGTTAATGAAGAAAAAGGACACGTAGCCTTTGTTTAAGAATTATGAATAGTTTAACGTGTGGTAAATTATAGGCATGCTGTGTAATTTTTTTTAGGCACTATTTGTAAAAGATAGTATGATTTAGAAAGACAATATTCACATCTCCAGGAAAGCCATTTAGAACTCCCTGGCCTTAGTCGACATCCCCAAAGATGGTCTCATAATATCATGTTCCTTTCTTTTGTGGAATTGATAAGAGTATAAATCGACATTTATGTGGGTAGTTATTTGATTCATGTCTGTCTTCACAACCAGACCATAAGCTCTACAAGGGCAGACACCATGTCTGTTTGTGCTCACCCCTCTTCTCCCCCAGTGAAGAACAGGAAGAATGACTATTTTGTCTAAGGAGTCAATGTTAAGTGAGAAACGTTTTAAACTTATGAACACATTTCTAGTTTTGAGAAGATTCAAATGACATTTCATACTTAGCTAATTAAAAACCACTGCAGAAGGAAGAGACAAAAGAATCGCTAAGCTTTACTGTAATTATTACTGTCTCAAAATTTTATATTTATACCTGACACAGCATATACAGAATGCCTAGATTGCCTCAAATGCAGTCAAAACAGTCCACTTTTATACAGTTACTTACCACTTTCACACAATAAGAATATAATGTAGCTAAATTTTACTAGGAGAATTTCTACAAACTCTGAAAATTCTGTCCCCTGAAAACCTGAAGTGGGGACTTCATTTCAAGCAAGCAAGAATCATCTTCTGCTAGCTAGAAATAGTAAAATAATACTTCAAAAAAGATGATCAAATCATTATATTTTTCCCCAGATAAAAGCCAGTATAAACCAGACAGGTTGATTTTTTGGATTAAACTAACAATTAGATGGCATTGATTTCATAAAAAGTCTTTATGGATTTAACAGTGGTGTCAGATGAAAGATAGATTGATGCAGTGATTTAAGAAAATATTTTGGAATATAAATTTTGTAATTTGCTCTGATGTTTACAAAAACCAATGAATAAAGTTCTCAAAACAGATCATCATGACTGCTCCATCTGGAACCAAAATCTGCCACACAAATTCAAAATTGGTGATAATTAACCGGAAAGAAACAAATAATACCACTCCTGCTTGTTCTTTTGTTTGTTTTGGTCTTTGGAGTGATGGCTAGCCAGAGAGAAACCTCAAGTTTTTCAAGTGGTCAAATGCACAGTGCTGATTTTGTCTATACAAACAAATAGTCCTGTGACTATTTTCATAGGACCTCACTAGATTAAAAACAAAACAAAAAAAGGCTACACAACTTGAAAGTGACTTCAACAGTCCCCTTTAAAGCTGTTCCAGTGATGTGCCTTTTAAGTAACAGAACAATGTTTTAATCACATTTCTAAGAATACTAAGGAAAATCTCTGTTAGCTGTCAAAACCCTACCACAAATAGCAGCAATAGTAGTGATTCTGTCTAGGAGACAGTGTGACTTACATTCATTTTCATGTAAACAATATACATAAATGTGTACTTTTCTCATGTAATCAAAATATTCTAAAATTGCTACAGTGCAGTGGCATTATCACAGCTCACTGTAACCTTAAACTCAAGTGATCCTCCTGCCTCAGCCTCCTTAGTAGCTGGGACTACAGGCACGCACCACCATGCCCGGCAAATTTTTGTATTTTTTTTATAGAGATGAGGTCTTGCTATGTTGCTCAGGCTGGTCTGGAACTCCTGGCCTCGAGGGATCCTCCTGCAGAGGCCTCCCAATATACTGGGATTACAGGCATGAGCCACCACACCTAGCCCTAGAATTACCTTTTAATTTTTCTTGTGTTGGGCATTTTTCTTCTTTTTGTTTTACTAAGTGTTGCCTATGTGAAAATAACAATATGATAACTTTAACACTACTATTTCTGTAACATTTAAACTACTTCATATCAACATAAAACCAAAAGGTACTAAGAATTTAGTAACAACACCAAAAGTTACCAATAGAAATAGAGAATTAATATGCAACACCAGCTCAGCAGAGATAGAGTCCAATTCAAACCGTAAGTTTCTTGTACTCTGCTCTGAATGCCTTAACAGACTCAAGGGAGGTTAACACTCAAGAACTTTGAAAAGCTGCCATTTTTTCAAGTGGCAGGCAGCTTTCAGGCCTTCATCGCCACTGCAGAAATAGAGAATACAAAATGAGATCAGGGCGGACACAGTGGCTCCCGCCTGTAATCCTAGTGGAGTTGGAGGCTGCAGTGAACTGTGATCATGCCACTCCACTTCAGCCTAGACAACAGAGCTGAGAACCTGTCTCTCAAAAATAAAAAATAAAATAAAATAAAATGAGACCAGCCCTTTTAGATTATGGATGCTGGCACACAGGCAGACTTAGTTCTAACATCCTCTATTACTGAAACTACTTAAAATCACTATTAAATAGATACACATAGATGTCCTTTTCTGTTCTGAAAAAGACAAAGTACTTCTCTTTATTTTTTTCTCCCTTTTATTTTCTTTAGACACAGGTAGTTCTACTACAAAGCACTTCTCTAAACTAATCAAATTGCTGGTTATTTTTTCAAAAGTACTTGTTTTTTTTAAAATTTGTCTTGCTGTGTTACCCAGACTGGTCTCAAATCCCTGGGTTCAAGCGATCCTCCTGCCTCAGCCTCTGGAGGAGCTGAGACTACAGTCATGAGCCTCTATGCCTGGCTCAAAGTACTTCCGAAAGAGAATATAAAACTGGTCATTCAGAACAGATGAGTTTTAGGTAACGAGAAGTTATTATAGCAATTTCTAGAAATCTCAGCCCTATTAAACTTCATGACAGTTGGTCAAGCCACTTCATATCTATTCCCCATGGCACCCAGCTCAGTGCCTTGCACAATACCTGTTTGTGGAAGTAAATTACAACACAGATAAATTGAATGATGTTTATAGACAATCTAACTATAGTGGTTTAAAAAAGAACCAAATACTTATTTTCAGCCACATACTGTAATTACAATAAGGTATTTAAAAAAGTCCACCTTGAACACTCACTGCAAATACCATTCTCGCTTCTCCCACATGCTCTGAGATTACCATCAGCTGACCTGACTAAAAGCCACTAAATACTGGCTTCAGTAGATAGCTTAACAACTGATTTGGCGGAAATTAATTTGCAGGGAGAACAATTCCCAATTAATTCTTTGAGTTTGGTTTAATATTGTGGGTATATTTTTAAATGGCACCTAATATACCCTTATAACCTATTTTGCAACAAGAGTAAGTACTTAGACAATCATTAAGGAGACTTCAAACACAACAATCCTTTCATTACTCTGAATTTTCTGGAGAAAATTCATAGAACCCTCTGAATAGTCAAAGATCAATTGCTTTATATAGCATTTACACTACCTTTGAAATTTCTGAAGATCAAGGAGCTTCCCAAATTAGCTCTTTGTCATCTTAGAGCTAACTAAGATGCCCAGTACCAATCTGGTTTTTTCTCTTTTTTAAAATTGAGGTGAAATTCACATAACATAAAATTAACCATTTTAAAGTGAACAATTCTGTAACATTTAGTATATTCACAATGTTGTGCAACCACCACTTATATCTATTTACAAAATATTTTCACTATCCAAGGTAAAAAACCTGTACCGTTTCGCAGTTATTCCCCACTCCTCCCTCCCCCAGCCCCTGACAACTACCAACCTGTTTTCCGTCTCTTTGGATTTACCTATTCTGGTATTCTATCTAAATGGAATCATATAATATGTGACCTTTTGTGTCTGGCTTCTTTCATTTAGCATAATGTTTTTGAGGCTCATTCAAGGTGTAGCATGAATCAGTATTTCATTTTATGGCTGAATAATATTCCATTTTATGCATATATGACATTTTATTTATCCATTCATCTGTTGTTGATGGATGTTTCAGTTGTTTCAACCTTTTGGCTGCGGTAATTAGTCCTGCTATAAACATTCCTGTACGAGTATTTGTTTGAATACCTATTTCCAATTGGGGGCAGGGATGGGGAGTTACACCAAGGAGTAGAATTGCTGGATCATATGGTAAATTCTATGTTTAACTTAACTGTCAAATAGTTTTCCCCAGAGGCCGAGCCATTTTCTATCCTCACCAGCAGTGTACAAGTATTCTAATTTCTCCACATTCTCCCCAACACTTGCTATTTCCCCTACACTTTTCTGATTCTAGTCATCCTAGTGGGTATGAAGTTGTATCTCATTGTGGGTTTGATTTGCATTTCCCAAATGAGTAATGATGCTCAGCATCTTTTCAAGTGTTTGTTAGCCATTTGCACATTTTCTTTGGAGAGCCAATCTGCTTTTATTCACCACTTCCGTGACAATAAATGAAAATAATCTTAATCTTTTCTATCACTTACTATCACACGCATACTCTTAAATATGCTTGGAAGTCACGTGAATTAAATGAGAGACTGAACTGGTGTGTTGTCAAAGGGCAAAATCCAAGATGGTTTTCAGTTTGGTCACTGTCTCATTTACTGAGTATCTGCTATGTGTAAGGTACTATTCTAGGTGCTGTTAATACAGCATCGAACAAAACAAATACAAACCATTGTCCTCATGGAAGCTACTTCACAAAGAAAGTTCGATAAATACTAAATCTATTAGCCTGGAAAATGGACATAGTAAAATGGCTAAGTTGAAGTTTTCATAGAAATATCTTAAAATATAGAACCCACAAACAGCCCACATATGGTGCTTGTGAATGGTTATTAAATAGCATAGAAGAAATATCTTACTTTTGTTAAGAATACTGTTTGGTCGAACCAGTAAAGGTGATATTAAAAGCAAAAAAGCATACTCTTTGGAATACTAATTAGACACATTTTACATAATAACAACTATGAAATACACAATTTACTATGAGTTTATAAGACTTTAGGTTTAAAAGTACAGAAAAATATACTTTATCTTAATATTCCCAAGAATAAAAATGTCAGACAAATAGCACTCTCCTTTTTATATCAAGAACTAAATTTTTAGAAATATAACTGCTATTTTATACCAATTGATATGATTATAAACTATTGTTTTAAAAGATACTTTTTCAGTAAGAGTATGATAAAAAGGGACACACATTTGGTAGTCAATCTAAATTCAGAATGGTATGGCATTAAAAGAGACATTTTATCTAAGTCTAATTGTTTTCTAATAAAATACTCTTGAAGATTAAATTTAACCTAACTTCTATTTTGTAAGTTATCACTATGCCAACACCTAAAATGAAATCATTTTGCATTAGACATTCATACCCTGCATCACTACCTGAGAGAAAATGAATAGGGCATGTGAACAGTTCACAGAAAATGTTTCTTAAACTTTGAAAAGAGAAATGAAAATTGAAACTACACCAAAATACCACTTTCCACCTGATTAGTAGATATCAAAACCTCTGATTATACACTGTGTTGGGGAGAATATGGGACCATAGGAACTCTAACAGATGAGCTTAAACCATGAGAACCTCTCTGGAGGGTGGTTTGGCAACACATAAGCTCTCAGTATTGATCTTCCCAATGTACCTACACATATGCAAAATAATACATGCCAAACTATTAATCTGTACTATTTTTATTTATTTATTTTAGAGACAGGGTCTTCTTGTTCTGTTGCCCAGGCTGGAGTGCAGTGGTGCAATCTTTGTAACTCACAGCAACCTCAAACTCCTGGGCTCAAGTGACCCTCCTGCCTCAGCCTCCCAAATACCTGGGACTACAGGCATATGCCATCACACTCAGATAATTTTTAATTTTTTTTGTAGAGACAGGGTCTCATTATGTTGCCCAGGCCGGTCTCAAACTCCTGGCCTCAAGTGATCCTCATGCATCTGCCTCCCAAAGCACCGGGATTATAGGTACTCACCATCGCAGGTGGCCTGTACTATTTGTTTTCTCTTCAATCTCGTTCCTTCTATAGTGTGCTATTTTTAATAGAAAAATATATCAAAAATAATCCAAATGACCATGAATAAATTTCAGTCTATCTGTACAACAGAATTATATGTAATCATTAATTAAGAATTAATATTTACATTAAGAATGAGGCTGCCCCAAACACCTGTAGTCCCAGCCACTCGGGAGGCTGAGGAAGGAAGATCGCTTAAGCCCAGGAGTGTGAGGCTGCTGTGAGCTAGGCTGATGCCACAGCACTCTAGCCTGGGCAACAGAGCAAGACTCTATCTCAAAAAAAAAAAAAAGAATGAGGTGACCAAAGAAAACAAAGCCCACCAAGAAATTATAAGTGGTAAAAGTAAGGTACCAAAAGGTGTGAATACGATGCTAACATTTGTAATGGGATGGGGGACATTTATTTATAAATGCTTGATAGCTCTCTGGAAGAAGTCACAAAAAACTACCAACAGTGGTTGCCTCCAGGGAAGAAAAAGGGGTAACTGAGGGATTAGGCACCATGGCCAAATGTGGTCTATTTATTCAAAAATACATAAACAAATAAGAAATAAATCATGCCTTTAAAATCAAGACTTTTCTCGTGTTCTGCTTCCTTAACAGAGTTGTCCTCTATTATGACTGTACTGGCAGAGCTCAGTTAAGTGTGCAGCTGCATGAAGAGGTCTCAGGAGGGCAAACCTACACTCAGTTAGGTTGGTTGAAGGACGTGAAGCTGCCTGGGCCAAGAGTCTTCTTGGCAGAGGTCAAGGCAGAGCCAGGACAAAGGAGATCAGATCCCGAGGTGAAAACAGGCTGGTGTGTATAAAGGATGAGAAGGCATTGTGGCTCGAAGACCCAGTACGTGGCAGGACAGACCAGCACTGTCTCAATTTAGCTTTTACTCCTGAGACGGGAAGGCCTTGTTGGGTTTCTGCTCAGGCTCGAGCCCCACCCACTCGGTATTAGGTAATCTAGGTTCTTAAATGTTCTCCTGACAGAACCCCTTAGTGATGCCCATAGGATTCCTCAGATGGGTCATCCTTTTATTCTGAGAATTTGGCATTTTACTCAGCTTCCCTGAGCCTACCCTTCCCCTCACAATAGCCTATCTTACATGCCCTCTCTTTCTTGTTTCCTTTACTTTTTTTATTTTTGTTGCATGTGATTGCCTCATCCCTAGAACTGGCCCACAATTTAAAGACTACCAAGTACATAGTATATAATATAGTATCCTCTAATCTCCTTTCAAGCTACTCTGATCTCTGCCACACTGAAGAATCAAGACACAATAATCTTTAGCTTGGCTTATACTTGCAGTCATTGAACAGCCAGCCCCTTCACTCCAAGCATGTCAGCTGGATAGGGTCCATACCTCAAGCAAATATTATCTATTTTTAAATAAACAGATCTTTTTGTAGACTATCATACACTGGTGACACCTAACTGATCACTGCTAATGGAGAGTATCCTTTGCCCATTTGTGCAATTAACCTCTTATGTTTTCAATCTTTCTTTAATTATCAAATGACAATTTACAGATCTGCTTGAAGTTATCACAAATAGTCTTTATCCCACCCAACTGCCTCCGACTTCTTTCTAGGGTTTTTTTTCCTCCATCTAATTGGCTGTTTCCCACCTTCTCAGACAATTACTGGTATTTCATAATCCAAGTAAATCCAGAAAGTGAAGAAAGAAGCCATCATATCATTCTGCTTTTCAGTTCCACCAGGCACTTGAATGCTTTTATCAAATAAAGCACTTGACCACCTAAAGTTTTTCTGGAATGATATTATTTATCTCTCTTATTTACTTGCTGATCTTATAAAATAAATTAAGCAATAAGATTTTCAGGTTTCTTAGCCAAAAAGATTTTGTTCAGCAATAGCCCCTGGTATTTTTGCCTGTGGAATCACACCCAAGACATTCAGTCTACGTACAGAGTGCCTAACAACTTAAGGAATGTGCCTAAGGATTCTATTTATGTGTCACTTTATGAATTGTTAAACTCTTTACAAACCTCCTATTAACATTATTAGTATTTCTTTGAGCTACTCTGTGGGAACCAAATATAAAATGTCTAAATAGAGTTTCCAGCCTTAGAAGTAGTTACGCTACTGTAATTGACATTGATATATTCTCTGTTCATTATGAACTCCTGGGACAAACATTTCAGTGTCAGTTGATCCTAGAACTCAGATTACTTTAGAACACTTGGGTTGAAGGGACCAGGGGTCATGCAGTCTAATTTACACCCAATTCATTGATCACTTCTATAATAACCCTAACAAGGGAGTGCTCATTCAGTGTCTTCTTGACATGGAATGCAAGACATGGACAAAATGTCATCACATTATCCCCATTTTCCAGACGAATGAACTAAGGTTAAATGACTTGTCTAAAATCATTCAGTTAATATCAGGATATGAACTAAACAGTCTGGTTGCAGACCCATACTCTTTTTTTTTTTTTTTTTTTTTTTGAGACAGGGTCTCACTCTGTCGCTCAGGCTGGACTGGAGTGCAGTAACATAATCATAGCTCACTGTAACCTTGAACTGCTGGGCTCAAGTGATCCTCCTGGCTCAGCCTCCCAAGTAACTAGGACTACAGCTGCATGCCACTATGGCTGGTTAATTTTTGTTTTTTGTTTTTGTTTTTGTTTTTTTTGGTAGAGACAGGGTCTCATTATGTTGCCAAGGCTGGTCTCAAACTCCTGGCCTCAAGCAATCTTCCGACCTCAGTTTCCCAAAGTGCCAGGATTACTCATGTGAGCCAACGTGCCTGGCCAAATCCATGCTCTTGAACAATATGACACTGACCAAATTGTAGAAATCTTATAAGAATCAAATAAAAGAATTTAAAAATAAACAGCTTTCAGAGACTTATCTAGCCTAAGTCTTCTACTCAGACAGTGAGTGAAGACACAGAGTGCATGAGTAGCAGAGAGAACTATCAATAGATCCATATGCCTAACTTTAGTCAGGCAGATCTATTGCCTCTAGAACAGTTATTCAATCTTACAACTAAAGCTATAGAAAGTTTTGCATTTTATTTAAGATTCCTCAGAACAACCCTTCTGAAGTAGATTTGCATGGCTTACACATTAAAGAAAAAGAAATGAAATTTAGGGAAGAAACTGGCAAAAATACTTCTTACAAAAGAAATTGCAATAAATTTCCTCTTTTGTGACTCCATGGTTATGAGAATAATGTAAAAATAAACAGAAAAAAGAAAAAAAGAAAAAAGAATGTAAAAATCTTGAGATTTTATGAAGAGTGACACAGAATCACCATATTCAAAGTGTATAATCTTATGATAAGAACCTTAGAACAAACACCGTTTAAGGATTTGTTATTTTATAGTAAATCTTAATGTCTTCATGTCAGAGCTGCTTAGTTTCCTATTCTGTCATCTTCAGAGAAAATAGGTATAAAAACTCCTTGAATGTTCCTCAACTCTTCAATTTTGTATTGTAAGGATTTCTTCAAAGAGAAAATGATCTTATTTATCTTTAATATAGAATAAAAGGACGCATGGTAGCCCTGTCCTTTAATAAATGAAGAAGCAGTAGTGTTACTACTCTCTACTACAACATGCAGGGATATTGTTCCAGTTACTGTTGTTGTACAATAAATCAGCCCCAAAACTTAGTGGGAAACAACCATTTCACTCTGGGTCAGGAACTTGGACAGGGACAATCTGTCTCTGCTCTGTCATGGCTGGGGCCCCAGCTGAGAAGGCTTTAAGGCTGGGGGAACTAAACTTCTGAGGGCTAGAATCATCTGGAAGCCCTTCACTCACATGGCTGGCAGCAGATTATGACTGTCGGGCTGTCAACATGAACCTCTACAGCTGGCATCCCTATATGGTCTCTCTATGTGTCCTGTCTGGGCTTCCTAACAACATGGAGACTGGGTTCTAAAAGTAAGCATCTCAAAAGATGCAAGGCAAAAGTGTATGGCATATTTATGATCCTGCCCCAGAAATCATATGGCCTCACTTTCACCATACTCTATTGGTCAAGGCAGTCACGAAGGTACCCCAAGGTCCAAGGGGAAGGGACATAAGCCCTCTCCCACCACTCAATGGGAGGAGTCCTAAGGGCACATTGTAAGATGAGCATTTGGGATAGGAGATGTTATGGACATCTTTGCAAAATGAAGCTGTCACACATGTGAGATAGAGTTCTTCCAAAATCTGATTTATTTGGTGATCTAGTATTAACAATGTGAAACTTCCTCAGACAAAGATAAAAAGGAAAATTAAACAGTATCAGGTACAACAGAAATCTCAGTCAACAAGAGTTGATTAGTTGATTAGTGAATTGAACAATTCTAAACTTTCTCTATTCACCTCCACGTCAGAATAAGCTCACAGGCAGCTTTCAAAGGAATAGAGTCTATACTATTAGACTGTCTGCAAAAGCCAATTAAAATGATGCATGTATGACATTCATTTCAGATTACTATTAATATAAAAAACTGAATGCCCATCAGTGGCCATTTATTTTTATTTTTCCATTTATGACTTAGTACATTAGTTTTACTTCTAAGCCTATCAAAGCTTCAAGCTCCACTTACTGTGCTCTTATAACAATTTACTCAACTAATCAACTCTTAATAGTCTATATCCTTCCCAATCTAAAACAAGTTTCACACAGTGATTCTCAGTGAGGTAAACACTTCAGCAAATAGAAAGCACAGTTACTGTCCAAAAGGGCAACATAGTATGACAGTTGTACTAAGCAACAGAGTTCTAAAGTTAAATAACAGTGCTTGAAAGACTATAGCTATGACAAGAGCTTAGAATGTTACCATCTTAACTCTAGCTTTTCTGATTATTCAAATTTGTATCTCCTGACCAGGTGCAGTGGCTCATGCCTGTAATCCTAGCACTTTTGGAGGCTGAGGTGGGAGGATCACTTGAGGCCAGGAGTCCAAGACCAGCCTGGGCAACAGAGCGAGACCCTATCTCTACCAAAAATAGAATAATTAGCTGGGTGTTGTGGCACATACCTGAAGTCCCAGCTACTAGGGAAGCTGAGGCAGGAGGATCACTTGAGCCCAGGAATTTGATGTTGCAGTGAGTTATGATGACACTAATGCACTCTAGCCTGGGCAACAGAGTGAGACTGTCTCAAAAAAAACCAAACAAAGAAATAAACAAATTTATGCCTCCAGCTTGGATCTCTCCCCTGAGCTCCAGATACATACATTTAACTACCTACAAGATATTATTAGAAAAAAAAAGATATCATCAGATACTTAGATATGTAACAGGCATCTTGTAAAATATCCAGCACTAAACTTCTGTTCTTCTCCCCATCAACCCCAGTCCTACTATTCTCAGTCTCTCGTTCTCTTATATTTCTCCATAGCATTTATCATTATCTGACACACTATAAATGGAGATCACATATATGTGCAAAAATTTTTTACTATTTGGGTCACTGCCATTTCCCTTTGCCTAGAACAATGCCTGGCGCATAGTAAGTAGTCAATGATATTTTTTAAATCAATTAATGAATGATGACTTATCTGGGTATCTGAGTAAATCATGACTAGAAAGCCATAAGGAACAAAGAGTACCTTAAAATGGTTATAAATGTTTGTCAGTGGCTGGTGGGGTAAGAAAGTAGCTCCAAAATATTGCTAGATTTAAAATTGGTTATAAAGAATAAAAGAGCAGAAACTGAGAATACATGGGAAGGAATCAGTGTTGAACAGTGCTACCTAAGCCATATCAAAATTACTTAGGAGAGGCCAGGCGTGGTGGCTTACGCCTGTAATCCCAGCACTCTGGGAGGCCGAGGCAGGAGGATCGCTTGTCAGGAGTTGAAACCAGCCTGAGCAAGAGCGAGACTCTGTCTCTACTAAAAATAGAAAGAAATTATCCGGCCAACTAAAACTATATATAGAAAAAATTAGCCAGGCATGGTGGCACGTGCCTGTAGTCCCAGCTACTCGGGAGGCTGAGGCAGTAGGATCGCTTAAGCCCAGGAGTTTGAGGTTGCTGTGAGCTAGGCTGACGCCACGGCACTCACTCTAGCCCGGGCAATAGAGTGAGACTGTCTCAAAAAAAAAAAAAAAAAATTACTTAGGAGAGCTTTTAAAATTTTTTGTTAGAGATTGGGCCTTGCTCTGTCACCCGGGCTGGAGTGCAGTGATACAATCATAGCTCACTGTAACCCTGAACTCCTGGGCTCAAAGGATCCTCCCACCTCAGCTTCCCGCGTAGCTGGGACTACAGGCATGAGCCACCTTGTCCGTCCAGGAGAGCTTTTAAAATGACAGATCCTTATAAACAAACAAACAAACTATAGATTCTCAGGCTTGCCAGTTTGGGAAATGCTGAAACGGATGAGATGATGAACACCCAAAATCCAATCTAGGTCCCTGGATGTAATCTCAGGTATACAGGATTGAATAGAAATTGTAATTTAAAAGATCTAAACATAACTACTCTTGCTACAGTATAGCCTGCCTAGAGAAAGAATGGGTTAACAGGAAAGGAATCATCTATGTAGCATCTATAAAATAGATACTATCCTATATACATATATATTTTTTTGAGACAGAGTCTCACTCTGTTGCCCAGGCTAGAGTGCCATGGCGTCAGCCTAGTTCACAGCAACCTCAAACTCCAGGGCTCAAGCAATCCTCCTGCCTCAGCCTCCCGAGTAGCTGGGACTACAGGCATGTGCCACCAAGCCCGGCTAATTTTTTCTGTATTTATTTTTAGCTGTCCATATAATTTCTTTCTATTTTTAGTAGTGACGGAGTCTCACTCTTGCTCAGGCTGGTCTCGAATTCCTGAGCTCAAACAATCCGCCAACCTTGGCCTCCCAGAGTGCTAGGATTACAGGTGTGAGCCACTGCATCCAGCCCCTATCCTATTCTTAATGTAGCTCTATCCCTCTAGAGGAGATAGATGCCTTACAATCCTATAGCTTGCTGTCATCAGCCCTTAAACTCATTCAATTCTATTCTGATTTTATGCTCTCCAAGAAACTTGGTAGAGGATTTAGATTTCCACACAGATTAGCCTACAGGGGGAGAATGTACAGATCAGCAAATATGAATCCAGTCTCCTCATGAATATACTTCTCACTATTAACATTTGCATTGTTTTATTCAACAGTCTTGGGAATTTAGTGAGTGTGAGCCACCTCCAGTCATACTGAAAATAATAAATCTGTTAGCTCGAAAGAGCTGAAGAGCAAACCCTGATACCCCTGTCAAGGCTGTGCCAGCTGAGAGAGACAGAGAGGGCTAGAATGAAGTGACAGTGGGCTTGGGTTTTATGCCTAGCTGCTGGAAAAAGGACCTGCAGCTGATACACTATTTAGCCCACAGGCCAGAGCAGGGAACCTGCCTTGTCCCTCTGGCTCACCTCTCAGGATGTTCATTGCTAAGCCATCTTAAGGCATCCAAGGCTCCCTAGCAGTTCCTTTTAACCTAATTCCACCCATATAAAAATGTTGGGGGGTGGGATAAACAGAAAGGCTCTCTGCACCAACCCACACAAATTATCCAGTCAGCCCATTAGTCTAGCGCAGCTCACAGCTACCTAGCTCCTATCCAACTTTCTCCATGCTGAAACACGGGCACCATAGCTACCTGCTTGCAGTAGTTCAAGGGTATCTCTCGTCTGCTCTCAAAGTAAAGCCACAGTCCTCACATGGTTTTTAGTGACAGTGTACCTTTTCAGGCTCCTCTGAAAACCCCATCACATGCTCTGCTCATTTGAGAGCTAGTGTCCTCTGACACTTCCGAGCCTTTGGACATGCCATTTACTCCCTCTTCCTGGAGGACTCAGTTGAGATCCCCCCTTCACCTGTACAACTCCCTAATCCTTCAGAACTCCATTTGGATGCCACTTCTTCCCCAACTGAGTTACACTCCTGTGAACAAGTTTTCATGTACTTACTCTATCTTAGTCCTTACCACATCATACTGTAATCTCTGCACCCCTATCAAACTATAAAGTACTTGAGAGCAAGAACCATGTCTTGGCATTTACTAGATGCTCAGAAAAACATACTGTGGGTAAAATATGTAAGTCTTACTACACTCATCGTATCTGTATCTCTTATTTGGTATAATGTTTTATCATTTCATTTGGTTTTCTCTTTTATATTCAAGGTCATAATTATTTTCCACCACCACACCTTGTGCCAAAATTGGCAATGACGAGAAATAAATAGGTCCCAGGATGACAGGAAGACTTTGCGTGCACAGCTTACCATCTTTTGGAAAATCGAACATGCAAATAGCCTATTTTTAAGGCTAAGTAAAATTTAAATTTAAAAATTCAGAGTCATGGTGAGAAATATATTTTACATACACATACACTCTCATGAAATCCAAATGTCTTTGCCCAAACATTGCCAGAAATTTCCATATATATCTGTCCTAATGCAAATCTTTTTAAACCTCTTAGTTATCTTTGCCAAGAAGAAATAAATTGTGAACTAAGCTGATATGTAGTATAATTCATTAGATGTCTCAAGTAGCTTTTGGGGGGGGAAATAATGTGACTTCAGTAGAACTTTTTCAAAAAGTGGTAGTAATGGCCAAAGAGAACTATTTTCCCCTAGGCACAAATTAAAATTATATCATAGGTAAACTCAAGTATATTGCTAAAGATTAGTATGGCTAGTGTTCTGGAGTACATTTTATACTTCTTAAAAAAGAAAGAAAAGAAAAAGATAAACATGAAGTTGATATGACCTCTTAAAATCCAGATTTATTTCCTTTTCAAAGCAATGATTTCCAAGTATTTTCTTAATATTAGGTTATTTAGTTTATTAACAGGGACACAGAATTTACATTAAAATACAGAAACTTCACTGAAAACTACAAGTCTAGGACAGTAAATTGCTCATTTTTCACAGTTCTACTTATAGCAAGAGAGTTCTACAATTTGTTCCCAAGGAACAGGGTTTTTTCCTTAACCCTCTCCATCATTGTAGTAATTTGTATTTGCCCGTCACCTCTCATCCAACAGTCTCAAAGTACCTTACAAACAAGCACTCATGTTTATGCCTTCCTGTGAAGCGAAAGGCAAGCATCATCACACCATGCTTTATAGATGCGGAAAGCAGGAACAGAGATGCAAGGACTTGCCCCACACTGATAAATATTAGATGAGGCAAGCAATGCAGCCCAGGCTGAGCCTTCCAGTGCTGCCTCATGCAACTGGGAGCACCCACCCCATTTATCCCAAGAACCCCTTCGGTAATAAAATGCATTTCAGGAACTCACTGTCAATTTTGGGTGTGCAAATGGAAGTACAAGGGGAATAGCTTCCTTCACAGGTGCCAAGTTTTCTTTTGCCACAGATAGAGAAAATGTTGAGTTTCTTATTCCATATGACAGCCCTGCATGTGATATCCTGCGTACCCCTGAAGTGGCCAATACCTATATTCCTCCTGTTCTTTCTCAATTTAATTAAAAATACATTTCACCAAGACATACTTCTATTAAACACAAATTCAAAAACTTGATACTACTCCTACTAATTAATCCCTACACAAATTAATTTCTTTAAATTCAAAAGTAAAAACAATAGCTTTGGATTTGAAAGAATGAAGAGATCAATAGACATCTGTGAAACATCTGCTAGAATGTAAACTTCATTCATGACTGCTTCTGCTGGGTCTGCAGCATTTAGCAGCGTGAGTCATTGATTCTCAATGATTCTCAAATGAATAACATCAAATGTTTTATACAGCAAAACCTACAGCAGGGACATGAGAAATATGAGGATAAAAGGCAACTGTGCACTAATACAAAACATGTAGTTTTTTTTTTAACTACCATGGGCTTTGTTTGGTTTCAGAAGGAAAAAAAAACCCAAAACTGTATGTAAATGCCAGCAGTAGCATGTTTGAGTGAGCCCCGTAAGTAACTTCATCTCTCTGAGATTTATCTGTAAAATTGAAATAACTAGGAAACTCACAGGGTCCTTATTAGGTTATGAAAGGATATTTAAATCTCCTAATAAAGGTGCATTATGCACTTAAATGTTGGTTCTCTTCCATTTTCACATTGTAAAAGACAGGGGAAGAATTTTGGTTCCATGCATGATTCCTCACAAAAGCAAGGCAGCAGACTAGCATGACAATGTGTGGCAGAGAAGACTGAAGACTCTAAAGGAATACATGGGGGCAAAAATATGAAATAAGAATGCCAAAATTTGGTAATTCTTGAAGCTGGGTGATAAGTACATGACAGTTCATAATACTATTTTTCTAAGTATGTTTGAAATTTTCTTTAATAAAAAGTTCAAACAATATCAATAATTTTTAAAGGTACCAACTTAAAAAAGGACAAAAAGAAGAGTTCTAAATTCTCAAAGCCCTGGGATTGAATCCCTGTTTTGTACTCTGTGAACTTGGGCAAGTTATTTTACCCTTCTGAGCTTCAATTGCCTCTTTTATAAAAGGGAATAATAATGGTGTCGCTGACATGAAGGTGTGCCAAAAAAAAAAAAAAAAAGGACTTGCTGCCCAGCTGCAAGGAGTATGGCCGGCAGAGAGCCTCTTTTAAGGTCCACCTCATCTTTTGAACAGAGGTCATGCCCTAGGCAATAGCCCTGCAAGATGGCAGCCAAGGTCACACTCATCTCAGGGCAGCTGTTGGCCAAAGAGTGAGCAAAGCAGAGATACAGGGTCCTGGCCATTTCTGCCCAATGCAAGACTTTTTGACTGAGTAATCTTTGCTCTAGAGTTCCTCATTGGCCTGGCAGGGACTTTGTCAAGTGGGCCTCACAGTCTGATGGCTTCCTTCCTTTTCCTTTCATGAGTGTCACTCCCCAGTGAACCTTCTCTGCTCCAGACTCCATCTCAGCATCTTCTGCCTGGATACTGGAACAAAGGGTACTCACCTTACTGGATTCTTGTGAAGAATAAATGAGGTGATGGATGTAAAACACTTTGCATAACACCTGGGGCATGGTAAGTACTCAATAAATGGCAAATGATGATCATAATTATTCAACAGTGTTTAAGGCAGTAGGGGATGGTTCACATGAAAATATTAGAAGAATTATAGAGTTTATGCAATTGTAAGTTATTTACATTTTTAGAACTCACAGACAGAACAGAAAAGTATGAATGGAAACTATAGTTGCTGAACTGTATACATGGAAACCATAGGTGTTGTTAGTCTGAAAACTAATTCTTATGAAAAATGTAACTCTAATTACTAGAATGGTATGCTGTTTAAAAAAAGAGTTTATATGATGTTATAGTTTAAATGTGAATGACTTTTGCAATGAGAAAATGGAAGTTCCATCTACCTTTTTTGTTGTTGGTGGTGGTTTGAATCTATTTCTAGTATTAAACAATTGAGGTTGTTGAGCTGTACATAAATTTAACATAGCATTTTACAAATAGGATGAGGTTTTTGAGTTCAAAGTTGGTCCCAACTGGAAGCTCATGATCAATCCATACTTAAAACTTGTATATACCCAAATTATTCTCAATATATATTTGGCCTCATGACTTTTTTTTATATTTTTTGAACTAGACATGTCACTAGGTTCAAGCTAGTATGCATGTACATTACTAAAACAGGAAACGAATATTTCTTTATAAACACTAATTCTAGAAGACTTCACACCCACATTCTAAAATCTAATTAAATTAATTTCCCAGGGCATTCATGTATTCTTGGTAGCTTGCAATTTTTAAGTGTCAAAATAAAGCCTTATTTTTAAATGTGGGTGGTGTTGATGAAACAAGTATGAGTAATACTTGCAGGAAACACAATATTAGCTTTAGCTGGGAAGTGGGTGATACTTGAACAGTCCTTCAAAGAAGCACTTTCCACGTCTCACCAATGTAAAACATGAGTTGTAATGTGTTCACACAGTAAGCAAGGACACTTACAAAACTCCCTTATGGTGCTTAAAGTATGTTTTATCTACCAAAAATGCAATTTACACAAATTTTCAGGACTATGTCTAATGTATAAAGTGAAGGCAACCAGCTAATATGTAAATATCAACCACCAGACCTTCCATGTTTCGTTCTGTTTAATATCTACTAAGCAGAAATGGCTGTGTGCAAAGTCTGTTCTAATGGAGAAGGATGACCGAATTAAGTTGATTTCTTCTGTCTTCTGAGGTAGGTAGTTCTGCTCTAGTGTCCATAGTTCTGGGAATATTTTCTCCCCTGTTGGTCTTGCTATGTTTATCTCAAACAGAATTCTCTGAAGGGTTAAGAAAAAAGAATACTAGAAGAGCTATGGACTATTGTTAATACCGTACTCCAATTTAGTATTTAAGGGCCATAAGAGGTAATAATTCTCCAAAACCTGAAACTATTAATAGTCAATTACTTCAAGATTAAAAAACAAACTAATTTAAAATTTTAACACACTATAAAGTGTTCTTATATATACACATATGTATATTTCAAAGATAGGTAGCATGAACAGAGAAGGAATAACGTTTTAAACCCTAATTTAAAGGTAAAAAAAAGTACCTAGACTGTGTATATTTGGGGGTAGAAGGTATACAAGAAATCTTTGTACCTTCTACTCAATTTTGCTGTGAACTTAAGACTGCTCTAAGAAATAAAGTCTACTTTTTTAAAAGGTATCTAGAATTATAAAAATTTTTTACAACTGCCAAAGTGCAGAAAGGTATTATAATAACCTTCCTATTATTTTTAAAAAGCAAATTTTCAAACAAAAAGAAAAAAGGGATTTATTAATTCATTTAATAAATATTGACTGAACGCATATTGAGTGATGCATTGTTGCCAGTACAGGTGGTACATTGCTGCCTCTTAAAAGTACATACCACAATCAATGTCAACATACTCAATATAGTTGAATGGACATTATATGCTTGGCACTGTCCTGAAAACACAGGTAACAAGATTACAAACAACACAGGTAGCTTCTTACTATGCTAATGCTTAATATGCATTATTCAGGTCTCTCTCTGTTCCCTTGCTTGTATGCTGGGCTACTTCATTTCTCATTAGTACCATAGCAAAGAAATAAAGATAGCAGAGAGGATACTAGGAAACAACAGACTCAGGTTCTGTCACTGAGTAATTTGTTAGGTGCAAAGAGTGGAACAATTATGAGGAAAGCTAAAGTTTCCAGTAGATTTATTTCACACTAATGAGCAAGCTAATAAAAAGTTGAACTAACACTTTGATAACCTGTGACTTCCTTCAATGAGTGGGTAAGAAAAAAACACTCAAATGTAACCAACTTTTGCTTTTACATTTCTCTGATGACCAGGCACAACATCAACAAATCAGTGAACATATTTACTTTATTAATCTTCCCTTTTTAACAAAGTCTTAAGTAAATGCATTTTGGTTAATCTTACATAAAAACATAAATTTCTCTTTTGACTCTGATGTTGCAGACTGGAGGTAAAACCTACTTTAGATGTTTCCACTGAAATATGTAGATATCTTTCAATGTACACAATGTGACTTAGACTCAGACCAGTCTTTTTTTTTTTTTTTGAGGCAGAGTCCCGCTCTGTCACCCTGGCTAGAGTGCTGTGGCGTCAGCCTAGCTCACGGCAACCTCAAACCCCTGGGCTTGAGCAATCTTTCTGCCTCAGCCTCCCAAGTAGCTGGGACTACTACAGGCATGCGTCACCATGCCCGGCTAATTTTTTCTATATATTTTTAGTTGTCCAGCTAATTTCTTTCTATTTTTTAGTAGAGACAGGGTCTCGCTCTTGCTCAGGCTGGTCTCGACCTCCTGAGCACAATCTGCCCACTTTGGCCTCCCAGAGCGCTAGGATTACAGGTGTGAGCCACCACGCCCAGCCTCAGACCAGTGTCTTGCACACAGTTGTTCAATAAAAAATTTAAGAACTGACTAAAAGAAAATGTTATGAAGAACTGCACAGAAACAACTGCATTATAACCTAATCACTTTATAACAGCCACTTATACTTTGTTATGACTCTCTGATGAAAAAATAGAAAGCCCCAATTTAAATACAGACTAATCCAATAAAGTTATTATAAATTATGAGTTTTGAGTTTATTTTCATAGCTGTATGATAACTTCCTCACATGTTACAATTTCTCAAAAGTTTCCTAGAATATGAAAGTTTAGACTAAGGCATGGTGGCTCATGCCTGCAATTCCAGCACTTTGGGAGGCCAAGACAAGAGGATTACTTGAGGACAGTTCAAGACCAGTCTGGGAAACAGCCAGACCCTGTCTTTACAAAAAATAAAATTAGCTGGGTTTGGTGGTGTGTGCCTATTGTCTCAGCTGCTCAGGAGGCTGAGGCAGGACTGATTGAGCCCAGGAGTTCAAGGATGAAGCGAGCTACGATGATAGCACTGGCCTGCGTGACAGAGTGAGACTGTCTTTAAAAAAAAAAAAGAACATGAAAGTTTATTCTTATAAAAAGGTTAAAAAAGAAAGAAGAAGAGGAAGAGAAAGGTTTTACTCCCTCCACAAAGCAGGATGTGGCTAAGAGGCTTTTAATGTAAAATGCACATTAGAAACCTATAGTTTTAAAAAACCTATATGGAGTTTGACTAAAGTCCTAAAATGTGTGTAAAATCTGATAGTATTTGTGAAGGTCCAAGAAAGCTGTAGCCATCTGTTAGAAATAACTTATGGCCACTCAAACCATAGCTCCATCTCTCTCCTTCTAGAAGAATAATTCTGCCAAGTTAGGCTTTAGTGCTCCATCATTATCTCATTACACATGTGCACAATTCCAAAGCCACCATTCAAGGAAAACCCTGAATCACTGCCCTTTGCTGGCTGCCCGACATGCCACACATCACCAAGTCTCTGACGGCCAGAGAAAGTGGGGTTTATTTTTTAGAATCCTTCATTACTCTAGCTTTTTTTTTTTTAATCTCAAAAACTCCTAATAAAATAAGGCAACTGAAAAGAGACATTTTGTATGCCCTATACGCCTTTGAATTTCCTCTTAAAACTTGGATTTTGCACATCTTAGTGCACTAATATGTTCATTTCATTCTTTTTCTTCTATTAAACTATAAGCTACTCAAAAGCAAAGGCCAATACTTGTAAGAATGTCTTTTTTTAACTCTTCACTGCCATATACTTGCAAATATAGAGTTGATAACTGATTCATTCTTCCTCAATAAGTTACCAAGTCAAAAAAAATTCAAATAGATCACACCCTTCTCCCGTAAAATTATTTTCCAATTATTTTTATTGTAGAAAATTTCAAGCATATGCAATAGAAAGAATAGTATAATAAACCCTTCTGTACCCATTACCTGGCTTCAACAATTACTAATTCAAGACCAGTTTTGTTTCACTATCCCACATCTAACACCCCAATTATTGTGAAGCAAATCCAAGATTTCAAATCATTCATACATACTCCAGTCCCGGTTTATTTTCAACAACTCCTATCATTGCCTTCCTTCCCACTTCTTCACCCCCAAAAAGAAATGTACAAAATAATGCAGGCTAACTGAAGGCAATTTTATCAGTTCTTTTCATAGCCACTTCCTGTCTTCCGGATTATCTTCTATAACATTCGCCAACGTCACTATGAAATGTCCACCACTGGGTTCAGTCCTTATTTCACTCAGAAATGCATTGTATGTTTTCCCTCCATAATTCCATTCTGTTTGAAAAAGTGAAAAAAATTGTGCCAAAATTTCTATTCTCTTGATAAAGATTACTTCTGATTTGTTCCCTCACCACAAATAGGCTAAAAAGAGTTAAAGGGAGTGGAAAAGGATGAGAAGAGGAAAGAAACTTTAATATAGCACTTAACGTGGTGGGTTTTACTTAAATTGGTGTGTGCAAATTTTTGAAACTGTCATTTTATTTTCAAAATGAATATTCGTAAACATCAGAGGAAATTTTGTCATGAATTCCTCTCAGGCAGAGAATGTTTACAAAATGAATTATCTTAATTTAAGGGAGCTACTGCTCTCAGGATTTTGGTACTAATAACAGTAGTTGTTTCTGAGTCTAACAAATGGTTATGTAAAAACAATTACCTCCCCTCCGCCCAAATTAAGGGAGGATGGGCTCTGTTTCTGTAAGTGCTGTTAACCTTGTTTTATTTCAACAGGAGATTTCTTGGCCTCATCTCGGATAACACCACCACCCTACACTTTCTCCTCCACACCCTTTACAAATGGACTTAGGAAAGGTAGTGAGCAGGCACGCTCGAGTTCATCATGGGAAACGGCTCATCTTGAGAGCATTTCAAGGCAGTAATTTGGATTTCGTCTAGTCCTGCCCCTGGCCACTGCACTGCCCGTTCCCTGCCCAGTGACTTCCCCGGGAAGCCAGGGGAAGGCTCCAGTCCGCAGCCGGCAGCCTCTCCTTCCCAGCGTCGGCCGCGACCCGCCCTGGCATCCCCCGCTCGGCCCGGAGGGGGCTTCCCGACCCGCACGGCTTGTTTACCACCCGCGCCCTGCGGCCCAAGGATCCCGGCCAGACGCCGCGTCGCCAGACACCCTCATCTGAACTGTCCCCTCTGAGCAGCGGGGAAAGAACTGCTTACCCTCGAAAGCCTCTTCGCGAGGGCGATAACCTACGATTTCCAACAACTCCTGCTACCTTCCCCCTCCGGGCCAGACGCCGCAGTCCTCACATCGAATTCGGGAGCTGAGCTGCCCTTAGGAACAAGCGCCCGGAGCCCCCACGGGTCACAAGTCCCCGCCTCCGGAGGGGAGACACTACTCGGCGCCCCGGCGCCCCCAAACCCGAGACCGGGGACTCGGCCCCGCGCGGCCGCCCCGCCCCCGGGGAGCGCCGGATCCGAACCGAGAAAAGGCAGCCGCGGGGGTCGGGCCGGGGCCTCCACGCCCCCAGCCGAGCCCCCGGGCATCTGCCGCTCGCCCCGCGGGAGCGAGGCTCTTCCCTCCACGCACCGCCGCCTCAGGGCGCCGCGAGGGGCCGGCCCGCCCTCCCCTCAGCCCGCCGGGGCCAGACCCGACCGCGCCTCCCCTCAGGCCGCCGGGGCCACACCGAGCCCCTCGCCCGCGAAGGCCGAGCTGGCCGCACCCCCTGCTCGGGCCGAGGCCGACGAGCGGCACCGGGACCCCCCCTCCCCAGGCCGGGGGAGCGCAGCCCGCGCCCGGCATCCCCGCGGCGGCCGGCGGCCCAGCCCCACTCACTCACCCAGAGCTCGGTGCCCCAGCTCATGGTGCAGGGGGCGGGCAGGGGCGCTCCGCGTGGCTGGCGCGGCTCTCGGCCCCCTCCCCGGCGATCCCCTCGCCCTCGAGATCCCCGCGATAGCTGAAAGCCCGGTGCCCGCGCGGCCGCCGCTCCTCGCCCGGGGTCTCCGCGGCAGCTCCTCCTCCCGTCGCTCCACAGCAAAATGGCCCGGGGAAGCAGCAGCCGCGGCCGCCGCAGCGCCCTCCCGCCCCACACCGGAGCGCGGGCAGGGGGAGGGGAGGGGAGGGGCGGGGCCTGCCTGACAGCTCGCGCACGCGCGCCAGCCCCGCCCCCGGCCGGCCCCCCAGGCCCCCTCTGCGGTCCGGATCGCCCCGGAGTCCGGAAGGACGCGGAGGGAGGCGGGCACGGCGAAGCCTTGCGCCCGAGGACTCCTCCGCGCCGCTGTCGGCTCTGCTGGTTAGCAGCACGCTCTCGGCTTCAGGACGGCTCTCGCCCCCGAACGTAGCAGCCCTCGCGCTGCCGCCGCTCTGCTGGGCTCGAGGCTGCCACCGCGCGGAGCGCCGCTTTAGGTGTAAGGACAACATCCTCCCCCGCAGCCTTGCACGCCGAGTCTGCTCGGGAGCGCTTTTCCCACCACCAGCGACCGCCGAGGCCCCGAGAGCCCCGCAGCCTTGCGTCGGGGGCTGGGGCTAGGGACGGTGGTGTCTGCGCTGCGCACGTGGGGACGTCGAGGCAAACAGCCACCATGCGGCTAGGGGAGGAATCCAGGGGCGTACTCCCAGTGATTTCTAATCTCTGAAACCAGTGATTTCCAACTTGTTCGCCAAGAAACTCTCAGACGTGAAATCATGCTACCTCTCGGTGGGTAAAAGCAAAGGCGCTGGCCACACATACTAGTTTGATTCAAATCCAGCACGTAGCAGCTGGGTGGCCTTGGACAATGCCGCCACCTCTAGAAGTGGAGTCCTGTCTGCCACACGGAGGCAATAAGGCACCAGTCTCCCCGTGTGGCGGTGAGGGTCACGGCGGTGGGGCCAGGGCCTAGGTTGGAAAACTGAGAGCTCCTTTTATGTGCAGATGTTGACTCCCTCTCTCTATATTCCAAAGGTCTGCACAAATGCCATTCCTGGCTATGGAGAATTTTTGGAATTCCAACTCTTTCTTTGTAATCACTAGGCCCTTTCCCTACAACTTACCTCTCTTCCTCAGTTAATGCTAATGCTGGATCCTTTTCTGAGTAGCCATGAACTCCCAAATGGGTCCATATTTAAAAAAATATTTTACGATGATGCATTTCTCCAATCCCACCCACAATTCTTAACCTGTTTATCGTTCTCCTCCATGGAAGGGTGGAGCTAAAAAACCTGGTAGATAAACCTCCAAGTCTACTTCCTTTGCCGGACAGTTACAATAAATCTAAACTGTCAAAACCGTTTTGGTCTGCCTTTTTTCAGTTACAAGCCCCTGACCGCCCCCTGCCATTTTTGTGTCTGTTTAATATTTTGCTCTCACAGTTACCAGGTCTGAGTACTCTTTACTCCGGGGACTGCTGGATAAATAACAATAAAAACAGCACCACCGCCAGCCACCCAAGGCAGATTAATAGCCAGCATGAATTGGAGGAGATGGAAATTCAAACAATGCTGCACAATTTAGCATGCTAAAATTTGGAAATGGTAAATTAAATGCAGGTTTATCTTACAAGACCTTGCCTCCTTGCCTCGATAATCACCTCAATTTCCCTTCCTGCCAAGGCTTGAATATTTTTTCAAATACAATGATCTGAGTTGACTTGAGTTCTTGGAGACTTCTCAAAAACAGAGCGACCACTTGTGAAAATGTTAATCAAGAGGTAAAACAACTTGATGCTTCACAGACGAGAAAGAGGAAGAGACAGCAGCAGAAGAAAAGAGACCACATGAAGATGAAACCTTTTAAGATGAGTAAGCAGGAAATTGTTAAGTTATAGGAACCCATTGTAACAGCAGCAGAACTTTGTGGAACTGAGTTAATTATACTCACTGCAAATATCTGTAACTTCATTAAGTTTTGGTAGTAACTGAAAAATGTTTGCAAATGTCAGAATATTCAAAAAATAAAGAAGACACCAATGAATGATCTCAAACCAATGGAAACAACAGGTTCAAGATAAAATGAAATAAGCCAGCAGGAAAAAGGATAAAATACAGCATTTTTTAGGAAGAAGTAAATCCATTTCAGTTTCCCTTAGAATAAGAGGGAGTGACTCTAAAACAAGGAAGTCTCACTATTAACAAACTACTGACCTACTTAGGAATCACTTTTCACTAGGGGTATTCTAAACCCTCTCTATGTAAATGCTGGAATTGCCTAGAAGGTTGGTTTAGGTTATGTACACTGGTTTCACTTCTCAGTAATACCTAAAGAACACTGATTTACAAAGTTATGACCTTGGTGGATGTGATATTATAAAATACATATTTAATCTTCAACCTGACATACAACTCCTAAAATCCTTAAGAACTCTAAAGTGATATCTTTTTACACACTAATGAGATGACTGATGGCTGTTAGTCCCTAAGTATCTTCAAGATGGGGGCTGGTCACCAGATTAGAGGCTCAGGACTTTTATTCTTACCCCCACCCCCCCCACCCTCTGGGGAGGGGAGAGGTGCTAAAAGTAAAGTTGATCACCAATGACCCACAGTTTAATCAATTATGACTACGTAATACAGCCTTCATAACACCCGCCCCCTGGAAAAAAGGGAAAAAAAGTTTGGAGAACTTCCAGATAGCTAAACACATAAAAGTTTCTAGAGGGTGGCATACCCCTTCTCATATACTTCCTTCTGTACATCTCTTCATCTATATCCTAAACCAGTAAACATAAATGTTTCTCTAAGTTCTGTGAGCCACTCTAACAAATTAATCAAACCCAAAAAGGAGGCCATGTGATCCCTGATTTATAACCAGTCAAAAACACAGATAAAACAACCTAAAACTTATGATTGATACATAAATGGTGGGGGAGGGGGGGACAATCTTGGGGACTGAGCCCTCAACCTGTGAAACCTGACACTATGCTATCTCCAGGTAGTGTGAAAATATAATTAATTTAGAAGACACTCAGATTTGTCCACTACAAAATTACTTACTTACTTGGTGGTAGGGGAAAATCCTCACACATTTATTTAGTCACAAAAAAAGTCTTTTGTGTTAATTATTATTAAGGAAAAAAATTTTTTTAAATACTTTAAGTTTATATATAGGTTTTTTTCCACTCAGTGGGGGACTCAAATATATATTTCCACTGAATAATCTGATCACACGGACAATATTAGCACTGAAATAAAGTATCTGGACAAACAGAACAGACATTGTATAGGTTGCTGTGTTAAGAGGCAAACAATTGTATTAGCAATTTTTGGCAATTCTAACCCTGCTTGTATTTAATAAACATCTACTTGGATATACAGATATCTACATAGCTATACACAGGTATGAGATTTTAAAGCAGAGTTTTTATAATTGTTAAATTGAGATCACAGTGTTCCACTCCTTATTAGGCATGTGGCCTTCTGCAAGTTCCTTACTGAGCTTCAGTTTCCTCATTGGCAAAACAGGGACCTTATAGGTTGTTACCAGGCTGAAATGAAGGAGTTGGGATGAGCACAGGCTTTGATGTTAGCTAGATTTGGACAGCTCTATACAGGTAGCGCTACAGCTTTGGCTTGATTACTTTCCTTCTCTGAGCCTCAGTTTCCTCCTCTTTAAAACAGAAATAATGCTACTTCAAAGAATATATGTAAAATGCTTAACACATAATATGGGCACAAGTATCGGTTCCCTTTCCTTTCCTCGTTTCTTTTTTTTTTTTATTTTGTCCCTATTCCGTTTCCTCCTGTTTTCTGGAGGATTTTTACTTCTTATATGAAGGAAAATAATCCTTTAAGCATTTCTGATGTAGCAGGACAGCTTGCCTGAACTACAGTTGATTGGTTGTCTATTGGTTAAGTACTACTCCTAATGAAATTATCAGAAATTTTTTTTATTTAACTGTTTTTAGCTTAAAATTTCCCATTTCTTTAGCAAACTACTTACTAAGGGCCCAAGAAAGCACTCAAGTGGGAACAGCTGGCATGGGATAAAACTAGGAACTTTGTGGTGAGTAGAATCTTAAAACTGCAACCCATTTTTACAACGGATAATCAAATTCCCCTGAAGGTCTCTGTAAAGATGTACATAAAATCAAGAAAAACTGGCTGCTCTGTAGCTGAAGAAGATACACACTGCGCCACCAGGTTGAAAAGTGATTTTGAAGTTCATCTCCAACCCACAGGATTCAAGGGTTAGGGGCATTGGGCTGACATCCTACCTGTCAGGACCTGGCTTGTCCATGAAGATCACTTTCTGCAAAAAGATACTCTCAAGGGCTTCCCCCACACCCCAAGAAATGCTTGAAAACCTTAGCTGCAATTGTGGAAGAAATGGTGTTTCAAGTCAAAGTGACATTTGACTTCTGAATGCATTTCCAGGCCCTAATTTGACATCTAGTTCCCTATACTGTTTTTATAGGGGATTTTGGTCTGAAATACAACCCTTTTGATAAGAAAAACAAATGGCAATTATACCTCATTAAACTGGAGAATTTTTTTTTTAATTTCAAAATATTAATTAGGGGAATACAAGTGTTTTTGTTACATGGATATCTTGCATAATGCTTAAGTCAGGGCTTTTGGTAGACTGGAGAATATTAGCACTTTAAATACTTAGAAGATTTCTGGAAATGTCTAAACTGACACCAAATAATTATTAATAGCACTAGATTCAAGCTACACATTCTGCTACTAGTGGCAACTTTTAGTTGACTCTGCAAAGTTAGAGAAAATAGAAAATAAAATGCATTTGACTAAGAGAGTAAAGCTAAAAGCCAAGTTTAGAAGATCAGTCTTTCCAGCCTCTGCAGGCTTTTTCAGTCAATACCTAAAATTTAAGGTCCCTTTGAAAATGTTGCCAGGGAGAAGCAGGCATAACTTGTTCTGTTACTCAACATGTCTGCTTTCAGTTACAGTATGATGATTATGCAAATAATCTTTTCTTGAAACTATAAAGTCACATGACTAATATAATTGTCAAAAGTAGCAGTTTTCTCAGAATTTAAAAAGTAACTGTCTAAAAAGTGTTCCACATTAAGTCTTTGTAGCCAGTTTTTCCTCATTCTTATTCCTTTCAATTGCAAAATAATGATTGGTACAATATAGCTCTCAAATATGTTCAGGAATATATTCCTCTCTACCCCCTGGGCATATACCACTGGTATGAGCCTGTGAAGGTCACACATCATAATTCCCAAATATCAAGAAACAAGGAATCCTAAGAACCCAACTTTAAGCCCTTGTAAAGTTGTTTTCCAGAAACTAAAAAAGTCTTCTATTTTAAACTATTTTAAATGTTTGATCACTATTGCATTATTAAATGGAATTAAGATTCTACCTGCTCATTTCTGTTTTTAGTATAGTCTTATATTCAAATTTAAAACCAGAGACTCCAAAAGGCACCTAACTTTAAAAAGTAAAAAAAAAAAAAACCCAAACATTGCAAACTGCTTTTAAAAAATGAAATTGCACTTAAAAATCACCTTTCTCTTTAACATCTAGTTTCATACTGAAGTGAGAATCCACTGCCTTTAGTATTTCCTCTTGATACCTAAAAGGAAATATCACTTATTTTACATTCTTACTATGTTCTTTGATATTGCTAATTTTTAAAAGGCATTCTGAAAGTTTCTCTAGCATTTTGTTTGAAACACATTGGTTACTCAGACTCTGGATTTTTATCTTTTTAAAAAATTAAAATGGTAAGAATTAGAAAGCCATGTGCTATATAGTCCAAGAAGCACAGATCCAATTCTGAAGCAGCTGAAGTTCCAGTTCTGGTTTTAAAGATGCTTACTGAAAATCACCCAACTAGGTGTGTGATACTGAGCAAGTTGTTTAAGTTCCCTGGATTTGTTTCTTTATCTGTTAAATAAGGTGGATGGATCTCACGATTATCTAAGGATCCTGCCAGCCTAATACACAAATGCTTTTTCTTTACAACAATGCAAGAGAGAGATTATGTGCTGGCTTTGTGGGCAGGGCCCTGGATACGGGTTCCAGCTGGGGCTTTTATAAATAAGGTCTTTGTGATTTTAAATAAGATAATGTATATATAAAATGCTTAACAGAATACGTGACATTTTTAATTGCTCAGTAAATAAATCTATTATCTCTCTATGTGGATTCACAAAATAATAATTATAGTTTCGTATTCTCAGTTTCTTTATCTGTAAAAGGGGGTAGCAGAATCAGAGGAAAATTCTGTTTAAACATGTAAGATTACATATTTGCAATACACGGCAGAGGTTGGGGAAGAAAGAGGATATTCTCCACCACCTAGTAATCATTGCTTTCCCCTTGAGTGATCGTCGCAGGTATTTTAGGATAAACTACAATCTTGCTGGCTTATCTTGGTGCCCTACTTTTGCTCTTGCAGAGAGTGTGACAGAACTTGTACTGGCTTTTGAGTCAAGAGAAGAATTCATAGATTTGTGCCTTTTAAGGTTGCACACAATTAAAATAAATCTAAGACCCTCCCCCTTCCCCATTCTGTACTTTCCAATTGATTTTAAAACTCAGTGTAGGACATTAGCACCATTAAAATACATCACGTTAATTTCAGTTCCTAGTTCCAGTTAAAAACTTTTAAGAATCTGCTTCTGTCATAAAACACACTAGGACACTGACAGTTAATTGGTTCTGGGATTCCTGGTGGTTTCTATTTTCTCCTCCTTTGCTTAAATGATTATACGGAAAAAGCATGCATTACTTGTGTCGTAAGCTAAAATAGATTCTAAAAACTAAATAAACCTGGCTAGTCTATTGGCAATTTTAATAAGCATATTCTTCTACAACTCCTTGATAAAGAATGATGAGTAGGAGGGGACCCACCCACTATTGAATCCTTCCATTAAAGAGGTCCTTATAAGTTGTAAAAATTAGAAGCAAAGACAATTTCCACGCAGAAATAAGAGAAAAATGTTAAGACTCAGACTTCAGTGGTCAGACGAAATAGCATGAGGCAATGTAACACAGTAGTTAAGAGCTTCCATGTGATTCCCAGCTCAACCTGGAACAAATTACTTAATTTCGCAAAAGCCTCAGTTTGCTTACCTGTAAAGTGGGGATAATGATAATACCTACCTCCTATCTCGAATCAGATTGTTCCAGGATTAAATGCAACAAAACGCTTAAGAAATTGCCTCATAACGGCTCAGTAAATTGTATTATTGCAATTTCGCCTGAAATTTGAGGGTGAAGAGCCTGGAAAAAAACCAAGGGACCCTATGACAAGCCAGGAATTTTAAGATATTTTCCGCCGAGTCAACCCTCAGTGAAGTAAGTCCAATCAACGGCCAAGCACCGTGTTGCAGCCACAGCATATCCCCACCCTGAGGTCAGGGGTCCCTGGGGCCCAAGGTCGCTTCCAAAGCTCCGCTAGGCAGAGGTGAGGCCGGGGCTGTTCCTTCTCGGCCACCGTTGTCATAGCAACTGCCACGGGGGAGGTGGCTTCACCTCTTCCGGCTAAACCGAAAGTCCTCACAGGGTAGGCCGACAGAAGGGTCCTTCGGTGGCCAGCTTAGGCCCCTCGGCGACTTCTCGGCTCGCACACTCCAGTAAATGCACCAAAGGGTTAGCAGAGTTAGCCGCCGCGCCCCTCCCCAGGCCCTTCCGGCGGCCGCCGCCCTTTAACCTCGGAAGTGGGTGGGAGAGGAAGCGGCTGGTGATGTTGGAGCAAACATGGCCGCCCCGGCGCCAGTGGGCCTCTCGGGCTCCGGCTGTCTTCCGCTGGCCGCGGGACTCCAGCTGCTCCCGATGCTGGGGCTGCTGCAGCTTCTGGCTGAGCCCAGCCTGGGCCGCGTCCACCATCTGGCACTCAAGGTAAGGCGGGCCAGGGCCGGGCCAGGGGGCGGAGGCCGAGGCCACTCTCCCGGGGCGGAGGGCAACTGTGGCCCAGCGGGGCCCTCTGAGCTATTGGGCTACTCATTTGGCTGCGGCCTTTTTCTTCCAGGGGTCTGGCGGGGTCTGTGGGGAAGGCTGGGCTGGACGGCGCGGGGGCCCTCAGGCCGCCTGGTGGGATCAGGAAGATTCGAGCTGAGGGAGGGGAAGGGGCTGAACTGTGGCGTAACTCCGAGGGACGCGGGAGGCCGCTCTTGCAATCCCTGCTGGTTTCGCTGGTTTCCTCGCCGACAGCAACCTGCTCTTCCACCGCCCTTCTCACTTCTAACTTTTATCCTGACTTCCTTTGTCCGCGGTCTCTTCCGTGTCCTTGTACTGTACCTGGTACTTTGAAGGTACGCGGAACCTCAGACTCAGTTTCCCGGTTTGGTTTATGGCTTTCTGTGGACCAAAGCGGGAACTGCAAGAGGAATTTCAAGTGTCATTTGAGATATGTGACTAAGAATTTAAAACCAACATTAAAAATGTGTTTCTAACTAGGGAACTTTCTTTTTCTTTCTTGTCTGTCTCGGGAAGAGAATTAGGATAGGCCTAGAATGATCCCCCGGATCTTGCTTTATAACTCACAGTTAAAAGTCCTCTAAGGCTTACATGTACCTTTAGATGGTTCAGCAGGTTAATATATCTGGGGAATAGAAAAGTAAATTGTTGTACCCAAAGCCTTGTACATTATTTCCCTACTATGGTTTTCTAAGAAGTTGTGGGATTGTAGAAAGTTTATCTTTTTTTTTTTTTTTTTTTTTGAGACAGAGTCTCTCTCTGTTGCCCGGGTTGGAGTGAGTGCCATGGCGTCAGCCTAGCTCACGGCAACCTCAAACTCCTGGGCTCAAGCCATCCTACTGCCTCAGCCTCCCGAGTAGCTGGGACTACAGGCATGCACCACCATGCCCAGCTAATTTTTTCTATATATATTTTTAGTTGGCCAGATAATTTCTTTCTATTTTTGGGAGAGACGGGGTCTCGCTGTTGCTCAGGCTGGTCTTGAACTCCTGACCTCGAGCGATCCACCCGCCTCGGCCTCCCAGAGTGCTAGGATTACAGGCGTGAGCCACCTCGCCCGGCCTTAGAAAGTTTATCTTGTAAAAACCACATTGCTTTAGCAAACTATGAAGCATTGTATTTTGTTAATGTAGAATTTAAAGAATACAGAATCTGAATTTAAAAGCCTGGCCAGGTAGATCCATACAACCATACTTTTGGGTATTAGCGTTTGTTGTTTGTAAATAAAAATGATAAATAATAAAGTGGTTCAATCACAGGAGGATAAGTGAATCATGGCTCCTTTTGAGAATCTGCTGAGAGCTGTAAAACCTTCCCCCAGAGAAGTATAGGTAGAGGAAACTTTCTTGGAATTTCTGAGGCCTTATAGTCCTGCTGAAGCTTACATATGGGTCCCAGCCCCAGGTTTATGACCTCAGGTTAAGAACTGATTAAGATCCTGAGTCTTAGATTAAGTAATGTGCCTGAGTTCATACAACTTACAAATTAGAGACAAAGCTGGTAATAGAACACACTAGGACCATGTCTTATGGCTCCCAATCCAGTGCTCTTTGTACATTTCTATAATTAAAATGCCAGGTGGCATCATTAGGTAAATGCTGGCAATATGGGTATAAGTGGAAAAGTATAGCAACCTTAGTGTAGGGGCAAACTGAATTGGTATAATCCTGGTGATTGATTTCTCTCTGTTGTGCTAAATTACTTAATGGTTTTCTGTCTTTGTAACATGTTTAGTAACTGCTGTGGTGCTCATTCCATAATCAGTACTGTAATTGTTTCATTTAATACTCTAACTTCTTTCCCGAGGAGGGCAAGGAAATCACCTGAAGAGAGCCTGTTAGAGCAGCAACATTAGATTGTGTTGCTTTGCTTTAGACTGAGAGAAATAGGAGACTAAATCGAGTTGGAGACCCACGCTAGCCAGAATTACATGAAGAAGTCACTGAGTACCAGGAATATGCATTGATCTTTTAAAAAACTTTTTACTGTGGAGAATTTCAAATTTAACAAGGTAATCAAAATAGTATAATGAAATCCCGTGTACCTGTTACCCAACTTCCATCACCATCACCCAGTGGCTAATTCTGCACCATGCCCATATACATCACTTCCCTGTTTTTCTTTTTCTTTTCTTTTCTTTTTTTTTTTTTTTGAGATGGAGTCTCGCTTTGTTGCCTGGGCTAGAGTGAGTGCTGTGGTGTCAGCCTAGCTCACAGCAACCTCAAACTCCTCGGCTTCCGCGATCCTACTGCCTCAGCCTCCCGAGTAGCTGGGACTACAGGCACGCGCCACCATGCCCGGCTAATTTTTTCTATATAGATTTTTAGCTCTCCAAATCATTTCTTTCTATTTTTGGTAGAGACGGGGTCTCACTCTTGCTCAGGCTGGTCTAGAACTCCTGACCTTGAGCGATCCACCTGCCTCGGCCTCCCAGAGTGCTAGGATTACAGGCATGAGCCACCACGCCCGGCCTATTTTTCATTATTTTTAAAATTAGAAATGAATCCTTTCATTTTTTATTCACTTATTATATGCTATATTTTACATCATTCTTCTGGTTTTTCCAATCTTCTCATGTTTCTTTTCTTTTGACCTTTATCTGTATTCCTTGCCTTTTTAAAACAACTTTTTTGAAGTATAATTTACATACCATAAAATTCACCTATTTTAAGTGTATAATTCAATGATTGTTAGTATATTTATTGAGTTGTACAACTGTCACTACAATCCAGCAATAGAACATTTCTGTCATCCTGTAAGGTCCCTTGTGCTGGTTTGCAGTTAATTCCCATTCCTACCCCTGGCCCCAGGCAGACACTAATCTTCTTTCTGTCTTCATGGATTTGTCCTTTCTGGATATTTCATATAAATGGAATCTCATAGCAGGTAGTCTTTTGTGTCTGGCTCCTTTCTTTTTTACTTTTTTTTTTTTTTTTTTAGGCTCATTCATGTTGTACCATCTATCAGTAATGAGTTCCTTTTTATTGTTGAATAGTATTCCACTGTTTTGGATTTCATTATATTTTGCTTAGCCATTCACCAGTGGATGGACATTTGAGTTGTTTCCACTTTTTGGCCATCGTGAATGACAGTTCTTTAAATATTCACTTGCAAGTATTTGTGGGGACATATGTTTTCATTTCTCTTCGGTGATTCCAGGAGTGGAATGAAATTGCTGGGTCATATGGTAGATTTATGTTTAGTGTTTTAAGAAATTGCCAAACGATTTTTCAAAGTGGCTCTACCATTTTACATCCCACCAGCAATTTATGAGTGTTTCCCTTTCTCCTCCAAATTGTTGCCAGCATTTGTCATTGTCTTCCTGTATTATTTTAGAGCAAATCAAAGGCATCATATAATTTCATCCATAAATATATTGGTATATACCTGTAATAAATAAGGGCTCTTTTAAAAACATAGTTACAATGCCATTATAACAAAAAGAAATCCTTACTATCAGCAAATATCAAATCAGGTTCAAGTTTCCATTGGTCAAATGGATTTAAAAAATTTTTGAAAAATCAAGATCTAAATAGCATCCCCACATTGTGATTGATTAATGTTTGTTAAGTCTCTTAATATAGGAAATCTCATTCCTCCCAGTCCCGCATACTAGATTTTGCTGAATTCATGGTGTAGTTTAATATGTTCATCTAACCTCTGTATTTTCTGTAAGTTGGAAATTGGATCCAGAAACTTGGTCATGGTCAAGTTTGAAAGCAAGACCATGTCAAAGGCCAGTGTCTGATTGTCTTTCTTTTTGTGATATTGGCCCCTGTTGATGCCCAGTGGTTACCTTTGTTTATTAGTTACACTGATCTTTAATTGTGCTGTTCAGTGTCAAAGGATAGGACTGTTGATTAAGTTATATATTTTGTTGTGTAGTGGATCTTGTAATATTTTTCCAGTGTGGTATTTAAGACAAAAGAAATGCATATAAAGTGCAAACAAGTATCATTCCTTAGGCATTCATATGCTCAGGAAGCTTTTTTAGGTGTTATTAGGCACAATCCTTACCCCCATGGAGGTCTTAGGGCAACAAAGAAAATAGATATAGTCTTCCATATTCTGAGTACAATACAGAATTTCCTGTGTTGACAAGAATTTTTCTTAAATATTTTATTACTTCTTGACTTCTTAGAGTTAAGATGTAGAATGTAATTTAGCCATTTCTGGATGATGGATGATTTCCATTTATTCAATAAGCATTTATTTTTACTCATAACTTTTAACAAATGGTAATATTTAAATGGCCATTGATATTACTTTAATAGTCATTTTCTAATTCATATTAATGGAATAAAAAGGGATAATCTGAGTTTCTTTTTCTTTTTTAGAGCTCGGGTCTTCCTGTGTTGCCTAGGTAGGAGTGCAGTGGCTATTCACAGGTGCTATCATAGTGCACTACAGCCTCCAATTCATGGGCTCAAGTGATCCTCCGCCTCAGCCTCCCAAGTAGCTGGGACTACAAGTTGATGAAATTTTTTTGTGACTGAACACACCCATGTAACCAGCACCCAGGTCAGGGAACAGGATATTACTAGTACCCAGAAGGCTCCCTGGATCTTCCTCCCAGTCACCAAAAGTCCTGAAGTAGCCAACAGAAATCTGAACAAGGAGGAAGAGAGAGTTCTTATCTTACTCAGTGTCATTTGGTACTGGAGCGGGAGTCAACAAACAGATTGACAGGGCAGGATAGGAAGCACAGATAGAGACTTAGGTCTTAAAGAGAGCTTAATGTGCAACCGAAGTGGCATCACAGAGCAGTAGAGGTTAGGGCAGATTGCAGATTGCTCTGAAGTAGTCTTTGGATAAGTGGCTTTCCATGTGGACCAAAAGGAAATAGGTGCCTGCCTCATACCATACACAAAAAATATATTTCAGGTGGATTAAGACCAAAATGAGAAAGCAGAACTCTAAAACTTTTATAATAAAATATCAGTGAATATTTTATGACCTTGCAATACAGAAAGATGTTTTTGAAAAGACATTTAAAAAATACTATCAAGAATAAAAGTTTATAGGCTTTCTCCTTCAAAATTTAAAAAGACTTACATATAGCCGGGCGTGGTGGCTCATGCCTGTAATCCTAGCACTCTGGGAGGCCGAGGCGGGTGGATCACTTGAGCTCAGGAGTTTGAGACCAGCCTGAGCAAGAGCGAGACCCCGTCTCTACCAAAAATAGAAAGAAATTATCTGGCCAACTAAAAATATATATAGAAAAAAAAAAAAAATTAGCCGGGCATGGTGGCGCATGCCTGTAGTCCCAGCTACTCGGGAGGCTGAGGCAGTAGGATCACTTAAGCCCAGGAGTTTGAGGTTGCTGTGAGCTAGGCTGACGCCACGGCACTCACTCTAGCCCAGGCAACAAAGCGACACTCTGTCTCAAAAAAATAAATAAATAAAATAAAAAGACTTACATGGCAAAAGATACCACACAGTTAAAAAAAAAAACTGAGAAGATACTTGCAACATAAAAATCAAAGATTAGTAGCCATAATATATAAAGAACTTTAAAAAAAATCCAATAGGAAAATGAGCATAGAATGTAAAAACAGGTATTTCACAAAAGAGAAATCCAGTGGCTAAAAAAACAGATGAGGTGCTCAAACTCACAAAGTATTAGGAAATGCAAATTGAGTCTATATCAGCATTGATTTCTCCTAAGATTGGGAAAAATGAAAAGTCTGACAACATCAGGATTCAGTGAGGCTGTAAGGAACAGGAGCTCTCATATACTTTGGAGATCAATTTGGCAATTTCTAGTAAAATTGAAAATGTACACACTGTATGACCTGGGGTTTTCATACTTGGATACATGTACCCTAGAAATCTGCACACAAATGTGTAAGAAAATGTACAGGAATGTTTATAACAGCATTGTTACAGCAAAACATTGGATATAGCCTGAGTACACGTGGAAGGGGAAATGGATATACATACTGTGATGTAAGGGTGATAGAATAAAAGCACATAAAATGAGAAGATAGAACATACCAAACGTATCAACACAGAGTCCTCAAAGAGTACAGTGTTGCCTGAAAATGCAAGTTGTGAAAGTCCCTAAACATTATGACACAGTTTATCCAAATTTAGAAACATAGAATGATACTACATGATGGCTATATGGATATATGTGGTAAAGTTATTTTAAAAATAAAAAAGGACCTAACAATTCATGAGCATGAGGAAGATTGATGAAAAGGGAATAGGATTCCGTGGAAGTACAAAAGCACTTCAGACTATTGCTAGTGCTTTATTCTTTTCCTTCTTTCCCTCCCTCCCTCCCTGTGGATCTGAAGCAACTATACTGTAAACAGTTGATGATTCTGGATTGTGGGAAAATGGGTATTTGTTGTTACTCCTCTTTTCTAAAATTTAGAAAACATTTTAAAAAGATACCGCTTGTCTTCCCCGAGATTGCAAGCCTTCTGAGGGCAGGGGCTTGCATGTCTTGCTGACCGTTGATCTCACAGTGTCAGCACATACTGGGACTCTGGAAGTATATGTTGCATGAGGGAATGGATGCATCTCTGTTTTCTAGTTTTTCTAAAATGAGCACTTATTACTGGAAAAGGTATTGTTGCCATGTTTTATAAAAATAGAAATTCTCCACACCTGAGTGGTGGGCTTGGTATAGCTTCTGCTACAGCATGAGTGCTCAATACATGACTGATCTTGCTGTAGATACCATCAGATAGCAAAAGTATAAATTATGGCTCTGCTTATAGTTTTCTAGCTAATGTGATATTTTATTTGCTTAGTATCACTTAAAAGTAAGCTACAATGACTAAAAAATATTTCATATTTATTAGATGTAGAAAGAAAACACCAAACTATTATTGGTAGTTATCTCTGAACGGTGAGGTGACAGCTAGTTTTCTATATTTTTTTCAGTTATATTTTATATGAAAATGTACAGGTTTTACAATTCAAAATAAGCAAATGATATTAAGATGAAACATAAGAGATTAGAAGAAAATCTCCAAATTCTAAATGGTTTACACAAAGTGGTGAAATAAAAGGTGAGTTTCTCCCCCTTTGGTTCTTTTCTCTAATGTCCTTTATAATTTTAAAAAGTTAAATTTGATTTTTAAAACTTAAATCCTAAAATGAAGCTTTAATTTTATAAAATAATTTATTGAAAATAAGAGGAAGCTTTTCAGAATAATCTGAAATTATCCAGAATAATCTGCTGGTACTGAATTTTCTAATGAGAGCCTCTATGGTGAATTAAGTATACATTAATTCACACTGCTTCATCACCATCAAACTAATGCTTGCTCCCCACCCCCATCCCCCATTTTTTAGACAGGGTCTCATTATGTTGCCCAGGTTGGTCTTGAACTCCTGGGCGCAAGCAGCTCTCCCTCCTCAGCCTCCCTAGTAGCTGGGATTACTGGCATGCACCACCGCGCCTGGCTGCTCCCTCATTTGGATCAGTACTTGCAAGATTATAAATGTGTCAGGGCCAATTGTGTTCCCACTGCTTTCAGATATGTTTTTGAGGAAAGCCAGAAATAACCATAAGTTTTTACTACCAACTTTATAGGTATGTATCTGGGAATAGTACTATTAATATAGTTTGTGTTCTGTAACCTTGACTTCTCATGGGTGAAAAATCTTGTTTCATTAACTTGATAAGTAGTTTATTATGATTGATAATATACCATGTTGTCGTGATTTTTTTTTAAAGCCCTTATCAGAGATATACCTGAAATATTGGTAGATGAAATGATAGGCTATCTGGGATTTGTTTCTAAATAATTGAAAGTGGAGGTGGGGAAGAGTATAGAGGAACAAAATTAACCATGAGTTGATAGCTTCAAATTTTCATTTTATTTCTATTTTTCAGAGACAGAGTCTCGCTGTTACCCAGGCTGGAGTGCAGTGACCCGATCATAGGTCACTGTAACTCCGAACTCCTGAGTTCAGGCCATCCTCTTGCCTCAGCCTCCTAAGTAACTGGGACTGCGAGCACACACCTCCATGCTAGGCTAATTTTTAAATTTTTTGTAGAGATAGGGTCT
This sequence comes from Lemur catta, assembly GCF_020740605.2. Taxonomy (NCBI): domain Eukaryota; kingdom Metazoa; phylum Chordata; class Mammalia; order Primates; family Lemuridae; genus Lemur; species Lemur catta. The sequence continues at coordinate 6,037,155 of NC_059137.1, read as the reverse complement.
CACCATGTTGTCCAGACTGGTCTTGAACTCCTGGGCTCAAGAATCCTTCTGCCTCAGCCTCCCAAAGTGTTGGGATTACAGGCTTGAGACACACCATGCTGGCCCCAAATTTTCTAAACTAAAATAGTTTTAAAAAACAAATAAAAGATATATCATTTGTTTGGTTGTAAAAAGTACGAGGTGGTTAAAAGCATAGGTTTGGGATTTAAGTAATCATGAGTTAGAATACTGGCCCTGCAACCTTCTAGCCTTTGATTTTAAACAAGTTTTAACTCTCTGACCCTCTGTTTCCTCATCTGTAAAATGGGCATAGTTACACTTGCCTAATAGAGTTGTTAGAAGAATACACATTAATATGTGAAGCTATTAGCTCAGTACTGGATACAAAGTCAAGTGCCTGCAATCTCTGAAATCCTTGGTGAAACCAGCAAACTTTACTGCTGTGTCAGTGCTAATGGAAATGATTGAAGATGTAACTAAATCTCCATTGCTGTGTCTGGTGTTGTCACCCTCACACTACTTTGGCAAACCCTCCTTGCTTGTGTCTCCCTTCTAGTCTCGAGATTTCTACGTCTATATGACTTGCATAGCAAAGGCTAGTTTACAGAGTCACTTCTATACATATCTTATTTGACATGGTGATATTATAACTTAAAATGGAGGTAGGGGTCAGGTTAGGTGAGATTCCTACAGGTAGATTACTGGCAAATGGTAATACTTTCTTTACAGACAACATTTGATTTTTTTTTCTAATTATAAATTAATAAGTGAGCATTGTTAGAAATTTAGAAAATGTAGAAAAATGTAAAGAAAAATTATTTTCCACAATCCCTTTGGCACTAACCTTTTCTTAGTTTGGTGAGTTTCTTTCAAGTCTTTTATAAATAAAAAAGGGTAAATGTATATGCCTTTTAATTTTTTTTCAAGAACTCAAATCTTACTATACATAGTTTGGATTCTGCTCTTTGCATTTAATATTATATCATGATTACGTTCCCATGTTAGGAGACAATAGTGTGAAAATGGCTTTCATATCAGATCTGTGTTGAAATCCCAGCTTTACTGTTTATAGTCTTCATAGTCGTGAGTAGTCACTTCTCTGAACTTGTGTCTCATTCCTGTCATGAGGATACAATTCTTAGCTGCAATAGGCTGAATCAGGATTAGAAATCACAGGTAAAGCCCTTGGCACATAACCCAGTTAGTAGAAAGTGCTGAAAACTGGGAGTTGTGATACCATTATTATTGTTTTTGGTTTTGTTTTGTTTTTGAGACAAGGTCTTGGCTGTGTTCCCCGGGCTGGAGTGTAGTGGCATGATCATAGCTCACTGTAACCTTGAATTCCTGGGCTCAAGTTTTCTTCCTACCTCAGCCTCCTGAGCAGCTGGGACTATAGGTGCACACCACTATGCCCAGCTAATTTAAAAAAAATTTTTTTGTTGAGATGGTGTTGCTGTGTTCTCAGGCTGGTCTCGAACTCCTGGCCTCAATTGATCCTCCTGCCCCGGCCTCCCAAAGTGCTGGGATTTAAAGGTGAGAGCCACCAGGCCCGGCCCTTATTGTTTATAATATTATTCAAAAACCGTTTTTAATGACATTGTTTCGTCAAATGAAATGATGATATGAAGGTAAGAAAAAATAGTAAAGGGATGTACTGTTTATATGGGGGGGCAGAGAACTGCTATAAGGTTGCAATTTAAACATTTTCTAAAAAAAAAAAAAAGAAACCATAATGAGTATAGTCCATTCTGCTACAAAGCATCTACATGCTGGAAAAATTAAAAGAAGCATACTTTTAAAACTTAAACTTTATTGAAGTATAATGTACGTTCTAAAAATTACTCATGAACATACAACTCAGTGCATTTCTATGGTGGAAACACACTCTCAAAGCCAGCAGGAAACCATTACTAAGCCCCTCTGGAAGCTCCTTTAGCCTCCCATTCCCTCAAACTACAGGAAAGTCCCTTTCTCCCAAGAGTAATTACTATCATGACCTCTATCACTACAGAGGATTCCCTCCTGCATTTGAATTTGGTCTGCATGAATATGACTTGATTGCTCAGTGTTATATCTGTGTGATTCACCCATGTTATCATGTGTGGCAGGAGTTACACGTTTGTTCTTCGTTCTCTCTGCAGCCCTGCTCAGCTGGGGAGTCTGCCAGAGAATTAAGCCCTCATATGCTAAGGAACTCACTGTACGTAGCTGAATTAGTTTCTTTCCTGTGCATCTAGGATGGTAATAGCCACGTACCATCCCTGGGAGAATTGAGAAAATAGTTAAATCATTTTCCGTAGGGCTTAACTTTCTCAGAGAATCCCAAGAAAGGCTGTGAGCCTTAGCTTTTCTGGTTTTTACCATCTGCCAGCTCTCCGTTGCCTTCCAGCAGATGACCTTTGTCCACTTATCTGGCTTTTCTAGATGTTCTCTGTGAGAGTGCTGGTTTGCTGCAAACTGCTCCGTCCCACTGGGCAGTGCAAGTCCGGCAAACATGCCTTCAGTGCACAGCTGAGTTCCTAAGAAAATAAGGGAAATTCCCAGGGGCCAAAAAAAGGGCAGAAGGAGCTGAAACCCCAGCAGGCAAAAGAGCAGGGAAGCCAGGGCTGCCCTGAGGCATTGCAGGAACTTGGACCCTAGAGCCTTGGATTTTTAACAGGTGTTGAGGGGAAACCGAGACCAAAGCCTTAGGCCCAAGCAGAGGGGCACATTGGAACTGTGTCCGTCTCCTCCTCAGCCCATAATCTAGGATGCTCAAAAAGCTATGTTCCTTGAATGGAAGGAAGAAAGGGCTAGGAAGTAAAATCCTCCTAGTGGCGATACAATGTGTTGTGACTCTGTGGGTGAGAGGAAGGGATGAAGTTTATTTTGTTTCTGCTGAAGATCTGATCCGCAGCCTCTCCTCACAGGCCTTTGGTGTTTGCCATTAAACTACTTCTGATGCCCAGGAAATCCCAAGTCTAGAAATAAAAAATTACCCTTCATACAAAGAAACTGCATACTTACTAAAGATGTTGCAATTTAGGCAAATAAATCTCAATATAAAACTCAACTTTACACAATAAAAAGTATCCTTGTGGAACTCCAGTCTTAGAAGTATTCATTAGCACCATTGTTCTATTGGCCTTACAATGTGTTGACATACTTGAGATTGGAATCTTGATGTTGAGACAGTATCACACAGTTGGGATAGCCATCTGCCCACATAATGCAATTTTATCAAAGCTCAGCAGCCGGGTGTGTGATGGCTCATGCCTGTAGTCCCAGGTAATCGGGAGGTTGAGGCAGGAGGATGACTTGAGCCCAGGAGTTTGAAGTTGCAGTGAGCTAGGCTGATGCCACAGCACTTTAGCCTGGGCAACAGAGTGAGACCATGTCTCAAAAAAAAAAAGCTCATGATTATCTTGTATCCAAAAGCTTCTGTTTCCCTGTGACTGGTTCCTGGGATTCCTCTTGCATAAGGCTTTGTTCCTTGAAAACCTATCGTATACTGTATCCTTTTTAGTTGTAAATGAACTTTTAAACAATTAAATTATTGTTAGAAAATTATTGTGCAGGTACCACTCTTCATCCTGTAAGGTGAAGGGAGGAGTCAGATACACACAAACTGATAAGAAGATTTATATAAATGAACATATTCTTGGAGCGGTGTTGGCCACTCCTTTCCTTCCTCCCTACCGCCAACATGTTTTGAGTGCCTACTGGATCCCAGGCATTGTACTGTCAGGAAGGCTACAGATAGGACTGAATCATGGTTCTTTCTGCTTTGGGGTTCACATTCCAGCTGACCACCTAGTTTGCCCCTAGAACCCACACAAATGCACTCAAGTGGATTGACTCCATTTTTGTGATTCCTTCCACTAAAAATATTGATATCTTTTGAATTTCTGATGCATTGTCTTCAGCTTTTAGAGAAAGATAATTATCACAGCTATGTATATAATTAAGCTTATGAAAATACTGGCTGGCTAACAGGACACCAGGTACCGTAGTTTTTCAAGCAAATGAATAGGTTAAATAATCAAAAGTTAATTTTTCCATATTGCTAATTTCACCACTACAAATCTCTTTAGGATGATGTGAGGCATAAGGTTCATCTGAACACCTTTGGGTTCTTCAAGGATGGGTACATGGTTGTTAACGTCAGCAGCCTGTCACTGAAGGAGCCTGAAGGAGGCAAGGATGCCACTGTAAGTACTTTTTAATTAGATAAAGGGGTTTACTCTTTTAGTTTAGGTGAAAGAGTCACCTTCTGACCACAGTGCCTAAATATAAAGTATCAGAATATGGGGAAAAGTAAACTTGTGAGTACCAAATTATATATTAGACATCAGATAGTTTTACTTTTAACACTTAAGTTGCAATTCTTGAATAATTCTAGTAATCAGTGGTTTTACTTGAGCAGGTAAATGCAAAATGAATTCTAAGAAAGCTGAGAGGAAGCCAGGCCAGAAGAATCACCTTTTCTGCTCTGAGCAGGAAAGTTACTTCTCTTCTCTGCTCTCTCTTAGGTTGGATTCAGCCTAGACCGTACAAAGAATGATGGCTTTTCTTCTTACCTGGTAAGTATTAAATGCATGACCTGATCGCTCCGTTTACTTGAGCCCAAGCCATTGAGTGGAAGCACTTACATGGAACTTCTTGCAGTGCCACTTTCTGGAGGTAGTGGCTGCTTTGACTGCCAAGCATTTCTGAGCACCCACAGTTGGTTTACTGTTTGGAATAGAGGTTGAGCCACTCATTTGCCTTGTTCCTGAAACTTTTCTGTTCTTGTTCTCATGTGAAGGAATAAGATAATATACGATTGGTTCTTCCTTTCTCAGGATGAAGATGTGAATTACTGTATTTTAAAGAAAGAGTCTGCCTCTGTCACCCTTCTAATCCTAGACATCTCCAGAAGTGAGTAAGTAATTCTAACGTTCCTTCAGTTCAGTCCTAGAGTAGAGTTGGGGAGAATTTGTTGTACAGTAACATTCCTTGGGTGTCTGCCATGTGCCAAGTACTGTATAAGTGCTGGAGACTAAAAAACAAGGTGAGGGAGACAGAGGTTTCATCTTTGAGGGGTTTGTATAGATGAGTGAGGGAGACAGGACAGTAATACAACTGATCACAGCCGAGCAGAGAAGCAGTGGGAAAGAAAATTCATGGATTGTATTAGTAGAACGGAAGGGAAGGCTTCAGGAAAGAATTGGCCTAAGCAGCCTTCTATGGAGCAGGCTTTTACCAGATGAATAAGAAAGGGAAGAGCATTGCAGGCAGAGGGAACGGTCCCTACAAAGGCAGCGTGGCATGAAATAGCATGGTTTGCTCAATAAGCTGGGTGCATTATCGATAGAGAATACAGTTGGAGGGGAACATGATAAGAAAAAGGACTGGGTTCAAACAATGGCTTCTGCCACACAGCAGCTGTTTGACTCTGGGCCTCAGTGTCCTTACCTACCTCATAATGATAGTATCTGCCTCATGAGATTGTTGATGAGGATTTCTGGCATTTACCTGGCCACTTGATAGGTCCCTGACAGGTTTTAAACTAGGAATAGTGTGCTCAGACTTGGTTTTAAGGTGAACCACTAGCAGCCCAGAAGAGCATGGATTTGAGAGAAGAATAAGATTGGTGGTAGAAAGACTGATGAAGAAGCATCTAAAAAAAAAGTACTTTGCCATAAAACCGCTGTAGACTCTAACTTTATGTTCTTTGTGATAATGTCTTCTTTTATTTAGGAAAATTAATCTGACAGTGCCTTATGTTAGTTAATAAGATGCTTTTTTTGGCACCAAGCAACAAAAGACTTAGACTGGCTTCAACAGTGAAGACATTGATCACCTCACCTAGCTGAGGTGGGGCAGGAGGGTTCCAGGTGAGAGGCAGGTCAGCAGTGGCTTACTGCTATGAGGGACTCAGGTGCCTTTCATTTCTCTGCTCTGCCGCCCTCCGTGTTAGCCTCTTCCTCAGGCGGGTTTCACCAGCCATCACCAGATGGCTCTGCTTCATCGTTCGTATCCAGCCAAAGGAAAGGGAGAAGGCTCCTCCCCTAGTCAGGATGAGGTGTGCCTGAATGTGCCAGTTTAGGTCGCATGTTCACGCATGCGTGGAAGCTGTCACTGGCCCCTCCTGGGGTGAGATAGGGTAAACAAAGTTCAGTCTGTTAAGAAGGGGAAAGGCAGACATGGATGTTAGGCAGGCAACTGATGGGGCCCACTGCCCTTCTCGTGCTCCCCAAGACTTCACTTTAATGTCTTACTGGTTTCTTGCCTCTTGTTGCTGGTTTCTTGTTTCTTGTTCCATTTACTTTGTGCATCAATTTGCTGAGCATTTAAAGATACTTAGGGGAAAATACGTACAGCAGAATTGTGTGGTTGCTGAGAACTTAGGCTTTAGAGTGAGGCTGCCTGGATATTCTACCAGCGGCTTCCTAGCTTGGTGCCCCTGGGCAAGTTTTTACCTTTTCTGAGCCTCAGTTTCAGCATCTGTAAAATGTGGATAATAGAATCTACACTATAGAACATTGTAAAGACTAATCTACACTATAGAACATGTAAAGACATTGTAAAGAGCTTAACACAGTACCTAACATGCAGCACTTAATAAACGGCCAGGATCACTGCTTTGAACTTTTTTCCTTCTATGTTATTTGAATGCAGAGTAAGAATAAAGTCTCCACCAGAAGCTGGTACCCAGTTACCAAAGATCATCTTCAGCAAGGATGAGAAAGTCCTTGGTCAGAGCCAGCAGCCCGATGTTATCCCTGTTTCAGCAGGCAACCAGACTCAGAAAAAACAAGGTAAACTATTATATAAGGTGGAAACAGGCATTTAATTTTCATACCCTGCTTTGTAGATCCTTTTTTGTTCCTAAGTAAAAACAGACATGTTCTGTGTCTTAGCATTATTTTATTTTGGATGCTATACAAAAACATGTAAACATTAAAGAAAAATGTGGAAAATACAGAGAAGATGGGAAGAGAACAGTCATTTCTCTTTATTCCCAGTGTTAGAAGTTTGGTAATTTATGTTCTCTTACAAGCTTATTTCATAAGTCTAGAACATTTGATTTTTAAAATTTGTAGTCATGTTTATAATTTTATATGCATACTTGTTCACTTAACTTTAATCTATTTCATACATCTCAAATATCCTGTTAAGTGTCTACTGCAATTTGCTTAAGGAGACGCATTTCCATTTTTATACTATTGTGGATATTGCTGCATTGGACTTCTTTATGCATAGAACTTTTTCATATAGATAACTTATTTTAGCATGGGCTCCCAGAATTAGAATTTCTGGTTCAAAGGATGTGAATGCTTTTGAGAATATTGATATTTTCAAATTCCTTTCCAAATGAGTTGTGTGAATTTATACTCCTATCAGAAATATATAGGAATATTGTGCACATCACCTTGGTCCTAGCCAATACTGGGTATTTTCTTTTCTAAAAAAAAATCTAAAATGAAAGGCAAAAAAGGTATTCCTGTTCTCATATTTACTCTTATTACTGAGGCTGCATTTTTTTGCTATACGTTGATTAATCAATTTATATTTATCATCTCTTATGAATTGTCAGGTTCATCTAATGATTTATATGGGTTCTTTAAAGATAATTTATGACTTACTGCATTTACTGTATTATTTATACAATTTCTTCTCAGTTTGTCAAAACCTGACATCAATTAAATGTTATACAGAAATATTACATTTGTGTGATGGTGTGGATTTTAATGTCTGTGCACCATCTCCTTCTTGTCCAGGTTCCTTGTGCTCTCATAACCATTTCCTGGGCAGAAAATAGTCTTCGTCTTTTCTTTTTATTCTGAAACTCTCTCCTTTCCTGCAGGGAGCTTGAAATCCTGTGTTCTCTGTGAAGAGTATCTTATGTAAAAATAAGGCATAGATACCCACTCTGTTCCATGAAAGAAGCCATTAGCAATCTTAACACTCCTTGCTGTGGGTAAAAAATGCATTATGCTAATATTATTTGCTATTAATTTTTCCACATGTGTAAATAAGTCTCACACACTATATGTTTTTAATAAGTTATCTGTTTTCAAATGTGATGACTTAGGAAGGAAAGCCATTCCATGTGGCATCTCTGGCAATGCCATAGACGACATTATTCAGAAATGAGTTTCTCTGCTGGTACTAGTATCATTTACTAGATACCATTTAAAATATATTAATAATAAGTTCTGATTTACTGCTCCTACAGCTCAAGAATTATGTCTTGGCACCTGAGGATATGGCAGTCCATAAGATTTTTTTTGTTTGTTTTAATTATTTGATATTAGACAATCTTTAGCCTCATAAAATGATCCTATTATATATAAAAGTCTATGTGTGTGTAAATATGTGTGTGTGTATATATATATGTACTGTTGAATTATGTAGTAATATCTTTTTAATATGTCTGCTCCTAGACAATGGAAAGTCTAAAAGAAGTACGGTGGATCCAAAGGTAAGAACTGACCGCCCACCGTGCTCAGTGCTTTTGGATATGCATTATATATGTGTGTGTGTTGTGTGTATTTATATATCTACAGATATGCACGCTCACACACATACATATACAGTCATCCCTTGGTGTTCATGAGGGTTTGGTTCTAGGACCCACTCTCACTCTCCTGGATACTGAAATCAAGTGCTCAAGTCCCTTATATAAAGTGGTATAGTATTTGTATACTCCCATTCTCCTGTTTACTTTAAATCATCTCTAGATTACTTATAATACCTAATACAATATAAATGCTATATAAATAGTTGTTAGATTCTATTATTTTTTATTTGTATTATTATTTATTTAAAAAACATTTTTGATCCACAGTTGGTTCAATCAATAGATACAGAGCCCTCGTTACAGAAGGCCAACTGTGTATACGTACATGCCTAATCTACAGGGAGTTGTCTTCTGTTTAGGAAGATAGTGTTGACATACTAAAGCAATCTCAGAGGAAAATTGAGTACCAAGTTGCACAGCACTTATGTGCTATAGAGTCAGGTGGTTGGGGAGGGGGAAGCCAAGTCATTTGGAGAGCCTTCTGGAGGAAGGTGTCACCAGGGCTGGGCTTGGGGTTTGTTCAGAGGCAAGAAGGAAGGGGTCGAAGAATATCGTAAGGAAAGACTAGACAGTGGGAATGTGCATGACAGACGTTGGGCACTGGCCTGTTTGAAGTAAAAGTTACATATTTGGGAGCAGAAAGAGAGATCTCAGACAATAGGGCCAGTCAATAGAAGGAATTGATGCTTAGGGAATAGGAAGTCGTCATGAGTTCTTGATCAGGAAAGAATGTGATACAAATAGTGTTTATTGAAGATCATCATTCTGAAAGTAATGTAGGGGGTAGCCTTGAAGAGGGAGAGAGTAACATGAGAGGGACCAGGACACTGTCAGGATAATACAGGTTTAAGTGATGAGGATTTGCCCTAGTGCCAGGCCTTGGGATGTAAAATAAGGCACCCTCTCGAAGGCCAGTTAGGCTGGTGGGAGGGAAGAGAAGAGCAGAGGAAAGGGTGGTAGAAGTGCAAAAGTGGGAAAATTGGGAAAGTTTTGGTTTGAAATATCTTGACTTTTCAGTGAAGGGGGCATCTAAATGGCAATGTTTTGTTTTAACAGCTTTGTTGAGATGTAATTGACATAGAATGAACTGCACATGCTTAAAGTGACAATTTGATATTTGATTATCAGTCAAGATAGTGAATGTATCGCCCCACAAGTTTCTCCTGCCTTTTTGTAATCCTCTCATCTCCAAGTAACCACTGATCTGTCACTATAGTATGTATAGTTTTATAGAACTTTGTATAAATGATTTATGCAGTACTCTTTATTCTTCTTTTATTCAGCATAATTACTTTGAGTTCATCCACAATGTGGCATGTATTAATAGTTTGTTTCTTTTCATTGTTTAGAATTAGTCCATTGTACAAAGGGCAATATTTTGATCATTTGAAGTCAGGAATAGAGTTCAAGTGATGTCAGAATGTGGCCTGGCTTAGCATCCTTAGTCTTGCTAAAGCTTCAAGAGCAAAGAAGCACTCCAGCAGGAAGATTTTGGGGCAGGGGATTGGAGGTAGAATGTTCCTGGAGAGGCAGAAGAGACAGCTGAAGAAAGGAAATAGGTGAAGAACTACCATTCTCTGTGAAAAGGGGATTTCAAATATCTTGAAAGAATAGTGAATTTGATTTTCAGAGAGCTTTTGAAGGTCAGTAAGTTTAGGGTTTAAGAAAGAGCAGGGTGGTTTTGGTTTTTAAATTAGTTTAATTTTAATTAACATACCTTTTTTTTTTTGCCAGTACCATCCTTAAACAGATTGTTATGTCATTTTAGGCAATGGGAGAGCAATCCTTTTCTATTCATAATAATGATGGGGCAGTTTCATTTCAGGTACGTCTTTTTGTAGAATTTATCTCTATCATGTAAAAGGGTAATTTTTAGAAGTAATTTTGAATTTAAGAATAATAACTTAGGCATACCATGTATCAGTCACTTAAATGCAGTAGCTTTCTCTGTACAAACCTACAAGGCAGATATTATTTATTACCCACCCACTTATCACATTATAAGTCTCTGAGAATGAATAACTTTGTGAATGGCCAGTATAAATGACAAGGCCCAGGTCCCAATCCAGTTCTGCCAGGCTGTTCCTGTGACCCCTCTGCCTCTTTGAGCCCATGCTATGTCCCATTTAGAGTGTGCCAGAAGCATAGCATCCTATACCAGAAAGGACTGTTGGTGATGATTTAGGGTGATGTATTTTAGAGATGAGTTCACTGAGACTCAGAGACCTTGAGTGACCTGCTCAGCTGTCACAGTTACTAATTGCACGAGTGTTTTTTGGAAGCATCACTGCTTATATATGGGGACAAGATATTGGACTGGGTCTCAGAACCCACTTACTAGCTGTGTGACTTTGGACAATTCCCTTAATTTCTGAATTTCACTGCGTAATCATCCAAAAATAAAAAATGTAAGACCCATCTCATAGGATTCTTATGAGCCTTTTTTTTTTTTCGTAATAGTGCTTTGTAAAACATTATGCACATAATGTTTTATTATTAACTTGTAAGAATCACTGCCTCTTTTCTAACCAGTTTTTATTATCCTAATTGAGGTATAATTTGCTTACAGTGAAATGTACAGGTCTGAAGTGTACAGTTTGATCAGTTTTGACCCATGTAATCCACTGTCCATCAAGATTCTCTATGTTTTTATCTTCTCAGAAAGTCTCTTCACCCCTGCAACCACTGTTCTGATTTCTTTCACCATAGATCATTTTGCCTAACAAATTTGCCTAACTATCTTAGCAAAATATCAGGGAGATCATAGAATAAGAAAACATGTTTAAACTCTGCTCTGGGAGAATTTATTTAATTTAGGCTGTCTATTTTCTTCTGTCCAGTAAAATTTACAATTTATTTCTCCCATCCAAGTACTAACCAGGCCTGACCCTACTTAGCTTCTGAGATCAGACGAGATCGGGTGTGTTCAGTTTATTTCTAAAATTTAAAAATGTAGCTAAGGATTTGGGTACCCTTAAATGTTTTTTGCCTTTACTTTCAGTTTTTCTTTAACATCAGCACTGATGAGCAAGAAGGCCTGTACAGTCTTTATTTTCATAAATGCCGTGGAAAGGACTTGCGGCCTGGTGACAAGTTTTCATTCAGCCTTGATGTGAGTACCATATGGATACTGTTCCACGTGGATTTTTTCAGTGTAAAATGTGAGGCATTTATATTTCTATAAGAATTGGTTTTAAGAGCACGTAAGTAAGGGTAAAATGTGGCCAGTCACATATCCCTGCCAGTGAGCAGGATGCTTCAGCAGAGGATTGGTAAATAAGAAAATGTAAAGCAATTTAAGATGAGTTTACACACTTCAACCTATGCATTAAGAATGTGATGTGCTTGTTATCTGCTGGTACTCCATTCTTTTTTTTTTTTTTTTTGAGACAATGTCTCCCTCTGACCCCCAGGCTGGAGTGCAATGGCATGATCATAGCTCACCGGGCCTTGAACTACTGGGTTCAAGCAATCCTGCCTCCACCTCTGGAATAGCTGGGACTATAGGCATACACCACCAGGCCTGGCTAATTTTTCAAAGTTTTATGTAAAGATGGGGTCTTGCTATGTTGCCAAGGATGGTCTTGAACTCCTGGCCTCAAGAGATCATCCCTCCTCAGCCTCCCAAGGTACTGGGATTATAGGCATGAGCCACCAGGCGTGGCCTCGCTTTCTTAAGCTTAAGTGAAATAGCTGAGATTCCAAATTGCTGAATAAGGGACAATCTATTCCTGAAAAGTAAAAATTAATTTTATATTGGTTTCAGATTGATATCACAGAGAAGAATCCTGATAGCTACCTCTCAGCAGGAGAAATTCCTCTGCCCAAATTGTACATTTCTATGGCATTTTTCTTCTTCCTTTCTGGGACCATCTGGATTCACATCCTTCGAAAACGACGGTAAACTATTACTTCTTCGAGTCCTTCAACTTAGAATGTGTTCAGATTTGTGTAATTTGCTGGCTTCTGAACCTGGAAGGAGTTGGCACTAAGCAATCTTGTTTTCTTTCCCTTCTCTTCCAAGGGCATCTTCCCTGGAACACCAGGGAGACTGTGCCAGGAGCCTTACTTTTTGGGAGGGCTTTGCCAGCCTTGGTGTTTATTCATGTCCCATTTTTTTGTTTAAAAAGCAAATCTGAATATTTCAATAATATACAAGCAAAATAAGATGTATAAGCAAAGTGTTTCCATAGTAGAAACCCCACAGTCCAGGACTGAGAGGGAGCACATTGGTTCCATTCAAGGGCTGTTTATTCTTGAGAGAAAGTTAGTTACTGTGACCCACTGCTTGGCAAGAGCATCAACTCACTGCTTAGTCCTGAAGGCATTGGCTCAAGGCCTGGTGGGGATAAATCTCTGTATTGACTTCCAGATGCTTGCCACTGGAGAAAACATCTTCAAAGCATCTGCCTGCCTTTTGGCCTTTTTTCTGAAACCCCCGAGGCTTTAACTTCCTGTTCTTGTTCTTCAGGGAGCAGCTGCATACCCCTGCATTCTCTGTCTCTCTCTGAGAAAATTGAAAATGAAATATTACTATTCAGTTAGAGAATAGTGTAATGTATTTGTTATAAGGCCTGTAAACTCAGTACATAATGGTATGTGAATATGGTATGATAATATGATATGGATTTATTTAAATTCATAAAATAATCATCGCCAAATACCTCTTTCTCTGAAGCATTGGGGGCAGAAATTGAATCCTCTTTAATCCCTAGTGGCCTCGTTGTCTTCTAAGGGACATACTCAGAATCTAGTATATGAGCTCTAGCTGGGTACAGTTGCTGGCACCTATTTGTTGTGCTATCCTGTATCCCCACCAGATGGAAAGGGTTTCTTGTTTACTTGTGAAGGACCTACATAATCAATCATGTTTAGACTAGGTTATCAGGCAGCCATTACTAAGAAAGAAAGTATCCTACCAATTTAGCCCATAGAAGGTTTTTGGTTTTGTTTTTTTAAAGAAAGTTTTACTTCTGCCTTTATTGGAAAAGTCAGAACAAGGAGTCAGAAAACCTGATTTCGAGTGTAAACTTTGACTGTGACTGCCTGTGTGCCTTGCTTCACTCTAAGTCTCTTTTTTCCCCCCGGCTGCAAAACTGGGACAATAATAATTGCTCTGCCTTCCTCTAGGAGTCTTAGATTCTTAGATTGGTTATGTGATTCTCCCCAGAATAATATATATGAGAGAGCTTTGCAAGTTAGGGTGCTATGCACATGTGAGGTGCTTATAAAATAGTTCAGTTGCCTGGTGTTCAGTGGTATTTTAATTTTCCTTTAGTTAGTGATGGCAGTAGTGCTGGTTCCCTTATATAAAATTATGATAACAGTTTTAAATCTGTCATTAAATGAAACTGACCTACTTTGTACAAGTCTCATCTCTAACTTTTGTTGGAGTGTAGAGTATATACAGGAACATCTCATTTAAGACCTGACCTCCCCACTCCCCAACCCCTCACCCCGCCACCCCCCATTTTCCCAGGAGTCTTAACGGCCAGTTCTGGTAGGTTGGAAATCCAGGTGATATAAAGGCATGTGGCTTCATGGATGCCAGGTACATTTCACAGGCTGTAGCCCCTTAAACTGGAAGGAACTGAGAGATCTTTGCTTCATTTAATGAGGGCCAGAGAGAGGAAGTGAGAGACATGGCCAGCGTCATCTGACAGAGCTGGAATTGAAACCTAGGTCTCAACTCTGAGTGTAGGTAGAACTAGTATTTGAGCCCAGGTTGGTGTGGCTTCAGAGCTTTGTTCTTTCAATCACGGCACTGCCCCAGCATCGACATTTTAACTATGGACTGCAAGTCAAGGTTGCCAGGGTGTGTGAATGAGCACAGGTTTTGCCCGTGGGTAAGTCTCATTGCCATTCAGTAGTGACAGACTACTCTGGCCTTAACTTCTTTTTTGACCTTCAAGTAGGTGGGCACTGGGACAGGAAAGTACTGAGGAGGAAATGAGCCTGGAAACTGAATGTGCATCAGTTTGTGGCATGCTCTCATTGTCATTCTGTGCAAGGTCCCTTTCCTATTATTATTCCCGTTCACTTCCTGTCCCCTCTCCCACTCCTTCCCAGCATGGATAGCCACTCAGATGTGTTTAAAATGCATTTTTGGATATGTGTTTTTTTATAAATGAGAATATTTATTGGTGTTGTGTGTATTTTAGATATATATAAACTGTACTGTTCTTATACATTTTTCACTCAGTAATACCTTTTTTAAGATCTGGCCCCCTGGCTACATGTGCATCCAGTTCATTGAATTTTACCCTACTCCAGAGCATGCCATACCCTGCATCCCCACATTTTACTGCTCTGTCCCTTTAGTGATAGACACATGCCTAGGTTGCTTCCATCTCCCTGCTACGCCAGCAGTGCTGTCATGAACCTCCCTCCTGCTCCTGAGATCCCCTGTGGGTCTGTGCAGCCCAGGAACTACAGTCCCAGAAGGAGGCACGCTGGGTCGTAGGTAGACTCTCGTTTAATTTCACTAAGTGCTGCCCGGTTGCTCAGCAGTATGGCCGCACCAGTTTGTATTTCTGTCAGCAGTGCATGAGAGTTCCTGTTTCCCCATGTACTCCCCAGTACTGATGCCTTAATTTGTGCCAGTCTAATGGTGTAACTGGTACCTTGTTTTATTTTGCATTTTTCTTGATATTAGTGATGTGGATTATAATTTCAGGGACTTGTTAAACATTTGAGTTTTCCTTCTTGTGACTGCCTGTATTCTTTGCATATTTTTCTGTTGGGTTTTCTTTTTCTTGTTGCTTTGAGTTTCTCGCATATTCTGGGTATCAATCCTTTGTCTGTCTTAGATATTGCAGATTTCTTCTTCTAGTCTGTTAAACTTGTCTATGGTATTCATCGCTGACTAAAAATCTTTCATTTTAGTAGAGTCAAAGCTGTAATTTTAGTGTTTTGGGCAGTGCCTCTTGGATCTTAAGAAGCCCTTTTCTAATCTATATTCACAAAATGTATATTTTATATTTAGAGCTGAAATCCATATGGAATCCCCTTATACGTAAATGTGGAGTAGACATCCAGCTTTGTTCTTTCGTATAAGTTCGAGCTGATTTTTTCCCATGTCAATTATTACACAATCTATCTTTTCCCCGCCAATTTGCTGTCAGCTTATCATATAACAAGCTTCCATACACGCATGAATCTATTTCTGAGTTCTCTAGTCTATTCCATTGGTCTGAATAACAAATAAACTGTACCTCTTAACACATTTTTTACTGCTCTGGCTTTTCAGAACATCTTGATATCTGAGAGTGTGAGTTCTCTCCCTGTGGCTCTTACTCAAGTCTTTGTATGTTAATACTTTATTAATAGAGTTTTCCGTTTTTCTTGCATAATGGTCTTATCTGTCCTATTAAGTTAAGTCTTAGGGGCAGGTGGGAAGGAATAGAGGAATTTAGTTCCTGGCAGCCCAAAGGTAGACTAGGCCCTATGGAGGCACTGGGATGTGAGTGGGTGCTTTATCCCCCGGCCTGTGGTGTTTGGCAGGCACCAGCCGTTGGAGGGGAGGGGCATGACCCCTGTGCCTCCCTTTGCCCTCCTGCTGCTGACTCCCACCCCTCCTCTGCTCTGGGCTTCAGGCTTCCCCCGTAGCTGTACCAGATCGCTTTCTGCTTTCCTAGGGATTCCAGATCCATCTGCCTCATTCTTGGCTTTCCCAGGGTGGTTTCTGGGGAGGATGCCGGCAGCCTGTGCTAGAATTCCATCCTCTAAGGACTCGGAACCATCCTGTCTGGCTTCAGAGCATAACTCTCAGTTCCATTCATACATTCAGCTGGATGTTAGAGATGATTGTACGACTCCATTCGAGGCCTTTTCTACCAGCAAAAACTACTTTTTTAAAAAAAGGTTTCGTGTTTGTGGTTCGGCCAGATTATGTTTACTGCATCTCCTTATAAACATAGCTGATGCCTAGAGCTTTGGCTGTCCCTTGAGCGGATAGAATCGTCTTTTAATTCTTTTCTCTCTTTTTTTATAGGAATGATGTATTTAAAATTCACTGGTTGATGGCGGCTCTTCCTTTCACCAAGTCTCTTTCCTTGGTGTTCCATGCAGTATGTATTAGCATTTTAGGGGTCATTCATGACATGATGTACAATGTCTATATGAGCAAGAAAACTAAATTAGAAGAAAAGGAATAGATTGATGGGAAACATGGTGAAAGCGTACATTTCTCATAAAGCCCCCTTTTGTCTGGGAGGGACTGGCCATGGCAGTAAATGTTCACCACCTCTCCTAATACGTGACTTAAGATATCTTCTGATACTACTTACAGACGCACAATTTTTCTAGGATACTTGTTCTTATTTTTTTGTTTTTGTCATTTTTGTCATTTCTTTTTTGTTGTTGTTTTTACCCTCCATTTCCATGAGTGAGGTGTATTAAATAATCAGCTAAACAAACATTTCAGTATGGGTTATTATGAGATAGCTGCATATAGAAGACAGACCTGGAGATCAGTTACCTTTTCCAGAAAAGGTGACCTTAGACCTTAGGTCCCCTGTCAAAGGGCCAGATCACTCCTCGGTATTATTACTGAAAGTTGGGTGCTTGTCCCCGAGGCCGCATCAGAAGAATGAGGATAAGAGGTTTGAGGAGAAGGAAAGAGAAGTTTATTAATCTGCCAGCAAAGAGAAGGTTGGCAGACTCCTGTCTCACAGTACCAACATCCTCCTGTCATTTCTTGAGATGAGAGTGCCACCTGCCATGTTTCCATGACTTCCTTGTTTCCAAATATTCCCTCATGAACCTACTTGATTTGAAGTTAAGCATTAGCATACTTAATTTGAGAGAAAATTGATTCTATTATATAAAGATTGAGGCATAAGAATTGAGCTTCAGCTTGAATATTTAGGACTGATGTGAATTGAAATGAACTTGCCAGTGGGGTAAGATCACAAATTCCCCAGTCTGGGCCTACGCAGTACCCACCAACCGCACTAGTAAGGATAGTCTCGAAGCATGCGCTCTCCTGCTCCACTGGAAAGTGTCCTCATAGGAAAAAGCAATAATATATCCAGTTACAATGTCAAGAACTGACAGTTATTTGGATAATTTCCCATTTGAGTCTAAGTTAAAAGATGCTTTCTGGAGCCATATAGATAATGACTGATAGAGCCCTTGAGTCACTTTAATATCTGGATAGCCATTTGGATAGAATGAAAGATGTATAAATTGACGTCAGCTTTGTGAGTTCTGCCAAGAGGCATTTTGGATGCTCTACTGAAACTTGCCACTTAAGTTAAAATGCATTGGTGGCTTTAAATAGCTCTAAATTTACAGATTTTTTTAAAGAAAAAATAGTTAAAACTGGGTGATTCCACATAGATTTTTTTTTACCAATTGATTGACTTATTTATTTATGTACACAGCAGGAGTATGAAACATAAAGTTCTTGGCCAGGATATTGACAAGAGTTGTGGCATTTGAACCTTGGAGGTTTTTAAGAAAAGAATAGACAGCATTGCCACAGTGAATTACTTCCTTCAAGAGAGAGACCTGGGCTGGGTGGTAGTGACATTAAAATTTTGTGTCGAGTTTCTTAAGCTACCTGGTATTTGTTAGTGCACTCACATGCTTAATTGTGAATTGAGAAGTGAGGCATTAGGCAGTGGTGGGGGAGGACATCTCCTCTCCTGAGGTCCTCCGAGGTCATTTCATGTTTCACTGTGCTCTAAGACATGTTGTACATCAACCTTTCTGAAATGCAGTTGTTTGATTTCAGATTGACTACCACTACATCTCCTCCCAGGGCTTTCCTATTGAAGGTTGGGCTGTTGTGTACTACATAACTCACCTGTAAGTATGCAGGTACATGTGAAATACTCATACTATGAATGACATACAAGAGAAGTGGGGCTAGGCAGCATCCTGCCCCACATTTACTGGCCCTGTCCCCCTGTGGCAGGCCGTCTGGGCCCTTGCCATACTAAAGGTGTGTAGTGCACAGGTGGCTGTCCAGACTTGAGAATTTGGGCTTGTTGGCTTGCTTCTGCCTCTCTGCAGCCATCAGCTGTTCAGGTAGTGGGTACAGAGCTAACTGTGTGCCCTGAAAGGAGTTTTGCGCACGTATGATGCATTTCCTGAATTTGGCTGCCTGTCTTTTACAAGAAGCATGTCTTAGAATGAGCTGTACAGTGTAACTGGCAGAGTGAGAGTCTAATGAGACCCACTGGTGTTTATCCATTGTTCTCTTCCAGTTTGAAAGGAGCACTACTGTTCATCACTATCGCACTCATCGGCACTGGCTGGGCTTTCATTAAACACATCCTTTCTGATAAAGACAAAAAGATCTTCATGATTGTCATCCCACTCCAGGTAAAGGAACCCTAATCCTGCTTGTCACTTCCTCTCTGGGCACTTAGCAGGGCTCAGCTCTATGCCTCTGTGGGAGCAGGGAGTCTCCTCTCCCAGAAACCCCAGTCTCTGCCATTGGGGGTTGAAGACTGGTATTCTCTTTCTGAATTCCGACAGACCTAGATTTCTGGTTGTTGGACTGGGAGATATTTGACCATTAGTATCTTTTAAACTGGCCTGTGAATGCCTCAACTTTGAATAGAGAGCTGCTGAAAAGTTAGAGAGACATATAACACTGCTTTCTCTTCTGCGTCCGTTTGTCATATAACAAAATAGTGCTCTTAGTGAGGAAGCTCAAATACAGAGTGTCTGATAAAACAGTCCCATTATCTGGCATGTAGAAGAGTTATTGGAGAAGTTGGGCCTAAGGAGTGTGGGGATCGTGGCTAAATGGCATGTAAAGTGCCACCTGTCCAGCATCTGAGTGACTGCTGAGGGTCAGGGTGCCTAAAAGGCAAAGTGTCCTGGTTATCTATTGTTATATAAAAAATATCACCCCAAAACTTAGTGACTTAGCACAGTAATAGCATTAACTTTTTCTCTCAGTTTCTGTGGCCAGGAATTCAGGAGTGGCTTAACTGAATAGGTCTGGCTTGAGGTCTCATGTGGGTATAGTTAGACAGCGGCTGGGAGCACCTTGAAGTCTTCACTTGAATCTGTCTCCTGGGCTGGGAACAGCTGGGGTTCCTGGGGTGTCTTTCTGCCTCTGCATGGTCTCTCTAGCATGGCATTTTCAGGTAGCTAGTCTTCTTACAAGCTCAGGGCTCCACAGGTCCCAAGAGAAAGCTGGGCAGAAGCTGTATCTACCTTGGAAATCGCATGGCATCACTTCCTCCTTAACATATTAGAGCAGTCACAAGCCTGCCCAGGTTCAAGGGGACAGCACAGAGACTCCGCTTCTTAATAGCAAAATGATAAAGTTCTGCAAGAGCACACGGGACTGGAAATAATGATGTGGCCACAGGTTGGGGGTCTGTAGGCCCATGTACACCCCACATTGGGGCTGCTGTCGTTGTAACAATCCACCCATGCTTAGGGGCCTCAGGAACATCTTATGTCTCGCAGGTCCTGGCAAACGTAGCCTACATCATCATAGAGTCCACTGAGGAGGGCACGACCGAGTATGGCTTATGGAAGGACTCTCTGTTTCTAGTTGACCTGCTGTGCTGTGGAGCCATCCTCTTCCCAGTGGTGTGGTAAGTAACCCACAGAGCGGGAGTTTCATGACGTGACAGCTTGGCTGTCAAGCCTGACAGCTGAACTGGCCATTCCCAAATTGATCTGAATCATACAGGATATGTGTTTGAAAGTAGAACTTCCTGGGTCCCAGACTGACCTTCATCAGTCTCTAGGGGCAGGCCCCTGTGTCTTTATCAAGTTACCCCGGGGATTCTGGTAGAGCTAGTCTGGCACCATGGGCTGGTCATGTAGTATAGTTTTTTTTTTGAGGCAGGGGGAGGGGGAGCAACTACTTTTTAATGTCTTTTATAATATACTGGAGGAGAATCAGGCAGTGCTGCCAGAGTGGGCCACAGTCCTGGGCCAGAAGCCTGCACACTCCTTTGCAGCTGGTCCTGTGATGGCAGAACCCTTCATCTTGCCTTCATTGTTTACTATGACCCCTGTGTTATCTTCAAAATAAAGACACCATTTTTTCCCTCGTATGACTTTTGTTGTCAAATTACCACTGCCAGATGCACCTCCTTTCTGAGCTGCGGTTTACCTTTCTGACTATGGTCATCACTATGTCACCCACACCAGCAGCAGGAAGTCTGTTCAGTCAGCCCCTTGGTCCCCTTCACAGAGATGATAATACAGATTTTTAGCTCCTGTATTGTCAGCACAATTGATCACAGCTCCTACCGGAAGAACCAGGGAAATCTGGAATTTCGCACCAGAGGACTCATCATGTCCTCACTTTACATCTTGAATGCCGAAAAAGGACAGAGCCATTTAGCACAGAGCCATTTAGCACAGTTCTAAGACAACAGGGAAGAGTTAGGAAATGAGAACTTAGTAGCAATATAAAATGGCAGCCTGAACTTGGTGGAGAGAGAGTTGGAGAAATCCCATAAGTAGCCATTTCTTGCCAAGTTACATGGAAATGAGGAGGGACATTAACAAAACTAGTGATAGTTCTCAGCACGTAAACATTTTCAGTATTTTCAGAACAGTTTGCTCCATTCCTGGAAATGGCAGTTTAGATGCATAGATTGTGTTTTGATTACGTGGAAAGAAGTGTAGGTGCCCAGTCAGTGGTTGATGAGAAAGAATATCCTTGTTAAATCACATGCAAAGTGATGGACCTTCTTGGTTCAGTAAGAACCTAGTAGAGGAAAGAAGGCTAGCAAGAATAAAACACTTAGTTCACCTTTATCTGTGATCTAGTAGTTCCTTGGCTATTTGAATGTAATTAATTCTTTTGAAATAAAATTTAAAGAAATAGATTTGCCTGCCTTCTGTTAGAAGTGAGATGCTTCGTATTGCAATGCCCCATGCAGTAAATTAATATGTTTTAGGCTCCTGGAGTTTGTCAGTTACTTTGATCATTTAGAACATGGTGCCAGTGGGGCGTAATCCTCATTCCAGCCAGTTAGGTTCACTCTTCACCCTAATTCCATCATACTTCACACATGGTCTGCGTCAGTTCAGCAGACGGCTACCAGCGTAGAAGAGGAAATACTGAAGCATCTTTTTAATCACCACAACCTTCTGCCATCCTGTCTGGGAATAAGTAACTCGGGCATCTGTAATATGGGGTGGCCAGCATCATCTCCAGATAGAAGAGAGCATCTTATTGGGGAACAGAGTTGGAGACCCTACTCTAACATACACCACTGTTAGAACAGTCAAATATAAGGAACCCAGATGAGCTATAGAAGTACAAGTGGCCCTTTCCTGCCACTTGTTAATTATAGCACTAATGAATAGATGTCAAATGGCAAGAGTCCTTAAGGTAAAGTCCTAAAAATTACTGTAAAATAGAAAAAAGATCAATAAGTACTAGAGAAGTGATTTAAGAAATGGCATCTATAATATTTTTAAATATTCCTGTTTAGCTAGTGTTGGTTCAGGGCTAGCTCTGTGCTGGTTAACTTCCCAATGCTGCTCCATTCGGTTCTCAAACAGCCCACTCTCACAGGTGGGCAAACTGAGGCTTTAGGAGAAGTGATTTCTTTGCCAACAAGAGTGACAGTGTCAGACCCTGGCTTCCTTCCCTGGCGCAGTCCTGTCTGCCTACACCCTGCTCACCCCTTAGGGCAGTTTCTCCATTTGTTGCTTTGGACTATGCCTAGAACTCTGATCTACAGCTTCTTTTTTTTTTTTTTTTTTTTTTTTTTGAGACAGAGTCTTACTCTGTTGCTGGGCTAGAGTACCATGGCATCAGCCTATCTCACAGCAACCTCAAACTCGTGGGCTCAAGCAATTCTACTGCCTCAGCCTCCAGATTAGCTGGGATTACAGGCATGCGCCACCATGCCTGGCTAATTTGTTCCATATATTTTTAGTTATCCAGCTAATTTCTTTCTGTTCTTTTAGTTGAGACGGGGGTCTCACTCTTGCTCAGGCTGGTCTCGAACCCCTGAGCTCAAGCGATCCACCCGCCTCGGCCTCCCAGAGTGCTAGGATTATAGGCGTGAGCCACCGCGCACCTGGCCTACAGCTTCTTTAATAGTGTTATTGTTCCCCTGCCTGAACTATCACGATGGTAGTTAATTACTGGCACATCATAGCCGAAAAAAAGACTCCCTGGAGGCTGGCATTTTTCAGTGGAGTTATAAATCTCCACTCAATGAAATGAGCTTGCAGGAAGCCTTGTGTTCCCAGGTCCAGGACTTAGACTTTAGAAGTTGTCCTGTGACTTTCTTCTAGGGTCGATTCTCTCCCCATGGCAGGTGAGCTCAGAGATGCTTCATTGTCTTAGGACTGTTGGGTGGGGGGATGGTTGTGGGGATGAGAAGCTCAGTAGAGGGTGGGAGTGTAAAAGTGTGTTTTCTCCTCACACTCTAGCGGCTGCAGACTTACATGTTCGCCAGCAGAGGGCGTCTTTACCTCTCAGCCTTGAGCACCATACATGGCCAAGTGTTGATTATCCCAGATCCCTTTTTTAGGGACAGTGCTCTAAAATTATCTAGTCCAACCTTTCAGTTTATAATTGAGGAATTCAAGGCCTCAAGTTACTAGTGCTGGAAATAGAGAGGAATGCAAATTTGTCAGCTAACCTTTTGTTCTGCAAATGTTTATTTTTAGGTCAATCAGACATTTACAAGAAGCGTCAGCAACAGATGGAAAAGGCAAGTTCCCTCGTGCTCTTTTTGTGCTGCTCAGCTTTCCCTGAGCCCACATGCGGGGCATGGCTGAGAGGTGGGGGCAGGCCTATTGAGTCTCAAGGTACCGTCTTCCTGGGGGACAGGCTGCGGGAGTCCTGGGGGCCCACTTTGTAAGAGCAGCAGGGGCTGTTGGGTGGAAAAGCAGATGTTGAACACTTCAGAGACTGGGGGTGTAAGGCTTGGGGGTAGCTGCTGCTTGTTGAGATGATTCATTTCATTTCCACCCGTGATTGTGATTTTCATCTTCTCAAAACTGAGTCAGAAAAAAAATCTTGTCTTGGAAGGCCCAGATGACACTTTACTGTGAGAACAGGAGGTATAATGGATTGGAGATGGCTATGTGTAAAGCAGCCCTTCCTGCTGACTTAACACACTTTCAAAATAGATGTGTCGGTATTAATTTAAAATGAGTCTCTGATGCCAGAAAGAACCTTTAAAACTATTTGATATTTAAATAGTCCTGCCATTATAACCCTTTTGTATCTCCTTGATTTTGCAACCATTCCTCCTAAGTCAGAAAAAAAGCTACAAAGAAAATATTTTGTATGTTTCTGGGCCCATTTGAATAATGTCTGCCACAGGCTGCCATGGCTCAAATGGGAATTTCAGACGGCAGTGCTCTGTGGAAGGCTGGAGCTGCCTCTGGATCCATGAAATCACACACCTAATGCTGATATTAACATTCTTTAAGGTAGATTATTTAATACCAATAATAAAAAGAAATAGGTTTTTTTGGTTAATAAAGTTTTGTTGCTGACCTTTTTTCTGATTATAAAGGTAATATGGATTTATCTTTAGAAATTTGGAAAGCATTATAGTGGTTACAAATCTTATTTCACAAAGTTGGTATATAACTAATATCACATTATTTCTTTAAATTGAATTAAACATGACCTCAGGGCTTCACCCAGGGTCAGGTAAGATCCTGGGTTCTTATTTAGAGCACAGTATTCTGGAAGATCTCTTTAGTTTTGGCCCAGAATATTTACGTCATGATTCTTGCTGTCTCGATTCACGCAACTCCTGCTGCTGGGTGGCCTGTGTGCGTGGGTCTTGTGCAGGCTGGGAGCCCCGGCCAGGCTCCCTAGGCCTACCTAGCTTCTCGAGTGTGGCCTGTGCCTGCTTTTGTCTTCTTTCTAGTCCTGGGAGATAGCCCTTCTCTCTTCTCTCCTCATTTTTTCCCTCAAAGGCACTGGATTCCTTTCTTTTCCCTCTGGAATATCTTCTGTGATAAATTCTTTTCAGTGAGTTTAAGCTGGAATGTTGTCTGCAGAAAGCCTCTGCTTTTAGATTGGCTACATAGCCTTTCCTGGAGGCTCCTGCCTTCTTGGAATGGGGTAAAGGAAACACAAAAAACAAAATATCAATTAAAATTTTAAGAAAGCATCCTGCCACAAACACAAAAACCCAAGGTAAAAATGTAAAAATCTACCTCCTGAAAATAATTAGAGATATTCTTGTCTTTTTCCCCCACTTGTATCCATGTTATATTAAAAAGTGGTTTTATTATTTTTGTAACTTAGTGAATAGGTTTTTTTCTTATATTAATATAATGCAATGAGACCTTTTAACTTTTTTGTCTGATACCCTTCAGTATTTCCAAGATAGTTTTCCTGGCTGTTTGGCTGAAAATGTTAAAAAATCCCAAGGGCAGTGTTTTCCAAGTTGCTAAGGTTTATCTGCATTTTTCTTCTTGGCTCCGCCCTGCCGCCTGTGTGAACTCTGGCCCTTCCTTCCTGCTCCCTTCCGCCTTCGTCCCTCTGACCCTGCTGCCTCTTCACCTTCTCGTCTTGTGTTTGTGGGCTGGGGGTGCCGTGGTGACTGTCTCAGTGACCACTGACTCCACCCGAGGTTGGCCCTTAGCTGAGGATCTTAGTAAAGTGCCCTGCCTGGGACAGACAGCCCAGCAGGTGAGGCCCAAGATGGGGTCAGCATTGCCCTCCAGCGTGTGAAGTAAAGAGAAAGTTTACAGAACCAGAATGGATGCTTTTGTCCTGGCCTGGGGCACATTAGGTAGTTGCTCATTTTTTCCACCAGGTGACAGCATGGGACCTCTTCTGAGGAATGAATGTAAAAGGAAATCATGTAGGCAAACCAGGGCTTATATCCCCTGTTCTCAGGATGATGTATGTTAAGGAATCACCCGTTTCTCATCAGCAGATACTATAAACTCTTTGAAGGGGAGACAGAGTAGATTAGAAGGGGAGTATCTTCTCAATTCACGTTCTTTTCTCTGAATTGATTTTGATTTGGGCCATGGGATGCTTTTGAGCATTACTGAATGGTTATGCCTGTGACACTCCCAGAGTGAGAGCAGCCATGTGTCCACAGCTGAAGTCCCCCCTGCAGAGAAGTCTCAGGAGTAGCCCTGTGTGCTGGCAGGCCGGTCTCAGGTGTGGCCGCAGTATGCCCCAGCCAGGAAAGGTGGAATGACCGTACTGCCAGCCACTGGGTCCGGGATCGGTGGACCCATTGACCCACTGTGCTCCTCAGTTCACCCGTCCTGAGATCTGGCTCATCCTAGAGGCCCTGAGAGCACGAAGACCAGGAGCAATAACGTCTCCTGTTGGATTTAGAAGCATTTTGCTGGATAGTGTCTGACATTCTGATTCCTGTTCTTAGCTTCGTTATTCCACTGACTCATTGCATGGCCTTGACAGTAACCTGGGCTTAAGAATCTCAGTTTAGGTGCAGTCCAGGCTGAGTAATTGCAAGTGAGCAAAATGCTATTTGTTGTTGTTCTTCCTGCATTTGGGTTGAAGATAGCTTTCAGAGGGTATTTGTTTGGACTTTATTTACTTTTTTTATTGGACAGGGTCTCACTTTGTTGCCCGGGCATGAGTGCAGTAGCACGATCATAGCTCACTGCACCCTCAGACTCCTGGGCTCAAGTGATCCTCCTGCCTCAGCCTCCTGACTAGCTGGGACTATAGGTGTGCACTGCCACACCCAGCTAATTTTTCTATTTTTTGTAGAGACAGGGTCTCACTATGTTGCTCAGGCTGGTCTCCAACTCCTGACCTCAAGCAATCCTCCCACTTTGGCCTTCCAAAGTGGTGGGATTACAGGCATGAGCCACCGCACTGGCCTTGTTTACTTCTTTGTCTCTGGATTCCTTTTGACTGAACCTGAGGGTAGTATAAAACATTAAGGTTGAAGCTGCCCACTATCCTTAGGCCATGTCTTTGTCTCTTATATCACATGCTATGGCTTCTCTCAGATCCTCTGTTATTTAGATTCACTGCTGCACTGCATCCCTGAGAGGGAGCTTCATTGTGTCTTGGACAGGCACACCTAGCTCCATTCCACAGTGTTTCTCCTGCCAAGATTTACTGGCTGTTCCTGCCCTTAAGGTTGCTTCCCTGTTTCCCCTCCTTTCTGTCATTACCATATAGGACTGGCTTGGAGATATACACCATAAATTTAATTATAGTCTCTGCTTCTGATCATCCTTTTTTTGGCCTTGTGTTTCGGAGGAAAAGTCAGAAGAAGTATTCTGAAGAATCTTAGCTTTTATGGAGCTTCAGAAACATTTAAACAAATGACAGTTGGCCAGTTGCAGGGTTTACGGAGGAGTGGCTTCATTCTTAGCTGCTGCCATGTTCTAAAAGGAGCTGTGGCCACGAGAGGTGTTGTTAGGGCAGCAATTCTCAAGGGGGTCCTCAGGGTCAAACCTATTTTTATAATCATACATTATTAGCCTTTTTTACTGTTGATGTTTGGCCTGATGGTGCAAAAGCAACAGTGGGTAAAACTGCTGGCACCTTCACATGATTCAGGGCTATGGCACTGAACTCTACTAATAGCCATTGCATTCTTCACTGCCACCTACTTACAGGGGGTGAAAAAGCCGTGTTTCACTTAAGAATGGACTTGATGAAATGATAAAAACTGTTAATGTTATTAAATTTCAGCCCTTGCGTCCATATCTTGTGATATTCTTTGTGACAAAATGGGAAGTATGCATGAAGTCCTTGAAGTATGATCGTCATGGTCTTGAGGAAAAGTCTGTGTGCGATTATCTGAGTTGCAAGCTAAACTAGCCACTTTTCTCATGGAACACCATTTTTATTTGAAAGAATGACTGACTGCTATGGTTACTCAGACTTGGGTTTTTGGCAGACATTTTCTTTTTTTTTTTTTTTGGAGACAGAGTCTCACTCTGTTGCCTGGTAGAGTGCCGTGGCGTCAGCCTAGCTCACAGCAATCTCAAATTCCTGGGCTCAAGCAATCCTTTTGCCTCAGCCTCCCGAGTAGCTGGGAACTACAGGCATGCACCACCATGCCTGGCTAATTTTTTTCTATATATTTTTAGTTGTCCAGTTAATTTCTTTCTATTTTTAGCAGAGATGGGGTCTCACTCTTGCTCAGGCTGATCTCGAACTCCTGACCTCAGGCTATCCTCCCGCCTCGGCCTCCCAGAGTGCTAGGATTACAGGTGTGAGCCACCGCGCCCGGCCTTGCAGAGATTTTCTTAAAAATAAATGAAATGAACATAACACTTTAAGAAAAATAACTGACAGTTGTTGCCAGTGATAAAATTTGTGCTTTCAAGTGAAAATTAGAATTTAGGAAAACTTGTATCTACCACTATAAGCATGATAGTTTCCCAGTTCTTATAAGACATCTGATGTAAGCAGAGGTGTGATATTAACAATGTGATTTTTTAAAAATTTTATAATAAAATATTTGGGAGAGCTGCATAACTCACTGAAAAATATCTTCCGCCAGACCAGTGCATGATGTTCCACAGTCATGCATGGGTAAAAGAGCCATTCAGAGTGCAGGATGGAGCAGTGGAATCTAATGTAACAGAGTGAAAAGTTCACTGATGTGGTTTTAGATTCCCCCACCTCACTAATGTTTAGAAGCCACCACTTGTCAACTTTTAATGTGGAATCAGACTATTTAGTTATCTAAAAAGGCCTACGTCCACCTGTACTTGGCCTTATTTTCTTCACATACTTCAACCAAAATGCTCCCTCACAGCAGACTGGATGCCGAAGCAAACACGAGCACCCAGCCGCATTGTATTAGGCTGGGCATTAAAGAGAGTTACAATGGTGGAAAATAATTCCACTCTTCTTATTATTAATTATTTGGAAGAGGGTTTTTTTTTTTTTTAACAAAAAATGTTATTTATATTAACATGTAATGGGTTTGTTTTAAATGGATTATTAAATATTTTTGAAACTTCTGTTTCACTTTCTAATATGATAAATAAACATAAATGTTACCACATAAACAAAAACTCTTTGAGATCTTCAGTCATTTTTAAAAGTATAAAGGGATCCTGAGACCAAAAGATGAAGAACCATCATATTAAAGATGAGGTCCCTTACGTGTCTTGTGGTCATGGCGACCATGAACATGAGTGAAAGTCTTCCTAGTTATTTTCTTCCTTCCTATTGAGCTTATTTCAGCCTTGACCAGATGCTTGTGGTTATTTAAGATGCCCGTTAGCTCAGGACAACACATGCCAAAGAACATGTTTTATTCGGGTGCGTCCACATGAAAAGACCTAATGAAAAACCTACTGGAGAGAGAACAAGAGAAATAATCATTGTGTGCATCCTGGTTGCAACTCATGTATATATAGTCCTTTTTTTTTCATTCTTGCTCTCCTTAGACTGGTGGTTCTTATCCTTTCTGGGGGTGCTAGATCTATTTGAGAACTTAGAATATAACCCTCCCCATGTATATGTAAAGTTTTTCGTGCAATTTCATGGGATTTGTGGACCCCAGGTTTAATAACCCCTTTTTAAGATAAATTTAAATCATTTTATTACTCTTGTACAGTGATTTGGATGGAAACACATCAGCATAATTATGATGTGAGATTCCCAGGAGAGATCGGAGAGAATACAGAATGCATTGAACTCTGTGGCAAGTTTCCGCTTGCTTTTTTCTTGCTTTTTCTTTCCTACCCCTTCCACTGGAATATACCTCAAAGAGCATTTCTGCTCTGGTATTTTTTTCTTTTCTTTTTCTTAATATTGTGGTAAAGTATACATAACATAAAAGTTACCAGTTTAACCATTTTTAAGTGTACAGTTCATAGTACTGGTTCATGTACTATGTTCATTGGTAATTATACAGTTCATTGGTAATAAGTACATTTGCATTGTTTTGCAACCATCACCACCATCTATCTCCAGAATTTTTTATCTTCCCAAACTGAAATTTGTCCCCATTAAACACTAACTCTCCATTTCCCCCTCCCCCCAGCCCCTGGCAACCACCATTCTACTTTCTGTCTCTATGAATTTTACTACTCTAGGGACCTCAAGTAAGTGGAATCATGCAATGTTTGTCTTTTTGACTGGCTTATTTCATGCAGCATGATGTCTTCAAGGTTCATCCATGTTGTAGCCTATATCAGAGTTTCCTTTGTTTTTAAGGCTGAATAATATTCCACTGTATGTGTGTACCACACTTGTTTATCCATTCATGTGTCAGTGGACACTGGGTTGCTTCCACCTTTTGGTTATTGTGAATAATGCTGCTGTGAACGTTGGTGTACAATATATATTTGTTCAAGTCTCTACTTTCAGTTCTTTTGGGTATATGCCCAGAAGTGCGGTTGCTGGATCACAGGGTAATTCTACCTTTAATTTTTTGAGAAACTGCCATAATGTTTCCTGTGGTGGCTGTCCCATTTTACATTCCTGCCAGCAGTGCACATGGATTTCATTTTATCCACATCCTCACCAATACTTGTTATTTTCTGGTTTGGGGTTGTTTTTTTTTTTTTTTTTTATAATAGCCATCCTAAGGGATATGGAGTGGTATTTCATTTTGGTTTTGATTTGCATTTCCCTAATGATTAGCCACGTTAAGCATCTTTTTATGTGCTTATTGGCCATTTGTATATCTTCTGTGGAAAAATGTCAATTCAAGTTCTTTGCCCATTTTTTAATTGGATTTTTTGTTTTGCTACACAGGGGTCTTCTTGTTTGCCTAGATAGTTCACTACTTTAAGAAGCTGTTGAGAATTTATCTGGGGTCCTACGGGGCAGCCTGCTCCCTTTGCACAGATGTAATGCAGAGATGAATGTGCAGGGACTTGCTACTCTGGAAAACTCTACCTGGCATGAAAAGATTTGCCCTTGTCTGCTTATTGTAGAGGAATTTCAGTGGTGGATACTTCACAAATAAGCCATTGGCTGCCTTTGGGTATTGCATGATATTGTCATCTAACTTTTTACTAAATAAAAATATAATCTCTTTTTGAGAAAAGGAGGATAATTTTTGATTATAATATTCTGGTGTTGGGGAGGTGTTGGCCAACTATGGCCCATGGACCAAATCCCACCCCCACCTGTTTTCATAAATGAAGTTTTTTTCTAATGCAGCCATGGCCATTTGTATACATGCTGCCCCATAGCTGCTTTCACTACTAGGCAGAGTTGAGTAATTGGGACAGAGATTGTCCAGCCCACACAGGCAAACATTTGCTGTCCAGCCCTTTACAGAAAAAGTTCTATCTGAGGGAAACCATTTGTAAAATCATATATGTTATAGAGGGATAGTGATTACTGGCTCTTTATTCTGTACTCAGGTACTTTAAAAACCGTAAAGCTTACGTAGATATAAGATATTACTGCTTTTAAGTATTAATAGAACTTCAGCTTTGCTCCAGAGCTATGTTTAAGCTTTTACCTAACTTGTCCCTCTGATGGGAATCTGCATTTGCCTCTAACAAGCTGGCTTTACCATTGATTACCCTAAATTCATCAGCAGAGCTTTGGGCTGTAAATTTCCCCCCAGGAGGTTTATAATCCTTCCCTTCCCATCAAGTGCCCAGTGCAGTGACAGTTGGGTATTCTTTATCTGAAATGCTGGAGACCAGAAGTGTGTTAGATTTCGGATTTTTTCAGATTTTGGAATATTTGCGTTATACTTAACTGGTTCAGCATCCCTAATCCGAAAATCCAAAATCCTCCAATGTGCATTTTCTTTGAGCATCATGTTGGTGTTCAAAAAGTTTCAGATTTTGAAGCATTTTGTGCTATATAGGTTTGTCTAACTTTTGTTTTTGCTTTCCAAGCAGAAACTAAGGTAGCCCTAAAGCCACTGATGCTATTGGCAGGGGGGATTATTATAAGGCTAAACTTGGAGACTCCAGCTCAGAAGCCTCCAGAGCAAGGAGGAGGTCAGGAGAGAGAGGCAAACCCCCAGCTGCACAGTTTGCCGTGATGTTGCCTCCCTAGAATGTGGGGATGGCTCTAGAACTGGGTGCCGCCTGGTCAAGAGTGAGTATTTGATTTCCCATAGCACTGCAGCATGCTGTCATCTGCATTGCTACTGGGGACGGTCTGTTGAGACCCCACCCTCTGGAGCAGGGTTTCATGATGTAGGAGAAAGGAGGCAGAAGAAATAAGATTTCCTTGATCGGGTTGAAAATTGTCATCCTTTTGTCCCTATGGATACATTTGTCATTTCACTCCAGTCCCAAAAGTCTGAAGCTGCACCTCCAGAGCATTGCCAGCTGTCTTCCCTACAGACAAGTGGCAGGCTGGCAGTCAGAGGACACTTGCTCTTCATGCACTGCGATGGGAGCACTTACAGAGCTCCTGTATCTCTTGTGTTGCATGAGATGAAGTGGTACCTCTACAACCCTCATATGTTTCTGCCCTGTACTCAGGACCACCTCACTTAAGTGGGTGACCCTCTAATTCAGATGGTTTTTGCATGGCATCCATGAATGTATTACACAGTGATTTGTGGGTGCCAAAAACTGTAGGTGAGATTTTGTGCGTGCATTTACCTGGGCAGAAGGTTAGTGGCTTTTATTATAGCAAATTTTCAGAAGAGTTTGTGAACCTAGAAAGATTTAAAGCCACTGCTAAATAAACAGTTTTAAAGAGAGAATGAGAGAAAGTATGTGTGTGCATTTTTTATTTGGCTGGTTTAATACTGTGGTTTTAAATTTCTTTTAATCACCAAAAGCCTCCTTTCATTATTTTCCCTCAACAGATCACCCAGAATTCATGTAATCTCATCAACCTAATGACAGCTTCTAATTAGCATTATAAAATAATCAATTAACCAGAGATACCACCTTGAGTTAATATAAGCTACAAACCAAAGCAAAGAGGCTTCTCCTCTCACCAGGCTGAGAAACAGCCTTGTCATGGGCACATGGCCATTTTTGTTATTAGAATTTTAATGTATTAGTGCTTTAGGGGGCCCACAGCCACCCAGAGGACCTGGTTAGTGATTCGTGGTGGTGTGCCTTCCCCAGGCCTGCCTGGGCTTGGTTCTCTTGCCTAGTGGTGTTGGCATGCCTTTGGTTTCCGTGTGTCTTCAGACAACTGCCGAAACCAAATCTCAATTGATTACTGCAGTATTTGGGGAAGGTCAGATTCTCTTCCTCAGAAGATTTTGCCAGCTGTTAATCAGCCTTTGTCATCAAGCATTGGGAAGTCCGATCTTCGTCCTGGCCTAGGTCACTGCCAACTGTGACGGTGCAGTGAATAGCTGGGGGTGGGGCAGAGGTGACAGGCGCCATGTCTGGCTGATGTAGCTCACAGTGTTGCTGCTGCAGACTGCAGCAGGCAGAGAGCAGGAGGGGCTGACAGGAGCAGAGTCTGAGATTGGCGTGCCCTTCTCACACCCCTCATCTCAGTGTGGTTCTAGAATGGGGGAGGAGGGAATGGAAGCTGGAAACTTAACAGACTTGACACAGAAGTCTTTTACGGAGCTGATCTTTCCTGGTGTCATGTGGTCTCAAGTTCTGCTCTTGTGGGCCATTTTTGCTTCTTTGATGCTTTTGATTTATCATGCAAAATACAGTTTTGCTTGTGATAAGATACATAGCCCTAACTTAACTGTTGAATTTGGTGACTTTTAATGTCTTTTGAGTCATTGCTACCAAAATATATTGGGGATGTATTTTGAATCATTTTTCACATGACCCTTAACCGTTTGAAGATCAAAGAAGTTCATTTTCTGCATAGTTGTTCTTGACCACTCTGCCTTTCCCATGCTTGTGCCTTGTGAACTGAAATAAAATCTTTAGGCTCCCCCACACTGGCTGACTGAATGGGCCCCCTCTTGGCCAAGGGATACCCTAAAACTGAATTACTAGCCATGAGAAAGGAGGTCAGACATGCCTCATCATGCCCCCCTCCCTTCTTGGAGATATCCTTTGTAACTCACTAACAGGCCTAAGGCTACATAGGACAAAGCTACAGGTCCTCAATATACATAACAAATCACTTGAGTCTGGGTATAAATCCATTGGCTTGTCTCTGATTAACAGACTTCCTTATCTTAACTGAAAACATTCTAAGCCTCTAGGCAAAACTTCATTTCTTTAACCAATTACAAATCAAAGAGTCTTTAAACCCACCTATAACCTGTAAGCTCCCACTTTGAGTTGTCACACCTTTTTTGGCCGCCTTTGTATTGATTTATGACTTTATGTGTAATTCCTGTCTCCCTGAAATGTATAAAACCGAACTGTAACCCAACCATAGCAAGTCCACTTGCTCAAGGCTCCTTGGGCGTGGCTCTGGGCCCTAGTCCTCAGATTTGGGTCAGAATAAACCTGTTTAAATTATTTTACAGAGCTTGACTTCTTTTCCGTTGACAAGACTGTTGCATAACGTGAGGCTCAGAGAAGACTCAGGACTCCCCGAAGGAGTAGCCCGAACTCGGCACCAGATACCGACATGGCCCTTTTGGGCCCCCCGACTCCGAGCTTCTCCTTGGGCGGAACTGGTAAGTCCTCCTGAGCTCCGGACCTCCCGTTCTTGGTTGATGGTCCTGGTTTATTCTGAGCTGTTGGTTCTTTTCCTAGGAATTTGTTGTTTGGGATCCTAATTTTGATTTGGAGGTACATTCTAAGGTGTCTTCTCCATTGTCTCTTCCTCCTAAAATTAATCTCAATTGGCTTTTCTGCGCATTTGTGAAAGAGGAAACCGAACTGTCTTGTTTGTAGATAAATGAGAGCCTGAGTTCTCAGCTCTAAAGAGAAAGGGCATTTTATTCCTCCCGGCTGAAAGGCACCCCTGGGTGACGGGGGACCTGAGTGGGAGTTGCCTGGGGTGATTGCCCACAGCTTGCGAGGCCCTGTAGGGAACCCCCCATCAAAATTAATTAATAGCAGGCTTGTCTAGGAAACACATTTAAGAGCTGACCACTCAGCATTTTGAGCCCTCTCAGAGGTGGTAGACCCCCAAAGAGAGAAACTGAGACAGGTAAAGTGCAGGAGCGGCTCAGTGGTGAAACACTGTGCAGCCCCAACCCACAGTCAGCACGCTCTGCCCGGCCCTAAACCCTAGACTACAGTTCAGTTGCTTCTTCTAAAGAAAAATAGGAAAAAAATCTTGTAAAAATGAGGAAAGACAAGGAGAACGACCCCCTTTGGGCACCCCAGTTGGTGAATGGCGCCTCTAGCTGCACATATTTATGTAAATGAAAAAGTTCAAAGACCTTCTGGGTTTTCTAGGACTTCAGCCAGTTATGGCCAATTCTTTTTTTTTGAAACAGTCTTGCTCTGTCACCTGGGCCAGAGTGCTGTTGGCCTAAGCATAGTTCTCAGCAACCTCGAAATCCTGGGCTTAGGGGATCCTCCTGCCTCCTGAGTAGCTGGGACTACAGGCGTGCACCACCACACCCAGCTAATTTTTTCTATTTTTAGTAGAGACAGGGTCTCACTCTTGTTCAGGCTGGTCTCAGACTCCCAGCCTAAGTGATCCTCCCGCCTCAGCCTCCCAAAGTGCTAGGATTATAGGCGTGAGCCATCATGCCCAGCCTATGGCCAATTCCTGTGTACAAGATTTTACTGAAGGGTAAATTACATCAAGAAATTCAGAGCTCAGTTGGTGGACCTGCCACTATAGAGTTAAAATGTCTCTCAAGCGCTCTCTCTTTCTTTTCTGGCTATTCTAAACTTACTTTTTCTACTGATGGTGAAATAAAGTCATTGTTTATATATCTCCAATTGAAAGACTACCTGGAAATCTTACAGCCAGTTCTAGCTAAAATGTAAACACTGAAAACTCATTTTAAACGGCCGGGGGGGGGGGGGGGGGGGTAAAAAATCCAACTGCCATAAAAACTGCTTTACCCAAAACTTTGATCCTCAGATGTAATTAGGTTACCTATTAGGGCAACTACAGTTTAGCCACCTGAACAAGTTCCAATTTTGTCAGAAGAAATTTGGATCCAGTATCTTTTACAAACTGGTGAGTTTGTATTACCATCTCATGGCTAGAATTCAGAGGTAAAATCTGTTGAAACTTTGTGTATGGATGAATGTATATGTTTAGATGTGTTTTGTGTTTGTCTCTAAAATATATGTTTGTGTGCCTACCTGGTTCTGGGCTGGCTTATAAAAGAATGGTCATAAATTAATTAAACCCAAATGACTTTTCTAGTTCACTTGAATTTAGTAATATTTGATAAATAAGCTGGTTTATTAAAAATATTGATGAAGTAGAAATAAAAATTTTGTCAACACACATTTTTTGCCTGGGTTTTACTGAACATTTTTATGTTTCTTAAGGTATCAGGTAAACAGGTTCTGTCTAGCCGAGAATAAAAAAAAAAGTGTCAGGGCTTGACACAAAGGTTGTAAAACTATAAACCCAGCCAAAGACAAAATGATCTGTGTTTGTATAATTTTTAATAAGTAAAGTAAGTTTAATATTGTTGGTCTAATGATAATGGCTAAATCTTCTTGAGTTATCAACAAAAATGCCTATTTTTAACCTTAAGGTTCTTAATTAGGTAAAAATGTAGACATGTCTAAATGAAAAATAAGTGTCAACAAATTAGAATAAATAAAACACCAAATATATAGAACATAAAAACAGAAACTTATGGTCAAAGGTTTATAAAAATATATTGGTTTTGGTCTTTTAATCCTAGCTGCAGATACAGTTTCTTCCACTAATTTCAGTGTCTGAAAAGGTTCACATAAGACGTGTTTCTGACTCACTCTTTCTGTCATCTGATAGTAACAGTACTGTTAGGGATTCAAAGCTGTCCTAAAAATTGTAGTTACAGGAACTTAAATTTAAAAGCTTTAGTTTTCCCTTGGTCTTGTCCACTCTTGATTTGCTAACCGATTATATGTACGTTTTGTTGCTATAACAAAGGTTTTGCCTAGGAAAAAAATCCTTACTTGTTAAATTATATATATTAATGAATTAATTAATTAATTTATTTTTTTGAGATAGAGTCTCACTTTGTTGCCCGGGCTGGAGTGAGTGCCATGGCATCAGCCTAGCTCACAGCAACCTCAAACTCCTGGGCTTAAGCGATCCTACTGCCTCAGCCTCCCGAGTAGCTGGGACTACAGGCATGCGCCACCATGCCCGGCTAATTTTTTCTATATATATTTTTAGTTGTCCAGATAATTTATTTCTATTTTTTTAGTAGAGACAGGGTCTCGCTCAGGCTGATCTCGAACTCCTGACCTCGACCAATCCACCCGCCTCGGCCTCCCAGAGGGCTAGGATTACAGGCGTGAGCCACCATGCCTGGCCTATATTAATTTATTTTAAGATTAAAAAAAAGATTGTTAAAATCCAAAGAGAATCTCAAAACAGTCTTACTCTTTGGAAATAGTACGTGTACTCAAGTTTACACCCAAGTTGGAAAATGTTTTGAGACTAATTTAGATGGTTTTTAAAACAGCTTAATCTTGATCCTCACGTAAGAAAAACGTGTTACAACTTTGTGTCATTATTTGAGGTGCTAAGGATTGGTGCCAAAGGTTTTTCTTTTTTTTCAGTCTGAAGTCAAAGTGATATGTTGATGGGGCTCAAAAAACTACCTTAAAATAAAGGCCTCAAAAACAAAAGTTCTTTGACTTTCCCTTGTCTTCGTACCTTTTGGTTCCATACTTGCCTAAAGCTAGCCATAGAAATCAGAATCCCTCTTCCCCAAGATAGGTCATAAAAGCCAGAACCCCTTTTTTCATAAAACCTAAAATTATTCTATGTAAAAACTTGCCATAAAGTAATGATCTGACCTACTTTGTTTTACTGTAAAACCCCTACTCTGGAAAGAGCCTGGCCCACACCTAAAAGAAAGGAATACACACTCAGAGAGGCCAAACACGATCTAGATAAAAAGACCTTACTGGGTTCCCTACTCAGCCTGTTAGCAGTAGATCACACCCTTTTTGTCCAATCATATTTCTACACAGCTGTCTATGCTTTGTTGACTCTAAGCATAAAAATGGACAATTTCCCTTATATTTTTGAGTGTTCATTCTAAAGAGTCCCATGTATAAGTTTGTAATTTTTTTCCTCCTATTAATCTGCCTCATATCAATAAATTTTCAACAAATCTTTATGCAAACAGTGGGCTTTGCTCTACTCCCTACAGTTTGGCTAAACTGTGAGAGGCCAGGGACACTTTGATCCCTATAGTGTCAGTAGATTTTGTTTTGAAATGTAGTGTTTTATTATTTTTTTGTTTTTTTGTTTTTTTTTTTTGCGACAGAATCTTGCTCTGTTGTCCGGGCTAGAGTGCTATGGTGTCAGCCTAGCTCACAGCAACCTCAAACTCCTGGACTAAAGCAATCCTCCTGCCTCAGCCTCCCAAGTAGCTGGGACTATAGGCATGTGCCACCATGCCCGGCTAATTTTTTCTATTTTTAATAGAGATGGGGTCTTACCGTTGCTCAAGCTAGTTTCAAACTCTTGAGCTCAAGTAATCCTCCTGCCTTGGCCTCCCAGAGTGCTAGAAATGTGGTGTTTTAAAAGGATCTAGGCTGGGTGTGGTGGCTCATGCCTGTAATCCTAGCACTCTGGGAGGCCAAGGCGGGTGGATCGTTTGAGCTCAGGAGTTCAAGACCAGCCTGAGCAAGAGCGAGACCTCCGTCCCTACTAAAAAAATAGAAATTAGCTGGACAACTAAAAATATATAGAAAAAGTTAGCCAGGCATGGTAGCACATGCCTGTAGTCCCAGCTACTCGGGAGGCTGAGGCAGTAGCATGGCTTGAGCCCAGGACTTTGAGGTTGCTGTGAACTAGGCTGACACCATGGCACTCTAGCCTGGGCAACAACAGAGTGAGACTGTAGCTCAAAAATAAATAAATAAATAAATAAATAAATAAATAAATAAATAAATAAATAAATAAATAAATAAATAAATAAATAAATAAATAAATAAATAAATAAATAAATAAATAAATAAATAAATAAATAAATAAATAAATAAATAAATAAATAAATAAATAAATAAATAAATAAATAAATAAATAAATAAATAAATAAATAAATAAATAAATAAATAAATAAATGGATCTAGTTAGTTAACACCTTTAAACAGGGTATATTCTAAAATATCTACTATATTTATAAAACTTAAAAATGATGTTATATCATTTAAAATAAGTCTCACTAAAACACGTTTGTTTTTCTTGATAAGATTTATAAGTTTAAAAATAATAATTAAAACTATATTTTGATCCATGATCTGTGTTATATACCTAATTTACATGGTGTAAAAATGGTTAACAAAAAAATAACTTAAAATGATAACTAGAATCTAAGTAAACTGTTCAGATAAATAGGTAAATTAGATAAATATAAATGAGATAAACACAAATAAAATTTTCATGTAATTTAAAATCTTAAAGTCATGTTAAGAGAATGATCCTAAAATGTCATTTATAAGATAAAATACTAAAACATTATTAAACATAAGTTTAAGTTTACATACCTTGATATCTTATTTTTATATTTAAGAGTACTAATAAAATTAGAGGCTGATAACAGGTCAAGGTTACTTTAATTTCTTAGGTTTCTCCAAGAGTTGACATTATGATTAATATATGTAATTAAAACTACTAAATAAAAGAAAAACAATTCAATATAAAAAATTTTTTAATAAAGATTATAAGACATAGAAATCGTTTTGTTAAAGATAATTTTATCTAATTTATAGGTTTTAAAGACTTTTAAATTAAATAAATGAGTAAAATTAGATATAAAAGTTAAAAATAAAGATTATAAAAGGTTTATAAAAAATCTTACAGTAAAATTGATTAAAATTAAATAGATTTGTTTATAAGATTTTATTAAAATTAGCTTTTCCGTGATACACTAATACAAAGGAAAAGTTTGGTTTTCTCTTTCTTTTTTTTTTTTTTTTTTTGCTTTTCTCTTTCAAACAATTTTCATGAGATTTCTAAAATTCTAATATGCCTTGATAATGTATTAATAATAATTATATATGTTGGCTGGGCGCTGTGGCTCACGCCTGTAATCCTAGCACTCTGGGAGGCCGAGGCGGGTGGATTGCTCGAGGTCAGGAGTTCGAGACCAGCCTGAGCAAGAGTGAGACCCCGTCTCTACCAAAAATAGAAAGAAATGATTTGGACAGCTAAAAATCTATATAGAAAAAAAAATTAGCCGGGCATGGTGGCGCATGCCTGTAGTCCCAGCTACTCGGGAGGCTGAGGCAGTAGGATCGCTTAAGCCCAGGAGTTTGAGGTTGCTGTGAGCTAGGCTGATGCCATGGCACTCACTCTAGCCCGGGCGACAAAGTGAGACTCTGTCTCAAAAAAAAAATAATAATAATTATATATGTTAAATTGTTGTGTGACACAAAAATAACCAAATCTCCTTTGCATCTTTAATCATAAGATTTTATCATCTACAGACAATTATTATTTTCCTTTCATGTGATTAATAGAAATAACAAGATTTTTGTTCACCTTTTGAATAAACTACAAAAAAGGGGGGAGAGAGACAAATTCAGTTTGTCTTATTAATTTGTATTTCAGTTTCTCTATAGTAGGTCTTATGATTGTTTGAAAAACTAAGTCTCTTCTGTATCAAAAAATGAGATTTTTAATTTTAAAAATCTTTTAATTATCAGTTTGACTAAATAAATGACTAATTTTATAGTAACTTGTGATCCTGTTTCATGACAGACAGTTCATGATTTCCTACGACTTAAGTTTTCACTGAATTTTTTTTTGTCCTAAAATAACTGGTTAAGAAAAGAAAAATAAAAGACTAAAATATTTTTTATGACTTTTTATTTAAAACATTACTGATTCTCTTACTTTGGTTTCCAGAGTCATGACAAGTTTTAAGTAAATAACAAGTTTACCTGCTATCTCCAAGATTTAAAATTATTAAATCTCACTGGACTCAACCTGTTATTCACTGCCAACTACAAACATCCTGCCTCTAGGCCCAGGGATTATCACGAAAGTGGGTGGGGCATGTGAGACTAAGGGCCAATTCGGAGGAATGGAATTAATTTAGACCCTCCAGAGTAAGAATGGACACAGAAAGCCTAAACAAATACTAAATGAGAGACTTTACCTTTCTGGGCCACGTGGTACAAACATCCATCCCCACTATAAAAAATTTCTTGCTTCCCATAGACTTAGAGCTTCCTGAATAGAATTATTCTCAGTTGTGGGGTTTATATAAAAAAAAAATAATAAATTTATCAGCCACCTTAAGACAAATTACCAGAGACTAAAATATTGTGACACAACAAAAGTCTCTAAATTCCTTAGCTTAAATGGTGAACAATACTTACTTTTACTACAAGTCTACAACGAAACCCAAAAATATAGTAACTCACCACTTATAGATAAATTAATTTTTATAGCCTTGCCTTTAACATTTTGGTCTTTACCCTTTCGTTGGCTAAAAGGTTTCAAGGGTTATGAGCACCTGTCGACCTGCAGTCCCACCTGGCCTAAAACATTTAATTGACCGTAAGCCCTTTTGACTCTTCAGTCCTCTTGGCCACAAGGGCCTAGATGGACTCAGGACAGGTAGCCACACCACCCCGACAACAGATGAGACAAAATAAGAATTTGGCCATCGATGCTGCAGATCTTGGCTAAAAGGGAGGAATTGTGAGCTAAAATAAAATCTTAAGGCTCCCCGACACTGGCTGACTGAATGGACTCCTTCTTGGCCAAGGAATACCCTAAAACTGAGTTACTAGCCATGAGTAGAGAGGTCAGACATGGCTCATCATGCCCCCCTCCCTTCTTGGAGATATCCTCTGTAACTCATTAATAGGCCTAAGGCTACATAGGACAAAGCTACAGGTCCTCAAATATAACAGATCGCTTGAGTCTGGCTATAAATCCGATGACTTGTCTCTGATTAACAGACTTCCTTATCTTAAAACATTCCAAGCCTTTAGACAAAGCTTCGTTTCTTTAACCAATTATAAATCAAAGTCTTTAAACCCACCTATAACCCACCTATAAGCCCCCACTTTGAGATGTCCCACCTTTTTGAGCCAAACCAATGTATGCCTTTCATGTATTGATTATGAGTTTATGTGTAATTCCTGTCTCCCTAAAATACATAAAACCAAACTGTGACCCAACCACAGCAAGTCCACTTGCTCAAGGCTTCTTGGGTGTGGCTCTGGACCATAGTCCTCAAATTTGGGTCAGAATAAACCTGTTTAAAATATTTTACAGCTTGGCTTCTTTTCTGTTGACATACTGATACCATCTCTGAGATGGGTTAGTGGGACCTTTCTTAGCGGAGGCCAGAGGACACCACATGAGCTTACCCCCTCCCCCAAACCAGTGTGGTCCTGGGTTAGCGTGTGGCCTGCGTCCTTTTGGCATCTTTATAATGACAGAGAAAAGCCATGCAGCCAGGCTTTTGAGCTCATGTGTGGCCACAAGTGGAGGAGGCACGCCTGTCCTCCATGCAGAGTGAGCTGGAGCCCAGAGCTTAAGCAGATTGTGGAAACGTTGAGATTCAGAGTGAGTCAGAGGGACTCTAATGCCATCTAGGCTTTGCCGTCATCTTTAGTTCTTTAATTTTTCTGTTTGACTCAAAATTCCCCTGAAGCACAGCAGAGAGGAAGCAGGAATAAAGGATGATGGGTAGGTGGAGATGTTTTTAAGCCTTAAGGCTTTCCTTAACATCCAGGGAAGTATTGTTTTGGAAATTTTTCACCCTTTAAGAGGCTGTCATGGGCCTTTGCTTCTGTGTCTCCCATAAATCATATGGTACTAACTCCTTAGAATGGATGGCTGGCAGCTCCTGGGCATTGCCCGGCAGTTTGAATCATGATTGCTTCTCCCTGAACTACCAGTGAATTATAAAGTTATGAATTGCCTTTCTCTTAGTGCAAAGCTCTTAGGTGTTGAGAGCTTGGTCCTTGGACGGAGGTAGACTTGGGTTTGAGTATTGGATTCTCCACCTGCAAGCTGTCTGACTTTGGTAATTTGCTAAACTTCTCCAGGCCTGAACTTTACCAGACTGCTTCCCTCAGAGAGGTTATTGTGAGATGAAGCAGGGGCGGTGCCCAGCCTAATGCCTGGCACATGGTGATCAGTCAGTCAGTGGTGACGGCTAATGCTGTTGTTTGGTCATTGTCAGTTTCAGGATCATCCAGGGAAGTCAGCTAGGGGTGAGGAGGGGGAGATCTGTCTCTTTGCTGGCCTGCGTAGTTCCTCTGTGACACAGACAGGACAGGTGACCATCTAGGGGAGGACCAGTGCATCCTACAGAGGGTGCACTTTGGCTCTTTTGCTCTTGTGGCACCTCTTGCCTCAGTGGGCACTTGTTCCATTCCTGTCAGTAAGTACTTGCCAAAATCAAGAGTCATGGGCATTTTCCTCAGCGTGAGTGGGAGGAAGAGGAATGCACGAGAGGTCAATCTTGTAGGATCTCGTGGAGCAAGTGGGCACGATACCCTCTCCTCCCCCACTCCCCTGCAGGTGTTTCAAAATCATCATAGCCGGGCCAGATTCTGTAAGAATTAGGGGGCAGCCTGGGCATCTGTGCTTAAATAAAGCTCTCCAGGTGATTCTGGTGCTCGCCTTGATTAGGAGCCATTGCCATGAAGAAATTCTGACCCACCGTAAAGAATTTCTCCAGATGCGGAGACTGATGCCAGGAGAAGGAAGCAGGCCAGGGCAGGCATGCTGAGCCCTGATGGTACAGGATGGAGTTGCACGTCTCCTGCCTCCTTCCTGGGCATTTGTCCTCTCCCCAGGCTCGTTCTTTCCCCATATTTGCTGCTCCTTGTGGTGGGGTCAGGAATAGCCCAGCCTGGGGGAGCCTACGCCCCAGAGTCCAGTGAGCAGCGAGCTGTCAGCCTTCTTCACTCTGGAGAAATCTTTGGAAGCAAAGCAAAGGGAGGCCTGGGAGTCCAGGCTGTGACCTGCTGCCTTGCTGATCCTTGCATAACGCGAGTGAGGTTTCGCCTCCTAGAACTGGTTCAGCCCTGCTTAACATCCTTACTCATTGTGTGCATATGGCAGCGCTGCTTCCAGGAGAGCCAGGGCTCTGGCAGTCCCCAGGTCCCCATTTGCTCCAGTTTTACTCATTGGATTCCTGCCAGATGTGGCAGCTGCTGTGACACAGTATATGCCACATTTGGTATTGGCCTAATCCTATATAATACTAATACTGTAACACCAGATACTCGACTGCTGACTGTGAGCTGTTTGCTTTCTGTGCGCTGTCTCATTCATTCTCCCAACAACCCTAAGGGTTGGTATTCCTGCCTTAAGATATGAAGAAACTGAGGCTCAGAGAGTTTAGGTGACTCATCTGAGGTCACAGATCAGTAAGCAGCAGAGCTGAAATTTGAGCCCAGGATGTCCAGATATGCAGGGCCTGTGCTCTTAACCACTCTGCTCTCCTGTTTGCTTTCCACTAAGTAAGCTCACTCCCTGCCCTTGCTGGCCCGGCTGTGACTGGCACACCAGTCACACCAGAGTGGGACTTGAGAGCCTGCCCCGCCAGCAGCAGTCTCGTCAACGAATGTCTGATGTGTGACTGGAAATGACATCATCGTGCCTGGTGGGTTTTGGAAATAACCATAAACTGTGTTTATTGTGGCTGCGTTTCTCAGAGACAGCACTGGTTG
Source organism: Lemur catta (assembly GCF_020740605.2). Classification (NCBI taxonomy): domain Eukaryota; kingdom Metazoa; phylum Chordata; class Mammalia; order Primates; family Lemuridae; genus Lemur; species Lemur catta. The sequence goes on along the minus strand of NC_059137.1, from coordinate 5,993,054 downwards.
TTCCCAAGGTCTGTTCATCAACACTAGCATGTGTCCTGGCATCTGTGACGTGGTGATGTTTCTTCATCAGTGCCTGGATGTGGGGCATACAGGCCCATTCATGGAGCGATTCATAGCCTGCCTCTCTGCAGGAGGGAGCCTGGAGGTTGTGACCATGGCACAGGATGCCAGGGAGATGCCAGCCTGCCTGCCGCCCCCTGCTCTCAGCCCCCACACTCGTTCCTTACCCCTCTACCTGCAGTACCTTCAGTCCTCTACCTTGTTTCCTTCCCTGTGAAAGGAAGGGACCGTCAGACTTGGTACTCTTTCTGGGATCCTCAACTTTATTGCCTTGTGCGTCCTCGTCCCCAGCCAGCCCCCGGAGCAGTCAGCTTGTTCACATCCGAACCTCAATTGCTCCACACAGATAGAGAGATCTCCCTGCCTTCTAGAGAGGACTCCACACCTTCAAGTTCTTTGACCTCAGTTGGGCTCTCACTCCTGTTTCTCTCCATGCTTTCTCCACAGAGAGATTGTTCTAAAATGTAGATATGATCATGGCTTTATCCTGCTTAAAACCCTTTGCAGGATGGTCCGAAGATAGAACACTTAGTACTTCTTGAATGTGAACACTCAATACTTGGCGTCTTGAATCAATTGATGGTTCACAGTCAGTTACAGATTGAACTCCTTGTTCTCCTCTTTCCTCATCACCTTCTTGCTTGACTAGTCCAAAAAAAAAAAAACAAAACCACTTAGAGGCTCCCTGGAGCCCCTCAAAACCAACAAGGAGAACAAGCTCATGGTCTTCTGCATCTTAATTTTTGGCTTTGCTCTTAGCCCAGGCCCATTTCCTAGCATCTTTGTGGCGTAGTCACAGGGTTGCCGCACTGAGCCACCTTCCCTTCCTGATCCATGAAGCTGTCTGGCCTCTGAGCCTTTACACCTGCTGTTCCCGAGCATTCTCTCCACTTGGATTCTCCGACTCCGCCTCACTCCTGAGCTGTGTCCAGGCCCTTTGGAAAATTCTCTCGCCCTTCCCCCAGTCTGGTTGGAAGCCCAGGCTTATCCCTGTCATGGCACTTGGAAATCCAGGAATAAAAACATGACACTTCTCTGTCTGGCTGATGCTTCTTAGTGAAGCAAGGTACGAGTTTCATTTGTCAGGACTTACTTCAGCAAGCAAAATTTAGAAGAAAGTTTTAAAGCATTTTTATAATTATTAGTGCCATTTTTCTCAGTTGTTCACAAAGAGAATTGAGTGTTCACATTCTAGAAGTATTTAGCTCGTTTTGGGGGGGGCTGCAGTTCTTGTCGGACAGCAGGTTTAATGGGGCAGGTGCAGCATGAGCTGCTCGTTTCCCTGACCTCTGCCAGTGTGAGCAGGAGAGCTGCATCCAAAAAGGACACAGAAGGTTCCTACAAATGGGGAAAGTTTTAAGTCTTCGGGAGCTCTTCTTTATCCAACAACACTTCTCAGTTTTCACATCTTGTCCTCAATGAAGCCTTTCCCATCCCCCCAGCCGAGTAGGAGCACCCGATTGCATGCTCCGGCACATGCTCTGTGTGCATGTCATTCAGGGAGGGGATAGCGTGTGCTTCAGTGCCCCTCTCTCCCCACGGGATTGCAGCTACCACATTCACGGCTGTATTCCAGGGCCTGGCTCGGTTGGGGCCTGGTAAGTTTGTATTGACTGAATTAAAAAAGGGAGGAGAACCAGAGAGATTTAATAATAATAATAAAAATAGTAACAAGACTGCCAGAGAGGTTGCTAGATAAGAAAGCCATTGGTGATCTGCCTGCTGTAATTTTGCTGCTTCAGATGTGTGCATCTGAAGATGGGGCCACTGCAGCACTAGGGGTGGGTGTGTTCTATCCTCTCAACTGTGAGAGTCAGAATTTCCCTGAAAGACTTTCTGAACATCCCCTCATTAATGCATTCAGTTTCTCAGAGGAGGTTCTTGCAGATACTGTTAGTTGATAATCGTCTTGAAGATAATTTAGGATTCCAGGAATTTCTTTTGGCATCCTAAGCTTGAGTGCCCGCCACTAATCGTGAGCCAGAAGGAGGAGGAAGAGGAAATTCGAACCTTCACCACCCACAGTCCCATTCTTAACCTGAGTCAGTAATTGAATGCTATTAAGCAAAATTAATTTGCCTCCTGCAGGAAGGTATCTGGTGAATGAAAGGGTTGCTGTTGGGAGGGAGCCAGGCTGCCCTCTGGTCATCAATATTTCATAGCCTGAGGCAGTGTCAGGAAGTCAGCTGTCCTGGCGGGGTTGACCTTGAGCAATTGTGAAGGTAAGACTAGTCAGGGAGGTTGTGTTCAAAGGGCTCACTCATTACAAGTCACTGAAAACTGGAGTGAAGTTTGCAAAATGCACCTGTGGGTTTATTGAATTTATACCCTCAGCTAGTGGGAGGCTCCCCCAGATGGTACTGTGTGACCAACCTGAGGCTGGTCCTAGTGGAGGGCACAGCTCTGTGCAGAGGTGAAATGTTTACTGCTGGTTCTCTGGAGGTGGGAAGGGTCCCGATGTGTAGCGTGAGCTGATTCCTGTGATGAAAATATGCTCCCAGGTTCAAGCTGCTGACCCCAGAGCAGGGGTCGCTGGTGCAAAGCCAGCTCCAGCTCACCACCGGGGCTGTGCTGCCCCACAACTTCCTGTTCCTCCTGGTGACTGGGGAGAGCCTGCCCAGGGAGTTGGTGTCCAGTTATAGGCACGTGCCTGTGCCTGGTGCTCGTCCGCGCTGGACGTGGCCTCTCACTGAGAGGGTGCCTGAGTGGGACTTGCTTTTCAAAATGAGAAAAGTTAATGAGCCTTTCATTTTTTTCTTTCCATTCCCTAGCTGCTATTAACTTAGCAAAGCTGAAACTTTTCAGACATTATTACGTCTTGGTGAGTAAAAAAAAATACTAAATCTGTGAATGAGATTAATTCAAGGAGTAGAGCAAATGAACTTCTGAAGAATTGGTGAGAACACAAGATGTTGTTCTACTTGGTGCTGTGTGGGTTTTATTTCGTAAAATCAAGCTATGTCTCTTAAGATGGGGAAGTAAATATCTGGATTACTTCCTTTTAATTTTAAATTTGGCTTTAAGTAGTTAGAAAAGTAATACAAGCTTGATGTAAAAAAATAAAAAATGCAGAGATGACAGAAACACAGTGGAGCCTGTATGAGCCTGGTCTTCCACTTCCCTCTTCCTGCCCTCCCCAAGGTAATTACTGTTAGCTGTTGAGTGGTTATTCCTCTAGGTTTCTTCTTAGGCATATGCCATACATGGCTGCTCATTTGACTTGCTATTTTTATTCATTTAGAAAAATGGGATCAAATCATCATGCTCTTCAGCCTTTTTTTTTTTCCATTTAAAAAATTATTAGAGTATGTACCTCTCTCTTCTTTCAGATTTCCCTACAGAAAACTAGTTGCATGTTATGGTAATAATATTTACCTTAAGAACAGAAAAATTGAGACAGTTTTTGTAAAATCTAAAAACAGGGTTATGAGGGACATGAAAAGTCCTATCAGCATAGTGCCAAACACTGCACCTGCTGTAAATCATTAGCGTTATAATTTCTTAGAATATATAAAGTAGGGGTCTTCCAGAGTTAGTTTGCTTCCTGACTCTTAAAAGAAAGTTTCCATGTCTTCCATCTGTAGTTTTGGCATTGACTGTCACTTGGGGCAATTCTTTTGCCTGAGTTAGAGACTTCAGCAATAGAGAAGCAGGGGCAGACCACCCACTCGGTTTTTTTTTTCTGTAGATTTTTGTGATGGGTGTAGGCATTGCCACAGAGCCTCTCTTGTTGCATGTGGGGACAATGATGAGCAGTCCTCAACGGCCAGGCCTGGGTATTCGGCCTTCGTGCCTGAAACCCAAGTGTGCCTCCCGGCCCGCAAGCTGGCCACTCGAATTTAGTCCCTGTGAGCAGCCCGTGCGCTACTGGCGGGCAGGTTGAGTCCTCGTCCCAGTGAGAAGAAATGAAGGCCATCCCTCCTTGCTAGAGTACTTGATAGTGTTTGTCCTTCCTCAAACGTTTGCAGCATGTGCTGGTGACGAGACTGGAAGTTAGTGTTGCCCTGTGTGGCTCTACTTAGCTGTTACTACTATAAATATTCCTCAGAGCCTGGGAATAAAAATACTACCCTTTGGAGACTGAAATCTGGGGCTGTGATTAAGATGAGGAAAGGTTAACAACAACCATACTAAAGTGTCCCGTCCTCCCTGTGGGTGTGGCTGTTGTCAATGTCTCGGCCACCTGGAGACAGTGAAGAAATCCTTGCAGGTGTAAGTGGCAGAGCAGCATCACTGCGTTTATTGCTGAGCACTGTAAGTGTCAGATGCTTTTCTTTGGGTGATGTCTTTTTTACTCCATAGTTAATTTGTGAAAGTAAAAGTGGTGCCCTGATTTTTATGCTGATTTTATTTTCTGTTTCTTTCCTCTTCATATAGATTGTGTGTTACATATACTTCACCAGGATTATTGCATTCCTCCTCAAACTCGCTGTTCCATTCCAGTGGAAGTGGCTCTACCAGGTATGCTGTTCACAGGGGACAGTGCCGGAGGATCTGTAACTTACTGTTGTCATTAATTTATCTGGGAACGACCAGTAAGACATCTGTCTCTTCTGGACTACAATTGGGATTTTCTGTTTGTCCAGGAAAACTGCTGGATTATGTGAGAAATCTGAAAATAATTGCATTATTGATTTTAGTTTTCAATCTTAAAAGTCTTTGAAGAGCAAAGCTTCAGGCAGAGGGAGTAAGACTTTCCCTGTATAATTAGAATTTAGATGAGGCGTGGTCTTTGCCTTCAGTCACAGGGCTTAGGACAGTTTAAAGTCAGCCTCCCTTCCTCTTTGCTGATTATCATTGTTTCAGTATTAAAGTGTCTTTGCAATATGTTAGAACTAGTTTAACTGGTGAGTAAGCCACCACATGATTTAGAGACTTTTTTCTTGAAGAACTTGGTGCTTTGGGTGCTTTAGGAAAATGTGGGTATATAAAGAGCTCTTAAAAGCTACCAGTGAAGACTGGGTCGAGCAAGGAAAAGCACGACTGCTGTTTCTGAGCAGGATGCTCCTGGGTTAGGCTTCAGCAAGTTGAGGAAAATGCTCTCTAGCGTAAACTCTGACATGCGAGTGAGTAGTCAGCAGGGGTGGGTTGTGGGGGAGTACGTCCGTTTGTTTAGTTATACTGCTCTCTGAAGAACAGCATTGCTAATCTCGTTATTTTGGGGTGGTTTTTAAACTTGCAGCTCCTGGATGAAATGGCCACGCTGGTATTCTTTGTTCTAACGGGGTATAAATTCCGTCCAGCATCAGATAACCCCTACCTGCAACTTTCTCAGGAAGAAGATGACTTGGAAATGGAATCTGTGTAAGAAATCCCCTTTCTTTCCTCTCTTCCGGTGCCCTGACCCCTTTACCTAACCAAACGGCAGCACAGTGTGATTTGGACCAGCTGTTCTCAGCATTTTGTTGCTCCAGAGGTGGTTCTTCTATTTTTAGCAGCAGGAAATGGACACTCTAGCCCTAGGCTCTCTTATTCAGTTTGAAGTACCGTATTTGCCAATTGCTCAGTATTGCTGGGGAGGATGGAACTTGCCATCCTAAGCGTCACTGGTACCTGCCGCTTCAGTAACTCAGTGGGAAGGACTTGGGAGGGTACTCGGCTGGGTCAGAACTGCTGAGAACAGGCAGCTGCACTTCCTGTCAGGCCTCACCCTCGGCTTGTCTCTGAAAATATAATCTTCTGAGTCATGTGTGAGTCTCCTAATGATGCTCAAACATCCTTTGTCATCAGATAACTAAGTGGCTTTTCACAGCCAGTACAGTGACTTTGCCCTGTCATATGGGCTTTTCTGAGTAAGGGTAAGTGACTCTAGGGCCCTATTTCCTGGGAAAGGGCAATCATTTTCTAGAAATGTGAATAGTGATTATGTGTGTTTGTGTGTGAACTCTGCAGTATGATAAGCCCAGTCAGTTGTGTGTGGTGATTAGCCTATGGCTGAGTCTTCCCTTTTCGTGTCACTGGTACGGAGTGTTCGCCCCAGCACTGGCAGCCTTTTGCTTTTTCTCAGTTCAGAGGCTGAGGTTCAGCCCCTGCTGCCTCTGCTCGGTGTCAGGCAGCACAGGGCGGCTCTCTGTGCTCAGCTCCACTGCTGGGACGATAGAAGGCAGGGCCTGCTGGTGGGCCCCAAACAGCATGTCCCTGTGCACAGGAAGAAAGACCTTTTCATAGACAGTGGAGGGGAGAGTAGAGGACCATCAGACGTGCCTTTTCTAGAAGTAGCAGGGTCTGAGCAAGTGACTGTTGGTTGAAGACACACAAATGAGAGTCAGTCTGGCAAGCAGCAGCGTCAGTAACCTAAACACGGTGTGTTTCTCCATCCCCTGCTGGGAGACCTTTAGCTTTTCCGGTAGCCGCAGCAGTCTGCAGTTTCTCAGGCAGGCGGCTGGAAGCTGAACGGTGGGGTCGTAGCATCTCTGCTTTTCTCAGTCGTCCCCCACGTCCTTTCCCTCAGCCATTGCATCTTGAAGCCTGCATGCACTGTGAAGGCATTTTGTCTCATGGCAAAACTTTTTAAAATTTTGCTTTAGTGTTTGTTTCTCTCTGATGATATTTGATGCTAGTGGCAGTCATTTTAGCAGGGGGGTCTCTGTGTGGCAAAACCAGGGGAGGAGTGGGGGAGGGCGTAGATGCACAACCACCAGCCTAGTGGGAACTAGAGTGCGTGTTCTTTATTCTGGCAAGACTTGGGAGAGCTTGGCGTGGTAGAGTCAGGGATACCTCAGTTTACACTCCTGTGTGACAAGGGGAAGAGCGCTCGGTCATGCAGAGTGAGCTGTACCATAAATGTGAGGTGAGCTCTTCAGCGGCAGCGGCTGCGTGTGGAACAGCTAGAAAGAGTCCACCCAGGGGAGGGCTCCTTGAGGGCAGTGGTGTCCCCAGTGAGCGCTCGCTCAGGCTAGCCTATGAAACAAGTCACCTAGGAGGCACTGAGGCAAAGTGCTTTTAAATCAACAAGGAAATGGTTCTGGGGAAGTTCTTGTGGAGTTTCTCTAGCTAAGAATAAGAGGGAAGTCCTGTGGATGTAGGAGATGTGACAGAGCAGAAGGGGCCTGAGATGGAGGCACTGCCGTCACCTGCCATCCACGTTCACCTGCCAGTGAGCGAGCGCAAAGGCTAATTACAGCTTCTCAGGGCGGTGCGGTGGCCACGCTGTCGTCTCCCTCTTCTGTTTGGAAGTGCTGTTCCTGGATGCCACCACTTCAGTCCTCCAGAAATAACCCAAGCCAGAGGCAAGCAGAGCCCTTGCCTCTGTGTTCTAGAAGGTCATTAGCTCTCTGTAAAGTGTCATCCACATTGGTAGGTGTTTTCTGAAAAGGGGAGCCAGGTCCAATCCCTGCCACCGAACAAAGTACCTCTTTATGGGACGTAATATTTTTTAGGACTTCCACCCTCTTGTTTCCCTCAACACACACCCCCAAACAAATCCACGCTCTTCCTAATGACTCTTAGCCAGTGGGAGGACATGAACTCTGACCTGGGTCACTCACTGACCTTATGACTGAGATTCTGGCAGTTTCTTTTGCGTCTGTTCTCACCTTTATTTGAAGCTGAGCTGTGGGACTGCAGCGTGTTGGGAAGTGTGTCTTGCTGGCTGAGCCCAGGACTGAGCCGTGCTCCCCTTGAGGGCAGAGAGCTTCCAGGCTAGCTGCTTCCACCCCGCCCCCAGCCCAGGCCCAACGCAGTCCGCAGGGCCACACAGCGATATCCCACCAGGCCTAACACAGCTTCTCTCTGAGCCTGGGAATGAGGGCACGAGCAGAAGTCAGACTAACTTTCTGTCTCTTTCTCCTTCTGTTTCTTTGAACATTTCTCCTTAGGCATACCAATTTTGGTTACTGAATTTGTTGTTAAAATAATCAGCACGTTAAAAGGTACTGAATGCAGTTTTAATGATCAGATTTGGTAGCTGCCTCCTCTGCTATGCATATCCTTAGTGATCTGAGTTACTTCTGTGATCGTGAGGAGTGAGAGTGGGAAGCAATATTTGCTGTGGGTTCGCAGGCAAGGAAGTTGTCTCCCTGGGATTCCCATTCCAGGATGCTGGCCTAAAGGTTACTGTTAACCATCACTACTTCTATCAGGTGGGTGGGAACAAAAGTGAAAACAGGAATTGGAGACTAATAGAATTCTCTCTTAACTGGGCCTCTCCACATTTCAAGTCCAGAAAATAGTTTTTACTTATTGAAACACATGCATCCACGGGCCACTCAGGCCACATCTGATGGCAGTCTCGTGTGGCAGAAGGAGCCTGTGTTCCATTCGGCACTTTTGCTCATAAGCACAGACACTAGGGCTTTACAAGGAAAAGATGGTGGTGGGGGGCAGGGGAAGAGTGTCACCATTTAGATGTGGAGAGAAAGTAGGAGGCAGCCTGGGTTTGTCTGCTCAGCTTCCCCTGCATCCTCTGCAGACTCACCTGTCCTGGGCCTTCAGGCAGCACCTCCCCTTGGCGTAGACACTGAGGTCTCTCGCTTTTGGCTGGCTTAGGAGCTGCTGGCCCTTGAGGCAGCTTCCTGAAGTCAGTAGTGGCTCAAAGAACTGCTTACCTGAGCAGCACCAGAGGAAACAAACAGCTTCTGCCGGAAGCAGGCAGTGGGGTTTGGCAGGTAGAGAAGCCAGCGTGTCCCCATGCACTGAGTCTGCTTGCACCTGGCTGTGAGCAGCTCCATCAGCTCTCCAGAGTGGGGACAGCGTGGCCAAGTGTCATGTCGCCGTGCTGTGATGCAGGTGTGCACCTGGGGTGAGAGGAAGGAACACAGAGCAAGAAGGGCAGGCCTCACTTCCATCTGCAGAGTGAGGTGGTTCTGGTTCTGTGACCTGAGCTGCTCCAGGCCCGTCAACTAGATCTGCAGAGTTGGAGTTCACACTGCGAATCACCCTGCTCCCTGCTTAACCTGACCTTCGTAGAGCGCCTTCCTGTGCTGCCCCACAGGGCATTCGAGATGCTGATCTGTGGCGCAGGTTGCTGGTTGGGTGTTGGCTCTTCAGCTGTTTGGCCCTGTAAGTGTTTGCACCAAAACTGGGGCACCCAGGGAGCTTCCTGCGAAGTTGTTAAAGCCCTACGTCCGTGTGTCCCTGCTGGGGAGGCTTTAGGTGTCCTTTCTCACTGCTGCAGTGTCTGAGCTCAGGGGGGACGGCTGGAGCCATGTCTGCAGGGGCTGGCCAGGCTCACCTGCGGCACTGGGGCCCCAGGCGGCCCTTTAACTTCCCAGGTTTGCTGGGGGAGTGGGATGCAGTCTCCTCCCCACCCCATCTGCCATCAGGTTTCTTTATCTATTTAAGTTCACTTCAGCTGTTCCCAGTCCTGGCCACACACTGAACCTCACTGTCACCTGCCCCACCTCTGACATCCTCCTGTGCTCCCACACACCCTTACTCCTGTTCTCCCTCTCATTCCTCATACTCACCCAAGCCCAAGGTGCCCCAACCATCTCCTCGCTGCCACGCCCCAGCTCCAGCCCAGTCGCCCTCCTGAGCAGCAAGTCCCTCTGTGTGTCTCTCCCTGGTCTTCCCACAGGCCTTAGGGCCACCACCATCTACCCAGTTGCCAATAGCAGAAGGCAGGTGGTGGCTGAAACACCTCCCTCTTCCTCAGCCAGTGTGGGTGAGTGGCCACATCTCGTGGGCGTAGGTAGCATCATGTCTCTCAGCCCCTCTCCCCTTTCCAGCGTGAGGGCTGGTTTCCTCACCTCTGGTTGCCTCCCTTTCCTGTCTGTTCTCCTGGGCTGCCAGGGTCACGTGGCGAGTGTTTTCAATGTGTAGGTTCCCAGCCACTGCCCTGGAGACCGATTCTCAGTGCCCAGGGCTCAGTATCTGTGCTGAACTCCCCAGGGCACCCTGAGCCAGAGTGAGAGCTGAGACCCCTGGAACGAGAATCACGTCTGTCCTCCAGACAAGGCAGACCGGGCCTCCCGCAGCCCTGCCCATGTCCGCCCCGACTCTCCTCTGCTCCTTTCCTTTGTGGCCTGGCTGGATCCTACTGCGGCCACTCAGCATTCTCTGACTGCTCTGGGAAACTTGGTGGCTTTTTTCCTCCATGCCTCTTGCCTGCTGTGTTTCTTCTGTTCAGAAACTGTCCACCCCCACCCCGACCTTCCTCACCAGTTGCTCCTCATCGTTCAGTACAGGCAGCACAGCTTCCCCAGTTCCCCGGGCTGAGGGGATTCTTCTCATCCTGAGCCGCTGCTGAGCCTGGTTCCTGGCTCTGCTGTGTGTGCTTTACGTGGCTTTGTGTCGTTGCTTGGGAAAACTGTCTGTTTTACTGGGCTGTGGCCTCCCCAAGAGCAACAATTCCATTTTTTCCTCTGTGACCTAGCACCAGGCCTGTCTTGAAAGAATAGAAGCTGTTTTCTCACTTGGTCCACCATCTGGAAAGGAATATTTTCTTAAGGAGAAAAAGGTGCAAAATGTCTCTGCCAAGCACACTGTCAGCCGTACCTGGGTTGCCGCGAGTGTACGTTCCTTTCAGTGCCAATGTGTGGAGAACTGCTTGTCCTTTTTTAACAAGGTGCTGTAACCATAGGATAGTTGCGTTATTACCAGGAGTGTTTCTGGAAGACTTGAGGTTGCATTTCGTTTCTGCTATAAAGAGGTATGGAGATGCGTGGGGGCTGCTGTGGGCTTTGGCGAGGCCCTGCCTCCGTGGCCCAGCCTGGAGCAGCCCTGTGTGCCTCGGCCCCTCTGGGGGAAGTGTCACCTCTGGGGGAGGTCAGGCCGGACGTGATGCTGGGTGGTCAATTGAGGTGTTTTCCTTTGTCTTGGGGGATGTTTTCACGCTCACAGCATCTGCGGGACTCCCTCAGTTCCCATGAGAACCACATTCTGGCCACATATCTTGTCCCAACTTTGCCACAAATACAAATAACCTGCAAGTCTGAAAGATTTTGTTTGAGAAAGGTCCTGACTCTGGGGAGGGCTGGGTGGCTTTTGAGCCTGGTCACAGCAGCAATGTGTGGGCAGGAATGGCAGGAGGAAGAAAGGGAGAAAGGTTTCCTCTCTTACCCATAAAAACATCTACTGTGAAGTCCAGCTGGATGTACTCCAGATGATTGAGTTGATCGATGGAATTTATTTTACTGATTAGGAAATTCCTGTTGGTCCATGATGGGGGAACATAAGTGCTTCATTGTTTCCAGGCCTGGGCCAGGTGGTTTTTCACACTCAGTACGTCCGCTTGGTTTCTCCTGCTACTTACAGAGCTGCCAGTTGCTTCATAGATGCAGAGCACCTTAGAATCTTTCCAGCTCACCTTTTGTGAGGGAGGAGGTTGTCTTCTTGGAGATTGTGTCCTCTTGAGAGATGTGATTCAGTCTGCCGAAATGGCTGCCTTACTTAGCTCCGCGCACCTTGTGAAGCCAGGGTTCTTCCATCTTTAAATCTCGTGTTCAGCGAGCGGCTCTGTGGCACCTCCTCAGTGCCAAGCGCTGGCAGACAGAATGGGAGCTCGGAGTGGGACAGAGGCCACATGCTGACAGCACGGCCAGGCCCCAGCCTGCAGGAACCAGGGCCTGGATTTGCCGAAAGCTGTTAGTTCTCTGTCTGTAGTGGTCAAAGAATCTTTGGGCCCAGAAGATTCCTCTAAACCTGTGGTTCTGTCCCATGACTCAGAAATGATCCATTGTGGCTGGTTATTATAAATGTCTGTGTGGCTAATTAGCTTTCTTTTGCGATTGTTAATTATGGTAGAGATGTCAATCTCATAACGATAACTACCATGTATGTATGCAACATAAAAATTCTGGAGGTCATGGCAGAAAGATTGGTGATGATCATAATGACAGCTGGTATTTATTGATTAGGTACTTTGGAGAATCTCATTTTTTCCTTATGACAGTTCTGGAAAGTGAAATTTATTATACCTAAGCACAGAGAGCTCAGGTGACTTGGCCAAGGTTACACAGCTCCTAGCAAGAGCAGGCCAGGATTCAAACGTAGGTACGTCTGGTTCTAGAGCCAACACCTGTAACTGCTCCTAACTAACCACAGTGCTGTGTGGAGGTGGCCTTTTATTATCAGACTGTGAGATTTTCTTAATTGTTTTCTTCTTTTTTCCTTGTTCAGAGTGACAACGTCAGGGGTGATGGAGAACGTGAAGAAAGTCAAGAAGGTGACCAATGGCTCTGTGGAGCCCCAGGCTGACTGGGAAGGCGCCGTGTGATGGGGCTGACTTTGAGGATGGCGCACCGTCAAAGAAAACTTTTAATTTATTAATAGTCCTACTGGTGAGCAAGAGCAGTTCCTGACAGTGAACTATTGGCATCTCCGACAGTGACACCACAGAGCACGTGGCTGGGAGCAAAGTGCCACAGAAACCTAACCTTGTACTCTCCTATGGAAGCTGTGTCTGTGGCTGGTGACGGGCAGCTAGAGTTCTCCTGCAGGAAGGAGTGGCGGGGAGGGATAGAGGGAGAGCGGGGAGGAAGAGAATAGCAAGAATTTGTTCTTAATTTAAATTCTTTTTTCAGGTGGGAGCTCTAGGGTGTGTGCAGTTGCGACCCCACGCGTGGCAGCGTAGGAGTGTTGGTGGGAGGGCAGGGAGGCTGGGAGGTATGAGTGATGCCAGTCACGGTACAGAAGCCCGGCTGTGGGACGTGGTCAGGTGTCTACTGAGGACTTACAAAGAAGGGAAAGCAAGAGTGTCCTTGCATTTTTGGGAGGACAAAAATGAATGAAATTGGTTATTTTAGAAAGCAAAGTCCCAACCCAGTTTAGTCTGTGGCACCTGCCCCAGCATTCCTGGCCCTGAAGGTTGCCCTTTATTCCAGATTTTGAAAGTGACCAGGATCCGATAGCTCTAGAGGCCTAGTGGTCTTCTTTCCAAAAGATTTGAGGGTTGCAATGTCACTGTCAGGGTCATGGTCCTGGGAAATGGGACCAGGGGATGGGAAATGGTTTTCTTGATTGCGTGTAGTCTGTATTGCCTAGTGGGTGGAAAGAAATGTATTTTTAAGCTCAAAAAGCATTTTCCTGTAGGACTTCCCTGAACATCTGGCTCCCCCATCTCTTGTTTCCCCTCTCCTCTTGTGGCTTCTATCTATTTTATGTGATAAGAATTTTGGGAAAAATGGGAAGGAACTTTCCTTAAGGGCAGCTGGGGGCAGAAAGGCAGCGTTTAAGTAAACACATAAGTACAAGCAAATCATCCTCATTAAAAAGCTGTTCCTATAGGTTAGGTATGACTTTCGAGTACAGGAATTAAACAGACTTGGTCCCCATGTCCCAAGAGTATGCACATGAAGAAGATGAGTGTGATTAAACTGTTTACACTCAGGGATTTTGGGAGAGTGACATCTTTCACAGAAACTCAATGGAGTTCCCTTCCAAACCTTCAGAGCTTGGGGCTAAACACAAGCAGTTGCCTGAAGTGAGCAGTGTTATGACTCAGAGATTAGTCACTTCATCAATGGGACGAGCTCCGAAGGTCCGTTGTGACCATGAGCTTACCAGGAGACCCAAGCATGGCCCTGTCAGGAACGCTGCTTGGGGGGCCAGCTGGGTAGGGCTGCTTCCAGAAGCTTGAGCCCACTCCTGCCTGGACTTGTCGTTGAGCCTGCCCCTGCAGGAGACAGGGACCTCCTGGTGGGGTGACTGTCACCCGTCACCTCTGACTCAGCAGGGCCAATCAGAAACCACGGGATTCAGGGTCATACTTGCTATCCCAGGGTTGGGAACCTGAAAAGTCTCTGCTTAGCAAACAGTTGTTTTCCCTCTCTCATGGCATTTTCACTGCCTGAATGACCCGTGAGGAAGCAAGTGTTCTTTCTGTGCACTTTTCTCAGCATTCTGTGCTCTGGCTGGTCCCGCCTGCTGGCTCACATGGCAGAGTGAGCCTCTTCCCGGGCCCAACTGCTTGCCTCCCGGCAGAGATTTTAGGGAAGTGTTTGTGTAACTTCCCATCTTCCGGAGAAGGGTAAATACATCCAAAGGATTCACTTAAGGGAATTCTTTCTTAAAAAATTAACTTGGAGCTATATAAAGGAGGGAGGATGGGAGTATTTTTAATACTTTGTTTTCCTGTGCACATACACAGTAGTAGTGCTGCAGGCGTGTGTCGCATGCCGTGACCACCAAAACCCTCCTGGGTACTTCCTTCAGAGGGACACGTTTGCTGCTTCTCCTACCAGCAGATGTTGTTGACTGGGCAGCGGCCTCCTTGGCAGGAACAAAAGGTGTGATGGGACCTCCCTCCTAGACAGGGTCTCCATGGAGGTGTCCCAAATTCACATGCTGGGGTTTTGAAACAAGGAAACCCGTGAGTGGAGGAGTAGAGGGAGGGTGAGCATGTGTGTGGACGGGCACTGTCCGGCCGGGTGGCCAAGACTGGAGCCTGCGTGATCCTGCCGGCCCGTGAGCCTGGGCGCTGGGCATCCTTCAGATCCCATGGGCGCCTCTGGGCTAACCCCAGCAGGGCCACGTGGCTGCAGCTTTACTGTCCTGACCCTTCTGGAGCAGCAGTGCACAGACAAGACAGGGTGGCCTTTTATAAGTCAAGGCCACAGCCTGTCTAACAGGCAGGTTGTCTGGCCACGTCCTAGCAACTGGTAGAAGGTTTGAAGTCAGGCTGATAATAAGAAAAATCAAAACCCCAGCCCAGGACTGGGAAAACAGGTGGTGGTTCCAGGCTTTTGAAAAATTATCTAAGCTCTCCATCCTGTTCTATAAATTTGTCTTCTTTCTCCATCACTTAGTAGCTGTGCCCAGCATTTAGCTGTCCTCCAGTAAAGATGACCTACAGGGGTCCAAAGCCAGCTAGCCTCACCAGCTAACAAGCTGCCTTCCTGCAGCTTCCCGCAGGGCGCTCAGGCTCATCGTAACACGGTGTTTGAGCTGTTAAGCCCGTGCAGTATGTCAGGGATTGGGCAGAAAATATCGGGTGCACATCACAGAGCCATTGGTGGTATTTATAGCTTCACTTTGTACTCCTACTCCCTGTTCCTGCCTGCACAGAATATCCATGTTTCCTTTGAGAAATCTGTTGTGGACTGAAAGTGCTGCTGGCTGCGAAATTTAATAAAGGGTGCGTATTTGCTAGAAAATTATTTCTTGGGCAAGAATAATCATTGATCTCTTAATCCTGGCACTTAACAGTGGCCAAGGACTTGCTCAGCCTGTTTCTTGGTCTCTCAGTGCTTTAAAATGTAAGCAGAAAAGCATTTTGTGCTGTTGAATGTGGTTCTGGTGACTTGGTGGCTTGCTATCTTATAAGGAGGCGCTTGCTCCAGTGTTAAAGGCACAGGCTCCAAGCAGAGCCTGCGCCAGTTCAGTTTTCTCTCAAGAAACCTCTTTTGAATAAAATACTCAGTTCTCCCCCCGCCCCCCGCCCCGACATGTCCAGCCAGCGGAGGCAGCACACAGCCTCCTAAGTCCCCTTCATGTGACTGCTGTGGTGAAATTTCCACTCCTGCATTGTGATCTCATCAGAACCTCTGCCCCCTTTGTCCCGCAACCTTCCCTCCCCGACTCCCTCGCCTCCCTCCCCTCCTCCGTCATCCCTCCTCCACCCCTTCTGCCCAGGCCTCCCGGGCTCACTGCAGGGCTCACTCCAGGAATACGGGCTAAAGGCTTTGGTGCATTGCAGCGTTTTCCCCCAGCAGCTGTGAGCAGGATATAGTTTCTACGCTAAGGAGGATTTTATTAAGAGAGTGCGTACTAATGTCGTATATTATTGCTTTGGGCTATATGTGATGGTCTTCCTTCACACTAAAATGTACGTCTTATTTTAGTACTTGCAAGAGTCTGCTATGAGGAACCAGTCCTTACATGCCGAGGAGAGTGTGAAGGATGCTGTGGTAGTTGCCAGTGGCACCCTGGCCGTCTCCCCCATCCTGAAGCGTTTGCTTCGAGGAAGGCTCTCAGAACATCAGACAGTCTGATGAGGTGTTTGGCCCGGCTCCATACACCCAGTAAAGCAGCCGAATGGTTCATGCCTCACACTGCCAAGCCGCTGAATTTCAAAGGAAGCAGACCCCCGCCCGCCCCTGCACCCCTGTTCCCACACTCCACACCTCTCCCCCGTGCTCTTCTCGGACGCAGGCACACAGTGTGCCAAGTCCAGGGTGCCGCGGCCCGCTGCTTTATTTTCCCATTGGGATTCAGTAAGTTAATGGCTTCCCCACTAACAGAATTAGACTTTGACTCAGTACCTCGCATTGTATCAAGAGGTATCCATCTGGAACATACCAAATGTTCTAGAAGATCTGCTCTTTGCTCCAGTTTTCCCTAGGGTGTTTCTGGCAAGGAGTCTTTAAAAGACATCCACCTGAGTTGATGCTAAAACTTGTCACCACCTGGAATGTAGTTATTGGTCGGCAAGATGAACATTGTCCAAATTCCCCAGGGGCTGCTTTTGTAGCCTGGTGGTGCACTTGTGCCCTCTCTGAGTGGTTTATGCTTAAAAAACAGATAATGCTTTTAGACAGCTCCCTGCTAGGGCCTGGGACATGCCCGTCCCTGAGATACTGTGTGAAGAAAGCACCCCGAGGGGAGGGGCGCGAGGGAGCGAGGGCAGGTGCTGATGGGGCCTGTGGGGCCCAGATGGCAGCAAGTCTGCAGGCTGGGGGGCGGGGGGTGGTTCTGGGCGAAGTCGGTAAGGGTCAGTGTGAAACAGAAAAGCTAACTCACCCCAAGACAGCTTATTTCAATATGACGCAAATGTGTAAAATAAAGATTCTGGGGCAGAAATGTATGTTTGTGGGCAGGCAAATCAGAGCCACAGGGCCTGCCTCCTTAGCGTTTGAGATCCTATTACAGGACCTAGAAATCCTGTCCACATAGTCGGGTGGTTCTTGACTCTTTAAGCAGCTTTGACAAATTGCATTTGCATAGTCATGTGACCTCGAAGTCGGACATACTTAATCCAGAAATTTCATTGGAGGGAGGCTTGCAGGTCTGTAAATATCATTTGCTTTCCTGGTCAGATTGGGATGCAGGTTTTCAGTATTGTTTTTTAACACTAATGATCATTGAAGAGTATTTACGTACACATATAATAGGTGGGGATCAGGTCAAGGCGTTATATGAGATGAATTCTCTTGCTGTGATGCAAATGTGTAAAATAAAGATTCTATGACGGCAGTTATGTTTGTAATCTGAGAGTCAGTGACTCTTGTGCTTTCTCTCCTCCACCGCCCTCTCGTGATTTTTGTTCATTAAATTAGTTAACTGCCTCCCACCTGCTCCCACTGGAAACAGTGACACCTACTAGACAAGTCCCAGGCATCTTGGCAGATCCATGGCCGCCACTATTAAAACGCAAACAGCGGAAACCAATTGTAGGTTACTGATGTCCTGCCTACCTGGGGGCAGGCAGGTGCCTTCAGAATCAGGCCCTGGGCACTGCTGCCACTTGGGGAGAGATGACAAAGCGCACACTGTGACAGGCTTTAGTGCCCCTCCTGCTGACATCAGTTGTCAATAGCTCTGGGTTATCCCACATTGGAAGCAGAGAAATCCAGGATTCTAGACTCAAAACATTTTTAAAATTCACTCAGTCACAAACCTCTTATTTTACTGGAAATGTTTAAATAGAGGCGTATTTCACATATAAGATTCATCCTTTTTAAATGTGTAGTTCAGTGAGTTTTGACAAATGTATATACAGTTCTATTGCCTCTACCACAGTCAAGACAGAACATTTCCATCATCCCATAACGTTCTCTTTTGCCCACTTTCCGAAACTACCACATCAGTGCTCTGACTGCACCATCGTTTAGTTTGCTGTTCTGGAACTTCTATGTGTGGAACCGTACAGCATGTCCTCTTTTGCATCTGGCTTCTTTCATGCAGCATACTGGTTTTGTGATTCATCCACCCAAAACCCTGCCTTTAAAACTACACAAATTGGGGCTAAAGAAGGTTATACCACTGCCTCCCAGCTAATAAATGTCAGAGCTGAGACTGAGAACCCAGGGCCCCCGGCCCCGGCCTTGTTGGAGTGGTGAGGATTAAGTCAGGGGCTTGGCCCGGTGCCTGGCACAGTCAGGGCTCAGAAAGCAGCCCTATTACTGCTCGTGTGTTTATTACAGTGTTAGGATGATCCTCAGGTCACCGTGTCACAGAACCTCAGAATGAAAATGAGCTTTAGAATCCATGTCCGTGCTACCGTTTTCCGTGGCCCGCCCACAGCTCTTGCCCCGGCTCTCCAGAGGCCTGGACTTCCAAGGACGCCCATGGAACAAACGGTGAGGAGTGGGGCGCCCAGGATGAGGGATGCTGAGGCAGCTCAGCAAAGGGACAACTTGGGATATAGAAAAGTTAGCTGGGCGTCATGGCGTGCGCCTGTAGTCCCAGTTAGTCAGGAGGCTGAGGCAGGAGGATGGCCTGAGCCCAGGAGTTGGAGGTTGCAATGAGCTATTATCACACCACTGTACTCCAGCCTGGGTGACACAGCGAGACCCTATGTCGCCTAAAAAAGATTTGGAAAGGACCTTGGGATCATTTAACCCTGTAGCCAGCATCCGAATCCTCTGTGGGGCCTGAGAATTTGAATTGCTAACAAGTTTCCAGGTGATGCTGTCCTGGAAACAGGCCCAACCCAGCTCCGTTGAGTCTTTGGTCAGTCTTCCTGCTGGCACCTGTATGAGCTCACCTTGCACAGAACCCCTCCTGGACCTGAAGTCAGCGTCCCTAGGCCTGCCGGCTGCTGTCACCAGGAACCAGGTGAGAGATGGCAGGCAGGGTGCTGGGAGGGCCTGCTCTCCCGAACCATTTTATGAGGGGCCCCTTGGTGTTCCAGGTCTCATGGACTCCTTCCTCCCCCACAGCCAGAGCTTCCCAGTAAGAACCACAGCTGTTGGTGCTGAAGAAAGATCAGCTTTCGAAGCCTCGGAGCCCCCGTGCTTGGCGTTAGAAAAACCTGTGCCCGTGAGTCTGGCCACAGCTTCACCCGCTGAGCGTCACGTCATTTGCTCCGTGTCATGAAGAGCCACCTGGCACAAAGTGAGTGCTCAGCAAATGAGAGCCCTTCAGTGTGTGTGCCTGTCCCTTGGGCTGGACTTCATTCAGCAAGCCCACTGCTGAGGGTGAGAGGTAGTTTCAGAATGTTTCCTCTTGGCAGGGGTTTGCTGAGGTTTCCATCGCTGAGGCTTTGACTGCATAGACACCAACCCGTCCAGAACTCCAGTGTGAGGCCAAGAAGACCAGCCTGACCTGCTGGCCCCAAAGACTGGGGTCACATCAACCTAGTTTACTGAGTCACTTACTCTGAGTAGTATTCACAAGTACCAGGCCAGGGCAGAATAAGTGTTTCGGAAATACTGACTGGGTACTCAAATCGCCACCAAAGCCCCGGAAGAGCAGTTCTGTAACAGGAGATCTAGAAGCCAGCTCCACCATGGACACACATTCCGAGGGTGGACACTTCTTCCATGGTACGGGAGTCCTGTCACAGTGTGGGTCATCTCAGGCTGGTCCATTCTGATCAGCAGCTGTCATTGATGGAAAAACATCATTGTCAACAAATACTGTCTGGTAGGCAAAATCTTGAAGTCAGAGAAGTAACTAACAGGGTCCCGAGTACCAGGAGGCTGGGGGCTCTGGGTGGTTCTGATCAAACAGGCAGTGAGCCTAAGTCCGGAGCAGATGTCCGCCTCCTGGGTGCCAGGACTCTGGGTGAGTCTTCCCAGCCCCTCCTCAGGCCCCTTGTCACACCTGCCTTTGGGTGGCTTTCCCATCACCAGGAATCTGTCAGATGCAGATAGAGGGCTGCACACTCCCTCAGGCTAAGTACAAGGAGGCTGGGAAGTGGTTCCCGTAAGGAGAAAAAGTGCTGACTGCCTTCCCCAGGCCTGCGCTGGCCGGGCTCTCCTGCAGGGCCGGCGTTTCTGGGAATTTGGCCTGAGCCCTTCAGCACTGCCCCTGTGCCCGCGAAGAGAAGCTTGCTCAGCACTTTGGGCACTGGCTGTTAGGGGGTCAGTGTGACACCCCGGGGAACTGTGCCTTCGACTGCTCCTTCCCAGTTTGCAAGGAAATGCTGATCTCCGTAAAAAGGAGGAATCTTCTCATTAAAACATGTCCTTAGGAACTGAGCTTGTGGCCCCTCGTGAGCCATTCTAGCTGATCCCCGTAGAGGTAACTATCATCAGGGCAGTGGTTCCAGTCTGCCCTGCTACCAAGGGTTGAACATCGTTCTCAACACGCCTAGTATTGGGGGGGGCCACAGATGGATGAGGAGATGGGAACAGTATCAGGGTGCAGAGTGGGGAGGAGAGGCAGCATGGGGACGGGGGCGTTTCCTCCACTTCCCCCCGACACCTGAGCCAGGAGTTCAGAATACGTACGGAACACAGGTGCGCAGGATGATAGGAACAAAGTTTGGACTAGAGATTAATGAAAACAAAAGCTGTGGTCAGCTGAGATGGTAACCATTGCAAAAACACCTCGTTCACTCCAGTTTGGGGAAGCCCCTCGGGGCGCCCACGCAGATGGAGCACAGAAGTGTCCTCAAGTCACTCCGACTTCATTGTACCATCGTTACCATAAATTATTACCCCTCGAATGGGCTTTGGAAACTGTGACACACCCAGGCCCGAGCTAATAAAGTAAAACCTCTCCTGCCTGCTGGAGGGGAGGAGGCAGCATCTTCATGGGTCAGGGAAACAGCAGTGCAGGAAGGAGGGAAGAAATGGGGACCCCAGAGAGACCCCAGAGCCACTGTCCGCTTGGATGTGCTCCTGCTCCGACCCCTTCCGAGTGTACTGTCATGTTTGCTTAAATAACTTTGCTGATTATCAATCACTTTAACAGCCCACTTCCATGTCTGTTTGGGAGTGTGTTTGCTAAATAAAACTTTCTGCTCATGCTTCGCTACTTTGGCATCGGGTTTCAGTTCTTTGTTCCTGGACACAAGGACTGAGGGAGAGCACATGCTGGTAACACTCCCTCCTGCACTCCCACCTTTCTGGGTCTTGTTTTATTTTGGCTTTTGAGACAAGGTCTTGCTCTGTCGCCCAGGCTGGAGTGCAGTGGTGAGATCACAGCTCACTGCAACCTCGAACTCCTGGGCTCAAGTGATCCTTCCACCTTGGCCTTCCAGGTGCTGGGACTACAGGCAAGAGCCACCGCACTCAGCCGGCTCCCACCTTTCCAGGAATCTTCCTGTCGCTCAATCCCCCCACTCTGTGTCTTCACCCTCTCTACATTGCCTGGCCCTGTCTCTTGGCAGTAAAGCTTGTCCAAGTTTTTCCCATTAAAAAAGAAGCCTCCCTGGACAGCAGCAGCCTCCCCCCACTTCTAGGCCAAACACTTCCCAGTCTGCCTCTGTACCTTCCAGCTAACCCCAATGCACTGCGGTCTGCTTTCCGCCCTGCCACAATCTAGCTAAAGTTACTTACCACCTCTGATGGTTTCCTTGACTTTAGCAGCTTGTGACACGGCGGGACATCCTTTCCCTCTGAGAGGCTCTCCACCCCCTCCTCACACTCTGCACCAGCCCAGTCCGACTTCCTGTGGATTTCCTGGCTCTCCAGCTGCTCGGCTTCCTGTGTCCCTCCCTTCAGTGCTGCGTTCCTGGGTGCTGGGCAGTCTCCCCCATTCTCTGCCTCTCTGACATCCAGGATTTTATTTCCGCCGAGAGCTGCTCTGAGCTCCTGTTGGCTCATTCAGCTGCTTCCTGAACTGTGTTAAAGGCACATCAAAGCCCCACTTTGAAAATGGAATGACCACACTCCTCCCCAATCCTGGTGAAAAAACCCAGCCCTTGTCCTGGCTGTTTCTCTTTCCCCATCCCCATCCCAGGCCGTGGTTCAGGTCTACCCACTTCTCTCTCCCACTGCTACCACCCCGGCCAGCCAGCCCACCCCTTGTCTGGATGGTGGCCCGGCCCCCAGCCTCACTCTGCTTCCAGCCTATTCGCCTTGTGTTAGCTTTTAGAAGTGCCTGCCCCTGTGTAAAGCACAGAGATACAGACGTGAGCAAGGATGCAAGATCAACATACAAAATCAATTGTTTTTCTACACACTTGTTATAAACAGTCCAAAAATAAAATTAAGAAAACAACTCCATTTACAATAGCATAAAAAAATACTTAGGAATAAATTTAACAAGTGCAAAGCTTATACTCTGAAAACTATAAAATATTGAAAGAAATTAAAGATCATCTAAATAAATGGAAAGATCCATATTCATGGATCAGAAGACAATATTGTTAAGAGGGCAATATAAATTGATCTACAAATTGAATGCAGTAAACCTGGCTTCTTTGCATAAATTCACAAGCTGATCCTAACATGCGCATGCGAATGCTATGGATCCTGAAAACAATGTTGCAAAAGAACCAAGTTGATGAACTCACTTCTCAATTTTAAAACTTACTACAAAGCTACAGTAATCAAGAGAGTGTGGGACTGGCAGACAGATAGACATACAGATCAATAAAATAGAACTGAGAGTGTGAAAGTACAGCCATACATTTATGGTCAGTTGGTTTCAACCAAGGTGCCAAAACAATTCAATGGGGAAAGGACAGTCTTTTCCACCAATGGTGTTCAGACAACTGGACATCCACATACGAAAAGTAAATGTGTACTCCTATCCCAGACCGTATTCAAAATTATCTCAGAATGCATCATCCACCTAAATGTAGGGGCTGAAACTACCAAACTTTTAGAAGGAAACATAGGGGTACATCTTCATGCCCTTGTATGAGGCGACGGTTTCTTAGATGTGTTACCAAAGCATGAGCAACAAAAGAAATATTTTCCCCCATTACGTGGGTTGCCTTTCACACCGTTGCTAGTGTTCCTCCATGCACACAGGTGTTTCATTTTGATGAAGTCCAATTTATTGGTTTTTCTCTTTTGTTCCCTATGCTTTTGGCATTATATCCAAGAAATCATTGCCAAATCCAGTGTCATGAAACTTTTCTTCTGTGTTTTCTTCTAAGATTTTTATATTTTTAGCTGTTATATTAGGGGTTTGATCCATTTTGAGTTATTTTTGCATTTGTAAGGCGTTTTTGCATTTTGTACAACAAAGGTCCAACTTCATTCTTTCGCATGTGGATATCAAGTATTCCCAGCAACCTTTGTTTGCAAAAACTGTCCTTTCCCCACCAACTGGCCTGGGCCCCTAAGTAGGCCTTTCTGCAAAGAGGTTATGCAGATGGCCAGCAAACGCAGGAGAGGCTCAACGCCATTAGCCATCAGGGCAATGTCAGTCAAAACCACAGTGAGATGCTCCCTTACACCCACTGGGAGGGCTAGAATCAGAATGACAGATAATGACAAGTGTTGGTGAGGATGTTGAGACATTGGAACCCTCACACACCACTGGTGGGAATGTAAAGGGGGGCTTCTGCTTTGGAAAAGTTTGGCAGTTCCTCGAGAGATTAAGTGTAACGTTGCCACGTGTCCACTGGTAGGTAGGTGGACAGCCTGGACAAATAAAAACATATGTCCACGCAAAGCTTGTGTGCACATGTCCATGGCAGCATTATTCATAATAGTCAAAAAGTGGAAACAACTCAATTGTCCATCAGCTAATAAGCAGTTAAATAAAACGTGGCATAGCCATACCACGGAATATTACTCCGCAATAAAAAGGAATAAGGTACTTTACACACCACAGCATGGATGAAACTAGAAAACACGATGCTCAATGAAAGAAGCCAGACACGAAAGGCCACATACCGTATGATTCCAATTCCATACAATGTCCAGTTTCCACTCGTCCATAAAGCAATCTAATTTTATAGGTGTCCAGAATAGGCAAGTTATAGAGACAGAAAGCAGATTAGTGGTTGCTTAGAGCTGGGGGACTGGGGTTGTGAGGGGTAAATGCTAAGGTGTATGAGGTTTCTTTTGGGGGGGAGTGATGAAAATGTTCTAAAATTGTGGTGATGGTTGCACAACCCTGTGAATATACTAAGAACCATTGAAATGTACACTTTAAATGGGTGAATTGTATGGTATGTGAATTATCTCTCTCTAAAGCTGTTTTAAAAAATAGATAAGACATACAGTGACCCAAGCTGAGAGGTGCCCTGGCTGGGTGTGGTCAAGGAGGACTTCATGGAGAAAGCGCCATCCCTCCCTCCTGCGCAGGATGAATCGGCTTGACAAAGTGCATCATGTTCAGGCAGGGAGAACAGCAGGTGCCAAGGCTAGTGGTGAGAGAGTGTCACAGGGGACAGCTGTTTGCTGCCTCTCTGGTCTTCATCCCCTCTTCCCTACTCCCAACTGGACCTCAGATTCCTCAGGCTTGTGGCTTCAGTGGGACTGGCCCCCTCCTAGCTCTGGGCTTGCACCTTGATTGGTTCAAGCTGATCCACATACCCCTCGTCTCCCCATGCCCTACACTGATTGGTCCAAGAATAGACAAATGACCCCATTCGGGCCAATCTGGGCCAATGAGACCCAGTTCTGGAGCAGGGTTGGGGGAGGGGAAGAAGTGGGTCACTTTCCGCGAGGTGTGAACCCCCAGCAGGAAGCCCGAAGGCTGCCTGCAGCAGAGTGGCCCCAGCACTGAGGATGCACAGCCACAGCGAGGAAAAGCAATTCTCATAGCCCGTGAGCCCTGGGTCAAGCCTCGCCTAAAGGCAGGTGCTGCCGGACTCCAGCGTTCCAAATGTTCCCTTTTTATTAATACCTTAGCCAGCGCCGGCCAGGTTTTCTGCTGCTGTGAAGTGCTTTGCAAATAACTGCTCCGACAGAAGAATGCAGGAGGCCTCCGGGCACCTGGGGCGACTTCACAGTCCCTAGAGCATCCGGGAAGCTCCCCAGAAAACGTCAGGGCGGCCTTCTGAGGGGGGCGGGGGCTTTCGCGAAGGAAGGGTACCAGTGTCCTTCCTGAGAGTCTGCAGATAACATGCTCTTTCACCGTCAGTGGCCACAGACATGGGGGCACTAGAGCAGCCTGTCACAGAGGGCCGTGCCCCCAGCCCCACCCTGACAGCACCCCCAGAAGTCCTGGCCCCGGAGCCCAGGGGTACTGTCTCCTGGCCGAGTCCTGTCCGCCCACCGCTCTGGGCTTTGTGGCACAAACCTCCCAGGACTGAGCCTGGAATGAGGTCGCTTTTGTTGGTTTTGAGGAAAATCCCGTTTGTCCCATCCAGCATTCCCACTCCGGCTCCTCTGCCCTCCCTGCTTTTCCGTGAGTTCGACTGTATCTTCTTCCTCCGTGCTGTCCAGGCCGCATAGACTCTGTCAGCAGGTGGCCAGTTGCTTTTTAATCACGCTTTACCCCCGTGCGCTGAGTCTCTCCGGGCCCTCTGGAACCACTCTTAACACGGAGCGTGGGCGCCCCTGCGCCGGGCGGCTCAGACGGTTATTAACAAGGCTGTATTTACCCCTCCGGAGGGGCCTGCTGGGAGCCTCCGCCCGCAGCAAGGCGGGGGGGTCCCGGGCCGCTGAGGCCGCAAAGGGCCTGAGTGCAGGGCCCTCTCCACCCGCAGCCTTTAGGCCAAAGGCCAGGCCTCGCCCTCCAGCCTGCAGACTATCAGAGACAAGTTGGGAACAACTGGCCCCTAAGTCACCCCCAAGCCACCAGCCAGCTCCTCTAAATAAAGGAGCCAAAACCTACACATTTCCTTCTCTCTAGTCTATTTTCCTTCTGTCCTCAGGCCCCCTGAAGGGCACCCAGTGGCTGGCAGTGCCTGCAATCAGCTTGGTGTTGACAGGTGTCTTAGTCTGTTTGCTGCAGAAATGTATCGCTCACAGTTCTGGAGGCTGGAAGTCCAAGATCAAGGCACCGGCAGAGTCTGTGTCTGGTGAGTGCGTTCCTCATAGCCGTCTTCTCGCTGTGACCTCACGTGGCCGGGTCTCTCTGGGCTCTAATCCCTTTCATGAGGGCCCCACCCTCATGGCCTAACCATTTCCCAAAGACCCCACCTCCTAAAACCATCATCTTGGGAGGTGGGATTTTAACATAGGAATTCTGGGGGGACACCAAAAACTCAGTCCTTTGCAGCACATTTCCCTCAGGTGGAGCAGGGCTGGGGGCCAAGGGCTGGGAGAGGCCAACCCTGATGCCCCCCCCATTTCTGCCCCTTCCTCCTTCCTGCCCTAACCACAATCAGGTATTGCTGGCCTTGCTGGACAAGGGTGGGGGCTGAGGGGCCTCTCCACTCCCCTACCCCCATATTTAACCCCTGGGGGGCATAGGGAGAGGCCCCAGGTGCATTTCAGAGCCCAGAGAGCAGATGGCATTCTTTTGCAAATGAAGCTCAGGGAGGCTGTCCCAGGCCCCCTGCCCTGCTACCAGTGCAAGAGAAGGTTCCAGGACTCCACCTCAGCCTCTGAACTCTCAGCCCTGTGCCTCCCACCTAACTGAGGAGCTTTTCCTACATCGTAATTTAAAATATTCTGCCTCTCTGCTCTGCAGAATCCACATGCAGCCCCCCTGACTGCCTGCAGCGGGTCGGTCTTCAGAGGCCAGGCAGGAGTCCTGGGCTGAGCTCAGAGCCCTGGGCGGGGCCACCCGGCCGGCCAGCTGCCATCTATCGTGGACGTCCCCCAGCCAGGGCTGGCAGGAGCAGGGCATCACCACTGGCACAACAGCAAACGAATGATGCCTCAGAGGCGACTGAGAATGAGGGTTTTAAAGATCAGCTGCCACTGACAGTCACTGGTTGCTGGACCCCAGGAAAGGGCTGTCAGGCTCCATTGGGGAAACTCCAGGAGCCGGTGGGGGCCCAGGTCCTCCCAGAGCTGCTCCAAAGAAGAGGGTATGGGGTGGAGGGCAGGTACGGGGAGGCTCACTTACCCATGCACCAGGTGCTTGGTAGCCCCAGACACGTGGACCCCTCCTGCCTTCTGCCAGCCCTGGTGAGGTGCCCACAAAACTGGGCAGAGTGACACTGGAGGTCTCAGCAGGGCACACATCTCTTTGTAGCTGGATTTCAGGATTTCTTTTTGCACCATGTTGTGAGCCCAGCGAGTGGCAAGCGCTCACAGACTGGGGGAGCAGGCGAGCCTGACTTTTATCCCTTATGGC
The DNA here is from genome assembly GCF_020740605.2 of Lemur catta. Classification (NCBI taxonomy): domain Eukaryota; kingdom Metazoa; phylum Chordata; class Mammalia; order Primates; family Lemuridae; genus Lemur; species Lemur catta. The sequence continues at coordinate 5,966,066 of NC_059137.1, read as the reverse complement.
TGACTACCAGCTGTGTGGCCCGGCCCCAGCTCCTCAACCTCTCTGGGCCTCGCTGCCCAACTCACAGGGTCCTGCAAGGGCTCAGCAAACTGGTGCGTGGGAAGCACTTGACGCACTGCCTCATGCTGCCTGGTGCACTGCAAGGCGCAGTAAGCAGTAGCTGCCATTGTTGCCACTGGACTAACTCTTTACCAAGTCTACCCCAAGTTCAAGTCCAAAAGCAAGGGAAGCTGAAGGACTCCAGAGAAGGCAGAGGGTCCTGCTTTCATCCTGGTCTGGTCTGTTGCCTCAAGACTGGACCCCAACTTAGAACTGTGACAGCACACAGCGTCTCAGCTTCAAGGAACCGTGAAGCCCCTCATTGTACAGATAGGGAAACTGAGGCCCAGGGAGCAAGAGTGATTGTGCAAGTCTGTACCAGAAGTTTGTGGGCCTGGAGCCCAGGACAGCGGCCTGGGCACTATTGGGTTCAATGTGTGGCTGACCTCAAGGATGGACTTAATGTCATAGCCAAGGAGGCGTCGGGGGTGGGAGGCTGAAGAGTCAACGTCCACCCACTCAACGGTGTTGCCCAGGCCTCTGCCTCGATTGGGCAAGGGGCAGCAGCAGCAACGGGACACATGCAGCCGGCCCTCATGGGGCGGGGCTCCTGGGTAGGCTCAGAGGTACCTGGCATATGTGGCAAGACCCTGGGAGAGCTCCTCTGGGGCTCTCCTAGGACCTGTCCCTTGGATCTGCCCAGGGGAGTCCGTGCCCCAGCCCTGGCTTGGGCTCTCCTGGCTGGGGAAAGCAGCAGGCATCACATAACGAGCTGGGGGCAGGCCAGGCGGTGGGCAGCTCCCCGGCACCCAGCGTGCTGGTGGGCTCCAGGGCCTGGGCCCCTCCTCCCAGCTCCTGCTCTGAGCGTCTCTGAGCTTGGCCCTCAGAGAGCCCTCCGGTTGCTGGAGGCTCAACTATCAATAGGAACAAGGCCCGAGCGTCCTCCCCCACAGGGGAAGTGAGCCTCGGTCCTCACATTTCCCATCCATAAGAGGAGCGCATTGGCCTTGGGGCTCCCAGCTTGGATGCTTCTCCAATTCTGGGATAGATGGTATTTGAGGCATCTTCCCAGCCCCCTTTGCCGAGGGTGGACTTCTGAAGCCGTAACTACGTGATCCCACCCTCACTGGCCATAGCTGATGGGACCGTGCCAAACACCTGGCTCCTGTGGGCCAATCAGATCCTTCCTCCCAGCCTCGGCTTTATGACTGCCCAGTCTGTAGGTGGGCAGGTGAGACCAGGCCGGGGCAGAGGAGCTGGGGAAGCTGTCTGCAGACAGAAACTGCCCCAGGCAGCCAGGGTTCTGGGACTTCCCCTGCACCAAAGCACCCAAGTTACTTTCAGGGACACTACCCCTCCCCCACTGGAGGAGCCTTGGTGGAACCATCCAGCAAGCTGCCCTGCCACCCCCATCCGGTGTGGACCTGTGACCCCCACATGCCCCATCAGACAGTCTCTCCCAGGGCTGAATTTTGAGCAAAGGCTGCATGCAGAGAGGGAAAGTGGCCAGAGCTGACGGCTGTGTCCCACAGTGGCAGCCTGAAGACACAGTGTCCTTACTCCTGCCATGTAGACCCAGACCCTGGAGATTCCCAGGCCCTGCCCTCCTCAGCCTCTTCCCCAGCTGTCCCTTCAGTCCCCTGAGTGCTTCCATACCTATATTGCCAATTCTGCTGCCACGAGCTGCCTTGTGTCTCTGTTGCAGGCAACCCTGGAGCCGGGGCAGCGGGAGAGAGAACCTGGCTTCCACCCAGCAGCTGTCCTTACCTACAGGGGCCTGGGTTGGCGCTCCTGCCTCTCACAAGTCCCCCTTTTTGCTCCTGGCTCGGGAGCGCCTAGCCTTGCAGGCACAGCTTTCCTGCCCCCCAAACACAGATGAGAACCGCGAGTGAGGCTGGAAACGGCAGCGCCGGGGAACACAGCCGGCTCCTCTCTGCCTCCGGGACAGGCTTTCGCTCAGCTCACCGTTGCCCTGTGCTGGGACACCAGGAGGCTCGTGGGCAGCTGTCCACGTGTGAGAAGAGCCTCAGTGCAGCCTGATGCCCACTGGGGAAGGTGAAGTTCAGAGGGTGCGTCCTCCCCAGGCACCGAGAGGCCTTGAGGACCAGAACACGCTTCTGCTAATGGTTGTCCTACGGCCTGAGGATCATGAGCTCCCTGGAAAGGGAGTGAGCAAAGAGGTCCCCTCTGGTGTGCAGGGTGCCTACGAGGGCTGGGGGGCTTGGTCCCCAGGCCAGATGGGCTCTGCATCCGTCTCAGGACAAGCAGGCCGCATGTGCGTTCACAGATCCACTCGCTCCGCTGCTCTGGGTGAGGACAGCTCCTCCGGCGACCACCCGGTGAGGTAGCGGCAGCTCAGGGCACCCCCACCCCCACTTATAGCTGAGGAAACCGAGGCCCAGAGGCCACATGCTGGTGGCACTCGGACTCCTGGTGCAGGGGCCTTTCCACAGAAAGTCTAATTAAATGATTTCTTTTTCCTTTGTCAACAATTATTATCATAATATTGTTCAAATATTATCAGTAATAATAATAATTGCCAACCTTTGGTGATTGTGCTGAGTATTCTACATACATCACTTAATGCTCATAACCACCCCGGGAAGAGGGGGTATTTTTATTATCCCCACTTTCCAGATGAGAAAACTGAGGCTCTAAGCAACTTACCCAAGGCCACACAACCACTAGGTGCGGTCAGGCTCCAGGACCTGTGCTAACCGCTGTTCCAACCGCTCCCCTCCACAGGGAGGAAGGGACTGGCCACTTACACAGCCTCCTACAAACAAGGATTGGCCAGAGGGCCCAGGGAGGGTGTGGCCACTGTGGTGGACTGCTCTGATGTGGAGGGATGGCCAGCTGCTGGTCCGCTGAGTAATTTACTCCAGGGGAATTGCAGCTGCTGCCTGGCAGGCAGGAGGGTAGGAAAGGCTGTGGGATTCTTCCGAAGGCAGCGCTGACACCCAGCCCAGGCCAACTCCTCCTCCTCCGTGAGCGTGGCCATGGTGTCATGGACCATGCCATTCTCCAGCTGAGCCCGTCTTGCCTCGTATCCCTCCAAACCTAAGGGTCCTGCAGCCACTACCCACGGGCTGGAGTTGGCAGCCACTAAAGCATGTTGTGGGGACAGGGAGAATCGGCTCGGCTGGCCCCAGCAGGTGGCTGCTGAGCTCCCACAGTGGGCACCTGCTGGATGTGACGTCTGAGATGGCGAGGAGCTGGCGCCCGGGTCGGCTCTCCCCAGCACTGCCCACCTTGTGAATACCTGACCTCTCGCAGCACCTGCCAAAGGCCAGCTGCTCACTCCATCCATTCGGCCCTCACGGTGGGGTTCAAGGTCATCCCACTCACTGTGAGTGGCTGCTGTCCTTATCCCCAGCATCTTCTCCCAGGGTAGCAGGAACTTGTGACATAACGGGCTCCTCATGGTGACTCACGGGACGCTGGTCCTTCAGAGTGCTAACAGGAGCTTAAAAACGTTCCACAGCCATAAGCGTGTAAAATACTTACTTAGATAAAACAGCTTTATTTCCCGCGGGACTTTAGCCTTTGCTATGCTAGTGCGCTCTGGGACTTATCAAGAGGATGGTGACAGTATGGGATGGTCCCTAACATTATTTGACCAGGAAACCCTTTTCCCCACAGGACGTATATACCATAGAAACTGGTTTTTCTTCAGGAGATACTGGATTCCATACTTCTGACATTCCTTTTTTAATTTGGAGAACAAAATATGATTAAAACCAAAATCTGCAATGATGAACCCGGATGTTTTTCCTCACGCCATTGAAACCATTCTATGGGTTTTTGAAACCTTTCTGTACTTCATGTCTGTAAACAGGTCTATAGCATGTGAATAAATGTCCATCCATGCTGTAAATTAATATTATTACACGGGATTCCACGGTAAGGATAGGCCAGTCCTTTATATTTGGATACGTTGGTTTCTTCCTTTTCAGAGTTTTCTGTTGCTGTTATAAACGCTGCTGCAATAACGTCTCTGAGGCTAAACAGTTGTGTAGGTCTCTGCCTTAGGATAAATTCCTAGAAGTGAGATTGCTGAGTCAAAGTGGGTATTTATCGCGAAACGTTCTTCAGAGAGGTTGGACCGACTCGCACCCTGCCTGGTCGTGTCCAGACCCCACTTTCTGGCTCCTTTGCCGACACTGGGGTGACCGTTAACTTTTTCTTGCCAGTTTGTTTTGTTTCTCTTTGGTGACTTGTGGGGGACAGCTTTCCTGTGGACTGGCCACTTGCATCTGCTCCTGGTCTGTCACCCCCTCACGTCCTTTCCCGGGCTTTCTGTGGAGGGGTTCATCTTTTTTTTATTAGCTCAGAAAGCTCTTAGTAGGTTATAGATATTAACTCTTTGTCATGAGCTTGTGCAAAGCACTTTTGATCTTTATAAACCCTTCCCCCATAAGATCAGACTTGTTTATGAGGTGGGAGGTTATTTGCCAAAAGCCACACAGTACATGAGTGACAGGCCCAGGACTAGGCCTGGGCCTCAGGGTGTCTTGCTCCATGCTGAGGGTTTGGCGGGACCCCTCCTGCTCCCCCTCCATGGGCCAAACTGCAACAAGCCCCTTGGCCCAGCCCTGGTGGCTGACTCCCCTGGGCTTGCTCTACCTGCCTCCCTGTACACACCCAGACCCAAGGGACAGGAAGACTTCTGCAGCACCCTCCTCTTTAAGTCACATGAAGTGCTGCAAAACTGAAGGGCCAGGTGCTGTGTGGGCAGGTGTAAAATGGAGGCAGGGGGTTGAGTTCACCTGGGGAGTTCAGGAAGGCTCTGTGGAGGAGGCGGTGTTTAAACGGAGGCTCGAAGGGAGCCAAGGCAGCTCTGTCCAGTGGAGACAGAGTATGACCACATCTGTAATTTTCAATTTCCTAGTTGGTGCATTAGCCAAAAACAAACAAACAAACAAATAAAAAAAAAAAAAAAAACCCAAAAAACAGGTGAAATTAATTTTAATAACATTTTATTTAACTCATTATATCTCAAACATTCTCAGTTCAATATGTAATCAAAATGAAAATATAGGCCATAGTGGCTCACACCTGTAATCCCAGGACTTTGGGAGGCCAAGGCAGGAGGATCACTTGAGGCCAGAGTTCAAGGTTGCAGTGAGCTGTGATTATACCACGGCAGTCCAGCCTGGGTGACAGAGTGAGACCCCATCTCTTAAAAAAAAAAAAAAAAATATATATATATATATACATATATATAATTATTATTGATAAAGGATAAACAAATCATTTAATTAGACTTTCTGTGGAAAGGCCCCTGCCCCAGGAGTCTGAGTGCCAGCCCTGGCTGTGGGCCCTGGGCCTCAGTTGCCTCAGCTGTCAGTGGGGGTGGGGTGCCCTGGGCTGCCCCCCAACCTCACAGGGCTGCTGCGGCCCTTGACACAGGCCTCCACCTGTGAGCAAAGAGAAGCGGAGCTGGGGGATCCTTACGGGGGGTTGCACTGGAAACTCTCCCCCTGGCTGTGCTCTGGGGATTCGAGAAGGGGCAAGAGAGACTCTGGGGAGACCTTGCAGGGGGTGGTGGGCGGGCCCCAGAGGTGACGGTGGGGATATTTCGGGAGTGAAATGCCCCGGACTCGCTGTGGTTGATCGGAGACGGAGGACGGGCCTTCCCCGGAAGCGTCAGACTTCAGGCTGGAGCCTTTGGTTGCGGGAGGGGCCGTTTGTTTGGGGAAGGTTCTTTGGTTGGGGGAACTGTGAAGAGTTATGTTTCGGGCTGTTGGGTGTGAGGTGCCTACGGGACACCCAAACGACGCACCAGTAGGCACTGGATGGGCACACGGGCTAAGCCTTGGAAGAGGGAGGGGGCCAGGCTATTCATCTGGCCCGGGGCGGTAATTGCAGCTCAGGGTGCTGCGATTTAGGGGAACACTTACCCAGACTCTGCCCACCCTGTGTGTGTAGTTTTTCCTCCATGGGCTTTCTGGAAGAACTACCGAGCAAGCTTCTGGGGTCACTCTTCGGGGGAGCTTATGAAACAAGAGACGGGACAGGCTGGGTGGAATGCACATGGCCAGGCGCCTGCCGCTGCCTCACACTCAGCCACCGCAGGGGCCTGGGGATCTGGGTCGTCACAAGCTCCCGGGCGCCTCTCAGTGATTCCGGAAGGCCTGTCCCTCAGGCTGCATTCACAAGCCACCCGTCTAATTGTAGAAAACAGTCTGAATAAAATACAGAGGACATTCTTGAATTAGACTGTGGTAATGGCTGTACATCATAGAAAATATACTAAAACTGCTGACTGATGGATTTTATGTGAATTATTAGCTATCTCAATAAAAATGCAGCTGAGAGAAGAAAATAAAAATGACTTATCGTTGTGGCGCGGAGGCTCGCGCCTGTAATCCCAGCACTCTGAGAGGCCAAGGTGGGAGGATGGCTTGAGGTCAGGAGTTCAAGAACAGCCTGAGCAAGAGTGAGACCCCGTCTCGACTAAAAATAGAAGACAAAAATTAGCCAGGCAACTAAAAATAGAAAAAATTAGCAGGGCATGGTGGTGCACCTGTAGTCCCAGCTCCTGAGGAGGCTGAGGCAGGAGGATCGCTTGAGCCCAGGAATTTGAGGCTGCAGTGAGCTAGGCTGACACCATGGCACTCTAGCCCAGGCAACAGAGCCAGACTGTCTCAAAAAAAAAAAAAAATGACATATAATCTCACCTTTACTGATGACTGATATAACTCACTTTTTTTTTGAACATAGAACTTGACATCCTCCCTTGGACGTGTCACAGACATCTCAGATCTGACATCTGAACTGCGACCCTTCTCCAAACTTGGTCCTCCTCAGGTGACCCCACCTTGAGAATGCATCCCTCCATCAGGTGCTCCAGGCTGCCACCAGGGAGCCATGTGACCCCAGGACACACTCTTCTGCCTTCCCCTCTCCTTCTGCACCACCCCCACTGCAATCCAACCTGCCTGGCTCCAGGCTCCTCAACGGCGTCCCTGCCTCCGCCCTGCCCTCCAGTTTGCACAGCAGCCAGGAGGATCCTTGTAACCTGTGCATCTGGTCATGACGCTCCAACCTAAACATAGGCTGCACACTTTTTTCACTCAAAACCCAAAGTCCTGTGGCAGGAGGAACTGACCTCTGCTCTCAGAGAGCGACCAGGACATCAGAGAATGGATTGAGCCCTTTGTCCCAGGTGGCTCCAGCTTAGGCATTTTCCACTGATGTGGGTGGGGACCCTTTAGGCTGAAAACCAGGTCAAGAAAGAGGGGCTGGCTGGTCCCAAGCTGTCACTGTCTTCCAGGCTGGGGTCCTGGTCCCTGTACTGGCTCTCTCCTCCCAGACTGCTCGGGCCAGTTTGGTCAACTTTGAGCCCTTCTCTGTGGGTCCTTCACCGGTGTCCACTCTGAATTGGTCCTCAAGGTTGCGGCATCCTGCTCCCAAGTCCAAACCAGACCCCCTGACTGTGGGCCCGGCCCAAGTCCTTGGGACCCATGCCCTCCCCATACCCCTACAGAATGGGCCCCCTCAGGCCAGCAAGTATGTCCCATCTGAAGACTTCCTCGGGCCCAGGGCTCGGCCTGGCAAAGCCTTCGGGGGAAAGCGGGAAGGAAGAGTGTATGTTTGGGGGGGATAGGAGAGACCTCTGGGGGCTGACAGGCACTCTCAGCCCTGGCCAGAGTTCCTCTGAGCTTCCTGGGCCTCCTGAGGTCTGACCACTGTGCAAAGTAGAGAAAAAGAGATCCTGCGCACCGCCTCACCCCTGCTGGCCCAGAGGGACTGCTGCCTCACCCTCCCCTGCTCCCCCACCAGGACTCCCAGCATGGGTGTCATTCCTGCTCCAGTCCCTTGCTTATTCACAGAGGTTTGCTGAGTGGCTACTGCACCTCAGGCGGCCTTCTAGGTGCTGGCGGTACCTCTACCCTCGGGGACATTGTACTCCAGTGCAGACGGCAAAAGCACAGGAATAAACCCTAGGTCAAGCTTGCAACAGAGCCTAGGAGAGAAAAATCTGGCTGGGAAGGACGACAGGAAAGGCCTCAAAATATGCTGACATTTTAGATGGGATGCCAGGGAAGGCCACACTGGACTCTTTGTCTAGACCCTCCCAGGCCAATCCACTTCCCTCTGTTCATCCAGGTGAACACTGCATGGACAGAGTCCATCCTGGCGGACACTGGGAGAAACCGAGAAGGCAGATCTAACACTCCCCTGCGGAAATCCATGGGCGCTGGTGGGCAGAGGCCGAGCCCTCGGGCAGAGGGGGCGCACAGCCCTGCCCCCACTGGCCTGCGCCCTTCTCTCTGGCCTCAGCCCATCCCAGCCGCCTGCCCTGGGGCCCTGCTCCTGGAAGAGCTCTCCCTCTGGCGTTCAGGCCTCCTCGCCTCCTCCAGGGTGTCTGGGCCCCAGCACTTTCCCAACACCCTCCCTTCCTCACCCTGGGCTTGGAGGTCACCTTCCTCCGGGCCTCGGGTAGGTGCCCCCCACCGCCACATGGGACATCCTGCCCAGCAGTGCCCGCCCTGTGAGGGCTGGGACAGCGCCGGTCCTGCCGGCCTCCGTGTCCCCAGCGCCCGACAAATCTATGTCGAATGAATGAATTTCACCGGGCAGGGACTTGGCCTCATTCACATCAGATCTTCCGGGCCCTCCCCGTCCCGCTCGCCGCGGAGGGGGCTGGAGCGCCGGGGACCGATCCGAGGAGGGGGCGGCAGGGGTGACCTCCCCGCCCCGGACGCGACGCGGAGAGGGGGCGCCCCTGCGGCGGGCCTGGCCCGCGCCTCGCGGCCCCGCTTCTGCGAGCGGAGGCCGGGCCGGGCGGGTGCGGGGCGGGAGGTGGCGCCGGGCGCTGAGTGGCGGCTCCGGGTCCACCCCTGGCGCGCCGGTGCGGGCGGGAGGCGGGAGGCGGGAGGCGGAGAGCGCAGGGGCGGCGGCGAGCGGAGCGCAGCAGCGAGCATGTGCCGCGGAGCCCAGTAACCAGGGACGACCGGGCAGCAGCGCGCGGCGCCGGCGCCCAGCCCAGCGCAGCTCCGCGCCGCGGCGCCCGGACCGCCCGGGCCTGCCGAGCGGCCGCCCCGCGCCCCGGCGCCGCCAGCCCCGCCGCGCAGCGCGCAGAGCCCCGCGCCCGGGCCGCGCGGGCACGGCCAGACAAAGGCGCGGCCCCGGCCCGGCCCGCCTGCCCCCCGCGCCCCGCCCCGGCCCGCCCCGGCCCGGCCGCTCCCGCTGGGCGCCCCGACCGGGTCCGGCCCGGGGGGCGGGGGCCGCGGCCGCCGAGGATGGGGAAATCCAACAGCAAGTTGAAGCCCGAAGTTGTGGAGGAGCTGACCAGGAAAACCTACTGTGAGTGCGCCGCCCGGCCCGCAGCCCGCCCCCCCCGCCGGCCCTCCCGGCCGCCCTCCGCCCCCGGCCGCCACCTTCGCGCCGTCACCCCTGCCCCGCCTCCGCCCGACCCCTCGCCAGCTCCCCGGCCGCGCCCCTACCCCCCACCTGGCCCTATTGTTCTAGCACCCTCCCCGGCCCTGGAAGTGTGCCGCCTGTCAGCGCGCAGCGCGCGCGGGGCCACCGGCCGCGAGGGGAAGCCCCAGCCCACCCCCTCCCCCTCCCCCTCCCCCTCCCCCTCCCCGCAGCTGTCCGGAGGGCAGGGGTGTGCGGGGGCGGGGGCGGTGGTCCCGGGAGGGGGCGCCGGCTGCGCGGTGCGACTGGCACGAGCGCGGAGGGGTGGGTGATTCATGCATCACGATGCTGCTGCCGCTGCCGCTGCTGCTGCGAGGTTGGCCTGTCGCCCCCTCCCTGGCCTGGATCCTGTGTGGGGGGTGGCGAGACTTGGCAGAGAGCTCGTGGCGGCGGCGGTGAAGGGTCCTGGAGGCCCTATTGGTTTCAGCATTTATAGGCTGAATTTTCCTCTTGCCCCATTTTGCCTCCCTCCTCTATCTGCCACTCCGGGAAATGGGTTTCTGCCAGCCATGGGTGATCTGGTCGGTCTGATCATTTAACTGTTCTGAGCAACCCCTAATAGGAGGGCCTGTCCATTGTGGACTTCGCTAGCTGAGCCCCAGCGTGGCTCTCTCCACTTGCCCAACTTCACAACTCTGCAGTCCCCTCGCATCTCCAATTTCGCCATACCAGGCTTCCCCCTTCCTTGCAGCCTCTCCGGAGGTGCCTGGCGGGCCAGGGGTTAATGGAACTGGGCCCTCACCACCCTGTCTTTGGGGATGGGGAGAGGGAAGGCTGCGTGGTCTGGAAGGGCCTCTCCCCAGGTGTTTGACTTGGAAGGGGGCAGCGGCCCTGTGCTTGGGCTGGAATTCAGCACTCACACCTGGGCAGCTGCGTCGGCCCGGCCCCTCTGCAGCGCCGGCGAAGGCAGCGGATTGCACGCCAGCCCGTGTGTTGGTGGAGGCCGGGAGGCAGCTTCTGGTGGTGCATTGCACAACCTCTGCCCCCCCTTCCCCCCACTCCATCCGTCTTCTGGGCACGTTTGCAGGTCTATCCAAGCCCACGCTTCAGCTCGGTGCCCCTCGCCCCGTGTGCTGGGAACAAAGGGGGCTTTCCTGAGTGGGCGCCAGTCCGCAGGAAGGTGCAGGCCCTTCTCTGGTGGAATTGTGTGGCAAGGAGCTCACGTCCCACCAGCTGCTCCCGGAAGCAGGGGGTGAGGCCCAGGGGCTGCTCTCGCCCTCTTTCCAAGGTGGGCGATGCCCTTCCCAGTCCGTCTGCTGTTTAGTGAGATTTGAAGGGCCCTCCTCCAAGCTTAGTCCAGGTATGGCCCACAGCTGTCAGCCGGCAGGTGCAGGTGGGACTTCCTGGGCCCCCGTGCCTGGAGAGGCTGAGGGCACCGCAGGCTTCACCAGGAGTGGTAGGCATAGAGTATCATCGTGGGACAGAGGAGCCGCCAGTGAGCTGAGGGAAGACAGGTCCTATCATGTGCAGAGCTCTTTGCATCGTTAACACATCAATTCCCAGCAGCCACCCCCCCCCACGGTGCTACCATCTCCATTTACAGACAGGGAAACTAAGGCTCAGGGAGGTGAAATGGCATGCCCAGGATCCCACGGCTAGTCACCAGGCAGTGCCAGGACTCCAACTCAGGTCTGTTTTGCTCTTAAACTGTGCCCAGAGAGAGACCTCAGAGCTAAGGCCAAGAGCTCTTCTGTGTGTCCCTTTCTGGTTTCTGCTAAAAGCCTGTGATGATGGACTCCAGGTGGGAAGGGGCCTGGGGTGGTCGTTTTGCCCAGCCCTCTCCCTTGGGCAGATCTGTCAACTTGGAGAGAAGTTGAGACAACAAGGCTTTGTAAGGAACTAGCCCGTCTGGTGCTGGGCTGCGCTATTTTTAAAGGCCTTTGGAGACGTGGAACAGTTTTGGTCGGGGAGAGAGTGAGCCTGGGTACTTTTCCTCTGTAGAAGCCCTTATTAGGGGTGGGCCGGGGAGGTGGTGGTGGGTTCGTTTGCCCCTGTCTGCCTCCCTTGCTGACGTGAGCCTCAGTGCGGGCCCGTGTCTCTGTGGCTAACAACTGTATCTCCCCGTGTACTGGCCCTTAGTAGGTCCACAAATATTTGTTGAATGAAAAGTCTCCCAAGAGGAAAAGCAGAGAAAGCTCCGGCTTGTTCTCAGGCCTGCAGATGGGCTTCCTTCTGCTGGGGAGGGGAGCGTCTGCTCTTTGTTCCGGGCGATTCCGTGCGTGGGGTCAAGAGAAGCGCCTGCTAGGAAGGACTTGCAAGGTCAGGATCTCCCGGAGAGCTCGGCCGCCCTCCGACACTGCGATTCTGTAGGTCTGGGCTGGGGCCCAGGAATTTCCATCCAGATCTTGGTGCTGGGGAGCCCGGGCTGGAGGCCACAGTTCTGGTGTATGCTGGGGGCCTAGCCTGAGTCGGTGTCGGGCACTGTCCTTGGTGGTGACTCTCCTGCTCTGTCCGTGGTGATCTGTATGTGTGTGAGGAAGCAGACGGCCTAAAGGCCCCAGCTGTGTGGCCCTCGCTGGACACATCTGGATTCAGCCTGGCTAAAACACTAACCTAGTCCTCAGCCTTCCGGGCACAGTTCATGTCCTGGAGTGACAGATTAGTGAGGGGTGGACGAGTCCCGTCCAGCTGGGACTTACGGAGGAGTGGTCAGCACTGCCAGTGGCCCAGGTCCTTTGAGGTCTGGCCCACTCTCTTCCAGCTTGCTGGTGAGGCTGTTGGCATCCCCGGGTGCCAAGGCTGTGGAACAGGCCAGTGCCCTCACCTAACTGAACCTCAGTTTCCTCATCTGTAAACTGGGTGTGTTCATGGTACCTGTCGGTGAGCAGATGTGAGACAGGATAACTCACGCACAGCATTGGGCCTAATGTGTGCCATGTAGTAAGTGGCCAGTAAATGTCAGTGATCATTATTAATATTGTTTTGGCCAGGTATGGTGGCTCATGCCTGTAACCCTAGCACTTTGGGAGGCCAGGAGTTGGAGACCAGCCTGAGCAAGAGCAAGACCCCATCTCTACACAAAATAGAAAAATCAGCCACGCATGGTGGTGTGTGCCTGTAGTCCCAGCTACTCGGGAGGCTAAGGCAGGAGGATCGCTTGAGCCCAGGAGTTTGAGGTTGCTGTGAGCTATGATGACGCCACGGCATTTTAGCTCGGGCAACATAGTGACACTCTGCCTTAAAAAAATAAATTGTCGTTTTGACCGTACGATATAGCTTCATCTTGAACTGGTCTTAAATATATTTTGTGGGCAAAATTTCATGTCTCCACAGAGGAATCCTATGACCCCGGTCTTTGTGCCTGGCACGCAGAAGGCATAGGGAGGCAGGCTGTTGGACTGGTTTGCCCGAATCCTAGCGGGGGCTTGCTGCCACGCCTGGCAGTCTCCCCCAGCCCCCCTTGTTAACTCTGAGGCTGCTGCCCGTGCGTGTTCACTCCGGGCCAGGCACGGAGATAGAGTGAAGGAGAGAGACGACATTCCTGCCCTCGGGTGGAAACCAGCCAGCCAGTCTGAAAGATCACGCATCGGGGTGCGAGGCGTTTGTCATGGTCTGAGCTACAGCAGTTTAAAGGCTTCTGGGGGCCACACCAGGCCCAAGAGGCAGAGCCTCTACCCGCCTCCCTCTCCTGTCTCCGGTGCTCTCTCTGTGATGCTTGCAGGCACTCCCCAGGGACCCCCACCCCGCCCCGGTCCAGGACTCAGGGTGGCCACCTCCTCCTTGTTACTCCTGGTCAGCCCAGGCTCTGCCTTGACCTTGTCCGCCAAGCCTGACTCTCTTCTGCCTTTTCCTGGACGCCCAGAACGGTGCCTGGCACACAGCAGCTGTGGGGGGAGGAGCTGGTCTGGGCACAGCTGATGCCTCTGTGACCCAGGGCACAGAATGGTCCCTGACTCCGGGTTGGGGTTGCCAGTTGGGCTCTTGGGTCCCTCTAGTTTGGGGTGATCCTGAGACCCGTGGGGTCCCTTCCTGTAGGATAAGGAATATTCTCTGATTGTTGCTCCCCCACCCAACTCTGCCCAACCAGAGTGGACAGGACATTGCCTTGGGGGAGGCAGCAACTGGCACCCATCTTGGGACAAACGTGGGAGTTGGGGTGATGGCTATATGAGAATGTGGACCCCACAGCCAGGCTAGGGGTGAGCCACAAAGAGCAGGAGGCAGGGGGCTTCTGCAGTATCTGTGCATCCTGCTAGTGTGTGGGTAGGACAAGGTGGCCCTTCCTGTCCCCCCGGAGGCTGAACAAAGCAGCAGCAAGAGAGACTGAGGTTAGACTCTTGACATGGGGTGGGCATCTGGGTAGGGGACATCACCTGCATTATTAGGAAAATACTTGATACCCTGGAGAATGGCACTGGGTATCACTGGGGCTCGGTGTCCTTGGGCAGGGCCTGGACCCCCTCTGAGCACTGGTTTGCTCACCTGTGTGACCTGCCCACCCGACTCCATGGGTCCAAGTGGGAGGATGCTTTATGGTCCAGAGAGTGGGCTGGAAAAGGAATGGGGCTGTTTGGCAGCAGGGCTTCTGGGAGGGAAGTAGGGCCCAGGGGCCAGGTCGGGGCTCAAGCCCTTTCCCTGGGCAAGGCTCGTCTCACGGAGCTTTCCTTTCCCTGCAAATGGGCGCCATGCAGACCCTGCGATGGGGAAGGGCTCAGGGCACGTGAAGGGTTTAACATGGTACCTGGTTCTAGGGACACCTTTCAGGCCTCCCCTGGCAGCGGCAGGTCCCAGGGATGCAAGTCTCCCATGTTCCACGGTGGGACAGGTGAGAGGGCCTATGGCCTCCGCCTCGTGGAGCAGAGACGGACTGGGAGGCTGGCGAATGGCAGGGACTCACCCAGGGTCACCGAGCCCAGCCCCTCTGCACACCCTGTCCCTGCCCTTCCTGCCTCCCCTGGCTCCATGTTAAATGGGGCCCGGCTCCTCCTGCCCCCGCCCCCCACCCAGCCCCAGAGGGTTCTCACTTCTCCCCGAGCCATAGACGTCCTTTCTCCTCCTTTCTCCTGGCCGAGGCCCTGGGTTGGACCAGCTTCCTCTGCTCCCAGGCTTGAGCCCCTTCGGGGCAGGGCGTAGGCAGTGGGGACTTGCTGGCGAAGGGGCCGGGCCCATGTCAGCCCTGGAAGGCCATGGTGGGGGATCCTCCGAGATGAGTGGGCAGCCACGGAGGGGAGGTGGTGGAGACACATGGGATTCGGGTTTGGCAAGATCGTTCTTGGGTACAGTGCGAAGACTGGATCGGCAGGGCTGGCAGCAGTGGAGACCCAGCTGAGCGTGGTGCTGCCCTGGGCGTCGGGGATGAGGGGGAGACAGACTCCAGGTATATTTAGGAGGGACGCTCCATAGACTTGGTACATTGTTTTTGTTACCTTGTAAATTTGGGATTATCTACTTTTTATTTTCTAATTTTTTGCAACCTGACAGTTCTGAATGCCCACATCGTTAACTATTCTTTTAAAGCATGACTTTTTAATGTTGTGTCATATGAATGCAACACATTTTATTTAATCCCCTGTTGTTAGACAGTTAGTTTCCTCCCTATCCCCCAATTTAAATAATGCCGGTACGAACATCTTTGTACTAAATCTTTGCACATATCTTTTTTTGGAGCCGAAATAACCAAAAATGGGGTTATGGAGTTAAAGGCTGGGGACATTTTAAAAGGCTTTTGATTAAGAACTGCTAAATTGCTCTCCAGAAAGGATGTTCGAATTTACATTTTCAGCAAAAGTGGATGAGAGAGTGCTTATTTTCCCTGCATTTGTGCCAGCACTGGGTATTATTGTTTTTCTTAATCATTGCCAATTTTATGGGGAAGAAAAGAGATGGCTTCCTGTTTCAACGTTCATTTCTTTGATTGCTATTAAATAGAATCCTAGAATCTCTGAGCTGGAGGAAACTCTTGGGGTCATGTAGTCCAATGCCCTCATTTCACAAATGGACAAATTGAGTGCCAGAGGGGTGAGGTATGGCCCCCAAGGTCACACAGCAAGTGCCGATTTATTCCTGCCAGGGTACCTCATGCTGTGCCAGTGGGTTGGCTGTTGGGTAGAGAGAGGGATGTCTTGTTTTCTTCACTGAAGTCTTCTGATCCAGTTCATCTTGCCCTAAATATCTCCAGCACTCTGGTAAGGAAAAAAAAAAAAAAACAAACCAGTATAAATTAAAAAAAGCACATCCTTGTTACTGTCATTACAAGATGAAACAATTTTCACATTCCTTGTGTGATCTATTTACCAGGGCAGAGAACGTCAGATTAACTTGCAGCGTTTCTAGGTAACTTGCAGTCGGGGTCATATCCTGGCTGAGGGGCAGGGCCGCAGAGTGCTGAGGGCTTGAAGGTCAGTCCTGCCGTTTTCTCGCTGTGTAGCCCTGGAGAGCCTCATCCCTCTCTGAGCCCTGGCTCCCATGTGTGTGAGACTAAGAGGTCTGTGTGTGCTAAGTGCTTGGTAAACGCTCTCCCAGGAAGGAGGCCGCTTGGCCAGCTGTGTCAGGACACAGTGGTTCCTGGCAGCGAGCTGTCGAGCTGTCGCAGGCCCTCAGCTCGGTTGGAAGTGAGTGGCAGATGTGGATGGCCTCTGCGGGGTCTGGCTGCGTTGGTGGCCAGATTGTTCTGCATCAGGGTCCTGGCTTGGCGAGTTGCAGAGGGAGGCCGGGCTGTGGCAGGCTGGGTTTTAGGCTCCTGTGGCACAGGGCCTTGGAGGGCACAGAGCAGCCTGCCTGGGCTTCAGTCCCGGAACCGTCGTGGCCTGGACAGTGACTTTGGAGTCACTAGTCCCTTGTGGGACTCAGTTTCTCTTTCTGTGCAATGTTCAGACTGCCGGGTGGTGAGACCCAGTGGGGAAGGTACGCTGGGGCCCCAGGGTGGAGTGTGCCTGGGCTCTGGTGTCTGATGCCGTGGCGTTTGGATTGTCTCAGCCTCAGGCATGGTTTTTAGCCTCTTGATGCCTCAGTTTCTCATCTGTGACTGGGGGATGATAATCCCTCTACAGCACCGGGCTGTATGTGGGGTTAGAGAGGGCAGGGATCGGAGTCGGGCTCATCTCCGACGTCATGCAGGTGCGGAGAATCTGGAGTCTGGTAGTGAGCATGTGCGGTGTGACCCAAGCCTGTGCTCGGTATTCACGGGTGTTTGTCATGACCCCCCCCCGGAGCCCTGCATGGTCCCTGTTTTAGGGGTCAGAGGGGTCGAGAACTGGCCCATGGCACACACCAGCACGTGGTGCAGCTGGGGTTTGGCTCCCCGCCCTATCTGACCCTGGAGCCCTCACCCTTAACCCCTGGGCCGTGATGGGGGCCTCTGCCGTGGCAGGTGCCAGGAAGCCGCCGTGGAGGTGCGCGGGTGAGTGTGAGCAGGTATGGGGGCCCTGGTGTGGGTGTTGCAGGCAGGGTGGGCGCCCCGGGGTGTGTGGGCAGGTCCTGCTTCACGTGGGCACACGCTGAGTGAGAGTGACGGGGTCGTGGCATGTGTCAGGAGTGGGTGAGCCGGCACGTCTGCGTGCACGGGCGTCGGTATGTGAGGGCTGCCTTGTGCGGATTGTAAATGGAGACACACCTGGGGTGGGGGTGGCTGGGGGTGAGGGGGCCTGGGGGTGGGGGCACCTGGGAGGAGGCACTCACAGGCCAGGAACTGTGTCAGAGGCTGGGAGCTCAGCTGCTGGCTCTGCGGCCAGGCAACAGGCTGCCACTTCTCAGTCCCCTTCTGCCCTGGCCGTGGTGGTCCCTGCAGGTGGCTGGGGAGTGTCATCGGGAGGAATGACAGCAATGACAACTACTGTTTACCGTGTAGCACTTGGTGCCAGGTGTGCTGAGTACACTCCCCAAAGCCCTAGGAGTAAAGATGCTTACGCCCATTATACAGATGGAGAAAAGAAGGCCCAGGCAGGCTCAGGGACCTGCCCAAGGTCCCCTAGTCAGGAAGTGGCCAATCTGGGGCTCAGGCTCAGATCGCTGTGCTGCCAGTGCCAGGCCCTTCCCACCAGGCACCCACCTCCCACCATCGCTGTGAGCCTCGGAACCTTAGAGCTGCCTGCTGAGGACAGGGAGCGCCCCACCACTGGCCAGGGGTCCCGGATTCCGGGTGTGAGGCTGGATGGGGGGTAGGGTCCTTCCAGCTTTGAACACAGGGTCCTGCTGGCCCGGATGTCCTGCCTCCTGCAGGAGACTTGGGGCAGGGCCTGCCTTGCTGCCTCCAGGAAGGAGCCAGAGCTGAGGCCTTGGGAGAAGGCCGCAGGCACGAGGCGCTGGGAGCTGTGCTGGGAGCGTGGAGAGGAGCGTGCGGCAGGCAGGCGGCTGCACCTCGCCCATCCTGGTGGGGGCTCGGGAGCTGACCGTGTGTCCAGAGCTGTGCTGATCTCATGGAATCCTCCCGACTGCGAGCTCAGGAACAGTGCTCCCCCCGGCGTCTGGTGTTGGCACCATCCTTGCTTCTGGGGAAGCTGCGGTTGGGGCTGGGAAGCCGGGCGCAGCTGGGATGAGGTTTGGAGACTGAGCCCGGCCAGCCTGCCCTGCCCCTGCCGGGCAGGCCCAGGTGCCTCGGGAAGTATCTGTTGAACGAAGAGGAGACTGAGTCCTCCTGGGTGCAGTATGGGCTGGGGGGCGCGGTGACAGAGGGGAGCCCCATGATCTTAAGTTCCTTGAAGGCTGGGCCCTATCTCATGGCCTTTGGTGTCTCTGCAGTGCGCAGCCCGGAGCTGCCCCCCGGCAGGCCTGGGACTGTGGCCTCCGTGTGATGCTTTGCACTTTCCAAGCGCTGTCCCGTGCTGCTGTGGTTCACTTCCTCTCCCTGCCCAGGGAGGGTCGCCTGTGCTCCTGGCCTGCAGTCCCGGGGCGGGGCTTGCCTGGCCGTCCAGAGTCAGATCCTAGTTCCAGCCTGACTTGCTGTGGCCTCTGGCTGCCCTCTCAGGGCCTCAGTCTCCCCATCTGTCCTGCTGCCTGTGAGATGGGGTATCGCCATCTCAGCCCCCGGGTGCCCTGACCATGCTGCCCGGGGAGGTGGCCCTGCCGGGCAAGCCCAGGTTGGGGTTGCCCAGGAGGGGTGCAAGGCAGCTGCTGGCTCTTCTGGGCTGGTGGGGCATCCGGGCCACTGTGCCCTGCATCCCCTGGCAGGGAGTGGGGGAGGGCGGGAGGAATGTGGCTTTGAGGAATGTTTGACCCAGGGCAGAAATAGCTCTCTGCTTGTTCATTTCAGGGTTGGGTTTTCATCAGGGAAGTGGGCTCAGGGCGCCCTTCTCTCCCTCCAGCCTTGGGGCCACCACCACCCAGCTCCGCCACAGCTCTGGCCTTTTGGGAACAGAAAGTGCCCTCTTTTTTTACTATTTTTTTTTTAATCAAGAAGCTGCTGTGAAAAGTAGAAAGAGCCTTGGACTTGGAGCCAAGCAGAGCTGGGTTCAAATCCCTCCATCTGCACTGCCCAGTGCTTCCTTCTTGGACGTCTGCTTCCTCTTCTGCAGAACCGGCAGCACGGGGCATGCCGAGCTGAGATGGCTTTTCTGGAGGTCTGGTGTCAGGGACTGCTCCCAGGGACCTGCCAGGCCTGGGTTCAAATCCCAGCCCCTCTCCTCATTAGCTCGGGGACCTTGGCCTGGCCCTTTCCCCGAGCCTCCTTACCTCCTCTGTGAACAGGGTGAAAGTAACCCTGCCTCCAGGGTCGTGGGGGGATTAAAGTGGAAATGGCGGTGAAGGGACCCAGCTCATCCAGGCCTTTCAATCCCTCCTTCTGTGTCCGGCGCCTTCACGTGTGAAGTGGGGGCACTGAGCTTGCCCCAGGTTGGTGGTGACCGAGGAGCTGTGCTCAGGGCCACTCAGAGGCAGCTCTTCCTCCGACCTTCCCCTTCCTCTTCCCACTGACCCTCCCGCCCACACTCAGCTGCCCCAGGGCCCCATGGCCACTTCCAGGGGAGGCGTCCCTGGGCCTAGCCAGCGTCCTCCTTGGACGTGGTGGTGCCGCTGTGTTTAACTCTCCCTGTTCGTCAGCTGTGAGGCGTGAGGACGGACCCGTCTCGTGGCCTGGTTCGCGGTTGTGTCCCAGCTCCTGGAACAGAGGCTGCGCACGTTGCTGCATGAATGAAAAAACAAATACAGAAATGAACAAGCTAATGAATGAAGTTTCTTCTCATCTATCTTGAGCTTTGCTTTTTGTTCCTGCGGGGCCGGGTGTGAGATTTCCCCTGTGTCTGGGGCAGGGGAGGCTGGGCCTCCACAGGCCGGGCCCAGTGAGGACCCCTGGCCCCCCTCACCTTCTGGGGCTGGGGAGACAGGAAGGGTCCAAGCCCCCAGCCAGCCAGCAAGGCCCCTCCTTCCAGGCCCTCCTGCTCCTGCCTTTTTGTAGGAACCAAAAGATCTCTGTTCAAAGGCAGGAGATGGGGCTATTTTTGGCACCGTGGGGGAAAAAGCGAATGCTTTCCTTCTGTTCAAAAATATATGGTGTATGTGATGGGCAGATGGCGCTCGCGAGAGCTCAAAGCCTGTGCTCTCCGGGTTCCTGCCCTCGGCCCGAGGTCCCGCACGCCACGCCAGGCCACTTTTGTCTCCAGACTGCCTGTGAGGAGGCCCTTGCTGGGCCCGAGCGGAACATGATCTCGATTAAAACTAACAGCAGCCGTCACAATAAACAAGAGGAGCCTGCTGACATGCCCCGAGAGTCTCAGCTCCTTGCTCCAGCCCTGTGGAGCTGCGGGCAGCTGAGAGAAGGGATCTAGGTGCACCTCGGGGTAGGAGGCCCAGCCAGCCGCAGAGACGGGCTGGAGGCCCTGGGTCCTGTGCCAGGCGAGTCTGGCTGAGGGGATCCCTGGGCTGCCTCGCTGCCCCTCACGCCCTGATTCGAAAAGACTTTATGGAACAGCTTCCTCGAGCCAGGCCTGCAGACGCTGGGGACACAGGGCAGGTTGGACAGATGGATTTCTAGCCCTGCTGGCTCTCACAGTTTGGTGGGAAGCAGATGTCAGGCCAGGACAGGCATCAAGACAGGGCGCTGCACGATGCCATGGGAATCTATGTAGTCTGCGGTGCAGCCAGGAGGGTTTCCTGGAGGAGGTGATATTTCAGTTGAGACCTGAGGGTAGGGTTGACAGACATACTAAAAAATTATTTGTTGTTTATCTGAAATTTGAATTTAACTGGGCGTCTATATTTTTGTTTGCTAATTCAGCAGCCCCACCTGAGTTGAGAAGGCACTCAGGTTTCAAGGAGAGGGCTTTTGTGGGGAATGATGGGACTGTTTCCAGGAGGAGGAATGGCATGTCCCAGGTCTGGAGGCATCGAAGTATGGCGACTCGCAGGACCTGGAACTTGTGTAGCGGCTGGAGCGGGTGGGGACGAGGCAGGTGCTGATGGTGGGAGGCCTGCGTGTTGCCCACCCCCCGCTGCACAAGTAAGGGGGACGGATGAGCAGTTGAGCAGCCCGGAGATGAGCTTATGTGGCCAGAAACAGAGCGGCTTAAGTCTTGCCTCCATGTGGCCGTGGGCAAGTCCCCTGGCTGAGCTGTGGTTTCCTCGTCTGCAATGCGGGGTGCTGGTGGCCCTGCCGCAGGGGTGCCTGGTGAGTAGGAGATGCAGTGGGTTAGCCCCTCAGAGCCACTGGCTGCCCCGGCTGGGAGGGGGCTTCACGGGCATCCTGGCACACAGGTGAGCCGTGTGAGGCGTGGGGCACATGGGGAAATGGGCCTCGGCCGACGGAGGCAGCAGCAGGCGTCATGGTCAAGGCCACGGTCTGGCCTCCAGGGAGCTCTGGCCAGGCTGGTGGGTCTGTGCCTGTGCCTCTCCGCGCCACTACTGCCATTGCCTGGTCCTCTGCTCCCAGAGCACCAGGACGAGGGCTGTGATGAGTCACTGCCTCCTCCAGGAGGGCAGGTCAGGGCCAAGCCTCCACCCTCAGCTCTTAAAGGGCCGGCACTGCCGCCTGCGCTAGGGCCCCCACTCCACCCTCCTGGCCAGACGCCTGGAATTCATGGTCCAGAACCTTCCAGGCCTCCTGCAGGAGCTGTTCTGCCCCAGTGCAGCTTAGGGACAGGCCGATTTGCAGCATCCTGTGCAGGAGGGGGGGAGAGGAGGTGCTGGTGGTGGGGGTGGCAGCTGGTTCCCACTCCAGGTGCCGTCCCCACTTAGTCTCTGTGTCCCTGTCAGTTTTCTCTTGGTCCCTTCCTGTGTGGGGGGCTTTGCACTCTCCCCTGGGGCCTCTCTTCACCCCTGGCCTCTGCTCTGTCTTGGGAGTCTCTCAGCACTTCCATTCAGGGGGTTCCTAGCTCTAATGGTCGTGACATGAGGGACTGGCCAGTTTGACTTCTGCCTGAGCTACGGTGGGGACCAGCTCAGGGTCTCCCACCCACGCCCAGGGCTGGGGAGGGGCGTCCTGCAGGGCGAGGGCTGAAGCAGCAGTGTGGGGCCGGGTGGGGAGGCAGATGCCATATGCTGCGAGATGGGGTGGCAGGGGGCGGTCACCTGCCACGGCTCCTTGCAGTGCACCCCCCTCCTGGGTGCCCATATTACTGGCCCTGGTCATCCTGCCTCGTCTTTGGGTGCTGTGGCACCTATTAATAATAGTAGCAATTGTTAGCATTTTGGGGTGCTGTGTTCCCTCTGCCTGGACCATGCCACGCTTCCTCCTGATAACGCTTTGTTCAAGTAAGATGCGGCTTCCCGCGGTCCCTTGAACTCACCGTGCCCTGCGTGCTCGCTGAGCTTGGGGCACAGCCTCCCCTGGAAACCCTCCCTCTTTCTCTTGCCCGGCGGAGGCCTGCTCGTCCTCCCTGCGCAGCCTGTGCGCCCCCTTCCCCGGGAGCATCCCCCATCCCCCGCTTTATATGTTCATCACCCCCGAACCTCCCTTCTTGCCATGACAGACGATTAGACAGCCGTGTGGTCATGTGCTTAAGGCCCGTCTCCCCTGTTAGATCAGGGACTCGGAGGACAAGGACCTGTGTCTGGGTCCTGCTGTCTGTATCCCTGGACCCCAGCTGAGGGTCTGGCCCCTTGAACATGCTCAGGAGTTAATTGTGGGGTAAACGAAGGGGTGAAAAGTCTCATTGTTCCTTATCCTATTAGGAAGGTATTGTCACCACCACCATCCCCATTTTACAGATAAGGAAACTGAGGCTCAGAGAGGTGAATTCAGTTGCCCAAGGGGCTAAAGAATGACTCAATCTAGAGAAAGCCCCTTCCTGTCGAGCAGGTGCATTGCTTCAGTGCCTCCTACAACGTCTGACCTTGGCAGTATTTGGAAAATGCCTATGGAATGGGGCTCGGCTCCGAAATGTTTGAGAATTTCTCACCGGAGTCTTGAGAAAACTGCACATGTGAACATTTTCCCAGGGTCTCAGGGGCCCGAGGAGGCAGCAGATGTGGTTTACTCCCTTCCACACCCACTCTTTGGAAGAGTCTGAGCCTGATGGTAGAGAGGACCTGAACCAGGGGGCAGCTCCTGGTGACCAAGCTCTACCTTGTTGTGTGTGTGTGTGTGTGTGTGTGTGTGTGTGTGTGTGTGTCTGAGAGAGAGAGAGAGTGGTCACTGGAGCAAGTCTGTTTATTAGCCAGGAGTAATTCTGAATTCTAGAAAATAAAAGTAGCCATGTCTACTTTCCAGCTTACTCGCTTAAAACGATGACACATGCTTTCTACAAGAACACGTACACACTAAGCACCTACTATGTGCCATATGCTGCAATTCTGTTGAAACTTAGGCAGACACAGATCCTGCCCCATGGATCTCCGGCCACTGGGGAAGGGCAAATTTGGAAACACAGGCTATCCCAAAGACCAGAATAAAACCATTCCCCATGCCGCTTCTCTAAGGCCACTGGTGGTAACATTGTCACCCCAGTCTTTTTTCTATGTATGTCACTGTGATACCTTTTACCACCCTCAGTTTTCTGATGAGGAAACTGAGGTTCAGAGAGGTTAACTGACCTGTCCAACATCACACAGCTAGAATGTGGTAGAGCCGGGATTTGAATCAATGTCAGTGTGACTTGATCTGGGTCACTTAGCCAGTCAAAGCAAGTTGTTAGTAGGTCCGCAGATATTGGGGCCCTTTGCCTTCCAGCGTTGTTCAGTCACCGAAGGGCGTTAGCGCAGGTGAACTGCTTAGCCTGGCACAGGCGTGTGATAAGCACCTGTCACTGGCAGCTTTTTCTTCTTGTTCCTGGAAGCCACAAGCCAGAGCACATCTTCCTGCAGTTTCACTTGCGACTTTTGGGGAGAAAGTTATTTAACTTACATAGAAATTAAAATCAATATATTTTTAACTTTATTTTTACAGTAAAATAAACACCCATAAATGATGAGGCAGAATGCAAATTTGCAGCAATATTTGAGTAGAACACAAGACTGGAACCAGACCTTGCTTTCTGTGGCTGCCTGGGACCCTGCTGCCCCCCACCCCTCGGGGAGCACCAGCCCTCTCCCCGCCGGGGGCTCTGCGGGGGGCACCTTTGAGGAGCCCCTGGACTGCCTTGACCATGTGGCCCCACCTTAGGGAGGAAGTGAGTTCATCTACTGTGAGCTAGTTGGAGGGAACGTTCTTGCCCCATTTGTCAGATGAGGAAATTGAGGCTTAGAGTGGAGAAATGAGTCACAAAGATTTGGGCTTTATTTTAACCAAGTGAGAAGTGTGGAGTGTCCAGGAGGAGGATGGGGCCGGGCCTGGCTCTGCCAGGGAGCACCGTGGAGGGGCGCTGTGATGGATGGCGGGAGCCAGGTGCTCCCTGCTTGACTGTGAGCCCAAGTCTCAACCACCCCAGTGCCAGGCACACGGCAGGTGCTGAGAAGCGCTTGTCGTGGGCTGAGGTGCCTCGGTGGGCAACCCGTCCTGGGGCACGACCATCTCCAGGCTAAGCCTTCTTGGCCCCAGGCTCTAGGTCAGAAGGACCTGACCTTTGACCTCCACCACTGACTGTGTGGTCTCCGTCAAGCCCCTTTGCCTCTCTGTGAAACCTCAGTTTCTTCATCAGCGAAGTGGGCTGGTGGGAACCCTGACCTCTCAGCGCAGGGCCTGGTGTGGCTCGAGGGCTCAGCCATCAGTGCAGTCTGGGGCTCAGGAGGGTCCTGAGGGACTAAGAGGGAAACGGGGGTTTGATGCTGGGTTTGCGCGGCCCTCGTGGTCTCTGTCACCTGTGCTCCTGCAAGGGACGGCAGCGGCAGGAAACGTCCCATCTAGACACCTGCCCCGTGGCCTGGCCCTCTGACGTCGTATTCTAAGGTGCACCACTCCATGTCATAGCGCCAGGTCATCTCTGCGTGGCACTTGCCGTGTGCTGGGCCCGGTGCGTGTGGCCTGCGTCCCCTTGTCGGCCGGGGTTCAGAGCGGGGAACGTGTGGGCCCTCTGCCTGCAGGCCTTGGTGGGGGAGAGCCAGCTTCGGGAGGCTGTGGGGAGGGTCAGGAGAGGAGGTGGGGTCTGCGTCAGAGCCTGGTCGGCCGGCTGGACGTGGGCACGGGGCTCCCCGGCCGCGCCCGATGCCTCATCCTGAGACCGGCACAGCAGCCTGTGACCCCTGGGCTCCGTGAGGCTCCCGTGGAATCCTGAGGGTGCAGGGCCAGGCGGGGCAGGCCGCAGCCCACCCCATAGCTCCTCGCTGCGGTGGCAGCCTAATGTTCCCGGCGCCTGCACAGAGGGCGGAGTGGGCAGGGCCGGCCCCTCTCTCCTGTGCCCAGCGCTGGGCCAGTGGAAATAGTGACCGCCAAGGAGGCTGGGCTGCTGCCACCTCACGGTGGGAGGGGGGCCTGGACCCAGAGGGGAGGAGAGTGGGGGGGGAGGGCCAAGGGGCAGAGGGGCTGGGAACTCGCTGCTTCCTTTCTAGGTCAGGGCGAGGGGCCCCCACAGTGAGTGCCGGGAGTTCTGGGTGGCGGCCAGGCCTCCTTTCTGATGACAGAGCCCAGCCCTCCCCCAGCTGGGCATTCATGGAACACGGGACGGGGCGGGCGGGGGGTGGGCTGCCTCTCCTCGCCCTGGCAGAGGCACCGAATGATGCTTGACAACAGCGACGATCATACTACCTACCTGTGCCAGGAGGCTGCTAGGTGTGTGGTCATGCTGGCTCTGGGCTTGGAGACAGCACTACCAAGGGCTGCATTTTAGAGACAAGGCTGCCACCCTTGCCCAAGGTCACCTGGTGGGTCAGTGGGCCTGGGACCCAGCCTGGGTTGTCTGGCACAGAGCCTGTGTCCACACCGCCCCTCCCAGCTGGGCTCCGTCGTGGGGCACGCTGTGCTCTGGGCCTTCGTTTCCTTGCTGGCCAAAGGTCACTTTGAGGAGCCTGGGAGCTGGGGATCCTGGAGGTCTCGGGAGGTGGGCTCCTGCGTGGGACAGAGGGAGACGGTGTGTGGCCAAGGTTACGCGTCAGATCAGGATCCGAGGGGGGTGGCTGGGGGTGCCCTGCCTCTCCCCAGAACACCCGTTCATTTCCACAAGGCCTTCTGGAAACTGCCCAATGCTGCCGCCAGCCCCAGGGAGGAGTCTGCACTGCAGCTGGTGGGAGGGAGTGATGTGGGGGGCTTGTGCCTTGAGGGCTGGAGTGTGCGGGTGGCTGCTCCCCCAGTCCTTATGCACCAGGACTCGGGGGGGCACCCCCACAGGTGTTTGACCTCCTTTCCTGTCCTCTGCACCTCCCAGCGTGCGGCTCCCCGTGGTGGCACGGCCAGTTAATGTCTGCTGGGAGCAGAAGCCGTTCCCCTTTCACAGATGGGGAAACAGGGCCACATGGGAAGGGACAGGCCACGCAGCTACGAGTGACAGATCCCCAGAGTCCAGGTCCCACGAGAGATACAGCTGTTTTCCATGCAGGGGAACTGCCCCTCCTCTGGGGGCACCTGTCCCTTGGATGCAGGGAGGGCCAGGCCTGGGCAGGGGCAGGAGGGTGCGTGTGGCCCACCGACGTGCCCCCTCCTTCTCTGACACAGCTTCGCTGTGGCTGCCTGGGGAGGGGTTAGGGCAGAGCCTTCTGTTCTGAGGGGACAGCACTGGAAGGGCCGTTGGGTGCCGCAGGTGCAGACACAGCTGTGGGGGCAGGGCAGGGCTGGAGAGGCTGGGTGGATGCTGACCTTTGAACTGTAGCCCAAGGACATAGGAGGAGGGTTCCAGGAGGGGAGGGACAGGACCACATTAGGGGTGTTGGCAGTTGCAGGGTGGGGCTTGATGGGAGAGCAGGATGGAGGTGGGGGGCCGAGGAGGGGCTGTGCAGAGGCTGGGGTGGTGTCGGGGGTCACACCCGGTGGCCCTGGACAGTGGGGGTGTTGTTTTCAAGGCCAACAGGATGGATGTGGGCAGGACTCGCTTTCAGTTGGCGCAGGACTGCCCATAGGGCAGGGCAAGGGCTTCTGGGGATGGGGGCCTGGGGCGAGGTTGAGGCGGTCCCTTTCGGGGGGCACAGGGCTTGTGAGCAGGGGAGATGCCTGGGCCTGGGAGGCCAGCTGTGCTTCTGGAAGGAGACAGCCAGCAGTCATAGGTGTCGGGACCAAGGGGACTGTCTGGTTTAGTAAGAGGGGTCACTCGTGGCTGGGCCCGAAGGCCCCGCTTTCTCCTTTCTGCTCCTCAAACCTGCGTGCCCCTTGCTGATGGGGTTTCCTTCAGCTGGGGTGGGTGGGGGAGGCCTGGTTCGGCCCCAGGAGGGGTGGCTGGGGAGGCCGGAGCGGCTCCCTCTGCCCCCATCCCGCCGCGGGGGCCGCCAGCCCCTGCTGTCTGTTCCCACCATGTTTGAGCTGAGCCTCCATCAGGAGAAAGGTATTTTGCTTTAGGGAAATCAAAATCAGACTCAACATTTATCCTGGGCTCCTGGGACCGGCTCTCATGCTCATTCCTGGCAGACAGAGCTGCGTGGAAGGGAGGAGGAGCGGGGGCGGGAGCCCAGGAGCGCTGCTTGGGTGGGAGGGTCCATGGGCACCGCAGGCGCCCCCTGGGCTGGGGGGTGGGTACGGGCCTGGAGTCCGGGGAAAGGCTGGGGTGGGTGGCCCCCTGCCCGCTCTGGGCCACCAGCTGGCCCTGCCCCCTCCGCAGCACCTTCTCTCAGGGGAGCCCCCCAGGGGCTCTGCACCAGCTCTGGACTGGACATTCTCTCTCTGCTTCCCAAGGGCCCCTTCTGACAGCTCTGCCATTTATACGCCATGTATAGGTGAAGGCTCTGAGGTTCAGAGAGGTTAGGTAACTTGTTCAGAGTGACACAGCCTACCAGTGGCCCCAACAGGATGACAACCCAAAGCCTTCCACTGTCCGGCCACGAGGTGAGCGTGGCCCATCGCCGGATGGTTGCCCACATCCGGTTTTAAATCCTGGTTTTATTACGGAGCCTGGGCCCGCAGGCCTGGAGGCAGAGCCTACTGGAGAAAAGCAGCTCATTTTAAAAATTGGTCCAAACCATGGCCGGGAGAGGTGGCTCACGCCTGTAATCCTAGCACTTGGGAGGCCGAGGCGGGCGGATTGTGTGAGCTCAGGAGTTTGAGACCAGCCTGAGCAAGAGCGAGACCCTGTCTCTACTAAAAATAGAAAGAAACTATATGGACAGCTAAAAATATATATATAGAAAAAATTAGCCAGGCATGGTGGCGCATGGCTGTAGTCCCAGCTACTCGGGAGGCTGAGGCAGGAGGATTGCTTGAGCCCAGGAGTTTGAGGTTGCTGTGAGCTAGGCTGACGCCACGGCACTCACTCTAGCCCGGGCAACAGAGTGAGACTCTGTCTCAAAAAAAAAAAAAAAAAAAAAAATTGGCCCAAACCAGATGTAACCGTGAAGGTAAACATGTCATGAGAGACACCTTTTAGGATGTGCCCTAAACCCAGCCCAGCTGCCTGAGGGCGGTGGGCAGCTGATGCAGCCTGCTGTGTGCAGGACCTGGTTGGGGGGAGGCGGTGCTGCCACCAGCCAGGAGGAGCCTGTGGGCTCGGGGCCTTGGCGTCCAGCTGGGAACGTGGGAAAGAAAACCTGCTTCCGTGGAGCACTTGCTGGGTGCTGACTGGGCCGCGCCTTTAACTACGTCCTCCTCCCGTGACACGCCTGAAGATACAGGCTATAATTCATCCCTTTTTACAGATGAGCAGACCAAGGCTCAGAGATGTGGGGTCACTCGTCCAAGGACACAGACCAGAAAGGGCAGGGAGCCCTGGCCTGGCCTGAGCCCTCTCTCTAGACCACAGCACTCCACTCTGTCCTCTGTCCCTACCCCAGCCCGTCCCCTCTTGGTAGGCCCCCTGTCGGACCCTCTGTTGTGGAGCCTATGGTAGGACATCAGACTACAGGGAAAGGGGTTTCCGGAGAGGGTGTGGCAGGGGCAGGAGGGCTTCCCAGGAGAGGGGTACCCCAGCGGGGCTTCGGCACCTGGGCAGGGCTACCCAGGCCACAGGGAGGAGAGATGAGAGTTTGGGGTGGAGGGAACAGTGGCCGGTGCAGTGCGGAGGCCTGGAGGCCGGAACAGTTAGGAACTTAAGCGGAGTCTCCAGGTGGCGGGGGGGGGGGGGGGGGGGGGCATCCACGTGGATGGTGGCACAAGGACAGCTGGCGTCCCTGCCCTGCCTGAACCCTGAGCTTGGACCCACGGGGGAAGCGGAGGCCCTGTCAATTTCACACTTGGCTGGAGGCACCGGGCGGAGGGGGAGGGGATGGGCTGGGCGCAGAGCCTGGGAAGGTCCTTTGGTGTCTGGGTGGAATGGAGGCAGAGGGAAGCAGGACCCCAAATTGTCCCCATGCCCCTCCCTCTCAGTGCCTCCGGAGGCCAGTGCTGCTGGGGGCAGGACCTTGGGCGGAACCCCCAGCCCTCCTGGCGTTGTGTGGGGGCATACAGTTTGTGGGGTGAAGAGGACAAACGTTTCCCCCAACTTTTTATTTTGAAACATCAAGAGGAACATTGAAATAATAGTGCAGTGTGTCCTTCCAGATCCCTCCCTTTCTATGTATGTGTGTACGTCGCTGAACCATCTCACAAGGGGCTGCTGCACCCTGACCCTTACCCTAAATACTCCAGGGCACCCCCCAACCCGACATAGCCCCAGTGCTGTCACCACTCCCGGAGGATCTGCAGGGAGCCTGTCACAGCGCCCAGTCGCCCGCCCACAGCTCAGCTTCCCAGATGTCGGGTGGGGTGACAGCCGTTAGAGGGCTCCTTCCTCCTGAGTCAGGACCCCATCCAGGCATCTCGAGTTATGTTTGGTTGCCTCATGTCTTTAGTCTCTTTTTCCGGAACAATCCTCTGACTTGCTTTGCCTTTCGTGGCACTGACTTGAAGTGTCCTGGCCAATTGTCTTGTAGAAAGTCCCGCATTCTGGATTTGTCCGACTGTGCCCCGTGGTTAGACTCAGGCTGTATATTTCTGGCAGGAGAACTCCATGCGTAAGGCATCCTTCCGCCGCCGAGTCAGAGTGCACGTGACGTCAGGTTCTTTGACGACAGGCGAGGCCAGGTTTGATCAGGGACAGTCACTTCATATTTTAAGTTATACTTTTGTTGTGTATAAGAAAATATACAACCAGCACAAGTCACTGCTTATTTTGTGGCTATTATTGCTTAGACTAGATTAGGCAAGTAAATAAAAACATGATTTAAAGAAAAATCCAGAGTGCACCATCTGACAGTGGGGTAGAGAAGAATCTTGAAGGTGGTCTGGGCTGTCTGGGCTGTGGAAACCCAGACGGAAGGGTTAGGAAGGCAGGCCTCCGGGCTGGGCAGGCCCAGGCTGATGGGCCACCTTCTGGCAGTGGCCTTAGGCACGTTCCTCCCCATGCTGGGGTGGTGGCTAAGCAGGGGCTGGGGTTTGGGCGTGGGCCTGCCTGGCTCGCGCTGGCTGGCAGGGGGCGGGGGCAGGTGGCCAGACCCCAGAAATGTGCCCCTGCCTGTTGCCCTTCAAGACCCTCCAAGGCCCCAGGCAGTGAAGCCCTTAGGATTGCCGGCCCTGGCCTCTGACAGCCTCTACTGTTTCCTAAAGGTCAGTTAGCTGCTTAGAGCACCGGGTAGGCTCACACCCTCACCGGCTCAGGCCCCCTGGGGCCTGGCTGCCGCGGATGGCCCAGCGCTCTATGGGGAGGACCATTCTAATGGGGGCAGCCAGCCACGTCCCTCCTCTGACCACTGCTGCACCCCGGGGCCTGGTGGGGGTTGAGGGAGGATGGAAGGCTGGTGCAGAGGGCCCTGGGGGCTCTGTTGAGATGGGGGACGGTCAAGGGAAAGCTGGGACTTCTGGGCTGGGGGATCCCAGGGAAGCCCCTCTCTGGCCCTGTGAAGCCCACCTATGGCCAGCAGTGGCCCTGCCACGCAGCTCCTGCTGTTTCTGTTGTGTGGGGCCACCCCTTGCCATGGTCACACAGGCCATGCAGCTCAGTAGCACCCTTGAGATGGGGGTGCACCAGTGTGGCGTCCATCCTGTCCCCTGGAGGCACGGTCTGGCCCTGGTTCCCCTAGCAGGTCATCTCGGGTGATCCTGGACAAGGAAGCAGGCCCGATGGGATCATGCCTGCCTCTGGGACCCGTGTGAAGGTGGAGAGTGGTAGGCACTTTAGTCTTCCCAACAATCCCATTTTATAGATGAAGAAACAGGCTCAGAGAGGGGCAGCAGTTTGCCTGAGGACACACAGTGAGTAAGCTGTGGGGCTGGATGTGAACCCAGGTGGTCCAGTCTGGCTCCAGGGCCTGCGGCTGAGCTCCTGGCTGTGCTGTGACAGGTCACCCGCGTCTCCAGGTTCTGGCTTTCCGCACCAGCCCCTGGGCGCCAGCTGGCCCTCGTGGCGGCTGTGGGTGGGAAGGGCCGGGGCAGCCAGTCTGGGTTAGGCCATGGTTGCTTTCCTTCTCCTCCCCCGGGCATCCCCCTTCCCCTCCATACTCTTGCTGGAACTTTCTCTCGGAGAATTGCACTCTGTGACGCCAGGCCGGCCTTTCCAGGTACCTGGCGTCTCCCGCTCACTTTTTGTCAACAGCCTGCTGGGGACAGGTCTCTTCCCAGCCTCCAGTTTGGGCTTGTGAGAGAGAGTGCCGACCAGGACAGGGCGGAGGCCTCTGGCTCACCCTGGAGTCTGCCTGCCGGGCTCTCTGCCGCACATGTTCAGACCCTCGCTCCCTGGCCCCTTTGTGCCTCAGTTTCCACATGTGGAGCCAAGGCAGAGTAACGCTGTCTCCCCTTGGTGCTGTTGCAGGGCAGCACGGAGGACCCTGGGCATGGATCCGGCTCACAGTGAGCTCTTGCATCTGGCAACTGTTGAGTTTGCTTTGAGTGGTTTTTGAAAAGTGGCTTCCTCAAGTGTGTTCGGGCACAAGCAATTCCGAGATACCCCCTTGGGCCTTCCTTCCCAGTCCGCTGGGAAGAGATTCTGGTTCCTTTGCTCACCTGACCTCCACCTAACGTCCCCTTCCTTTCCCTTCATGTATTCGTTCGTTCATTCATTCGTTCATCCCACAAACGCATAGTGAGCATATCCCAGTGCCCAGCGGTGCCGGGACCCAGCAGCGTCATACCCGTTACAGCTGAATCCCCAGACAGCGCCACGTGGCAGGTGTCATTACTGCTACAAATGAAGAAACTGAGGCACGGGTATGCAAGGAACTCTCCCACGGTCACACAGGCAGGGAGCGAGTGTGGCCTTGGAGGTGGTTCCATGTTCTTGTTTGGTGACTTTAGAGAGAACATGGTTTGGTTCCAACTTGAACCGCTTCAGCGTTTTTTCGTTTGGTTTGTGGTTCAGTGAAGGACTGTTCGGCTCGGCTTGAGGTTCAGCCACTTTACGTGGCTCGTTCCAGCCTTTGGTTCATGGCTCCGTTCGTGTCTTGCCGGTGAAAGAACTGGACTGAGCACTGAGTGGGGCTGGGGGTGGGGGCGCTGCGGGGACAGCACCTGGGGAAGCTGGGCCTTCTCTGCCCGTCCGTCCCCAGGACTGAGACGGGAAAGAACATGTCTTAAACGCTGGCCAGGGAGCGACAGTCCTGCCCGGCCACTCCCGGGACGGCAGGGAGACGCGGACCCTTGAGCATAATGGGGTGTCCCTGGGGGTCCTCACAGCAGCAGCAGCACAGCGCTCACTGGGAGCGGGTGGGGCTGGGGTTGTCCCCTGTGGGGTGGCCGGGCACAGCGCCCCTGACTGGGACTGTTTATCAAGACATCATTTTCGTGTTCAGAGCAGGCCGGTGCCCTGACACGGCCAGGCAGGCTGCGGGGTGGGGAGGGCGGGAAGGGAGGCTCCCCCAGTGAATGTCTGCCCAGCCCTGGGGACACCACCCTGAGCTAAAAGGCCACTTTTCTGTTTTCTCTTGCAGTTACCGAGAAGGAAGTCCAGCAATGGTGAGTAGCTGCTTTTTCCCAAACTGTTGGGGGGCTGGAAGTGTTGGTTTTGTGCTGATGGGGACAGCAGTGCAGCTGCCCGGAACGGGGCGCATGGAGGGGCCTCTGGGAATGGTTCATCCACCTGCCAATTCAGGCACCTTTGTTCAGCATCTTTTGTTCACGTGGGTGGACGCAGTTTCAGTTGAACTGGGTTGGGGGGTGGTGCTGGGGTGCTGGTGAGTTCTTGCCTTGTGTAGCATCTCTAAGGACTACCAGGCCCTGCTCACCAAAGGGAGGGCTTTGGGTGGGAAGTCAGGGGGCTGGGTCCCTAGCCAAGTCAATGATTCTGTGGCCTTGAGAAACCTTTTCCACTCTCTGGGGCTCTGTGGCTCCTTCTACAAAATGATTGATTAGACTGGATGGCAAATAGGTTTTCTCTTGGATACCAGCTTTAATTGATCTATAGTGGCTGCTTGGAGTGTCATGTTAAAAAGGATTCTGAGGTTGCACATCACGGAGTGAATGGAAAGCATAGCGGTGAGCATAGCGAGGTCTGTGATGGATTAGTGATGCCTGTCCTGGGTGAGGGGGGGAGGACAGCAGCATGTCTGGCATCTTGACCAGGAGGCTCACACCATGGTTGCAGCAGGTAGGGAAGTGAGGGGTGAGTTTGGAGACCTTCCAGTAAAGTGTGGGGAGCAGGACCGGGCCCTCGCAGGGCCACTCCTCCACGTTTCGAGTCCAAGCTACAGAGGTGCAGAGCTCTGGTTGGCCTGCCCTGCGCTGTTGGTCCCTTGTTGGATACCCCGGCCGGGGTGCAGGACCTGGATGGTGAGCTGGCTGAGGCCTGGCAGGGGAGTGGAGGTGGGGGAGCAGCCACCTGGGGAGGGGGCACCAGGAGCTGTCTGCCTGGGGCTGGCCCAGGGCAGGGAGAGGGGAGGTGTGTGCTGGAGAGCTGGGGGCCCTTCCCGGGCACCAGCGTGGGCCAGGCAGGCTCGCAGGTACAGCCTCGTTTCCCCTTGCGATCACCCTTGGGGGAAGAGCTCATTGCAGCGTCTCTTGGAAGAGGGTGCTGGGCGCTGCCCAAGCTCCTGCCCACGCCTGGGCCTCCTCCTGGAGAGAAAGGGGGCAGTGTGGCTGGGAGCATGGGCGCCAGAGCTGGGCTTGGATCCTGACTTGCCCACCTCCTGGCTGAGTGGCCTTGGACAAGTGACTAGACTTCTTGGGGCCTCAGTTTCCCCACCTGGAAAGTGACGGTAATAACGGTCAAATGTTGTAGGAACAGTGTGAAGAATAAATGCGCTAATTCCTATAAAACGTTTGCAGCGTAGCCTAGCAGGTGTTCTCCACGGGCTTTAATGCCGTAACAGTCACAGCCTGGTCCCCTCCGTGCGACCTGCGGACACTTGACATCGCAAGGTCCCCCCTCAGTAGGCGCACGAGGCCTGGACGGGCGAGGCGACTTGCGTTTACTCCTCAAGCATCCGTGGAGCACAGGCTCTGTGTCGGGTGCTGTCCCACACACTGGGGACACGTCACGCACTGGACAGCGCCCCAGGCCTGACATGCACATAAATGCCAAGAGAGACCCCTGAGGGCGGAGAAAAGTGCTTTGGGACACGACGGTGTGGTCGAGACGGCGCGGCCCGTGTAAGATGGAGGGTCCGTGAGGCTCCTCTGAGAGCTGGCGTGGGCACTGCAACCCACACCCCGACTCGGCCGCGGAACCTGGGTGTGGTGACCCAGGAGCGGGGACAAGCCTGGCGTGTTTGAGGACCAGCAGGGAGCCGAGGGGACTGGCCTGTGCGGGGCAGTGCTAAGGCACCACAGCACACCTGAGCGCCGAGGCCCTGGGGTGCCCATCCTTACTGCAGTGGCACTGTCTCTCAAGAGCTTATATAGAACCTCTTTCCTTTGCCAGAAAGTTCTGTGGACCTCAAGTAAATGCCCTTTGGTTCATTTTGGTGGCATCTTCAAGGGTAGGAGATGGTCGAACCAATGCCTTTCTCTGGCCCTCCTGGGTCAGCAGCCCCCCGCCCCATGGTATTCTATTAATAGAATGGCCACCGCCTCCCGGGGCACACTAGACCCTCGCAGTTAGACAGTGACCCTCTCCCTTCCCGTGCCCCTGGCAGACATCGGTAATGGATCACAGAATAGGTGGCGCTGGATCAGCCTCCCCCAGTGCTTTGGGCAGCCAGTGGGACTGTTGCTGCCACACAAAACGAACCCATCTGTTATCCCTCGATTGGCCTAACCCTCACTGGTTGACCAGGACTGTAACATGAGCCTGCTGGGTTGCAGCTAGGTCCCTGCAGTC
The DNA here is from genome assembly GCF_020740605.2 of Lemur catta. Classification (NCBI taxonomy): domain Eukaryota; kingdom Metazoa; phylum Chordata; class Mammalia; order Primates; family Lemuridae; genus Lemur; species Lemur catta. Next base: position 5,931,060 of record NC_059137.1, on the reverse strand, counting down.
CACTGTCCCCCCTGTCCTTTCCCCAGGAGGCCGATGGGATGAGCTCCTGCATCCCAAATGCCCCGGCCAATTTTCAGAGGACCCTTTCACGGTGGCCTCCAGCTGGTGCCTGTCCTTGTTCCAAACAGCTCTCGGGGCACCCGCAGCTGGGGCTCCACCCTTGCCCGCCGCTCCCTTGGGGAGGCTTGGGTTCCTGAGCCCAGCCCGCCAGGGCATTAGACAGTGGCCAAGCCATCCCAGGGGCATGGGGAAACTGAGGGAGGGACGTACAGAGAGCAGTGGGCCAAAGTGGACGTGGCTGTCCTTCCCAGCCGGCAGCGCCACGGTGGCTTCAGCCAGGGAGGTGGCCCCGCTTCCCCCGAGGTCTCCCCACCTTCGCCACACGTATGTGGCTCCTCACTCCTCTGCAGACATGTCTGCGAGCCCTCCGCTTCCCTGGCCTCACGTCCAGCTCCTCTGCCCAGACAGCCTTCCTCCCCTGGACGGCAGATCTTGAGTCTGACCTTGGCCGCTGCCTCACTGGGCCCCTGGCTGTGTGGCTGCCCTGCTGTGCTGTGCTCCACGCGGCCTCTGGAGAGCTGTGGAGGATGGAACCAGCCCCTTCGTGGCTTCCCACTGCACTTGGAATAAAGCCCCAGCTCCTTGCCTGGCCCACGGGGCTCCCCAAGGTCTCTGACCTTACCTTTTCCCCCTGGGTCACCAGGCACCAGCCACAATCACTGCCCCTCTCCCATGCCAAGCTCATCCTGCCTCAGAGCCTCCATCCTTGCTGTTCCCTTTGCTGTTCCCACGGCCTCCAGGCTCAGCATGCCCAGCTCCAGTTCATTAGCCACATCCTCACTCCGTGTCAGCTCCTCAGAGAGGAGGTCCCCGTCTCACTGGAATGGCGTTGGATCATCTTATTTGGGCTGACTTTCAGCAGCTGCCATGTAGGGCTCTTGTGGATTCTGCGATTTGTCCCAAGCCATGCAGTGAGCAGAAGAGCCCAGACTAGAACCCGACTCTCATCGACATCCACTGCGCCCCACGGCCCAGTCGCTGTGCTGGCACTTAGGGCAGTGCCGTGGGGTGAGTCCAAGGAGTAGCTCCATTTCACAGGTGAACAAATTGAGGCTCAGAGGGGTGGAGACACTTGCCCAGGTCTCATGGCTCTGTGTATGTGTGTGTGTTGCGGGGGGGCTCTGGGTCCAGCTCACGCCACCCCGTGGCCCAGGCTTTTGGGGCTCAGACCTGCTGCCTTCTTGCTCTGGAAAACCCACAAAAGCACAGCCTGTGGTGGGAGGGAGAGGAAGAAGAGCCACTGTCTTCCAGGCCTCCAGGGAGCTCGGGAGGGGAACGCCGCAGGAAGGGAGTCGTTTGAAAAGATAATGGGAGGATAATTTGCCGAGGCTGCCACGCGCCCTCCCAGCTGTGCTTGGCTGATTGCGGCTTGGGGTTATGCTTTATTATTTACCCATCTATCTATTTATTTCCCACCTTTTGCTCTGCGGAAAGCAGCTGCTGCGATATCCTTGGCTCAGAGGCGACGCGGGCCTTGCCGACCAGCAGGGCCCTGGAGGATGCGGTTCTGCGGGAACCGAGGCTAGCAGGTTCTGGGCAGACCTGGCGGGCTGGGGAGACCGAGGCCCTGGCAGTGTTGGGGTTTGCTTGGGGACCTCAGAGAACTAGAGGCCATGCTGGAATTGGACCCTGTGTCCTGGTGAACATTCATTCATTTGTTCATTCATTCATTCATACATCCGGTACGTCTTTACTGAGCACCTGCCGTGCGCCAGGCCAGCGCCAGTTGCTGGAGGCGTCAGGGACTGAGGGGGACAAGGTGCTTGGGGGACGTGGCACTCGCCCAGGCTGGTGCTGCCGGGGTGGGAGCGGGGGCAGGTGTGGGAGGAGCCCAGCGCCGAGGTGGGAAGCGTGTGGCGGATGGCAGTCAGCCTTCAGTATTTTTATGCAGTGACAGATTTCTTTTCCCCTTCCCTTTTAAAGAAGTGTAAGAACGCAGTGGTTGAATCCGGGATTTTCACTGCTCGTCTCCACCCTGTCTTGAGGAGCTGGTTCCAACACAGTCACCCATATCAGAAATCTCCGCCTCACGTGGCCCGGCGCTGCGTGCACGGCACCTTGTGGACCGAGCCCGGCCCTGAGCCCCTGCTCGTAGATTCCCCTCTGATCCCCAAAGGGTCTCTGGCCCCCAAAGAGTGAAGCCCCCTCGTGAGCAAGGTTGTGTGAGGTGTGGCCCCCGTGTGAATGGCTCAGGCTGGGTTATTGGTGGGGAGGGGCAGCGAGGGGCCTTGGCCCTTCCCTTGCTGCGTGCTGGGAGGGCAGGTGGTAGAAGGACGTCCTGGGGCCGGGACTGGGGCCTCTGGAGGGGGTGCTGGAACCCTCTTTTCAGGACAGCTGGCAGGACGGGGCAGCTCTGGCATCTGGGGGGGTCCTGGGTCCCCGGCTCGGGTCGTCCTGTGTTCACAGTATCAGTCCTGACTGACCAGGTTCGCTAAGGGCACTGAAACACATGCGCTAGATTGGTCCCACCTCACAGATGGGGAAATTGAGGCTCAGAGAAAGAACGTCACCTGTCCAGGGTCACACGCAGGTCAAGGGTGGGGCCAAGATCAAACCGGGTCTGATTCGGAAGGCTGAGCCTTTCTTTTTTAATTCTGTAAACTTCAGAAAAACTGAACTCCTTCCTCACGTGACAGGATCCCTGCGCGATCAGCACTTTGGTGCAGCGGAGAGCACAGAGACAGTCACGGTCACAGGCTCAGAGGCCCTCCCACCTGCACTCCCGGAGCACCTCTGCAGGGGGCCTGCGAGGTGCGCCCCAGGGCCGTCCATCCTCTGGAGCCCTGAGGTCCCGCCTGAGACCCCGACCGTGCTGGGCACCGCGAGGCGCCAGCCCGCAGTGGGACTCCCGATGACAGGCTCAGTGACGCCAAGCCGCGTCCCTCCACCCTGGTCCAGACGGAGGACAGCAGGCCCCCTGAGGGCTGCCGGAGGGCGGACAGGACGTGAGGACAGCCCACCTGCCCTCTCTCCCCGTCCTGGTGCTGAGTGCAGAGGCAGCAGCTGAGGACTTGGGTTCTGGCCACCCCATTTGCTCGCTGTGTGACCCTGCGTGACATGAACTGAGCATCTACTATGTGCCAGGCACGGTGGCAGGCAGCACAGATTTGGGATGGAGTAGAAGACAGGGTCCCTGCCTCAAGGGCGCACACGGGCCCACAAGTCACTCAAGTCACTGTTGAGGTGCCTCTGAGGCCCAGCCGGGCACAGGGTGCTGCGAATGTGTGTCCTGGGGCCCCGGCTGGGTGTCAGAGGGGCTCTCAGGGATGCACGGAAGCTGAGGACGGAAGGGTGGTGGGAGCCAGCGGGTCGGAGTGGGGAGGGTGGGCCATGTGGAAGTCTGTGTGAAGACCCTCAGCCAGGCCGGGGACTCAACCTTCGTACACCTCACCTTCTCCACCTGTAAAGTGGGCAGAATTGTCCACCTCCTAGGCTCGTTGGGGCGATTGGCAAAATCATGCCTGGAGAGCACAGAGCCCAGCACCCAGCTGTCAGTCGGGCTTCCCAGCGACAGCTGCTGGACCACCACAAAGGCAGGCACTTGCGGCAGAACCCCTGAGCTCCAGGGGTCCCTGGAGACCGTCCAGTTCTCAGCCTGCACGGGACTGCCCCCAGGTTGCAGAGAGGGCAGGAGCCCAGGGATCTGGCTGCTTCTTCCCGAGCCCCTGGAACGAGAATCTCCAGAGACACTGGCCTCGGGCATGGTTAGCAATCCACTGAGGGCTTCCACCCCTCTGTGTATGGAGAGGGGCCCAGAGAGGGTGGGAGACTGGCCCGAGGTCACACAGCAAGTGAGCAGCAGAAACAGGGATCAGACCCAAGGCTCTGCCTCCCAGGCTCCCACCTCACCCGCCCCTCCCACAAGCCAGGCTGCGCCCCCGCAAAGGCGCGGTGTAGAGGCTGCGACCCAAACATTACGTAAGCCTGCTCATCGCCGGAGGGGGAGGAGGAAACTGCCTCGACCGGAGTAGAGGGAGAGGGGAGGTCTGAGCCTTCTCTGGCACCCCAGCCGCCCCCAGGCCTCTAATTCACCCTGCAAATCAATTGTCACGGCTCTGAGGCCAGGGTGTCATGCCACCATCGAATCTAGAGGTGCAGCCCATCCACCACTGGCCAGCTGAGACGGGACACCCAAAACCAGGGGTGCACTCCCTCCCCACGGTGGGCACCTGAGTGAGCTGCTGGTTTGGGACAAGGATCGTGGTCAGAATTTCATCCCCAGGACGACTGAGAGATGTGACTCCAGCCCCCACCCCTGGGCCCAGGGTCAGGTTCCGACAGGCCTGGGCCTCCTCCCTCAGACTCGCTGCCACCAGGGGACCTGCTCCAGTCCCGGGACAGGCCTGTGCTCCAGTCCTAGCCCTGACCTGTCACCGTGGGAGGGACCCTGAGCAAACCCCTTCCCCACAATGCCCCTCGGCTTCCCTGAGGGTAAAAGAAGTGGTTCGGAGTAGATCAGGTTTTCCCTACCCTGGCACTCTTGTCATTGTTTGTCACGAGGGCCTGTCCTGCGCTTTGTGGGATATCTCACAGTATCCCCGGCCTCTCTCCGACAGGTGTCAGTAGCACCCGCTCCCCAAGTTATGGCAGCCCGGAGGGGCTCCAGATGTTGCCGCGTGTGCTCATTCAGCAGACAGACATGTCCTGGGCCCATGCTGTGCGCCGGGCCACGGGCAGGTCAGCGGGCACAGCGGTGTCAGGAAGCTTGCGTTCAAGCGTGGTCTGGCATCCCCTGCATGCTGGGGACGGACAGGGCGTGGCAGCAGGGTAGACCCGCAGCCTCAGACCCGGGTTCTGGGCGAGTGTCTGAAGGAAGCAGCGTCGAGGCTGGGACCTGGCGGGGGTGGGGGTGGATCAGCCCCTGTTAGAGGAAACATTGTTCTGACACCTGTTAAAATGGAAAGAAGACTTTGTTCAGGACAGTTGCAGGGTGTCAGGGCTCTTACAGCGGGGGAGGGAGACTGGGCTGAACTGCCAGACAGCGGGGCAGGTGGCGGTTGGCAGCTGACAGGCAGAGTGAGGGGCTGTTGGGTGGAAAACGACTAAGAGGAGATGTTCAGGGAGGTGGAATTTGCTAAACTGCCTTTGAGGCCGCTTGGCGGAGGCGGGACAGGGGCTCACATCAAGGGGGTAAGGGACTCGATCGGACGGGAGGGCGGGGCCCTGGCCAGGCTGACCAGGGTTCGTGCCACCGCTGGGCGAGGCAGGGTGGAGACTGGGGGGCAGGTCCAGAGGAGCCTGACTCGGGTCCGGGTGTGGAATGTGGGGGGGGTGGCAAGAGGAAGCTGGGGCATCAGCTGAGCACCCCCGATGGGCACGGCCTCGTGGGGGGCCTTGCTAGGGACCCTACGGTGGCCACCTCTGCAGACGCAACTGGGCAGGGCCCCGAGGGCTCCCCCCGAGGCCGCTTCCCCTCCATGCAGACCCTGCTGCCAGCCCCCCACAGCCGCTCCCAGCGCTGACGCTGTGCCCAGGCCTCCCCTCCCGAGCGCCATCTCCTGGTGAGCCATCTGCAGGGACCGCCGAGGACACGCCTTTCGGGTGCCTTGTATCTCGTCTTTATCATCTTTAGTGACCTTTCAGAATCACTCAAGTGGCACAAACCCGTTGTGGAGAAGTTAGAAGGTCTGCACAAAGGAAGTAACCCGCCACCCTGGCATCCAGAGAGGCCTGGTGACAGCCACTGTGTCCCCACATGGATCGTTAAGTCCTGGTGCCAGGCGTGTCCCCTTCCTCGCCCAGAGAGCCATCCTGGCCTAGGGGCCTGGGGTCATTGGCCACATCTTGTCCCCAAAACATGAAGGAAGCAGGGAGAAGGCAGCCTTAAGGGGCGGGAGATCCAGGGGGCTGTGTCCCTTCCTCCTGCTGCAGGAGGGGCTTGACGTTGGTGTCCCTGACTCTGTCCTGCTCTGCCTCCTTCTGGCTTGGCCCGTCCGAGCAAGGGCTCAGAGCACAGCCAGGGGCTGAGCAGAGGCCACCGACCCTGAGGGCCCTGCCGGGACAGGGTGCAGGGTTCCAGGCAGGCCTGTGGCAGCACATGCAAGGGAGGCAGTGACGCTGGGGTCACAGGCTGCCCGGCAGGGCGGTGAACGGGAGAGGCAGGGCAGGCTGATGGTTAGAGCGGAGGCTCCGAGTCGCACGTGTTGCTGTGGACAAATCGTGTCACCTCTCTGTGGCTCCGTGTCATCGAGCCCACCGCCGAGGTCAAGACCATGATTGAACGGGGGAACCATCCATGAAGGCGCAACGCAGCACCTGGCGTTGGGTGGTTGTCGTGGGCTGTTACAAAGGCCCATGGGTGTGACGAAGCACCTGCCTCCCTGGGCCTCTGTCCCCTCAAGGTGTCCTGGGGGACCTCCTGCGTGCTGTGGGCACTTTTGCGACAGTCACATGCCATTCTGGTCCAACTCGGGGAGGAAGCTCTCGCCACTCCGTCTTCTCAGATCCCCGCCGGCCCCGCCCGCCGCAGCCCTTGCGCCCCAGAGCGGTGACTCGTCAGGCGGCCGTCTGGCCTGCTCACGCTTGGTGTCTGACGCCACTATTCGGGCCACAGAACTTCCGAGGGTGCCACCTCCCAGTGCCCAGTGTGTCCCTACATGTCCTCGTGTGCCCAGCGTCCATCAGTCCCTTAGCTTGTTCTCTGACAGGCAGGGCAACGGTGGCTTCTCCGTGTGCCTCCTCTGCACAGGGACCCCACTCAGCGCCAAGCAACCTCACTGGCAGTCCTCCCGCAGCCCCTTCCTTCGCTCCCAGGGGACCCTGTCGAAGCTGCGTTAGGTGGGAGAGCGGCAGGGCGGTGTGAGAGTCCCTGCCATCTGCTGCTCCCCCACCTCAGCTCCAGTCTGGAGCTCGAGGACTGGAAGTGACTCCCCCCTCTGGGACTTAGTCTCCTTGTCCTTGAAATGGGCTTCCCCTTAGTTCTTCGCTCACGGGGCTGCAGTGAGCATTCGAGAACAGGCTGGCAAAGCTCCCGGTCCAGTCCGCCTGCGCTGACAGCAGCCAGCCCTGCTCCCTGGCCTCCCGCTGTGGTCGGCAGCTCCGTGGGGGGTGGACTAAGCTATACATAGACGACTTGTGAATTGGTTAAGCACAGCATTTGTTTCTTTGTTTGTTTTTAGAGACAGTCTCACTCTGTCACCCAGGCTGGAGTGTAGTGGCCCATTCATAACTCATTGTAACCTCAAACTCCTGGGCTCAAATCATCCTCCTGCCTCAGCCTCCTGAGTAGCTGGGACTATAGGCATGTGTCACCACACCCAGCTAATTATTTTAATTTTTTTAGAGATGAGGTCTAGCTATGTTGCCCAGTCTGATCTCAAACATCTTCCTGCCTTGACCTCCCAAAGTGTTGGGATTATAGGCATGAGCCACCATGCCCAGCCTAGCACAACAAAAATTTAAGTTCACAGTACTAAGAATCACACTACTGGCTGCTTTTATGTCCAGGCCTGTGGTTACATGCTCCATCTTACCTGATCCCAACAAGATGAGTGTAATAACCATCCCTTTTCAGAGATCAGGAAATTGAGACTCAGAGAGCCGAGGGCATTTGCCTGAGGTTGCACAGCTAGTGAATGGCAGAGGTTTGGACCAGGGTTTGGACCACAAAGCCATGCCACCATCGACTGCCTGGGTATCTGGAGGGTCCTATGCTGGGCGCTGGAAGCAGAGTGGACAAGTCCAGTTGGAACAAGCCAGGGGCCCTGAGATCCCTGTGCTGCTGCAGTGTCTGTTCACCCAGTTCCCTGGGAACAGAGGCTGGGGGTGGGGTGGTGGGTGTGCATATGGGGGTGCAGTGTGTGGGAGGAGCCACCTGCTGGCTCCATATGGTGGCTCTACCCACCAGCACCACCAGCCGCCCGCCGAGCTTTGTGGTGCCAGGAGAGGCTCAGCGCAGAAGGTGGAGGAGGCGGGAGGCCTTGGGTGAGAGCTCAGCTTTAGGGAGGTGATTCGGCTGAGTCTTGTTTTAGCCCCTGGTGTGGATCACAGGGCCGGGTGGCCAAGTGCTGTGTGTGGTATCTGGATTAATTCCTACATCAACTCTTATCCTCCATATGCAGACGAGGCTCAGAGAGGGAAAGTCACTTGTCCAAGGTCACACAGCTAGTGAGAGGCAGAGGCGTGGGCTGCCTATGATGTCCAGGTCCTTGCCCTTGACCCCACGTGGCACCTTCTCTTTGAACAGCGATTCACAGCTTTCCTGGACGCTGGGCGGGAGCACCTGGTGGGCGGGTGATGTCAGCATCTCTTACCCTCTCTTGCCTGGTCTGCTGCCTCCAGGTACAAGGGCTTCATCAAAGACTGCCCCAGTGGGCAGCTGGATGCGGCAGGCTTCCAGAAGATCTACAAGCAGTTCTTCCCATTCGGAGACCCCACCAAGTTTGCCACGTTTGTTTTCAATGTCTTCGATGAAAACAAGGTGAGCTGGGGGTCAATGGGGCCTGCGCCAGCCCAGAGTCTCTGTCCTCCTGCGGCGGCCCGCTCAGCTCTTGCGGGTGCCCGCAGTGTTCCTACCCCACTCTCTCCTGCTCATGTTCCCTTCTCGAGAAGGAATGCACACACATGTGCACACTCACAAACACATATACATGGTTGCACACAAATGCACACACATGTACACATGCACAGACTTGTACACATGCAATAAACACAGATGCATACAAAAGACACACACCCCACACATATGAACTCACATGCATGTGCACACACATACATATACCACACATGCAAAGATGAACACATGCATGTGTATGTACACATATGTGAACACACATGCATGTCCATACCATGCATACAGTGCATGCACATGCATACAATGCACAAACTTTCACATGCACACACTTGTACAGAGTGACGCATGTACACATGTGCCTACATATGCATGTATACACACATGTATGAACATGTACACCCAATTTTTCTGTTACAAGCACAAAATGCAAATGCTTCTGGGGATAGTAATAGAATTAATAATCATAACCAACATTTACTATGTGGGATAGGTATTACTAATATCCCCATTTTGCAGATGAGGAAACTGAGGCTCTGAGAATCACACAAAATGGAATCTTTTGTGTCTGGCTCCTTTCACTGAGCATCGTGTTTGCAAGACTTATGCGTGTTGCAGCATGTGTCCCCTCCTGGCGCTGGCCACGCTGACAGCTGGCGTGCCTACTGTCGGGGTATCCATAGCCTTCCAGACCCTGTCCCGCAGCGGCATTTTCCCCCCATCACAGATGGGTTTACTGTCACCTGTTTCCATGTTCCTGCTGTTGGCACTAGGGTGGTTTCCGTTCTGTCACACCCCAACTCTCTCCCAGGTGCCCCCAGGCTGGGAGTCAGACTCCCTGACCCTGGGAAGGGCTCTGCCCTCTCTGGGCCTCAGTTTCCTCATTTGCAACACAAATAGGTAGGATCAAACAATGGTAGAGCCCTTTCTGCTTCAAAAGCCCCTGGGCCTAGAGTTCTAGGCTGAAGGGGTTTCCGGGCAGCTCCTGCCAAGAAAGGGGGTGTGCTGGTGCCTCTGGCTCCTTTTCCAGGCAGAAGTGGAGTCGGCCTCTCCCTCAGCCTCAGCCCTTCTGCCTGTACCTCCTGCCCGGCCGGTCCCTTTCCTACCCCTCGCTTAAGCTCTGGCCTGACCCTGTGGCCCGGCGCTGACTGAGGCCGTCCCCCCTCTCTCCTGTCAGGACGGGCGGATCGAGTTCTCTGAGTTCATCCAGGCGCTGTCGGTGACCTCGCGGGGAACCCTGGACGAGAAGCTGCGGTGTGAGTCTTGACCCCCTCGACCCTTTGGGGCAGCCACTGGTGGTCCTAGGCCAGAGGGAAACAGCCTATGGCCCTCAGTGGCGGGGGCGCTAGAAACACAGGTAGTGACCGCAGATGACATCCCTGCTCCATCTGCAGAGGCCAGAGCGGTGAGCCCTGGGCAGGTGGGGCACACGTGGCCAAGTAACCAGGCCAGGCCATCTGTCCAGGCTGAGAGTGGCGCAGACATCTGCCCTTCCAGGTCAGAGGAGGTTGCCTGGAGGTGGCTGTGTAGCGGGAATGAGGCTTAGGCAGGGTGGACAGCGGGGGCCAGGAGGCTGGTGGGGGCCACGGTCACGTCCCTGCAGGTGCAGATCTGGGCAGTGGGCAGGGTGGGCAGAACCAGAGACCCAGGGCCAGTGCCAGACGCCCCTCCTCAGAGGCCACTGCTTTGACGACTGACTTCACTCACTCATTTACTCACATGTTCATTCAGTAAATATTGACTGAATGCAGCGACTTGTCAGAACCGCCTGGAGGCTGGGACTGGGGGGCGAGACAGACAGGTCCCTGCTTCCAGGGCTGTCAGTCTAGGTCCGCAGCAGGGTTCAAACACGCCGAGAAACTGCATGCGAGCTGCGGGAGAGGAGCTGGCCTGGGTAGAGGTGGGTGCTGAGCTGGGAGGCCGAGAGGGAGACAGGAGGGGGCTCTGCAGGCCCCTGGCAGCTCTGAGCTGGAACTCGGGGTGCGTCAAGGGGGTCTGCGGGGGAGGAGATGAAAACGGTCTGGCCGGAACTCCCTGCTCACTGAGACTCCTGCACTTCATCCCGAGAGCCCTGAGAAAACCCTGCAGTTTCTTTTTCATTTTTTAGAAATAAAAGAGAATCTTATTTATGCAAATCTCCCCTTCCCAATGTATTATTTTATTTTCTAACGTCAACCCTGGCAGGCACATCACCATTGTGGGAGGGGAGGGGCAGCGCGGGGACTCCTCTCTGGGCCACATCCCAGGTGCCACGCTCCCCTCACTCTGCTCCAGCTGCTGAGGCCCCAGCCCTGGCAGCCCTCATGACCCCACTTTATTTTTATTTTATTTCAATTCTAGTTGCCATGGCATGTGTGTGTGTGCGTGTGTGTCTATCCTGGTATATTCGTTGGTCTTGATGAGTACCCGGTGACCTGATCCCCAACTTCCTGTTTGAAGTACAGAGAGGAGGGTGGGGTGAAGAGTCCCCCGCCCGGGCCGGGGTCGCTCAGCCCTGTCTGGTTGCTCCTAGGGGCCTTCAAGCTCTATGACTTGGACAACGACGGCTACATCACCAGGAGTGAGATGCTGGACATCGTGGACGCCATCTACCAGATGGTGGTGAGAGGCGGCTCCGTGCGGCGGGGAGGGCAGGAGGGTGTCTGGGTTAGCAGGTGGGCCTGGCGGGAGGGGCGCCCCTGCAGCTGCCCCTTGCCCAGTGTCAGAGTGGGGGCCACTGGCGGGGTCACTCCGCCTGTCTCTGCCTGGGCAGGCTGGGTGGTGGGGCTGGGAGGGTGCTCCAGAGCAGAATGGCCGAGACGGGAGTGGGAGGCGGAGGTGGCCCCCGTCTGGAACCAGCCAGGCCTGGGGCGCAAATGTTTGGCCAAGAGCCCAAAGCCCAGAGTGCCAGGGCCCAGCCCCCGCCTCATCTGTGCCTGGCAGGGGAACACCGTGGAGCTCCCTGAGGAAGAGAACACTCCCGAGAAGAGAGTGGACCGGATCTTTGCCATGATGGACAAGGTGAGGTGGGGGGCGGCTGGCCTTTGACCAGGGATGCAAGGTGTGGGGGCAGGAGGGGAGCCCTGGAGCCCGGGCCTGGCTTTGCCACTGACCACCAAGGCAGGCGTGGCCTGGTGCCCCATCCACAGTCGGCAGCCATCGCCATCAGATGTCCAGAATTTTAAGTAAGTTTGTCCAACTTGTTTTCCTTAATTGGCCAAGGTCCTTAACTCTTGTTTGTTTGCTTGCCACAGATCCCTTTGGCATTCTAGAGAAGTCTACGGGCTTCTCAGAATAATGGCTTTAAGTACATAAAATAAAATCCATAAGATCAAAACAGAAACCAATGATTTTGGAATATAGCTATCAAAGTATTTCTTAAAAAAAAAAGAGTTTGTAATGTGGTATCACATGGGCCTCTCTGTGCACACGTGAAATAGTAAGATGTGGGGGTGGGTCTCCTAAGCCCCATAATTCTGAAGCTTGACGTCTGCAGCGACCGTGGCATGCTCTGAGAACACCCATAATCCCCGCTGTCAACTCCGTCACGGGTATGACTGGTTCTGCCGGGGCTGGTCACCTAGGCCCATACTGAGGGAAAGCTACATTTCCCTTAGAGGTTAGTGGAAAGAAAGGCTGACGTCTCCCCAGGTTCACAGACCTGCTGCACTCCATCCACAGACCCCAGGTTAGGAAACCTTTGTTTAAGCCAGACTTTCTTTATTTGTGTAAGTTTTGTTACCCGGATATATTGTGCAGTAGTGACGTCTGGGCCTTTAGTGTCCGTATCACCCGACTAATGAACATCGTCCTGCAAACTCATTTCAAACTAAAATAACTGTTTTCAATGGAAATTTGAAGCCACAGTGGTAAGGAAATTGGTACTGCTCGCTTTTAGTACGAGAACACAGATCACTGCTATGTGGGCTTCTCGTTCCATCCCGCTGGGTGTACTGCCTGCCCGCGAAGCTTTGAGCCTGAGGCCTGCACTTCCTTTCTAGAAAAGGGGGATTAGCCATGTGAGAAGGGCGCCAAAGATCGCTAGCCTCCGACTGGGCTGGCCTCTTGGTAATAATCAGATTTATCAACAGAGTGTGGCACGAGGAATAATACAGCATCTTACAGCGTGAGTCCGCGCTACGTGTCGCCAAGGCCCTGCACTCCCCGAACCCCCCATTCGCACCTCCCTTATTTTGGGAAGCCGCGCAGGCCCTGGAGTACCAGCCGTGGGACCCTGGGGAGGTGACTGAGCCTCAGTTTCCCTACCAGGTGGGGACGAGGGCAGCACCTTCTTCTCGGGGTGGCTGTGAGGATCCCCCGTGAGATCAGGCTTGGACTGTGCTCGCATGTGCCGGCTACGCAGCGAGCGGCCCCCGAGCACGGCCACACGGTGCCTGCCAGGACCGCCGCTGTCGGTCGCCCTCTCTGGGTAGCCCAGGTCGAGCAGGTGCTGCTCTCCGCGGCCTCTTTCCTCTGGCCTCACGGGTTTCCTCCAGAGACGCTCCAGGGAAAGAGATTCTGGCCCAACCGTCCCCTTCCCAACAGACCCAGTGAAGTTCCTCTGGGCTCTGCATGTACCCCGCCCCCAGTCTCCTGGGGCCCCATGTGGGCTGCCCCAGGGGTGGTTTAAATGCCCTCCCAAGAGTGACCCCACCACCATTCGTGGGAATTAGTAGCGGTGACAATGGTAAGTCCAGAGTTATGGAGCGTTTGGTTTGCCAAGCATGGAGCTCTCACCGCAGTGCCCCGAGGAAGCCACACGGTTATCCTCCATCCTTAGATGGGAGACAGAGGCCCAGGGAGGTGGGCCACAGGTCCAGGGTCGCCCAGCCCGTGAGTGCCGAGGTCTGTCTGGGGCCACTCCACTTTCCTGCTGTGCTGCGCCGCCTCCCTCCTGCCCTGACATGGGAGGTTCTCTTGGGACCGGCCCTGGGCAGGCCTTGCCCGAGCCACGCTCCAAGGAGGCGGGCGGGCTCCACCTCAGCGGCCCCTCTCTGCTTGCAGAACGCCGACGGGAAGCTGACGCTGCAGGAGTTCCAGGAAGGGTCCAAGGCAGACCCCTCCATTGTGCAGGCGCTGTCCCTCTACGATGGGCTGGTATAGTCCAGGAACCAGAGCTGCGGTGAGTGGGGGCACCCAGGGCTGGGGGTGGGGGCAGGGGTGAAAACCCCACCCACAGGACGCCCTGGGCTGGCAGGTAAGTGCCTGGGTTTGCAGGGGTGGTTAGGGTCTGCCCAGCAGGGGCACGGCCAGGAGTGGGGGCAAATCAGCCAGAGCCCCTCTGTTTTTCTCTTTTTTGTTTTTTATTTTTTAGTAGAGACGGGGTCTCGCTTTTGCTCAGGCTGGTGTTGAACTCCTGAGCTCAAGTGATCCTCCCCTCTTGGCCTCCGAGAGTGCTAGGATTACAGGCGTGAGCCACCGCGCCTGGCCTGTCTTTATCATTTTTATATACCTGGATTCAGCCTGTGAGTTTGCTTTACTAGAAGTTTGCCTGCATTGAAGACACTTTGGAAGTCAGTACTCAGCGAGGCCCAGGGCCCTGGGGAGAGCAGGAATTTCTCATCCCCTCTGGAAGAGCTCTGCTCCCGGCTCTCTTGAGCAATCACTCAAACGTGTGCGTGCTCTTCTTTTTATCCAGTTGGATTGTTGTGAGTGTGGGATGAGCGCGTGCCCCAGCAGAGTGCTGGTAGACGACTGTCTTCCTTTTTTCTTTCTCACCTTCTCTCACCTCCTTTCCCGCCTCTTCTCTGTTGTGCCCTGAGCGTTGGCTGATGGGATCGGGAGCGAACGGCCCCCCAGGTCCTGTCCAGCTATAAACACTCTCGTACGTGTCTTTTGGTGAACAGATGTGTACATTCCGTTAGTGTATATCTAAGGGTAGGAATTGCTGGAACATAGGATATGTTCACTATTTAGCTTCAGTAGATATTACCCAACAGTTTTCCAACGTGTTTTACTGTTTTGCTCTCCCACCAGTATTACATGAGGGTTCCAGTTGTTCTACATCCTTGTCAACATTGGATATTTCCTATCTTTTACATTTTAGCCATTGTGGTGGGTATGTAATAATTTGTTACTTGTAATTTTAATTTGCATTTCTCTGATGAGCAGTGCAGTTGAGTGCCTTGTCATATGTGTGTCATTCATCTTAATATTCTCTTTTGTGAAGGCTATATTAGTTACCTGTTGCTACATATTACATTACTGCAAAATAGCAGCTTAACAGAACAAACATCAGGAATTTGGGCACAGCTGAGCAGGGTGCTTCTGGCTCAAGGACTCTCGTGAGTGTGCAGTCCAGCCGTCAATGGGGTGACTCATTTGCCCAGGTCTGTCATGGGTTAGCACTGCAAGTCCCATGTCCTAGGAAACCCATTAGTCCCCGGCCAATTGGGATAATTATCAGCTGTTGGCCAGGGCAGCAGCCTCATCTGAAGACTCGGCTGGGAGTGACCTGCTTCTAGGCTCACTCGTGTGGTCTAGCAGCTTCGATCCTTAGCCATGTGGCATCTGCACAGGCTGCCCTGTGACATGGCTGCTGGCTTCCCTCAGGGTGGGCTTTCCAAGGGGGAGGTAGAAAGAGAGCCCAAGGTGAAAGCCATAGTCTTTTTATAACCTAATCTTAGAAGCGATACCCCATCACTTTTTCGGGAATACCTTGACTACTTTAGACACTTCTATATAAATTTTAGAATCAACTTATAAATTTCTATACATACATACACATGCACACACACACAGGCTGAGATTTTGATTGTATTGAGTTGCATCTGCAGTTCAGTTTGAGGGGAATTGGCATCTTTATAATGTTGAGTCTTCCAATCCATGAAAATGGTATATCTCTCTATTTATTTAGGTCTTTAAAATTTTTTCTCTATACCATTTTATTGTTTTCAGCTAAAAAAATCTTTCACATCTTTTGATAGATTTATTCCTAGATATTTGATGTATTATAATGGTAATTTTAAAATCGTATTTTCTGTTTGTTTCTGGTTTATAGAAATTCAGTTTTTGTTTATCGACCATATATCCAGGCGCCTGCTAAATTCATTTATGAAATCTGAGAGTCTGCTTTAGATTCTTCTGGATGGTCTACACTTTATTTCTTCCTTTCCTACCCTCTGCCCTTTGTTTCTTTTTCCTGCCTCTTTGTACCGGATGGGACCACCTGTGCAGTGTTGCACAGGCCTGGGGAGAAGCTTCCGATCATTTACTGTTAGTGATGATGTTTGCTGTTGCTCTTCTGTAGACAGACTTTTGTAGATAGGTAGATTTAGGAAGTTTCCATCTTTTGTAGCATGCTAGGATGTGTTTGTTAAAAATAATCATGGATGGTGTTGAGTTTTAGCGAGTGATTTTTCTATCAGGGTGCTTATATAACTTTCCTCCTCTTTTGTTGTTCATATCATAAATCATACAGATTGTTTCTGAATGCTAAGCCACCTCGCATTCTTAGAAGAAACTCTGCTGAACCGGGTGTGTTATCCTTTTTATTTATCATCAAATTTGATTTGCTGGTATTTTGTTTAGGAGGCCTACCCCATTTTGAAGCTTCTGTTATTATTATTTTACACAGGAAATCCTTTTTCATTGAAGAGACATTGGAAAATGTGTGGAAAGAAAACCTCAATTAAAAAGTTTGTTTTAAAAATCCTCCTATGCGACCCAGATATAATCACAGTGAACATGTTAGTGTCCAGAGGGATTTAAAAAGAACTGAGCACTTACACACTTAATGTTCAGTAACTGAGTCACATGGGAATAGATAATTAAAAGCAGTTTGTAAAGGAACTCCCGTTATTTCTGCCGTAGAAATGCTTGGTATGTCCCACGGTGAACACCGATCTCTTGTCTGCTTTTTCACAGTCCTCTTTTGCAAATCCCTGTGTCATGCGATTTCCATGAGGAGCCTTACCTAGTGACACGCACCCTCCCGCGAGGTGACCCACCTTTCTATAGCTCTGCTGGGAAGTGGCCTTCTTCCTTCTCCGCAGCTTTTCCTGGAGAAGACTCTGCAGTAATGACATCTCATTGTGCTCTATCATCTTTGCAATTAGTTTGCCTCCTCAGGTTCCGGATGTCTCTGAATCCCTAGATAACTTGCTGTTATATAATTCATTGGCTTTTTCAGTCCATGAATTATACTGTGATCATGCTTATTTTCCACATCATTAAATATTGTTTGAGACCATCATTTTTAATAGGTGCCTAGTATTCCATTATATGGCTGGGCCATAATTGAACTAGTCCCGTGGTGTTGGACACTTAGGTTGTTGACGATCTGGGGGAGGAATGAAAACCCGTCGGTATGGAAACGTCCGCGCAGCGGTGGAGAGTGGCGCGATGCCAGGTACCCACCGCTCAGCACTTCCCCAGTTCACGGCCAGCCTCCCTCTCGTTTCCCCACACGGGGTTATTCCGAAGCAAATTCAAGATAGCATTTCATACATAACACATTTCAAAATGTATTTCTAAAAGATAAAAATCAATAATTCCTCAATACCCTCTAAACTGCAAACTGTTCTAGTTTCCCATCTCGCCATTTTTTTTCTTCTTTGTTTACTGAAATCAGAATCTGAATAAAGAACACTTACTATGGTTGGTTGATAGGTCTCTTAAATGTGTTTAACTCTGTATGTTTATGTTCTCCCCTTCCCTTTGTTTTCTCAGTATTTGTTGATAAACATACTGTAGTTTCCCGGTCGGGGAGTTTGCTGATTGCACCTGGTAGTGCTGGTCACGCGCGCGCCTTGTTCCTCTGCTCTGCCTGGGCACGGCAGCTAGATCTGCAGTCTCGCGTGGGACTGACTTTGGTCCATTTTTTAAAGTTCTTTAAAAATTATTTATTTATTTAGAGACAGTCTCTCACTATGTCAACCAGGCTGGAGGGCAGTGGCATCATCATAGCTCGCCGTAACCTTCAGTCCCCGAGCTCAAGCGGTCCTCCTGCCGTGGCCTCCCAAAGTGCTGGGACTACAGGCGTGGGCCACCGCGCCCAGGCCGCTTTGGCCATTTTTTACAAGAGCAGCTCAGGAGTGGTGGTGTGTGTGTCCACCCAGCAGCACAAACCTCTGGGGCCATCAGCAGCTGTTGTTGGTCACTGCTTAGATTCATTCACGCACGAGGTGGTGCAAAATGGTGACGTTCTAATGCTCCCTTCCCTTCTTCACGTGTTAGCTGGATTCATTCCACAAAGGGAAAGATGCCCTCATCAGTTATTTGGTTGCCTCTAGGCCTGGTTTTTAACAGGAAAGACAGGGTACATGCCTGATTCTTTCTCTGTATTTACCAGTTTTCAAAATGAGTTGGTTTTCTGATATCCTCTAGAGGTGACCAATGACTTTTTTTAAAACTATCATTATGAATTTAGATATATTTGATGAGCTTCATGTTTGCAGTTTTTGACCGGGAGATACTAGGTTGAACATTCTTTTATGTAGGCTCTCAGTCAAAGCTCCTTCAACTGCAAGGGACAAAGACCCCCTTAAGCTGCCTCAAGGAGAGTGGGGCAAGTCACAAAGGTTCACGGATCACGTCAGGAGGAGAAGAACACAATGCCTAGCGATACTGAGCATTTTTCATGTCCTTACTGGCCATTCCGTGCCCTGTTTTTAATGGTTGTAAACCAGTTTGTCCTGCGGGTGTGTCCTAATTTATTTACCTAATCCCCTGATATTGGACACTTAGGTTGTTCCCCCTCACTTCCATTTTTTTGTTTGGTTTTGTTTTGGTTTTTGCTGTTACAGATGATACAATGGTGGACATCTTATTTATTTATTAAGGATAAGTACCAAGAACCCTGTGGGCAGGTCCGAGGTTATGAACATTTTTAGGCTTTCTGACGTAGAATGCCTCCCTGCCTCCAGCCAACCTTCCTGCCAGCACTGGGTGCCTGTCCCTGGCAGCCAGCTCCTAACCTCGCCCCTTGTATCTTCCAGATGCCTGGGAACCACTTGCCTCCTCCTGTGCCACGAGGCCACCTCCGCCCCGACACCACCCCACATGTCCCCCAGCCTTCCTCCGCATCCACACAGGCCAGCCGGCTGCCCTTGAACCGCGAGGCCCGGGCTCTCCCCGCCCCTGCCCTGCACCCACCCGCCACCTGAAGCCACCGGCTCCGATTGCCAACAACCTCTGCTCGAAAAATGACAAAACGAAACGGAAAAGGCTACAGACCTCTGCAAAACCAAGGACTCGGGCCGCTTCGCAGGCAGCCTCTCGGTTCCTCCTGCTCTCCTGCGCGTGTGCTTTTGTTTTTTATTTTAAACAGACGTTCTAAAAGAAAAAAACAACTACCTTCTGTCCTAGAAGATATAGACTGACAGATGGGGAGAAGGCCTCCGGGACCTTGGGGACCTCCGCCTCCCCTGCATCCCGGATCCCCTGGTAGCCGAGAGGGCGTGGCGGTCCAGGGTGTCGGGGGGCCTGCCTGGTTAGCATTATCTGTCGTCCCTTTTAGCAGCAAAACCACCTGCGTGGCCAGGATCATTAATTATGAGGATGACGATTTTTTGTGATAACAGTATTGTGCTCTTTGTGGGGAAAGTGAGGTTTTTTTTATATACATATATAATTGATATCTTTTATTTATTGGTTGTTAACCGTTGCTGCTGCCTCACGGGTCCGCAGCTCCCAGGGCTGCGGGGCCACCGTTTACATGTGCACGCCCCGCCCGCCTGCCACGCTCGCTCGGGAGGCTGGTGGCCTGCAGCAGGCCAAGATGCCAAAAAACATTTTTTTTTTTCAGATACTGTGCTTGATGTGTGGAGAGGGGAGAGGTAGGATTTCCTGCCTGGCAAATGCACTGTTCCCTCCAGCCAGATGTCCCCACACATCCCCTTTCCCTGCTGTCCCCGACCCCCTGCCAACCTTGTTCTCCTCTGGGTCCGTAACATTTTTTCTGAGGACGAACAGGGAACATCTTTAGGTTTCTTGACTCTTACTTTGGTGTTTGCCGCAGCATGGAGAACGGAGAGCCTTGTGCTCACACAGGGCGCCGGGAAGAGGGGGATGGGGTACATCGGCTGGGCAGGGAGGGGCGGTCTCTGCGAGACGTTGGCAGAAGTAAGGGATGCCTGCACCTCCTTGGGCGGGGCGGGGGTTTGAAAACAGTCCAGGACTCTCTGCTCGGCCTTCCCACCTCCCTGTCTGCTTTTCCAAGTAGAGCACGCGATTTTCTTTCCTGTCCCTCTCTTAGCTCAAAGGTTGGCGGAGTGGGGACAATAGCAGAGTTCCAGTCAGTCCCATTGAGATAGTCTCTGCTGCTTGGGGCTGTGGCCCGTACGCCCCCACAGGAGGCTTCTAGCTCTGCCTGCCACTGAGGCAGGGGTGGCCCCAGAACCGTCACCAGGAATGTCAGGTGACCCTGGACCAGAGGTCAGGAGCCTGAGGTCTGGCCCTTGCTCTCTGGGCCTCAGCTTCCCAGTGTGCAGAGCCGGGGCCTGGGCTGGTTGGTCCTGAAGGCCCTTTCCATGCTGACAGCGTATAATTCTAAGCCTGGGATTCGGTTTCCGACAGTGTGTGGTTCTGTGGCCTGTGGCTGCCTGTGCCCGACCTCAGCAGACACGGGCACTGTCTGAGTCACAGCACAGCCCCTACTGTGTCTCTTGGCATTGGTTGCTTCTGTGTGGGGTCTGTCCCAGCAGCCAAATGTGTCAGGTGGCACACCTTGTCCCTCCCAGCCGCAATTTGGGTCCCACCTGGACCCTTGATCTCCCTTTTTGGCTCAGAACTAGTCCTCACCGAGGGAAGGCTTCTGGGGTGAGAAGCAGCCTCCCAACTGTTTAGGGCCAGGCCTGGGGCTAGAATTCTTGCTGCTTCTTTGCAAAGCCCACATCCTATCATCCCGTTCCGAGAGGGGCAAGTCTGGCCCTCGGCTCCCCCTGAGTCGTCCTTGCTCTCCACTTTGCACACCCAGGAGGCCGGAACCCGCCTGCTGCTCAGCCCTCAGCACAGAGGACTCCAGGCAGATGAAGCCTCTGCCAGAGCGGCTTTGCCGCGTCCACTCCCCCTGGCCGGGCACTCGGCCAGCTCCAGCAGTCTCCCCCTGGCATTGGCAGCCCCTTTGGTTGTGCTCTGGCCCCACTTGTCAGCCCCCCAGGTCCTGCAGGGCTGGGGAGCAGTGGTTCTACCTTCACAGGCAACTTGGAAGGGTGGACTCTTTGAGTACCCTGCTGGCCGGCTTCCCGCCCAGCCACTGGCCCGGGGGGCGTGGGACTCACCACCAGTCGCTGCGGTTCCTCAGCCGGCTCTGAGCTGGGGTCCCAGGGCAGGGGATGGACTTGGTGACTTGGGGTTGAGAGAATGAGAGTGGGGTCTTTCCCATGTCGGCTTCCTTTTCTTTGGCCTCTGCCTGAGCCTCGACTTGCCTCTCTGGTCAAGTGGGAATGGTGTGTTGTGCTCCTGTCCTGGAGGCATCGCGGCAAAGCCACTTGTGGCTGAGGATTGCCAGGGTTAAGCAAGGCGTCCGATTCCTAGACATCCACTGAGCCCCGAGCCTGGCCTTGCTCCTGTCACCCTGCCCTTTGGCCTTCTGGTTTGGAGCCACAGTGTGGCTTTTGGCCTTAGCAGGCAGTGTCCTGGGGACCTGTGGCCCCATGCCTCGGGCACACCTGTGTCCCAAGCCCTGAGACAGCCCAGAGCTGCCAGATGGGCCACGCTTCTTCCTGGTGGGGTGCTGGACGCTGGTCATTTTTGCTCAAGGTTGCCAGGCAGGGACCGATTTCTGTCCCCTCTTCTCACCACTGAGGTTCTGTGGCGGCACCCTCAGAGCCTTAGGCCAGATCCCTCCTGCGCAGCCCTCAGCCCTTTCCCCTACATTTTTTTCCACCTGAGGCCCTGTCCTGCCGTGTGCTGCCCTCTCTGGGGCGTCCGTCCCAGAGGCCAGGCCCTCAGCCCCTCTGCAGAGCCTCACGCCAGGGCAGGGCTGGGGCCAGCCTTGGGTGGCCAGTGTGCCACGGCCTGGCCTCTTCCTCAGTGTCTGCACCTCACTTTCTGTTGACAGTGACTTCGGAGAACGTTACCATTTTCCATTATTTAACAGGTAGCGTTTAAAATGACATCAAGGCAAGCACAGGTGTTGCCCTCTGTACATCTCTTCCCCTGAAATGCTTCCCAGTCTGACAGCTGATTTCCTACAACAATGCACCTGGGCTTGCGGGGACGTTGTCTCTCGTGGGAAGAGGGCTGGGGGAGGTCGGGATGCCTGGGGGTCCCTCTCGGGAGAGAAAGCCCCCGCTGCCCACCCGCCCAGCGGAAAGCCAGCCCGTTCCCAGCACGGTTTCAGCATGCAAGCAATTCAAGGGGGCGTGGGGCGCCCCCTGGTGCTGGAGAGCCTCGAAGGCATCTGGGGGCGCCAGTCTCGCCAGGTGGTCGAGAGGGAGGTGGGCGGCCAGGAGGCCCTGGGCCTCCACGTTCTTGGCAGTGTGTTCTCAGACGCCCCTGCCGGGCCACCGGGAGAGCAGGGGGATTAGCAAAAGGGCGCTGTGCTGGGAAGCCTTGCCCCACCCCCCGCCCTTTTTTTTTTTTTTAATATCTGCAGAATAAACCCAATGGTTAATTTTTGAATGAATAAAAGGCTTTTGTTGAATAAACAGCTGGTCCCATCTTCTGTCTTGGCATCTTGGCATCTAGGCTCAGGCTCTGTCTGCTCTCCACGGCTAAGATAAACGCAGAATTACCCCTGGCCCCCTGCTGCACGTGGCCCTGTCTTGCCGTGTCACTGCAGTGGTTCGTGGCCCCAGGGAGGCCCACCTCACTCTCAGTCTGATTCAGTGGGCAGCTTTCTCGGGACTCTGGGCAAATCACCTCTGCTCATGGGGTCTCAGTTTCCCTCTCCCTTCGATGGGAGCGAGAGTCTCTGCTCGGTCGCCTCCCAGGGCCTGGCGCAGCCTGGACAGGAGCGTAGTAGCGACCCAAGCCTCCTGCAGAGGCGGAAGCCGGTGCCCTAGAGCAGTGGTTTGAATTGTTGGCGCCTCACCTGGAGCCTGCAGCCTGGGAAAGGAATTTAGGTGACTCTTGCAAAAACAAACCAAAAAAGGAACTGTTTTCTGGCGTGGTTGTTTATTTCCTTTCCTGCTTGCCTTCCTAGCCCCTCTGAGCCTCTGTTTGGGGTGCTGTCTTGTCTGACTCCTCTGGTGTGTGTTTCTGGGGGAGGGGCAGACCCTGGCTGGTGGACGGGGCCGTGTGGCACGCCCAGGCCTTCCCGTGCTCCTGCTGTATGTTGTCCATGTCATGCCGATTAAACACGCTTCCTGGACTTGTCCTCGCCTCCCTTGTGTGGGCCTGTTGCTTTGTCTGTTTCTGTTCTTTTCCATTTCATTTTAGGTTTCTTCTTCCTCCTGTGACACCCTTTCTCTTGCTTTGGGTGTTGTCCGCCCAGTTTCCCCAAGAGAAGGAATGTGCAAAGTGAGAACCTTGGGCATAATGATTAAACCAGAAAATCTCCAGGAATGTTCTGGGAGGCCGAGAATTTGGCAGGTGGACCTGCCCCAGGTATCAGCCACAGCAGCCCTTTCCTGTCTGCTGCTTCTGTTGGGGGATCTCAAAAGGACTTCCACTGCTCAAAACATGTCTGAAAACAATTGGCCTCGACACGAGTTCTCAAAGTCCAGCGTGTGTCAGAATCACCCAGAGGCTTGTTAAAACCTGGGTTGCCTGCCCCGCCCGGCAGGTCTGGGCTGGGGCCTGAGAATTTGCATTTCTGGTAAGTTCCCAGGCTGTGCTGTGTTGCTGGTCTGGGGACTGAACTTTGAGAACCCTGGTGAGACGTGTGCACTGCTGGGTGTCCGGTTGGGGTCCTGCCTCCATTGGCTGATCATTCACTCACCCAGATGGGACTTTTGTACCTGTGAGGTGCCAGGCGCTGAGGGCCCAGAGATTGGCCGCTGATCACGGGGTGGTGGAGGGGGCTGCGTTGCGGAGAGGTGGGGAGATGAGCTCTCGGGCACCCTCGTGTGGCTGCCCTCCTCGTGGTCCCCCTCAACCTCAGACCTGGGGTGGCGGAGAGCCCTCCTCTTCCCGCTCTGGTCAATAGCCCCATGTTCACAGGCCCTGCCACGCTGGGGAGGGGGGCGTCGGGGGTGGCGATGGTTCTTGCTTTCCAGAGCTGGTTGAGAGAACATGAGTTCAGAGAGCAGTAAAAGGAGGTGTGGAGTCAAGAGCGGAGCTGCTGGTTAGAAATATATCGCTCTTGGATGCATGAATCACGTAGGTTGATGAGATCAAGCCAGCGATGTTAGAATGAGCCGTGGTTCAGAGTTGGATTTGTGATAGGAATCATAAGACCGACACCACCTTCGAGACGCAGCTGGAGGGCCGGTGCTGCTTCCACTGTGGGCTGGAGCAGCCACTGAGAAGCGGGTGCGATGATGTCACCCTCTGTGTCTGGCTCTGGCAGGGCCTGGAGTGAAGATGCCAGAACACATCCAGAGCTGTGAGAGGGACTCAAAGGGGACACAGAAAGGTATTGTGGGACAGTGGTTAGGGCAACAGGTTGCTGAATCAGACCTTGACATTGGGCATGTGTTCTAACTGACAGGTCTTCTGGTGAAAATATGGACTCCCCCACTGAGAGGCAGTGATGGCTGGACAGCCCCTCCTCTGCAACCTCGCCCCAAAGCAGATACAATTCTGCCAAATGTCCAAATGGTCACTAGCAAGCAGCCATGAAGACGGTCTTACACCTGTACCTGTCCGTCCGAGGGCGGGGGCCTTGGGCCCCAGGAGCCCTGCCCCAGAGCACGAGTCTGGAGGCATCAGGCTGCTGGGCTCTTCCCTCGCTGTGCAAAGCTGCTGAGCTCCCGGAATCCTTCCAGCCAACCTTTATCCTCCTCACGTTACACTTCCTCTATGAAAAGGGATTTCTAACATCCTTGTGCTAACAAACACTGTGGCTTAGATTTAATAACGGTGCATATTTAACATGCTAATGTGAGGCCTTTTGGAGCGCTGATTCCTGACTAGGGTGTTTCATGTACTCGGGGACTGTCCCTGAGGTGGAGATTAGAGGTAATTTACATGCCCACCTGACTCCCCGTTTCCACTGAAGCACTGACGGTAAACGCCTTCCTCTGGGAGTGCCGGGATCTGGCTCCAAGGGCCATTGTGAGGGTGGCGGGGGCCATGCGTCCGTCACATGCATGGTGAGCTGGCAGTGGGCGTCAGCTGTGCTGGAGGTAGATCCAGTCTTTTCCAGGCAGCCTTGGGTGTCTACAGGGACCATGGCTCTGCCAAAGGCACACGGTGGGTCACAGTGCTCTGCTCCGGGGCAGGCTGGGGCCTGCACTGACTCGCCCATGGCCCAGCCTGCACTGTGGGTTGAGGCCCAGCAGTGGCACAGACCCAGCTCCTCCTCCCTGGTCCCGACACCTGCTCTGCCAGGACGGCTCAGACTGGCTGCCATTCCCTGGGTGTGGTAGCACAGGGCCTCCTCCCCACCTGGCCTCCCAAACCCCAAACTCACATCCACGTGTTAGAAAGTATCTCCCTAAATCTTAACCCCGCCCCCACCCCTGCCTGGCTTAGGCATCACCAGGCATACAGAGGAGATGATGCAGGGAAGAGGAGACAATTGGGAAGCAGAGTAGGAATGCCACGCGGATCCCCGCCCTGCTGTGGCCACCTCCTCCCTGCCATCTTCCTGCCCGGGCAGTTCAGGGGCAAAAGGCTTATCCTCCAGGTTGCTTGGTCTGGAGGAGCCAGGGGAGGGCAGTGGGCATGGACAGTGGCTTCGAAAGCCTGCTGGGCTTAGGTAAAGTGAGCTTGCTGGGTATGGCAGCACCTTCTGCTTGTCTGCTGTCTCTTTCTAGCTGGGCACAGGGCCATGTGGAATAAAGGACTACATTTCCCAGCCTCCCTTTGGCTGAGGGTGGCCAAGTGACTCAGTTCTGACCAATGGATGAGAGAGATGAGCACAACTTCCCGCCCTCCTGCCCCTTCCTGCTGGCTGCGCCAAGGACTCTGAAACAAGCCTTCCTGGGCCTGGGCCCCCACCCCATGGAGCCACCACACCAGCCCGGGCCTTTTACACTGGGACTGTTAGGAGGAAGAGAGACACACCTCTACCTTGATTAAGCTATCCTGGGTCTCTGTGTCAACAGCCCAATTTATATTCTCTTTAATATACCGAGTGATCGCTGGGTCACTGTAAATGATTTCATGCCACCTGCAGATGTTTGCATCTAAACTCTGAATGTTTGCCAAAGTGATTTAATAAACAACTGCGCAGTGCAGTGTGCTGGTGTCACTACTTCTTGTCCATGCCTTCCCATCCCCTCTTCCTTTCCCACTGTGCCCCCCTCCTCCAAGTGTGCAGGGCACGGAGGGTCCCCACCTGAGGGACTCTTGGGGGCTCCTGGGGGCCTAGAGGCCCTGGATTATCCGGGAGCTCAGGGAGGCCCCCCCAAGACTAGGCCAGTTGGGTTTTCACTGGGGAACCACAGGAAGGGGACTGGGCAGGCTGGCCTCATGGTGGGCTCAGGAAGGACCCTGCCAGGGGCCTCAAGACGTGGGGACCAGAACTTCTCATGGTCTCTTCAACTTCCTGCCTCAGAAATTGCCCCCTTTCCCCAGAGGCCTGAAATGAGCCATCCCATAAGCAGATCTTGGAGGTTTAAAATGTGATGCGTAAAACAACTTTTTTCATAGAGTCAGGAGAAGGGGTGGGGAATAGTCACTTTGGTACCGTTGTCACACGGCTCGAGGGCAGGTCCTAGTTTAGTCACTGGACTGCTGGTTGCCACAGAGGCAAGGAGAAGTCTTTGTGATATTGTGGGGGGCCCACTCTAGCCTTTGAGGATTCTGACGACCCAATTAGTATGTTTTGTGTCAAACGGCCTTCTTGCTTTAGAAGGAGCAGGTTTATGCAATGTCAAAGGCCAGAGGTGGCTCTGTGGGGGAAGGTGCTGCTCCTGGGAGGAGGGGGGGAGGGACACTCCAGCCCAGGAAGGGAGTCGCCCTCAGGGAAAACCTGGGGCCCACCCTGAGACCCAGGTTCTACCCCGAAGCCCAGGCATCAAATCAGCTAACACAACTCTGGATGCTGTTCAGCTGATTTGCACCCAGAGCCCCTTGCCCGTTTCTGCAGTGGCCGAGAGAGCCTGGTATGTGTAGCCGGGCAGGCACAAGGTCACGCTTTGGCCACTGTCCGGGACGGATGCTCAGCCTGGCTCACGACGCAGCGCACACCGACGGGCAGTGCCCACACGTGCTCCACCATGGGCAGGGCTTGGGCTGTGCTCCCCACCTCTGCCCCCAGGGGCCTTCCTGGCCAAGGGGAGACCTGAGCTGCCCTCGAAGAATGGTGAGATCTGGACAGGTGAGGGGGAGCGGGAAGGGGGCAGCAGGTGCAGAGGTGGGGTTGCAGGAAACAGATGGGGGAGGAGAGGTCGGCAGATGGAAGTGGGGCAGGTGCCCCCCTGGTGATGAAACATCAGTTTTTCTGGCAGATGAATCCACACAGAAGGAAGAGACACAAGGTCACCTTCAGGGCCATCGCTGGCACGGCCTGGGCTCTCTTCTCGGCGTCCTGGCAGCCCGGCAGGACAGCTCTCGGCCCACGCTAGCAGCTAGCAAAGTAACAGCAATAAGGAGCACGGTCGTGACAACAGCTAACGCTGAACGCTCGCCGTGCGCTGGCCTCGCCCGCGCTGTCCCATCGGTCCCCAGCGGCGCCCCCTCGAGGCCGGCGCTGGCATCACACACGTTTACAGGCCGGGCTGTCCGCGGAGGGCCGGGCTTGTCCCGCCTGCGGCGTGCAAGGCCGCCCAGACCCCGAGCACGTTGCCTTTGGTTAGAGGCAGGGGCTTGGGGAGACGGCTTCTGTTAAGTCCAGATCTGGGCAGCAGCGGGTGCCCCTGGTCTCTCCCAGATGCCTGTCGTGTGGGGCGGGGCCCATCGTGTCTGGAGGGAGGAGGAGCTCAGAGCTGGGTTGGAGGAGACAGGGGTGGGACAGAAGCTGGGCCCAGGGAGGAGGGTCCCGCTCACAAGCTGCCGGACACTGGGGCTCGGGGTCCCAAGAGTGCCCGGGCCCCGTTCCCAGCCAGGTAGCCACTCAGGCATGAACCATGGGCTGCGGGCAGGATGGGGTGTGCTCCAGAGAGGGGACCTCAGGGCACAGGAATGGAAGTAGCAAGCCTGGGTGGGCAAGGTCCCACCACACCTCCTGGGCATACCTGGGGCTGCAGCCAGTGCTGACCACAGATTCCCTGCTGGTGCTCACAGCTGGCTCTCTGGTCCTCCTGGCCCGTGGCTCTGCCACCACTGCACTGTGTGCTGTCCTTTTCTGTCCTGTGAGGTAGCCACTGCCATTGTCCCGTTTCAGATGAAGAAACAGTCCCAGGGAGGTTCAGTGACTTGCCTGGGGTCACCCAGCTGATAAATGGCAGAGTGGGGATTTGAGGCCAGGCCTACTAGACACGAAGCCGTGGCCACCACTGTGATTCATCACCTTTGGCCTGATGTCTTCTCCCTCGGCCGCATAGAACCAGCACTTCCCAGAGTCTGGAATTTTCCACCAGGCCACAGGCCCACATGTGAAGAAATGCAACCTTGCTGATGGAAACACAGGTCAGACCCGTGGCTCCCGGGAACCGTGTGGCCCTGGTGGCTGCAGGGCCGCTGGGTGTCCTTGGCTGGCTTCTGGCCTCTCCCTGACCTGGGCTCTCCAAGAAGCAAGGGAAGGCGACAGTCGCCAGCTACTCCCACAGCCCACAGCTACTCCCAGGCCCACGAGGCCGCGGCCCCCATCCTCACCCTCCTGGCCAGTCTTGTGACAGGACAGGAGAAGGGGTTCCCCCCGCAAGGAGGGACTCGGATCGACCACCTGGCCTGGGGAGACCCAGGGCAGGTGGGGCCTGGGAAAGCTGGCTGTCTTGGCTGGTTTTAAAACGTCTCAAAGCCACCACACTTGCTGTGCCATCTGGCTGTAAATTCAATATGGGTGAGGTGAGGGGATTCCCTCTCCTCCCAAAGTCTCTCATCTCACAACATAACTGGTAGTTAATGTTCCTGCCCTGGGTTCCAGTCCTGCCCCACCCCGACCAGCAGTCCAATCTGGGGTAATACTGAATATAAACCTCTCTGAGCCTCAGTTTCCTGATCTGTAAAGTGGGGATGATAGAAGCACATTTCTCCCAGGGTGTTGGTGAGCGTCCATGAACCATATGTCTGAAGGCCTTTCATACGTGGATGCAGTGAATGTTGTTATTATCATCCAATTCTCTCCACCCCAGATTTGCTGTCCCTTCATTTGGTCAAATTTTACTCCAGCCAACTGGCTCTCAACTTTTACTTCTTACACTGGGCCACTGGCACAGCTGCACTTAAGATCCTGGTCCAAGTCCAAAATTCTGGAGAGGAAAATATGTGGAATCAGGAGCCTTTCCTGAACCGGCTGATAGCCAAGGAAGGTTCCCCTGTGCAGCATGGCTTGTGCCCTGCCAGCCCCTGGGTGCCCCCCACAACCACCCTGGGAGCTGTCTCTGGAGCATCCAAAACCCCTAAAATCCTGGAGATGCAAAAAGGACACTTTGTGAGACAACAAGGAGAAGGGCCCTGCCTTCTGCTCAGCATGGTCCAGGAAGTTCATGGTCTTTGTCCTCGTAGGCAAAGCAGCCAAGGGTCTGGGCAGGGGTGGGCATGTAGAATTGGCCTGAGCCTTGCCCCTCCCCCCACACTCCTTTTCTGGATTCACAAGGACCCACCCAGCAAGATGAACAGGCAACAGA
The DNA here is from genome assembly GCF_020740605.2 of Lemur catta. Classification (NCBI taxonomy): domain Eukaryota; kingdom Metazoa; phylum Chordata; class Mammalia; order Primates; family Lemuridae; genus Lemur; species Lemur catta. The sequence goes on along the minus strand of NC_059137.1, from coordinate 5,901,786 downwards.
CTGGGCGTGGTGGCTCACGCCTGTAATCCTAGCACTCTGGGAGGCCGAGGTGGGAGAATCACTTGAGCTCAGGAGTTCAAGACCAGCCTGAGCAAGAGTGAGACCCCGTTTCTATTTAAAAAAAAAAAAAAAAGACAAACAGGGAAGCTGGAGCCCAGCCCTGCTCTGCACAGTCTTTGTCACTATAGTCAATACTTGGAAATTCCCCAGATCCATACCCAGCACGAGGTGGGGCTGAGCTTTGCTCTGTGCCAGAGGAAGATTGAGAGGTTAGACAGTTGCAGCAGACAGAGAAGGATGATAAATGATGATCCCCATAAAGTGAAAGGACATGATTTGTAACGTGTCCCTCTATGGCCTTACAAGTGGGTGCAGCTTCTGCAGGGAGCAGCAGCCTGAAGGATGCTTAGCCATCCAGAGCCCCTGTCCCTGCCATCCGTCACAGTAGCACATCGCCGGCACCCGCGCTGGCCGCAGCAAGACCGGGCTCAAACCCAGCAGAAGAGCCAGCTGGTGCCTCTGAGCAGCTTCTGTCCCCCCAGTCTTTTCTGTGTGTTTTGATAATTGAAAGAAATAATATTTTGCACCTGAGTGCTATGAGTGTTCCACAAATATGAAAAACAAAGCTAAATGCTATCCAATGGAATGGGCTTGGAATATTTAGCAAACCAATACCAAAAACAAAGGAGAAAAGGTTTTTTATTCCAACAAAGCTGGAGTGTTATTCCTGCTGTGGTTTGAATGTCCCCCATGTGTTTTGCATGCTGAAATTTGATTGCTAATCTAACAGTATTACCAGGTGGGGCCTTTAAGAGGTGATTAGGCCAGTGAGGGCTCTCTGTCTTTATGGGTGGCTTAATGCCTTTTAAAAAGGAAAGGGGCCTTTAGGAGCGGGTTCTCTTTCTCTCACACTCCCGTGCCCTTCCACCTTCCTCCTGGGATGACAAGCATGAAGGCCCTCGCTGGATGCCACACCTTGATGCTGGACTTCCCAGCCTTCAGAACTGTGAGAACTGAATTTCTTTTGTTTATAAATTACCCAGCCAGCGGCACTCTGTTACAGCAGCAGAATATAGGCCAAGACACTTCCTGATGCTGTATGTTACTGCCACAACGAGCACTAATTAATCAAGAATGTGAACTCTGATAAATTGATTTGGATATTTGGCCACATAGTTAGTTGTCCCTCTTACGGTTCACTTTTTAAGTCGAGGTAAAATTTATATAACAGGAAGTTAATCATTAACCATTTTAAAGCACACGACTCCGAAGCATTTAGTACAACCCCGCCCTTGGGCAATCACCGCCTCCATATTTGTGTCACCCTAAAAAGAAATTCTGCTCCCGTTAAATGGCCACTTCCCATTCCCTCCAGTCCCACATCCTTGGCAACCACTAGACAGCTTCCCGTCGCCATGGGTTTGTCCATTCGGGATATTTCATACACACGGAACCCTGCGCTATGCGGCCGTTTGTGTCTGGTGTCTTTCACTTGGCGATGTTTGCGAGGTGAGTCCATGTGGTAGCATGGTCAGGACTTCCTGCCTCTGTATGTGCTCCCTAATCTTTAAAATTCGGGTGGCCAAGAAGAATGCAGACCCGGCAGGAGGGAGGAGGCTCCTCTCCACAGCGGGTTTGACAGGACAGACTCTGCAGGTGGCTCCGTCTGCACCCAGATGGCCAGGAGGGAGCAGGTGAGAGGGAGGTTTCCATGAGACTGCTGCACCGTCCGCGGGTAGGCACTCCTCCATCCGCTCGTCCGAAAAGTGGAGATCACAGGACTGAAAAGTAGGACCTATCTGCCAGGTCAGTGTGGGACTCACACGGGGGGGATATGTAGAAAACACTCAGCAAGTGATACAGTGATTCCCATGGCTGTGTCTCCCCCAGGCAATGTCTGCTGGAAGCCCCACTGTAGTCAGAAGCGGCCTGGACTTGGTCAGGGCTAAGGGCGAAAGGCCAAAGTCCCATCCTAGGGACAGTGGCCTGCAGGGCCCAGGAATGAAGTTTTCTCTCCCTGGAGTGTGGGGTGGTCGCTGCTCGTGTTCGCCTACATCGCAGGCTTCATTTCAGAGCCCTCAGAAGCAGATCCTGAGTCGAGGGTTCAAGGGCAGGGTTCATTTAGGAGGTGATCCTGGGGAATTCAGTGCAACAGCCTGGGAAATGTCATTGTCCCCATTTCACAGATGAGAAAATGGAGGCGCAGAGTGGCTGAGTAATGGGTATTAACATTACACCTGGACTCTTGATAGATTTATTAAAGCTTTTTTAAAAAAACCTATTTTCATGGCCAGTAAACAAGTTGAAAACACTCAACTTCATTAGTAAACCAAGAGAATACATGAAAATAAATATAAAACATTTTCATATACCATATTGGTGAAGCTTCAAATATAATGGTCAATATTTGGGAAAATGTAGGGAAATAATGCTCACTGCAGCTAGAAAGATACATTGCTACTGATTTATAAAGGGCAATTTATAATATGTAGCAAAAGCCATAAATACCAAGGTAATAACAGTGGTTATCCTCAGGAAACTGTTTTAAAGAATATTGATTTTTATGATTTACTGTAATGAACATGTTTTCTTTTTATGATAAAATTTTTATTTAAAAACATATTAAGTTATTTTCAGAACTATCAATATATATTGGTAGCTCTTACTATTCTATGCTGACATTTTTTGGGTTTCACATTTTTAAATGTTATTTTTTTGAATTGAAATACAGTAAAACTGACTTTATTTTTTGCTGTAAAGTTGTGTAGATTTTAACACATGCACAAATTTGCACAACCGCCACTGCAGTCGGGATCAGAACAGCTCCTTTATGCTACCACCACTTTGTGGTCACACCCTCGCCCTAACCTCTGGCACCTGCTCATCTGTTCTCTGTCGCTACAGTTCTGTACTTTTGAGGATGTCATGGAAACAGAAGCATGCAGTGTGTGACTTTTTGAGACCGGCTGCTTTTTTTTTTTTTTCCTTTTTTCAAAGGAACAGCTCAGACGGTCCTCTGCCCCTCACTCTCCCAAAGGAAGAGAAGGACGGTCTTCGATTGCAAATGGCAGTTGCAGCGAAGCGACCAGACCGGCTTCACGCTCAGGAGAGGACGCTGCGCCTCCTCCTGGTGGTTTCCATGCTCTACTCGTTCGGAGAAACTTCTCTAGTACTGATCAGACTATAGAAATGATCCTGAAAGTATGGTCTTTGAGACTGGCTTCTTTCACTCAGTCTAGTGCTTTTAAGGCGGATGCACGTTGTTGCTTGTATCAACAGCATGTTCCTTTGTGTCGCTGAGTAGTATGGGTGTACCGTGTTTGACTTATCCATTCTCCTACTGGAGGACATTTCCAGTTTTTGGCGATTATGAATAGAGCTGCTATAAACATTCGTGGATACGTTTTTGTGTGAACCTAAGCTTTCATTTCTTTAGGGCAAATACGCAAGTGGTATGGCTGGCTCAAATGGCAAGTGTATGTTAGCTTTATGAGAATTTGCCAAACCGTTTTCCAGAGCGGCTGTACCATTTTGCATTTCACCTGCAATGAGTGAGAACTCCAGCTCTGCTGCATCCTCGCTAGCACTCAGAATTGTCAGTATTCTTTTTGTTTATTTTTAATTTTTATTATTTATTTATTTATTTTGAGACAGAGTCTCACTCTCTCGCCCTAGGCAGAGTGCAGTGGCGTCATTGCAGCTCACAGCAACCTCAAACTCCTGGGCTCAAGTGATCCTCCCGCCTCAGTCTCACGGAATGCTAGGATTACAGGCGTGGGCCACCATGCCTGGCCCAGTAGTCTTTTTAAATCTCGCCTTTCTACTAAGTGTGTCATGGTATCTCACCATGGCTTGAATGTGCATTTCCCTGACGGCGAATGATGCTGAACATATTGAACATTTGCCTTCTCTAATGTCCTCTTTGGGTTATTTTCTTGTTGAATTCTGAGAGCTCTCATTCTGGATAAAGTCCTTTGTGGGATATGTGATTTGCAAATATTTTCTCACGGTCTGTAGTTTGTCCTTTCACTCCATTCTGTCATTTGCAGAGCAAACATTATTAATTTTGATGAAGTCAATTTATCAACTTTTCCTTTTATAGATTGTGCTTCTGGTGTCATGTCTAAAACCTCTTTGCCTATCTCCCAGTCATGAATATTTTCTCCTATGTTTCTTCGAAAAGTTTTATGATTTTATGTTTTTTATATTTAAATCTATGATTCATTTTGAATTGATTTTTTTTTTTTTTTTTTTTTTGAGACAGAGTCTCACTTTGTTGCCCAGGTTAGAGTGAGTGCCGTGGCGTCAGCCTAGCTCACAGCAACCTCAAACTCCTGGGCTTAAGTGATCCTACTGCCTCAGCCTCCCGAGTAGCTAGGACTACAGGCATGCGCCACCATGCCCGGCTAATTTTTTTTCTATATATATTTTTAGTTGGCCAGATAATTTCTTTCTATTTTTAGTAGAGACGGGGTCTCACTCAGGCTGGTCTCGAACTCCTGACCTTGAGCAATCCACCCATCTCGGCCTCCCAGAGGGCTAAGATTACAGGCGTGAGCCACCGCGCCCGGCCTTGAATTGATTTTTGTATAAGTTGTGAGGTTTAGGTCATGGTTTGTTTTTTATTGTTGGTTTTTTGCATACGGATGTCCAGTTGTTCCAAGACCATATGTGGAAAAGATTATCCTTTCTTCATAGAAATGCCTTTGCGTTTTTGTCAAAAGTCAGCCGTAATTGTATGGATCTATTTCTGGACTTTCTATTCTGTTCCATTGATCAGTGTGTCCCTTTGTCAATACCACACTGTCTTGGTAACTGTTCCTGTAGTTAAGTCTTAAAATGGAGTAGTGTGATTCCTCCCACTTTTTCTTTTTCAAAATTGTTTTGAGTATTTTAGTTCTTTTGCATGACAGTGTAACTTTCTGAATAAGTTTGTTTATACCTTTTTAAAAACCTGCTGCAATTTATGTTGGAATTGCATGAAGTCTGCAGCTCAGTTACTCTGCTGGGTCTTCCCACCCATGCACAGAGCATGTCTTAGGTTTTGTTTGCTTTCTGTCATCAGCATTTTGCAGTTTTCAGCATAGGGATCTTTTATATGCTTTCTTAGATTTATACCTAAGTAACTCATTTGGGGAGCTACTGTAAATGGTGTTGTTTTTTTTAAAAAAATGTTAATTTCCAGTTGCTCATTACTAGTGAGTAGAAATAAGGTTGAATTTGGTCTGTTGACCTTGATCCTCCTACCATGCTAAACTCATTAGTTTTGGGGCTTTTTCTTTTTTGGGTAAATTTATTAGAATTTTCTATTCTGATAACCATGTCATCTGAAGAGAAGAACAGTTTTAGCTCTTCCAGTCTAGAGGACCGTTGTTTCCTTGCCTGACTGCACTGACCAGAACGTCCTGTACAGCGTTGGAGAGGAGCAGCGAGCGTGGACATCCTCGTCTTGCTCCCGGTCATGGGCAAACGTGTTCTGTCTCTTGCCAGTGCGATGTAGGATGTTAACTGTAGTTTTTTTGTAGATGCCATTTCTCAGGTTGAGTAAATTCTCTTCCATTCCTATTTGCTGAGAGCTTTTTCATGAATGAACATGGAATTTTGTCAAATGCTTTCTCTGACCCAACTGATATATGATTTTCTCTCTTCATATGGGGAATCATATGGATTGCTTTTGAATATGAAAGTAGTCTTGTGTTCCTAGGATAAGCCCCACTTAGTCTTGGTATAGTATTCTTTTTATATATTTCTGAATTTGATTTGCTAATATTTTGTTGAGGACTTTTGCATCTGTGTTCATGAGAAATATTGGTCTGTAGCATTTATTTATTGTTGTCTTTGGTTTTGGTGTCAGGGTAATGCTGGTGTCATGAAATCAGTTAGAAAGTGTTCTCTTTTATTGAACAAAGTTGTTTTTTTCCCCCCTTTTAAATATTTGGTATAATTGAGCAATAAATCATTTGGGCATGAAGTCTTCCTTTCTGAAAAATTTTTAAGCTACAAATGTAATTTCTTTAACAGTTACAAGGTGAATCAGATTATCTATTTCATCTTGGGTGATTTTGGTACTTTGTAGTTTTGAAGGAGTTTGTCCATTTCATCTAAGCTGTTGGGTGTGTGTGCACAGAGTTGTTCAAACTCTTCCCTTGTCGTCCTTTGAATGTCTGTGGGGCCTATAGTGATGCCCCTCCTTTCATTCCTGGTATTGATAATTTTTCTTTTTTCCCTAGTTAGTCTTGCTGGAAGCTTATCAATTTTATTGATCTTTTCAAAGAACCAGCTTTTGGCTTCATTGATTTTCTCTATTATTTTTCTGATTTCCATATTATTGATTTTAGCTCTTTTTTTCCTTCCTTATATTAATATTTTGGGTTTATTTTGCACTTCTTTTTCCATTTTCTTAAAGTGGAAGCTTAGATTATTGATTTGAGACTTTCTTCTTTTCTAATCTGAGCATTTAATGCTATAAAATTTCCCCTAACCACTCCTTTACCCACATCCCAAAGATTTTGATACATTGTATTTTCATTTTCCTTATCTCTAGTTTAATTCCATTGTGGTCACAGAACATACTTTATATATTTTAATTCTTTTAAATCTGTTAAGGTTTGTTCCACCTAGGATTTGTTGTATCTTGGTGATTTTTCACAATAGAAAAGAACATGTATTCTGATGTTGGGTGGAACATTCCATAAATGTCAATGAGATACAGGTAGCTGACAGTATTGTTCAGTCATCCTGTACTTGCTGATTTTCTATCTGCTGGTCTCCCAATTACTGAGAGAAGCAGAGCCACCATTGCAGGAATGGGTCAAGTAGAGGACAAAATTTTACTTCTGAAGGGCGAAATGCCTTGATCACCCGAGAAGCTGAGTCAGAGTGTGGTGCTGGGTCCTCATGGCAGCATTGGGGTCATTTACTGCATCCCCTTGGAAGGTGGACACACATAGGCTTGAATCTCACCAGTCCTCCTGCTCCCTAAGGGGGAGTTCATGGCTAATGGTTGAGTTTCAGACCTACACACATCCAAACACATATATGCCTAGAACTTATTTGTCATGTTTTTTGATGCCATTTTTGAGGAGGGAAGGTTACTAGCAGTCTGAGTGTTCGCTGCCTTTCCCCCTCCTGACCTCTTAATGAAGATTTTACTGTTTTCTTTGAGGTTTTATGGGTTGAGGAGGGGTAATGGGTGAAGAAGATAGGACAAGTCTAAAGGCGCTAAATTTATTTGCCTTTTAGAAAGAGCTCATTGCTATTAGATGGAGAAAATGATAGATTTGCAAGGGAGAAGAGAGCTGGGGCGAGGGAGAGAGGAAGAGACACACGGAGGTGCAGCTGTGAGGGTGAGAGGCCTCGGGGGGCGACGTGTTGAAAGGGGACTATGGGAAGCTGAGCGAGGGCTGTGAGGTGTGATTCCCCCTTCGCTGACACTCCAAGCGTCTTCAGCAAAGACCGACTGGCCTCTCTGCCGCCACTGAGTCCCACTGGTGTTTCTTTTGGCTGCGACGCCTCACTGAGCGGGGCCTGACTGTCAGACAGAGGCCAAGCTGTCGTGTTCCATGTGTTAATTCGAGGAACACCCTACAGGAGTTTGTGTGTGTGTGGTGCACTTTCTCTCATTCCAGGCCAGGAAGGTGCAGAATTGCACTCCCGCCCTAGGAAGGGAGACTTGGCAAGAATGTTGCGATTGGAATTCAGGGAACTCTTTAATTATTAAAGTTCTGTGTTTAAAGTGGATTGCTTCCTCCAAGACAGGTCATCAACTCCCTCAGTGAGCACGGTTTTCTGGTTACATCAAAAAATATATTTTTCCCTTTTTAAGTTCACAGGGCGAGGAGGAACTACTTGGGGTGGGGCCTTAGTCAGAGATGTTTCGGAAAAAAGGGGAAAAAACCCATCCCAAGCCCTGAACCTGCCCCTTTCCAACCCCTCCACCTGAGCTGTAAATGGCAAGGAGCTATTGGGACCAATGCTAATAATAGCTTGCTGTACCCAGCAATTACTGAGTGCTTGCTGGATGCCGGATTGTCTCACATATAGTGAAAGTGCTTAGGCCAGGACCTTGCATAGGAAGATGTTTAATTAATATCTGCTGACTGACCAGTGTTGGCCTCTGCCAATGGCATTTTTGTGCCTAGGGATTTTGTTCCTTTTAGCCATGAGTCAGTTGTCATCTCAAGAGAAAAACAGGCTCATGAGGCATCTCCTGAATAAAGCAACATTTCCCCCCTTCTTTATTTAGGATTTTTGTTACAAATGGCAGAAATCCAACCCGAATGAGCCTAAGCAAGAAAAGGGAAGTTATTGATTCACACAATCACACCACAGGAAGTATGGTGGCAGCAGGGACTTGAAGGATGTCAGGCTTCTCTCTCTGCTTCTTGACTCTGCTGCCTTCATTCTGTCCTACTGCAGATGACCCCTACTGCTGGGGAACATGGCTGCTGGCCCCTAGTACATAGCCTTTCAGTCCCATGGCCCCAGAGACAAGACACATTCTTCCCCAGTAGGAACATCCCAGGGAAAGATGTTGATTGGCTCTGTGTGGGTCACATGCCCAGCTCTAGACCAATCACTGTAGCTGGAGGAATGAGACAATATGATTAGCTCAGCCTGGTTCACAGGCTTGGTTGGGGGAAGTCTGTTGGAAGCCATTACCAGAAGAAATGGAGCAGAGTTTTTAACTGTAGGCAACAGAAGGTAACTTTTGTTGATTATTATTATTATTTTTTTTAGAGACAGGGTCTTGCTCTGTCGCCAGGGCTGGAGTGCAGTGGCTCAGTCACAGCTCACCGCAACCTCGAGCAATCCCCCACCTCAGCCTCCAGAGTAGCCAGACTGCAGGTGTGCACCACCACACCTGCTAATTTTTTTTAATTTTTAATTTTTGTAGAGTCGAAGTCTGATTATGTTGTCCAGGCTGATCTCAAACTCCTGGCCTCAAACGACCCTTCTGCCTCAGCCTCCGAAAGTGTAACTTTTGCTGACTTAAGCAGCACTATTAAGTGCTTACACATGAGGTACAGAATTATGCTTGGTGCCACCCAGGCAGAAACAAGCCCCTGAAGCCATTGCAGCCCTAGTCTGATGACTAGAGGCTGTGGCTCACTGCACTGCCCCTGCCACTGCCACTAAGGGGCCACCAGCCTCTTTGGGTTTCTGGTTCCAGAGGTGAGTGTATTTGATGGGGGGAGCCTATGACACACCCACGCCTCAGCTGCGGGAGATGATGGGAAAGCGAGTGACTGATGTCTTGGCATCTGTGGTGGGAAGCGCGTTCTGCTCCCCACTAAGCCTTGTGCAGGGGGGTTCCCAAACTCAAGACAAATGTACAGGCCCTATGTAGTGTGTGCAAGCAGCAGCCACTAACCGCTTTGTTCTTGAGGCTTTCATTCCTGCCTGTTTCTATTAATTCTAAGTGTCAAATGAGATGTAATTAACCTCCTTTGCTGACGGAGTCCACCCCATAAATCTTGGCCCTTGGCAAGCAGCTCCTCTTCATGCTAAGAAGGTCATGGCTTGATGTCTGGGCTGGGGAGCATCATTTCTCTCCTTCAGGATTTTCCAAATGGGGTTTCTTGGGAAGCAGCTCCAGACACAATTAATTTAAACATCTTTAATCTGATTCCTTTTGCAATTCTCTGCTTCAATCAAAGGTCAGCTGTCACGGCATAATGGTTAGGATTGATCTTTTTCCTTGATCAACATCATCTTGGTGACACTGTGGATTCCTCGGTCCTTGGGGGAGACTTCCTGAGGCTAAATTAAATTGGCAGGAGACTAATGGGGAGGAGTCCAGGGTGGTAAGAGAGCTCCAGACTGGGCCCAGAACCCCTCACCCCAACTGCAGGGCTGGACTCAGCCTCCCTTAGAGGAAGAGGGTGGCCCAGCTGGCCCCCCCAGGCACCCTGGTCAGTTGAGATCCCCTTCCTCTGGTTTCCCAACTGCCCTCCCCAGACAGCCATACCCTGCTTTTAAAACAAAATTGTGATGAAACACACATAACATGAAATTCACTATTTCAATTATTTTAAAATGTACAATTCAGCGGCATTTAGCACACCCACAGTATTGTGCAGCCATCACCGCTGTCTAGTTCCAGAGCACTGTCACCACCCTCCCCCAAAACCCTGCACCCCTTAAGCAGTCACTCCCCATCCCTCCCACCCCCAGCCCCCAGCACCCACTAATCTGCTTTCTGCCTCTCCGGATTCGCCTATTCTGGATATTTCCAGACTCCAGGCCTTTTGTGTCTGGCTTTCTTTAATTTTCATCCGTGTTGTGGCGTGTACCGGCACTTTGCTCCTGCTTATGGCTGAGTAATATCTCTTCAGCCGCATTTTGTTTATCCGTTTGTTCATTGATGGACACTCGGGTTGTTCCGCCTCTGGGCTATTGTGAATAGTGCTGCCGTGCACATCGGTGTACACGTTTTTGTTTGAACACCTGGTTTTAATTCTTTTGGCATACACCTAGGAGTGGAATTGCTGGGTAATGCGGTAATTCCATGTTTAATTTTTTTAGGAACCGCCAAATTGTTTTTCACAGCAGCTGCCTCATCGTGTGTTCCTGCCGCCCTGCCGTCTTGACCTGGCATCTTTAAGTGCTTTGAAATGATTTTTCTTGGCTGTCATGCTTGCCTTCCACTCCCTTGGAGACAGGCTCTTGGAATCTTCTGGTTGACAAGAGCTCATCTGCTGAACAGTCCGGGGTGATGTGCAGATGGGAGCGGCTGGGGACGTCTTGTCCAAGCTGAGGACAGTATCTCAGGGGCTTCCAGAGCGCATCTCTGCATCTTTGCTGTTCGACTGGGAGGAAGTAGGGCTGACGGTGGGCACGTAGGCGGGAGGAGGGTCCTGAGGTCCTGATTTAGGGGCAGGTCAGGCTGCACAGAAATGCCAGCCCTGTCCCTAACACAGGGACTGTCCACATTCTTCAAACTCCTGGGGAGATGATTCAAGTAATGAGAGAATGTAAGTTATGGGGAATTGTTAAAGGAACTAGGAACTGCTTATTGTATTTTAACTGTACCGATCAAGCTTATGAGTTAATAAAATAAGGAAGGGGCTTGGAATTTTCCTGTTCTATCCATCCATTCATACAACACCTATTTATTATGCTTCTACTGCATTCCAGATGCTGTCTTGGCCTTGGGGGTACGAATAAGAATGAGTCCAATGTGGTCTCTGTCCTTTGGAGGCACTTTGCCCCGTGGGTCACTTTCTGCAGTGGACAATCCCAGCTCCTTCAGGGCGCCTCAGCACCTGCCCCTGGCGCTGGAGTCCAAAGTCGGCCCATAAGGAGAGATCTAGTCCTAGAAGACATTGTTTAGCAATCCCTCAGACTCCACATGAAGGTCAGTGTCCACTGTTTTGTGTTTATCACCTGAATAGGAACAGTTGTGTAAAACTTTATACTGTATGGTGGAAAAACAAAAGGATAGGCCCGTCTCTGTGGGAACGCTTCTGGCTGCAGTAACGGAGAACACGATGCAATTAGCTTAACTGTGCGCCATCACACGTAACAAGAAAGCCATACGCAGGGCAGCCCTGAAGCCCTGTTCTCTTTACACGCTGGGTTTGGGCTGGTTTCTCATGGTTTCAACATGGGCATGCAGTTCCTTGGCTCTGATGCAGAGATCACAGCACTGGGTAGAAGAAGGGCTCCACTTTCTTTTTTCCTTGTCTCTTTTTCCTAGAAGCTTTCTAGTTTAGCTTTTACACTCAGGCCTTTGAATCAGCTCCAATTAATTTGCATGTCTGGTGTGAGGTAGGGATTGAGGTTCATTGTTTTGCTATACAGATATCCAGTTGTTCCAACACCAAGGCCGTTGGCGCCTTTGTCAAGAGTCAATTGGCCACGCCAGTGTGGATCTGTCTCTGGGCTCTCTATTCGGTCCTACTGACTGATTTGTCTTTCCTTTTGCCCACACCACAGTCTCAATTCCTGCTGCTTTAGAATAAGACCTCAAGTCAGGCAGTGGAGTCCTGTGACTCTGGTCTTTTGTGTTTCTTTTGGAGACGCACCAGCACATACTCCTTCATGTCCCACTGGCCAGAAATGCGTCACATGCTCGTTCCCAGCCCCATCGCTGGCAGTGGGCAGGGGGCCATGGGGGCCCAGCCCATCAGGATGTCCTTTGTGGAAGGGAAGGGCCCCCCTCCCTCAAGTCACGAGGAGCAAGAGCAGACACCTGAACCAGAAAGCCAGGGAAAAGCCAGGCTTTCCAGGAAGAAGTGGGGAAGAGCTTAGGGAAGGAAGCCGACAGCGTCTGTTAACAAAACAGTTCAATGGAATTTTTAATTATGAGAGAGAGAGGGTAAGAAAGAGGACAAAAGAATAAAAGAGACAGAAAGCAAACCTCAACTCACTGTGGATATTCTTGCCGCCACAAATGACAAGATAAAGGTGACATAATGGCCATAAATGACAACAAGGCTTAGTACACAGCCCAAACAGTGAGCAACGACCCCTGCCAACAAGTTGGGCTCCTTCTCCCCTAACGACAGCATCAGGGGCTCAGTGGGACACAAGCCCATCCAGGGGAGGACAGGGTGGTGGGGAGCAAGTCTCGGAGCGGCTGTCTCTGGTTTAATTCTTACTTGTTTGTTCTTGACACATGGGGATGGGCAGCGGTTCCTGCACTTCTCAGGCTGCCCAAATATTTCTTGGGATGGTCTCAAACCATTCCTCGTGGGACGCGTGACTTGGAGGCTGGTTCCACAGAGGGCCTGGATTCAGCAGTAAATTCCCAGCGTCTGGCTTGGTGCTCCGGGCTCAGGGTGCAGATCCTGACTTCATGGCTCCTCTGCGTGTCCTCAGTAGCTCCATGTTCCGAGTTGTCTGTCATCCCCCCCGACCTCCTGCTGGTCTTGTTTTCCAGGCCCCCATTTATTTCTTTAATTCTTCCTAGAGGAATGGATGCTCTGAAGCTATTTCAGTTCCCAGGCCCCCAGCAGGCAGAACCATTGCGTCATTCCTGTAGTGGTTCCTCTGCCTCCTGTCTCTGCCCCAGCGTTTTGGTGAACTAGCCTGTGAGCTGACAGCATCTCAAAGATAACAAATGTCTGACGCTGGAGCCTGAGTCTGGCCCAAGGAGTTGCTTGAGAGGACTGTGCGTGTCTAAGGAAGACACCACACTCCTCATTGGTCCTTCCAGAACTGGGCAAAGTTCTGCTTGCTGGGACCCCCGTACAAATCATCACCCCACTGTCCGAGGTGGCATGGAGGGTGGGATGGGTCACAGGCTTTGCAGGAAGGCAGATGCAGACACAAAGCACAGCAGGGACAAGGACGGTACCCCTCTGAGCCTCAGTTTCCTCATCCATCACCCGGCGCGGAGATGTTGGCACTAGAGGTTGTCAAGGGGCAGCTGACAGTGTCTGGCTGTCTTTGGGGACTTGGCAAATACTACCCACCCTTTGCATTTTTCTTCTATCAGAGGAATACAGCAGACTCCGTCCGGGAGAGGGCCGAGTGGGATGAGGTGAGTGGGGGACGTCAGAACACAGAAGATTTAATACGGCTGAAAAGAGAGCACATTTAGGGAGCAGGACCTAGGGAAGTTAAGGAACGGCGTGGGGAGGGAGGACACCAGCCAGTGTCTTGAGCCCGGGGTTCTGACTGTTCCTGGATCTCAGAGCAGACACAGTGCCCGGGATCGGGTTCCTGGGTGGGGCTGCGTGGGGTGGGGGAGCAGCGGCAGTGTCGCTTCCTTGGCGTGGACGGCCCTGGTGCTCCCTCAGCATGCAGGACTGCTGGCCTTGCACGCTTTGCTTACACGACCATGCTTACGTTCTCGGGAAGCCCTGAGCACCCAGAGAGGCCCGTGCTTGGGTCAGCAGCCCTGGGCACCCTGGCTGGGCAGCAGGATCAGGCCAGATATCACTCTTTGATGAGCCATGGCAGGTGGGTGGCGGGTGCCTGCCCAGGCTTCCTTCCGTGGCAGTTTGGGGAGGCCGTGCCAAGAGGAGCCCAGACCTTCTCCCACACCTTCCTGTGTCCCTGAGGGACCCTGGCAGTGGTTCCAGAGTGGCGAGGCTGCAAGAACTATCACGGGTTATCTTGTTGGCTTCCCCCGCATCTCAAATCATTCTATAAATGAGGAAACCAAGGCCCAGGCAGGGGAGGACGTTGCTCAAGGTCACCAGGCTTTGTCAGAACTCAAATCCGTGATCCCGTTTGCCCCTCGTGACCAACTCAGGGAGGAGCATCTTGCTTTCTTTGGGCCAGCTCTGCTCTTACATCCTTGGGAAGTAGATTTACGGCTTCCTGGCATCTACAAGTTTCCCCTCTGAACTTCTGCCGCTGCGGGCTGTCTGAAATGCAGATCGGATTGGGTCACTTCCCTGCCTGACGTTCCTCAATAGCTCTCCAGTGCCTTTGGAAAGCCCCCAGGCCCCTTTGCAAGCCACTGAAGGCCATGGCCTGGGCTTTATCCTGTCTGCCATCACCCTCTACTTGCACTGGGCTGCCTGCCATGGGGCTCTCAGGTCACCTTGCCTTTGCACATGCTGTTCCCACTCTCAAATGCCCTTCCCTCTTGGTCTCGAAGACTTCTCAGGCTCACTCTGTGGCCTCCCACGACCTCTTAGGCTGGTCTACTCCTTCCTCTGAGCTCCCAGAGTGCTTGCTAATTCCTCTATTAGCACTTATCTCATTGACTTAGAATTATCTGTTTACATGTCTCTGCTCCCCAGGGTGGGAGGCATGTCTCTGCATCTCTCTATCCCTCCTACCCTCACAGTGCCTAGCAGAGTGCCTGGCCACAGCTCAGGATCAGCAAATGCTTGTGGCATAAATGCCTGAGGGACCTACTTGTCCCCAAAGGTTCCCTGTACTGTGCCTGAAATGTCACCACTTGTAAGTCCTGCCTGGTTCCTGGCTGCTGTTGGCTTTTGCCTTCCCACAGCTGGGGCCTCTCTCCTCTCTCCAACAGCTGGCCTGGCCCTGCCCAGACTCTGGGGGCAGTCGCAGCCTTAGCCCAGGGAGATTTAAAGAGCCAGCGTTCAGAAGTGCAGGTGACTCAACTTCCCATGAGCTTGGCTACAAGTTCCACTCCCACATGGGGTCTGGGGACCTGGCTTCCATCATATCCCATGAGATAAGTGGTTCCACGGGAGACCACTTCTCTGGGACACCAGTCCTGGTCTAAAACCGAGTCCCTGAGGATGTGTGATGCCTGCCACCATGGCCAACACCCAGCCATCAAGCTTCTGTGATACCTGCTGCCCCATTCAGGTGGCAAACCGTCATCAGGCACTTACCATCAAGAACTCATAGCTGGAGTGGGAGGGACAGACCCACAGATATGACACTGGCCATATGGTGTGGCAGAGCTAGGACAAGGGTCAGAGGAGAGGCCATGGGCTCAGAGCAAGGGTGCCAGTACAGCCTCAGAGGTGGTGTCTGAGCTGACACTGAGGGGGAAGGAGGAGGTGTGGGGTGGGAGCTTCCATCTGGCTGAGGGCTCTTCAGGCGCAGATGCTGGAGGAGGATCTCTCACCCCAACTCCCAGGCCCAGAGCCCTCAGCCATGTCTGTGGGGCTAGCTGTCCCCATCCTGGGAGCATGGTGTTCTAGGAGGATTGAGGGGTGAGAGGGTAGCTGCCCTATTTCACATGACTCCAAACCAGGCATGCCCACAAAATCTGTCATTTGTTTATTTGTTCAGGCAACATTTAGTGAGTCCCCACCATGTGCCAGGGACTGGGTAGGGAACTGGGAACTGATCCAGGGGGACCAAGACATAGCCCTGCCCTCAACAGGCTCATAGGCCAGTGGGGAGACAGGCTCAGACACAGGCCACGAGAACACAGCCATGCCTGACCTGGCTGGCATGAGCACTGTTAGAGGGAGTACTGTCAGGAGGGGGTGGCTGAACCCAGCCCCAGGCAGCACGGCACTGGGGAGGCAGGTGGCAGAGGGGGTGTCCCTCATCCTTTGGAGTCACCACATGACCTGTGATAATGTCTTTAACACAAAGGAGGCAGTAGAACTCAGGGGCTTTGGAGTCTTTCTAGATCTGGCTTCTAATCCTGTCTTCACTACTTGAGAGCTGAGTGACCTTGGACAAATGACTTCACCTCTCTGAGCCTCAGGAGCTTCAGTTTGCGCATCTGTAAAATGGGTTTAGTGTTAGTTTTCCTCCAGGGTTGCAGCGTGCATTCAAGGAAATAACTGCAAAAATGCTTAGCACACGTAAGTGCTTGACTTCCGGTTGTTAATGACAGCAGTAATAATTGCAATAACTGGAACCGCAGAGCCCTGCAGAAAGAAAGGATGTTGCAGTGTGTGTGTGTGTGTGCGTGTTTAGGGGAGTTACTGAGGGACTGGGCGGACGAAGCTGAAAAACGAGGGTCCACTTCGGTTGGCCAGGCGGGAGAGGGGCGCATACGGCCGTCGCGGCCCCCGCCCTCCCTCTCCCGCCCCCGCAGTTGGGCGCGCTGTCGGCGGGAGGCGCAGGTGTCCTCTGCGCATCCCCATCCCTTGCAGCCTTGGCTGGGCCCCAGTTCCCTCCTGCCGTCCGCCCCGCGTCCTCCCCTAACCTCGGGTCTGGGCTGGCGAGCAGGGGCTGGGAAAGTTTGAGTCACGGTGGGGGGAGCGGAGGAGGCGGGCCGTGACCCTGAACGGGGTGGGCTCTAGGACCCGCCTCCGGCTCCCAGCAGGGGGACCCCGCCGCGCGCCCCTGTCCCGCGCGCACTGGCTGTGTCACGACCGACCGAGCGAGGCTCCGTGCTGCAGCCGCGCGCCGGCGGCCTCTCGGTGCACCGGGCGGCCCAGCTCGCTTCGACCCACCCGCAGCCCCGCAGCGGGTCGCCGCGCTCAGCACGATGCCCCGGGCGCCGCTCCTGTGGCTGCTGATGGCAGTCTCTGCGGCCGCGTCAGTGGTCGGCGTGCCCGGGACTGTGCTGCCCCCCACCACGGGGGACGCCACCCTGGCTTTCGTCTTCGACGTCACCGGCTCGATGTGGGACGACCTGATGCAGGTGATCGACGGCGCTTCGCGCATTCTGGAGCGCAGCCTGAGCCGTCGCAGCCAGGCCATCGCCAACTACGCGCTGGTGCCCTTCCACGACCCAGGTAGCACCCCTCCCCACCCGCCCCGCCAGGCGCGCTGTCGCGGCGCGCACACCTGCCAGCCCACCTGCCAGCCCATCCGCCTGCAACTGCGCTCCAGGCGCACCTGGACATCCACCGGCTGTGCGGCGGCGGGGCGGACGCCTTCTCGGCACAATCACGCTGTGGGGACCCGGGGCACCTGGGGCGGTCCTTGCAGCCGTCCCTTCCCTTCCCCGGGGAACCTGCTCGCCCCTCTCCCCGCCTCCCGCGTTGGCGCTGTCCGGCTAGTGTCGGATAGGCCGGGGCTCCGCGTTCATGCAGCGCAGCCACCTCTTGGTTGTGAGATTTCAGCAAGTGACCTCACCTTCCTGAGCCTTACTGTCCCCATTTATGAACCGGTGAGAACCGCCTCAGAAACTTGCTGAGGTAGTAAAATGAGGCGCTCATGTCCAGGACCTGGGACGCCTTGACATTTTAGGGCTTTTACTTTTGTTAATTCTTAGAATTCACTCCTAGCATGGCCTTTGGAGACCCCAGAGATAGGCCTTGGAGCGAAATGGGGTTCCCAGATGGGGAGCGAGCTCACCCCTGCTGCATCTTGCCCCTGCCTGTCTTCCCAGGGCAGGGGAGGAGAACAGCAGCTGCCCTTGGCCGTGAGCGAGCGGTGCCTCCACCTGCCGGGCCCCACCTGCACTCCCCCCTGCAGGCCACAGCTCTGCTTCCCCAGTATGGCCCTTCCTTTCAGCCCTTGAGAGGGGTCCCTGGGAAGCCCCACTGCGGAGGTCCCCAACCTGGACTAGCAGGACGGCTTTTCCCCAACATTTTTTCTTAATGAAAAATTTCAAACACAGTAAAGCAGGGGGGGAAAGTACATCCGGCACCTGCATGCCCACCAGCTAGATCCTATGAGTTACATGTTGCTTTACCATGTCCCTCCATCTAACCATCCCCTATCCAGAGACAAAACAGAAAAAAAAAAATGACAGATTCCTTGCAGAATTGTACTGCAAAGGGTTTTTGTGCTGAGAAAATACATAGTGACCAAAGGGTGTATGGTTAGTAACCCCTTTTAGGAGAATTTGCATTTATTAATCACAACTTCAGCACAGGTACTTAGAAGATGGGCAACAGTGTCGAGACATAATTCCATGTGGTCTTCGCGCTGAGCTGTCGTCTAGGGGCTTGGAGGCCACTCTCTTTCCGGGAGCTCTGGGCTCTAAAGAGCTCTGTGACTCAACGCTCAGAAGCCAGGGCTCTAGAAAAAGATTTCTGGGAACATCAAATGGACAGCTGCCGCCTTGGAGTCAGGGGCAGCAAGGTTGGGGGTTGTGAGGCGGTGGGGTGTGCAGTGTGTCCTGGGGCTTAGCTAGGACACAGGTCACCCTCTATCCCCCAGCCGTCCCACCCCTTTTCTGGATTGTTCTTGAGCTTCCAAAGACATCACATTGAAGGAGCTTAGAGATCATCAAATCTTCCTTTATCTCACAGTTGGAGAAACAGACACAGGACTCCAATGAGACTTCCCCAAGGCCACCTGCCCAGATGACATAATTCCTGATTCATAACCCACATTCGTCTTGGAAATGCTTGACGCCAGTTGCAGGGCAGGATAGCAGCCTTTTGGAGCCAGACGTTGTGTTCCGGGGCCCAGACTGGGGCTCCTGAGGGCTGTCCTTGCTGCACCCTCTCTGGCCACCGGCTTCAGAAGGCCTCCCTCCCCCCACCCCTCCCCACTGGGTGCTGAGCAGACATGCAACTCTCCAGCCTTCGCCAGCTCAGCCCACCATGCCATCCTGTACGAAACAAAAGCCCAGTCCTCCCGCCTGGTTCCCCAAATCATCATCCCTGGAGACACTGCTGGTGCAGGTGTGGGGAGGACTCAGCATGCATTGAGGCCCTGATGCGTGTGGAGCCACAGTGTGAAGGGGGCAGGGTTCCTACCGATGACCTGGCAGCCTGCTGGGGACAGGCCTGGCGGGGAGTACAAAGTGACACGTGGTGGCTCAGGTACCAGCTTCTGGCCATCAGTGAGTCAGCAGGGGAGGGGACTGAGCAAAGTCTCCCTGAACAGGCAGCTTCAGAGCAGGGCTTGAAGAACATGAGTTGAGTGGATGTTTACTGGGTTTTGACTGTTTGCGTGGAGGATGCCAGGTGCTGGGATACAGCAGGGATGGGGCACTCCCTGGGATGCACGGAGCTCCCTGGGTGAGGGCTGGAGGATGGCCAGGGTGGCTGACGTGTAGGGACAGGTGTGTGTGGGAGCTGGCTGTGTGTAGGAGTAGAGCAGGGAAGTGGGGAGGGGTGAAGTTGGCCGCAGGCGAGACTGCAGGGCTGAGGAACTGGAGGACTTGGATTTCCTTCTTTGGGCTGTGAGCAGCCACTGAAGGTTTCTGAGCAGTGACTGGAGCTGTGGTGTAGGTTTGGCTGTGTCTTTCAACTCAGCAAATGGAATCCCCTTTGATGGAAGAGGAGCTTGAAAAATAGGGGTTCCAGCTGACTTTCCCAGCCCCCAAGGCTGCATGCTGGGAGGGTTTTTTTTAAAGGAAGCCCCTATCCTAAACCCCAAGAGAGGGTGCAGAGCAAACAGCGCTGGTTCTGGGCTGTCCATGGTTGGAGACAAACCAGGACCTGTGGTTCCAAAATATTTTTTAAAGTTTCTAAATGAAAAAAGTGGTATGTTCCCAGAGTAGAAAAGTTGGAAATTTGCTGATTGGTTCACTTGGCTGAAAATTTAGGTTGTTCAGTTTTTCTCTATTAAAATGTTGCAAAAAACACTCTTGTGTAAATTTTTGTCTTCTTCTTTGATTGGTTTTTCTGTAGGATTCAGTTCCTCAAAGTGGAATTCCAGGGCCATTTTTAACATCCTGAGTGGATGGGCGACTCTTCAAGTTGTTTTTCAGAATGTTTTGGGAGTTTAAACTTCCACCAGAAGCATTTGAGGGGCCCGTTTCAGTGCAGCTGCCCCCAACACTGGGAATTAGGATCAAAATATTTTTTTCCCTTATTCAAAAGATGGAAAATGATATCTTCTTGTTTTAATTGCTAGTGAGCTTCAATGTTTTTCGAGCGTTCAGTAGATTTTTTGTGTGAGTTTCTTCTTTTGTCAGTTGTCAGTTTCTTTGCCGATTTTTCCTCTGGAGGTTTCAGTGGTTTCCTTCTCAGTTGGAACGAGGGCTTTATGTTGATGATATTAACTGTGTTTTTAATGTGATTAGTATTTTTCCTGGTTGTTTGCCTTGTAATATTATTTGTGGTTCTTGATGTTCTGAAGTTTTAAACATGTATGTAGAGAAATCCATTGATTTTTTTTCCCCTTTGTGATTTCTTCACTTACACGCTTGTAAAGGTTTTTCTCCCTGTTGGAAAATCAGTTTGACATATTTTCTAGATTTTTGTTTCCTTTTGCTTTGTCTTTCTCTCTTCACATTTAATTCTTTAACTTGAAATTTAAAAAATTGGAGCATAGTCTAAAAAAGAGTCTAGTTCTTCTGGAATGGAACGCTTAACTGTTCAGGTGCAATTTACCAAATAACCTTTTCTTCTTCATTCATTTGGGCCCTGCCTTTATCTGGAATTACTTTATCTGTTAGGAATTTATCTGGGCTTTCCATTCTGGTCCATTGTATGACCACTCTTGTGCCAGGGACAAATTATATTAGTTATAATGGCTTTATAATATGTACTAGTAGGGTAAAATCCTTCCCCATATTCTTTTTTCTTTAAAAAAATTTAATAAACTTTTTATTTTAGAACAGGTTTAGCTTTACAGAATTATTGTGAAGATAGTACAGAAAGTGCAGTGTGTAGGCTTTTTGGTTTATGTTCTTTTTCAAGTACGTTCTTACTCTCTGGTGCTACTGGATGCTCTGGGCTCATCTTACATATTTCCCGCCTCAGTCCTTGAATTAGCCATTTCCCCAAGCAGCCCTGGTTCCTTTGATTGGAAAATGGTGTTAGAAACCAGGATCTGGTGCTAAGTGTTCTTGTTGCTACTGGGGTGTCGTTGTTTCTAGACCTTCCCTTAGCTGACAGGGCAAGGAGATATATGCTGTATACATAACCTGTGTGTGTACGTGTATCTATAACTGTTTCTATATGTAAACATCTGTAGCTATATTAAGGTAAACATGAGTTTATGCTGATGTTTCAACTCTAATTTATTGCCTCACGGATCATTCTAACTCCCTCCCTTGCTTATCTGTAACCTCCCAGTCTAGCAGTGACAACCCCGGCTCTCACCGTCCGCTGTCCATTTCCTCAAGTGTTCAGTCCCAGCATGTGCACATGCAGTGGCTTCAGACTGGTGCGGCTGCAGCCCTGCGGGACACAGCTTTAGTAACCAGGGCTCAGTTCTTGTGCCGTGAGTCTGGCAGACTCCACTCATTTCTGAAGTCACTTAGGCCAACACCGTATTCAGCTTCTTCTTTTTATTCTTATTCATCATTTGCAAAATATTCTTGAGCGTTTAGTTTTTCAGATGAAATAGAGAAAAATTAGTCAACTTCCAAAATAAAATTTCTACTGTGATTTTGCTTGGAATTGTGATGAATCTTGATTTTGGGGAAGAGTTATCATTTTCAAAACATTCAATTGTTCCCATCCAGCAGGCATGCTTCTTCCTCTGTTCACATATTTATTTCCTTTAGTCAAGATTTAGTTTTTTTTTTTCTTATAGGTTCCACCCATTTCTTTTAAAGATTATTTCTAAATATTTTGGTTTTTGTTACTATTTGCCTAGGATATTTTTTTCATTACATTTTTTGCAAATGAGTATTGCTAGTATGTTGGAAAGCGATTCATTTTCATATATTTATTTTCTTTCCAACTTCTTTACTGTTTTTTTTTTAACTAGTTTTTTTTTTTTGTAATGTCTTGAGTTTTCTAGGTTGACAGACACATCCTGTCCAAATTATAATACTGTTGCTTCTTTTCCAACCAAATATTTCTTGTATTTTAGATGTTTTAGTTACTGGCTCGAACTTGCAGAACAGTGCTAGGCAATGGTGGTGGCTGCGGTCATCCTTGTCTTGCCTTGGATTTGACGCCGTTTGTTGTGTGGTATTGATTCTTGGTTTGAGGTTTTTGTCGTCAAGTGAAGGAAGATGCTTTCATTCCTAATTTACTAAGGGAAAAACCCCCCAAAACAAAAAAAGCAAAAAAAAACCAAAGAATTCCAACAGAGACGAGTGCTGAATTTTAGCAAGTGACTTTCTGATGTTTGTTGAGATGTTTATACAATCTTTCTCCTGTTGACCTATTAATGTTATTCCTTAATTTTAAACTATTTTTTGCATTCCTTGCATAAGGCTTGCCTGGTCATGATTTATTCTTCAATATACTACTGGATTCTAGTTTTCCAGTACTTTGTTTAGGAGTTTTGCATTTCGTTTCATATGTATGATCAGTAAGTGGTGTTTTTTCTTTGTATTCTGTCAAGTTTTGGCACCAGGGCTTAGCTTGTTTGGTTAATAATCTGTTTTGTTAAAAAAATTGCAAAATTAATACATGCTTGTAAAATATTCTAATAATGCTACACTTTTTTTTTTTTTTTTGAGACAGCGTCTCACTCTGTTGCCCAGACTAGAGTGCCGTGGCGTCAGCCTAGCTCACAGCAACTTCAAACTCCTGGGCTCAAGCGATCCTCCTGCCTCAGCCTCCCAAGTAGCTGGGACTAGTGGCATGTGCCACCATGCCAGGCTAATTTTTTCTACATATATTTTTAGCTGTCCATATAATTTCTTTCTATTTTTAGTAGAGACAAGGTCTCTTGCTCAGGCTGGTCTCGACCTCCTGAGCTCAAACAATCTGCCCGCCTCAGCCTCCCAGAGTGCTAGGATTACAGGCATGAGCCACCACATCCGGCCATAGTACTACTCTTAAACATGCAAATACTTCTAATATTTTACTGTCCTTCCAGACCTTGTGTGTGTGTGTGTGTTTGTGTGTGCATACATTCACTTGTATACATATACATACCTACTTTTAAAAATTATAAAGTGTTTTGTAACTTGTTTTTTCCCCCACATAATGTCATAGATGTCTTTCCATGTCAGCAAATAGAGATTCTCCCATTGTTTTTAATGACTACAGGAGATGCCATTGGAGGAATTGCCTTAATTTATCCGACCATCCCCCTGCTATGGACAATAGTTTGCTTTCAGTCTATTTACGATAAGCACACACATACGTGCAAATATATCTGTAGGATAGGTTCCAGAAATAAAATTGCTTTGTTAAAGTGTGTGAGCCTTTCTGATTTTGATAGATACCGCCAAACTGTCCTCTAAAAATGCTATACCATTTCGCCCCTGTGCCAACAGGGTATGGAGACTGTTTTCCCCACACCCTTGCTAATATCAGGGACATGACTGTGTCTTTTTTTGCTGATTTGATGGGTGAGAAATGGTGGCCCATTTTAATCGGCATTTGTTTAGTTGTTGGTGACTTTACAATCTTCTGGAGTTTCTGCCCTGGGTGCCCTGGGGCTCCAGGTGTCTGCCGTCTTTCTGAAGGGAAGAGGCAGTCGGTGAGGGGTGAGTGTGTAGATAAATAGAGCAAATGCATTCAGGACACAGAATTGCCCATGAGCCTGGATGGCTTGGACTCGGACTGCAGGGTCTGGGGTGTGTGTGTGTGTGTGTGTGTGTTTGTGTGTGTTTTACTATCACCCCGAGTGACACTGCTATTAACCAGCCTCTCATAGTGAAACAGAAATGATGAGTCCTCTCTCTCAGGGGAAAATCTACCCGCTTAGCATGGCCCTGGGCACCTCTCTCCGTGGAGGCTGGGAGGTCTGAGCAGCCTGTGAGGTGTGAGCTGGATTAGGCATGTCCCTGTCATTCTCGGGGTGTGATGGCTGGCCAGGAGCATCTCGTTGAAGGGCGTTTCAGGCATGGATCTCTGCAAGGGAGCAGTGTTAGGAGCGAGACGGCCTGGGAGGCCTGGGGAAGGAGGCCCAGAGGGTAAGGACGCAATGGGTCTGAGGGCGGGAGGTCCCCTGAAGGGGCTGGGGTCTGGCGTGCTAGGTCAGCTTTCACAGCATGAGCTGGTCTCGTCCCCAGGGGTCCCAATGCACCTATTACCCAGTTACTCCATGTGTGATCCTTGAGGGATCTCCATGTGCCAGGCAGAGTGCCAGCTTGCCCTGGCACCCTCAGCCCAGCCAGATGGTTTCTGTCCCATCATGTCTGTCCTTTTAGGGTGTTTTCAAGGGAATCAAGTTCGCCCACACTTGGGCTCAGGAACTGTCAAAATTCTAGCAGGCTAGATGTCACTTTCTCCAACCTCTGCCTTTTAGAGACAGCACAACTGGGCCCCAGAAAGGGGAGGCAGTTTGACTACAGTGGTGGCAGGGAGTGGGACCTTGCCTGGGGTCCCTGCAGCTGGAGGAGGGGGCATTGAGTGTCCAGAGTTGGCTCTAGGATTCGAGCCCCACTTTGAGAGAGAAGGAGCAAAGGACTTGCAGGCCCCGGGCAGAGTCCTCAACCTTGACGTGAGATCTTCCTGAGACTGGACTCCGGGCCTGGCTGCAGCCTTGGCCGTCTCCACTGGAACACTCGGGGCTGGGCGAGGGGCTGGGCCATTCTGCTCCTCACATGTCCGAGAGAGTCCTGGGCCTGGCCCCACACCCTCCTATTCTGTTGCCAAGTGGAAAAAACCCGCCTATGGAGAGATGGTTCCAGGCCAGGCTTCTGGGGCTCATATGCTGGAGGGCGGCCTGAGTGGAGCCCAGGTCATGGGTTTAATCATCCCTGCGGCTGGCAGGCCCTGCATGGAGGGACTGCACGCCACATCTGCCCAGCTGTTCAGCGAGTGCCCACCCCCAGTCATGAACCTCCCTCCCCGTCCAGGAGCAGGACATGGGACTGGGGGAAGAGCTGAGTGTCTGTAGCCTCACGGCTGGTTGACGGCTTGCGTCTGGGGTCAGCCTGACCCAGGCTGGAGTCCCATTTCTACTGCTTCCTAATTGCAGTTCCTCGGACAGCTCATTTACCTCCCTGCGCCTCAATTTTCTCATCTATAAAATGAGAATAAAAGCTAGTAGACTTCATAGGTGGTTGTAAGGCCTTTATAAGCAAATGTATGTCAAACGTTTGGAACAAAATTGTGCTTAGTAAATGTTGAAACAATGGTAGCCACCATCATCATTTTCATCACCATTGCCACCGTCACCATCATTGTTCTGGGAAGCAGGATGGCCAGTGGCAAAGGACACAAGCATTGGAGCCAAACATGGATTTTGGCCATTGTACTAAACTGAAGAGCAGCCCTCCAAAATTCATGTCCTTATGAGGGCCTCAGAATAAGACCTTATTTGGAAATAGGGCCATCTTAGACAGAATTAGCTAAGTCAAGATGAGGTCATACCAGAGCAGGGTGGGCCCTTAATGCAATATGACTGGTGTCCTTATAAGAAGAAGAGCAGAGACACAGACACATGGGAAGAAGGCCGTGCAATGGAGGCAGAGATTATAGCGATGTGTCTGTCTATAAGCCAAGGAGCACCAAGAATTGCTGGCGTCACCAGAAGCAAATTCTCCCTTAGAGCCTTCAGAGAGGGCAAGCTGACACCTTGATTTTGAACTTTTAGCCCCTCGACCTGTGACAGAATACATTTCTGTTGTTAAAGCCACCCACCTTGTTTGTGGTGCTTTGTTATGGCAGCCCCAGGACACTAGTGTAGACATTAACTCTCTCTTACTCATTGTGTGACCTTCACCAAGGGCATTAGCTTCTCTAAGTCTCAGCATCTTCAGCTGTAACAGGGAGACATTAATAGAGGCGAGCTAAAGCCTGTGAAATAATAAGTGCTCATTGCTAGCAGCAGTTGTTAGCATCACCACCACCGCAATCCTTATCAACACGTCGTCATTGTCACCATCACCAACGTCGACAGCAGTGGCATCACCTCCGTGCTAGGAAGGGCAGCATGTTAGGACGTGAGGTGGTTGGGGCTTTTGTCCAGGGCCAGCTCTGCCTGCACAGGGTAAAAGGGAGACCAAAAAGGGCTCAAGCGACCCCTTTCATGGGTAAACGCCCATGAGGAGAAGCCAAGTGTCCTGTCCTGTCCTACCCTGTCCGGTCCTGGCACTTCACTCTCCATCCTGTTGGAAGATGGGTCTTGAAATGCCCACCCTGCTGAGAGCTCCCTGTCCCTGAGGGGCCTTCGGGCTGGTGAGCCATGATGACACCAAATGACAAATGGAGCCGTGGACCAGCTTTAATTAACCACAGGAAAGCATCCATCTCCGTCTCACTGCCTGGAGAGGCTGGTGGGTGAGCGGCAGGTGGGCAGCAAGGAAGACGGGTAGGGAGGAAACCTCTGTACCCCCGGCACCTTCTTGGCATCTTGGAGGCTGGCCCTGCCCTGGGGATGATGGGACAGGCTGGCAGCAGCTCCCAGGGCAGGTTTGGGGATCATCTGTTCAGAGAAAGCAAAGAAATTAATAGACTTTGTGTGCATGGGTACAGGTGTGTGAGAACCTGCACTCTCCTGAAAACCTTCTTTGTTCAGAACCTGGGCAGACATTTAAAAAGCTCTTGTCTTCAGTCTCCGCTGGGCCCTGCCCTCTCTCCAGAGGAATCACGGACACCTTTGTGCATCTGGCCAGGCCTCCTGGGCATGGCCGACGTCTCCACGTGCCCCAGATAATCACGTGTGGTTCCCTGCCTTGTTTGGGATCTGTTTCTCTGGGCAGGGGCAGCAGCCTGCCGTGGTGAGGGCCCCACAATCAGCGGCACTTGTTGAATGTTAACTGTGTGCCTGGCATTGGGTGGGCGCAGGATACGAAGATAAATGGACCTTGGGTCCTGGCCTGGAGCTGCTCTAACAGAATGGAATTCACGGGGACATTCGTTCGCTCACTCATTCGAATGATATTTAGTAACGGTTCTTTAAGCGCTTCCTCTGTGCCAGGCACTGGGCTTGGCGTGAGGCCTGGTGGACCAGAGACAGCGTCACTGCCTGCACGAGGCATGCGATCAGCCCCTGCCCCACATCTTCCCGGCGGGCCTGCAGGGCTGTCTTCTCTTTGGGCCTCAATTTCCCCATCTTCAACAAGGTCTCTTCTTCCTCACATTGTTATGTTTGGCACCTAAGTTTGTAGTGCAGTTGATTTTTCCCAAGTCAGTTCTTGCAGGAGACAGGCTGGGGGAGGCTGTGGGAGGCGGAATAATGGCTTCCAAAGACGTGCACGTCCCAATGCGCAGAGCCTGCAAATGTTACCTGACAAGCCAAAGGGACTTTGCCGATGGGGAGAGTAGCTGAGATTACCCGGGTGGGCCCAATGTAATCACAGCGGGCATTAAAAGAGGGAGGCAGGAAGGTCAGAGTCAGAGAAGGAGACACGATGATGGAAAGAGAGAGACTGATTTAAAGACGCTACGCCGCTGGCCTTGCAGGTGGAGGCGGGGCCGTGGTCCGAGGGCTGGAATGGAAAGGTGAGGCAGGGGAGTCTCCCCTGGAACCTAGAAGGAACACAGTCCGGCTGACACCTTGATTTTAGGACTTCTGACCTCCATAAATACAGGTGTGTTGTTTTAAGGCCCTCAATTTGTAGTCATTTGTTACAGCAGCAGTAGACACGGATCAGAGGCCAACCGCAAAGTCAGGGGCTCCCCGGCCCAGGAGTCCTTGCTGGCTCCTGGAATTTCCCAGGACTTGCACGAGCCACACAGTCCCTGGCACTCGGCACGTGCTGGCTGAGTCCTCGGGGCGTGGGGAGGCTGCTGTCTGGGGAGGCCCGGCCTTGCTGAGGGATGTGGTCTCCCCACACCCTCCTCTCCCAGGGCACCGGGTCCCCAGAACGCCCCGGGTGACGGATGCCAGGCCTTACGCAGTGGGTCTGGCAACCTCCCCAGCCTCAGCCCTGGGGCCGCCCAAACTGTGGGTTTCTCCATCCAGAAAAATTATTAAATAAAAGAAAAGAAAACATCAACAAAACAGAGGTGGCCAACATGTGACCTTGCCAAGTAGAACTGTGAAAAAAATCAACTCTCTTCTGTTATTATTTTCCTTCCATGAAAAAAAAGCAACCTTCAGCCCTGCTAGGAGGAAGCACACAGACCACTTTACTGCATTTTACTTACGACGACTCACTGCGCCGGCTTTTCCCTGCATTGCGGCGAGCAGGGGAGGCTGTGGTCACCCCAGCACTGGCCCAGCAATGAGGGGTCATGACAGGGGAGGCCAGAGCTGGCCAGACTCAGACCTGGGCACTGGGGGGGCCCTTCGTTGGGTTTGCAGGTGGTGGGTGGTAGCTGTGGGTTCCTGAGCGGGGCGCTGTGTGCCAAACCCGGCATGAGGGCGCGTCCCCCAGCAGGGGCAGGTTGGGCAGGCTGGAGGCAACAAAGTCTGGAGATGGGAGGACAGTTACAAGGTTACTGGATTTGCACCCAAAGCCTTCACCGTCGCCTTTGCCTTTGCCATTGACTCGGGAACGTCTCTTTTGGAAACAACTGAACTAGTGCCTAAAGCTACGGGGACAAAGATGCTCTAATAACATTGTTCATTATAAATAATGGAAACAAAATATGGGATTGGGTAAGGCCATTACTAGACATCTGCACAAAGGAAATACTCTGTAGTTATTAAAAGTGATGTTGGGCTGAGTATTTCACCTTCTGGAAAGTTGCTCACACTATGCTGTTCAGTGAAAAGATTCAGGTTAGAAAGAGTATGTTATTTATAATTTGATAAAAATTCTGCTTAAAACATTTTGTAAGGTATATTTATACATTTACATATATGAGTGCAAATTTTGAAGGTTATATACAAAAATGAAAATGATTATCTTTGTTTGGTAGAAATACAGGTAATTCTGCCCCTCCCTCCTGTTTTCTGCATGTCAGGAATTTCTATGTAAAATTCCCAGGGAGCAGTAGTCAGGAAGAGCTCAGGTTCTGAGGTTGTCCGGACCTGGACTCATATCCCAGACTTGCCACTTACTGGCTGTGTGTCATTAAGCAAGTTACTTACCCTCTCTGGGCTTTTGTTTTGTCTTCTAAAATGTGGGTAAGACTTAAACCTACCAGGTGCCAGGGAGAATGCAGTGAGCTAACACACAGGAAGCATCTCAGCACATGGCCTCGTGCTCAGTATTAATAAATGTCAGTATCATTAATCTTATACTAATTTTTAAAATAATGAACATGTATGATTACCTAACAAAGAAATAACCAACAATGAGTAAAATTATTGCTTTTCTTAGACAAACTAGAATTTGAGGACCTCGTATTGAAGCGCAATTGTCTTTGCGCCACCCGAGACCCGCTGCTGGTCTTGGCTGATCGCACGTCCACCTCAGCGCAGCCCCCCAGTGCGGGGCCTCTGCTCCGGCCAAGCTGCGAGCTAAGCTGCGCTGGGTGTTCACCTGCCTGGCCTCACAGAATTCTCGCAGCGATGGTTCTTGGTCAGGAGAGATGGTGCTGTTTTATGCCTCGTTTAACAGACGGGGAAATTGAGGTTTGAGGCAGTGCAGAGAGCTCTGAGAGGCCCCAGAGCTGGGAAGGATGAAGCCAGGATTCCGATCAGATCTGGCCGAGGTCCAGCTGAGGGCTTAGCTGCTGCGGTCGGGCTGAGCCGGTTCCTGAAGAGTTCAGAGGAACGGAGGGACTACTGCAGACAGAGGGGCAGGGGCTCCGGGGGATGCTGGGGCCACCTCTTCCTTGATAATTGTGGGGGATGTCGGATAGTTCCACCGGCCTCCCTTTCTAAGAAGGACTGAGGTCTGCTGACTAAAGTGTGGGAGTTTTTTAGGGTGACTGGAATTTGAATTCCTGAACTAAAAATAGTCCATTATTAGGGTTTAGCAAGGATTCAAATGAAATATTATCCTAAGAAATCTGATGTCCACACAACCTTGCAAAATCCCCTCTGTGCACACGGCCACATGGGTCCTTGGAATTCTCGCCTTGCTTTCCAGCATCGGTAGTGCTGTCTGATGTTGGCTGTGGCTTTCCGTGATTGCTATTTGAAAAAAAAAAAGGCTTTTTATTAGGGAACATTTCAAATACATACAAAGTAAGTAGAAGAGTGTGATGAATCTCCATGTATGCACCCAGCGTCCCTAAATATAAAAATCCTGTCATCCTTATTTCATCTAAACCTCCTCCCACCCTCGCCCTTGGACGATGATCATTTGTGATAGTTCCTTTTTTCCAGAGGCAGATTTACATGCGCCGACACGCACGGATCTCAGCTGTATGCTTTTGACAAACGGTACCCCGCGGAGCCCACACTCCTATCCCAACATAAAACATTTCTGTCTCCTCCCGTCCAACTCCCCTGGCAGCCTCAGTTCTGGTTTTTTTCACCTTAGATTAATTTTGACTGTTCCAGATCTTCCTATAAATGGAACCGTGTAGTCTGTGCTCTTCTGTGTCTGGCTTCTTTCGCGCGGCATCGCGTCTGTGAGCGTCCCCTGTGCTGCTGCCTCTGTTGGCAGTTTGCTCTGTTTCATGGGCGAGGGGGACTGATCGCAGG
Source organism: Lemur catta (assembly GCF_020740605.2). Lineage (NCBI taxonomy): Eukaryota > Metazoa > Chordata > Mammalia > Primates > Lemuridae > Lemur > Lemur catta. The sequence continues at coordinate 5,871,240 of NC_059137.1, read as the reverse complement.
AATATGCCGCAGTCTGTCTGTGTGCCAGAGGATGGGCATTTGGCCTGTTCCTAGCTCGGGCCCATCATGAGTACAACTGCTGTGAATGGGTGAGTACAAGTCTTAGTGTGCACGTGTGTTTTCACTCTCCTGGGTAAATACCAAGGAGGAGAACAGCTGGATCGTATGGTAGGTGCATGTTTACCTCCTTGGGAACTTCCGTTGCCTTCCAAAGTGGCCGAACCATTTTGTGTTTCCACCAGAGTGAGCAAAAGCTCCAGTCTCGCCACACCCTTGCCGACGTGGAGTGTCATCAGTCTTTGTGATGTGTCTTGCTGTTCTTTCTAAATGAGCACGTGTATAGATGGGGCTTCTGGAAGGTTTTACTCTTGTTGGTCAGTGGGTGTTGGATAGTTGCTGTGTCCCCAAAATGGATTATTTGTTTGCTTTTCTATTTCTTCGTCTTTCCAGAATTTCCCACCAAGAGTAGGGGTTGGGGCGGCAGAGTGGGGGGTTCTCAGGGTCTTGGTCACAAGATTGGGAACTACCTTGGCTCAGCTCTGTGCCCCCTGGAGCTCTGGGCCAATTGGGAACGGCTCAGGCGATCCCGCAGCCCTGGGATGGCTGCCTTCTCTCTCCCCTTTTTGTATGCGGCCTCAGCTCCTCCGATCACATGCTGCCATCGTGTCGCCAGGCTGTGCAGCTGGGGGTCCCAGCCCATCTGGGCCTCTCTCTCTCTCCTCCGCAGATATTGGCCCGGTGACCCTCACAGCAGACCCGGCGGTGTTTCAGAGGGAGCTCAGAGAACTCTACGTGCAGGTGGGCCACCCTGCCCCACCCCCCTGTGCTGTTCCTCCCAGGTCACCAGAGACCAAAGTCTGTGCCCCGCCAGCGGCCAAGGTGGTGGCCTCCTCTCCCCACCACGACCTGCCTCTCAGCGCTGCCTGTGGCCGGAGCCCACTTGAGGCTTGAGGGCCCTGGAGACCTGCACGTGCTGGGTTTCCTTCCCCCATTCAGAGCCTGTGCCTGTGCCTGGCACACAGTAGGTGCTCGTTATTTAAAGAATGAATGAAGGGGTGGAAGGAGGGTGCTGATGCCCAGGTGAGGGTGAGGGGGCTGGGGGAGAATGTGAGGCAGGTCAGGTCAGACCCCCAAAACTGGGCCCAAAGCTGGGTCAGATGCCCTGTGGCCACGGGGGCTCCACTGCCACAGTGAGCCCAGCACCTGCTCTGCCACCTGCCCACCAAGACCTCCAGCTTCCTAAAAGGCAGAGGACCCCACATATCAGTCTAGTTCACTGCCAGATCCCCCAGGGCCCAGCACAGGCCCAGAACACACAGGGGGCTCAGTAAGTCCTTGTGGGGTGACTTATGGAAAAGTCACCCCCTGCCAGTCCTGCTGCTGCAAGCGGCTGTACAAACCCAGGTGAGACGGACGTGTGCCCTTCCTGCAGAGAAGGTGGAGGCAGGGAGGGTGGAGTGTCACTACCAGGGCAGGCTAGGTGAGGACTGGGGAGGGGCTTCCAGGGCCTCCCTCATGCTCAGCCCACCTCTGCCTCCTCCTGGCAGCCTGCTCTCCTTTAAGCTTGGCTGACCGTGGTTTCTCCCCACTATCTGTCGCTAGAGGTCCCATGGCTCCCCCCCACCCTCCCCAGTTGTAGCACTCACCACAGTGGTAATTAATACTTGTGTTGGGCTTATTGGCCTAGCGTCTGCCTCCCATACTAGACTCTGTGGGGTGGGCCCATCTCACTCTTGCATGGGCAGATGAATGAATGATGCCACTTGTCCGAAGTGAAAGCAGGTGGGATGCTACATTGTGTCTCCAGGAAGGGAGTGGCTGGGGCCATGGCCTGCCCCTGGGTGGGCAGGACAGAGGCAGTTTGAGGTGACTCCCAACTCCCGCTGGGTTTGGATGTGTCTCTGGGTGGGTCCCATCTGGAGGAGGAGGGTGGCAGCCGCTGACACACCCGTGCCCCCCAGGGAGGCGGTGACTGCCCCGAGATGAGTGTGGGCGCCATCAAGGCAGCTGTGGAGGTCGCCAGCCCTGGCTCCTTCATCTACGTCTTCACGGACGCCCGCGCCAAGGACTATCACAAGAAGGAGGAGGTGCTGCGGCTCCTGCAGCTTAAGCAGTCGCAGGTGAGTGAGCTGGCCTTGGGGGGCTTGAGTGGCCACCACAAGGGGGTCCCGAGGAAGCTGGAGTCCCCCTCAGCAGCCCTGAGTGCCCACCTGGAGAGAGGAGCTAGGTGCCCCTCCTGCACGGCCTGGGGTCCAGCCTCGCAGCCATGCGGCCGCCCTGGGGAGTTCCAAGTGTGTTCTCGTGCTCCAGGCCCGGCCAGGTGAGGCTTGTTCCTGATAAAGAGCACAGCCCCCTCCTCCTTCCACACCCCGCCACAGTCTGGGCCGTCCATCTTCCTCCTGCCATCGCCTCTGCTCCTGGTCTCTGCTGCTCGCATCGCCTTCCTGTTGTCTCAGGGCTTGGAAGACGTGCCAGGGCTCTGGCTTCTTGCTTTTGCGGCGAGGGCTGGGGAGGAACGTGAGTGGGGAAGCTCTTCGGCATCTCGGGCAAGACCTCAGGGGCCGCGATGGCCTCTCTGCGCTCGCATTGAGAACATACTTGGGTTCTTAAAGGCTCTTCCAACTTTGCAGCCTCCAGGGGCTGCCCTGAGATGAGTTGACTTCCATGTTCTTCTTTGCTGTTGATTATTGAGCACCTACTGTACTCCTGGCCCTGTGTCCCTGATCCCTGTGAGATGGGCACCCTTATTATTGCCACTCTCTATATATGTCACCTGAGCTGAGAGAGGAATGGACTCACCCCAGGTTGCTCCACCTGGCTTGGCCCCTGCCACTCACACCTGAAGTAGGTGGCCAGAGAATTGGAGAGCCAGGCTTCGTGTCCATCTTCCAGGTGGTCTTCGTGCTGACGGGGGACTGTGGTGACCGCACCCATCCTGGCTACCTGGCCTATGAGGAAATTGCTGCCACCAGCTCTGGGCAGGTGTTCCACCTGGACAAACAGCAAGTGACAGAGGTGAGCCCATTTTCCAGGCACAGCGAGGGCAGTGACCACCCTGATTCTGCGGGTGGCCTTGCCAGGGGTGGAGTAGCAGTTGTAGCTGAGCAGCGCCAAGTGCTCACCCACGGCAGGTGCAGGCAGTGCCATGCCCGGGGCGATACAACGCCATCTTGCTGAACCCTGCCACCCACTGCTGCTGGGGTTTCCAGGCAAAATTTTTCAGGTAAAGAGACTGAGGCTTGAAGCAGCACCCTGGAGTGGTCCAGGGTGGCAGGATGGATCCAGCAAAGTTTGGCAGGACTGTGGGTGTGGGGTTTCTTCTGAGATTCTCCCAGCGCCAGGGAACTGGGCTGGGTGGAGGGCGCAGGGCTGTGAGGGCCTGGTGTGCTCCTTGGGGCTCGGCAAGGAGCGGCCTGCTGGCTGGGGCCCAAGGTGCCTGGTCTGGGTTCGCTCAGAGCCCAGTGCTAACCAGGTGTCTGCCCCTGGTCTCACTTCTGGCCCCGGAGCCTGCCCTCCCTCCCTCCAGGCTCCCGGGGAGGGCTCTCCCGTCTCCCCTGCCCACGCGTGCCCTCCCGGCAGCAGGGCGAGGGGTAGATGACTCACACCATCTCTCCGGGGAGGACAAGGACACCCATTTCCACTCCTAGCTTGGTGGATTCCAAGCTGCAGTGGTGAAGCCACTGAGCAGAGTCGGGGAGCGGTGCTGGCGGTCCGCCTTGAGGCTGTGTGAGCAGCCTGTGGCTGGCCACTGCGTCCTCCTGCAGTGAACCTGGCCAGCGTGTCCCTCCCTGTCTCCCCCAGAGGGTGTCCAGATCCTAATCTCACCCCCTGCCTTTGTGATCTCACTGTTTTCCCCCTCGCCCTCCACTCACTGCCCTGCTGGCCTCTGCTGTTTCCCTGACGTCCCCACCACAGGGCCTTTGCTCGTGCAGCTCCCTCCTCCGGCCCCTCCTCCCCGGCTCCTTCCATCCTCACTGCTCACAGAGACCCTCCTTGATTCCCTGTCGGGATGCGTCTCCTTCCACACCCTTTCCCAGCTCTCTGCGCTGCTGTGCAGAATTGAAATTTTGTAATTGTGTGATTATTTAATGTCACCAGGCTATGCCTTTCCCAGCATGTGGCAGGTGCTGGGTAAACAGCTGATGAGTGGATGGACACGGGGTCCCGCATGCCGAAGGCCCCGGGAAGAAGAAGGTGTAAGAGGTGGTGTCTCTGAGGCCGGCATCTCCTCCGGGAGAGGACTTCGTGTGTTGTGTGTTTATGGAACTGAAGAGAACTGTCCCCAGGGCCGTGTTTAGCTTTGTGTGCCTTACTCCCCGTTGACAGATGGCGTTTATGGTTCTCTGCGACACATTAGCCTTCATTTTTTGGCATGTCAGCCTACCCTGGCACTGAGCCACCCAAGCAAGGGTGGGTGGCATGTTAGGGTGGAGGGGTGGCTTGGTTCTTGCTTTGGGGAGGACTGTGTGGGCAGTTACACGGGAACGGGGTTCCTGCCGGGGCGAGTCAGGTGCAGGGCAGCTGTGGGGGTCAGTGGGGGACGCTTGCCCAGGTGCGGGGCTGGGCTTCCCGAGTCGCTCCCTCAGGGCAGGAGCCTGGGCAACTCCCCTGCTCCTGGCCATGGTGCCTGGCTTTCTGCTGTGGGGGTCTCCGCCGGGCAGCGTGTATGTGACTTGGTGAGACCACCGATGGCCACAACTGGCACCCTCTGGGTGGGGCCCGGATCCCTCTCCTTCCTGGACATGGAGCTCTGTCGTTCCTTAGCTTAATGCCTCGGACCCAGCCCCTTCCATGTGTCCCCAGACATTGGGCAGGCCTGGGAGGGTGGCTGGGGCAGCCAGGGCTTGGTCGTCCTCCCGGGAGAGATGAACAGTCCCTTTGCCCGAGCCAGGGGGCTCCAGCTGGGGGAACTCCTCAGAAGTTGCAGAAGTCCCCACACTGTGCATGTGTAGTTGATCCTTTTACCCTTTCAGAGTGCATCCAGTGTGGCATGAGAGACATTCTGCACTCTCTCTTCCCATGATGTATTTAGGTGCCAGGTGCAGCTCTGGGTGCTCGCGTGGAGGTGGCAATCAATCAAAGCTGAGGTCCCACCGCTTTGGAGCACTTAGCTTTTTCCAATTGTGGTGGTGGCCTCACTGGCACCAGAGACCCCCTTGGGATTCCAGGGTAACTGAAGGAAGATGAGGATCCCCTCCGCTGTAGGGGAAATTTGGAGCTTTTACCGTCCTTAGACAGACACGGGACCGTGTCAGAGGCAGGCAGCGTGGCCCCTTGAGCCTGTCCGAGAGGCGTGCGTTTTTGATCAAGACTTAGATAGGTCCCAGGATCGCCTGTGCCAGCACAGTGGTGGGCTGGAGGGCAGAGGCAGTGGAGCTGGGCAAACCCCACCGTCCTGCAGCTTCCCTGGGCCTGGGAAGGCCCCTCCATCTTTTTCCCAGGAGGCGCTGGGCCTCCCGCTCTCCTCTGCTCCCCCAGCACACACACACTCCAGCTCGGCCCGTCCTGGGGGCTGGGCCCCTGCCCGTGTCCTGTGCCAGCAGGGACAAGTGGCAGGTTCTCCAGGTCCTGCGCATCGACACGGGGAAGGTGACCCGCCCCCCGGACAGTAAGGGGGAGGGGAGGTTCGGCCCAGGTGGTTCTGATTAAGGGATCAGGACGGCCCCAGAGATGACCTCATCCTGGGCCCTTCCCCGGGAGGCGGTGCCGTGGCATGGACACGGCTTGGACTCCAGGGCACAGTGCCTGGCCTTGGACAGCTGCGCAGCTCTGCCGCCTACCTGCGGTGTGACCTTGAGCATAGTACTGAACCTCTCTGGGCCACATCGTGGCCTTGTGTGCAGCTGGGTTAATGAGAGCCGTGCCTTGTGAGACGGTAGCGAAGATGAAAGGAAACAGGGCACGGGAAGCCCTCGGTAGGAGTCCGCGATGGCAGAATTCCAGCCCTCTGTGCTTTGGTGTGGGCCCAGAGCGCCCCTGTCCCGTCGAAGCCCCCTGGAGAGTAGGAGCTCTCTCTGGCAAAGGTTCTCAGAAAGGTACAGCCTAGGGCAAGTGCCCGGGGTGCCCAGCTAGCAAGGGCAGAACCCCCAGACCAGGGAGGTCATCCCCGCCGAGCCTCCTGACTGGAGCCTCCGTGTTCTCATCTGTGGCCCTGAGGCCCATTCGGCCTCCCCTCCCCTCCCCCTTCCTCAGCTGCCCTAGCTGTCAAGTGTCCTGGGAGGGGCCTCAGGGATGATTTATCTGCTGTGAAGGGCCGAGCAGCAGCCATCTGGCCGGGATAGCAGCGCCAGATTTCTCGTTCCTTCCCCATCAGTGACAAGGAGATGAGCCCTATCGCATCGCTGGCCCCCTGCCCCGCTGGCCCCGCTAACATCTGGAAGCCATTGCTGTCACCAAATAAACTCTGAGCTTGCTTCATGAGGACTCTCTGCTCGGAAGGCCCCCCAGATTCCGCCCCAGAGCCCCGGGGGCACCACCGGGTCCAGAAGGACTGGCCGTGGGCGAGGGGGCCAGCGCCCCGACTCCCGAGTGCAGATGTGCTTACAGGCCAGGCCCCAAGGGCAGGCTGCCACCCGGTGGGGTCACTGGCGTCCTGTCCTGTGTCCCAGCCCTCTCCGGGTTCAGTAGCCTGAACCACTGGGCATCTTCCCTCCACCAGAACACCCTGGTAGGCGTGTGTAACGGCAGTTGCAACACAGTAGCAGGTGTGACTTGCCTGGGTAATTGTCGACTGGTGATGCCACCACTTCCTGGCAGTTTTGCTCAGTGACGAGTCCCTCCTGCCCCTGAAAAGGGCTGGCCCTGGGGGCAAGGACGGTGGTCACAGAGCTGCTTTTCTGCTGCCGGGAGATCTGCCTTTCACACCCCAGCTTCTGTCCTCATCTGCAGCTGAGATTCTTGGCTGCCGCCCTTGGTCCACCCCCGCATGGACGAAGAACCTTGTCCCCATTCCTCAGCCAAGACAGGTGGGACCTTTTCACGAGACATGTTACTTAGAAAGCTAGGCAAAACAGAATGAAGCAGCTCCAAGTATAAAAAACAGATGAGTTTTCAGAACACAGAATTCTCATCCTGGGATAGCTGAAATCTAGCTGTGAACTGGGCACATATGTTCTGGCTCAGCCTGAACAAAACATGTTTGTTTCCTAATTCTTCCAATTCACTTCTTCCCCTTCCACCGTGGAAGATCGTGTGGTAGGCAGAACCGGAGGGTGATGATTCAGTGAGGACTGCTGGGAGGTGGCATGCAAGACACGGCTTTCTAAGCCCATTGCTAATCAATCGCAGAACGTTTGCTGATTGAGGCTGGGCGTGGCTTTGTATTTCTCCTTCAAACTGCTTTCCAGGAAGCCGTCTCCAGTTGACGGGAGTCGGCAAGCGGCAGTGTTCCCATTGCGCTGGCTCAGGTGCCTCTCAATGTCATGGCATTAAAAATTACTATGAAAAAATTCAAAGATAGAGAAGAGTAAAAAGAACGCGCCCGCCAACTAGGTTCAGCCGTAGGTAACACTGTTGCTCTGCCCACTTTAGCTAACTCTCTGTACTTTATGCTGAATCAGGACGCCTTGTCCATGAATAACTCATCATGGTTTTTATTTTTAAAGATAGTTTTCAACATAACCCATAATATCATCTAGTAAAATTAATAATAGTTTCCTAGTATCATCCATAACCCAAAGCCCATTCAGATTTCCCTAATTGTCCTCAAAATGTCTTTTATAACAGTTTTTGTCAAATCAGGATTGAATCATGTGATGTTCATTTCACTTGGTTGTTATGTCTATTAGGTCCCCTTAAATCTGGAGAGTCTGCTTCTTATCAATGACACCAGTTGCTGAAGAGCCATGCGTTTGTACCATGTCCCCATGTTCTGGATTCTTCCAATTGTTTCCTTATGGTGTCATTAACTTTTTCTTGACCCCCTGTATCCCCCTAAACGGGGCCAGTCTAAAGACCCGCTGAGATGGAGGCCAGCTTTTGGGCAGGAATATTTCACAGTTGGTGCTGTGTGTACTTTCTATTGCATCACATCAGGACGAAATAATGTCAGCCTGTCCTACTGTCATTGCCGGTGACAGCCAGCTCTCTGCACTGGAAGGCCATGTTTTTCCCTTTATGATTTGAGTGGTCTGTGGGGTGGCGTTCTGGCTCTGTGTGGACATCCAGTTCCGCATCAGGCTTTCATCTCACGGTTTAGCACTCACAGAGGAGCCTCGCCCGAAACGATTATTTCACCAGGGGTTGCAAAATGATGATTTCCTAGTGCCTCATCCCTTCCACATTTACGAGTGGGCATTCTTCCAAGAAAAAGAACTTTTGTGTATCAAAAGGGACGATTTGGTTTCTCTGAAGTACGATTCCTATTGAAAAGTTACAGAATGACTGTTCTTTAAGAAGTCAACTTCAGCGGTGGCAAGTGAGGTTTTACTGTTTTGAATTTTGCTTTGTCTTTTTCTGAGTATGTTAGGTGCACATGGATTATATCATTCAGTGTGTTTCAGTTGATCACAATTACTGTTCTTTTGTGGGCTCCAGGGAGAGCTCCTTCAAGCTGGTTCCTGTGTTCTTTTCATATGTCCCCATTAGTCCTTGGGAGCTTCTTTGCTTTATGCAATAACCAGTTGTCCCAGGCTTACCTTATAAAATGCCTTCCCCAGGCCTGGAATTAGCCATTTCTCCAAGGATCCCTAGTGGGAATGCTATTTAGAAACCAAAATCTGGGATCATGAGCAGTGATCATTGGTATTGGGATGTGGGACATCATTGCTTTGGATCTATCTTTCTGTACTGAGTATTTACGATTCAAACGTCACACAGCAGATCTTTTACTTAGCTTGTTTGATTTTATACTTGCAGGTCTCTTACATTTGGTTATAAGAGAAAATCTTAACTCAGAAAATATTAACATCTTATTTGCTTTATCCAACAAGATACATAAAATAGTTTCAAAATCACAATACTGATAGTTCTGCCAAATTAAAAACTACAAACTAAAGATTTTTTTTGCAGTTCTTTTTGTTTTCAGGGTGTCTCCCGCTGAGAAAGTATAGTTGAGCCACTGGGTTCCGAATTCACCTGGAGTTGTTTTTTCTCTCTGGGGGTCTGGCACCGATGTGTATTACTGGGTACATTGTGTTTTGCACTGGACACTCCTTGAGGTCACTTGGCCTGGAAAGAGAAGGTCCAGACTTGGGGGCCCCCTCCTCTCCCTCCTCCCTGGCTTCCTTGCTGGAACCTGCGAGGCTTGCTAGGGAGGAGGCATTAACTGGGCAGGGGAGGGATTGCGTGAGATGTCTGGGAGGTGGACCGCAGGGACCCTGATGGCCCTGCCCAGGAGGCGTGTGTCCTGCTGGACTCACACAGTCAACGAGCGCCTCCCGAGAGCCCTCTCTGTGCCGGCCGGTGAGCCCTGGGCTGAGACATGCGTGGGCACAGCAGAGGGTCTCTGCCCCCACGGAGCTCTAGGCCAATAGGGAAGAGAGGCTTGGAGCCAACGAGTGTGAATAACTGGGGTGCAAGTTGCTGCTAAGTAGTCTGCACCAAGGAACAGAACCTGTTTGGGACTGGAGGGGCCTGTTCCAGCTGGGAGGGGAAGAGCAGCCAGGAGGTGGCCGCTAAGGGACAGGGCGCTCCTGCAAGGAGAACGGCACGTGTGTGGGTGGGGCTGCCTGGGTGAGGCATGGGGGCCCAGCTTGGCAGGCATGGGGAGAGTCAGTGGCACGGGGACCTCGGGTCAGCTTGGACAGGTGGCTGGGGCCACAGAATATGGGGTCTTGAAGGCTGTGGTAAGGACTTGGAGAAACTAACTAATTCTGTGCCCAGTGAAATGCCATCTTAGACTAGATCAAGGGCTGTTAACATGGGGTCCTTGCACTCACTGGGTGTGTCTTTGAGGGAGTTTGAGAGCCCCCTAAACTCACACCCTAAACATGTGCCTAAGGGGTATTATGGCATTCTAGGCCGAGGGGCTGTACCTTTGATCTGATTCTCAGTGGGACTTATCCAAAACATGTGAGATTTTAGAGTGGATAAACAGTTATAGGAACCAAGGGTTTAAGATTTCTCAACACTGGGAAAAGTCGATCCACTAATTCCTCACTTCTGTGGGTCGGGAAGAGACTCGAAGTCTTCATAGCAGCTCCTCTCTGTCCTGCGTGGGGAACGCAGCACCCTGGCGGGAGCACATTCTGGGCCTGGGTACAGTTATGGGCTGCGCAGGTCTGGAGAGATTCCAAATCTCCAGGTTCACCTGTGTGTAAGGGCACCAGGAGGGCTTCCTGGAGGAGGTGGTGGGTGATGTAGAAGTTGGGCAGGTAGGGAAGGTGAAGTGAGTCTTTCCAGCAGAAGGACATGCTTGTGCTCCTTCTCTCAACTTAGGCATCACAACTCAGAGCCCATAGAAGCCAGGAGGGTGTTAACGTGTGAATCAGGCCTGGTATAGGACGGTGGGGAGTGGGGTGGCCTTAGGTGACCTGGAAATCTTGTATGCTGCCTAAAACCCATGGGAGGGGGAGCCAGATTCTGCACGTGGCCCCCCAGTTAGGGACCTGCCTCCGGCCAGACACAAGCAGGACATTTTGGGCGCCTGGTGGCATCAGCTGCTCACTTTCACCTCGCAGGTACTGCAGTGGGTGGAGTCAGCTATCCAGGCCTCCAAGGTGCACCTGCTGTCCACGGACCACGAGGAGGAGGGCGAGCACACGTGGAGGCTCCCCTTTGACCCCAGCCTGAAGGAGGTCACCATCTCGTTGAGCGGGCCAGGGCCTGAGATCGAAGTCCGAGACCCACTGGGTACGTGCAAGATGGAGCTGGAAGCCCAGGGAGGGACAAAGAAAGAGACCCAGGGTGGGAGGGAGTTAAGACACAAGGTTCCAGGGATAAGAAAGTGGAGGGCACCAAGTGGGGAGCAGAGAGGGTGCCCATGGTGGGCGAGGAAGTGGGAAGGTCGGTAGCAGCCAAGCAAGGGGAAGTAAAACAGCAGCAGCCCCAGGAATGTGAGGCTGTCACCGAGCCCCCCACCCCGTGTTAATCAGTGTGGCCTCACAGTGGCAGGGACTCACAGCACGGGGCCCACAAGGGAAGCTGGGGCTCGGGGAGGTGAGAGCTTGTCAAGGTCAATAGAGGGGCAGGGTCAGTGTGATTTGGACGTGGTCACCTGGCCCCATGGTGCTCTGAGGATGTCATGAACACCCAGGCCTAGCAGCCAGGTGAACGGCCTGCACCTGAGGGTGGGGCAGAATGAGGTGAGGGCCCCAACGGCCCCTCGTCAGTTCCTGGGCAGCCTGGAGGTAGTGCTTGGTGGGCTATGGGTTCCCGCAGACAGGCAGGGCCCTGTCACCCTAGGAAAGGGTCAGACACTGAGCAATCCTTGGGGCTTCCACAGGGAGGATCCTGCAGAAGGACGAGGGCCTAAACGTGCTCCTCAACATCCCCGACTCGGCCAAGGTTGTGGCCTTTAAGCCTGAGCATCCTGGGCTGTGGTCCATCAAGGTAGGGGGCACTGGGTTGCCAGGGGCGGGGGAGACCAGCTTCACTGAGCTGGAGCCATCTCCCTCCTGTGTGCCCTTGGGGAGCCTGGGGCCTTGTGAGGTCTGCAGGGTGGTGGTGATGCGGGCATATCAGCAGAAGTAAAAGGTCAAGAACAAAGGAGGGGCATTCTGCTTTGCACCAGGGAGAGGAAGTAGAGTGGTTTGGGTTAGTTTGGGGATATTTAGGAAGGACTTGGAGAAACGACTTCAGTGTTCAGGGGTGGATGACAGAGCTGGCTTGTGGCTCAGAACCCTGTCCTGTGAGGACTGTGTAAAAGAAGCAAGGGTGACTTTGGTGTATGGCTTGGCGGGGCCTGCTGCCATCTACGAGGTACTGGGGCCAGGGGGTGTGGGCAGGCCCAGTCCCCGGCAGAGTGCCCTGGGTTGGGGCAGGCTGCTGCCTTGGAAGGGCAGGAGCACCTGCTGACTGGGCATCATTTATTGAGCACCTATGGTGTGCCAGGCACCATGCCAGGTGCTGCAGGTGAAGTGGCAGCACCGACCACCTGCCTTTCAATCTGAGCATCTTTGAGCCAAGAACTGAAGGCAGAGCAGGGAGTTAGACATGCGGGGGGACAGACAGGGCTGCGGGTGTTGGGGGAGAGCTGAAAGGCGGGGCAGCCTCAAGAGTCCGCTCAGGTGGGGGTTGTGAGCTGGGACTTCTGCTACTCCACTTGGGAGCATTGTGCCGGGGCCCCAGGAGCAAGGAAGTTGCCCGTGTGCCTGCAAAGGTGGGAGAATTTCAGCTGCTGACTTGGGCCGGGTCAGGTCAGTCACCCCCTGCCCTGGAGCTGGGGTGCTGGGCTCTGACGCTCCGGTGACATGGGGCCTGGGCCTGTGCTAGGTCTACAGCAGCGGCCGCCACTCAGTGAGAATCACAGGTGTCAGCAACATCGACTTCCGAGCTGGCTTCTCCACTCAGCCCTCTCTGGACCTCAACCACACCATCGAGTGGCCCTTGCAAGGTACGGTCACCTGCCCCTGTGGCCGGTGCTGAGCTGCCTCTGAAGAGAAGGGGCCTGGCTTTGGGGAGAGGGGGAGGCCTGGGGGGGCCTGGCCGTGTGTGACTGTGAAGGACTAAGTGTGGCCGTTCTCCAGACCACAGCGATGTAACCTGAGTCCCCAGCCCAGGTGACACTGTGACGTTTACCTGTACAACATCCTCCTGCCTTCAGAGGCCTCCAGGACCTTCTGCTGTCCCCTTTACCACTGAATTCTCACCCCCCTCTTTCTTTTTGTCAACACCTTGCGTGTAGAGTCCGTCCCGCTCCTCAGTTTCCCAGCGAACGTCAGGCCATGCAGTGGAAGGGCCGGCGCCAGCGAGCCGGGGTTACTGAGGAGGAGACGGTGCCCTGCTCCGAAGGAATGAGTGTGCCGGGGGACATTTGGGTGCCCCAAGGCTGAGGGGGTTGTAGTAGCCTAGGCACAGTGTCAGTTTCCTGATTGGATGCCACCCACAGGGCCTGAGGATGCCTGTGTCCCCCACACGGGGCTCGGGCAGGCAGGGGCCCCGGCTCAGGCTGCCTGAGCTCCATGCTAGAAAACACCATCCGGAGGCCAGATCAAGGGTCCCAATTTATAGTTTGGAAACAAGGGTCCCAATATAAGGTTCGGAAAATATGGTCCTTGCCACGGGGCCATTGGAGGATTTGCTGGGACCAGCTCCGAAGAGAGACGAGGAGGGGCCAGACCAGGTCCGGCTGACTCCAGACCACTGAACAGCAACCAAAAATGGTGCAGGCCAGACCCTTAGGGCTTTCTCTCGAGTCTGTGTCTTCGCCGATGTTTGTTGATCTTGTCAGCCCTTGCTGCGTTCCTGCCAGGACCAGCGGTCATGTCTTTAAAGTGAAAAGGGGCAGCTTGCTCATTTTGGGTTTGTTTTGCCAATAGCGGAAAAGAAACCTAAATGTAGTGCCAGAAGGATTGAGGGCTGGCCTGTCCCCAGGGCCCATCCACAGGGAAGTGGGTGCAGGAGGCCACACGTGACCCTGTTGTGTTTCTGCTTCTGATAAAGATGTGGGTCCAAGGCATTTTTTTAAGAAGAGAAACAGTGTGGGCCAATGATAAATAGCGTTGACAGTTGGCCTCAGCGCTGGGGACACCAGGGAGTGCGGGAGGCTGTCGCTCAGTGAACAGTGGAGCCTTGGACCACCGGGAGCAGCAGTAACACACCGTTGTCCCAAGGTGATTGTTCCAACGTGGGAATGGGGCCCGGCACTGACACGTTTGAACGTTCAAAGGAATCTGGACTTCTAGATTCTTGCACGCCCTTTCCTGATTGTTCAATGTCTCTTCCAAAGTTTTAAGACGTTTCATGGACCCCATCGACCACATCCATAGCCCCAGTTTGTGATCCCTGAGAGAGAAAAAATGCATAGCTATCCAAAAAGGAAAAGACGTGACTGACGTCCCTAAACCAACTAAGGGAATTGTGAAACCGAGTCCAGTTCTGCCTCTCCTGGGACAGTGTGAAAAGTACCACGTTTCCATCAGGAGAGAAAAGAAAAGCGGAGAAAACTGGGCGTGGGGAGGCCGGGCAGGGCCCGAGGCCGCTCCCCGAGGCTGGCTGAGGACGGCGGCAGAGTCCGTGCTGCGGGGTGGAGAGACAGGCCCTCCCGGGTCTGCCCCGTGCGAAGCCGTGGGGTGGAAGGGCAGCGGCATTTCAGTACCACGGACAGTAGCAGGGCCCCCTCTCCGCCTGCCCCCTCCCGCTTTAGTAGGCACAGGGCTGGTGGAGACGGAGGGGCAGGTAAGGAGGGCAGAGCAGGCTGGGCCTCCGGGGTGCGGCCCCGGGCCCCCGCCTGAGGAGGGTCACGGAGCCCAACACCGGCGCCAGCACCTCGCTCCCCGCCCTCCCTCTGCAGGGGTCCCCGTCTCCCTGGTGATCAACTCCACGGGCCTGCAGGCCCCCGGCCGCCTCGACTCGGTGGAGCTCACTCGCAGCTCGGGGCAGCCCCTCCTGACTCTGCCCGCGCGGCCCCTCTCCAACGGATCCGCCCACCAGCTGTGGGGCGGGCCGCCCTTCCACGCCCCCCAGGAGCGCTTCTACCTCAAGGTGAAGGGCAAGGACCCCGAGGGACACAGCCTCCTCCGCATGTCTGGAGTTTCCTACAGCGGGGTGCCCCCAGGTGAGTGGGTGGCTCTTTTGTCCTCCGGCTCCCTGGCTCGCTCAGAGCCCTGGAAGCCTTCCCTGATTAGATAGGAAACGTTTGTTCCTTAAGCTTCTAAGGACAGCTATTCCCTGTAAGGCATTACGCTGAATACTGAGACGCTTCGGTTGTGGCCCTCAGCTCAAGGATTTAGAGCAAAGCCATCCACTCATCCATCCACCCGTGCGCCCACCCACCCACGCGCCCACCCTCCCCATCTGTGCACCCGTCTGTCCAGCCAGCCACCTGTCCGACGTCGGTTTTAGTCTCTAGCCTGCGTCAGATGCGGCGGTGGGCAGGGCAGAGTGGGTGTCTGCTCTTCCACACTCAGTCACGTCATTATCACAGTCATTCTAGTCACCCTTTGGGGCACTTTCCGTGGGCCTGTGTTGGGCCAGGTCCTGCCACGCGCCAGCTCCCTGGTGCCTGCAGCAGTTCTGAGGTGTGTCCCCATTCTCTAGGTGAGGAAACTGAGACCGCCCGTCCCACAGGGCTGCTCTGGGCTTCCACAGCTGTGCACACGAGACAGCGCTGCGGTGCTCGGGGCGTGGGGCCTGTGGGTGAGGCCTTCCACGCGGCAGCTGCTGTTACCGTGAGCTCGTTGTAGGAACAGGCCATTCTGTCATCCCATCTTTGGTCATGCTGTGCTGGTTCCCACACGTGTGGCTTTTTGCTGGCTTCCTTGTGTCCCTCAGGTCTCGTCTTCTGGGCCAGAAGCTCCCAGAAGACAGGTGGAGTCGCTGGCTGTCCACGTCTGCCTCTGGGCCTAGCAGGGGTGTCTGGGCTCGCTGGCCATCAGGCCTCCTCGCTGGGCTTCCCTGCCTTCCTCCCGCCCTCCACCCTCCTTCCCCTGGACGTGGATGTCACTGACATTCCAGCACTCCTTTGCAGGGGACCTCAGTGAATGGTGGCCTCCTCTCCCACTTCAAATAGGGGTGCAGAGAGGGGAGGGAGAGCCGGCTCCTGAGGCTGGCCATGGTGGCCACGGTGGGACAGAGGACTGAGGATCTGGGCGGGGCAGGGCAGGGCTGGGTTGGGGAGCGGGGGACCTCTTGTTTCCAGCCTCCCGGCCTCCACCCTCCTGCTGCGGCTCCTGGGCCTCTCTTCCCCTGGCTTCACAGCTTTGAGGAGGAACTTTCAGGAAGGCGTTTCAGCAGGGGAATAGCAGCCCTTGTTTTCTTTCCCTTGCTCTTTCAGAGGGATCCAAGGGTTTGGGTTTAGCTCTGGCTTTTGGTCTCCATCTCGGCTCTAGATGGACATAGAGGGGAGGGGTGTGGTTTGGGTTTTTGCCTCCCGCCCCGCCGTCCGGGTCTGGGAAGCTGGGCGTTTGCCTTGGAGCAGGTGGCTCTGGGTTTGGAGAGATGGGGGTGGCCTGGGGGCCTGGGTCCTCTCAGCTCATGGAAAGGGACGCCTGTGCTGGCCTGGCCAAGGCTCCCAGGGTGTGTGGGTGAGCAGCGGCTGCTTTGCACACAGCCAAGGACGTGGCTGGATGGTCTGACACCCGTCTCCCGGGGGACGAGATGTGGCAGGCAGCCTGGAGTGTGATGTCACCCGCCACATCCCACCCCCAGCTCTGTGCTTTGGGGAGGTCTGGCGCATTGTCTCACCCCTGGAGCATCTCTGCCCTGGCGGGAATGGGAAGGGCAACGCGAGGGCTGCGCGCCTGCCGGGGATCCCCCAGCTCTGCGGGGCCGCGGCTGACCCTGCAGGGTGTTTCTCAGACTTCTCCACTGGAATGGTTCCGACAGCCAAGGGAGGAGATCGTGTCCTCTCAAGACCAGGGTCAGGCCAGGGGGGCAGGGGCGTCTGGTGGGGGCCCCATGGGGCTTAACAAGCTGTGAGATTTCATTGAAGCCTCTTGTTTTATCTCAAAAATGCATGTGAATTTCGCATTCACAGCCATGCTCCAACTATGCTTATTTTTAAATGAAAAGGCCTCCCTCCAACAAATTTGGGTAAGAACTGACCTCTGGGCAGAGGAGCAATTGCACAAACCCACCCACAGCCCTGGAGAGCCCCATCCAGCCTGGGGAGCATTTAATGAGATTTCAGAACTGGTCCCGGACACTCGAGACGATGCTGGTGCAGTGTCAGGAGGGCTGGTCCACGTGGGCCAGTCTTGAGTGGAATGTCCTTCCCGTAAACCAAATGGCCCCAGGAGCTGCACCTGGCAGAGCTTGTGATGCCATGTGCTTCATGCCACGTGCTCGCCACACAACACTTCTCACCAACTCCTCAAAACATGACACGATGTAGCTGAGCACAGTGGTTCACGCCTGTAATTCTAATCCCAGCATTTTGGGAGGCTGAGGTGGAAGGATCGCTTGAGGCCAGGAGTTTGAGACCAGCCTGGGCAACATAGTGAGACCCCATCTCTACAAAAAATAAGAAAAAAAATTAGCCGGGCATGGTAGTGTGCTCCTGTAGTCCCAGCTAGTCGGGAGGCTGAGGCAGGAGTATCGCTTGATCCCAAGAGTTCAAGGCTGCAGTGAGCTATGATCATGCCGCTGCGCTCCAGCCCAGGCGACAGAGCAAGACCTTTGTCTCTAAACAAACAAACAAACAACATAATGAGGGCAATACCATGACCGCCCCATTGTGCAGAGGTGGAAACTGAGGCTTAGAGAGGTGAAGCGACTTACTCTCAGTGACCACTGACTAGTGGAGCCAGGGGTTCAATCCTGGCCTTCTGGCTCCTGGTGTATCCCTGTGGTCTCTGTGGCACCAAGTGTGCCCAGTGTAGGCTGTGGGGGCAGCAGGGAGGAATTCTGAATGCTGGTCCTTGCCTGCAGGTGCCCCCCTGGTCAGCATGCCCCCCAGGATCCACGGCTACCTGCACCAGCCCCTGCTGGTGTCCTGCTCTGTGCACAGCGCCCTCCCCTTCCAGCTACAGCTGCGGCGAGACGGAGCCCGACTGGGCGAGGAGAGGCATTTCCAGTGAGTGGTGATGGCTGGCCAATTGTCCCCAGCCACAGGGCTCCCGGGATGCTGACGCCCTGGAGGGACCTCAGCAGAGTGGGTGGCAAGAGAGGGCTCTTGCTTTTGGTCATATCGTCCTCCTGGGCAGCCCAGCCTGGGGACATCCATGCAGTGAGGGATGGGGGAGAGTGGGTCCTGAGACTGCCGCCACTAGTGGGTCCAGGAAGGAGCTTTGGGCCTTCCTCAGCTCCTGGAACTCTCACCCCATGCAGGGCCCGGCTCCATGGGGGTCAGGACAGGCAGGACCTGCGAGGCCCTAACCTTATGGGCGGGAGTCCAGGACTCAGAAAGGGAAGGGACTGCCACGCAGTATGTCATGTAGTCACACATCTCCGGCTGCTTGCCTGCTCTTGTCAGGGCCCACGGAGGATGTGTGGTCTCCCTCTGGGCAGGATTCAGGGGACAGAGGCCCCTGAGGGCCAGACGAGGTGGGGAGACCCGGCTGGGCTCAGTGTGATCGTGTCTCCTGCTGTTCTCTGTTTGTAGGGGGTCAGGAAACAGCAGCTGGGAGATCCCACGGGCCTCCCGGGCGGAGGAAGGCACGTATGAGTGTACGGCGGTCAGCAGGGCTGGCACTGGACGAGCAGATGCCCGGATTGTCGTCACAGGTCTGTCCCTTGGTGCCCTTCCGCATACCACCCTCCTTCCCGGACTCTTCCCCCTAGGATCCCCTCCAGCCGTCTCCCTCCGTGGGGCACACACTGGCCAGCCAGCTGCTGGGGACCGTCCACCAGCCAGAGGCTGGCTCCCATGCCGACACCAGCTGCTGCCCCCATTCAGGGCCGTCTCACCCCGAATGGCCTGTGTGGCAAGGCCCCCGGCTCGGGTCACGCTTGCCCTGCTCAGCCTTAATCACACCCCTGGCTTCTTGGAGTTTGGCCAGAACCCCAGGCCTGTTCAGCGGCCACTGTCCATCCTGTGGTCCTGATCCCGTAATATGTCCAGATGGCAGGATGGCCCTCCCCTGCCTCAGCCCCTCAGTCCCTCCATGCTCCTGTCCCTGCAGACCCCCCACCGCAGCTGATCCCTGCCGCCAACGTGACCGTGTCCCCGGGGGAGACTGCCATTCTGTCCTGCCGGGTCCTCGGCGAGGCCCCCTACAACCTGACGTGGGTCCGGGACTGGCGAGTCCTGCCGGCCTCGATGGGCCGAGTCACCCAGCTGGCTGACCTGTCCCTGGAGGTCAGTGGTGTCGTCCCCAGTGACGGTGGGCGGGTACCAGTGCATGGCCAGCAACACCAATGGCGTCACAAGGGCGTCCGTGTGGCTCCTGGTGCGAGGTGAGGCTTTTCCTACCACTACCGTCTCCCCCAACTCAACACACCACCCGGCATTTACCCCACAAGCCCGTCAGTCCATCCCCTGCTTGGACATCATCTCTGGCCGACATCAGCCCTTTTAGTGTGTTCTGAACCTTGAGGGAGAGGGGATTCTCTAACCTCCTAGCCAGAGTCTAGTGGTTCTCACTGTTGGGAAGTTCATCCTAACATTTAACTTAAATTTCTACTGCTATAGGCCAAGCCAATTTCATTGTGTCATGTCCTTTTCCCGTGGCATTGAGCACCTCTGTTGTCCCTCTCCCCCCTCCCCCTGCCCAGTATGTCGGGCAGGGACCCAATACTGGCACCTTGTGGAGGCTCAGATGTGCTAGCAGAGATCAGGCAGCACTGGCTAGATGGGCAGAGCAGCGGTGGAGACAGCACCCGTTGGGGCGTTTTGAGATCTGGGCATGGCCTCGGGTCCACCCAGGATTTAGACAGATCCTCCTCCCTGGGGTGCTGTTTCCCCAAGTATAAAAATGGTTATCTCGAGCAAGTTTCTCTCTGCCAGCGACTCTGAGTGGCGGCCTGGAGTGTGTTGAGCAGGACTCTGAGGCCGCACCGAGGCTCTGCAGCAAGGAGCTCTGTGAGCTGCGTCTGCCGGGGTGTGGGGGGCTGTGGCTGCTGTTTCTGCGTGAGCTGGCCGCGAGCTCTGTGTGAGCCTGGCCAGGCTGCTCTGCTGTGAGCTCCCCGAGGGCAGGGTAAAGCCTAAGTCCGGGCCAGCAGTAGGGCAGGCCTGGGCCTTTTGTGCCTCAAAGTCACTGGAGACAAGAGCCATCCCCAGCCGGGCAGCTGCCTGACATCCCCCTGAGGCTCCCTGAGAGGCTTGGAGCTCCAGGGAGCACAAGGCTCCAGGCCGGGGGTGTGTGTGTGTGGGGGGGCGCCTGGTCTAGCCCAGCTCCGAGGGAGCCACTCCGGGGATTCGGGCCTTTTGGGGCCTTTGCTTCCTCCGTCTCACCCGTCTGTGCCTGGGTGGGGGGTAAGGGGCCTGGGGCCGGGCACCTGGGCTGGCACAGCTACTCTGATGGGCTTGTCCCTGCCTGTCCACTCTTTGGGCCACAGAGGCCCCGCAGGTGAGCATCCACACGAGGTCCCAGCGCTTCTCCCAGGGCGTGGAGGTGAAGGTCAGCTGCTCGGCCTCGGGCCACCCCACACCTCACATCTCCTGGAGCCGTGATGGCCACGCCCTGCCCGAGGACAGCAGGTGAGGGGCCCACCCTCACAGAGGTGGACGGGGACTCTCAGGGGACCTGTCTGGGCCTTGGTCTCCTTAGCTGTAGACAGGGAGTGGCATTTGCCTGCCCCCCTCCTGGGATTGCTTGAGACGCAGGCGCGAGATGGCATTGGCAGTGCAGCGGTGCCTCAGTGTGGGCTCCGGCCTTCAGCACTCGGGCTGTGTGACCTTGTGCAAACTGTCTCACCCCTCTGAGCCTCGTGAATTAAAAAAGACAATATACATAAAGGACTTAGCACACAGCCGGGCCCCAGGCAAGCGGTCAGTGCAGAATGGCCATCACTGGTACTGTTGCTAATTTGTTACTCACAATGGACAGTCCCTTGTGTGACCTGGCATGTGTTTATGGCACGACTCCAGGATCCGCGTGGATGCCCAGGGGACCCTGATTATTCAGGGGGTCGCCCCAGAGGACGCTGGGAATTACAGCTGCCAGGCCACTAATGAGGTCGGCACGGACTGGGAGACCGTCACCCTCTACTACACAGGTACTCGGGCCACGGGTCTCAGGAGGGGCCTCCCTCCGTCCCGTCCACAAATGTGTATTGTATTTATTATGTGTCAGGCACTGGGGCACAGAGTGGGCAGATGGCCCCTTTCCGGGTGGAGCTTATATTCTAATGAGGAGGCACAAAACAGGCACGCAGATAGGTGACCCAGCGTGAGGAGTGGGCAGTGAGAGGGAGTGATGTGCTGGTGGGACCAGAGGGAAGTGGCCACCCCCCCAGGACTCAGCCAGGCTCTCTGAAGAGGTGACCTTTGCCATAGGGTCCCGTGTGGGGACAGTGTCCCAGTCTGGGGGAGTCGTGGTGGGCAGAGGCCCCGAGGTGGATTGAGCTGGGGTGCTCCTGGCAGCAAGGAGGCAGGTTTCGGGTGAGTGGGGGAGGGCCTCCCGTTAGCGCCTTCCAGGGTTGCTCCCAAAGTCCCCCTCTCGTCCCCACACAGACCCACCGACGGTCTCTGCTGTAAACGGCGTGGTGCTCGCTGCCGTGGGGGAGGAGGCTGTGCTGGTGTGTGAGGCATCGGGGGTCCCCCCGCCCCGTGTAGTCTGGTACCGAGGTAGGTTGGGAGAGACTGGCCTGCGGGGCCCTGAAGGAATATGGGGTTGGGGGGTGCTCTGATGGGGTGTCCGGGAAGTGCTGGCTGGTCCCACCAGCCCCACCCTCCCCTGGCCAGTGTCGACACAGCTGAGGCAGGTGTTAGGAGCAGGATCGAGTCAGACCCAGATTTGAATTCTGGCTCCCTGGGTGACCTTGGGCATCTCTGAGCCTCAGTTTCCTTATCTGGAAAATGGGTGGGAAAATGGAAGATAGGTTGGTTGTGTGAGGATTAAATGAGCCCATGTATGTAAAGGTTTTATTTATTTATTTATTTATCTATCTATCTATCTATCTATTTATTTATTTATTTTTTGAGACAGAGTCTCGCTCGGTTGCCCGGGCTAGAGTGAGTGCCGTGGTGTCAGCCTAGCTCACAGCAACCTCACACTCCTGGGCTTCAGCGATCCTACTGCCTCAGCCTCCCGAGTAGCTGGGACTACAGGCATGCGCCACCATGCCCGGCTAACTTTTGCTATATATATTTTAGTTGGCCAGATAATTTCTTTCTATTTTTTTAGTAGAGACGGGGTCTCGCTCTTGCTCAGGCTGGTCTGGAACTCCTGACCTTGAGCGATCCACCCGCCTCGGCCTCCCAGAGTGCTAGGATTACAGGCGTGAGCCACCGCGCCCGGCCTATGTAAAGGTTTTAGAACAAGCCTGGCACGTGGGCCGAGCTCGGTGTACTTGGTGACGGTGATGGCGAGGGTGAGATTATCTGAAATCTGAAATGGTGACGGGGTTGTCCGAGGCTCTGCGGTAGTGGCGTGGCGTGTTTCATGGAGCCTGATGCTTCACTGGAGTCTGGATGGCAGGGTCCTGGGGTGGCTGTCTCAGTCTGTCTCAGAGCAGGACACTGGGCCCCTCTCAGGTATCAGCCAGGGTCACCGAGAATGCCCCCCCACCTGGGTGCACCCCTCTCTGCCCCCCTCGGTGGGATCTCGTCAGAGCTCCCCGTGACTCTGACAGGCAGGGCGGTGGGGTTAGCTCAGGGTTGTGCATTCTGTCCGGGGCGCCAGCTGGCAGGTGGCAGAGGCTTCGGGACTCCTTAATTGGCATTTGTGACACAGCCTGTGCCGGCCAGGAGCCCCTGTTAAAAGGGGGTCTCACATGAAACATTGTTCAGCCTGAGAAGGAGGCGCAGCGTGGCAAAGCAGGAGGGCGCTGTGCTCAGGGGGACAGGCCGGATGCTCAGAGAGGACCTGCTTGTCCCTACCCCAGGCACCGCACAGGCGGCTCACAGGGACAGAACGTAGATGGTGGTTGCTGGGAAGGAGGGGTTGGGGCTCATGTTTCATGGATGGATGGGGGCGATGGCTGCACAGCCACGTGCATGTGCTTGATGCCACCGAACTGAACACTTAAGAATGGTTAAGACAGTAAGTTTTATGTTATGTATTTTTTACCACAACAAAGAAAATACAAAATTTAATTTACTTTCATTTAAAAGCAGGTATCAGAATCAGGGGAGTCTGTCAGGTACAGGAGCCTGGGGGGAGACGTCAGGCAGGACAAGTGAGGGGTGCTCAGGGCGGATGCCAGGGAGCCCACCTGGGTGAGGCCTCAGAGAGGTGGCCGTCGGCAGGGTGTGGGGACCTCAGGGTCCCCCAGCCCCTCCCAGAGCTGACCCAAATCCCAGGCTAGACCTGGGGCTGAGGGGTGGGCGCCAGGTGGGAGGCCCAGGCGTGGGGCTCTGGGGGCACACACCTGTTATGTTGGGGGGCTGGCTTAGCCCCCCTGGTCAACAGAGGGGCTTGGAGAAGACCCAAGCCCCCTATAGGGCTGGGCGTGGGGTCCTGTCTTTGAGTATGAACCTGCCTCCACCCACCCTGCCCCATGGTACCAAGGGCACCGGCTGATGCTTTTTCGTCTTTGGCCCAGGAGGTCTTGAGGTGATCCTGGCCCCGGAGGGCTCCAGCTCTGGGACACTGCGGATCCCCGCGGCTCAGGAGAGGGATGCTGGCGTCTACACCTGCCGAGCTGTCAACGAGCTGGGTGACGCCTCTGCGGAAATCCAGCTGGCGGTTGGACGTGAGTGTACACCTGTCCCCCCTGCCAGCCCTCTGCCCTGCCTCTGCGCGGGGTGGGGAGCGCCCCGACACACACCGCCAGTGTGGATTTGTCATGTGGCTCCAGAGCACATGGGGACAAGGGATGTCAGGAGCGGGATGGGGCGTGCCATCCCTTGCAGGGTAACAAAGTGCCCCAAAACTTTGTGGCTTAGACAGTAAGTGTTTATTCTCTCACGTTGTGAGGGTCAGGAACCCGCAGCGGCTCCGCTGGGTGACGCTGGCCTGGGGTCCTCCACGAGACTGTGAGCCATACGTGGCTGCTATCAGCCCAAGGTTGCTCGGGGCAGGGCACCCGCTCAGGCTCACCCACGCTGTTGACAGGAGGCTGTTTCTCACCATGTGGGCTTCTCCGGAAGCTTCTCATGACGTGGCTTCCAAGGGGGGAAGAGAGGGTGGGCAGGGAGAGAATCCAAGGCAGAAGCTGCCATCTCTTGAGACCAGCTGCAGTCTTGGAGGTAGCGTTCCACCACCTCTGCCACTCTCCCGGTCACACAGGCCACCCCAGGGCAATGTGGTGGGGGCTGCACAGGTGTGCCTGCTCGGAGGCAGGGCCTGGGGCCGTCTGGGAGGCTGCAGCCCACCATAGAGACGGTTTGGTTCCAGCTGGGGCTGAGATCTCCTCTCATCACTGAGGCCTGAGTTCCAGGCTCGACTCTGGCACTTACCATCTATGTGTTTTGGTCAAGTCATGAATCCTCAGTTTTCCCATCTGTAAGGCGGGGCTGACCCTACCACTCCCTTGCTGGGTTGCTGTGGTGACTCAGTGAAGTCAGGCGTGTGGTGCTGGCCCGGGGTGGGCCCATCGTGATAGCTCAATAAACGGAGGGGTGATTATCCGCTTTCTACAGACAGGGTCTGAATGCTTCTGTGGCCAGTACATGGCCTTGGCTGGGATTTCCAAGATGCCTAAGTTCCAGGCCTGGGTTCCAGGCACTGGGACTTGCTCGGAAGCCACGGGCACAGCTCCTTGGCACCCAAGCCAGGATGGATCAGGCTCTGAGTGTTTGCTGCGGCCGTGGCGGGACAGACAGGTGCCGGGAGTTCTAAGGAAGCGCAGAGAATTGGGAATGTGCTCATCTGGGCCAAATGGGGCAGGCTGCGCCAGGGCTGGGTGGGGTGGCCAAGGAGCTCCTGGCAGGGCCCGGGCAGGAGCAGGCCTCATCTGGCCCTGGGGGGAGTAGTGCTGTCTCAGGGTCGGGATGCTCCCAGGCTGGGGATGCCCTTGGCCTTCATTCATTTGCTTGTTCCATCATTCATTCCTCCAACACAAGGTCACCAGGTGCCCGTGTGCCAGACTTTGTGTTGGGGACACAATGGCAGGTGAGACGTGGCATCTGCTTCATGTTCCTATGGGGTCAAGAGAGAGAACAGAAGACAGGCAGTTGGCGTGCCCAGGGCGCAGAGCGTTTGGGGGCGGCATCCTCAGGGGCTGTGGGTGCCCAGAGAAGGAGGCTGATCCAGCACTGGGGGTGGGAGGGCTTCTTGGAGGAGGTGATATCCAACCTGAAACCAGAAGCAATCCATCAGGGGAAGAGCCGGGGGACGGTGTTCCAGGCAAAGGGAACAGCACGTGCAAATCTCCCCACGGCAAGAGAAGCGCAGGGAGTGAGACGTGGGGGCAGGGGAGGTGTAGACAGCTGCTGCCTGTTACGGGTCACTCCGGGCCTGGGAGCTGCAGAGGCATCTGCGTTCATCCTGGGGGCGTGAGAGGTTTCCGTGAGGACAGCAGCGTGCTCAGACTTGCCCACTGTGCGGCTGAACACCTGGTGGTGGTGGGGGGAAGCCGTGGCGGAGCCTGATTATGACAAGAAAGACATGGACTCACTTCTGTGGCGTTCGCTGGCCAGGACCAGCTCTAAGCCACGTCATGTGCTAATTCACGGAATCCTCACAACGACCTTGGGAGGTGGGGGCTATCACTGTCCCCTTTACAGAGGGCAAAATCGAGGCTCAGAGAGGGTAAGTGCTTGCCCAAGCCCACACAGCAGGCGAATGGCTGAGCTATCTGAGCCGAGGGTCTGCACGTTCAACCCCGGCCGTGAGCCTGACACTTCCAGCCAGGTGAGCCTGGACGTCGCTTCCCCTCTCTGGGCTGCAGGCTCCTGGCTGGCAAAATGTCCCCGAGACCGTGTGCGAGCGAGAGATAAGAGGCCCGCGGCACAAGGGCTCTTTGAGCTCTGAGAACGCTACGGTCACTGTTCTTAGCCAGGGTGCCCCTGGCATGGCAATGGCATTGTCATCCTTTGTCCACATCCAGTTTCTTTTCGGCACAGCCATATTTCTTTGGGGTCCAGGCTGTTGTGCCCGCCGGGTCCTGTTCCTTTGTCTGTCTGCGTTGGCCTTGGAGCCATTTCCCCGAGTTAGAGGGAGGAAGTGGCTGGGACTCCAGAGGCAGAGTGGTGGCCGCTGGTGGCCTCTGGCCTTCAGGTCAGGGACAGGATGCAGAATGGCCCAGCACCTGTGGGTCTGGGGTGAGCTGGCCTGGCAGCGGCAGTGGGAGATGGAATTTCCTGCCCGTCTGGGTGGCAGCCATGCCCCGGCCTTCCTGGCCAGGCTGGCAGAGGCCGGGAACGGGCGGGCACTGTGCTTATTTCCTGCTCTTGAGCAGGAACTGGCTTCCTGGTGGTGGCTGGGGCACAGGAAGGAAGGCAGCCTCCTCCCCTCCCGAGCAAGTGCCCGTGTTAGGGGACTGGCCCGCGAGGCCCTTTTGCATCTCCTGGCCTGGCACTTGCCAAGAGTCCTGGGTCCACGTGCAGGTCCTGTGCCCATCTGGCTGAGTTACCTGCTGCCCTGAGCCTCACATTCCTCCCCGTGAAGTGGGGCCGCTCACAGGGCGCTTGGGAGATGATGTGCTTCCCTCGGGCATGCGTGGAATGAGTGATCCGCACACTCGGGCGCCTGCCCACACCCCGCCTCCCGTGCCCAGGCCGGGGGGAGTGACAAGGGCTGCGTGAGGCGCAGTGGCTCATCACGTGGCAGGTGGCCGGCTCTGCACAGGCGCCCCCTCCTGCGTGCAGGGCCCTGAGCTGCTCTCTGTGCGTCACTCTGTTTCCCTCTACCCGGGTGTTTGTCCTCTTTCCGTCCTCTCGTTCTGGTCCCTGCTGCTTATCCCACCCAGAGGCTCTTGCTTGCCGGGCGGCTGAGCCGGGCAGCAAGGGGTGCGGGCGTTCCGTGGGCGCTGAGGACCCCCCGGCCAGCCGGGGGCAGGAGGGACGCCCGGGCTCCGTGGTGGAGCAGCCGGCCCCGGGCCGCTTTCCCATCAGGCGCAGCCGGTACCTGCGCCAGGCCCCCGATATTTTAGGGGTCCAGGACAATCTTCTCATTTTAATTTCTTTCAAAACCAGAAGAAAAAAATGACTAATAATGAATAAAGATGAATCCAGCCTGGATTCTATATGCCTTGGTGCCAACGCAGCTGTCCAACATAATTTTTAATATTTGTGTGCGGAGGAAAGTAACCTTGTGGCCCTGGCCCAGGCCGAATGGCAGGACCTCTCAGTGGGGAGAGGATTCCTCTGAGTCCTCGGGGGATGGGCTGTTGTGGTTGTCCCCTCACCAGGGTCCTCTTTGTCCATCTGCACAGTCTTTGGGCCTGAGACTCCCTTCTTCCTCCTGGTCAAGGCAGAAAGGGTCATTCCCGGGGCACTCAGACGGCCGCGGAGCCAGCTCACTGTCCCTGCCTGGGCCACTGCAGAGGCTCTCCAGGGAGTCTGTGTGGGGAGGGGCTGGGAGCCTGGAGATGAGGCCCTGGGAACAGCACCGGGCTGGGGGTGAAGCCTCTGCTCCGTCTCCCATGTGTATAGCGAGGGGCCCCACCACAGGACCTTCAGCCCTGGCATATGAGGGTTCTGGGGTCCCAACTTATTTGGGGGCTCCTGGTTAGGAGGGATTTGGTGGCTTTGGGATTCACCCCCTGCATGAAGATGGAAGAGGTGGGTGGGCTCTGGCTGGGGCAGCTGCCAGGTTGTCCTCAAGAACCTAGGGGGACACAGGAACGGGGTGGTCCAGAGCTTTAGCATTAGTCAGACCTGGGCTCTGATCCTAGCTCTGCCCTTGACTTTGAGCTGTGACCTTGGCAGATTCCTTAATATCTCTGACCCTCGATGTTCTCCTCTGTGAAATGGGGATTGTGATAACATCCCCTTAATGAGTTTATCGAGACAAGTAGTGAAATCATGGTTCTAAAAACACTTGTTGTCATGCCTGTCACTTAGTAGGGGATGCCACATGCCAACCTTTAAGCTTACCAGTCTCTCATTATAAGTGAGCTGTCCCTTCTCAGGTGGGCAGTTTGGGACGGGGAGGGGAGTGGGGAAGAGAATAGGCTTCAAACACCCAGAGTCAGGAAGAGGGGGCTGCTCGGGCTGAAGAGGGACGGGCTGAGAAGCAGGCTAGGGGGAGCGGGCTGGGGGCCTCGAGCTGGGCCCTGCAGCTGGGCTGGGCCAGCTGGGGAGGGCAGACTGCCAGGGTGCCCGGCCTGGGCGGTGGGGGGTGGCAGAGCTGTCCCCCAGGACCAGGGCTCTGCATGCAAAGGCTCTCTGGGGTTTTGAGCGGCCCCAGTGAGGAAGGGTGGTGTCTGAGGCTGGCTCCAAGACCGTCTTCCTCCTCGCAGTTATTTTCCAAGTCGTGTTTATATCGCCCTGGAACTTCCCTAACCCCTGAGGCCAGGAGGGAAGTTTGATGTCATGATTTGGATGGATAAAGGAGATTTCTGGAGAGAGACGGAAAGAACAAAAACGTGGAGGCTTTGCTGTGGCGCCAGACTCGAAGGGTTAAAAAAAAAAGGCCAGGCCCCACCCTGCTGGATGGATCTGGGGACAGGGACCTGAGGACAGTGCCCAGAGGCTGCAGGGAGGGCCTGGACGCGTCTAGGGTTGGACCCGCTCCTGGCCTGCCGGGGGACAGAAAGGTCTTGGGTTTCTGTTTTGGGAAATAACTAGATCCCGCCCTCCCCCACCCCATTATTAAAGTAAGGCGACGCTCTGCTCTCCGGAAGGCGGCAGGAAGGCAAACTGTCCGCGGTGCCTGCTCAGGGAGGGGCCTGGCGTTTGGGGGGTGTGGAGTAGGAATTGGGGAAATTGCCACCCTCTGTGTGTGATTTGAGTAGTTGATAACACAGGTGACAGGACAGTCCGTGTTTAGGCCTGTGGTCCCCGTGTAATTGCTAACACTGCCCCTTTTCACTCCCGAGTGTCCTGGTTTGGATCATGAAGTATAAGGTTGTGTTATTTATAACACGCAGGTTTTCATTTAGTAGTGGTGTTTTATATGCTTATTGCAAAAAGTTCAGCCCACGGGGACAGACGAAGGGAAGAGAGTGAAGAAGACGCGTAATTCCCCAGGAAGTTGGCCCAGTGGGTAGTGGACACAGACGGCTGTGGCAACGGTTGCCTGAGTCCAGCCGGTCCTCCCCGGCCGTGCAGAGGAAGGCCTGGCCCGGGCCAGGGAGCTAAGAGGGTCAGAGGGGAGCCCCATGGCCCAGGAGGAGGGTGGGGGTGGCTGAGAGGCAGAGGGGCCACCTCAGCCCCTGCATGAGCCCTGGTCACAATCGACCTCAGCAACCAGAAGGTGCCTGGGACCGGAGGACACCCAGAAGCCCCTCGGAGGCAGGCTTCAGGGCTGTCACAGCCAGGAGGGGGTGTTCTGTGCACAGCTGGGGTATAGCCAAGCTCCTGAGACCCCATGCTGAGGTGTGAGGCACGTTGGTCGCCACCATCCCGATGGAGTCTGCTCCCTCTGCCTCCTCCGGAAAGCCCTCCAGGGGTGCACCCTGCTAAGCTCAGGTTGGCCCTGGAGCCCTGGACAGGTGTCAGCCCCAGGTTCACAAGGCGAGGCTGGAAGAGGGGAAGCTCTCCGCAATGGGAAGGGAGTAGAGGGGAGGCTGTCCCCAGGGCTGAGTGGGTCTAGCCACCAGACGTGGCTGACAGGTTACCTCCCCGCAGATGCACCCCAGCTGACAGAGCTGCCCCGGGACGTCACTGTGGAGTTGGGGAGGAGTGCCCTCCTGGCGTGCCGGGCCACGGGCCGGCCACCCCCGATGGTCAGCTGGCACCGTGGAGATGGCCAGCCGTTGGGGCGAGAGCGGGGCAGCAGGACTGGGCAGCCCGACTTGGGAGTGCTGTTCTTTGAAAGTGAGCAAGTGGGGCTGGGGCCGGGTGGGCGGGGAGGCAGGGTGGCTCCCAACACCCTCCACCCCAGGCTGGGGGGCCTGGAGCAAACCCTGACCCCAGCACTGACCATGGGGCGACTCTGGCCAAGTCACTCCACTGCTCTGAACCTGCTCAAAATCGTAGCTATCAAACCCACCACCCGGGTGCAGTAACAGACCACATGACAGGGTTGCTCTGTGGGCGATTTGCTCATGGTGTACACATGTGCCACCCGTTACACAGCGTGAGCCATTATCCATCTCATAATTGTTACTCACCGTTGCTGCTGCCGCTATCACACAGCTACTGCGACTGCTGTCACTGCTACTGCTACCACTGCCGCTACCATTGCTAGTTCCTACTGTTCTACGACAACTGTTACTTTATTTGCGTCATCTCATGGACCCTCCCAGTCTCACTGCCAGGTACAGGTATCGACTGATTGTCTCCACTGGACAGAAGCAAGCCGAGGCCGCCTCACCCTTCCAAGGCCCAGCGGTGCCCCCACCGCTCTCCTCTGCCCCCAGCCATCCCGCTTGGGCCTCTGCAGGGCCAGGCTGTGCGAGGCTGTGTCCCCCGGGAGCCACAGTGTGGTGTGCCCTGGCGGTCAGAGCGGCTGCTTCCTGCCCCTCAGGTGTGGCCCCTGAAGACCAGGCCCTGTATGTCTGTGAAGCTCGAAATGTCTTCGGGAAGGTCCAGGCCGAGGCCCGGCTCGTCGTCACGGGACACGGTTTGCTGGTGGATCTGAGGGCCGTGGGAGGTGGGGAGGCAGGTGCTCCCTGGGGCGCAGCTGGGACGTGAGCACCCCCAGGCGGGCCCTCAGGGCCACCACATCCTTTGGGAGAGATGTGTCCACATCCGAGTTCTCCAGGAGGGGCGTCAGGATCCCGGCGTCCTGGGGCACTTCAGCCCTTTAGAGCCCAATGCTTCTGCCGGTTCCTGCGGGGCGAGGTGGGGGCGCTGGGGCCCTCTGATGACCACCGCAGGGGACTGACCGTGGCTGACACTGTCTCCTCTCCCCACAGTCCCCCCACGGATCGCCAGCAGTGCCTCCACCGTCAGGGTCGTGCAGGGGCAACCTGTGTCCCTGCCCTGTGTCGTCCTGGCTGGCAGGCCCCTCCCGGAGAGGCGCTGGCTCAAGGCAGGCCGGCCCGTGAGTGCTGGGCTCCTCGGGGTGCAGCGGGCAGTGGCATCTGGGGAAGGGGGGCTGCCACAGCCACACCTCGGTCTCTGCTCTGCCGATTCCCTGTTTTGGACAGTCCCATCCTTCCTCCCTCTTTCCTGCCTCATTCCGGAGCCCTCTCTGATAACGTGCCGACAGCATCTGTCACCCTCTAAACGTCAGTCGTGGCTGCTGGGCCCCTGGCCTGAGTGCCGAGGGCTGGGGAACAGACTCAGTGGTGGCCCAGACTCCACGCATTCGTCACCCTGTTCTGATGGTTCCAAGGCAGAGATGCGACCTGTGCCCCAAATACCTAGAGCGTTGCCGGACACACTGCGGTTGCTTTGTCAGTTCACATCCGTTTGATTTTTTTCCTTTTCTACTTCCCCTCTCCTATTGGCTCTTTCTCTGCCTCTTCGTTTTCCTCAATTCTTCTGCCCTGGGCTACAGAATGGTGCCATCACCCCTGTATTAATCGAAGCTCCCACAGATGGGCACCTTAGGCAGGCGGCAGCAGCATGGCTGTGCTCTCCGTTCCTGCCACCCTCATTCTGGCCTCGCTGTCCCCGACCCAGGCTAGTGGAACAGCCTGGAGCTGTGCTCCCAGCCAGGCCACCCACTGCCTTGGCCTGCACCGGGCGCCGGATCCCACTGTAACTGTTTGCCCCATTCCTGCCTGCCCAGACAGCTCGAGTCCCCCCGAGGAAGGCCCCGCTCTACCACATCTGAGCTTCAGCCCAGGCTGTTCCTGCCACCAGGATGCCCTTCTCTGTCATTCTGGCCTGTCCCTCTCTTTCCTGTCCTCTGGTATCGGTAGTGAGCATGCTAGGTCTGCACCGGCCCTAGCCTTAGGTTCTTACCTACTGCATTTCTCCCACCTGACCTGGAAGGAAGGGCCCATCACTTCCTCCATTTTGCAGAAAGGGAAACTGAGGCTTAGGTTAAGTCATGTGGTCAAGATCATGTAACTAGTAAGTGGCCAAGGTGGGCTTGACCCCAGGCCTGCCTGATGCTGCAGCCCAAGCTTTACAACCTTCTAGAACAGGATTCTGCAAACTGCAGCCCGTGGGCCATATCCCACCCATGGCCTGTTTTTTAAATAAAGTTTTATTGGAACACAGCCACACTCAACCCATTTACGATTTGTCTATGGCTGTTTTTATGCTGCAGCTGCAGGGTTGAACAGTGGACACAAAGATCACATGGCCTGAAATATTTAATCTCTGGCCCTTTGCAGAAAAAGTTTGCTGACCAGCTCTAAGCCCCAGGATAAGTGCCACTTCCTCCAAAGGCCCTGCTGACCTCCCTGGCTCGAGGAGGGTCTGTGTGCACCCCTCCTGGTTCTCAAATTCAGACGTACTTTGGAATCACCTGGGGGAGTTTTAAAATATCCTGGTGCTCCGGCCTCAACCATAACCCCTTAAATTAGAACGTCTGGGGATACAGACCAAGTGGTTGTTTTTTTTTAAACCCTTTATTTTGACATACATGGTTAGTTTTTAAAACTCCCTGGGTATTTTCAACGTGTAGCCAAGTTTGAGAACCAAGGTATAAGTTGCATTTAAAATTTTCCTGTGTTAACCGTGAGCTTCTCCAGACTAAGACTGTGACTTAACTCTCTACTCCAAACAGCCCCTAGCACAGTGAGCACTGGTTAGACATTCATTCATTCATTCATTCATTCATTCAACACACGCCTATTGAGCCCTGAGTGGGTGCCGGCTGCCGTGCAGTGGCATGATGTGACGTGCAGCGAGGACAGGCCCTGCCCCCGGGCATGCAGGCTCTGCAGAAGCTGGTTTTCATGTCTGAGACTCACTGTGCAGCCTGTGTGACTAGACGGGAGCCGGGCGTGTGGGGTGGGTGGGCGGAGGCTCCCTGGGAGATGATGCCTTGAGTGGGCTCTGCTGGCACACGAGGCAGGAGCGGACTTGGGCCTCCTCAGTGCCAGTGGGGGCGTGGCCAGAGGTGCTGAGCCTCCGTTAGCTCAGGGGAGACACGGGGCAGGACCCCTCCTGCTCAACCTTGCCAGCCTGAAAGATCTGAGACCTGGGGGGCTTCTCTTGGAACCCGAGGGCAGATGGGCACGGGGCTCCCAGGACAGGGACCAGAGCAGCCAAAGCAGGTTCAGGCCTGCTGGGAAGGTTTCTCAGGCCCCCCACCAAGGGTGGGCTGGTGACATCTTTACAGAGGTCACCCCAGGCTTGACCAGCATGCCCCTACCCCACCGTTCCTGATGGATCAGACCTGGGAAGCCACGGGAGCCTCTCGCTGCTTCTCCCCTGCTCTGCGGCCCCGCGTGGAAGGGCTGCCCCTGCTCACCGGAGGCTCTGCTGCCGCTCTGCGTTCCCGGGAGAGACTCCCCTGGCCCCGCTCGGTCAGGCGTCTTGCCCTGATCCACTCAGCCGAGGGGCAGGTGGGGTCAGGGCGTGCAGGGCTGGGGCCCACCTGGCCCCGTAGGTCTGCGTGTGGTGGGTGGACGAACCGCAGAGTTTCTTGGCCCTCTCTGAGCCCTGGTTCTCAGCCCAGCCTGCTCCTGCCGCCAGGTGGGCAGCGCAGTTTCCTGCGGGCTCTCTCTTAGCTGCCCCTGCCTGGGGCCCGTGGTCCGAGCTGCTGCCTTTTCACCCCTGCAGCTCCCGCCTGGCAGCCGGCACTCCGTCCGGGCGGACGGCAGCCTCCACCTTGACCGGGCGCAGCAGGAGGACGCGGGCAGGTACAGCTGTGTGGTCACCAACACAGCTGGCTCTCAGCTCAGGGACGTGGAGCTGGTTGTCCAGGGTGAGTCCCGGGCCCCAGGGTTGGGGGTACCTGGCAGGGGGACCTTGGTCTTGAGCTCCTTTGTTTAAAAAAACTGCACAAATAATACGCGGTCACTGCTGGGAAATCAGGGATTTGACATGTTTAAAAAAATATTCCCATAATACAAGAAGCTAAGAACAAGCAGATTTTACATTTCAGTGTGTATGGTTCCATATTTTATACATACACTCTCTGTACCTAGTGTAATATGTATACACCTATACATACATGTAGCACATATGTACACACTATAGAGAGAAGATATTTCTTTATACATAACATGTAACAATTTTTTATGTGTTCTTTATATAAATTGTATATAAATTCTGCACCACCTGTTTGCCTATCTATTCTTTACAAATATTTTAAAACCAAACTGGCCGACATGCTCTCATTGTCTTGCCGCCTACGCGTTTCCTTGACAACGTGTCAAGACTGTTTTCTGTCCATAAATATTCAGAGTTTCTGGTGGTTTCACGCGGGCCCGCGCCCTGCCCCGGCCGTCTAAGCGGCTCTCTGGTTTCTCACGGGCGTGAACACCCCGGGGATGAACCAACCACTGCACAAACAAGACCGATGTTTTCCTTAGGATAAATCCATGCGTGTGGATTGAGTTTCGAGTCATGGAGAGTGCACGTTTTTAGAGCTTTTAGTGTGTTTTGCCCAATTGCCCTCCTGGCCACAGCCCTGGGTCCCTTCTACCCGCTGACCAGGAACCACTGTTCTTTTTAACATAAGATGAGGAGTTTAAAACTAATTTTGGTTATATTTTGTGATTTTTCAAATATGTTAGTATCTTCTTTTTAAAATTTGTTTCATGAGACCCCAAGGGCTGAGTGGGAGAACACATCCTTCCCCATTGTATAGAGGAAACCTAAGTTCAGCAGGGGCTGGGACAAGAACCCAGGAATCCCGCCTGCTTGTGAATTCCGATCCTCACGGCAGCTCGTCCCAGGCCAGGCCTCTGCGAGGCTCCATGAACTCTCCAGCCCTGGCTTCCCACTGTGCCCGGCAGCCTCTGCTGGTGTGAGCCAGCTGGGTCTCTCCTGGCTCTGGGCACTTCCATTCAGCAAATGCCATCAACCTGCCGGCTCTGGCCACCCAGGGAATCCCGAAGTGCGTTTCCTGCCCTGAGGGTGGTAGTGTCACAGCCCCTGGCTTCTGGCTTTCCCTCCCTGAGGAGGTTTCCATGCCCTGGTCACCGCCCCCCCCAGCCCCTTGGAGACACTGTTTTCACACCTGCAAATCTAGATGTGCCCAGAATGGATCTGACACCTGCTTTTAAGTTCACTGTGTTCTGCAAACACTATTTTCTGTCATTTCTCATCTGTCCATCCCCCAATGGATGAGCAGGCAGTTGGGGTTTAGACACTGAAAGATTAAGCAGTTTTTCCAAAGTCCCAGAGCAAAGAATCAGCACACCTGGCCCCCGAGCACAGGCTGCCTCTGTCTGGGGGGCGAATGGAACAGTGGCCGGGCGGTGGAGGCTGTGCATATAGGGCTGTTTTTATTCTCCTGTCAAAGTTTTTTTAATTGTAAATATACAGAACATGAAATTATCATTTTAACCATTTTAATTGTGCAGTCCAGTGGCTTCAAGTGCATTCGCACTGTTGTGTACCCATCACCACCATCTATCTCTAGAACTTTTTTGTCATCCCAAACCGAAACTGTGTACCCAATGGACACCCCTCCCCCTTCCTCTCTCCCCCGCCCTGGGAACCACCGTTCTACCGTCTGTCTCCACGGACTTGCCTATGCTAGATGCCTCGGATAAGGGAATCACTCGATATTTGTCCTCCTGTCGGGCTTATTTGCTTAGCATGTTTTCAAGGTTCATCTGTGGTGTAGCATGCCTCAGAATTGTATTCCTTTTTTAAAAAATAGACTGGATTTTTAAGAGCAGTTTAAGTTTATAGTGAAATTGAGCAGAAGGTACAGAGATTTCCCATATACCCCCTGCCCACCCCACAGGCTCCCACACCAGAGCTCCCCAACACCCACCACCAGAGCGTTCCCTTTGTCAGTCAATGAACCTACACTGACACATCATTCTCCAGAGTCCCCAGTGCACATCAGGGCTCACTTGTACATTCTGTGGGTTTGGACAAGTGTGTAATGACACATATCCACCGTTATAGTGCCACGCAGAGCAGTGTCGCTGCCCCGAACATCCTCTGTGCTCGTCTGTTCACCCCCCTCCCCCAACCCCTGACAGCCACTCATCTCCTTACTGTCTGTGTAGTTCCACCTTCTCCAGAATGTCACACAGGTGGAGTCAATCTCCCTCCTTTCCAAGGCTGAATGATACTCCACTGTGTGTGTAGCCCACGGTTTGTGTATGGATTCATCGTGTGTGGACAGTGGCTGTTGTCAGTACTGCGCCATGAACGTTGGCTCATGAGGTTTGTTTATTTATAAAAGTGCCGCCTAGAATCCATCCCACCGCCACCCACCACGTCACCAACGAAGGGGTTCCGGCCTCCCTCCCCTGTGTCGCCTCAGGACTT
The DNA here is from genome assembly GCF_020740605.2 of Lemur catta. Classification (NCBI taxonomy): domain Eukaryota; kingdom Metazoa; phylum Chordata; class Mammalia; order Primates; family Lemuridae; genus Lemur; species Lemur catta. Next base: position 5,835,242 of record NC_059137.1, on the reverse strand, counting down.
CCCACCCCCACCATTACCTGGACCAAGGTAGGCAGAGCCTGTTGCCTTGGGGGAAACCGGAGAGGTGGGCCCAGCCTCGTGGGGAGCGGTGTGGGCTCTGACGATGTCACCTGCGCCTCTGCCCCAGGAAACCAACGCCCTGACCTCCAGGGGTCCCCGCTTCAATGTGAGTAAGGACGGCACCCTGGTCATCGCCCGGCCGTCTGCTCAGGACGCCGGGGCCTACGTCTGCACGGCCACCAACGCCGTGGGTTTCTCCAGCCAGGAGATGCGGCTTTCTGTCAACAGTGAGTGATGGCAGGCCCTGTCCTGGCAGAGGGTCTCGGTGGGCGTGGAGGCAGAGACTGGTTCCAACTCAGCCCTTTGGAGCCAGACGGGGAGAAGCCGGAACGTTAACAAGGCTGGAAAGACCAGGCCCTGCACTGGGTCTGCCCGCCTTGGCAGCCCCCTCGCCTGCCTCTGTCTGTCCCACACCCTCTGCTCTCCTTTCCATTTCTTGAATGGTCCCTCCTGCCTCAGGGCCTTTGCACGTGCAGTTGCTTCCGTCTGGAATGGTCTTCCCCTGCCTCTCGGCCCACCTGACTTTTTCCATCCATCAGATCCCAGTGGCCCCTGATGGCCCAGGCGGGGTCAAGTCACCTGTAAACCCTGCATAGCACCCATCATACTGTGGTCAGATAATTAATTACACGTTGAGCTTTGGGGTCCCAGTGTTCCTGCGGGCCCTGGGCACTGTGAGGACGGGGCGGGACCTGCGTCCTGTGCCGCTGTCTCCCTGCGGTCCCCATGAGGCCGGGCACTCAGTAGGTGATGTCCAGGCTGAGTGAGCAAATGCACAAGCCGGGCTTTTCTGTCACAGACTCTCATAGCCGACGCTGTTATAGTGAAAAAGGGGGGGCATTTCCTTTCTGAACTAATGGTGCATGGGTGAACACAGGAGGGCTAGGTGGGTTTAGATGTCCCCAGCTGGCCAGCGTGACCCATTTTGGCTCTCAGACATGGGCTGAGAGCCTTCCATTTGCGAGTGCTGGGCTAGGAATGGGGGACGGGACGAGGGGTACGATGCAAGGGGTCTTCAGTCTGATGTGAGGGGGGTGACACGTACAGAGTGTCATAAGTCCAGGACGGGGCTTCAGAGGGCCAGAGGGCTTGTCTGTGCGTCACCTGGTGGTTGACATCGTGGGAGCAAATGGGGTGATGGGGCGAGAAGAGGAGGAGCTCAGAACCTGCTGGAAGGTCCCTGGGGCCAGGTCCTCAGAGCAAGATGGGCTTCCAGAAGGAGGTGGTGGTGGAGAGGCAGAAGGGGAGGACTTAGCAGAAACCCTCGGGTGTGAGCCCTCGAGCCTGCTGGGCCTCTGGGGGTCCAGGTCACAGTGCCACCTCTGGGGGAGCCGTCCACGGCCCCTGCCCTGCTCACAGCCTGCTTGCTGCCCCACAGCCAAGCCCAGGATCCACGCGAACAAGTCTCATGAAGCAGACGTGCCTCTGAGAGTCACAGCAACAGCCGGTGAAGAGGTGACCCTGGATTGCGAGGCCCAGGGCTCCCCAGCCCCACTGGTCACTTGGATGAAGGACTCCCGCCCTGTGCCGCCTGTCACCAGCAGGTAACCCCAATCCTGTGGCCTCAAGGTGGCCAGTGACCCAGCAGGACACTCCCGGGGACGCTCATTGGCTTCCGCACACAGAGCTGTTGTCGGTGGGGTCCCCGAAGCCCTTGAGGGGCCCTGTGGAGGGGGTGCGGGAGCCCAGGGTGTGACGCTGCCTCTGAAATAACACGCACGGGGCGCCATGTGCAGGATCTCGCTTAACCCGCATAGCAGCCCTTGTTATCCGAACCGAACCGAGGACCCTGGGGCTCGGCCAGGTGGGTGAGCTGCTCACGGTCACCCGGCTAGAAAACAGCAAGGCCAGGGCTGGGACCGAGTCCCGACCATGACACGTGCCACCACCACGCCTGCTCTGAGGGCCAGGTGTCTGGCGGCTGGGCTTTCTGACTCAGGGGTTCCACGTCGGGATCCTGGGAGTGGGTGGACAGGGAAGAGGCTGGCCGGGCGTCCTTCAAAGCCAGGCCATGCCCCACCCCCCAGGAGGGGATGTGGGGATGCTGGTTCCAGCCGGCAGGAGGGCCCTTGACTGTGGTGGGGAGGGGGCTGTGGCTCAGGCTGGTGACATCAGCCCTGGCAAGATCTTTGAGATGTTCCAGACAGAGCAGCCTGCTCCGTAACACCCCCTCGACACCCACACACGTGTCTCTGCATCTCAGAACATCTGTTTGCTGAGCCCAGCCAAGCTTTGCAGCCGTGCACCCCTAAAGGCAGCCAGACAATGGGGACCTGGCCATGGCAGCGTTGCAGGCCCCTCCATGCCCTCCCTGTTGGCAATGCTGCTGCTCGATGTTGTGGGGTAGGGGGTGTGGGGTGTGGTGGGCCGGGGGAGCCTGCATCTCCCCCAGAAAGCCTGCTCGTAGCTCCCCGGCTGGGCGGTGGCCAGCGGCAGGTGGGATGCTTGTTTATTTATGGCTTGTTGCTGAATCGGGGAGCCACGTTCCTATTTGTTCACCCGTTAATAGATCAACTGGGAGCCGTAAATTTATTTGCAAGAGCCGCTTTCGCAATGGTAGGGTTTTGTTCCGTTCTTTCTCCCTTGCCCTCTTTGCTTCTTGCTGGCATGCACTGTTGTCCCCTGAGATGTGTGAGTTTTCGCAAGTCCATCTGAATGAAGAAGAAAGTATGTCTGGGAGCTGGGGTGGGGTTAAGTGCTCAGGCCCTGGAGTTCCTTGGAACTCCTGGTGTGGGTCCGCCAGTCCCTCCTTCGTCGTTTGACCTCGGGTGGCCACCGGTTCCTCCTGGGCCTGCTCCCCCGTCTGTGACGTGGACGTATCTACATCCTGCCCTTGCGGTGCTGGGATGGACGTGCAGAGCTTGGAGCGCGGCGAGTGCTGCGAGCCCACTCCTTTGATGTTACTGTCCTGCCGCTGCTGTTCACAAGCTGAGGCATCGTTTCCAGCTTTTAGAAAACTATCCTCATCTTGCCACATCTCTTATCTCATTTAATTCTCACCCACTTTTTAATATAAAAGCTTTATTGAGGTATAATTTACATACTGTATCATTCATTTATATGAAGTGTACAATTCAGTTGGGCAACTGTCACCGCAATTTCAGAACATTTTCATCACCCAAAGAACACATCCACTGGCAGCCACCCCCATTCATGCCTGCCCTGGCCCTGCCCCGGCCCCCGCCAGCCCCAGCCCAGCCCTACCCTAGCCCCTGGCAACCGCTGAGGCGCTTTCCTCCTCTGGATTTCTCTACTCTGGACGTTTTATATGAAGGGAATCACATGTGGCCTTTGTGTCCAGCTTCTCTCCCCTAACAGTGTGCTCCAGGCTCACTGAGTTGCAGCGCCGACGGGCACTGCGTTCCTTTTCATGGCCAAATAGTGTTCCACCATGTGCACGGAGCACGTTGCGTTTATCCGCTGGCCAGTGGGTGGGCATGTGGTAGTTTCTACCTTCTGGTGACTATGAGTGACCTCGTTTCTGGTTGTACTTTAGACATCGTTCTCAGGCTCTGGGGCTCCCTACCCCAGGCTGACGGCGTTCCCACCCAGAGCAAAGCCCCGTCTCCCTCGGACACACGTGGCTCCTTTTTAGTCCCATGGTCACTCAGCCAGAAAACAGAGATTCAAAAAGCCCCATGGAAAACACACACTAGGACCTGCTGTCTGTCTGCTCCCCTCCTCCCGGCCCCCTCCTCCCCTCCCCTGTCCTCCTCCTCTTCCTTCTCCAAGGGAGCCCCAAGGCTGGGCCTCAAGGCTGCCATCGTGGAAGCCTGAGAACTTAGAGAACTATCTCCATGAGTGGCTGAGTTGTAGATGTTCATCCGCCTCCAGGATCCAGCTCGCTCCCCTCACCCCTCCTGCTCTCCTCAGTCCACCTTGCTCAGCTGCCTCCAGGACACAGCCCTGCGGTCACCCCATCCTCTGGCCTTGGGGAAGGACTGAGCCTGCTCCTGGTCATTCTGTGGCATAGTTGGGGTTGGGAGCTAGGAAGCACTGCGTCTCGGAGGCTCCTCCGCCTGCTTGGCTGGGGGGATCCTCTCCCACCAGCCACCCTGGAGCAAGGTAGGCTCAGTGGCACCATGCCCACTCCACTGAGGACACAGAAACACGGCAGTGGAGGGACTGCAGTTCTGACCATGCAACTCCCGGGGCTGGGCCTGGACACACACACAGATACTAGTGCCCACAGACAGGCACACAGACACATATACACACGTACACAGACATGCACACAGACACATATACATATGTACACAGACAGACACATACATAGACATGCACATAGACATATATACATGCAGACATGCACACACACATATACCCATGCACATAGACACACAGATGTGTACACACACACAGACATGCACACAGACACATATACATATGCACACAGACATGGATACAGACACATATACACACAGACATGGACAGACACATACACATGCAGATATGCACACACATGCACACAGACCATATATGCACACAGACGGGCACACACAGACCTATACACAGATATGTATACACATGTACACAGACATGCACACAGACATGTAGACGGACACAGGCATGCACAGACATGCACACAGACACACACACAGACGCACACCAGGCGTCTGGGCCGAGGTCAGGTGGGCTGCTACACTCTCTGGAGGGCCTGGGGAATATTCTGAACTCAGGTATCTTCGACCTCCAGAGTCAGAAAGTCCCAAGAGAAAGAGAGCACACTAGGGGCTTGAGAAGCCACGGAATTCTGAGCCTCCGCCCCGAGTCCCAGCCCCTCTGATTTGCTCGTGTCTGTGTAGACGCCGTGCAGAATCAAACCTCATGCATCTTATTTTCTGCCCTCACCACTGACTTCTTTTTTTCATTTACCCAATTTCTTGATTCATCCTGGCCCCATGTCACTTGCTTTTTATTTTAAAGGGCAAAATAACATTCCAGGGCTCTCGGCTCTCATCGTTGCTAAGTTGTTCTCTGTTTGGGGCACGTGTTCGTTGCCAGTTTTCGGCAGTGATAAATGGGCTGTCAGATCATCTTCACACAGACGCTCCTCTTTAACTCCCGGGGCAGCTCCTTGGGGGACAGTCCTGAAAGCCAGCGGCGAAGTCTGAGGGTGGGAACGGCCGTCAGGCACTCCTTATTCTGTGGGACTGCTGTTTTTGAAAAGAACACCCGAATTGCACGTTCAAAATTGAAGTCAACAGTATTGATTGAGCAACGGCACGTGCCCAGGACTGTGCCGGAGCCGTGGAGACAGCAGGCACGGGCTCCAGCGGTGTGTGAGATCGGGCGGCCAAAGACCTCAGGTCCCATCCCAGCTCCACCCCACCCGCTCAGTAGACCTGAGCGAGACTCTTGCCCTCTCTGGGCCTCAGTCTTCCCACCTGAGCAATGAGAGGGTTGGGCAAGCGATGACGGCCATGATTCAGCCTGGGGATGCTGGGGCGAGGCCGTGTCTCCAGGCAACACTGTTTGTTTGTGATTCTGCCGAGGAGATGAGACGGCTGTGAGTGCTCCTGGCTCCAGCTCTGGCTCCCGGAGGCAGCCGGCCAGGGTCCCATACCAGGCCAAATCCCAAATCCCAAATGGAGGCGGGGGCCGTGGGAGATGGAGCTGCTTCTGTCTCGTTATCCAGGTTTTCTTATTTTCATACTCCCACCACCCTTCTCTGCCCCTTCCCGAGGATGCTACAGGACAGGCGGCCCACCCACCCCCTCTCCTGGAGCAGGGACGCTGGCCCGGTTAACCCGAGGCAAGAGGTGAGGCCTGCAACTGGGACCTGGTGACCTGAGAGAAGAACTGCTTGCTGGCCGTGAGCCAGTGGCCTGCGTGGGGGCTCTGCCCTGGCAGCCCCTTGAAGCTCATGATGGTTCCTGGCCTGGTGGCTCTGAGGTCGGGTCTTGTCAGCCTATGGCCAGTGGCTCTTTCCAGAGAACGTTTAAGTTAACCAGCTTTCAGAGCCAAGCGTTTAGCTCATTGCGGCAGTGAGGAGACAGTGGCAAAGTGGGAGTGTCCAGTCTCGGTGTCCGGTGTCCCGACCTGCTGGGTGGCCGTGGGTACCAGGACCACATCTGCAGAGGCTCAGTCTCCTCCTCTGCAGAAGGGGCTGATGGTGGTGAGACCCGCCTGCCCCGCGGTCTGGCTGCTGGGGGTCTCAAGTGGGAATTTGCTTTGCCGCGCAGTGTACACGGGAAGCGCCCAGTGGTTGGCGGCTGCCGTGGCCATCAGCACCATTCCCTCCCGTTAGCCGCCCCGGCGCTGCTGGGCTTGCAGGGACGGCGCCTGCCCGCTCGCCCTCTCCCTCTCGCACGCTGCGCTTGCCCTTTGGTCCGCATCAGGCGCCTCTTGCTGAGTGTCTCCGGCTTGCCTGCTCCGCCTATGGCTTCCGGACAAGCCTGTGCGGTGCCGAGGAGGGAGGCCACAGGAAGGGGATGCAAGTCCGGTGGCCGTCCGTGGGGTGGGTGCCCTCCAGGCCCCAGGCTCAGAGCCCTCCCGCCCCGGCAGACACGGGCGTCTGTCGAGTGCCGCTGCCTGTGAGCTGTGTTGGGGAGGACCGGCCGTCCCGTGCACTGGGTGACTCGGGCGGGGGGGGGGGGGCGTTCATTCAACAGCTGCTGACCCCATTCGCTGGTGCTTTTAAACAGAGCGGGCAGCACCAGCGACACGGGTGGTGGCGGGAAGGACGGGGGTGCACGAGGGCAACCCACACTCTGAGCAGCCTGAGGACAGGTGTGTTTCCTCCACTGCAGCTGCCTCTGGCCCACCTCGACCCCAATATCTCTTTGTTGAATGAATGAGTGAGCAGTTAGCCGGAGCAGGCTCGATGTGGTGCAGGCAGGGGAAGGCTCCACGGGCGAGCTGGAGCCAGGGCTGCCTTGAAGGGGTCTAAGGAGGGCAGGAGCGGGGAGCAGAGACCAGTGTGAGTGATGGTGGGAAGGGAGTGGATGTGTGTGGATGGGGGACAGCTGGGATTTGCCATCAGATGTTTATTGAGCACCTCCTATGGGCCAGGACTTATGCTAAGGGCTGGGGACTTGCCGGAGACCTGGGCAACCCGGCTCCTCCCCTCACGGAGCCACTGCACAGTGGCAGGTAGTAACGGGTGTGATAAATCCGTGGGGAAGGCTCCCTGGGCCACAGAGGACGGCGGTTGCGGTGTGTGCTGGGGAGGCCACAGCCAGGTGCAGCCTGGGATTTGCATTTCCCAGAGCACTTTCTGTCACATGCACTTTGGTCCCTGTGGGCAGCCTCTGCCGTGGGACCGGCCATGGGTGGGCCCCTCGCGGATCCCCGCCGCTCTGACATCTGCGTGCGCCTCGCTGCCGATGGCGATGGCGAGGGCTCAAGCCAGATGGCTGTCATAAACAGGAAATTCCCCTCCAACCTCCCTGCGCTCTCATCTGGGCGCTGCGCGGAGCCATCTGGCTGCACACGCGGTGAAGCTGCTCCCGCTAATTGCGCCACACGCTCAGCAGCAGCCTGTTCCTTGGAGAGACGCATGTCCTCCTTGCTTCCTCCCCTCTCTCCCTGCCTCCCCGCAGAGCCTGTGGAATGTGGGGAGGGTGTGGGAGGACAGGCGGTGGCCCTGGCAGCCCCAGAGCCCACGGCTTTTCCTCCTCCCTGAGCCTCATGGGGCTCGGGCAGTGTCGTGAGAAAGGGTCGCTGTGTGCCAGGTCTGGGCCAGGTCCTGGGGATACCCGTGCAAGTGAGACGGACGGAGGTGTATCCTCTTGGAGCCACAGACAGGTGGTGACAAGTCAGCGTGGTGAGGGCGGGATGTACACGCTGCTGTGGGTGCCCCTGGGCCAGACCTGCCAGCCTGGGGCATTGAGGCAGCCTTCCTGGAGGAAGTGATGTCTCCATACTGAAAGAGGAGCAGGTGTTATCAGGTGAACCAGAAGGGGAGGTGTGTCCCAGGTGGGAACACAGCACTTGCAGAGGAGGGGCGGTGGGCTGGCCCTGGCCCCGGCCCCGAGGAGGAAGAGCAGCAGCCATGCCACTGTGCAGGGACACAGGTGTGTAGCTGGAGGTGGGGCTGGGGGCCGGCAGGCTGCGATGCCGTGTGGGTTTTGTCCAGGGAGCAGTGGGCAGCCACAGAGGTGTTGAGAACAGGGCAATGACCTGGCTGGTTTGGCATTTAGAACAGACACAGGCTCCACCGGGCAGGCACTGGGTCCTTTGGCCTCTGCAGGCCTCGGCTTGCCCATCTGTGAAATGGGTCTCCCTCCTCCGCCTCATCCTTTGAGATAGAGCAGGCTGCAGACTGTTTCTAGGGAGTGCCCCGGGGGCTGGTCATAAGAAAGACAAAGCCTACTTGTATTGTGGGGAATCTTTCTGCTTTTAGAAATGTTTTTGTTTTTCTTTTTCCCCTAGAAGCTCCCACTTCCTATCCTGTTGAGGGATTGGTAGGGAGGGGACGGAGGGGCTCTGTGGTCCCTAAAGTTCTCAGGGGACGTGGAAGGCAGCCTCTGAGATCATGGAGCCTGAAGCTGCCTTTTCAAACATGAAGAGATTGGGGTTCAGAGGTGTGGGCTGCCTTGCCTGTGGCTACAGTGTGTCGCAGCACAGTTGGACCTCGCACCCGGAACCTGTTCCCAGCCGGGCCTCCTTCCACTGACCCGGGTTGTCCCTGTTCGCTGGCCCAGGTGTTGCAGTGAAGTTGGGCAGGAAGCGTGGGCCAGTCCCGCGTGTGACTGAGGGGATAAGTTCCAGCTCAAACTGGTTTGGCCCTTGTTTGGTGGATGTTGACCCGTCGCCAGACAGTACATATCTGTGTCCTGCTGTCCCTCATTTCTTCCATGCTTTAAAGCCTGAGCCACCTGCTTGGGGCTGCCCGGCCGGTGGAGGCTGGGGGGCGAGAACCCAGACACCAGCTGGGGTCATACCGCACCGACTGCAGGGCTGTTCACGGAGCACTTGCTATGTCCCAGGCACTGCAGGCTTTGTGTGCGTGATGTCACCTCATCCTCGCTCTCTCCTGTGGTTCCACATGTGAACACGGAAGCTCAGGGAGAGGGAGTCCTTGTCCATGGCCAGCCTGTGAGAGGCAGAAGGATGGTTCTCGCCAGGCCACTGGCCGGGAAAGCCCCACGCCCATCTGCTCTGCCGTGCTGCTGCTCGGGGAAGGGGCACCTCCTCATGTCCCTGGCCAGTGTTCCCAAGTCGTGTCCCCACCTAGGGCTGTGGTAAAACCCCACTTCCCACCCCCTACTGAATCAGAGTTGCCGGTGGGGCCTGGGAATCTGCAGGATTCACACACAGCCAGGGGGTTCTGATGAGAACCCCGGCCCCACGTGTCGTGCGAGTCTGTGGGCCCAGGAAGCCTGCCCCGGTGCATGCGAGGCACACAGAGCAGCGTGCAGAGAGCTCTGCTGGTGAAAGAAAAGAAGAGAAGAGAAAAAGAAAGAAAGAAAGAGGAGGAAGGAGAGAAAGAAAGGTCTGAATGTTTGAATGTCCACTCAAAAAGGAGCAAATTAATAAATTGTGGTATGATCATGCAAGGGAATATTACACAACAGTGAAAAATGAACGACTTTGACCTACACACATATGCATGCTGCCATTTATATAAATGTTTTAAAACACGCGCAACAGTGCTGTGTGTTGTTTATGTGTGTGCTGGTCTCACCATGGAGACAGCTGACCCTTGCTGCGTGCCTTCTGCTGCAGATGCTGGGCTGCGAATTAGGTCATTGTGTTCTTCCGACAGCCCTGTGAGGGATAAGCACTACCGTTGGCTGTTTCCCAAAATCCAGAATGAGACAACTTAGGCACAGGAAGGTTGAGTGACTTGCCCAGCCTCGCACAGCAAGCGCACGGCAGAACAGTCTGGGCCCAGGCAGTCTAGCCTGGTGCCTGGGCTGTAGAGACCACCACCCAGTGTGTCATCCCCAACCTCAGAAACTTGTCCCAAGTGCCTGCCGGACACTCTGAGCTGCTAAATGGGGGGGGGTTATTGCCCCATTTTACAGATGGGGAGACAGGGACCCAGCAGGACAAGGCTAGAAGCCCAAATGGCACAAAGTGAACCCCTGACGATATTGACCTGTTTGATAACCATGTGCCCAGGACTTAGGAACATCTCACATGACACTTGTAGCTGCCTGGAAGTGGGGACTCCTCAGGATTCCACAGGGGCTCTGTGATCCCTGTTAGCAGAGGAGGACACTGGGGTTCAGCAGAAAGGAGAGTGGGGCCAGGACTGGAGCCCAGGCCTGCTGGGGTCTAGAGCCGAGCTCGTAGCCTCTAGTGAGCGTCCCCACCCCTGTGCGGGCCACTTGCTCTTGGGGCCAGTCGGGGCCAGTGGCCGCAGCTGCCCTTGCCGTTTTACGGGGGCAGGGGCTGTGTGGAGCCAGCACATATGGGCCGGTGACATCATGTCCGCAGCGGCCCCTTGGGGTCCAGCCCAGCTGCAGAAGCCTGGCTGGGGGTCCTGGATCCCTGTGAGATGGGGGTCAGGTGACTTTAGCAAGGTGGGCCAGACCGGGGAGGGCAATGATGCTTCCCGAGCTGCCTCCGGCGGCCCTCGACACAGCTCCCGCCAACCGAGCACCAGCGGGCGCTGCACTGAGAGGCAGAGGCCTCAGGGCCGGTGGCTTCTCCCCCATCCCCACGCCACAGGGCAGGCGTGTGCGGTAGAGGAGGAGAGTGACCTGCAGTGGGCGTCGAGCAGTGACCTGGTGCCAGGCTCTGGGCAGAGCCTGTGGAGGAGTCTGTTCACCGCCCCAGACGCAGACCCTCTGCGTACTCCCGTTTCATAGACGAGGGGAAGCGGTTTGCCTGAGGTCACACAGCTGGGAAGGATTCAGAGTTTAGACTTGAACCCAAGCCAGTGGACTCCTAGTCCAGTGCTCCTTATCTCTCGCACCAGTGGGTGTGGGGCTGGCCCTGGCCTGGCGGTTCAGGGCAGTGGAGGTGCGGGGTAGGCGGTGGGTGCTGCCACAGTCCCAGAAGGCTTCCTGGGGGAGGTGGCTGGTTCCAGTTGGGTCTTGAAGCCTTTCCATAAGAGTGGGATCAGTGGGGATCTCACCAGCGTCCCCGACTCCTGCAGGCAGGGACTCCTCCCATCTGGTTCCCTGCGTCTGGCCCAGGCCCAGGTGGGTGACAGCGGCCACTACGAGTGCACAGCCAGTAACCCCGCGGGGTCCACCTCCCGTCACTACGTCCTCAGGGTGCAAGGTAAGGCCAGTCTCCAGCCTTGGTCTCTCCCTCCGTCCCTGCTCCCCAGCCCCTCCCACACCCAGGACAGGCAGGTCCTGTCGCCTCCCCCCCTGTGGGGCCTCAGTACCTGCTCTTGTCACCTCTGTGTCCTGTCCTCAGGCCTGTGTCTCTTCCCCAGCCCCTTTCTCCCCATACTCCTTGGCTGGGGCCTGGAGATGCTGTTCAAGGGCCCCCAGGGGTGCAGGGCAGGGCCCAGTGGGGACCCAGGTTTGGAGGCCGTGGGGGTCGGGAGGTATCTGAGAGCATCTCTGCCTGGTGCTGGGGCCCAGCCCGGGAGCCCAGGGCTTGGCGGCATTGAGAGGCTTGTGGGGCACCGCTCAGAGCCCCTGTCTTGCTGGGAGCACTAAGGCCCCCAGAGAGGCCCTTCCAGGCCCCAGCGCCCACCTTGCCCGTTCAACAAGTCACTTTATACACCCATGGCAGGAGGCCCCGCCACTTAGTGAGCACCTTCTGTATGCCAGGCTCCAGCCAGAGCTCTTTACACATGTCCTTCCCTCTCGGGCAGAGTCCCTGATCCCCCCTGTGGGGCTGGTCCCAGGCCCGGCTGGGGGTCCTGGGGAGGGCATCTGCCCGGGTGTCCGGGTCCCATTCAGGGAGGCAGCCAGTGTGAGTCACATACCCAAAAGGCAGGAGCTTGTCCTCTTAGAGATCCTGGGAGTCACCCAGGCCAGGCCGGACGTGGCCACCTCCTGCTGTCATGGGGCCATGAGCAAGGGATGGTTTCTACCTTTTTAAATGATTGAACGGAAAAAACATCCAGATAATATTTTGTGATATTTGAAATTGAAATTCAGTGTCTGTAAACACGAATTTTACTGGAATATAGCGCAGTTCGTCTGTACTGGCTGTGGCTGCCTTATGCCGCCGTGGCAGAGCTGAGACCTTGAGACCAGCCATCTGGCCTGCCCAGCCTAAAACGTTCATCGTCTGGTCCTGTACAGAGGACTTTGCAGACCCCTGGTCTGAGCTAACACCCCATTTCACTGATGGACAGGCTGAGGCCTGGAGAGGGAAGGGGCTCAGAGGCCCGAGTGGGTTTGCATGGGGGGTGAGAGAGACACGGGGAGGCAGGGTAAGGCGCAGGGCCTCAGAGTCGGCAGAGCTGGGTTTGAATCCTGACTGCTACACTGGCTGTGTGACCTCAGGCCAGTCACTTGGCCTCACTGGGCATTGCTTTCCTGCTTTGTAAAGTGGGGGCCTCAATAATGTCCATCCCACAGTTGTCAGAAGGTATCGGGGACATTAAGTGCTCAGGACAGTGGAAGCTGTTATTGCTCTCAGCAACTGTGTGTAAGGGGACGGGTGGGTGGGGTACACGCACCTTTGTGCCCCTGGGCAGGGAGCCCTCCTGGGCAGAGAGGCCTTTGTGTCCCAAGGGGCTGGCCTCTGCCCAGGGCCAGGTTCCCACAATGGTCTTATCTCTGGGCCCCTTCTCAGAAGCTGGGAAGGGGTGGGTGCACCTCCACTTCCCTGAGGGCCCAGGACACTTGTCCCAGTCTCCCACGCAGCACCCGGAGCTGGGTGGCCTCTGGACTCCGAGAATTCTCCTGGGCCCTCCTGGTCTGGGCCCACAGGAAGCCACCAGGATTCTGGGACGTTCAGCCCAGGGTTGGTGCTGGCTCCAGCTCCATCAGCTGAGGGAGGGGTGACTCTGGCCAAGTCATAGGACTTTCTGAGCCTCAGTTGCTTCATCTGCAAAATGGGTGGGTGTGGCATCAGATGGAGGATGAAAAAGTGACTTGAAAACACAAACGTGAAAGGAAGGAAAAGTGTCTTTCCCACAGCCGAAGGAAGGGACAGATGGAGGCAGGAGTCCCGTCCCGCTGGAATGACTGGCTGCAACCCCACAGGCTCCCCTGTGGGCCGGGCTCCGTGCTGCCTCTCATTCATCCTGGGAGGGGGGCTATGTGACAAGGGGACGTTGAGGCTCCAGCCGGCACAGGGTCCGTGGCTGCGAGGAGCTGAGCTGGGATACACATGCTGCTGCCCAACCTCTCTGGGCCATCTGAGTCTGTCCCTCGCCACCCCCAGCCTCAGTTTCCCCCTGTGTGCGCTGAGCCGGATGAAACCCAGGTGCTGGGAGCACTGGCGGGAGGCCGGTGCGAGTCTTTTATGAGGGCACGTGTTCAGGTGGACGGCCAGACGCTGCTCACTTCGGGGTCCACGCGGGGTGTCCTCAGGTCTTTTCCTGCCAGCCTCCACTTGCGCCCCTGATGCTTTTGCTGGCCGGTGACATCTGAGATGTGGCCTGGGTCTGGGCTCTGGGACCCTCACCTGGCCCCCCTTGATGCCCCCCGGGGGCCCCATCAGTGCCTCCTCAGGTGCAGCCGGGCCCTCGGGTCCTGAAGGTGCTGGCGGGAGAAGCCCTGGATCTGAACTGCGTGGCCGAGGGCCACCCCAAGCCCCGGCTGAGCTGGTCCAAGGACGGGCAGGCCCTGCGGGGCGGGGAGCCCGACGGCTCCGTCCACTTTGCGGCCATCAGAACCTCCGACGCCGGGAGGTACCGCTGTGAGGCCTCCAACAGCGCTGGGGCGGACGCCTGGGAGGTGGAGCTCAGGGTGCTGGGTGAGTCTCCCCGAAGCCCAGAACCCACCTCTCCACACCTCCCCCAGCCGCTGCCTGGACTCGAGAGGTGCTCGTGTCTGTTCCACGCTCTGTGCCTGTCCCCTTCCTTCCTGGGACAGACAGACAGCCACAGGGCTGTTCTATGTCCGGAGCCCAGTCAGCCCTTGGGTCGTGCGCCGCAGGTCCTCAGAGCCACCAGCAGGGCCTCCCTGCGCTCCTTCCCCTTGGTCAGTGACCTGGGGGCCCTTAGCACCTGGGTGCACAGAGGCACCTGGGCCAGTGGTCGGGCAGGCATGGGGCCCAGGGCAGCTGGACAGCCACAGGCCGGTCGTGTGCACTCTTTGACCCCAGCGTTCGCATCTGTAAAGTGGGTCCAATAACACCTGGGGGGTCAGTGAGAGAATGTTTGAAGCACCCGGCACCTAGAAAGTTCTGGATCGACGGTGCTAGCATTTGTACTATTAGGAATTTAAAACAGACTTGGAAAGCTGCTGCTGGTAGGGAACTGGAGGGCAGAGCCACGCTTGGCCCTGTGTTTGAGCGCACAAGCTCGGCCCCCTGGGCCTGGTGTCACGGCCCTGGTAGCTGCTCCATGGGGTCACCCTGCGGGAGGCAAGCTGGCGCCTCTGGCCTCGACAGGTTGCTGGAGGCTACGGGCTGGGGTTCTGGAAGGGGATGCCCTCCCTGCTGGCCCTGGGTCCCAGGGGCAGAGGGTGCCAAGCTCTGGGCCCAGGGGTGTGAGCACGGCCGTGTTGCCTCCCACCAGAGCCACCGCACTGGGGGGCTGACGAGACCAGTGGCCTGCTGGAGCGCGTGGCCGGAGAGAACGCCAGCCTGCCGTGCCCGGCCAGAGGTGAGGCTGGGCTGGGTGGGCCTGGGCAGGTGAGGGGTGGGCTGGGCTAGGGAGGAGCCCCCGCCCACGTTCCAGCAGCCTGGGTGGCACACAGTGGGCGGGGCCCACGGGTTACTGAGGGTTATGGGGTCCTCACTACTTGCCAGCACCAAGCCAGGCGTTTCATCCCATCGACAACCCATAGGGTGGCTCTTCAAATTGGCCCCTTTTCACTGGGGCAGCCCAGTTCCAGAGGGGCGAGGCTTGCCCGAGGTCACACAGCCAGGGTGCGACTCCCAGAGTGTGGTCTGGTCTGACCCAGCCCTGCCTGTGCCCACCCCAGCGTCTGGGGCATGACAGCTGGGGCCAAGGCGGCCCAAGGGCCCTGTGGATTGGGGCTCGGTGGTCCCTGCCTCTCCCCAAGCCCCAGACTTTCTCACAGAGGCTGGATTTTCATGGTCCTGTGTAAACCCGCTTTTCTGGGGCCCTCTTTGGGGCAGCAGCACAGGGTGGGGCCCAGACGGCCACCTCTGAGCCCTGATGCAGCCCTTCCTGGCTGGGCAACCTAGGGCCGTTTGCATCTCCTTTCTCAGCCTCAGTTTCCCCATCTGTACAGTGGGGTCCTAGCAGTCCTTCTGCACAGGGCTGCTGTGAGAACTCAGTGGTCCGCCATGAGTTTGAGGGGGAGTCCACCTTCCCGGGAGCCTCATGCCCCGCCCAGCAGGTCCCCTCCCCCCGCCCGATTTGCGTCTTTAGGCGTCTGCTCTTCCATGACTGTGCGCGTCTTGCTCCCTAAGGGCCTGCTGTCCCCCGTGTGGGGTCGGTGCTTTCCAGAGGGTGCTGTCTGGGTGGCCGGCTGGCAAGTGGCAGGTTATAAAGCAGCCTGGCAGGAGCCCGGAGAGCTGGCTCTAGTCTCAGCTGTTCCTCCTCCAGCCGCGGGCGCCAGGGAAGCCCCTGGAAAGGACGAGGGAGAGGTGGGCGGCTGCACCTCTCTGGCTGGGGCGGGCACCCAGCGGGGTTCTGGGAACCCCTCAGCTTCCCTGTGTGCAGAGCTGCCCTCCCAGGGGACGAGGTCCTGGGCCCGTGACCACGATGCCACCTCGCGTCGGTCTCTGGGAACAGCAAGCAGCCACTCTGTGCTCTGGGGGCTGGAGGTGGGAGGTAGGAGGTGGGACCCCCCCAGCCAGGGCCTCCTGTCCTCTCCATGCCCCATAGCCCCCACACGCGACCCCGGTCAGTCAGGGGCCTGTCCTCTGGGCCAGACTGAGCCTCCTCAGCACCACCCGAGCCCCCACCCTCGGGCCTCCTGCCTGGTGACGGGTGGGCTCTGCTCCCCAGCCCTGGGGCCTCGGGCTTAGAGGGCTCCGAGGGCTAAAGGGACAGCACCAAGCCCAGCGCCCACCCTGGGGAGCCCTGGGACCTGCGGTGACACCATCTGCCTCCTCCTCGTGGGGCAGGGCACCCACTCGCTGGTGACTTTGGACTCTCCTCTGAGAAGTAGGGAGGGGGAGGCAAAGTGAGTGACTTTCAGTGACAGCTCATGCCCCTGGAATCTTCCAGCAGAGCTTCAGACCGTCCTGCGGTGACAGCTCTTTATGGGTTAGATTTTTTGCATGAAAAGAAGTTCCAGAGTTGAAACCCATTGCCGTTCCAGGCCAGCAGCCACGAAGGCTGTCCCCCGGGTGGCGGGAGGATGGAGGCTCTGCGGGGAGGCTGGGCCGGGAGCGGGTGTGTGGTGTGTGGTGTTTGGTGTGTGTGCGATGTGTGTTTGCATGTGTGTAGTTTATATATGTGATGTGTGGTGTGGGGTGTGTGTATGTGGTTTGTGTGTATAGTGTTGGTACGTATATGGCATGTGTGTACGTGACATGTATGCATGTGTGTTGTGTGTTTGTACCATGTGATATGTGTGTGTGGCATGTGGGTTGTGTGTGGGGTGGGTGTATGTACATGGCTTGTGTGTATAGTGTGTGGTATGTATATGGCACGTGTGTGTGGTATGTGCACATGTGTGTTGTGTTAGTACTATGTGATACATGTGTGGCATGTGATATGTATGTTGTATATGTGGTGTGTGTGCGTATGTAGGTGTGTGGTGTGTGTGTGCATATGTGTGGTGTGTCTGTTGCATGTGATGTGTGTGATGTGTGTCCCCACAGTGGGGATGGCAGCCCCGGCAGGGGACGGCAGGCACAGAGCAATCAGGTGACTGGCCCGAGAACACGCGGGGCGAGTGTGAGTGGGGATGCAGTTCTCTGGGCAACCCCGACAGGTAGCGCGAGGGTGCTGACCTGCGAGTTTGGGGATGTGGCCCTGAGCTCGCCCTCCAACCCAGTGCTGGCGGAGGTCGGGTGGCAGGCGGAGGTGAGGATGGCTGCATCCTGAGGTCGCTCAGTGTGCGGCCACAGAGCAGGGCGCACAGCGGGGGCTCTCGCTGTGACCTCTGGGCGGCGCTGGCTCGCAGGTGTGTGTGCACAGGGGCGCTGGGCCTCTCGCTCAAGGCCCACTCGGGGTCCCGCTCTGTGCAGGCCCTGTTCTAGGGGCCGGTGACAGTGACGGCTCCACTCATAGCCCAGTGGCAGCGTTTGTTGTGCACCCACTGTGCGCCAGGCCAACGTGAGGAATGTCGGAGGAGTTAATGGGGGGTGCGGCCAGCAAAGCGACCTGTGCCTGTGGCATCGTGACGGGAGGGTGAGGCTGGGCAGAGCTGGCGTTTCCCACCGTGCACCGCGCAGCGTGCGGCACGCGGCCGGCTCCTCGTGGATTTGGTGCATGCTGCGTGCCAAGCACCGTGCCAATGCCTGAGGGTACAGCAGGGAACAAAGTAAAGACCCGGGCCTCGTGGGGGAGACGGACAGCGGATGGCAGAATAAGAATAAATAATGAGCGTGTTTTCTGTACGTCGGAGAGTTGGGTTGATGCACAAAAAGGAAATGCAGGACAGGGCGGGGGCTGGGGGTACCCGTGCAGGTGCCAGTCCACACGAGGGGCCGGGGAGACTGTGGCGGACAGCCTGAGTGGGTGCGGGAAACGCTCCTCGCAGCCTGGGGAGGGGCGTCTGGGACCACCTGCTGGAGGGTTAGCCACGTGTGCACAGAGGAGACACGTGGGGGACGGTGCTGATGGCTCTGTGCACCCTGCCAGGGACGCCTACACCGCAGGTCACGTGGCGGAGGGGCCCGTCCTCAGAGCCCCTGCAGGGCCGGCCGGGCGTGGCGGTGCTGGAAGAAGGGTCTCTGTTCCTGGCCTCCGTCTCGCCCATGGACAGTGGAGACTACGAGTGCCAGGCCACCAACGAGGCAGGTTCCGCGTCCAGGAGAGCCAAGCTGGTGGTCCACGGTAAGCAGGGCACGCAGAGCTGGGGGCGGGGAGGTGCAGGCTATGGGGACCCAGGGACCGGCTTGTACCCTCCTCCCATGGCCCCAGCCGACAGAGGCTGGTAGTGATGCCAGGGTCTGATTTAAGACCCGGTGCCCAGGTGTGGCAGCACCAGCTCCCCAGGGCCCGAGAGCTGCTTGCAGAGGAGGATCAGGTCCCTGCCCCCAGGCGCCAGCAAGGGGGAGGGCATGAGGGGTTTGGGAAAGTGGCAGTTTGTACTGGGCACCCCATTTCCCCAGAGAGA
This sequence comes from Lemur catta, assembly GCF_020740605.2. Taxonomy (NCBI): domain Eukaryota; kingdom Metazoa; phylum Chordata; class Mammalia; order Primates; family Lemuridae; genus Lemur; species Lemur catta. The sequence continues at coordinate 5,816,940 of NC_059137.1, read as the reverse complement.
CACCCACGGCGAGAGCATGCGGAAGCCCCTTGAATAGGTGGCTTCTAAATGATCTGGGGGCTGAATTCCTGTTAAAATGAGCACCAATGGCAGCGACAGCCCTAGAGTCCACTGCCAGGTTAAAACTGTTGACACTGGCCAGAGGCTCACGTTAACCTCACCCCCACACCCACCGTGCTGTGAGCAGGGAAGCCCCCCTTACCATGGGACTGGCACCAGCTGTCCCTGCGGGAGGGACCTGCACCAGCCTCCTGGGTCAGTGTCAACAGCTCCATGCGAAGACATGCCCAGGCCCCAGCTTCAGAGATTCTGACTCAGGGGACCCTCCCCGGTGGTTGTGACCCCAAGCTGGGTGTAGACCCGGATGGATCCACAGGCTGCAGCACCTTGCAAAGCTGAGTGTCAGAGCATGTGGCACCCTGGCCTGGGCCACCAGGGTGTGCCAGTCCCAGGGTGAGGCTGCTGCAGCCATTGGCAGGCCCATGGGGCCCCCCGTGGCCAGATTAGGGGCCAGGCAGACCCCTGGGACCCCAGTGACTGGCAGAGTGGCGACCCTAGGCTCTGGGGAAGGGGTGGGAATTGGGGCTGCCTGCCCAGGCCTGGACGGGTCCCAGCGGCTGTGGCTCCAAGGGGAGAGCTCCTCACTGTCCCTGCCCCCAGTGCCCCCCAGCATCCGAGAGGACGGGCGCAAGGCCAACGTGTCAGGCATGGCCGGGCAGTCCCTGACGCTGGAGTGTGACGCCAACGGCTCTCCAGCCCCGGAGATTGTGTGGCTGAAGGATGGGCTGCTGGTGGGTGTCCCCCTGGGGCAGATGGGCTGTGGGTGGCATTTGGATTGGGGACAGGCCTTCTGGATGGGCGTTGCTGTGTGCGCCAAGGTGTGGTGGGTATCTTGGGGGACTGTGGTCTCCCAGGGAAGCCTGAGGGCTGCAAGGTAGAAGGGAGCACAACACTGCTCTCGTCACCTCCCAGCTCCTTGGGGCTCAGTTCCCACCATGCGACGCTGGGGTGGCTGGGTCTCCACTCACCGCTGCCTCTGCCCTCCTCTGCCCAGATGCCCCAGGCCGGCAGCCACCGCCTCCTGGATGGGGCCCGGTCCCTGCACTTCCCCCGGATCCAGGAGGGTGATTCTGGCCTCTATACCTGCCGGGCGGAGAACCAGGCTGGCACAGCCCAGAGGGACTTCAATCTCCTCGTGCTCAGTGAGTGAGGCCTGAGCCCCGCAATTCCTGGGCATGTCTGGCCCCCCAGCCCTACTCTTGTAGGCAGACGGGGGAAAGGGGAAACTTTGCCTGCAGAGAGCAGGGGGCACAGAGGGGCCCATGCCAGACACAGACCCGTCCTCACAGAGCTGTCAGGGCAGGGCGGACAGACGCTTGACAGTCACATGTTGGACAAGTCATTCCTGCTACAAGTGCTACAGAAGAGTGTTCCAGGCCGCTGAGACCACAGAGCAGGGCCCACCTGCCCAGGGGCTGGGAAGGGAAGGGCAAGCCGGGCGGAGGGTCAGCACAGGCAAAGGCCCTGTGGTCAGTGGGGCTTGCATCTGAGTAGTTTCCCCCCTTCTCACCCCCAGTCCCTCCTTCTGTGCTTGGAGCCGGGGCTGCCCAGGAGGTGCTGGGCCTGGCTGGTGCCAATGTGGAGCTGCAGTGTCGGTCCTCGGGGGTCCCCATGCCCCAGGTGGAGTGGACCAAGGACGGGCAGTGAGTGGCCCCCATGGCGGATCGCGTGGGGCTGGTGCCTGGCCTGGGCCAGCTGGGTGGGGGTTCGGGGGCGGGTTCAACACTTCCAAGGAGGCTGACAGGCGTGGCACGTGCCCGGGGGCCGGGCTGAGGGCAGCACAGGTGACTCCCGCCCAGCGAGAGATTACCCAGGGAGACCCCGCTCTCGCCTGGGCAGGACCTTATTGTCCCTCAGTCTTTTGTTTTAAACTCATTTTATTTAGGTAAAATTCACATAACATGCAATTAATCATTTTAAAGCACACAGTCCAGTGGCGTTTCATAGGTTCACAGCACGGGGCAGCCGTCGCCTCTGTCTGGTTCCTGACACCGTATCACCCCAAAAGGAAAGCCTGTACCCATTAAGCCTTCAGCCCCGCCCCCGCGCCCGGCCCCAGTGTGCTGTCTGTGCCCATGGGGCTGCCTGTTCTGGGTGCTTTGCATACGCAGAACGGGCAGTAGGTGGCCTTCGCGGCCGGCCCCTTTCACTCCGCGTAGTGTCTGTGAGGCTCGTCCTCACGTAGTGAGCGGCAGAGTCGCCTTCCTTTTATGGCCAAATAACGTTCCATCGCACGGTGGACCATGCGTTGTGTGTCCATTCCGTGGCTGCCGGCGTTTGGGTTGCGGCCACCTCGTGGCGACCGTGGATGGCTCTCCTTCCTTCCACACGCGGCAGCGCCCGTGCAGCCCGCCCCGCCAGCACCGCGGCCTCACTGGCGCTTTCCCCGACCGTCTCCCCAGGCCCATCCTTCCCGGAGACCCCCACACGCAGCTCCGGGAGGACGGCCAGGTCCTCAGAATCGCCAGCAGTCACCTGGGGGACGAGGGGCGGGTACCAGTGTGTGGCCTTCAGCCCAGCCGGCCAGCAGGCCAAGGACTTCCAGCTCCGAGTCCACAGTGAGCCCTGACACCTTCTGGGCCCGCCGTGGGCTGCTCGGGAAGCTGCCCGCTGCCTTGGAGGAGGATGAGGGAGGACGGGCGCTGAGCGGGGCGGGGGGTGGGGGCAGCCTAAGGAAGCCGGGCTTGGGGGAGGGACAGAGGGCTTGTGGCCCGGAGTTTCCCAAATCTGATGTTTCCATCCCAGCTTCACCGATTTTCCTACTTCTGATACCACTTGGAATGATGATTTTTAAAACCTTTTCTCCGAATCAGTCACTTTTCTTTACACCAAAGCGCATTTATTTAAAAGGATGCGCAGTATCTCAACTGAGAGTGGGCACCAGCGCCTTTTCACGGAAGGGGCTGAGGAAACAGCACAACCCCAGGGCGATGTTATCCGTGCTCAGCGTGGCCTGGGCACGGGGCACCCACCTGCATCCGTGTTCTCTGTGCTCACACGGGGACAGTAGAAAGTGCTGGAAAGGTTAAGTGCATGCACAGTAGCACCAAATGCAGGCTTTTCTTGCTGTAGTCAGTGTGGAGGGAGAAGTGGAAGTTCCACTCTGAGATGCAGTTAATTCATGCTGTACCCGCTTGCCCTTAGAGTCACCTTGGGTACCCTGGGTACTGCCAGGGTGGGTAACTGGCCCTGGGGGTCCTAATCTAGGCTAGCCCCTTATTTCACAGATGGGGAGACTGAGGCCCAGACCTAGCCTGGGTGATCTAGTGAGTTAGAGGCAGAGTGGGGGCCATAGCCCAAGCCCATGGACCCTCCCCCACCCCCTGCATCTTCCGTGCCAGCATGTCCCCAAGCTGGCCCCTCCCGTCTGTCCCCAGACCCCACTCTCCCCATGCCCCATGCCTTCCCCGCCCCCATAGTAGAAGTGTGTGATGTGTGGGGAGGCTGTGGCCCAAGGCCATGAGCGTGCCACTCTGGGGGAGGATGCCAGCTGCCTTCGGGGACCTCCTGTGACAAGGCCCCCATCATCCTTCTCAGCACCCCCCACCATCTGGGGCTCCAATGAGACGGGCGAGGTGACCGTCATGGAGGGTCACCCAGTGTGGTTCCTGTGCGAGGCCCGAGGAGCGCCCAGCCCTAACATCACCTGGTTCAAGGATGGGGCCCTGTTGTCCCCCAGCCCTGAGGCTGTCTACGCCAGGGGCGGTCGGCAGCTGCAGCTGGGAAGGGCCCAGGGCTCGGATGCTGGCATCTACATCTGCAAGGCCAGCAACGCTGCGGGGGCCGCAGAGAAGGCCACCAGACTGGAGGTTTATGGTGAGGGCCAGGAGTTGTGGCAGCTGGGGTGGGCAGTGGGAGGGACTCTGGGTGGGTGGCCTCTGTCTGTCTCCAAAGGGGGGCTGCGGGGGGGCAGTCTGTGTGGTCAGAGGCAAACAGGGCAATGGGATGGAAAGTTATCCAGGGAGAAGGGTCATCTCGGCTCATCCACCGTCCCTCATCCAGGTGAGGAAACTGAGGCCAGGAGTGGAAGGGTCTGTCCAGGTGTCACGGCAGAGCCGAGTCTGGTTTAGGGCTTTTCACTAAGCCACGCCCAGACGCCATGACCACTGCTAGTGACTAACTGGCGTTGGTTACTCACTCACCGTGTGCTAGATTGCAGGGCACTTTGCGGCATTAGCTCTCCCAGTCGGCGGGGGAAGGGACCGGGGCTCTAGCCCCTCTGGCAGGTGGCCCCTGTGAGGCTCTGGTCCTGGCCCTGGGGGACCATGGCTTTGAGTGCATGATGTTGAGGCCTGCCGCGCGCAGAACTGGGAGATACACAGCCGCGCCATCGCTGTGCTCGGGATGGGCTGGCTGGGGCGGCAGTGGGGATGGCGAGAGCGTGCACACAGTGCCCTGGGAGGGGGCACCTACTGGCCCAGGAGGGTGCAGATGCTTCCAGCAGGGTCTGGGAGGGGCTTCCCGGAGGATCTGCTGTCTGAGCAGGGGTGCAGCCAGTGGGGCTGAGGGAGGGGAGGGCTCCACACAGGCTGGGGTCAGTGAGGGGCTTCACCAGGCCTGTTGGGCTGGGCGGAGAGCAGGCTGGTGTCTGGCCCTGGTCCCTGAGCGGCCCCCTGCCTCTTCCCCAGTCCCACCCACCATCAAGGGCGCTGGCGGAGGACCGTACGAGGTGAAGGCTGTGGCTGGGAGGCCCATGGCGCTGGAGTGCGTGGCCAGGGGCCATCCACCCCCCACCCTCTCCTGGCACCACGAGGGGCTGCCCGTGGCAGAGGGCAACGAGACGTGGCTGGAGACGGGCGGCGTGCTGAGGCTGCAGAGCCCGGGGGAGGTGTCCAGGGGCCTGTACAGCTGCGTGGCCCGCAGCGCCGCTGGGGAGGCTGTGCTTCAGTACTCCGTGGAGGTGCAGGGTGAGCCCAGCCCATCCCCCAGAGCCACCTAGGCTGTGGCCCTCCACCCATGTTTATTGTTCACTTGTCCCGAGCAGACCCAGGGTATGGAGGGTGGCAGAGAAGTAACCAGTGTCCCAGTGTTGGACGACACAGACGAGGCCTGGGCTGGGGGCCAGCAGAGCTAGGGGAGGGCAGGGTGGAACTCCGGGGTTAAGGGTCCCTGCCCAGGACCCTGGGCCAGGTCACTCAAAGCAGAGGACGCCGTTCTGTCTTCCGCCAATAGAAGAGCATTTATGGGGACGTTCCTGAGGCCGGCTCGTGGGCACTGGTCCCGGGACAGGGTGGGAGGGGCAGGCGGGGCCTTCCGTCCATTGGCAGATGCGTCTCAAGCACTAGCTGTGCTGGCCCTGCATGCTACCAGGAGCAAAACAGGGAACAAGGCCAGCCCAGCTCCTGAGCCCTCGGTGCCAGCTCCTGAGCCCTCGGTGCCAGCTCCTGAGCCCTCGGTGTACTGAGAGGACAGGCCCTGCCTGTAGGGAGGCCAGGGGGCCCCTCACCCAGCCTTGAGGGGGCCTTGGAAGGCCTCCTGGAGGGGAACCATTTATGGGGAGACTTGAAGGGTAAGGTGAGGCTGGGGCCTTGCCCCGAGGGCACTGGGGACTTCAGGGTGCTATGAGGGGCTGCTCAGGTCCAGACACCCAACAGTGGGTCCTGCCTGCAGTGCCCCCACAGCTCCTGGTGGCCGAAGGCTTGGGCCAGGTGACGACCATCGTGGGACAGCCCCTGGAACTTCCCTGCCAGGCCTCCGGCTCCCCGGCACCTACTGTCCAGTGCGTATGGCGTGGGGGAGGCCGGGGCTGAGGGTGGTGGCAGCAGGTGGGGAGGGAGCTACTTCCCATCCCCAGGAGTATGGAAGAGGCTCCGGGGCAGGGATGACAGGGCAGGTGGGAGGTGCTGCAAGGCTTCCTGGCTTGTCCTGCCCCACCTTACCTGGCCTCAGGCTGACCTACCCCCTGCCCACCCACCGCAGGTGGCTGCAGAATGGCCGCCCGGCTGAGGAGCTGGCTGGGGTGCAGGTGGCCTTGCAGGGGGCCACACTGCACATCGACCATGTGGAGCTGGGCCACGCAGGCCTCTTCTCCTGCCAGGCCACCAATGAGGCAGGCACTGCTGGGGCTGAGGTGGAGGTGTCCGTGCACGGTGAGTGGACATCTGGGGTTCTGGGGCCAGGGGGAGCCCAGGATGCCAGGGTTGGGTGGAGCCAGAGGCTGTGGCAGGCCTGGGAAGGGCATTTCTGGGAAGCCCTTCCCAGTTCCCCATGGACAAGTGTGAGAGTCTGGTCTGGGCCATGTTTCACACTTGTCATCTGTCCTGTCCAGCCCCTAGGTCCTCACTCCTCTCCCTAGCCTCCTTGCTCTCCATCCACTCTCATCATGCTAACCACACTGAACTTTGTTCAGTTCTTTATATACATCAGTGAGCACTCTCCTTCTCACCTCTGAGTCTGCGTCTGCTGTTCCCTCTGCCTGGAAGATTCTCCCTCCTCTTTGCCTGCCTAGCTCCTCCCTATCTTTCAGGTATGTCCTGAAACACTCCTTCCTCCAGGAAGCTTTCCTTGATTCCAATTCTCTAGTCTGCACCACCCAGCCTCTCGTAACCATAGCCCACCACCCACTACATTGGGATTATTTATTCAGTTGTCCATCTCTGCTGTCCAGATCTGTGAGCTCTGAGATGCTAGCATGGTGGCTGCCTTTTTCCGCTGTGTCTGGGGCCCTAATATAGTTCTGGGCACAGAGTAAATGCTCAATGCACGTATGGATACATGAATTGATGAGTGGATAGAAGATGTGGGTAGGTGGATGGATTATTGCTGGGTTTATGGATGGGTGGGTGGATGGGTGGGTGTGTAGATGGATGGGTGGGTTTGTGGATGGATGAAAGGATGAGTGGTTGGATGGGTGGGTGGATGGATGGATGGATGGATGGACAGATGGGTGGGTGGGTGGATGGGTAGGTGGATAGATGTATGGGTAGGTGGATGGATGTATGAATGGATAGATGGGTGGGTGGGTGGATGGGTGGGTGGGTAGATGGATGGTTGGATGGATGGATAGGTGGGTGGATGAGTGGATGGAAGGGTAGATGGATGGATGGATAGATGGGTAGGTGGGTGGATGGATGGATGGATGGGTGGATGGATGGGTGGGTGGGTGGATGGGTAGGTGGATAGATGTATGGGTAAGTGGATGGATGTATGATTGGATAGATGGGTGGGTGGGTGGTTGGATGGGTGGATGGGTGGGTGGGTAGATGGATGGATGGATGGATGGATGGATGGATAGATGGGTAGGTGGGTGGATGGTTGGAGGGGTAGATGGATGGATGGAAGGGTGGATGGATAGGTGGATGGGTGGGTGGATGGGGTGGGTGGGTGGATAGGTAGGTGGATAGAGGGATAGATAGATACACAGATGCATGGATGGATAGTAGAATGTTTAAAGGGAAGGAACTGCTCTGCTGGTTCCCAGTCTGAAGCTCTTTCCCCTAAGTCAGGTGTCTGGGGGATAGAGGGTAGAAGCTAGGGGCCAGCCCTTGGCCCAGCCCTTCAAGGCTACTCCCTCACCCTCAGGCATTGAGGGGGCTGCTGGGTGTGCACTGTGCCCTTCCTGACCCTGACCCCAGTCCTTCTACCTCTCCCCAGAGCTCCCATCGGTTAATATCGTCGGGGGTGAGAACCTCACAGCCTCTTTCCTGCAGCCTGTGACCCTCCAATGCATAGGGGCTGGGGTGCCTACCCCAAGCCTCCGCTGGTGGAAGGATGGGGTGGCCCTGGCAGCCTCTGGGGGGAACCTGCAGGTATGTGGCACAGGTGGAGGAGCCACTTTTAGGGGTTCCTGGAGACCTGATCAGGGCCCAGCAGCATGGGGGTAGGACAGGCATGGAGCCCTCTCAGTCTGCAAGCTGAGGTTGCGGGGGCAGGTCACCCTCGGCCTCTTCGGGTCCCAGGAGCTTCAGTTGTCAGAGGGAGGAAATGGGGGCAGGGCAGTGTGCCCAGAGGCCAGAGGGATCTCTGGGATCCGAGTGCTCTGCCCGTGCTCCACCCGTGCTCCACCCCCAGCGCCAGTGCCCTGTCCTGCGGTCTGCAGACTTCCCTCCACCTTGGGCCCTGTGGCTTTGCCGCATGCACAGGTGCTCTCTGCCCTCCCCTCCCCCCAGATTGACAAGGTGGACCTGAGGGACGAGGGCATCTACACTTGTGCCGCTGCTAACCTGGCTGGGGAGAGCAGGAGGGACGTGGCGCTGAAGGTTTTGGGTGAGGACGTGGGCGCCAGCAGGGCCCAGGGTGGGGATGGCGGGAGACGCCCTGAGGGCCGTGGGGCTGGGGTGTGTGGGAGGAGTCGGGGAGGAGGTTTGTGTGGTTAAACTGAGAAGGGGAAAGTCCTGAAATGAAGGCACAAACAGTTTGCTCTGCGGATGTTTTTGGTGGGCATTTTAGTGGCAGGCCTCGCTCATGTTCCCACTTACCTTTGCTTATTTCATTCATTTTGGGGTTCATTTGTGCAGAAATCCCTGCCCTTGTCACTTCCCGTGGCTGTGATGATCCCACCCCCTGCCGGGCTGCTGCTGTCCCTGGGGGCCATCCTCTGTGGTTGCAGTAAACGTTGCAGCTGTCACTCTTTGTCCCCCCGTGTGGCTTAAGGGGTGGGGATCCTGGGTCAGAGGACATGAGCTGCTTTAGAGCCCTGATGCCCAGGACTTTTGGGGGGGATGAGGGAGGGGTGCTGGGGATGGCAGAGCCCCACCCACCAAGCTGGGACTCCCCTTGTCTGCCCCAGTGCCCCCCAACATCGAGCCAGGCCCAGTTGACAAGGCAGTGCTGGAAAACGCCTCCGTGACCCTGGAGTGTCTGGCTTCGGGTGTGCCCCCTCCTGGTAAGACCCCTCCTCCAGGCAGAATGCCACCTGCACATCTAGTGAGGCCGGCGAGTGCTCCAGGCACCCTCAGGCGGTGGCACCATGGAGAAATCGGTAGGCCCTTCCCGCACTGCTCCTGTCTCCCTTCCTCCTGGACAAGGCCATGGTGCCACGGCAGCCCCAGGGCCCCGGGCCATGCGCTGGGTCTGAAGCGAGCCTGCAGGGCTCCTGCTCAGACTTTGCAACTTCACAGGGCTGCCCGGGCCTGGGGGCGAGGCCCAGGTCCTCCGAGTCACCCTCCGTCTGGCCTCTTCTGTAGATGCACAGTTGAGGAAAGGGCCGGGCACATGGGGCTAGGCGTGTGCACTTGGCACGTGGGATGGGGTGATGTTTATTGTGGCCCAGGAGGAAGGCCCCTCTCCATCCCCCATCTGAGCCAGGACCACCCGCTTCTCCTGGGGTAGGTGAGCCCTGGGGCATTTGCCCCTTCTGCTGGGGGCCCCTGTTGAGCTCTGGGGGGCCTGGCAGGATGTAGGGGAGCTGCAGACACAGCGGCCCAGCCCTGCCCTCTGAGGCTCATGTCCTCAAAAGCCCTCCCAGGTGAGAGGTCTCCTGGGAGGAGGGGAGCGGCCGGGCTGGCTTTTGCTGTCCCTGCCCCCAGCCGCGCCGTCCTCCACCTCCGGGGCTTCCCCTCTGTCCTTGGTCCTGTCAGCGCTGCCCTGTTCCACCCTGCTCCCCTTCCTGGAGAACCCAGCTTTCTTGCCTGAAAAGAAGTGTGGCCACCCTGGAAGCTTCTCCTGGATGCCCACGACACCAGCAGGGTCTTAGGGCTGGCAGGACCCCTTGCATCTCTCTTCTCTTCCCAGATGTCTCCTGGTTCAAGGGCCGCCGGCCTGTCTCTGCCCAGACAGGAGTGACGGTATCAGCTGATGGGAGAGTTCTCCGCATTGAGCGAGCCCAGCTTTCCAACGCCGGGAGCTACCGATGTGTGGCATCCAATGTGGCAGGCAGCACAGAGATGCAGTATGGCCTACGGGTCAATGGTGAGTTGCCTGGGGATGATAGGGGCCCTTGTCCCAAAAGTTGTCTTTTCATCCATTTGTCTCATCTTTCCATCCACTCACTCACTCAACTACCCATCCATCCATCCATCCACCCACCCATCCATCCACTCATCTATCCACCCACCTGTCCATCCGTCCACCTACCCATCTCTCCATCCATCTGTCCATCCACCCATCTATCTACCTATCTGTCCCTTCGTCCGCCCAGCCAGCCACCAGTCAGTGAGGCAGCCATCCTCCATTTGTACATGAGAAAGCCCAACTGTCCATCAGTTGATCCAGCCATCCATCCATCCTTCCATCCATGTGTGCAAATATTTGACCATCCATCCATTGATTCAACCATCCCTCTATCCAATCCTCTGCCCATCCATCCACTTACCCATACAACCGTCCATTTGCCCATCCATTCATTCATCCATTCAATCACCCATTCCTCCATCTGTCCATCTTCTGTGCAACCACGTGTATTGTGTGCATGCTCTGGGGCAGACCCTGGGGCCACAGCCCTGAGTAAGGGAGACTTGGGAGCTTTCAGTCTAGTGGAAGATTCAGTAATTAGATTACTACCCAAAGTATGACTTGATGACAATTGTGATAAGAGCTAATAAACATAAGGTACAACTGAGTGCCTGTAATGGGGCACTGACCTGGCCTGGAGGCCAGGGGCAGCTTTGACACCTGGATACCTAAACTGAGACCCACAGCAAGGCCGAGGCTGCAGAGACCTGGGGAACCGGAGAGAGTGAAAGGAGGCCGGGGGTCTGGAGCTTACCGCATGTGAGAGCAGGGGTGGGGGGTGCTGGTGGCCATGTGGAGGCTGGACCTCTCGGGACCCATGGGCCACGGGGAAGGTCACGTCTTTATCCTCAGAGCAGTGGGTCACTGGCAGGGGACTGGGACCCTGGGCATCATAGCTCAAGCTTCCCAGATACAGTGGAATCATCTGACCATTCTCTGCCCCGAGGGACGGCCTGTAAGGTAGTGTGTCCTCTGACGCCTCTGAGTTAGGAAGTGAAACTGTCCGGGGGCTTTTGCCTCCACACCAGCCCCATCACAAATGACCCCCTGCTGACCAGAGGCCGGAGTTCAAATGCTGCTTCTGCTGCTTCCTAGCTGGTCGACTGTGGGCAGATGACTTCCCGTCTCTGAGCCTCAGTTTCCCATGTGTAGAAGCCTCGTAGCAGTGTTGAGAGGAGGGGATGGGCACACTACAGGATGGTGAAGTGGCTGCCTGTGGCCAGGTGGCTGTCCTGTGCTTCTGCTCGTGGCCGTGTGCTCCTTTGGGAGTGCCCAGCCAGGGCCTGCCTGCTCTGCTCCCAGCAGGGCTCAGCCGGTGCCCCGTGTCACCCCCACCCTGCAGTGCCCCCTCGAATCACGCTGCCACCCAGCCTGCCAGGCCCGGTGCTGCTCAACACCCCTGTCCGGCTGACCTGCGATGCCACTGGTGCCCCTAGCCCCACACTGCTGTGGCTGAAGGATGGAAACCCTGTGTCCCTGGCAGGGACCCCTGGCCTCCAGGTCAGTAGGGCTGCGTGGCCCTGGCTCACTTTCCTGGCACCTCCAGTGGGTGCTGGGAGCAGAGGCCAGGCTCCGGGGGCTTAGGGTGAGGGAGAAGTGGTGCTGGCTCAGGGAGGCAAGAGGGGTGAACAGAGCCGCCTGGCGCCGGGCCACCCAGTGGGGACAGCGCATTCCGCGACACGGCCATCTGTATAATTTAACGTATTCTCACAGCTACTTTCAAATGAGTAAAAAGAAACAGGTGAGATCAATTCTAATAATACATGTTAATCCGATACATCCAAAACAGTTTCATCACGAGATCAATATAAAAATTATCAATGAGACATTTACATTCTTCTTTTCATACTAAATTTGAATTCTGCTGTGGATTTTATACTTGTGGCCCTTTGCAACTGGGACTGGCCACATTTCAAGGGCTCACTGGCGACACGTGGCGAGTGCCACCATAGGACTGGCGTAGTGGCCTGCCAGCCGGCAGAGTTCCCAAGGCCTGGGGACAGCTCGAGGTTTCCCTGTATCGAGGGGGGGTCAGGGGTCTGGGGCAGGCTGTCCAGGCGTGCCCGGCAGCAGGGCCAGCTTGTGAGATGGGGTGCTGCCCCTTGGGGTGTGCACCAGCTGGCCGTTCGCCTAATGTGGGCTTCCCTCTGGGGCCACAGGTCTTCCCTGGGGGCCAGGTGCTCGCCTTGGCCAGTGCCCGGGCCTCCGACTCCGGCAGGTACTCCTGCGTGGCTGTGAGCGCGGTGGGCGAGGACCGCCGGGACGTCATCCTGCAAGTCCATAGTGAGTCTCAGGCCGGGAAGGCCACCTGGTCCCACCCAGCAGTCCCAGAAGATGGGGTGGGGGTGTCCCCAACCATACCCAAAGAGAGAGGGTGGCTGGGTGGAGGAGTGCCCACCTGAGGCTGGCTGCCTTCGAGTGGGGGCCAGTGGACCCCCAGAGACCTGCCCTGGAGTGTGAGCGCCCCCACAGGTGGGCGGGGGGCAGGCGGGCGGCCGCACAGCCAGAGCTCCGTGCTCAGGGACGAGGTGGGAGGGGTGTGAAGTCGCAGCAGGAGGCCCAGTGTCCTCACTGGCCTGGGCCCCCTGGGGTAGCCGTCCAGCCTGGAGCGGCAGTGTGGGTGGTGGTTAGGAGCACTGGCTCTGGGGTGTCAGGGACACGGGGTTCGGATCCTGCCTCTGAGACCTGGCACTCGTCACTCTGCTTCTCTGAGCCTCCTTTCTCCATCTGTAACATGGGGGGTGAAATGACACCCCCTGGGAGGTTGTTGTGGGGGTTCACTGAGCTCAGTGGGCGTTACAGTGGCTGTTAGTTTCTCATTTCCTCGAGTGGGTGTGGGGAGGCTCTGTGCAGCCCCGGGAGCAGCTCCGGGAGGGGCAGAGCCTCGGTGGGGAGGGAGGAGGCATCCGACACCAGACCCTTCCTCACCTGGAGCCGGGGCCGTGGTGAACGGGCACCGGTGCCCAAGTGCCCACCTGTACCTTGGATTTAGCCCCATGCAGCCCCACAGGGTGCATTTTGCAGATGAAGACCGAGGCCCAGGGGGCTGAGTCGCGGCTCCAGGGCCTCGCACGGTGAGCGGGAGGTGAAGGCAGGACGCCGGTGGGAGTCCGACCTGGCTCTGTGTTCCTCCCCGCAGAGCTGCACTGGGTCGTCCTACCTCAGTGGGGGGACGTGGGGGAAGGTGGTTCTAAGACCTACTTTTAAAGTTCTTTAAAATTAAATGTTTGAAAAAAAATTTTTTTTTTGAAACAGAGTCTCGCTGTCACCTGGGCTAGAGTGCTGTGGCGTCATCATAGCTCACTGCAACCTCAAACTCTGGGGCTCAAGCAATCCTCCTGCCTCAGCCTCCTGAGTAGCTGGGACTGTAGGCATGTGCCACCACACCCGGCTCCTTTTTCTATTTTTGGTAGAGACAGGGTCTGGCTCTTGCTCAGGCTGGTCTCAAACTCCAGGGCTCAAGCGATCTTCCAGCCCCTGCCTCGCAGAGTGCTGGGATTATAGGTGTGATTTAAACTTTTGAGAGAAGCCAGCATGGTGACACAAGCCTGCAGTCCCAGCTACTCCGGAGGCTGGGACAGGAGGATCACTTGAGCCCAGGAATTTGAGACCAGCCTGGGTAACATAGCGAGACCATGTCTTAAAATAATAAATTAAATAAAATAAAGTAAAATAAAAATTTGAGGTAATTGTAGGTCCACATACAGTTGTTGGAAATGTTACAGAGAGGTCCTGCGTCCCCTTCCCCAGCTTTCCTCAGTGGCAACATCCTGCAGAACTCTAGGATGGTGTCACATCCAGGATGTGGATATTGTCACCATCCGTCCATCCTACTCAGGTCTGGGGGCCTCCTTCTGAAGCAGGGCTGTGAGCCCACTGGGCTGGGCCCTGGTCCTGACGGTGGCTCCCCACCCCTGGCGTTTGCGCCTGGTGCCTGGAAGTGGCTGGGGCTGACATGCGCCATGGCCTCGTCCAGCAGCCCCTCATGTGCCTGAGAGCCCCTCTCCTACCCGCTCAGTGCCCCCGAGCATCCTCGGAGAAGAGCGGAATGTGTCCGTTGTGGCCAACGAGTCCGTGGCCCTGGAGTGCCGGAGCCACGCTGTGCCCCTTCCCGTGCTGAGCTGGCGGAAGGACGGGCGTCCCCTGGAGCTGCGGCCCGGCGTCCGCCTCTCTGCAGACAAGGCGGTACTGGAGGTGAGCGGCCCCCCGGGGGGCTGCCCGGCCTCCACCAGGGCCCTGAGTAGGGCAGGGTCTGTGGGTGCCCCAGCACCCTGCAAGCATTAGTTCAGCTCAGGGTGACCTGCAGGCTCCCCCAGGGGATGGGGAACAAAGCCCAGCACTGAGGCCTCAGGGCCCCCGACACAGCTGAGCAGCTCCAGCTGTTGGGGAGAACCTTCCCCCCCAGCCCGCTCCTCCTCCCCCAACTGCTCTACAGCTTGTGATGTGGTCATTCCCAATCCGCAGCACCGCCTTTGCTTTCCCCTACTTTCCCCTCATTCTTCAAAGCCAAGCTTAGCCCTGTCACCCCTGTGCCAGGATCCAGCCCCTGAGGAAGGTCCCCTCCACCCCCACCATCCTTCCTCCTCCACCTTCTCTCTGGCCCGTCCTGTTGGACTTTCCAGAGAGACTGGGAGCAGGTCAAAGGCAGGAGCGAGTCTGACCCAGCCCGGTGCCCCCCCCTTAGCAGGTGTGGGTCACGGATATGGAGTGGGCAGACAGCAGGGCTGCCATCCCTGGCCAGCAAGGCAACGTGACGCACCTCGGGTGACACAGGCTGTCCAGGGGTGAGCCCATCTGTGTTCCCCTGCCAATGGCATGTCTTTGCTCTCGGCCAGGTGGACAGGGCGCAGGTGTGGGATGCAGGCCGCTACACCTGCGAGGCCCTGAATGAGGCAGGCCGCTCCCAGCAACACTACAACCTGAACATCTGGGGTGAGGGTCTCCTGGGCTGGGCTGGGTCTCAGCCCCTGCAGGGGGTGTTGCCTTGATCGGGTCCCAGGATACAGCCCTCCACCTGCCCTCACCTCCCGGTGCCTTCTCCATCCCAGCTCCCCCAACTCATCCTCTCTCTGCTCTGACTCAGTGGCTCCAGCGTTTCCCTCGGGGGAATCTCACACTCTGATCGTGAAGGAAGGGCAACCCGCCAGGCTGTCCTGCGAATGCCAGGGCGTCCCCTTCCCCAAGATCTCCTGGAGGAAGGATGGTAGGATTGCGGCCCCCACCCGGCCCCACCTTATTGTCCAGCACAAAGGGGCTGCTCCTGGTCCCAGCTGGGTGCCCCCACCCAAAGCCTAGCTGAGATGGGTGGGCTCATACCGCTGGGGGTGGGGTGCTGGTAACAGAAGGGTGCTTCCCTCAGCCCCTCTCTACTCAGTCCCCGAGCCCACAGGGGCCCCTGGCCCCCTCCTAACCAGTGAGAGCTGGACTGGCCTAACTTCAGACATCCCTTCTTCCAGGAAGCCCTTCCTGACTGCCAGGCTGGGGCAGGGCCTCCTTGGCAGAGCCCCTGCGTGATGACTTACCATGTCACCTACCTTAGTCCTTCTGTGTCTGCTCCTGCATGAGTCTGAGCCTCGTGAGGCACCACTTTGACCACTGCTGAATTCCAAATTCAGTGCCTGGCACTAAATAGGTGCTCAATAAATATCTGGGCTTCATTGAACCAATGTTTATCGAGAGCCTGTCTCTGCTAGGCCCTGTTCTACTCACTGGGAACGCGGCAGTGAACAAAACAGACAAACTGCCACCCTCACAGTGGGGCAGTCAGATAATAAACAGAAAGTAACTGACTCGGCACTTTAGGTCATAGGTGCTGTGGAGCAGAATAAAGCCAGGAAGGGGGAGAAGATGTGCTGGGGGTAGGATTTGCAGTTTCCAGTTGGGTGGCTGGGGACGTTTGACCAAGCAGACTTGAAGAATTTAGGGGACGGACATGGACTAGCACAGGTAAGGGTGGGTGCAAAGGCCCTGGGGCAGGGATGCTGGCTGGATGGGGGAGTAAGAGGAAGGGAGGAGTCAGGGATGATGGGAGCTGGTGGGGAGTGGAGGTGTGTCACCAAGGTGGGAGGCTCCAGGGTAGGTGTCGGGGGAGGACCCAGCATTTGGGGAGAGTTAATATGGAGATGTCTGTTAGACGCCCAGGGAGATGTCAAATAGACAGTGAGACATACATGTCTGGAGCTGAGATGAGAGATCTGGACCAGGAAGCAGTTTGGGAACAACAGCAAGGCAGGCTGACAGCACCAGGGCAGAGGGAGGAAGCACTGTCAGGTGGCCACAGCGTCCCCTCCCCGGCTGCGTCCTGCACTGATTTGTGACCGAGCCCCGAGGTCTATTCCTCTCTAAACAGGTGCCGCCATGTTTACTGCAGTGGCTCAAGGTTGGCAATCTCTCCCCTTCCAGGGGGTCTTCTTGCTGCCAGGTGTAGCGGTGCCTCGTCTCCTTCCTCGGGTCACTGTAGCCAGGTGGGCGGGCCATTCATTCAGCAGCCTCGTGGAGCCCTGCCATGTGCCGGACCCTGGGGAGCCCCCAAGGACCCCAGAGGGAAAGTGAGGCAAGGTCTGCCATTGTGGAGGGCCCAGGCCAGGCAGATTCTGATGGGCACCTGCAGTGAATGGGGAGAAGCTTGGGGCTCAGAGGAGGTGCCAGGAACAGATGTGGCATGCAAGGAAGGCTTCCTGGAGGAAGTGATGTCTAAGTGGACATCTGAAGGATGAACAGGAATTGGCAAGAATGGGACGGGGGGACAAACACTCCAGGTGGAAAGACCTTGTGTCCCTGCAAATGTCCTGGACTGGGGACTTCTTTCTCACTGCATCCAGGACAGCCCCTGCCCAGGGAGGGGGCCGGCCTAGAGCAAGTGTCGGCTGTTGGGAGGCTGCTGTACCTGGGACAGGCCCGGCTGGCCCAGGAGGGAACATACACCTGTGAGTGCAGCAACGTGGCAGGCAGCAGCGCCCAGGAGTGGCAGCTGGAGGTGCAAGGTGAGTGAGCCGGCTGGGTGGGCCAGGGAGCGGCGGGCTGGGCAAGGCCACCACATATTCAGAGCAAAGACAGGAGCAGCGATGACAGGCCTGCTTCCACACTATCCCTCTGATTCCTGGCCCTGTCACTGTCCACTCAGCTTCTCACAGCTCCTAACCTGAGCACGGTGCAGGGGGCAGACCCCTAAGTGCCCCCAGTGGTCCAGAGGAAAAAACCACATCTTGGAACAGTTGGAAACATAAAAGAAATGTAAATTTTATGTGAAGTTTGTATCTATAATGGAAATCTAAATCTCCATCTGCTTGTCCTGCAGTGATGAAATTAAATATCTCAGCCTTGTGAAAACCATGCTAGAAAATAAAGCCAAGGAAAATTGTGTCACCATCCTGGGGACAAACCCACCCAGGGATAATGCTCCATGCCCAGCCCGTCCCGAGGACTGTTGAAGCTCCAGGAAGCCTCTGGGTTTTGAGGAAGAAAAACCCTCAAAATCCTGAAAGGGCTGTGCCGTGAGCTTGTCCCCAGGTAGCAGGCCTGCCCATGATGCCCAGGGCGTGTCGTGGGGTTCCGTTAGGACCCCATTGCAGAGAAGGAATACAGAGGCCCAGAGAGGTCAGGTCACCTGGCCAAGGTCACACAGCCAGTGAGTGGCAAAAGGGAGCAGGTGTGCCCCGTGAGGCGCGTGGGAGGTGCCGGTGCCTGGCAGCCCCAGCAGCTGTCCCTGACATGCTTTCTCCCCACCCCAGTTCCCCCTCAGATCTCCGGGCCCTGGGAGCCCCCCATGCAGATCTCCGTGGTCCAGGACCGGGGAGCCACTCTGGAGTGCAACGCCACAGGGAAACCCCCTCCAACGGTGACGTGGGAGCGGGACGGCCAGCCTGTGGGCGCTGAGCCTGGCCTGCGGCTGCAGATCCAAGGGCAGAGCCTGTACGTGGAGCAGGCACGGGCTGCCCACGCCGGACGCTACAGCTGCGTGGCCGAGAACGTGGCCGGGAGGGCGGAGAGGAGGTTTGCACTCTCCGTGCTGGGTGAGGACCGCAGCTGGCTGGAGGGCAGGGGACTGTGTCGGGGGGCACTGGAGAGGGCGAGGCTGGGTGAATCTCCAGGCACAGCTCCCAGGCTGCCCCAGGGGACATTGCTGTTCTTTCTGGAGTCAGGCTCTGACGAGAGCTGCCATCGGGGGAAGCCGCCCAAGGTCAGAACTGGTCCCAAATGGCACTGAGTTCCCCCATCTGCCTCCATCCCTCCCTCCCTCTCGTGTTTCTGTTCCCCTACTCTGTTCCGGGCACTGGGGAAGTCGGCAGTCTCTACCCTGCATGACCGGCATGTGATGGGAGAGCTCAGTGCCCTGCGGGACACCAGGAGGACCTTGAACACTGTCGTGGGGGGTCAGGGCAGCCTCCTGGAGCAGGAGCCCTTTAAGCTGGACCGTAAAGGCTGAGCAGGAGTTAGGCAGCTGCCGGGTGAGGGGGGAGCGTGTGCCAGGCAGAGGGTGGCTGGAGCAGTCTTGTGCATTCCAGTCATTTACTGAGCTCCTGCTGTTTGCCTGGAGGACAATTCAGGGTGGAGGCAGGGAGTGGTAAGGGCTAAGGTGGAGGGGACAGGGATCAGTTTAGGGAGCACCCCCACTGCACTCCCCAGGAGCCTCACCCAGTTACCCCACCTCCTGTGGAGTGTGGCTTCCTTTACAAACACGTCCCTTCAAGGCTGGGCGCGGTGGCTCACGCCTATAATCCTAGCCCTCTGGGAGGCCGAGGTGGGTGGATCGCTCGAGGTCAAGAGTTCGAGACCAGCCTGAGCGAGACCCCGTCTCTACTAAAAAAAAATAGAAATAAATTATCTGGACAACTGAAAAAAATATATATAGAAAAAATTAGCCGGGCATGGTGGCGCATGCCTGTAGTCCCAGCTACTCGGGAGGCTGAGGCAGTAGGATCGCTTAAGCCCAGGAGTTTGAGGTTGCTGTGAGCTAGGCTGACGCCACGGCACTCACTCTAGCCCGGGCAACATAGTGAGACTCTGTCTCAAAAAAAAAAAAAAAAAAAAAACAAACACGTCCCTTCAAAGTGCAGAGTTGCCGCTGACCTTGGCTGTGTGGACTTAGGGGACCCCTCGGGCTGGGCTCGCCTCTGCTCCGCCCGGCCTCGTGTGCTCCGCACCTGCCCTGCCCAGGCGCTGGACTGGGCGCTCTGCACGTGCTGTGGCTGAACCCTCCCGAGCAGCCCTCCGAGGGGTCAGGGAAACCGAGGCCAGGGCGTCTGCCTGGCTCCAAAGCCCAGCCTGTGGCCCCCCTTGTTCCCTTCTAGATGCCACAGCTTCAGCGGGAGCAGCTCTGATCTCGTGGCCTCTGCCCCAGACTCTCCTGATGGGGGCTGGGGGCCGCAGGGGGCAGCCGGCGGGGCTGGGGAGGGAGCGTCCTGAATGCGCCTTCTTCTCTGTGTCCAGTGCCCCCAGAGCTCACCGGAGACTTGGGCCCATGGACCAATGTCACTGCCCGCCTTGCACAGCCCCTTGACGCTGCTCTGTGAAGCCACCGGGGTCCCACCCCCAGCTGTCCGCTGGTTCCGAGGGGAGGAGCCCATCAGCCCCGGGGAGGACACCTACCTGTTGGCAGGTAAGGTACCAGCTGGCGTTGCATGCTGGGAGTCAGGCGCTCGGCCTCCGCCCCGTCCTTCACATGCCCATGACCTCTAACCCTGAGCCGCCAGGCCTGGTTGGGGTAACCATTCCAACTGCTGGTCCCCAAAGAGAACACCCCAAAACACTGGTCAGGTGTGTGCTCCAGGAAAAAAGAAAGGTTTAAATAAGTTTGGAAAAGGCTTCCTGCTCTGCTGCCCTCCCAGAGACCCACCGGGGCAGTTCGTACGGTAAAGGTTCTGATTCTGCAGCAAAAAAAAAAAAAATCCCTTGGCTCCTGCACATGGCATCCCACAGAACGTAACAAACTCGTGGACGTGCTGATCTAAGCACCTCCTCCTCTGGGTATTTATCCTCTTCACAAAATTGGTTTGTGATGCTTCTTGTTGGTGTACAAGTGGGAAACTGAGGCCCAAGAGGCAGTGTTCCATCCAAACTTTGCAGGGACCTCAAGGCCCACTGAAGCTTAGCCTTGGTGACCCATCAATTGTCCCATGCAGCCCACAGTGGGATGTCAAATATGTTTCCCATTGCACATCACTTCTGAGCACTTGGTAGGAATTGCCACATGCCAGGTACAGATATGAATTGAGAGACTACATCTGGGCCCAGCAGAAAGTAGAGTGGCAATCAATTAGTGATGTCTGCCTTGGGTGCAAGAACAGCAGTGATGGCATGTGTCCTGTATATCTGCCCTCCTCAGACTGGTCTCAAGACACCCCTGGGTCCCTCTGAGAGGGCCTTGGGAGAAGAAGGCCTTTTACCATGTCGTCAGAGTAGAGTGGGGGTTGCCTTGTTGACCGCATAGCCCACTGCTGTCCCTTTAGCCCCAGCCAATGCTCAGAGCAGGGGAGGCCAGGGTAGCAGATCCTTCTTGCTAGAGCAGGGTCCTCAGCTTTATGCTGGTGCACATCTAATCTCTGGGAAGCTCCATTCGTTTACCCTCCTGAGCCTCAGTTTCCCCATCTGAGGAGTGGAACGTGGTGGGAGGCAGATGCATACCCATCTAATTATAACGCATCTTCCTGGGGGGCAGCCTGGGCTCGGCTGTGGCCAGAAGGCTGCTCACAGCCACACTCGGGCCCACGGCCTCCCTCCCCAGGCGGCTGGATGCTGAGGAAGACGCGGGTGCAGGAGCGAGACAGAGGCCTCTACTCGTGCCTGGCAAGCAACGTGGCTGGGGTGGTGCAGAGGAACTTCAGCGTGGAGGTCCTGGGTACGCTGCACCCCATTCTCATGGGGCCCGTGAGTCCTTCCCCTCCTGCCTGGGAGCCTCTGGAGGTGAGGCCCAGGACTTGGCTCAGGGAAGGGGAGGGAGAAACTAAGCCTTGTTTTCTTTGCTTCATCAGAAACCTCTGTTTTAAGGCTGCCGTGGAACTTTCCAGAAACAGAAGGGCCAATCCAAAATACAGGGGGCAGATATTGTCAACACTACCCAAACTGCCTCCCTCTGGTCAGAGTCTTTTCCCAGAGGCACTGCTATTTCCCTCAGCCACAGGGAATGTTTCTCAAACTCACTGCCCTGTGGAAGCAGGCACAAAGGGTGGGGAAACCGAGGCAGGAAACTGAAGAGAGGAGTTGTGGCTCTTGGCTTCCGGCTCTGTGATGCTGTGGCCTGAGTGGGCCAACCCTGGTCAGTAGCTGTCTGTCTCCCTGCTTCCCCCAGTTCCCCC
Organism: Lemur catta; assembly: GCF_020740605.2. Classification (NCBI taxonomy): domain Eukaryota; kingdom Metazoa; phylum Chordata; class Mammalia; order Primates; family Lemuridae; genus Lemur; species Lemur catta. The sequence goes on along the minus strand of NC_059137.1, from coordinate 5,795,695 downwards.
CAGGATGGAGAGCGAGGACCTGGAGGAGGTGCTCAGGGTCCCCGAGGGACAGACTGCCCATCTGCCATGCAATGCCACCGGTAAGGGCCACACAGTGTAGGGGGAGGACAGAAGGGGTGGGAAGGTAGCTTCAGAAAGGAGGGGTCCCCAGGGAACTGGCCCACTGGTCCCAGACCCACTGCCATCCACTGAGGTCTCTATGTCTTGGAATCTGTGCCAGGTCCCTCTGCCCCAACACTCCCCACCCCCAACCTCACTACAGATCTCAGCTTTCAGGACCCTCCATAGGGAGTCCTTGGCTGGCCCCTCAGGCCCTGTGGGCTACCCCACTGGGCTCCCACAGGCCCCAGTGCTTCCCTGTCCTAGCACTGACCATAGTGGACCATAGTGCCCTTGTGACGTATGAGCTCCTGAGGGCCCAGGGCTGCCTTGCCACCATGGTTTCCCCAGTGCCTGGCAGAGTAGTCTCCTATTAATGCTTGTGGGCTGAAGGACGGATGGGTGGATGAATGGGTAGATAGATGAGTAGATGGATGGACAGATAGATGGGTGAGTGGATGGAGGGATGGAAGGATGGATGGATGAGTGGATGGAGGGATGGATGAGTAGATGGATGGATGGATGGATGAGTGGATGGAGGAATGGATGGATGGATGGATGAGTGGATGGATGGATGGATGAGTGGATGGATGGATGAGTGGATGGATGGATGGATGGATGGATGGATGGATGGATGAGTGGATGAATGGATGGATGATGAGTGGATGGAGGGATGAGTGGATGGATGGACAGATGGATGGATGTACAGATAGTTGAATGGTTGCCTTTGTGTCTTGCCTGCCTGTACTAAGCCACCTGTGCCCACTGCTTGGTAAGCCAGGCCTGGTGGCTGCTCCAGCTTCTTGCTGTGTTTCATGGGCCTCTGGACTGGCATGGAGAATCCACATCTCCTGTCCCATCTGGGAGTAGCCTTTGACCCCTGGGCCAACTTGGTCAAAGCCTCCTGAATCGTCTCATTCTCTCCTCTGCATATAGGCCACCCACAGCCCCAGGTCACATGGTTCAAAGATGGCCGGCCCCTGTCTGGTGGAGACGCCCTCCACATCTCCCCAGATGGAGCCCTCCTGCAGGTCCTGCGGGTGAACCTGTCCAGTGCTGGCCACTACTCCTGCATTGCGGCCAACGCCGCAGGGGAGAAGACCAAGCACTTCCAGCTTAGCGTCCTGGGTAAGCTCTGGGCATCTCCTGGCCACCCCTGGTGCTGGCAGGAGGGAGACCATCTCCTTACAGACAGCTTCCCACAAAGCACTCTACTCTTTTTCTTCTACTTCTCCAAGTTTTCTCGTTGTTGATGACAACAACAAAAATCATAATAGTGGCTGTATCGATTGAGCATTTATTGTGGGCCAGACACATGAACAGGCATGGTCGGGTGAATCTTCACAGTGACCCTAGGAGATGGGAGATGTGCTTGTCCCCACATCACGAACAAAACTCTGAGACTTAGAGAGGTGATGTGGCTGATGCCAGGCCCCAGGGTGCTGGGTCCAGGTGGTGCCTCCTGAGGGTGATGTGCACGTACTGTCTCATTAGGCTGGAGAAACAGAAAATCTATCAAATGAGGGAAGCATAGACTAGCTTAGTAAAATGTGTTTCTAAAAGGGCTGGTGGTACCAGGCACGGGGACAGGCACCTGCAGTCCCAGCTACTCGAGAGGCTGAGGTGGGAGGGTTGCTTGAGCCCAGGAGTTCTGAGCTGTAGTGTTGCCAATTGGTGTCTACACTAAGTTCAGCATCAATATAGTGACCTCCTGGGAGCCGGGGACCCCCAGGTTGCCTAACGAGTGGTGGGCTGTGCCAGGTTAGCAGTCGGCAGTGGGATGGTGCCTGTGAATGGCCACTGCACCCCAGCCTGGGGGACATAGTGAGACCTTGTCTCTATTAACAAAACAAAAAAGTGCCGACAGTTAAAGGGAGAGTCCCCTGCTGGGATTGGAAGAGGAAATTTTAAGACCAATGAAAGCAGAGCTACTCTACCCAGCAAGGAACAAGGCCTCCCACCCTTTCTCCCCGTCTCGGGAAGTGGTACAAACTAGAAACACAAACAGAACTCAGAAGGCTCTGGCTGGATTAGTAGAGGGGCTACATGTTAAGAAGTTGTTGGGGAAATCAAGGCAGAAATTATTCGCTTTTCTCCCTCATACTATTGCCTAGCTGGGGGAGCCGGGCTGTGGGTCACCCGGGCCTGCATTCAAGTCTGACGGCACTGAGCCTCGGTTTCCCTTCTGCATAATGCAGCGACAGCAGTCCTGAGGCTGAGCCCGGGCTGCAAGGCTCTCCTAGTCGTTGGGCCCAGGGCTGGGGATCATGTTCACGGGCACCCTCTCTGCCCCCGCACAGTGGCCCCGGCCATCCTGGGAGTGACTGAGGACGGTGCAGACGAGGAGGTGACTGTGTCCATCAGCAACCCCATTTCTCTGATCTGCGAGGCACTGGCCTTCCCTTCCCCCAACATCACCTGGATGAAGGATGGGGCCCCTTTTGAGGCCTCCAAGAACATCCAGCTGCTTCCAGGTGATGCCCTCAGAGGTTGGGGTGTGAGAGGACAGGTGACACGCCATCAGGGAGAGCCTGAGCTCGTGCCTGGTGTGAGGCTGCAGCTGCGGGCCGCCTGGCCGCTCTCCCGAGCAGGCACCCGTGGGCTGCAGATCCTGAACGCCCAGCGGGAGGACGCCGGCCAGTACACCTGCGTGGTCACCAACGAGCTGGGCGAGGCTGTGAAGAACTACCACGTGGAAGTCCTCAGTGAGTCGGGGACCTGCTGGCACCAGCAGGCACCCGGGCCACCCTTGACACCCCAGGGCACCGTCACATGGCTCAGCTCCTCTGACGGTCACCAGGCAGCCAGGGCGGGCTGGGGTGTTCCCTGTCTCACAGCTGGGGGCGCTATGAGGAGGGGGCAGTGAGACCCACACCAGGCCTGGCTTCCTTCTGCCACTTCTGCTGGGGGGGCCACCACCAGAGGCCCCACAGCTGGAGACCCAGGACCCCAGGAAGGACCTATGAGGTCGCCTCAGAAAGTTCCCTGCCTCAGACCTGTCCTGTCCCGCAACCATCGCAGACAAACACTCTCTTCTGAGCAGACAGCCCAGGAAAGGGTTGGCTTCCAGGGTCCCTGTTTCTCTACTCTTGGGAGTCAGCCCCCCATTTCCAGGGCTGCCCCCAGGGCCAGGGTGAGCCCAGGGTCTCAGCACTGCTCACCCAGGTCTACTCTCAGACCCCCTTGTGGTTTTCAGTCCCCCCTTCCATCTCCAAAGACGACCCCTTGGAGGAGGTCGGCGTGAAGGAAGTGAAGACCAAGGTCAACAGCACCTTGACCCTGGAGTGTGAGTGCTGGGCTGTGCCCCCACCCACCATCCACTGGTACAAGGACGGGCAGGTGAGTGGGGACCCCTGGGCAGCTTCTGGCTCTCACCCCTGGGTCTTGCTGGTCCTGCTTGGAACCTTCCAGAAAAGGCAGCCCTTAAAGGACCTGGCCCCAGAGCTGGTCTGGGCCCTTCCAACCCTTTATGTTTTAATAAGAAATGCGACTCTCTATGGGGACCAAGTCTCATAAACATTAAACTCTACTATTCTCACCCATGCACTTCTCTTCCAGTCTTGGTGTTGTACGGCTTTGGATTTACAAAGCTGTCAGGGTGTTCCTATCACTTTATGTTGTATTTAAAAAAATTTAGTAAAATATTAAGTACACTTGTCTTGGTGCTTTTGGCCTCCTCGTGTCTGATCTCCCGTCCCCCCTTCTCTCCCCCAAGCCTGTCACCCCCGGCCAGCGGCTCCGCGTCCTGGGCGAAGGGCGGCTGCTCCAGATCCAGCCCACGCAGGTCTCGGATTCGGGGCGGTACCTGTGCGTGGCCACCAACGTAGCTGGCGAGGATGACCAGGACTTCAACGTGCTCATCCAGGGTGCGTGTCGCCAGCAGGGCTGGGGGTAGGGTGTTGGCCGGTGTGAGCGGTGGGGTGATGGCTGCGAGTGGCCTCCCGTGCAGCCCGCTGCCCACGCGCCTCCCACGGCGTTTCTCGGCCCCAGGCCGAGGGCTCCGGGCTCCGGCCCCAAATTACAGAACTGAGTGGTGGAGCCTGGATTTGGTCTGGCTAAGCTGAAACGCCACACCCTTAGCCCCTCTGCCAGCCTCTCACTTAATGAGGAAACGTGGGGATTTGCTTCAGAACGCTCTGGGCTGGGAGTCAACAAGCAGCTCTGACTCGATAATCGTGGAAGCGCATTGTGAGCACGTGGGCTCCTTGTAGTCTCCCCTCTGCGTCTGTGAACATTTGACATTTTCCTTTTCAGAAAAGGGAAGGATGAAAGGGAGGGAGGCAGTGAGGCTGGGAGCCTGGGAGGTGGGGAGGCTGGGAGGGAGGTGGGGAGGCTGGGAGGCAGAAGGCAGGGAAGGCTGGGAGGTGGGAGGCTGGGAGAGAGGTGGGGAGGCTGGGAGGCTGGGAGGTGGGGAGACTGGGAAGGAGGCTGGGAGGGAGGTGGGGAAGCTGGGAGGCAGAGGGCAGGGGAGGCTGGGAGGTGGGGAGGCTGGGAGGCAGAGGGCAGGGAAGGCTGGGAGGTGGGGAGATTGGGAGGGAGGCTGGGAGGTAGGGAGGCAGGCTAGGAGGCTGGGAGGTGGGGAGGCTGGGAGGGAGGCGGGGAGGTAGGGAGGCTGGGAGGCAGAGGGCAGAGGAGGCTGGGAGGTGGGGAGGCTGGGAGGTGGGGAGGCTGGGAGGTAGGGAGGCAGAGGGCGGGGGAGGCTGACAAGCAGGCAGAGTGACAGGGAGTGCTCAGAGCCGGGCTTTGCTGCACGAGGCTGGAGTGGCCTGGCAGGAGGAGCCCCCGCTCCAGGCTGGCTGTGTGCTTTCTCATCTCTGGTGCTCTGGCCCCCAGCCCCCGGCCCTGGCTCTGTCATTAACTGGCTTTGTGACCTGGGGAGGCCACCGCCCCTCTGGGCCTTAGTTTCACCCTTTATAAAATACAGGTGATCAAAGCAGGAGACCTCGAGGCCCCTCCCAGTTCTAACAGCTGATGACTTTGTGCCTCTGTGCTCTGACGAACAAATAGTGGCTAAAGCTTAGGGTCTGGCTGCACCCCCCACCCCAAAGATATTTCCATGTTGCAAAGACCCTTTAGGGCCCAGTAGACATGAGCTCCATAGGACCAGAGGCTCACCTTAGTGCCCAGCACATAGTAGTTGCTTAATAAACACCAGTTGAGGGTGGGAGTGAGTTTAAGACATGCCGTGACCTAAGGGAGTGGCTCGGACGGTGGACTTCCGCGCCCAGGGGAGGCTGGGATGGGAGTCTCTGTGAGCAGAGGAGCACCCCCACCCCTCTGCTATGTTTCCTAATGGCTTTGTCTCCCCACCCAGTGCCCCCCATGTTCCAGAAGGTAGGCGATGCTAGTGAAGACTTCCAGATGCTGTCCCGGGAGGAGGAGGCCCGGGGCGAGGTGATGGAGTACAGGGAGATCGTGGAGAACAGCCCGGCCTACCTGTACTGTGACACCAATGCCATCCCAGCCCCGGAGCTCACCTGGTACAGGGAGGATCAGCCCCTCTCAGCTGCGGATGGGGTGACTGTGCTGCAAGGTGGGCCAGGGCTGCGTGAGGACGCTGGGTGCTTTGAGCTCTCCTCCGTGTGTTGCCTGCTGTGTGACCTCAGGCAGCGTGCATGACTGCTCTGGACCCTCGCTGCCACTTGTAAACTGGGCTACAAGTTCTTTGCTTGTTTGAAGGCAAGAACTGGGTTGCCTTCTGCCTCTGGATTTTAGAGCAGAGCCTCTCACCCTGGGCCGTGCCCACCTCTGGGCCTCGAGATCTGTGATGTCCTGAAATGAACGGCAAAGCTGCCACCTTCTCTGCAGGGGAGTCGGCTCCCTGTTAAATCCTCAGCCAGGCGCAGACCCCAGCCACCGAAGCTCTTGCCGGGCTTGGAAGACCACACTCATGTGATGTTGTAAAGTGGTTATTTAGCTCATGTGTCTGGTTATTTTTTCTTTTTACCACTTTAAATAGTCATTTAAGGTTATTTAATTTTTTAAATTAACCGTTTATTTTAGAATACCTTTTTCTGGGTGGTTTTGAATTAAAAGGCTCCAGGGGTAGGACTTAGAAACGCCTGGCATCCCTGGCCGGCCCACCCAGCTCCCCCAGCTGAGTCTCGTGAGGGATGCTGGGTGTCTCCCGGCTTAGGAGTCGCACCGTGTCCTGCCAGGCCCGGGCCAGCGGTGGGGCTGGCTGCTGGGAGCAGCGCTCAGTGGCACGGGCCTCCCGCGGGCACAGTCGTACCAGGGTTTGTACCGCGGTGCTTACAGAGAAGGCGGCGGGCGGAGCTCCAGGAGAGGCATGTTGCCTGCAAGCACCTTGTTCCTGTTGGAAATCCCTGGAGTGACCCTTACGCTGGCCACTGACCTCTGATACTGACCCCAAACCCTGGGTGCATAGTCAGTCCAGTCACTCAGACCCTGACCAGGGCTTGGTCCCAACCCTCACCTGAACCCAGGCCATAGCCACTGAACCCCAGGCCTGGCCCACTGGGCCCCAACCCCACCACTGACCTCTGACCCTGGCCACTGACTCCTAACTCTGAATACACAGCTGTCATGGTCACAAGCTGACGTGAATTCTGATCCAGACCATAAATTAACCTGAAACATCAATGGGCCCCCTACCATGGCCGCTGCCTCCCCGATCCTGGCCACTGTCCCTGGGCTCTGTAGGTGGCAAGTCCCTGGTGTGACCCTGGCCATGCCACCCACAGTCTGAGCCAGCTCTCACCAGCCCAGAATCCTGAGCACATGGCAACCCTAATGCAGTCCCCACCGGACCAAGTCCAGCTCCCAGGGATGCCAGGTTTGGGCCCTGGCTGGCTCCTGATCACAGGGTCCCAGGCGATGCCTCCCCCACCACCCACCAGTCCCCCACAGACCTGGAAGCCGCCACCTGGCCTCCCAAGAGCCTCTGGCCAGACATTTGCCCAGTTCTCTGCCCCTTCCCTTCGGCCCTGACGGAGGAGCTGGGCTCAGCACGGCAGCACTAGACCTGAGCCGGCAGCTGCTGCTCTCTTGCCGGGCGTGGTTGCAAAGCCTCAGTTTTCTCCTCTGTAAGATGGGAATATTACAGCACATGCCCCACAGAGTCAGCGTGGGCTAAGCCAGGAACGCCCAGCCAGGGCCCGCCCGGCACGTAGCAGGCAGTGACTCTGCTCTGACCTGAGTCTCCCCTCCCCCACGAGCTGGGCGGGGCAGGCCGGTCCACCCCACAGATGAGGCAGGGGGCAGGGACGTGCCCCAGGTCCCCGCCAGAGGAAAGAACGGGTCCTTGCTCTTGAAGGCACATCTTGGCCCTGAGCTCAGGCCTCTGTCCCGTGTCCCTGCAGGAGGCCGGGTCCTACAGATCCCCTTGGTGCGGGCGGAGGATGCCGGGAGGTACTCGTGCAAGGCCTCCAACGAGGTGGGCGAGGACTGGCTGCACTACGAGCTGCTGGTGCTGAGTGAGTGGCCCCGGGGCTGGGGTGTGGGTGGTCTCAGGACTGCAGGCCCACGAGGGCCCGGCATCAAGGTAGAGTGCGTTCTAATGGGGTTACAGGCTTAGGCTCTGAACCAGGCAGAACTGGGTTTGAATTCCAAGTTAGAAGCTTCCTGGCTGTGTGATGTCAAGCAAATTGCAACCCTCTCTGTGCCCCAGAAGCTGCATCAGGGCCTGGGAGGTTTGGTGAGCAGGGCACGAGGAGCCCAGGCAGCACCTGGCACCGGGTGCCCCTCTCAACTCCATGCCCACCCCTGCCCCAGGGACCTGTGCCGGCCCCTTAGCCTTCTCTCCCCACCCCCCAGCCCCACCTGTGATCCTGGGCGACACGGAGGAGCTGGTGGAAGAGGTGACAGTCAACGCCAGCAGCACCGTCAGCCTGCAGTGCCCGGCCCTGGGCAACCCTGTGCCCACCATCTCGTGGCTCCAGAACGGGCTGCCCTTCTCCCCAAGCCCACGGCTGCGGGTCCTGGAGGACGGGCAGGTCTTGCAGGTCAGGGCAGCCCCTGCGAGGGCTAGAGGCAGCGGCTGCCGCCCCAGCACTGCTTGTCAGGGGACCGAGGAGCAGTCACGTCTGAGCCACGTGAGGCTCTTTGCCGGAAACCACGCTGCAGCACCTGGGTCTGATTCAGCCCAGCACAGGGCCACACACAGCACCTGGAGGTTTAGGTGACAACTGGGAAAGGATGTGCATGTGTGCCACACCTAGAGTGCAGAGTGGCACGGGGCAGCCCTCCCTGGGAATGACAGCTGGCACATACGGAGCTGTGCCTGGCACTTAGGGCGTCAGGCAGCACCCCCGGCCACCCAGTGTCCAGACACAGAGCTGCAGGGACTCCTGGAGCCCAGCACACAGAGCAGCCCCTTCAGGGGTGGGGGGCGGGCGTCCTCCATCTAGTTTGCTGCAGAGCCCCAGGAGGAGGTGGCCGCTCCTGGCCTCCATGAGCCGCGTGGGGCCTGAGTGGGGTGGGAGGGAGGGGGGCGTCCTCACAGTAGCTCCCGGGGTCCCCGTGCCCACAGGTCTCCACGGCAGAGGTGGCTGACGCTGCCAGCTACATGTGTGTGGCTGAGAACCAGGCCGGCTCCGCCGAGAAGCTGTTTACCCTCAGGGTCCAAGGTGAGCTGGGCTGAGCTGGGCTGAGCTGGGCTGAGCGGCAGCCCCTGCGGGTTCCTTGTCCCTCCCTGAGGGGCACCTCCTGGGTGCTGCCAGCATCCTGGGCTCTGGGAGCCACACTCAGTGCAGGGATCCCAGCCCGGTGCCAGCCATATCCTGGGACAGAGAGCGTTGGGGGGCCCTGCTCGCTACTGGGCCAGCCGCAGGTGGTATTAAGCAGCTTGGAACGGCTCTCCCGAGGCCTTACAGCACCATTACTGAGCACTTGCTGTGTACCTGGCACGGGACTGAGCGCTTTCCCAGGCAGACTCCTTCCAGCAGAGCTGGGAGGTCAGCCCAACTTCACAGCTGTGGGACGACCCAGGGAGGTCGCCCAGGTGAGGGGTGGGTCTCACCACCCGGAGTCTGCACTCTCAGCCTCTGCATTCGCGTTGTTCCTCAGGGGCCGTGAGCCCTGCCTCCAGATGTGGGGACAGCTGCAGCCTCAGGGACAGAGAGAGACAGTGTTGAGCACTCACGGTCATGGACTCAAACCTAAACTGATATTTTAGTTCTGTCACTGACCAGCTGTGTGGCCTTAGAACAGTGACTCTCCCTTCCTTTTTTTTTTTGAGACAGAGTCTCACTCTGTTGCCCGGGCTAGAGTGAGTGTTGTGGCATCAGCCTAGCTCACAGCAACCTCACACTTCTGGGCTCAAGCGATCCTCCTGCCTCAGCCTCCTGAGTAGCTGGGACTACAGGCATGCACCACCATGCCCAGCTAATTTTTTCTATATATTTTTAGTTGTCCAGCTAATTTCTTTCTAATTTTAGTAGAGACAAGGTCTCACTCTTGATCAGGCTGGTCTCGAACTCCTGACCTTGAGCGATCCTCCTGCCTCGGCCTCCCAGAGTGCTGGGATTACAGGCGTGAGCCACCGCGCCCAGCCTGACTCTCGCTCTCTGATCTCTGAGCCCCAGTGTTCTTGTGCAAAAGATGGTTATAACAAATGGAGGTTTCTGCACGGGGTCATTTGAAGATGCGCCAGGGGCTAGTGAGGGCTCCTGGTGTCCCAGTCTGCCTCTCTGCCCCGCTGTGGTCTGCATTCTCACGCCCATCTCTATCCTGGTGGCTGTGGGATAGTCCCGCCACGAATCGCAGGCCCAAACTCGGAGCAGGTCACTGCCATCCTCAACAGCAGTGTCTCCCTCCCCTGCGACGTCCGTGCTCACCCAAGCCCCGAAGTCACGTGGTACAAGGACAGCCGGGCCCTCTCCTTGGGTGAAGAGGCCTTCCTCCTGCCTGGTGGGTGAACCTCAGGCCTAGCTCTGGGGTCACGTGGGGAGAGAGTTGCTTCCCCAACCCTGGGACAGGGCTGAGTGAGAGGGACTCGGGACTGGGGCTGCAGGCCTGGGGGCTGGGCCAGGCTGCTGGGGTGAGGGCCTGACTGCCGCCACCCCCGCAGGCACCCACACGCTGCGGCTGGTGCGAGCACAGCCGTCGGACTCGGGGACGTACACGTGTGAGGCCCTCAGTGCTGCCGGCCGAGACCAGAAGCTGGTGCAGCTGAGTGTGCTCGGTACGTCCCTGCCTGTCCCCCAACCCGCACCGTCCCCTCCTTGGGCAGTGTGGCCAGGAGCAGGGCAGCTGGCACTAGGGGAGCCAGGACACCTGCAGCAGTCAGCTCTGAGGGGGCAGCGCCTGGCCCGGGACGGGCCTTCCCCAGGCCTGCTGGAGCGCGGGCTCCTCCGCGTGGAGCCTGCTGCGGGGATCGTGGTCTTCGGGTCGTCTTGGGGAAAAGCCGGTCCAAAGCGTCGGGTGCCCAGACTCCTGGAAGGCCTTTTCTAGCCCTGGGGCTGGTTCGTGCATTTGCACGTGCTCACCTGCTGTGCGCCGGACACTGTGCCAGGGCCTGTGGGCTGCAGCTGAGGATGGGGGGCCTCTACTTTGGTTTGCTGGAGCAACAGGGGGCTTAGGGCCCCCATGAGGGCTCCAACCCAGCCGGGGTGGGGCCTGCAACAGCCTGGAGGGCCATCAGCACCTCCCCATCTCGGGGCCGAGGCCCAGAGAGGCAGGCTGCCGTCCCTGGCCACACAGCGGGCCCTGGGCTTGCCGGCCTGGCTCTCCTCCAGCTCCCCTGGGTCCGCTGTGTGACACCTGTGGCGGGGCCAGGCAGGGCGTGGGGACGGCTGCAGCACCTCACTCTTCTGTTTCCTGCCCCCAGTTCCCCCCACCTTCAGGCAGGCCCCCAGTGGCTCCCAGGAGGCGCTTGTGGTGCGGGCCGGGGACAAGGCCGTCCTGAGCTGTGAGACAGACTCGCTCCCCGAGCCGACCGTGACCTGGTACAAAGACGGGCAGCCCCTGGTCCTGGCGCAGCGGACCCAGGCTGTGCACGGTGGGCAGAGGCTGGAGATCCCAGACACCCAGGTGAGCAGCCCGGACTGTGGGTGCTGTGGGCACCCGTCGGTGGAGGGAGGTGGCAGGCGTGTGGCTGGGTGTGGAGGCTGCTGCCACCTTGGCCTGTGGGACCCCAAACGAAGTCGATCAGCAGCTTTCAGGGCAGGAGATATGGGAAGTGCACAGGGCTCTGGAGCTAGGGTCCAGATCCAACCCTGCACTCAAGGTCAAGGTCAAAGATGACCTTGAGCCAGCCCCATCCCCACTGCCTGCTTTAGTTTCCCAGGCAGGATCTAGAAGCTTTTTCCAGCCCTTCTGGCTGACCATCCGTGACTCCCCGGAGTCTGTCCCACGCTCCCTCACAAGCGTCTGCCGGATGAACATTTGCTGCTCCGCCAGAAACCTGCTCTGGGCTCCTCTCTCCTGGCCCGGCTCCGTCCCCACAGCGAGGGGCCGACCTGCAGGCCCAGGCAGGGCGGGGGTCCAGAGCCTGGGCGCTCACCCTCTAGGGCCCTCCTGCTTCTTGAGGCCCTCGGGAAAGGCCAGAGCGTCCCTTCTCCCTTTGGCTTCCCAGCCAGGACCGCATACCTGGGGAGCCCCTGCTCTGGAAGCTTTGGGGGCCTAGGTGTTTGGGGGATCCCTGGGCACCCCACCCCAGCTCCGTGCAGTCACCATGTGCTCTTCCCATCCTAGGTGTCGGATAAAGGTTTATACAGCTGCAGAGTCAGCAACGTGGCTGGGGAGGCCGTGTGGACCTTCGTCCTCGCCGTCCAGGGTAAGCTGGGGACCAGGTGGCCACGTGGCCGTGGGGGCCCTGGCGGCACACAGGACTGTCGGGGAGGAGGAGGACGGTAGCTGGGGAGAGGCGGTGTTGCCGAGTGTGAAGGGCACAAGACCTGGAATGTAAAAGGCAGGATTAGCAGGACCCAAATTAAGACTGTGCCCATGGCCTGCCTGTGGGGCTTAGCAGAGCGACCGTGTCCCTCGGAGTCGCAGGCTCACCCTTGGTGGGAGAGGCGAAGTGCCCGGGGCATGGACGGCCGTTGCTGTGTGGAGACAGTGCCGGGCACAGGGCCTGGCATGAGGGCACCGGATGAAGCAGCCCTGAGAGACCAGACACACAGGAGGCCACGTCACCTCTGTCCTGATCCCCAAGGGGGCCTGTCCCATCAGCCCAAGGATGGAACACAGATGGCGTGTGACTGTGTGTGTGGCTCAAGCCGGGGTGAGGAGGGGCCGGGTTGAGCTGTCTAGGGAGCGTGGCCAGATTTTCTTGCAGTCAGATGTTCTTTCACGCTAGGTCAGAATGTGGACTTAGCTGTGCCACAGAGAGACCCCAGAACAGTGGACTAAATGGGAGGGAAGTTTGTCCCTCTCATTCGAAGGCCCAGGGGTGAGTGTCGCGCTGGTGGGTAGCTCAGCTCCACGTGGTGACGGAGGGGCCCAGGCTCCTTCCATCTTGTTGGCCGTCCATCTCTTAGGGTGTCGTCCCTGTTCCTGTGGTTGAAGCTGGGACTCTGCACCCTGTCCCAGCCCACAGGAAGCAGGAAGGAGCCTCTCTCTAGCAAGGGCAGCACATAAACTGTGCACTCCTAACGACCAGCAAGGGCTTCTTGGGCCTCCCCGCTCTGCCCAAGAGGAAGGGGCTGAGGGCAAAGTCTCAGGATTCTGGGAATCGGCCTCTTTCCTGCAGTGCCCCCCACGTTTGAGAACCCCAAGACGGAGACAGTGAGCCAGGTGGCTGGGAGCCCCCTAGTCCTGACCTGTGATGTGTCTGGGGTCCCTGCGCCCACCGTTACTTGGCTGAAGGACAGAATGCCTGTGGGTGAGTACATCTGTCCGTGTCTTAGCGTGCAGTATTCCTTTACCTAATGGAATGACAGTGTAAGTGGAAGAAAGAAGTTGTTGGTTGTCACTGTTCTTATTTGGCGAAATCAGAGGCTGGCAGGGTAGTGTTGGGCCCACTCCAGCTTGTCTCTGAACGTTATTTATTGGCCCTTGGAATCCAAACATCAGGAACGGCTCCTGTGGGGGCTCGGAGGTCCCCTTGCATCCACGCCCTCGGTCAGCCCCCAGGAGACGGAAGACGTGGGCTCTGCATGGTGCGGGGCGGGCACTGGGGGCCGTGACAACGCCTGCTGGCCGGCTCTGTCAGGGGCTCACGGGGCACCAGACTGCACTTGTTTCACTGTCCCCTGTAGTACATCTGAACCCCCTGAGGACAGGGACTGTGTCGTGCTCCTCTTTCACTGCCAAGCCCACAGGTGGACACAGAGCAGCTGCTGGTGCAGTTTGTGTGGAAAGGCGGCTGGACCAACGGGGTCTGGCGAGGAGGTCGGGCTGCGGGTGCCCCAGGCTGGTGCAGTTAGAGACAGCTTTGGGCAGAGGTGCAGCTGGAGAGAAGGAAAGGGGAGGCGTCCAGGCCTGAGCAGAGACCCAGGGCGCCCCCAGAGTGGCCTGTGTCGGGTCCGGGAGGGCTGGTCCGACTCGATTGGAAGACCAGATGGACTGAGGGGCAGGGAGGGGAGGAAGAGAGTGCCAGGTGAGGGCTGGGCCTGAGGGCAGGTCCTGGACACTCGAGGCAGTGGGTCCCTTGGGGAGAGATGTCTGGAGTGGAAGGAAGGAGGGAGGGATTACAAGGAACAGAGGAACCCAAGAGCCCCGGCTAAGGAAGGCAGTGATGCACAAGGAGCCCCTGCCCTGTGGGCTGCAGTCTCCTATGAGCACAAGAACGGGCTGAGCGACTCAAGGGCTCCCCTCCATCCCAGAGAGCAGCGTGGCGCACGGCATCGTCTCCCGGGGGGGGCCGCCTCCAGCTGAGCCGTCTGCAGCCGGCCCAGGCTGGCACCTACACGTGTGTGGCCGAGAACGCCCAGGCCGAGGCCCGCAAGGACTTCGTGGTGGATGTGCTGGGTAGGTCTGCGCCCTGCACCCCTGTGTCCTGCCCCAAAGCAACCCCTGCCACCCCCGGCCTCACCACAGCCCCTGCCGCAGTGGCCCCCCCGGATCCGGAGCTCCGGCCCGGCGCAGGAGCACCATGTGTTGGAGGAGCAGGAGGTGCGGCTGGACTGTGAGGCCGACGGGCAGCCGCCACCCGACGTGGCCTGGCTGAAGGACGGCAGCCCGCTGGGCCAGGGCGTGGGCCCCCACCTCCGGTAAGGCCCGGCCCGCGCCCTCCACATAGGCGGCAGGGCCCACGGACCCTCACACGCCTGCCCCGGGCCCCCCTCCCTGCGGCAGGTTCTACCTGGACGGCGGCTCCCTGGTGCTGAAGGGCCTGCGGGCCGCGGACTCGGGCGCCTACACCTGCGTGGCCCACAGCCCGGCGGGGGAGGACGCCAGGCTGCACACGGTGAACGTGCTGGGTGAGCAGCCCGGCCGACGTGGGGCCACCATGGGGGCACGTGGAGGGTGACGACGAGACCAGGGCTGAAGCCCCTGGCAATGCCCACACTGTGACCCAGGGCACAGATCCAGCCTCTCTGGGCCTCCGTGCCTTGTCCACGAACTAGAGGCACAAGCCCTGCAGCCCAGGGAGAGCTGGGAATGAGGGGAGACAGAGAGGCCAGGGCTGAGGCTGTGTCCCCACACGCGGGCCTCACCCCTCCTGCGGGCTGGAGGCCCCAACGGTCGCTGGTGGCAGAAGGCCAGGTCCGGTGCCGCCTCCTGGAGCTTCCGTAGGAGGAGCCTGCCTTCCCCACAAGACCCCTCTTTTTCTCCCTGTGCACCCCCAGTGCCTCCCACCATCGAGCAGGGAGCAGAGGGCTCGGCGACCCTGGTGAGCAGGCCTGGGGAGCTGGTGACCATGGCGTGCCCCACCCGGGGCTCCCCGCCCATCCGCGTGAGCTGGCTCAAGGACGGCCTGCCCCTCGCACTCTCCCAGCGCACCCACCTGCACGGCTCTGGCCGCACCCTCAGGTAGGGGAGAGGCTGCCGGCCCCTCGGCCGGCCGGTCCCAGCCCCCAGACACACTCTTCAGGCAGCTCGGGTTTAAAACCACTTCTGAAGGGTTTTAGCATAAAACTAATATAAACATGCAGAGGTGTATCATGGGGAGGGTGGGAGGACCCCACCCTCACAGGAACTCAGAGAGGAAAGGGGCCTCAGCCCTCAGGCAATGACATCTGATTGCACCTGACTCAGCCTGGCCAGGTGGAGAAAGTCAGGGAGGACTTCCTGGAAGAAGGTGTCTGAGCAAAATCTCTGTGCACTCAACAGTGCTATGGAGCACTTGCCTTCCCTGGTGTGGTTCCAGGCCCCAGGGGTGGATGGAGTTCCTGCCCCTGCAGCCCCGGGGCATGGGGACTGGCCTGGAAAACAAACAGATGCATAAATGAAATGCGTGTGCTGCAGAAAGAGTGGCAGGGCGAGGAAACGGGAGGTGGCAGTGGAGGGTGCTGTTTGGGATGGTCAGTCATGGGGGCTCAGACAAGGTGACATTTGGACAGAGATGGCAGGAGGTAAGAGCGGATTCTGTGGGGAAGAGCGTCCCGGCAGAGGGAACTGCAAGTTCGGAGGCCCTGAGGCAGGAGCGCCGTGTGTTCAAGGAGCAGAGTGCAGGGGCAGGCAGGTGCAGGTCGGGCGATGAGGGTAGATGCCGAAAGTCCTTGCAAAGCCTCGAGTGTCCTGAGAAGGGATGGAGAGCCGCGGGAGGGTTTTCAGCAGAGGAGCGTCATGATGTGACTTAACATTTTTTGTTGTGGTAAAATATGCACAACATAAAATTCATTATTTTAACTATGTTTAAGTGTCCAGTTCTGTGACACTAAGTATACCCCTGTTGTTGTGCAGCCATCGCCACCACCCATCTCTAGGACATTTTCACCCCGTAGAATGGAGACTGTCCCCATTAAGCACCAATGTGCCTGCCCATCCCCAGCCTCTGGCACCCCCGTCTGCTGCCTGTCTCTGTGACTTTGCCTACTTGGGTCCCTCCGATGGGTGGAATCGCATCATACACGTGCTTCTGTGTGTGGCTTATTTCATGTAGCATGATGTTCTCAGGGTTCATCTACACGGCAGCACGTGGCAGAATCTCCTTCCTGTTTAGGGCTGAATAATATTCCACTGTAGGGAGAGACCACATTTCATTTGTCCATCCGTCCGTCATGGGTACTGGGGTCGCTTCCCCTCGGCTGCTGTGATAACTGTGTGCGGCTCAGGGAGGGGCAGTTTGAGGCTTTATCCCAGGGGAGCTGGGGAGCCGGGAAAGGGGTTTAAGCAGAGGCAGCCCTGTGCCCTGTGGCCAGCAAGCTGCTGGGAGACAAAGCATGGAAGAGGGAAGGAGTCCTTCCGCTCAGCTGGCACGCCCCCCCCCTCTCTTTCTCTCTCTCTCTCTCTCTCTCTCTCTCTCTCTCTCTCCCTCCCTCCCTCTTTCTCTCTCTCTCTCCCTCTCTCTCTCTCCACCCCCCTTCCCCGAGTCAGGATTTCCCAGGTGCAGTTGGCAGATGCCGGTGTCTTCACCTGCGTGGCTGCGAGCCCAGCTGGCGTGGTGGACAGGAACTTCACCCTGCAGGTGCACGGTATGGAGCAGGGGCGGGCAAGGGCTCCTCTGGCCTCACTGGGGGAGAACCCAGGCCCTCGGCCCCTCTGCCCATCTGGGTAGGACCGAGGGTCAGCCCTCAGGGCATTAGGGTGCAGCAAACTCAGACTCGGTCTTCGATTCCTTCACTTGCTCATTCTTTCACTCCGGTGTGCGGGGGCACCGGGCAGGCGGGGGTGGGCGAGCAGAGCGGCTCCTGTCCCCATGCCCAGGAGGTCAGGGCAGGAGGCAGCTCTGTAACGAGATGGCCACAATTCCAGGCGACAGTGATACCAGGGGGTGGGGAGGATCTGTGGGAGCACAGAGGAGGGCACCTCACCCGGCCATGGGGGTTCAGGGCAGCCTTCCTGGAGGAGGTGAGGTCTAAGCTGTGTATTGGAGATGAGACAGAATTGTCCAGGACGAGGGTCTTCTGGCCAACAGGAGCAACCTGTGCAAAGGTACTGGGGTGAGGGCCATCTGTCATGGAATAAAATGGCTCCTGCCCACCCTGCCCCCCGACAGTGCCGCCTGTCCTGGAGCCTGCGGAGTTCCGGAAGGATGTGGCGGTGGTCCGTGGCTCCCCGGTGGTCCTCCCATGCGAGGTCCGGGGCATCCCCCTGCCCCTTGTTTCATGGATGAAGGACGGGGAGCCCTTGTCACCCCAGAGCCTGGAGCAGGGGCCCAGCCTGCAGCTAGAGGCCGTGGAAGCTGGTGACTCGGGGACCTACTCCTGTGTGGCCGTGAGCGAGGCGGGAGAAGCCAGGAGGCATTTCCAGCTGACCGTCATGGGTGGGTCATGTGTTCTCAGGCCAGCGTCTCTGGGTTGGGGGAGCGGGTAGGGCTCTGGGGGCGATGGGAAGGCAGCGAGAGACGTGCAACCCCCAGAGACTTGGGGCTGCCACTTGGGTCCCCCATGGGATGCCTCACTGGCCTGGCCTGCAGGCTGTGGGTGGCCTGGAGGTTTGATTCTCCTGGAGCTATGCTCTTCTGTCCTGTCCCCCAGCCCTGGTGGCAGAAGCAAGAACAAGAGCCACCAAAATCTGATGGCAGAGCCCTAAGACTCAACATAAAATTTTGCAAATGTTGTGCTATTAACATATTGGAAAAGTTGTGTCAATTGTGTGTCCCCCTCCACACTGTGTCCTTGTTGGTTTTAAAGCACAAATAATTGTCCTGGGAAGATGGGCCCATGGTTTCTGGTATTTCCAGGACCTTCCAACACCCGCCCTCCACCTTGTCTGGTTTTGGCCCCATCTGCTGTCAGCATCCGGATGGGGAGAGGGTAGGAGGAACCCCAGCCCCCAGCACTCTGGGCACAGCTGACCCAGGGTGGGGTGTCTTGCAGATCCCCCCCATATCGAGGACTCCGGACGGCCTACAGAGCTGTTGCTGACCCCTGGTGCCCCCATGGAGCTCCTCTGTGATGCCCGGGGCACCCCCCAGCCCAACATCACCTGGCACAAGGACGGGCAGGCCCTGAGCAGGCCGGACGACAGCAGCAGAGCCGGACGGGTGCTCCGGGTGGAGGGCGTGCAGGTGCGGGTGCCTTGCCGCCATGGATGAGGCTGGGGTGGGAGAGAAGGGAGGGACGGCCGCTTCCCCAGATCCCATGGGCAGGTGGCAAGGTGTGGCCGAGCTCCCCCTTTGTGAGGGGCGAGTATGTGGATGTGACCCACCCGGGCTGTGCCCTGGGCACTCCCAACGGGTCAGAGCCGAGCTGATGCCAACGCCAGGTGACTCCCCATTGGGGCCGGACAAGGGCTGGTGCAGTCAGGGGCGACTTCTGGGAAGAGGCTGGGCTTGCACCAGCCCTGGAGCCAGATTGAGGCGGAGGTGGAGAATGCCAGAGAGGGGTGCAGGCTGGCTGGGAAGGAGGGACGGCCGGCTCTGCGGGCTGAGTTTCAACCCGGGGCCCCTGGCTGTGGAAGAGGAAAGCCAGACTGGGAGGCCGCTGCTCACCCCGCTCCATCCCCAGGTGGGCGACGCGGGGCTGTACACTTGCCTGGCCCAGAGCCCTGCGGGTGAAGTTGAGAAGAGCTTCTGGGTCAGGGTTCAAGGTAGGGGGTGCGGGGGGTGGGGAGGGGTGGGAGGCAGGACGGGGCCTGCAGCGGGGACCCACCTCTCATGTCCTCTTGCACCCCCAGCCCCTCCAAATGTTGTTGGGCCTCGAGGCCCCCGTGCTGTGGTCGGCCTGGCCCCGGGGCAGCTGGTCCTGGAGTGTTCTGTAGAGGCCGAGCCAGCGCCCGAGATCGAGTGGCACCGAGACGGCGTCCTGCTGAAGGTGGGCGCCAGGTGGGGTCCCAGGGGCACGGCCTCCTGTCCTGAGGCCTGGCCAGGCCGGTCCTGGGTGCTGAGAGCCGCTCTGAGCAGCACTTTGCTATGGCTCTCCCTCCTCCTCCTCCCACGCCAGACGCTACTGTCATCCCCATTTTATGGATGGGAATGCTGAGGCAAGGCTCGGGACACCAGGGCTTCTGAGGGGCATGCCTGGTTCTCGTGGCTGTGTAACCTGAGGCCAATGCGAAGGCCTCTGTGCTCATCCCTCAGACGGGCCGCACTTGCTGCTCTACACCCAAGGGTGGGGGTCCTCCGGCGGAGCCCGAGGGGTAGGGTGCACCGTTGCTCCCAGAGGAGCCAGTTTCCTCGGAGGGTCTTCAGCTGGGCATTGAGCCCGGGCCTGCAGCCAGCCTGGGATGGGACAGAGGCCACCATCCCACTTCACTGGCCCCTGGTCCTCCCTGCCTGGTGCCTGGGGGCTGGCCTGGCACGGCCGGGTGCTGACGAGGGTCTCTGCTCCCTGGCGGGGCTCTGCAGGCGGACGCCCACACGCAGTTCCCCGAGCAGGGCAGGTTCCTCCAGCTGCAGGCCCTGAGCACAGCCGACGGGGGCGACTACGGCTGCACGGCCCGCAATGCCGCGGGCAGCACCAGCGTGGCCTTCCGCGTGGAGATCCACAGTGAGTGTGGGCCCCCGCCCCGCCCCGCCCCGCAGAGCGACAGGCCCCCAGCCCCACTCCCTCTGTGCCCTCCCCAGTGTCGCCCACCATCCGGCCTGGACCGCCCGCAGTGAACGCCTCAGTGAACCAGACAGCCCTGCTGCCCTGCCAGGCCGACGGCGTGCCCCCGCCCCTCGTGAGCTGGAGGAAGGACGGGGCCCCCCTGGATCCTGGGAGCCCCAGGTGGGAGCTGGAAGGGGTGACCTCCGGGAGGGTCTCAGGTGCCTCTTCGTGGGTTGGAAACAGAAATCCACTAGGGCGGTCGGAGCAGAACAGCGTCTTTAACATCAGGACGTGGGTGGCCCTCGGAGCATCTCTGCTCTCTGCGTGTGGCCTTCATGTCTCTCTCTACTCTCTGTCCCTCCCTCTCTGACCCTCTTCCCCTGTGAACATGCCAGAGGTGTCCCCAACACACCCCTGGCCCCCAAGTTTACAGCTGCTCAGCTCACACAACCTAGCGAGTTGTCTGTAATCCCAATTCCAAATTCACAGGGCAGAGAATGCCATTGGCCCAGCCTGAGTGACGCGTCCATCCCCAGTCTAATCCATACAGACGTGGTCCTGGGGAAGGCACTTCTCAGATCTAGGGGCTGTTCCCAGGAAGAGTGGGGTCCTACTGTCTCCTGGGGGAGGCCAGGGGCAGCCCCTCTCTCTGCCTTTCCAGTGCTGGCTTGGGGTGTGGGAGCGGCCCGTGGCTGTGACCACTGACCTTGGCCTCGCGGACACAGGACTCTGACTCCTGAGTTAGCATCTTGCTGAGAAAAAGCCAAGGCAAAGGTGAGGGCCCCACCGGTCTGCTGGTCTCCATGGCAACCCCTCCCTTCACTCCAGGTTTGAAGTTCTGCCCGACGGTTCCCTGAGGATCCAGCCAGTCCTCACCCAGGACACGGGCCACTACCTCTGCCTGGCATCCAACTCCGCTGGCTCCGATCGGCAAAGCCGCAACCTCCAGGTCTTTGGTAAGTGGCCCAAGGAAGGGCGTGTTCCCTGCCTTCAGCATCCAGTCCCTGTTGGGGTCCAGTCCTGCTTAGCTTTGGGTCACCCCAGCCGTCAGGAGCCGAGAGCCATGGTCTTCAAATGTTTTGACCATAAAGCCCATTAGTGAAAAGTTTTGGGCGTGCACAGGCAGAGGGTGCAGATTTGTTTTTATGCACGTACCGCACACACCTGCTGCGATGCCATGCTACTGAGTGCGTGGGAAGGCGTGCACAGAAGGCGGAACATGTGAAAGCTCAGATTCAGAGTCGCTGGAATCAGGTGCTCTAATCTCTTCCCGCTCCAATGGACAGCCTGGCTGGAGGCCAACTCGGTGGACCCTGGCGGACCCTGGCCTCGGGCAGGGGCTGACGGGGAGTCGAGCCCTGGAGGCCTCATTTGAGGACAGGTGGTGAGGGGACACGGGCATGGGGATGAGGGAAGGCCCAAACGCCCCAGCCTTGGGAGCCTGTTGAAGTTCTGCTGGGGAGTTTCTCCTGCCCCCCTCACCCCCGTAGAGACAGGCTGAAGGGGCTAGCGAGTGCCTTTGCCCTGGGCTCTGCCCCTGGGCACAGCCTCGGGGAGCCCCTCACACCCCGCCCCTGCACCCTGTCTCCTGACCACTGCCCTCTCCCCAGAGCCTCCAGCCATCGTCCCCGGCCCCTCCAACCTGACCCTGACCGCCCACACCCCAGCCTCACTGCCCTGTGAGGCCAGCGGCTCCCCCAAGCCCCTGGTGACCTGGTGGAAGGATGGACAGAAGCTGGACTTCCGCCTGCAGCAGGACGCCTACCGGTAATGAGCTGGTCCTTGCGGTAGCGTCCTGCGACCCACCGGGTGAGGGGCATGCCCATCCCAGGGGGTAGGGGGACAGAGCAGAAACGAGGCAGGGTGTGCTCAGGTCTCACAGAAGCCAGGACCAGAAGGTGTGTCTGGCCGTGGGGGCCGGGGGGTCTTTACACTAAGGCAGGGGTGAGAGCATTTGGGACACACGACCAAAGAGAGAGTATGTAACCTTTATGTCTCAGTCACTATTTGTTTAAAAACAAGATGTGGCAGCCTGAGCTTGCACGACCCAGGAACCTCGTCTCTCAAATGC
Organism: Lemur catta; assembly: GCF_020740605.2. NCBI lineage: Eukaryota > Metazoa > Chordata > Mammalia > Primates > Lemuridae > Lemur > Lemur catta. Next base: position 5,774,041 of record NC_059137.1, on the reverse strand, counting down.
GGCTGATGGTTAAACAGCCATTGCGGGTATTAAAGGAGCTGAGTCAGCAATGGATTCGCCAAACGCCTGTTGCATTCGGTGCCAGGTCATCACGGAGCTGTGTGTCAGGAGCAGGTGCTCCGTGAGCCCGAGCCCTCTGCCTGGGGCTTCGAATGTGGTTATTATGACAGAAGTTATAGGGCCGGGCACAGGGCTCACACCTGTCATCCCAGCACTTTGGGAGGCTGAGGAAAGAGGATTCTTGGGGTCAGGAGTTCAAGGCTGGGTGACACAGTGAGACCCCATCTCTACAAAAAATAAAAAAACCAGCCAGGTGTGGTAGTGCACACCTGTAGTCCCAGCTATTTGGGAGGCTGAGGCAGGAGGATCACTTGAGCCCAGAAGTTCCAGGCTGCTGTGAGCTATGACCACACCTGGGTGACAAAGTAGAACCCTGTCTCTTAAAAAAAAAAAATAAAAGCAGTTATCCTAGAGGGTTATTGTAGCAGAGCAAACATGTAGGGTTACAGGGAAACTCAGGGATGAAAGTAAAAATCACCCACAAACCCAACAGCTAGACCTTTGGGGGTAGAAACTTCTAGAAGAAACTTTTAGAGTCAGGCAGGGCCAGGAGCTGGATATAGGAACGGGAGATGGTCGTGAGACCCTCATCCAGCCTGCCCTGCGGGAAGGCCGCGGCTGGCTTGGACTGGTCACGTAGCTGCCTGCCTGTCCGCCCCAGGCTCCTGCCCTCCAGTGCCCTACTGCTCACAGCACCCGGCCCCCAGGACGCCGCCCAGTTCGAGTGTGTGGTGAGCAACGGGGTGGGCGAGGCCCGCAGGCTCTACCAGGTGACCGTTCACGGTGAGTCGGGGCAGGAGGCAGATGGGGGGGCAGCGCGTCCTGCTCCTGGGTTCTCTCCCGCCTGGGGGATGGTGCTGGCTTCCTTACAGCCTTCCTGCGCTTTGTGGGACGCCTCCTCCAGGAAGGCCTCTCAGATCCTGCCTTCCCACCCTGATACAACCCCAGCTGCAACACAGTTCCTGGCACATGGTAGCTCACAGGAGAGGGCCCTCCCAATCCAGAATGTTCTAAACCCAGTCTGACCTTATCACCCCAGTGAGAAATCCCTCACTCCACGGCTACACACTTCCTTCAGGATAGAGTGCAGGATTTCATCTGGGCTCACAAGGCCCTGTGTGGTCTGGCCCTGCCGACCCCCCAGGCTCAGCTCACCCAGTCCCGCCTGGCTCTGGGGTCCAGTCTTGCTGCTCAGCTTTTTGTTCCTCACCTCTGGGCCTTTGCACATGCTGTTCCCGCTGCCAGAAACACTCTTCCTGTCACCCAGGCAACACCTGCTTTTCCTTCAGCTCTCAGGCTAAACGCCACTTCCCCTGGGGCCTTCTCTGGCCCTAGCTGGGCAGCTCCCTCAAAGCCCCTCCTCCTGTGGGACCCGCGCTCTGAAGCTGCCAGGCCAGCATCTCTACAGAAGGCCGGCCATGACTGTCCCTGTGCCCCAAAGCATCTGCTGAGTGAGCACCTGTGTCCTCTCCCTCTGCTGCCCCTGACTCCTGCCCTGGCACTCAGTCACTAACGCCACCTGGTGTCTCAGTCTCCATGCATATAGTTCTCATGCCCAGCCACGTGGCCATGAGCTCCCGGCTGTGCCCGCAGGGCCTCAAACCTTGTGTTGGGCTTCAGGGCCTCCCACCATTGCCGATGACCAGACAGACTTCACTGTGACCATGATGGCACCCGTGGTCCTCACGTGCCACAGCATGGGCGTGCCGGCCCCGGTTGTGTCCTGGAGCAAGGCGGGCACCCAGCTAGGAGTGCGGGGGAGTGGCTATCGTGTCTCCCCTTCGGGTGAGTTGGGGCCAGCTGCAGACAGACCCAGCTGAGGGGGGACGGGGAGGACGGGAGGAGCCCACATGCTAGAGCAAAGTGGAAAGTTCTGGCTGTGCGACCCGGGAGAACCCCCTTGCCCTCTCTGGGCCACTGACCGTCCTCCGTGCACTGCAGGGTTGAGATCCCTGGGGCTCGTGGGCAAATCGGTGCTGCTTCATGGGAAAGTGTTTGTAAGCGAGTGTTTGTAAGCCTGCTTGTATCCCGTTAGAAGGCCCATCCTTTATTCTGAAATTACACTCAGCCTTCTGGTGTTCAAAGTTCCTTTCTTTGATGAAATTAAGGTAATAGTAGATGGTGATTTTTTAAATGTCTTTGCTTGTCAAAATAAAAAGTTGGCCACTTTATAGGGATTCTCCAAATTAAATGTATTAGTTGGTTAGTGAAACTCTGAAGTCTAAGAACCGCTTGGCTGGATCTGCGGTCTCGAACCCTTCGGAAGCAATAGCCCTTCCTTCCAGTAAGTGGTAACATCAAAGCCACAGATCTGGCTGCATCCCCGGTAGCGCGGGGGCTGCGGGGTGGCTGGAGTCCAGTGGGCCTCACTCCCCTCCCCCACCCAGCAGGGCCCAGTCCACGGAGGACAATTTAGAAACAACTTCACTCGACTACAGAGCGCAGCCTGCAGTCTGAGAATGTTAAATGGTGTTTGTTGAGGCACTAAGGCTGAGGCAGGGAGGGCAAAGAGGGACAGAAGAGGTAGTAATCCCAGGAGGCTTCCTGATGGAGGTGAGTTTTTAGCAGAGCAAGGTGAGAACAGCAGAGTGTGTTCTCACCTGTGAGCTGAGGATCCTGTATAGGGCCTGGCAGATCCTGGAACTTGACAGCTGGAAGAGTTTAGAGACTATCTTGTCTGATTCTTCACTGTACACATGGGGAAACTGAGGCCCAGAAAGCGGAAGGAACTTGCCCACACTTATGCTTCAGGCAGGGAGGAGAGGCAGGCCCAAAACCCAGATTCTCACGTCATCTGGTCCCCCGTACTGTTTACAGACAGGCAGGGGAGGCAGGTTGGGTGGCCTGGACCAGGGACTTCGGGGTGGGGGTGTGTAGGAGCCCTGCCGCCTCCATCAGGGGGACTTCTGTCCCCACCCCCATGACCGTTCCCACCCACAGGCGCTCTGGAGATCGGGCAGGCCCTCCCCATCCACGCTGGCCGCTACACCTGCACGGCCCGCAACTCTGCCGGCGTGGCCCACAAGCACGTGGTCCTCACTGTGCAAGGTAAGGGTGCCCGGCCCAGAGCTAGAGGCAGGTGGGGCGTGGGGTGGAGGGGAGGCCCCGGGCCCGGAGGCAGGATCTGCCTCTGACTGGACTCCCTGGTGGGATTCTCTGGGAGGAAAAACTCGGCCCCGGCATCCCTGTTGCTGCAGCGAGGTTTCCAGAACCCCCGCTTCCTTTAGAGGCCTCTCTCCGGGTGCTCAGAAGGCCCCGTGGTTGGAGGAGCTGGTGTTAAGGTGCCCCCAGGGACCTCTGCACCCTGTCCCTTGCAGCCGCCCCCACGGTCAAGCCGCTGCCCAGCGTGGTTCGGGTGGTGGCACAGGAGGAGGTGCTGCTGCCTTGCGAGGCCTCGGGCGTCCCCTGGCCAGCCATCTCCTGGCAGAAGGAAGGCCTCAGTGTCCCTGCAGGTGAGTGTCCCTGAAAGCCAGCCAGGAAGGGAAGAGTATGGGCCCGGGGTCCTCCTTCCTGCCCCAGGAGACCCTGCAAACCTGCTCCAGGTCCCAGAAAGCGCCTGGCCTGCCCGGACACGCCCCCAGCCCCTGCTCTGGCTTCACCTCCTGCCCTCTCCCTCCTGCTGCCACCACAGCTGGAGATTCTACGTGAGCACTCAGTGGCTGAGTCGTGAGGTCAGGGACGGGCAGTGGCTGGGCTGGGCTCTGGGCCGGGCTTCCCGGCTGTCACTTGGTCACCTGGGACCCCAGCACGTCATTTGCTGCCTGCCAGCCAGAAGAGCCCAAGCTGCCCTCCTCTCCTCCTTAGGGTCCCCACCCCAGCCACTGGCCCCGATTTTCTCCCACCACATCCAGGAGCAAGTGCCCAGGTCCTACCGGGCGGACAGCTGCGGATTATCCGTGCCAGCCCTGAGGATGCCGGGAACTATTTCTGCGTCGCCCAGAACAGAGCAGGCAGCGCCCTGGGGAAAACGCGGCTGGTGGTGCAAGGTGCGCCTGAGGGGGGCCCACAGTGGACCCTGGTGACCGGGGGCCTTGAGGCTCCTGCAAGCTCCTCCCTTCGCGGCCTGGCGCTGGGCCCGGGCAGGGCACGTCCCTGTGTGCTCCCCAACCTCAGCCCTGCTTCTGGCTCTGGAGGGAACTAAGGGGAAAACATCTCGAATCTTGTGCCCGACGTCTGGCTTCAGGCAGAAACTCCCGTCCCCCTGACTTCTCTCTGGCCCCTCCTGCGACACTAGTCTGGCATCCTTCATTCACTCTGGCTGTCCCATAGCAGCGGTCACTTCGGTCCCTTCCCCTGCACACACACAATCACCTGTGCCCTTCCCTTAGTTTGACCCATCACTGCCTCCAGAGGTAAGGGGGCAGCACTGGCCGGGCATATTTGGGAGCCCCGGTGGCCTGCTCTGTGCTGTCCCTGCCCGAGGCTGTGTAGGGCTGGGGCTGGATTTTGGCTGTGAATACGGAGGGCTCCTGGCTCCCTGCTCCTCCCAGCCTCCTTGTCCTGCGTGCTCCTCTCCCCAGTGACCAGGAGCATCGCTGGTCACCAGACGGCCAGCCAGGGACCTTCACTCTGACCCCAGGGTAGCTCCTCCCCGAGGGTGGCTTTGTGACAGCTGCTCTGCTTTTGGCCCTGGAAGTGGCCCAGCACGAGGAGTCTGTGCCCAAGTGGAGCCTGCCCAAGGCCTCTGTCCTGAAGCTCTTAGTCTTGGGGTGTGTGTGTGTGTGTGCGTGTGTGCGTGTGTGTGTGCATGTGTGTGTGCGTGTGTGTGCACACGCACAGGTGCAGTGGGGTCACCCATCACAGCTTCACCAAACTCAGAGTCCCCAAATCCTTGACCGGGGAGCTGGTGGGGGCAGCTGATGGCTGGGGAGGGCTGAGGGGCCGTGCCAAGCTCCAAAGGCACTGGGGTGGGGGCAGCCTGTCCCCAGCCCAGGTCCAAGCAGGCCTCCCTCTGCCCGCAGTCCCACCGGTGATCGAGAATGGCCTCCCGGACCTGTCCACCACCGAGGGCTCCCATGCTCTCTTGCCCTGCACGGCCAGGGGCAGTCCTGAGCCCGACATCACCTGGGACAAAGACGGCCAGCCTGTGTCTGGCACCGAGGGGAAGTTCACTATCCAGCCTTCCGGGGAGCTGCTGGTGAAGGACGTGGAGGTGAGGGGCTCCGCCCTGGGAGCAGCAGACGTCTGCCGAGACCCCCGGCTTGCCATGTGCTGTGCTGAGCGCTGCAGCCTCTGAGCCCCAGGGGCCTGGAAATAAGCATTGTCATCCCACATACAGGTGACAAAACTGAGGCTCAGAGTGAACCTAGTTGTCCCAAGATATGCTGTTGCCAAGAGGCAGAGCCCACATTTGAACCCAGACCACAGGGGCCAGCTCTAGGGGTAGGGGGTGGTGACAACTTTGTGTCCCCACAATCAGCTGGTTGTTTTCAACTATGCTTTGACATTGAACATTCCCTGTGGTCTCGGGAGGTGTTGAGCCACGGGTGTGGGTGGGACCCGGCTCCCTTCCCCGTCGGCAGCCATCAGAGTCTGCAACACACAGTGAGCCGCTCTCTGGGGGGCTCAGTTGGGCGCGTACCTCAGTGTCCCGGGCCCTGGACCCTGCCCCCAGGGAGCTGGGTGGTGCGGTGGTGAGCACCCAGCCCTGCCTGGACAGGCCATGAAACTCCTCCTCTCAGAGCCTCCCTGGGGCCTCTGTAAAGGCGTTGAAAGTGGGACCTGCCTCGGGGTGATTCGAGCGTGGATGAGCTGGTGCAGGTGAAGTTCTGTGCACAGGGCCTGGTACACAGTAGGTGCTTAGTAAACGGGAACTGCTGTGATCGTGCAGTCAGGGCTTGGATCAGGGAGGAGCGGAGCCTTATGAAAGCTGCCAAGGAGTGCAGTGGTGCAGCCCACCCGTTTGCTAGCTGTGTGACCTTGGGCAAGTCACTTCACCTCTCTGGGCTGGATGCTCCATGGAAACCTGCAGGGGAATGGGTCCCCGCCGGCATCCTGGCCGACGCCAGGGATAGGGGGCAATTCTCCAGCCAACTCCCTTTGCCCACAGGGCCAGGACGCTGGCACCTACACCTGTACTGCTGAGAATGCCGTGGGCCGGGCCCGCCGACGCGTGCACCTCACCATCCTGGCGCTGCCTGTGTTCACCACCCTGCCTGGGGACCGCAGCCTGCGCCTCGGGGACAGGCTGTGGCTTCGCTGTGTGGCCCGGGGCAGCCCTACCCCCCGCATCGGCTGGACCATCAACGACCGGCCAGTCACAGGTCTGGGCCAACTGGGGGCACATGGGACAGAGACCAGCACCCTAGGGGGCCGAGGAGGGCGGGCAGGTGGGGAGACCCAACCCTGCGGACCCGAGGAGGCTGTCGGCCAGCCCTGTGGTTCTGGGTCACCAGTCTGGGCCCTATGCAGGGGACAGAGCAAACTCAGTCGTGGCCATGTCCAACAAGCCATGTATCAGGGACGGGAAGAAGCCACCTGAGAAGATGACTCAACCCAGAGACCACAGGGCCGGGAGGGGGGCCTGTGTTCTAGCCCAGAGCCGCCGCTCCCATCGTGGGATCCTCGGTGAAGCCCTTTCCCTGGGTGGCTCTGCCCTCCCACCTGGGACCCCGCATTTCTAATTTGGAGTCCACAGGTGTGAAACACCTTTGCACACCTGTGGTGAAGGCCTGGCAGGGCCCCACCACTTCCCTGGAGGGACCGGGGGCCAGTGGTCCGGCCTCCCAGAGGCCAGCTTCTTCACCAGTAACGTGGAGGTAACAGGGGTCCCGAGGACAGAGTGACAACACAAGAGCCACGTGTGGCACCAGGCCTCACCCAGAGCAAATATCCAGGCAGGGGGGCACTTGTCCTGATGCCTGCAGTGAGGCAGTGTCTAACCCATGGCAAAGGAAAGCAAGGTCCAGTGATCGAATCCATCTCTAGAAGCCACAGCAATGTCTCTGCAAGTGCCACATGTTCGTTGTCCCCCACGACCCTCCCGTGACCCCTTGGCAAGCTCACAGTGCGCACCTCAGAGTGATAAAACCCTCTAATATGGCCTGTGCCTCCCATGAGCCAGTGTCTTGGTCAGCCCTCACCCTGGGAGAGGGGACACTCCTTCTGTTTCTGTGTCTTTATGTAGCACCTGCTGGGTACCCAGGCCTGAGTGAAGCATGGGGGCAGGAGTCCCCTGCACCTGCACTCAGGGTCCCCATGTCCTTCTCCACCACAGAAGGGGTGTTGGAACAGGATGGGGGCAGCACGCTGCAGCGGGTGGCGGTCACCAGGCAGGACAGCGGGACTTATGTCTGCTGGGCCGAGAACAGAGTGGGCCGCGTGCAGGCCGTCAGCTTCGTCCACGTGAAGGGTAGGCCCCGGGCCCGGGCGGCCATTCTCTCGCGACTTCCGTGGAACCCAATCTTGGACAGTGGCTCTCCACCTGCTGCGCACGGAATCCCCCGGGGACTTTCTGAAATGCTGAGGCCCAGGTTCCACCTCCCACTCAGTAAAGCAGCCTCTCTGGGGCAGCACCTGGGCATCAGTGTTTTTTACCCAACAGCTCTGGCTGCAGGTAGAGCTGGAATCCGACCAGTGCCTGCAGCACTACCTGCAGCTGGGCGGTGCCAGGGTGTGAGGAGGGCCTGGGGCCAGGGCACCCTGGCTGAAAGATGCCCAAAGCTCGCCAGCCTGCCAGTTGTCCCCTGTGGCCTTGCCCCGCCCAGAGGAGCACAGTGACCCTAGGCGATGCCATAACTTGGTTTGCTCAGCTCCAGGATGGATGTGGCTTGAGGGAGGGAACGAGCAGCCCCAGGCACCAGGGCGCAGCTGCAGCTCTTGGTAAATCCAACCTCAGGAAACAGGAAGGATGGAAACTGGCACATGGCATCTAAGAGTGTTTTGAGAGTCCCGTGAAACTCAGTGTTGCTGTGCACAGCAGAGGTGTCCTGATGTTCTTGTTTTCCTATAGCTCTTGATTTCCAAAGTACCAGCAGGTACTCTGCAGCTGGTGTAACCCATCTGTGAGAGCGAGTATCTGACACACGTAGCGCTGTACTCCCACCTGTGCCTGTCTCAGGCATCACTAGTCAATCACAGCACTATTACCACTCAGCTTCAAATCCTGCTCAGCACAGTTCCTGGTAGCTGCAGCCAGTCTGTGACTTGACCCATGACATGATGCCCTGATGCGTGTGATGCTGGGCTAGCAGGAGGCTTTGTAGGCCTCTGGGGGCAGGGGTCGGGCAGGCCACTGGGGACAGGTTTATGGGAGGTTGAGCCTAAAGGGAGCCTGTCTCCTGACCACTTGCTTAATGTCACCCCATGCAGAGGCTCCTGTCCTACAAGGGGAGGCTTTCTCCTACCTGGTGGAACCTGTAGGGGCCAGCGTCCAGCTCGACTGTGTGGTCCGTGGAGACCCAGCGCCCAACGTCCGCTGGCTCAAAGATGGCCTTCCACTGCGAGGCAGCCGCCTCCGGCACCGGCTGCAGAATGGCTCCCTGGCCATTCCCAGGACCGAGGCAAGGCGGGGCCTGGTACCTTGGGGGGCACCCGGGACGACCCTACGCTTTTTCTGACTGTTCAGGAGGCTTCTTTAGGTTGGCACCTCCTCTGCTGTCCGCAAAGCACTTCCCTGCCCGGTCACCTGACATCTTCCCACCCCTACCTAGGGTGACCTCCAGCCAGTGACTTACCTTTTCTGTGCCTTGGTCACCTCACCCACTCAGTGGCACTAATAATTATTTCCACCTCGCAGGGTTACAGTGAGAAATCAGTGAGATGACTCATACCAGGGATTTAAGAGTGGTCGCTGGGTAATGTCCCAAAAGTTGTATTATTATTAACAGCCCCTGGGGGCAGGGTAGGCAGGTAATAGTGTCCCCATTTTACAGATGAAGACACTGATGCTCAGAGAGGCCCACAGGCAGTAGGTGAAGGAGGCAGGACCCCACCCAGCTCTCCTGGCTCCTGCTCCACGCTGTTTCCAAAGCCTTGGGCACTGTGGCAGCTGCCTCTCACCTTCCCTCTGTGTCCCAAGTGCCAGTGATTGTGCAGAAATCCATAAGTCAGTCCTGACTCAAGTTCATCTTTGGGGCCTTAATCTTGCCCATATGGTAGCCTTTGTCTGGATAGCAGCAGTAATAGGATAGGTAACAATGGCAGCAGCAGTAGTAATCGTGGCTAGCATTACCCAGGTACTCTCTGTGGGCAGACACTGCACCTCCACTTCATGGGCATCATTTCAGTTAATGCTTGTAGCAGTCCTAGTGGTTATATCTATTTCAGAGCTGGGGAAACTGAGGCTCCAGAGACATGGGAATGTCCAATAATGGGTTCAGTGCAGTAAACAGTAGGGCTGGGATTCGGTTACATGTTGGTCTGACCTCCAAGTCTACATTCTCAAGTTTGTGTCATGCTGTCCCCGACTGTCCCTTGGGAGTAGCATAGACGGTGGCCTCAGGCTGCCCTTGCCCCATCTCATGGTGGCACTGCCACTCAGAATGAACTGAGCCAGTGCTCTTCCTGAGTTCCACTCACATCTGTGAACAAAGCTTCCTTGGCCACCTAAGTTAGGGGAACACCACACACCACGTCCCTTCTGGAAGAGTCGAGGTGCACGTTGGGACAGTAAAGGCCCTGAGAAATCCTGCAGTTCAGAAACGTGTTGTTGCCTGACTCAGTGTCTCCCAAAATTATTCGACCGTGGAAACTGTTTTCCCCATGGATTCCCAAACAATGCGCCGCAGAGCAGCAAGATTTCAGTGTACACGGTTTGGAAGAGGTGGATCTAGATCACCCTTTCCCACAGTGGCTGTCCTTAGGGCAGTTATTCCATCTCTTTAGTCACACCCCGGTTCCAGGTGTGCAAAGGGGCCAGGTTCTCTTTTGCACTTCTGTTGACAAGGGGCTACAGAGGCCCCTCAGATGCACTGTGGGGAATTGGGTGTCCCTGGCTGGTGCATTCTTTAAGCTCCTTGCTGGCTGGATGGGTCTGGGTCCGGTTGCCCCTTGCATGCCCGCCCGTCCCGAGCTGCTGGTCATCTCTCCTGAGCACCCCCGCCCCCGCTGCCCACCTGTAGAGGGACGACGCGGGACAGTACCAGTGCCTGGCGGAGAACGAGATGGGCACAGCAAAGAAAGTGGTGCTGCTCGTGCTTCAGAGTGAGTCTCGGCCTCCCCTCCCCCAGCGGGTGGGGGCGTGGGCATTGGCACCCAGGGACAGCGGTGTCTGGCGTGGCCAAGAGAGGCAGGCCGGAGACTTCGAAATCTTTAAGCTAGTATTTCTTTGGGACACACAGCTAGAGTCCTGTGAAACGTTCCCAAATGTGTGCGGGACCCAGAGTGGGGCTAATGGGTACCCGGCCCCCACCAGCCAGGCCTGGGGGAGCTGGTTATTTAAAACCCAAGACTCCATCAAGATCCTAGGGACAGCTCTTGCATTTGCCAAGCTCTGCTGAGCCTCCAAGTAACCCTGTGAAGTAGTCTCAGTAGGGGTTTTGTAGGGAGTGTTTTATAGAAGATGAGCACACATGTGAAAAGAGTATGTATCGTAGGTGTCGAGCTCAGTGACCTTTTATACCACGAACCCACCAGTTGACCAGCACCTAAATAACAAACTAGACCAGCGTCAGCGCCCAGAGTCCCCAGCATGCCCCTTCCACCCGCAGGCCCCTGCCCCAAGTCCCACGCTTTGCTTGTTTTTATTCTTTTAAAAAAAACAGCTTTATAGGCCAGGCACAGTGGCTCATGCCTGTAACCTTAGCACTCTGGGAGGCCAAGGTGGGAGGATTGCTTGAGTCCAGGAGTTCAAGACCAGCCTGAGCAACATAGCCAGATCTTGTCTCTCCAGAAAATACAAAAATCAGCCAGGTGTGGTGGCACAAGCCTGTAGTCCCAGCTACTTGGGAGGCTGAGGCAGGAGGATCGCTTGAGGTCAGGAGTTTGAGGTTGCAGTGAACTGTGATGACACCACTACACTCTAGCCAGGGTGACAGAGCCATACCCTGTCTCAAAACAAAAATAAACAACAATAAAAATGCAGCTTTACTTAGATATAACTTACATACCATAAAGTTCACCCATTCGTACGATGGAATGCTGCTATTCAACCTTAACGAGGAAGGAAATTCTGACACAGGCTACAACATGGATGAACCAGGAGGACATTCTACTAACTAATACAGGCCAGTCACACAAAGACAAATGCTGCATGATTCCACTTATATGAAATACCCAGAGGAGTCAAAATTGTAGAGACAGACAGTAAAATGGTGGTTGCTAAGGGCTGGGGGGAGGGGAATGGAAGTTGGTGTTACTGGGTGCAGAGTTTCAGTTTTGCAAGATGGAAAAGTTCTAGACATTGGTTGCACAACAATGTAATATGCTTAACGCTACAGAACTGTATACTTACGAATGGCTCAACGGTAACTTTCATGTATTGTGGTTTTTACCACAATTTTTAAAAAGTAAAAAACTTCACCCATTATAAGTATACAGTTTAGTGATTCTAGGTAAATTTACAGAGTCGTACGACCTGTGCCATGCCCATTCTCAGAAGATGTCCATCATTCCAGAAAGTTCCCTCTGCCCATCTGCAGTCAATCTCTGTTCCCACCCCAGCCCCAGGGAACCATGGAGCTGCTTTCTGTCCTATAGATGTGCCTGTTCTGGAAATCTCATATGAGTGGAATCATATGTAGCCTTGGTTCTGGCTTCTTCCATGTATCAGTGTTATTGAGTCATCCATGTCATAGCATGTGACAGCGTGTATCAGTACTTCATTCCTTTTTGTTGCTAAACAGTATTGCATTGTAAGGATAGACTACGTTTTTTGTCCATTCACCAGTTACTGGACATCGGATTATTTCTAAATTTTGGCTATTATGAGTAATGGTGCTGGGCACATCTGTGTACCAGTGTTTGGTGGATATGTGTTCTCGTTTATCTTTGGGTAGATTCCTAGGAGTGTAGTTGCTGAGTGACATGGTAAGCGCAGGTCTAACTTTTTAAGAAACCCCCGATGGGCTGAACCATTTTACTTTTCTTCCAGCAGCATGTGAGGTTTTGATTTGTTCACATCCTGGCCACTAGTTGATAATGTCACTGTTTTTATTTTAGCTATCATGGGGGGATGACGTGATATCTCACTTCATCTGTGTTCCCCTAGTAACTGACGATACTGTGCATCTTTTCATGTGTTTGTTAGTCATTCATTGATCCTCTTTGGCTCAGAGTCTGTTCAGAATTTGTGCTTTTTTTTTTTTCTTAGAGACAGAGTCTCTGCAGTGCAGTGGTGTGATCACAGCTCACTGCAATCTTGAATTCTTGGGCTCAAGTGATCCTCCTGCTTCAGCCTCCCAAGTAGCTAGGACTACAAGCTCATGCCATCACGCCTGGCTAATTTTTTTTTATTTTTTGTGGAGACAGGGTCTCACTGTGTTGCCCAGGCTGGTCTCAAACTTCTGACCTCAGGCAATCCTCCCACCTCAGCTTCCCAAAGTGCTGGCATTATAGGCATGGGGCACTGGGCCTGGCCTGTGCCCTTATTTTTAATTGAGTTGTGTTATTAATCAGTTCTAAGAGCTCTTTATATAATGTAGCTACAAGTCCTTTATTAGACACATGCTCTGCAAATATTGTCCCCCAGTCTGTGGCTTCTCTTTGCATTTTCTTAGTGGTGCCTTTGAAGAGCAAAAGTGCTAAAATTTAACAAAGTCCAAATTTATCAATTTTGTATTTTTTTGGATCATGTGTTTGGTGTTATATCTAAAAAACAAAAACTTTGCCTAACCTAAGGTCATATTTTCTTCTATAATTTTTATAATTTCAGTTCTTTTGTTAAATTAATTACTAAGTATTTTATTATTTGGGGTGCTATTTTGGATGGAATTGTTTTCTTAGTTTGATTTGTGGATTTTTCATTTCTAATACATAGAAATATAGTTGATTTTTATATCATATCATCTATAAATAGAGACAGTTTGACCTCTTTCTCTCCAATCTACATATTATACCTTTGCACTGCCTGTTGCATTGGTTAGACCCTCTGGTACAATGTTGAATGAATGGCAGGAGCAGACATCCTTGCTTCGTTCTTAGTTTTAGGTGGGAAGATTCAGTCTTTTACCATTAAGTATGATGTCAGCTGTGAGGTTTTTGTAGCTGCCCTTATCAGGTTGAGCAAGTTCCCCTTTTATACCTAGTTTGTTGAGAGTTTTTGTCATGGATGGGGTTAGGTTTCTGGTTCCAGACAAGCTGGTGCAGACGCACTTCTCCCTGTTCCTCTTGCTAAAAACCTTGGACTTATATGTGGAAGCAAAGAGAAACAGACTCTGGAAGGCAGAGAAAAGGACGATTGACTATGGATCTTGGGACCTGAGGAACAATATGGTGATGAATTCCTTGGTTTTCCTTCTTGTCTCTTACATCCTGGGCTGGTTGCTTGAGAAACCGACAACCTGGAAATGCCAATGGGCTCTGCCACACACACACACACACACACACACACACACACACACACACACACACACACACGGTCCCCAACAAGAACTTGTTCTTTCTTGTTAAATGGCTAGGAAGAGGACAACATAGCAAGAAAGAAAACTTGTAGATAACAACCTCCCTACTCCAGCCAACCACCACGAAAAAGGCCCCAGGCCCGTTAACAAATACCGAGTAGGGGCCTACATTCCACCTGCACGGGGCTGGGGCCCTGCTCGCCCTGGCTGGGGCGGGGCGCTGTCAGATGAGTCTTAACGAAAAGACAGAACTTCCACTGCTTCACTCGCTGAGTGGGGAGCCCCTCCCACATAGGCCAAGTGACGGCCAAGAGGGAGCAAAAAAGGGTGTCCCTCCCCATCCCACCCAGGGTGGTGTCAGACAAAGCCTCACATGAAGCCAGAACTCCCACCCTGGCCAGCAATAATGAGACACCCGTCCCTGCTCTGGGGTATCAAGGGAAGGAACCCTGGACTTCCGCTGTCTCCCTGCAGAAGTGAAGTGGCACCTCCTTGCCCCTGGCAGCATTAGAGAAAGCCTGCTAACATGGAGGCCAGATAAGAACCCAAGACTTACAATACGGGAACTTACTTGTCACACCAAGAACAAGGAAAACCCAGCTAAAATGAGAAAAGGCAATCCACAGACCCCGGCTGAGATGACGCGGACACTTGAGGGCTGCAGACACCGCTGCAGGGTCACCAGCACTGGGCACCCCCTTCTTTCCCATTTTAGCCGTCCTGGAGACCCTGTAGCAGCAAATGGACAGGAGTTATCATCCTCATCTTTCGGATGAGAAAACTGAGGGTCAAGGAGTGACCTGGTGAGAGTCACTCACAGTAGGTGACAGAGCGCAGTCTGCCCATTTCCTCGGACATCACATAGAGGCAGTTCTGGCAAGTGACACCTCTTGCTTCCTACATGTTGCCAGAACATTTAGGAAACAACCTAAATGTCCGATAAGAGAGGCTTGGTTTAGCCAAATCATGATAGAGCCAAACAGTAGAATGCCACAAAGCCACTAAAAACCAATGTGTAATGGCATGGAAAGGTGGTTATCGACGTGGAGTAAAAATAAAAGCAGGTATGTGCGATGTGGCCATATTTCCATAAGGAAACAATGTCCGGAGGGAAACGCGCAGGCATGGTAGCAGGGTGGGGGGCCGGGTGTCATTCTCACTGTCTCCTTTCCGCCGCTCTGTATTTTCCAATGTATCTGAATGAACATGTGCCACTCGAATGTGCAAAAATAATAAAATGTTCCTAAAAGCTTCCCCGGACTCCCACAGGTGCCCCGGTGTTCCAGGTGGAGCCCCAGGACACGACGGTGAGATCGGGGGATGAGGTGGCCCTGCGGTGCCAGGCCACTGGAGAGCCAGCGCCCACAATTGAGTGGCTGCGGGCGGGCCGGCCCTTGGAGCCCAGCCAGCGGCTCAGGACCCTGCCCGACGGGAGCCTGTGGCTGCAGCGTGCGGAGGCTGAGGATGCGGGCGCGTACGAGTGCGTCGCTCACAACCGCCTGGGCTCTGCCACAGCCCGGGCGTTCCTGGCCGTGAGAGGTACAAGGTGTCCCCGCCCAGACCTTCGTGGACAGAGGCAGGGTCTCCGGCACGGTGGGGATTTGTGTGCTGCATGCGGGGCCTGGCCCTCCCCTGCCACCTCCCCTCCCACCTCCCCACCTCTTCTCTTTGCTTAGTCACAGACTCAGAATGAACCAGCTGGGAGGGCTTTATGGGCCATCTTGTCTACCCTGCCCATTTACAGCTGGGGAAACTGAGTCTCAGAGGTGGTAGGTGTTTGCTGCTGACCTTGGACAGGGGACCCTGGCTGTTCCAGCTTAATTAGCACAAACACTTGTCCTCTGTTTGGACACTCCACCACCCCGTGAAGCAGACAGAGTAATATAAGAATGTCCGTGGTGCTCTTGGGGGCTGCTATGAAAAGTCAGTGAATCAGCACTTGTCCCAAGCTTTGCACGTGGCCTGGCCATGGTAGGAGGCCAGAACGGGTGTTGTTTAGTGGTGTTTCCAACCCCTGCCATCTCAGATTCCACGATCAGCTCCCTTCTCCCTTGGGTCAGACCAAACTATAAAATGAGGAAAGGACTATCCTGAGAAACCACAGTAGAATGACTCAGACCTGCACAGAGGAAAGTCCAGCACATTATTCGGAATGGTCTGTGCCTCTGTAGTAAATACTCCCTGTGTGTGGCCTTGTGTCTCCCTCCCTGTCTGTGGCAGACATCACTAATCTATCGCCACACACACTGTCAAAATCTTTCTCCATAGAGCCCTCCCCAGGCAGTGCCTCTTGACTTACTGGAATTGGGACTTGACACTTTGTGGCTTGAAAATCCATGCGAACCCCACTGCCAACCAAATGTGGGACCCTTCCTGGCCCCTTGTCTCCTCATCTCCTGCAGGCAGGGGTAGGAGGCCAACCAACGCAGCTCTGAAAGCTCAGCGGTTCTCCGACCCCCAGCCAGAGACACTGTCTCAGGGGTAGATTTAGGTCTTCGCAGACCGCCCCCGCCCTCTGTTTCAGGGCTTGGTCTCAGTTCCTACCCCCTCCAGTTGACAAAGCCCCAGTCCAAACCACAGAGCTGTGCAGGTAGCCTCTGTATGTTTCCTGGGCTATTACGAAGGACCCCAGCAGGGGCTCAAACAGCAGGCATCCTATCTCACAGCAGGCCGGAAATCTGAGAGCCAGGGGTCAGCAGAGCTGGCTCCTTCCGAGGCTGTGACTGAGAACCTGTTCCCGCCTCTCCCCGCCGCTGATGTTTGCTGACCCTGCGTTCCCCGGCCTGTGGGAGCACCGGCCCGCCTCTGCCCTCACCTGCGTGTGGCTCTCTGCCTGTGTGCGCCCCTCCATGTCTCCCTGTGTAGAAGGACGACAGTCATTTTGGATTAGGGCCCACCCAAATGACCTCATTTCAACTTGGTTTCCTCTACAGAGACCCTCTCTTCAAATAAGGTCACATTCTGAGGTGCTGGGGTTAGGACTTCAGCATATTAATTCCGGAGGGCTGAGCACACTTCAGCGTATAATGGCCTCCTTATTTATTTAATGGAAACAGGTATTTTTGCTGCATCTGTGCTAACCGCAGAAAAGCCAGATACTATAGGAATCTATGAAGAAAAAAAGTAATTCTCTCCCATAATTCAATTGCCAGGCATAGCTTGGGCAATTATTTGGGGGTATATTCTTCCACACTCTTTTCTCTGAACGTAAGAGATGCAGTTTTTTCTTTTAACCAATGAGGTCAAATTCACAGGTTGTCTTTATAACCTGTGGTTTTTACTCTGCCTTGGACAACGTGAACCACATCTTCTTCGCTGGCTTCAGGTCATTCCACGGGAACGGTTTTTATCTTAATTTCTTTTAGTTCTGTTAAATAAGCCACATAGTTTATTTTGCCAGTTTCCCGTCTAAAAACCACACCGTGGTGCACACCTTTGTGTGGTGGCCTGAATGTTTCTAGAGGACGTTCCTGCGAGGGGCACTGATGGGTAAAACTACAAATTTGTCTTCCCTGCTGCCTGCTTCATTCCTCCTTCCGTGTCAGCCTGGTGGGTCCCAACCCTGGCCTTGTTGGGGACAAGAGGCTGCTGAGTCACCCCGTGTCTGAGAAAGTTGGCAGTGGCTTGCCATGCCTGGGTTCCAATTTCCTGTCCCCTTCCGAAACTGCCCCGGTCATGTTCCTGCCTTCTTGTCTGTGGTCCCCAATTCCGTCCTCACCCCTCATTGAAAGGCCAGGGACAGGTTCATGGCCCCTCTTCCATCCCTCCCATGAACGCCAGAGCAGCGGATATTGATGAGAAACATCCCAGATGGGCAGCAAATCTCATCAGATCCCATCTAGAGACTGCAGGAAATAGCACTGCTTCCTAGAATCCAAAATTAGCCAGTCCCCTGATTCACCCATTTAGGATCCTGGCAGTTGAGTGTCTTATGTTATTTTTTGACAGATCATGGGCAATTTGTTGTTAATTTCCCCGGAGAGCTGGTGAGTGGAGAGGCAGGCTAACTTCTGTCTCTCGCCCCCTGGAATGCCATCTGCCTAAACGAGACAGCTGGTGCATTAGTCAGAGGAAGTGCCCCTGTGCCTGTGCCATCCATTTGATTAGTGCTAAAGAGCATCTGCTCGCAGACTGCCTGGCGGCCGCTAGGAGACCAACCCACCCCGGCCAAGCCAGCTGCAAGGCGGCTGGAGCCAGTGCCCCTGATGGAATGGGGGTGTTCAGGCGAGGGCACTCAGATCTGGCTCAGTGCCCTGAATCCTCCAGCATGCCAGCATACCTCCCTATCACTGGCTCCTGCATGTCTGTGGTCCCACCTCCTCATTTTACAGAGGAGTCAACTCAGGTGTGGCTTGGGGGCCTGACGTGGCCAGGTTTCAAGGAAAGTGATGGCAGAGCCAGAATTTGGAGCCCGGACCTGCTGGGCATTGAGTCCATCACCCATTAGCTGTGTGTCCTTGGGCAAGTTACTTTACCTCTCTGAGCCCCCATTTACTCCTTCATGCAATGGGAATGACAACTATGGGCACGGAGTTGGATAGCAAGTCCACACTGTTCCTTTTCTTTCTCCCAGGGGAGCCACGGGGGAGCCGGGGCAGCATGATCGGGGTGATCAATGGCCAGGAATTTGGGGTGGCCACGCTCAACACCAGCATACAGCAGGAGGTGCGTTCTGGGGTCACCACCATCAGGAGTATCATCAGCCACATCCCAGCAAACGTGGGTAAGTGGGGACAAGAGTGTCCTCTGCATCTGGGCCCATTACTCCAGCACACCGGGACCCTCTGGCACCTGCTGGACCCAGGGGAGACAAAGCCCGCACTCTGGGGTTTGCTCAGGGGCTAGAGCACATCTGGCACCTCTAGCAGCCAAGTCCAGGCCGGAGCGGACTTGGTGCGGGCAGCTCCTCTCCACCTCGCAACCCGCCCACACCATGCGGTAACTGCATGCAAGTCAGCCCCAGAGACGGTGGGAATGGTCAGGGTTTTGTGGATGCAGGTGCTCAGAGCATGGGTTATGAAGCCACTAATGCCACATGAGGCTCTTCCCCACGGTCGAGGCCAGGGCCGATAGGACTGGAGGGACCACCGGTGACAATTGAGGGGTGATGGCCAGGGGCGAAAAAAAGCAGGAAATGTGGGGAATCAAACTATCTAGAAAACCTAGAGGACCAACAGCTGTCTGTCCACTTGCACACCGCCCCATCACACGCGTGTCTGCGCGGGTGAATGTCTGGGAGACATGCAGACCTTGTCACGGTGGACCTCGCTGTCTCACTCTTCCCAGGGACCCGTGGCCCCTCCTGGGGGTCCAGAGCAGAGGAAGGGCAGTGCTCATGAGGTCTTTACTAAGAACAGCTCCTCTGAAGCTGCCCTTGACCACAGTCCTGTGTGGGGTCAGGGGACTTTGCGAGGGATCACTCCGAGCTGGCTGTCAGCAGAGAGCCGATGAGGCCAGGTGCTGCCCAGAGGTGGCTGCTTATTCCAGCTGCAGGAGCAAGGGTGGTGGAGAGACATCTGCCCCCAGGCCAGTGCGCCAGGCCCTGCTCAGTGGAAACAGAGAGGTTGAGAAGGTTCTGCCCAGGCACAGGGGCCCAGCCGGCTCCTATTAATGTCACAGAGCTGCCACCATCTCTGACCCCAAGCAAGTGGGGAATGGGCTGTGTCCCCTGCCCAGTCTGTGGCCCCACCTGGCCCTGAGAGGAGGGCTGGGCATGTATGAAGGTCTGAGAATCCATGTCAATTTTTTGGCTTTTTTCAAGTGGTTTGGAACAATCCTTCCTCTCCCGGGCTCTTCCAGATGGAAACTTTGGTAATTTTTAACTCGGGCCAGCAAATATGTCATGACAGTTCATGGAGTCCCAGGCTCCGTGGTGACCCACGAGTCCACAATCTGTATTTGTTGAACCAAGTTGAATATCAACAAGTTGCGTGCATTTCTTTGTATAAATTTATTTTACTAATTTTCACGATTCCATAAAGTAGGTTATTTGCCTTCTCTGTCCCAGGCCCTGGTTAAGTAACTGGTGCAGGTGGTCAAGACTGAGCGTGGGTGGGGAGGGAAGGGGTTCAGCTCTCTGGGACCAGTGGGAGCCACAGAGGGACCTGGAGCAGGAGGGGGGCCACCCTGAGGATCCAGCCCTAACCCGGCCTCCATGCCCCGCCCTGCCCAGGGCCTCTGATGCGGGTGCTTGTGGTCACCATCGCCCCCATCTACTGGGCCCTGGCCGGAGAGAGCGGGGAGGCCCTGAACGGCCACTCCCTGACGGGTGGCAGCTTCCGGCAGGAGTCACACGTGGAGTTTGCTACAGGTGAGCAGGGTCTCCCCTAGGGCTGGGTAACCCCGAGGCCTGAGCCCAGGGCCACCCCGTGGTGACTTTGGACTGGGTGGGGTGGATTGCAGGGGAGCTGCTGACAATGACCCAGGTCGCTCGGGGCCTGGACCCCGATGGCCTTCTGCTCCTTGACATGGTGGTCGATGGCATCGTCCCCGAGAGCATGGCTGATGCAGATCTTCAAGTGCAGGTGAGGGGTCATGCCCTGGGGTGCGTGTATGGGGTGGGTGAGAGAGAATGGAGTATCCTCTCCCCACCCACCCCCGAGCAGCCAGGCCCACTGCCCCTCCTGACACCCCAGCAGAGGCTGGGTCACGGCCTTGGACTCAGGGTAGGACTAGCAGGTTGTAACAGGCTCAGCCGGGGGCCCAGTGGGAGGGCACTCTGAGCCCAGCTTCTTGGGGACAGAGATTCTCCCCATTCCGTGAGCAAGAGCACAGAGGGAAGTGAGTTGCCCAGGGCCGCCCGGCAGGTTGGAGGAACTGCTGAGACGCCCACCTGGTTCTTCTCCCCCAGCAGCCCCCAGGCCCTGAGTAGGGGCTGAGGGTCCCAGGCTGCATTGGAGTCGGAATCCCAGCATCCTCCTCCTCCTTCCCCTCCTCTTCCTCCTCCAGGACTTTCAGGAGCGCTACGTGCAGACGGGGCCCGGCCAGCTGTTTGTGGGCTCAACGCAGCGCTTCCTCCAGGGCGGCGTCCCAGCGCTCCTGCACTGCAACCACAGCATCCAGTACGACGCGGCCCGGGGCCCCCAGCCCCAGCTGGTGCAGCACCTGCGGGCCTCGGCTATCAGCACGGCCTTCGACCCCGAGGCCAAAGCCCTGCACTTCCAGCTCAACACAGCCCTGCAAGCGGGTGAGGCCCCCACCCTTTGCCCCCACCACCCCACCGCTCCAGCTAAAAATGCACCTGGCTGAAGGTCACCCCTGGGCCCTGCATCCCTGACCAGGGGCCGGAGACTGGGGGACTGAGGGAGCTCGCCTGGTCTGCTCACCTCCAAACTGTGCCCACGCCAGTTCATCCACCCACACCCCTTGCAGGGACACAGCTCTTCAGGCCACCCCTGTTGAAACCTCCACAGCCTTTCCCCGGGCCCCAGGGTGAAGGTCCAACCACCCCGGGCTGATGTTCAAGAGTCGAGCCCCACCCACCCCCTTCTCCCAAGGGGTTGGAGCCACTGTCGGAACCCCGGGACGCCCACCCTATGTTCTCACCCAGGGGTTACCAACAATACATCTGAAATGTTTTTGACATTGAACAAGAGATGGTGGTAAGAGCACAGCTTTGAGGTCAGGCAGACCCCAGTTCAAATCCCAGCTGCACCACTTTCTGGCTGGGGGACCTTGGGGCAATGCCCTGGCCCTCTCTGAGCCCCAGCGTTCCCATCTGCGCAGGGGGCATGACACGGCCTGCCTTGCAAGGTGTCGGCAGTAGAGATGCTGTCTCTAAAACCCTAGCTCGGCACAGAGTGACCACTTTATCAAGGGTGACTGTCCCTACAGTTACACCGTCTGGGCTGCAGAACCCAGCTGCCCCACCCACCTTTGTTCGTGCTGCCATCCACGCTCTCCTGCGCCCCCTGCTCGCCCTCCGCACGCAGCGCTGGGCTCTCAGGGCGCAGTTTTGTGCTCACTGACCGCCGGTGCTGCACCCTCATGGCTTCCCCTGCGTCTGCCTGACCTACTGCCCAGCCCCTCGGGTGTGTCTCGCAGGCATCGCTCCAACGGGTGGGTGGGGAACGAGCTCGCTGACTCACTGGCTCCGTCCTGGCTCAGGAGGGGACACTGCCTGGCCAAACCAGCAGGAGGGAGCTGTGAGCCCGGGGTGTGGCCAGGGCAGCCTTGGGGGGGCCTGTGTCCTTAGGGCATATCCGCTTGGCCTTGCAGAGAATGAAGTCGGCTGCCCCGAGGGCTTTGAGCTGGACTCCCAGGGAGCGTTTTGTGTGGGTGAGTGTTCCCCATCCCTGCATGCACATGGGAGGCCCCCCAGCCTGGGAGGGGTGACCTGTCCTGGCCAGTTGGCAGGAGAGCCCAGGAGCAAAAACCACCAGACCCCTTCCCGCCCCAGACAGGGACGAGTGCTCGGACAGCCCAAGCCCCTGCTCCCATTCCTGCCTCAACGAGCCCGGCCACTTCTCCTGCTCCTGCCCGGCTGGCTTCACCCTGGCCTGGGATGACAGGAACTGCAGAGGTGAGTGGGCCTCGGGTGGACAGGTGCCCCTCAGACCTGGCCCAGGTGTGCAAGAGGGTCCCCAGGGCCAGCTCTCCGGGGCACATACCTCCAGGGATGCCCCATTCCTGAGGGCACTGGATACCAGCCCGGGAGGCCCGATGCCATGTCCCCACCAGGTCCCTTCCTGCTGTGGGGGCTTCAGAGGGTGAGGCTCAGGTATTGGGGTGACGGGATTCCCAGAGACACACAGACAGCAACCATGCTTGTACCCACTGAACCTGGACTCAGCCTCGGGCACTTTCCCAACACTCAGCATCGTCCCAGTGGGCTGGGGCTGGCGAGGGAGCCGATGTGCGTCTGCCCTGTGTGCTCTGTGTGTCCTCTCAGCAGCACCGCTGGGTGACAGATCTGACCCTGGGGGACTGTCCTGCTGCTGCCCCCTATCTGCACCCCTCCACTCCCACCAGTGGGGCCGGGTGCCCAGGGGGACATCGTCTGCAACCTGGCTTGGGAAGCTGCAGGTGGAGGCCCTTAGGTCCCTCCGGGTGGGCTCTGGGTTTGGGGGCAGGGCAGGACGATGGAAAGAGCTAGCAGGAGGGGTGGGGGCCTTCCTGCCAGGGGCTTCTGGCCCTGGGGACAAGGCCACTGTAGTGGGCTGGGTCAGCACCAGGGTGGTGAGGAAGGCTTGGGGGACTGTGTCACACAGTCGTCGGCCCGCCCTCCCCCCAGACGTGGACGAGTGTGCGTGGGACGCCCACCTCTGCCGACACGGACAGCGCTGCGTGAACCTGCTGGGGTCCTACCGCTGCATCCCTGACTGCGGGCCCGGCTTCCGGGTGGCCGCTGACGGGGCTGGCTGTGAAGGTGACGGGGGCATGGTGTGGGGCCTGGCCATACTCTTGGGAACCCGAGGTTCAGCTGATGGGAGGCTGTGTGTCACCGGGATGCTGGACCTCCAGGGTGACCAGAACTGGTGGCTCTGACAGAGGCCGCGAGGTGCGGAGGGCAGCACGGTGGAGCCCGACTGGGGACGATGCGCTGTTGCGCCTCCGCGGGCCTTGGGGGCCACAGAGTGCCCTGACCACATCGGGCTCGCTGCCCGCCTGGCCTCCCTTCCTTCGCACCATTTTCTAGCTCTGCCGACACGCCAGGCTCCCCAGCCCTTCACAGGCGCGAGCCAGTTCTCTCCTCGCCACGGCCCTGGGGGAGGCCGTGTCACACCCTCCTTACAGACGAGGAAACCGAAGCTCTGGAAGGAGAGTTACGGGCCCAGGGCCTAGACTATGGCAGAGCTCTGCGAAACCCAGGGCTCTGCCTCCAAAGCCCACCTTTTTGGCCCCTTCCTTTCTTTTGGACCCAAACCCTCTTGACCTGCAGGCTGGTACAAGTGGGAGGGCTGGCGCATTCAGCCTGGTGGCGCAGCTTGCTGGCACTGAAGTTGGAGGGGGGAAGGGGAAGGGGCCCAGATGTACAGGGGGATGGTCTCTGGGCTAGGCCCCGCCCTTGACCACGCCCCCACCTCCCAGATGTGGACGAATGCCTGGAGGGACTGGATGAGTGTCACTACAACCAGCTGTGCCAGAACACCCCGGGCAGTCACCGCTGCGGCTGCCCCAGGGGGTACCGGATGCAGGGCCCCGGCCTGCCCTGCCTAGGTATGGGGACTGGGGAACACACTCCCTCTGGCGGGCACCCCTGGCTCATGGGCAGTGGGGGCTCATGGCACTGGTGCTGGTGAGTGCTGAGAATGACCAAGCAGCAGCTGACTCTGGCCGTGCACTCAGCAGGTGGGTGCATCCGAGCTTCCCCTGCCTGTGGCACCAAAACTTCACCCTGCCCCTGTGGGTCACCTGCCCTGGAAGGCCAGGAGGAGGAGGGGGTTGAGATGAGTGGGTGGATCTCAGAGGGGCTTCTGAGGTGGAATGGACCCTCCAAAGGGCTCAGGGGCTGAGGGGAGCTGGAGTCTGGGATGATACATGCTCAGAGCTGGGGGAGGCTGGGGTGGCCCAGGAGAGGGACAGCTTGGGGACAGACCCATGTGCAGCATGTGAGCACCTGAATTCTGGGGCAGTGTGAGCAAGAGAGGAAGCTGAAGCCAGGTGCAGTGGCCACAGGCTGCTGCAGTGAGCCCTGAGCCACCCTCTGCCCTGCCCGGCCCCCGCCCCCTGCAGATGTCAACGAGTGCCTGCAGCTGCCCAGGGCCTGTGCCTACCAGTGCCACAACCTCCAGGGCAGCTACCGCTGCCTGTGCCCACCAGGCCAGACCCTCCTCCGTGACGGCAAGGCCTGCACCTCACTGGAGCGGAATGGACAAAATGTGACCACCGTCAGCCACCGGGGCCTCTTTGTGCCCTGGCTGCAGCCCCAGGCCCCCATCCCTGGTGGCCCCTATCATGCCTGGCTCTCCCTCCGAATGGGACCTGGAGCCCCGAGCAGCATGGGCCGGGCCTGGTGCCCCCTGGGCTTCATCAGGCAGAACGGCGTCTGCACAGGTAAGACCAGGCCCCAACCGTCCCATGGGGCCACATCCACTATGTTATCTCGGGCTCCTAGGCTGGGCGCGTGGGCACCGCCCACTGAGTTCAGGAACGCAGGGCTCACAGGCAGTGTGGTGGGTGCGCGGGCAGAGAGCTGCTTCCTCCGTACTGGGCATCGCAGAGCCTTGGCAGTGCTAATGGGCCAGGGGCTTCCAAGAGGCGGATGGAGGATTTTCTAAACCATTTGACTGCAGGACACTTGCCCAGGGGAAGGGCCTCCTGGACAAATGTTTCAGGAACCCACTCTGAGAAACACTGCTCTTGGCACTCAGCGGTAGAGCAGTCAGGGAGGGAGATGTGGAGTGAACGAGATGTTCGGGCTGACATGAGAATGGGAAGGGTGTCTGGTGGGTACAGGGGTGGGGTTGGGGACCCTGCAGAGGCCGGCACTGGGCTGCAGAGAGGGACAGAGAGGAGGCACCTGCCCGAGGGCTGACACTTTGCCATTCCCGCCTGGGCAGAGGGGCCTGTGGTGGCAGTGGTGCCCCCTCTCTCTGTGCCCTGGTGAGCATGGGCTGGGGCAGGGTGGGGTTCCTCCCTCTTGCCAGGCCCAGGGACTGCCCCAACCCCTGAATCCGGGGCACAGGGAGAAGGAGTGGGCCGCCCCAGAACCTGGCAGACAGGCACGTGGCCACCTGGGTGTCTGTGACTCAGCGTGTCTCTCTGCCTGCTTCCCCACCCCCACGCTGCCACTCATGCCCGGGCCAGACCTCGACGAGTGCCGGGTGAGGAACCTGTGCCAGCACGCCTGCCGCAACACCGAGGGCAGCTACCGGTGCCTGTGCCCCGCCGGCTACCGCCTCCTCCCCAGCGGGAGAAACTGCCAGGGTGAGCCAGGGCCCAGGCGGCCACCTCCCTGATGCCGCAGGGGCCAGGGCAGGCAGCATGGGACAGGGCATATGGGGATCTCACCCCCTCCGTTTGCCCCAGCCCCTTCACAACCGTCCTGTGGGGTCAGGGTGGGAGGGGAGCTGGGAGGGGTTACGTGACCACCCCAGGCTCCCACAGCCAGCTGGGCCCACGATCCAAACAGGAGCCTCAAGGGATTACGAGGGCGCGCTCTGCTGGTCCCTCACAGCCACTCAGCTCACCTCCCCGAGCCTCAGCCTCCTGATGAAACTGGGCTGACACAGTCCCTCAGTGGCTGGGATGACGCCTGCAGAGGGGGCGCAGGGCCGCTGTGGTGGTAGTAACGTCCTCCAACTCCCGCGTCGGGCACCTTCCCCGGCACACGCCAGGGCTGGGGCCAGTCATGCTGCTTGCCCTGCCCTAGCCAACGGGCATCTGTGGCCTTGCCTGTCTCCATCCTCACTCTGTCACAGGGCTCAGGGAACATCCTCTGAGAAGGGCGGGCGTCCACAGAGGGACACCAGGATGCTCTGCCCACAGGCAGGGGCACCTGGGGTCAGAGGGCAAAGTGGCCACTCAGGGCAAGCCCCACATCTCCGGGGCCTCCAACCGGGCACTGGGCTCAGGAAGTCCCCACGGTGCCCACCACCATGCCCTGGAAAGTCCTCACCCCTGGGAGGTGGAGAGGTGACAGGGACCCGGCTGGGCTGTCACAGGTCAGACTAGCGGGGACATAGGAAGAAGGGCTGCCCGCCTCACTGGTCCTCCAAAGGTGCTACTCCTCACTCACAGTCCCCTTCTTGTCCCCCCACCCCGCTCTGGTACGTGCCTTCGCCCTTCTCCTTTGCTGCCTCCCATCCCCTCCCCTGCTTCGACACCTCCCCCACCCAGACATCAACGAGTGCGAGGAGGACGGCGTCGAGTGTGGGCCCAGCCAGATGTGCTTCAACACCCGCGGCAGCTACCAGTGTGTGGACACGTCCTGTCCTGCCACGTACCGGCAGGGCCCCAGCCCCGGGTAAGGGGCCTAGTGGCTGGGGGAGGGGAGGGTGGGAGGACACCATCGGCCAGGAGCTTCCGCCCTGGCCCCTGCAGCTGGAACCCTGCCCCAGGCCCTGTCTCAGGCAGAGGCCTCCCAGGGCCCGTGGAGCTCATGCAGCTAGACTCCTGGGCCCAGGCCCCGTGCCCTTGAAGAGCACATTCTGCAGCCATTCAGGGTGCAAGCTCGCCTTGACACTGTCACTCCCTGGCTGGGGACACAGGTGTGTGTGGAGTGCTGGGGGCAGGGAAGAGGCCAGAGTTGGGAGACAATGAGGGGAACGGGCACGAACACAAAACCCCGGACTCAGACACACCAACACAAGACACATTTCCTCCAGGCCACTAGCAGTGGCTACAAATATCCATGAAGACACAGAGACAGGAGGACCTCGGGGCAGGGCTGCCGTGGTTGGGAAGGTGTCTTAGGGCGGGGACATGCCCTGGACCTTACACATTGGGAAGCCCAGGCTGGGGTGGAAGTGGGTTCCCTGGGCAAAGCTAAGAGCGTTTCTTTGAACCTCCACCCCACCCCCGCACAGCCAATCCAGAGCGGGTGACTCAGCTCCAGGCACCTGCAGGAGGACCCCCAGGGCTCTACTGTGCAGGCTGGGCCACCTGGGGCACGGACTGGGAAAGTCCCTGGGGGAACCTGCTCCCATGGGAAAGTCTCTGGCTTCTTTGGGGCTCATTTGTTGATCTCTAAAATGGGCTAACAGTGGCGCTTGCAGGGAAGGCCTCTGGGGTGCGGGCGGGCAGCGCGGG
This sequence comes from Lemur catta, assembly GCF_020740605.2. Lineage (NCBI taxonomy): Eukaryota > Metazoa > Chordata > Mammalia > Primates > Lemuridae > Lemur > Lemur catta. The sequence continues at coordinate 5,746,790 of NC_059137.1, read as the reverse complement.
CAGAACCGCGGGCGATGTCTGCGGCCGGGCCGCGCTCCGACATTAACCGGATCTGCCCGTCTGTCTGTCTATGCGGTCCCCAGGACGTGCTTCCGGCGCTGCTCGCAGGACTGCGGCGCCGACGGCCCCTCCACGCTGCAGTACCGGCTGCTGCCGCTGCCCCTGGGCGTGCGCGCCCACCACGACGTGGCGCGCCTGGTCGCCTTCTCGGACGCCGGCGTCCCTGCCAACCGCACGGAGCTCAGCGTGCTGGAGCCTGACCCGCGCAGCCCCTTCGCTCTGCGACCGCTGCGCGCCGGCCACGGCGCCGTCTACACCCGCCGCGCGCTCACCCGCGCCGGCCTCTACAGGCTCACCGTGCGCGCCGCCGCGCCGCGCCACCAGAGCCTCTTCGTCCTGCTCATTGCCGTGTCCCCCTACCCCTACTGAGGCAGAGAGGGTCACCGGCTGCAGTTCTGGGGCCAGTGTGACCCCCGAGGAAGGGGGGCAGGGAGGAGCCGGCCCCGGTCAGACTGCGGACGGGACAGGGTGGCCCTGTCCGTACCATGTGCTGTGGCAAGTGGAACGTCATCCTCTCCCGCCCCCGTGCGTCAGTGAGACCTTCAGTAAACACAACCCTGCGCAGCCTTGACCCCAGGACATCGAGGACCTGAGCTCGCGTAGGCAGGTGGCAAAGGCTGCACTTAGGCGGCAAGGCTGGGGGAGAAGCCTCGGGTCTCACCCGCCCCTCCAGGCTTGCCCAAGCCTCAGGGAGGCGGGGCAGGGGGCAGACCGTGTGGTGATGGCAGCAGTGGTCGCTGTCCACACCTGGCACTGTCATCCTGAACCCAGTGTGTGTGTATGCACGATATAAAAACGATTGTTTTTAACCGACTTGGTTTCTTTGTCTAATTATTTTGATCTGTAAGGAGGGGCTTTGGCTGGGAGGGAGACCACCACCCTTCTGTTCTGATCCAGGAGCACTGGAGTAGGAGTCCAGTGGCCCCAGCTCCTTATGAGGTGGCATCAGGCTGCTCTCTGGGCTGTTGTCACATCCATAAAATGCACTGCAATAAGGCCTCCCAGTCCCCTAAAGGCTGTGGGGAGAACTAGATGAGAATTAAACGTGTTAGACAGCAATGCGAGGTAGCAAAAATTTTATTCTGTATGAGGTCTACAAATGCTGCCTTGATATACATAATGAAATGGTTACTGAGTCAGGCCAAGTAACATACCCATCATCGCACGTACTCTTACTTCTGTAAGAGCACCTAAAATCTCTCTTAGCAAAAATTGAATTAAGACCTCTTGTACGTTAGCGCTCTGGACTTACTCATCCTGCACGTCTGCACCTCTCTATCCTCTGACCTGCACCTCCCCCTCCCCTCCCCTCCCCTCCCCAGCTAACCATTTTCTTCTCTATTTCTACTTATTTGGCTTTTATTTTGTTTTTAGATTCCACATATAAGTGAGATCATTTTTCTTTGTGTCTGGCTTATTCATGATTAAAATAATACATTTTAATATTTTAAAGAATGATTAAATTCATTCATTTACTCAGTCACCAAAGATTCATTGCGTTCTACTTACGTGCCAGGTGGTGACCGCGAAACCCTTGTGCTCACGAGCTCACATTCTGGTGGCAGAGGGGACATGAGCAGCCAGGAAGTGAAAAATGAAATGTGGACCTGCGCTTTAGTGAGGGGTGTTAGGGAGGAAAGCAAGGTCCGGAAGGTGGGAGCAGGGCTCAGTGTAGGCCTCACCCAGCAGGTGGCATTTGAGAAGGGACCTGAAGAAGGTGAGAGAGAAGGACACAGGACATCAAGGGACATCACATGGAGGGGAAGGAGGTTCCTGGCAGAGGGAACAGCAGGTGTCAGGGCCTTGAGGCAGGAGGGACCAGCAAGGAGTCAGGGAAGGCTGGAGATGGGGGAGAGAGAGGGAACAGGGGGAGAGAGAGGTTGGATCAGACAGGCTGGGGGCTTGGGGCAGATCCTGTGGGGACTTTGGGCCACTGAAGGGACTTTGGCTTTGACTGAGTGAGCTGGAGAGAGACAAGACTGTATATGTGTGTACTGGCCTGTCCACAGGGCACTGGGGGGAGCGGGTAAGAACAGGGGTCAGCAGATCCTGGAGCTGCCACTTCTCCCCGCTCCTCCCTGCCCCTCCCCGCTCCTCCCCACTCCCCCCTGCTCCTTCCTGTTCCTTCCTGGGCTGATGGCAGACACAACCTCTGGGATAGAGAGACTATTCCTTTCTCCCTGTTCCTCCTGCTTAGTGTGACTTGGTCATCTCTTCCTAAGTTTCCCCTTTCTCTTCTCTGGGCAACAGGGAAAGCTGTCGCAGTTGTTTCCCGCATTACTCTGAATGACAATCAATCTAAACCAAGCCTTCCAGCAATGCTGGGGCAAACAGAGAAGAAATCACCGTGTCCATTTTACAGGTGGAGAAAAGGAGGCACAGGGAGGGAATGTGACCCTGTCACCGGACTGACGCGTGACTGGTTAGTGGTTCCACTTGGACTCTTGATTCCCAGCTAACAGCCCGGACGGAATACCGCCCTCCCCCCAGGGCACTTCTTTCTACTGCTTTCCTTTAAACCAGTCTGAAAGTTTTTCTGTTAAGGGCCAGATTAGTAAATATTTTTGGCTTTGCAGGACACCCAGTCTCTGTCAAAACCACTGGCCTCTGCCGTCGCAGGGCAAAAGCAGCCAAGGACACAGAAACAGATGGGCAGGGCTGTGTTCCAGCGTGGACACTTGCATTTCGAGTTTATTATCGTTTTCACGTGTCATGAAAAATTCTTTTGAATTTTTTTCAACCACTTACAAATGTAAAAGCCATTTATTCTGCATGCAGGCTTTATAAAAGCAGGTTCAGACCACAGTTTGCTCACCCTGGAGTTAAACCTCGGAAGTCACTGGTGGTGGAATTCCAGGCTGGGTGCAGAGACTGGGGGAGGGTGGCAGAGTGGGGCAGGGGCTTCCCAGGCCCCTCCACACCCCATTCGTCCAGGGCCCACCTGTTAGGACCTTCCTTGGGCTGAACGCCCTGCCTTGTGCAACAGTAGGGGTCATGGGTCAGAACTTGGGCCCTGCTCTTTGCTGTGCTGTTAATTTTTCATGGAACCAGGGACTTTGCAGCCCAAGAGAGAGAAGGGCCAGCCCCAGGCCTATGCAGAGGGAGGTGCAGACCCCTCTTTCCACCCTGCTGCTCCTGCTGGCTGCTCCCCAGGCTGGCCCAGGCCTCCCACGTTTGTTGAGTCTCTGACCTCTGCCTTACTAACTTCAGTTGATTTAACCTTTCCAGGAGCTCCAGAGTCAAGAAATAGTGTCCCCTTTCCATGAAAGAGGGAATGGGGACTCAGAGAAGGTGAGCTACTTGTCCAAGCTCACACAGCTTGGAGGGGAACAGAGGATGAAACCCAGGCCTGTCTGACTCTGGAGACCAGGGCTCTACCCACCACTGTCCCAGGGGCAGGATGAAGGGAAGGGCCATGGCAATTCAAGACCTGAGGAGCCAAAGGAGAATGTCCTTTCAGTCCAACCCGGTCCTCCCACCTTCCCCTCCTTTTCCGTTTGAGGCTGGGAGTGGAGCCGGTGGAGAGAGTGGCTTTCGAGGTTATGCAGCAAGCCCGGCAGAGCTGGCCTTGGCCCAGGCTCTGACCCATCCCTCAGCCCCCACCCCCACCCACTTAGCCGGCCCATGGGGATGGTGACGGAGCAGAGGAGATGCCTCCCACGCGAGCTGCAGCCAGAGCCAGAAGGGTGTTGTCCACTTCTCTTTTTCCAGCTGCCAGTCGTCATTAGGCCCTGTCCAGCCGCCCAGTCCCCGGTGCCACCTGACGTCCGAGGCTGTTTTTCACCATCAGGGGTGGAAAACAGCTCTGCAGGTCGCTCATTAAATGCTCTGATACGTCTTTTCCAAGAACTCAACAACTGGACTGTGTGTTCTTTTGGGTGGGGACTGGCAACCTGGGGTCCAGCCTGGAGGACACGCTCTGTTCCTAGAGCCAGTGCCCAGACCTGGGCAGCAGCAAAGTGACTTCTGGTGCCAGCCATGAGATGGTTGCAGGGTGAGGTCCTCCATGCCCAGCAGGTCCAGAGCCCTTGGGGAGCAGAGAAGAGACAAAGGACAGGAGGAAGCTTGCGCCCGGTTCTGTGCAAGGCTGTATCTGTGTCGATAGGCCGCTCGGGCATTCCATGAGACCGTGTCCACTGAACTTGTCCTGCAGCAGTTCAGACAAGTGGCTACAAAAGTCAGAGCCAACCCTTGGAAAAGCTACCCTGGCTGCAGTATGGAGCATGGATAAGATCAGGTGGTGAGCACAAGCAGGAAGACAGGTGAGGTGTCTCCTGCAAAGGGCCAGGTGACAGGTCATGGTTGTCCAGGCTAAGACAACAGCAGTGGGGAAAGAGAAGGAACCAGAGCCCTCTAAACGTTACTCCATTTGCTGCAGGAGACTTCAGGCCTCTGCTATGTGCCAGCATCAGAGCCTGTGACAAGGGACTGATCTGGTGGGGAGAGAGGAGGAGTCAGAGAGTCACCTCTAAGGAACAGCACGTGCAGAGACGACGTGGCAGAGACCACCAGATGCCAAGAAAGAGCCTGACGCACTGAAGGGGCTGCAAGTGGCTGGTGTGGTGGGTGCACAGCAGGTGAAGGCAGAGGAGGAAGAGGTATAGGCCTTGAGATTTGATCTAAGAGTGATGGGTCATCAAAGTCTTTTTTTAGAAATAATTTTATTTATTAATATTTCAGTATATATCTGTAAAACTTCACAAATCTTTTTAAATGTAGCTACAACATCATTATTACTACACCTAAAAAAATCAACAGTAATTCCTTGCCACCATCAAATATCCTGTCAGTGTTCAAACTCCCAATTGTCCATAAAGATACATCTTTTGCACTTAAAAAACACATCAGGATCCAAATGAGGTCTACACATTGTGATTGATTATGTCTTTTATATCTCTTTTAACCCAAAAGTTCCCCTGTCTCTTTTTTTTCTTAAAAATTTAAAAATCAACTTTATTTAGATATAATTATTCCAGGAATGCAAGGTTGGTTCAACACCTGAGAACCAATTAATGTAATTCACCATTTTTATAGACTACAGGAGAGACTCATATGATCACTTCAATAGATGTAGAGAAAAGCATTTGACAAAATTCAGCACCCAATACTGTAAAAAATTCTCAACAAACTAGGAAGAAGAGTGAACTTCTTCACCTGATTAAAAAAAATCTAGGAAAAACCGATAGCTACCATAGTCCTTAATGGTGAAAGATGGAACAAACCCTTTTCCCAAAGATTACAAACAAGGTAAGGATAACTATTCTCACCGAATCTATTCAACATTGTACTGGGGATTCTTGACATTGCAATAAGGCAAGGAAAAAAAGGCACAAAGATAACAAAAGTAAAAGTAAAAATGTCTCTATCCAAAAATCTACTAGAATTAATCAGTGAATTTAGCAAGGTTGCAGAACACTAGGCCAATACACAAAAATCAATTACATATACTAGCAACAAACAATTGGAAAATAAAAATTTAAATATCATTTACAATAGCATCAAAAAAGTTAAAATACATAGGAATAAACTTGAAAGGTAGACAAGATCTACACACTGAAAACCATAACACAGTGCTCAGACACCTGAGCCAAGATGGACCTCTTGGCACCTCCACTGAAATTGAGGACTTGCCTGATGTGATCATTACACATTGTGTACATGTATCAAAATGTCACATGTATTCCAAAAATATGTACAACTAAGATATATTAATAAAAATACAAAAACCAAAACTAAAATAAAGAATTGAGGATTTCTATACCACCCATCAAAGATGTCTCAACCTGCCAGGTCTCAATGGAAGACTTAGGCCTTTGCCTAAGAACAAGCCTCCACCTGGCCAGGCATCCAAGGTGGCCAATAAAACATCTGTCCCAGAGCCAGGCCCTGGAGCAGCCATACCTGGGACCCTAAGCAGCTCTATTTCGTCTAGCATGAGAAGTGGCCTTGTTCACACCAATGCCACAGACCCCAGGCCTTTCCGTGACAGTTGCATATTGTCTCCCACCTGGAGGATGTCCACCCAACCTGCTCCATTTGGAATGTTTGTGATCTTTGGGAAAAGCCTTTGTTCCATCTTTCACCATTAAGGAATCCACCTTCTCCGCTCATCATCTGCAGGGAACTTAGGAAACTCCAGCTTCTCTTGCTATGGGTCTTGCTGGTCTACGTGTTGAAAAGATTCTTACCTGGGGTTTCACATCAAATAAAGGAGCAATTTTCTGATACTCAAGGGTACAGTTGACTCTTGAACAACATGGGGGTTGGGGCACCATCACCCCCTCTCCTCAATGCAGTCAAAAATGTGTGTAAAACTTTTGACCCCCCAAAACTTTACTAACAGCCTGTTATTGACTGGAAGCCTTGCCAATAACATAAACAATTAACACAAATTTTGTATGTGATATGTATTACATACTATATTTTATACTAAAGTTAGCTAGAGAAGAGAAAATATTAAGAAAATCATAAAGAAGAAAAAACATACTATTATTCATTAAGTTGAAGTGGAGCGTCATAAATATCTTCATCCTCATCATCTTCGTGTTGAGCCGGCTGAGGAGGAGGAAAAGGAGGCATTGGTCTTACCGTGTCAAGGGTGGCACAGGCAGAAGGAAATCTGCATGGAAGTGGAGGCTTGCAATTCAAACCCGGGTTGGTCAAAGTTCAACTGTATATACTTTAACACCATCTTAAAGACACACCTCTGGTTTAAACTGAACACTGAATTTACCCCAAATGAAGATTATGTCAAGATGTAGCCTCCTACAGATTGACCTGACTGTTAAAACAGTTCCTTTCCCATTGCTTATGTATATAGCAACTAATACTTTTGAATAAATGGCTTTAAGTTTTTTTTAATGCTGAGAAATTTAAGAAGATATAATTAGATGTATCATGTTCACGGATTGGAAAACTCAGTATTGTTAATATATCCACTGTCCCCAAACTGATATATAGGTTTATGGCAATCTGCAATCAAAATCCCCACAGGCTTCATATAAGCTGACCGGGTGTTTCCACCACGTATATGGAAAGGCAAAGGACCTGCCCCAGCCGAAACCGCTGTATAACAGAACAAAGTGGGGCATGTATGCTACTTGGCCTCCAGACTCACTGTACAGCTACGGTAATCGATGTGGTGTGGCGGGACTAGCATAAGGACAGATAACTAAATCAATGGAACAGAATAGGGAGTCCAGAAATAGATCCACATTTATATGATCAATTAATTTTTAACAAAGGTGCCAAGAGAATTCGATGGAGAAAGGAAAGTCTTCAACCAGTGTTGTTAGAACAATTGGAAATTGATGTGGGGGAAAAGAGGAATCACCAAAGGGTTTTAAGAAGGGTGTGACCTACTCTGATTTGTGTTTTTAAGAACTCACCGGCTGTTGGGGGTGGAATGGTTGGAGGGGCAGCTGGGGTGGGCAGGAGAACCAACGAGGAGATCTCAGTAAGAAATTATATGGACCTGAGTAAGAGAAGATGGGAGACCAGTGTGGAGAAAGTGGACATGGAGAGAAAGGGGCAGACTGGACATATTTAGAAGATAGGAATCTCTCAGATCCTGGGGCGTCAGTTTCTCCACCTGCTCAGGCCTAGGTGCTGCTTTATGTTTAGAGACACCACCGAGATCACTTAGCTAGAAGGTCTGTAGGCTCCTAGAGAGCCCTGACCTGAGTGTAGGCAGGGGACAAGATGAAGGTCAAAGGCCATGGTGGCCCAGCCTGACGGGGGTGGGGTGGGGGGGTGGGAATCCCTCGGGCTACGTCCGACCCCAGGCCCAGGAACTGCTCTGCAGGGTAGGGGCTGGGACGGGGCTGAAGGTCCCCCCAGCAGAGGGAGGGGAGCAGGCAGAACACAGTCAGTCTACCCCCACCTTGGTCTCTACCTCTGCACAGCCACCCACCCAGGTACTCAATGGGGTGGGGCCCCTGCTGGCAGTCTGGGCCCCTGTTTGCTTCTCAAGAGAGTTGTGTCCTCACTGTTCCTCACGCCACCAGTGCCTGTGCGTCAGGAAGGGACAGTCCTCTGGGCTGGAGCCATTTCTGCATTGGGGAGTAAAGGTCCCGGATACCTGTGACCCTGGGACTGTGACCTCAGCTCCTGCACAGTTCAGCTCAAGCCGGAGCTAGAGCAGAGGGTTTGGGCAAGAGCTTCGGAGACCGGATTCCAGCCCTGCTTTGCCACTCATGTGCTGTGTGGCCTTGGGAAAGATACACCCTCTCTGTGCAGCAGGTTTCTGCCTGTGCGATGGGGATAACAGTAATGGCTACTTCATACCGGTAGCCATGGAGATGACAGTGCAGATGCTGGCCTCCCTGGGCCAGCGCTACAGATGAGAATACTGAGGCTGCCCTTGGGCTTGGGGGTGGGGGCGGGGGCGGGCACCACCCGACGTCACACAGCTGCTATGAGCAGGCTGTTTGTGGCCGTTCCTCACTTGCTTCCTGCTAGTGTGGAAGGCCCGGAGCTGGTCCAGCAAGTGGGCTGGGGGGGAGGGCAGCTGTCACCCCACCTCCTGGTAGGAAGGTGCCTCAAGCCACCCATGGGACCCAGCCCCACATGGCTCACCAGGGCACCCTCACCATCGCGGGACGCACCCTGGGCTTGGGTGCCACAGGGCTGGGGGGCTCACGAGGGAACTGGGCCATGGCTTTGTTTATGAATTGGTTTGATACCTCCTCCCTCCTAGAAGGACTCACAGTTTCTGCTCCTGGCCACGTGCTAGAGGCAGTAGGATGGGGGCTAGTTGGCAGTCAGATGGTAACTCAAGAGAGTGGGGACCTCAGGGTGGCAGCTGAGCAAGGTTCTCCCACCTCCCCGGGGTCCAGAGGCAGCTGATGACTGGGGAATCGCCTCTGTGGGGTCAGTCCTAGCTATGGAGCAACAGCCTTGGCCAGGGGCCCGGGACCTGCCGTTTTACTGGGGTTGTGGTTGCAGGGCCTGGTACTTTGGGCCTGCAGACCACGTTGGGAAACTTGTGGTGAGAGAGCCTCTGAAGACTAGGCTCGCAATTTCTTTTTACAAGCAAAAGACTCCACCTCTGTGAACCTCCGCCCTCCCTGCTGTCCGACGGGTTAGCGCCAGCCAGTCTTTCATTCATGCTTCCTGGGTGCCTCGGAGCTTGGTCAGGTGCCAGGCTCTGAAGAGACAGCCAGGAACCAGCCTGGACCGAGGGATGAAAGCCAGGCGCTCCCGTGCCGGCTCCGCCTCGGTTTTCTCATCCATTCCACGGGCTCCACTAGTGCGGGGAGAAGGGCCGGGCTTGGCGGCTGCAGAAAGGCCCGGGACGCCCGGCACGGGGTAAAGGTGAGCGCCAAGCTCCCTGCGCCCCGGGAGCTTTCACCCCCGCTCCCACCTTGAAGCGCTTTGAACGCCTCCCCCGGGCCGGCGGCAGGTCTCCGGCTAGACGGCTGCGGTCATCCTGCCAGTTGCGCGGGTTCCCACCACTGCCGCCAGCCCGCGGGCCAGGGCCGGGGACCGCGCCGGGTGCGCCCCCGGGGCTGTGCGGACGCGGGGCCTGGAGGCTCAGGCTGAGGGCGGGGGGGAAGGGACGAGGAAGGGGCGGGGCGAGGAGGGGTCAGGCCCCGCCCTCCCGCAGGTGGCGGCCGACGCTGAGCGGCTCCGCGAGGGGGCCGGGCCCGGGGGCGGGGTCTGTCGCGCGCGCCCCCCACGTGTCCCGGGTCCCCGGCCCTGCCCCCGGGCCTGTGCTTATAACTCGGGATGCGCGCCCCGGCCGGCCCTGCTCCGTCGCCTGCCGCCGCCGCCTGGCCCGGGTAAGGCGCCCCTGGCCCTCTGGCCTCCCACCCCTAGCCTAGGTCTCCCCTTCGCGGAGCAGCCGGCCGGAGGCGGAGGGGACCCGCGCGCGGGGCTCGGCCGGGGCGGGCGGAGGCGGCGGAGCCGGGTCCTGCTGCTCCAGCGCCGGTCGCCTGGTCCGCCCCTCGCCCTGGGGCCAGGCCGGGGCGTGAGTCCCAGGGTCCGAGAGCAGGTCGGGTTATTTGCTCCCTGTGCGGGGCCGGGGTCCTTCTGGATTGTCCTCTTCCGATCCGGCTTCCTCCGTGCCATGACGCCCCCAAATGGACACCTTGGGAGTCCGGGCGGTGTGGGGGCCCCGGTTCTCTCGCACCCTCTGAGACTCACCGGCTCTGTCTCTGCGTGAAACCGGAATTCCAGCCCCGCCTCAGCCCCTCGCCCTCTGGGGCTGGGGACATCGCTTTCCTCCGAGCCTCAGTTTACCCCGGGCAGGCGGGCACCGTGACCCTGGCTGCCCCCACGGCCTCGGGTGTGGCCGGGCTCCCTTCGCTGCTGGGAGCGGCCGTCGCCGGCTCTGCCCAGGTGGGGCTGGTGGCCTCGCGTTTCCTGCGGCCCTGGGCTTCGCCGTGGGAGGAGCCGCGGGGCAGGAATGTCCGCCCTCTGGGTAGCTGTTGCCTTTCGCCCCATGGGCGGCTGCGCCCTCCGGGAGGCAGGGTCATTGTGACAGCAGGAAACTACCATCCTGCCAGGCCACTTCCTCGGAGCAGGCCCGCATGCTTCAGCGTTCCTCTCTGCGAAGTGGACAGACCTGTCCTTTCTCCAGGGGAGACCCGAGGGGCCTGGGCTGAGGGGCCTGGGCTTTGATCCCTGGGCACCCAGCACTCGGCCAGTGGCAGGAGGGGGCGGAGAGGCCTGGATTCAGCCTCCCGCTTCCCAAGCTTCAGTTTCTCCTTCTGTTGGGGCCCGCCCAGCCTCAGGCACAGGGCTCAGGAAATGTTCGCAGATCCTAAGAGGCTGGGAAGGGCTCTGTAGACTGTTGAGCACTGTGCCTGGGTCCATTCCCTCCCTAACCAGGCCTGAGGTTAGGTTCTGCTGAAGGAGGGAGATGCAGCCACAAGGGGGGGAACTTCGGCCAGAAGTGGGGCCTGGGGCCCCTGCATTCGAAACTCCCTCTCTCCCAGCCCCTACCCCCAGGGTCCCCTTATTCCAGCCAGGGAAGGGGAGCCTGGGGGTGGAGGCCTGTCCTGGAGGGCCACTGAGAAGCAGTTCTGGCTCTCCCCAGCGCCTGTGGACCCAGTGAATGAATGAGTGGTGAATCCTGCCCACTGGGCACCTAGACCCGGGGCCAGGAGGTCTCAGCAGTCCTGAGTGCTCACGCTGGCCCCACCGCTGCCCGCCTGCTCTGGGCTTGGGCAGTCAGTTGACTCTGATGGTAGTTGTCAGGCCTGGGGCCCCAGGAGCCTTGGGGAGCAGCCAGGCCCAGAGCCACCTGCTGCATAAACACTTGCCCTGCTGGATCTCATCTTCGCCCCAGGGGCGTTGGGAGACAGGCCAGGACAGCCCCTGTGTCATGTGGCTTGCCTGTGGGCACCCAGGTGGAAAGAGTTAACCTCGGCTCTGATTCCTGATTCTTGCCCAATGCTTTCGGCAAAGCTGATGTTGCTGGCTCCTCCCCACCTCGGGCCAGGCTCCCTCCCCAGACTTGGGGTAGGCCAGGCACCCTCAGGCACTTTGATTTAGTAGCCTGAATAAATGAATGTGCTCTTCTTTTCTCCATAACCAAGAACAAACCAAGCTCAGCTGAGTTAGAATGTCAGAGAGGGGTTCCAGAATATTCCATGAGGCTGTAGTCCTGAGCTATGGCGTGCAGGGCATATGGAGACACAGAAGACTGGTGGTGGTGATTCCCTGGGGAGTTTGTGGTCTGGAAGGTTCCCAAAGCCAGGGGAGGAACCCTGCTGTCTCCCAGAGGCCAGGAGTGCAGGGCACCATGCACGAGGGACGCTTGTGCCCTGGGCCAGGTGTCAGCCTCCTCATATGTAAATAGGCGGTAATGATAGTCTCCACCTTGAAATGACGCATGTGTGACTCTGAATATAGTATGGGCTCTTGTCATCGTTCCAGCTGTGACGTTGTAGAGCGGCCGGGGTTTTCCTTAGTGTCAAGTGAGTGCCCAGGCTGGCTGGCCTGTTTGCTGGAAGCTGGCTGGGTGGCTTTGGCTGGGGCCATGGAGAATGGCCCCTGCCTTGCCCAGGAAGGCCAGGCTGGCAGGCAGTGAGGCACGAGGTCACCTCCCCCGCAGGTGTCTCGTCTGGTGAAGGATGTCTGGGCACGCGCCTGGGAGGTGGAAAAACCTGCCTTGGGCCTTGGGGACTGGAGGAGGCTGAGTTCAGCCAGGGTCTGCCAGGCGCCTCCCCAGGAAGGAAGCCCAGTGTGCTGGGGCGTCAGAACCAAAAGGATGTGTAGCATTTTGTGCAGATGGGGAAATTGAGGCCTAGTGAGTGAGGGACTTGCCCGAGGTCAGCCATGGCAGTGGTGCAGAGAGTTTGTGGGCACACACTTGGGGCCTGACTCTGAGCTCCTCCCCCCAGTATTCTTCTGAATCTCTGTGTTGCCCTGTGAGGGGCAGGCTGCTCTCACCCCCGGTTTGCAGATGAGTGGCCATGCTCAGAGAGCTTAAGCCACCGGAACCCAGGTCTGGTGGACTTAGCCCCTGTGCCCTACCGCAGTGGGCGCCCACTCCTCTCCCTGTTGCTGCCTCCCCGCCCCCATCCAGACCTCAGCTGATCGAGCTGTCAGCTGCATCTAGTTTCAGGCAGCTCAGGATTCCGTGGAGGCCGAGGGGGGAGGGTTCTGGGAGGCAGGAGCAATGCCAGTGTCCTATTGCATCACTCTCCCGGCCCACATGCCCAGCTCATTTCTGTGCACACCGGCACACACGTGCAAGCCCAAACACACACATGCATGCACACATACATGCACTTTCTCAGGTACAACCCCGGGTGCATACAGGCAGGCACACGAGCAGGGAAACACACACATGCCCTTTCTCATGTACACACTCCCAGGTACATGCAGCCCTCCTCCCCAAACACAAACACATGCACAAGAGCAGGCATGCACACACATGCCGTCAGGACCACACGCCCGGGTGCGCGCATTCCTTCACACTGCTCAGCCCGAGGCCGCACACGCAGCCTGGCAGCAGGAGGGCCCAGTGGTTTCTGAATGAGACCGTGCATAGGTCCCAGGCTCTCGGGGGATCCCAGCCCTCTCTTTTTGCTGTGAGGAGCTGACCTCCAGAGAGTAGAAGTAGCAGCGTCATTCTGAGTGCCTGCCACAGGCCTCTGGGAGACAGTCCCTGTCCCCACAGGGCTCAAAGCTGGGGGAGGACAATGGGAACAGAGCGTGACATGTGCTCTGATGGGAGATGAAGCGAGGTGGGAGCACTGAGGCCGGGCAGGCACAGGTGTGGGAACTTGCCCTGGGCCTCGTTGGGCTGGTAAGTGGTCTGTCTCCAAGGAGCTGCCCCTCCCCCCACTCCTGTGCCCACCCTCTTGGCTCCAGGCGCCTTTGGAAGGGGGCAGAGCAGGGGTAACTCTCAGAGCTGGGTAACTCTTGGGCCAGCCTCATCTCACCCACCCCAGACCACATATTGCCCAGCACCTCCCTCCCCCGAGTCTGCGAGAGTGTGCTAAGGAGCCGAGCTTGATCTGGGTTTGAATCTGGGCTCTGCCACTCACCAGCCCAATGAGGCCTAGGGCAAGTTCCTCAACCCAAGCCTCAGTTTCCCTGTCTCTAAAATGGGGATAACCTCAATGGAAGGGCTCATCACAGATGGATATGTCCATTGTCTTGATTGTGGTGATGGCGTCCCCTGTGAATACACATGGCGAAACTTGCTAAATTAGACACTTTAAAAATATGCAATTTATGGTATGTCCAGTGTACCTCAATAGAGCTGTTTTAAAATATGCAACGGCATGCCCCACCCACACCGCCAGCACCATGGCTCGCAAACACACAGGGTGGGCTCACACACGTTCCCCAAGTGCCTCCTGGGGCTGGAGGCAGGTGGCAGGCCAGGGGCCTGGGGCTCCTGGGCCTCCCCAGAGCTTGCACTCAGCGGGGCTACTCACAGGCCTTGGGTGTCTGGGAGGCCAGGTTCAGGGCTGCCAGGCAGGCAGCTGAGCAGCTTTTGCTTTTGCAGAGAGGTTCACTGAGCTGTGAAGACAGATTCAGATTCCGGACTCCAGGAACCCACACCTCCAATCCCAGGTACTTTGTACCTTGAGTCCTTCCTGCCTCCCTCTCCCCTCCTTCCCTCCATCCTCTATGGCCAGTTGCTTGGCTGCGGTTGCCATGGGCACCAGCTGCTGGCTCCAGGGTCAAGGCCTGGCAGGTGGTTGGATGCCCAGTGGAGGGGACAGTTGGGGGCACTGATCAGAACCACCCCCTCTTCCCCAACCGCACCATTCCATGAGATATTTCCCCTTCTAAGTCCAAAGGGCAGCAAGGGCCTGCGAGCCCGGCTGCCGGCGGGTGGGCCTGTGCCATGTGCCCACTGCGTACTCATGTGGTCGGGCTCCAAAGTCCGCCTGGCTGCATGTCCAGGCTGTGCAGCTCAGGACCGCAGCAGCCTGGGGAAGCCGCTTCTCTCAGGCACATGGAGGGTGCTCAGGACAAACCTGCATCATTGCAGCAGGGACAGCCAGGTGACCCTCCTGGACTCCCCTGGGTCTGTGGAGGAACATCCATGATCTTCCCCAGTAGTGTCTAATAAGGACCCCCAGGTGATCTTTGTTGGGATGCTGGGGCCAGGTGTCCACAGAGACTGGAACCAGATGGCCTGGGTCCAAATCTGGCCCTGATGCCTGTTGATCATATGACCTTGGGCGGGTGACCTTGCCTCTCTGACCCTCAGTTTCCTTTTCAGCAAAGTGGGCACAATAAAAGCACCTACTGTCAGGGCCACATGAGGAGTGCTGGGGGGAGGACAGGGTTCAGGGAGAGGCTTCTGGGCAGCAGGAACATGGCCACAACATCGAGGACACAGGAGGCCACGACACCCTCAGGCAGCATCAGTGCAGCTGGGGAGCAGGAGGGAGGGGGGCTGTGCACTCGTCCCTACGGCTGGGGCCAGCTCTGCTATCTGTGCCCCCTGGAAAGGACCCCGATTACAGAGAGGTGTTATGCTCTGCCCATCTCCTTCCCTCTCTGGGCCTCAGTTTCCTCACCTGCACCCTGGGGAGGTCAGTCTCTGAGCCCCCAACCTGAGCATTTGTAGAGTTGAATTCACCCCTCTCAGGGGTACTTGCATTTGAAAAGAGACAAGTGCCTAAAACTCCAGTGAGTGAAGGCTGGGGCGGGGGGCGGGGGGGGGGGCGGGTTCCAGGGGAGCGAGGAACCTGGGCAGCATGTCCTGCCCGGCGCATCTGCAGGTGGAGGCAGCAGCGTACGCCGGGTCAGAGCCGGCTTCCAGAGCCAGACCACGGTGCCCTCTGTGGCTGTGAGTCCACCTGACCCCTCTGAGCCCTGCTGTCCCCCTCCCCAGTGGGAGTGGCCACTCCTACCCTGTGGGCTTGTAGTGGGGGCTCAGGGAGGTCCACACCAGGCCCGCAGGGCCCTGCCCAGCACTGTCCTGCTAATGGGGGCCATGTCAGCTGCCAGAGGCCCAGAGCCAGCTCTCCCGACCACTGCACAGCCTTCAGATCCTGGCCTGGGCCGGACAGCTCAGCCTCGGACGCCTTCTCTGGCTGGCGGGGATTGGCTCAAAGAGACACCCCCCCCCCGCCCCCGCCAGCCCCAAACTCAGCTGTCAGCACTCCTGGGCCCCATCGTGGTATGTGGGGGGTGCAGTGTGCAGGGTCAGGGTCCCCAGGGGTGGGGGCATGGGGTGCAGGAAGGGGAACATCCTGTTCCCAAGGCCAAGGTGGGGGCTGGGCCTTGTGGGGCCAAGAGCCGTTGGCAGGGCCGGCAGGGGCCACCGGCTGCCCTGGGTCACTCGTGTGCTTCCTCTACTCCCTCCAGACGAGATGTCCAGCAAAGGCTCCGTGGTTCTGGCCTACAGTGGCGGCCTCGACACCTCCTGCATCCTCGTGTGGCTGAAGGAACAGGGCTACGATGTCATTGCCTACCTGGTAGGGAGGAGCCGGCTTGTCTGTCCTGTTGTCCCACCACCCATCCAGCCTGTCCTCTGCCAGCTTCTGTGGGGTTGTCTGCCTGGCTCCTCCCCCCGCTAAGCCTGTCTCGAACTGGAACTAGGAAAATAGCTTCTCACTGTGCTGCCTGACTTGCTTCATCTGTAAAATGGACATCCTTGAGCTGCCTCCCAGAGCCGGGGGCAGGGGCGACACAGAGTGACTTTGACAGTGTTTCTGGGCCAGGCTGCTTGGAGACAGGCCACAGGCTGGGACCCGCTACAGGCCGTGGGAGTCCCCATCAGCCTTCAGCCTCCAGTAATTCAGCAATGATTGTAGAATCCTGAGCTGGAAAGGCCCTGGCAGACCGCCTAGTTCTGGGATGGCAGATGGTCATACGTGACAGGTGGCATGTGATGCTGCTCCCCCATCCAGGGTCTATGGCGGTCATCCCTAATGAAACCAGCTTCACTCCTGATGAACCAGGACAGCCTCTAAATCCTTCTCTGTGTGGCTGTGCTATTCAGGACTCTTGGGTGCAAATTCTAGAAATTCAACTCTAACTTAAGCAACAAGGAAAAAACCCACAAGACAGTTCTTGGCTCGTGTAACTGAGAAGCCCAGGGGTATGATGGCTTCAGGCAGGGCTGGCTCCAGGTGCTTCTCCAGATCTGTCTCTGACTCTGCTTGGTTTCCTTCTTGGCCTCTCCACAGTGCAGGCAAGGCTGCCAGTAGGCCCCATTTGCCATCGTAGCCTGGTGACTCTCGTTGGCCAGAGTCACTGCCCACCATGCGTCAGTCACTACCGCTGAGTCGTGGGGGGCAGGCTTGGGCCATGGGCCTGCTCCTCCCGTGAGCGAGAGATGTGATTTGCTTCCATCCATCCCTGTGGAAAGGGTCCTCCCAGGAAGGAAAGTTCTGTTCCCAGGGGGAGGGAGGATGGGCCGCTAGACAGATAAAAGCTAACCATTGCCAAACCGAATGGCTTGTTTGGAGTCAATACACCACATCTAACTGCGCCTGATGCCCTTGACGTTCAGGTTGGGGGAAAGTGAGGCCCAGGAAGGGGAAGCACTTTGCTCACAGTCACCTGGCGAGTGATGGCCGCAGCTCAAGTGGCTGCAAAGAGCCCAGGGTGTGCTTATCTTGCCACTGCTGGGGCAGTTGGAGCTTGAAGCTGGCTGTATAGACCCCTGGGCTACCAGTTGGCAGGTTTACAAGTGAGTTTGAATTCAGATAAGCACCTGCAGCTGGGCTCTGGGCAAATTCCAGAGTCTGCTGAGCAGAATGCAGGGAGCGAGGCTCCAGCGCAGGGTCTGGGCAGCCGGCCATAGTCCAGCCAGCGGGAAACATGTCAGTGTCTAGACAGGGGCCATCGGAGCCAGGGGTCGGGGCAGAGATGGGAGCTCCTGAGCACGGGCCTCCCTGCCACCTGCCCACTCTGATGCCTCGGGAAGGGCAAGTCATTGCCCTTGGCTGGGGAGGGGAGCTGGAGGCTGAGCAGCTCCTGATGAACTAATCTTTGCACTCAGGGAGAGTTTGCTGGAAGAGATAGATGGGTTCAAGGACAACACACCTTCCAGCAATGACAGCGAACACTTGCATCCAGCAGCCCGTGTGGCCGGGGCCAGGCTCAGCCAGTCCTCCGACCCATAGAAACAACTTCTCAGCACAACCCAGCATCCAGCTCCCAGTATTAGCTCCCAGAAGTATCCCAACCTCGCCAGCCCCTGGGCTGTGCCCTTTCTCCTCCGTGCCATGACCTGGGCTGTCCAATGGAAGCCTCCCTAGAGGAGGTCTCTGTGTGTTGATGGTGCCTGCCCAGGCTCTGCCCAGGGGCTGACAGTCCTGTCCCACTGTCTTATCTGCCCTGGGCTGATGGGGCCTCTCTGCTTCCACCCCCCAGGCCAACATCGGCCAGAAGGAAGACTTTGAGGAGGCCAGGAAGAAGGCACTGAAGCTCGGGGCCAAAAAGGTACCAAGTGGGAGGCAGAGTTGGGGCCTTGGAGTGGGGGGTGGCATGGGAGGACAGCGGGTGGTCCTGCCCCAGAGCTCCCTCCTCCATCCCTTCCAGTTTGTCTTCTTGCCACCAAGAGTATGAGATCAGTCCTTCTTTTTTGGAAGTGTGAACACTATCATCTTTCTGCTTCCCCCAACCCTTCTTCCATCCCCACTCCTCTCCATCTATCCATCTCTTCCCTGTCCATCCACCCACCCACCTGCGCCTCCCTCTTTTATCTCTCTGTACATGCATCTATCCATCTATCATCCATCCATCTATCCCTCATTCCTACATCTATCATCCGTCAACCATCCGTCATTCATCCATCCATCCATCATCCTCCACCACCCATCCACCCATCATCCTTCCATCATCCATCCATCCGTCATCCATCCACCACCCATCTACCTTCCATCATCCATCCATCCATCATCCATCATCCTTCATCCATCCACCCATCATCCATCTATCATCCATCCATCATCCATCCATTCATCATCCATCATCCATCCACCCATCATCCATCCATCCACCCATCATCCATCCATCATCCACCCATCATCCATCCATCATCCATCCGTCATCCATTCATCCACCCATCCATCATCCACCCATCATCTATTTACCCTCTTTTATCTCTCTATCCATCTACCCATTCTTCCATCCATTCAACAGAATCAGAAACTCCAGTTGAGTCCAGAGCATTGACTGTGTATCTAAGTATGTGGCAGGCAGGCCTCTGTTGGGTTCAGGTTGGATATGGTGAATGGGGCCAATGTGGGGCCTGCCCACACATGCTTACTCCCCATGAGGAAGTCCCTGCCACTTGTGAAGTCCCTGTCCCTTCACTTGGGGGAGTGAGCAAAGAACACAGCAGGGATGTTGTGAAAGGCCACCAGCCCACCTGCTTGGTGAAAATTGATCTCCCCTCTGCAGGGCACTTCTGCAGGGTTGCAAGAACCTGAAATCGCACCTGGCATGTGGGAAGGGTTCGATGAACATGTAAAATGAGTGTGTGAGGGACTGAGTGTCCCCGTCCCAGATCACCCACTGGCCACAGGCCGGGAACTAGAATGTCCTTTGTGTCCCCCAAGTCCTAGAGAGAAGAGGGGTTGTCTGAGCCATATTCCAGTAAGTGGGAAAAGAACACCTGAGTGTCAAGGTGAGGGTGCACTTTCAGCCAGCACATGCGTAGGCTTTGTGTACAGATGTCTTTAGTCCGTTACTCCAGAAGAGCAATTCTCAAGCCTTTTGGTCTCAGGCCCCTTCTACACTCTTAGTTATTTATTTGTAATTTTTAATGTTTATTTTCTTGCATATGACATTAGGATATAGTCCTAATTGCTTTCTTTTCTTTTTTATTTCATTTAAAAAAATTTTTTTTTGTAAATAATTATAGACATGCAAGAAGGGGCAGAAATAATATAAAGCATCTCTTGACTCTTAAAATGTACTGAGGGCCCCAGAGAGGTTTTGTGGATTCTTCATTGGTATTTATCACCTTAGAAAGAAAAGCTAAAATTTTTTAAATAAACAGTGTTAACCACATTATATGTTAACATAAGTAACATTTTTACTTAGAGAAAGTAACTATTTTCTCAAACAAAGCATTTTAGTAAGAGCTGCATTGGTTTACATTTTTGCAAATCTTCTTAATATCTGGCTTAACAGAGGACAGACTCTCATAGCTGTTTCTGCATTCAGTTTGTGATATATTGTTTTGGTTGAAATTTATGAAGAAAATTTGCCCTCCCAGATGTATCAGTGGAAAGAGAGGAATATTTTAATAACCTTTTCAGATAGGTGGGGCCATTCTTTGATACTGCCCCAAAATTTAACAAGTAGCAGTTTCTAAAGACTTGTGTCTGAAACCACAGCAATGAACTTTTCGTTCTTTGTGGCATTAAAACCTGCAGGTCCATCTTGCACCTTGAATGGATCTTTCCCTTGTATAAGATTGTGTATCATGCATTAGTCCCTTGAGAAATATTGTTTCACTGAGTTACACAGATCTTCCAAATGTTGATATATTTCATTATAGTATATCAAAACATCATATTCATTAAGATCACCACTACTCACATCAGAAGTATTGGGAAGCTGTGAATCTTACAGTGTCAGATACAAATTTTCCAAAATTCTGATTTTCATTGGAAGGCTTGAATTTTATCTCTAGCAACAAACACAGTCAATTTTTCTTGAAACAACAGTTTCATTTCATTCATTTTTGTAAAAATATTGGCCAGAACCCCAGTCTGAGTGTCCATGTTTTGTCTGTCAGTCCAGTGGTCTATGAAAAAAGTGGCTAGTTTAGCTTGTAACTCAAACATCACGTGTGCTTTTTCGTTTGTACTTCAGAGCGTAGCAGCAGTGCTTCCTGTTTATTTCACATTTCATACTCAAGGGTCGAGATTTAGTAAAAGTGAACATTTTACCTCTCCATCAAGGCTATTCATAAGTGAAATTGGCGCTGTGAGGGTGTGGCATGAGCATAGTGACTATGAGTATAGTCTGGGGCCTCTGCCCTGAGTCACGAGAGGGCACCAGCCCCTGCCCCCATCATTGCTTTGTACCATCAGTGCAAATGTCAACATAGTGAAAACATCAAATGACGTCTTAGTATCATTATAACAAATGTTTTCACTCAGAGTCTTCTTGAAAGGATCTTGGGGACCCCTGGAGGTCTACATTTTGAGGACTATTCCTCTAGATTGGGGTTTCCCAACCTGGGCACTGTTTATCGATACATGTGGCTGGCTGTCCTATGCATTGCAGGGTGTTTAGCAGAATCCCTGGCCTTTACCCAGTAGATGCCAGAATCACCACTCCACTGCCTGACCTAGCAGTTGTGACAACCAAAAATAGCTCCAGATATTGCCAAATGCCTTCTAGGGGACAAAACCATCCCTGGCTGAGAACTGCTGCGCTAGATCTTTGGTGGCAACTAAGTTCCATCTTGTTGGGAGGGATTTAGGAGCCATATCCAGCTTCAACTAGATGGCACATCAGGATTGATTAGCAATGCCTGCCATGAGTGCAGGAGGGAGAGTAACAGTGCGACATGCTGGAATCCATGAATGACAGCTACTACAGATGCAGCGGGAAAAATGGGGGCACAGCTTGCTGCCATCCACTGTGGGTGTCGGCCTTGATGCAGGCCACCTGAGCCCCCAGGGCTCTGCATTCTGACTGGGCTCTGTCCTTGCTGAACATGGGCTCCTCCCCGACAGGTGTTCATCGAGGACATCACCAAGGAGTTTGTGGAGGAGTTCATCTGGCCGGCCGTCCAGTCCAGTGCACTGTATGAGGACCGCTACCTCCTGGGGACCTCCCTCGCCAGGCCCTGCATCGCCCGCAAACAGGTGGAGATTGCCCAGCGGGAAGGAGCCAAGTATGTATCTCACGGCGCCACGGGAAAGGTGAGGCACAGCGACAGTGGCACCTGGGTAGGGCTGGGCGAGGGACAGGGAGGCGAGGGCCCTGCGGAGGAGACCAGACAACCAGGGTGGCGAACGACCCTCGGGCGGCTTTGGGCTGTACCTGCAGACGGTGTGATGTGCAGCAGGCAGCCTGGTTTTGTCGGGACGCCAGTGAGAGGAAGAGGGTCGCTGGTCCCTGTGTGCTGCGTGCTGGGAGTCCGCCTGACTGTTGAGTCCCCCAGCCTCCCTTTGCTGTGGGAGCTCTGTCACCCATTTGGCAGACCTGTGCTGGGGGTCGGGGACATCGTCACGGGCCAAGGTCGCAGAGTCGCCGTGGGACATAGTGGAAAGGGTCAGAGACCCGAGTTGGCAGAGCGGGTTCAAACCCCAGCTCTGCCGCTGGCTCGCTGCGGGCATCTGGGAGGGGCCCCGCCCCTTTCTGAGCCTCAGTTTCTTCATTTGCAAAACTAAGAACCCCTGTCTTAGTTTCCTAGGGCTGCAGTGTCAACGTGTCACAAACTGGTGGCTTAGGACACAAGTGTACTGTCTCAGTTCAGGAGGCCAGAAGTCCAGAGTCAGGGCGTCGCAGGGCCACACCCCCTCTGAGGGTGCCAGGAAGGGTCGTTCCAGGCCTCTCTCCAGCTTCCGGCAGCCTCAGGTGTTCTGGGCGTGTTGCCCCATCCTCCTGTCCTGACGTCATGGGCTGTCTCTTCCCTGTGTCCTCACGTCGTCTTCCCCCTGAGTGTCCATCTCTGTGTTCACAACACCCCTTGTTAAGGGACCCCAGTGTCATGGATGAAGGCCCACCCTAGTGACTCCGCTTGACCTGATACCTGTGATACCAAATGAGGCCCCACACTGAGGCACGGAGGTTAGGACTTGAACCTGTCTTTTTGCGGGGGGCACAATCCAGCCCATCACACCCCTACCTCCGGCCTGCATGTGCCCGGCGTGTGTGCCAGTGCAGACTGGGGGAGCCCTGGGGCGCGGGAGGCAGGGAAGCCCTGGGCCCGCTGCCTCGCAGGTGGCAGCCCTTAGGAACAGGGGTTCCTCACAACGTGGCAACTGTCAGGTGACGTTTTTATAAAGACTCTGGAATCCTGAGCTCTCAGAGTTAGTGAGCACCACGCCAAGAGCCCCATGCGAGAGTCGGCTGTGAAACAACCCACGGTTAGCAGGCTCCGAAACTCCACAGTGACGGGGAGCTCACTACCCACCGCCAGGCTGGTCGGGGTGCTGATGGCGGGACAGGCCCCGGCTCACTGCGGTGCAGGGACACACACGGCTGAGGTTAAGGTGGAGGAGACATGACCTGGGGGTGGCCTTGCAAACAGCCACCACCAGGATGGCACTGGCCACGTCTCTGAAAACTCACGCTCTCTTCTATTTTCCTGGGCACTAGTTCAACGAGCGTGTACCGGCCACCTGTACAGCGCTGGCCGCCTGCTGGCACAGGACGGTGTGGGACTTCCTGGGCCTGTGAGTGCCCGCAGGGAGCCCTGTCCTAGCGAGGGGGAGGAGAACAGGTGCAAGGTGAGGAGCTGGAGGGTCTGTGCCAGGGGTCCTGGGGGCAGCGGGCAGGGGGCCGAGGGAAGCTGTCTTACAGAGCTTGGCCCGAAGGATGAGTGCAGTGACTAAATAATAGGGTATGGGAAGAGTGTGCCAGGCAGAGGGAACAGCCTGTCAAAGGCCTAGAGCCAAGAGGCCCAGAGTGACAGTCCGTCTGGGGGCTCAGAGCGGGAGCTATGGCTGTGGGAGAAGCAGGGGTCAGGGCTGGGTGGGGCCAAGCTGAGGGGCCTGGCTTCATCCTGAGGGCAGTTGGTTAGGGGGTGTGGGAGGGTCCCAGGCTGGAGCGGGGTGGCCCGGCGACTCCCCCTTGGGATGTTGTGGGGAGGGAAGAGACCAGTGAGAGTCTCACACTCCGACCCTCGCCCCCAGTTTTCACTAACACTCCGGCTGTGGATGAGAAGAGGGGGGTAGGGTCGTGTGCGCCACCCCCATGCAAGGCTGGTGGCAGAGGAGGGCACGAGGGAGAGAGTCCTGAGGTCCAGGACGTGGGGCTCGGCGCCTGCACGGCTGGGTTCAGGTCATAGCCCCACAGCTTCCACGTCGTGTGACTTTACACCCAATAGCCTCCATTTCCTCTTCTGTAAAATAAGGATGAAAACGGAGCCCAGCCCGCGGGGAAGTTAGGAGCAATGAGTAGGACTATGCCAGTACAGTGCTTGGCACAGGGCCTGGCACAGCAAGGAAGTGTCCTAATGGTGAGATCACCAGACCGGTTCTGGGGGCAGAGGAAGGTCATTGAGAACAAACTCAGTGCAGAATAAACAAAGCCCCTGAGCCATCTCATCTGCCCAGGTGGATTGAGCTGGGCAGTGAGCTCCCCATCCTGGGAGGCATTCAAGCCGTGTGGGGGAGGCAGGGGATCAGGATTCTGGAAGGGGTCCTGCTCAGAGAAGTTCTCTCCAACGGTACCGCTAAGAGGGCTTGTGGGGCGAGTGGATGCGTGTGCGAGTGCGTCTGCCCTGGCTCAGGTATTCCCCGCGTCCGGGCAGAGACCCCCGCCCCAGACCAGCCACAAGCAGCCGGGAATAGCCGCCGCGGCTGCGCGCCCCTCCTCCGCGTGGCCACCAGAGGGCGCCAGAGGCTTGGGTTTGAGCCTTCGGAGCCGACAGGGGAAGGCGCTGCCCGGCGTCCTCTATGTCCCGCGCGGCCCGCAGGGCTCAGCCCTGAGGACTTGGGGGCACCCCGCATTCACACCCAGGGGCCACGGAAGGGACAGGCAGGCTCCAATCGCTGGGGGTCTCCAAGTCAGCGGCAGGAAGGCCATCTGGGGTGCCAGTTGCTGGTGCCACCCCGGCTCTGCCACCTCTTTCTCGAGGGTTGACAGGCGAGGCATACTTCCATGCCTCAGTTTCCTCTTATGTAAAGTACCTGGGAAGCCCCCAGCAGCCTTGGGAGACAATTTCCAAGAACTGGGATGTGAGTGGAGAGGACCAGGAAGGCTGGAGACAGGGAAGGAGCCAGGCCCTGGGGTCCCCTTCCAGCCTGGGGCGTTCATTCGTTCATCTGTGAATATCTCCCTGGCGCTGGCTCTCTGCGCACCGGGCGCTGTCACAGCATGGGCCGGGTGGAGTCACGGGGGCCTTTGGGCTCAAGGAGGGTGACGCCGGAGTGTCCAGGGGCAGCGAGAGTTAGCAAGGGCATCCCAGGCTGGGAACAGCCTGTGCGAAGGCCTAGAGGCTGAGGCAGCCCCTCCCCAGTGCCCCCCAGACAGCACGAAACGGAGCCACGTTCCCACCTTCCAGGCCTGCGGCCAGCCTGGGCCCCGCATGGCCCCAGAGCTGCACAGAAGCCAGGGTGGCCTGGCGGGGTCTCCCTCCCCCCGGTTCTGGAACAGGGGCCTGGAAATACGAGCCTGGACTCTGGGAGGCAGGAGTTTTGTAAGTGGCACCATCTGTATGGCTGTCCCAGGGCAGATGGGAAACCCCGAGGCCCTGCAGTCCCCAGTGGGCCCGTGTTTACACATGTGTTACGTGCGTGTGCACACATCATGTGTGCACACACATGTGGGAGATACTACACCCCCTTCTTCTGGGGGAGCTGCCAGGGGCTGCCCTGGTGCTTGGGGTCCGGGAGGAGGACTGGCTCTTGCTGGGATCGAGTTTGAACCCAGGGACTTGTTTGTTTGGCGTCCTCGAGGTTCTCTGGCTCCTGAACAGATGGGTGTCCCGTGGCGGCGTCTGGAGGGGCAGACACCAGCCCGGCCGGGCCTGGCTGGGGAGCACAAGCCGCCTTTGTGTTGGGGAAACATGAAGCCGAGCGGGAAACTGCCGGGTGCAGCACTCGGCCGCGTCGCAGATCTAAAACCAGGCTGCCTGCTAGCACGGCTGCCATTGCTGCAGGCAGCACTGGCCTGGGGCTGGGCGAGTGTGACCACCCTCACCTCAGTGTCCCCATCTAGAGGATGGGGACAATAATGGATCCTGCCTCTCAGGCAGCCGTGAGGATTCAGTGGGTTCGTTATGTGCGGAGCACAGACCGGCTGCCCGAGTGTAAACTGCTAGGTTGGGCGTGTTTGCTGTGTGACCCCGGGCAAGCAGCTTCACCTCTCTGAGCTTCATTTTCCTCATCTGTAAAACAGGGTAACACGTCCCACTGGCTCCGGTGGCTCTCCAAGTGGGAGCACCTAGTAGCTGCTCACTGGAGGGACTGAGTGGAGGGTGAGCAGGGCCGGCCCTGGGAGTCGGGGAGGAGTGCCCGCCGCACGCACGGCTCTGGCTCCACGGAGAGGGGCTGGAACCTGTACCAGACTCCGGAAAATGACATGTCATTCCCACCGCTGCCTGGCTGCGCCGTGCAGTTTTCACAGTAGGCAGAAGGTCTCTCTGTTATTTCCGCAGCGTTAAGTCTCCCTCGTCCACCAGCCAGCAGGGAGCAGGCAGCGAGCAGGCAGCTCTGTGCTCCCCGGCTCCGGGCTCCGAGCTGCTGGCCACGCCGACCCTGCCCTCCTCCTCCTCCCCCTCCTCCTCCTCGTCACCATCAGTGTGGGCAGCAGCAGAGGCTGTGTTGGCGGGGGTGGGGGTGGAGTAACTCTCCACTTGACAGCTGGTGTGGGCGAGGTGGGCCCCACCCTCAGCTGTGTGTCCTTGAATTAGTCCCTTTCCCTCTCTGGGCCTCAGTTTCCCTGTCCGTGCAAAGAAGAGCTGAGGAGTGAAAGGCCCTCAGGGTCATCTGGTTCCATCTCCTCCCCTCAACCAGCCATTGCAGAGATGGGGAAACTGAGGCTCAGAGAGGCGACAGGACTCCCAGTTCTATGGGTGCGTGGGATCAAGGGGCCAGGGTGCCCAAGCCCCAGAGTGAGCTTGTCTCTAGACTGGGACAGGGGTGTCAGGCAGGTGGGGACCTTCAGGGAGAGGCTCGTGTGGGCAGCTCAGGGTGGCCGTGAAGGACGGGGCCCTCCGGGCCTGCAGCCCCGTCCACGTGCTGTGGGCTGGACCATCGCCTACGTGAGCCCACCCTACACTGCCAAGTGCCCCAGTGTGCACGCCCCTCCCTGCCACACACCCACACATACATGACCCTCCAGTGCACGTCCCTACATGTGTGCACGCTCCGCCCTGCTATGTCTCTGCCACATGCTGCGCCTGTCCCTGTGCCCCCCCACCCCCCAGAACCCAGCGCCCGCTCTGTGACTTCTGACGCCCTCTG
The DNA here is from genome assembly GCF_020740605.2 of Lemur catta. NCBI lineage: Eukaryota > Metazoa > Chordata > Mammalia > Primates > Lemuridae > Lemur > Lemur catta. The sequence continues at coordinate 5,720,196 of NC_059137.1, read as the reverse complement.
TTCGTGTTTCAGGGGAACGATCAGGTCCGGTTTGAGCTCTCCTGCTACTCGCTGGCCCCCCAGATTAAGGTAGGACGTTTCTACTCCCCCGAGGGGTCAGGGTGCGGGCTTTAGGGGGGTCCCACAGGACAGAGCCAGTGTGCTCCTGCATGCTGTCCGTGGTGGGGCTGCCCGTCGGGTGGCCAGTCTGCGGGGGACACCACCGTCTCCCTGGCATTCATTCTTCCGGGAGGTGCTGTCCCGGTGCCGGGGTGGCCGGGCCACTGGACAGAGGGTGTTGCTGCCCTTCAGCCAGTGTCCTTGGTGTCCCCTGGTGCAGCCAGGACAGCTCTGGGACATGGTCGCTGGTTTCTGGGCTGCCTGGAGCCCTCCCACCCCCGGTCAGGGTCACCCAGCTCCCCACCCTGGCCCCTGTGCCTGGCCTGCTGCTGCCGCCCCTGCCCCTCCTGCTTGACCTTGGACCTGGCCTGTGTCCATCCACGGACGCGCGGATGCCTTCGTCCCCTCCCTCACCCATTCGTCCCCTAGTCTCTACCAAGTGCCTCCTTGCGCAGGCCCCGGCCGGGCTGCAGGGGCAGCGCGTGTGGCCAGAGCAGGGCAGAGCAGTGGGGACACGATGCCGCCACAAATGTAAGCCCCATGGCATGTCTCCAATTTTTCTAGTAGCCACATTAAAAAAATAAGAAACAAGTGACATCATTTTAATAATATTTTACTGAACCCCATGTATCCAAAATGTTATCGTTTGACATGTAATCAACGTAAAAAATTATTGATGGGATGTTTGCATTTTTTGTCTGTACTGGGTCTTCCAGCCCCCGTGTGCTCTGAGAGAGGGCGGCATGTCGCAGGGCACAGCCGCGACTCGGTGCTCAGTGAGTGGCCGCCTGGGCTCGCGGCTGCCACACGGGACAGCCCAGGCCTAGACCAAGCTCCTTGAGACCCCTTTGGGGTACAGCTCTGGAAGATTTGCCGCTTCCAGCGCCCAGGGGCTCTAAGGGGGCTCCATTTTTTTTCTTTTAAGTGGAACATTTGTTCCTGTCCCTTTAACCAGCCACCAGCTGCCTGGGACGAGAGGGAGCAGTAATGAGCTCCAGTGATCTGTCGTGACCCCAAACACCAGGCTGTGAGCAGCTCTGGACAGCGGCCACTTGTGGACTTGCACAGGCCGGGGCCCGGGCGCGGGGGTCTCGGCTCCCACAGCAGCTCGGGGGGCAGGGCCCAGGCTGGTCTCTAGGGAGGAGGCCCAGGGTTCCCAGTGCCGAGTCCCCGTCCAGGGGCTGCTCGCCCTGTGGCCCGGGGCGGTGAGGAGAGAGCAGGCCCCTCCACGCCGCATGCCACCACCATCAGCCCCACAGCTCCAAAACCAAACCAGCTTCCCCACGCACGCGCAGCATGGCCCCGCACACCTGAGTCGTCGTGCTCAGAGGCAGGGGCCTGGCGGCTCCAGCAGTGAGTCGGGGGCTCCTCTTCTTCTGTCCCTGAGCGCCTCAGGCTGGTACGCCTCGGGGGTGGGGAGTGAGCCTGGCCCCTCTGTCCGGCTTGAACTCCTGCCCCTGCCCCGCCCAGCACCTCTGGGCCCCCCCGACAGGGAACCCTCTTGGTCCCCAGCAGAGGCCCTCCAACCAAGGATGCTAGCAGGGACCATGACACCTGTCTAGTTCAACCCCTCAGGTCCCAGTTGGGGAGACTGAGGCCCAGAGGGGCAGGGAACCCCCGAGGACCCACAGCCATTCTGCCATGGAGCTCAAGCCTCTTCAAAGCCACCCCCAGTGTGGCAGCCTCTGTCCTTCTCCTACTTAAGGGGTCTCCCTGCCCCCCATTATGGACCACATCCTCCCTGGGACATGCAGGAGACCCCCCGGGTGGCCATCAGAGCTGGGGCCTCTTCCCAGAGAGGCCAGTAGCTCGGCCCTGCCCGGGCCTCACCCCTAGCCCTGTGTCCAGGTCATCGCTCCCTGGAGGATGCCCGAGTTCTACAACCGCTTCAAGGGCCGCAACGATCTGATGGAATTTGCAAAGGTATGGCCAGTCCGCGCCGCCCCTTCACCCTGGCCTGTCGCCCTCCCGGACATGGTCCTGCTCGGGGGCTGTCTGGGCCAGTGGTCCCCATGTGATGGGGGATTGCACCTCTGCCCCAGCTGACGTCCCCAGGTGGCATCTGGGCCCTGGGCTGGCCCCGAGGAGATGTGGCCTGTGCCAGCCCCTTGCCTGGGCGGGGCGTCTCTGAAGCAAGTCCCCAGTCCACCGGGCCGGAGGGCACGGGCTCACCCTCCTGTTCCCGGGGAGAGGAGCCCTGCTTGCCACTTCTGCAGTGTGCGTCACTTGGCGTGTGTCACCGGGGACTGAGGGGGTATGATGCAGGGCTGTTCTCCCGCTTACCTGGTGCTAATTGTCCCTAGAGCTTCCCTGGGAACAGGTTGGTGCGACGGGGGCAGGGCGGACAAAGCCCTCTGTGGCGCCTGCCCTTTTTGAAGTACAAGTTGCAATAAAACAGATTAGAAGTTTTGCATCAAGATCCTTAGCCGCTCCCCGGGGCACCTTTCTTTTTAGCGACTCGGTGGCAGCCCTTGACAAACAGCCTCAATCAATCAGACGGGAAAGCAACTCAGCGCACATACCAGAAAATTGCTCAGGTTTTTAAATAGCAGCCGCCGGGGCTGGCTGTGAGCTCTCGCTGCCGCCAAGGTGCTGTGCGGTAGGGGACGCGGCGGGGACGCGGCCCTGCCCCGCCGCCAGCCTCCCATTAAGACCTGGAGTGCTGGGAGGAAAGACCTTTACCATCTGTTGTTTTATTATTAAGAGGGGAGTTTACAGGAGCAAGCCCATATGTTGCCAAACAAATTGTCAAATAGCGGAGCTATTAAGGGAGCGGGGTCGGCGACGGCTTTCCCCTCGCCTCCCGATGACACAGAACGAGAAGCATGTTTCATCGTTAGGAATAATGAATTGGGACCCCCACACAGTGCCACCGTCCCGTCTCGAGTCGCACTTAGGGAGAGGGCGGGGCTGACCCACACGGCGCCCTCCGTTCCTTGTAAGCCCCCAGACAGAAGCGGCTCCTGGTTTTCCCAGCGAGGATGAATTTCAGGAGAGCTGTGTCCCTCCTCCCCAGGTTTCGGGGGTAAGGCACGTAGCTTCTACCCCAAATAACCTCTGGAACAGGACAGCTGTGTCCGGCAGGGCGAGCGCGGCCCCTTGGCCATGCGCCCGTTCGCAGAGACGGTGTCTGAGTTGAGCTGTGCAAATGTGAGCACATGTCAGAAGGGAGGCAGGGGCAGTGTTTCTGCGCCCAGGAAACGACCAGAATAACTGAGCAGCAGTGAGGCTTTGTCCAAAATTCAGAGCCAGCCAGGATCAGAGACAGATGAGACAAAAATCAATGGGGCTTTGAAAATCTCAGCTTTCAAGACCCGTCAGGAGCCAAGGCCAAAAGGTGCTCCGTGAGACTCATAAAAACATGCATTTGCCTCCCTGTCCACCTCCCCCCAAATCCATGCTCCGGGGAAAGCACTGGGAACCACCCGATCCTTATCACTGTCACCATAATTATTCTGTTTAAAAAGCCAGAGCACAGGGTGGGGGCTGGAAGCAGGGCAGCCTCCTGCCTGTGCGCTGAGGGGTCTTGGGCGCTGTCCTCAGTTGCAGTGAGGGGACCTCGGGACGCAGAGGGGCTGGGAAACAAACCTCTTTGGTCTTGGGATGGTCACTGTTGTTGGCTCTTCCCTCCTTTCCTTCCTCCCCTCGCCCCGTGATGGGCCCACTGGAAAAGAGAGAAGGTGGGGTGTTTCCACATCACCCCAGACACCAAGGCTCCCGGGAACCGGCCGGCTGCTGGTCCCAGCCCCAGCCCGAGAGCTGAGAAGGGAGGACGGTGCCCCGTGGGCCACCGGTGTCTCTGCCAGAGAGTCCGGCCTGGCCTTGCCTGGGGTCCTGGTCCCCGCGCCTGGCAGACCTACCTGGCGAGTGCACAAGGCTAGTGTGTAGATTTAACTCTGGGCAGCTTTTGGGGGACAAGTGTCCCCCCAACATTGGGCAGCTTGAAATGGGGTGTTCTCATTTGCTCATAGAATTTAAAATGAAGAATCCACAAATTCTAGGGTAGATGGTGGGCTGTTCTTTTAAAGGTAGTCTCCTGGCTTAAAAAAAAAAAATTAAAAAACCCGGAGGGTTTTAGCCTCATTTTAATTTTAAAGTGGTGATGAAGGAAACAGCTGCTCCCTGGAGGAGGCCTCCAGAATCCCACGGTCGTGAGTGAGGCCAGAGCTGGGCACAGAGAGGCGGGGGGTGACCGGCGGCGGAGGCTGCGGTTCCCACCGGGAGCCCTCGGGGCCGAGGTGCCCCTCACGCAGCAGGGAGTAGCACACGTGCCGGGTTTCAGTCAGGGGTGGGCCAGGGCAGCTCGGGTCACCAAGGCAACCAGCCTCGCCTTCCCCGAGAGCTCAGGTGGCCTTCAACGTGGGGGCCTCTAGCCCCGGGTCTTGGTGGGGACGAGTTTTCTCCTGTGACAATGGACTGGACCCTTTGGGAAGCAAGACACAGTCAGGGTAGGTCCGATGGAGACAGGGGCTCTGCCCGTCTTCCCTCCTTGGGGTCTGCAGAGTGATGCATGTGGCTACTGCACTAGCCCGGACACGGGGCCCCCACGGGTGCTGGGCCACATGTTCTTTCCTTGGGTCCACATTAAGCACAGTGTGGCATCTGGTGGCAGATGGCTTGGGTCACATCCTGGCTCCACGTGGGAGTTGGGTCCGTTCTAGCTCCCAGCTCAGGTCATGGTGGGGGTCGGTGAGGGGGTGCTGGGGGCCCTTGGCACAGTGCCTGGCACGTGGGCAGTGCTGCAGGCCCTCAGTGCGCAGGCTCAGAATCTTCGGCAAGGACCCCAGAGCCAGCGTCCACTCCACGGCACCGCAGACACACGGGCTTAGAGTTTCCTCGTGGGCACGTCCAGGAGTGGGGCCCTCACTGTCCCCCCAGGCAGCCCCAGGGAGGGGAAGGAGACCAGGAGGTGGCCCAGGGTCTTGCCTGAATGGGACCAGAGCCTGGGCTGTCTCCCACCCGGAGAGAAACAAGCTGGGCCTGACCTCACGCCTGTGCCGTGTTGCCTCTTACCTGCAGCAACACGGAATCCCCATCCCAGTCACGCCCAAGAACCCGTGGAGCATGGACGAGAACCTCATGCACATCAGGTGAGGCGCCCCACCCTCTCTCCTCTGGCAGGGCTGGGCTGGTGAGGCACACCTGCCCCTTGGTGGTGACCCCACAGCCAGGGGCCCTGCCCTGGTGGAGCCGAGAGGCCTCGGGGAGGACAGACATCAAGCCACCCAACTCATGCACTGCCCTCATCACAGTGCTGCTCAGTGCTGTGGGGCATAGATCGTGGGGACCTGGCCTCATCCCAGGCATGGGGGGGGCTTCTTGGAGGAGGTGGCATTTGAGGTTAAAACTTCAAGGATGTCCTCAGATCAGAACTCAAGGATGAAGAAGAGGCCCAGCCAGAGCACAGGGAAGAGTGTTTAAGGCTGAGGGAACAGCATGTGGGAAGCTGCCCGGGAGCAGAGCCCCCCATATGGAGCCCTGGGGCTGCCCCAGAAGACTGAGGGAAGGTCCTGGCTCTTCCCTGCAACCTGCAGCTCCCGCAGCCAACTGTGGTGGCCCAGAATGTTCCAGGCAGGGTTGGCAACAGTTGCTTTGGCAGAGAGAAAGAGGCGGACCAGACTTGTCGGCACAATGGGGTGTGTGCGTTGGGGGCGGGGTGTGCCGTGTCTCCCCCAAATGACCCTGTCTCCCCTCTCCCTTCCACAGCTACGAGGCTGGAATCCTGGAGAACCCCAAGGTAATCCCGTGTTTCCTCCGAGCCCGGGGCTTTGGCGGTGGCCGCTCCGTGCCGATGCTGTGTGATGTATTTGTAGCCTAATTTGAAATTTCACGGGGGGCCGGGCGTGGGGCTGAGGCCAAGCCCTGCCTGTATTCGCCGCCCCCTGCCCCCTCCACCAGACCCCCTCCCTGGTAACTGCTGCTGGGATGAACAGGGGAGGGACACGTTTCAGGGCGGCACAGAGGGGGTGTGACCGTGAGACAATAAGGACGTAATTAGGCAGATGAGACGCTCCTGGGAGGGTCCGGCCTGTGCCCACCAGCTCAGGCCTCGCTGCAGCCCCAGTTGCAGGGGGCGCAGGACCCATGTGTCTGGGTCTGGGTTCCACGCCCACTGCCAGCCACCCCGAGCCCCTGTCCCTGGCCTCGCAGGCTGGCCATGCTGGGCCCGCAGCCCTGTTTGAAGTTTAGGGTTTCTCTCCCGGGAGGGGGTTTCTTTGTGTCCACCCCTGCCCACCGTGGGAGATGGGGCGGGAGGGCCAAATCCATCATGGGAAGAGAAAAATCTCTTTGTCCCTGAGGGAATGTGTCTCGTTCCCTGGCCCAGCCCCACACCCGGGCGGCTGGTTGGAGGTGGGGTGGGCTGTTGGCTGACTTTAGGGAGAAATGTGCTTGTCTGGGGGGCGCAGTGCACTCGGCCGCTGGGCCTGGGGATCCCAGAGGGCCAGCTGGAGGGACGGCCGCCCGGGGGTTTGCGTGAGATTGGGGAGCGCCAGAGCCCGGCCCAGGGTGCCAGGGTGGCTCCCCAGGGCCCAGGCGTCTCTGATGTCCGCTCTGCGCACTGCCCCTCGGACAGTGTTAGCCACAGGGTAGCAGACAGCAGCCACCATTCCCCAGGCCAGGCACGGGGGTGGCGTTTTCCTGGTCAGCTTCCTTGGACGCTGGCCGTGAGCATCGTGCTCTGGGGGTGAGGAAGCCGAGGCCAGAGCAGTGACTCGCCCCAGGGGACCAGCTGCTCAGTGAGGATCCCGGACTGGTGGCCTCTGGCCTCTGTGGTCCCCCCACTGCCTACAGCCCCCTCCTGCCCACTCTCCCGCTTGGTCCAAGCTTGTCACTCAGGAGAGCGGCACCCTTGCCCCCTGGGGGCTGATGGCCCTGCGGGGGCTGCTGCCTGCTGGCCACAGGTTTTTCCAGTTCATGCTCTGCTGACCCATGACACTCAGGGCAGCCACCCCCAATTAGCAAGTCAGTCACCACCAAGGGGGGCAGGGGAGGCTGCCAGGCAGGGTGTCCTCCCAGGCCCCAAGCACGCCAGGAATCCACCCCCACCCCTCTCCAGCCAGCCTACCAGAGAGGAGGCCCCCCCATGCACGCCCCTCACCCTCCCCCCCCCCACCCCCCACCCCCCCCCCCGAGAATAGAACACCTCAAGACTGGGAGGCAGAGCTGAGGCCAGAGGGGAGATCCTGCTTGGACAGTGCCCTCGGGGCCTCGAGGCAAGGTGCAAGTGACTGTGCTGCCTCCTGCGGGTTCTGCCCCCTCAGCCTCCGGCCTGACAGGGGCTGTGAAGCATAGGTAAGTGCTACAGGTGTCTTTGTTAGGGATCCTGCCACCCACTCAATACTTGAGACCCAGAGATAGAAAATCTGAGTCTAAATCCCAGCTCTACTTCTTTTTGCTGTGCAGCCTTGAGCAAGTTACCCAACCTCTCTGAGCCTCTGATTCCCCTTGTACAAAGTGGGAAACTACAGCATGTCCCTCCTAGGACATCTAAAGCACTTGGGCACAGGGCAAGGGCTCAATCACAGAGATAGGGGTCCTGCCCTCCCTCCCCAGGCCAGCTTTGGCGAGGAAGGGGCCAAGGTCCTCTCCTGCTCAGGGACCCTTCCCATCAAGCAGGACAGGCTGGGCTGGGCTGGGCTGGGCTGGAGTCGAGGGGAACATCATTCCTGCCGTGAGGCCTGGGGCCTGGCCCAGGCACCCAGGGTCCAGCCACTTGGGCACGGGGTTTGCTCCAGCCACGAGGACGCCCCCAGGACTTTGTGGGGGACGCTAGATGCCAGGATCTGCCCTTGCCTCTCTGGATCTCAGTGCCTTGAGCCCCTCTGGAGGAGCTCGGGGAGACGGAGCCTCCCGGAGCCCAGCCCCTCCCCCGCTCCAAAAAAAAGCCGGAGACCTGCGGAAGGGAGGGTTTGCAGGCAGATGGCTGAGCCATTTTCTGCCTCCGTGAGGGCTGATTGAAGGGCAATGAGGCAGCTAATGCGAAGAAAGATAGAAATTTACTTGCTTTAACTTCATACGGCCCACAGTGAAAGAGTTCATTCACCGCGGCCCGCCATACCTGATGGATGAATAAACCATTTGCAGCATCGATCATGCCTCTACATCATGGTTTAGTTCATGGGCCATTTGCTCCCAATCTCTCCTTCTCTGGCCTGTTTCATGCTTTCTTTTGCCCTCTCCCCCTCCCCCCACCCCCCTCTCTCTCTCTCTTTTTCTTCCCTCTCTTCCCTCCCCCCCAAGATGACATTGGAAGTGAGCCCTCCCGCTGGGTTGGATAAATAGATGGCATTGATACTCGGCAACAAAACTATTTGTCATTTGAACTGGGCTTTTAGGAGGGAGAGTAAAAAGAAGGCAGGCGCCAGCCACCTCGGGATGCAAAGCAAGTGTCATTTTATTTCTATTTAGTTATTTTATTTAATCGGTGCTGTCAGGTGCCGGCCCGACGGCTGCTTCTGACTTCCACCGCAGAGTGCAGGGGCTGGCGTCCATGTCCCCCTGCAAGTGTTGCCATCCTCCACTTCTGTTTGGGGCTCCATCGGGGAGTGTGGCGGAGAGAAAGTGACAAACGCTGACAGTCAGGCCCAGCGCAGGTGGAGGTGGGGGGCTAATCACTATCTATGGAGGCGTTGGGGAGGGGGCTGTGGGTCGTGCTGGTCACCCAGGGGTCCAGGCCCGTTCGTTTTACCTTTCAGCTGAGGTTGGGCCTTTGGGCCTATCTGTGCCTGGGGGACGCAGCGATCGGCCTGCCCAGTGGGTGACGCTGGCTCTCTCCGGCCAGCGACCTCACACTGTGTCTCAGCTGAGGATACTATGGCGGCTGAGACGCAGCGTAGGGTTGGGAGAGAGCAGTGCCCTGGGCTGGCTTCCCAAGTGCGGTTTGAACAAGCCACTTCTCAGCCTCGGCTTCCACTCTGGTCACCGGAGGCATCAGGCTGCGGCCGTTAAGGACTCTTCCTACCGCCTCGGGTCTGTCTTTAAGATCAGTTCTGCCAGGAGCAGTGGCTCCTGCCTGTAATTCCCGCGACTCAGGAAGCTGAGGCAGAAGGACTGCTGAGCCTAGGAGTCTGAGACCTGCCTGGGCAGCATAGCGAGACCCCATCTGTACAAAAAAATTTAAAAATTAGCCAGGTGTGGTGGTGTGCGCCTGTAGTCCCAGCTACTCAGGAGGCTGAGGTGAGAGGATCCCTTGAGTCCAGGAGTTCAAGGTTACAGTGAACTGTGATGGTGCCACTGCACTTTAGCCTGGGCGACAGAGCAAGATCCTGTCTCTGAAAAAAGAAACAGGGCCCTGTGTGGCCCGACCCACAAATGGAAACTGACAAAGGGATGCCACTGGCCCCGTCACACAGCACTTTGCAGGTGGGTGGGCAAGGCCATCACAAGCCCCGTCTAGCTCAGAAGTGGAGCTAGAAAGATCGACCATCAGTTTGCCCAGGATTAAGGGCACAAGGGACAGGGGATTTTCAGTGCTAAAACCAGGAGAGCCCCAGGAAACCGGGATGGCAAAGTGACGGCAGGAGAGTGATAGAAGGCACTTCTTTCAGCCCGAGCAGGGAGGGGAGGCTTCTCCTGTCGGGGCGTTTTTCCAAGAGAGGCCCCGCTCAGTGCATCACCTGGGGTTTTTTCCAGCTGTTCTCTCCATCCACGGAGCACGGTACAGTTTGCACTGGGCCTTCCCTGGCGTCTTCTTATGTGTTTTCATGTCCAATTAATAAAAAACAAACCTGTCTCTATACTTAAGTTGTAAGACAGTCAAAGGTAGGTATCATTTCTCCCATTTTACAGATGGGAAAACTGAGGCTCGAGGAGGTGAAGCAGCCTGCCCGAGGCCCCACAGCCGGAGGTCCTGACCCTGGCGAGGGGGTACTTCCTCTACCTCTCTAAAACCCAACACGGGTTTGATGAGGGCCTCGTGGGGCCCCTGTCTCTGACGTGGCTCGCACAGAACTCACAGCTGCAGCTGTAGTGTCTCCCACTCAGCCTCAGTTTCTTCATCTGTAGATGGGGCAACAGTGCTTGACCTTCTTACCAAATGGGGCTGCTGAGGACACAAAAGAAACCGCAGATGGAAAGTGACAGGAGAATGTTTGCAAGGTTTTGAAAGCAAAGATTTAAGGGACTGTCGGCAGGTGGACAAGAACAGCTGGGTGCAGGACGCCCACAGGAGGGACTTGAGCCGCCAGGCCCCAGGGGCCCTGTCCCCGCAGTGGCAAGTGTCCAAGCCACAGCCTGGGAGAGCTGGGGCCTCCAAAGGCAGGAGGGAATGCTGGGAGTTGCAGGCAGCAAGCAGCCCCTCCGCCAGCGCATCAACACGCCCAGGGAGAAATATACATGAAGGTTGATGTGTTTTCAAATGGGTTTTGCTTTGCTCTTCTCTTTTCTCCCTGTGAGTATTAACCTCAGGGACCCTGGGGATGGCTCGACTCGCCGGAGCACCTGCTGGGGTCATGTGCAGTCATTAGCTTTGCGGTCAGTGCAGAATAAACCCCAATTCCCGGCGCCGGCGAATGCGTGCGTGCCCGCTCCCGGGAAGCCCTCGGAACGCCGCCTCGCTCCTCCAAAGTCACACTTTTTCCTGCCTGACTTGTTCCTCTCCTGCTATTCTGCCTCCAGCTGTGGGGGCGTCGAAGAAAAAGATGAGATCAAGTTGAGGGGAAAAATTGTCTGATTTCTTGAGCCCTTTGTTTCCCAGGCCCCTGGCAAGCAGGGCGGCTGGGGCTGGGGGCTGGGGACAGCTGGACCGCACCAGCTGGTGGGGAAGTGCCAGCAGCGCCGGGTTCTGGAGAGAGAAGAGGGGTGCAGGTCCCCGCAGGGCGAGGTGCACGGTGTCCAGCGGCTGGCGCGTGTGGGCTTGGCTCTGGCACCCATCCTCCAATCTCTCTCCGTCTTTTGTCAGAGCCAAGCCCCTCCAGGTCTCTACACAAAGACCCAGGACCCGGCCACAGCACCCAACAGCCCTGACATCCTTGAGATTGAGTTCAAAAAAGGTACGTGCCTGGCTCCCTTCCCGCCCTGCCTGGGAGCCTGGGCCTCTGTGCCCGAGTTGAGGCAGGGGCTTCCAGGGTTCCCCAAAGCCCCCTTCCTGGGCACTGAGCCAGGGAAGCTTCCCAGCTTGGGAGGAAAAGACCCTGGCTGCCCCTCACACAGGTCACGGCACCAGGTCTGCAGCGAGAGCATCCAGTCCCCGAGCGGCCACTTGCTTTCCTGGCCCTCGGTTTGCTGGTCTGTAGACGGGAGAGAGGGTGCTCGGTGCTTTCCCGTGCAGAGTGCGGTCGCATGGGAAGCTCTGCCACGAAGGCCCTCAGCCAGTGGCAAGTCTTGGAGAGCTGGCCGCTGGGCAGCTGTGACCCACATCAACAGCCTCAGCTCATCCTAAGTTAGCTGCTGGGAGCCTCATCCCCCGACCCTGGGTTCAAAGCTGCAGCCTCTTGCCCCCCTCAGCAGTAGGGGGTGTCCCGACCGCCCCCCATCCCCGCTGCTATCAACAAGACGTGTTTGCTGGCCTGGCCTTGGTGCCCAGGTGCCTGAGCTTGGCAGATGGACATTTCTTGCCTGGAGGAAGGAGTCGAGGCATCGATCAGGCTCAGAGTGAGAGCTCAGGGGGTCCGAGGAGAGGACCTTTTCCGGAGGCTGCAGAGATTAGGAAGGCTTCCTGGAGGAGGTGTTTTTGGGCAGGGGCAGAAGGAACAGAGAGGAGGCAGGAGGACATCCCGAGCCCAGGCAGGGAGCGGAGGGAGAGGGGCCCCGAGGACAGGCCGGCTTGGCCCTGAGGCTCGACCTTTCCCTGGGGCACCTGGGAGGATCAGGGTGGGGCAGCGTCATGGTGGGGGAAGCAGAGGTTCAGACTCCACTTTCCCTCTTGCTGGTGCCACCTTGACAACCAACTTCACCCCTCTGGGCCTCAAGGAACATTTGCCTAAAAACAGGCCACAGAAGGGGTGCTCACAGGTGCCCAGCATGGCGAGCGGTCACTCCAGGACCAACAAGGCCTCCGTGAGGCCCCTGAGGGCAGCTGGTGCCCCAGGCCTGGTCTGCAGGCACGGAGCCCGCAGGAGCCGGGAGGACGGCGAGGTGGCAGGCGGGCCTCAGGCGGCGGAGGGTCCTGGGCACAGGGCTCGAGGAGCGGGGCAGCCCCACGGGCTGAGCTCGAGAAGAAACGTGACCCATTGTAATGATTTGGGGACTGTCTGGAAGGGAAAAAAAGATGGGAGGAACCCTCCCCTGACTAGTCCCCATTCACTCTCTAGTTAATTTATTTGAAGTTTTAATCTAATTATTAACTATTTTAAAGGCTAAGAGGCTTTCTCTGGCAGCAGCACCAACAATGTCACCTCTTCTCCCGGGCAGGCCCCATCCAAGGCCCCAGCGAAGGCCCATAATAGGACGGGGGTGGGGAGGGGAGAAAGGGAGCAGGGGAGGCGGGGGGTGGCGAGAGGGGCTTAGGGTTCATTATTGGGCAGACTTACATTTAATAGCAATTTACAACCAAGTTATAAAACCCCTGGAAATGGGGGTTAAGAATGGCGAAGCTGACAGCGCCTTGAGCACAGCCCCTCCAGGCGGCGCCTCTCTAATAAAGACTCGAAAGCCGCTATTGAGGCCTGATTGGCACCCGGTGGCTCGGCCCATGGTAATGAGCCGGGCAGATGGGTGGGGGATTAGCCGCCAACTTTGAACAGCTTTTCTTTGTCACTGTTTCAGCTCTCTTGTTAGCTCCTGATACATTTATTGCTCATTTCACACCGCTCGAGAAAGTGCCCCTTGCTATTCAAAGTCAGCCCTGACCCACCCACTGCCCCCCCCCCAGGGCCCTTCCCGCCCGAGCTCGGCCGCCTCCCTCCTGCCCTCCTGCCACCCCAGACCCGACTCCAGGACTCAGGGCGGCCGCCAACACCTCGCCCGCCAGAGCGGGCACCGTGTCACCCCCATCAATCAGATGGCTGCGTGCGGGTCTGGGGTACAGGGTCGGGGCGCGGGGTCCGCCTGACAGACGTGGCAGGGGGCTGTGTGTGTGTGTGAGTGTGTGTGCGCTCGGGAGCTCAGCCGCACCTCGGCCGGGCGGCCCCCGGGTAACTGGTGGGACAGAAGGTGCTCCTGGCGTAAGACAATGGTGGAGCGTGAAATTCAATTAGTTCAGGGCCTGGTTCCAATTTCACAGCCCCTAAATGCAAAAGGGGCAAAGAGAATGGGAGGGTGGGGGAGAGCGTTTTTATTGCATTTTCCCTTTCATTCTGGGGGGCTTTCTCGCCCCTTCTCTCCCCCCAGCAGGCCTCAACCTGCACAGGGCTTTTGAAGGAGTCATTTGGAGTCCATATCTGTCACATCCATTTAAGGCGTTGCGGGTGGAGGGAGAGGGCGGGGTGGCGGGCACAGTCTCCTCCGCTGAGCCTGGCCCGGACGCCCACTGCCCTCTCCTTCCCCCCAGGGGTCCCTGTGAAGGTGACCAACGTCAAGGATGGCACCACCCACAGGACCTCCTTGGAGCTCTTCATGTACCTGAATGAAGTCGCGTGAGTGTCCACAGCCCTGCCCGGCCCCCTGGGGGCCGCCGTTTGGGGCAAGCACTGGCCTGGGCCATTTCGGCTACTGATCACAGCTGTGATTTAGGGCAGGGGGTCAGGCTGTGTCCTAGCCCCTTGGCCATAGAGTCTCCTGGACCAAGGGGGCTGGTTTGGCAGGAGAGTTCCCGTGGTCCTCATTGAAATCCCTCAGCCTTGGTAGATAACAGCCCCGGGGGGCCTACTGTCCCCTGGGGACCATCAGGCTGGGGCTCCCAGGTGCTTGGCTGGACTGAGGCCAGGATAGAAGGACAGGTGAGCAGTGGTCGGCACTAGTGCTAGGCAGGGACCCGGGGCAGAGGTAACAGAAGGAGCCAATTGAACTCACTTAGTGACCTGGGCAATCCCTGCTCTCTCTGGGCCTCAGTTTCCCCACCTGTACAGTGGGCACTTAGAGGACCTGAGTCTTGGATCCTGAGGTGGAGCCTAAGCCCTGTGTGTGGCTCACACTGTGGCAGCCTGTAGCAGGGAGCCCAGCTGGGTGGGTGACAACCGACCCATTCTTCCCGCAGGGGCAAGCACGGCGTGGGCCGCATCGACATCGTGGAGAACCGCTTCATCGGAATGAAGTCCCGAGGTAAGGCCCAGCACTGAGCCCACGGCCCCCCGACCCCCCCATCCGATGGGTGTGTCGCTCCACCCGTGCTACACGGCTGACCTTGGGCAAGTCCTTTCACTCCACCAGACTGTAATCTCCCTCCTGCAAAGTGGCCATAACGGGCCCTTTGCCACTGACTTCTGAGGTTATGAGAGCTGGGTCAGGGGACAGGGAGAGGCCAGGGCAGCCTCAGAGAGGGGAAGCCAGGGCCAGGCCTGGAGGTCAGGCTCTCTTATGTCCTGGGAGGGTCGGCCAGGTTTGGAGGCAGACCGTGCAGGGCCGATTCGGCCCATCTCGTGGTCATTAAGGATGCGTGGAGGACGCCGGGCAGGCAGGGCGGAATTCTGCCAGAGGTGGGCGCTGTGGGCCGCACAGGCACCGTGAGACAGCCAGGGCCTAAGCCCTGTCCCACTGTCGGGCAGCATGAAGGCCCTTTTCCTAGGGACAGGAAGGGCTCTACCTCTAGACTGCCCAGCCCCGTAGCTGCTTCTGGCTGAGCTGGGGGGCAGGGGGGTTGGTCCCCAAGCAGGTGCCTCTGTCTTCCCGTCTTGTCTTAGTAACCCGAGCCCGTGATTCCCTTTGCCAGTCACCCTTTCATCTCGACCACACCCCTCTCCTGGGCTCAGTTTCTGCATCCATACGACAAGGGAACCCCAGGTCCCCGAGGGTCTGCCAGCATATGATAGCAATGCTGTGTTCTTTCGGGGGCTCTAAGAGAGAGCTTCAGCAGTCAGAGCCCCTGATTGGGCACCTGAATTTTTAAATACTGGTGGTCGGGTCAGGGGCCCTATTTTGGCAGGTGTTCAGATTGCTTTGCCTAAGGTCCATGGGCAAAGATAACACAGCCGCATAAAACCAGGTCGGGTAGAGTCATGGCCCTTTGTCCCTCAGGACACGTTACTAAGATTCTAAAAGCCAAAGAGAGCTGACCACCAGCCATCAACTGTTGGTGGTGGCCTGGTGGGGGGCAGGATGCTGGGGCTTCTTGTCTCAGGTTTGCCCAGTGACTTTGGACTTGTGATCTCTGGGCCTCAGTGTCCCCAAGTGAAATGTGCTAAGTGTAGGGTGGGAGTTGGATCATTCTGGCTCTGACCTGTTTGAGTTTCCCTCTAAGCTGTGGGGAGGGCTTGGGGGGGTGCTTTGCCTCTCCCTGGTTTTTCCTTCCTTGCCACAGCTATTATCGGTGGAAACAACCTAATTGAAACTCTCTGGGGAAGGCCTTGTAGAGAACAATGTCACTAATTAGCTGCTCCCTTTTGTCCTGCTCACCTTTGTCTCTTACCTATATTAACATCTGATTAAATGTCCCTTTGTCTCAACCTGCCCTTGGGAGCCAGCACAATGGAAGTCCTCCAAGGCAGAGCTGGGAGAGACCTTGGGGAGCCAGAGGCCAGACCTACCCAAGGCTGGGGGGAGGAGAGGGCTTGCTCAAAGTCCCTGGCACGGCAATGGCAGGACCAGGACTGATGCCTGGACCCAGAGAGGCATGGAAGGGATGGGGCTAAGGGCTTGGACTCAGGAGTGGGACAGATCGGGGCTTGAACCCACGTGTGCTGGCAGAACTGGTGCAAAGAAGTGCTCCACAAATGGCGATCAGTCACCAGGAGATGCTGGGTGAGGACAAAGGCAGCCTGGCCTCTGGGAGCTGTCAGTATGGCTCCGGGGTGTCCAGCACTGCCCCTGTTGTCATGCCCACCCCTGCCCATGGCAGGCATCACTAGTCGGTTGTGGCACTGTCCCACTGGCTCCGAGCAGGCACTGCCAGTTGATCAGGATTGGCAGGAGTGGTGACAATTGATTGCTTGCCCTTACTGGAAATGGCATCTGCTGGGTGGGGAGGCAGTCAGGCCAAAGTGGACTGAAGGAGGTAGCGAGTGAGGAAGACCTGGACTGTGCTATTCTGGGAAGACACCGTGGAGGAGGAGGCAGTAGAAAGGGCTTCAAGTGGCAGAATGTGGAGTGGAGGGGGCATAGCAGAGCATCTGGGGAGGGAGGGAGGGCGGGAAGGGTGGGAGGCACACAGGTGCCCCACTGGTGGCAGGTTGGGTCTGATGGGGGCTGAGCCCCAAGACACCTGGGGAGGCACACTGAAGAGCTGGTGCCGAGGGTCCAGGCTTTGGGTTCAGATCTGAGTCCCGATTTTGTCTCCATTGCCATTGGGAGAGCATCTTAGCCTCCCTGCACCTTGACTTCCTCATCTGTGGAATGGGTTGCTGTGTGGATCAGATGCAGGGAGCTGCTGACCCACAGGAGGCACTGTGTCTGGGCGGCAGACTCGCTACCTTTTCCCCAGAACCAGGACCATCCCCAAAGAGGTTCAGAGCTGTGAGATCAATAAGTCTGTTCCAACGCCCTTGGCTCCTTACCGCCCGCCAAGGAACGGCCCAGTCTTCACTCTGCCCAGGGCTTGTGTATGTACCTGTCGGAGGCTGTCCCTGAAAGTATAGA
The DNA here is from genome assembly GCF_020740605.2 of Lemur catta. NCBI lineage: Eukaryota > Metazoa > Chordata > Mammalia > Primates > Lemuridae > Lemur > Lemur catta. Next base: position 5,703,489 of record NC_059137.1, on the reverse strand, counting down.
ATTTAGTCTGAGCATTGTGTAGTCTTTTGGGAAGAGAATGAGGATTCTGACTCAAGAACTTGCTGTGTGACCTTAGGAAAATTGCTTTCCCTCTCTGGGACTCCAGTTGTCAACCCGACGGAAGTCCTAGCTGGCCTGTTTTCTTGCTTGGGTTGGGGGATGAGAGAGGAAAGTTGCTTGGTAATTTTAGGGCAGTGTCTTATTTTTGTATCTCCACTCCAAATATTTCGCTGCGAGAAGGAAAGAGTGGAGACGATACCTTAGGGCACTGTGGAGTCCCTCGTGACAAGGTCTTTATTAAGTGTACAGTCACAGAAGACGCCGTTAATCGTCAATTATACTGAGGGCAGAGCAGGAAGATGCCATTGTCCGTATCTCGGTGTACAAGGGAAAAATGTCATTTGTATTGATTTTACAAAGCTCATAATTGAAATTCGTTAACGGCTTGTTTTTTCCTCAGGGGTGAGGGGTAGGGAGTAGGACGACACCAGTGGCCTGGGTGGGGGTGGCCTGGTCAGCACCAGGGTCCGTGGGGTCAGGGGACAGGGAAGCTGCAGATGGAGTAGCTTTCTCTGTATCGTGGCTCTTCACATCCTCATTATCACATTATCTTTTTAACTCTGGAGGGGGGAGGGGGGCTAATTAAGTGAAGTAAATGAAATCAGTGGGGAGGAGAAGGGGGGCAGGGCAGGCAGGAGGGCAGCGGGAGGGGAGGGAGCCAGGGCCTGTCCTTTGGCTCACCTTCCCCTCTTTCTGGACCCGACTTCTCCAGCCGCCCTCCCCTCCTCTCCCCTCCCCTCCCCTCCCAGCCCTTGCTGCCCAGCATCACCTCTGTGGCTGCGGCCTGGCTCCCCCTCCCCCTCTGGCCTTCCTTTCCTGCTTTCTGCTCTCCCCTTCCTCCTCCCTCCTCAGGGGCATCTGCTTTCCCCTCTTCCCTCTCTCTCCCTTCCGTCTTCCCTCTGCCTCCATGCGTCTTCCCTCTGCCTCCACGCGCCCCATGTCTCTCCCACCCTTCCCTCCTACCTCCCTTTCTCCTCACTCCTCCACTTTCTGGCCAAGAAGGAACAAGGGCTGCCACTCACTTGCCCATCCTGCCCGCCCACCTGTCCAGCCCTCCCAGAGGCTCTGCTCAGATGGAATGTTCCAGATGGAGAGTAGAGGGAGACCTGGGAAGCCAAAGGGGTTTCAGTCCCAGAGGCCCCGTGTGGCCAGCCCCAGAGGCCCACCTTGATTCCCAGGATGGGGCCTGCCGGGCCCCAGGAGCATGGAGGATGGCTAGAGTCCCACTCTGACTTGCCTCCCCGTCACCATGGCAACCGCCTCCAGCCTTGGCCCTGGTACCTAAGAGGGGAGCCTTTGGGCTCCAGCCAACCTTCCTTCCCCCGGCCTTTCCAAATCTCTACATCTGGATGCAGCTTTCCCAAAGGACCAGGGAGGACCAGGGCCTCTGGTCTGGGAGCCCTAACCCCCAGCCCCTCCAGCTGAGCTGGCAGATCCCACGCAATTCTGAGAAATTGCTCTGTCTGGGGTAACCTGGCAGCCTGGGGAACAGACGAGAGGGAATTAAGCGGCAATAGCCACTTGCTCCCCACCTCTTCCTGCTTGGTCCACTCTGCCCCCACCCCGGCCACCCCCAGCTCCTCGCCCTTCTCCCCACTCCCCGCTCCTGGCAGTAATTATGGTGTGATTGAAGCTGCTCCACGGAGAACTGCTGACACCTCTGTCTTTTTCCTGTAAACACGGAGAGATGAAAATAGACACTTGGAGCTGCTGTGAGTGTCACTCGAAGATGTCTGTTGTCTCTTCCACGGCAACACAGAGGCTCAGCTGTCATTTCCTCCTTCTGTCTGCGCAGTGGTTTGTATGCCGACTGTCAAAAGCCCCAGATCCATAGTCTTTTAGCATCAGGTTTCTGTCACAAGTTTTTTTAAAGTCATTTTTTTTCCAGAAGAAATACACAGAAATCATCTGTAGCCCTTACCCCTATGGAGAAGAGAGGGAAGATCTTTAAAATGTACACACACACACACACACACACACACACACACACACACACACACACACACACACACACACACACGGCAGCAGCAACCTAAAAACAAGCTTTTTGTTCAGCCGCAATTAACTTTAACACCTTCCAGCAAAGGAGCAGCACTATTAATGCTGCTGGCGTGTCTTATGGCTGCAGCTTCTCGTGCCCGCAAGCCTTCCTGAGGCCGCCTCAGAGGGTTGACGGCCATGAGGCTGGTGCTGGTGGCTCGGGAGGAGCTGCGTCCTGCCCGCCCTCTGCTCCCATGGTGCTGGCCCCATTTTCTGGGGGCACCTGTGACGGGTCAGTAGCTGGGGAACCTTGGGCAAGTCATAGCTCTCCCTCGAGCCCTGAACCCCGCCTAACTTCTCTCTCTCTGGACAGTTGGAAGGCGATGCTGTGGTCTAGCCTGTTCTAGAGACAGAGCTGTCTGTATGCATGGCACACGGGGACAACAGTGTATCTCCATACTTGCCTTTGTGGTAGGTCTCAGAGGATGTTAGAATGCAAGAGCAGCAGAAACTTGCAACCTTCTTGTTTTCCAGACAGGTTGACTGAGGCTCAGAGAAGGAGCTGAGAGGGGCCGAGGTCACACAGCAAAGCCAAGCTGGGCACTTTCTAGAAAGGCGTTAGTCGTGGGACTTCTGGTTCCCAGCCCTGCAGGTACAGCGTGGACCGTACCCGCAGTTGGCCCAGCTAAGGACAGAAAAGCGGGGAGGCAGGCCTGGGTCTCAGGAGTTGAAAACAAGGAGGGCTCCTGCTCTCGGCCCGCCCAGGATGGTGCTGTTGCGACTATCTGTGGCCAGTGGAAGGACGGGCTTTGCAAGTTTCTGGGTTTTTCCAAAATGTAGCAAAACTAATCATTAGAAGGCCCATTTCCAACCCAGTGAGCACTAAGTTCCTAGCACGTGCCAAGGGGAAAGACCATCGGGCCTTTGTCAGCTGTTGGTGGCTTGGGAAACTGCTGTATTCTGGGGGGTGATGTTTCTAGGCTAAATGAGAACCTGCCTGTTGAACATCGTTCTGGCATTCTGGGGGCTCTGTACACACAGTCTTTCTAGACAGACCGCAAACTGTTAGGCCTTTCTAGTGGCTTGGGACCATTGGGAGCCGCGTGTTTGTGGAGCCGCCTGCCCCCAAGAGTGGCCTGACTTCCGTGCTGAGCTCTGGTGTCCCTGTTCTCAGGCTGCCAGCAATGGCCTTTCTCAGCCATCTCCCTCCCTACCTCCGTCGCCTTTCCACCCCTCTCTAACTCGCAGCCCGAGCTGCTCTGCAGGCGAGGATGGTGGTGCTGTTGGAACCGTCTTTACAAGAGCAACGGTGGGGCCGAGCGAGGGCCTGAGGGACTCCTCAGGGAGTTGAGGCTTTGGCCTCGTGCACAAACTTGGGGACGTTGGCGAGATCGTTTTCTCCTCAAAGGTCGCTGCGAGGTTCAGGACGGTGGAGATTGCCCGCGAGCGGTGGCCCCGCCGGTAATGCGGGCACAGGCTCTTTCACGGCCGTTGAAGCCCGTGTCAGCATCTGGCAGCCGCGTGGAGCTTTTACACGCACGTCGCCTGCGACCAGGGTGTCAGCGGTTTAGAGATGAGAGAGCCAGGCCCCAGGGAGTGCTCCCTTGCTGGGCAACACCTCAGAGCCACGTTGCTCTGCGACAGCAGCCAGCACCCCAGCGTGGCTGTTCCCTTCCCGCTTTGCCAAAGGCCCTGAGAGGAAACCTAGAGTCGAGGCGGGAGACCCAGGTGCCGGCCCCATTCCCCCTTTTGTTGGCTGGGTGACATCGGGCAAGTCACCCCCCTCCCTAGGCCTCAGTCTTCTCACCTGTAAAACTGGCACTTAGACCAGATCAGCGATTTAAGGACTGCTCCGTGGAGCCCGCAAGAGGCTGCTGCCGTCTCTTCTGTGTCCTGGGCTTCCGCCCGAGACTGTGCTGGAATGTCAGGTTCGCAGCTAAAAGTCAGGAGCACATGGCGCTGGGTCGGCCCTACAGAGCCTTCCTGTAAGCTCTGGCGTTTCTGTGACTGCAAGACCTAAAGACGAAACACTGAAGGAGGTCTCGGAGGGGGACACTTCGGACTCAGCCTCCCCGGGTCCCCTTTGTACTTTAGAGCTGAGAACAATCTCTTTCGTGGTTTGGTTTTGTTTTTTAAAGCATTTTTAAAATTGTGGTAAAATACACATAACATAAAATTTACCACTTTAAACATCTGTAAGTGTACAGTTCTGTGACAATAAGTACATCGACATTGTGCAACCGTCACCACCATCTGTCTCCAGAACTTCTCATCTTCCCTGACTCAAACTCTGTCCCCATGAAACACTAACCTGCCACCCCCCACCCAGCCCCTGGCACCCACCATTCTACTTTCCCTCTGATTTGACTGCTCTGGGGACCTTGTACGAAGCATCCTCGTGTTTGTTTTTGTGTGTCTGGCTTATTTCACTTTGCACAGTGTCCTCGAGGTTCACCACATTGCAGCCTGTGTCACCATCTCCTTCCTTCTCGTGGCCGAGTGATGTCCCATTGCGTGGACAGATGCGTTTGGTTTCTCCTTCATCCATCGCTGGACACTTGGCTGCTTCCGTCCCTCGGCTGTTGTCATTAGTGCTGCTCTGAACACAGGGGACAAATCCTTTCTGGTTCTTTTTAAAGCAGCCAGCGTGGGAAGTTGATGGTGGCAGATTTTCAGAGTAACTGAAAACTTGCCCCTTTAATGCCGTAACATTATATGGTGGGAAGAAAGGATGCTTTGGGGGCAAAATTCACGGAGATGGGGCAGCTATTGGCCCTCCTTGAGCCAGACAGTGGATGCAGGGCAGGTTTGCCCAGGGACAGCTCTGCTGAACCCACGTGAGTGGCCACACCGAGGAGGTGAGAAGGGCCTGGGCTGTGGGCGTGGTCAAGCCTGCCTCTTGGTGCCTCAGTGTCCTCAAAGTGGCATGGCGCCACTGAGCAGACCTTCCTCTGGACAGCTCAGCCCAGGCCCAGGCGCCTCTGTGTCACTTCATAGACTGTCTTGTCCAAGCAGGTTTTGCAAAGGGAAAGACCTTGAGCAACACGCTCTCCGCTGACCTTCCAGGTTTAGGCATCCGCGGCCAGTTGAGCCACAGGCAGCAGACGGCACTGGGCAGGGACTCAGGGGCCTAGATTCTGTTCCCAGCTGCCCCTCGGGCAAGTCCCATCTTGCTGGCTCAGTTTCCCCATCTGTACAGTGGGATTAGCCCAGGTGATGGCTCAAGCCCTCTGCCACCCCAACAGTCTCTGGAGAGACCTGGCTGCAGGGCCCATGAGCTGAAGGTGGCTCGTGTGTGCACATGTGGACATGTATGTGCACAGCCGTCCCCCTCCCCTGGCTCCCTGGTGGAAGGGAGGAAGGGATATTTGGGGCCCTGGGCTCCACCATAGTCGCTTTAATTACAGGTTTTCAGCCGCGGGCCGGTGGGCATGCATTGGGAAGGAGGGGGAAGCTGCTCCGAAACCCTGTCATTTTCCAGCGTCTGAGGGCCTCTTCAAAGGGGGGCATCTAGACATTTTCTCCACAAGCCGCAGAGTGGACTGTCGTGGCCCCAGCATGAACATAATGACAGATGCATTTTGCAGCAAGCTGGGAGTGAATGGGTCCGACCGGCTTGTCTCCTGTCAGACGAGTCATTATTATTTTTTTTTTTTTTTTGTCATTTGCTGACAGTTTGGGTTTCATGCGTTTCTCTCTTTTTTCTCCTTTTCCCCCTGCCTGGAAAAATGGCTAGGTATCTACGAGACCCCAGCAGGGACCATCCTTTACCACGCTCATTTAGACATCGAGGCCTTCACCATGGATCGGGAAGTACGCAAAATCAAACAAGGCCTGGGCCTGAAATTTGCCGAGCTGGTGTACACCGGTGCGTAAGTCACTACAGCTGCGCCCTTCGGGGCTCCACATGCCCCTCGGGCTCCAGGCCTTGCCCTCCCCTCCCTATCTGCACCCTCCTCCCGAGACACCCGCTGCCATCCTCGGGTGAGACCCTGGAAGGTGCAGGCCGAAGGGGGTCGTGGGAGAGTGCAGGGACAAGGCAGTGAGGAGGGGATGCCAGGACCTGCCTTGTTCTCGGGGTGTCAAGCGAGATGTGCCAGCCCCCTGAGGTGTCCGGCTGCCTCCACCACCTGCAATTTGCACAACTCCAGCAAGGCCAGGGAAGCATCACGCGTCACCACTATGGTAGCCAATCTTTATCCAGCACGTTCCAGGTGCTGGGCGCTGTGTGGGGACACATGCCATGCCATAGGGTCCTCACAACTTTCCTATGAGGTCTGCAGCTCCTTTTGCAGATGGGGGAACTGAGGCATGGGGGGAAGGAACTTGTACAAATGGACACAACCAGAATTGGCCCAGCTGGGCCTGACCACAAGTCAGACTGTCTCCAGGCAGAACCTGCAGCTGCCACGTGAACTGCCAGGGGTGGGGGCTCCCTGACCAGGCACTCCACCAGCCTGGTCAAGGAGCAGGCAGGAGCCAGATCTTGACCATGAAGCCACTGGGGTGGCCACTGGGCCTGAGCCCCCACCACACACCCAGCCCAGGTGTGGAAGGATCGGGTGACATTAGCGCCAGGTGTGGGTGGGTCCCCGTTTTATAGGCACCTTGCCCATTGGAATCCAGGCCTCCTGACCCCAAACCCAACCCTCAGGTTGTATAAATGAGGTCCCTAGCTACAGTGCCTGAGTCAAGTGCAGCCTGTCACTTATTTTTGTTCAGCCCAGGAGCTAAAAATAATTTTCACATTTTTAAATCATGGGGACGAAAAAATTTTTTTAAATACTATTTGGGGCCGGTTGCGATGGCTCATACCTGTAATCCTAGCACTCTGGGAGGCTGAGGCGGGCAGATTGAGCTCAGGAGTTCGAGACCAGCCTGAGCAAGAGCGAGACCTTGTCTCTATTGAAAATAGAAAGAAATTATATGGTTAACTAAAAGTATATATAGAAAAAATTAGCCAGGCATGATGGCACATGCCTGTAGTCCCAGCTACTTGGGAGGCTGAGGCAGGAGGATCGCTTGAGCCCAGGAGTTTGAGGTTGCTGTGAGCCAGGCTGACGCCACGGCACTCTAGCCCAGGCAACAGAGTGAGACTCTGTCTCAAAAAAAAATAAAATAAAATCTATTTGGTGACATGTGAAAATTATGTAAAATTCACATTTCAATGTCCCTAAGTAGTTTTACTGGAACAAGCCACAGTCGTGTGTCCGTGGCTGCTTTGGAGCCACAACCGCAGAGTTGAGTGGTTTCCAGAGACTGAACGACCCGAAAGTCTGAAATATCTACTCTTTGACCCTTTCCAGAAAATGTTTGAGGGTCAGCTCTGTAACACACGTACCCCTCATGTGGGGAATCGTAGCAAGCAGCCCCTCTGAGCCGTGGGGCACAGGCTGCTGCCTGAGGCCACCCTGACATCTGTGGGGGCCTGGGCGTCGGGGGACCTGGGTCCAGTTAATATTAGTGATAGACACCTGGGACAGGCTCTCCTCCCCTTCCGGACCCTGGGACTCATCCCAGGCTTTCAGGGGGGACTGTGCTTATTGGCTGCCGCTATTTCTCCCTGCCCTTGTTCCTGGCAGCTTGGAAGCCAAGGCCCCCACCCCCTTCCCAGGTACAGACAGGTGTTTAAATACCACTGTCTCCTGCGGGCTCTCCAGCTCGGCGGGATTTCAAGGCTGAAAGGTGGATTTTGGTGACAAAGTGGGAGAGTCATTAAGACGTGGCGGCTGTGGTGGCGGAGAGAGCACCTGGCCCAGCGGCTCAGCCTCGTCCGCGGAGCCCGATCCCGCAGTGGCCGAGGCTGCCACTGACCCTGCTGTCTTGCTGCCAGCCCTGAGCTGGGCACCGGGGAGATATTATCTAATCTTAGCTGCACGAGGGTGAGGAAACTGAGGCCCAGCAGGTGAAGACATGATTGGCGGCTTCAGAGGCCGAGCTTGGCCGCACTCCAGCAGGTCAGGGGAGCCCTTAGCAAGGGGCGATTGTGATAAGGGGAGCACTAGCACGGACAAGCGGGCCCGGGGTGTCTGGGGCACAGCTTGGCTCCTGGCTGCGGGCATGGTCCCTCTACTCCAGATGGCCTGGGGTGAGTCCCTGCTCTGTCAGCCAGGGACAAGCCCTCTAAATCCCAAAATGAGGTACAGCAATTAGGAGATTTCACAAGGAACAAAACCTCAGAGTGGAAGAGAGGGGCAGCGGTGGGGCAGTGGAGGCTCAGCCCAGGTAGTCAGCCGAAGATTAACTCTGCCCAGGCCCCCACGGATGTCAAGGGCAACCTCAGGCAGCAGCCTGTCCCCCACAGCTCAGAGGGGCTGCTTGATGCCATTTCTCACACGAGGGACGCATCAATGTGGTACAGACCAGGGGCTGGCTCGAGCGTGCTCCGTCACCTCCCTGTGCCTCAGTTTTCTCATCTGAAGAGTGGGGATGGTGACACCACCTGTCTCACGGTGAGGGCTGAGTGCGTGAAGATTTGTAAAGTGTCTGGAATGGCGTCTGGCTCGCAGGAAAGCCACTGTGTGTTAAATCCCTCCAAACGCCTGGCATGGTTTCCAAATGTGCAGGCAGGAGATGGGGGGCCTTGCCTGTGGTGGGTTTATGATCTCAGGCAGGTCTGTCTCCTCCCGGAGCCTCAGTTTCCCTTCCTGTAAAATAAATGGCACCAGGTAGAGGGCATGCCAGGGTCTCTTCTCAGTCTTTTTTTTTTTTCAAGACAGAGTCTTGCTCTATCACCCAGGTTAGAGTGCCGTGGCGTCAGCCTAGCTCACAGCAACCTCAAACTCCTGGGCTCAAGCAATCCCCCTGCCTCAGCCTCCCCAGTAGCTGGGACTACAGGCATGTGCCACCATGCCCAACTAACTTTTTGTTTCCATTTTTAGTTGCCTGGCTAATTTTTTTCTATTTTTAGTGGAGATGGGGTCTCGCTCTTGGTCAGACTGGTCTCGAACTCCTGACCTCAAGCCATCCAGCCACCTCGGCCTCCCAGAGTGCTGGGATTACAGGCGTGAGCCACCGCGCCCGGCCTCTTCTCAGTGTTGTTTAGCTCCTGGAGTATTATACGAGCCCACCACTCTGCCGTAGCGCTTGGTTTCCTCAGAGCCCCTGTGGTCTTGGGGCCTAGATGAGGAAACTGAGGCACAGGGAAGGCCTCCTGCCCAGCCCCACCCCAGATGTCCCGGCTTCTGTGACCACTGCCTCCCTGCATCTGTGAGCCTGTGTCAGACTGCCTAGCTCCCTCTCCTCTCCCCCAGTCCAAAATTTCCTGGTCTGGCTGTCTGGGGTTCAGGCAGGCTCTCTCCCTCCAGGGGCAGCTCCCAGGGGCAGCCAGGCAGGACCTCAGTTCCAGGACCTGGGAGGGGCCCAATGGAGCCTCTCATTTAGGGGATGTAGCTCACCTCCTCTCCCCTGGTCTCAATTTCTTCAGCAGTAAGATGGGCATAATGTACAACTTGCAGAGCGTTGTCCCAGTTAGGCAAGATCAGGTGTGTAGGGTGCTTGGCCGGACCCAGCAGCAGGGAGGAGGGGCCTCTCCAGCTCAGTCCCCGGCCTGCCCACAGTGCAGCTGCAGGTCTGGGAAGTGCAGGATCTCCCCCAGTGCAGCTCCGGCCAGGCTCACTGTCCCCCAGCCCAGGCTGGATCTGCTGCGAAAAGAAACCTGAGCTGAGGGCCCATGGGGTGGAGGCGGGAGATGCCAAGATAAAGCCCAGGCCGGTTGCCCCCAGGCAGATCTCTGTCCTCCTTATCTCTGGCTCATCTCCCACCTGTCCTCCAGCCCGGGAACTTAATGGGCTAATTATCCCAACTCAGTCACAAAGATGGCCTAGCCCAGGACATCGGGGCATGGTGGGGCTGAGGGGACATCAGTGTTCCCTCCCAGAAGGGTCTCATGGCATGTTGGAGAAAGCCCTGGGCCAGAGTTAGGAGTGCTCTGTCAAACCTGGGCTCTTACAGTAATGCTGTGTGGCTTTGGACAGGCACTCTCCCTCTCTGGGCCTCTGTCTCCCCATCCACAGTGGGGGCTGGCAGAGGTCAGGCTGTCCAAGCTGCAAATGCAAAACACTCAGGGCTCTGTGTGCATTCTCTCCTTGAATCCACACAACCCGCCCCCCCACCGTGTTATCTCATTGTGCAAATGAGGCAACTGAGGCACGGGGAGGTTATGTCACTTGTCAAGGTGGGGCTGAGATGTGAACTCACATGGTGGGACACTGGAGAGCAAGGACCCATCCTCCTCTCTCCCAGCCTGGCCCTCCCCCACCTCTGCAAGCCCCAGGACCCCATCCCAGAGAAGGCCTGTCCCCTTTCCCACGGGAAGCCATGGCAGGTGCCCCGGGCCTCCAACAATAGCACAACCCCTGGGCTGACCCAGCCCTTTATCAGGGCAGGAGATCATGCACCATCTGGCCCGGCAGCTGCCCAGGTGGGCTCACCTTCCCAGCTCCGTTTCAGGGAAACCCTAGCCTCGCCTTGTCCCTCCCCCTGGCCGAGGCCTGCCTGGCCAGCCTCCCTCGGCAGACTAGAGAGGAGGCCCCGTATTCCCCAGGTACCTCCTGTCCCCACCTGCAGACCGAGGGGTGTTCCGGCCACAGAGAGGAAGCTCCAAGATTGTCAAAGGAGGCAGAGGAGTTATAATTTGGGCCTGCAGAGGTCAAATCCAGGCTCTGCACCTCCAGCCTGTGTGCTGGAGGTGTTTCTTACCTTCCTCTCCAGAAAGCGGAGAGGCTGAGCATGCTTCCCATGGGGCCGGTTGTGAGGATCACAGTGCTTCTGCTTATGCATGTGAAGACACTAGCGGTGTGTGTAACAGAAAACGGTTCACTGATCTCCAAGGGGCCTGCCCCTCCCGAGGCGTAGGGCTCTTCCCTGCATTCCAGTTCAGGCTGCCCCTAAGTCACTCAGTGCTGGGGCTCCGTGTGCAATATTACTGTGTCACTCCACTCAACAGATGGGGAAATAGAGGCACAGAGAGGTGAAAGCCACACACCCCCAGGGCTGCCTGACCCTGAACTACCACCTGGCCACCTGTACTGGGCACCCACATCACCAGCCCTGGGCAGCACGTGCCTCTGAGTCCTGTCTGAGGTCTCCTGCCTCTTCCATGAGACTGGAGGCTCCGATGGAGGTCTCTTGCTTCCCTTCTCCACTGTGTCCCCAGCACCTGGCCCATGACACTTCCCAACGTCTGTGGCATGAAGCGGGGGGTCACTTCCCTCCTCCTGGCCCTTAGGAAGTGACTTAGGTGGTCACCTTCTAACCCATGGGCCCCTGGAAAAGTTACAGGACAGGGGCACGTGGGCACGTTCCCGTACTCGGTCACTGGCAAGTGCCCGTTGTGCCAGACTCAAGTGAACATGGCAGACCCGGGCCTGCCCTTTCAGAGCCCCCAGAGGCAGTCAGGGTCTGCCATGGCAGGTGAGGCATGGGGCGCCCTTCCTATGCCCCGGTCCTCCCCATGCCCTGGCCCGAGGCAGGCAGCACGGTGGGCCCCTAGCACCCTCACATTTTCCGCAGGTTTCTGGCACAGCCCTGAGTGTGAATTTGTCCGCCACTGCATCGCCAAGTCCCAAGAGCGGGTGGAAGGGAAAGTGCAGGTGTCCGTCTTCAAGGGCCAGGTGTACATCCTCAGCCGGGAGTCCCCGCTATCTCTCTACAACGAGGAGCTGGTGAGGTAAGTGCCCCTTGTCCTGCCCCAGCTGGGCCCGGAGCCTCATGTCTGGTGTCTCTTCTGTCTGGCTTTCTCAACAACTCTGTGCCTGAGCACAGGTGGGGGCTGTGCAGAGCACGAAGAGTATGCACACCATCTGCGCCCGCGTGGAACTCCCCTCCTGGGGAGAAAGGCGTGGGTCAAATGATCACCAGAATGTACAGTTAGCAAAGGCGGCAGCCGGCTGTGAGGAAGTACAGGATACTCCGGCTGAGTATAATAATTTGGGTTGCAGAGAAGCTTCCTCACTATTCAGACCACAGCAGAAGGAGCTAACCAGGTAGAGAGAGCGCTGAAGCCAGACCTGATAGGGAAGTGCAAGATCAGAGCTGTGTTTTTACAGGGTCCTTCTGGCTGCTCTGGAGAATGGATTCAAGTTGGGTGGGAGCTGGCAAGGGCGCCGTGGAAATGCTGGCAGCTTGGACCAGGTTGATGGTTCTGGATGAGATAGCAGCAGATGGATTTGATGAAGATTTAGGTGGAATTGAAAGGGCTTGGGTGTGGAGGGAGATGGAAGGGTTGAGAATCACCCTGGTGTTTTGGGGGGGGCATGGGCAGCTGGGCACATGCTGGTGGCTATCCCTAAGTTGAAGGGACATTCTTGAGGAAGGATGGTGCATTCGGGTTTAGATACCTTGAGTATGGGTCTGCCCAGAGAACTGTCTAGTGGGCCGTCAGACACGTGGGTCTAGAGTGGAGTCGAAACCTGGGTTGAAGACGTGGGAGAGTAGCAGGCATCTGGATGTTTTCTGAAGCTATGGGCCAAGAGGAGACCACCCAGGGCATGGCGTAGAGTGAGACAAGAAGGGAAGCAAAGATGCAGCCTTGAGGAGCTTCCTCATCCACGAGCTGGACAAAGGGTGACCAAGAAGGTGCCCCTGGAGGGCAGGGAGCGCCCTGGAGGGCTGGGCAGCTGGTGACAGTGACGATTGGCTACTCCTGTGTTTATACCTTGGATGAGAGAATGGCCTGCACCGAGGAGCAGGGCGTCCTCTTTGGAGGTCACCTGGCCAAAGACCGTGGGGGCAGCCCCTGTGGGACAGACAGCCCCTCCTGCCGCGGCCCTCCCGGCTGAGCTGGGCTGAGGTTACCTTTCCCTCCCGGAGGCCAGCTGGGAATTAAAGTGCGAGTTTTGTTTGGCAGTCAATATTAGTTTTTTCTTTCCCTGCTCCTTGCCATGTTGAGTTTCTCCCCCCTTCAATCTTTCTAAACACTTTATAAGCCATAAATATAACCGAATCAGTTTAGATCAGTCGGGGTAAATGTCAAATTATCTTCTCTCTTTCTCTCTCTGGCTCTTTCTTCCCTCCCCCTCCAAATCAACAGCCTCTAATAATCTGTCCAACCCCTCATTAAGCCTCACGGTCTCACTCGGGGAGATTAAATGAATAAAGTAAAAAGGGAAAGGGAAGAAAGAGAGAAAAGCAGGAGCATTTATTCTCACTGTGTCTCCGACCATTTCCCTTTTCTCTTTGATTTCTACATCGCTGACTTGAAAGCCCTTGAGTGACAGCGTCGCAGGGACCAGCGAGGAAGCCGCGAGAGGTAGCAGAACTGGAAATGCCGCGGCACAGTAGGTAGAAAGTAACGTAATTATAGAGCAGGTCAGAGCCACTCGAATGAGCAAAAATAAAAGCACAGAGGTTTTCTGTAGACCGTCAGGGGAGGTAAAAAAAAAATCATTGTAAACTCTTTTCCACCCCCACCCCACCCCGAACCATGATTTTAAAAAGAGGTTTTCGGTTCCTGAGAAGCACCTCTTGGAACTCTCAGCCTAAAGTCTGTCCTGGATGCGGCCTCGGGCGCTGCTGGGGGGTCTGGGGAAGGGGTGAGAGGGTGTGTTTTGACTTGGGAGAGACGGAGGTGAGAGGACGGTGGACATGGGGGAGGGGCTCCGCACCTGCCCTCCCCCTGGGCTGAGCACAGGGGCCAGAGGGGTGAGGCTGGGTTTCCCAAGGTCTGCTGAAGGGGTTTGAGGAGCTTGGTGGTCTGGTGTGGTCCAGCCTCTCCTAAGCACTGCTCTGCGCAGAGTGGGTGCCCAGCGGAAGTCTGGAATCTTCTCCCCTCACAGGGAACATGCTCCTGGTGGCTCCAGTGTCTGAGCCGTGCAGGGGCCACTGGAGTGGAAGGGGTCAAGGAGGGGGCGGGAGTGTGGGGGGACTTTGCTGAGAGTTCCACGCACCAGCTTCAGGGCCTGGTGAAGGTCACGGCCCAGGCTGGCGGGGGAATGGGGCAGGCCCAAGTCCTGAACCAGTCGCTGGGCTGGCAGACGCAGAGACCCGTTTGTTCTGGTACAGTCCATGGTCCACAAAGAACGGGTCAGAGGCCCAGCCTCAGGGACTTGGAAAGCGGCTGATCCCCTCCCCTCAATCTCACCTCTCTGGAGAGGGCTTCTGAGGGGACAGGTCACCTCCTTGTCATGGAGAACCTCGAGTCTGCTCTGTCCCCAGGCTGGAGTTCTGCAGACCCGGGGCTGATGCAGAGCAGGACATGACAGGGGACCCGCATCTTCTCGGAGGCTCAGAGGGTGGCCTTGTAGAGTAGGGGCACCTGAGGCCAGGCATCCTGAGTGGGGATGAATTGCCTGTGTCTGCCCCGCCTCCCGCGGGCTCCATTCTTGTCTGGCTCTGGCTGCCTCAGCACCTGGTGCAGCACCTGGCAGGTAGTAGGTGCTTAATAAACACCTGAGCGCATGAATGCGTGAATGAATGCACAGCGTTAGTACCAGCGAGTGCTCACCAAGTGCCAGGCACCAGCTACATTAATTATTTCACGTGGAGCCGACAGTAAGAAGAGCTCCCACCGGCAGCCACAGTCCACAGGCGGGAGACTGAGGTCCCCAGAGCAGGGACACTTGTCCTGAGCTCTCGTGGCTGGCAGAGCCAGGATGCAAACCCAGTCAGCTGGACTTGAATCACTGCTGTGTCTGGGAGGGTTCAGAAGAGCAGCCGAGGGAGGAGAGTCCAAAAGATGGAGGCGGGCAAGTCCGGAAGGGGGAACTGCAGAGGGGACGCCGCTCTGCTGAGTCCTGCAGCAGCTGATGGGCACTTTTCACGCCGAGCTGGCAGGGGGTGCCTGGGTGTCAGGATGGATCAGATAGGGTCTGACTGGTTGGACAAACCAGGTGAAAGGTGACTTAGTGGGTCAGTCTCACCGTGAATGCTGGAGGGAGGCCTCCCTGAGGCTTGAGAAATGCCATCAGGGCTGTCCCAGTTCATGCCCTCCTGAGCCTTCAGGCCACTGGACACCATCTGCTGTTCCTGGATGCTCCTCCCTGAGCTCCCCACGGCCCTGAGGGCAGGGCTGGCTCAGATACGTGTCCTCCACTTACAGATAGAGTGCTCTTGTTGCAGGAGAACTTCATGGGGCTAGTACTGGCTGGGCTGAGACCCGGCTGGGGCAGCTGCTCCTGGCCTCCTGCTGCTTTGTGTCGTCACAGGAAAGAGGCCGTTGTGCACTCCGCCAGGGCTCTCCTGCCTCTGGCATGGTGCCTGGCCCAGAGCAGGGCTCCCTGAGTTGGACAGAAATTGAATGAAAAGCCAAAGTGCAGTGAGGTTCAGACCCACTTGGGGGAAATGCCCTGGCCTCTGTGGGCAGAGCAGTCCTGCCCCAGTGGTCCTTCCAACACGAAGAGGCAAGCCTGGGTGAGCTGACAAGCTTCTCCTCTCTCCTCGCAGCATGAACGTGCAGGGCGATTATGAGCCAACTGATGCCACCGGTTTCATCAACATCAACTCCCTCAGGTGAGACGATCTGGGCCCTGGCGGGTCCTCGGAGCCACCCAGGTGTGGGACCTTGACCACTTTGATGGCTGCCCTGCCCTAGACAAACCCCACCTTCCCGTCCATCTCCCCACAGCATCGTCAGTGCCTGCTCTGGTCCCACCTGCTCCCTTTCTCGGCGGGGCCAGAGGCATGCTTTGACAGCCAGCAGCAGCAGAGTGGGGTTGTGGGGTTGCAGGTTCCTGTGTCCTGCCCTGTGCCTCTCACACTCACCCCCATCCCCTCCAGCCACAGGGACTCCACTATGAACCCCTTTCCTGGACAGTCAGAAATGGCCCAGAGACAGAAAGCAGCCTTCTTGTCACCACACCTGAGCTATAGGTCTAGCTGGAAGCCATCCTAGCCATGGGCTTTCCGTGGCCCAGGGGGTGCTACATGCCATCTGAAGTCACTCAGATCTGGGTTCAAATTCTGGCTCTATAGTGTGGTCTCAGACCCCTTCTGATCCTCTGGAGTGTTAACTGCACCTGCCCCACGGTGCAGTGAAGGGTCAGCATGAGGCTGTGGGAATCAGACCCGGCTTGTGGGAAGAGCCCAGCGCCCGGAGGCAAGCACACTCGGCCTGGGGCTGGTGTGCTCAAGGGCAAGCAGGATCATTCGTCCTCAGCAGCTGTCATGGACTAAGCCAGTGCCAGGCCCTCTCCTAGGTTGTCTACTCTAGTTCTTACACAGATTTGCAACTACCTGGAAATAGGCACAGAGTGGTTAAGTAACTTGCCCAGAGTCACACAGCCAGGAAGCACTGGAACTGAGTCCGGAAGGCCTGTCTGTCCTGCTCCGGGGTCTTCATCACCAACTCCCTTCTCATGGGGCTTGGGTCTGGAAGAAGGTGGGAGTCTCTCTCCTCTCCCTAACAACATGCCCTGGGCACAAAGCAGAGCCAGTGTCTTGTCTCTGGAGCCACCTCAGACCTGGAGAGACATTGAATCCAACCCGGCTATTCTGGACCTCTCCCCTCTCCACAGCCACCTCCACCTCCCCTGCCTCCTGCGTCCTCTGTTTGTATTTTATGACTCTATAAACCCTTTTAAATGGCCCAGAACACACCGGGCTTTCATAATGGCCTCTTCATTTCTCCCATTGCCAGTTAAATGCTTTGTCTTCAACAATGACAAACAATGTTTTCCCCCTAAGATAAATTAATTACATTATCCCAATTGGAGGGCAGGAGGGGCTGGAGCAGGAGAGGGAATAGAAAAAAGGACAACTTCACACACATCTTAACAAACAGCTGCCCCTGCCACCCGGGTTCTGCCTGAATTAATTGAACGGAGTGCATGTTGTTATTGTTAATTTACATTTTTCTTTGTTTTGAATCTGGTTTACAGGCTGAAGGAATATCATCGTCTCCAGAGCAAGGTCACTGCCAAATAGACCTGTGGACAATGAGGAGCTGGGGCACTTTGCGGATCTCCCAAGTAAAGGCACTAATTGTTGTGATAATTTGTAATTGTGACTTGTTCTTCCCCGGCTGGCAGCGTAGTGGGGCCGCTAGGCCCCAGCTTTGTTCCCTGGTCCCTCTGTAGCCTGCAAAAGTGGTCATCCAAGGGGGGGGGGGGGCTGCAGTGGGAGCTATAAAATGACAATTAAAAAAAAAGATGCATTAGTCTTTTGTTTCTTTATTTCTACAGAGGGCGTGTGTGTGTGTGTGTGTGTGTGTGTGTGTGTGTGTGTGTGTGTAGTCAATTATGCTTTTCTTAGCCCAACCTTTGTGTTTTCTGATTTAATTGCTGCTGAAGGCCACTGTTTCCCAGACAGCCTGTTTATCTGGGAGAGTCGACCCCTCTCTCCTGCTGCAAAAACTAGGAATCCAAAAGTGCCCATCTGGGACATGCCCTAGCCCAGCAGCCTGGGATTTTGTCACCAACAGTTACCCTGTGGCATGTGCCAGGGAAACCAAAGAGAGTCTAGAGGACGTGCTGGGGAGCGAGCCCACAGCCCTTTCTCTGGGCATCACCTTGACCCACAGCCCACAGGGACCTCCTGCATGTGGTGGCCATGACTGACCATATGACACTTCCACACCACCCCACTGAGCTGGGTGGCCTCAGAGTGGCCTAAAGCAGCCTAAACTATGGAGGAGGAAGAGCCCCCAGATAAGGAGAGAAGACTGAGCACAGAGGAAAGGAGAGCAGGCACTTTGCATTAGTCCAGGGCCCTGGGCAGCCATGTTTGTGCTGTGACCCCGCCCCCTTGGTCATACCTGATTGGACCATAGTTGGACACCTGCCCCAAGCTGGGCCAATCAGAACCAGGAATTGGGCTGGCACGTGGCCAGAAGACAGGCGCGTAGAGGAGGCACCGCGGGAGGCCATGTACCTGGAAGGCCCGAGAAAGAAGAGGAAACGAGAGGTGGGAAGCGCGCGTCCTGGGGTGAGAGCCCTCACTTCCATCCTGGTACTTCATGAAAGCTGGTGGCATTTTCTGACCCGGTTTCCCTGAGACACGCTGGTGTTCTCGCAAGGAATTTAGCTGGTGAGGGGAGTTTCTACTCTTTGCGACCAAAGGCTTCTTCCCTGGCAGGACTTGAGTGCTGGTTGCTCCGGGTCTGTCCGGGTTCTGGACTCAGAACCTGACCTCAGCTATCTCCACGCCACTGCCTTTGTCAGTGGGAGTTTCTCTCAAAAGAAGTTTTGCCTTTAAAACTTATTTTCCTCTGATTATTAAGGAATGACTCAATGAATATTAACTTTGCAAGCATTTGCTTCACATCATCTCACTGAATCTTCGAAACAACACAATGAGGTACACACTTTCATAGTTTTGCAGAGGAGGCAACAAAGGTGCAGAGAAATTGATTTGCCAAAAGCCACTAAGCTAGTAAGTGACAGAACCAAGAACCAAAGCCCAGTCAGGCTGACCCCCAAAGTCTCGTGATTATGTCTTTAACCATAGTGATAAGCTGCATCTTACAAAAAAAAAAGATTTATATAAGAAATAACTTACTCATCATCTCACCAACCAGTTACAAACACTGTTTACATTTGGTATAATTCTTTTCAATATTTTTTCTATGCTTATGATACTTTTGCAAAGTTACCTATGTTAAAGTATACTTTATATTTTATAGCATATAAATGTATAATTTATACTTTAAATATAAGTATATATTTATACGTATATATACTTTGCACTTTGCTTTAAAAACTTAACAATGTATCATAAATGCTTTCCTACACCATTAAAAACTCTCCTTAAACATTTTATTATATTGATACTCCCTAACTTAACCTTTCACCATTTATAAATTTAGTTTTTTCCACATTCTAAATTATTTTTCTGCCTTGGATTTAATTAAAATATTTTTAATAATTGATTTATTAAACTACTTTTTTGCTTTTTTAGTGGCTTCCCTAGGATTTAAAATATACATCTTTAACTTACCACAGTCTACCTTCAATCAATAGTATGCACCTTACAACAGTACACCTTAGGATGTTCCACTTTGTGCTTTTGCTGTGATAGGTACTACTTCTACAAAACCCCGTAATACATCACTACTATTTTTGCTTTAGAGAGAAAAATATCATTTTTAAAGATTAAAAATAAGAAAAGAATGTGTTTTACATTTATCTATACATTTCCATTTCTGGTGCTTTTCATTCCATTGTATAGATTGAAGTTTCTATGTATAGTATTTCATTTCTTCTGCTGAAGAACTTTTAAAAAATATTTCTTCTAGTGCAAGTCTTCTGGTGATGAATTCTTTCAGCTTTCATTTCTCTGAAAACATTTTATTAGCACTTACAGTTAGGTCCTTGATCCATTTCAAGTTCATTTTTGTGTAGGCTGTGATTCGGGGTCAAGGTTTATTATTATTATTATTTTTTTTTTTGGAGACAGTCTCACTCTGTTGTCCGGGCTAGAGTGAGTGCCGTGGCGTCAGCCTAGCTCACAGCAACCTCAAACTCCTGGGCTCAAGCGATCCTACTGCCTCAGCCTCCCGAGTAGCTGGGACTACAGGCATGCACCACCATGCCCGGCTAATTTTTTATATATATATATTTTTTTAGTTGGCCAGATAATTTATTTCTATTTTTAGTAGAGACGGGGTCTCGCTCTTGCTCAGGCTGGTCTCGAACTCCTGACCTCGAGCGATCCACCCGCCTCAGCCTCCCAGAGTGCTGGGATTACAGGCATGAACCACCACGCCCGGCCTGTTTTTTTAATACTGATATTTAGCTATTCCAACACCATTACTTGAAAATTCTGTCTCTTTCCTATTAAATTATCTTAGCATCTTTGTCAAAAATCAATTGATCATATGCGTATTTCTGGACTCTCTGTTTCATTGATCTATATTCCTATCCTTGCACCAAGAACACTCTAACTTGATTATTAGAGTTTTATAGTAAGTCTTCAAATTAAGTAGCATAAGTCCTCCAACCTTATTCTTCTTTTTAAAGTTTGTTTTGGTTATTCTGGGTTCTTTACCTTTCCATATAAATTTTCAGAACAAATTGTTCGTTTCTTCAAAAAGCTGCTAGGATTTAATTGGGATTGCATTAAAAAATAGATCAACTTGAGAATTGCCATCTTAACAACATTGTCTTCCAGTCCACGATCGTGGTATATCTTCCCATTTATTTAGGCTTTGTTTAATTTCCCTTTGTAATGTTTTATAGTTTTCAAAGTACAGATCTTATATATATTTTGTTAATTTTGTTTCCAATCATTTTATTTTTTATGCTACTTAAAGGGAGGTTTTCAGTTTAATTTTTAATTGTTTATTGCTAGTACATAGAATTTAATTGATTTTTGTATAATGACCTTGTATTCTACAACTTTGGTGAATTCACTTATTAGTTCTAGTAGCTACTTTGTAGGTTCCTTAAGGTTTTCTACATTACATGATCATGTAATCTGAAAATAAAGGCAATTTTACTTCTTCCTTTCAGATCTTTATTGCATCTATTTCTTTTTCTTGCCTTATTGCACTGGCTGGAAACAACAGTAATATGTTATAAAGAAGGGGTAAGAATAGAAATTTTACTTTATTTCTGATCTCAAGTAGAAAATGTTGAGCCTATCACCATTGAGTTTGATGCTAGCTGTATATGATGAGGTCAAAGAAGTTTCCTTCTATTCCTAGCTTGCTGACAGTTTTTTCTAGAGACACGGTTTTACTCTGCCACCCAGGCTGGAAGGCAGTGTTGCAGTCACAGCTCACAGCAACCTCAAACCCCTGGGCTCAAGCAATCCTCCTGCCTCAGCCTCTTAAGTAGTTGGGACTACAGGTGTGTGGCACCACAGTCGACTAATTTTTTTTTTCCTCATTATTTTTAGAGACAGGGTCTCATTATGTTGCCCAGGCTGGTCTTGAACTCCTGGCCTCAGACGATCATCCTGCCTCAGCCTCCCAAAGTGCTGGGATTACAGGCATGAACCACCATGCTGGCCTGCTGTTATTTTAAACATCACAATTGGGTATTGGGTTTCAAATGATTTTCAACATCCTTTGAGGTGTTTTCTTCTGTATTCTGTTAACATGATGAATTACGTTAGTTGATTTTTTTCTCTCTTTTTTTTCTTTTAGTATGATTTTGAATGTTAAATCTATTTTGCATTTACAGGACAAACATCCCTTTGGTCATGATATATTATCTTTTTATGTATTGTTAGATTTGATTTGCTAAAATTTTGCTAAAGATTTTTGTGTCTATATTCATGTGGGATGTAGGTCTGTAATTCTCTTGTGATGTCTTTGGTTTTTGTGTCAGGGTAAGAGTAGCCCCTCAAAAAATGCATTCAGAAGTATCTCACACTGACCCTTCTTCAGAGGCTGGAAAAGTCCTGGGACTTTCTGGACTGGGGCCACCGGGAGAGATCCAAACCACCAGCCAGCTTTCTCCTTCCAGCCCCTCCTGCCTCCTTGGAGGAACCAAGACATTCCTGTGCAAAGACAGGAGACAGGATTGGTTTGTGCTGAGGCACAATATACACGCAGATACACAACACATACATGCATGGACACACAGCACACATGCATTGCATGTACATGCACACATACAGTAAAGTGCACAATTCTTAGGTGGACAGCTCAATGAATTGGTACCTGTGTACTCACCTGCATGACCTTCACTCAGACGAAGATGAGGAAGATATCCAGTTCTCAGAAGGCTCCCTGGTGCCATGGTGAGACCATGTTGGAAGTTACAGGGTTAGAGAAAGAAATGAGAAATGCCTTCCTTTTTAAAAATATACAAGAGCATGTTGGGCAAATGAGAAAGTAGACAAAGCTCAAAGCCACCTGGGCTGTCCCCATTACAGAGCTGATGGCAGGGATCAGGGAGGACCTCTTGCTCATCTGATGTGAGCTCTGGCTGTGACTTGCTCCTTCCCTGCAGGAGTCTGTGAGTGAGTGCATGAGTGAATGAATGAGGGAGACTGCACCTGCCTCTGCTCTCTGTCCGCCTCAGCTGACTTCTACTAAGATAATCAACGTGTGTGATGACTCATGCGCGGGCCACGTGCCCACCTGTGCTGTGGCGTGGTGAGGGCAGACACCGCTGCTCCCTCACAAGCCCGTCAGCCCCGGGCCCAGCCTGAGGGTGCCCCTCCACTCCCTGTGCTCCGATGGCCGCGTGCAGGGAGCCACTGCAGACCCTGGGAGCTGCCGGCAGGCCAGGGGGGCCTGGGGAGGAGGCTGAAGACACAAGAGGACAAAGGTGGTGTTGAAGGTATGTCACCTCCTGGCCCCAAAGCTTCTCCTGGTCTCCTAAGTGCTGGCATCACACTGTCCTCCCCACTTCCCATGACCAGCTAGACATCTGCCGAAGCTCGCCACAGTCCCAGCCAAACCCAGCGTCCTTTCCACCTTCATACCTTTGCTGCCTCCCCTTGAAACTCCCCCCTGCCCATCTCCCATCTTGAAATCAAAGCGCACATGGATACAGGCTCAGAGCCCAGACTTGGCATTTCAGCCCTTGGGAGGCCAGCCCAAGCCAGCCTGCCTGGTGGAGCCTCTGTCAGCCCCACCTGGATCCCGATGCTCCCAGCTGTGGGCAGGAGGCTGGAGGGCCTCGGCCGCCTTGAGCCAAAGAGCCCCGGGCCGGGCTGCACGCCGGGTGCTGAGCTGATCTGCACGCCTCTCAGGCTGGGGAAAGGGCTCGCCTGGGGTCAGCGCAATCGATATCTCATCTGCAGCTCTCCTAGCGGAAGTGATGGCTATTGGAACATGGTAATGGGTGTTGTCTAGTGGAAGAGACTAATCTTCCCAGCTGTGGAGGACTCTGCAGGTGGCCCATGCACCAGCAGGCTCGGCTCAGCGGCTCACTGCTGTCACTGCTGCTGCCCAGGCTACCGAGGCACTTTTAAAGCCACAGTGGCCTTTGTTGCATGCAGGTGTCTGTCCCAGTCTTCCCAGCAGCTTCGGGGCACAAGGCCTCAGAGGTGATTCCAACCCAGTCCTTCCAAGCGCAGGCGGGGAGTCTGAGGCCAGTGATGTGCCCAAGGCCACGCACATGGCTGGGAGAGAGCCAACCAGCAGTACACAGGATGCTGACTGTGGCAAACCCGTGGCCTCGACCTAACTTGGCCTCAGGGATGTCAGGGTTTTCTATTGGCTGGCTCACTGCTTCTTGAAAAACCTAGAATTCAGATGTCAAGATTGTCCCCAGTCCCTGCCACTCCCTGACGTCTCACACTCAGCCAGCAGCACTCATTCCACCACCTGCCTGACATTGGATCAATGACACTCACCCACTGTGAGGTGGGGAGGGAGGAACAGCCTCCTCCCCTGGAGAAGGGGCCCCATCCGTCTGCCTAGTCCTGGCCCCGCAGGCCCCCGAGCCTGGCCGGCTGCATGTCCTATGCCCTCTGCTGGGAGTGATGTTCAGTGCACATTTCAGCAAATACTAACTGAGCAGCTGCTGTGTGCCAGGCCCTGTGCCAGGCCCCAGGGACACATCGGCCCAGCCAACGCAAAGCTGTTTACTTTAATGACTTCACCTGCTGCTCGTCTGTGGCGCCCTCCAGGAACTCAGCAGTAAGTACTGGCCCTCTAGGGTGGGATTCCAGACACCTGTTACCACCAGCAGCTTGATGTTGTAGAAAATTGCTGTTTGGGGACGCTGCCCCGAACTTTAAGCAAATCCCTTAATGTTTATGGGCCTCAGTTTCCCCAAATGTAAAACAAAAGGACTTAAACTCAATGACCCCTGAAGAAGGTAGGTTCCCTTTCTTTTTTTTATTTTTTTGTTTTTTTGAGACAGAGTCTCACTTTGTTGCCCGGGCTAGAGTGAGTGCCGTGGCGTCAGCCTAGCTCACAGCAACCTCACACTCCTGGGCTTAAGCGATCCTACTGCCTCAGCCTCCCGAGTAGCTGGGACTACAGGCATGTGCCACCATGCCCGGCTAATTTTTTTTTTTTGCTGTATATATTTTTAGTTGACCAGATAATTTCTTTCTATTTTTAGTAGAGACGGGGTCTCACTCAGGCTGGTCTCGAACTGTAGGTTCCCTTTCTTTTCAAATGTCCTTTTTACAGCTCGTGAAGTTTTTTTTTATTATTCTTTTTTCAGCATATTGTAGGGGTACAAAAGTTTAGGTTACATATACTGCTCTTGCCCCCCCACCCCCGCCCCGAGTCAGAGCTTCCAACGTGTCCATCCCCTAGACAGTGCGCATTGCACTCATTATGTATGTATGCACCCATCCCTTCCCCCACCCAAATCTGCCCGACACCTGATCAATGTTATTCCTAAATGTGCTCTTAGATGGTGATCAGTGAAACCAATTTGATGGTGAGTACATATGGTGCTTATTTTTCCATTCTTGGGATACTTCACTTAGTAGAATGGGCTCCAGCTCTATCCAGGAAAATACAAGAGGTGCTATATCACCATTGTTTCTTACAGCTGAGTAGTACTCCATGGTATACATATACCACATTTTATTAATCCACTCATGTATTGATGGGCACTTGGGTTGTTTCCACATCTTTGCAATTGTGAATTGTGCTGCTATAAACATTCGGGTACAGGTGTCTTTGTTATAGAATGTCTTGTGTTCTTTTGGATAGATGCCCAATAATGGGATTGCTGGATCAAATGGTAGGTCTACTTGTATCTGTTTAAGGTATCTCCATATTGCTTTCCACAGGGGTTGCACTAGTTTGCATTCCCACCAGCAGTGTATGAGTGTTCCTGTCTCTCCACATCCACGCCAACATTTGTTGTTATGGGACTTTTTGATAAAGGCCATTCTCACTGGAGTTAAGTGATATCTCATTGTGGTTTTGATTTGCATTTCTCTGATGATTAGAGATGTTGAGCATTTTTTCATATGTTTGTTGGCCATTCTTCTGTCTTATTTTGAAAAATTTCTGTTCATGTCCTTTGCCCACTTTTTGATACAGTTGTTTGATTTTTTCTTGGTGATTTTCCTTAGTTCTAAATAGATTCTAGTTATCAGTCCTTTGTCAGATGTGTAGCATGCAAAATTTTTTTTCCCATTCTGTAGGTTGTCTATTTACTCTCGTGACAGTTTCTTTGGCTGTGCAGAAGCTTTTCAATTTAATCAGGTCCCATTTATTTATTTTTGTTGTTGCTGTGATTGCCTTTGGGGTCTTCTTCATAAATTCTTTACCTAGGCCAATGTCTATAAGAGTCTTTCCCACATTTTCTTCTAGAATTCTAATAGTTTCACTCCTAAGGTTTAAGTCTGTTATCCACAGTGATTTGATTTTTGTGAGAGGTGAAAGGTGCGGATCCTGTTTCAGTCTTCTACATGTGGCTATCCAGTTTCCCAGCACCATTTATTGAATAAGGATTCTTTTCCCCAGAGTATGTTTTTTGTCTGCTTTGTCAAAGATTAGATGGCTATATGAGGATGGTTTTATATCTGGATTCTCGATTCTGTTCCACTGGTCTGTGTATAGCTCATGAAGTTTTAAGCGCCCCTCCAGCATTCTCCTCTGTGAGGCTCTGGGGTTCCTGCTGGTGAGACCCCGGAGGACTTGGTGGGGACAGGCCATAGAATTTGAGACAAGGGGTCTGGCCCACTCGTTAGAGTCCTGGGTGGCCTTGGGCATCCCAACGTGAAAGGACTCCGGGCTGATTCCCTTTCTGACTTTGGAAATGGCGGAGCGGTGTTTGCCTTGGAGATGGGGTGTTTCTTGTGAAACGGGTGGATCCCTCAGTCTGGGGCCTCTCTGAGTCTGGCACCAGAAACCCCCTATTTCAAAGCTACCTGGGCGATTCTGATGCTCCCTGAAAGTCAAAAGCCACAGGTTGGGAGGGCTAGAGGCCTGGTGCACAGGCTCCGTGGTGGCTCTGGGGACCTGGGGTGGCTGGACACCTACGTGTTTACCCACGCCGGCCCCCCTACACCCACGAGCCTACGTTCAACACCCCCAGAGGGAAGGTGACCAGAGCTGCCAGGGCCTTTGCAGGCAAGCGCCCTGCAGAGCCACAGAGAACTGGGAGCCAAGTGGTTACGAGCCCCCGGTGGAACTCGGGCAGGACTGGAACATGCCAATTACTTCATCTTTGTAAGTCTCCGTTTCCTCATCTGTAAAATGGGCCCAATAATGGTACTTATGGGGCTGTCCTGAGGAATTAACTATGCACATAAAGAGCTTAAAGTAGGGTGGACACCGGGTAACTGTTCCACAAATGAGAACTTTTGTCCTATTAGTACTGATTGTCACTCGCCACTGCCCCAGGCACACGCGTCCTTCCCAGCCCCTCCCCCACACCCTGACGCTGGGGTGGAGGCAGGCACCAGTTGTGACTAATCATGACATGACCCCCACCCCCAGGGCCCGCAGGGATCCAGCCGGCCACTCAGTTGAGACTAATGAAGTGGCCGTGGAACCGGAGGCCTTTCCATCTGGCCCCCACCCCAGCTGACCGACTCCTGCCTGAGGTTGGAAAAAGCGTCGTGTGGACCGCCCCCCTCACCCCCTGTTTATCTCTGGCGAGGTCATTTTTCTATGTGAGTGCTACCCACGCCCGCTGGCTCCCCCTCCTTCGTCTTCCCTGCGCTTCCGCTGGACCTTGCCATCCCTGCCACCTGTTCATGAAGACAGCGGTCCTCGGGGGGTGGCCGGGGATGTGAGGAGACGAAGTAGGGGTGCCAGGCCCCCTTTCCCCTCTTCCGGATAGGATTGGCTCATGCATTCGACATTTATTTATTGTACCTATCCATGCACGCGGCACTCTTTGGGGTGCTGGGGGGAGTCCCTGGGGGACATTTGGAGAGGGGAGTCGCAGAGGCCTCTGAGGAGCACGCGCAGGGGCCGCCATGCACAAGCGCAGGGAAGGGCATTCCAGGCAGAGAACAGCATGGTCAAAGGCCAGAGGTTCAAGGAACCAAAAGGAGTCGAGGGCAGACCCAGGAGAGAGAGAAGGGGGCTGGCGAGCAGTGGGGAGGCGGGCAGGGCACCGACTGGGTTCATTCTGAGACGGCAGGAGGCAGAGGGTGCCTGAGTGGTTGAGAAAAGCCAGGTCAGGCAGCAGGGAGGGACCCCAGGACCCAGGAGCACTGCTCCCAGCGACCCCAGCCCCTCAGCCCCGCCCTCCCCGACCTCTGAGCCCTGGGCTCAGGGAGGCCCATGGCCCACTCCTGGGAGCAGCTGGCCCCCTGCACCCTGGCGAGCCCCTGAGGGGGAAGCTCTCACCAGAGATTGGGGTCCCTGCTCCCTCAGAGCCCTCCCAACAAGGCGGCTTTGTCTGGCAGCTCCAAGGACCCCCTGCGGCAGCCTGTTCGAGCTCTGAAAGGAGGCTTTATCTGTGTCCCAGGCCAGCTTGCTGGGAAGTGAGTGGCCGGGGCGGACACACGGGCCAGGCAGCAGCCACAGCCGTGACTCCAGGGCTGCAGACACGGAGAGAGGCCCAGACACAAAGGTGCCCTGGGGGAGCAGCGGGCAAAGCCCTGCCCCAGAGGAAGACAAGAGGACTACACAGGCGCGCGGCACCCCCTCCCCACCCCTGCAATCTGGTCAATCAGTCGCGCTGGTCAGTGACACGGCCCTTTGTGCAGCCACTGCCCCGTGGGAGAAGGAGACAGGTGAGGCCGGGCTGCCTGTAACTGGATCTCCTGCGGCGAGCTCTCCGCTCCTTGCTCTGGTCCTGGGAGGCCCTGGGAGAGCGGGGAGGATTTGTCAAGGACGGCACCTTTCCAAGTGCAAAGGAACTTCAGGAAAGGTCTACGCCCGAAGCTGCCGCTGGGCAGACTGGAGAGTGCGAGAAGCAGAAGAGGACAAGTCAGGGAAGCCGACATTCACGGAGCCCCTGATCCTGGGTGCACGGGGTGACCGTCAGCGGGTCTCTGCCACCTGGTCAGCCCTGGTTACTGTGACGTCCCCACTGTGCTTCTGTGGGGACTATCTCTAACGTCCACGCCGACCCTCTGTGGCACAGAGGGCAGCCCCATTTTATGGGTGTAAATGTAGAGGCCCAGAGAGGCTAAACCGCCTGCACAAAGCCACCCAGCTTGCGAGCCAGGATTCAAACTCAGGAATGTCTGGGGCCAGAGCCCAGGCCCTGCACACTGTGCCTCCCAGCTCGGCTGGGTCCACCTGCCAGCCAACAGCTGGTGTGTCCAAAACCCGCGTGTCAGCTCTGTGCTGGCTTTGGGCATCCCAGATGTAAGAACTGGGAGGGACCCCAGTCACCTGCCACCTGCAAGGGACCAACTCACCATCCAACCTACTTACCAGTTTTTCTTTAAGGGACTCAGTTCCCTCGCTGTTAAAAAGTGAGTTTATTATCATCACTGAACTTAAAGATGGTTAAGATGGTAAATTGTGTTATGCATATTTTAACACAAACATTTTTTTAAAATGTTCAAACATAAAAGGAAAAAGTGAATAGAGCCAATACTGAAGAGGCTCCAAACAAACTGACCCCAGCCCAAGTCCCCCGGTGCAGCAAGGAGCAGAGGAGGACAAGGGGCACGTGCTCATCGCAAGGGAGCGACGTCAGCCCTGAGTCAGACGTCAGGTCTCCAGCTGTGCCTGCTGCGTTGGGAAAGCCATCATTGTACAAACGGGGAGACTGAGGCTCAGAGAGACGGGCACACCCTGGGCGCCGGGGCCAGTCACAGCAAAGCCCAGGCTGAACCTGCCGCCTCCGCACTCGCCTCACTGTGGGGAACCGAAGCTCGGAGAGAAGCCACTTGCTCACACCCACACGGCAAGTTGGGGGTACAGAGGGGATTTGAACCCAGGCCTGTCGGACTCCGGGCCCTGGGGGTAAATGCCTGGGAAGATGGTGTGGCCCGGGGGGCCGTGCAGGGAGGGAAGCTCGGGGCCGTCATCGCCACCGCACAGGCCCCTCACCAAAGCCAGTGCGACCTTTCTGGAACACAATTGCGTCATGTCATGCCTCCCTCCTCACCCTGAGCTGAAACCCTCCTGTTCCTGGCCACCTCTGGGCCTCACTCCTACCTGTCCGGACCCCCCTGGATTTCAGCCTCCAGTGAGATGGACCCACTGGCAGTACCTGAAAAGCTCTGTCACCTGGGCCAGCTCTGAGCCCGGCCGTCCCCGCTGTTGCGGTCTGCTCCAGCAAGGACAGGCCATGGAGAGGGGTGCAAACTGTGAAACGCGGTGCCCACCTCACACGGCAACAGAGGAGAGCAGGGCCAGCCCGGCCAGGCTGTGCTGGCAAATGCTGGGCATCCGGCCACCTGGGCCATGGGCTCTCACTTCCCTGGCATCCTGCCTCCTCCCATCCCTGTCCTCACTGTCCCCACTGTCCCCAGGGGAGGCAGATCCACCCTCAGATTTACTAGGGCATGTTAAGAACGCAGTTTGAAGCCATCTCTGAGGTCACGAGGTCATGGCAGTTTCCCATCGATCTATTTGTCCCTCCCTTGGCTGGAGCCCTTTGCCCCGCGGCCCCCAGAGCCGTATCAAACTTCAGCCGCTTCTCCCCAGCCCCGAAGGGCCGAAACACAGGGCAGGACTTTGAAACAGCCACCGGGCGATTTACCAGCTGGGCTGCCGAACCCTGACCTCCAGAGGAGATGTAATGCACCTCCCTGGTTTAGCTGGATCGATGTGCCGTGACAAACAGCCCCATGTGGGCCAGTTAGGACAGGAGCGGAGACGCCCCCCGCCAGAAATCCCACCCTGACAGCCGCGGAGCCAGTGTCTATGGCACACACGCCTCAGGGCATCTCCAGGCTTGTCCACCGTTCCGCCGAAATGTCTTGGGCAGGAGCCTGTGAGTGTGGGGACCACCGCGTCCACCGTCTAGAACTCAGACGGGGAAACTGAGGCTGAGTGGGCTCCCCGAGGTCACAGAGCAAGTCGAAGAAGGTCCCTGTGGGGAGCTCGCCCTGTCGGTGCCTCTGCTTGGCTCCTGTGGGCCAAGGTGGCAGGGCCAGCATTATAGAGCAGTCGTGCTGTTTGGGGTAGCATAGGCCCCTTGGGAAGTCAAGCTTGTCTGTCCCACAGCCTTTGGGCAGGACTACAGTGGACCCAATATGCCACCAGGGTGGAGCTTCCTGCCTTTGACTCCATATGGGGCAGAAACCAGACCTTCAAGATAGTGTCCTGGCTCAGTCACTGCATTCTCCCAAGGGCAGAGGCTAGAGGCACCAAGCCACCCTGTGCTCGGGTCCCCTTGCTCCCCAGAAAGAACAGCAGCCTGTACTTAGGAAGGAAGGTTAAGAAGCATGGGAGGGCCCTGGGCCCAAATTTTCCTCCGTCCTCATGTGACCCCCACCCCCAGCCTGAGCCAGCAGGAAGGGCAGGGGGTTCCACAGCCGCCCTACTCCAAGCAGGTCCATGGACCAGCAGGGTCGCCTGGGAGCCTACTTGCTCATAGGCAGAACCTAGGCCCTTGTCCTCCAGCCCTGCTGATCTGGAGGAAGAGTCTGCATTTGACAAGATCCCAGCTCATTCATATGCACGTCAAGGTTTGGAAAGT
This sequence comes from Lemur catta, assembly GCF_020740605.2. NCBI lineage: Eukaryota > Metazoa > Chordata > Mammalia > Primates > Lemuridae > Lemur > Lemur catta. Next base: position 5,673,079 of record NC_059137.1, on the reverse strand, counting down.
GTGGATGTGCAGGACTTGCTGGAGAGGGCTGTGTGTGTGTGTGTGCGTGCGCACTTACCTAAAGAAGGAGCTAGAGATGAAGAAGGAAGGGAGGGAAGGAGAGAAGGAGGGAGGCAGGAAGGAAGGAAGGAAACCCTGCTTATGTCAAAAAATATTCAAAATAACTTCAGAACAGGACACGGCAACCCCTTTGAAGAAAACAAACAAAACCGATGCCACCTGAAAGAACAGAGTGTGGTTGCAGGCACCAGGGTGGGGCAGTCTTCCCGCAGAGGCCACGCCGTCGGCTCCAAGTAGCCCAGTGGTGGGCTGCCGGGGCTGGAAGCTCCCAGCTCGCCCGGACTATGTTGTCCCGGAACTGGCCTGGGTCTCTGAGCCACTGCCTTTGTCTCCCCCCAGGACAGCTGGTTCCGCCTCCGTAGGGGTGGGGGGGTAAGGGAGGGGGCTGCCATCCCCTCAGGCTTACTTGGAAGCTTCCCTGAGTCACTCAGGCCTGAGTTTGAGTTCTGGTTCTATATCTTTCTTGCAATGTAACTTTGGGCAAATCCCTTAACTTTTCAGAACCTCAGTTTTCTCATCTGTAAATTGGGAGCATGTTACTACCTTACAGAGTGGTTGAAGCTTCAGCAAGGTAGCATCTGTGATGTGCTTGGGACAGACGAAGGGCTGGAGATGCTCCCTGCTGCTCCTGGTGAGTTACGAAGGGGCTGGCCCTCCCACCTGCCTGCCCTGCTCTGGAGCCATCGGCCCGGCAGGGGCACTGATACCTTCTGTGACTTCCACCAAAAGCCACCCATGGCATTAGGCTTCGGCATATGCAAGGGACCACAGAGGCTTGGGAAGGAGAAGTTTATGTCACATAACCCAGGGAACTTTAGATTGAGTTCGGGCACCCCAGGTTCCCTGGGCACTCTGCCAGGTGGCTGGATGGGTCAGAGCCCCTCCCCACCTTGCTCGCCTGCTGCCCGCCCTGCCCTGCCCCACGCCTGCTTGTCTCCATGCAGAGTGGCCCAGAGAGCTTCTTGCTTGTTCAGCCCCTGCCAACCCAGGCCTCAAAGCCTCGCTTCCCTTCCCGAGCAATTCTGGGATGGCAGCTTGAAGGTCATAATTTTTTCCACGCCTTCTATACTGGCACAAGGATTAAAGGATCATTGTGGTGCCAGCACAGTGCCTGACACATGATATTCACCACTTCTTCCTTCACCGCACAAGCATTTACTGAACATCGAGGACATCCCAGGCGCTGAGCTGAACGCTGGGGATAGAGCAGTGAGCAAAATGGGGTCCTCTGCCCCCTGGAACTGGGGACCTAGAGCCACACTGTCCAGAACAGCAGCCATCGTGTGGCCCTTGAGCACTGAAACATGGTCAGTCCTGATTGAGATGTGTTGTAAGTGTTAAATACACAGTGGATTTCAAAGACTTAGTGCCAACAAAGGAATGTAAAATATCTTAATTTTAAAAATATTGATTACATGTTGACATGATCACACTATGGATATATTGCATTAAACAAGATATATAAATAGCATACATTCACCTATTTCTTTTACTTTTTTTAATGTGGCTACTAGAAAATGTAAAATTACATACTGGGCTCACATTCTATTTCTATTGTACAATGCTGTTCTATAGGGTGAGATAGAAAACAAACTAATAAGCAAAAGGAATAGTTACAAGAAAAGCAGAAGATGGGAAGATGACACATCAAGAAAAGCCTGGGAAGGAGACCGGCAGGAGGAAGTGTGGGCTGGAGGTGAGGGAAGAGGGCTCTTCACATAGGGACATATGAGCTGGACGTATGACCAAGAGAACGCCAGCTTGGGGGGAGCTGGAGAAAGAGCACTCCTGGCAGAAAACGGCCAGTGCAAAGGCCCTGAGGTGGAGTGGAGCTTGGCCAGTTGGAGGAGGCAGAAGGAAGCTGGGGAGGCCGGGCCAGGCGAGGCCCCAGATGAGCCTGGTGGCTTGGGCAGGACCCCAGTCATGCAGGGTCTTCAGCCACTGGGGGATTTGGGACAGGGGCTGACATGTTATGATTTATATTTTGGGAAGATGATCATTTGAAAGGAGCTGCCAGAGTGAAGATTTTGTATAAGCAATAACTGATAGTGGGGAAAGGGAAAGGGGTGGGTGTCTGACTCTTGGAGGGAGGCCTTGGTGGTCCTGAGTGTCTGGATGGATGAGGGAAGGTGGAGGGTGGAGGGAGGGAGGGGGGCTGGCATAGAAAGCCAGTGCAGGTGATGCACGGTGGTCAGCACCAGAGTTTTCTTAAATTTAGGTGTAAGTTCCATACAGTCACTGCACGAGTCTCAAGTGTATAGTGGGATGAATGCATCATGGAGCCACCACCCGAATCCAGCCAGAGCATTTCCAGCGTTCCACAAGCCCCGTATGCCCCTCCTAGTCACTGCCACTCCATGGCGTAGCAGCTACCTACTGCTGCATAACAAATTACCACAAACTGAGCAGCTTCTTTATTATCTCACAGTTTCCGTGGGTCAGGAGTCCAGTTTCACGGGTCCTCTGCTCAGGGACCAGCAGGCTGCAATCAAGGCGTCAGCCGAGCTGTATGCATCCCTGGAGCCCAGGTCTTCTCCCGGGCCTCGCAGCTGCTGGCGGAATTCAGTTCCTTGCAGTGTAGGACTGAGGTCCTGTCTTCTCACTGGGTGTCAGCCCATGGCCCCTTGGCCGTGCGGCCGTCTCTCAGGCAGTTCACAGGATCGCAGCTTGCTTCTGCGAGCCACCACGTCTCTCTCTTGCCGCTCACCCTTTCAGTTAACTCAAAATCCACTGCTCTGGGCTCTTAATTGTATCTGCAGAACTCCAGCTTGGTCATATTGTATAGGCTAAAAGGAAATTCCTGGTCCCATCCATCAAGGACGAGGGGATGACACAGGTGTAAACCGCCAGGGTTAGAAATCAGGGGGGGTCACTTTAGCGTCTGTCTGCCACAGACGGTAATGACTGTTCTGACCTCTGGCGTCAATTAGAAATTCATCAATGTATCGGTTTATTAATTTGAATGGACGTGTTAACTCATCAGTCAGTTGTGTCAGGTTCCTCTCACCCAACCTGTGTCCGTGAGATTTATCCGTGTTGCCGCCCGTGGCAGTCCCTTGCTCCCTTCACTGCTGCGATGTACTTCATTGTAGGGACGTGCCACACTTCACCCGCCCTCTGCAGAGTTGTCCAGGTTCTGGCTATTAGAACAGAGCTGCTAGCAGGTGGGATTCTGCATGGGATTCCAGAACAATCAAAGACATTGATGGAAACATTGGTGATATCAGATTAAAATCTGTAGTTTAATTAGTAGCACTGTACCCATGTTAATTTCTCAGTTGTACCAATGGGCCATGGTTATGGACGATGTTAACTGTAGGAGAAACTGGGTGATGGGCATACCGGAACTCTCGGTACTATTTTTGCAACTTTTCATAAATTTAAAATTATTCCAAAATAAACATTTTATTAAAAAAATAAATAATAGGCCGGGCGCGGTGGCTCATGCCTGTAATCCTAACACTCTGGGAGGCCGAGGCGGGCAGATCGTTTGAGCTCAGGAATTCGAGACCAGCCTGAGCAAAAGCGAGACCCTGTCTCTACTAAAAATAGAAAGAAACTATATGGACAGTTAAAATATATATATAGAAAAATTAGCCAGGCATGGTGGCGCATGCCTGTAGTCCCAGCTACTCGGTAGGCTGAGGCAGGAGGATTGCTTGAGCCCAGGAGTTTGAGGTTGCTGTGAGCTAGGCTGACGCCACAGCACTCTAGCCAGGGCAAAAGAGTGAGACTCTGTCTCAAAAAAATAAAACAAAATAAAATAAAAATAAACAATAAATAAATAAATAGTAAAGCTGCACGCAGCCTGTGAGGCCGCTGTTCTTGGGCAGTGGCCAGCGGGCAGTTCAAGGCCACGATCCCAGAGAAGGGAAACCCGCGAGGTGAGCTCCACAGTCGCCAGCTCTCGGCTTGGGGCCAATTTCCCAGCCACAGACCAGAAAGTGGGGGCCCAAGCAGAGCACTTCTTCCCTCGGGCTGGGGAGGTGGAGGTCAGGACGTGGAGCTGCCGAAGCAGCCGGGACCTGTAGGGCAGGAGAGGAGGAGGCTGCGCAGGGCGGGTTTCTGAGCAAGTCTTTGACCACAGTTTGGGCTGTACACGCTCAGGACAAGACTCTCTGGGCTTTCCAGAGAGCTGCTGCCGTGGGTGGGCGTGGAATGGAGATCCTGGAGGACACACTGGGGGAGAAGAGGTACAGCAGAGAAGAGGGCGGGGCAGACCACGCAGGGCCTGGTGGGCAGAGAGGGGGGCTTGGCTTTTGCTGAGTGAGCTGAGAGGTACCAGGGGGTTTGGACAGAGAAATGTCATGGTCTGTCGCATTATCAAGGGCCCTGCTCGCTGCTGATGGAGAAGGGCCCAAGGAGGGGTCACCATCCAGGACAGACACAGGAGCCCACCGGGAGACCCATGGTGGGGCTCGGGCAGGCCCGAGGGTGGAGGTGGCGGCCAGTGTGGGAGCCAGTGGACAGGACGTGGGTGGGAGGAAGGCAGGGGCCACGGGGGGTCTGGGCCTGTGGACTTCTGAGACGCTGACTTTGTCTCACAGCAAGTACACATCACTGCCGTAAAGAGAAAATCCCATGCAGACGTGTCTACGCAAGGGGGAGAAAGCGCCCTGCTTGCTGAGAGCGATGCTGGGGAGTGGGGAGCCCCTGTTTCCCCAGGTGCCCTCCAGGTGGTCCACCCCCTCCCCACCACACGTGGTGCCACCTGCTCATTCTTGCTCTTTCTTCCCCTAGCCCCGACCAGAGGAGAAGGCGGCCAGCAGAGAGGCTGTGGGGGGAGGATGAGAGCCAGCAAGAAGGTCAATAAAATCCTTGTTTTTGGTAAAAAGAGCGTCTTCATCCCCTGTCAACTGGGTTCTGACCCCAGACAGAGCTCTGCTCCATGGCGGGTCCCTCCCTGCAACCACCGAGAGCTGCCCCTGGGGCTGCAGTGTCCACGGTCCTGCCGTGGAGATCAGGGACCCTCCTGGTCTCACGCCTGTGCCTGGCCTCACATGGCCTTCCCAGAACCTCCTCACTGCCATTCGTAGCCCAGACTCCTCCTGTCCCTCCCGCTCCCCGGGGATCGGCCTCCTTCAGGGCTCAGTGTCCCCAGCACCCCTCGTCCCCACCCCCAGTATCCCCACTCACAGGGCCTCTTCCTCCAGGGGCCTGCGGGCCCCGAGTAGCCTGTAGGCCTTCTGTGTGGCTGCCCTCAGAGCATGCGTCACAGCTACGATCACCAGTAACACTTGGGATGTTTCATTCGTCGTCTGTCCCCCTCTAGCCTGGGCGCTTCTTGTTCACCTGGTGCCCCAGCCTCTAGCAGGATGCCTGGCCCGTAACTGATGCTCCAAAGATGCTTATTAAGTCAAATGGTGTAGAAATCCTGTAAAGATGAGTAAATCTGAGCAAGCGGCACACAGGAGCTGGCATGTAAAGCGGGCTCTGAAAGGAGATAAAATTGCAACAAGCAGAGAGGGGAGGACTGGGGTTTCCGGGGAGGTGGCACACCACGGACGAGCAAGGGGGCGGCAAAGGGCACGTCAGCTCCAGAGCCTTGGAACCAGGCACTCGGCCAAACAAAATATGTTTAACCTTTAAAAAAAAAAAAATTATTAAATGAATGACTATTTGGATGGATGGACGGACAGATGGAGAGCAGGTTAAAGCAAATCCCCTCCTCTTAAGGAAGCAGAAACTGAGGCCTGTGTTGAACTGAGGCCAAAGCAAAGCCACTCTCCCTCCAGCCTCCCTGCCGCCACCCTTGGGTGACCACTGCCTGTCTGCCACTCTGCCACTCTCCTCCCTCCTCCAGACCCCTGCCCCTCGCCTCCCCACCCACTGCCCCCGCCACAGGTGGCGACTTTCATGTTCATGACTTTTTACCAAACCCGAGAGCAGGAAGGTGCCCAGGAGACGGGCCCTTTGTCCAAGCTCAGCCCGAGGGTGTGGGCGGTGGGGGCTCCCTGCTCCCACCCAGGTCTCTCTCTCTCTGACTTTTGTCCCTGGAGTGTCCGTGATCAGAAGAGGCTTCGTTCTCCGGCAACAGGACAGCCATTAGGGAGAGGCAGACCCGCGACCCTCTTGCCGCACAATGGTGGGCTACTTCAGTTATTCTGCTTCACCTGAAGACTCATTTGCGGTGGAGCCGCCCCTTCAGAGCAGGGCGGGCCCCATCTGTCGGGCACTTTGCTCCAACGTCTCTGGCCATTGTGCCCGCACTCGAGGCCTGCGTGTGCGCAGGAGGGCAAGGGAGCGGGAGACGGCGCGTTCCCCCCGTCTCTTTATCATTCTCCCAGGGCCGAGCAGAACTTGCTTGAAAGAGTGATGTCAGACGTGTGCAGAACAGACCATAAAACCTAATGCACTCTCTCCCTTTGTCTGCCTGATGCTCCTGCGTACGGCTCCCACTCGGAGAGCCACTCAAAACACATCAGCAGTAACTCCACAAAACAGCCACTTGTTGGCTAATTGTGCTAAGCAGCTGCCAGCAGGGCTGGGGGCAGGGTGGGGAGGTGACCTGGGAGCCCCTCTGCTCCCCCAGCCAGAGCCCAGCTCCTGGGAAGGGGGCCTTGCCCAGTGGGGGCATCGCCTCCCGCCCCCAGCCTTGGCACCTCGGGGCTCTGATTACTGGGTGGGGGCCTGGGGGCCCAGGACGGGAGGGTAGGGCTCTTTCCTTGTTCTGCTCCAACCCACTGTGGGTCCCTGGGGAGTGACTGCCCACCTCTGGGCCTCAGTTTCCCCACCCATACCACAAGCGAGTTGGATCATGGCTTCTAAGGTCTCTTCCGGCTCCCCAAGTTTGCCTGGTGCTGTGCACCGGGAGCGTTGGACAGTCTGGGTTCAGATCCTGGCTCTGCTGCAGACTGGCCGTTCGACCTGCAGCCTCGGGCTGTCTGAGCATGTTTCCTCCTCAGGAAAACCGGATAATGGCAGCGCCTGCCCTGGTCTCGAGCTGTGAGAATTCACTGAGGTGGTGCCAGAGGGATGGCCGAGCCAGTGAGCACAGGCTTCCCCTGCCACCAGGAGCTCACAGTCTGCAGGATGGACAGAGGACACAGGACCCCTCACGGGGCACCCCAACGCAGTCTTCAAAACTAGGGTGGGTTAAGCTGAGACCTGAAGGGTAAGAACCTGGCCACCCAGGGCGCAGGCAGGGGCAGGGACGGTGCACAAAGACCCCAAGGCAGGGCTGAATTGGAGGCCAGAAAGGAGGCCTGTGTGACTGGAGCCCAGAGGGAAGGGCTGGCTGAGTGGCAAGGCCAAGCGGAAGGCCCCTGCAGGCCATGGTGAGGAGCTTGGCTTTATCCTGAGGGCAATAGGGAGCCATGGGGGTGAGAGCAGCAAGGTGTCTTTCTCAAAGACCCCTCCTGGCCCCCAGGGAGAAGGAGCTGGGGGGCAGGTTCCAGAGCAGAAGAGGGCGTTCTCCCTCCCCAGTTCCAGCAGCCGGGCTGGGCAGCAGAAGTGATGGGAGGGGACAGACCGGTGCTTGCTGGCCCCACTGAAGAGGCAGGGCTTAAGTGCCACAGCCTCAAAGAAATCAAAGGATTGCAGGTTTGCTGGTGACCTGTCACACACAACGCACCCTGCCATCTCTGGGCTCAACTTGTCACCGCCGTGCACTATATCAGGACTCCATTAGGGAGGCCGAGATGGTGGTTCGCAGCTGTCACGAGAGCAGCAAGCCCTCACCTGCCCCCCCCCCCACACTGCACGTGAGGACAGCTCTGCCCGCTCAACCTTCGTCAGAGGCAGGGGAGCCGTGGGTGCAGCTAGCACATGTGGGGTCGGGGGCTGAGAGGCCCCGGTGTGAAGCCCACCTCCACCACTTCCTGCTTCCAGACCTCTGATGCAGTGCTGGGTTCCCCCACCCGCACAGTGAGGGCAGGGATGACATCCTCCCCAGAGGGGCATGGAGAGCTCTGGCCACGTGCTCAGCAAACTGGAGCTGCTGTCATTATTTCTGCTCGTCCTGCGATCCTCCTTCCCAACCCGCAAAGTGTGTGTTATTTTTATTACTCCAAATTCCGCCCCTGCCAGTTTCCCTTTCGGCCTTGTCTTTGGAAGCTCAAAGTCAAGGTGAATCGTTCTTCAAAATAGCTCACTCTTCCTGGGTTCCTGGTATAATTACACCTCCTTTGGTTTTGCTTCTGGTGCCCCTTCTACTTTTTCTTGGTAAACTTTATTTTAACTGTCCTGTGTGCGTGTGTGTGTGTGTGTGTGTGTGCGCACGTGATTTAAAAAAAAAATCTTGCAAATGAAAATAATTGCTTTTTCTGATTTTCAGAGTAACACGTGCTCGTTATGAACAAACTCATCCAGACAGTACAGAAAGGCGGAAAGAAGAAAGACAATGAGATCGTTTTTTAAGCAGCCTCAAGTAATTTTCAGCAGAGTGGGAATGAGGAGGCCCCCTCTTCATAAGACTGGGGTGCTCCCACCTGCCCCGTCCCCCCCGGGATTCCCTTCCCTCCCCCGCCTGCATCCTACCCACCCTGGATGACAGCTCAGGTTCTCACCCTGACAGAGGCTCCCTAGACTTCTGTTGCCCAGATCCCTCTTCACTTCCACTGATCTGAATTCTATTTATTTCAACAAACATTTATTGAGCAGCTACTCTGGGCCAAGACAAAGGATCTGGCCATCTGAACTCATCCCCTGCTGCCTGCATTTAATTGATCTTTTATTTTTCTGTCTTGTGTCTAGACTCCTTCTCCCAGCCTGGGCTATCAGGGCCTTAAGGGTAGACCCACGGCTTCTGTCTCTTCCTACCCCCAACCCCAGCATCTATTGTTCCCCAGAGGGACTTCCTAGGCGCCTGCAAGGAGGGAGCTGCTGTGGATTGTGTGCACGGGACACCGTGCCAAGCCCTTGGCATGCATGATCTTGTCCAATCCTCATGTCGGCCGTGGCAGGTGGGTGTTGTTATTACCCAACCTGCGGATGTGGAAGCTGAGTGCAGTGGAGTTTGCCCAGGGAACCATGGGGGATGAGTTGAGAGCCAGGATTTGAACCCGTGTCGTCAAGGCCCAAGCTCTGAGCTCGTACATGGGTTTTCTTCCTTGCACAACTCAGTGATGGTACATGGCAGGGCATAAATGCTCCTCAGCAAGGTGTGCCCAGGACAGGAAGAATAGTGGCAGCACCCCGGGGACCAGAAGGAGATGACGCTTGAGGAAGTTGCAAAGGATGCACAGGAATGGGTCCAACAGAGAGCAGAAAGCGCCGAAGAGGAGGGAACAGCCCGTGAGTTGGGCCAAAGGTGTGAGTCAGTCAGGGAGGGAGAACCGCGGGCTCTTCTGAGTGGCAGGTACAGGGGTAGGTGGGAGAGGGCTGGGCAGTAAGGGGGTGGGGTGGTCAGCTGGCTGCACCGTGATGCGCCTTACACACGCTGATCGGGCATTTGCACTTGAACTTTAAACCAACAGTTCAAACTGAGCTCCCTGGAATTCTCGGGGTTCCTCAGAGGTGCCTTGGCAACCCGGAGGAAGGTGAACCAGAGGGAGGTGGCAGCACACGGGGCTACACCCAGCCCCACCCCTGGTCTCAAGGGAGCTGCATTTCCATTGGTTGTTCATTTAGATTTTCGGGGTAAGATTTCATTTGAAGGGCTCCGCAGCAAACGTGTTTGAAACCGCTCCTGCAGGCTGGAGGAAGTTTAAGCCAGAAGTGACTTGACCAGAGTTTTACAGTTCGATTCCTTTGTTCTTCGAAAACCTTCCCTGAGCCCCACCCTCTGGGCTCCTGGCTCCGGCTCCAGGGAGGGTGTGTTCAGTTGTTTCTACCTCCGCCCCGGGCCAGGGTCCTAGTTCTGCTTGTGACTTGCTGGGTGACATTGCACAAGTTTCCCCCTCTGGGTCTCAGGATTTTGGCCCTAGACCTTGGACTTGACCCGGCCCATGGCCACCAACCAGACATAATCTTGCCCCAGCCAGTTCTCTCAAGGACAGACATTGGCCGTCCAGGGCAGGGCCTCTCAGATCAGACGAAGCACCATGGCAGGACAGCAGCCACCGCCAGGACCAGTAGCCGGACACTTTCGTTGAATCTTCACAACCACCCATTTTACAGGTGGAAGAGCTAAGGCTCAGGCTCAGGAAGGTCACCTGCCAGACACTCAGCAACTAAACGGAGGCAGGACGTGAACCCAGGGCCTGTGGCTCTAGAGCCTGTATTCGCCACCCTCCCCGTGGGCTGGGGCAGGGGCAATCTGCCTCGGCAGTGTGACCGGCCTCCGCAGGAGAGTCTGGTGAGCCTCAAGTCGGGGGCTCCACAGTGAGGCTCCTTTGCTGCCCCTCTTTCCCCATTTTGGGCCCCAGCTCTGAGGTAAACCGATGGATGTTTGCAGCACCCCCCCTTCCTGCTCGACTGTGAGCAGTGTCTCCCAATCTTGGGATGTGATGCCTGTGCTGGGGGCGTGAGGATGTCCCCCCTGGCGTCCTGCTCTGTCCCTGGGGGTCCACCTTGGTTCACGCTGGCAGCTCTGATGGGAGTCCCATTCCACCCCCTAGAGTCACTCACACCAGCACCGTGGGTTTTGTGGTGTTTTCTGGAGACGATTGGGCTGGGGGGGCGTCCCAGGGCAGTCTCTGGGCCCCTCGCCATCCCATCTCCCTCTGCTCTGCCCGGCTCCTCCTGCCTGCCTTCCCCACCTTCCCTGGACAGACCCCCCTCAGCATCCGACATTTCGGGCACCTTCACCCCTGGATACAGCCCAGGCCTCAGCTGGGCCTCTCCTCAGCCCAGCACAGGACAGGGCTGCCGAGTGGTTAGACACAGCGGCCCTGGTGGGTCTGACCCTGCCACGCACCTAACACAGCAGCTGCGTCATGTTGCAACCCTGGTGTTGGATTAACCTGGGCAGAAACCCACGTGGGCCACCACGGGAGTGGCCGGGAGAGCGGAGCGGCTCTGCCTCACGCAGCTCTGCATCCTTCCTGGAAGCCTGTGGCCGTGGTGCTTTCATGGAACATTCTCTGTGTGCAGGGAATTCATGGATCTTTCTCGGGTTGTTCACATCTATTTTTTAAAGAGGAAAAAATTCTTCAAACACCTTTTCTAATGGAATGCTCATTTTGAGACACATCCCTCGCCATGGCAAGTTTACATAAAGTCGAAACTTCTGTTAAGGGCGGCCCATTTTCAGTTAGCACGAGGAGCCCACCATGTTCCTGCAGCTACGGCTCACTTTAGCAGATTGGCTGAGACGAGCGGACAATGAGAGCAGCTGCTACAAGTTTTCTTTTATTTGCTCATTTAGCAAATAAGTGGTGAGCTCCTGTTGTGGGCTTGGAGTATAAACATGAAAAAGGCAGAAGAAGACTCCAGCCTCGGGGAACTCGGAACCAGGCCAGAGGGGAAACAGGAACTAGTCGGTCTGGGGTTTGGTTGGTGTGACAGCCGGGGCCTGGCAAACCCAGCAGGGCAGCGTGAAGGTGGGGTCGCTTCGCAGCCTCAGGGAGAGCATCCCTGGAGAGGTCAGGGCTGGCCAAGGCCTGGAGGAGCCTTAACCACACAGAGAGGGGGAAGGGAATTCCGGGCAGAAGGATCTGCGCGTGCAAAGGCTGGGAGGTAAGAGTCCCGTCTGGGAACAGAAGGATCACTGTGGCAGGAGGAGGTGCCCAGCTGGGGGGAAGGGGCCCAGGGGGACAGGAAAGAGATGAGGTAGAAGATGAAGGTGGGGGTGGGGCCTCGCAGGACCCTTGGGTGGTGAATTTGGGGGTTAGGAGACTACCCAGGAGGGTGATGCAAAGGAGTGACCCGATCTAAAGTGCAAATAGAAAAATCTCGCTGGAGACGCGTTAGACATTAGCAGTTGGAAGTTCAGGATCTGGCATCCCAGGGGTCTGAGTCAGAGTCCTGGTTCTGCCAGGAGCTAAGTGATCTTGGGTGAAGTGCTCAAGCTCTCTGAGCCTCGGTTTCTCCAGCTGTAAGATGGGGACAACCACAGGCTCCACTGAGGAGAGACGTGCGAGGGCCCAGTGGGGCAGTGGCACTGCCGGCCCAGCCTGCAGGAGGTGGCCGCTGCTCTGTCGCATTGGTTCACTGCTGTGTCTCCACACCTGGGAGGTGAGAGAAACTCCACAGACACGTGTCCAGGGAACGGAGAAGTGGTTGCTGAGCGGAGGGGCGTTGGAGGGGCAAATAGGAAACCCCCCTAACGGCGGGAGGCAAGCTGATAAAATAGCTCATTCAACAGCCACCGAGGCGAGGCGCTGAGCCTGGAATTTGCACCAGGCTCTTTGACTCTGGAGCTTTTGAAGTCAAACCCTGGCACCACGTGCCCCACGAGTGCTGATCCCCACATCGGCTTCCTCACTCTGTTGGCAGCTGCATGTGGCTAAGGCACCTGCAGATGCGGGCGTAGGAGGGGGCTGGTGGACGTGGAATTTAGTGGTCCCCAGAAAGGGCCTAGTCCCACAGGGTTTCCAGTCTGTCACCAGCTATTTATTGAGCACCTACTGTGCCCTGCAGCTACAACAGTGAAGCAGGGTGGGGGCTGGCAGGCTGGTGGAGGGGACGGCCATAAAACTGAGAATGACAGGTGGGCAGAGGCCCGGGGAACAGGACAGGCCAGCTGACGGCCACTGGTGCCCACAATGGTTAAAACGCTGGGTTATTCCCAAGTCCATTTCCCTCGCCTGGGCCCTGCTGCATGTGGCACGTGTGTCACCCCCAGGCCCCTGCCAGTACCCATGCTGACTGGCTGTGCCTGTCCCTGCCCAGGTGCCCTGAGAGCCTGGCCTTGGGAGGTGATGGTTCAGCAATGCCCAAGGCTGAGTGAAAGCCCGACCATGGACACAGGGAGGGAGAGCAGGTGGGGGAAGGGTCCGCACCTGCGAGGGCGGGAGGCAGGCAGGAGCTGTGCACTGGGGGGAGGATTCATGGTGAAGCTGGGGCAGGGCCAGACCCGCAGGGCCTTGTGTGCCAGGGGTAGAGACTTGGCTTTGATCCCGGGCCAGTGAGAGGTTGTATCCCAAGGTCAATGATTCATAAGGGGTTCTAGGAAAAGGAGGGGCTTGGCCTGGTGGGAGGGGCTGGATGGGGGGGCAGTAGATGGGGGGGCCCAGGCATCCTCCTGGCAGAGGTGGGGGAGGTGGCACAGACAGAGGCAGGGCAGGGGATGGAGAGAGACCAGTAAGAGGGGCCACGACTGAGGGGGCCTCCCCAGGTGTCCCCGCCACCAGCAGCCCAGAGCCCCAAAAGAGACCTTTCTGGAGTCTGCGGCAGGCTGCAGAGCTGGGCCCCTCGCCTGGCAGAGCGGCAGGAAGGAGAGCAGCAGCCTCCAGCCCCGGCTCCCCGGAGCGCCAATTCCGAAAATGACAAGCAGAGAGCCAATACGAAGGTTGGAAAATGGGCACCTCTGCGCCTCCCTGTGTCTATTGCAGGGTTTGGAAATAGCTGGGATGAGAGGAGAGCCGCTGGGAGGGTGCCCGCAGGGCGGAAGAGAGGCCCAAAGAAGCTGCTGCCGCCAGTGCAGGAAACAAGAGGAGCAAAGGGAGGGCCACGGAGGGAGAGGAGACCCTGGGGGGGGTGGGGGGGGTGGGAGAGGGGACAGGGGAGGGAAGTAAAGGAACAGCAAGGACCTGTGCAGAAGACAAAGGACAAATGTCAAAATGGACACACACAGAAAGAGCAGCTGTGGCTTGTGGTCCACGATTGTGGGGCGTGTGTGTGTGTGATTCGGGCTTTACGGAGCAATTCAAAAGCCTCCGGCCCCTCAGCTCATCTAATCACCCCCCTTCTCTCTTCACCCCCCGACCACTAAAAAAAAAAAAAAGCGAGAGAGTGAGAGAGAGAAAGAAGGAAAACAAAATATCTACAGTTGTCGAGACAAGAGGAGAAAAATAGAGGCAAACATCCGTAATTTTCTCTGTGGGGCTTTGCAGTAATTGAGCCATTTGGATAAAAATAAAGGCAGCAGGCCCCTTAGGTAAGAAGAGCTTTTGCAATCTAAGAAGCTTGAATTATGCGTCTTGTGTCACTTGAAATCCCCCGTTCTCCCCCTCTGCAGCGACCCAAACCACTTTCCCTTTCCTTATTATTTTTTTAAGTACCCTGTCAAATGTCGTCTGTAGAGCAGAGAATTTCAGCTGTCACAACTAATTTCAATTTTTCCATGTGCTTTCCCCACTTGGGGGGGACCCGGCTGAGCCCCTTTTCCCTCCCTCTTGCATCCGCTCACTCTTTTTATTTCTCATTATTGTTATTATTTCAAAACCAGATTTACATCACAAATTTGTTTGGGGGAGTGTTTAAGGACTGGGCTGTGCTCTTGGGGAAGGCGGGGACTTGCCCTGTTGGCTCTGGCTCCCTCCCCACTCACACGCACCCTCCCAGCGCCGCCCCCCATCCTGGGCTGCAGTCCCCACTGGCCGTCCCCAGGGAAGATCCAGAGCTCAGACACCACGTCCAGTCTGGAGGTTCTGTCTGGACCTGGGAGCCAGGTCTGTCTCCCTGGTGAGAAGAGGTTCCCGGTAGAGGGGACAGCCAGAGACAGCAAGTGTCATGATCTACCCCACCCCCTACTCTCCCCATCTTCTCTGTCTTTTGCCACATCCTTCCTCCCCTCTCAGTTCGAGCATTTGTCCAGCGTGCCTTGACCCAGAGCCAGCTCCTGTGGGCTGGCCCTGCCGAGGTGCTGGCCACACAGGGTGAGTAAGCACAATCCTCACCCCTGAGATGACAATCTAGTGGGATCTGGGAGATAAAAAGCCAGGTGGATGGTGGAGGGTGTTGGATGTGCTGCTGGTGGCTGTGTGAGGACAGGGGGCCACAAAGGAGGGAGGAGTCCTTCCAGCCCAGCTACTGACAGGTGTGCTGTGGGTTGAATGTGTCCCCTCCAAGAGTCAGGTGTTGCCAACGTGACAGCATCAAGAAGGGGGCCATTAAGAGATGATTAGGCCATGAGGGCCCCTCCATGTTGGAAGGGGTTAGGTGCCCTCCTATAGAGGGTCTTGATGGAGGGCAGTTGTCCCCTCTCGCCCTGCCGCCTTCCGCTGTGTGAGGATGCAGCAAGGCCCTCACCAGATGCCGAAGCCCTGACCTGGGACTTTGCAGCTTCCAGAACAGTGAGAAATAAATTTCTATTGTTTGTAGATTACACATTTTTGTGGTATTTTGTTATAGCAGCAAGAAAGGACTAAGACAAGGTCTTCTCCAAGGAGCGGTGCTTGGCTGACGTTTAGAAGCAAACATGCTTGCTGCTTGACACCCTGGCGGGGGGAGTTTTAGGCAGAGGGAGCAGCATAAGCAAAGCCTTGTATTAGGGACTGATTTGTGTCCCCACCAAATTCGAATGTGCGATGTGTGTGCCCTGTACCTCGTAATGTGAGCTTATTTGGAAATGGTGTCGTTGCAGATGTAGTTAGCTAAGATGAGGTCCTACTGGTGTAGGAAGGGACCCTGATCCAAAATGACTGGTGTCCTCATGAGAAGGGGAAATGTGGACACAGACACACGAGTGGAGGCAGAAGAGAAAGGTAGAGACCAGGGTGGGGCTTCTACAAGCCAAGGGACGCCAAAGATGGCCAGCAACCCCCAGAAACTCGGGGAGAGGCCTGGAACACATTCTTCCTCTCAGCCCTCGAAGGAACCAACCTTGCCGACACCTCATCTCAGAGTTTAGACCCCAGAACTGCAAGACAATAAGTTTCTGTCCCCGATGTGTGCTGTAATCCAGCCACCCTAGCAAACGAATGCACGTGAGGACATGAAACAGCGTGTTCTGAGAAGCGCACATGATTGAGCAAGTTGGGTGCTTAGAGTGTGAAAGCAGCGAGGGTTGGGGTGGAGTACAGATCCCGTGCGCTGGGGACGTTACCTGGTGGAGAGCAGGGGAGGGCACACAGGATTTTGAGCCAGAAGGAAAAGGGATGGGATGAGTTTTGTTAAATGCACACCCTGGTTACAGAGAAGGCACTGAGTGGGGAGTCAGACAATTTCGCCTCCACTCTGGGTCCCCTTCCCAGTCCCACTCCTGCCAGTGCTCTGCAGGGCCGGGCCTGGCTCTGCACACGAGTGGGTTCCAGGGCCCAGGACAGGGCCTCCCCGTCACAGGCCTTGCCCAGTTTGTTGAGTGAAGAAACCGGCCAGCCACAGACCTCGTGGGACACCCTGGTGTACAGGACACCGATCACAGACTGGAGGAAGAAGTGGGGTGGCTGGAAGGCATCAGATGCTGCTGCCTTGCCCCAAGAAAGCGCTGTTTAAGGGAGGAGGTGAAGGCCGGGCGTGGTGGCTCACGCCTGTAATCCTGGCACTTTGCGAGGCCGAGGCGGGAAGATTGCTTGAGCTCAGGAGTTCGAGACCAGCCTGAGCAAGAGTGAGACCCCCCCCCCCCCGTCTCTACTTAAAAAAAAAAAATAGAAAGCAATTAGCTGGACAACTAAAAATATATATAGAAAAAATTAACTGGGCATGGTGGCACATGCCTGTAGTCCCAGCTACTCAGGAAGCTGAGGCAGGAGGATCGCTTGAGCCCAGGAGTGTGAGGTTGCTGTGAGCTAGGCTGACACCTCGGCACTCTAGCCCCAGCGATTCTGTCTCTAAATAAATAAACAAATAAATGAGGAAGTAAGTGATAATATGCCCAATGGGACAAGGCTGCAGAGGGAGATGTGGCCGCCTTGGAGCTGGCGTCACCCAGTGAGGACACTTGTGGGCCAGGTGCAGAAGCAACCCCTCCTCAATGCCCTCTCCTTCCTCCTTGGTCCAGTGCAGCTTCCTGGGATGAGCTGCTTTCCTCCTGCCATCCTGCCTTCCTCCCCTGCCTGAGCTGTCCCTGGGGGAGAGCAGGGAAGGGCCTAGAAAAGGCCAGGACTCTTCCCTGGGGTAGGGGTGGGGGGCCTGACCAGTGCCATTACCTAGGGTGAGTCAGGCTGGGTCACTGTCATAAAACCACACTGAGAAGAATGACCCACTTGTCACCTGCCCAACCCCGTCCCAAGTGCTCTGTATGGATTACCTCACTGTCCCCTCATGGCAGCCCTGTGCGGTAGGTACTTCACCATCCCCATTTTATAGAAGGGGAAGCTAAGGCACAGAGCGGTTACCTGGCCTGTCCAAAGTCACACTGCTGGTAAGAGGCAGAGTTGGGGATTTTTTTTTTTTGAGACAGAGTCTCACTCTGTTGCCCGGTCTAAAGTGCTGTGGCGTCAGCCTAGCTCACAGCAACCTCATACTCCTGGGCTCAAGCGATCCTCCTGCCTCAGCCTCCTGAGTAGCTGGGACTACAGGCATGCGCCACCATGCCCAGCTAATTTTTTCTATATATTTTTAGTTGTCCAGCTACTTTCTTTCTATTTCTTAGTAGAGACACGGGTCTCGCTCTTGCTCAGGCTGGTCTCGAACTCCTGAGCTCAAATGATCTGCCCACCTTAGCCTCCCAGAGTGCTAGGATTACAGGCGTGAGCCACCGCGCCCGGCCGGAGTCGGGGATTGATTGAGCCCAGGAAGTTTGGGCAAGAGCCCTCACTCTCAAAACACACATACTGCCCTGATGAAGGCCCCGGGTGCACTCAGTACCCACTTAATGAAGCACTGGCTTCCAGAGACGCCGTGTAGCCTGCTGGCTAAGTGTGTGCTCTCTGGAGTCAGAGAGGCTGTGGCTGAACTCCAGCTCTACCCCACAGCTGGGCAACTGGACTCCTCCGAGCCTCAGTTTCCTCACCTGCAAAGTGGGAATATAATGATTCCTACCAGTGGCAAATATCAGCTGCTGTCTCCCTTTTCCTCCCAGGTACACAGCCTGACTACACTTCCCAGGAGTCCCTGCAGGCAGGTAGGGCCATGTGACTGAGTTCTGGCCAATGGAATATAAGGAGGAAGTGATGTCACCACTTCCAGTCCTGGCTCCTAAAACCTCCTGCACCAGTTGCCATGCTCTGAACCCTGGGCCAGTGAATGACTTGGTGGAGCAGGCCCCACGCCCGACACCTCTCCTCACTTCGGGCTGTGATATGAGCAGGTAATGAGCTCTTGCTGTGGGTTACTTGTTAAGATAGTTAGGCTGCGCTGATGAACACGCTACCCCTCGGGCTGTCGTGAGGATTAAAGAGTTAATCTCCCCAGAGCGCCCGGCAGGTGCTTGGTGCCTAGAAATCCCTGGTTAATGATCTGTCATCGTTGTTCCACAGCTCCGTCCGGCCAGAGTGCAGGCTCCTAGGGCCCGGCACCTGCTGGGCACTCAGGAAGGGCAAGCTGCTGCCTGTGCACCTGTGTCTGGAGTTCGGGGCAGGGCTCTGCTCCCAGACCTGCGGTCTCTGAGGGCTGGGCTCCCCGTCGTCTCCCATCGGCTCTTGGCCTCCGTGGCCTTCCTCATCCCTGCAGCTACAGACCAGCCCTGCCTCCACCCACTGCAGGATCCCAGCCCGTGGCCATGCCTCAGAGCCCTGGTGCAGAGTTCCTACGCAGGAGTCTGAGGAGCCCCCGTAGGATTTGGCTTCAGGAGGCCAAAGAACCCCCTAAATTCTTTGCCATAATCTGGGCGCTGCTGTGCTGCCTCCTCCCTCTAAATTTCTGGGTCAGTGGCACCAGTACCACACAGGACTGCACCTGCTAGACAGCAGCGCCTTCCCAACATTTGGGAGCTGTTGGGGAAAGAACTGTGTGACTCAGACACACATCTTAACCTCTCTGTGCCTCAGTTTCCTGCTTTGCCAATCCTGCTGGCTATGGTGCACAGTAGGTGCTCACCCAGTGCGCGGGGTCAGGGCTCCGCTTGCCCTCGTGTCAGGAGCCGCTTCTGAGATAACATCTCAATTGGCGGCAGGACGCAGATCCAGGGAGGCGCTGTGCCGAGGCTGGAAGCCATTCGGCGGGGAAATCACTTCCCCGAGCCCGAGCCCACTCATGGAGCTGAGCTACCGTGAGGGAAATTGCTCTAAATGTGAATCCACGTCCGAGCCTGGGGAAAGCGATTTTGATGCTCATGAGCGAATTGCAGGAGCCCTTCTGTGCACAATGTTTTCAGCTTGTCTGCCTTTCAATCACTCCTAAATAATATGTTTTATTTGGTGTGACTGCTCGCCGGGGCCCCGCTCCACCCGGCACTGGCAGCCAAAGCACCACATTTAAAATCACATCTGCTTTTCATTCGTAATGAACAAAATAGGTTTCCAACTCCCACAGCCGGGCGCCCAGCGCCGAGGGGCCGACGCTCCAGGATGGCTTTGGGTCACCGATAGGCCCATGGCTGAGGGGGCACCAGCGTGAACTGGACACTTGTGCCGTCTGCCTGAAAGAAGGGACGAACAGAGTGGCTGGGTGGGTGGACGGCAGAGTCTCCCGGAGCAGCCCTGGGTTCAAATCCTGATTCCCCCTCCACTTCCAGCTGTGTGACTTCCAGCATGTTGCTTGTCCTCTCTGAGCCTCATTTACTCACCTGTGGAAGAGATGATAAGGTCTTTGCCGACCAAGGGTTCCCTCAACCTTGTCTCCCAGCAAGAAACCAGCAGGGCAGCTGTTGGTTTGCTGCTTCTTTATGACGTCAAAAGTCCTCTTCTGATGACAGTTCACAATGGCCAAAAGGTGGGAGCGACCCTGTCCCCAGTGGGTGAACAGATAAATGGAATGTTGTCTGTCCGTGTGAAGGAATGTTATTCAGCCTTTAAAAGGAAGGAAAATCTGACACATAAACTTTGAAAACATTACACTAAGTGAAATAAGCCAGACATAAAAGGACAAATCCTGTATGATTCCAGTCACGTGAGGTCCCTGGGCAGTCAAATTCGTAGAGACAGAAAGAATGGAGCTTGCCAGGAGCAGCAGGGAGGGGGAATGGAGGGTTAGTGCTTAATGGGGACAGTTTCGGTTTCACAAGATGAAAGAAATTCTAGAGACAAATGGTGGTGATGGTTGTCCAACACTGTGAATGTACTTACTGCCACTGAACTGTATGCTTACAAATGTTTTAAATGGTAAATTTTATGTATGTGCATTTTACCACAATTAAGAAAAATTTTTTTAATTTTTGAGGAGAAATACAAGTGGGCAATAAAAAATTTTGTAAATTAATAAAAGTCTGGCCAGGCATGGTGGCTCACGCCTGGTAATCCTAGTGCTCTGGGAGCCAAGACAGGAGGATCATTTGAGCTCAGGAGTTCGAGACCAGCCTGAGCAAGAACAAGATCCTGTCTCTGCTAAAAATAGAAAAAATTAGCGGAGCATGGTGGCGTACACCTGTAGTCCCAGCTACTCGGGAGGCTGAGGCAGAAGGATTGAGCCCAGGAGTTTGAGGTTGCTGTGAACTAGGCTGACGCCACGGCACTCACTCTAGCCCGGGCAACAGAGCGAGAGTCTGTCTCAAAAAAAAAAAAAAAATTAGTAGAGGATTCCAAGTATAGGCTAATAAATTTTTTTTTTTTTTTTTTGAGACAGAGTCTCACTCTGTTACCCAGGTTAGAGTGCTGTGGCGTCAGCCTAGCTCACAGCAACCTCAAACTCCTGGGCTCAAGTGATCCTACTGCCTCAGCCTCCCAAGTAGCTGGGACTATAGGCATGCGCCACCATGCCCGGCTAATTTTTTCTATATATATTTTTAGTTGTCCATATAATTTCTTTCCATTTTTAGTAGAGACAGGGTCTCGCTCTTGCTCAGGCTGGTCTCAAACTCCTGAGTTCAAACGGTCCTTTCGTCTCGGCCTCCCAGAGTGCTAGGATTACAGGCATGAGCCACCGCACCCAGCTGAAATAGACAATTTTCTAAAGGAATTCCCCCTCAAAATAAAGTCTCTGGGCCCTGATAGTCTTAGGCCTGGATTATTTCAGACATTCATGGAATAGGTTCCAAGATTCAGACACAGGAAAAAGAAAAAGGGGGAAAAAAAAGAAGAAACAACAAAACAAAACAAAAAAAAGATTCAGACTCTTCCACAGTACAGAAAAGAATGAAAGCTTCCTAATTCATTTTATAAAATGTGCATAACCTCATTGCTGAATCCTAAGAGAGATTGCACAGAAAAAGAAAAACCCTCTCTTATAAACAAAGATGCAAAAGTCATGAAATAAATTCTCATGATTTTAATCTGCCCACATATTATTTTCACAAAATCAGGGTTCGGCACCAGCCATTTCTAACTTTTCTTAATAACTTTCCATGTGTGTAAATCAGGAATTTATCTTCAAAAAATTTAAATTTTTTTTCAGCACTTTCATGTAGAAATCCTTAGAGGGATATAAAAATGGGAACTGTCAAGTCTCTGTAATTATTTCTCTTGGGTAGAAGCAGGCGCTGCTGTCGAGGCTGCTTGCTCAGAGGTGAAGCCAAGGCCACCTCAGATAAGCCAGAGAATAGACTCGCAGACTCCCCTTCCTTGCAGGCGTTAAATGCTGAGACCACCAGAGAAAAGGGGGTGGTTGTGTGGACTGTGCTCTCAGAAAAGTCTCATTTATTTACTCATACATTTGTTTATCCACATGTGAAACAAAATCAAGCATCGACTCTTCTTCCTTTGCTGAAAAGGATTTACGGTACACTTACTGGGTGCTGGGTGCACAGCTACAGCAGTGAACAAGGCGGGCGGAGCCCTTGCCCGCACACAACTCTCAGCTGGCTGTGCACCAGGAGGGTCCCCAGGGAAAGAAGCCCCCACTCCTGGCCCACCAGGAGGCTCTGGTTTGGTTGGGGAGACGGCCATGGGGGCAAATGTGCAAAGCATATCCTGGAATGTGACCTTGGTTGGCTTCCTGCTTTCATGACATGGGTCGGAATTGGAATAGATGCTGGTGGCCCAGGGATGGGAAGAGGGAGGTCCCAGGACGCATGGGTGGACAGGCTGGTCCTTGTGAGTTGATGTATCTCACAAAACTACTCCAGTCAGTCCAGAGCCTTCTCTCCTATCTGTGTTTCAGGGGATTTTCATCGTTTCCAGAGAAGTCCAAAAGCAAAACTGGGCTCCTTGGAGTGCAGGCTTCAAACCCTGACCCCATCGCTGAGCAGCCTGCTTAGCCGCCTCTAGAGCTTGTCCACAGCCCAAGCGTGGGCTGCCTTCCTCTGCCTGCAGAAGCCTGCTTGGCCCACGTGAGGGGAAGGCCAGGAACGCCAGGGAATTAATGCCCCAGAAGTGACCCTCAGCCGACAAGGGGCAGGAGGTGGGGCAATTCTGAGGTGAGCCCCACATTACTGTTGCTGCTAAACAACCACTCTGAAACTTAGTGGCACAAAACAACCATTTTATTCTGCTGCAGGTTTATGGACCAGAAATTCAGGCAGAGCAATACGGGGTTCCAGCTGGGAATGTTCAAGTGGCCGGGGGCAGCTTCAAGGCCCAGGGCCAGGAGCCATCTGGAGGCATCTTTACTCAAACACCTGTCGCTGAGCCAGCGTGGTTTGAAGGCTCAGCTCAGCTGGGGAGGTTGGCTGACATGCCTACATGTGGTCTTGTCATATAACTTGGGCTTCCTCACTGCATGCTGACCTCAGGGTAGTCAAACGTCTCATATGGCAGCTCAGGGGTCCCAGTGGACAGGCAGGAAGCTGCATTGCCTTTTATGACCTCACCTTGGGTGGAAGATACGTGCTGTCATTTCTGCGTTACTCTGTCGGCTGAAGCGGTCACAAGCCCACCCAGATTCAACGGAAGGCGGCATGGGCTCCACCTCTTCCTATGAGTTTGTGGCCATTACAAATCACCCAGTGGCTCATAGGGCATCCTGCATGGTCTCTTCTCCCTCCTGGCCTTGCCGCCCCTCACCCACACTCCTCGCACCCAGCTGCCTGTCTCAGAGCCTGTTTCTGAGGGAACACAGCCTCTCACTAACTGTGTGAGTCCCTAACCTCTCTGAGCTGCAGTTTCCTCACCTATAAAATGTGGATACTAGTGGTCCCACCTCCTAGAGTCTGCCCCATGGCAGAGCGCCTGGCAAGGAGGAAATCCTCTGTGGAGGTAACGATTTTTATGAGCAATTTCTTCATGCCTGTGGCCAAAGCCAGCCCATTTATCTACCACCTTCATCCCAAAGAACTCAATGATGCTTCACGAGCAGTTCCTGGGTCCCAGATCTCTCTTGAGGTAGGCCGGCCACACCCCTGAGGATGGCAGCAACCCAGAGTGTATTTAGGTTATTGCTTAGGAATTTGGCAGGATGTGAGCAATTGCATTTTACAAATAGCTGCAACAGCGTCTCCAATCCCATGTGCTAATCGACAAGGTGACTTTGACACTGCTCCCATCAAGAAGTGATTATTATGTCCCCTTCCCTTGAATCTGAACGGGATTTTGTGATTGTTGCAAGGAATACAGAAAGGCAGAGGCGATTTCCCAGCCAGGGTCAAAAAAGCTGGGCACAGTAACGTACGCCTGTAATCTAGCACTTTGGAGCCTGAGGCAGGAGGATTGCTTGAGCCCAGGAGTTCGAGACCAGCCTGAGCAACATAGTGAGACACCCCCCCCCATCTCTACAAAAAATAGAAAAATTAACTAGGCATGGTAGTGCGTGCCTGTAGTCGCTTGAGCCCAGGAGTTTGAGGTTGCAGCGACCTTGCAGCAAGGTCCACCTTGCTTGCTGGAATACCTGCTCCCAAAGCAGCCTTCAGCCAGCTTGTGAGCCACCCAACTGCCCTGACGCTGCCATGCTGTGAGGAAGCCCATGTGAGGCTGCATGCAGAGGACTTGGGATTCATGAGGAGACATATATGCTCATTGAGCCCTCAGTGGTCCCAGAGCCCCCCTGCAGCAGTGTACACCCTCATCCCTGCTGTTCAGCTCCAGTTATCTGACTGTAGCCCTATGCTCGGGAGACCCCCATGCCAGAAACAAACACCTGGCCAA
This sequence comes from Lemur catta, assembly GCF_020740605.2. Lineage (NCBI taxonomy): Eukaryota > Metazoa > Chordata > Mammalia > Primates > Lemuridae > Lemur > Lemur catta. The sequence goes on along the minus strand of NC_059137.1, from coordinate 5,649,260 downwards.
GCCCTCCCAAATTCCTGACCCACAAAGTAAGTGCAACAAAATGCTTGTTTTAAGGTGCTAAAGTTTGGGGTAAATTATTACTTAGTAAGAGCAACCAGAGCACCAATTTAGGGACCATCCTGCAGCAGGGTAACTGGTCAACAAAACCTTTCCCCCTTAGCTAGCTGCTGTCTCTCACTGAGCCAGTCGTGCCCGCAGGAACACTGGGGAGGCCAGACCTCATATGCCCGCCTGGCATCTCAATGCTGTATGGCCCCTAAAAGCATGGCTTTGTGGCCTCTAAAGGGTCAAAGTGTGTGGGTCATCCGACACCCTTTGACCTCCTATTGAGAGCCATAGCCATGGCTCAGCAACCTGGACCACCTCCACCCCGCCCCCCAAAGGGAAGGCCCTGGCCCCATGTGGTTGATGGTGAAGCAGCTGTTTACCTGCCGGCCTCGCCAGGACTGATCTGCCCTCACGGCACCTCCACCTACTCTCAAAACCCTCAGACAGCAGAGGTAGGCCAGGCTGCAGCAGCTGTTGGGAAGACAGGAGAGGACAGAGGCTGCCTGGCCTCACCATGATCTCTGCCACAGAGTGGAAATACTCACAGTTTGGTGGCTCAGTCCTCGGGACCCAGCCCTCAGCCCTGTTGGCAGTGACAATCCTAAAACAGGCTCTTCTGAGCACCCGCTTGCCATCTGCCAGAGTGGTCTGTGCGCATCCCACGTGGATTCTGGGGCACACCCCTGTGACATAGCCATTTTATAGAGGAGGACACTGGGATCAGTCAGATTTAAGGGACTTTCCCATGGTGACTAAGTGGCAGAGCTGACACTGGGGCCAGGTCTGACTCCAGGGCATGTACGTGCTCCCAGCCACTGGGCAGTGCTGCCAGGTCTAGGGGGGACATCAAGCGGAGGTTCCCAACCTGGCTCAGGACCATCAGGGTTTTTGAGGCCTCACCCCAAGGTGATCCCAGCCACCTGTTTCCTCTGCCCTGTCCCCCTTTCTCCTCCTCTTCCCTTCTCCATCCTTCCTCCCTCCCCAACTCCCACCACCTTCTAACATCCTTGGAGGGAAGGGGGTCTAGAGTCAGCAGGGCCCTGTCCCCTGCTGGGGAAAAATGTTACCAAATGGCATAACATCACAGGCAAAAGTCGGGGTTGTGAAGTCCAAAGAACATGGCCTTGAATTTCAGCTCTTCTACTCACTAACCTTGGACAAGTTTCTTGACCTCTTTGAGCCTCAGATTCCTCGTCTGTAAAGTAGGAATAATTAGTAGAACCCAACTCATAAGGTAGTAGAGCTTAAATTAGATAATGTAGATAAACGGTTTAATCCAAGGCTACCCCTAGCCCAATAATATTAACTAACATCATCATCACCACCACTGTAATTACTTGTAAAAATGAGGGGCAAGTGTTAGGCACGGGCAGGTGTCAGTTTCTCTCCTTCCTTTATCTAATCTGTAATGTGTCTTTCGCCCACATTTGGTACCTTCACTGTAGACTAGAAATTAAGGTCTTTTTAAAATTTTATTTTTAATTACATATGTAGTGCACAAATACATACTACTTGTTTAAAAAGACACCTTTAATGCTGTAGGTAAGGCCGAAATCTCTTGACTGCCTGTTTGCACACTCCCTCATCTCTGTCCCCTCCCTGCTCTTCAGAGGTAATCTCTGTTATCATCTTGCCGCCTCTGCCTCCGGTACTTTTCTAGCATTTGCATGCGTATGTACTTATCCCGGGAAATAAACAGTGTGGTTTATGCATATATGATTTGTTTTTATATAAAGTGATCAGACTGATCCTACCATTCTACAACTTGCTTTTTTACTCAAGAACACATCTTGTGATTTTCAAATGCCAGTGGAAAAGGCAGGAGGGAGGGGGTCTCGGGTCTGGAGTCTGGGCGGACAGACTGCAGGACCAGGGGCCCTCGACTGACCAACCACTTACTGCTCACCCGGACGCTTGACGTTAGAATGCCCAGCTGTGCTCTCCGGAGGTTCATCTAGTTTGTCTTTGCAAACAAACCGCAATCTGTTCTCTGTCTGAATCACCGTAAGCCGCAGGTACTAAAAATAAAAACGTCCTTCTCTCTCTCCATTCAGTGTACCCGGCTAGTGGGGGCTCCTGTGCGGCACATTGAGTTCTTCTTTACAAGACTGTGAAAAGATAGTTCAGGGGCTGCACAGCCCAGGGCCTGTCCTCACCACCAGCCTCTTTTCTTGAGCCCTGAGTCCTTTAGAAGCTGTGATAATAAACAAGAAAAACCAGAAAGACACGTGTCACCCACAAAGCATGGAATATCTACCAAGCATTGCAAAGGTTGCCTGTGACTCAATCCTGGAGTCAGACAACGTTCTAGGCACTGACCGACGTCTAAGAACTGGCCCTTAGGGGATTTTTTTTGGGCCATCCCAGCCACTGACTTTGTCCTAGAGATGAAATGGCCCTAACCAGAAGTGGCATTTTGGTAAAAACATAGCCGGGTTACTTCCTGCTGCCATATGGGGTGGAATTTTCCTTGGAAGCTTCACGCTTTTTCTGCTTCCTGACAGCCTTGTCCTGGTGAAGCAGTCATTGTTTCTCTCCCCGGCCTCCAGGTCCAGAGCTGGGCCAAGCACAACAGCCGAGCTGCAGAGCAGAAAACCAGCATTCCTCAGGTGCGTCTGAAACAGACCCTGGCCCCCACGTGACCGGGAAAGGGAAGCCTGCCTGCTCTTGTCCACCCCAGATACTTCCAGCCTCAACCCGATTCACCACCCCCAACACACACACACAATTCTCACTCTATCCCTAATTTGGGGGAACATAAGTCATGAGATTTTAAGATCTCTAGAAATCCCATAACCTCTGGATAACAAAGAGAGCAAATACATGTTTGGATAGTCACTGTTCTGGAACCGTTGGCATGTCCTTCTCTGTCATAACTAGCAGCTAGCCCCAGCTGATTCCGTGCAGTGCCCATCCCGCGTCCCATTGCCACCCAGCCTGTCTCCACCTGCTCACGCGTGTCTCTCTCCAGCCACAGACATCAGTGGCTGGCTTCTTTGTGGCTTGGTTAAAATCTTGTATCTTTCCCAGCTTGGCCCTGGACTTCATTCCCGATCCCCTTCTGAGCTCTCTTTTCCTGATATCAGCCCCTCCTCTTGAGGATGGATTGTTGAAGGCAAAGGCCTTTCAGAGACCCTGGCCTCAATAACTCATCCACAGGAAGGGCCTTTGTTGGATGGACGGATAGAAGGAAGTTTAGCACAAGCAACTTTTGTTTGCTCTCCATGCAGAAGGAAAGGAAGCAGTTTCATAGGCAACTGAATAATTTTGTATTGGTCTAGCCAGGGAGGAAGACAACTCCATCCAATGTTTAGGTAGGAATGAGGGAGGATGGATGTATCCAACAGGGACACACATATTCTTGGATGCTGTGTGAGCATGACACACTTCAATTTATCCTCTTTTCCCAAAACTGCTTCTCCTCCTATACCTTGGACGGGATTGTTTTGGTGTGACCATTTGTTTGTTTGTTTGTTTGTTTGTAGAGACAGGGTCTTGCTCTGTCTCCCAGGCTGGAGTGCAGTGGCACAAACATAGCTCATTGCAGCCTTGAACTCTTGGGCAAAAGTGATCCTCCTGCCTCAGCTTCCTGAATACCTGGCTACAGGCACACACCACCATGCTTGGCTAATTTTTTTTTAAGTTTTTTGTTGTGACCGTGTCTCGCTACATTAGCCAGGCTGGTGTGGAACTCCTGGCCTCAAGCAATCCTCCCTCCTTGGCCTCTCAAAGTGCTGGGACTACAGGTGTGAGCCACCGTGCCCAGCTGGTGTCACCGTCTGTAGTAGGCAAGAGTTGTTTAATTCCACTGTGTCCGTTTTTCTTCTGGTAACAGGCGTATTTTCCTTGGGGGACTGTTCCCTTAACCCATCCTCAAGATCTATGGCTCTGAGATCTCTGAAATCTCTGAAATCTTAAAGATCTACAGCTGAGATCTATGACTCAACTCTCTCCCTCAAGCATGGATTATAGAATCTTTTTTTCAATATATTATTATGAAATTTGCAAACATAGAGCAAAGTTGAAAGAATTTAATAGTGTCTGCCCGTTAACCCACCACCTAGATTTTACTATTAACATCTTCCTGCACTTGCTCTATCTCATGTCTATACATCCATCTGTTCCTCCATCAAATTCACCCACCTAATTTTTGGTGCATTTCAAAGTAAATTGCAGAAATCATATGCTTCCTCCTAAATATGTATCATTGGCTAGAGTCAAATATTTGTTTACATGGCTTTTCTTTTATTGTAAAATTTGCATATTACAAAATATACAAACCTTGGCATTTGCTGAGCTTTATATACCCTGTGTAGCCCAAGTCCCTACCAATATGTCAAACATCACCCCAGCAAGTTCCCTCATGCCCTTTTCCTGTCAGTCTCCACCCTCCACCCGCAGAAGCAACTGCTGTCCTGACTCTTCCACTGGGGCTGTTTCCAGTTTCAGGCTATTACAAAACTGCTATGAAAATTATTGTACAACTTTTTTTGTAGACACATATTTCCATTTCTCCTGGGTAAATAGGTAGGAGTAAAATTGCTAAGTTATTGAGTGTTGTAGTTTAAGAACACTCCACTCCTCTTTTCCGAGTGGTTGTACCATTTTACATTTCCGTGAATGATGTGTGGGTTCCAGGAGTTCCATAACCTTGCCAACATTTAGTGTTGTCAGTCTTTTCAGTTTTAGCCATTTGGGTTGGTATGTAGTAGTTTTAATTTGTATTTGTTTAATGACCAATAATGTTGAGCACATTCCTTGTGTTTGTTTCTCTTCCTTTGTGTAGTGTGTGTCCAAAATTTTTTGCCCATTTCATTGGGTTGTCTTTTTATTGTTGAGGTGTAAGAGTTTGTATACATATATCATAGACATCACTCATTTGTCAGATACATGTTTTGCAAATATTTTCTCCCAGTCTGTGGCTTGCCTTTCTTTTTCTCTCTCTCTCTCTCTTCCTTTTTTTTTTCTCTCACTCTGTCACCTTGTCACCCAGGCTGGAGTGCAGTGGTGTAATCATAACTCACTGTGGGTTTCAAACTCCTGGACTCAGGTGATCTTCCTGCCTTAGCCTGAGTCACTGGGATCACAGGCATGAGCCACCGCACCTGGCTATTTTCTTAATGGTGTTTTTGATGAGTATGTAATCTGGGCCTATGTTAATTTGTAAATCTGAAATTAACATAGGCTTCAGAGATTATTCCAGAGATGTGTACTGTGACCCAGTCAAGCCCATGGGTCATTTTCTAGGAAATCTGGGACCAAACCAGGCATTTTCTGAGTATATATGACCTAGAGGAAATGAGTTCTCTGTTGCTCTTGGCATCCATCCGTCTTGCACGTGTGGAGAGACCCAGTCTGAGAATAGCTCCGTCCCAGGGGGAGTGGGACACCAGACAGAGAAACCAGGTCTCAGAGACCTTGTGTGAGTCCTTGCCACAGGCTACAGATTGGTCAAACTGCTGCTCATGGAGAACTCCCACCTTCCTGCCTTTATTCCTTTGCAAGTGCTCCCTTCCCCAGGGATGCCTCCTGCCCCTTCCCCACGTGTCCACACGGCCGGCTCAGGTGCTGCCTTCTCCATCGAATTCTCTCTGATCTCTCCTGCCTTTTCTGTGCCCATCCCGAAGGGACCTCCTCCTCTTCTGGGTGCCGAGTGTGGCTGGTGTCTCTCAGCATATGTTGTTTATAACCCTGTATTATTATGATTATTATGCATTACTCTTTTACAAAACCGCAAGCTCCTTTGTACGTGAATCCACATCTGATCTTGGTATTACTCACATAATATGGCCTCTGAGAATATTTACTGGGAGAGATTTCCGGAGGTGAGAGCACAGAAACCTTTAATTTTCTGCATGTGATATTCCTGTAACCCTTTATAAAAGCAGATATTGCTTTTGCATTCAGAAAAAAAAATAGAGATGTCAAAACTCATTGAATGAAAGAATGAACAAATAAGTGTATTTAGTAACTTTAATTCCACTCCCAAATGTCTGCATCCCAACTTTGGCAGCCCGGGAACATTCCCAGGCAAACCTGAATGGCTGGTTAACCTACCTACCGCCCCAAACCCCACCAATCTTTTTCCATCACATGGAAGAGAGAAACTTCCATTGGTTCCTACGGTAGGCAGAATTCTAAGATGGCTCCTAGGTGCCTGTCCCCTCCTGTTTAACCCTGTATGACCCTCCCACCTAGAGTGTGAGCCTTGTGAATGTGATGGGATGGCATTCCTGTGATTAGGTTACTAATCAGTTGACTCCGAGTCAATCAAAACGAAGATTATCCTGGGTGGGCCTGACCTAAATCAGGTGAGACTTTAAGAGAAAGTAAAGTGTCAGAGAGCCACAGTCCTGCTGGTCATGGATACCCCGCCCCTCCATGAATTAATTCTGCCAAAAACCACATGAGCTTGAACCCCAAGCCTCAAATGAAAACTTAGCCCCAGCAAACACCTTGATTTCAGCCTTGTGAGACTGCAAGGAGAGAGTCAAGTTACACTCTGGCATGACTTCTGGCCTACAGAACTGTGAGATATTAAATTTGTGGTCATTTGTTATGTAACAACAGAAAACTAATGCAATCTTTTTTTTTTTTTTTTTTTTGAGACAAAGTCTCACTCTGTTGCCTGGGCTAGAGAGCCAAGGCGTCAGCCTAGCCTACAGCAACCTCAAACTCCTGGGCTCAGGCGATCCTCCTGCCTCAGGCTCCTGAGTAGCTGGGACTACAGGTGTGCACCACCACACCTGGCTAATTTTTTCTATTTTTAGTTGCCCAGCTAATTTTATTTCTGTTTTTAGTAGAGAGGGGGTCTCACTCTTACTCAGGCTGGTCTCGAACTCCTTAGCTCAAGCTATCCTCCCGCCTTGGCCTCCCAGAGTGCTGGGATTACAGGCGCGAGCCACTGCGCCCGGCCTAATGCAATCTTACGAAGGGTATTCTTCCATACTGGAGAAAGCTGGGTGACCGTGGCAAGTTCCTCGGCCTGTCCACCTATTGTGAATAATGCTGCTATAAACATGGGTAAGCAAATATCTGTTGACTCCCTGCTTTCAACACAATTGAATTTTGATTCATGTTCTCTTATGGGACATTGTACATACTAGCTCTCCAGGAAGATAAACCCCAGGAGGCCTCACCTCTGTCCTGCGGCACTTAGCGTATTACTCAGAAAGGAATGATGGGCTCATTGACAGAAAGAGAAGCCAGATTTCCTCCCCAGCCAGCCAGGGTTCTGCTGTCTGATGCGCAGGCTACTCCATAATTACACACAGGGAGGCCCTGAGACACAATCTCACCATGGAATTTCAGAACACTGGAGGAAAAAACAAAAGAAGAAGAAGATTCTACGGGTTTCTAGAGAAAGGAAGAGACAGTCACAAAGGATCATATATCAGAATAGCATCAGGCTTCACAACCACAACAATGCCTGATGGAAGATAATGAAAGAATACCTTGGAAATTATTATTCCAATCTAAAATTCTATACTCAGCAACTATTAATCAGCTATGGGGGCAGAAAAATGTGCTAAAAAGATTTTTCTTTTGCCAACAAAGAGTGGAACAGCTCTGGACAGAATCAATGCTACTGCTTCAATTCTGGCAGAGCGCCTGGGGGGACTCTACCCAACCAGTAATACTCTGGGATTTAATAGGTTGGAATTCATCCACTCAGCGTACTTTAGTCTACTCATGGAGCAGACACCCGGTGTTGGGGAAACAGACAATGTAGTCTAATTTCTATTAGGATTCTAGATGCATCACTTGACCTCAGTGTGCCTTACTTTCTCCACTTCTAAAATGGATCTGATGTTCACTTACTTCGCCTCACAAGGATGATGGAAAGGGCAAGAGGGTAAGACATAATTTCAGCACCTCAAAAGGAAGATGAACAAATATGAGTCCAATTCTTTCTTCTTGTGTAACTCTGTAATAGACACTGACTGTTTTGTCTGCTCAGCAAACACTCCCAGCAATACCGTGCATTGGGAGAGGATGGTCCCCCCCTTTCACTCCAACTTCATGGTTGATTTGGCTCCAATCTTGGCTACAGTTGATTGGTTTAGTGGTAGACACCTGACCTTTCTCAGCCAATCAGAATCTTGCCCTGGGATTCTGGAACTGAGATATCAAAGTCAGTTTCTCTTCAGGTAGCTGAAACTGAGGTCATTTGAGGTCATGCAGGGATGTTTGCTTCAATATTCTGTCATCCAATTTGAGGAGCAAAAATAGCAGGTTGGCCACAGGAAAGAAGGATGAAGCCTAAGGAGGCACAGGAGAGTTACCAAGGTGAGAGAGATGAAGAGAGAGCACTTCCTGACTTGCTAGCCTTTCTCCGTCACCAACCTCGGTCCTTCTGTGGCATGCATTTCACAGGCGTCCCAGCATCACTCCAACAGATGCCTCCCTTTCCTGCTCCTCAACATTTTATTTCCTAGGCTGATTACTTTTTTTCTTTTTGGGACAGAGTCTCATTCTGTCACCCTGAATAGAGGGCAGTGGTGTCATCATAGCTCACTGCAACCTCCAACTCTCGGGCTCAAGTGATCCTCCCGCTTCATCCTCCCAAGTAGCTGTGACTACAGGCACGTACCATCATGTCCAGCTAATTTTTCTATTTTTAGTAGAGACGGGGTCTCACTCTTGCTCAGGCTGGTCTCAAACTCCTGAGCTCAAGTGATCCTCCTGCCTTGGCCTCCCAGAGTGCTAGGATTACAGACATGAGCCACCACGCCTGGCCAGATTACATTTTTCACTATGGTAAAATATAAATAAGATAAAATTTACCATTTTAACTTTTTAATTGTACAATTCATTGGCATTGAGCACATTCTCTCTTCTTCTTTTTTTTTTTTTTTGAGACAGAATCTCACTCTGTTGCCCAGGCTAGAGTGCCGTGGCATCAGCCTAGCTCACAGCAACCTCAAACTCACGGGCTCAAGCGATCCTCCTACCTCAGCCTCCTGGGTAGCTGGGACTACAGGCACATGCCACCATGCCTGGCTAATTTTTTCTATTTTTAGTTGTTTGGCTAATTTCTTTCTATTTATAGTAGACGCGGGGTCTCGCTCTTGCTCAGGCTGGTCTCGAACTCCTGAGCTCAAGCAATCCTCCCGCCTCGGCCTCCCAGAGGGTTAGGATTACAGGCGTGAGCCACCACGCCCGGCCGAGTACATTCTCACTGTTATGCAACCATCACCAGTATCCGTCTCCAGAATTTGTTCATCATCCCAAACAGAAACTCAGTCCTGTTAAACAATGACTCACTATTCCCCCCTTCCTCCCAGTGCCTGGAAACCTCTGCTCTACTTTCTGTCTCTATCAATTTGACTACGACTCTAGGTACTTCATGTAAGTGGAATTGTGCAATGTTTGTCCTTTTGTGTCTGGGTCAACTCATTTGGCATAATGTTCTCATAGTCACCCCATGTTATAGCATGTATCAGAATTTCATTCCTTAAGGCTGAATAATATTCCATTGTATTTATATACTACCTTTTGTTTATCCATTCACCTGTTAATGAACATTTCGGTTGTTTCTGCTTTTCAGCTATTGTGAATAATGCTGCTATGGACATTGGTGTAGGACAGGTGCCTTTTTTTGTTCAAGTGAGTCAGTGACAGTTTTTGTTTTAGACAACCAGAAGATTTCTAACTAATACAGGGAAGGAGATACTGTAACCCTTAAAGCCAGACAACCTCTGGCCTTCCAAGAATCAATGGTCCAACCTCAATGTGGCACCAGATTCGTTTGGAATTCTGAGTGGTAAAATCTCAGTGGGAATGAAGGCTGGGAGCTAGCAAGTGAATTACACTTTTTGTGCTATTCCACACTGTCAGGGGCTTGGTCGCCAGGAGAATTACAGTATTAATTTAAGATAGCAGGGTTTAGGATATAAAAGCTATTTAGTAGGCAGAAGTTTGGGAATAAATAGGTAAGCAGAAACTCTCAAAACATGACATTGTTTTCATCTTTTTTGCCTCAGAACTGGTAAATTAATTTACACTAACGTTTTTCTACAAACATCATCTAAGTACCTACTACACGTCTACTTAGAACTGAGAATATAGCAGTGAATACACTGGAAATGGCCTCTGCCCTCTTAGAACATCCAGTCTAGCAGGATCTGCCTCATAGTAGGTGTTCAGTATGTTTTTTTTTTCTTTTTTTTTTAATTTTTTTTTTTTTTTTGAGACAGAGTCTTGCTCTGTTGCCCAGGCTAGAGTGCTGTGGCATCAGCCTAGCTCACAGCAACCTCAAATTCCTGTGCTCAAGCAATCCTGCCTCAGCCTCGTGAGTAGCTCGGACTACAGGCATGCGCCACCATGCCTGGCTAATTTTTTTCTATATATATTTTTAGTTGTCCAGATAATTTCTTTGTATTTTTAGTAGAGACGGGGTCTCGCTCTTGATCAGGCTGGTCTCGAACTCCTGAGCTCAAGCAATCCTCCCGCCTTGGCCTCCCAGAGTGCTAGGATTATGGATGTGAGCCACCACGCCCGGCCTTTTTTTAAATTTTTTTTTATTTCAGCATATTATGGAGGTACAAATGTTTAGGTTATGTATATTACCCTTGCCCCACCCGAGTCAGAGCTTCAAGCGTGTCCATCCCCCCGACGCTGCGCACTGCACCCATTACGTGTGTATATGCCCATCCCCACCTCCCCCAATATGTATGTTTTGAGTAAATGACCTAATAATTATTTTTGTATGCTCCCTGGCATTTTATATGCAGCTGGTTTTTTGACAAATGTCATGCTTGAACAAATTTCTTCCAATCAGAAGTGAAGAGTCTCAGATCATGTGAAAAACCAAACCTAAGTGCAACAGCTGGGGCTAGTCAACAGGATGGTGATGTTCTCCTCAGGCAAGGTTTCTGTCAGCTGGAGTTTTCCTGCAAATCAGTGAGCTTTTTACCCACAGGCATGACCCCACCCAAAGCATCTGTCAGCTACCACCGTTACTTGCTGTAGTAAAGGCGTAAATCAAGGTTCTCAGACTTTTTGAGGGTAGATTTGAAAAACTACTTTGAGACCTAAAGCAGAAAATCAGGCCATATCATATGGTCAGAATTGATCCTGCTTACAATGGCCAGTTGAATACATAAGAGTAGCTCTTCTGTTTAAAGACCCCATTAAAAAGAAAGTAAAGATATTAAAAGTTAAAAAGCCACAACACCACAGTGCTTGGGAGGGAGAAAAACAGCTGACAAGGGGTGCTAACAAATTTCTAGAAGGCACAAATTGGATGGCAGAGTAGCAACTCATGAAGCAGATCAGAAGCCAAGAATCTTCCTAGATGGGGCTCCCACAGGGGAGGGTGGAGATCTGTCCTAAAGAATGCCTCAGAAAAACAAGATAAGGCAGGGAGTGAGGGTGAGACCAAAAGCACAAACAAACAAACCAGTTGGTGGTCTGCTAAAAAATATATAAATAAATATTCTCCAGAGGACTCCAACAGGACACAGAGTCTACATACACAACAGTCACAATGTCCAGGATATAGTCCAAAATCTCTGGGCATACAAAGAACCAGGAAAATGTAGACAATTGTCAAGGGAAAAGACAAACAACAGATGGCAACCCTGAGATGACCCACGTGAGGGAATGAGAAGACTCTGTAAAGCAGCTGTTATAACCATGCTCCATGGGAAAAAGTAAATTTGAAGTGAATGGGAAGATGAGAAAACAATATCTGAAATTTAAAAATCACCGAATGGGCTAAACAGCAGAATGGAGATGACAGAGGACAGAGCCAGTGAACTTGAAGGTATATTAACAGAAATTACTCAGCCTGAAGAATAGAGAGGGAAAGAAAAGACTTGAAAAAATAAACAGAGTCTTAGGGACTTCAGTGACAATATCAAAAAGCCAAACTGTGTCACTGAAGTCACAGAAGGAGAGAAAAAAATGGATTGGAGCAGAAAAAAATGTTTGAAGAAATAATGGTCAAAACCTTGCCAAATTTGATGCAAAGCAAAATTACAGGTCAGTGAACCCCAAACAGGATTAAACTCAAAGAAAACAATTTCCAAGAAATATCACAAACTGCTGAAAATGAAAGGAAAAGTCTTGAAAGCAACTAGAGAAAAATAATATATCATGTATAGAGAAATGATGTTTCAAAATATCAAAGATTTCTCATCAGAGACCACAGAGGCCAGAAGACACTGGAAGAACATCTTTAAAATGCCAAAAGAAAAAAGCATTTCAATAGGGAATTCTATATTGAGCAAAAACATCCTTCAGGAATGAAGATAAAATTAAGTCCTTCTCAAATAAAGGGAAAAAAATTATAACCTTATCTGGTGATAGTTTCAGTGTATATAGACATAATACGTATGACAATTATAAGACCTATATAATTGTAAGGAATCCACATTTTATCTAAAGTGGTAAAATATCTCCTCTAAGCAGATCTAGAAGTTGGGGGTATGTGTGTGTGTGTATGTGTATACAAATATATATATATATTTTTTTGAGACAGAGTCTTACTCTGTTGCCCCTGGTAGAGTGTAGCAATGTCATCATAGCTCACTGCAACCTTAAACTCCTGGCCTCAAGGGATCCTCTCGCCTCAGCCTCCCTAATAGCTGGGACTACAGGCACATGCCACCATGCTGGGCTAAATTTTCTATTTTTATCAGAAATGGGGTCTCGCTCTTGCTCAGGCTGGCCTAAACTCTTGAGCTCAAGCTATCCTCTTGCCTCAGCCTCCCAGAGTGCTAGGATTGCAGGCATGAGCCATCATGCCCGGCTGAGCTAGGTAATTTTAACAGCATTTGAGACCAGCCTGAGCAAGAGAGACTCTGGTCTCTACAAAAAATATAAAAATTAGCTGGGCGTTGGGGCATGTGCCTGTAGTCCTAGCTACTTGGGAGGCTGAGGAGTTGAGCTAGGAGTTTGAGGCTGCAGTGAGCTATGATGACGCCTCACTGCACTCCAGCCTGGGCAACAGAGCAAGACCCTGATTCAGAAAACAAACAAACAAAAAAAGATATAGAAAGCAAACAATAACTATTTTAAAAGCTGGAGTGTTTATATTAATATCAGACACAACGGTCTTCAAAATAACATTACTGGGGATAAAGAGGGACATTACAAAATAATAAAAGGAGCAATTCACCAAGGAGACAAAACACTACCCTCCTGTCCCTCTGCCTCCTGCCTACCCTGGTCCTTTTCCACGTGGCCCTGTGTGGTGTGCTGTGCCTCCAGTTTCTAGGGATCTTCCTTCATGATAATCATTTTCATGTCTATACATCTTACCATACCTGATTAAAACAAATTCTGGGTACATTTTTGGAATACCTGAATAGTCCTATATTTACTAAAGAAATTGATTCATAGATTAAGATCTTCCAGCAACAACAAGAAAAACAAACAAAAACCCTCTAGGCCAGATGACTTCACTGGGAAATTCCACAAAACATTTAAGAGAGAAATAAGACCAATTCTACACAAACTCTTCCAGAAAACAGAAGAGAAGGTAATGTCTCCCGATTCATTTTATGAAGCCAGCATCACCCTGATATCAAACCAAAGACATGACAAGAAAAGAAAACTACAGACCAATATCCCTAATAAAGGCAAAAACGTTCAATAGAATATTAGCAAATCAAATCTAGCAGAAAGGATAATCATCATGACCAAGGAGGGTTTATTGTGGAAAAGAAAGGCTGCTTCAACATCTGAGGATCAATCAATATAATTCACCATATGAACATACCAAAGAATAAAAATCATATCATCTCAATAGATACATAAAAAGCATTTGACAAAACTCAACACGCATTCATGATAAAAAACTCTCAGGTAACTAGGAAAACAAGGGAACTTCCTCAACTTGATACAGCCCATACACAAAAACCTACAGCTCAATCATACATAATAGTAAGAGAATGAATGCCTTCCCCCCAAGATCAGAAACATTTCAAGGATGTCTGCTCTCACCACTCCTATTTGATACTGTATTAGAGGTCCTAACCAGTGCAATAGGCAAGAAAAAGAAGTCACGCATATTACAAAGGAAGAAATAAAATGTCTCCATTTGCAGATGGCATGATTATCAGTTGGCGTCACTCTCTTCTTCCTCTGCTTTGTCAGAGTTTAATGTTCCAGACAGAGGCTGCTCCATCAGCCTTGGCTGAGGAGTAGAGAGGACATGTAGCAGAAGCACAATTGACCAGCTATGTTCATGTAGTATGAATGAGAAAAAAACTGTGCTGTTGTAAGCCACAGAGATTTTAAAGTTTGTTACCATAGCATAACTTAGACTCTCCTTACTGATACAATTTCATTTTAGGGTGGCTTCTAGTTGGTAATATCTAAGGAAAAGGCATTTCAATGTCATCAGTAACGTATCTCCAAATCTCAGAGTGGGGTGGTTAATTTAGGTGATAGTCTCATATGCTAAGCTAGTAACAACCACAGGATGTAGATTTTTTTTTAACCTCAGAGAATCTCTATTCTCTGTGGGCAAAATCATTCTCATTCATTCATTTCACAAATATTGAGAGCCAACCACATGCCAGGCATAGTGCTAGGTGCTGGGAAGAGCAACGTGCAAAGCAAACGCCATCCATGTCCCAGCCCTGTTTTATTCTAGTGGAAAAGATAGACAATAAACAAACAATTGCATGATGATTTAAAACCAATGCAGTAAGTGCTAAAATGACGAAGTCCAGGGTATTAGTGAAACATCTAACAGTGGACCTGCCCAATTCAGGGTCATCGTCCTCTTCTGCATCCCCATTAATAAGGAACTGACCAAAGTTACTCAACCAGTAAAAGAAAGGGAACCAGAACCCTATCTTCCTGCTTAGGCATTCTCTAGTCTTTGGATCAAACCTTGGAATGTACTTTACATTTGGTCCAATAACGCTGTTTTTCACCATTTATACTCATAGGGAGAGCCAGCTGGAATATGGGTGAGTCAACATTGTCACCATACACACACACACACACACACACACACACACACACACAAACACACACCTCAAAATAGAAGTATCCCTGATATCTGGTTCAGTTGAACCTTCTCTTTTCATGAAGGTTGATGCCATTGCCATATCCTTGACTTTTTTTTTTTTTTTTGACACCACCACTCCATCACATCCTTGACTTTTACAAGCATAGCAAAGTTAAAACACTCAACACACCCAGGCTGGGCAACAAATAGATGTGTTGGCATGGTCCTGCCTCATGACAGCACTTCAACAACATAGCCAACCATGTACTTTCCAACATGAGTTGAAACATTTTTTCTGAAAGTGATCATCTTCAATCTTTCAATTTTGTCATAATCTAGGAATTATTCCAATTTAGCATGATTCAATTCAAAGCAAGTTTACTAAGCACCTACAATGTGCCAAACTCCAGGGATACAGGAAAAATAAGTCTCTGCTCTAGAGGAACTCACAGTCTAAGAAGTCATTAACAAATAAAGAACTATGCTTTGATTATTAGCCAGGTATTCCTCACACTTCTTTCCAAAACCCAAAGCTCTCCTAGCATACTGACATAGGGGGAGGGGAGAATCATCAAGAGCAGTCATATTGAATTTTATTTATTTTATTTTCTTCGTGCTCATCTTCCTTCAGAACTTCAAGATGGGCACACAATGCTTGACAACATGGTTCTCCATTAAAATCCAACTCCTGGGCACCATAGGGCGTGGGAAATATTAAACACAAGGGCAATCAATCGTGTGAATCCAAAGATGCGTAGATGATTTGGATCTGCCACTTACAAGATGTGTGTGGAAGCCCCTCAGCCTTGTTACTTTGGGGGTGGGGGGGGTGTTTGCTCATTTGTAATAAGAGCCACCTCAAAGGCTCAGGTGTATTCCAGCACTAAGACTCATTCACTTGCTTTCGAAGATCTATACCTAGTAACTGCCATTAAGAAAAAAAAGTTAATTAAGCATTCCAAGAAGCCCTCTTGCAATACAGTTTTGACTCAGCAGGCAAGGAAGCAATGATGGTATTTCCTGTGCCCCCAGAATCCCAGAGTTGGTGAGGGAATGTGTAAGACACCACGCTGCCTTTCCAGTGGGAGCGTCCTTCCTGAGCGGTGTCACCAAGCAGCCCCAGAGAGAAGTGGCATTGGCCCATCCTCGTGCAAACTGACTGTCGCGACAGAACTTGGGCCGGGACGCCCTGCACAGGTGGGACACTGACATTTTATGGTGCGGTCGGTGCTCACGGTGCCATTACAAAGCGACCAGTTCCAGTATTCCAAACCAATGGTCGTTTCAGGGAAGGGCTGCCAAGGGTCAGGCTCTTAGTGAGCCATGACAGCTCAGGGTGTCCTCTTGGGAAAGCCACGTCACTCCTCTCTGAGACTCCAAACGGCCGGCAGCCGGACACCTTGGAGCCACACTCGGGCCTCAAGGGCCAGTCACGACATATTCGACGGCGCTGGACCAACCCCCGTCGTGGAACGGCGGGGTCCCGACACGGCCCTCCGGACCGGTCGCCGGGCTCGCGCTCTGGGCCCTCCCCTCGCTGCTGCCCCGCCCCCCACTTCCGGCCGGACCGCGGTCACGTGCCCCGACGCCGCCCCGCAGTCGCTGCTCCTCTCTCCTCAAGCGTCCCGGCTTCCCTTCCGCCGGAAGTAGGGCGACTTTCCCTTTCCGGCTACGGGTCCCCAAGCGGAGCGGGAGGCCGGACCGGGGAGCCGAGCGGCGGCGGCGGCGGGGCCGGCAATGGCGGAGCTGGTGCAGGGGCAGAGCGCTCCGGTAGGGATGAAGGCCGAGGGCTTCGTGGACGCCTTGCACCGAGTCCGGCAGGTACGGGCGCGGCCGGCTGGCAGGAGCACGGGAACCCGAGGCGGGGCCGGCGGGTGGGGAGGAGGGGGTCGGGCCAGGGGGCGCGAGGCTGCCTGGGCCGACGCCTCAGCTGGGCCGGGCAGTTCCGTGGGGCTCGTGCAGCCGAGAGCAGCCTGGGGATGAGGCGCCAGCGAGAGGCCAGGCCCAGCCTGTCGGGCGGGTCTCCCAGGTGCCTGAAGCCGCCGGGAAAGGCTTTGCCCAGAGCGCCTGGCCCCATCGCGCCCCCGCCCCCGAGCTGGACCCACAGGGTAGTCCGCGTGGGGTTCTGAGGTTTGCGAGGGGAGAGGGCTAGGGAGTTCACGGTGTGGATTTGGATAGAAACACAAGGCAGCTGTCTCACGTCCAGCAGCTTGTTAAAACTTGGAAAACATCATCTTTAGACTTTCTGTATTTCGAGGGTGGAGTAGAAGGACGGCGAAGGTATCCTATTTTTGAGGGTGCTCTTTGGAGAGGGGAGAGAGGGAGGTGTTAAATGGGTGTAGATGGTTCCCAAGAGGTAGAAATTTCTTATGGCAGTAGGTTTCCTCTACTGGGAAGAATGTGGTGTGGACTAGTTCTGATGGCGGAACTTTACCATCTGACAGTGTCGTGCATTTTGTCAGCTGTTTTTTTAAGAGGTTGCAAGCTTCCCTAGAGAATAAATATGGGACCTACCAAAAATACTCGTTGGCATCTAGAGTGATGCTTAGAACAGAACGTGTCCTTGTATTGTGTCTAAAACGTACTGACAAGTTAGCCATAACACTTAAACTTTTCTGTTGAGTGTCTTATGTTCATCATTCCTTCCTATGTAATTGTAAGTGCACTGATACTTTAAAAGTTGAGCTATAACTAATTACTGCTTGATTCCTAACAGAAAGCCACAGGACTCATTGTGTTAGAAGAAGGTCTTCACTTGGGCGCTTGAAGATATGGTCTTTACATCTCTTTCCAGTATTCCAGGGGAGGGACCCCTACGTGTTTCCCAGATACTGACTTTTCATGTTAATACTGATGCATCTATAGACATACTGGATCCCAGAACTTTCCAAACCTGTGGTTCCACCTAAAATTTTATCTGATGAATTGTTACTTCCTGTCTAGGCGCCAACCAGTACAGTAGTGAGTATCCATCTTTCTTAGACTTCAAAGCCACCCACTGGCTGTATGGATGAACATGCCACCCAGCTCCCCTTCCACCATTCTGCTTGCTGGTGTGTTACAGTGCTCTCTACAGTACAGGGTCCTGAACCTTGTTTCTCACTGGCTACTAATATGTAATGGCTTTCACTCTGTGCTGATGTGTGACAGTCACCTTGTTGGCCTTTTGTGTCCAGGAAGAATTATAGTCACTACCCTAAAGAGCTGAGATCCTCAGTTGGCAGAAGGCCTGTAGTTGAACATAAAATGAATTTTGAACCATTGAGAAGACTTTCCACTTCTCTTGAGCCAGTAGTTGAACTCATATCCTTGGACAACCTGCTCGAGAGGGAGACCCTCTGTTAAATGCTGACCTAATGTGGATTGTTGAAGCAGTGATGTTTACTACTGGCAGTGAAAACTTCATTGGAATTGTTCTCAGCTCCGAAATGCACCATTGACTGGAGCAGTAATAAGCCCAATGGAGACAGGGCTGTAAGTGTGTTCCTTCTGAATGTTAACAGCTGGAGGTCCATACTATCTCCAAGGATTTGATGGCCTTTAAAAACTAAAGAAAAAACAGGTTTGTGGGTAACTGTAGGTTTATTTTTTAATTGATATTGAGCAAGAATGGAATGTTAGAAATCTATGACACTTAATGCTTATGGTAAAGATTACCCCGAAGAATCTCACATGGGCCACTGGATAGTGATGATTCTAATTCTACATTTTATACACAGCATGTTGCAGAGATATGATTTTTTTCCCCAGAAAATGGTAATAAAAAATAGTGTATTTCTTTTCTTAAATGATTGCAAAGCTTTCCCCCCCTTACATGTCCTCATAAAGCCCAGCGACAATCTTTAAGTCCTTCTTAAGTTTATCAGCAGCAAGCTGTCTGTTTTTCTGGCAGATCATAATAGAGGGAGACCCTTTGAGCTGACCCTGCTAGGATCTGAACCTGCAGTTTCTGTTAAATCTGGTATGTGGGGTCCAGCACCTAATCCACTAAGCTTTCCTTCTGGCATCGTGAAGCCTCCTTTTATATCCTTTGGACTCTTTCCAACAAAGTGGACCAATGATTATTGTTAGTTCACTCTGAGCATGGTATTCTTAGATTGAAAAGGGATCTCTAAAGATGTCAAACAAAATTTAAAATTTTCCCCAGCAGTGTGAAGTCTAGTGAGTTAATAATGTTTGGCATAAACAGGTAGTTTACATCCATTCTGAAGGGTAGTAGAAATGTGATCTGATTCAGTCCCATTGATGAAGATCTAGAAGCTGCTGCATATTAAAAAACATCATGTCTAGTTTTCACAAATCATTAGCTGGTTAAAATATTTCTTCAATAGTTTAGAGAAGGCAGGATCTTAATAAAGGTGGGATGTGGACTGAAAGCCAGAATAGGTCACCCTGTTCCATGGTCATACTCTGCACCTCTTTCCTGACTGTCTAGGTTACAAGGGGACCTCACCAAAATTTGTATGAGTAGATGCAAGTCTGTTTTATTTTGTTTGGTTTCTCCAAAGATAACTTTTAAAATGTCCCCAAAATTTCACTGCTGAGGGTCTAGTAGCATCTGTCATCAAGTGTAAGCAATTGCGTGTTAACAGAATAGTAGAACACCACAGTGTATTACAGATTCCCAGCAACCTTCTACAAGCTGTCAGTCATCACCTCGGTAGAAGTTCTCTTGAGAAACTGCTGAGGCTTTTTAAGACTTTAAGCTCCTGTTTTGATCTAGATAGACACAGTCAATGCCTCTGCGTTGTATAACTCCAGAGTATTCTATTCATATAGAACATAGTATAAAAGGTGCTTCATGGAGCTGACAGCATGGTGGCCCTACCCCTGAATGAGTGTGATCAAGCCATTGTAGAATCAATAGAAAGTAACCTTTTTTTTTTGAGACAGTCTCACTCTATCACCCAGGATAGAGTGCAGTGGCATCATCATAGCTCACTGCAACCTCAAACTCCTGGGCTCAAGCAATCCTCCTGCCTCAGCCTTCCGAGTAGCTGGGATTATAGGCGTGCACCAGCACGCCCAGCTGATTTTTCTATTTTTAGTAGAGACGGGGTCTCACACTTGGCTCAGGCTGGTCTTGAACTCATGTGCTCAAGCTCAAGCAATTCACCTCGGCCCCACAGAGTGCTAGGATTACTAGCATGAGCCACTGTACCAGGCCTGAAAGTAACCATTTAGCTGCTAAATTTTACCAGATTAGACCTGGAACGTCTTCTTTACTGGCACTCTTTTGGGAAAATGTTGAGTGGTGTGGGGACTCAGAAGTTCCACAGTCCTCCAGAAAATGCCTCCCAGTGCCTCTGTTTCACACTTTGAACCTGAACAGTAGATAATTTGGGATGTATGCTGGATACCCTGGGCTGATTTGGGGCTTTAGTGATTTGAGATCCTGACTTCTACACAGCATTGTATTTCCTTTAAGAGAACGCCGTACATCTGCCATTAAAAAAAAAAGGCCTCCATTCATTGGCTATTGGATATGCCTTGTGAGATTATGCCTTTGCTCATTTGATACATGTTTTTGACTCACAGCAAAGTCAAGTGTGCTGAATGTTCAGATCTAAGTTGTACACCACCGAGACTACCTTGTACATGTCCAGTGGTTGGACAGTACAAATGAGCATTTCACAAGGGACTAATTCTGGCCTGTACACTCATTTTAGCTTTCTGAAACACTTGAAGGAAACCAATGTCTGCAGGAAATCCATGGGCTTTTCCTGTGTCTTTGCTTTGATGGGACTCAGTAGAGTACCCTGCAAAGAGTGATTCCTTATTAAAAGGTTTTGGTGATGGCACTGCGCTCATTTGGGTCACCACATGTTAATGGGGAAGTGCTGAACTTCATATTTGGTATTGAAAAGTAGATAGTAGATACATGTTCCACTGTATGCCTCTAAGGCCTTTCTTGTTTTCAGCCGACACTTCTTTATTTTAAAAATCTGCTAGTCTATGTGTATAATCAAATTCTGATTTCTTCTGAAGTCCCAGTTATTTCTTAGATACAAATTTGCCTAGACCACAGTTATCAAACTAGTGGCCTGTGGGCTAGAGAAGGCTTACCGTGGGCCTGCAGGCATGCTTTGTTTGACCCACATAAGGCCAGCACTTTCACGTAAAGGTTTTCTGTCTTCACTAGAAAGATCTGGCTACACTGCTCCCATGTCCTGCGTGGTGATAACCGTCAGTAGGTGCTGCCCCTTCATGGGGGGCATCACTCTGGGTTGTCTGCACTCCTGCGCCTTGCTGCTGTTTCACATTGCCCATTGGGATGGCTAAGTGACACCTTTTTTTTCCTGATCCTTTTCTACATTGTGAGCCCATCATCTCTGGGTTTTATTTGAAATTCCCAATGGAAAGAACTCTGGATGCCCAGTTTGGAGATCTTGAGTCTCGGGCACGTAGCTGCATGACCTTGGGCTAGGTTGGCCTTTCCTAGCATTTGATCTATAGACTGTTAATAGATCTTCCATGGAAAAGGGCTCTTGGGGAATACAGGATTAAATGAAGGTGAATTGGCTTCTGTACTGGAGATTTCTCAGAGCCTTTAATATGCTTATGTGCATTAACTCCTATAAGGGTGTAGGGTGTGTATTGTAAATACCCTAAAGTTGTATCATTCTTGCCCTCTTCTCATGGAACCAAATTACATTCTGTGGATCAAGCTTCAGGAAATGCTGAGCTAGATAATCTATTTTTTTTTTTTTTCCTTTTTTTAAGGCAGAGTCTTACTCTGTCACCTGGTCTAGAGTGCTGCCGTCATAGCTCCCAACAGCCTCAAACTCCTGGGCTCAAGCAATCTTCTTGCCTCAGCCTCATGATGCCTGACTAATTTTTCTATTTTTAGTAGGGACAGGGTCTCACTCTTGCTCAGGCTGGTCTCAAACTCCTGAGCTCGAGTGATCCTCCTGCCTTGGTCTCCCAGAGTGCTAGGATTACAGGTGTGAGCCACCATGCCTGGCTGAGCTAGATAATCTTAACAGTCCCTTCAAACTCATGAACATTCAAAGCTTCCATCTAGCTGGATCTGAAAACAATCTTGATCGTGTTATTTTGGCTCTTTTGCTTTCTCACATGTTGTAGTGGATATCTATTCAAATTCCTCTCTCCCTCTTTTTTTTCCTGTGTGGTCTTTTTATTCTGTTGCTTTTCCTTAGAATCATCCCAATTGAGAATGTTTTGGATTGGGAGCTCTATTATAATGATACTTGGGAAGGAATAGCCAATACTTGTTTTGGAGACATGGACTACGCTTTTATGCTAATACCAGATGGTAATGAATCACTTACAAGACAGAGCAGTGTTGATGGAAGTAGTGGTGTGGTTCAGGTTACTTACCATTCACTGAGGATCTGCTGAGTGTGGCTCTTGCTGGGTGGGGGACCAGTGCAAAGATAAGTGGGACAAGTTTGTAGCTGGTTTTATCTTATTGGGGAATTGGATCCTCACAACAACCAGGTAAGGTAGTCAGGATGAGGGCTATAATTCTCGTTTCATATTTGAAAATAATGAGCCAAAGGGAAATAAAGCAGTTTTCTCAGAGTTACACAAATAGTTAATATATGCAGTAGTTTTTATACCCATGCCTTCGGCATTTTAAGAAGGACTTGTTTCCTTAGCAGAGGTAGTTGGATAGTTTTCCATCTTAGTAAGATGACTACAGCAGAGTCTTTGAACAAAGCATTTGAAGGGATGCTGGTGTAATTAGATAGAATGAAGGGGCCAGACACAGTGGCTCACGCCTGTAATCCTAGCACTCTGGGAGGCCGTGGTGGGAGGATTGCTTGAGGTCAGGGGTTCAAGACCAGCTTGAGTCCTGAGCAAAAGTGAGACCCCATCTCTACTAAAAGTAGAAAAC
This sequence comes from Lemur catta, assembly GCF_020740605.2. NCBI lineage: Eukaryota > Metazoa > Chordata > Mammalia > Primates > Lemuridae > Lemur > Lemur catta. Next base: position 5,626,380 of record NC_059137.1, on the reverse strand, counting down.
ATTAGCTGGGCATGGTGGCACGCGCCTGTAGTCGCAGCTACTCAGGAGGCTAAGGCAGGAGGATGCTTGAGCCCAGGAGTTTGAGGTTGCTTTGAGCTAGGCTGATGCCATGGCACTCCAGCTAGGGCAACAGAGCAAGACTCTGTCTCAAAAAAAAAAAACAAAACAGAAAAACGATAGAATGGAGGGGAGAAAGCTAATGGGCATGTTTTCTTTAGGGCCTTTGGTGGGGGAAACCTCCACCTGGAACAGTATTTCAACCTAGAGACTCTACTGATCATCTTAGCATTTTGCCTACAGATGGGCTTCTCCATATCCTCTTAAATTTAGCAGTTGTTTAATGAGCACCTTCTATGTTCCAAGCATTTGCTATGCATTAAGTAAGTTCTTTTACTTTTTCAGAACATGGACCTTTCTGAGATTCTTGAAAACTTTGAGCCTCTCCCTAGAAATGTTTAAATAGCTTTTATGTAATTTCAGGAAGTTCATGAATTCTCTAAAGCTAAACCCTAGGGCTCCCAGTTAAGGTACCTTTGACCTAGGGGTACCCGTACCAAGATGATTGAGATAAGTCCACTCCTGAAAGAGCACTCTATAATGGGGAGAGAGTATAACCAATAACTTCCTCAGTGTGATTATGCTATTTAGAGGTAGTTTATAAAGTGATTGGCAAACACAAATATAGGAGTATTTAATTCTGCCCAACTGTGGGTGGGATGAGTTTGTCAGGAAAAGCTCCTGAGAAGAGCCGACATCTTACTTAATTGTCATAAAATTCCTTGTTGCAGTTAATGCCAGTAAATAGGGCAGGATTGGCCAGGGCCCCATGGCTGATGACAACAATAGCTACCATTCATTGAGGCCATGTTGTGCTGGGTGCCAGGCAAGGATTCTTATATATGTTCTTTTATTTGATGGTCACAAAATCCCCAGGGGTATTATTATGAAGTGGTTATTAAGAAATATTGGATTCAGACTGTATGAGTTCAAGTTCTGGTTCTGCCACTTACTAGCTTGGTGACTTTGGACAAGTTATTTAACTTCTTTAAGCCTTAGTTTTTTCCATCTGAGATATGGAAACATGTTAGTTGCTAGTAGTAATAGTTTAAAAAATAATAGTTAAATTAGAAGTTAGGAGGTCACCTTGGGGTCATTAGTAATGGAGGGGGACACGAGGCAGGCTTATGGGGTGCTGGTCATGTTCTGTTTCTCGATCTGGGTGCTAGTTGCATAGGCATTTTAGTATGTGAAAATTGAGTGAGCTATAAACCTAGGATCCATGTGCTTTTCTGTATTAGCATTCCGCTTCAGTAAAAGGTTAAAATAGCAAACATTTCTGATTATTTACTATGTGCCCAGCATTGTTCTGCTTTACATCTGTTATCTTGTTATCCCCATGGACATGATTCCAGGCAGACTGGCTCCAAATCCCACAGTAATGAGAACAGTAGCTACTTTATAAGGTCACTGTCAGGCACTTAGTACCTAATAAATTTGATACACTATCTTCTTTGTAACATATTAGGTAGTGGGATGCAGGCATTCAGGTAGCTTTGTCTATTTCTGGTTAGTATAAAGTTCTAATAAGTGTAAAGTTGTGAAGATAATCACAGCTTCCTATTTGGATTTATAAGGTGAACTACTTTGATTATGAAACAAACCTGTTGTCAGAATTTTAGTCTCAAAAATGTGCAATGGGAATAATTGATTGCCATGTTTCCTAACTTTAGTGATTTGTATACCACCTTTGTGATTTTTGCCATATCGTTGAACCCTCAGTATGCTATTTGCTTAATATTCTTGATTAGATTTATTTAAAGTATCTTTACAGTGAAACTAAATCCCTATCATAAATGGGAAACTTTGCCATGCATAGAAGGTAACTATAAGAACAATATATGTATAAGTTTGAAAACATTCAACCTCCCAAAACAAACCATACCTCCCAAAATTGCCTTGTGTCTTCCTCTTTGAGAACACCGGTTTAGTCTGCCCCTGCATTTTGCAGGTGAAGATAGCAAGGAGCAGGGCCCCTGAAGGCCTCACCCAAGGTCATACACCAAAAGAGCTGGCTGGAAAACCAGGACTCTTAAGGCATTCCTGGTCCAGTGCTCCCCTCCCCCAAGTTCCCACTAACCACTGGCAGTGGAGGCTAATTGTCTATGATGTTACTTTATTTTTCATCTGTCACTATGCTTAAAAAAGCTCAGGTAGTGAGATAACCCATTCGCCTCCCCTCAAAAAGGGGGAAAATGACTTGTGTGGTAGAAAATCAGTAGCAGAGTCCCCTCAAGGTCATACTTGCAGATAAGGACTAGAGTGGCCTTGGTTTTGTTGGAATATCCTGGCTGTTATCTCCTGGCCTACACCATTATGAACTGAGAGCTGTACCTCCCTTCCCTTAAGTAGCTACTGTTTAAAATGAACAATTATGATGTGAAGAATTGCTTGAGCTCTGTGCACTGGAAGTCATTAGGTTTTAAGTCCTTGGGAATTGAAATAGGTATTACATGGAAGAAAGGGAGCTAGCCAAGTGGTCAGGAGCATGGACGTTATTATCAGGCCTAGCTGCCTTTTAAAACGTGGGTGACTGTGGGCAGGTCACTCAGCTTCTTTGGGCCCCAGTTTTTCTTGTCTTAAAATGGAAATAATAATAATACCAACCTCAGAGAGAGTCATTGTGAGGAATAAATGAGGTAGCGTATTTAAAGTGCTCTTAGAATGCCTCATGCATAGTAAGCACTCACTAATTTTTAATTCTTACTGTTTTATTAGATACTTAAAATAATTTCTTAGAACAAGGTTGTGTGTGTGTGTGTGTATAAAGGAATACATTGTTTCTTTACAGTATATTGTGGTATAATCTACAGTGTAATATAAATGTGAATTATAATTTTGTATTACAGTGTTGAACTCATGTCTAACATTTGCTTAGTCGGGATTCAAATGCAGTCTCCTAACTTCAGAGCTCCACCTCTTAACTATTCTATACTGTTTCTCCTTTAGTGGAAACTTCCCAAATTATAGATGACTGAAGCAAGCATAGATTAAGAACAAACCCCAAGCTTCTGTCATTTTAGAAGGATGCTTGTTGATTTAGTCAAAATGGGAATAGCAAGCTGTTGTAATAGTTTTACCATGTAAACTTTGGGGGAAAAATTACATTCCAGCAACATATGAAATTATTATGTAAATTATAAGGAAGGCCAGGGACTCAGGAATGCATTTTAGCTACTTTAGAAGGAAGGAAAAAGATCTGGAAGCCAAGAGGCATCATCACAAGGGCATGGGGACAGTGTCACGTGCCTGGTGTGTAGAGCTGTGTTTTGGGTCCCGTCTTTGAAGTGACTCCATACACATGCTGCTGGGGACTCCTGAGAATCACAATCCACTCTACCCCTTTCTTCTGTGTTTTAGAGTCATCTTCGCTATTGGCTGGGAATGTTTGGGGCCATCTTTAAAAAACAACTGGGCCAGTAACTGTGAGAACCCCCACACTGGGCATTTACTGCTCAGTTCATTGTGGCAGATGAAAGGGTCCTTGTGAGGTTTGTGCTGCTGCAGTGTTCTCACCTTTTAAATCCACGTGTTTTACCAGCTGAGTCTTTAAAGGTGGCTTTTGCATCTTTAGTAAGCAGCTAACCTCTATAAGCTTATCCAAAACAAATATGGAAAGTAAGATTGCAAGTCAGTGGAAGAATGCTGTTAGGTGAGATTTACATGGCACTTTATTCTAGAGCAGTTGACCCCTTGCGCTGAGACTTGGATATAGGAGGTAGGGTTCCTGTCAGCATTCTGTCTTTGTTTGTTTGTTTGTTTATCTTTGTTTTTGTTACATTCTAGATTATTGTTTTCATTATTTATTTTAAAAAAATGTTTTGAAGCAAGCACTCATCCGGGCTACCGTCATCTCTAGCCTAGGCAGGGGTCAGCAAACTTTTTATTTAAAGGTCTGTATAGTAAGTGTTCTATGTAGGCTTTGCGCACTGCGTGATCTCTGTGCAGATCTTCAGCTGTGCTGTTGTTGTGTATAAGAGCCACAGACAATATGTAAACAAATGGGTGTGGTACTGTTCTAACAAAACTTGAATTACAAAGGCAGGTGGTTCACCAGCCTTAGTTTGCTCACCCCTGGCCCAGACTATGGTAGTATCTCCTAAATGGTCTTCCTGCTCCTGTCTCCTAGCAGTCAAAGCGTCTTAAAAAGAAGTCAGCATGTTGCTGCCCAGAGTAAGACTTATGGTAGCTTCCCATCAGCCTTCTTATTAAAATTCAAGCCCCTTATCATGACCTGAAAGGCCCTGTGTGAACTGCCTGTACTTCTTGGAACACATCTAGCTCCCTCCATGCTGGCGCCCGTTTACTTCTGTCTTCCAGGCTCGTACCTACCAAGTTTACTCCTGTCTCAGGGCCTTTGTACAAGCTGTTTCCTCTGCTTAGAATATTCTGTCTCAGACTTTTGTGTAGCCAGCTCCTCATCATCATTTAGGTCTCACATCAGATGTCACCTCCTCACAGTGGCCTTCCCATCATCCTATTTAAAGCAGTTTTCCTAAGCACTCTGAAAGTTATTATCTTCTCTTACTATCATAATATGCATCACCAACTGAAATGATCAGTTCATTGATTACCTGATTTACCACGTAACTCTGCCCCAGCTGCTGACTCCAGGAGAGCAAAGACCTCAGTGCCTGGAACAGAGCCCATCACACAGTAGGTACTTTTTTTTGGGGGGGGGGACAGTCTCATTCTGTTGCCCTGGGTAGAGTGCCGTGGCATTGTCACAGCTTACTGCAACCTCAAACTCCTGGGCTCAAGTGATCCTCCTGCCTCAGCCTCCTGAGTAGCTGGAACTATAGGCATGTACCACCACGCCCTGCTAATTTTTTTTTTTTTTCTATTTTTGGTGGAGATTGATTTTTTCTATTTTTGGTAGAGGCAGGTCTCCCTCTTGCTCAGGCTGGTCTCAAACTCCTGACCTCAAGTGATCCTTGGCCTCCCAGAGTGCTAGGATTACAGGATTGCACCATGCCAGGCCACACAGTAGGTGCATAACATTTGTTGAGTGAATTGCCTTGTTTTACAACCCTGGTATTTGTGAGTGCTTTTTAGTATTCAGAGCTTCTCTGCCTTCAGGATACTTTATCTTTTCAAGAACTATGAAGCAAATGGTACTATTCCCTGGGGATCTTATGCTGAGGGGAAGGAGACTTGCTCAATTTCACAAAACTAGTAAATACCAGGATGCCTGACATTTAAATCCTGCATTTGGTTTACAGTATCATGGTTGTCTTTGGTTGTTGGTTGGTTTCAGGTAATTTTATCTTTGTTGGTCCCAGGTCTTAGAGTCTTAGGCATATTTAGACTAGCTCAGAACTACCGCTTAAGACTTTGCTCTGGGAGACCACTAGCTAGCTCAAGGCTTCTTGGGCGTGGCTCTCCGGGCCATGGTCACACACACTAAGAATAAACCTCTTTAAGTTAAAAAAAGAAAAAGGCTTTGCTCTGCAGGATAGCTGTGCTAGCTGCCCCTCGATGCAGCCCTGTTTCTTAAACTAAGGGACTGATGTCAGGAGCAGTTGCTGTAAATATTCCTATGGTTAAATGAAAGAGATGATTTATTATGAACATCACATTTAATTTCCTGATGAGAACAAAGTAGAGAAGTAAGAGGTTCTGCATACTGTTTGTTTCTGGGGAAATAATTTAATAGCTATGTTCTGTTCTTTCACTGATAATAAAAAAAAAAGTTGAAATAGCAGTCAGAGATTATCTCCCTTTCTCTGGCACGGAAACCCTTCTGAAATTGTTTGGATGCTCCCAATGAAGAGAAGGAGCTTATTGTTCCATATCCCTGTAGATCATATCGTCAGTTCATAGGATGGGTACAGTCCTGAAGGGCTGTCAAATTTGAGCAAACAAGGCCTTTTAAATATTCTTGGGGGAATTTGTCGCATAAGGGAACCCTGTGAGAAAGCCTTTTGAACAAAATTCTTCATATGGTCGGCCTGCTTTTTTTTTTTCCTTAAGAAGCAACATACCTATGTATGTTGACAAGAATACTAATTTGCTTGAAGAAGACACATATTTGGAAGTATTTGATTTCCAAAGACACGTTATTATTAAGAGCAAAAGAAAACTCAACAGTGAAAAGTGTTTGTCTTATCGTGACACTGCCCTGCGTAATCTAGATGGGGGAGAAACGGGATAACAGCCCTTTAAAGAGGACTCTTGTCTTTCTCCCTCGGATAGAGCTGTGGTCTGTTTCTGAGTATTTAAATCTGATTTTCTCTGTAGATTGCTGCTAAAATTGATTCAATTCCTCACTTGAATAATTCCACACCTCTAGTGGACCCCTCTGTGTATGGATATGGAGTACAGAAACGGCCCTTGGATGATGGAGGTAAGTTACTGTAAATACCTTTGCCTTTCAGATGGTAGTCAACCTGCCAGTTAGGCTTGAATCTGTCAGCCATTTCCGTAACGGCTCTTACAAATGTCACTCTGTTAAGAGGAATGGTTGAGGGGAAGTATTTAGGGTGATTTTTCTCAGCAGTTCTTAGGCATTTGAGTTCCTATTTGCCTTGATAATGTAGGAATCTTTTCAGCTGGGCTCTAAGGTAAAGACTTGGCCCCTGAGCATCAGCTTGGAAGTAATTGGACCTATCTGAAAATTTAGTTTCATTTAGTCCTCCGCTCTTCCAGTGCACATGTGGGAATTGAAATTTCCACTTTTCTCCAAAGAAAAGCTAGGATTTAGTATATGGCTCTCAGAAAGCTGTGGCTACATCTTGACCTTAAAAAAATGGGAAGAAGGATGGTGACCTTTCTACAGTCTATGTGCCAGGCTTTTCACCATTCCCATTTGTGACAAGCTCTTTCTAGAAACATCCATTTTTCATTAATTCATTTATTGTTTTATTGGTTTGTTGGTATGCCCTCCTCCATCCCCAAAAGTACTTGAGACCCCTTAGAAGTGCCCAGTCACCACCACTTTGGGAAAGAGTATCTATCAGATGTGTTTCTGCAGAGAGCTCAGACTTCCTTTGTCATATTTTGTGTCCTACAAATCAGCACTATAATAGGAATAGTGAAATACACTAGATTGCACGTGAATTTGCATGTAGTCAGGTAGGTCAGTGTCTTCTCTGCTGTTCTTTCTGTGGATGTGTATATGCTCCCAATCATGTATGTGTGTGTGTATTCCTGTGATATATTATTAAGTGAGAAAATCAAGGTATAGAACAGTATGTATTGTGTAATCTTCTTTTCCAAGAAAGTGCATGTTTTTATGTACATAAAAAAATAAAATTGAGGCCAGCCTTGGTGGCTCCCACCTGTAATCCTAGCACTTTGGAAGGCTGAAGTGGGAGGATTGCTTGAGGCCAGGAGTTAGAGACCAGCCTGGGCAACACAGCAAGACCCTATCTTTACAAAAAAGTTTTTTATATTAGCCAGGCATGGTGGTGCACACCTGTAGTCAGGAGGTTGAAGTTACAGTGAGCTATGATTGTACCAATGGACTCCAGCCTGGGCAACAGAGAGTGATCCTGTCTCTAAAAAGTAAATAAGAAAGAAAGAAGAAGAAAATTGGATATGACAATGATTTCTCTGATCTCTAGGAATTCTAAAAGAGATGGCCATTGTTTTTAAATGTGGGAGTATTTTTGGAATAACTGTTTAGGCTCACACTGTGATGATTTTAAGGGGACGGCACTCATTTGAGTAAAAATTCTTGTCTATTTTAAAAACTGTTCATGATCATGAAACACAGAAAATACACCCAGGGCCATTGGAACTGAGATAACCATTTAAACTGCTGCTCCAACGTGGCATCCTGCAATCTCTTTATATTTGGTGTTAGTGATTTCTTAGACTAAATATGGCTGATTACGTTTTATCTACATTTCTGTCTTAGTGAAAAAGCTGTAATGCAGAGTGACCTTTTTACCTTTTCAGGGCAATTGTGCTTTGGTTCTTCCTGTGGGGCATCCATTGTAAAGATAGAACCAAGTTGTCTGGCTGTGTACACATATCTCGTTAATGGACAGTGTCTCTATGGTCCAGTGTTTCCAGAAATCAAGATCAATACATTTCACAACTCCTTCAGCCTTTCACAACAATTTCACAATTCAGCCTTGGTTTTTTTCATCTGCTGAATGGAGTTGAAGTGTTAAAACTTGTGCACACAGTGAACAGGTAGTCTCTTGTGTCTTTTGCATAAGGAATACCTAAATATTTGCAAATGAAACCATTTAGCATTTTGCAGACATTTTTCTCAAAGCAATCCTTTGCATACCCGTTTGAAAGAAATTAGATTTTTTTTTTTTGGTTATACCTAGTTCTGGAGGAGAAATTAGTATTGATAAAAAGGTTATTAGTTTTGATAAAGAGAACTGGGTCACAGGCAGATGTAGCTGACTCTGCCAAGATCACCCAATAAGTTCAGAATCTCATTTAAAACCCTAGTTCATTATTGTATTTTTTCACCTGTTTTGATAACCATAATTTTTTGCATGTCTACCTTTTGGGGACTAAGTCTTTACAGACAGAAAATGAACACGTTTTCTCTTTTTCATCCTAAATATTAAGCCTTCTTGTAATGGGAAAGAACTTTTCTGTGTCATGCCAGATCTCTTGTCATCCCTGGACACCTTTTCTTATGTTTCAACAGACTGTATTCGAAGAATAAGACATTTCCCTCAAGCTTTTTACATTTTGCATTACAGCTTAGTAAAATTAATTCTCTCTTCTGTTGAGCACTGTTTAAATAACAATTATACAAATTGCTTTTTTCTCCAAGCTGGTCTTCAGGTGTAGAATTTGAGGATTGCATTGAGCTCAGTGAGAATCCTGGGCATTTGGGGCCTGCCACGGCCCCTTGTCAGTTGTCTTCTGATGGGGGTGAGGTCACTGGGCCAGTTCTAGTCTCCAAAGAGAATAAATATATGAATAAACAGATTCTGTTAAGGGAAGTGATGTTCATGTTTACTTAGCCTTCTGGGACTCACAGTCCTGCTGTTGGTGCAATGAAAGTTTGGAAAAACAGAGGCAGAACAAGAAGCAGAAATTCTGGCTTTTTTTCTTAGCAATAAAGATTACCAAAGGCTTTGCAGTTGTTTGGTTGGTTGGTTGGTTGGTTTGGCTTAGGTGTTTTTTGTCAGAAGCTCACTGGATCACTTCTTTAGCAATATGAACTTTCTAACTTTCTTGTGAAGCAGCATTCTTTAACCTTTAGGGAGTTAAATTTCAGTCCTATAGAAATTTTCGGAGCTGTTATTCGGGTCGATTTAAAGATACTTGAACTCTTACGTTAACTAGAAAGAACCCTAACATAGGATTTATTCAGGACATTGAGATTTGCAAACAGCATGTGCATTGGAGGATTTAAAAATGTGCTAGGCAGGCTGGTCTGAAGGCAGAGACTTATCTCAGTTGATCACAGTTGGTTACAGATTGAACTCTTTGTTTTACTCTTCTCACTACTGCACTTGACTAGTCTCTTTTTTAATTGACAACTAATAATTGTACATATTCATGGGGTACATAGTGATGTTTCAGTGCATATGTTTAGTGATCAGATCAGGATAATTAGTTTATCATCTCAAACATTACCATTTCTTTGTGTTGGGAACATTCAGTATTCTCCTCTAGCTATTTGAGACTACACGTTATCATTAATTGTAGTCATCCTACAGTGCTATACAACACTAGAACTTATTCTTCCTATCTAGCTGTAATTTTTGATCCTTTAACAAATCTCTCCCTACCCCTGCCTATCCCAGCATCTAGTATCCCCTGGTCTACTTTTTACTTCTATGAGGTCTTTTTTTTTTTGCTTCCACATATGAGTGAAAACGTGGTGTTTAACTTTCCATTCCTGGCTTATTTCATTTAACATAATGTCCTCCAATTGCATCCTAAATGACAGGATGTCACTCTTTTTATGGCTGAATAGTATTCCATTGTTAATATACACCACATTTTCTATATCCATGCATCTCTTGGACACCTAGGTTGATTCCATATCACTATTCTGAATAGTGCTGGGGGTACAAATGCCTCTTCAATATAGTGATTTCCTTACCTTTGGATAAATTCTCAGTAATGGGATTGCTGGATCACATGATAGTTCTATTTGTAGTTTTTTGAGGAACCTCCATACTTTTCTCCATAATCTTAAGAGAAAAAAATGTAGTAGGCAGTGGAACAAGGGAAAAGGTTTGTTCCTGATGTAGAAAGGGATTTGGGTTAGTTGTGTTTCAGGGAGTGGCAATTTGGAGCTGCTTATCAGATTGCTGGTTTATGAGTCTGCTTAAAACCCAGCAGTAGAACTTAGAGCTCCGTTTCAAAGCTTGCCTGGGTGCCCCTCCCTGGGAAAAGCAGTCATTCCACCACTCCCCAGCTTCAGGCCAGGTCACTCTCAGCTTTAGCATCTTCAGTCTTGACACCCACTTGTTCTGAGAGTCTTTGAGGTGCACCCTTGGTACCCCACCAATTCAGGAAGCCCCCTGGCCCTTTCAGTCTCAGTTGTGTAAAGTACTCTCCAGTACTGTCCTCACACTGCAGCTGGAGCCTTTTCCTAGAGCCAGTCCAGCCAGTTCCGTTCCTCTTTTTCAAGACCAAAGGCAGCGGCCGGTAACTGCAGTGCAGATCTTCCTAACCTGGCTGTCCATCGCCTGCCTGCCCTTCCAGGCTCGTCCATATTCTGCACTCTCTGCAGCAGCCTGATCATCTGTCTCTTCTCATTTTTTCTGAACCTCTCCCCACCCGCCTCTTTGCCTGGCCAGCTCCTGTGCAGCCAGCTTCTTCCTAGAAACTTATCCACATCTTCATCTTTTGACTCTCCTCAGTGCCTAGCGTCCTGATCTCTCTCCCCTTTTTGTCCTTCCTTCCTTCCCTTTCTCCTCCTTCTCCCTTTTCCCCACACCTGCCTCACCAGTGAATAAGTCACATTCTGCTCTGAACTACTAAAGCAGTTCATTCGTCCCCTCGTCTCAGGGCACATAGTATCCTCCCTCATTCTGCAGTTACCGGGGTGTGTCCTGCACCTCTCCTGCTAGAGTCTGTGTGCCGTGGTCACAGAGACTGTCTTCCGTTCCCTACGGACATTACATCGTGAGTGAGTGAACTCTGCATGCTCAAGTTCTCCCTTCTCTGCTACGATTAGGAGTTTAAAAATTTTTTTGAAAAGTAAACTCCAAATTTAAGAGAAAGATAATAACTAATTGGTTTAGAAGTGCAAATTTAAATTTCATCTAAGTCAGAGGTTGGCAAGCTTTTTCTGAAAGGCCCAGATAGTAAATATTTTAGGCTTGTAGGCCTTATGTCCTACCTCCCCAGCTGTGCCGTTGGAGTGCAGAAGCAGCCACAGAGGATACGTGAGGAACATGGCTGTGTTCCAGTAGGATGTTATTTACAAAACAGGCAGCTGGCCCTCGGGCATCGTTTGCCAGCCCCTGGTCTAAAATCAGCCTCATCAAATGATTAACTCTAATACTTTCTTGATCTTCAGTTGGGGAATTGTACGGAGAGTACTCCTCCCTCAGTTTCCTTAAACAGATCTCTCTGTCTCGGGTTCTACTGTCTAACTGCCCTGAGTGCCTGAGACAAATGGTTTCTTGTGCTTCACCAGAGCCGCTGACAGATGGAGAACTCAGTTCTTATCTTCCCCTTTGTGTCTCTGCTGGTCAAGGAGTGCGGCCTCTCCACTTTTCTTCCCTGGAAGAGTTTTGGGGAGTCATGTCCCCTTGAACTTTTTTAGTTGAACCAAACAGGCCTTGCTCTCCCTGCCTTCTATGTAAAGGGTGGTACCAAAACTAGAACTTGTGGTGAATAAAGCCCTGCTCTCACCACGGGGGAGAGGGGGAGAAGGCCATGCAAGTGAGTTTGAAAATATGCCTGCCTTTTCTACCAAAGCCTAATCTTTGATGTTTATGTAGCACAGTACCTTTTTATATAGTGCCACACTTTCTAATTTTATTCTGATAATAGAGTAGTACCCCCTTATCCATGGTTTTGCTTTCAGCATTTTCAGTTACCAATGGTCAACCACTGTTTAAAAATATTAAACGGAAAATTCCAGAATAAACAATTCATAATATTTAAATTGCATGCTGTTCTGAGTAGCATGATGAAATCTCGTGCTGTCCCACCTGGGACTTGAGCCATCCGTTTGTCCAGTGTATCCACTCTGCATGTGCTACCCACCTGCTACTGTATAGGAAAAAAGCAAAGTGTATTTAGGGTTTAATACTATCTGTGGTTTTAGACATTTACTGGGGGTCTTAGAATGTGCTCCTCATGGATAAGGGGGGACTACTGTATTCTTTTGGGGTGAGGGAAGAATTCTTGGGTATCAAATGAATTATTTCTGTAATAAGATTGAAATAGAATATTTTTATGATCCTTGCCAGGTTTTGTTTCAGCACTTCTGACATAGGGCAAAGAGAAGGAGGAAAAAAAGAAATGAGGAGAAAAAGACTTTAAAATCTCAGACTTTAAAGACAAACCAGGGCTAACAGGTGCCGGTGCTGGGTGGTAGTGAGGGCCACAGTTCTTGCTACTGAAAGGCATGGGTGCCCAGACTGCTGCCTGTGGCCTGCGCCCCCTCAGGCAGGAGTTGCAAGCACCAAATTCTCCACTTTGGAAAGTGAGAGAAAAATGAATCTCAGAGATGTTGATACTTTCCCTGAGTGGAGGACAGTGACAAGTGCTGAGGAGGGATGGAAAGCCAAGACTAAAACCCAGTTACTGAGGGTAGGACAGGGTGGGAGGGAGATTTGCCTTTGGTGATGTAGGTAAAGTGAGTCAGGGATGTTGGGCTTGCAGTTGTCAAACTAGGTGCATGAAGACTTCCCAGGGCTTAGGTGGGTGTGGACAGGCTTAAAGGAATCCTCTTCCGGTCCTTCAGCTTCTGTCCACCCTGAGAATTGTGTCTGCCTACAAAGGTTGTGCCCTTCTTGCCACGCCCCTCCTCACATTGGCCGCCTTTGGTTGGCAGTGGTACATCATCAAGGATGGTGAAATCCTCAAGTAGAGGGTGAGTCAAGGATTCTGAATGGGAAATGCCAAGGTGAAACATAGTCTTGGTGAGAAATACTGAAGGGGTCAGGGTCTGATTGTATCCAGCTTACAACTCATGGCAAAAGTGCCATGCCCAGCCCCCCGTTACAGTCACCTCTGTTCTTTTTTCCCTCCCTCCCTTCACCCATTGGTCCGTTTTAGGATTATAATTCAGATCTGAGGTGATAGTCACATGGGTGCATGTGTGAGTTGGAAAAAGGAAGTAAGATTTCTTTTCCCCTAGCGAAGTATGATCTGACTGGTCGGATGACAATTTGCTAAGCCAGCTCGGTGAAGTAGGAGACATTTTCCACAAAAATGAATGAGCTGAATCTGCAGCATCAGTGTTGGGATAAAAATATAACTGTCACTCATATACAATGCCTGGGTTTTTTTTGTTGTTGTTTTTTTTTTGAGACAGAGTCTCACTCTGTTGCCTGGGCTAGAGTGCCGTGGTGTCAGCCTAGCTCACAGCAACCTCAAACTCTTGGGCTTAAGCGATCCTACTGCCTCAGCCTCCTGAGTAGCTGGGACTACAGGCATGCTCCACCATGCCCGGCTAATTTTTTTTTATATATGTATGTTTTTAGCTGTCCAGATCATTTTCTTTCTATTTTTAGTAGAGACGGGGTCTTGCTGTTGCTCAGGCTGGTCTCGAACTCCTGGCTTCCAGCGATCCTCCCGTCTTGGCCTCCCAGAGTGCTAGGATTACAGGCGTGAGCCACAGCACCTGGCCTACAATGCCTGTTATATTCTTTGCAGCTGTTAACCTAGGGGAAAAAATTAGATGTCAAATTAAAAGAGGATTCATAGCATTTCAGAGTTCATCTTGATGGTTTGACCTCTCTAGAAAACAGTTTTGCAGTCTTATGACACTAAACATGCATTTACTATACAATCCACAATTGCACTCCTGGGCATTTATTCCCAAGAAAAGAAAACTTGATGTTCACACAAAAACCTGTCCACAGATCTTTATGGCAGCTTTATTCACAGTAGCCTTGAACTGAAAACAGCCCAGATGCCCTTCAGCAGGCGGATGGTTAAACAAACTGTGATATATCCGTGCCATGGAATATTACTCAGCAATAAAAAGGAACAAATTATTGGTACATGTAACAGCTTGGATGAATCTCCAGAGATATATACTGAGTGCAAAAAGTCAATCCCAAAAGGTTACATACTGTATGATTCCCTTTATGTAACATTTTTGGAATACAGAACAGATTAGTGGTTGCCAAGGGTTAGGGATTGAGCAGAAAAGATCACAGCTAGAAGGGAACCTGAAGCTTTTAAACCCCTTATTGTATAGACAGGGAAACCAGTGTCTGGAGAAATAAGTGGTTTGACCAAGGCCAGATACCTGATAGGTGACAAAAGGGAGACTTGAACCTGGGTCTCTTACTCATATGCCGTAATAATGTAGTGCTTGAAAATGTAGACTTCAAAGTTTGATAGATCCAGGTTTGAATCCCAGTTTTGCTAGTTGTTAGCTGTGTGACTCTGGGCAGGTTGCTTAATGTCTCTGAGCCTCTATTTCTTCACCTGTAAAATGGAGCTAATAATACCTACCTCATGATATTGTCATAAGGGTTGTATCAAGTTTTTTTCAATGTTTTAAAAATGCCACTCACAATGTGAGAAATACTCATATTTCCATCAGAACTAGTTAGTACAGATGTATTAAAAGACAAGTAACTGAAATAAAAGTTTTATGAAATATTAAATATATACCCTTATTATATATTGTACATTCTGTTTTCTATTTCATTTTTTAATAAAACTGGTTGTGACCCCTATATTGATTTGACCGCTGGCTTAAATGAAAATAAAGCTTAGTGCTGTGAGTATAGTATCATAGAATTATTTTTCTTCTTAATGTCACTCCATTGCTCCTTGGGTCAGGCCTCAGATAGGCACTTGTACTGGGGAGGAGGGGATGCAGGTCCTAATGCGTCCCCGTCACTGGAGGTAGGGTTACGTCTCCGATCAGGTAGCTCTCTCTCCACCTTCCCAGCTAGACTCCAGGCTCCTTGAGGGCAAAGATTACTTTGTTTACCATTTTATCCCTGGGAGCTGGCAAAGTGTTCAGCACCTGAAAGTCACTGACTTGTGGGGTGAAAAATGACCAAGAGAGTTACTATCACAGAATTAAATAGTGATAGTGTTGAAACCCCCGAGATAAAGGGCAGGGAAATATGATGAGTGCAGAGTTCCCATGAGCATGACAGCTTGGCTGTGCACTGTCCTGGGGGCTCGGGCTCGGGTGTGACTGTGCCTTCCTCTTCCGTACAGTGGGGCGGCATCAGCCTCCTGGGGAGGCTCTCCTAGGAGTGAGTGGGTTTGTGCAGGGGAGACACCTAGAAAAGCACCTGGTGTTGCCAGCGGTTGTATTCTTTTCCACTCAGAAAAACACGATAGAAGACTGCAGGTAAGAGTGATACAATTGAGATAAACTTGAATTTGCTCTCACTTTTTAAAAAAGTAATAATTTGCACAATTAGTAACAAAATACTTGCCAAGGGCCTTTTGGCTGAACTCAGCCATCAGTGTTTTGTGGCCCTGGGGCGAGAGTTGCTTCCTAGAGCAAGGGAAGCCTTTGTATTGTCCCTGCAGCAGCACAGCTCACTGTGAGTGTTCCTGACCTAAGCTGGGATTGGGAGGGCACTGGCCAGAGTCAAAAGAAACCAGGAACCCAAGGAAGGGGCGGGGGGGGGGGGGGGGTGCGGGGGAGATTGTTTACAAAAGCTGAAGAGAAAGTTTTGGTTTATTTATTTGTTTTTGCCAGTCATGTAGCAGCTGCTGACATTTTCCCTCCTGACCAGCTGGCACACCTGCCTCTGGCCTGTGCCGTGCGGGGCCAGCCCGTGCTGTCTGTGCCGTTGTGAGGAAGGCTTGGTGCTTCTGTTGCTTGGGCTCTGGGGGGGTGGTGCAACTACTGAAACTGCTACATATCATAAAGCTGGGTACATCTCCCAGTGATAATTTATTAGCATTTCTTTTGGGGGAAAAGAATGAAGTCTTTTTTCCTGCTCACTAATGGGAAAAAATGTGTCTGACCGCTTTTTTAAAAATTGTTTTTGAAATTGGCAGAGTATTACTATTCAGAAAGAATTTCGTATATTGTAGGATGACTTCTTTGAACTGTGAGAAGTTCGCTTTTCCATACACAGCCCAGGCAGCTTCCTGTTACATGGTGTGCAAGATAGATGAGAAGTGCCCTGTGTGTGCCGGGATTGAGCTAAGGGGAGCTTTGGAGGCAAGATGAGGCGTTGTCGGCCAGCACGCACCATTAGTGGAAGCAGGCTGATTTTATTCAGCATTTTCCCCTTTATACAGTAAAATGACTAGTTCCGTTCCACTGAACGGGATGGGTGTTCCCATCTGTTCTCCTCATTGTGAAGACTAAGGAGACACTCCCGTGGCTGGAGTTTGCCATCTGAGTGTTCCATGCCCCTTCTCTAACTGCTGGTTTTCATTTTTAGGCACCAAAGGGGAATGTTTCCGAAGGGAGTGAAACTTTAAATCCCATGTTTCAGCCTTGGACCACAGCACTTGCATAGTGGAGGGAGATGCTTCCTTCTTAAGTGTCCACCCATCAGAGTTGACTCTGGAGTTGAACCTGATTTCCTCTCAGGTGATGCAGCTCTCAGCAGCCCATCCGTTTGTGGGATGATAGTGTGTGCACTTGCATCTCCAGTCGTTGTTAGTGCCTCCATTTGTGGCTGGCAGAAATGGTGTCTTGTGTGTGGCACCTATGACATGTACTTTGCCAACAAAAAGGAATCGTCATTTCAGCGATGGGCACAAAATTTCAAATGGCCTTTGAACAGGAGCCCCTGAATGTTCGTAGGAATCTCATTAAGTTCTTTATGGTAGCATGGCCCTTTACTCTGTTTCTGTGGCTTTTCTGGCAGGGACAGAAATATCTGAAGATCATCGGCTTTTTGGTGTCTCTTACCAAACAGCAGAGTGGACCAGAGCCACGGTCTGCCCTCATTGCCCTGGTTGAGGAATAAGCAGCTCTCCTCTGTGTTCTCATCATTTTAGTTCCTCTGTCTTTGGTAGATCTTTTACCCCCCGAGAGGAATTCTGATGGTAATCAGGGAAGCTGAGCTTGGCCCATTAATAGGGACAACCAAGGACTAAGCAAACCGTTGTTGACATCCTCCTTTGGTGTGTTTCTCTTTCTCCCCACTGCCTTAGGCGGTGGACGGGACATTCCTCTCACATCTTTCAGGGGCTGTGCGTCTATGATGTCGATTCCTTTCCTGAGCTGGTGGTTGTCCAGTTTTCATGTGAAATGGGAATCATGAACACTACCTGTCCCAAGCAAGAGCATTTGTTATATTCAAACTGGATATGTAAACAAAAAATTGTAAGAGTCAATAAAGACCATTCTCTTACCCCAATCTCTTATTATTCTGCTTATCTGAGGTAAGCAGATTAATAGTATATAGTGTCAATGTTTTGGCAGCAGACCATTATCTTGCTATTGATCCACAAGAAACATGGTATTGACTCAGGAGCTTCGTTTACTTTTTGCTTGCATTGTTTCTCTATGCCTTCTTCTTTTTAAATGTCAGAATCTGGTTTCTTTTCCTTTGTCTCTTTACTGTCCAGTCAGAGAATGACAGGGCTAAGTTTGAACAGAAAGAAGAGCAGTTGCACTTGTGTATTTCAGATGTCAAACCATTTCATTCTTTGTCCTAAAGTTGATGTAATTGATCCTTTCCTGCTTATATCTATCCTTATAATTACTTTCCCCAAAGACATATTTTTGAATGCTCCTTTTAGCATCTTGTGAGATTCATTCAGTTCTTTGTAACATTTTAGATTTATATATATATGTATATATATTTTTTTGTCTGCTGACTATATTTCCTGAGCTGCATTTTCCAAAAGAGAAACACCACAGAATCATTTTTGCTGATGGCTGGTGAAGGAGACACTCATCAATAGCTGAAAGAGGAGAAATTGGAACAAAAAGCGTAGCTAAAGTGGTTTTGTGGGAATGTGATTACAGAGTTGGTTTTAATAAGAGGCTGTTTGGCACTGTTGTCTCTGTGAAATGGGCTTGAAAGGCCGTGCTCATTCTCGCTGTCCACTGCATATGGACTGCCGTGGTGGGGCAGTGAGGAGGCCCAGAGAGGGAGGAGGCCAGATCCTCTCCTTGAGATGCTTATGGGGGGCTGGGGGGTCTCCTCCCCCATGGCCTGCAGGAACATATGTGCACGTTCTTAGTGACTACAGCTGCCACGGAGCAGTCCTTAACAATGCTTCTGAGAAGGTTAAATCTTCTCATTTGTTTTTAAAAGAGAGGGAAGGAACCCTCTCCATCTTTGCATTGAGTTTGGATCCAAAGCAGGAGGGAGGTAGGAAGTTAGAGGGATTTAGGCAAGCAGGATTTTCTCCCAGCCCTCTCAGCATGTGGACACACAGATCAATTTCTTATCCTGTGTTCAGCTGGACACTGGGTTAGAGACTGTGTTGATCAAGATGTCCCCTCCTGTTTCATATCATATAACGCATTCATTTCAGCCACTGAGCCTAAATTACTGTTTGCTTTCTTTCTGCCTTTCTTTCCAACCCCCACCCCCACCCCCAAAATGGTAAGAACTCGTATAAGGATGAAGTTAGTTTATCCGTGCTAATGCTTTGATTTTTCTTTTCTCTTTCTCTTTGCCACAGTAGGTAACCAGTTAGGGGCCTTGGTACATCAAAGGTAAGCAGTGGGTTATGTTTTATTATTTATTGATCATTTCTAATTGTTTATTGATCCACCATCTGTACTAGAGTGTTAGGAAGTCAGAGGTTGAGAATGTGAAAAAACCATGGGCTAGATTTCTTTAAGACTCAAGTTTTTTGCTAGCCCTTTCCAAGACAGTAAAAGCTCAAGCGATAAGCTGATACAAGACATTAAAAATCATCCATTATTGTTCATAACTCAAAAGACTTTTAGAATGTTGGAGTTGGTCTTTTTACTGATGTAATTTAATTTGAATGGAGAGACTGTGAAATTTTTCCTCCTGGTTTTATGATGTTCCCTGTGTTTTATGAATCCTTAGCCCCTTCACTTGAGAAAAGGTGTCCTAAAGTGTGAGGTGTTGGGCTCACAAGAGAATGCTTTGGGTGCTCAGGGAGTGTGGGAGGCAGCCAGTGGTCGGGCTGGGAAGGCAGAAGCTGGAGTTCCACCCCTGCCGTGGTGATACGGACTTACCAGGGAACTTCGGCTAAGTCCCCCATTGATTCTCTGCCCCATTTCCTCTCGTAGCCTTTGGTTAAATGTTGAGGATTTAGAAAGATACAAAGACCTGAGCTTTTCCAAGTCCAGTCTGTAAGATGAGGTATTTGTGGTCACAGTGTCTTCCTTCAAAAACGAAAAAATATACAGGAAACTCTATGCCGCAGTTTCTCTTCCAGATGAAATTTTGTGCTGTGTTTATCTGTTACTGTAACGTATTAGCCAGTAACCTTCACTACCAGCGATACAATTCTGTCATTTTGTATCCTGCATAGACGTTTGGGAGTTTCTAGAAATCACCATGCATGCATTAGTTTAACCAAAAGACGTATCCAGGGTTTTTTGCTGTTGTTTGTTTGCTTTGTTTTGTTTGTTAATGGATTAAAATAATTTAAGTGAGTGTGGTTGTTAAGTGTCAAGTGCTGACTTTTCCTATAAAGCCATAATTAGTCAGGATTTTACTTTTCAAAATGTTTATACTTTGTGCATTAGACAAGTTTTAGCCTTACATTTAAAATAGAACCTTTTCTGCCAGGAATCCCAAAGCAGTTTGTCTTGGTATGTTTCTTCCTCAGAGTCTGTTAAAATTGTTTCTGAGGGCCGAGTTTTGTGACATTTTGTATTACAGTAGTGTTGAAGCTGCTCTAGTCAATTCCTAGCTAATGTTTTCTGAGAGTAGACAACTGGTGCTACACAGGGTGTGGGCAGCAGCCTCATGGCAACATGCATGGAGTGCTGTCACCCCTCCCCACGGAATCGGGAAGCACACCGTGACAGGGACTTGACAGCTAGTGCAGGATGTGTTAGACCAGTGAGGCTTGGCATCAGCATCCACAGTTACCAATAAGAAGCTGGGAATTGCCTGGTTTGGGGGAGACCACGTATACCCCGATAGGTAGAGAGGATCCCTCCTCATGCATGAGCCTGAGGACGTACACCTCTCAAGAAGACTGCGCTCCCATCAGAGTGACGCTGTGGCAACTGCTATTTATGCTGTTGCATTTCTTCTAAGTGCTGCATTTTCCCTAAAAACATGCACTTATTCAATCCTTTCCATGATGGGTAAAAAATCCAGCTGTGTGAGAGATGTTTAAAAATGCTTGCCTTTTTTTTTTTTTTCCTTCAACTACTTGCGTTTAGCTTCCTCCTAAGGTAAATGTTTAGATTTAATTGCTTTCTGGGGTGTTGGGCAAATTGGATATTGTCCACAATACACTGTATAGCAAATTTGAAGGTTTGTCTCAAAGAGCCAGTGCAGTGGTTGTTTAAAAAAAAAAAAAAGGCACATAATGGATGGGATAGCATTTAACAGAAGTACCTTGTAAGAGTGAGTGAGGTAATTATTCTGTCCTGGTCAACACTGATTAGGCCTCTGTTGGATGCTGGTTCCATTTGGAGCATCTCACCTTAAAAGACATAGATAAATTTGAGAGAGGCCAGAAAATAATAAAAATATTGGGAAACAAGGAATGTTGCAGAAAGTTGAGTATCTCTTCATCTAGAGAGGACACCATAATAGAAGTCTAAACATCTCCCAGAACCCCAGAGGATCTGTAAGTGTCCTGGGATTGATGACCTATTTGCTGGAGAGGCGCTAACAAGATCGAAGTTAAGCAGCACTGAGAGAGGAGCTGTGTGAAGAGAGGGCCGTTATTAGAGGGGCTGATGGTTTAATGAAAAACCAGAGGTTTCTTCCTCTGACATAAGGAGATGGGAGGCTTAAATCTCTTCCAGAAGTGATTGACCAAAGGGTTCATTAAATGACACTCTTTGTAGATGGTTGTGTATGTTGGTCAAATTGACATGATTTATTTTAAGCTTTTGTCCTGCAACATTGCCAATATGGGCAGTTTGGGGACTTACAATGGCTGCAAAATTCTGTGTTCTACATTTTTTCCAAAATGTTTTTTGTTTTTAGGGCAGTAATAACCGAAGAATTTAAAGTGCCCGATAAAATGGTTGGATTTAGTAAGTACCTGCATTATGTACTTTTCCCCTAATTGCTGACTTTTTTTTTTTTTTTTTTCTTTTTAATCTGTCATGTGTCACCTGTAGTAGAATGCTTTTCACGTGGTATTCCCTGCAGGTCTGTCTCCAGGTTGAGGGAGAAACTAGAGCTTTGGGCTGTGGATCTCCCCCCTCCCCAGTCCCCTACCTCTACTCGCTTCAGCTGGAAGACCCTATGCCTGTCTGCTGTGTTGCACATAGAATTTTGCTGCCGTAATGCCCAAAGAGTTGAGATGGGCTCACTGAGGCCAGCTTGATTTGTTGTACTGTGAGCCAAGTATAATGGTTTATTGAATTAATTAGGTCATTTGTACATGGTTAAATAGGGGATGGGGGGCGTATTCTGACCTTGTTCAATTTGTTTCAGTTATCGGCAGGGGAGGTGAGCAGATTTCACGGATTCAAGCAGAATCTGGTTGCAAAATTCAGATTGCTTCAGGTAAGGGCTTCTTTTTTTATAGATCTCAATTTGATAGAAAATAATATTTTACAAAATTTCCCAGATTCAGTAGCTTTGCCTCTTGCTTAGAGGTTTAGGGGCTTGGGTAAGTATATGCGATTGGTGTTTTCTTTGCACTTCTGGAGTTGAACTCCCAGATGAGA
This sequence comes from Lemur catta, assembly GCF_020740605.2. NCBI lineage: Eukaryota > Metazoa > Chordata > Mammalia > Primates > Lemuridae > Lemur > Lemur catta. The sequence continues at coordinate 5,604,461 of NC_059137.1, read as the reverse complement.
ACCAGAATGATCAGAGCAAAAGCGGGGCAAGAAACAAGGCCTCCCATCTGGTTTTTCGGGTACACCCTCCTGCAGTTTTGTGGCCAGATGTGGCCCCCTCCCAAACACCTGCTGCTCTAGGACCTGAGTTTTCTGCACCAGAATGTTATGCCTGCAGGATTCTGGGGCTTTGGGGTCACTCCAGGGGACTGCATGCCAGTTCCCCTGGATTAGACCGTGCCTTCCCTGTGTGGGAAGAGGACACCTGAGGTTCTGGCAAAATTAGCACGTGTTAAACATGTTACAGGACCTTTCCCAGCTGAGTCCATTTTGACCATATGTTATAAAGAGAGAGGTTGAAGAACAATTTTTATTTTATTTTTGGTTTTGTTGTCTAATTTGAGTTTGACCTCTTTTCATTGTGGAGGAACAGGTTTGAAGGACATTTGACTAGAGAAATGTTTTATCATTTTAAAAGATACTTATTACAATGTCTTGAAGGCAGTAACTACTGTTAGCTATTTCTCTTTCATTTTTTTGAGGAATGACTTTAAGAAGCAGTTTTTTTTAGGAACAAAGCAAAGCATCAGGTGTGGTGTTGGAAAGTAAGATTTTCCTTTCTTGTCAAATGGCCCAGAACCAGTTCCACATAAATGTCCCTGATCTCTTAGGATATTCATGCAATAACTGGTCATGATCCTAATGTGCATATCATTAAATTCCTTATCAGTGTATGTGGTTTGTTTGCTGTGTGCAAATGACCATTACACTACTCCGTATGTGGAGAAATGGGAGCACAGTGTGATAAAGTGAACTCTGGCAGTTGCTAGCACGTGAGTGGGTCAGAGTGAAGCGGAATCTGGTAGTGAGGGCGACCCGCAAACCTCTGTATGCTTCCCGCTTCCCCTGCCAGCCTTGTTTCCACTTTGAGAACCTAGGGTGCAGCTACCAGCTTAATGTTCTATCCACAATCAGAAACAAACTGTCTTTTTCTGGGAGACTGGGCTTCTTTGGGGTAGTGTAGGAGCCAGCTCCAGAGAGAATCTGTACACAGAGGCAAAGGCACACGGCTGCCTGGTGCTCACCAACACACCTCGTCTTCTTGATTCTTCTTATAGAGAGTTCTGGGATTCCAGAGAGGCCCTGTGTACTTACCGGAACCCCAGAAAGTATTGAGTAAGTTTATTTTATTTACTTTTTCCTTTCACTCTTCTTCCTCCTTCCCCACATGGGGAGAAATGGAAGGGCAAAACTGTTACTGAACACTGTCGATCTGTGCTGCAGTCTGGCCACACAAGCAGATGCTTCTATAGGAAGAAAATCTGGGAGGTTGCTATGCCAGGGGACTTTTTCTGTTACCTTAAATACACAGGGTGTCACCTTTTTTCCAAATCCTCCAGAATTTGTCATAGCTATCATAACATCTTCATAAACCAGGGTCTTAAGAGTGTACATTCAATCCACCTGAATGCTCTAATCAACTTACTTCTTCCTTGTTAACACCTCCTTTACCTAAGCAGGTCTGGATTAGTAAGTCTATCACTTTGTGAACTACTCAGAATCCTGGTACCAGGTCTTTGGCCTGGGGCTGATCCCATTACCCTTCGGATATTTGTGAATCAAATGAATAGACTCTTCGTGGCCTTGGCTCCATTCAGAGAGCTGTATGGACCAGCAAGAAGATGTCTTGACTTTTGGGGCCCTTGCAACAGCCTTCAGACTAGCATTGCTTTTTTACCCTGGTACATGCATGCTCAGAGCCTTGTGCCAAATGCAGGCCCTCTGGAAAGGGGCATACTGACTTAGTCTGCTCACTTTCCTTTTTCAATCTAAAGAGTAGCGTTGCCTTTGGGAACAGGGTGCTAAGATTATGTCTGGCTCAATAGGTAGGGTTGTTTTATTGTTTCCGTTTCTCAGGAAGTCTAGATGAGTTTAAATTCTCTTGTTCCTCTATAACATTGCAAGCAGTGAACCAGAATAAATATTGCTGGCAGGTGTGCATTATAGGGCAAGCTGGATAGTGTTGCTGGAGTCAAGGCAGTTTTCTTCCAACACAGGTTAATCTAGTACACAAGCAAAATATTAAAAAGCTGCTGTAACTGAGAAGATACATGAAGCTGATTCTGTACACAAAGACTCAAGACTACAAGAGGCAACATCCTCTTCCTACCTTTCTTTTCTTTCTTCCTACTCTTCTAACTATTCCTGCTTTGTATCCACCCAAGGAGTGGAGACACTGGGATTATAACTTCAGGAGGAAACAGTTTCATTTTCTTCAGTGAGCCTTACAGCCAGCCTGTTTAGTAGCTGAGTTCTTCTCTATTAGAGGAACGAAAAAACAGATTGTGTGTGGTGATAGAGAGTAAGTACTGCAAATAACACCCAGAGAAGATTCTGGTGCAGAAAAGGAAAGTGGCCCAACAGATGACCTTGGTGGGCTGGGTTGTGCTGTCACAACATTGCAGTTTCCCTCCTCCACCACCAAGTAAATTAGCATGAATAGCATGTCACCTGAAATGCAGGGTCCCAACTTGGCCGACATGAAAAGCACAAAGCAGGTGTCTTGAGCGCACAGCTGCATCTGGCACTGCCTCCCCCTTTTCCCACCTCTTGAAACCAAACTGGTGATTCGCAGCCTTAGCTTAGAAGTCACAGAGCAGTGTTGTTGGCTCTGGAGAAGAACCCTGGAGGGTGGGAGTCCTGGCGAGTACTAACCCTTGCTTTCTTCCTTCCCTTCTTTCTCATTGCTCTTTCCTGCCCATATTTAACAAACGTGTGTTGAAAGCACACTCTGTGAGGTTTATGCTGGATTGGGGAACAGAGAGACGTGCTAAGGGATAAGATGGGGTCTCGGCTACCAGAGCAGCTGTCGCTCTAACTGGAGACAACACATTTGTAGAGACACAAGTGTGAGCAGAGGCAGACTTGAAAGCGGTTGTGTCTGGCAGCAGCCTGCTCATCGAGGCTCCGTGTTGGAACGCTGGTATCATGTTGTGTTGTTTTTAATTCCAGCCTAGTAGCTTGGCGGATGGCACAGAGACCTCCCAGGCTGTGGGGGCAGGAGCTGGAGCTGGATGGAGGGCTGCCTTGACTCCTTCGGGTTTTCCCCTGGTGCTGTTTCCCTTTCCTGTGCACCAGAGTGTTCGTTTAATGCTGATTCTCTCATGGTTCTTTTCCCTCCCAAAGACAAGCCAAACGGCTCCTGGGGCAGATTGTGGACCGCTGTCGGAATGGACCTGGCTTTCATAATGACATAGACAGCAACAGCACAATCCAGGAGATTCTTATTCCCGCATCTAAAGTGGGTCTAGTCATCGGCAAAGGAGGGGAGACAATAAAGCAGTTGCAGGTGCGTGAACCCAGAGCAGCGCAGAGCAGAGCAGCTGCCCGGTCGGGGGAGGTTGGTCAGGGTGGACTTGCCCTTGCTGGGTGGGCTTTGCACACCGTGGTGCTGAGGCTCTGTCTGAACCTCTGCCCACATGGTTCCACGGTCAGCCGGCAAGGCTTCCTTCCTACATTCGACAGATAGATTCTGAACATGTACTGAGACCAGGGCTGATACCAAGTGCTTGGTAGGTGTGCCCTGGCAGGGGTCCCCATGAACTTTCCACAACCACTATAGTGATGAAACTCTGTGAGGATTGCTTCTTACATCAGAGGACAGCAGCTCCCAGCAAAGTACAGTGTCTGGCGTTGAGCTCTGACTCAGCACTCCCACTCATTAGCTGAGTCATAAATATGCTCAGTCACTTTTCAAAGGCTCAGGGTCCTTGTCTATAAAAAAAGGGTAAGTGCCAGCCTTACTGTTGTAATGAAGCTGAAATAATATCCATTCTTCTATTTTTTATATAGGAGCCTATTACTTAGTGCTCCATGGACAGAAGCCCTCATCTGAGACACTTAGGGCCAAACATGTTTCAGAATTCCATACCCCCAGCAAGTCCCAGGGCTGCACCCTGAAATCAAATGCATATTTCTGTAGCTAAACACAGCGGTAGTCAGACTTAATGAGAGAAAGGCTAGAAATACACTTACATGGGTTCAGTTCTGCTGCCAAATTAGTTATGAACAAACTCTTATTTTAGAGCTGTGGGGCTTTTGCAGTTGCAAGTAAGGAGCTGTGACTTGCCTTGCATGCTCTTATAAACCCAGTCCTTGGATCCTGGTTATGAGGATGACATCATAGTGTAGAATCTAAGAGCTTAGGGTTTGGGATCCCGGCTCTGGATCCTTGGGCAACATACTCTCAGAGCCCTCTTCATCTGTGAAGTGGGGAGATGGCGACGCTTCACTTATAGTTCTTCAAAAGTTTTAATCAGATAATGTTAGAGTCCTTAGTGCTCAGTGTGTAGCATTCATTAAAAGTAGCTCGTTAATGCTCAGGTATTCTAAGCGCTGGAAAAAGAGGAAAGAGGATTGTTTGGGAGATGGTTTTGTGCATCCCATTTGGATGTGATCTGCGTGGCCTGTATGTCTGCCTTCACAGAAGCCACCTTCATGATCAGGGTCAGCAGTGCCTGGCGATAGGTGGCACATGGGCTTACTGTGGACATGACCTGACCCAGTCCAGCTTCCTGTGCTGTCCCGTGTTCTCACTCATGACAGTGAGGGTTGTGCTGGTGTGTCCCCCACAGGAGCGGACAGGTGTGAAGATGGTTATGATCCAGGATGGCCCGTTGCCCACAGGAGCAGACAAGCCTCTTCGCATTACTGGAGACCCATTCAAAGTACAGGTAGGACAGAAACCATGGAGTGGGTGGGGTGGGTCCTGGATGTGGGACTGTCACTTGGTGATAGCCTAGAGCTTTTATCTTACTCAAGGAATTGTAAAACTGGATGTTTCTTCATTAAGGTAAGCTGTTGTCCTACATGAAGTTTGGTGATGAAAAGAATCTAGGGTGTGCTGCCCAATGCTGGAGCCACTAGCTACATATGGCTATTTAAATTAAATAAAAATGCTTCCTTTATACTGGCCATACTGAAGTGTTCAACAATGAGCATGAGGTTGGTGCTGACTGTTTTGGACAGAACATTTCCATCAGGGTAGAAGGTTTTGTTGGATAGTGCTGATCAGGTGCAATTTTGATTTGCTGACCTATGGCCAGCTTAGATGCAGCCTCTGTTTGGCTTTTATTTGCTTGTTCTCTCTCGGCCCATTTTGCAAGCCCTTCAGCTGGATTGGAGGTGAGCACTGGTGCCAGAGCCACACACGTGTGTATGTGCCCTCGTAGCAGGCGTTCTGTGGCCTGAGCTCCCAGGGAAGATAGCCCCTTCCAACTCTTGCTGATACAGGAATGCAAGTGGCCTATGGGTGTGTGGGATTATGTCTGTCCTCAGTGAGATAGAAATGCACTTTTTTCTGCCACCTGCAGTCTGCTTTGCCATTGCTGCATTCAGAGTAGCTCCAGGGTGACGCACCTTGGTGAGCCAGGCTACCACCAACAGCCAGTCCTCTCTGGGAGCATTGGGGTTTGATCCAGTGAAGGTTACCAGTCTCTGGCAAAATATTTCCCCCAATTATGAACCCTATCATTTGGCTAAACTGATCAAGGTACACCTATAAAATAATAGTTTTAGAACAGGATTGAGGGCAGTAGTAGACATGATCTTGTCCCGGATCCTTTATTTCCTATCCCGGATCCTTTACTTCCTTCAAGCCAGAGTCCCCTGTGTGCCTGCCTCCCCCAAAGCTTCCACCTTTCTTTCAGTGTAAACAGGCAGCCTTTTTAAAAATCAGATTACATCTCATCTTTCCTCACTTTGCTCATGCGGTCCAGCTCATGGTCTCCATGGCATCACGCTCCGAAGCTGGGAGAGCTGGTGGGATGCAGGGTGCCTGCTCTCGGTACCCCTTCCCACTGCCTTCTCCATGGCAGCCTTTGAGGTTGTCTTTTGTAGGAAAAAAACCACAAGCAAAAGTGTGTCATTGATGTTTCATAAATTTTCAGGAAAATAATTTTTACTTACAGTTTTTAATATTTTTTTAATTTAAAAACTATGTGTATTCTACATTTACTTGACAGAAGCCATATTTGGGGTAAATTGTTGGTATTTTTCTCTCCCCAACTTTTTGTTATGAAAAACTTTGAACATCCAGAGAAGTTAAAGTACAATGAGTACCTGCATATCTCCTCCACCTAACATTTTGCCATGTGTGTGCACTCATGTGTTTTTTTCTTTACCATTTGTAAGTAAGTGGCAGATGTTACAACTCTCTACCCCTAAATCTTTAGCATGTGTCTCCTAAGAATAATCAGGCCTAAGAAAACTAACTAATGCCATAACATCATCTAATATCCAGTACATACTCACATTTCTCCAAATGTCCTAAGACTTAAATTGCTGTTTGGGGTTGGTTTTGTTCTTTCCAGACCCAGGATTCAGTCTGTTTCCACATTACCTTGAGTTGTTAGGTACAGTAGGTCTTCAGTGCAGACTCTGTGAGGCTAGAGCTGCTGTGGGCTGGCCAGCGTGCAAGGGTAGAATGGACAAAGTGCGTTCTTTGGGGAGAGGACAGTTGCATCTGCCTCACGTGCAGTCACATCCATGAGGAAGTCTTGCCAGTCGGTTGCGGAAATAAGAATTCTGAGTGCCAGAGCTATGTTCATGTTCCCTGGCTTGTCTTGTCTCTCTGGAGCGCCTCTGTGATGTGCAGCCTTGGCAAAGTCCTCTCTCTCGTGGACCTGCCCTCAGTGGGAGTTCTCAGACCACACTCCCCGCTAAAAAGAAATGGCGTCAAGACACACCCGGGAGTAATAGGAATCAATTTCTGACCACACACAGATGTACTGACCCAGCTGTGGCGTCAAGACACACCCGGGAGTAATAGGAATCGATTTCTGACCACACACAGATGTACCGACCCAGCTGTGGCTTAAATGAAGGTGGACTCTTATCTGTATGGACATGTTGGGCAGTGTGAAGAAAACATCGTTTAAGATTTGATACAAACATCCCTCAGTGGCAGCTTTCCCGTGTCCCATAAGTAGTGAGTTCTCCCACAGCTGAGCACCTTCTGAATCTTCAAGCACAAATTGGGAGGGTTTGATCTTGAAATTTCACTGATATCATGTCTTTTTTTTTTTGGAATTTTTTTCCTCATAATGCCTTTTATTTGTGTTTATGCAGCAAGCAAGAGAAATGGTACTAGAAATCATCCGGGAAAAAGACCAGGCTGACTTTCGAGGTGTACGTGGTGATTTCAACTCCCGAATGGGCGGAGGCAGTATAGAGGTATGCTTAAATTACAGGTTTGTAGGCAAATGATTAGGGTTCAAGTTGTAGGTCACATTTCTATTAGCTCTTTAACCTGAGCAAGTTATTTAACTTCTGTCTCATCTGAGAAACCTTTAGAGTATGCTCACTTCCCAAGGTAGGTGTGAGGACGGACTGGGACAGTCAGCCCACACTGAGGGAGCATTTCAGAGCACGGGGGCTGTTCCCCCTGGTTTTGGGGTTTTTCTTTAGAGGTTAGCCTGCTGCCCAGGTGAAGACCAAAGTCCAGGTTTTCTTGGCAATCTGTGTCATGACTGTATCAAACTTGGCAACCTGTTTTATTGATGAGTTGAAATGGGATCAAAATCTATTTATCCTTAAGAATGAAATTTTGGTATATGCTGCAGCATGTATACCATTAGTACAGTAAGCCAGATATATAAGGACAAATGGTGTGATTCCACTTACCAGGGGTGTTTAGAGTACAAGCGAATTCATAGAGACAGAAAGTAGAATAGAAGTTATCAGATGCTGGGGGAAAAGAGTTATTCTTTAATGGATACAGAGCTGTTGGGGTACTGAAAACGTTCTGGGTGTAGACAGATAATGGTGATGGTTACACAGCATTGTGAATGATTTAGTGCCACTGAATTGTATACTTACAAATGGTTAAATTATAAATATGTATATTTTACCACAACTTTTAAAAATGGAAAAAAATACATTTTAAAGAACCAATGTATATGATAGATTTATGCTTATTTCATAGACTTTGGAAGGTAAAGTTACCATTTTTAATCTTTTACCTGTCTATAAGGTTTATTTTTGCTTCATTTTTATAACTATTTTGGTCAAATGTCAGACCTGTTGGATTCATTTAATGGTCAAGAATGCAATCGTCTACCACAATATTATTCCTAAAAGGAAAAAAATGCTTTATTTTATCATCTCTAGGAATGCACTATAATAAAAACCAAGTTGTCTATTCAAAAAATCTGTCCTTGCCCAGGCGCAGTATCTCACGCCTGTAATTCTAGCACTCTGGGAGGCCGAGGCAGGAGGATTGCTTGAGGTCAGGAGTTCAAGACCAGCCTGAGCAAGAGTGAGACCCCATCTCTACTAAAAATAGAAAAATTAGCCAGGTGTAGTGGCATGTGCCTGTAGTCTCGACCACTTGGGAGGCTGAGACAGGCGGATCGCTTGAGCCCAGGAGTTTGAGGTTACCATGAACTAGGCTGACACCACGGCACTCTAGCCCAGGTGACAGAGCAAGACTCTGGTTCGAAAAAGGAAAAAAAAAATCCTTTTAAAAAAGACAGCTGGCCAGGTGGGATGACTCACACCTGTAATCCTAGCACTCTGGGAGGCCGAGGTGGGAGGATTGCTTGAGCTCAGGAGGTCGAGACCAGCCTGAGCAAAAACAAGACCCCGTCTCTACTATAAATAGAAAGAAATTAGCCAAACAACTAAAAATAGAAAAAATTAGCCAGGCATGGTGGCGCATGCTTGTAGTCCCAGCTACCTGGGAGGCTGAGGCAGGAGGATCACTTGAGCCCAGGAGTTTGAGGTTGCTGTGAGCTAGGCTGACGCCACGGCACTCTAGCCTGGACAACAGAGTGAGACTCTGTCTCAAAAAAAAAAAAAAAAGACAGCTTTAGAAAAAGCTCTGATGAGGTTTGGTTTCTCTGTGCCCAGGTGTCCGTGCCTAGGTTTGCTGTTGGGATTGTAATAGGAAGAAATGGGGAAATGATCAAAAAGATCCAGAATGATGCCGGTGTGAGGATTCAGTTTAAACCAGGTTGGTTTTGATTATTTTCAAAAATCCTTAGTGCCACGAAGATTTATAAAACACTTAACGAAACTTTGTTATTAGCTCATATTTATGATCTCTTTGTTTCTCTTTTTTGCAACATTCTGCTACCAGATTACCAATCTAAATTTCTTCTGCCCTCGTTTCTCTCCTTGAATGTATGCTGGTTCCGTCACCTTTCTCCAGAATGGTTTCCAGGCCTTTTTTTTTTTTTTCTTGGACTAGTAAAAAGCATAGCATTTTCAGCTTTTGATTTTACCAAGTAAAGTCTTTTTGAAAAAATAGCATCATCTATTATTTTTATTTTATAAAATTAGTGATCATTTAAAAGGACATGTATCTTAGAATAAAGATTGCTTTTAAAATTTTATACATTTACCTTCATGAGCAGAATTTTTTACATTGTCTGAAGTCAAGAAAGCTATGATGGGCTAAATTTTGGAAATTATCGCCATTAGCTCTACTCTTTTCCCTGGGTGTTTTTTGTTTGTTTGTTTGTTTGTTTGTTTTTGCGTTGCCCGGGGGTGGGGGTGGGGGGGGTCTTCCGGTAAGGACCAGAAAACCTGCTAGACAAATTCTAAAAGAGCTGTAACACTTTTCCCTGGGTTTTTTAATTCAAATTTTGTTTTATTTGTTTAATAATGTCTTTTTAAATGGCTGTAATTATACAAGAAATGAATATTGACCTAGAATGTGCAAAAAGATGTAATCATACACATTTCCTTATCAGTCAAACCACTCCAAAAGCGTCCCTGGAGCTAGTGATATTCTTATTTCCTCTTTTGGTACTGCTGGTAAGAATATTGATTATGAATCACATTGACCTTTGTTTCCTTCTAATGTTGGGCTTTTTCCTAATCCCACCTCTCACCTGGTTTTGCAGATGATGGGATCAGTCCCGAGAGAGCTGCACAGGTCATGGGCCCTCCAGATCGGTGTCAGCATGCAGCACACATCATCAGTGAGCTGATTCTTACAGCCCAGGTGGGTCCGCTCTCTGGAGTTCAGATCTCTCACCCAAAAAAGTAGAAAGTGCCACCCGAGCTCTCAGGGCAGCACCACAGAGCAGTGACCCCTCTCAGGTCACATTGGAAACCAGCGGCTTTTCTACATCTGCCTCTTCTTCCTACTAGTTTATTACTCTCCTCCCTTTATTATCCCAGAATCCAGATTGTCTTCACACAGTGAGTTTCTAACCAGTTAAACTATTTGGGTAAATACCATGCAGATTGCCAAGTTTCAAACAATCAAGTGTACTTATTATAATATAAAACTATATTAAATAAAATCTAATCTTAGCATTAGGAAGCACTTCAGAATCCTCAAGTCCTAAAGCTGTCTGCGTGCACTCGATTTCCTGCACATCTTTGGAATGTGAGCAGCTGCATGACATTGTTTGCATCTCCTTTTGAGCACCAAAACTTCCACTTGCCCCATTGTGACTTGCCTTGGGGAGCCTCTGTAACTGATGGTGGATTGGCAATGTCCTCTGAGTATGTGGCACTGAGAAAAACTTGAGAATAAGCAGAGCTGAAGAATAGAAGCGCTAGATGGGAAATTGTAGTCCCAGCTCTGCCACTAGCCATGTGACCTTGGACAAGCCTCCAGACTTCTCTGGGCCCAGTTTTCTCAGCAGCACACTGAGGGGTTTGCACCAGGACGTGTTCCCCACGTGATCCCCAAAGAGCCATCTGGGGGTACTTGCTAAGATTACAGATTTGTAGGCCCCCACCCCAGATGTACTGAATCAGAATATCCACTGGAAGATCTTGGGTTTTAACTAGAGTCTCAGGCAATTCTTAGGATTGTATAAGTTCGGAAAAGCCACTAAATGATTTCTGACATCATTTTTTATAGTAAGAGTTTATGAACCTTGTGCTGCAGAGGCTCTAAGATGTTTGGGAGAGAGCCTTGCCCGCAAGATCCATAGAAAGTTGGCCAGATGCGCACGTGTGTTTGTGTGTTTTGACATAAATCCCTAAAATTGCCTTGTTTACTTGTCAGTTGTCTCTCATAAAAGCAGAGTGTAGGGAAAAGGCACTTCAATTATCTCAGCTTTCTGCCGGTTCAGATTCTGGGTAAATGTTCAGTTTGCTCTTAATCGACAGGAGGTGGTTTTGACAAACATTTCTTTACTGTGTTGAAAACCTGTTCAGCTCATCCCTTCCATGAAATATCTCTTGGCTGGACCAAGTTTGCCCTCAAGATTTAAAAGATTTTAAATACTGGAGCTCTAAAGTGACTCAGAGGTCAGAGGCTGGAATGAGATTTGTTACCCTCTGAATGGAAGGAATCTCCCTCTTTTAGGTGTGAGATTTAGGCTTTACTGTGTGCTGGGTGACCAGGGTGAGAAAGTTGCAGAGACTTCTCTGGCCCCTGACCACGGATGGCAGCACCTGGCTGTTCCCCCTCTGTCCCTCCCCTCAGAAGCATCCCTGAGTGATCACTCTTGAACATAATTCTGCCTTTTCTTGGGGGCAGGACAACCAGTTTTTCTTACAGTCCTTTTTGCTTGTGGGAGTGCCAGGTATGGTGACTCAGAGCAGTGACTGGATTGGTCTTCCCTGCAGCCTGGTTGAGGAGGGGCAGGCACATTGTCACGTCTGTCACTTTCAAGTGCCCAGCGCTTATTAGTACCTCACATCTGGCTTCCAATAGGCCCAGCATATGTCAGCCACAGGAAAGAGCAGCCTTAGCTTCAAGGAAAAAAACAACTCTTGATACCTGTAGATTAGGGCCCAGCAATTAAAACTCCAAGTAAAGGGCCTTTGGGCTTCAAATCTGGGGTTTATATCTGACTGCCTGTTTTAGTTGGGTATATTTGTACCGTTTATGTAACCACATGGATTTATCTGCACACAGCCTCCTCAAATGCACCTGTGATTGTGTTAAATCTGGTTTGAAAGAGTGCTTCATAATCTGAAGTATGGAACGGTGCTAGGTTCTAATGTGTGGCATCAATTACATCCTGTCACTTAACCTGCTCCCTGGAAAAGATGAGGAGTGGTGCTGGCAGCAGTGGCAGAGATCATCACTAGGGCCTTGCTTTCTTCCCAGGAAAGAGATGGTTTCGGAGGCCTGGCAGTAGCCAGAGGAAGAGGCCGCAGTCGTGGTGACTGGAGCGTGGGAACCCCTGGTGGCGTCCAGGAGATAACATACACGGTGCCTGCAGATAAGTGTGGCCTCGTCATAGGCAAAGGTAAGAGGCAGCTGCTGGGGCTTCACATCCCCCTCCAGCTGTTGTGCCTGAGGGAAGGCAGGTCCCGTAGACCTCTGGAGCATGAGGTGAAGTCTCCTTGCTGCAGCTGCCTGGGGCTGCCAAGGCTGGCACCGGCTGCCGTCTGCTGAACCCTGCTTTGCGTGGGTCTTCTCTGAGCTTGCTGGTGGCCTGTTGTGGGTGGGGGAAAGCGAATTTTTCATTATTGAATATGAATAGACGAGAAGTAAGACCCACGGCCTATAGAAGCAGCTCAGATTATTGAAAGGATGCCCCGAGCAAGGTGGGGGCCTCTGAACCTCTGTAGAGTGACTGACTAGTCATTAACTCACCTCCAGGGATCTAAGGGGACAGTTAAGATCGAGTCCTCAGTAAAGGTGCTTTCTGACCGTGTGTCCCTCTTTCCCTCACTGGCTTTGGGTATTTGGTCTTTATTGACACAACATGTGAGAATGGTTTTTATCCTTTCAGCACATTTATCATAAGTAACAGACACCCTGTGGAGGGAAATAAAAATTGATTTGTTAGTTGTTTCTAGGCATTTTAGAGAACATCAGGTAGAAACTCTCATTAATGGCTAATGTAGCTCCTTCCCGTCGTTCAGCGAGAAACGAGAGAGAGAATGGGCAGGTTCCTGGGCCATCGGTGCTGGACCATCTCTGCTGGCCTTGGAACCAAGGAAGGCCGCTGAGAGCAGGGGCATGGCTTTGAGGCCCTTCCCCCAGCGGGGCAGCGGGCTTAGCTTCCAGGGGGCTCTGAGGCATCCCTCACTGCCAGCGGCAGATTCCCATTTGTCTTCGGGTTTTGTATTTGCCTTCATTATGTATTCAACAGCATATGGAGGAAATAAATAGTCTTCTCCCCAGAGTTTCTCAAATTTCTTTGATCACCAAATACCTCTTCGCTGTTTGATCGCAGCTCACATTGCAGGGAGCACGACTTGGGAGTGTCCTCACCCCAAAGCGCAGGAACTGGGGTGGGTGGGAATCCCTCCTCATCTCTGGTTCACCTCCTGGGAGCTGCGCTCGTCCCTGCTTGTGGCCAGTGTGGGTTTCACGCTCTTTCAGAGTGTTTATCTCCTGTATCCATGTTGTCTTTTAGATTATTAACCACTCAGGGGTGGTAGGAACACGGGTTTGTTTTAAGTTTCTGGAGGGATGTACCTGTTGTCGCGTGCCGCACCCAGCCCACCCATCTGACTGCAGGAGACTGAATCCAGTTGGCACCTGTAGGTTGAGGACTAGGCTAGGTTTCTTGGCCTTTTGAACACTATTTTGTCAACAAGGTTTTCATTTGCATGTGTGTCTCTTCCAGCCCTGACCCAACCTCACTGTCCTCACTGTGGCAGGTCCTTGTGGCTCAGCCTGATGCTCACAGAACAGCTCCTTGTAACTTGCCCTCCACAGAGTCATCCTGAGTGGACTCCTAGAGGACAGTCACAAGAAAACAAAGCAGCAACTGCTGCTTATCCCCGTGTTCAAATAGCAGCCTGAGGAAGCCCAGTAAACATTTCACTGGACATGGGGAGGGTCTTTCTGTGTCACCCCCCCTTCCACACACACCCTCGGGGCCGGTGTGAGGCATGTCTCTCCCTTGGGCCTGGCGCCTGGGTGAGGAGAGGACCCCACACAGCCAGGCCCTGCTGTCCCCAGCTCCAGCCCTGGACAGACACAGGCCTCCCCGGGCCCCTGCCAGATTTCCATGATAAACACAGCAGCACTGGCAGATAGCGAGGCCGGCCTGCTCTTGTCAGCCAGGCCTTTTAGGCTGTTTGATTAATTGCTTTACGATTTCACGTCCAGCCGGGGGTGGCTGGTGGGTCGCTTCTGCCCCCCGTCAGGTGGAAGAATGGAACGGGCTGCTAAATGAGTCTATAGACAGCCACCATGTGCCAAGCTGTTGACCTCATTTTGAAGGAAGATGAACTTAAATTAACTCCTTCCGGCCCCGTGCAGTTTTGTGGCGCTTCCTCACCTTATTAGCATGCTCCCAGGCCCTGGCCAAGGCTCTCTGGGGCTGCTGGTCCCTGGCCCGATGGGGAGGGCTGGAGGCCTGGCTGGCTGGCCTCTCACACTCCGGCCTCCAGACCAAGTGGTGTCTTGGTAGCGGCTGGCAAGATCCCTGAGGTCCTGGGTGGGCCTGTGGAAACGGCCTCCACACTCTTTTCTCTTCACTGCTCCCCAAAAACCCTTGCCTAGGAGCCAAGCTGCTTGCTTTTTAGGTCTGAAGAAGATGGAATCCATGACCTCTGAGTGAAGGCCTGGGGAAAGGTCCAGCAGGGGCGTGGGCCTGCCTGGAGGCCAGACAGAGCTGCGCGCACTGGCCATGCGTCCCCGAGACAACGAGACAAGTAGGCCTGGCTGGCTTAGAAGACGCTAGGGCTGCTTTTCTGAAGCTCTACGAGCACTTTAAGAAAGTCATAAACACAAGATTACCTTGTTGGGATTTTCTGCCACCCTAAACTTAACTGACCTCCTCCCTGAGCAGACGTTTACCTAAAGCCTTATCCACACGCCATCAGTTTCCTGGCGTCCTTCCGGCAGCGTGAGGGCTGCTCCTGCCGTCCCCGGGAAGGACCGCCAGCCTGAGGCTCCATGTTTGTGATGCTGGGGAGTCCTGTCAGGACGCAGCTTGCATCTGCCCTTAGTGTCGCCTCCCTGTGTGCTTGATGGGTTGTTCAGACGTGGCTTTCCAACAGCAGAGTGGAAGGAAGGCTGGAGTGTTTGGAGAATTGTAGACTGTCGCAGTGAAATGGCACCTGTCACTTGGGGTCTGTTCTGGCTGTGGCCAGGGTGCTGCCCTGATTTTCACCAGATACAGATTGTCTTTTCCCGGTTTTGCAGAACTCTGCGCCGTAAAGTTTTCCTTGTGTTCTGGCTCCTTTTAACCACACCTCCCCATGCCCCCCCCACCCCACTTGAGCAGAGCAGATCTGTTCTGTGAGTTCTGTGGAATTTCAAAAGAAGAATCCAACCATTGTTACACTGGTGAGCCTTCTGTTATGCAGATTTCATTAAGAGACTGGGACTCTCACAGGTTTTTCAAAGAGTTCAACTAAATTTTCATTAGCTCCTCTCCACCCAGGCCTCTGTGACCCCTATGCTTGGACTGCCTCTGTCTAGACCCATCCCCACCACGGAGGAGGCGGGGACTTGAGGAGTGACAGGATGAGATATTAAAGGCCCAAGTGGGGTCCAGGCATTGTTGGGGGCTGTGGCCATGCCTTTGACTTTTTTTTTTTTTTTTTTTGGAATGATAATGCTTTTATTACCAGAATGTATGAAACACTGATCCTTTTATAATTCTGCAATATTGCCTCAGACTCTCGCAAAGTTTTCAAATTTATATTTTAGATTTCTATAACATTGATTTAAAATAAATGTGACTTTGTTGCTGTTGTTCATAATCAAATGTTTAGTTTTAGTGGTTCTGAGCTAATAAAAAGAAACGAATGACTATGTTTGGGCCTGAGATAAATGTGGTAAAGAAAGAACCCAGAACACTCATCAGTGCACTCAAACCATATTCCATCAAAACAGACCTGCTGAATAAGTAATTGGAGGGAGGGAGGCAGGCAGCGTAGTGCCGCATGCTCAGGCTGAAGGCCCCGCTGTGCCATGGAGGGGCCATTGGATCGCCATTCTTGCGCTGAGAAGGGTACAGTGCCTCTCCCTGGCTGGGGTGGGAGGACTGCAGGCGGCCTCCCAGGGGTGAACTCTGTTGTATGTAGACAGCAGGCCTCGGCCCCTGCCTCGTTACTGGGCCACTTGGGGCCTCTACATGCAGGTGCCAAGTGGTGTCTGTGGCCTTAGCCTGACTCCAAACAGCTGATTTTGCAAATAGAGAGCACTGCATCTTGTTAGAACCACTTAAAAGTAAATAGAAAGTACTCTACTGTCAGGGCAAAGGCTAATGTGCGGGAAATACCCTTTTACCCTCTTCAGAAGGAAGGACTGCAAAGCCTCAGGGTGGCCACAGTTGCCATTCATTCTCCTGTCTCCCCTCTTCTGCCTGCAGGGGGTGAGAACATCAAAAGCATAAATCAGCAATCGGGAGCACACGTGGAGCTTCAGCGGAACCCCCCGCCCAACACCGACCCCAGCCTGCGGATGTTCACCATCAGGGGCGTTCCTCAGCAGATCGAGGTGGCCAGGCATCTCATAGATGAGAAAGTTGGTGTACGTACCAGGTCCTTTCCTACCCAGCTTGATAATAGCTGGCTTTTCTTTTGGATGTCCAAGGTACCTGTTTTTCCCCAGAACCTTGTGCTTCCTGTGCCTTTGGGTCCACACATCACGTGAGGGCAGCCCCCTCCCACTTTGCCAAGGGGAAGGTTGGAGACCCAGGGAATGCCAGGAGCGGTGAAGGAAGCCGTGGGCAGAACCCCCCACAGCCACCACAGCCCAGTCCCCAGAGCCCTGTCCCCTGCAGGCTTAGATGAGCACTGAGGCAGCCTCCCCCGGCGCTGCCCCTGGACTCAGCTGGCATTGCCTGGCGGCCAGCCCCGCAGGCAGTTTTCATTGACTCTGGCTTTAGTTTCAGGCACCTCAAAGCAGATAAAGAAAGGGAATGTTGATGGAGGACAGATGGGCCACTGCTCACCTCATTGGGGACGTAGAATGGCAGAGAGAGCCTTGGGCCAGCCTAAGTTGACGGGAGAGTCGAGCAGGTTGGTCCCTACCCTCAGCGTGACATGCCAGGGCAATTGTGGTGGTGCCAGTATCGGCTGTGTGTGGTATTGGTCACTCGAAGCCATTTCTGCAAGTGAAGGCCACTGGGGAAGGAAGGCTAGTGTGAGTGCTGTAGGTGTCTCTATTTCACTCGACTCCGTCTGCTCAGAAGCTGGGGTTTGCCTTGGGGCGGGCCTGGGCAGAGGGCAGAGGTGCAGCCAACAGGAGGTGAGAGCTTCCTCTGTGCCACCACAGGGGACCAGTCTTGGAGCACCTGGAGCCTTTGGACAGAGTCCCTTCAGCCAGCCACCTGCCGCACCTCATCAAAAGTGAGTCTTTTGCCACCAATCTTGCTTGGGCAAATCCGGCTGCTCCCCAGAGGGCCTCCTTTCCTCCTATTCCGCCGTTGCTAGGGTGTGCTGGCCACGGCCTGAAGTTCTAGGGTGTGGGTAGGACTCACTGACTTGCCTCTCCCCAGTCGTCCCTCTGGCCAGTCCACCGCTCGCTGACCAGAGATGGGGCGAGAGCCTCCCCGGAGGGCAGAGGGCGTCCCGGTCACTGCCAGTGTCCCCAAGGGGAGCTTGCCACCCCGGGCGGGAGAGCAACTTTGCAGAGCCTGTGTGGTGTGGGGACTCAGCGGCTGTCTTCATGGCTTTCCCTCGCCACAGCACCTTTCCCTCGAGGAGCTCAGGCTGCTTCCCAAACATGGCTGCTAAAGTGAATGGGAACCCCCACAGCACCCCTGTGAGGTAGGTGACCTGCCTTACTCCGGCCAGGGGCAGACAGCACTAGGGCCGTCGCTCGCGTGCTGCCCACACGAGGGGCCAGGGGCCCTGGTGCTTGGTTGGGGGTGAGGGAGGTAAGCGGTGAAAAGAGGGACAAGGGGGGACATGGCCCACACTGGAATGAGTGACTCTTCTGTCATCCACAGTGGTCCTCCAGCCTTTTTGACCCAGGGCTGGGGCAGCACCTACCAGGCGTGGCAGCAGCCCACACAGCAGGTCCCAAGTAAGTGACCGTGGGGCGAGGGGGGTGTGCACGCCCTCCAGAAAGGCTGTGGCCAAAGTCTGGGGCTCGCGGAGGCCGTGGAGCTGGTCATTCCAGCGCTTGGCCACCAGGCCCAGGGTGCCCTTCCCAGAGAGGTCAGGGAGCCTCCTGGGACACTGGGAGCCACCAGCAGACCTGTACCACGGGACATGCAAGCACAGGGAGGGCTTCCGAAGGGGATGGCTCCAGTCCTCTGGGGTGGGGACGTGGGGTTGGCACTGTCTTGGCCCACCTGTCCTTCTCAGAGCTGTGGGCTTCTGCACTTTTGTACCCCACAAGCAGGTGGGCCGTGGGTGAGGTTTGCATGGAGCCTCTCCTGCCCCCTCCCTCCCTCCCCACTCTGAGGGCCACCAGCTCCTGGCCTGGAGCTCTGCGTCCGGGGACCCTACCCATTCCCTCAGCCTCAGGTGACCATCTTCCTCTCATCTCTCCAGCATCTTAGCAAGGTGTGCTCTCTCTCCTGAACTTTCCAGAGAGCAAACAGTAGAGAATCACTTCTGCCGAGTGCCCCTCCCCAGGGAAACTGGTTTTGAAGGAGAAGGTCCCAGGTGGAGTCAGACCCGCTGCCCACTCCACCCAAGTCGTGCCAGCAGTCCTTCTTGGCTTTTGTCGTGGCGTGGCCCATCGTGCCCAGCCTTCGCAAAACAAAACCAAGCCCTTGCCTGAGTGAAATTCAGATTCTTTTAACCCATCTGAAGTTTCCATCTGTGTGTGTCGTGGCCTCACTTGCAAGGGGCAACGCCTGCTCTCTGGGGTTCTGCTGCCCGTCCCTTGGGCAGTCTGGAGGCCAGCGCTGTGTGGCCTTAGGCACCACCACCGCCTTCCTTTCCTGGGGCTCCACTTTGGTCACACGTAAAATGAAGGGTTTGGATTTGATCTCGAAAGAACTTTTGCAAGCTCTGAAATTGTATGGTTGTGGTTTTTTCCCTTTTTCCCCCTAATGTTTTATTATGAAACATCTCAAACGCTGTAGAGGACTCCACAGGGAACACCAGCACACCATCCAGATCCCATGTCCCTGGTTCACTGTGCTTGTTTGTCTTGAAACCTGGTCATGTTTTCTTCTCTCCACTTCTGATGCTCCTTGTCAACTCCATCTCCTCCCCTCGCAGTGGGAGGCGGTCCCACGGTGCCAGGGGCATTGGGGCACAAGGTATCGTATTCACATTTTGCCCCCATTGTGCCAGGACGCAGGGCCTATGGGAAGCCCTACACCTTGGAGATGTTGAGGCCTGAGAAGGGACATGTCCTTCCCCTGCAGGGGAAACGGCCCCTGGGGCGTGGTTTGCAGAGGCGCCCCTGCCTGCTTCAGGTGGGCCAGGCAGACCTACAAGGGTGGAGGCCTCTGGGATGAGTAAAAGAAAAAAAGGAAAACACAAGGAAGGCCTGGTTTTTTTGCCGCTGTTTGAGAACCTTCATCTCATGTTGTTGAGCTTTGCTTATTTTGTTTTTTTGGTTGGGGTTTTTTTGTTTTTGGTTTTGTTTTTGTTTTTGAGACAGGTTCTCCCTCTGCCACCCAGGCTAGAGTGCAGTGGCTCAATCATAGCTCACGGCAACCTCAAATTCCTGGGCTCAAGCTGTCCTACCTCTGCCTCCCAAGTAGCTGGAACTACCCGCTACTTGCACCACCACACCTAGCTTATTTTTTTTTAATTGTTATTTTTTTGTAGAGACAGAGTCTCACTACGTTGCCCGGGCTGGTCTTGAACTCCTGGCCTCAAGCGATCTTCCCTCCTTGGCCTCCCAAAGTGCTGAGGTTACAGGTGTGAGCCACTGCCACCAGTCTGTTTGTTTCTTCAGGGGATTTGGGAATTGAGAATTGGTTTTGGCCAGTGAGATCTTGCTGGGAAGCAGTCCTGCTTGCCCACTCCTTCATGTCTGAGGAAGTTTTTGCTGCCTGCGTTCCTCCTCCCGTCTCTGTTGTCCTGTCCCTGTTGGGGGAAGAGCGGGGCATCTTCTCCCTTCTCTCCAGCCCCTTTCTCACTTCTTCCCGTGCTCCTCCGCGGTTGCAGGGATCTGACTAGCAGAGGACACCTTCTGCTGTGAGTTTAGGGGCTCATCCTGCCTGCTGCAAACTGTGACTCTGACAGCGGAAGAGACGTTGAAGGGGTCTTTGTGGGCCGTGGCAGGTGGACACTTGAGCTAGCCCTGACCTCACAGAAAGGAAGGTCCTGATGTGTTGTTGTGGTCAGGTCCTTTAACCCTCTCTTGCCCTCCCCCCGGGCAGGGCACTGCTGCTCCATTCCGCTGACTCCAGTCCACTGCCAGCGTGGGAGAGCATGCACCCCAGATTCTGCACATGAGGAAGGGGCTGAAACAACCCCACACACTGTTTCCCTCTTCTCCCACCCCGGAAAGGCCTGAGGCTAGATGGAGATCAGGTGCCACTGTGGCCGTCGGCCCCTCCACTATGGGTTCCCTACGCCTCCCACGGCCAGCCAGCTGCCGCCTTCCGGGGCTTGTGGAGCCTGTGCGCCAGGAGTGAGCGCAGAGCAGGGCCTGCAGCTGGCGAGCTGGGGGCCGAGGTGCTGAGGTGAGGAAGCCGGGCAGGCCTGACTGCTTTTGTGTTCCCTGCACAGGCCAGCAGAGCCAGCCGCAGAGCAGCCAGCCCGACTACAGCAAGGCCTGGGAAGACTATTACAAAAAACAGAGTGAGTGCGATGGCCTTCTTGACAAGCAGGTCCCCAGTGACAGAGTCCCCTCGAGCCTGGAGGCTTAATTGTCCATGCTTGCTGTCATCTTTTTTTCCTTTAATGCCTTCCCCAAGTGCGTTGACCTCAATACTTGCTTTGTCCGCCGCTTCCGTGCCTGCCTGCCTGTCTGTCTGTCTCTGTCGGAGGAGCCTGGGCGTAGTCAGTGGCTGCGGTGCTGCATTTCTGCCTGGCAGAGGCCTGCTGTCCCCTCCTCTTCTCTGGTCTCCCCCTGCTGGACTCAGAGGACCTAGAGGTGGGAGTGGCACCTGGAAGTGCACGCTCATGCCCGGCCCTGGCTGTCCCCTTTGGAATGGAATGATTCTGGTTGGGTGCTGCCTGGCCCGGACACAGACCGCCAGGGTGTCCTGTTGTCTGTCTCGGTGCTGCCCAGCTCGCTGGGGCTGTTCCAGGGCAGGGGAGAGAAAAGAGATGGCAAAACTCAGGGAAGGAAGCCTAACATTGGCGCAGGTGCTGAGTTGTCAGTTTTTCTTCCTAAGCCCATTTTCTTAACTGGACCATAAATTAAACCAGTCTCTAAAAGTGGGAGAGAGGGAACCTAACAAGGAAAAAAAAAAAACAACAAAACCTGTGGTGAATGATTTAAAATTCGTACTAAACTCTATGTGCCAGAATGATTAGACCAGGGCATCTGGGTGTTGTTTAAAGGAAAGGTTCCCGTGCCTCATCTGAGGTGTTACTTGCTGGTTGGAATAGCTCAGGGCAGAGGCTACCAGAGAAACCTTCACCCTCGTGTTGGAATCATCGCTGGGGCCAAGGGTGGGGACTTTGGGGTCCCCGGCCTGTGGGGAGCCTGGTGGAAGGTCAGGCTGGGTCTGCCCGAGACCTCCCAAATCCAGGTCCCAGACACGCCAGCCTGTGTTTCAAGCTCCTCACGGGGTCTGGGCACCAACACGGGCACCCAGACTAAGCCCTTCCCTTCCTACCCAGCCCTGCCAGCATCCGGCACCGGGGGCTGATGGGGCAGGCGGACAGGTGCAGAGAATGTGCTCTGAGAGAAGACGGATGCCAAGGTTTGCCTTCACGTGGGGCAGAGCAGGGACGGGCAACAAAAGGGCAACGGCACTTGGGCGGCACCAGACTGCACAGTGTACCACGGCGTTCCCAGGTGGTCGCCTCGCCCGTGGCCTCACCTTCCAGCTGTCCGGTGGAAAGCAGATGCCCAGGGCCTTTGGGAAGGATCCCCACACACCGCCTCAGCGCGTCCCCGCTCCCATGACCCTGTGTTTCTTCCTTCGTCAATCAGGTCACGCCGCCAGCACTGCCCCTCAGGCCAGCTCCCCGCCGGACTACACCATGGCCTGGGCGGAGTACTACAGGCAGCAGGTCGCTTTCTACGGACAGACACTAGGCCAGGCTCAGGCCCACAGCCAGGTCTGTAGCCAGCCCCCAGCCCCGTCTCCAGCCCTCTGTGTTTCCTGACCCCAGGCTGGAAGCGCTGGGCTGAGGAGGGCCCAGTCCTCGCAGTCTGTGAGCGCCCAGCCGTAGCCCTGACTCCCCTCCTTGCTCCAGGGCGAGGGTTTGGGCCAAGTGGGCGGAGAGTCGGTTATGCAGCCCTTCATAGAGAAGTGCCTGATTTCCCTCAAATCTAGGTCCCAGACCTCAGTGCTCAGAAGTAGTCCTTCTTCCCCTGGGCCTCAGTTTCTCTCACTGTAAATGAGAAGCTTAGAAGAGAGCAAGTCTGGCACCTCAAGTAGGGACTGTGGGGGGCACATGCAGCTGCTGTTCCAGTGAGGGCAGAGTGGCCAGGCTGGGCAGCAAGAGGTGCGTCTCGGCCCCTGCAGGCAGGGCGGGGCAGATTGCCAGCTCCCTTGTCCTGCACAGAAACCTGGAGGGCTTGTCCAGAAGCCAAAGTGGATTCTTATTAAAGAAGGGAGGAGGGCCAAATGTTCCCACGGAGCATATTTCAGGTGACCTGATGCCAGTCAGGTCCCTGTGGATAACGTGCCAGTTACCTCCCGCCCTGGACTCACAAGCTGATTGGGCATCTCATTGCCAAATTGTTGTCTGGGCCTGGGGAACCGTGTCAGGGCTGGTGGTAACCGAGAAGTCCCGCTCTCGTGCTGCCTTACCCTGCCCAGAGTCCCCAGGGGGCAGAGAAGCCTGGGACCACCTCTTCAAGAGAGGTTTTGTCCCAGCTAGATCCCGTGACCGTGAGGCCTGGTGGCGCTGCTTAGACATCTGTGTGTTGGCGCCTGTTGAGGAGCCAGAGGGGAGAGGGTGACCTGTCACCTCCCCACCGACACATGGATTTGAGAATTTGTCACCAGTCTAACTCCTTCCCCTTCCTCCCACAGGAGCAGTAGAACAACGTGCTCTCAGCTGGTCTCTCCTTTCGAAATCATTGTGAAAGAAAACCTATTTGTAACAGGTTTTTAGATTTGCAAACCTTTTGATGAAGAACCTTTATTTTGTTCTGTGAAACACTATATTTAGATTAACAGAATTTTTCTAAAAATCGGGGAAATTAGTTACTAAAAATTGCTGATCATTTTTGTTTCATTATTTTTGTTTGTTACTTCACTTGTGTAAGCTCTGGGATTCTTTTTGGAGCAATACCTGCAAATTCAGGCACCAGAATGTGCCTCAGAGCAGTGACATTTCAACATGGCGTTTTTTGTTTCGTTTCGTTTTGTGTCCTTTTTATTTGCAGTTTTTTCTGTTGCAACAGAAAGTGGCTTGGAAGTCTTAGGTAGTATGTAACAAATTCTTTTTTAAAATTTTTAAACAGTATTTAAGTATTCTTAAATGTGTAAATTCATTAAATGTTTTACTTCTAATTTCTTGTATCTTGGCTGTCTGGTTTTATTGCATTTTTTAAAAAACTGAACTATTATGTTTTGTAATTAATTATGTGAATTCTGAATTGAGACAGATAATTGTATTGCTGTCCAACAGGGATTGGGAGGGGGCATTTTACAGGGTTTGTATAATTTCTAGAGTTCTAAAGGGGTAATATAAAAATGTGTTCATGTGTTTAGCATACGTTTTTTTCATGTCTCCATTACCAGTTGCAATTGTGTATCTAAGACCTCCAAGCTTGTTTTAAAAACAAAACAAAAAACCTTTCTCTATTCTCTCAGAAATATAAATACTGTTATTTTTAATATTAAGAAATTCAATATAACTTTTAACAAACACTGTGGAACATTAAACCGTATAAAAATGTAGTAACTATTTTTTAATTCCAAGGTGTTTTTTTTGCTTTTTTCTTTTAAATATTTTCTTAATATTTGTCAAATTAACTAGATGAATAAATAAATCTAGTATTAACCACAGTATGAATTAAATAATTTTGATTTAATAAAAGGGATAATATGGTTTTCAATGTTTACTGTAGTGTATCTTGTACAGATAACGTGTATTTTTAAAGGAAAAAACGGAATTGAAGCTATTTTTTTCTTGCATTTTTAATTGACCTGAGGGACATTCCGTTTAAAATGTACTGAAGTTATAATTCCTGTTTTTCGCTCTGTATTTTTCTTATAATGCTTGAGATGTCTAACTATTAAAAAAGGCAATTGGAAAATGTTATGCATGTTGTTTTTAAAAAAGTGTTCTTTTTATTTGACTGACAATTCATTTTACACTCTATATAATAAAATTTCCACAAGACGTCTTGTGGGCGGAGTATTGTCAGCCTGTGTGCCTTCCATTCGCTTGTCCTTCCCCCACCCCCGCCGCTGGCCCGAACCGGGAAGAGGAGGGAAGAGGGTTCTTCCCCGATGGTCTCCACTAGCCGGCCCGACTTAGGTGGTGCGCAGCCTAGATGTCTAGCTACTTCGTTAAACTAATTTTATTTTAATGGCATTGTATAATTCGGCAGCTTGACTTGAGAGCTTTGGTTACGCTCAGCCCCATTTTCCTGACACATCCAAGCATCTCTAAGTGGTGGTGACACCAAGAAGTCAGTCAGTGGAGTTTCTCTCACTGTCATCCATAAGCTGAGCTGGAAGATTCACTGGAGGGTGTGCGAGGAATCAGCCCCCTTTCCCCGCACCCCCTTCCCCACCCCTGTCCCCTCCCGGCCCATGCACATTCACTCGCCTGAGAAATCAGGTCACTGATGAAGGCTTGGTAGGGTTTCCCCGGCTGCTGCTGCCTGTCACCCTCTCCCCCCTGGCCTCTGCTCACCTGTGGCTCTGGCGGTACCTACTCTTTCGAAGCCCCATGCCCCTGGTGGGCCCTGGGTCTGTGAGAGCTGCGAAGTGCCAGCACATGTGCTTGTTTTGTGTTGGCATTTTCATTCCAGAAACAAAGGAGGTGTCCTTCCCCATAGGGCTGTCATAGAGGGTCCTGTGGGTCAGGACACGTGGCAACTGTGGGACATTAAGGAAGAAAGGTTGGCCCTCGACTTCTGTTTTTGGTCCTCCTTCCTTTCCCGCTGGTTGGGGCAACTGGCTTTGGACATGGTTGTCTGCTGGCACTGAGTGTGCCAGCCCCACCTTTGCCCTTCCGCGGGAGTCGTGTCTCAGTTTAGGCACAGGGTCCTGCGGAGGTCCCGGTTGGAGCCCCCATGGGGCTCGCACCGGCCTGCGCCTTTGCAGTCCCGGCCTCCGTCTTTTCTCTACCCGGGCTTGGAGAGGAGGGGAAAGCATCTGTGGCAGCTCCTTTAGGCTGAAAAGGGGTGTGGAGAACAGCCCATCTGCGGCCATTGCAGGCCTGTTGAGAGCCGGAAGACAAAAAGGAGATGTGGCATCTTTAACTACACCTCTAGAGAATCGAGTTTGACGTTGAGAAATTGAATAGTGAAAGGCACTTGGAAAGAAGGGGGAGGGGCCGGCGGGAGGGAGGGCGTAGGGCCGATGACGGTAATGGGACTTCGGAGAGGGCATTACAGAGAAGACTTCCTTCTAATTCATCTTCCAAGCTCTGTGCCAAAACAGCATTTGGCATGGTTCACAGGGAGTGATTGTGTGATAATGAACCCTAAGGTGTCCCTTAATTGAAGACTGAGCATTGCGGTTTGTGCCAAGAGTCATAAATGGTGCAGGCTTGCGGGAGGATGCATTTTCTTAAATGTATCGGTAAGTACAGATTAGCGCTTGTCCCCAGTGAAATGCCCATACTATAAATTATGGAAATCTCTCTTTCTTTCTCTCTGATGCAATCTTTTATTGGGGGGAGGGGGTGCAGTGCAGCAAGAGGCGGGGGCGGGGGGGAAAGTTTGCAAGCATATGAAATTTGGCCTCTCATTAACATGGCGCCCACGGAAGATGGTTTTCATCAGCAGTCTGGTGTCCTGGAAGGCTAAAGTGCTTGAAATGTACCAAGTTCAGCGGTTGTATTCCATTAAAAAAGCTGCTTGGTCATCACGGAAGGGGCAGCCTGGGGGTGGGGGACAGGGGCTGGCGCGTGCCCAGTCAGTCTTCAGAACGCTTGCCCCACCCCTGCCCGCCATCGCACATGCACCCTGGGTCTCTGCCAGCCGCCCAGTTCGCAATTCAAGGACCCTGGTGAGTTGATCCCAGCCCCACCCAGAAGTCGGGGCTGGGAGTGGGGAGTTCTCTGGCCAACATGCCTCCATCGCCACCCCTGGCCTCTCAGCAGGTGGGAGGCACTGCTTTTCTAGGGTCCCTCTCAGGCGGTGACCATCCGTGATGTCCTACAGCCCCACAGCAGGGTTGGCTGGGGCCCAGGCAGCACGTTGCAGGGCCTGGTCCAAGAACATGGGACACCAAGGTGCCGCAGCTTCTCAGTGGCCATGACACTGCTGTCTCCCAGGCCCCACTTCTGGTCCAGCGGGGCCCAGCTGGGGGTTTTGAGATGGGCTAGAGCAAATGGGCCTGATAGGTGCTTAGAGATTAATGGCCAGAAAGTGGCTTGTCACTCAATTCCGCAGGGGCTGCTGGCCCTGGGTCTGTGTCTTGTGTGGGTGGAAGAGGAAGTGAAGATAGCCCTCATCATTCCCTAAACAACGGTCATCTTTGCTGTCCTTTGTCTCTCGGCCTCTCTGCGGCGTCTACCAAGGGGGCCCTGGCCTTTCCAGACATCTTTGACGGTGGTCTGCACACCTGGGAGGCAGACGGGACAACTCCCTCCACTTCACAGATGAGGGCTCAGCGGAAGGGCCTGCGACCTGCCCTTGTCCACACAAGCCTGGAGGGGCTGGTTCTGTGCCAAGTCTATGTGCACCCTGCCTGGGGCTTCTGTGGAGAGCATGACCGCTGCCTGCTGGGGACTCATGGTCTTGTGCAGTCGCCAGCAAGTGGGATAGTTGACAGGATGAGGAGACAGTCTTAGAGGGTAGTGCTGAGCGCCAGCCATGGCCCTGGAAGTGTATTGCAGTCAATCGTCTTTCTCGATTCCATGTTTGCAAATTCTTTACTCACGAAAATGTACTTGTGACCCCAAATATATACTCGAGTGCCTTTGTGATCATTCATAGTGAGAAATTCGAGCTACCTGATGCACGTGTCCCTCCTAAGGTGGAATAAGCCAACCCTCTGCCTTCTTGTCTCAGCTCTTAGGCTATAGACCCGTGCTCTTCTTGCAGTCTACTTAGTGCCACGTTTTTTGCAATTTTGTGCTTTTTTAATGACAGTTTCTCTGTTTAAAGTGGGCCCCAAGCACAGAGCTGAAGGACTGTCTAGTGTTCGTGCCTAAGCACAAGAAGGCTGTGCAGTGCAGCACGGAGACAGTACTTGTGTCAGAGCAGCTCTGTTCAGGCCTGAGTTACGATGCTGTCGGCGGTGAGTTCAATGTTAATGAACGAACCATATATATATATGTGTGTGTATATAAAGGCATCTTTAAACAGAAACACATAAAACAAGATTATAGAGCCGGGCCTGTGCACAGTGGTGCGGGCCTGTAGTCCCAGCTACTCAGGAGGCTGCGGTGAGAGGATCACTTGAGGCCAGGAGTTCAAGTCCAGCCTGAGCAACATAGACCCCACCCCTAAAAAAAAAATTTAAAAATTTGCCAGGCATAGTGGCCCACACCTGTAGTCCCAGTGACTCAGGAGGCTGAGGCGAGAAGATCAATTGAACCCAGGAGTTCAAAGTTACAGTGAGCTATGATCACAGCACAGCCTGGGCGACAGAGTGAGACGCTGTCTCTTAAAAAAAAAAAATAGATTATGTATAGATTGGTGTAGACGCTGGCTCACAGGGGCCTCACCTGTCTCCCCGCAGAGCCAGGGTTCAGTGTTCGCTGAGTTGGTGTCTGTAGAGAGTTCATGCAACATCACTAGCACAAATAACTAGAATTCACCGTATCTCACTTTTTGGTAAGGAAACAGGTTTGAGTAGGTTCTTGCCCGGGTCATACCATGGGTATGCAGGTGGCAGAGCCAGGCCTCAGATCCCAGTCTGACACCCACAGGGGGCCTGAGTGCCAGGGACACCTGACCTGGTTCTCAGGGAGCCTAGGGGTTCCAGCCCCCCTGAGGCAGTGGAGCGTAAGGTTAGAAGTGTGGCGCTCGCTTGGGTCTAAGTGCTATCTCTACCCCTCAACAGCCATGTGATTGAACCTCCCCTTTCCTCCAGCCAGGTGTTGGCTCCTAGGGCCAGGCAGGGGTCAGCGGGCGCATATGCAGAACACCTGACACCCAGCTCACAGTGAGCGCTCAGAAACAGCAACTACCAGGAAGGATCGAGTCCGGGACTTCTGGCTACTTCGGTGGCTTTTTCTGCTCCACAATGGTATTTTTAATTTCATTTTTAATTTTTTTGTTGCTAGTTATAGAAATGCAATTTCTTTTTACATATTGACCCTGATTCTAATAGCCTTGCTTTAAATCACTTGTTAATTCCAATAGCTTGTAGGTTCTTTTCTATGTTCACAATCATGTCATTTATGAATAATGGTGGTAGTGTTTTCTTTCTTCCCAATCATTATGCCATTTGTTCTCTTTATGGCTTTTTTTTTTTTTGAGACAGAGTCTCACTCTGTTGCCTGGGCTAGAGTGAGTGCCGTGGCGTCAGCCTAGCTCACAGCAACCTCAAACTCCTGGGCGTAAGTGATCCTACTGCCTCAGCCTCCCGAGTAGCTGGGACTACAGACATGCGCCACCATGCCCGGCTAATTTTTTCTATATATTTTTAGCTGTTCAGATCATTTCTTTCTATTTTTTAGTAGAGACGGAGTCTAACTCTTGCTCAGGCTGGTCTCGAACTCCTGACCTCGAGTGGTCCTCCCACCTCGGCCCCCAGAGTGCTAGGATTACAGGCATGAGCCACCACGCCCGGCCCTTTTCATGGCTTGATTGCACTGGCCAAGACCTCCAGGACATTGTTGACAGGAGGCTGTGAGAGTAGCTTTTTTCCCGGTTGTTTGTAGTCTCAGAAGAAATGCTTTCAATAACTCAGCATTAATTTTATTTGCTGTGTATTTGTTGTACATAACATTTTATCAGATGAGGAAGTTCCCCTTCTGTTTCCAGTCTGCAGAGAGTTTTATCATGAATAGGTGCTGAATTTTTCAAATGTTCTTTTCGGCATTGATAGAGATCATCGTGTGATTTGTCTCCTTTTTCACTTTAATTTAGTGAATTGCATTGACTGACTTTTCAAACGTTGATCCAGTGTTGCATTCCTAGAATAAACCTCATAATAGTCATGAGGTATCATCTATCCTTTTTATATAATAATTGGTTTGATTTTTTTGTTTAGGATCATTGCGTGTACATTCATACAAACTATTGGTCTGTAATTTATACCATATTTAACCTGTGAAGACCTGTAACATGTCAACTTGTGCTACTCCTTAACTCATTTCCATTTGGGCATGCCATTGCTGGGCACATTCCCAATGAGGAATGTTCTATCTCTGGCCCAGTCTTTGAAATCAAGCCTTTGGACAGCTGCTCTGGCAAAATTGCACCTAAAAGTTCATTTCTCAGTTCACTATTAAGTTCCATGCTCAGTTAGAAGCCAGACAAGGGTCCAGCAAGTGGGTCATCTCCCCACGGCCAGTGGTCACTGTGCAGCTAAAACCCACAACTCACACTGCTGGCACCAGCGGTATTTAAGGCCTTGTTCTCAGCCCTGGGGGGCCTCAGGCGAAGCCACTAGGGGCCTGTCTAGGAGAGGGATGTGTTTCTATTCAGCAGTGGTTAGTTAGCAATTCGACTTTGAAACAAAAAGTTCCTCCTACACCTCTTTGAATCTTCTGAATCAGTTCTACTAAAGAATATCCAAGACAACAAGGTGAGCATTTCAAAAACCTTCATCCTCGACACCTGCTTATTTGTCTGACAGGGGATTGTACCCACCCTGTGCAACCCATGCACAAATAACTTGGCTACTGAGGCCCATATGACACCGTCATCCAAAATCCACTTGTTTGGAATCTGTTATCAACAAACAGCTTCATTGTTGCCACCAATTGTGGTGCGTATAGCAAGTAAATACCACAAATGTGAATTATAGATCTGTTGCTATTTAAATGCCATGTTGTGGCAGGGTCTGGTTTCTGGGTGTGTGTTTCAATTTTGTAGTTTGTTTTTGTTTTGTGTGTCTTTCTGGTTTGTTTGGATTGGGGGATTTTTTTTTTTTTTTTTTTTTTTGAGACAGAGTCTCGCTGTGTTGCCCGGGCTAGAGTGAGTGCCGTGGCGTCAGCCTAGCTCACAGCAACCTCAAACTCCTGGGCTTAAGCAATCCTACTGCCTCAGCCTCCCCAGTAGCTGGGACTACAGGCATGCGCCACCATGCCCAGCTAATTTTTTTCTATATATATATTTTTAGTTGGCCAGATAATTTCTTTCTATTTTTAGTAGAGACGGGGTCTCGCTCTTGCTGAGGCTGGTCTCGAACTCCTGACCTCGAGCGATCCACCCGCCTCGGCCTCACAGAGTGCTAGGATTACAGGTGTGAGCCACCGCGCCCGGCCTGATTGAGGGATTTTTTGTGGGTTTTTTTGTTTTGTTTTGTTTTGCTATTTTTCCTGCTTGATGTTCTCTGAGCTTCCCGGATCTGTGGTTTGCTGCCTGTCATTTTTTATTTTTATTTTTTACGAGGCAGAGTCTTGCCATGTTGCCCAGGCTGGGGTGCAGTGGCTATTCACAGGTGCAATCCTAGCTCACGGCAGCCTCGAACTCCTGGGCTCCAGCTATCCTCCTGCCTGAGCCTCCCGAGTAGCTGGGACCACAGGCGCGCACCCCTGCACCTGGCCAATTTTTGAAAGCTCTCTCTCAGCCACCTTTACTTCAAATCTGTCTTCTGCTCCATCTCTCTTTCATCTCCTGTTGGGATTCCAATTACACACACATTACGCCTTTTGAAGTTATCCCGCGGGTCATGGATATCCTGTTCTGTTTCTTTCTGTTTTCTCTCTGCCCTTAGGTTTGGGAAGTTTCTATTCACGTATCTTCAAGCTCACCGATTCTTTCCTCAGCAGGGCCCGGTGTACTGACGAGGCGGTCTTCACTTGTTTTACAGTGTTTGATTTCTAGCATTTTCTTCCATCTTTCCCTAGAGCCACCATCTCCTGCGTTAGTTAGCACGGTTCTCGCCAGGTGCCCGGCTTCTCTGATCGAGCTCTTCCATGCTAGCCACAGCCATTTTCAGTTCCCTGTCTGGTAGCTCCAGCGTCTGCCGTATCTGAGTCTCATTCTGATCATTGGTTTGTCTCTTCAGATGGTGTTTTTCTTGCCTTCTGGCCCGTCTTGCCGTTTTCTGTTGAAAAGCAGCCCTGCTGTATCAGCTGGTGGGAGCCGGTACGGAGGCCCCCCGCGGGCGTCTGTGTTTTAGTCCCGCCAGGAGCTGGGCGGCGTGTAGTGTTCGCTGTGGCTCCACATTCTCTGGGGCCCTTGTTTTTGTTTCCTCCTCTGAGAGGGGCTTGGCTGTGGACCTCCAGGGTGGCACTGTAGCCCGAGGGCGTGCCGGTGTGGTGTGGGGGATGGGGAACCCCTGTCTCAGTCCTGGGCCTGGGTCTTGGGGCTGTGACCTTGCCAAGTGTCCCTACAGGGCTGTTCCTTATCCCCTGGCCTCCTGCTGCCTCCTCTGGCTCAGGGAACTTCCCAGCCTGATTCCCGCAGCCTGGGCCCTGTGGACTGCGTGTGTGTGTGTGTGTGTGTGTGTGCATGTGCATGTGTGTGCGTGTGTGTGTGTGTGTGTGCACGCGCGTGTTCTCTCCCTTAGGTGGGGCAGGAAGGCTGGAGGGGCAGCAGGGAGAGGAATCCCCTTCCCCCGGCTCCCCTGGGGCCCAGACGTGGTTATGAAGAAGCTTCTGGGTGTGTTTCCAGAGAATTCTCTACCCCTCTCCTGCCAGCACCTGCAGGGTCTTTCCCAGCTAGAACCAGGTAGGGTTTCTGGAGGGAAACCCGTGAAAGCGTGGGGCACCCCCTAGACTGGAGACCCCAGGACTTTCTCGAGCCAGTGCAGTTGTCCTAGTGACCCTGTAACTATTCCCGCCAGTTAGGGCTCCTGGGGCTTCCGCTCCAGGTCAGTGGAAGTTGCGGTGACTCTCCGGGTTCTCCTGTCTCTCCAGCCCCCGGCGGTGCTTTGCCCTGCGCACGCAGTTCCCTGATGAGTCCAAGTGCACTGCAGTGGGCAGGGCCCGCCAAGGCCCTCCTGTCCCATCCTTTCCCCAAACCCAGGGCCTCAGATGTCCCCAGGCCTCTACCTCCAGCCTGTGGGGCACCCTGGGGCTTTTATTGTCTGGACTGTAAAGAGCTGGTGAAGGCAGAGGGCAGCAGGGCTGGAGCACAGGCTTACAGGGCATTTGTGACTCTTGCTGAGTCCTCAGTTTCTCCTCAATAAAATGGGGTGAACATTGGACCATTTTTCACAGAGTGGCTGTAAGTTGCCCCTAGTCTCCTGTGTGTGTCCTGGACCTGGTGCTTGGCACAGGAGCCAAAAGGAGCTCTCGGGGGGCAGGAGCCATCGGCACTTTATCCTTGCTGCTGCTGACAGTTTGGAAACTAGGGCGATGACAATGACTGAAGTGCTCCTGGTCCTGGGAGAGGCAGCTCACAGTGTAGGTGGGCTGGAGGCTGGAGGCAGAGGCCTGGGGAAACTGAGGCCCTGGGTTGGGGGAAGGGGAGGGAAAGGGGCCTGGAGCAGGCCCAGCCCACTGCAGCGCCTCTCTGGCTCTGGATGTCAGATCTGAGGACATGTCCTATGTGCTTGTGTCTGCTCAGGTCAGAGCATTTGTGATGGGGCTTCATCACCTCTTCCCACATCCCGACTGGGCCCCCAGGTTCTGAGGATCTGAGCTGTCCTGGCCTGTTGGCTGTGCAAGCAGGTGCCGTACCTTCCAGAACAATGGAATCACCTTGCTTGGATGCAGAGGCTTCCTCGTGCCACCCAGAGGAGGCCAGCAAGGCCAGAAGCCTCACTGACCTTCCGGAGCCTGTTCATACCATCATGGTGACCTCTGCCCCAGCGTTCATTGCTGGCTGAGCACTTGCATGTGCCAGGCTGCTGGTCCCAGAGACCAAGCAAGATTCAGACAAGGTCCTCTCACACAGTGAGCTCCCACTCCTGAGATGGGTCAGAGGGACCCCAGAGTCCATTTGTGCACACTTCATGCCTAGTTCCCGCACAGTAAGTGAAAGCTGCTCCCCTGCCCTCTGGAACAGCCTCTTGGGGTTGGCAGACAGTGCATGGGTTCCCCTGAGTCACTGCTCCTCTGGCGGAGGCAGCCCTAGCCAGGAGGCTGTGCCTAAGGCCCCAGCCCTGAAGTCAGGCTGCCTGGATTTGAATATCAGCTCTGCTCTTTCCCAACTGTGTGTGACCGTAGGCATGTCTGTGAAACTCTGCCCTTTCTCCTTCTGGCCTCTGATGTGATGGCAGGGCTGCAGCAGCCACCTGGCAACCATGAGCTCAGAGGGGCTCTCAAGCCTCACATCCCTGAGCTGCTGAGCCAAGGCCCATAGACATCCATCTACCTCTGTGATGTTATGTAGGGAAAGAAACCCCTTGACAGGACAGCAGCCGTGGAGGTCAGGGCCACTGTTGCTCAGGCCCAGAAACATTCCTGGCTGAGACACTGAACTTCTCTGTATACAGCTCAGTTTTCCCTTCTGAGAGTTGGAGATAACTATAGCAGCTACCTCAGTGTGCAGGGGTGAGGACAGATTGACACAATCCATGTGAAGTAC
Organism: Lemur catta; assembly: GCF_020740605.2. NCBI lineage: Eukaryota > Metazoa > Chordata > Mammalia > Primates > Lemuridae > Lemur > Lemur catta. The sequence goes on along the minus strand of NC_059137.1, from coordinate 5,570,764 downwards.
TTAGAAGAGCACCTGGTACTTAGCGAGTGCTCAGCAAACGTTAATTATTTTGTTGTTGTTTTTCATTCCAACCTCTCTTTGTAAGGTGTGGATCCAGCCTCCTGGGCACCCTGGTCAACTTTCTCAGCACGTGGTTCTGCTTTCAAAGTCCCTTTGTAGGTGATATTTGGTACTCACCTTTGTACTTTGCCTATTTCCCAAAATCTCAAGCATGGCCATATGTTATTTTTAAATGTAATGAAGTTGCTAATAAGATTCATATATCAAGTACATCCTCTAACATATGCTATGAGCTTTTCACGCATTATGTCTTTTATCCCTTACAACAGCCCTCCCAGTGCAGGTTCTGTTGTTATCCCATTTTGCAGATGAACAAACTGAGGCTCAGACAGGGAATGTGGGTGCCTTGGCTCCTAGCCTGTCTGCTGTAACCAGGCTTGGACCCACACCTGCAGGTCTCTGGGGCCCTGGTATTTCTTGATGCCCCCAGAGTACCTGTACACTTGGGAGTGGTCTTTGGGCAGGGGATAAAAATAGGCATGACAGCCACAAAGGTTTCTTCGGCATTCACTGCAACTCAAATGTGAGCTCAGCCAGCTCTGGCTTTATGAGACAGGTGTGGTTATCGGTCCCACTTTACAGAAGAAGTAAAAGCCACTTGGATAAAAGACTTCAGAAAGAGCTGTCCAGAGAGGCCTCGGAGCCACCAGGGTGGCCTAGGAGAGGCTCTGCCCCACTGAGGTGCACCCTCCTGGAGGCTGGTCTCAGAAGACATGGCCAGGGTCTGCCCTAGTCATAGTGGTGCCCTGGGGCCTTGTATGGGACCTGCCACACAGTGGGTGCTCAGGAAGTATTTGTTGAACAAAGCAACGATTCCCAGTGAGGCAGGGGGTGGTCTGCATAGCAGCAGGTGGTGTCTAGGAGCAGCAGTTAAGGCAAGGCCCCCTGTGTCAACCCCTGTCTGCTCTGGGGGGTGCTGTGGGGAAGGTGGCCCCGAGGAAGACAGGCAGGGCAAGCGCAAGGTTTTGGGGGGCAGGAGGTCCAGGCAGGGGAGGCCACGGAGGAGGCCTGTGGGCTGAGTGTGGGTGGGAAGGGGCTCTGGTGGAAGAAGGGGCCGGAGTGGGCCGGGAAGGGCTCCTTCCTGCAGCCCCTGGGACCGCAGGAGGGGCAGGCAGCTGGCGAGGGGGAGTGGCCCAGGCCAGAGGGGCTAGGGAAAGACCACAGGGAAGGCAGCAACCACCTCCCACCTATCCCACCCAGCCTCCTTCTCTCTTAATCCCTCCTTGCTGTTTTTCCCGGGGACCCCTTTTGCCCCCATGCCCCAGGCTCTGTGTCTGAAGCACCCCCATTCCTCCCTGTTGGCCATCTAATCCTGGAAAGTGTCTCCCGGCCTGGGCTCTTTTGGAATCCCTGCCCTCTGTGCCTCTGCTTCCTTCCTCTCTTCCAGTCTTGTTTCTCCACGTCTCTGACTGTCGCTTTCATCTGGATCCTTCCAGGGCCTCTCTCTGCCTCAGTCTCCCTCCATCTGCGCCCTCTGCCTCCAGAAGCCTGTGTCTCTCTCTCCCCCATCGCAGCATCTCTCCTGGTGTCCCCACCGTCTGTTCCCTCGTCAGGCCGCCTTGATCCACCGTGGCTGTGCCGCTGGCAGCGGCTAGACTGGGGGCCGGGGTGCGGGTGATGGGCGGGCGGGGTCCCCGAGGCTCAGGGGAGGGGCCACCCCACGAGGCGCCCAGGGAGACTCGCGTGCCAGTCACCTGCCGGCCTGGGCGCCGGCTCTGGCGCTGACTCGCTCGACGTGGGCGCCCCGGGGCGAGCCTTTGTCTCTCCTGAGCCTTGGAAGCTAATTAGATTGGGCAGGGGTGGGGGCGAGGGAGGGGGCCGCTGTCCCTATTCACCGCGCCACAGCAGCCCCTGCGCTGGGCAGCCCCGCTCAAGCCCGGCCCCAGTCACGTCTATTGAAACCATTTCTGCGGCCGCACCCTCCATCCCGCCTGGGCAGCCCGTCGTGCCTTTGTACGTGCCGGCGGGGCCGCCCTGGAGCCCTGAACCGTCACATGGGCCCCACGCGAGAAAGAAATTTCCTGGGCCACGGCGGGAATGGGAACAAGAAAGATTGAGACTCAGAGAGCAGGACAGACATGGGAGGAGTAAGCGGAGAGGGTGTGGGAAAGGCAGAGGGGCCGCAGCGCCAGCGCCAGCGGAGTGCGCAGGGAAGGAGAGAGCCGCGGCTGGGCCGGCGGGGGCCGCGCAGGGAGCAGACTGGAACCGGCGTGGGCGACGCCGGGCCCGAGCGCGACCGGCAGAGCGGAGGCGCGGGAGGGCTGTGCCCTGGGCCGTGGGAGGGGGCGGGACGCGCGGGCAGCGCCAGGCGGCGCGGGGCGCACCGGGCTGGGGACTAGGGTGGGGGTCCCGGGCGCCGCGCGGCCACATTCTTCGCCTTTTCTTCCTCGGGCTCATCCCGGCCGATCGATACCTGCACGGGACCTGCCCCCGCCGCTAATATCTTTTTAATGAGTTCGCCAGGCTTAAAGCGAGCGCGATCTGCCCTCCAGGGTGGATTTTCCCCCGGCAGATGTTTCGGGAGGAGGAGGCGCGCGGAGCCCCCGGGAGGAGGGACAAATCTCTCCCTCCGAGGGGCGAGAGCAGGAGACTTTCTTCTAAAGTTCAAAAGAAAGGCGGGCTTTCACTCGGCCCCCAAAAATGTATTTTTCGGCGGACAATGGGCTTCTTTCTGCGTCTCCGAGGGCCGGCGGGGCGGGCGGGGCGGGGACCGGCGCGCTGTGGCCCCGCCTGACCGACTCACGCCCCCTGCGCCCGGCCGGGGCCGCCGAGCCAGGGCGCCGACGCCGCGAACCCGGCCTCCCCTCCGAGCGAGCCACTGAGGCGCGCGGTCCGACCTGGCCGTCGGCGAGCGGAGCTCCGCGCACGGACCAGAACGAAAGCGCCCTGCGGGTTGCGCCGCGGGCCCAGGGGAGCCCCGGGTCTAGCGGGTGCCACCTCCAGGCCGAAGGGGAGCGCGCTGGTGCCTCGTGGGGAGGCAGGAGAGACCCCTGGGCTTGGGACGTGGCTGCCGCGCCCTCGGTGCTCCACTCTGAGCGGGACAAGTAGAACTCAGCCGGCCCGGGGCGGTGGCGGGGCCCTGAACCTCTCTTCACCCTCCTCGGCCAGGCCACCTCTCCAGGTCGCCACCTGCCCTTCTCCTCCACCCCGCCTTCAATGTCCCGCAGGCCGTGGGTCCGTCGCCTGTCACTGGCTCCCTCTCCCCACTCCCGTGGACTCAGAGGGAAGGAGAAACCCGGGCGGCGAGGATGACCTCCGAAGAGCCGCGGCCGATTGATTCGTTCCGCTCGGAGCCGGGGCCTCGTGAATGGGGGCCCGGGCGGCGGCGGCGGCGGCGGCGGGGATAAAGATGTTCTCCCTGAAAGGGGGAGGGGGCGCGGAGCGGGAAGCGGGGCCATTCACTCCTGGCCCGGCCCCTCGGGAAGCCGCGCCGAAGAAAGGGGGCCGGGGCCTATTCAAGCCCTACGAGCCGCCCACAATGGACCGATATACTGGGGGCCTCTCTATTAACGCCCATGAATATTAAAGAGATCGCCGAGCGGCGGCCAGCGGGCGCGAGGGGGGGGGGGCGGCGCCTGCGAGCTCCGGCCGGCCCGGCCCAGGGGAGGGGGCTTTGGCGCGGGCACACTCCGCTCCCGGGCCCCCGCGGAAAATGACACGGTTCATCTGCCAGGAACCCCCGGAATGTTTCCCCTCGGAATCTCCACCGGGGGAGAGGCAAGCGCTGGGGTGTTGCTCCCCAAAGGGCATTGAGGCTGTGCGCTACCTATAGTGCCCCCTTTTCCTGGGGTGGGCGTCCAGGTGGGTGTGGCTTGGCCAGAAGCACAAAGTGCTAGGGCCGGGTGGAGACGCCCGGGGGCCATGGGCTCACCAGCTGGGAGGCTGTTTAGGGCTCCACCTTCAGCATTGCTCCCTGGGTTTGCGGGTCCGAGGAAAACAATGGGGCTCCCTGGCTGCGGTTTGAGCCCTCGGTCCTTGCACGTTCTGACCCCAAGCTGAGGTCCAGGACGCAAATGCAGAGCTCCAGGAGGGAGGCATGCACAGACCTGAGGGCTTCTCTCAGTGGGGTGCAGCTCAGGAATGGGCAAAATCCTCGGGGTTTGATGGGGGGGGGAGTGACCTGACCCAAAGAGAGACAAAGCCCAACCCAAACCATTGTACAGACGGGGACACTGAGGCCCAAAGAGAAGCCAGGTGTCCCAAGGGCGCACAGCAGTCCTCATCCCGCTTTGGTTTCCTGGAGGAGCTGGGTTAGCTTTTGGGGTTCAGAAGCTGAACTCGAGGCTCCTGGCAACGCTCCCGACGTAGTCTGCTCCACCCCGCCACACTCTCCTCTCCGTCTAGTCTTCCTAGAAGCCAAGGCCTAACTAAGCACAGATGAGACTCCCCTGTCCTGAGCGGTGCCCCCTCCAACCCGAACCTTCACCCAGGGGTCAAAGTGACCCTCCGGCAGCCTCGGGAAGGGAGTGGAGGTTTCAAGACCCTAACCCACGGGCTGCACTCCGCCTCCCCAGCGCTGCCCTCTGCTGGCTCGGTGCCCAGCGGGTCTGCCTTTTGCTGGGTGCATCCTTCCCTGGCTCCTGCCTCGGGCGCCTGGAGCTCGGGTCTGAAGGCCAGCTACGCCTGCCTTCGTCTGCATCCAAAAGCAGACCGAGGGACGCTGGAGACCATTGCAAGGGCCTGAGGTCCGTGGCTGCCAGATGTGAGGGCTGCTTAGCAAAGGCCTGGCCCGGCAGTGGAGGGGGCTCTTTGCCCAGGGGACTTTGGACAGGTCTCTGTCCTCCCACTCAAGTCCTCGCGCTGTGGAAAAGGATTGGGACGTTCCCACCCTCCAGCGGATGTGAGCCCAACCCACGCCCCGAAGGTCCAGGACACCTCCACTAGCCATCCGAAATTGCAGGAGTGGGGGGGCGGCAGAAGTTCAGCAGGTGGAGGAGGTGTCCCATGACCCCTCACCCGGTGTGTTGGGGCCGGAGTAGGAGGCTTGTGACTAACCCTGGGAGGCAGCAAAGCCTGTAGGAAGCGGTCGGTGGCCTTCCCACCCGGCTCAGCAGCTCCCGGTTTCCGGAAAGGGACCGCGCTGGCCTTCGAGGTGCCTCGGAACCCCCGCGCAGAAAGTCTGCTTGTAGGGTGAGGTGGGGGAGGAGGGGAGAGGAAGGAAGGGAGAGAAGCGAAGTCAGAAGAGAAAAAGAGAGAACTGGGAGGCAAGAAGGAAGGAGTGCCCGAGCGCAGCGCGCTTTCCTAGGTTGCAGCTTGGCGAAGAGCCGGAGGCCCAAGCTGCAAGCCGAGCGAGCCTGCGTCCTGGCCTGTCGCAGGACTGCGTGTAATTTCCGAGGGAGTTCGCTCGCGGGCACGACCGCTCCCATCTAGGCGGGGTCCGGGGACCCCTTTGGACCCCCTTGCATCCCGCAGGGAAGCCTTTGCCGAGGGACTGGCTGCCAGTGCGGATTCCAGTCCGCCGTTCTGACCCCGGACCTAGCCCCCGCAGAGCCGGGACGCTGGCCGCCCACGAAGCTGTCCCAGGCCCAGCCCAGCCCCGACAACTGCCGCGGCCGGGCCTCGGCAGCCCTCTCCGCAGCAAGACGAGTTTCGCAGCCGGCTGCGCACAGCGAGCAGGTTAGCGGGGCCCGTTTGAAGCGAAGCGCCGGCTTCCGCAGCGCCTTCTACGCAGGGGATCGGCAGGGCGGGAGCTGGGGCCGCAGGCCCTGGGGCGACTAGTGCAGCCTGAGGAGTGCAGGTCGGGGAGGGCAGGGCAGGGAGCGCGGGCCCTGGTCTGGGAGGCCAGCGGAGGGAAGGTGAACGACGGGCAGGGCCAGGGCGGTGAGCGCGGATCAGGCCTGGGATCGCAGGTGAGCGCGAGGCCCGCGGGGCCCGAAGCCAGGCGTCCCCTCTGTCCCTGTCTGGTCCCTGGAGTCCGGGCGTGCCTCGCCGCGCCCCCCTCCCCTGCTCCGTCCTCTCCTCTCCTCACAGCCGGCTGAGCCAACCTCCCTGCCCTGCGCTTCCCACGGGGAGAGAAGCAGGGAGAGGAGGGGGAAGGAAGGGCCGGGGAGGGGCGGGAGGAGCGGAGGGGGACTGTTCCGAGCGGTCCGCGAGCCCCCGCCCCTTGCTCTCGCTGCGAAGGCTCCTCGAGCCGGCTGGGTACAACAAGTCTGTCCTCCGACGTCAGGGGGTCATTAATAACCAATTAGGAGGGTCACTGCGGCTCCTATAAAGGCGCTGAGATTTTGCCAAGGGGAAGACGGTCCCGACCGGGTGTGCGAGAGGCGAGCGCGCGTCTGAGAGGCCCTCGCCACCGCTTCTCTGCAGCCACCCGCCTCCCACCCACCCCGCACCCCTTTCACCCGCCTCCGCCTCCACCCGCGTCTCTCCACCCTTCGCGCCGCCTCTGCCATCTCTGCAGATTTCTCCATCTCTCTTCCTCTCTGCCTCGCTCCCCCCCGTTCACCTTCCTCCCAGTCACCCCCTCCCTCCTGCGGCTACCTCCTCTCCGTCCTCCCCCTGCTCCTCTTGCTTTCTCTCCTCCGTCGCAGTCGTCTCTTCTCGTTGCTCTGCTCCTCTCTCTCCCGCCTACCTCCCCAGTCGCCCGTGCGGCTGTCCTCCAGCGCCGGCGAGCCCCGGGCCGCCCATGATGGGCTCCGTGCTCCCGGCTGAGGCCCTGGTGCTCAAGACAGGGCTGAAGGCTCCGGGGCTGGCGTTGGCCGAGGTCATCACCTCCGACATCCTGCACAGCTTCCTGTATGGCCGCTGGCGCAACGTGTTGGGCGAGCAGCTCTTCGAGGACAAGAGCCACCACGCCAGCCCCAAGACGGCCTTCACTGCTGAGGTGCTGGCGCAGTCCTTCTCTGGCGGTGAGTCGTGCCGTCGGGCCTGGCCCGTTCCCTCCTCCCGGCGACCCGACCCGCAATTCCCGGCCCAGCGACTCACTGGAGGCGGCGGGGATTACCGGGCCTCCCTGCTGTTCGTGCCAACCCGTGTGCTCCCGAAGCTCCGCGCGCCTCAGTTTCCCCGAGCACCCAAGCCGGGGTGGGGCGCGGGGCAGCTCCACACCCCGCGCAGCTGGAGGACCCAATGCTGGCGACCCAGCCGTCGGGCCGGTAGCCCCCGCCATCCCCTGCCTTCTTCTCCCCCCTTGGAGCTGGCGGGTTCCTGGCGTTTAAAGCCTTACTAGGCGTGTAATAGCAGTTGACTCAAAAAGAAGGGGTTTTAAATTCATTTAGTTAACTTGGGCTTGACCCGCGAAAGTTCCCACTTAAACCAAGAACTTTAAAAGGCAGCGGGGGTTGGGGAGGAGACGGGAGGCGGGCCGGGAGAAAAAGCCGCGGAGAGAGCGAGGGACAGAAAGAGAGAGCGAGAAAAGTTTCTTTCTTTAAGATGTCTCAAGTTCTTATTCCTCATTCATCAACCCGCAAACAATATCTTTCCCTGGCGCTGGCATCTCTGCGCGTCGCCCTCTCTTCCCCTTCACGGTTTCTGTTCCTCTCTTAATTTACCGTGAAGACTAATTCCACTCCATTCACGCTATGTCAACCATCTAATCCCCCCTTTTTGTAAGGGGAATTCCTCGGCCCCTTTTAAACAAGTCCCCTCCGCATTGAGCTACAATTTACTGCTACAGCATTCTTCCAGGGCTAATGAATTTAGAATTAGCAATTTCTTTCGAATGGAGCCGAATGAATGCGATCACTTTAACAGCGTGACAAATTGCCGGCCGCGCCGCAATGGACACCGTTTAACCCCCCCTTTCAGCCGGCCCGCTCGCCGGGTATTTTCCCAGGTAGCTTAGAGGGAAACCTTGTAAGACACGGAGGCCGCCCCTGTGCGCCTCGCCGCTCCCACCGTGGCGCAGAGGCCCGGCAGGGGGACCCTCGGGGGCTGGGGCCGCCGGGTCTCTTCGCCGCTCAGCGAGGCGACTTCAGGGCTCGGGTGATCCCGGGCGCCACCCTCCGTGGCACCCTAGGGCCTGTGGAGCAGAAAGGGACCCTGGCCGGCTGGGGGTCACACCGCGAGCGGAGCCCGGCCTGCTGCTGAGAGTATTTCTTTTGCACCTCCGCCGCCGCGCACTGGCCGCGCCCGGGCTCCTACACAAGCGCCCTGTGCCGGACGCACAGTGGGCGCCGAGCGACCGGCACAAACGCCTAGAACAGCACGATACAGAAGAGTCCCAGATTGAACCAGGCCTCAGTTTCCCCATCTGTAAAACCACGCGCTGCAGATGGCTCACTAGTTCTTAAACTTTTTCAGCGTGGAGGGCGAAAGAAAATTAGTGGAGAGACTAAAACCTGCTCCTAAAAAACGAGCCCCAACGCACCACTCGCTTTCCAGGGCGCAGAGGGTCCCGATTACATACAGAGGAGACTCTGATCTCTGGGCCTCCGCACTTGCTCCCCGCACCTCCACCCCCACCCCATGACTTCTCCGGAGATGGGGTCGGCTTGGGTTCGCCTGGCTGGGCAGGACTCCTTCCCTGGTGGGGAAGGACCGGGCCTCCCCTGCCTCCAGTTCTGACCGGTTCCTCTGTCCCCACCGCGCAGAGGTGCAGAAGCTATCCAGCCTGGTGCTGCCGGCGGAGGTGATCATCGCGCAGAGTTCCATCCCGGGCGAGGGCCTTGGCATCTTCTCCAAGACGTGGATCAAGGCGGGCACTGAGATGGGCCCCTTCACCGGCCGTGTAATTGCCCCGGAGCACGTGGACATCTGCAAGAACAACAATCTCATGTGGGAGGTACGGGCTGGGGGCCCGGGCCGCAGGCGGCGGGCGGGACCCGGGCATCCGGTCGCTCCCGCTTCTGTCCTGGCTGGGAGCTGCTGACGCTCCGTCCAGATGCACCCGGAGGCGAGACTCTAAGCTGCCCCATCCCTGGAGCTCACCCTGCCTGGAGGCTTTTCCCCAAACTGGGCTTCGAAAGCTGTTCTGGGGAGGGGGGAAATCTGACTTTCCTCCGTCCAGACAACCTTAGACAGCTGGGCTGCTGTTGGCTTCACTTCGCAGATGAGGGCACTGAGACCCAGAGCAGCCATGTCGCTTGCCCAGGGTCCCCACGGGAGCTGGAGAGCCATCCCTGGGAGCGAACTCCCAGCCACCTGCATTCTTCCCCTGGCCCTGGAAGCAGCAAGGGGAACCCCCCAAGGCCAGCCCTGGCCTGTGGTGAGGTGTGGCGGGTGGAGAACCGGGAAGACGCGTGCTTCTCCAGCACAGCTCCCACCCGGGCAGAAGGGCATTCAAAGCAGTCCTCGCTGAACTGGCATTGAGTCAGCTCCTGGCTGATCTCAGCAGCCTGGGAGTTATGCTCCCATTTCACAGAAGGAAACTGAAGCTCAGAGGCTTCCATCCCAGGCCTTCTGACCCCAATCCTCACCCCCAGGGCCAGGTGCCAGGGAGGGCTGCCCTCAGGACAAAGCCACTCCTGCAGAGCTTCCTCCTCCTGGGGCTCTCACCTTGCAGAACCGGAAACCCACTGAGGCCAGACTGGTGCACCTGCTTCCTTCCTAATGTCTTTCCTGCCCCTGCTTCCCCTCACCTGGCAGACCCTGGAGGGGCTCAATGCAAGAAACCCCCACAGCTGGTCGCAGGAGCGGGAGGCAGTGTACTGGGGTGGCCCAGCGGCCTCCCCTCACCTCACCGGCTTCTCTGGAGGGCTGGGCCAGGGGTTACCTTCTCTAGCTGTTGCTGGATCAGGAAGTTGGTCGGGAAGTGTGACCTCTAAGTGCCTGTGACAGCTCCCACGAAGGGGCTTAGGCCAGGTTGGGGTGCCACAGTGAGCCAGCCTTCCCTCTCCAGGCTCCTGTTTCCCTCTGAGGTCCCTGCGGGTGCTCCTGCCTGCCCTGGGGACCATCACTGCCACCTCCAAGAGTAGCTGGAGGCCACTTTGTCTGGTCAGGGATCCTAGCAGACACTTCTTGAGGGTGGGCAAGACTTGGCAGCAGGAGCACATCATGGTCAGCCCAGGGGGCCCTGGGGACTGACTCCCGGTTAGCCACTTCTAGCTGGCTAGCCTCGGGCAAGTCACTGTGCCTCTCTGAGAGTCCCTCTCCTCAGCTGGAAAAGGAGGCTGGTAATAGCTTTATCCACTTGCTGGGGCTGTGGTGGGGAAGGAGACAGAGTGTGTGGAGGTGCCCGGCAGACCACACATGTGGCACAGCCCTGCCTCACCTGGTCCTTGCTCCATCTGTGTGCAGGTGTTCAATGAGGATGGCACAGTGCGCTACTTCATCGACGCCAGCCAGGAGGACCACCGAAGCTGGATGACCTACATCAAGTGCGCCCGCAACGAGCAGGAGCAGAACCTGGAGGTGGTCCAGATTGGCACCAGCATCTTCTACAAGGCCATCGAGGTGTGTGTGTGTGCTGTGTGGGAACCAGCAGGGGCACCCAGGGGAGGGGAGTGTGCAGGGCAGCTGTGTCCAGAGACCACAGTGGACAGAGGGGAATTGACATGGGCCGTGGCCGAGGCCCACGCAGCGTGGTCTCCACAGGAAGCTTTCTGTGGCAGTCAGAAAGAACAGAACTTTCAGCTGTATGCATTGCACTGGTGAGGTCCCTGGATATTGGCTGAGGGTGTCCTGAGGTCACAGAGATACAAAAAGCAAGACGAGGAAGGCGGCACAGGGAGCGCGTTGAGTGGGAGGGAGGACGTGTGTCTGCCGTGGCTTGGCTGCCCCTCATTCTGCATGTGTGGGCTCCAGTGACTTGGGATCATGACTCTAGCCTCAGCGATGGCTCCCTGTGTGCCAGGCTCTCCCTGATGCGGGATACAAATTATCATATTGAATCGTCATGATTAGGAGGATTCTGTGATTATTTACAGTTGACAGATGAGAAAAAGGGGTCTCCCTTGGTGGCAGGCAGGCTCAGGAGCTCGGGCAGGGCACTTGGGGGGGTGCGAGCCTTCTCAGAGGAGAGAGAAAGGGCAGTTGGCAGACAGGTAAATGTCACATCCCATGGTGTGATGATGTGTCGTGGGGGTGTGGGGTGGGGCTTCGGCAGGGGCTGAGGGCTGAGCCAGGGAAGGTGCCCAGGGAGGGGCAGCGCAGGTGCTGTTGGTGGGGAAATGCTTGGCAGAGGCAGAAAAGCTGCAGGTGTCTGGGCAGGACCAATGGTGCCAAGCAAGCTGAGTGGAGGTTGCCGAGGCCACACTGTCAGGGCCCTCCCTGGACAGTGTCCCTTGGCAGGAAATCTGGCCCAGGAGTGGGGGAAGCTGCCTCAGACCACACAGGCAGTTTGGTGACAGGTGGGGGGGTGGGAAGAGAAGTTGTTCCCACCAAACTTCTCTGCTCCCGTATGGGGAGAAGCACAGGCCCCTAGGGGTGGGGCTGAGGCTTGCTTGAGTTTTTGAGGGGGTCTGGAGGAGCCCCGCAGGGACAGAGAACCACTGGCCTTTAGTCCATGCTCCATTTTCGCCCTTGGGCTCAGAGCCTCCGGGTCTTTCTAAGACCTCCAGGGCACCCAGGCCTAGTCACTTCTGCTTCTGGGATGGAGCTTGGGTTGTCCCTGAATAACCTGCTGCAGGGCTGACAACAAGAGGCCTTGCCTGGGTCCCAGCTGGGGTGGTCCTCGGAGGACCAGGAGGTGGAGGGTAAGGAAAAGGTGAGTGGTTCCTTGACTAGGGTTCCAGTGAAGTAAGACACCGGTGGGGCAGGGAGCCGGACTGAAGGCAGTCCATGCCCAGGGCAGAGGTGGCTCCTGTGACCATGTGTCTGGACCACCCTATCCTAGAATCAGCTTTCGGTACAGCTGAACCCCACTTCTAGCAGAGAGCACCCTCCCAAACCCTCACCTCCCTCACTCTGGCACACACATCGTTACATTCAAACCCTCCCTCCCAGCCATTCTGAGACAGATGCAACAGAGGACTCCCACTCGTCTGTCCCTCCCACGCACATGAGGGCACAGGAGACAGGCCAGGAATGCCTACATCGATTTGGCAGGAGGGCTCCTGGCTGGGGCCGATGAGGGGGCCTGAGTTTCATCTTGCTGTGCAGGTCACGCTGGCTGAAAGGCAGAGTCGGGAAATATTAATAGATGTTTACACAGAAATTCAGAGTCGGAGGGCAGGGTGGCAGAGGAATATCTCCAGGGAGGGATCTGAGTTTATATGATTAGAAAAAAAAGGTCATGTACATTTGATACAAGTTGATAAAAGAGGACCAGGAGACATGTGGACGTGTGCGTGTGTATACACACATAATATCATATATATTAGAGACATAGATAGATCCACCAGTGTGGCTATTAGTGATTTTATAGAGTTAGCAAGCCTACTAAGATGGGACTGTTTGAGTGAGTGACAAACACAAAATACCACCATGTTACTGTTAATAAGTAAAGCTGGACTCATTTTTTTATGATGGCAATTTTCTCAAACCATTTTGTCGCAACGTCAGATTCCACTTGCCGGGTAATTCATGCGTCTGGGCATCCATGGCCGTCCTCTGGGCAAGGCTGAAGCCCAGAGCCCGAGCAGCCCTTCTGGGCTAGACCAGAGCCCATTGTTGCCCACCCCAGCCACTGCCTGGATGTCTCTGGAATAAATCGGCTGCTTGTTCTGCGTGTGTGTAATGAGTTAGCCAAGGAGAGGGACCTTCGCCGTGATCTGTTTTCTTAACCTTCCTGCCACTCAGAACTGCTATTTATATTTTATAACAGTAACTCATTACTTGCCAAAAACTGGGAAGAAACATCTTTATTGTTAAACATAATATAAACAAAATATACTGTTGCGGCTCTGAGCTTTTCCACAAATACAAAATAACAGAGAGGAAGGCAATGGGGGGTTCCAGGGCCTGGGAGGGCAGTGCGGGGCCCCCAGGCAGGGTTTGTGTCTGGTGGATCTACTGACACAGTAGATCCTGTATGCCCCAGGAATGCCTTACTAAGTCACAGAATTCACCATACCCTCAGGTGCCTAAAATGACATTTCTAGAATGTGCCTAGCACATACCAAGTGGGCACTAGTGTTGAATGAATAAAGGGTCTTTTTAAAGGGTCTTAGCACCTTAAAAAATGGAGTCTGCTGGGCCCTGCGAGGCACCTTCTGTTACTGTCCCTATTTTAATGACGATGAGACTGAGTTTCAAGGAGATGACAGAGGGTTGGTGAGCTGTGACTTGAACCCAGGCCTGTCTGGTCCCAGAGCTGGAGCGCTTGATCACCATGCCATGTGGCCTCCCTGGCCAATATCTATTTGCTGGAACTCTATTAATTGCTGTGTCAGGACATCTGTGGTACAATGGAAATTGATGTCTGTCCAGATGACACTGGATCCTTCTACAGGACGGCTTCTGCACATGAGGGGAGGGGAGGGACTGGGAGTCTCCTGGGAGCGTGTTCAATGGTGGGACATGAATTTATATTGGGAAAAACAACCCCAAAACCTCGGTTCCAATTTATAGTAAAAATTCAGCAAGTGAGGCAGGACAAAAACTGGGCTGGCAGGGCCGGTTAAGAAGCACACCTTGTAATTTGTCAACAAGACTCAGGCGCTGCCATTGCAGAGTTTTGGTGATGTGGATTTTATGGTACTGGGACTCCTTTCCTTTGGGAATTGCTTTGTTGTGGTGTGTCCTGAGCCAGTCGCTGCTTCCCAGAAAAGTGAGTGACCGGCTGGGCTGATTCTGGTTCTGCAGCCCTGGTGGAGAGCCCCAGCTGGGCCAGGCCAGAGCATGGGAAGTAACGGCTCAGAGCTCCCCCAGGGGCCAGTGGCACTGGCCTTTGCACCCAGGCAGGCCGGCTGCAGGGCCCGGGGAGCGTCTGCCTGGTAATTCCAGCATCTCAGGGAATTCCTGGGTTTCCTGTGCGTGATCATAGGGGTTTGTTGGATGAAGGGTGCCTGGTAGCAGGCAGAGGCCAGCCTGGGGCTCTGAAGGGCCGGGAGACACCCAGTTCCCCAGCTCCGGGCAGGAGAGGCTGCTTCCCCGGCCGCTGGTGGTTTCTGGGGATGGTGTGTCATTCTCAGTTCTGAGAGGTTCTTCTTAATAGATTTTCTTGCTTTAAATTTTTGCTTTGTTTTGTGTGTGTATAGAAGTAATATGTGCTCATTATTTTTTTAAATCAGAAGCATCATGTAGACCCCATCACGCTGCTGTCCACAAACCTTGAATCAGCAGTTTTTAATAATCTCAAATTGACAAACCCTTCTACAGCAAGATCTACAGAAAACCAGCGACAGTAGCTAGCATCCAGAGTGGGAGAGTTACTCTCATCAAATACCTTCGTACAGGTTCACACGTTTGTCCCTGTGGCTTCATGGCTGTTTTAATTTTTAAATTATTAGTAAAATTAATTTTAGTACATTTAAAAAATGTGTTAGTAAATAAATGACTCACCCTTATACTGAAGCAGTTACCATCAAAGCTCTTTTTTAAAAAATAATATTGCAAATAATCATTTTGAATAATAATATTCAAGATTTGTATAATCCAAAATGTTGTGGCTCCAATCCTCGTTCATCATCACCACTATTATTGTTATTGTTATATTTATTTATGTACCCTTAATGATAGTTGTTATTTATAACTAAAATTAAAAGGCTGGTGTTGACTTAGAATTAGATTCCCAGACGTCGAGTCTGGAGGTGAAGATGAAGCTCAGGGCACCGTCGGATGGGGGACTGCAGAGCCTCCTGTCCCCACATCTGTGCTGGAGGAGTGGGCTCCTCTCTCCGGGGACATGGAGCCAGGAAGCAGGGGCACTGGTGTGGGGCTGGTGTCCTTGGGGCATTCGGGTCTAGCCTGCAGTCTCGTTGAACACTAAAGGCAAAGCTCCTGCGCTTTAACAGTGCCAGCGGCCCTCTGCCACACCGCAGGCTCACCGGGCACTCCCGTAGGGACTCAGTGTGCTAAAGAGTGCTGCCAGCTTCTCTGAGAGGTTGGCGAGCTGGGGGCGGGGGGATAATAACCAGCACTTCCACATCTCCATTATGCAGAGCCTTATGCATGTGGCCCTGCTGAACCTTGACAATCATTCAGTGAGGCCAGAGCAACGTGAGGAAACTGAGGCCCCATGACATGAGGCAACTTGCCCAAGGTCATTTGCTCAGCAGGTGGGGTGCCCAGGTGGACCCTGACACATCTGACTCCAGGGCTGAGCCAGAGCCCTCTGCAGTACCAACTCCTGGAGGGGCGTGTTCAGACAGTCGGTGGGGGGCGCTGATTGCAGGAGAACTGCCGTGATATATAAATGTCTGGTTATCCCAGCACTCTGGGAGGCCAAGGCAGGAGGATCACCTGAGCTCAGGAGTTTGAGAACGGCCTGAGCAAGAGTGAGACTCAGTCTCTACGAAAAATAGAAAAAATTAGCCAGGCGTGATGGCACATGCCTTTAGTCTCAGCTACTCGGGAGGCTGAGGCAGGAGGATAGCTTGAGCCCAGGAGTTGGAGATTGCAGTGAGCTATAATGATGCTACTGCACTCTACCGGGGGCAATGGAGTGAAACTCTGTCTCAATAACTAATTAATAAATAAAATTTATAACTCAATAGTTTAAAATAAATAAATGGTTTCATTTGAGAATTGCAGCCATGGGGCAGGACAATGCTGGAGGTGACTTACAACTCAGGGATCATGTTCCCCAAGCCCCTCATTTGAGGAGACAAGCATAGAGAGGCAAAGTTACTTACCTGTGGTCATGCAGGGACCTGGCGACCAACCCAATGGCACAGCTACACTATCTTGTAGAGCAGCTTCCTTCACAATTAATTTATCAAAAATATTTTAGTTCTATCATCTGATTTCCTGAGGGGGGCACAAAACCTCTTTCTTCTCTGTCCCTTTTCCTCCATCTCTGACTCAGTGGCCTCCGGGACAGCAGGAGACTTTTCCTGTGGTGCCAGATTCTAATCTGCCCACTTTCTCTGAGCCACCACCTGATTTTCCCGGGTTAAGGGCTGCACTTGGTTTTTCTATGCGCACACCCCATGAGTCCAGGTTGGTGTGGCACTCTCTGCTGGCTTCTTGTCGCTTGCTGGCCCTGAGGCTCACTGTGATGCCCGTGGGCCATGGGGTCCGCTGGGAAAGGACATGGTGGCTCCATACAGAGATTAGGATGATGGCGGTCCCCTAGGTGCCCTCACACCTTCCTGCTCCCGCTCCTTCTCTCCCAACTTCCCCCTGTTTTCAGGGTTGAGCAGAGCTTGCTGCTGTGGTCTGAGGGTCTTCCCAGCTCTGCCCAGAGGAAGGAAGGTGTGGCAGACACGGGGTTCTGAGTGTGGCGGGGCTCTGCCGGCCAGAACCAAATGAGGCCATGGGGAGGTCCTACTCTGGGGTGGCTTCAGACACCCCTAGATGAAATCCCACATGATCTTTTGTGCTTCAACTTAAAGAGGACCACCAGGAAAACAAACCAGCTGTTGCCTCGGGGTGTCCAGGTGCCCACTCTCTGGGCACACTGGAGTGTGACCCCAGGGGCAGGTGCGAAAGCCAGCATGTTGGGGGTCCAGGCCTCAGGGGAGTGCTGGGCTGTCCTTTCGTTTGCCCTGCCTGTCTAGGACCTGAAGGTTCCCCACTTGGGCAGGGTGACTGGCTTTCGCTAAAGGCCTGGCAGGCCCCTTGGGATACCCTGGGGTGTGTGGGGTTTAGGGTCAGTGCCGCACCAGGAGCAGGCCTCCCACGCCTCCCTGGAGGGTCACTGCAAAACCCTCTGACCCACAGCCGTCGCCATTTTCCTGGGCCAGGTCCTCCCCTGAGAGTGAAGAACCCTGACATCACTTCTGGGGTTCTTTGTCACAGACCCGGGATGTGGTGAAGTGGGTTTAAGGTGGTGCACCCCAGTATTTCCTGAGGTGGAGACGTTCATCAATCCGAGCATCTGCCACGTGCACGGAGTCACGTAGAGCCTTGTGCTAGGGAGGGAAGCACGTGAGGTGTGGAGCTGCCTATGGGTGCTTTGGAGAAGAGATGTTCCGGAACTTACCAGCAGGATATAACCAGGTACCATAGGGTGCCCCACAGCCCAGGCCCCTGAGAAACACCTGGCTCAGCCCTGCAGCCTGAGGCCTGGCCGGCTTTGGGTCCCTGGGTAAGAAATGGAAAGTTTTCTGTCTTTCGGTCTTCCGTGACTTCTGCCTGCTGCAAGCCTCCTGTGCTCTTGCCGTCAGCTTGGAGGTTCTCGCGTGGCCGGAGCTCGGACAGAGACGGCGAGAAGGCCTGGGCAGGGAGGGGACAGCAGAGGGCACCACACACTCCCTTCCATGTCTGTGCGGCTTCTGGGCTGGCTCCGTGGACATGGGCCCAAGTGTGGCTTTCTCAGGGCTGACACTGGACCCACGTCTCCTGGCTGTGAGGGGACGTGCAGGGCCCTTTGACTTGCCCCCAGCTGCCGCCTCCCTGACCTCCTCCTGCCTCTTCCCTGCAGATGATCCCTCCTGACCAGGAACTGCTGGTGTGGTATGGGAACTCGCACAACACCTTCCTAGGGATCCCTGGCGTGCCAGGGCTAGAAGAGGAGCAGAAAAAGAACAAGCATGGTAGGTGGTCCCCATGGGGCCACGGGGACCCACAGAGGGGGAAGCCCAGGGAGCGGGGAGAGAGTGACAGAATGGGGAGCAGGGAGGCTCCTGGTCTATGGGGACCCTGGTGCAACCTCTGGCAGCATTGAGCTGATGGGACCTACTTGTCCAAGGAGGCCAATGCCCCTGGAGACACCCCCATGGGCCAAGCAGGGGTGGAAGACGGTTCTCCTGATTTCTGGGCCAAATAGGCTGTCTTGGGGAGAGACCCAGAGAAGCAACAGGGTGTGGTGGAAGCAGACAGGGGCTGGACAGCAGGAGCCTGGACTGAGTTCTAGTTCTGTGCAATCTTGGGAACGGCTCTGTGCCTCAGTTTCCTCATCTTTAAAGGAAAGGTGTTATGCAAGATGTTCTCTAAGTTCCCTTTTAGCTCTGACAACCTGTACATTTCCTTGCCCTGTCCCTGGTGTCTGGTGCAGGGCCTGGCCCAGGGTAGAAGCTCAGTGTAAGCATGTTGAATGAAGGCAGGCCAGAACCTGTCTCTGTGTGTGTTGGAGTGACACTGCCCATCATGATAGAGACTATTTGCTTAAGACCTATTTTGTGCCAAGAATTGGGCTAAACCTTGGACAGGTATCAGGTACCACTGGGTCCTCATAAAACCCCTGTGAAATTTGATGATCCTTATTTTTAGAGGATCCTTTATTTTTAGAGGATCAACCTGAGGCTCATAAACTAGTTTATTGAACCCTTGCTCTGCAGCTGTTTTACAAACCTTAATTTCTCTGATCCTTACAACAGAATTATGGGGGCAATGCTATTGTCACCTCCATTTCAGAAATGAGAAAATGGAGGTGCAGGTCCCTGGCACAGAGTAGGCACTCAGTAAACATGTGTGGTATGAATAAATGAAACGTGTTTTTTTTTTTGCGGGGTGGGGGGCGGGTTATTATAGTTACTACCCTTTATGGAAGGCTTCTATGAGCCAGGCAGGTGAAGTGTAAACCTTAAATAGACAGCAGTTTGATTCTCTCAGGTAATCGTGCACAGCTGGTGAGGTAGGACGAGGCTCCCACGTTACAGATGAGAAAGCTGAGGGTTAGCGAAGCTGAGTCGCTAAGTCTCCAGGTCTCACAGCACGATCGGGAGCAGACCCGCTCCTATGTGCCCGGGGCCCTTCGCCGGCCGATCCGCCTAGAACCACCCAGCGATCGGGGCGGCCTGGCCTTGGGAGGGGCGAGTGGGGGGCGGCGCGGGTTTTAACGCGGCTGCCCTCTCTCCCCCTCCCCGCCCGTGCCCAGAGGACTTCCACCCCGCGGACTCGGCGGCGGGCACCGCGGGCCGCATGCGCTGTGTCATCTGCCACCGCGGCTTCAACTCGCGCAGCAACCTGCGCTCCCACATGCGCATCCACACGCTGGACAAGCCCTTCGTGTGCCGCTTCTGCAACCGCCGCTTCAGCCAGTCGTCCACGCTGCGCAACCACGTGCGCCTGCACACGGGCGAGCGCCCCTACAAGTGCCAGGTGTGCCAGAGCGCCTACTCGCAGCTGGCCGGCCTGCGCGCCCACCAGAAGAGCGCGCGCCACCGGCCGCCCAGCGCCGCGCTGCAGGCGCACTCGCCCGCGCTGCCCGCGCCGCACCCGCACGCGCCCGCGCTCGCCGCCGCGGCCGCCGCGCACCACCTGCCGGCCATGGTGCTGTGAGCGCGCGCCGCGCCGCGCCCGGCCCGGTGCCGGCCTCTGCCTGCCGGCCGCCGCGCGAGCGCCCCAGGAGTGACCCCCGAGGCGTACGCTCTCCGCCCGTTTCGCGATGAGGACGCTGACGGTGAAGTCCCTTTCCCAGGACAGCCCGCTGGTGCGGCTGCTCAGCCGCCTCCCTTGGTGGAGGGGTCCCCGTGTCCGGCCTCACTCCGGAGTCTCCCTCCTCCTAAAGAGCCGGTCCCCCAGGCAGGCGTCCCTTGCGTGGGTGGCAGGACAGGCGGCTGAGAGTCTCCGAGGGCCCTCAGCGGGGGGAAGGGGAGCCCCCACGTGCCCCGCGGAGAGCTCAGTACTTCGGAAGGGAGAGCGCGCACCTCCCAGTCCCGGTGCGGCCTGGGCGCGGGGAGAGGGGCGGGGAGGGGACGCCTTCGCCGCCGCCTCCTCCTGCCTGCTGGGACTGATGTCCTGAAGCGCCCTGGATCAGGTGTCCCTCGACAGTTGGGAACCACTGAGGCCCAGGGGCAGCGGTAAGAGTCCCGGAAAGCCCTGCACTTCCCAGCCCTTCTCTCCTTCCGGCCTCCGTGCTCCTAGCCCGGCTCGTGGGGATGGATGAGGCACGAGTACTTTGCGGTGTGCCAGGTAGGCTGAGAGTGGAGGCACGACGGAAATCCACTGTAGGACCCCGGGCAAGACCCTGCCCCTCTGTGGGTCTCAGTTTCCCCATTTGTAAAATGAGGGAGTTGGACCAGTGGCCCCTCCCCTTCAGCTCTGACATCATGTTTGGGAAGGGGCGGTTCCCCCAACCGCTCCCAACACATACCCCCAGCAAGAGGAGGGCAAGGCTAGAGCCGCTGCCCGGGAGGCCAGGCTGGCTTCACGACCGGAAAGCGCTTCCGAGCTGTGCCCGATCCCGGGTTCTGCGGAGCCTGCCCACACTTGCCTTTGCCCCTGCCTGTTTCCCCAAACTGCGGCCGTGCGCGCCCTCTGGTGTCGCCTCTCACACCTTGCAGTCATTTGCCAGAATTCCCGTAGGGCGTTTTGTAAAATAAGGAAACTATAATAATATTAATGAAAAGTATAAAATGTATAGAATTTTCAAGAAACTGTGTTCTACTTCCATAAAACGGTCACTTTAACTTTGTAAATATTTATCTAAAATGATATTTGCGAAACTGTTATATATATTATTTCATTGTATATGTAACTGTAAATATATTTGTACCTCTCTTGTATTCTAAAATAAAAATTACTTGGAACATTTATCATTTAGCATCTGAATGGGTGGACACTTTTGTCTGCGTGACAAGGAGGTATGGGAAGTGCTGAGAAGCGGGACGAGGATAGTAAGAGTTGTTCCGCTTACTGGTGTTGAAATTCACTACTGTGTCCGCTGAAAGGGAGAATTCTCTCTGTCACAACTGGGATGTCAGATCTCAAAGAGGTGGGCTGCCATGCAAAGCACGTGCACATCTCGAAAGGGGCTGGGCAGACTTCTCCTGGTTGTCAGCTGACTCATTGTGTCACTTCCCCAATATCTTTACTTTTTTCCATTTTCATGGCCTTCTTGAAGGGTTCAAGCAGCCAGTGGGGGTAGGCCAAGATGACCACCAAGTGCCCTCCCAACAGCTAGAATTTGCAAGTGGTCTGGGCACCCATTTCTAGACCCTCCTCACAGCAGACCAAGGAGCAGGAAGGCCATCAAGGTACAGCCAGGGGGCTTCACGGCCCACAGAGGGCCAGGCCCAGCTCTCCTCTCCAGGATCTCCTGGCCAGTAAGAGGTGTACACGCTGGGGAGTGTGAGTTTATACCTGTGCTCCAGCATATTCCATATTCTAGCCGTGAGAGTGTCATCCTTCCCACCCCTGGGTGGGCGTGTTCCTGGCATCCCACAGGCACACCTCTCTGCATCCTCATCCGGCTGTGTGTGCACAGACACACACACCCCTGCGGACACTCAGGAATTCACACTTGTATACACAGGCCTCCCACGCGGAATTTCAGGTGTGTACTCCCAAAGACCCCCATACTTTGGGGGATCCATCTGGCATCCTGGGAGATGGGGGCACGGCAGAGATGTATATCTGATGCATTCACCTGCAGGTCCCATCTGTGGTTTGCTCCCTGGGGCCAGTCGGGGGAAGTTACCCTGGTTCTCGGCCTCCCTGCCGCCCCTTGCCTTTCCTTTGATAGCTCACCATCAGGATCACCGTGCTTTTGGTGGCCCCTGCATTACCCTCTTCCCATGGAAGCCTGCACCCAGATCTCAGGTTCCTGTGACCACAGCTAATCTGTCTTGTGTTCCCTTCACTCCAGATGCGGTGGGTGCAGTGGCCCACGTGTCGAGCCTCGCAGCAAAGGATGCTTCCTGAAGAAGAGCCTGCAGGAGTCAGACTTCAGAGGTCAGTGGGACCCTTGCATAAAAATCTAAGTTGCTCTCCATAGGTCATTCTGTTCTGTGAAGTTCCAGCTAGCGGGTCACAGGGCCCGCAACCCAGGCTCCAGAACCCACCTGGTGGCAGCCATCTGTAACTGCAGACGAGGTGCCTCTGATTCGCGCAGGGACCTGCGTCCGTAGAAGAGCGCGGCCCTGCGTGTGCCCCGCTGCACTGGGACACAGGATGAGCAGATGTGAGTCATGGTCCTGAGGAATTTGCATGCTGGAGGGAGGCCGGACGCTGAAGACTCCAACCTCTTACCTTGCTTGCTTTCCCAGCAGAGGCCTCGGGGCCCTTTCCTGAGAGTGTAGCCCACCCCCCCAAGACAAAGGCATGCAGACACTGCCTCAGCAGTTTCCGTGGGCCAGGCCTGGGCTTAGGGATTTGGACACATGCATTCCACGAATCCTCCCCACAAACCCGCAAGCCGATACTCCCCCCGCCCATGCTCTTTTAATTAATATCCATTTGAAGTAGGAGAAAACTGAGGCATAGAAAGAGTAAATCATTTGTCCACGTCACTCAACCAGCGAGTGGCAGAGCGGGGTTGGGTTCCCCCGCAGGCGTCTGACCCCAGAAGCCAGGTTCATGACCACAGGCATCACCACCTCCTGGTCAGCCTGCAGATTCAGTCCAAAGGGCTTTCTGCATGTTCCACAGGGACGCGGTGCTGTGCATTGACCCTGTGGTCTTCAACCTTGCAAAGCTTACTTACTCATTCCGGTATCATTTTGTATATTCCTTAGGCCTTTCTGTGTACACGATCACGTTGTCTGTGAATAAAGACACTTTTGCTTCTTCCATTCTGATTGGGATGTCTTCTGTTTTTCCTTGCCTTATTGCATGATCCAGGACCTTCAGCAATAGAGGATTCTAGATAGCGGCCAATGGTCTGGGTTTGAAGCTCCACTTTGCCATTCACTGGCTGTGTGCCCTTGAGCAAGTGAACTAACATCTTTGTGTCCCAGATTCCTCACATGGAAAGTGGCACGATCTGTTCCTAAATATGTCATAATGATTACATGGGATAATGTACATACATGAATAAAGCACATGGCTCAGTGCCTGGCACACAGTAAGTGCTCAGTAAATGGGAGGCATTGTTAATACAAGGATGGCTTTGGTGGACGAGAAGGATTGTAAATGTTCCTACTACCCACTCCGCTGGGCATCCCCCAGAGGGCACCTAAGACAGCTGTTTAACCCCTCTTCCCCCAACCTTTTCTGAAACCCACTTCCTTGGATGTCTTCCTTGGATGTCGTGAACTAGAGGAACAGATATCCTGAGCTTTCAGCTTCCTTCTGCCTCAGAGCTGGCCTGCTGGGATGTGTGTCTGTCTGTGTGTGGGTGGGGAAAGTTAAGGACAGTGGCTGGTTAGTTGCCATGCTTGACTGCTTCCTCATGACATGGCTACCTCAGGGCAGTCATACTTCTTACATGTCAGCTCAGGGATTCAAAGACAAGAGTTTCAAGAGAACCAGGTGGAATTTGCTTGGTCTATTCTGACCTAGCGCTGGAAGTCACGTAGAGGCACTTCTGACATATGCTGTCTATCCAAGCAGTCACAAGCCTGCCCGGATGCAAGGGAGGGGGATGCACAGACCCCACTTCTTGATTGGAGAAATATGAAAATATTTGTGAACATGCTTAAAAATGACCATAGATGTTAAGACTATTTCTAATGTTTTTAGGAGAAGCAATACGTTGATGGACATCCTTAGGCAGAAATCTTTGTGCACATCTCTGCTTAGAAAATGTATGTAACTACTTTTACCATTTTAATGAAACACAAGGTGAAGCCAGTGGGTAGATGAGGATTGAGCCAAGAGTTCCAGGCTAGGGAATCCCTGCTGCCTCTATTTTCATATTTTTCAAGATTTCCTTGTCAGTTACTTTCACTTGGAGTTGCCCTGTCCACCACCCCAACTCCCAAGGGCCCATGGTTCCCTCACTTCAAGGCTCACTCAAATGCCACCTGTCAGGTAGGCTTTTCTGTCTCTCCTCCCCCCCCCCCTCCCGTCTTTGAACACCTTAGCACCTTGACGACTGGGGCAGCAAATGACCCAGCTCTGTGAACCCACAACACATGCTTGGTGCCCAGCCAATGCATATTGAGTAAGTTCATTCATTAATTCAACAGATGCTTAGTGAGAACTGTTTTAAGGGTACTAGGATTTGTTTTAATCAGGTATTGTAAGACATGCCGACAAGGAAATGACTCTCATAAAGAAAGAACTTTGTTGTACTCACAGTTTCCTCGAAACAGGAGGCAGGGCACACAGGAAGGCACTGGGGTGGGTCAGAGAGAGAAGGAGTGAGGGGAGAACTGGGCAGGGTCCTTTATTGTGGTTTCCATAGGACAGGAAGGGTGAGGCAGGGTAAGCAGTTTATTGCTTAGCTTGAATAAGTTCAGTGTGCTCTGGGGCACAGAGGCTGTACCTAGTTGTCTGGTACCTGGCTCTGGGTGACTGGGGCAAGTGGATAGTGGCCCTGAGTGGCGGAGCCTAGCAAAGGAGGCGTTTGGGGGTATGTGCTCAGGATTGGTGGTTTCCATTTGAAAGGCATGGCTCCTGAGTGAGTTATTCACTATGTCTAGAATTAGTTAACCCAACCCTGGGTTGGGCAGTGCCTCCAGGGTGAGCAAGGCCCCAGATGTCAACACATCAAAGTTCAGAATATCAAAGACATGATTGATACAAGGGCCTACTATGTATCAATCACAGTTCTAGAAACTGAGCAGTGAACAAAGTAGAGTCTGGGTATTTGTCAGGCTCAAATCCTCTGGGGAAGACAGATGATGAGCAAATGGATATTTTGTAAATAGATCCTATTTTTTCAACAAATATTTTATGGCTGCCCTCTATGTGCCAGACCTGGTTCTAAGCACTAATGCACATTGAACGGAGTAGATACAGTCCCTGTTCTCAGAGCACTCACATCCTAGTGGGGGAAGTCTGCAATAAACAAAGGGAACATTCAGTGATGAGAAATAAAACAGGATCAAGTGATAAAAACGGGACTCGGACCAGGCGCGGTGGCTGATGCCTGCAATCCTAGCACTCTGGGAGGCCGAGATGGGAGGATCGCTTGAGGTAAGGAGTTCAAGACCACCCTGAGCAAAAGCAAGACCTTGTATCTACTAAAAATAGAAAAAAATTAGCTGGGTGTGGTGGTGTTTGCCTGTAGTCCCAGCTACTCAGGAGGCTGAGGCAGGAGGATCGCTTGAGCCCAGGAGTTTGAGGTTGCTGTGAGCTAGGCTAATGCCATGGCACTCTAGCCTGGGTGACAGAGCGAGACCCTGTCTCAAAAAAAAAAGAAAGGAAAGAAAGAAAGAAAGAAAGAAAGAAAGAAAGAAAGAAAGAAAGAAAGAGAGAAAGAGAGAAAGAGAGAAAGAGAGAGAGAGAGAGAGAGAGAGAGAGAGAGAGAGAGAGAAAGAAAGAAAGAAAGAAAGAAAGAAAGAAAGAAAGAAAGAAAGAAAGAAAAGAAAGAAAGAAGGAAAGAAAGAAAGAAAAGAAAGAAAGAAAGAAAGAAAGAAAGAAAGAAAGAAAGAAAGAAAGAAAGAAAAGAAAAGAAAGAAAGAAAGAAAGAAAGAGAGAGAGAGAGAGAGAGAGGGAAAGAAAGAAAGAAGGAAAGAAAGAAAGAAAGAAGGAAAGAAAGAAGGAAAGAAAAAAAGGGCCCGGAGGGTTGTTCCAGATAAGGTAACCAGGGAAGTCTTCTCTGAGGAGGTGATATTTGAGCGAGACATGAGCGAGAAGGAGGAGCCAGCCACACAAAGAACTCACAGAAGAGAATTCCAGATAGAAAGGGCCCAAAACAAACCATCTGGGCTGGTGATGAGCTTGGTGTTCGTGGAACCAAGGCGAGGCCAGTGGGTCTGGCTGCAGTGTAATGGGTAACACAGAAGGTTAGGAAGACAGTGTGGTCAGAGATAGGCAGGGCTCATGATAATGAATTTGGATTTTATTCTTAGTGTAAAGAGAAGCTGCCAAAAGTGTTTAAGGAAGGACATGATTTAATATGATCTGTTTTAAAAAGCTCCCTCTGGCTGCTGTATGGACACTGGATGGTAGGAGGGGCAAATACAAAATTAGGGAGACAAGCTAGGAGGTTATTACCGTCACTCCAGTAGAAATGACATTGATCAGCCTGGGGTGGTTGTAGAGATACACAGATGTGGGGGGAATCAGCAAATGTTAGACCTGACTGGCCACTGAAATCACACAGGGAATTAAAACACACATTCACCCTCCCTTTGCAGAACCTCACTGCCTAAATCTGAGCTCAGGAATTTATATTTTTAACAAGCTCCCTGGGATGTGCAGCTGTTTCCAGGTGCCCACACGTGTGGGTGTGACAAAGAGGCCAGTGTGATGCAGAAAGGAGCCCCGGGTGGCAGTCTGAGGCTTCGAGCCTAATCCCAGAGGCAGGTCTGTTTTGGGGACTCAGTGGTCCCAAATGACTGTCAGGGACAATAATGCCTACCTCCAAGGTGGGCTAAAAGAAATAAATAAATAACATAATGCTTGTAAAACACTCAGCAAAGGACCAGCAAAGCACTCAGGAAATGTTTGGTGAACAGTGCAGGCTCTGGGGTAAAACACATGCAGTTGGAACAAACACTGGCCTTGCAGACATCTGCTATGTGAATTCTAGTACTTTTTGAGTCTCAGTTTCCTCCTCTATAAATAGGTATCGGCAATGCCAACCTTGCGAGAGGCTCCATGAAGGTAAGGGCTGTGGCAATGGGTGGGTTAAAGTTGTGTCCATCCCTCCTAGGATGAAACTGGGTGATGTCAGGACTATACTCCTTGGTCTAGGGACACTCCCTGGGCCTTGCTCCCTAGCTGCCTGGACTATGCTGGCTCAAAGGACATCATCGCCCTCTTATGGCTGCAGCCCGACTCAACAGTTGTGCCGTTGTGGCACTTTTTTGGCTCTAGCCATGCTAGGGGGAGGCCGAGGGTCTGGCCCGTCCACTTACCCATGACCTGTGGGGCACTAGCATTTATGTCCTCGACTTCCTGGCAGGGTTGGCTTTCTTGACAAGCGTAGTCATGAGCCTCGAGTGAAATAAATGCTATCTTTCTGAAGATTTATAAAACAATTGGCCTGATGGATCTCCAGAAGGCAGTGGACTTGATTTATTGACCACAACGTGCGTGAATGATGCAAGTTATTTAATTTAAGCCTCTTCAGAGTCCCTGTGCGTGGCGAATTATCATCTCCAATTCCCTGGGGTTGAAACGGAGTTTGTTGTGAATGCCGTAAACCATGCGGGGCAAGGGGAGGGAAAGGGGGAGAAGGGACAAGGGAAAGGCTCCTGTTAAACAGAGCCGCAGAAAAGGCCACATAGACATCTATGTATCCACCGCTGAGTCCTCATAACAGCGCCTGGCACGCAGAGAGCACTCAGTTGGCGGTATGAGTAAACGCAAGCGAAGATCTTTGTATTAGGTGTGCTTTTGCCTCCCCACAAAATATAATTGTCTTGCAAGGTTTGATCTGTTTTCTTAGATGGTTTCTCATTTTTTCCAAAGAAATGTTAGAGTAAATCAGCTCAGCCAAAAGAGGTCTTTACTGAAGAACAGAACCAAGTGAGTAGTATCTGGAACACTGTTTAGGGGTATAGGTGATGAACCAGCATCCACAGGGCGGCAGCAATATAGAATACTGGGGCTACTAGGAACGGTATGAAAAGGGGCTCTTCTTTCTGTTCTAGTGTTTTCTATAGATCTCATCTCCTGATCCTCCTGAGCTCTCGCATACAAAATATCAGATTTTAGCTGCTTAGAGTTGGACAAGAATTCAGAGGTCCATTCCTCAATGATCTCTAACCCTGGCGAACAATAACTGGGATGATGGATACGAGATAGTTTTAGTAAAAAGTCATACACTACACAATGTAAGATTTTTTATTGCACAGAGGCTTCCTTGCCAATAGTAAACATGGCAACTCGGTTCCCTCCTTTCCTTCAGGTTAACCTAAATGGTTGCCAATAGTCAACATGGCCGCCATACTGTGCGTTCCCATTGGCGGCTGCTGTGAAGCCCCGCCCCACCCCGCCCCGCCCCGCCCCTCGGAGCGCCGCTGGGAGTCGCGGAGCCGGATATCGCGGCTCACCGCCTAGCTGCGCCTGCGCAAGTCATTGGCGCCAAGATGGCGATGGAGATGAGGCTTCCAGTTGCTCGAAAGCGTCTTAGCGAGAGCCTAGGCCGCGAGTCTAAGAAACACTTGGTGGTGCCGGGGGACACGATCACTACGGACACTGGTTTCATGCGGTACGTGGGGACTTGGGGGCCTCAGGGCCGCAGAGAGCGGCTGCAGGGCCCTCTGCACGTGGTCTGCTGGCCCGAAACCCGAACTTTGGCGCCTTGCTTTGAACTACCCGCGGGACCAGGGCTCATCCCTTGAGCATCCCAGTTGCCTCGTTTCTGAGCATCGTGCTTCTTACTCCCTGCATCTTGTGTCTCCGTCTGCATTTGTCTCAACCCCCTAAAGCCCTCTTCTCTTGACCTCTGGTGGCCATGAGTTTTGGGTCCTCTGCTTGAAGCCCAGATCTTTGAGCCTTTCTTGTTGAAAACCTGGAAAACGGGAGGGTTAAGAGCAGGGGTCTCTCCAGTTTTCAGTTAAGAGGACAGTGGGCGTTCCTGACTTGGCTTCCAGATTCTCCCTCAGTTTCATCTCCCAACTAGGGGCTCGGTTTTGGAAGCAGTAACTGATTGGGCTTAGGGCAAACATATATTGTGCTACATGCACCGAATTATACAAACTTTAAATCTAAGGGCAGTACGGTGTGTTGTAGTTTAGAGGGCAGGCTCTTGAGTCAGACGTTCGGGGTTCCAGTTCTGCCACCATCATATTTTATTAGCTATGTTACCTCTCTAAAGTCAGTTTCCTCTTCTGAGAGATAGTGATGATAATATTTGATAGGGTATTGAGGATTAAATGAGATAATAGTATAAGAAAAGCAGAATCTTCCATTATATCACCATCATAGCTAAATGCTAGTGGTATTTCAGGCTTTTTTGTTGGTACACATGTACATATATGGGGTACAGACAGCATTTACAGCATTGCCCTTTAATCTCCTTAAAGATTATTGGATCCTAGGAAATCTTAAGATTCATTCATGCTTTCAACATATATCCTGTGCAGTTGAGGTATAACAGTGAACAAAGTGAAAATCTCTGTCCTGGTGGAGTTCTAACAGGGAGAGACAGATAATAAGCAATAAATGCAACAGATAAGTTATACCGAACGTTAGGCAGTAAATGCAATGGGAAAAAAAAGTGGAGCAGGGTAAGTGGAATGTGGTTGGGAATATGGTGGAAGTGCTGGCAGTGGGGTGGGATACTGTTTTGAAGTAGGGTAGTCTAGGTAGGCCCGCTGGAGAATGTGACATCTGAGCAGACTTGAGTAACATGAGAGAGATATCCATGTAGCTCTCTGGAAAAGGAATGTTCCAAGCAGAGAGAGCAGCCAGCACAAAAGCCAGGATTTACTGCAGGAGGAGCCCATTAGGTTTGAGGAACACATTGTTCTTGACAGGAGAGGTCACCTCAAGTGTTACACTGGTATCCTTTCTTTGTATCTTCATCTTGCAACAGAGGCCATGGAACATATATGGGGGAAGAGAAGCTCATTGCATCTGTGGCTGGCTCTGTGGAGAGAGTAAACAAGTTGATCTGTGTGAAAGCTTTGAAAACAAGGTGAGAACAAAGGTGTGTATTCTCTTTCTTGCAGTCTCCATGCTGTACAACCAGGTCTTTTTTGCCTCCTTTTACGTCCCACCCCCACCCCTGCCTGCCCTATCACGCTGTAGGTCTGTGATTTTGAACATGACTGTAGGAAGGGTAGTATAGATCAGTGTGGGCTTCAAAGGTTTCCCCATGTTACATGACCTCTCCAAGCCTTGGTTAGCTCCTCTGCAAGTAAGAATAATAGCATGGCCTGCCTCATAGGATTTTCATTAGAATTCAGTGAGATGGTGCACGTAGAGCACCTTAGTACAGGGCCTGATACCTGGAAGTGTTCAATAAAGGTTGGTCCCAGAAATGAAGCCAGTGGGATTGGAACAGAATGTGTGAGGGGGAAAGTAAGAGTAGATACAGGCAGAGAGCTGAGGTGGGCAGATGGTTGGCCTGCCTTGTAGCTATGATAAGCATTTTGGATTTCACTTTGTGTAATCTGGGAAGCCCCTGGAAGGGGTGAAGCAGAGGAGGTACATGATCTGACTTAGGTTTTAATAAAGTCACTCTGGCTGCTGTGGGAAGATTGAAGGGGGATTGGGGGCAGGCTTAGGTGTTGCACCAGGGACCATATTCATCATCTGAAGTGATGGTAGCTTGGATTAAGGTGGCAGCAGTGAAAGTGGGGAGGAGTGATTAGATTCTGCATAGATTTTTGTTTTCTGAGTGTTTTCATCATGAAAGAATGTTGGATTTTGTATTCTTTGGGTTTTTCTATATATAGGACTCTGTCACCTGTGAATAGAGATAGTTTTATTTCTTCCTTTCCTATTAGGATGCCTTTTATTTCCTGCATATATTTTAAGGGTAGAGCCAGCAGGATTTGCTGCTGGACTTGTCCTGGAGCATGAGAGAGAGAGAAATCAAGGGTAGCTCCAAGTGGGGATGGAGTCACCATTTACTGAGGGGATGAGTTGTCCCCTATCTCAATACACTATGGAGGGGAGGGGGCTGCTGGAAAGCTTAGTTTTGGGCTTGTTACATTTCAACATGCTTATTAGTCATCTAAGTGGTGATGTTGGGTAGCTAGCAGTTGAACCTGGAATTCAAGGGAGTGGTGCAGTCATCAGTGGTGTTTTAAAGCCGTTAGATTGGATGAGCTCACTAAGGTGAGTGTGGGTGGAAAAGCGAAGAGGTCTAAGTACTGAGCCTCAGCATCGAATGCTTTGTCACTGGAATTGGAAATGAGGAACTTGCAGAGGGGCTTGAGACGGGCAGGCAGTGCATGGGGAGACAGATAGCAAGTAGACCGGTTTGGGTGGTGTCCAACTCAGAATTTCTTTTCTCCTTTGGCTGGTGCAGAACTCATCCATGTTCCACAGGAAAATACTCCATGCTTCTCATTGTCATGTAATCGAACAAAATAGGGATTTTGAGCAAAACGAACTACTTGGAATAATGATTCGTTTAAGGATAGTTAATGGAGACTTTATACACAGAGGAATGTTTGAAGTTAACAGTTTCTAAAAATAAGTCCAAACAGTATAGTTACATGAATTTGCTAAATGTGGTGCCTAATCAAGGCCCTTATCCTGTTTAACTGAAATCTCAAACATGCTTGGTTTTGTAAGAAAGTCTGTTCACTGATGGATGACCTTTCGTTTTATCTTTCAGATACAATGGTGAAGTGGGAGACATTGTAGTGGGGAGAATCACAGAGGTAAAGTTGGTATCAAATGGGTGTTTACAAAGTAAGGCAAGCTGGTGACTTAATGAATGGGATAGTCATTCTATATGTAATTACATGAAAAACGCATTCATTGCATTTGGCTATTGTGTGACCTCTGATGTTCCATTTGGGATTACTGGTCACTTATGACGTGAGCTCTTGCCCCTGGAGCATGTCTCTATGTGTGGAACTTCTTTGGTTTTTAGGTTCAACAAAAGAGGTGGAAGGTGGAGACCAACTCCAGGCTGGATTCAGTCTTGCTTCTCTCGTCCATGAACCTCCCTGGAGGAGAGCTGGTAAGGGCTCCAGCTGGGCCCTGGATTAGGGCCAGTTGGCTAAGGGGACCTGTGGGGTCCTTTGCTCTACAAGAGAACTTTGGTTTACACTAAGGTTGCCCCTTTTACTCCTATTTGTTTGCCGCGAAGTGTGCTGTCTGGATGTATACGTAGACTTTTCACCTGGCCCAGGTGTCCCCAGATAGGCAGCAATTGGCATACGGTAAGATCAGAAACATCCACGGGATGGAATCTGAAAAGAGAGTTGGGCAGAGAAACTCTTAGATGTTGGTGCTAAAAATTTTCCTTTTCTGGATGGATCAGCTTTGCACAGTGAAGATGTTCCTTGAAAATTGTCTTTATACCACTTTTTCACTTGAAAGACACCTGTTTATTCCAGACAACCACAGTAACTAAGCTACAGCTGTCTGTAAAATACCATGGTTTACCTTTATCTTCAGGCCAGCATATATTTACCGAGAGGCTCACTGTGCTGGTTCTGTGGAGAACGCCAAGCACGACTGAGTTCCCTCGCAGGGGATGTGAGATAACTGATCCAAAACCTGTTGGTAGGAGAAACAACAAGCGTGTGGTTGTACAAAAGGAGTGATAAATTTCAGAGACGCTCATAGGGAAGACTGGCATTGGAGTTGATCCTGGAAGGATGGAGAGAATTTAAATGACGAATTCAGGGAGTTTGAGATGTAGGGAAATGTGTGAGCAGAGACATGCCGAGCAGGGGGTAGTCTGGTCCTGCTGGGACAGAGCTGTCATGGAAGGTGAGTGTGGAAAGGTTGGCTGGGGCAGACTGGGAGAGTTTGAAAGTTACTCAGAGGAGGGAGGGAAAGAGGATGGAGAAAGGGAGCTGTGGAAAGGCCCCCCAGATGGAGAGTCGTGATCTGCCTACTCTTCCCATGGTTCTTAGTGCTTCAATATTGTGGTTGGCTTCAAAGATCTCAAAAGGAAGTGAAAGGGAAAGCAGCAATGGAGAGAGAGCTTTCTGATGCTCTGACTTAAGTAACGTGGTCGTTTCTTCTTTGTGTATTTCAGAGGAGAAGATCTGCAGAAGATGAGCTTGCAATGAGAGGCTTCTTACAGGAAGGGGACCTTATCAGTGTATCCTGCACTCTGCATTCTAGCCTTTGAGGCTTTTCAGCGGGGCTGGGAAATGGGCCTTACATCGTATCTCTGACAGGGGCCTCAGGGGAGTCGTTGCAGGGACCTGAGTCTTAGATCAAGTGTCAGGGGCTCTGCTGTAGCCTTTCTCTGTGTCCTTAACTCAGATTGACTCCCCAGCTCTTGTTCAGACCTGCTGCTAAGTTGTTTCTTTGGGTCTTGTAACTTATGGTGGCCTGTGCTTTAGGTTAGACTCAAGTTTTCCTAATGATGTTAACTTTCATACTAGGGAGTAGAAAAGGTGTCGTTCACATTGAGATATTCATGACAACGAAGGGAAGACGTGAGGTCACAGTGGTGTCCTCTCAGTCTGTTTAGATGTCTAAGGTTGTTGAGCTGGACCGTTGGAGATGGGAGGAAAAGATGGAGGTGTGGGGTCAGGGGCTGGGGGACACAGGAGACATGAGAGTGGGTGGCCCAGGCTGCTGTTTGTGCCTTCACCACCCTGGCCAGGCTGAGGTCCAGGCAGTGTTCTCCGATGGAGCTGTCTCTCTGCACACGAGGAGCCTGAAATATGGAAAAGTAAGTTGGCTCTTGACGTTCCTGTTTGCTGACTGAGACCTCAAGTCCATTTCTAAATCCCCATAGTTCTCTGGAACTCTGACCTAAAGAACCCCAGTAGATGAGCGCTAATAATGGCTGGCATCACACAGACCGATCGTGTTCCCTGAACTTAATGGAAGGAAGGTTGGGGTCAGTAGCGCTGTAAAGGACGGCGGTTATCCTTTTTCTCCTGAGGAGACTTCTGGCGTGAGAGCCCCTCTGACCCTGGGCTCTGAGGCGCTGCTGTCTCTGTCCCCTCCAGGGGGCGCTGCAGCTCAGCACGCGCCACAGCTGAGAGGCCACCCGGGACCTGAGGAAACAGCCCTTAGACGAACGTCCACTCAATTAAGTGGATGTTACTGCTAGCACAGATTGCTTTGTCCTGTCAGATTCTAAATGTAATTTCACTGCTTTTCTTGTATGAGGTCACATTATAGAGGCTGTGTTTTCTTAAGGACAGCACACTGTCTAAAACAAATTAGGATTCACTAGTCTCTCAGCTTTACCAGGGTGAACCTTTTCATTTTCTGAATGGAACAAAAACCTCTTCCCTTGATGGAGCGGCTGCGGCCACCACGTTCACGTGCGTGAAGTAGAGGGACGCTGTGCTGTTGCTGTTGCTGGCCTTCACGGGCCTGAGTGCTACAGACCCTCCCTCAGCAGGATGTGGACTGTGGGTTTGTACCCAGCTCTGGCCCGTCACCTCACCTACCCAGTGGCACCCATCTCATGGGCAGGGTAGGTGTTTGATGTTCGGGTATGAGTAGGATGGTGGAATAGGACAGTGGTCCTGGGCCAGCAGGAGGCTCGAGCTCACGTCCCCATTGGCTCCAGCGTCTCTCACAGCCAGTGCACCAACCCTGGATTAGAACGCAAGGGCGCTCGCCACAGGCAGTGATGGAACAGTACTGAAAGTCAGGTTTCATTGGGATGTATGAACAGCCTATGAATCCAGAAGTGTTCTCTGCAAAAATGCATACTATGTATATGCACATAGGTGACAGCAATTATTAATAGGAAGGACACTGATTTGAATATAACTAGGATATGTAGTCTCTATTTTTTATTTATTTATTTATTTTTTTTTTTTTGAGACAGAGTCTTGCTCTGTTGCCCGGGCTAGAGTGAGTGCCATGGCATCAGCCTAGCTCACAGCAACCTCAAACTCCTGGGCTTATGTATATTCTCTAATCTACTTTTCATTCATCTCATTGATGATCTTACAATGACCTACTTTATGTATTTCTTTAGCTAGGTCAGGGTGTTTTGGTCCAGGTTTCTCCCTCCCTGGTGAAACGGCAGAAGACCCACTTCCATGACTTGCCATGTGGTGCCTCAGTGATTCTGGGTAACAACGGCTTCATATGGATCTACCCGACGCCTGAACACAAAGAAGAGGATGCAGGGGGCTTCATTGCAAACCTGGAGGTGAGTAAACACTGTTGCCACTGTTGGTGGGATGGAGTGGCACTCAGTCTCCGCTGTGTTTTTGTGGCAGGTGGGGTTCATTGTTTTTTAACTATGTTACTGCTGTAGTCTGAGTTAGTTTGAATTTCCATGAAGGTATGTTCATGAACACTGTATTGCCTTCTCTTTTCTAAAGAGATGAACTCAGTGACTGGTTTGAGTTTTGCTGGCAGAGACAAAGTTGCAAGGTAACAGCCCCAGAGCCACTGAAGCAGCCATCCTTTTTAGTCTCACTTGGAGTTAGCTGTTTGGTTGGTTTGGAATCCCAGAGTGCTATTGTCTGAGTCATAAATGATTTCTTTTCAGTGATTTACTGTGACCATTCACCTATTTTTGGTCCTGCTTTTATATCTCTTCCCTCCCCCTTTGCTCCCCCTCCTAGCCTGTTTCCCTTGCTGATCGAGAGGTGATATCCCGGCTTCGGAACTGCATCATCTCGCTGGTAACCCAGAGGATGATGCTGTATGATACCAGTATCCTGTATTGCTATGAAGCATCCCTTCCACACCAGGTACTCGACCCAGGGCTTCCCTTCCCTCACTGACGTGTGAGCTGCTGTTTCCTCAGAGACAGCAAGCGTGGTGCCCGGGTACTTTGATTACCATGTCCGTCAGTATGAACTGGCCTGCAGGATGGCCTTTATCAGTGTCTGGTAGGTCTTTCCCCAAAATGCTTGCAGTATGCTCAATGTTTAGTGTCAGTCTCAGGATTTGGTGGGGGATGGAGGAGTCAGGTGGGACAAGTTTATGATGTAATCCCCTGGGCTTCATCTTGCCCATCCCAAATTTCAGTTGTCTTTCTGATGAATGTCAGAATGATATCTTTGTTCTTGTTAGCTGTATCCCAGAGAATCTTGCTGATTTATTAAGCTGGGTCTAGCAGATCGTATCTTGCAGCTCTTAGCCCCTGATACCTGAAAGGAATACAAAAGGCTTATGTTGAAGACACTTGGTTTCTACATTTGGGTTGGCTTGGTGGTCTGCTTATGGTTGGTTTCTTTTTTGAACAAATACCTTTTTCCCTTCTTTTTCAGATCAAAGATATCTTAAAGCCAGAAATAATGGAGGAAATTGTGATGGAAACACGCCAGAGGCTTTTAGAACAGGAAGGATAAGGAGATACTCCTGGATAGGACTGGGCATACCTCACCGGAATAAAGAATCCAATGTGTGGTCCCCATGTGTGCTCAGTGAAGACCTGAGAAGTCATCACTTCATCTGCATCGACAGTTGTGTGGCTGCTGCCAGCCCACAGACCTGCTTTCTCCTGTCCTAAGACAGCCTGAGTGGAAGGTGAACAGTGCCCCTAGCCCCTGGGGTTGCCAGCTGATCCCAGCACAAGGGAGTAGTTTCAGGTCTTTCAAAGTGCACAGTGTTCCAGCCAAATGGACGCCCACCCTGGAATAATATGGGGAAGCCTTTGTCTTCCCCTCACCACCATTCACAAGGCACAGTGCCCCAGGAAATTGCCCCAGTAGAAAGCACGGCATCCCTGGCCTGCAGATGGTCTGTTTTGGCCTCCATTCCCACCTCACTCAAAGCACAAGTATGACAGTGAAGAATACAGTTGGTACAGTTAGCCCAGCAGTCAAATGGAAGAATAAAGTTAACCAAGCAGCCTTTTGCTTGGTAGGAATCCAGTTTCTCACTGCACATTCATTTTAGCAGTAGGTGTATGTTCACACCAGGCTGCCTTTATCTGTCCTGCCATGGAGTGTGACTTGTAAGAAGCTGAATTATCAATAACAGAATGAATGTTCTGGGTCCATGTACTTTTGGATGCTCTGATAAATAAGAGTGAAAACAAAGAAAATGGAGATGGGAAAAGCAAGCTGTTTTCCTGCTATAACTGAAGTAGTAATGCATTAACTATTGAATAATTCAGGGTTAAAAGATAAAAAGATACTGAAGCTCTCACTGAGGAATATTAGAATTTCTGTGCATTGCATTGACTATCTAAAAGTGGTGCCTTGATTTAGGTTTTGGGAAACGTTCCTTTTTAAGGGCACTACATGCAAGTGCTGTTTTATTTCACATGTGGCGCACTATTTTTTGATATACATAAATGGGTTAACATCATTAGTTTCTGTTTTTGGGTTCTAGGAGCTGAGTATGGTTGAAGGAGGGGTCAGGAGATATAAACGCCTGACAGTGCTCATAACTATTTGAGTCACCTAGTAAAATTTAAAGCTAGGACAGTTTCAGTAGTAGTAACTAAACACTGCATTTGAAGTTGTGAAAAACAAACATCTTGACTCTTTCATTAAATGCTTTTCTTTATGTAAATTTAATAGACAACGTTTTAATCTTTTCTATCTCAAGTTGTAACACCTGTTCTGATGATTTTTTTCTATCTCAAGGTGTAATACGTGTTTTGAGGAGTTTGCAAACAATTGAACATTATGTTGCAACTATAGATTGGTTCACTTGTCATACTTTTGAGAAAGTTTTCCAGGCTGTTTGCCTCTAGAGAGAAGAGAATAGGGAAGAATGGGAGTCTGAGTCCTCGGTTTGGTTTTAACCAGGGCCGTATTTAAGCTTGTCTGTCCTTCTCATTGGTCTCTCCCAAGCTGCCAGCCTGTGCTATTCATTATCTGCTGAATGGTGATACCTACGAAGTGGAAATAAACAGGTCGGGAAGCACCTTTTGATTGTCTACTTTCAGTGGCCCACTAGAGGGCGCCCTTGTTAAGTGTAATTCTAATAGATGTTTTAAATGTATTAATAGTAAGCTGAAATTTTTACACTGGTACTGAATTGCTTTAGCAACTTGGTGGATTGCTTTGCTTTATAAAAGTTAGGACAAAATTAGACTGGAACTGAATCACTTAATGAAACTATATGAGCTTAAAGGGACTTACTCAATATTTGGCAATATTTGTTTAGACTCAGGCATTTGCTGGGCTTTGGATTCTAATTTTTAAGTCCTTAAAAGTATCATTCTACAGTGTTATACAGGAACTAAAAAAATACAGTGCATCCCTAGAAAAGATTTTACAGTCTCAGCATGGGGCTCGTCTAAAACTAGAAAACAGTGGAAGTGGAAAGCGGAGATTAGAGACAAGCCTCCTGCAGTTGACCTCCGCAGTGACTACCGTGGAGCACACTCTCAAGCTTTGGGGACACCAACCAGGATCTAGTTGAATTAATGTGACTTGATTAAGTCCTTGAATCAGGAATAGCTTTAGAGAGTTGTCATAAAGCAGTCCTTTAGAGCTGTGGTCCCCAACCGCCGGACTCGACGGGACCACACCGCGGCTTGTTGCTGCCCTCCCCGCCCCCGCCCCCCGCCTGCGCGGGAGGCTTCATCTCTGTCTGCAGCTGCCCCCATCGCTGGTGCCACCGCCTGAGCTCCGCCTCCTATCAGATCAGGAACCCTACTGCGCACACTGCGCGTGGAGGGATCCAGGTGGCTGCTCCCTGTGAGTGGGGTGGAGTTGGGGCTGGGGAGCGGCTGCAGTGAAGATTGGCACTGGCAGAGAGGTTTGACTGTACAATAAATGTGGTGCAATTGGGTCATCCCAGGACCACACCCCCATGCCCTCAGTCCATGGAAAATTTGTCTTCCATGAAGCCGATCCCTGATGCCAGAAAGGTTGGGGACCGCTGCTTTAGAGGATGGGTTGGATTGATTGTGAAAGGTGAGGATCTAGAAATCTAATTTCCAGCATTGAGACTGATCTTTGTTTGGATTGTTGCTTATTTTGTTATTGCCTGTCTCTCCATGGATACTCCATGAGAATAAGGATGCGTTTTTTTTCTTCACTGCTGTATCTCTGTACCTAGAACAGTGCTTGGCAGAGGTGCTCAATAAATGCTTGTTAAGTGAATTGTTAGTTCAAGAAATGTGTATTAGGGAGAGTTCTGGTTTGATTGCCCAATTTTAAGCCAAACTAGAGAATGAAGAATGAAGATGTGGAAGAAATGATTAAAGCATGAAAGTAAAATCTTCAAAAACAAAAATCAGGGTAATAATCAAAGGGGAACCAGGGCATTGAAGTTTTAAGAGTGACACTACAGATCAGGACTAAGATTGTCAACTAGCTTATTTTGTGATAGTGACCAAAGCTAAACCAATTAACATCCGAATTTATAAATTCCAGTTCTAAATCTGGGCATAAATTTTCATATGCTTCATATTCAGTACCTCCAAGTGACAACTTCCTCTTGAAGCCAGTATCAGCAAATAAGTGCCATCTCAATCCAGCAGAACTATTTATAAAATATTTTATATTAATATTTATAGTAACAGCTGAATGTACAATTTATATCATGCAGCTGTGATTGCCCCGATAGCAGCAGCAACTTCTGAAAAATCAGTTGTCTAACATTAGGTCAACAGTTATTGGATACTCAATGGGACAGTGGGAAAACCATGGATTTTGGAGCAAGGTCAATCTGGGTTGAAATTGTGACTTTGTCACGTGTTAGCCAAGTGACCTTCAGTAAGTCACGTCTCTGAATGTTTCCTCATCTGTATAATGGGGAATAATATTACACACCTCGTTGGGCTATAGTGAGGATTAAATAAGATAATGTAGATTATGAAAAGTGCAAACAGTGCTGTGTGAAGAGTGGATCCCCTTAGAAAGGTGCACCGCTCTGGGGAGACGTGGAGAGTGAAGAATAGGGGACCATGGTGCTTTTTATAGTGCAGAAAAAGCGTTAATGAGAGGTGTGGGTTTGACCTGTCTGGGTCATTAGCTAGCTCTGTAGTCCTGCTAAACCCAACCACTTGGGCATTTTCTCAGCAAACAGAGAATGTTTTTATGTGAATACGTGTTCACCGGAGAAATGTTTAATCTTAAAGGTCCATTCCAGCGGAAACATCTGTGATTGTGTCTGGCACGGCCTGTCGCCAAATGCTGTTTATTTGATGAGTAAGCCTCCTGATGCGCCAAAGAAACAAGCAATTGACTTCATTAGCAACATGTCGGATGCTTTCCATCTGCATATTTCTTCGCTAGTTCTAATATCTGTGCTTTTTGGAGGGTGAAGGGAGCGAAAGGCACCAAATACCTCGGTTTCCAGGAGCGGGCCTCCCCTTCCCCCAGGTTGCTCCTGCCGAGCCTCTAATGCCCTGACTTTTTCCAATGTCGCCTACGGCGTCCTTAGTCTCAGCTCAGCCAAAAACTTCAATGCAAGTCCTCAGAGACTTGAGGAAGTAATCCAACTCCGGTTCGAGGAAAACCCAAGCCGCAGTTTCTCCCTTGCTTTGGTTCTTCCCCGGTCCCACTACTCGCGCAAGAAGACGCCGGCCAGCGCGACCGGAGGCCGGAGAGTCCGCCGGCTCCCGGAGGGGCGGGGCCGGGGCGCAGGGGTCGGGGCGGGGGCAAGAAGTCTCGCTGCGTGCTGTTCCGCGCGGGCGCCGTGGGACCACAACTCCCGGCGCGACCCGCGGGCTTCGCTGAAAGCGGTTGGCTGGGAGCTCTAGCCAATCTGCCCTCACCGGCCAATGGGACGGAGGAGAGCAGCCTGACCCGGATCCTCAGAGACCAATGGCAGTACAGTGGAGGCGGGTGCTTCCTTACCACTCACCTTGCGCTCAGAGAAGCCTCATTTAAAAGGTCGTGCCGGGCCGAGTTCGGGCAGGCTGTGAGAGCAGGGCCAGGAAGCGCGGAGGCGTCCCGGGAAAGCGACGCCAGGGCCATCCCGGTCCCCGCGACGCGGGCTCCGGACGTCGCCGGGGGCGGGGCGGAGGGCGGGGCCTGGCCTCGTTGTGGAGCGGCTCCTAATCCATCATGGCGGCCGCGGGGGTTGGTGTCTGTCCCTGAGCAGCGCTGGAGCCGGAGCCGGTTCCCGGGTCCCGCAGCTGAGAAGCCCTTCCGTTGTCCACGGCCCCTACCAGCGAGGGCAGTCTTGGTCCCTCGGCGGAGCTCGGGGAATGTGACTGCTTGGCGGCGGTGGTGGTGGCAGCGTCCGGGGCCGGGGGAGGGGGTGTCTCGGCAGAGACCCCAGGGCTCGGGGCAGCTGAGGCGACCAGGCCTCCTCCCCCTGCACCCGCCTTCCTCCTTCGGGGTCACGAGAGTCTTTCGTCCCTTACAGCACCACTGCGGCTCTGGGACACTGGGGGTGGTCTCTTTCCCCCAGACCTGGGACACCCCCGTTTCCTGAGACGTGGAGGAGCGTCGCCCCCCGAGTAAGCCGCCCGAGCCCCTCCCCGAAGCCCTCCTCTTAGCCCAGAGCTACCCCTGTCCCAGATCCCGGCCCCAAGTTTGGCCGCGGAGCCCCCCATTCAAATTCCCTCCCTGCCGTCAGGTGGCCTCCGCTTCCTCCAGGTTGCTCCTGCCGAGCCTCTAATGCCCTGACTTTTTCCAATGTCACCTACGGCGCCCTTAGTCTCAGCTCAGCCAAAAACTTCAATGCAAAGGAAAAGTCTGGATTGGTTTCACAGGCCTTTTAAAAAGCGGACTTAAAAGTTGCTGGCAATGCATTCCTTTTCGCCAGAGTCGAGGGCAAGCCCTCGCTGAAACCTGGGTGACCCGTGTCCTTTTCCGGAGCGCCGAGTAGAGAAGCAAGAGCGGCAGCTAGTTCAGCAGGAAATTTGTCGGAAGATGAAGAAACTAAGATAGGGGGTTGGTGACTTCCACAGGAAAAGTTCTGGAGGAGCATCCAAAGACGATTGACGTTTCCTTTATGTGTGGGATCGAAATGACTTTAGTATTGTGGACACTTTGTAGCATCCCTGTGAATATTTCTGTTTAGGTTTTTCTTCTTGAAAAGAAATTGTTATTCAGCCAAATCAAGAAACTTTTTTGGGTAGCATCACAATTATATTACTTCACATTGATAAACTGGTAAAATAATTGGAACTCCTGTTTACATGTGTCAGCCTAAAAAAACTGTGCTTTTTATTGTGGAAGATGTCTTTTTGTGATTGACCTCAATTACTGAGTTGTGGAGATGCAGTGAATGTGAAATCCCACATACATACTGTTTTCCTTCTAAGCTAACTGACCTTCTGGAAGATCTTGAACCCTCTTCTGGAAAGGGGTGCCTATCGTTACTTTATGGGGCAGCAGCCTGGAAAAGTTCTTGGGGACCAAAGAAGGCCAAGTTTGCCTGCCCTGCACTTTATCAAAGGAGCAGGGAAGAAGGAATCATCGCGGCATGGGGGTCCACACTGCAATGTTTTCGTGGAACATGGTGAGTGCTTTTCAAGGTTTCTAGTTGTGTTTTTCCTTATGCACGCAGCTTAGGCCATCAAGGAACTTTTGAGCAACAGTACTTGTGTCAGTTCCTTCCAGTTCTACTTAAGACTTTTGTTACTGTAGTTATTTCTTAGTTTCTGGTGGAACTTGATATAAGAAAAAGTTACTTTGTGACTTTGTATGGCTTTATTGAGAATCTGTCCGAGTTGCTTATTTCTAGTCTGATTCCGCTTCTAAGTCACTGTTGACCTTGGACAAGCCACTTTACTGTCCAGGGCCTCAGCTTCCTGAGGCAGATGGACATAATAAGTGCTTTCTTTAGATCCATGGTTCTATGATTCTACTCTAACTGAAGTCGTGGGCTCTTTTCCTGACCTGCGTGGATCCTTTACTGCTTTGTCTACAGAGAGCTGTTATCATATTTTCAAAGCGGTTTGTGCTCCCCAAAAGGTTAAGAACCACCTAGTCTGGTTGACACTAATATCCTTGACCTTTTCAATCGTAAGTAGTACTTGAAGATACTCTGGAGCTCTGTGGGAAAAATCAAGTGGGGAAGCTGCATTCCCCATGAATTGAGGATACTCAACTTCTAGTTATTTTACCTTCCATAAGGAGTAATCTGTTCCTCATTGGTGCAGCTTTCCTCCTCCTCTCTTCCTGTTTAGAATGACATTTGGGGCATTAAAGGTTGTCTTTGACATTTTTATGAATATGTTTAGCATTTGAGTGCTGACAGTATATATTATATTGTTCACTTTCAGTAGTTCTGAGTAAAATTAAAGCTAAGGGTCAGCTTAGATTGATGTCTGTAACCCATTAATTAGGGTTCTGTTTGTACTGTTGCAGTCTGACATGTTTCAGACTGCATCCTTTCTATTAAAACTGCAGTCCCCAACCGCTAGGCCCAGTACTAGTCCGTAGCCTGTTAGGACTCTAGGACTCAGGCCATGCATCACCACCTGAGCTCCGCCTTCCCCCAGCTCCCGCACACTCCCACTCCCTGTCCATGGAAA
Organism: Lemur catta; assembly: GCF_020740605.2. NCBI lineage: Eukaryota > Metazoa > Chordata > Mammalia > Primates > Lemuridae > Lemur > Lemur catta. The sequence continues at coordinate 5,528,085 of NC_059137.1, read as the reverse complement.
AATTGTCTTCCATGAGACCGGTCCCTGGTGCCTAAAAGATTGGGGACCACTGTAAATATCAGTTGAGCCCACCCACCTTATAAGCAAATGTATGATATGTGCAAGTGGCATATACTTTGAAATTCAATCACAAATACCTCTAAACTATGGGTGACTGCAATAGACAAAGACCTCTGTTGGATGAACTTGCATTTGACAGGTGAAGTTTTACTTTCCTACAGAAAAATACTCACCTCATCTCAATAAATCTGGGTATCTGGATTTTACTTTGCCTTGAAACATTAGTTCTGTTTTTAGCATTGGTTTTAAGCAGGCAAATATGGTAATGTGTTATGATACTTCCCAAATTCAAGATTTAAAAAGTGAGTTATTTACATTTTAACTTGTGATCATGCAGCTTTAGACAGGGAAAATTGGTACAGACTTTTCGGAGAGCTTTGGCAGAATTCAGAATTTGAAATGTACTTGCCAATGACCTACTAATCCCACTTCTAGGAAACTGGGATAGAACAGTGTAGTTCCCAAGGTGTCCCTGATACCCCTTAAGGGGCTGAGAGGTTAAAAGTATTTTCATCCTAGCACTCTGGGAGGCCGAGGCGGGTGGATCACTCAAGGTCAGGAGTTCGAGACCAGCTGAGCAAGAGCGAGACCCCGTCTCTACTCAAAATAGAAAGAAATTGTCTGGACAACTAAAAAATATATAGAAAAAATTAGCCGGGCGTGGTGGCACATGCCTGTAGTCCCAGCTACTCGGGAGGCTGAGGCAGAAGGATTGCTTGAGCCCAGGAGTTTGAGGTTGCTGTGAGCTAGGCTGATGCACAGCACTCTAGCCTGGGCAACAGAGCGAGACACTGTCTCAAAAAACAAAACAAAACAAAACTTTTTTCATATTAATACAATATGAAGATCTATTTGCCTCTCTTACTGTGTTGTTATTTGCACTAACGGTGCAAAGGTAAAGCAGGCTTCTTAGCATGAATCAAGGCTGTGGCACCTAACTGTACTAAGTAGCCACTGTATTCTTCATGGCAAGCTCTCACAGTAAACAAAAAACAAAAAACTCTAGTTTTCACTAAAGAATGTCTTTGATGAAGCTGCAAAAACTAATAATTTCATTAAATCTTGACCCTTCTGTATATGTCTTTTTAATATTCTGTGGGATAAGAAGGGAAGTAAGGGTAAAGCACTTCTACTGTGTACTGAATGAAGTATGATGGTTATCTCTAGGAAAAGCACCTGGGCAGTTGTTTGAGTTGCAAACTGAACTAGCCAGTTTTTTCACTTGAAACAATGACTGACAAACTGGTTATTCAGACTAAAAAATATATGAAGGAGTCCTTCCTTTCCAGGAAAACAACGGGTAATATTTATTGCCAATGATAAAAATTTCCCTTTGCAGCAAAAATTAGGATTTTGGAGAACTTTTTTTTTTTTTTCAGCTGCAAATACAGATGAAAATTTTGGAGAACGTTTGGAGGCCACTGTGATATAGAGATCAGTGGTAATATTTACAGATGTGATATTTTAATATCTTGAAATTTATTTGGTAGATCTACATAAATCAGTGAAGATTCATCCATGTTGCTGTAGTTATCAGTAGTTTGTTCATTTCATTGTTTAGTGCTCTGTTGTATAAATATTTAAGAATTTATTTACCCATGCTTTTTTTTTTTAATTTTTTTGAGGCAGAGTCTCATTCTGTTGCCGATGCTAGAGTGCAGTGGTGTCATCATAGCTCACTGCAACCTCCAACTCTTAGGCTCAAGCAATCCTACTGTTTCAGCCTCCCAAGTAGCTGGGACTACAGGCGTGCGCCACCATGCCCAGCTGATTTTTTCTATATATTTTTTAGTTGTCCAGATAATTTCTTTCTATTTTTAGTAGAGACGGGGTCTCGCTCTTGCTCAGGCTGGTCTCAAACTCCTGAGCTCGAACGATCTACCCGCCTCGGCCTCCCAGAGCGCTAGGATTACAGACGTAAGCCACCGCTCCTGGCCTGTCAGCCTTTTAAATGTTAGCCTTTCAGGTGGTTGTGCAGTGGCACTTTGTGGTTTTAATTTGCACTTGTTTGATGACTCATGAGGTTAGGCTCCTTTTCATTAGCTTACTGGCCATTTGGAATATATCTGTATATCTATGTCATCCATATCTACGTCTGTATACCTATGTATCTCCTGCCAGTTTACCTCTTTTGTCCATTTTTGTAGTTCTGTTTCCTTCTTATTGATTGGTAGAAGTTACTTATATATTCTCAATAGAGGTCCTTGTTGAGCATATTTGTTGTGTATATCTTCTCACACTTTGTGGCCTGCCTTTTCAATCTCTTTATGGTGTCTTGGACCAGGTGCGGTGGCTCGTCCTATGATCCCAGCACTTTGGGAGGCTGAGGCAGGAGGATTGCTTGAGGTCAGGAGCTTGAGAACAGCCTGGGCAACATTGTGAGACCCTGTCTCTACAAAAAATAAAAACATTAGGCAGGTGTGATGGTGTGTGCCTATGGTCCTAGCTATTTGGGAGGCTGAGGCAGGAGGATCGCTTGAGCCCAGGAGTCCAAGGCTGCAGTGAGCTGATTGTGCCACTGTACTCCAGCCTGGGCGACAGAGCAAGATCCTGTCTTAAAAAAAAATTGGTGTCTTTGATGAACCGAAGTCCTTAATTTTAATGTAGTCTAATTTAATAAACTTTTATGGTTAGTACTTTTTGTGGTTTGTGTAAGAAATTGTAGTTTAAGGTCACAAAGAAGTTTTATTCTTTTACCTTTCATATTTACAATTCATTTGGAATTTTTTTTTCTGTGTAGAGGTGAAGGTTCATTGTTCCCCCCCCCCATATTGACCTAGCCCTTTAACTGAAAAGAACATCTGCTGCATAGATCAGGTATCTATATATGTGTGGAACTGTTGGGGAACTTTTTACTCCTAATTTGCTGCCTTTGTCCTTGCACCAGTATCACACTGTATTACTACAGCTTTAAAATAAATCTTAATGTCTGGTAGAATAAGATCTCCAGTTTTACTCTTCTTCAAGATTGTCTTGGCTTGCTCCTTTGCATTTCCATATATATTTTAGAATCAGTTTTATCAATTTCCATACCTAAACAAAAACACCCATAGGGATTTTATTCTGGGATTGCTCTAAATGTATAGATTACTTTGATCCTAGGAATGAATCATGGAATATAAAGAATTCTTATTGATGAAAAAAGCCAATTCAGGAGACATTTTTTCTGTTAATAATAAAGTTTAAATGAGTCCTGTAAATTGTTTCAAATTTTCAATTTTCAAAATACTGCTTTATCCAGATTCACCTTTCTCTGATCTTCCCTCCCCCCCAATTCTATTAACATTTTTCTTTGATACTCAGTACTTGGCTCCTTGATGGTAGAAACCATGTTTATGCGTCTTCATGGATCAAACGCTGTGTTTTTTACAGACTAGATGCTCAGTAAATACAGAATTGAATGTACTTGAGTGTTTGGCAGTTTTGGGCATTGAACAAGTATCTCAGTGCCTACTCTGTATCAGGTATTGTCAGTCTGGGGTAATACAGCAGGGAGGGACATAGCCACTGAAAAGCTCTTTGTGTCTGATTTACAATCCTAAGGACTACCGTTGGCCATCTGCTTGGGAATATGGTTATTACCTTGAGTAAACAGTGTGGGGTAGGTCCAAGGAGCTGGCTGAGGGAAGGGGGCATTTACTCTATTTCATCATCTTTTTAAGTCATGGGGAGACCCCTGGTGGAGCCAGAAGTACCCTTTATCTTGGTTCTCATCTTTTTTATATCAATGGCTGCTTGTGGCCTCTAACGGAATCTCATGGACCCATTTTCTTTGTGTATTTAAATTTTCCCCTGGAAATGACTAACAACTGCTTCTTAAGCCCTCATTCCTTTCACCAGGTTTCCTATACTGCTTTTGTTCTGTCCATTTAGTATATTGCTGTAGTGGGAATATTGTCCTTGTTAACATCTTCAAGTTATGAAACCTTTTCCCCACCTGTGCTAAAATCCCAGGGGTCTGGTGGATCCCAGTCATTTTAGGATGTGTGAGTGAAGCTGATGTTACAGGCAAGGTGTTTTCTTTACTGTATCCCTCTGTTCTTTAGAGCAGCAAAGGCTTTTGTGATCTGTAAACTGTTCCTTCAAAGTTCTGAATTTCTGCCAGGAGTGTGACACCTTAAAGTGTCACTAAATTAATTGGTATTAACATTGGTAGGGATTAAATTGGGAAATTTTAAAAGGTAGAGAATTCCTTAATGTTTTTTGAGAGGTAGAAAATAAATAGAGAAAGGGAATGTTTTTTAATAGAGATGTTTGTATAAGAATAAGATCATAGTGTGATATTCTGAGGATGATTGTTTTGGTTGCTCTTTGGCTTAGTTGGGTCTTGGGTGGTTGGTTTACTTCCTGTACAACTTGTGAGTTACTAGGGGCTGAATTTATTTTATAGTAATACCTAAACTAATTAGAACCTTCACTTACATAGAATTTATTTTTGGCACATTCCCTTTTATAAGAAAGAAAGAGAGGCAGTGTATTCAGTATCAAGAGTTTAGTCAAAACAAACAATTCTCAGATTTGCCCTGGTATAGGATGTATTCAACATACGTAAACTTCTGTACTTTTTACTTCTGCAGTATCCATATAGTAATTTATTGTTTTGTTGGGTATTCGCAGCATCCTGAATCGCAGAGTGTCTTGTGGATGTACAAAGCTTAAAAAAAATTTATTTTTGAGATGAGGGACTCACTATGTCACCCAGGCTAGTCTCGAACTCCTGGGCTCAAGCAAGCCTAAGTTAGTTCCTAAGTAGCTGGAACTATAGACACATGGCACCCTGCCCAGCTGTAATGCACTTTAATGAACTTTTGGGAGGGAAGTCTATAGTCTAGGTAGGATAAATATTATTCCTTTTTTCCCAGTGGGAAAACTGTGGTTCAGGGTAGTAAAGTAGTGTTTTTAAGAGTTACATTGCTGGCCGGGAGTGGTGGCTCATGCCTGTAATCCTAGCACTCTGAGAAGCTGAGGTGGGAGGATTATTTGAGGTCAGGAGCTCAAGACCAGCCTGAGCAAGAACGAGAACCTGGCTCTATTAAAAATAGAAAAAATTAGCTGGGGGGGGGGGAAGAGGAGGGTGGTAGGGTGAGCCTGTAGTCCCAGCTACTTGGGAGGCTGAGGCAGGAGGATCGCTTGAGCCCAGGAGTTCAAGGTTGCGGTGAACTATGATCATGCCACTGCTCTGCATTCTAGCCTGGGTGATAGAGTGAGACTCTTGTCTCCAAAAAAAAAAGTTACATCGATTGCTGATTGGTTATATAGCTGCAGTTGAAATCAAGTGTCTCTTGATAGCTTGAGTATTGCTTTTTGAAGATTGACTAATGTCTTTTTTTTTTTTTTTTTTTAAGACAGATACTCACTTTGTTGCCCGGGCTAGAGTGAGTGCCATGGCGTCAGCCTAGCTCACAGCAACATCAAACTCCTGGGCTTAAGCAATCCTACTGCCTCAGCCTCCTGAGTAGCTGGGACCACAGGCATGCGCCACCATGCCCAGCTAATTTTTTCTATATATATGTTTTAGTTGGCCAGATAATTTCTTTCTATTTTTAGTAGAGACTGGGGTCTCACTGTTGCTCAGGCTGGTCTTGAACTCCTGACCTTGAGCGATCCACCCGCCTTGGCCTCCCAGAGTGCTAGGATTACAGGCGTGAGCCACCGCGCCCGGCCTGACTAATGCCTTTTGAAAACATCTATACATTGTCCAAGCTTTGTGGCAGTTTTAAAATTTATTTTAAAATTAAGTTGAATAATTTTGAATAGATAATTTTCTGATTTAAACTACAAAGCTATGTTACAAATGTATATTCTAAGAAGCTTGTTTATTCCGCTGCTCCCCTATCCTTTTCATTCTACCACTCCTCTGGAAAGCCATTTTTATAGTTTATATTTTATCCTTCCAGTGTTGTTACTTTTTTGCAAATATAGCAAATACATATTTATTACACAAGAGATAGCATACAGTGTATACTGCTTTGTACCTTACTTTTTTATTTTTCATTTAATAGATCCTCAGGATCTCTCTGTATTTGAACAGATATCTTCCTTCTTTTTTATGGCTGCATTGTATTCCACTCTCTTGGAAGTATCATTGGTTTTCCAACCATTCCCCAATTTCTGGACATTTGGATTGTTTCCAGTCTTTTTTTTTTTTTTTTTTTTTTTTGAGACAGAGTCTCACTCGGTTGCCCAGGCTAGAGTGAGTGCCATGGCGTCAGCCCAGCTCACAGCAACCTCAAACTCCTGGGCTTAAGTGATCCTACTGCCTCAGCCTCCCAAGTAGCTGGGACAACAGACATGTGCCACCATGCCCGGCTAATTTTTTCTATATATTTTTAGTTGACCAGATCATTTCTTTCTATTTTTAGTAGAGACGGGGTCTCACTCTTGCTCAGGCTGGTTTCGAACTCCTGACCTTGAGCGATCCACCCGCCTCGGCCTCCCAGAGTGCTAGGATTACAGGCGTGAGCCACCGCGCCCGGCCTGTTTCCAGTCTTTAGCTGTTATAAACAGTGCTGCAAGAATAACCTTATACTTCATATTTATGTAGCTGTAGCTATGGTAGAGATTCCTAAAAGTAGGATGCTGGGCTAAAGGGTACATACATTTGTCATTTCTGTTAGTAGGTGGATACTATATAGTAGATATCTACTAATTCATAAATAGGTAGATATTAATATAGACACTTTATTGGTAGATATTCCCAAATTCCCTTCCATAAGTGTTGTTCTAGTTTACGTTCTCACCACTGGTAATGCAGAGAGTGCCTGCGTCCCCAGAGCCTAGCTAAGAGAGTTTGTTGTCAAACTTTGGGACTTTTACCAGTCTGATCAGTAAGAAATAGTATCTTAGTGTGGTTTTAATTAATAGCTCTCCTATGAATGAGGTTGAACATTTTTAACATGTTTGGGGGACATATATACTTATCTTTCTGTGAACCATCTCACCAGGTTCTGTGTGTGGCAGATATTTAAATATGTAGGTAGTTGCCTCTGTAGAATCCAGTAGCCTGTACTCCTTCACTGCCCACATATCTCACAAGGAACTGCCCCATCCCCGGCTGCAGAGGGCGGCCTGAGTCGGTGTATTTCAGCCCTGGCTGTACATTAGAATCTCCTCAGGAGCTTAAAAAGTCTTGTGTCCAGATCCCACTCTCAGGAATTGATTTAGTTGGTCTGGGCTCTGGGGAGAGACCTAAGTATCAGTTTTTTGTTTTGTTTTTGTTTGTTTTTTCGTGAGGAGAGACTTTATTCAAAAGGAATTTTGCAAGAGGGGAAGGGACTATTGCAATAGGGAGATGCTGTGACAGTAAGGACTGCAAGCATCTCCTTGTTTTTTGTTTTTAACTCTCCAGGTGATTCTGATAGGTAGCTGGGGTTGAGAATCATCGGTCTAAACCAACCATAGTAATCCCTTTTCCCTGGGAATTTTTCTTTGGTTCAAAGTGGGCATGCATCCTAAATTGACCCAATCTGTCTGAAAGCAAGGCCTTTTATCCTGTGGTGTTTTTTTGTAGTTGGTAGCCAGTGTAAACCCATGAGGCTGGCCAGCCCCAGAATGGAGCTGACACTCTGGGGAGGGAGAATGGGGACCATGTGGAGCTGCTGAATCCACCTCACTTCTGGACTTTGAATTACATGTTATAATAAATTTCCTTATTGTTTAAGCCGTTTTGAATTGGGTTTGCTCTTACTCGCAGCACTAGTGTTCTAACCGAAAAAGAAATATATTCAAACCTGATCAGTTTTATCTTTTTTTCATTTTTTAAAAAGAAAAATGGCAGATTCCATTGACAAATGATATTATAATCCCTTATATTTGTTTAGCTCTCATTAGTTTAACATACCACATTCACACTTGTTTCTGTTTTATAAAATTGTCAAAATTCTGTTTTATTGAGATATCCTTAATTCTCCCTACATCATAGTACTATTAATAATTCTAGGCTGGGCGCATGGCTCACGCCTGTAATCCTAGCACTCTGGGAGGCTGAGGCGGGTGGATCGCTCGAGGTCAGGAGTTCGAGACCAGCCTGAGCAAGAGTGAGACCCCGTCTCTACCAAAAATAGAAAGAAATGATTTGGACAGCTAAAAATCTATATAGAAAAAATTAGCCGGGCATGGTGGTGCGTGCCTGTAGTCCCAGCTACTCGGGAGGCTGAGGCAGTAGGATCGCTTAAGCCCAGGAGTGTGAGGTTGCTGTGAGGTAGGCTGACGACACCACGGCACTCACTCTAGCCCGGGCAACAGAACAAGACTCTGTCTCAAAAAAAAATAATAATAATAATTTTATTACCAAAAGTATATGGTGGGAACCACGTTGTGATAACATTGCTCTGTTAGAGATGTGTTACTGGTACTGCCTTGAAACCCAATCCTAGGGTGGCAATAAGACCTGGCTCTGCTGCCTCTTCTCAACCAGTCCCAACCCACCCACAGCTCCCACCGCTTGGCTTGTTCCTGGAGTAGGCACTGCAGATTCCTGTGCTAAGCTCCTGGCCATGTTTAAAGAACACAGGACCTCTGGCTTAAGGAGCTTTTATGTTTGGTCCAGACTGCATTATAGAGAAGCCATGGGCAGAATTTAAAGCCTGCTGAGCCTGGTTCTTCTTGCGTCAGGAGCAGAGACTGGTGGGAAAGTCAGATTGAGGCATCTCCTCTCAGTTCCAGTGTCTTCCTTGAAGCCTGCTTGTGACCACTGTTTGCCTTCTTTGCCTGTGTGTTATTAATAAAACAGCCTCTACCTTGGAACAGCATCCTTTTTTTGGAATAATGGCCTATTGAGGGGAAAGGTAAATCTCAGTGCAAAGAACCTCATGGCCTGTTAAGATACAGTCAGAGCACTGCCTAAAGGGGAAAGAAATGTCATAGTATAGTGTTTGTATTTCAATTGCCTTTCTTTTCCTAGGCTAATAGTAATAACAACAGGTAACTTCTGTTGTGTGCTTACTATATTTCTGGTCTAATCACTTTTATTATATTGCTATTTAATATTCACAACAAGAAGGAAAAAAAACTAATTTTTTATCATTATTAGCACCTCTGGAGGGTTTGTCTGTCTTGAGAAACACGTTGGGTTTTTTGTCTTGTTTTGTTTTGTTCTTAGAGACTGGATCTTGCTCTGTTGTCCAGGCTGGAGTGCAATGGCACAATCACAGCTCACCGCAGCCTCAAGCTCCTGGGCTCAAGCGATTCTCCTGCCTCAGCCTCCCGAAGCACTGGGATTACAGGCATGCACCACCATGCCCGGCTGAGAAGCACATTTGAAGTAGTTGCTGGAATGAGATTGTGTGGATGAACAAGACACATAACCATGTTGAAACATGATATGAGTAATGGTAGTAGTTACTCCCCTCATTCAAAACAAAATTATTGTTTAGTGGATATAATGTGAGGGAAAAAAGTTTTCTCCTCAGATAAATGTGTCTTTTTATGTGTGATATGTGAGTCTTTTCAGTCTAGCAGTGAAAACGGAGCTCTTAAAATACAGAAAAGCGTAGTGTTCATGTTTGTTGGTGATAAGCTGCCTTCATAGCTTTATATTACTTTGTCTGGGACATGACATGTGCTGTGTATTTAATAGCATCCTCCTCAGCATTGTGTTATTCATGGTCATGCCATTGTCAAACTAAATGCATTAGTGTTTCTGATTTTTTCTGGAGTGGTGTTTTTTGTTTTTTGTTTTTAATTTTTTTATTTTTTTAAAGAGATAGAGGTGTCACCAGGTTTCCCAGGCAAGACTCAAACTCCTGGGCTAAAGCAGCCCTCCTGCCTCAGCCTCCCAAGTAGCTGGGACTATAGGTGTGTGCCACTATGTCCAACTGGCTTTTATTTTTAAAGTTGAATGAGATATAGGTGCAATGGAGAAGAGTCTTTGGGAAATATAAATAAAAGAAAAGGTTTATTTTATAAAAAATAGCCATTAAAAAAATTTCTAAATATTAAGGGGGTACAGATGTTTTAGTTACATGGATACCTTGTATAAGGCTTAAGTTGGAGCTTTTACTGTGTCTATCACCAGAATAGTGTTCATTGTACCCAATAGTTAAGTTTTTACCCCTCACCCCCTTCCATCCTTCCTCCTCCTCGTTTTCCAATGTCCTTTTCATCTCTTTGTGCCCATGTGTGCCCATCGTTTAGCTCCCAGTTATTAGAGATTATATGTGGTGTTTGTTTTTCCATTCCTAAGATACTTCACTTAGGATAATATATTGTTTTTTTAATAAAAACAACGTACATTATTCAATCAAAGAAGATCTGATTCGAAAGTCATTTGAAGTTCAATCAGCATGATCAGTGATACTGTACCTCCTATTCAAATGAAAATTAATCATCTCCTAGTCAAATTGTGGAAAATGTAGGTGTCCTAAGGGCATTTTTCAGGATGCATTTGGCTTACAGTGGTTCCAAATCAGGAAGTCATAATTATTGGATGTGTTTTATAAGTTGATCAAACCCTGTTATGGCTTTCTTTCTATGGGTGCTGGTAAGTCCACATCATTGCTTTGTAAGAATGTGTAATCATTGAGTAAATGGTGAGTCAGAAGAGTTGGTAAATTATGATCCTTTAATTGAAATGAAGTTTTTTGTTTAAATTGGCTTGTAGAGGAGTTATGAGTACATTTATAATGAATTACATAATGAATGGCCACAAATACACAGACTAAGGAGCAACATCCTTGCACCTGGGAAAATCCTTTAATTGCCGGGCTGGAAGGGTCCTGGAGATTTGCTACTTCTCCTGTTGAGGTACAGAGTTCCTAGCAAAGGATTGGCTGCTTTGTCACATGTGAGTGCTTGCCGTGGTGCTGCCTGGCAACCGCAGAAGCCACAGTAGCCCCATGGTAGAGGGAGGAGAGCAGGAATACCAGTTACCATGCCAGAGTGCTTGCTTTGACCAAGGCCTTTCTGTTGTACAGAAGGGGGCAAGACCACGCCTGTCCTCAGGCATTTACAACATAGTAAAGAGAAAAACGTGAGCAAGTTAAGAACAATGTAGTGAAAAGGAAACTGGACGCAGGCCTGGGAAAAGGGATAAAGTGGGTTGGTTGGGATTAGGAGTGCCACAGCTTCCTGCCACTGAACACCATTAGTGCCATGGTGGCTGTGATGCATCTGGTCCAGACCTTCTCAGACAGGGGACTCTATGTGCTTTACAGACCAGTTGTAAAGAGGGAGGACCCTGGCCATTGACCATTTGCCCCATAGCCCTAGTTTTTTGTTGTGGTGCAAAACTCATTCTTAGGCCCACCAATGTTACAGTGTCATGTATGTTCTTCAGTTGCCTCTGGTTTGGGCTGAACTCAAAGGATGGCGAGGAGCATGATACTTTTTATCACTTACCTTGCGTGCTCTAGCTGCAGTGGATGACATTTTGAGGATGTACACTCAGCAGTGAGTCAGATGAGATGCACACGTAGCTTTCGGTTATTAATCCAGTACAGTGCCCTTACTGACATGCTTCCGAGACAGATGACTATGTTTAAAACTTTTTCCCCACTGGCTAGAAGTTGAGACCCATTTGAACAAAAGCGCTTCTATCTCTTCTGAAGTGCATTAGGAAAACGGGAGGTCATCACTTGATTCACAGATTATGGGCTGTGCATAAATAACCCATCTTAGACAGACACCAGGTATTGTTATATTTTCCTTACCTGATATAGCTGCCATTTGAGTGCTTTCTCTGGGCTAGGCAGTGGCAGAGCTCTTGACATTTTTTTTTTTTTTTTTTTGCATTCATCCTAATTTGTCCTAACTCTTGACATATTGTTAAAAGTTACTAAATAAATAACTTAAAACCCTCTGGTCATTTCCATTATGTAGAGCCACAGTCTCCGTTTTTTTAAATAAATCATGCCCCCTTATCCTGAAATTTTTTTGAGCAAGCAAATCATATATATAATATGTGGTGTCATATATATGTTAATATGTATCATACATATATGTATAATTAGCATTATGTGCTATTAAGATATTTTGTATATTATAATACATTGATAAAATTATTTGTAAAATACAAAATTGTACCATTAACACATTAAATAATGAATAAAAATTGTTATTAATGAGTGCAATATGACTGAATGTACTTCATTATTTTTAAAATATCAGTTTAACATCTATCCAGCTGTTTTATCATCTTACACTGTTTGTTCTTTTGAGACTTACTTAGTTTTTTAGTGCTTGTGGTAGGTGGCCTCTAAGATGGCCCCCAGAGAGTCCCACCTCTTGATGTTCCTGGCTGTTTTATAAATGTCAGTTCTTTCTAATTTGGTCTTGAGGTCTCTCTCTTGAGAGTGGCTATAAATCCCAGCCCTGACCGGGAAAGAGGTTAGGTCGGTTGTGTTGGTCAGGTGGGACACAGAGGAGGCAGCATAACGGAAGGCAGGAAATGACAGCAATTTTTTTTTTTTGAGACAGAGTCTCACTGTCTCCCAGGGCCAGCGTGCAGAGGCATCATCATAGCTCCCTGCTCCCTGCAGCCTCAAACTCCTGGGCTCAAGAAATCCTCTGGCCTCAGGCTCCTGACTAGCCATGACTACAGGCTTGCACCACCACACCTGGCTAATTCTTCTGTTTTTTGTAGAAACAGGGTCTCGCTCTTGCCCAGGCTGGTCTCAAACTCCTGACCTCAAGCAGTCCTCCCACTTTGGCCTCCCAGAGTGCTAGGATTATGGGCATGAGTCACCACCACTCCTTCCACCTTCCTAGAAGCATTTTTATTATTTACAGACCCCAGAGAGGAGAGGGCAACACACCTCTCAGGGCCAATGGGAGCGGGGAGCAGCTGGAACTCATGCGTGCTCAACCAGTGTGGGGAGAGAGGGAGAGAAAGATGGGAAGGAAGAGAGAGAGGGAGAGATGGGGAGGGAGGGAAAAAGAAGGGGAGGAAGGGAGAGAGAAAGATTGATGGGGAGGGAGGGAGAGAGAGACAGGCTGGGAGGAGGGAAAGGAGAGGGAGGGGCGGACACCTGTGGGCCAAATCCTTTGTTGGAGTCGGGGCCTTACACATGCAGGTTTCCTAGGGTGTTACCCAAGCAAGTAGTTCTAACTGGTGAGGTTAAAGCAAACAGGCACAAGTTCTGTGGGGTCAAGCTGTGATTGAGAAGTGATCACTACAGTTTATTCCTTTAGTCTCTGTGGGATGCGGGGAATGGAGGAGTGAGCCAAGTAGGTAGTATCGAGCTGTCCCATAGAGAGGTGGGGAGGTGGTCACCAAGAGGCAGGTGTCAGGCAGATCTCTGGATTGACCACATCCAGGAACTGGGAGGAGGTGTGTTTCTATGCTCCCTTGAAAAATGTGGTGAGGATATTTTTAGAAACAGCGTGCTTGCTGCATACAAATATGATTCCTTTGAATTATAACAAAAATTTTATCTTTAAAATGAATTTTGGTACTGGTAACTTTCATTAACATTTTTTTCTGTTCCCTCATTCACCAGCTTTTACATCAAAGTTCCTGTCACAACTCTTGTATTTGTAGCTTGTCACACCGAAAGGTGAATGATTTTTGCCCTGGGGGAGACCAGGACTTTGAGTAATAGTTTGCTTTTATAAACCAGAATTTGCTCTAGCCTTAGAAGGATAAAACTATCTTATCTTCCTTTCTTTGCTGTATCTTTTCAAGAGAGAAATTACAGTTAGATTGATGTGGAGTAATGGAATAACTGCCAAAGTTTTGTTTGAAGTTTTGGGGTTGAATATTTTTCACCTGTTTGCTTTTATGCACTGCAGAATGGGCAAGGAATAAAGGTAGGGAGGTGAGAAAGATATTATCCCTTCCTTGAAACCTTTTAATTGTCTAGTGTGTAGGTAGTTTCATGCTGGCCTGCTTCATAGAGCACCCTGCTGCCTTCTTTTTGAAACAGTCTCACCCTGTTGCCTGCTAGAGTGCAGTGGCGTCATCATACCTGCTGCTTTGATTTGCAGGTTTCTGTGGAAGGAAAAAAAAACCCAAAGCAACAATAGCAAAGTGCTTGGTAACTCCTTGTTTCTCTCTTCCTCTGTTCTGCCTGCACATGCTGGTCTTTGATAGGAAAATGACTTTCACATTTAGGTTTCTTATTCTAAAGTTCTTTCCTCCAGATTTTAGCCTGAGTTCTTTTGGTAACAGCCTTCAGCTCTTGTTCTTTGAAATCCATGTGGAAAAATGTTTATCAATGTGGAAATTGGACATTTTTATCTTATGAAACTCCAGAATTGTTAGATTATTAAATACCTGCTTCTTTTGATTGTAGCTAAAATTTTCCTTTTAAAAGAGTAGGATGTACTCCCAGCAAATTGAAGATCAAAGAAATAAAGTAGACCTGGAAAAGTAAGGCTTGACAGCGACAGTGTCTGTGAAACAAACCCTCCCATTGTGGGCTTCGTTCTTACAGACTCAGGACATGGACACAAGTACGGACACTGGGGTATATGGGAGCTCTGTTGTCCCTTGCCAATTCATACTTCTGTGTCTATCTCCTGGCCAGGTGGGGAGACAAGGGTGACATTAAAATCATGGTTTTATCTGAATTGAAATCCCAGTGGACCACTTACTAGCAGTGTGACTGCAGGTACCAGCGTTCACTCAGCAGATGTTAGCTGAACACAGCCTCTGTGCTGCGGGCTCTGCTAGGTACCCGGGGTACCCGGAAGACGGCAAGTCCTTTCAACCTCTGAGTTTCCAGCTCCCGATTTGCATATTGGGAGTCATAGTGTTTACCTTGATTGTACGGGTGAGGAGAGAATTAAATGAGTTAATGAATAAAAAATATCTAACTGTGCCTGCCACTTGGTTAGCCCCTAACAAATAGTAAATATTGTTGCTGTTATTGTTTATAATTCTGTCAGTAATGAGGAGTAGGCTAAAAAGGACCAGAGAAGATTAAGAAATAAATCCTATTACTGATAACACTGTGGTGAGCAGTTTGCCTGACACAAGGCTGTACAATGTTGGAGGACTACCTATAAAACCCAAAGCTTATAGCTGAACACATGGTGACACTGGAATACAGCTCTTCAAGAAAATTGTAGAGAGAAAACCTTAGATTCAACTGTAAACACTTTTGAGCTCTTCCTGTGGGGTGATTGGAGGATGTGACTTTGGAGATCTTTCTATCTCTGGTGCAGGAAATCAGCAATTGCGGTGACTTTCCCTGAGGGTTAGATTTCCCTGTTGTCTGGGGCTTTGGGCCACTCTTGCTGTCAGAGGCAGCATCCTCCAACCAGAGAGCTCTCTTCCTTCCCTCAAGTAATTGATTGCTTCTTCATGACAAATCCTTTTCCAGTCCTTAAATCTACCATTTCTTGTTTAGCACATTTCATTTTTTCCGGCTCTTTTCCCAGAGTTTCCGCAGGTTTTATTTATGAACCTGTGTAGAAGATGGCTTTGTGAAGCACAGTTTATTCTGTAATACATTATGGGTAGTTTGCTGGAGGTAAGCTCTGGGGTTTGTAAGTGTGTGTGGCCATCAACGCAACCTAGAATTATACAGTAGAGCTAACTCTTAATTTTCCCGTCAGAAGAATTTATTGTATGGACAAAAGCCTAAGAAATTTATAGGTCTACCAGAGTATTTGTGTTTTCTCTTTATGTTGTAATGATGGACAGCTTTCCTCATGACTTTCTGGGAATCTATCAATTTAAAGGAATTTAAGAACGTCTTATATTCTGTGTTGGTTACTTGGAGGTGGGTTTTCCAGGCTTTTGCTTTCAGACTCTGCCCTTCTTAGCCATGTTATTTTTCACTGGCATCTTTACTAGCCATAGGATAGAGAGAACAGGTGAATTTCTTTGAGGTTCTTTGCACATAGGAGTATTTTTTGACTCCATAGTTCTTAAGTTTGTATTTGGTTTTGAAGTGAAAGATGTTTGGGCTGACCCGAAGGTCTTTGGAGAATTCTCTTGGCTCAAAGGTTGTTCATTGTCCCATGTTACTGCGAGCTCTGACTTAATAAGAGAGGGTAAACTGAGCCTGGGTTGCATTTTTCTGTGCTGTCCCTCATGCTCCTGACAGTGAAGGAGCAAGAGTGAGCTATACCAGAAATTGGTTAAAAAGCCCAGAGTCAGGTCCTGAGTTTTAAGATGCTTAATATAAAGTTATAAATATGGCATGATTCTTGATTTCTGGTAGAGATTTTCCAATTGGAAAGCGAGCCTGGAACTTGTCTTTGGTGAGCACTTTGTGTTGCAGCACGTCTCCAAGCCCTTCTCAGAGGTCTTCTGTTCAGGGCAAGCTCTTCTTTCTTGTTCCCAAATTTAAAGTTTGGAGAATTTAATGCATTTTTGGAGGGGTAAGTTTTCCTAATGTAACTTTTTTAAAAATTATTTTTATTGTGTTTTATTTTGTTATTTTTTTGAGATGAGGTCTTGCTCTCTCTCACCCAGGCTGGAGGGGAGTGGTGTCACAGCTCACTGTAGCCTCAAACTACTGGGCTCCAGTGATCCTCTCACCTCAGCCTCCTGAGTTGCTGAGACTTCAGGTGCCACCATCACACCTGCCTATTATTTTTTTGTTTTTTTGAGATAGAGTTTTGCTCCATCACCCCAGGTAGAGTACCGTGGCGTCATCATAGCTCACTGCAGCCTCAAACTTGTGGGCTCAAGCGATCCTCCTGCCTCAGCCTCCTGAGGAGCTGGGACTACAGGCATGTGCCACAATGCCTGGATAATTTTTCTATTTTTTGTAGAGACAGGGTCTTGCTCTTGCTCAGGCTTGTCTCAAACTTTTGGCCTCAAGAAACCCTCCCACCCTGGCCTCCCAGAGTGCTAGAATTACAGGCATGAGCCACTGTGCCTGGCCAAAAAATTATTTTTAATTAGTAAACAATAAAATTGACTTTTTTTGATGTACAGTTTTATGAATTTTAATGCATCTATGGATTCTCGTAATCACCACCACCACAGGACACAAAATATTTCCATAATCCTAATAACCTTCTTCACCCTCCCCCACCCCTACCTCCTGGCAGCCACTGATCTGTTTTCATCACTATAGTTTTGTCTTTTTGAGAATGTCATATAAATGGAACCATCCAGTATATATAACCTTTTGAGACTGGCTTCTTTCATTGAGCATAATGCCTTTGAGGTCCATCTAAATGTTGCATATAACAGTAGTTTGTTCCTTTTCATTGCTGAGTAGTATTCCATTGTATGAATATAGCACAGTTTGTTTATTCATTCACCTGTTGAAGGAGATTTGGACTGTTGATTGGTGGGACATTGGTGATTATGAACAGAGTTACTGTAAACCTTTGTGTATAGTTTTTTGTGTGAATATAAATTTTCAATTCATTCAGCATACACATACATTTCCTATGGCTGCTATAACAAGTTACCACAAACTGGGTGGCTTAGAAGAACAAATGTATTCTCCTACTGTTCTGGAAGCCAGAAGTCTGAAATTAGTATCATTGGGCCAAAATCATGGTGCCTGCAGGGTCTCACTCCCTCCAGAGACTCTAGGGGAGAATCACTTCCTCACCTCTTGCAGCTTCTAGAGGCCACCTACATTCCTTGGCTCGCATTGCTCCAGCCCTCCCTTCCGTTGTTATATGGTCTTCTGCTTTGTAGTCAAATCTCCCTCAGCCTCCCTCCTATGGGGACACTTGTGACTGCATTTAGGGCCCACTAGCATAATACAGGATGATTTCCCCATCTCGGGATTCTTACATCTGCAAAGACCTTTTTCTGTCATGTGGGGTAACGTTCACAGGGGCCAGGGATTGGGACATGTATATCTTTTGGAGATCCATTTTTCAGCCTACTATACTTTGGTAAAGACCTAGGCATAGGTATCACTGGGTCATACGGTAAGTGTATGTTTGCTTTCATAAGACACTGACAGACTGGCAGAGTGGCAGGCATTTTATGTTTCTACCAGCACCCTCACGTGCCAGAATTCCTGGCATCCTTGGGAGAACTTGGTAATTGTCAGTATTTTTTAGCTATTCTAGTGGGTATCTCCTCATGGTTTTAATTTGCTTTTCCCTGACGGCTAATGAGGTTGAGCATCTTTTTGTGTGAAAACCTCATACTTTTTAATTTTCTTTTTTTTATTACCTTCATAAGTATAAGGAAGAAAAGTGTGAACTGAATCATAACTAAAGGAAAGAACATTACTGTCTCACAACAGAGTCTTGCCTTGTTATATGCCATAGTGCGATAACATATTCCAGTCTCTTTTATTCTACTTTATCATGTCAAATTTCTTTATAAGTTTGTCTGAGTTGATAATATGCTTGATTCTAATGTAAGAGGTGACTGTTATAGATTTTCAATGAATAATAAAGACTCTAAGTCATGATTATTCTCTACCCAATTATCTTTTTAAGTGAAAAATCTTTTAGCCTCCCCCCCAACACCATTACCTCAAGCAGGAAATGGGCTTATCTTTTTGCTGCTATCAGGCTGTAGTTCACACTGGTTTAATGTTGCTGTAGATCACTTTTAGGGACATTTAGTGACCTTTTATACTAGATTTTGAGCATTAGCCATTTATTTTCTGTTGAAGCAGTGGTTTGTAGTAATAACTTGTGCTACATTCTTTTTTTGTTCTTTATCAAGTCCAGCACAGTAGCTTCTGTTGCTTGAGTTTTTGTAGGGTTTTGAGGGGGAAATAAATGAATGCTGGTGACCATTATTTGACAGTTAAAAACCTCTGTTCAGAAAGGCAAGGCAGAGTAGTATAATGAACTGATAGAAAATAAATGACATATCTTTACAGTATTATTTTATTCTAATTATGTTCCACTAAATGTGACATTTGGGGTTTAATATAAATAAATAGTGCCAGGTTTCAATCCCTGGGAATTGAAAAGTCCATTACTTAACCTAAAAATGGTCATGGCTCAGAAAATGGAATTACATGGCATTTCCTTGCTAACCCACCAGCGCTTACCTCCTCCAAAGATTATAGGGCTTTACTTTTCTGGTCCATTAAGTTGTTGTATTATGGGCTTTAGAGTATGTTGATAATATTTACTGTTTGTAAATATTTGCTTGTTGTTGTCCTAATACTAAAAGCTATGTGATCTTGGAGAAGTCACTTAGTTGATGGGGTAAAACTGAGCCCTGGTTTCCCCATCTGCCAAATGGGGATGATGATATACTCTTTCCTTGCTCCCTTCCAGGGTGGTGGGAGATCAGGATGAACTGATGTCTGTGAAAAAGCTTTGGAAAATGTAAAATGCTTTAGGAATGGAAGGGATTATTATTTCATGAAATTATTGATTCATCTTTGTAATTTGAGATACAAGATCTCTATTCTAATGCTAACACGGAGGATCTTCTCACTTTAAAAATATTGCTAAGTAAAATTAGATACTTAGAAGTAGGCTGGTAAAGGCTTTTTCATTACTGACTTTTTAATTTATCTCTTTGAAGTTTTGACAATTGAACAGTAGGGATACCTTAAGTAGGGGGGAGGGGGGATGAAATCCTATCCATAACATGTTTCTTTTTCTATTCACCTACTTTTTTGGTAGGGACAGGGAGTGTTGGTAGGATAGTGAAGAGGTTTTTTTCATTTGTTGAAAAAACATGTTTAGAAACATGCAAAACACTAGCATAATGTTTAAGAATACATAAATGGCCAGGTGTGGTGGTTCCATGCCGTGGGATTCCTAAAATCCCAGCAACTTAGGAGGCTGGGGCAGGAGGATCTCTTGAGGCCAGGAATTCATGACCAGCCTGGGCAACATGCTGAGACCCTGTCTCTAAAAAAATGAAAAAAAAAAAAATTAGCTGGGCATGGTGACTGACGATTGTAGTCTCAGCTACTAGAGAGGTGGGAGGCTGAGGTGGGAGGATCACTTGAGCCCAGGAGTTTGAGAACTATGATTGTGCCACTTCACCCCTCCAGCCTGGATGACAGAAACCTTGTCTCTTTAAAAAAAAAAAAAAAAAAAAATTAGCCGGGCGTGGTGGCGCATGCCTGTAGTCCCAGCTACTCGGGAGGCTGAGGCAGGAGGATCGCTTAAGCCCAGGAGTTTGAGGTTGCTGTGAGCTAGGCTGACGCCACGGCACTCACTCTAGCCCGGGCAACAAAGTGAGACTCTGTCTCAAAAAAAAAAAAAAAAGTGGTATCATTCTATACACATCCTTTTGAAACTTGCTTTTTTCATTCAACATTGTTTTTAAGATTTACCTGTGTTGACACATGTAGACCTAGGTCCTCATTTTAATCACTGTGTAGTATTCCATTACATGATGAAACTAGAGTTTATCTGTTCTCCCATTTATAACTGGTAAGGTTGTGTCCACTTTTTCCACTCTGAAAAAACAGTGCTGCAGTAAATGTCCCTCTATGTGTCTCCTTGTTGCATGTGTGGGAGTTTCTCTAGGGTGATGGATTAGGCAGGATGGGATAGGCTTTCTTGTAGTAATAAAGAAACCTCAAATCCTAGTTGCTTCACCAGGGGTTTATCTCTTGTGGGGTGTGATTGTGGGGGTGCTCTGCCACATAGTTTCTCAGAGACAGTGGGATCTCCATCAGTGAACTGGAACATGCAGCCACCTTGATATCAAGGTAGGGCAAGTAAGTAAGGAGAACTGTAAACTGACTGACGCATCTGCGTGTTCAGGAAAGGGAAGGATCACCAGTAATTTGTGAGCACTCGTGATGGCCACCAAGGTAGACACCTAAAAATGCTGCCCTACGCTACTTAGTACTGTGTATGCAGCTGCTCCTCAAGACCCCAGACAGAGGAGCAATCAGTTCTTTCCCAAATTGGTTAATTTAAAAAGTTTGAATTTGGGAGCCTTTGGTCTTAAATTACAGTTTATTGTGGATTACAGACTTAAAAAAAAACATTAATAAAGCAGAAGGTGGAGAATCTTTTTGTCTTGGGATTTGTAATTCAATACAACTACTACTTATTTTTAAAAATCTAGAACAGGGATTTTCTCCTGCTGTGGGTTCAGTTACAGAGACATGAACCCACTATTTTTAATGGCAAGGGATTTGTTATAGAGTATTGTATACCTAACAGGTACCGGGAGGGCTGCAAAGGCAGGTTCTTGGTTGAACTTCATGAATGATTCCCAAAGCCTCCTCACAGACCTGGACCACCAAGGCAGTGGCAGTCTCCTCAGTAATGGGGAGGGTGTCAGCTACAGAACAACTGCAATAATCAAGACTGATCTGCTCCTGGCTCCAGAGCCAGGCTGTGGTCAGCCAGCAAAACTGATGTCGTGTACTTTGCTACTCAACACCCATGAAGCTGATGCCTGGACACGGGACCCCTAATTCTGCCTCAGGAAACCAAATGCTTCCGCAGCTGGGCTAACCCACAGCCACAGCAGAAGCAGCAGAAGTTTGCTGTGATTCTCATTTGCTTTCTGTCTCTCATGTGATTGTATCTGATTTACAAGCCCCAAATCTCATTGAAATCCTAGCTTCAGGGAAACCAGTGACACAGGGTTTATAGCTTTTCTGCCTCTGCAGTGTAAGGACCACTGGGAGGAGGATGGAAGGGATTCTGAGCACCAGTCCACCATATTCACCCCAAGTGGATATTAAGGTGTAGGGATAGAATTTAGGGAGTCTTTGACACCTGGAATTTTATATACACTTCTGTGAATGTGCACAAGAATATTTTCCTTTGAAAGGAGCCTATGCTTTCATTAGATTCTCAAAGGGGAAGATGACCCAACAAAGGCTAAGCACCATTAACCAGACAGTTAAGTGATTGAGCACCTAGATCCTGAAGTCAGGCAGACCTAGGTTGGAATCCTGTCTCTGCTACTTACTTGATGTGGGATCTTGGGCATGTTATTTTGCTTCCCTAAACCTTATTTTTCTTACTTTAAAATGGGAGTATTAGTACCTATTTCCTAGGGTTATCAGGGTAAAGTATAGAATGCATGTATGGTAAATGCCTAGTATAGTGCCTTGCCCAGAGAAAACAACCAATAACTAGTCTTCTCTTCCCCAAGCTAGTAGTTGTATGTACGTACATAATTATTCCTTCACTCTTCAGAAGAACATGGCCAACATGAAAATTATAGTGTGCTGCTGCTTCTGTTAAGAATACCACCGGGGCCGGGCGCGGTGGCTCACGCCTGTAATCCTAGCACTCTGGGAGGCTGAGGTGGGAGGATCGCTCGAGGTCAGGAGTTCCAGACCAGCCTGAGCAAGAGTGAGACTCCATCTCTACTAAAAAATAGAAAGAAATTAGCCAGACAACTAAAAATATATAGAAAAAATTAGCCGGGCATGGTGGCACATGCCTGTAGTCCCAGCTACTCGAGAGGCTGAGGCAGAAGGATTGCTTGGGCCCAGGAGTTTGAGGTTGCTGTGAGCTAGGCTGACACCATGGCACTCTAGCCTGGGGCACAGAGTGAGACTCTGTCTCAAAAAAAAAAAAAAAAAAGATTACCACCGGGCACCTTCCTGCTGGTGCTGCAGAATTGAACTTAGCTGTCACTTCCTCCGCTCCCACTGCATCCTGTGCCTACTGCTGTGGTATTTATCACGGTGGTGTCTGCGGTTTTATGCTTGCCTCTGTCACTCTGTCTTACATGTCCTGAGAGCAGAGATTGTGTTATATCCTCAGCATCTAGCATAATGCCTATCACATAGATTTTCAGTAAATATTTGTTAAATGCATGAATGACTAAGGAATGGTTAAAGAAATTGGGTGAAGTTTTTAGCTTGGAGAAGGGAAGACTAAGGGAAGATGTATTAGCTGTCTGAAATGTTTAAAGGACTGTCAAGTAAAGGGGAGTTGGTTTCACTCTGTACAGCTTTGGAAGGCAGCATTGGGAGTAGTAGACAGAAGTCATGTAATAAGGCACATTTTGGCTGTGTGTGAAAAAAGTATTTAAACACAGAGAGTGGTCAGGTAATGGGAGCGAGCGGTGCCTTGGAGGCCCGTGATTGACCCGTCAATCACAGTATTGTTGGTACCATTGGTATAATTGGAGGTATTAAAGAAGAGGCAAGACAAGAAGCTATAGATGGGGCTCGAGCACTGAAGGAGGCTTCTCACGACTCTTCCTCTCTGAGTGCCTTTACCAAGGGGACTAGGGCACATTAAGGACTAAGGCACATAACCTCTGCTCTCAGGGAGGTTTTCATCTGCTCAGGGAGAGAAGATATATTCAGATGGAAAGGGCGAAGGGTGTTAGGAATGGTTTGGCTGGGATCGTCAGGGGAGTGTGTGGAGTAAGGCAGGAAAGGTGGTTTAGGCTACTTCAGAGATGGCTTTGAGTGCAAGGCCAAAGATTTTGGAGATACTTGGTGGGCAATGGGAATTATAGATAGTTCCCAGTAGGATGTTAGCACCACCTCAGAAGTGTCCTCAGCACCTAGAACAGTGCTTGGCACAGAGTAGATGTTCAATAAGTAATTGTCAAAGGAATTTTTTAAAGACCAGAGCTATTATTTAGGAAAATTATTCTGTAATCTGAGTTTAGATTGGGAGTGGAAGGGAGGACACTGCTGTAGTCAGTAAGGACAGCCAAAAGAAAGGGAGATGACACCAACAGGCATCTTGGTTATGGGATTGACTGGCCTGGCCAGATGGGAGGAGGGGTAACGTCAATTACATGGATGTGAGCCTGGTGACTGGAAATAGGAGTCACATTCACTGCACAGGGCCGTTCCCTATCGTTTCCCTTTATGCAGAAGAAGGTGAGGCTTTTGGTTGTGGACGTGCTTCAGTAGTAGGGTTGGCTGAACAGTCTCTGTGCACTCATCTCCCAGGGGTTTATACGTATGCGCTGCTCACTCATCTCTCATCTGCGTGTCGTTTATGGTTCTCACTGTGACTTGGAAGTCTAGTTCTCTAGAGGGAACCAACCATAATGATCAGAATAATTGCCTGGTAGGATTTATTTCCTTTCGGTTCATCAAGATACACCCCGTCACATGGTGTTTCTGTTCATTCATAAGGCTATAACAGTGTGGGAATTAGGAGACTCTTTTTCCTCCATTCTCCGTCTTGGAAAAATCAAAACTCTGTTTTCTTAAGTAGACAACTTTGCCCCAGGCCCTGAAACTCCTTTTCCCAGGTCTGTGGGGTGAGGTCGCATCAGTTTGTGCAAACCACAGCCTGAGGGCCTCTGCTGGAATGCTGCTCTCCCTGGCCTCCAGACATGGGGCTGCAGCCTTCTCTCTGCAGAAGCCAGTTCTAGCTGTGTGGGTGGTGACCAAGGAGGTCAAGGACACTATCCAGGACCTGTGTGTCTTTCAAGAGCTTTACTATGAAGCTGCAGCATTCTATGGTATCGTGGGTGAGTTTCTGTCAAAACATAGAGAAGAGTTGATTACTCTTCTTATTTATTGAAAAACAACTTGTAAGCACAGTAGATGGCCCATTATATAAGCCATTTAATATTTTTTCAAAGGAAACAAGTGTCTATGAGAAAAGGGGCAACCACTTATAGAGAAGAACAAATGAAAAGGTAAACAGATACAAGTTGATTCCTCACCATAGCCTGCTTCCAAATTTATGCTGATGTAGAAAAGCAGCTAAGTTTGGGAGGTTTTCTGTTTTTTCACTTCCCTTTCTCCTTGACAAACCTGGTTAGCAGTGAGGCTTTCCCATTCAGTTCTCCTCTTGGGCTTTCTGCATTTGTATGGATGTTTTAATTAATTTTTTTGTCAAGTGAAAGCCATTTACCTCAGATTTCCCACACACTATTGCAGCAATCTTTAGATTTCAAATTAGCTAATGCAGTGGGTCATTTAATTCTTCACAACTTTTACAACATTTTACATCTTTGAACACAACAAAATTGGTGCCTTTTCCAGCTGTTTTTCAGCATTGCTATAAAGGAAGTTTTTGTATTTCAAGCCATTAAAATACATTTTACTCTGACATTTTCTCTTCATCTTTGGGATTATCCTAATAGTGTTTAAGGCAGCCCGATAGCATTTTGCCAAAAAGGAGAAGCAGTTAGGGTTTGTGGGAGTTGAGGAGAAGGGGATGATTCTATTGTTGCTGTTTGCCGAATAATCTTTGGTTGTTTAAAAGAAACTTGTACGTGTGGTGCTAGCCTGCCGCTGGCCTTTGCCGGGTCAGCATTGTCGACTGTGCTTTGGTATGGGATACCTGACCTGTATCTACTTTGACTTGGCTCTAGGAAGGCTTTGGAGTATGTGTGTCTGAGAGTGTTTTAAAAGAAACTGAAAACAAAGCTCCTTCTTGCCTTGCACTCATGGTTTGGCATTTGGGCATTTAGAATTCTCCAAGCCTTCAGCCTGGGCAGAGCTGGGCTCCCCTAGGGTGCTGCCTGCTGTCTTCAGTATGCAGTTGTAGTCCAGAGCAGGGAGGGAGCATGGAGTACTCATGCCAGATAGAAAGGGGGACTGGGCTGTCATTTCATTCTGCAGAGTTCTCTTCTGGCCCTCTGTGAGAGGGCCATTTGGGGCCCTTTTAGAAGTTTGCTTTGTAAGTTCAGAAACTGAGGCCAGGTATGTTCACATTCTCAGAACTCAGTGAGAACAGGGTGTTCTGAGATGTGTGCTGAGATCAGCCCCATCAACCCACTTGGGAAGGGCTCATTTGACTCCTGGAAGAGGCATACCAGCCCCACTTTTCCTGTTGAAAATCTAAATTTCATCTAAAAGAGTGGAAGAGGTTGATGAAGATTATGAGAAAACTAAGAAGCTATGGCACCTCATTCTAGCAACTAGTTCACATGTGCTTCTCAGCTGGGCATGGTGGCTCATGCTTGTAATCCTAGCACTTTGGGAGGCTGAGGTAGGAGGATCGCTTGAGGCCAGGAGTTTGAGACCAGCCCAGGCAGCATAGCAAGACCCTGTCTCTATAAAAAAATAAAAGATTTAGCTGGGCATAGTAGCATGCATCTGTAGGCCTAGCTTCTCAGGAGGCCGAGGCAGGAGGATCACTTGAGCCCAGGAATTGGAGGCTGCAGTAATCATGCCACTGGACTCCAGCCTGGGCAATAGAGCAAGATTCCATTTCTCACCGCCCAAAAAAGTTCCCTATTCCAGTAAGGGGGGGGACCATGCTTTATTTTTCCTATTGTAACAATATATTTAGTTTATTTAGCAGAATCAGATTCTTGTTCTGATGGACACATCCAATAAACTTGGAAATCTGTACAGATTTCTTGTTCCTGGTAGCATCTTGTTTCCTTTTGTTTGATATGTGCAAGGTCAAGTATATTGTGTTTTGTGTTCCTGACACCTTGGGTTGAGATGAATTTTATCATTTAAGAAGATACAAGGAGGATTAATAGTGTGCTGAGTTGCTCACTGCCTCATTAACCAGTCACTCCGAAGACAAGTTCCTACACCCTTTCCTTTGTGGCCAGCATTATACTTTTTGTTTGTTTATTTGTTTTGAGATAGTGTCTTGCTCTGTCATCCTGGCTAGGAGAGCAGTGGTGTCATCATAGCTCACTGCAACCTCAAATTCCTGGGCTTAAGTGATCCTCCTACCTCAGCCTCCTGAGCAGCTGGGACTACAGGTGCACACCACCACACCTGGCTAATTTTTAAAAAATTATTTGTAGAGATGGGGGATCTCACTATGTTGCCCAGGCTGGTCTTGAACTCCTGAGCTCAAGCCATCCTCCTGCCTTGGTGTCCCAAAGTGCTAGGATTACAGGTGTGAGCCACTGCGCCTAGACCCATTTTCAGAATTTGTTATCTTGTCAAGATGACCTTTTATTGTTAAATGTGAGTGGTATGCTTTTCTCTGGACTTTTTAGGCCTTCCTGAAACTATATGCAAATATTTGCGCATTCACGTTTGGTTATTCGTTTTGGAATTTATTATTTTTTTGGCAAGGAGGTCCATAGCCTTTATTGGCTTCTCAAGGGGGCTTGTTAGAGGTGCAAGGGGAGGCTTTGGTGGATTATGACAGTGCTATGGGCAGCAATCTGGGGAACATCTGGATGCTGCTTTCTCACTTCCCTGCAGAGTTCTTGAAGGAGGAGGGAGTGCTATAGGAAAGAGTAGCAGGGTAGAAATGAGATCTATGTGAAAATCCACATAGCGTGTGGATAGGCCGTGATTTATTCTTCTAATCCTCCATTGATGGACACTTGAGTTGCTTGTAGTTTTTCTCCCAGAATCTTCATGATCCATTTTTGTACATTCTTTTTTTTTTTTTTTTTTTTTGAGGCAGAGTCTCACTCTGTTGCCTGGGCTAGAGTGCTGTGGCGTCAGCCTAGCTCACAGCAACCTCAAACTCCTGGGCTCAAGTGATCCTACTGCCTCAGCCTTCCAAGTAGCTGGGACTACAGGTATGCGCCACCATTCCTGGCTAATTTTTTCTATATATTTTTAGTTGTTCAGCTAATTTCTTTCTATTTTTAGTAGAGACGGGGTCTCGCTCTTGCTCAGGCTGGTCTCAAATTCCTGAGCTCAAACGATCCTCCCACCTCGGCCTCCCAGAGTGCTAGGATTACAGGTGTGAGCCACCACGCTGGGCCTCCATTTTTGTACATTCTTATTAGGATAAATTCTTAGAAATAGAATTTCTGCATCAAAAGAACAGATTCTTTTAAAGGTTTTTTGATACATATTGCCAGCTGCCCCTCTGGAAGGTATATCAGGTGTGTCAGTGTACCCATCCATTAACAGTGACAGATCAGTATTTATTTCTCTTCATAAGGGAGGAAATTAAAGTCATTTGGTGGCATGGAGCCACAGTTAGCCGCTGTGCTTCTCATCTGTCCCATAAGCCCCCTAAGCCCCTTTTCTGCTTTCTTCTTTATGCCACAGGTTTAATGTTTAAAGAAATACTGAAAAATTTTGGAAGTTATAGTGACTCTGGTGGGGCATACTAGTGTGGTAGGTTTTCCCAAACCTGGCACTGACCAAACTAACCACTCCTCTGTGGTGGCTTGGTAGAAAGACTGTTTGTTAGCAGAATCTGTTAAGAAAACAGTCACGAGGCCTGGGTGTTGGTCTCATTTTTGAGTTCTTCCCTGAGGAGAGAAAAGATAAAGAATTGGGTGAATTCATCAGATGAATTTGGCAGAATGGAGACCAAGTGGGTGCAGGTCATCGCCCACGACCAGTTTCCCAGGGTTGCAGGGAAACTACTGCTCAGGAGCTTGCGATCGCAAGGGCCTCAGGCCGTGGCATGCGTTGGTGCGCTCTGAGGAATGTGGCTGTGGCATTCACAGACACATACCAAACACACTTGGCCCCCAGCAGCCCTCCCCAAATCAGCATGCTCACGGGCACGCGGAATAACCGGAGCAGCCCACGTGACTGCAGCATGGAAAGTGGGGCTTGTGCACAGATGCCTCACTGTTGGCTCAGGAGAGAAACGATGATTGTAGACAGACTTCTGAGTACGATCCTGAGAAAAGAATGGAATGCAGTGAACCCAGCCCTGCCCAGGGTTGCCGGCTTCTGGCAGGAAGCTGGAGAGCTATGTAGGTAGCCGCTGGTGGCTGTGTGGGATGTGGCAGATCAGGATGCAAACGGTTGTGCCCCACAACTATGAAGATGAAGAAGTGCAGGCACTTACTTACAGGGGCTTGTTCGAGTTAATGGTTCCCACCAAACCTGCTCTTTGCATTCTGGTCCTCTTGCGTTTTTGATGGCTTAGGACCTGGGGAGAAAGTGACAGCCTGTGACCATGGCATCATCTCCCCAGGTGCCGTGCCACCCCCAGGTATCATCCTTGACCCTTCCCTTTCCCTCATGCCCCTATCTAATGCAGCAGCAAGTGCCCCAGAATAAATCTTACACCTGCCCCCTGCGGCCACCGCCCTGGCCCCGCCCTGCCCCTGGCTCTGTCCTGGAAGACGTCCTCGCCTCCTGTTGCCGTCTGGGTCTGCTCTCCCTCCACCAGCAGAGAGACCCTGCCATGGAAACTGACATCAGATCTTTTCACTACCCAGGCTTCTGTCCCCCAGTTAGGTACACCTCTTGGAGTAGAATCCCAGCTCCCCTCCACGGTCTGTGGGCCTGCATGGGCAGGGCCTCCTGTCACTTCCTTTGTTCACTGCCAGTGCTTTCCCTGTTAGTGCAGCCCGGGGCCTCTCCTTCATTCAGCTGGGGTGTGCTCACACCAAATCTGCTGGTGCTGGCTCTTTAAGATCCGTAAAGGTCCCAGCTCACGTGGCACCTTTTATGAACATGTGAAATAATTCATGCTATGCTAAGTATACAACTTCATGGGAGGCTTGGTGTGAACTGGCGTTTAGCAGCAACACGGAGCTTATGGAAGACTTTCATTGGCAAGGGCAAAGTCCCCCCAAGGTAGAGCCAGTGATGACTCACTGGGTGTCCTTCATCTGATGGGGGTGGAAGCGGGGCAGCACCAAGGAGCAGAAACAGGAAGCTCCCACCGGTGACCACCCTGCTCCCAGTCTGGTGTGAGACCCCCTTGTATCCCCCAGAGCCCTCCCTTCGATCCCCGACTTGCGCTGGTCAAGGGGGTTGTTTCTTGTTGCAGCCAGTGAAGGAGAAAGGTAGTAAGTTACGTGATGGCTAAGACCATCTGACCCTGTGCACTGTGCTGTTCCTGGTCTGTCTTTGCTGAAGGATGGGATTGGTGCATCTTTCCAAACCTTGGAGGACTTATCTATAATAGGCCCACTCTATAGGGTCCTTGTGAGAATTAAATTAGAACCTCTGTGAGAAACCTAAATACGAACAATTGGAAGTAACTTAGATATTTATTCATTGGGGTGGCTAAATACATTGTGGCCATCATTCTGTGGAACACTATGCCACTGTTAAAGAGATTGAGGCGGCTTTATGTGGATCGACGTGCAGAGGTGTTCAAAGTGGGTGTGGAAAAGCAAGGGTAATACAATTCCATTCATACTACAGAGCAAAACCAGGCCTGGAAATGTTTTGAAAAACATCTGTTGATAGTGGTTATCTCTTGGGAGTGGAATGGCGGGGTATGGTATAGAGACGTGAGGGGGCATTTTTCACTCTTCATTTTACATATATCTGTAATTGGCACAGAAAATTAAGCAGTAAACCTAAAGAAATAGAAAAGTGCTTGTTATATAGTTAGATCAATAAATTGTAACTGTTATAAAGGGTAGTTATAAAGTTAGTAAAGGCCAAAGGTCCAGCTAGAGTAGGTCGGCTGTAGAGAAAACCAGTCTAGTGAGTTGTTCTTTAACTTTTATAGAATGCAACTTCCTTACCTTCTGTTTAACCAGTCTCTAATTTGGAGAGCCAAACTGTGGCCCTAGTCTTTTATTGTATTAAATTTTATTATTTTTTTAGTCAGGTTTATTGAGGTATAATTTACATATCATAAAACTCACCTTCTTTGACAAATGAATACAGTTGTGAAATTACCACCACTTTCAAGATACAGAATAATTCTGTCACCCCCAGAATTCCCTTGTGCAGCCTCTTTGTTCTCACCCCTTCCATCCACTCCCAGTTCCTGGCAACCGTGGATCTGTTTTCTGTCCCTGTAGCGTTGCCTTTTCCAGAACATCCTATCAGTGGAATCATACAGTATGTGGCCTTTTAGTCTGGCTTCTTTCACTCATCCTAGTGGGTTGAGAGTCAGGTTATCAGCAGTCCCTTGCTCTGGATCTCTGAATGGTGTTCCCTTGTGTAGATGTACCACAGTTTGTTTATCCATTCGCTAGCTGAAGGACAGCGCCCCAGGCTTTTAGAGCACAGGCAGGCTTCTGGCTTTTGCTGTCATCTCTATTTCCACAATAGTGCCCCCCTCCCTGCTCCGCTTTAAACCTTAGAAGGTTATTAAGATTTGTAATATAGTCTATTATTACAAAATCCTCATATGAAAGCTGTATTAAATTCAAATTATTTGGAGGTCTTAAAATTTTATTGATTTCACACATATAGTGCTTGCTGTGTGCCAGACACTGTTCTAAATATTGCTTTACAAATATTTATAAAGTGCTTAGAACAGTTGCAGGCACATAGTAAGTGCTATGTACGTGTTTGTTAGATAAATAAAAATTTAAAAGTCTTCAAATAATTTGCATTTCACATAGGAATACAATTCAAGAGGAGCTGTGGGCTAATACAAAGAGGCTGGAGACTAGGGTTGTAGACCCTAGTAATGTCACCTCTCCAGTCTACCTCTGTCCGCAGTTACAGGCTGTGGTCCCTTGGGTGATGGTTTGACTCTGGATCTCACTAACATATGAAATGAGGTTCATAATCTGAATCCTCTTGAAGAGAACTCTAAAGTTTGATCATTATAAAAGTCATCTATAAAATATTCTATAAATTGTTTGTGGCTATATCTGTTTATAGTGTATTGGGCCTAGATAATTTGTTCCTTCCGGTTTCCAAGTATGTAACATCCTATTGGGATCTCTATTAAAAGTGCACTAAAAACGTTTTACCACATGGTGGCACTCCCTTAAAAAAACCAAACTTGAAAATTATAGGTCCGCATTGAGTATTAGGAATGGAATTGATTAGGGGCAGCTGGAATGCCAGTTTGTGTTCTGTACATTCATGCTTTAAGTTTTTTTTTGGGGGGGGTGGAAATAGGGAAATAGGGTCTTGTCATTTTGTTGGCTCAATAAGTTATACAAATGTCAGAATATAGGAACATTTGTTCTTTCTTAGGCACTATGACATATTCATATACATTAACTGATGCTATGCTTTTTAAATGTTTCAAATATCTTCACTCAGAAGTTTATATGCTTAGCAGGAAAAAAATACATCTGTAAAGAAAACATAGATATTTCTCCTTCAGAAATTGGTGTTTTAAAAAATGATGCCTAGTAACCACTGTAGGGACAACAGGTTTAGCATTTTAGTTGTGATTTTCTTGAAGGAAAGAGTACTTGCCTTTTGGATTTGAGATGGACATTTCTAAGCAGTTATTGTAACTGGCTGGATTTCAGTCATTTACATCAGAATGCCAGGCTTGTCGACCCTCAGTCTCCTGCATCTTTGATGGAGAAGATATCTCCCAAACGTACTAATTTAATTTCCCTTAAGGATTTTCATTCCTGCATATGTTCATTGATTCATTTGCCAAGTATTTATTGCTTGTCCACATGAGTACAAAGCATTGTGCTACTAGTGTGCTTGTAGGTTCAAAGATGTTCCTGATTTTCAGGAATCAAATAGAGAAGAGGAAACATCCGAACATTGAATTCAAACACTAGGCATTATTGGGTTTACATTAGTAATATAGGCAGGAAGAACTATAGTGGGTGAAAGGAAAGAGACAGCTCCTCACTAGGGTGGTTGGTTAGGGAAAAAGATGGGAGTGATGTTTGTTGGGAGAAGATGAGGAGAGAGGGGATCTGGGCATATGAAGACTTTCACCCCATCCCAGATCTGACTATTGAAAGGAGGAAAGGTATAGGCAGGTGACACAAAATCTGAGTGGAGGATCCAACTCTCTGTGCTCAGGGGCTTCACTGAAAGATTTTGAGAGAGATGGGGGCAACATGATAGATGAACTTTCAAGAAATTTAGGGTTTTCTTCAAACACAGATACAAGGGAGACTTTTGCTGGTGATAGGACAGATCAGCTATCCTGATAATAATCTACCTGATAATACTTACACATGAACCCTAAAAATACAACAATCATCTTTTTAAAGAATAGCTGAACTTGCAAGAAAAGGGGGAAATTCCCAAGGCCTAAAAAATAAAGGATGAGCCAAAAATAAGAAGGATAAGCTAAAATTACAAATGTCTTGGAGTCATTTGCTGATTTCAGTGACCAAGAAGCTTTTGTCCCCAAAAATAGTTGTATTGAGGTATAATTGACATGTAATAAACTACACATATTTAAAGTGTATAATTTGATAAATTTTAGCATATGTATATATGTGTGTGTGTGTGTGTGTGTGTGTGGTGTGTGTGTATATATATATATATATATATATGTACCTGTGAAACCATCACCACAATTAAGATAGTGAAAATATCCACCATCCTCAAAAGTTTCCTTATGACTCTTTGTAATTTTTCTCTGGTTTATCTCCCTCCATTCTCAAACATCTACTTGTTTTCTGTCTCCATGAATTAGTTTTCATTTATTAAAATTCTAGAAAATACAGTCGTTTTCTATGTACTGCTCTTTGCCTGACGTAGCTATTTTGAGATTCATCCATGCTATATGTATCAATAGTTTATTCCTTTTTATTGCTGAGTACTGTTCCATTGTATGGATATACCACAATTTATTTATCTCTTCACTTTTTTTTTTTTTTGAGATGGAGTCTCACTCTTTCACCTGGGCTAGCGTGCCATGGTGTCAGCCTAGCTCACAGCAACCTCAAACTCCTGGGCTCAAGCGATCCTCCTGCCTTGGCCTCCTGAGTAGCTGGGACTACAGGCACGCGCCACCACACCCAGCTAATTTTTCTGTTTTTAGTAGAGACAGAGTCTCACTCTTGCTCAGGCTGGTCTCAAACTCCTGACCTCAAGTGATCCTCCCTCCTTGGCCTCCCAGAGTGTTAAGATTACAGGCGTGAGCCACCTCGACCAGCCTCTATTCACTTGTTGGTGGGCATTTGAGTTGTTTCCCTTTTGGGGCTATTACATGTAAAGCTGTTAGAACATCTATGAACTTTAGACACTTGCTTTCATTTCCCTGGGTTAAATCAGAGCAGAATGGCCAGCTCACGTGTTAAGTGTCTATGAGACTTGCATTGTAAGGCTGTTTGGGAACAAGAGACAAAATCTTGGGCCTCTGGTAAACGTGGAGTTGGAACTGAGACCACCATATGAAGCTGAGATCTTCAAAGGACCATACCTCTAGCACAATGGTAGATTAAAAAGAATGAGCTCATTGGCAGAATATTAAAAAAAACAAACTTGTCTGATTTGGTCTGCACTTTGGAAGGAAAAAAATCTCCCTGGATAATTTTTATTCTAGGTGTACCTTTGTTTGAACTTTGTTTGAATTTACCTGACCTATGTAGTTTGGGAAATTCCAAGAAGAGAAATTATCTTAAAGAGATCCTAGGTTGCTGGAGTTACTAGTTTGCTAGCAGAAGTCAATACATATCCTTTTGGACTATATCTAGCTTTATTTATCTCAGCCTTAGCACAGGATTCCCACAAATAAAGCCTCTCAAAATATGAACTCACAATCCAAAACTTAAAAACATGAGGAAAAGAACAACCATGTATAGCAGAGCAGGAAAATGAGCAGTAGAACTAGAGTACTGTATAGCTTTAAATATTAAAATGATCAGATTCAGGCTGGGTATGGTGGCTCATGTCTATAATCCCAGCATTCTGGGAAGCCAAGGCAGGAGGATCAGTTGAGGTCAGGAATTTAAGAGCAGCCTGGGCAACATAATGAGACCCCATCTCTAAAAAGAAAAAAAAAATCAGCTAGGCATGGTGGTATATGACTGTAGTCCTAACAACTCAGGAGGCTGAGGCAGGAGGATCACTTGAGCCAAGGAATTGGAGGCTGCAGTCAGTTATGATCATGCCACTCCACTCTAGCCTGGGTGACAGAGTGAGACCCTGTCTCAAATAAAATAATCAGATTCAGAATATAAAATAATGATTTAAAAATCTTTAAAAAAAACCAAAATGTAAAATAGAAAACATGTAAGGACTAAAATTCTGTGAAGAAAAATCAGAAGGAATTGAAAAAGAACTAAAAAAGTGAAAAATACAATCAGGAAATTAAAACCTCAATGGATGGGTTAAATAACAGGTTAGACACAGCTGAAGAGAGATTTAGGAAATTGATGGATAAAGCTGAAGAAATTACATAAAATACAGTATAGGCAAAAATGAAAAATATGAAAATCAAATCTAAAGAAATGAAATACAGAATGAAAAGATAAAAAATATAGGCCTACAAGGAGGCACAAAAGAAGATACTAGAGATAATAGGTGAGAGGCAGTATTTTAGGAGATACTGCTAAAAAATTTCCAAGACTATAGAAAAACAAGAATCTTTAGATTCAGGAATGAGAGCAAATCCCAACAGAGAGTGTGTGTGTGTGTATGTGTATATATATAAAGAAGCCTTATTTAAATTGGAGGGTAATAAAGCACCAAAGACAAAACGAAGATTTCAAAAGCAATCAGAAAGGCACTTACGACCTCCCAAGGAACCCTATTAGACTGAAAGGAGACTTGTTTACAGCAACAATGAAAACGAGAAGGCAGTGGAATAGTACCTTAAAAGTGCTGAGAGAAAAATTGTCAACCTAGAATTTTAAACTCAACTAAAATATAATTTAGTAATGAGGGCATGATAATGACATTTTCAGATAAACAAAAACTGAGTTTTTACCTCCAACAGACTCACAAAGGAACTTTTATACTTTAAAAAAAGAGAAAATGACCCAAAAAGAAAGAATGTCAGCCATGCATGAAGGAAGGAGTGCACACACACACACACACACACACACACACACACACACACACACAAAATGGGCTGCGTAGAGAATTAGTCATGTGTATCACACAGCGGGCTAGCTCAGGAATGGTAAAGCTGGCTCTCTGAGATAGTGGAGTTAAACCTTAGAGGCCTGTTAGGACTCTGTCCTGTCAGTCAGAGGTGTCTCTGTGAAATTTCAATTAAGTGAGCTTCACTTAACCTAAGTTAAGAAGCTGTGGCAACTAGTTTCTTGAGGTCTTTGGAGGCTGGTGTGAAGTAGACGGCCCTGGAGAAGCTGGAAGGAGTTGCTGGGGTGGTGCAAACCGCTACAGATGTGTTGAAACGGGTGTGTTCCTTAGAAGGAGTTCTTTATTCTTATTAACTTAATATTGCTTCTCCTGGATCTGTCTTTTTTTCAGGGTTTTGGGAGATTTCCTTGACAAATTTTCATTCATTTTCTATTGATTTTTTATTTTGGCAGTTATAATTTTCAACTACCAAAGCTCTTTCTTACTTTAAGAATCTTTTTCATAGCATCACATTCTTGATTTCTGGGGATAATAATCTTTATGAGTCTCCATGAGGTCGTGAGGTGTTCTTTGTTTGTTGGATTCTCTCCAGTTTCCTGAATTATCTGTTTTCTTCAGGGTTCGATAATCAGTTTGTCTTGGTCTTTTTTTGTGATGTTCTAGGCTTTCCTCAATAGTCTGGTGATGCTGGTTGTCCATTCCCATTTGAGAACATGGGAATAGGAAGGTTGATTGGGAGTCCTGTGTATGTGAGTGGGATTCTCAACTGGCTGGTTCCATTTTGGATTAATGAGTAGGGGACTCAAGGAACCCTCCCAGAAGCTTTATGTTGGGACACTGACACACCGCACCAGTACTTTGCAGACTTTCCTTTAAGTTCTTTAAGGGCGATCCCTCCTTACTGGGGATGATGTCTGGGTGTGGAGAGGCAGGTTGGGTATGTGTTTTGGTCGTCTCCCGTTTCCCATACACATGTACAATCCCCAGTTTTCACCCCGTGTCTCACTCTCATCCTCCACTCCACTTGCCATCTTCACGTGTGGGGTGTCTCCAGGCAGATGGGCGCCC
Source organism: Lemur catta (assembly GCF_020740605.2). Lineage (NCBI taxonomy): Eukaryota > Metazoa > Chordata > Mammalia > Primates > Lemuridae > Lemur > Lemur catta. Next base: position 5,491,678 of record NC_059137.1, on the reverse strand, counting down.
TCTGTTACTGTGCTCTCCTGTGCCAACCAGTGCTTACTCACCCTCTTTCAGATACCCCAGATTTTTAGAAGTCTCTTATATGAGACTGCCCCTTTCTGTTCTCATCATTATTGTAGTTTATAATCCTTTTTAATCCCTTTACTGTAATTTAAAGGAGTCACACACAGGAGAGGGATGAGTGCATGTGCTCAGTCCCCCATCTTGACCCAGAATCCCAGAGCCATCATTTCAGTACCTGTGATAATTAGGGATTCCTACAGACCGAGAAAACACAAGCCCTCAAGCCAAACATAGATTAACCTCTAGGGAATTACCTAGAAGTTGTTTAGAATTGCTTAGAAGTCATTTGTATTTTGCAAATTTTTCATTTTCTTCACGAAATTTTAAAAAGTTTGTGGTAAATAGGGAAGAAAAAAACTTTCTAGTTAATTGAGAATTATGATTAAGTGATATTTAAATATTATCAGATATTGATCAGAACTATGATTTAAAAAAAACGACATCTTAGAGTCAATTTCTAATTATTTGTCCCCCAAAGAGTCCCACTGCCCTGAGGTGATAACTGCGCCGCTGCCAGGTGAGTGAAAGCCGATCTGGAGTCACAGAGTGGCAACGACCGGCTGCGCTGCAAATGTGTGTGCAGTTTGTTAAGATGATTCAAATGGTAGTTAGGCAACGAAGATCAACAGAGGGAGAAAGAAAGATACTGGAAAAGTGGCAGCGTGTTTTAATAACAGCCATCATTCACAATGGCAAAGTTGTTTACTGTAAAAATTCCATCCTCCTTTGCCTCTTTGCTGCCCCCACCATTTTTTACTTGACGGTGGAGCTTGCTGATGTATGGCATGATGCAGTATGTTTCCCTCTGAAACGAAGTCTGGGAAGTCTTGAGATATACTAAAGTCTTTAGTCCCCAGCAATAAGACACCAAAGGACTTTATGCAGCTCGGCCCCGTATACATTTAGCCCTTTATGCTTGGGGGAGGGAGCTTATAAATTTATAGAGAGAAATTGATTTACAGTGGCACATTTGATGGTGAAGTGTCTTGACTAAACAAACAAGGCTGCTCTAGGAAAAAACAAAAAGCATCAAACATACATATCATATAAGTAATCTGTTATGTGGGGAGTTTATACTCTTGATGCTATTAGGTGGCTAATGTCTTGGTAAGGATAAAACGGCAATACGGTGAAATTGCATTTGATCTTGAGGGAGACTGCTGGCAAAGGCTGACAATTAGCTTGGTTACTAGAGGTTTGATTATTTACAGCTGCTGTGCGCTTGTATTAATTAATAGAGCCACTCTGCCTTTAGGCACCATGGATGCCTTTTATAATTTGAGTGTTCTAAAAAGAACACTGTGTGAAAGTGATCAGCCCTAAATGCAAACCACTTTAAAAAAAGCAAACACATTTTATGTTGGCTCATCCTCTGGCTCTTGGTTATCTGTTGTAGGAAGGAAGCCAGAGGGTGAACCAGGTGACGGTTGAGTTACCTGGTTCCAGGCCATGTGGATGTAGCCTTGTTTACCTTTGTCATATTGGTGGTGATAGTGGGGCTGTCTGGATCTGACCAATCCCCAGATGAAACCTCTTGCAGCTTTAGTTTGTGGATTCTGCTCATCTCATATTTATATTTGCACCTGCTATTTCTAGGTGAATCGTCCCCTCCTCCTGCCACCTTCCTCAGCCCCTCTCTCCTCTGCCTGGCTGACACCAGGCAGGAGGAGTTTTATTTAGGTAAAAAAAAAATTAAAGGAGGGAATTCCAGATGCGTGGGATACCCAGCACTGGAGACAGTTGGGCTGGATTTCTTGTTTCCTTTCTTTTCTTACCACAAGACCAAGTCAGTCCAAGAAAGTAGATTGGAATCTGAGTGGGCAGTGAAGGTGGAGAGGACGGGTGAGTTAAGAAAAGCTTTTTAAAAAATGGTCAAACTGTTTCACCCGTTGAAGAAGGTGATCAGACTTTGATGAAATTGAAGATGAGAAGAATGTTCTCATCTCCTGCCTGGTCCTAGAAACTGTGCGAATGGCTGTCTGATTGATCTATTGGCTCCGAAGCCAGCCTTTGCCTGGATATATTCACAGTCTATTTTGAAGTTGTACAGAGAACCTCACTTGCGTCATTCTGAAGATGCAGTGAGTCAATGCAGTCTCTAGGGAGCAGTAATGGCCCCAAACAGAAACTTGGAATGAAAAATAGCCATGGATTTAAAGACATAGTACTTTCTTCCTGTGACTTCATTTGGTAATGCTAAGATTAATTCACAGAAAACCCTCCTTTAATGGTGGACCTTAGACACATGTGGAATGATTTTTTTTTCACTTTTCCCATTTAACTTTTTAAAACAGGATGTACAGTAGAGTGCTTGGTTTGGGAGGGCAGTATTAAAATAGTTCTCCACCTCTCACTTGCCAGCATGGGTTCTCCATCCCCCTCCCACGCACACATACACTCCTTAGCTGCCTTTGGACCTCTCTGGCAACGTCAGAATAGTTTTCCTTTTTCATTCTTGACCCTCAGTCATGTTGACGTGCGTTTGGATTTTCAGTGGAGAATTGCCAGAGAAGAAACTTCATCTAATTTTAACTATTGACCATATTTATATATACAGTTTCAGCCTGAATTTTAAATTGATATCTTTTAATAGAATTGCAGATAACATCTTATTATAACAAACACCACGAGGATTATCCAAATTCCTACTTGAAAATATGTCTTTTATATTAGCAGATTTGCCAGCTGCATTATCTATTAATGTGTACTAAAAGTATATTATTTTGGCTTATTTTGAGATTAGAGAACTCCCGATGGAATTTTCCGCTTAAGCGTCTAAATCTGTATTGCCTTTTTCCTTTAGTCTCCTAAACAGTGAGGCTTCTGGGCAGGAAATGAAAGAGGAGGAGGAAGCAATATAGAATAATGCAGTGGCTTTCAAACATTGCGACCTGCGTTAGGAATGCATATTCTATTAATATTATGACTTAGTACTCACATATGCTCACATACATATACACATATCACATATATATGCATATACATAAACGTGTATATACATATGTACCTATATATATCTGAAGATAGTCTGAGAATTAATACTTTCCCTTTTAGTGGAGTACAGTGATATTTTCAATTGTATTTCATTTTGAAAAGCGGTAGCTGTAACTCACTAGTGTATTTCATGACCAAGAATGGGTCCCGATCCGAGTTGGAGGAGACTGGTGGTGGTAAATTAGATCATGGGCTCCCAAGTTTGTCTGCCGAGTTTTAAATCCTTGCTTTCCCCTTAACTCAGGTGGGATTACACAGCTATCGCGTCACCCTCGTAAAGCTTTGGCTCCCTCTCCTGTGAGTTGCAAATGTCGATAACACACACCCACCTCATGGGATTATTGAGAGGATGCCAAGATATAATGCACTAAAGCTCTTAGCAGTGCCTGCACAGAGCCCCAGCACCTGTTAGCTGCTGTGGCGATGGTGACTGTGCTTCCTAAGATGCTGCACCTGGATTGGCTTCATGGGAAGGTATGGAGTGGACGTTGAAAAATATAGATTGTACTTGTCAAGAGCACTTACTGTTATTTTTATTTTCTTAAAAATTTTAATGAAAATTGTCAAACCTTTTATATAAAAAGTTGAAAGAACAGTGCAAAGAACAACCTATATCTCCCTCACCTAGATTTGTCAACTCTTAACACTTGCTACGCCCTCTCCATGTCTCTCGTTACATACAGACATTTCTCTTTTACCAAACCACTGGGAAGTTGGCTGTAGACTCATGATAGCCAAGGGCAACACTCACTTACACCACAACAACACCGTTACCACACTTAAAAATCAACATTAATCTAATAACATAATTCAACATACAGTCCACATTCAAAATTCTCCAAGTGAAAGTAACATTTTAAATATGACCCATTCAGTGAATTTAAGATGGGTTAGATGGCCTATGGAGTTCATAGGAGCTGAAAACTTCTATGAAGTCAAAAATTACCACCCAGTGTTAAGTGTAACTCTCATGTGGAATGTTAAATTGATTATGTGTCTTTCTGGTATCATTTATGTGAACTCCAGAGAGCTGATGAAATGGAGGTTGTGGTTGTCTACACCTGTGGTCCACAACCCCTGGGCTACAGACCGGCACCGGTCAGTGGCTTGTTAGGGCCAGAGCCTCAGAGCTCTGCCACCACGCCCCCCAGCCCCTACCACCCCCCACCGCCCATCCTTGGAAAAACTGTCTTTCATGAAACCGGTCCCTGGTGCCAGAAAGGTTGGGGACCACTGGTCTACACTGTGTGGGACAGTTAGCTTGGCAGTAATCACAACTGCTTTAGGGATTGCATCCTTATAGTTCATCCAGATGTGTTCTTTTTCTTTTTCTCCTGGTCAAGTGAAGCAGATGTGTCCTAATAATAAAATGGGGGGAACCAAAAGGATACTACTTTCAAATGCAAAGGAGTAGAGCAGAAGGTTACATTTGAATTTGGATTTAAATGGCTCTGAATTGAAAGTATTTGTTGGAGTTAGGATGTGTCTTAGGTAGGAATTTTAAGTTCTCCCCTCAAACTGGGCATGCCAAGGAGAGAATTTAAGATGAACACTATGGAGTTTGTGCATGTGTGTTTTTGATAAACATACACATAGTAAGAAAATTCAAGCAACAAAAAAAGGCATTCAGTAAAAAGTAAGTCCTACCTTTCCAGTTTCTTCTATATTTTTTCAGAGCTACTTTTTTCTTTCTTTTTTTTGTGAGACAATATCTCACTCTGTTGCTTGGGCTAGAGTGCAGTGGTGTCACCGTAGTTCACTGCAACCTCAAACTCCTGGGCTTAAGGGATCCACTGGCTTCAGCCTCCTAAGTAGCTGGGCCTATAAGTGTGTGCTGCCACGCCTGGCTAATTTAAATTTTTTTTTTTTTGTAGAGATGGAGTTTTGCTGTGTTGCTCAGGCTGGTCTTGAACTCCTGGCCTCAAGTGATCCTCTTGCCTCTGCCTCCCAAAGTGCTGCAATTACCAGCATGAGATACTACACCTGGCTGGCTTTAATTAATTCTAAAATATACCTTAATTCACATTTAAAAAGCATCTCAAAAATTAGGGTGGATCTTAATAGAATGCCATCATTTAATGGCAAATGATTTACTGATACATAAAGTGAAGATGTGTCTTACAATGGTGTCTTAGATTTGATGAAGTATAATATTCTGTAAATATACAAGTTTGTGTGTTCTTTTTGTTTTTTATCCCTTATTAAGACGTGGTAATGCAGTGGAGTTGAAGATTTATATACTACTACCCAGCTGTGCAGAGAACTTATAGCATTTTTTTAAAAAGTCACCAATCTGTCTTCCTCATAAGTTGGCATCTTGTAATGGGGAGGAGGAAAGGGAGGTGTTTTAGCCAATTAACAAGGTCTCATATTCTTTTTGTTTAAACAGTATCTTTTGGGTAAATTCTGGGCCTTTCATGTTTCCTTCTCTTCCCCCTACTGTCCCCTGTTAGGAACAGCATCTGGGTATCTTGGGGGGTTTTGAGATCTTGTGGGGACGAAAGAGGGTCCCTTGCCTATGCTTGCTTGCCTTTGCTGATCTAGTCTGATCTGGTCCCTGGGCCCTTTGCAGATGTCCCCTGAGGTGTGGTTGGTGACCTCATGTGTTTTTTCTTGTCTCCATCAGGTCCAGGGAATTGTCCTTACTTGCCTTTCTGTACCTTCATCCTGTGGCAGATATTGTTGTTCTCAACTTGAACTTCAGGGTTTCTTTCTTACCACACAAACCAAGGGAAGCTCAAAGTACTAAAATTTAGATTCTTTCTTTGTCTTACCAGGCCAGGCTACACCACCATGTTTACTGTGTAGCAATCCGTATTGGTATGGGTGGGAGGTTGCATGCTGCAAGGTGATTTTCTCCCAGAGTTTCAGTTAGGAAGTAGGGCAGAAGCCCTGTCGCTTTCCCCGGTCTAACTACTAGTCCGCCCTCTCTCCATCTGTGCCAGTTGTCTGTTTATTGCCTGTCATCTCCAAATCCATTCTTTTTTTCCAAGTTTTGTGACATTGAAACTGGACTCTGTAAATGTTTTTCTCTGCCAGCTGGCTCAGTGTTAGGCTTTGTCAGCAGGGTGCTGAAGGGACACTTTGAGGCCATAGTGAGAGGAGGGGTTTCCTTTCCTATTTCCAGTATTCTGGTTTTCAGTGGGGTATGGTTTTCAGTGGACTAGTGTGCAAGATGCCCAGTAACACTCAGCAGCCATCCCAGACAACCCAGCGGGTGATGCTGTGGACCTGTGCCAACCCATTCACACCCTCTGACGAGTTTCTCCACCCTGTGGCAGCCACTCCCATGGACCAGCTCTGGATCACACCCTCTGGCAAGCATCTTTGCTACTAGCAGGCTGTGTGTCCCGTGGAGCTGTGTCCTCTCTAGGGAGGTTGGAATCTCAGCTTTGGGGTAGGGAGAGGCTCTCCCGTGTTCTTAGTTCCTTCCTATTCACTCTCCCTCAGCTCTAAGCAATAGATACTCTCCGCATTTGCCACTTCTGTACCTCTTAGGATCCTCTTCTACCCCTCTGTCTCATTTGTTAAAAATCTCCAGTGGGATTTTTTTTTCCCAGCAATATATGTATTTATTTGTGAATATAAATGTAGTAGATGCTAATTTCAGAAAATCTGGACTAGTCAACAACAACAAAAAGAATGAGTTGCTCTCCATCCATTACTCAGAGATCATTGCTTAGCATTTCTGTGCACTCTATTTCTATTGTACATCACACACATTTTGAGTAGGAGTCAAGATATCATAGTTGACCCTTAAGATTATTTTTTACCCTCCTCCCCATCAAGATTTTTCCATTGTTTATCTCATTCCTTTTAAGATCTTGTTGAGTGCTAGAAGTATAGTCAGTTCTGTGACAATGTGACATACTCACTTCTAAAAATCTCCATGTTATACAGAATTAATCAATAAATGCCATAGTTCCTATGGCAAAATGGGATTCGGAGACAGCACTCAAAAATACTTTGTCAGTGACACAAAAATAAGATAGAAACCTAATAAAAATGTTAGCACAGTTGTATCCATGTTAAATGGTTAAGAAATACATGAATAACACAAAATATGGCACTATCTCTTGGGAAAAAAAAGCTGTTGTTGACTTATGAAAGTGGGTATTGGAAGGGTTGCATCTTGTGAGTTATGGTACAGTGGTGGAAGGAAGGTTTGTATGAAAGCAGCAGAAAGTTGTAACACCAGATGCGAATGGGAAATGCTTACTGTTCTTTATTTGGTATTGACACCAAACTCCATAGTCAAGTGATGTTTCATAGCCTCAAATCTTGGGACATGTTTTTCTGTCTTTGAGATGTAGATCCTTCCAGGCATCTGTTTATAATAGATATCTTTTTCATCAAAATTTAAAATTTGATCCAATGAGTAGTTTTCTTCTTTAATTAATGTATCTATGACAACTGAAAATTCTTTGTAGCTTTCTCATCTGCACTCAAAACTTTTTTGGATGGCTGAAAGCTTTGGAAATTGTAGGGGTGCTTGAAACAACTAACACAGCCACTACTAGCATTAAAAGGAACCACTTATGCAGGATTTAGTACAAGCCAGAAGGGATTGGGACCCCATCTTCAGTCTTCTTAAACAGAATAATGGTCAGCCTAGAATTTTGTATTCACTCCCTCTTAAGAGCACAAGAAAAAAAAAGTTTTATATCCTGCAAAACTAAGTTTCTTATGTGAAGAAGAAATCAAGTTAAGCCAGATTGATGACAAATGAACCTAAATTGGATCAAGTTTTACCTAAGCTGAGCTACAAAACAAACAAACAAAAAATCTTTCAGTTCTCAGAGTTCTATAGATTTCAGAATTGCAGGTACAGGATTATGGATCCTTACAACCTGATCGTGTCTTACTATAAATGTGTTTGTTTTACTATAGTCAGTTCTGCTATAACACTTCTTTTGAAAACACAAATTTATTCCAACGTAATTGAAACAATTGAGCATAACTCAGATTTCACATTTGCTAATGCATGATTTTGTTTGTAAGAGATGCTAGGTGAACACAGAAAACTACATCCGACGGAAGCACTATGAGTGGAAATATACAAAACGCACACATGTGCATACCCCAAACCTCTACCATCTACCTCAGTGCACCATGTGTCATCCTACAAGATTGTGTTTTGCTGTTCTTTTGCACATGTGAACTTTTCTATATAAACAAACATTCGCTCAACTTCCCAAACCTGTCTAAGCATCCTGGTTCAAAATGCCAAGCATGCCAAAATACTAAGCATTTTCATGCTTAGAGGAAAGCACTGTCTATATGCAAAGACCTTAAACAGAAACCATTAAATCCTATGTAAGTGGCTCCAGTGGGATTTTAATTTATGGAGGTGACTGAGTGATGACACAGAGAGGTCAGTGCCATTGAAAGATTTTTATTGCTTACCTTTCTGAGAGGGAGGCTTGCCATGTCATGCGGGGCCACGTGAGGAAGCACCAACCACAAGAGCAGAAGGGACCAAGGGGAGAGCTGAGCCCAGAGCCTTTGCTGGGCTTTCTGTGGGAAAGACCCAGCAGTGCAAGGGACATCTCAGGATTGGTCAGTTTAGATAATTCTTGTGGGCCTTGGGGCAGAGAGGCTGTCCCTAGTTGTCTGGTACCTGGCCCTGGGTGATTTAGGGCAGGGGAAATACTGGCTTTGTGTGAGACAGTTAGATTAAGGGGTTAAAGAGGTGGTTCTGAGTGTGGGCTCTGGATTGCTGGGGAGATGCAAAACCACTTTGGCTGTTTGGCCCCATGACTAATGGATGCCAAATAGACAAATGCAGAATCTAAGGAAATGCAGTTAGAACATCCTCTTAGCAGTAATCACTCTTTGTTAATTAACACTCCTTTATATTAAATTTTCGCTGTTGAAATGACTGGTGTGGTTTCTGTCTTCTGACTGCACTGTGACTGGCACATCATCTCTTCCCTTGAATTTGCAGGGAGGGGAACCGATGACCCTCTCTCTCTCTCTCTCTCCCTCCCCCCATCTTTCATTTCACACTCTGACATGAGGGAAGGGCTGGACCTTCTATGTCTTTCTGTCTGGATGAAGCTCCTCTTGTGTCATTTCCTCCTCTTTCCTAGTTCAGTAAATGTCTCTGTCAGCTTGTCATAGAAGGGCATTTAAGTTATTGTGCCAACACAAACAGTGCTGCGATGAAATATGCCATATTTTGAAATTAGTCATTGGCTTTAAAAGTTTATTATCACATAGTAATTTAATGAGTTAGAAAGCTAACTTGGACCAATAAGGATAGGAGAAAAGTGAAGAAATAACCATTCAGAATTAAAAGAAGGGCTAAATTACTACTTTTATTTATATTATTTCTTTGTATATTTTGAAGTTCTGTTATTAGGCACATATACATTTAGAGTTGCTACACCTTTTGGTCTACTTTGTCCAATAACCACTTCAGCTTTCCCTTGATCTTGCTTACACACTGTATCTATTTCCATCCTGCCAGTATCAGTGCCCCAGTGGTAAACTGCTGTTGCTCTTTACTTGGAGCCAGGCTCATGGTAAGGGAAGAGACCTTCTTAGTCCTGACTCAGTCGTACCTAGACTTCAGACACAGAACTTTCTGAGCATTCTGCACTTCCACCCTTGCTGGCACACAGACTTGGCCTTCTGTGTGTGTGTCTATGTCTGGGGGGAGGAGGGATCTTGGATGGGCTAGAATTTCCTATGTGTCCCTCCTCCCCCAGCCATAGCTGACTTCTGCTTTGTATCAGTGTAGGATCCAGCAGATGTTAGCTTTTGCTCGTACCTAACCCCCAGGAGCAGTAGATATTTGCCTGGGTCCCAGGGACAGGGAGGGTTTCTTGCCCTTCCCCCAGTGGATTAAGGCTTTTGCATTGTCTGAGAGAAGGGTCCAGGAAATGGGCAAGATTTTATCCCAGTCCAGTATTGAGGAGTGTTCTCTCCAGTCTCTTGCTCTGCCCCCGTCTTCCTCATGAGCACCTGATAGCCGCCTCTTGGAAAAGGGCTTGCAAGTGAGTTAAGACAGGAATTCAGTAGTGTTACACTACCCACACTCAGCTTTATAAGAATTTATTAAAATTTAAGCTGTTTTCATCCCAGCTGTTTACACGGCAGCCACCTCTTCTTCCTGTGTTCTGTGAAAGGTCACGCGGTTTGCATGTCTTGTTTCTCATTGGAGAGATTTGTCACTCATTTGAATTTAGTTCACCTGGTTGCCTTGTGGCCTCAGCTTTCTGATTAGCTCAAGAGAAGTTATGATTTTGTCGATTATCTGACTTTTTCTTGTTAGGATGAGAGTGATGTTCACTTAGGCTTTCTACAGCTCAAGCAAGAGGAGAACTCTATTTATATTATTTCTTTGCCTATCCCTCAGCAGAATTATATGAGTAAATAGAATTTAGGTTCCTCACAGGTCATTGCAGTTTACTACTGCAGACACTATATGTATGTTTATTCTGTTTTCCATGTCTAGCATTGGTTTAAGTTTGACCACCTTTTTTTTTTTACTTTGTATTTTGAAATAATTTCAAACTTACAGAAAATTTACAAGAATAGTACAGAGAATTCCTACATGCCCTTTACTTAGATTCATCAATTTTTAACATTTTGCCACATTACAATTTGCATTATCATTTTCCCTCTCTTTCTCTGTATGTATGTCTAGGTATAAAATTTGTTTTTCTGAATCATTTGGGAGTAGGTTACAACATGTTACCCTTTTACTCCTTAATACTTCAAGGATATTTTGTAAGAATGAGGATATTCTCTTATTTAAACTACAGTATAATTAGCAATTTCAGGAAATTTAACTTTGATATAATATTTTTATTTAACGTACAGTCCATATTCCAGTTTTCTTAATTGTCCCAGGAATGTTCTTTCTAGCGTTTCCCTCCTTCAAGTATAGGATCCAATCCAGGATTATGGATTGCATTAATTTGTCATGTTCTTTAATCCCCTGTAATCTGGAACAAACCCTCTGTCATTTTTCTTTCATGGCATTATATTTTTCAAGAATATGGGCCACTTAGTTTATAGAATTTTTTTAAAGCTTTGTTTGATGGTTCCTGATTATTAGGTTCAAGTTACACATTTCTGTTTGGAATATTACAGAAGTAATGTTTTTCTTTCTCATGGTATTATGTCCAAGTGCATACCCTGTCCTTCTGTCTGTCACTAGTAATATTAATTTTGGTTATCTAGTTAAGGTATTATCTGGTTCCTCCGTTAGATAGTTGCTAGTTTTCCTGTTGCAACTAAAAAGCAATCTGTGGGGAGACATTTTGTGACTGTGTAGATAACTTATACCCCCTAGATTAAGCATCCATTGACAATACCCTAGGTGTATAGATCCTAATGACACAGAACTTTGGTGAGGGTGGGGGAGTTGATGTACCTGTGAAAAGCCTTGAGTTCTCTTAGGGAGATCCAAAACCATTTCTTATATAGCCAAGACTTCAGAGAAGCTGTGCTCTCAGAGAAAAGGTGTCTTGGGGAGAAACACTTTGCATAGTGTTAACTAGCAAGGAGAATTGTCTGTCTCAGCTTTGTCTTTGAGTGGAGGGCAAAGAAAAAAAATCACATGAGAACTTGTAGCTACTGACCAGCTGCTCCCACATGGGTTTGGAAACTGATTTTATACTATTTGTGTGGCCCCCAATAGCTTCAAGTTGGAAATCTTGATTCAAAGTGGACCGCGGTTTTTAGTGTCCTCAGGCACTTGACAGAAGCAAACTGAAGTCTCCTTGGACTCAGAGTTCCCATAAATCATTCCAACCAATGTGAATACCACAAAAAAGGACACATACACACAGAAATAAGATATCATGAGCAAGAATCAGTAGAAACAATAGTAAACCCTGACCTCTGAATATTTCAGATATTGGAACTATTGAAAAAATAAACTATAAAATAAATTAATTTAGTACTTATGAGGAAGGAAAAGAGGGAATTGAAATATGAATAAAGAAAAAAAATACCATAAAAAACATTTAGGCAAATTCATTTTAAAAACCAAATATAATGTCCACAAGTAACAAGGATAATTATTGAAATAAAAAATTTAAGGAATGTTTAAATATTAGAGTAGATATAGCAGAAGAGAGAATTAGTGAACTGGAAAATAAATCTGAAGAAATAACACAGGCTGTAGCTTACAGAGACAAAAAGATGGAAAATATGAGAAGTTAGGAGACATAGTGAGAAGATCCAACTTATTTCTAATTGGAGTTCCAGAAGACACTACAGGGAATGGCAAAGAGACAATATTGAAACAAATAATGGGTGAGAATCTTCATAATTGATGAACAGGCTTTTCTCTGTCATTTGTGGAGGTGTGCACAACAGTTTAAATGGAGGCCCACAAGCCATGTGTCTAAATATTTAAGTTGCAAATGTAACAAACTGTGAAATAAAATGTCTATACTTCTACCTTGACAAATAGACCTTCATAATAGAGAAGGCCAGATTTAAATTCTGAGTTCCTGAACTCCACATAGTTCTACACGGGCACGTAGCAGCACAGAGTGAACCAGACCCTAGCCTGTAGCCCAGCTGTCTTGTCTTTCTTCCCCCAGCTTTATCTTACACTGTGAGGGGCCTCATGTACACATGGGTCGACACTTCAGCCTGCATCTCTAAGTGCTGTTCACATTCCTCACAAGCATGCCTCTAGGTGACACCTCTGGCCTGTGCCCACACTGCTGGTGTATTCTGCTTTCATAATAGACCTGAGGAAAAGGCCCGTGCAAGCCCTGAATGTGGGCTTGGATTTGATTAGGTTGGGAATTCCAGGGTTCTGGATACCTAGAATATGGTAGTCAGGCTCTGGGTGGGCATACTTCCTGGGGCTTTCAGATCCCTGGCTCTGTGGGGGAAAGGTGGAGTCTTAAATTATGGAATTTAGGGCAGGGGCCTCTCTTGGCCTAGGTTCTAAGGGTGGTAGTGAGGGACAAAAATTCTCAGGTCACGAAGCCCATCAAATTCCAAAGCAGTAAAAACAGCAAAGGAAAGGAAAGAAATCCATGTCCAAACGTATCATAGTCAACCTATAGAACATAAAAAACAGAAAGATTCTTAAAAATAGCTAGAGATGGCCGGGCGCGGTGGCTCACGTCTGTAATCCTAGCACTCTGGGAGGCTGAGGCGGGTGGATCGCTTGAGGTCAGGAGTTCGAGACCAGCCTGAGCAAGAGCGAGACCCCGTCTCTACTAAAAATAGAAAGAAATTATCTGGCCAACTAAAAAATATATATAGAAAAAATTAGCTGGGCATGGTGGCGCATGCCTGTAGTCCCAGCTACTCGGGAGGCTGAGGCAGTAGGATTGCTTGAGCCCAGGAGTTTGAGGTTGCTGTGAGCTAGGCTGATGCCACGGCACTCACTCTAGCCCGGGCAACAGAGCGAGACTCTGTCTCAAAAAAAAAAAAAAAAAAAATAGCTAGAGAAAAAAGATTACCTACAAAGGAACAACAATTAGAATGACAGCTGGCTTTTCTCTACAGCAAGAGTAGAAGCTCTGAAACAATAGAATAATATTTTCAAAGTAGTCAGAGAAAATAAATCTTAACCTAGAATTGTGTAGCCATGAAACTGTCTTTCAAGAACGAGAACAAAATAAAGACATTAGATAAATAAATACAAAAGGAATTTACCACTGAGAAATCATCACTAAAGAACATTGTCAAGAAGGGAAATAACCCCAAGAAAGGTGGTTTAAAATTTAAGAAGATATTAAATAGATTAAGAGAGATGCATTAACTTGCCTAAAGACCACACTTGGTTCAGAACTGAGCCTGAACTTAAACCCAAATCAGCTTTCTTCCAGCCAGCCAGGATCACTTTTGGGATAAACCCTACATTTTTGCTGGAACACACCTCCACTTGGTCATTGAATCTTATAGTCTCCGGGGCTCTAAGCTTCCCATTGCTAATGTGTCATTTTTCCTTTCTCCTGCCACTGAGTTGGTTGCTCAAATGGAGAACTTTACTTTCTGCCCCTCAAGAGGCCACATGGTAGCCTGAGGCCACGAGTAACCCAAAACCTCTGCAGCGTTGCCCAGATGACTTTCGTTTCACTCCTTGACTTCTTGATACTTTTCTTTTTCCTTTCCAGTTTCCATCAGCCACTTCCTGCCCCTGTTGGTACTCCCAGTCCTTCAGTTCTGCCTGTTTCTCCTTACTTAACACACCAGTAGCTTGCCAGATGTGACTTCTGACCTGGGACCCTGGATGACACAGGAAAGGAAGTATAAGAGGGTTTAAGACGTATGAAAAATGCTGAGTAGGATATTTGAAGAGAGAATTCAAATAATAGAGTAGCTTCTGTTTATATTGTTGTACTTGGCAAATTTGGTCATATGACATATCTCATTTGATGTCAGATGAGATGGTAGATATTATCCCTATTGTAGGGCTCAGAGAGGTTAAGTGTCTTGCCTGTGATCACAAAGTTAGAAAGTGGCGCAGCTCCAGGCCTATACCTCGTGGATTCTCTCTGATTTCTAATCAAATGCTATTTCCACTGATACTATCTTGCCTCTACATAGTACTGGCTTACAAATGTTGCTAAAGAGGAACACTTTTTAATCAACTAGTAAGAAGCATGTGGAATTTGTATATTTTTAGTATTCCTGTCAGTATTGATGCATTTCTTTAAAAGTTTTTTACATAGATTTGTTTCCCACTTCCCCAACTCCTCCAATTACTTAGCACCTACCTCCTTTTCCCCCCGTAAATATTGTGAAGTCTAACCTGGGCCTGAATTTATCTTGAATTTTTAATTGGTGGTATCCATACTAATCTGGATTTCCTATAATTGGAATGTTCCTTATACCTTTGATATTTGCTGATATTATCTTCTCCATGTATCCTCTCCACTCTGTTTCTTCTGGAGTCCGTGTAAGCTGTGTCGCACATTTTGACTTGAATTTTAGCACTAAACTTTGCTTTTTGAAGAGGCAGGTAAACCCAGTTAATGAGTGCAGTTTCAAACCTAAGCCACCATTATCCTATAGATGACATTGGATCATGGCACATTGCTGTCTTGTTGATGAAATGCTGCAAACTGCAAAGTTTGTAACTGCCTTTCAGTCATACACATGAGTGTATATATTTTTTTTACCTCTGAGCTCACATTCCATAAAGCTAGCAGAATATGTCATGGTCAAAGAGACATTGCTTTATGAACTATAATAGCTGATTTATTTTGTTCATTGTTCATTTATTTTGCTCACATCCTTTGGAAGAATTTTTTTTAAGGCCAAGTTTTAGATACCTTAGAACATAGAAATATGTGTATTTCCTGGCCTGTTCTATCATTTGAAGGCCAGATTTCATCCAAACAAATGAATCACTGTTTTTCCTTCCTTCATCATCCCCTAATTGGTTTCCAAAATAAAATGATTAGTAGCTGCATTTCTCAGCTGCATTGTTTTGATTATAGTCTTACTGGCTGTACTGGTGATACATTGGGAAATACTTTCATAACTGGTGATCGTTGTTGACTGGGTTATATGACTTCACAAAGGCTTACCCAGATATATTGCCACTAGGAAGTCTTCAGAGGCGCGAGCTCTTCCTTGTGCTTTTGTTATAAAGTTAAGGAAAATGATTTTAAATAATGAAGCCTTAATAATTTAGGATCCACTTGCTTTGAGATTTGTGTTAGTCTTCAGATATGAAAAAGGTGTGCATTTTAGAGTTCTTCTTCCCACAGGAACAATGTATTCAGTTGACTTTCTAGCAGAATATGCTGATTATTCCTGACTGCAGGGCCCTCTTTTGTGTTACCCTCAAAAGTGCACTGCAAATAGTGGATTAACCTCTTTCACTGCCCTTAACTGCCTTCATGGCTCTTTAGCACTTTGATGAGTGGGAGGGAAGCATAGAGCTGCTTGGCCTGGTTAGTGTGACCCAAGTGGTTTCTGGTGCTACAGTTGTGCCTTTTGTCCACTGGTGAACTGCTCCTTGTCTTGAGGTCCTCTAGCTAGTCTGTCACTACTTCCTTTATAGCAACAGGAAGGAATCATTCCCCTGATATTATGAAGTGGGTGGTTTTAGAACTCCACTTCAGATGGCATTGACCCTTAATACAGCTGGTTTCACTTAACGCATATTGTTTAAACAAACCCTGTTCCTGGAAATGGTTTCAGAATAGTCTGTTCCTTGTAGCTTTTCATTTGCTCTTATTTTTAAAAGTGTTTTCCCAAGAATATCATAAATGGGTGAGCATGACAGTTTAGAAAATTCTGCTTGAAGTCATTGCAATTATGAATTGTGTTGTGTACAGATATGATGTATTGATTATCACATTCAGTAGCTTAAAGGTTTAAATAATACCTTTATTTTCCAAAACTGACCAAATTCTTTTGTTGCTTATATATCTCCCTCTTTAAGGGATTCTAATATCTCGAAGTCTCAATGAACAAAAGAGATAAATTAGGGAGTGGATATTTTTCATTTTGTAAACAAGAAAGTTTTTTAACAAAAAAGCCAGGACTGGAATAATTAATTAATCAGTATATTTTTAAATATAAATTTGGATTTTAGATATAAATTTCTGTTTTAGGTAGGATACTAGAATATTTAAATTTTAAAAAAGACTGGATGGAAATATTAATACAAAGTAAGATATTAGTAGTCTCTACTTTGACTTTTCTCTAAAACAAGTTTGTATCACTTTATTTAAATTTTTTTTGAAATAGGGTCTCACTCTGCTGCCCTGGGTAGAGTGCAGTGCCATCATCATAGTTCACTGTAGCCTCAAACTCCTGGCTCAAGTGATCCTCCTGCCTCAGCCTCCCGAGTAGCTGAGACTATAGGCACATGCCCCAACACCTGGCTAATTTTTCTATTTTTAGTAGAGACGGGATCTCACTCTTTCTCAGGCTGGCCTTGAACTCCTGACCTCAAGTGATCCTCCTCGGCCTCCCAGAATGCTAGGATTATAGGCGTGAGCCACTGCTCTGGCCTATTTAAAAAATTTTTACGGGAGAACCTTTTAAAAATAGGGATTTATAGGGCTGGGTGAGCTGAGCCCAGGAGTTGGAAGCTGTGGTAAGCTATGATCATGTCACTGCATTCCAGACTAGGCAACAAGTGAGACCTTGTGTCTTCAAAAAAAAAGGGATTTATAAAATATATGCAACTCACTAAGAACTTTTTGTATGCACTTTCCTTTTGTTGAATTCTCTCATAGAATTTATTCTTGTCTTTGGAGAACTTAGTTTATAATTATACATTAACTAATATGATACTTTGTTCAATACCTCTCTCCTCAGGCTATAAGGTCCCTTAGCGAGGGACCATGCCCATCTCATGCTTTATCAAATCCCAGCACACATCACATTTCCTAGCATATAGCAGACATTTAGTAGAACTTACTGAATGAATGAATGGAGCGTTTTTCACCTAGAGTGAGGTATAATGATGATACCAGCAAATACTTACATCACACTGGGCTATGTCAGGCACTGTTCCGAGTGCTTTACACACATTAACTCCGTATTTATTAAGTATTGGGTGGGGACTACATACAAGCATTCAACAGCTTGCTGGTTGACATTTAAATCTTTGTTGCCAAGACCTTTATTGTCTGTGTTTGGCAGTTATTCCAGGCATTTTCCATATAGGAATAGTTTGCCAAATAGAAGAACACCGGATATTCTCCTGCTCCTGGGGCTAGTGCATTTGTGATTCCAGGTGCAAATCTCTGTTGCCAGGAACACGGACCTGTTCTCAAGTTCAAACACTGCATCAAGAGATTACACCACATGCCTTTTCATTTTTTCCCTCTCCTTTTCTTTCTCTTCCTTTTTCCCCACCTCGATTTAATTTCTTCAGCAGGTCAGAGTTTGATACAGCTTCCAGAAGAAGTAGTAGTCATAGGCAAAAGATTAGTTTTTAATTCTTATTCTATTGAATGTTTTTTTGGTTGAAATTCTTTTTATTATAAGGTAGTAGTTGCTTGTTTAAAAACAAAATAAGTGAAAATGTCTTTCTTTTGATCACTCACCTCACACAATACCAATATTAAGATCGTTGAATATTTTGTCATACCTTTTTCTTCTGGCTTTTTGAATGTTTTCGACATTTCTTTCTAGGTTGCATTTTGGAAACATTATGTCCTATACCTATATATGAAATTGAATGTTCTGCTTCTCAGAGTACAGTTTAATTTACTTTGTGGACATTATTAATAAAAGGCAGAGAAGACATTGGACCATAATAAGTGTGGGACTTAACAAAAGATACGTTGCTAGGCCCGGCACGGGCTCATGCCTGTAATCCTAGCACTCTGGGAAGCCGAGGCGGGAGGATCGCTCCAGGTCAGGAGTTCGAGACCAGCATGAGCAAGAGTGAGACCCCCATCTCTACTAAAAATACAAAGAAGTTATCTGGCCAACTAAAAATATATATAGAAAAAATTAGCCGGGCATGGTGGCACATGCCTGTAGTCCCAGCTACTCGGGAGGCTGAGGCAGGAAGATCGCTTGAGTCCAGGAGTTTGAGGTTGCTGTGAGCTAGGCTGACGCCACGGCTCTCTAGCCTGGGCAACAGAGTGAGAGACTCTGTCTCAAAAAAAATAAAAACAACAACAAAAAAACCCCCACAAAAGATACATTGCTGATTGCTATTATATTAAGTGCTGCTTGCAGTGGAATCTGTAACATACTCCTATGAAGTTAATCTAAGTTGCTAAGTATATAACTGGAATAAGCAGAAAAGGTAAACAAGTGAAGGGAGCAGGAGACTTGTGCCCAAGTAAAAAATAAATGTGGGTTTATAATATCTAAGAATCTTTTGGCAAATTGAGAGTGGTCACCAACCTCCTCCTCACCACTGAGAATAGTGAAAATGCAGGGGACTCATGCCATGAGGTTGAGTGGTATTTCCCAGCCTGCCTTTTCTGTTTCTTTAAAGTTCTGTAGCACTTTGTCATGGTTTGTCATTTTGATGAAATAAGTCACTTGAGCCTTCAGTATTTCCTACCACACCTTTCTTGGCTTTGTTCTCCAAACCTCTTCCCGTAGAAACGATAGACTCTTCAAGAATAGGCAGGGATGGAAGGTGGATAAACAAAAATTGTTTTTACACATACCACCCCACTCTGTGATGTACATGCATTCAGAACAGCCCCAAGTGCCAGCACTATGTTTTACCTTTAAATATCTGTAATGTTAGGGAAGTCATAAAGCTGTGGGTTTAAGTTACCAGGAGGAAGGAGGCTTCACTTATGCCAATATATTTGGGGGGGTGTTTGGCCTCCCAGAGGTGTTTGTACCCACTGGCAGTGTTCCATAATGAAATTTAGGGTAAGTGGATGGGTGAGCTTTGCTTTTGTAAAGTGTGTGAACGGTGACCATGAGAGGGCAGTAGGAAAGAATAACTGAGGGGGCTGCAGGTGCATCATCTCAGGAGGATGAGCTGCAGGAAAGGGTACACAGTGGAGTTGAGGCCTGGCAGTTTATTTCCTTAAAGTAATCCATGTCCTGTAACCCAAGGCTTTGTGTATTTCCATAGTGTCTACGTACCTCAGTTTAGGTTCTAACCTAGGTTCTACCACATGTTAGCTGCGACCCTGGACAAATAACTTTACTCTTACAGTCTCAGTCTCCTCTTGCAAAAAAATTTGGATAATGATGGCACTTCCCTAACAGGTTTGATGGGATTTCACTGGGATATTGCATAGAAAGTGCTTGAGACATAAAGTGTTGACCATTACTGATACCGTGATGATAAAGTGTGTAACCTAATGGTTTTTATAAGTGCAATATAATTGAAATTTGCTAATAGTAACTCCTCAAAGACTTTTTAGCAAAACCTGTCAATCAAGACTTTTTAGGGTAAAAATAAATTAATTAATTAAACAAAATAAATATGCTTGCGCTGGTGCATTAAAAAAAGAAAAAAAAAGACTTTTTAGGAAAACCTGTCAATCAAGAATGTCAATCATTGTGTAGTAATGGAGAACACTGAAATACTACCTTGAGAGAGTCTTTGGAGGATATTTATAGAATTTCAGGATACTTATAAAATTTATCTATTTTTATAGATTTTTATAGAATTTTTACAGAAGTTTAGGATGTGGGCTGGGTGACTTGAGCCCAGGAGTTTGAGGCTGTGGTGAGCTATGATCTATGATTGTGACACTGCACTCCAGCCTGGGCAACAGAGTGAGTCCTCGTCTCTAGAGAAAACAAACAAACAAACAAAAAATAGACTTTTATATTTGACTTCTTTTACTTAGAATAATTTTCTTGAGAATTATTCATGTTGTGTGTACTTGTATTTCCCCTCTTTTTCTTGCAGAATAATATTGCATTATGTGGATATCTCAAAATTTGTTTATCCATTTACCAGTGGAAAACATTGGATTGCTTCCAGTTTGGGGCTACTATGAATACTGTTGCTGTGAACATTTATATACTCATCACTGTATGAATATATGCTTTTATTTCTGTTGGGCAAATACCTAGGAGTGGAATTTCTGGGTCATAGGACAAGAATATGTTTGTAAGATAAACACCATATTGTTTTCTAAAGTAGGTGGATTTCAATATTTTATATATTCACTTTCAGTTTTTTTTTTAAATTTCCCTTGAGACTTTCTCTCTGACCCATGGGTTATTTAAAAGTACATTTTTTAGGTTCCAAGTATTTGAAAATTATCCTGTTATCTTTCTATTATTGATTTCTAGTTTGGTTCCAAGGTGGTCAGAGAACACATTATGTATAATTTTAGTTATTTAAAAAAATTGAGATTTATTTTCTGGTCCAGGATATAGTCTACCTTGTTATATGTTCCATGTGCACTTAGAATGTTTATTCTGTTGTTGAGTGGACTATTCTATAAATGTCAATTAGACCTTGTTGGTTGATGGTATTGTTGAATTCTAACAATTGATAGTTATTTTATCAATTGTTGAGAAAGGGGTATTGAAGTCTACAAGTATAATTGTGAAATTGTCTGTTTTCCCTTTCTTTCTCCCCACCCCCCACTCCAGTTTTTGCTTTACCTATTTTGCAGCTCTGTTGTTTAGTACCTACATATTTAGGATTGCTATGTCTTCTTGATGGGTATATACTTGTATCAGTATATAATCTCTCTCTCTGTCTCTGGTCATTTTGTTTGCTCTGAAGTCTACTTTATCTGCTATTAATATAGTCATTCCTGCATTCTTTTAATTAAAGTTTGCATGATATGTCTTTTTCCATCCTCTGACTTTCAGCCTATATACATTGTTATATTTGAAGTGAGTTTCTTATAGGTAGCATATATTTGAGTCATTTAAAAAATTCACTCTTAGCCTTTTAATTGGCATATTTAGACCATTTACATCTATGTAATTATTGCTATATTAAGGTTTGAGTCTGCCATTTAATTTTTGGTTCTGTTTGTTCTCTCTTCCTCTCTGTTTTACATATCTCTGTTTCCTTTTTCCTGCCTTTGAGTTACTTGAACATTATTTTAGAACTCTATTTTTATTTGTCTATAGTGGGTTTTTAAAATTTTTTTATTGCAAATTAACAGTTTATGATTATATGTTTATGAGGTACAAAGTGATGTTATGACTGACAAATACAATGTAAAATTATTAAATCAAGCTGGTTAACATATCCATCACCTCAAATACTTCACATTTTTTGTGGTGAGAACATTTGAAATTTACTCTCTTAGCAATTTTGGAATGTATAATACTCAATTATTAACTATATTCACCACGTTGTGCAATACATCTCAAAAAAAAAACACCCATTTCTCCTGAGATTTTGTACCCTCTCCCCCTTTTGTATTGTGTTTTTTGATGTATCTATTTTTATAGCTTTTTTAGTGGTTACTCTAGGTATTACATTTTATATACATTACTTATTACAGTCTACTGTTGTCATCATTTTACCAGTTTGAGTGAAGAATAGAAACATTACCTTCCTTTACATCCTTTTACCTTCCTCCATTTATAATTGTCTTAAATATTTCATCTACATTTAAAACTACATGAGACAGGGTTATAATTTTTGCTTCATCTGTCATGCATACTTTAAAAAACTCAAGAGAAGGAAAGTCTATCGTATTTATTCATAGCTTTTTATATCATATCATTTTTTTCCTTCCTGATATTCCAAGATCCCTTCTCCTATTGTTTCCTTTGTTTAGAAACTTTCTTTACCCATTCTTTTAATTTAGATCTGCTGGTGACTAATTCCCTTAGTTTTCTTCATCAGAGAATGACTTAATTTTTTCTTTATTCCTGAAAGATATTTTTGCTATATGTAAGATTCTGGGTTGACAGTTATTTTCTTTCAGCACTTGAAAAAGTTGTTCCAGTTCTTTCTGGCCTTTGTGGCTTCTGATGAGAAATCCACTGTTTTTCTAATTGTTTTACCCCCATAGATAAGATGTCATTTCTCTCCCTGCTTTTAAGATTTTTTTGTGTTTAGTTTTTAGAAGTTTAACTATCGTATGTGTTGGTGTGGATTTCTTTGGGTTTATCCTGTTTGGGGTTTCATATGAACCACAGTCCACATGTAGGCCCGTCTAGGATTACTGCACTCTCCTTAGCATTCATAGTTTCCTGGCTTCCCTTTTCTAATTCACCAAGCAGGAAAGGCTGGGAGTTTTTCTGTACATGTTCCTGCCATGTCTGTGCATGACATAAGTCTTAGTATCCAAAGACATAAAACTGCTAAAGGCAGTACTTTGGAAACACACAACAATAAATAAAATGGTGATAGGGACTTAACATTTTTTTTTTTAAATGGCAGGTTTTGTAAAAATAATTTCTGAATATGCCAGAAAATTCAGATAGTTTACAAAATATTTTGATGATAAAAAGGAAAGGAATCTGTTATCTGGGGTGGAATAACTTGGTCACTTTACAGAAAAGAAACTCATTCTAATTTTACTTTTTGTATACCATGCATTTAACAATTTATAATAAAAGATTTATGTGTCCTTTTCTTCTTGAATAAACTTATTAACATGGAGCCAACATTGCCAAAATTTTTGAAGATAATTCATTATTTTACTCAGATTTATCAGCTGTAGACATTATAAATCCAGACAAGCAGAGTTGATTTTCCTCAGTCCTGTTACATTTACCATTAGTAATTTACTTTCAGATTTGTCTATTGTTATCTATTATCATTTAAAAACCTTTGAATTAATCTTAATGTATCTTTTTAGGTATGTGTTTAAGTATATAAAAATATATAAATCTGTGAGTAGATGATAGATTAAAGCTTTTAACTATTTTTAAAATATAATTAATTCTATCAGCACATTAAATAAAACAATGTATAATATTATACTGATTTTCCTTAAGGAAAAAAGCAAACCACCTTTGTTATTTTATATACATATTCCTATTTCTCTGTAACCATCTATATTCACCAACTTTAAAAGTTCTTAGGGCCGGGCACAATGGCTCACGCCTGTAATCCTAGCACTCTGGGAGGCCGAGGCGGGTGGATCCTTTGAGCTTAGGAGTTCGAGACCAGCCTGAGCAAGAGCGAGACCCTGTCTCTACTAAAAATAGAAAGAAATTATATGGACAACTAAAAATATATATATATAAAATTAGCTGGGCATGGTGGCGCATGCCTGTAGTTCCAGCTACTCGGGAGGCTGAGGCAGGAGGATTGCTTGAGCCCAGGAGTTTGAGGTTGCTGTGAGCTAGGCTGACGCCACGGCACTCTAGCCTGGGCAACAGAGCAAGACTCTGTCTCAAAAAAAAAAAAAAAAAAAAAAGATTTATCTGTGTCGTTGCATATAACCAGTGGTTCAGTCCTTTCTGTTGCTGAGTAGTGTTCCCTTGTATCGATGTACCATAGTGTATTTATCCATTCATGCATTGGAGGATGTTTGAGGTGTTTCCAGGGTTTTTTTTTTTTTCCTTTTTCTTTTTTTTTTTGTGTGTGTGTGTGATTATGAATAAAGCCACTGTAAGCATTCACATACAGGTTTTTGTGTGGACACAAGTTTTCATTCTCTTGGGCAAATAATTAGGAGTGAAATTGCTAGATCATATGGTAAGTGTATATTTGACTTAACTGACACTGTTTTACAAAGGGAGTGTGTACTGTTTTGCATTCCCATCAGTAATTCACACCTATTTACACTCACACCAGTCGTTCCACATTCTGGCCAGCACTTGGTGTTGTCTCCCATTGTGTGACTTGTCTTTTCATTCTCCTAACAGTGTCTTTAGAAGAGCAGAAGTTTTTAATTTTGATGAAGTCCAATTTAATAGGTTCATGCTTTTGGTAGTGCTCCTAAGAAATCTGTGCCTACCCTAAGTTCACAAGGTTTTTCATCTCTGTTTTCTTCTAGAAGTTTTGTAAGTTTTTATTTAGCTTTTAGGCTTATAATCCATTTTGTGTTAAATTTTGTAATTGTACGAGGTATTGATTGAAAACCATCATTTTGTATATGAATGAATGTACAATGACCAGACTGTCCTTTTTCATTGAATTGCCTTTGCACTTTTGTGGAAAACCAGTTCAGCACGTGTGTATGTGTCACTCAAAAAGTGTTTTTTTTTTTTTTTTTTTGAGACAGTCTCACTTTGTTGCCGGGGCTAGAGTGCCATGGCGTCAGCCTAGCTCACAGCAACCTCAAACTCCTGGGCTTAAGCAATCCTTCTGCCTCAGCCTTCCAAGTAGCTGGAACTACAGGCATGGGCCACCATGTCCAGCTAATTTTTTCTATATATTCTTAGTTGTCCAGCTAATTTCTTCTATATATTTTTAGTTGTCCAGCTAATTTCTTTCTATTTTTAGTAGAGACAGGGTCTCGCTCTTGCTCAGGCTGGTCTTGAACTCCTGAGCTCAAAGGATCCGCCTGCCTTGGCCTCCCAGAGTGCTAGGATTACAGGTGTGAGCCATCACGCCTGGCCCACTCGTATATTTTTAATTGATTTCTAAATTCCTAAAGGAAAATGGTAAAAAGGAAGATTCTTCCACCATTTCTTCATTTCTGGTTTCTCCCCCAGGAAGCCTTTCCTGATATCTGTAGGCAGAATTAGCCACTTCTTCTGGGCTCCTGTAGCTATTGTGCATACATTTATTATTGAGGTTTTCTCACCTTTCTAATTTTTTCGGTATCTGATTCTCCCTCTCCCCTATCTGCTTTCTTAAAACTGAGCATCTCTGGAGTCCAGGAAGTGTCTCCTTCCTTTTTATCATCTTCATCATTGCTGGCTCTGTAATGTTTGCCAAATGAATAGACCATTCCCAAATTTCTGATGAGAAGTCCAGCATTTTATGAGAGCTATACCAGTCAAATGAGACTAAAAAGTGAAGAAAAAGACCCACTTCTTTAGTAGCAACTATTTCTAATTCTACTTTGGTGTGACTTCTGTTTTCCAGGCATATAGGCATATTATACTGGGTACATTTTGGTCATTGGTGGGATCTCAGCTTCAGAGGACATCTGGCTTCTCTCAACCCTGTCTTTTGTGACTCCTGCTTATTGGGCTTCAGTGACTGCAGCTTTATTGGGAGTAAGAGTCATTCCTCCCTAACTTCCCATGGGTGGTTTTGGAGATCAAATGAGAAAATGGAAGGGCCAAAGGGTGCATGATATTGAGAAGTATTAATTGATTGACTTCTGCATTTTCTTTGTTTATCACAAGCTTGAGATTCATGAAATATTTATTGTTAATTAATTCCAATATTTAATTAATTGATTGTTTCTCCTCAGCACTTTGGAAACATAATATTTATACCTAGAAATTTTCCTGTAATAAATCTTAAATATTCTTAACATTTTGATCTCCACAAATTCACTATGATACTTGGTTTCCATGAAAGGTTTAGCAGTTGGGACTATATTATCTATAAGATGTGAGTGGGGCCATGGTGTATATATGTGAACTCTCCAAGTGGCAGCCCTTCCTCTGTGAAGGCTGCAGGTTGGAAAGCCGCAGTTGCTTTTGAGAGTATCCAAGTGCTTCCTGTGAATGGGGGATGTGTTTCTGTGCCTCTGTCTTCGTTGTGCCAGATTGCTGGCTTTCTCAGATGTCTTTATTTTAATCAACCAGAGCTCCAGCTCCCCGCTCCCACCCAGTCTTGATCATCTTATTTGTGTATGTACAACCCCCCGCCCCTCCCAACATACACACTCTCCTTTGTAGAAGTCCTGTTTTGCTGCACGTTGCGGGGAGATGCCATCGTTGGGTGGAATAGTTGTATGTTGACTCCAGAATGTGAAGCTCATTAAAAGCATCTCTAAATAAGCCTAGTACCAGCAACACATAAGACATGGTGTTTTTATGCTCACAGCATGGAATTGAGCAGCCCTCACGTGGTGTATTTCTAATCTTTTGTCTCATCCTTTGTATGACATCCAATTAGAAAAAGGTGTCAAAATCATACAACCTATTTCTTTTTCCTCCTTTTTTATTAACAGTTATTTACTGAGGTATAATTTATGTGCCATAAAACTTACCGCTTTAGTGTACAATCCAGTGATTTCTACTAAATTTATAGAGTGTGCTTCATAACCACAATCCAGTTTTAGAACATTTCCATCATCCCCAAAAGATCCCTTCTGTCCCTTTGCAGTCAGTCCTGCTCCCATCCCCAGCCCCAGGCAACCACTAATATGCTTTCTCTAGATAGATTTGTCTTTTCTGCACCTTTCATATAAATGTAGTTTTATACAATATGTGGTCTTTTGTGACTAGCTTCTTTCTCTTAGCATATGTTTAGGTTTGCTACATTATAGCACATATCAGTACTTTGTTCCTTTTGTTGTTGAAGATTATTCCATTGTTGGATATACATTTTGTTTATTCATTCACCAGTTGATGGATATTTGGATTATTTCCAATTTTTGGGCATTATGAATAATGCTGCTATGAATATTCACATACAGGTCTTCATGTGGATATATGTTGTCATTTCTCTAGGGTAGATTTCTAGGAGTAGAATTGCTGGGTCTTATGGTAAGCTTATGTTTAACTTTTTAAGAAATTGCAAAAACTGTTTCCTAAAGTTGAGTGTACCATTTTATATTCCCACCAGCAATGTATGAGTGTTCTGCTTTTTCCACATCTTTGCCAATACTTGGTTTTGTCTTTTTTTTTTTTCTTTTTTCTTTTTTTCAGAAGACAGGGTCTCACTGTGTTGCCCAGGCTGGCCATGAACTCCTGGGCTCAAGCGATCCTCCGCCTTTATCCTCCAGAATAGCTGGGACTATAGGCACGTGCCACCACACCCAGCTTTGTCTGTCTTTTTGATTATAGTGATTGGACTGGGTGGGAAGTGGTATGTCATTGGGATTTTAGTTTCTATTTCTTGAATGACTAATGGTACTGAGCATCTTTTCATGTGCATATTAGCCATCTGTATTTCTTCTTTGGTGACATATCAATTCAGATCTTTTGCCTACTTTTTAATAGGTTTGTGTATTGTCTTATTATCGAGTGATAAGAGTTCTTTATATTCTGGATACAAGCTCTTCATAAGATATATGATAGAACACGTGAATTTTTATCTTCCTTACATCATTACTCATTTATGGAAAGGAAAAGGGACAGTTAATAGTAATAATAATTAAGGTTTAATATTTGAGTGTTAGGAGCTGGATAGTGGGCTACATGTTTCACAGGGATTATTTAGGTCACTTTCTTATTTTCTAAAGGTTATAGGACTGTTTCAAATGCTTGCCTTGCTAGTAACAGTTCTTAATAGAGGAAGAAAATAAACTGTCAATTTGAAGTATTCTTAGATTTATGCAAGTTAAAACTGATCTTTTAATATTATTACCATAAGAACTAAATGCATGTTATAGCAGAACCAAAATAGCAGCAGTTTAAACAAGCTAGATGTCTATTTCTCGCTCCTGTAACAGGCTGACGTTAGCAGTCCTGGGGTATGATGGTGGTTCCCCAGGGTCAGACACCTTCTATCTTGTTACTCTATCTTGTTGAGACACAGCTTCTACCTCAGGACCCAAAATGGCCACTCTGCTGTCATGTCCCCTTTCTGGTAGTGCACACAGGAAAAAGGACAGGGAGCATGTGCCCATTTCTCTTAGGAACCTGACCCAGATGTTGCACACATCACTTTTGCTTACATGCCATTAGTTAGAACTTAGTCATGTGGCAGTGCCTAGCTACAAGAGAGGCTGGGAAACGTAGTCTTTATTTTAGGGTGATGTGTCCATCTAAAATTTAGGGGTCGAGGGCAAGAGTGGAGAATAGATGGCCATTGTTGCGCTTGGGGGTTCCTGTAACTAGTCTGTGTGGGATTCCTATTCAAATTCATCAAATAAATTCTAGTTCATATGCAGTTGTTCGTGTAAATGTTATTGAGGAGTTAATTTTACTATTGTTTTAGAATTATACCAGAATGTTTGTCATATGAAATAATCATAAATATGAATTATTATTGCTAGTGTATTAGAGTTCTCCAGAGAAATAGAACCAACAGGATCTATCTGTCTAAACATATGTCTTATCTATGTATCTCATGAAGAGATTTATTATCAGGTGTTGGCTCATGAGACTGTGGAGGCTGAGAAGTCCCATAATCTGTTGTCTGCAGGATGGAGACTTGGGACAGCTGGTGGTCTACCTCAAGGGCCTGAAAGCCAAGGGCCACTGGCATGGGTTCCAGTCCGAGTCTGGAGGCCTAAGAAACCAGGAGCACTGAGGGCAGAAGATCCATGACCCAGCTCAAGCAGTAAGGCAGAGGGAGGGCCTATCTAATATCCTTCTTCTGCCCTTGTGTTCTGTTCAAGCCCTCAGTGGGTCGGATGGTGCCACGCACCTGGGTGGGAGGCATCCGCTCAGGCCGCCCACCAGTGCCATACTGATCTCTGGAAACACCCGCACAGACACACCCAGCAATAATGTTTCACAGATATCTGGGCATCCTATGGCCCAGTTGAGTTGACGTATAAAATTCACCATCACACTTAGGGAATGTGAAACTAACTTAGAAATTAAATTTGGTGTTGGAGTTGCTGTACTGAACATAAATCTTAAATACCAGCTGATAGGAAGGGTGGCAAAGAAGAAGACAGCTTTTACCAGGTTGACTTTGGAAGCAAAATTCTGTTTTGTAGTTTTCTTTTCAAGCGGCTGCTTGACCAGTGACCTGGCCCTTTCCTTTTACAGTCACCACAGTGTCACTTAGTGTGCAGTTTTTCCAAGGTTAACTGTAGCTGTTGTCAGTTAATATGTAGTTCTGAATTAATATGCCGAATCTGTCTCTTTAAGGAAGCAAAAGAGCAGTACAGTTTCATTTAGAGATGCCATGGCTTCTCTGAGGATAATAATAATTTCTAGCAAGTGTAGGGAAGAAATCTTCTAATTCCATTTGTCCTTTTTGTGTGTGTCTAAAACCTTGACAACAAAACAAATTGGTACTGAATGTTTTGAAGAAATAAACATGAACTCTCCTTTAGTATTTCATTTCTAGGATTTCAAGCCTTGGTAACAATTACCAAGAGCTGTGGCCCAGGATAGCTCTAGCTGCTGTGAGGATCTAAGTGCCGGGGAGCCTATACTTTTACAGCCCATTTCAACTGCCCAGAGATAATTTGGGTAAACATGGGCTCCTCTACGAACCTCCTAATCCCTGCTGGGTTTTACACTGTGGGGAGGTTTAGACAACTTGTTTTCTTTCCCTTTAGCCCTTCTCTCTACACTCCCCTCCAGCTGCCTTTTTCCCCCACCCCGAAATGTAACATGATCTCCTAGGCCTGGTCTGCTGCTTTCACAGATTCTTTTAGTCTTAGAGAAAGAAAGGAAAAGAAATTAACCATTGGTTTACTGATTCAAAGTTAACAAAACTTTAAAAGTGAAACACAATGGTGGTGTTTGAAAACAAAAGTATTGCTTGTTAATAACCAGAGCTTGGGATTTCCTTTTATCAATTGTTTCTACTTAGTGTGTTTAAGTTTACCTTATATATTCGTATTACACAGATAATACTTTGAAGCCTTTAGGATTTTTGCAGCATTGCTATTTTTGATTGCAACAAAGTTGTAAAATTGCTATTTTTAAATTTATTTTGTAGATATCTTAATCTTTATTCAATATTCAGATTAAAAGCAAACAAGACTTTTAGTGATTTTAAAATAAAATTCTTTGGCATTTATTTCAAAAGTTAAAGTAAAGGGACAAAGATATTTCATGAAAACATGTAAAACCTCTGTAAGTTAAATTCAGGCACTTAGAGTTTAATAAGACTATCCCAAACTATTTTTGTTTAATAATATTTCTGTTTATAATTAGACCTTAAGGTACAGTGTTGTAACTAGATTTAAGAATTCAAGGTTTGGTTGTTGGTTGGTTGGTTCTTTACCACCAGCAAATTAAGATTTGAAACCTATAGTTTGCAGCAAATTTTAAATAGTTTTTCAGCCTGGTTTCTTAAAATTTGTTAGCTCTTAATTATGGGTACCTAGTGGGTATCATGTAATGGGAAAAACATCTAACAAGGGAGTTTGAAGATCTGGGTTCTTTTTTTGTGCCACTAACTTGCTCTGTGACCTAGTGCAAGTTATTTAACCTGTCCTGTGCCACAGTTGTCTCATCTGTAAAATGGACAAAATAGATACTTATTAAAAATGATTAAAGGTAGAAGATCTGTATTTATATCCATTCTCTCCACAAACCTCATTAAGTGACAATAAAAAGGTTTTTAAAAAGTAAAGATATATAAGGACAAAAGGAACTCAAAGGAGATAGTAGTGGATAAGAAAGGTCAACACAGTTTTGGCAAATGGAAGGCAGTCAAAAGAGAGGTGTTAGACTTGATGGAATCAAGGATGCTGAAGCCTAACCTCTTCTGAGAGAGACATTGATAAGAAGTGAGTTTGCTCATAAGAACCTGAGGAAAGCTCAGAAATTGGTGGCATTAGTACCACAGAAATCAGGGCGTAAGGCGAAATCAGAGGAATCAGTTGAAAGTATGTAAAAGGAGTGTTTAAATTCTTCAGGTCCCTCCCCAACCATGTACAGTCAGAGGACCAGCTCTCCAGCCACATGAGACCAGAGGCAGTATATTGAGAAATGCCCTATAAAGGCTCTGGACTCTGGAGCCTTACACACAGCATGGGTCTGGGTAAGCCATTGGCTAAAAATAATGGGACAGGCAAGAACAGATTTTTTTTTAAAGTTTGCATGCCAAGTAGTGAGATTGTTACCCCCCTTTCAATACCTGCTAGCTACGACCCGAACAGAGAAGATATTGAAATATTCTTTTCTGGGAAAAATAAATTTAATGATCCTAGAGAAAAGCCCCATAGATAGCAACATTTGGAGATGCTCTTGAAAAAGTGAGTTCACTATCTCCTTTCTTTGAAGCCCCCTAGTCATTGTGCCCCTTCCATGCCTACAGAACTTCCAGTCATCTTTTTAGTTCCTCATTCATATATAGTGAACGGACAGTCAAATTTCCCTAGACATTAGAGGAAAGTTTCTGGCATAATAGATAAAGGGTAAAACAAATTCACAGAACAGAGGAACTAGGTGGAAATAATGACAATGCAGGAAACAGAAGAGTTCAAAAGAGAACTCTCAAAGATTGCAAACCTCAAACAACAGAATGCTATTAAAAACAATAACAATCAGAATGAGTTCTTTCATATTAAAAACATTATAGTCAAAATTTAAAATTCAACAGAACACTTGGAAAATAGTCTGTCTCAGAATATGGAACATAAAGACACAAACAATAAGAGAGAACAGATAAAATTAGAAGCTCAATCCCAGGGCTTTAATATCTAGCTGGTAGGAATTCCAGAAAGAGAACTAACAAAATAGGAAGAGAAGTTAGGAGACAATAAGTATAAGGAAAAATTTCAGAGCTCGGTGAAATGAGTGTTCTCTAGGGCTGAACGACTTAAATCTCTGGATTGGACGGCCCCCAAGTGCCCAGCATAAATAAAATATGAAAAAGACTTACTCCAAGCCTTATCATTGTGAAACTTCAGAGCACCGAGACTATTAGAAGAACCTAAAAGCTTCCAAATAGAAAAAAAGCAAGTCATTTATAAATGGTTGGGAATCAGAATGGGATTGCATTTCTAAACAACAGTACATTACTGGAAACCAGAAAGTGGTAGAGAAAAAAAATACCTTCAAAATTCAGTTGGGAAGATTATTTTCAACCTAAAATTCTATAGCCAGCCAAACTATCAAGGTAAAAGAAAGGTATTTTTTAGACATACACCTTTTATTTACCCCCCAGGAAGCTACTGGATGATGAATTCCAGTAAAATGGGGAAGTAAGTCAGTAAATGCAACTGAGAATATTTGAAGTGTTTTAGTGTTTGGAAAAAAATACCACCAGATTTGACAGATCTTTGAAGTATTTGGGGGAAAAATAGTAATAGGTATATAGAAGACTAATCAAATGAAAAAAATCTAGGCATTATCTCCAGGATAAACAAAGTTGTATAATAAAGAAAACATTCATAGGATATTATTGGCTAAACAGTGAACAATATTTGCATCATCATAGTTATGTAAACACTGACTATGAGTTACCCCCAAATTGTGATTTTACTCATTTGGGAGGTTATGGATGGTGATGGTATAATATTAATACTACTGTAATAAGTTAATAGATAATGTGTAAAGCTAATGAATCCAGAAATGGCAAGATGAGGGTTATTAGTTAGAAATCTGAAGGAGGCTGCCTCTGGGGAAAGGGGAATGGGACTGCTGTTTTTTATTACAAGATTTTTACAGGACTATTTTTAGTCTTTTTTACAAGACTTTTAGTACTGTTTTATTTTTAACCATGTGTGTATATTACTTTGATTAAAAATAAAAATTAATGAAAACAAAATAAGATACTAATATTAGTTTTCTCCTTCTGGAGAAAAATGATTATGTTTAACAGCTACTTTTAAACTTGTTAAGTATCAAAATATGGTAAAGTCGTACTATACTGAGATTTTCTAGAAAGCAGATTTGCTCTAAGGCAGTTCAGATTTGGCCCCTTACTGAGAATTTTAGCCTTGGAAGTACCAAGGGGACTAACAGAAGAATCAGTGTCATCTGAAGCAGAGTCACATGTGCAGTCTGCGCACCACATCCTGGGCCGCATTGAAGATGTGAGAGTGTGGCGTTTGTGTTTTGCCAAAGCTGTGGTTGCAAACCTTGGCTTTAGGATTAAAGGTAGGGCTGTCTGTGACATATAAACGTTAGTTGTTACTCCTGCCTCAAAGCTAATGTTTCTTTCCCTTAATCAAATAAATGGATTTCCTTGTCCCTTGGAAAAGCTCCAGACTGTGCTTTCAGGTAGTGGAGTACCCACCACCTGACGTGGCAGGAGTACTCTTCTGGAAGTAACAATAGCTATGGTTTATAGAGCATATTCTGTGCCTTGGGCACTCTCCATACATTATTTCTGATCTTTATAACCCTATGATATAACTATTCTTATGACCACTTCCCATTTTACAGATGAGAAAATGGAGGTCTCAGGAAGTGAAGTCCCTTGCCCAGGCCACCACAGGGAGGCAAATCTGAGACTCAGCACTTAAGGCTTATGTGATGTCACAGCTCGTTTAACCTTCATTGCATTGCCTTCCCTGTTGCCTTGTTTGCCCTGGCCAGAGTCACTAGGCCTTTGTGACATGTAACTCATGACCAATAAATAGCTCTATCTGATTGAAAAATTGTGAGATTTAAAGGGATACGTATGTGTCCTTATACAGTGGCAAAATGGATATGGCTGATAGGATCTTTTTTTTGTTGTTTGTTTGTTTTTTTAAGACAGAAACTCGCTCTGTTGCCTGGGCTAGAGTGAGTGCCGTGGCGTCAGCCTAGCTCACAGCAACCTCAAACTCCTGGGCTTAAGCGATCCTACTGCCTCAGCCTCCCGAGTAGCTGGGACTACAGGCATGCGCCACCATGCCCGGCTAATTTTTTCTATATATATTTTAGTTGGCCAGCTAAAATGTTTCTATTTTTAGTAGAGACGGGGGTCTCGCTCTTGCTCAGGCTGGTCTCGAACTCCTGACCTCGAGCGATCCACCCGCCTCGGCCTCCTAGAGTGCTAGGATTACAGGCGTGAGCCACCGCGCCCAGCCCTGATAGGATCTTTTAAGCTATCTTATTCTTTAGTTGGACACATGTGCTGGACCCACAGAGCTAGAGAACCTGGTAGGCTCTCACCGGGCAGCGTTTGCAGAAGCAGAGGAAGTGGGCTTGTTGGCACAAGTATGTGAAACCGCAAGCATGTAGCTCACAATTCTTGCGGTTCCCCCTTAGCGTTAACTGGCTGGGCTAGAAACAGTGCAGGGGTCAGTCAGACCTGGGATCACCTGGTCCTGGAGGTCCCAAACAAGACCTCATGCCAGATTCACCTGTCTCCCTTCCACCTGCGCTCCTACCACAGTCTTGCTTTCCGAGGTGGAGCTTCCACGTCCCGAATCCTGCTTCCTTCCTTCCCTTGACTCAATTCTACGGTGGGCACCTGCCCCAGTTTTGAAAAAATACAACTCTGAATTTTTTAAAAAATTCAGTCTCCTAATCTCTTCAGAGAAGAGTCCTCTTTTGGTGACTTGTTCTACAGTTACACATTTCTTAAATTCAGAAATTGCTTTCAAATGAATAAATTTTAGAAATATCGATTCCTGTTTATCCTATTCCCAGAAAAAACAAGAAGCAATTCTTCACTTTTCTGAAACAGTGGTTTTCTAACTTACATATGCACACGGATCATGTGAGAACTTGAAGATACAGTCTATTCCACATATTCTGATTCTGTAGGTCTAGAATAGAGACCAAGAATCTGCATTTTAAGTAAGCACTCCAGGTTATTCAAAACAGGCTGTCCATAGACCTTACTTTTAGAAACATTGCTCAGATCACATGCTTTAATGTAATTAAGGATTTTATTTTTTTCTTTCTTAATATTTTAAAATATTCTTAAATAGCCCTAAGTCCCTGAATTATTTTCTTCTAAGATATATTTTCCCAACAGTTATTGATTTTTATTTCTACCTCTGGTCTTACTCATATTATCTACCTTTCACTTCAATTGGAAAATTTCTGCCATTTTGCAAAGTGCAAGGCCTTTCTACCTTACTGCCTCCTAGCTGCGTGAACTTGAACAGAGTACTTCCCCATCGTCTCCCCCCTTTCTCTCCTCAGTTTCCTTACCTGTGAAATGGAATTAAACTATACAAAATTCATAGGATTGTTGTGAGGCTTAAGAGCTTCTAGCACATACCAGGTGCACATTAAAAGCCTATTCCTTTCCTAAACTAATGCAATATAGCAAACAAGTTAGTTCACAGCCTTTTTAATTTCTTTATTCCTTTTCTTTTTCTTTTCTTTTTTTAATTGATGACTTTTATGTTTTAGGTTATCAGAGGGAATCCTTGGGCCATACTTCCCTCTTGTGAAAAGATTGAGGTTCTCCTTTGCTTGTAACAGAATGCTTTTCATATCTTGCAAATGAGTTTCAGAGGCATCAAAAGCTGGATCTGGAAAGAATAGATCAGGTTTGATATGGTAGTGTACAGTTGGGCAATATTTTCAATATTTATTGCCACTAATTCAGAGTGTTTTGCTAGACCTGTTGATGTATGGTTTTATAACTAAATTTAAAAAGATCTGGACACAGTTTATAAGCATTACTCATTTAAGAGGATTTAAGAGGATAAGGTCATTTTAGACTCAAGAGCAGAATGTTAGTAATAGTCATTAGCTTTTTAAAATAAACTTATATTCCAATGTAAAGTACAGCACATGTGAACAAATATCTGGGCCAGTATTAATAGATGGTATTCAAGGATATGGTTAGAATTTCAAAAATGCCTATTAATATGTAATTCTTGGCATTCAGCTGCCAATTTGAATGTAGCCCTTTAATCTGAATGCTGTATAATAAGATTTTATTATAGTCTGATCCAAGGCCTTTAAACTTTCCAAAATGGCAGCAAAATAGATACTGTATTTTTTCTTTAGCTTGTTTGTATTGGTGGAACCCTTTTGAATGTTATTTTTTGCATTATATGTAGAGTTTGAAAGGTTTGAGACAACACTAAACAAGTTAGCAGTCATTACATGAAGACTGTCCAGCAGAAGACAATGTGTCCCAGAATCTAGAAAGCTTCCAGAGTCACTGCGCGTGTCACCTGGTGGCCTTGTAGCACTGTCTCCAGATGACTGGAACTGTGTACTTCCCTAGCAGTGCCTTCTTGGGGGTTCATGAGGCCTGATCTGGTACTACAACACTAACAGTAGGTCCACTCAGTTGCAGTAAAAATATATCTTGTATGCTGATCAGAATTTGGCTGGACATCTCTGAAAAGTTAATGACATCCTGGCTGAGAACTCCTGTGATATATGCCACTCACATCCAGTCCAATCTTGAATATTTATGTGCTATTTTTGGCAGACCTAAGTAAAGATTTTATTAACCATTCCTGGTGTACTGAAGATACCCAGGTTTTTGTCATTATAGGATAGGCTAGAGATTAGCCGGGGTGTCTTAACCAAGGCTTTCTCTGATACATGTAATGACAACCTTACTTATTGGACCAAGGATATAGATATGCAATGCTTAATCTACATGGCGGAATTTATTCTTGGT
This sequence comes from Lemur catta, assembly GCF_020740605.2. Taxonomy (NCBI): domain Eukaryota; kingdom Metazoa; phylum Chordata; class Mammalia; order Primates; family Lemuridae; genus Lemur; species Lemur catta. The sequence continues at coordinate 5,455,062 of NC_059137.1, read as the reverse complement.
GTGAAGGGGCAGCCTAATCCACTGGCCAGGAGCCTGATCCTTGGAGCCAGGCAGCCTTGGGTTGAATCCATCTCTGCCTGTTTCCAGCTGTGGGACCAAGGGCAAGGTGCTTGACTTCTCTGAGCATCAGTTTTTACCAGAAGAATTAGGATAATAATTCTGTTTTCTTCACAGGATCATTGTGTAAATGCAATTCAGTAATGAGTGTAACATGCTTCTCACAAAAGTCTGGCACATAGTAAGATCTCAGTACATGTCAGCTCTTATTATTCATGGCTGTAAGATGCAGACTAAATTTTTCTCCCTGTTGCAATTCAGTTATCTGATACTATTTATTAAATAGACTCCTTTTATTATTGTTATTAGAACTTACCTGATTTTTAACTTATTTGGTGCAGTTGGGTTCCTTATTTCCCACTATCTAGATTTCTGGGTCTGTGCCAGTAACACATTATTATTATTGCTACTTTACAATATGTTACAATATCTTCTATGGTCGGTCCTAATCAGAGTTGTAAAAAGATTTGAGCCGAGCACAGCAATGAAATGGATTTTAAACAAGGGTACCCCATGGCACTCACCAAAGGATGGGAAAAAGTTCTCTCTGCAAAGAAGGGATGCAGTCCCTTTCTCTCCAGCATTCACTGTGGAGACTAAATTCCGGTTCCTCTGAACTCACACCCCTTCTATTCTCAACTGCCTCGTAGCCTGGATGTGTGATTTGACCAGTGTGTCGGGCGTTTGTGTAGCTGTCATGTGGGTTCCAGCTCTGACTGTTCATTCCTCAGACACCCACTGCCTCACCCTCAATCACAGTAAGCTTGCCGACCATAAATGAGACTAGTGTTGGTAATTCCAGAGGAATTTGCATTATCTCCAATATTCTGGGGGCCTAGGGTGTGCCTGGCACTGCGCACAGAGAAACTCGCCAGAAGCGGTGTAGGTTGGGGACGTCCCATGCCACCGTGGAGATGCGCGCGGTTTCAAAAGTGGTGCCGAGCAGGCCTGCGCGGCCCGGGGAGGCGCCAGGCTTCCTGGCCGCCGGGTGTTAGGATCGCGCTTCCTTCGCTGAGAAGGAGCCTCCGAAGGCCGCGCTCGGCCTTGCCGGGTTAAAACAGCCATTGGCCGCGGCTTGGTTTTTGCAGGCAGCGGAGGCTGCGGGCCAGGCTGGGCCTCGGGAGCGTCGGCGCGGCCAGGAGGGGGTTAAGGCGAGGGCGGAGGCAGCGCGGGGCGGGGGCGGGGGCGGGGGCGGGCCTGGCGGGCGCCCGGTCGAGCCCTTTGTTAACGGGCGCGTCCGGGCCGAGGCGGAGACGCGGCCGCGGCCATGGGCGGGCGCGGGCGTGCCGGGCGGCGGTGAGCGCGGCCTGGCGGGGCCGGGGGCGCCCGGGGGGGCGCGCGGGCCGAGCCGGGCGTGAGGCGGGCCCGCGGGCCGAGCCAGGAGCGGGGCGCCGGACCCCGACGCCGCTGGCGCGGGAAGATGTTGGAGATCTGCTTGAAGCTGGTGGGCTGCAAATCCAAGAAGGGGCTCTCCTCGTCCTCCAGCTGTTACCTGGAAGGTACGCCCGGGGCCGCCGAGGGGAGGGGTCCCGAGCCGTTGCGCGCCCGCCCGCCGCCGGGCCCTTCCTAGGCCTCGCCCGCCGCGCGCTCCCGCCTCCGGCCCTCCGGGTCTCGCTGTCCGGCTCCTTGCCCTTCCCTCTTGCTTTCGTTCTCTCTCTCTCCACGGCCCCTGGGCGCTGCCGGCCGAGTCTGGCGGCAGGGCTGCGGCACCCGCCCCGAACTGCAGGCTCTGCCCGAGAAAGTTTGAAAAAGCGACTCGACGGGCCTTAACGTCCCTGAGAGCCCACGTTGTGGAATTTTCACCATTAATTGGGAATTGTGTGTCAAAAAGGTCGACCCGCGTTTGTGAAAACATACGATTTCCATTAAGTATCGTGTACAAAGGGAACACGGCTCTACCATTTATGGATACAGAATTTCCAGTGATTTCTCCCCCCACCCCCATTCTTATCTACAGACCACGAAGAGGTTTTAGGAATTCTCTCTTTTCAAGGGAGGAAAGAGAAATTACACCCAATTTTAAGAAGGCATTTTGAATGGGTCCAGCAGAGTGCTTACTTGGGTCAGGGGCTGCGGGGGGGGGAGGCTTATTTTAAGTTTCCTTCAGTAAAGCTTAAAGCAAGGAGTTTTATGTTTTCCTTTCTTTCTAACACTTTGCTTTTCAATTCCATTTATTTTGATTTCTTTTCTTTCCTGTTGCTTGTCTTTAGTTTTTTGTTATGACAAAAAACTCCCGCGGGGGGCGGGAGTGAATTGAGGATAATGAGTGGTGGTCATTTTTGCTGCTTCCAGAAGCGTTCAAAATTGATCTAAGACTGATCATCCCATGCTTCAACAGAAAGGCTGTTTGTACTTAAGAGATGTGATGATACTTGGATTTTTCCATGGTGTTCGTGTAGGATTTAAAATAGTAGAAATGTAAAGCTCACTTTAGAACAAGTAGGATTTCTGCTATAGCGCCATAAGTTCTACTGTTTTTCTTTTTAGAAATGAAGAAATAAACAAAGGCTTCATTAATTTTCCAACCTGATTTCTTTTCTTTACAACTCTAAGCCTGCCTGGAGTCGCACATGCAGCTTAAACCATACACGCCAGGCCAGTGCCGTAGGTGAAACGTACTTGTCCTCCTGGCGACTTGTGTACAGTATCCCCCTTCTGTCTCTGGGATTTCAGGGGGCTCCATGCTCAGAGGAGCTTCATCCAGATGGAGTAGACTCACAAAGTCTAACGTTTTAAGGGAGGAGATAGTTTATTTGTCCCTGAAAGTTGGCATCTGAGCAGCTAAAGTCATCTTCAGTTAATACATCGCTTATTTTTTCCAAGTTGCTCAAAAATGCTGAACACATTCTCATTTACATCTGTAACGAGTTAGTGTTAGGCATTATCATCTCCATTTTGCAGTTGGATGCCTAATGCAGAGATGAATAGACTTTTGTAAGAGCTGGAAGAAAGTTTAGGTCACATCTTGGCCTGGGAGTAAACTGGATATTTAGTATATACCTGGCTGGTTTAATTTTTGTTTTGGCATAAAAACTAAAGCCTTACTCCAGCATGTCTTGAAATGAATTATAATACTGACTTTTAAGCTTTTAAATATCAAAAAAGTGCTGGTATAGCAGACTGCCTTGGGTTAAGGCTTCATCTGGGAAGGTGTCATTCTAGGAATTCTTTCTTATTAATGAGTTTTCCTTATTTTGTTATTATATTTAATTAGAGAAAGTAAATGGAATTATTGTTTTGTAGTTGAGGGAATTTAACAAACCTCAGTGATCATTTCTTAAAGACTGGAAGCGCTATTTATCTTTTGGGAAAAACAGCTGCCAACATATGGATAAGTAATCTAGGCTTTCCATTTTTACGAACATCCTAACTCAGTGTTTATTGACACCCACTCAGGGTCCTAGGCATCCCAGGTCAGGGAGAAAATTGAATAAGGTCAAGTTTTCCATTGTTCTATCAAAGACGGTTCTGCCATAAATGTAGTTTGATAATATGCTACCTGCTACTGAGGCCTAGGTGTCAAAGAAACAATGGTAAACATAAAGATAGCTAATAATTATTAAATGCTTACTGTACAGGCACCAAGTAACTGTTTCAGCACTCTCTGTGATCTAATATACTTATTTCTCATGATGGCCTTATGATTATTTCCATTTTATAGATGAGGAAACTGAGGCATCAGAAGGTTAGGTAACTTGTCTAAGGTCCCAGAGCTAGTGAGTGGGCACCCTGGGATTTGAACTCACACTGTCTGCTCTGGAGAGCCCATTCCTGGCTACTCTGTGCTCTACTGACTGTGACTATTTGTCTCCTTTGGAACTCACTGTGGGTTTTTAAATGGTATCTTCAGAAACTCCCCAACTATTGCTAAAATAAGGGTAGTCTTTCTCTTCTAGAAACCTGACAGTGGCAAAATGGTTACATTTAGCAGTAGGATTTATTTTTTTTAATGTATATAAAAGTACTTTTACATAAGAAATTCTAAAAGGGTATTTAGTGAAAAGTACCTCTCTCCTATGTAGCTTCCCCACCTATAGGCAGTCAGTCACTCGGGAGTTTCATGTGTGTCCCTCTAGAAATAGTCTATGGATATACAAGCATTTATAATACTTGAATTTTGCCCCCCAACTTTGTGAAAATGTGTGTTTACAGCAGTATCTATTCCCCATGACCACATTTAGTTTAACAATCTTTGCTCTACTTTGAATAGTGAATTTTCTAATTATTCCTTTCCCCTGGAGATGTGAAAGAAAACATGGACAGTAGCCTTTTGAATTCAGGTTTTGCTTGTTTTTTTTACTTTTATTTGTTCATGTGTTTGTATTTACACACATTGTGGATGGATATTGTACATGGACATGATAGTTTTGTAGTTCTGTACTGTGGAATCAAAGACTAATAATGTCTGTGAAGTGAACTCTTCTTGAACTTTAAAAATTTATTTTAAGGGCCCACTTCTAAATGCTTCTTTTCAGCAGTTGGCTCAGCGAATGCTTTATGTGGTGCCAGCCACACAGATACACTTTTAGAACTTGTGCTTTGGAGAAGCTTACGCTTTCTTTCTAAATACTCTCTCCTGAGGTCATCACACTTCCCTTGTTTAGTAACAAAGAAAATCTGAGGCTCTCTCTGTGACCTGATGGGAGGCCAGTCTGTTCTTTTCATTTGGGTTACTTAACAATGCCTAACATTGTTGAGCATTTATGATGTGGCTGGCCTGGCGCTGCGCACATCATGTACAGCCTCAATTACTGCTCACACCAGCACTCTGAGGTTTCTAGAGAAGAGGAGGAAGAAGGGCCCTGTGTCACTTTGGGTGGCAGTGCTTTTGCATTTGGAGTCCAGGCATCCCAGTTTTTGTCTGATCTCTCTGATCTTTTATTTCCTTACCTCTAAGACAGAGAGACTGTCCTCTGTGCAGCCCACCTTAGAGGATTGTTTTGAGGACCTGTGAGATGGTTGAAGGAAAGCTTTGAAATGTATGTGTTTATACTGACACGAGATTCCTCTGAGATGCCCTTGAGTTCAGGCAGTTTTATGTCTACCACAAGTGTTCCTAGGGTCCCATTCTCTTATGTAGGTGGGCAGCTCTGGAGCCAGCCGACCTGGACCGTATGCCAGCTGCACTCTTGGCTGGCCTTGGGCACTCACCAAGCCTCTGTGTTCTCACTTCTAAAATAAGGCCTATAGCAGTCCCTACCTCATTGAGTTGTTGAGAGATTTCATGTAAATTGTTTAGCAGAGAGCCTAGTATATGTAAACTGTTGTTTTAAATAAATATTTAGCAGTCTAAAATGGTGGCTTTACCAATCTCTGTAATGGCTGAAGTGATAAAGGAATTGAGCTGAACCCCACCTATAGTTTTTCTTGTTGTTAATGATGCAGTTTGTTTCCAAGTTTGTTTTTGATGAATATAATTAATACTTCCTGTCCTTGGTTTTTAGCTGAGAAGTATCTTCCCTCCTTCTGACCCTCTCTTATTCCCATAGTGAATATTTTTATTGTGCAAGAAAAATTCCCATCGGCTCATGGTTGGCATTTTATTTCTCCTCCTCAGAGGCAGTATTTCCACAGCTCCAAACAAGTGAAAACTGTAAATATCTTGCTACTTACTACCTTGTAAATCGAAGTCATTATAATTTTGCCAGTATAATTGCTGATCTGAAATAGAAGCAGGCAAAAATATCAATGGGTAGGTTTTTAAATAGGCCAATTGCAGTGGCTCACGCCTGTAATCCTATCACTTTGGGAGGCCGAGGTGGGAGGATTGCTTGAGGTCTGGGCAACAGTGAGACCCTGTCTCTACAAAAGGTAAAAAATCAGCCAGGCGTGGCGATGCGTGCTAAGTCCCAGCTACTTGGAAGGCTGAGGCAGGAGAATCCGCTTGAGTCCAGGAGTTTGAGGTTGCAGTGAGCTACGATGATACCTGGGTGACAGAGTTAAGACCTTGTGTCAAAAACAAAGCGAAAAACAAAAAAATCCCCAAACAACAACGTATAACAAGATCTAAAGATCAAATGGGACATTGGGAGAATTTAACTTTGCCTCTGTAAGAATGATCACAATTAAACACACAGAAGAACAATTTATAAAATAAATTCTTAAGTTTGTTTTTTCTTTGGAAAAACAAACAAAATGGAAAATTTTAACCATATCTCAAAAGCAGACAGCATAATGAGCTCCCTTGTACTTATTATCCAGCTTTAACAATTATCAATTTGTGGTCAATCTTGTTATTTTCGTGCATAGTAAAGTTACAGTTCTAAAGCCATAGAACAAATAGCTTGCTAGTTACTTAAAAAAAAATTTTTTTTTATTATATAGAGATAGGGGTGTCACTATGTTGCCCAGGTAGTCTTGAACTCCTCAAGGGTTCCTCTTGCCCAGGACTCCCAAAGGCTCAGATTATGGATGTGAGCCACTGCCAAGCCAAGTTATTTACTTTTGAGTGTGTGATTTTCTCCTCAGATGAGGATGTTAATCTTTAGAAATTGGTTTTCAAATCTTTTTTTCTTAATGTGCACCATAGATACTTTGTTATATTTGTGTGTTGCATGCTGGTTATGGGGAAGATAGATAGGGAGAGGCCAAGAAACAGATGGGAAGGAGAGAAAGGAGAGGAAGAGACGGAGGAAGGGAGACAGAAACAGAAGGGGCAGATACAAACAGATACTGGGAGACAAAGACAGAAGGGTTGGGAGAGAAGGAAGAGAGGAGGGAGAGAAGTAGAGGGGCAAGGAGGAGGCAGAGAAAGACATCCAGAGGAGGAGAAAGAGCAAGCTGGGGTTGGGGATAGTGCAAGAGACTGTGAGTGAGAGAGACGCAGACAGATTGATGGGCAGGCAGCTGATAGATGGATAACTAGAGGGGAGACCGACCCGTAACCTGTCTCTGCTTCCATTTCCTTGCCTCCCGAATGCCCTAGAGTCTTCCTAATAGGGTTATAGGGATTCAGTGCAGATAAAGTGCTGGCACTCAGTAAAGGATCAGTATTAGCTATTATTCTGTCACATAAAGTTGTATAAACTTTAACCTCATCGTGCTTAAATTCTCTACAGAGGCCTTATCCTGATCTATCTTACCAGTCCTCAAATTTAGCTAATAAGCATTGCACATTGAATACCTTCAAATTATATTTAAAGGCAGGCCATGAATAGAATTGGGCATTGCCTTTGGAGCCAAAATACCATTTTGATATATGGGGGGGGAGGTCATGTTCACTTTACCAGATTAGCAGTAAAAATCCTAATGGCTAACAAGACAGTCTGGGGAAATTGCTTGCCATTGGGTAGCCCATTTAGTTCAGAGACTCTGATCTGAACTGACTCAGGAGTCCATGAAGGCACATTGATGAAGAAGCAGTGTGAAATGAGTGTGTTTAAATCACCCGTGGCTGGCAGCAGAAGGGGAGGCTTTTCAGGCTGTTGTAAATGGCCTGTGACAATAAAAATGCTGGTGTGGCTCGCAGGCTCACTGTGTACAGTTTGGATCTGCGGCCAGTGTAGGGATTCCTGGAACCTTTCGTGGAGGCATTGGGGATCTTACCATGCTGTCTCCCTGTTAGGAGTCTGTAACAAATCCTGTTTCTTTTGAAAGCACAGAGAAATTTTTAGTTTCACCTTGTTTTAGGACCTTAGCCTTGGTTTATATTTCATTCAGAACAAATCATTGCATTCCCCAGGCCTTTATAAAGGAAGGTTGCATTTGTTTTTCATCCTTACTGTCTGTCATTGTTGCTGTTCTTATCAAGGGTTAACAGATTATTAAGCTGCACTTTTTCAGTTATGACTTAGTATTTTACCTTGCCGCTAAAGACAAGCACGTGCAGGTGCTCCCCGATCAGTGCTGTGTGTGCTGCATTGCACTGAGCAGGTGCTGAGGACTCTGAGATAAGAAGACTTGGTCTCTGCCCCAAAGGAGTTTACGTTATTGTGGTGACAACAATAAGGGAAGGAATAGTGGCCCTGTAGTGCAATGTCCCGGGCAGGCATTCATGCAGAAGTTCTTCCTGACAGTCCAGCTAGGCTGATGCCATTGTGGCCATATTATGCAGTCAAGAAACAGACTCAGAAATGAACATCTTCAACACGTGGTGGTGCTAAGATTTGAACAAGACCTACCCGTCCCCCCCACCCAGCCCACACCTATTGTACTGTAAGGGGCATGGGAACAGAATCCTTACTGTGTGATGGATGTAGGGTGGTAATAGAAACAGATAACAAGTACCCAAATGGGATGAAGGAGAAGTAATCAGGTGGGAGTGAGGTGGTGGGGAGGAGGTTTCCTAGAGGTGGGGAGGCCAGGAGGAGAGGAGTAGCTGGGAAGGGCATGGCAGGGAGAGTAAATGGCACTTGTCAAGGTGCAGTCAGGAGAGCCAGCAAGGAGGGGCGTCAGGGGAACTGCACCAAGTCTGGGGAGGCAGGAATGGAAAGGGGAATGGGGCAGAAGCTTCCAGCCTAGACCTTGAAGGGCTTCACGTGCCTGCGTCAGGAGCTCAGACTTTTCCTGCAGTGGTGGCAGGAATGACAACCCCAACCAATTTTTGAGGGCCCATGTGTGCTCAGTAGCAGTGTGTCCCATGTTAGCTGCAAACTGCCAACTACCCCTCAAGGCATATGATGTTCCCAACATTGCCCAGGTGACACTGCTGGTCAGTGGTAACTGACCATCGACAGGCAGGCTGCCTCCCAAGCCTGTGCTTACCTCTCCCCCTTGGCCGACAGCCATCTCCAGGGGATTATAAGCAGGAGAGTGACCTGGTTAGCTGGGCATTCTAGAAAGATGGTTCTGATAGTAGGGAGTGGAGGTGGAATGGTCAAAGTGGGGAACCCAGCCAAGGGTGTGGTGGGGCATGGAGAGGACAGGAACGATGAGCGATTTAGGAGGAGCAGTGCCAAGATGTGGGGTGTGAACGGACTGAGGCCGATTCCCAGCTCCAGTCCTGGCACAGGCATGAGTGCTGGTGCGTGGTTTTGGAGATGGTGGTGTGCCTACTTATGAGGGTCTTTGTTACTCTGCTTCTAGTAATTGGAAACTTTTTGACAATAGATTATTAGAAGGTGATACAAAATTCCGTTTTTTTTTTCCCCTTTTTGGTTGAGAGGGGCATGGGGAACGTGTATCTTCAGAAAGGTTAATATTTGGACTGTTGATAGGGACAGAATTTAAAATTGACTGGCTTAGAACATTGTAATATAAAAAGATTCCAGGGGAAATATTTAAACCTTTCCTAATTTAAATAACTTTATTTTTTAAAGGAGGTTTCTCTAGAAACCTGTTTAATCTACTGCCCATAATGCCTATAAGTGGAAAGTAGTACAACTGCTTTTATTTTATTTTATTTTATTTTATTTTATTTTATTTTATTTTATTTTATTTTATTTTATTTTATTTTATTTTTTGAGACAGAGTCTCACTCTGTTACCCGAGCTAGAGTGCCGTGGCGTCAGCCTAGCTCACAGCAACCTCAAACTCCTGGGCTCAAGCAATCTTACTGCCTCAGTCTCCCGAGTAGCTGGGACTACAGGCATGCGCCACCCATGCCCAGCTAATTTTTCTATATATTTTTAGTTGTCCAGCTAATTTCTTTCTATTTTTAGTAGAGACAGGGTCTTGCTCTTGCTCAGACTGGTCTCGGAACTCCTGAGCTCAAACAATCTGCCCACCTTGGCCTCCCAGAGTGCTAGGATTACAGGCGTGAGCTACCTCGCCCGGCCTATTTTAAAAGAAAATTGTATAATTTAGATTTATCACTAATTTATACCAGCCTTCTTTTGGGCTCTTCTCCCTATCAGATTACTGGGGTTTTACTGAACTAATTCCTTAGTGCAGGAGGAGTTGCTAACCTGGCCCTTGGAGTCTGGGATAGAATTCAGGCGCTCCATGTCCTAGACTCCAAGGGCCAGGTTAGCCCTGAGGTTACTGCTCTAACTAAAATTTGGCATTTCACTTTTTAAGAATATAGGTAACAAACCACAGTAATATTAGCAGTATTTGTGACTGTCCAGTAGAAATCAGAGATTTTCATATCACGTAACAGCTATGATTATTATTTATACTCATCACTACTTTGAAATGACAGTAGTTACCATTAGATCTTGTTAATGTGTTAATAAATACATATTTTATGCATTAATAAGTACTGTATCACAAATTAATTTTTAAAAATATTTTCATGACTATTTCTTTTTAAAAGAAAATTTTTTTTTTGCAACAGGTCTTGCTCTGTCACCCAGGCTGGAGTGCAGTGGTGCAATCACAGCTAAATGCAGCCTTGAACTGCCAAACGATCCTCCCACCCCAGCCTCCTAACTAGCTAGAACTACAGGCATGAGCTACCAGACCTGGCTATTTTTTTTAAAAAAATTTAGAGATGGGGTCTCACTGTGTTGCCCAGGCTGGTCTCGAACTCCTAGCCTCAAGCGATCCTCCTGTCTCGGCCTCCAAAAGTGCAGGGATTATAGATTTGAGACACCATGACTGGCTTTTTAACACCTGTTTTAGTATGATTGTTTTCTTTTGCAGTCCTCTGTATTTTATTTTATGCATTTACAAACTTCATTCTGAGCAGGAGCCCCTAGGCATCACTTACTTGCCACCAGAGGCGTCCATGGCATAGCATAGGTATAGAGCCTGGCCTTGGTGGCCTTGGTGTGGCAGGCTGGCCTTGGATTCCTGGTTAATCCTTCTTCTCTTGCAGTACATTGTCTTGTTCAGGGTCCAGCCCCTTCTCACCCGAGTGAGCTCACCCCATCAGAACTCCTGGCCCTCAGTGTCTGTGTTCTTTAATTTATAAATTCATCCATGGAACAGCACTTGTCTTCTATTAGACTTGAGTGTGTGCAGGTTTTCGTTAGTTGTGTTTCTCCCACAAGGACCAGAGGTGCATGATAATCTTTGCATCATCACCACCCTGCCCTGTCCTTATTCCCCATCTGTGGACACAGTGTTTTAGGGTACTGAGAAATTTTGTTCAGCGTGTGAACATAATGGGAAGGCCGTGTTTTTTTAAAAAAATAATTTTAACTACTCTGTGTGAAGGTGTAAATTACAAAATAAAGGACCATGTAGAAGTAGATGACTTTCATCAAGTTCAAATTGTGGGAAGTAATACTTTTCCTCTAAGCTCATATTATGAAAAGTTGTATGAGACTGTTATAAACTGACTTGAGAACAGTCTGAGCATGATCTCATCAGTTGGAACAGAGTATGAAATAAAACACGAGGCCGTCCCTCTTTTTAGAGGGATCTGTTTTATAGATTTTTAAATTACAGAGATTCCTTGAACTGGAGGACAATAATGAAGTACCCACAAAGGAAATAAGAATAAAGCAACAAGGGTTTCATAATTGAATGTGAGCAAAAGTTAAGGGGAATGTTTGTCACGTCTGACACATCCCTGCCCTCTTGCCCCTCCCCACACTGAAATGTCTCTGAGACATTCTTCCGGAGAGCCCACAGTGTGGACAGTAATGAGTGCTGTGCAGCTGGCTTCTCTGCGCTCTAGAGGGAACTGTGCACAAGTGACCTTGGGCACAAGTGCCAACAGGAAGGTGGGAAGCTTCCCAGGATGTTTTTCCTGGAGATGAAGGCTCCTCTTTGGGGACTATGAAGTAGCCGGCCACTGCAGTGTGTGAGCGTCCTACTTCCCTTACTGTTTACTAGTGTCTGGTTCAGCAGCAGCAGCCCCTGGAAGTCTAGACCAGATACACGGTATCAGAGAATCTTTTGATCAGTGACTCACAACGTTGAGAGACGATTGTTTGTATGTAAAACAATCTTTAAATTGTACTTTAAAGACCCAAACCATTTCTTAGAATACTTTCCAAACAAGTTAATCATGCATAGATCCAGCGAATTTTGTGGCCTGGTTCTCACTGAATTTCCGAACAATTTGATATACTCTTATAGCCAGCGTCATAGCTTTTTAGTGGTGTGGAGGCATTTTTAGATATGACCATTCTTGGTGCTCGACTGGCTAATTAATGACTTTTCCTGAGTTTATTTGGTGGGTGGAGACCTTTTTGTTAAATCATGGCGAAATAACAAAAGGGTTTTAAATGGGGTGAAAGGTACTTCTGAAGATCCAAATCTTAAATATATTTAAAATATGACTCAGAAAGGATGCTGCCGAAAATGCGCACTAAAAAATTTTAAGAATAGCAGATGCTAAAATTTATTCCCCAAGACTTAACAACAGCCAAAAGATCTGCTGGAAGAACAGGAGAGGGGAGTATTTGGGACATCTTTTTTGAATGAAGCCTTTAGGCTTCTTTAGGGGTCTAAACTTCCTGACAGTGGGGCTGGCAGAAAGTTCCTGTTAAGCAAGAAAGATTTAACTACATTCTGCAACTTTGGCCTTGTAAGCTGTGATCATTTTTAAAGTTGACGAGCATAGTTCACTATGAAATGAAGCAAGTAACTTGGCATTTGTTCACTGTGAGTCAATTTTGACATCAGCCTGGATTGGGAATTGACTGGAAGGTTTTGGTGTTGGACTGTGGCTGCATTTCAGTGTCTCGTTCCAGAGGCATGCATGAGCAATACTTCCCTTTGGGCTTTGGCCATTAATTTGTGGAATAGAGCAAGCACTAGAGAGGAGAATCAGAGGCTGCCTTGGACTGCCTGACGTCCTGTTGAGCTCAGAAGCAGTGGGAGGCCCTTTCCTTCCTAACGAAGGCCTCATCCTCTTGCATGAAGTTCCCAGCATCTGTCTACATGTTAGGGACAGTCCCACTTTAACCCACACTTGAAGTTCATAGTCACCTCTGGGCGGGTATCTGCATTCTGCTTATTCCAGGTGTTTTCCAGGCCACTTCCCTGATTATGTAACTTTGATCAAATCCAGATGTTGCAGAATGTTTGATAGAAGAGGTCAAATGGCATTTGAGAAGAAAAGCATTTCTGTATTCATGACTTTGGTTTAATTTCCTGTGTGGGCCTGGTCTGCCAAAGTTGTGTGCTCACAGCCTCAATGTTGAAACACTAGAAGGAAACACACAAGTACCTTTTCAGGACCACTTGAGATTCCCCCCTTCCCCAGCGTACTTTTTCCATGTTAAATTAACAATTATATAAGTATTAGTTGGCTTCTATTCTTGATAATTTTTTCAACTTTTGTAGTTCCTTTCTTTGTTTTGTTGTGTTGTGTTCTTTTTTTTTTTTTTTTTTTGAGATGAGGTTTCAATGTATCATCCAGGCTGGTCTCAAACTCTTGGCCTCAAGTAGTCTTCCCCCCTCAGCCTCCGGAGTAGCTGGAACTACAGGCGTGAGCCACCAAGCTCGGCTACTGTAGTTGTTTTCCGATAATAAAAATAATCTACATTCACTGTGAGAAATATGCAGTAATATATAAAAGTATAAAGGAAATGCTCGTAGTCCCACCACCCTGAGTTCACTACTATTCATATTTTGGTGAAGTTCCTGCTGTCTTTTTTTAATTTTTACAAAATTGAGATCATGCTGTATATACTGGATTATAATATAAACATTTAATATATTATTATAAGTATATTCCCAACCCATTAAGTATTTTTTCCAAAAACATTTTGAGTGACTTTTTGAATATATTCTGTTTTGTAGATGGAGCATAAACTCACTTATCTTGTACTGATAGATATTTTGTACTTTTCCTTTCTGTGCTGTTATTTAAAATCAGTGTATACAAATCATTGTGTGGATCTCTTAGGATAAATTCCTAGAGGTAAATCAAAGATTATAAAATTCTTTAAAGGCTCTTGGTACACATTCCAGTTGCCCTTCTAAAATGTTACAGCAATTTTTGTATCTACTATGAACACTGTATGAGAGTGCCCATTTCATTGAAGTCTTACCCACACTGGCTATCAGTGTCAGTAAAATAAAATAAAATGTATCTGAGAATTTGACCAAGAATTTGCGTTCTTTTTGTTTTTTGTTTTTTGTTTTTTTTGAGACAGGATCTTGCTCTGTCACTCAGGCTAGAGCGCAGTGGCATTGTCATAGCTTACCATAGCTTCAGATTCCTGGGCTCAAGCAGTCTTTCTGCCTCAGCCTCCTGAGCAGCTGGGACTACAGGCAGGCACCACCACACCTGGCTACTTTTTTAAAAATGTTTTTTGTAAAGACAGAGTCTTGCTATGTTTCCCAGTCTGGGCTCAAGTGATCTTCCTACCTCTGCCTCCCAAAGTGCTAGGATTATAGGTGTAAACCACTGTGCCCGGCCATTGCATTTCTTTAATTATTAAAAAGGGTTCACACATTTTCCATGTTTAATGGTAATTTTAATTTTCTGTGAATTGCTTATTCATGGTTTTTATCAATTTTTTCCAGAGGGATTTATCTTTTTCTTGCTGATACATAAAAATCCTTTTATGTTAAGAATCCTTTACCTGACAGTTTTACTTAATATAATGGCAATAGAAGCACTTGACAATAGAAGCTCTTGACTGGCTTCTACTTAACTGCCTTGCTAAATTGCCCAGCATGGTCCACTTCTTTATAAAACATGCCTCCCTAGTCCCCGTGCACACAGGATAGGGCAGCCACCCCGCCTCTGTCTGCTGCCACTCCCTGCTCCTGTCAGCCAGGAGCCAGCTGTGTTTGTTTCTACGCCTGTTTATTTCAGATATATCTGTTGTTGTAATTACTTGGTTAATGTGAAGCCCGTGAAATACAAATGTGAAAAGAGAATTGTTTCTGTGAAAATTAAGATGAATGCTTTAGAAAGACTTATAGAGGAAGGCAGCTTTTAAAAATTGCCGTAGAATTAGGTGTAAGGCCAACTGTAAATGCTCAGAGTGGACTGTAGAAATCTAGAAAGATTCTGTAGTGGGAATGCTTAGTGAATGGCTCTAAGTCCTCTCTCCACCTGCAGGAAATGGAAGCGAGAAGTGAGGTGATGCATTATGGGTAGGACTTACAGAAGACAACATCACGCTCGTATACTCAACACTCTAAAGGACAGTCCTTGGCCCTAGCAAACGAACATGCACTAGGTGGGAGTGGAGAATCGCATATTTTAATAAAAAACAATTCCCTGCTTTAACCAGCTTTTTTAACTGATCAATCTCTGGCTCTAGGTGTACTTTTAGAGCCAGGGTAAATAAATAGAGAACAGGGGACCCTAACACATTACCAAGTTTCTTTCACATTCTAGAAGATGGCAGTGTTATAAGACCCTCTTCTTTGAAATTATCTTTGCCCTCACAATTCATAAAATGAAATTACCAAGTGTTTGTAATAACATCATTTGGGATGTACTCTTTTAGGAAAACAATTCCTGAAGGTTTACTTCAGTTAGTAGTACAAAAGCTAGAATTGACAGACTTTTATTATTTATGTTCTTTTGGTTTATTCCAAAGAGATCTTTTAGAGAATGTCCATTTCTGAAAATTCTCTAGTTATATTTCTGGAAGTTTAGCCTTGTCCCTGAGGTGTCTTAGGTGTCTCCAGTGTTTTAAGTAGATTTAGGGGGTACAGGTTGAATTCTGTGACATGTACATATTGTGTAGTGGTGGAGTGTGGGCTTTGGGTGTACCCATCACCCCAGTAGTGTACATTGTACCCCATAGGTAATTTTTCATCCCTCCGCCACCCCAGGCTCCCCCTGGTGAGCCTCCAATGTCCGTCACACCTGTCTGTGTGCCCTTGTGTAGCCATAGTTTAGCTCTCACTTGTGAGAACATGTGGCATTTATTTTTATGTTCCTGAGTTACTTCACTTAGAACAGTGGTCCCCAACCTTTTTGGCACCAGAGACTGTTTTCATGGAATACAACTTTTCCATGGACTGGGGCGGGGGGTTGGTTTTGGGATGATTCAAGTACATTTATTGTATACTTTATTATTATTATACATTGTAATATATAATGAAATAATAATTATACAACTCACCATAGGTTGGGGACCCCTGACTTAGGATAATGGCCTCCAGTTTCATCCAAGTTGCTGCAAAGGACGTTATTTCATTCTTATTGAATGTGCTCCATGGTATATGTACGTGTACATCACATTTTCTTAATCCACTTATCAATTCATGGGCCCTTAGGCTGATTACATATCTTTGCAGTTGTGAATTATTCTGCAATAAACATACAAGTGCATGCAGTGGGGATTTTTTGAAGTAAATGCAGAATCAGGCTCATCACTGAGAGGGATATGATTGTCCAGGAAAAGACATTTGAGGATCCTCTAAATCCATTGAAGGGGAAAACTAAAACATACTATTTTGTTACCATTTGTGTTTTGGCTCAAGCCTTGGTAGCTCCTTTTATTATTTTCACACTAGAATTCCATCCCCCCTTTTTTCCCTTAAGTTTGATTTCTTATTGTAGTTCCATAAGTGAGTATTTCAGATTTCACTCCATAATGTTCCTCAACTGTAAGATCTACTTGAGTGGATTTGCTGGTTTGGAAGAAACCTTCTGTGTACTGTCATTATCATAATAAAAAAATTCTAGAGTTTGAGCATAGTTCAAGAAAAAGAGGAAGAAATAAAGAAACTTCAGGAAAAAATAATAAACTATTTGGCCCTGTAGTGAACAATATTCGCAGATTTTCTAATATAAGAGCTGTTGATTGGTTTCCAACTTTGAGTCTCTTATAGACAAAACATGGAAGACTTTATTATTAGAGTAGAAACTGTTAGTAATTTTCACAAGGCGATTTAAAAACTGTCAAGAACAGCCAAGCACCTGTAATCCTAGCACTCTGGGAGGCTGAGGCAGGAGGATTGCTTGAGCCCAGAAGTTTGAGGTTGCTGTGAGCTAGGCTGACGCCAAGCGTCTCTAGCCTGGGCAACAGAGGAAGACTCTGTCTCAAAAAAAAAAAAAAATCCTCCTGCCTCAGCCTCCTGAGTAGCTGTAACTACAGGCACGCGTCACCATGCCTGGGTAATTTTTTCTATTTTTAGAAGAGATGGGGTCTCACTGTTGCTCAGGCTGGTCTCGAATTCCTGAGCTCAAGTGATCCTCCTGCCTTGGCCTCCCAGAGTGCTAGGTTTTATGGATATGAGCCGCTGTGCCCTGCCGAGCCCAGGAGTTTGAGGTTGAAGTGAGCTATGATCACGCCACTGTGCTCTAGCTGGGAGTGACAGAGCAAGACTCTGTTTAAAAACAAAAAACTAAAGAAGACCACATTTTAGAGTGGGCATGGCGGGGGAAGCTGGAAGGAAGAGTGAGACGTTAATATCCTTATCTTGTGCAGTAAGTCCTTGAGAGCTGCTGTCTCTGGCTGGGAGAACAGACAGTAAAGGTGTAAGTCTGTCACTGAGAATAGGTAGGCACCAGTAGGGGATGGCACCTGGGAGTGATGGGGTCGGGGGCTGTGGTGATGGAGCTGATATTTTAGAGAGGTGGAGGTGATCACCATAAAAACAGCTGTTGCCTCTGGGGCTACAGAAGACTGGTATAGCAAATGTTTGCCTTTCATTTTAAGCCCCTCTGTACTATTTGTGATTTAAAGTTATGTGCATATATGAACTTTGAAACATAAAAATGTTTTAAAGCAAGCAACTTTTGCTCTATATCTTAAACAAAGACAAAGACATAGGATGGTGGATTGTTTCCCTTTCTGACTAAATTCATGTTAAATTAATGAATTTTAAAAGCTCAAACTATTTGGGAACAGTAATTACCTCCTTGGAATGAAAATACTTGGTGTTTTTCACAAGATTTGGTTAAGGAAGAGTTTTTGTTTTTTTAAACCATCTTTCTTATTAATAGTATTTACAGATATTAAGAAATGAAATAAATTAGGAGCATAAAATGTTAGAAACACAGACTTTTTTGCTCCGGAAAGTAAAACTAAGTTTTTCTTCTAATTCTTCTTCTTCCTGTTTTTTTTTTTTTTTTCCTGTTCCCCTCTTTCTCTTCCAGAAGCCCTTCAGAGGCCAGTAGCATCTGACTTTGAGCCCCAAGGTCTGAGTGAAGCTGCTCGTTGGAACTCCAAGGAAAACCTTCTTGCTGGGCCCAGTGAAAATGACCCCAACCTTTTCGTTGCACTGTATGACTTTGTGGCCAGTGGGGACAACACTCTAAGCATAACTAAAGGTAAAAGGACTGCAGGCAGCAAGTGGTGATTTCAGGAGACAAATCGGGGAATTGTGGCTTGACTTGCTGCCCCCTCTGCTTGTGAAATAGCAGCTTTATAAAGATTGAAATGCAGACATCCAAAACAATGACAGCATCTTTCTAAGGCAGTCACCTCTCCTTAAAGAGAATTGTTGAACGGTAGTCTTTAGCAAAAACAGAACTTGCTCTATTTTTTTATTCTGAAAAGGATAGCTGGTCCAAATACTGAAAAAACATTTTTCCCCTAAATAAAGCATTATCCCGCCCAAAGTTTCCTTATATTAGGAACAGAGCACTTGAGCAAACATGATAGATTTATGCAAACTGGGGCTATATAACTTACCTGTTTATTAAGTACAAACAGGAAGTTTCATATATATAAACGTGTTCTTATACTCTTATAAATGCATGTGTTTATGTGGACTTTTTAAAATGAAGTCAGTATTTAGGAATTTGCAGATTTTTAGTAATCATACAAGAATGAATGAAAAAGAACAAAGCTGGTTTTTAAAGCTAATTTGCCTGATTTGGTTCTTTCCTAAGGTGAAAAGCTCCGTGTTTTAGGCTACAATCACAATGGGGAATGGTGCGAAGCCCAAACCAAAAATGGCCAGGGCTGGGTCCCAAGCAACTACATCACGCCAGTCAACAGTCTGGAGAAGCACTCCTGGTACCACGGGCCTGTGTCCCGCAATGCCGCTGAGTATCTGCTGAGCAGTGGGATCAATGGCAGCTTCTTGGTGCGGGAGAGCGAGAGCAGTCCTGGCCAGAGGTCCATCTCGCTGAGATATGAAGGGAGGGTGTATCACTACCGGATCAACACTGCTTCTGATGGCAAGGTAGGGAACCTGGGCAAGGGTCGTTTGTCAGGGGAGCTGATGGGACCGAGACAGGGTGGTGGTAGTTAGTCCTACCCAGAGGTTCTACTGTTGGGGTGATAAGTTATTATTGAAACAAGCTCAACCAAGAAGATGTTTAAGGGGTCTTTCAAGTAAACGGCGAGAATCATTCCATTAGCCTTATGAAGACCCTTTACTGAGGATCAGTCACTTAATGTTTCAAGTCCCTGGGCCTGGTATGATTCTCTCACTGTCCTGCTGGTATTTTGTTGTTAGCAGTTTCTTTTTTTTTTTTTTTTTTTGAGACAGAGTCTTGCTCTGTTGCCCGGGCTAGAGTGCTGTGGCGTCAGCTTAGCTCACAGCAACCTCAAACTCCTGGGCTCAAGCAGCCCTCCTGCCTCAGCCTCCCAAGTAGCTGGGACTACAGCAGGCATGTGCCAACATGCCCAGCTGATTTTTTTTTTTTTTAATATTTTTAGTTGCCTGGCTAATTTTTTTCTCTTTTTAGTAGAGACAGAGTCTTGCTCTTGCTGAGGCTGGTCTTGAACTTCTGACCTCAAGCGATCCTCCCACCTCGGCCTCCCAGGGTGCTAGGATTATGGGCATGAGATACCATGCGTGGCCAGCAGTTTCTTAAAATAGGGAAAATATCTGTTGGGTTTTAGACATACTTCTTACAATAAGACTTTTTCTTTTAAAAAATCTCTTGTAATGATAGTAATTCATCCTCAGTGAGAAAAATTCAAGCAATGGATAAGTATTTTAAAAGACCACTCGCCAAATAAGTCTGGTAATATGGTCTTCTTCCTATAGATAAAATCACATTTATGGATATGTGTGTACATACATAATAGTATATATTAATATATAAAATACATATTGTAAATATATACATAGTTTTTAAAAACAAGTGGGATCACTTATACCTACAGATTTCCAAGCCCAAATTATAGTGTTGTTGTAAAGGAGTTGGCATATATAGTTTTGTGGTCTTGGTATAAATGGTCCTTAAGACTCCATGAAGGGAAGGGAGGAATTAACCTTTACTGAGTTCCTACTGTATGCTGGGGCATCTTGCCATCATCATCTCCTGTAACCTCACCTAAACCCTCTGGGCAGGTCCCGCTGTAATCTGCATTTTTTGCATTAAAGAAAGAGAAGCTGAGAGGGATGAAGTTTCTTGCCCAGGATTGCAGAGTGAGTCACTCATGGGAACTAGGCTTGGGTCCACTGTCCTACACTCTGCCACACCAGACTGGCGAGGGAGAGGGGAGATAAGTGGATTGTCTGGGTGGTCCAGATGGTGTGTGTATTTTTTGTAATATGTACTGCACTTACAGGGTTAAAAAAATCAATAGACTAAAATGAATTAACAGTGAAAGATGATCTGTCTCCTGATTCAGTTCTCCTGCCCAGAGGCAACCGCTCTTACCAGTTTCTTGCAGTTACCTGGTGTGTATGGGTTTATGTTTAAAAAGATACAAATAATGCATACTCCACACTGTTTTGCATCTTGCTTTTCTCATATAATATATTTTCAAGATTGTTTTATGGCAACATTTGGAGCTGCCACATTCTTATCAGTGACTGTGTAGCACAGGGGGACCATTATTTATGTAAACAGTCCCCTGCTGGTCTTTTAGGTTTCCAATCTTTTGTTATTATAAATAATGCTGATAGGAGATGACTTTCAAATGCGCCCCCCCCCCACACACACACACACTCTGTTGCCCAGGCTGGAGTGCAGTGGCGTCATCATAGCTCACTGCAGCCTCAAATTCCTGAGCTCAAGCAATCCTCCTGCCTCAGCCTCCGGAGTAGTTAGGACTATAGGCATGTATTACCATGCCTAGCTAATTTTTTTTATTTTTTGTAGAGATAGGGTTTCGCTATTGCCCAGGCTGGTGTTGAACTCCTGACCTCAAACGATCCTCCTGCCTCAGCCTCGCAGAGTGCTGGAATTACGGGTGTGAGTGCCCTGCCTCAAACCTCTTTTTAAATCCGTGCCCATTGTAAGAAAAACACATTTATATCACATCCCAGTACTCAGACTAGTAACAGAAGTTTCATGAAACCTTGTTTACCATTACTGCATGTAAGGCACTCTGATATTTTATGAATTTTGGTTGTAATTTACTAAATTTATTTCATAGACCCACTAGCGGATCGTGACCAGCAGTTTGAAAATACACCGCACAGTATTTGTGTGCAGTGTAAGTATATGCAGATTAAGTTGCTAGAACCTATTGAAGGTTATATGCTTTGAAAATTCATGTAGATATTGCCAAATCACCCCATATAGAAATTATACAGATTTGTTCTGCCTGTTTCCCCTCACCCTCATCAACAGTTTATTATTAGACTTGTAAAAAATGTCTTCGTCACTCTGATTGGTAAAGAATGACATCTCATGTTCAATATGCATGTATCATATTTTGAGTCATCCTTATGCCATTTATTAAATTCATCTTTTTTCCTACATATTAGAAATATATCAAGTTTATATATGTATTTAGGCCTACAGATCTCTGTTCTCTTCCTTGGTCTAGCCACATGCCAATACCAAACTTTTGATTGCTGTAGCTTTATACTATGTTTTAATATCTCGTAGGCCTAGTCTCGTCTTTACCTTTTTTTTTCTTTCTTTTTAGAGACAGAGTCACACTATGTTGCCCAGGCTGGACTCAAACTCCTGGGCTCAAGCGATGCTCACGTCTCAGCCTCCTGAGTAGCTGGGACTGCAGGCCTGCACCACCGTGCCCGTCTTATCTTTTCACCATTTTCCTGGCTGTCCTCACACATTCATTTGTGCCATATGAACATACATGCACTTCTTTTCAAATGTTGTTTTCTTTACATGTCTCAGAGTCTTCTGGCTAAAGTTCTTCTGCCAATATCTGATGCTTTCCATCATTGCATATGTCTTTAGTACCAGCACAGTGGTTTGTATGACAGATAGCAGAGCCTCTTGTCTATGTGTGACTAGAGATGGGCCTTAGCTTGCTTTTGGAGTCTTTGTTCTTATCCCAGATGTGGAGTTAGGCCTTTCCATTCTGTGGGCTATACTCCAGGGAGGTGGGCCCTTTCAAAGAGCCTTCAGACCACCAGAGTACCTTTCTAGTGAATCAGAACACCACTGTGCACTGCCCATGGGAGGTGATTTTCTGGAGTGGACAGCTTGCTTCCCATCTGTGCTGTTTATCCAAGGCAAGTCATGCTGTACCAAGATAATCACTTGAGATTTCTACTGAACAGGATAATGGTTTCTTTTCCCTAGAGTTGTTTAATCAGCAGCCTTGGAACAGATGCAGGCAGGCATGATCTAGTTTGACAACTCATTAGCTAGGGGTTGGTCTAAAATACTGTTCAAAAGGGAAAGAAAGGCCTGTATATGGGATACATGATTTGCAGAATTTTAGATTTATCCGAAGAGGAAGCTGACCCCTCTGTGTAAAAGCTGATATGTGCCAGGTGGGTTCATTTCATTCCAGGCAGAGCATAGGGAATTGATTTGATCAGCCAGTATCCACTACTGGGCAACTCTTAAGACTTTCCTAGGCCTCCTCCCTCCCTCCTTGGCAAAGACTCTTCCATCAACTGTCTGAGCACCTAGAGACTTCGCAGCCCACAGAATTCTGCAGAGGGTGCTTTCCATGAGGGCCATGCTGGAGGGGGATGTGTCTGGGATGAGTGAGTAGTGTTAGAGTGGGGAGATACTACAGCCTGTGTGAGACAGTACGGCTTGGCGTTGAAAATGCTTCTCACATAGCAGAACTTTGATGCAATCCTTTTTGGGTTTCGAAGGGGAAAATTTAAGATTAGTAGGAGGGACAGGCTGAAGTTGAATAAATATAATTCTTATTTTTAAATTAGTTAATCTTCAGAAAACAACTGAATTTAGAAGATTCTTCCATAAGGCCCCAGGATCTCTCTGTGCCTCCACCCCCTTGGCTCCTACTTGCCCTTCCCTGTGTTCTGTGCTTTTCAGTCGCAGGTGTGGCCAGTCAGGCCAACCCGGGCCTGGCGACTCTGAGAGTTTTGAGTTGGACTCTCAAAAGACTGAGCCATGGCTGTTTCCTAGGATGTCGACAGTCGTAAAAATCTTCAGATACTCAGGGGTTTGCTTGTCATTCTTCTGATACTTTGCCAAAGTTTGTAATCCTCTCGACATAGCAGAATTAAAGACTGATTTTCCTTCACCACCCTCTGCCTAAGTCATTGTTAGTTCTGAACATTTGTATCTACACCTCATTTACTTCTGTGGGATGCCACTGTCATGTTCTTCAGTTCCTTATAGCTAGCCCTTGATAGAGTCTTTCCTTTTCTTGAAAGATATGCCCAGTTGACATTTATTTTCATGGTCCGCTGAAGTGACAGTTTCAGGGTGACAAGAGTGGAATTTGGGCTTAAGGTTTAGCAGAGTGGCAGGAAGGGACCACTTGGAGCCTCTTAGATTTTTAAGGTTTACCCACCCTGACAGTGGCTCAGCAGGTGCAGGCCTCCTGGTTAAAAGATTGCTACACACAGCTCACCTGCCCCTGGGGAGGACTCTTGGAACGTGCCTGTGTACCGCTGGGCTTCTGCCTTCCTGCTGGTATGTGAGCAGCTCTCGGGGAGCAGCCTGTAAACAGTGTCCAAAGTGGGTCACCAGGGTCTGAGGCAGCCAAAGGTTGCACAAGTTTAAGATCTGTTAAGCCTGTGAGTATGGCTGCCAGGAGGAAAGCTGTTTCTGGGAGTTTCTTTGACAAATCCTGTCTTTCAGGATCATGGATAATTAGAAGAGGCAACAGTCCTGGCTGAGCACCCTGAATGTTTATGGAACCAGGCACATAGCTTAATGACATGCCATTCAGGAAGCTAACTTTACTTTCTTCCCTCGGCATGCCACGAATTCCTGATGGTTACACCAGCAAAATGTTGCTCAAAAACTAGAACTAATCAGAAGGAAGCCACCAGACCTGACTGTTAGGGAGACATGGGGAAGATGGCTGTGAATCCAACACACACTGCATTTGAGAGAGATGGTTTAATATTTCGTCAGTGTTGGTATGTAAGTTTTATGTTGAAGATGAACTAAGTCACAGGGTCTTAAATTTAATTAGTGAAGAGGATAAAGTTTGCCCATTCAGTGAAACCTCCTGTAACTCTGAAATCTCTAATGGAGTAGCCTGTGAGGGAATCACATGAGGCCAAGAACAAATTCTGCATAAACCAGGGCTTAGGGGAGCCATTAGCATTCTGTGCGGGATTGAAGGAACTTGGCCTTCTGGTTGAGGGGTGCTCCTTTCAGGCCGACTCTGATGGGAGAAATAGATAATGAGCCTTGCTCCCAGGTCCCCTGCCCCAGAGCCCAGCAAACCACACAGGCTCTTTTGCCCCACACTATGCCAGTGATTTCCAAGGTGGGAGGGTGCTCTGGTTCCAGGAATGTCTTCTTGGAATGGCCTTTCCTGATTCTCTACACTCCTTGGTAGGGAAAACCCCATCAGCCGAGCCAACCTGAGAGCAGAGGGGTTGGAGCACTTGCAGCCTGCATGCACTGAAGAGACTGGACAAGCTGACAGACTTGTGCAGTGGGGGCAGGGATTAGGAGCCATCCTCTTGTTCTCCTCGGTTTTCTCTGTGAGTGGCACTTGTATCTGTGACTAAGCCGAGGACAGTGCAGTGGACGTGACTGTGTGGGTATTAAGCTAACAGCAGGCCTCAGCAATGCCGATTCTGTCCCCCACCCCACATTCTTGTGTGCACATTCATGGGTCTGAGTGTGACTCATAGCATGCCCCTAGAGCAGTTCACTAGAGGTTTTTTTGGGCACTCTGAAGTATAAAAAGTGGAGACCTCCTCAACCTGAAAAGTCTCCCAAATCAGAGGCACTGTCTTGCAGAGGGATAAGCCAGTGTCCCCGGGCCACAGTCGTCACGTGAGGAGCAAGTTCCCCACAGCTGAGGTGTTGAGTTTCTCAGAATTTCATTTTAGTAAAATTATGACCAAAAGATTATAAACCCAAAGTTTGCCATTGGCTTGCCTGAGTCTTAGAAATTTACTTGTGCCATCTCCCAAAGCAAAAAGCAAAGGAAAAAAAGAGAAAAATTTCCTTGTTAATAAATCCTGTTTACCCTCTTGAAGGTTATAGATGAGATCAACTTTGTATTTTGTTTTTTCCTTCTTTCCAAAATATTTTCTTAAAGTAATGGTACCTGACATAACCAACAGCCAGGGACCTTGGCCCCGCCATGTGTATTTCAGGCTTTTTCTTCCCTTTTCTTTTTTTAAGTAATAAGGTCTTACAGCTATAGCTGAAGCTCAGGCCTGTTCTGTTTTCTCCCTCTCACCCTAGGCATCACCACTGTCCCAAATCTGTGTTCCTCCTCCCCACGTCTTTGCAGTTTGGGCAAGTCTGCTGAATGGTCGTGATTTTAAATATTCTTTCCACAGCAAGCCAGTAGATTCAGTTATGTGCCTGGAGCCCAGATGTTCTGTGTAGATTTTAATGTAGAATTGTTTTTGGTAAGGAAGCATTCTCTCTCCACACCAGTGAAACAAACACAAAGACAAAGACAAACTGTGGCCGCCACCCCCCCCACATTGTTGCTTTGTGCCACCCTGCTCCTTCCCTTCCTCTCCGTCTTAGTTGTCCAGACGAGACCTCTGCATGGATGTGTTCGCTGCACAGGTCCTCGCCCGCTGCAGATTTCAAACAGGGACTCAAATGCTCTTGTGCCTTAAATTCCTTGTATTTACTTCCCCATGTTGGAAAAGGCTGTGCGATCTCCTTGGGGGGCCCTCGGAGCCCCTGCTCTGTTCCTAGAGAGTGTAGAGAGGGGCATCCCACCTGGGCAGAACACTGGGATTTGCACGTCATGGCCAGTGATGCTTCCTACTCAGGCCAAAGTGAGGGGTAGGAATGCAAAGGAGATTGACACTGTGTGTAGTGATGTTCGTCTTCTGATCACTTTTCGTTCTATGCTTATTCATTTTTAGTTATAAATTATATAAATTATTTTCTTTCCCAATCAACAACTATTTATTGAGTATCCATTCTGTACTCATTTCCTGTTCTCAACGTTGGGGGTACAGGATAACAAAAGACAGCTTAGGGCTCTGCCCTCATGAAGCTTACATGCTGTTAAGTAGGGACAGACAGTAATGAAGCAAATAAACAAGAAATTGTCAGCTGATGGTCAAGTCCAGTGCGCAGAAGACAGGTGATACGACCTGCGATGGGTGGCAAGTTTACATTGTGTAGTCAGGGACAACTCCACAGACGTTTAAACTGGCCTGGGAATGGTGAGAGATAACTGGGCATGTGAAGATTAGGGGCTGGAGGATTTCAGGCAGAGGGAGCAGTGGCAGGTGCAAAGGCCCTGAGGCCTTTTACTGTGTCTTTCTGCTTTGGCAGGTAAACTGTAGCATGTGTAGCAAAAGACAATAAAAGTGATTTTCTAAACAGTCCTGTGTGGACAGCTGTTTATCTGATTTTCCTATGCACAAAATTGAGGCTCAAACTGGTTTATTTGAGTCGTTTGAAATTGCGTCTGCTTTGTGGCCTCATCAGTGTTCCCTGTTTCCCTCAGCTCTACGTCTCCTCAGAGAGCCGCTTCAACACTCTGGCTGAGTTGGTTCATCATCATTCAACTGTGGCCGATGGGCTCATCACCACTCTCCATTATCCAGCCCCCAAGCGCAACAAGCCCACTGTCTACGGCGTGTCCCCCAACTACGACAAATGGGAGATGGAGCGCACAGACATCACCATGAAGCACAAGCTGGGCGGGGGCCAGTACGGGGAGGTGTACGAGGGCGTGTGGAAGAAGTACAGCCTGACAGTAGCTGTGAAGACCTTGAAGGTAGGCCCGGTTAGAACCACTGATGCCAAACCTCGGTTAAACGTGGTGCGCAGTGTCTGCTGGCGTGCAATGATGTTCCTTCCACGATGCCTGTCCCCCACACGTGGTCCGAGGGCTTCGTTGGTGCTGAGTGATTGACTCTTCAGTTTTACGGTGTCTATGTTTCTTTGAATCATTCTCGTAACCCCAGTGTGTTTCCACATATGGTGAGAGCTGACAAGTGCTGAGGGTTTGGGGTTTAAAAAGATGAGTCATTTGGAGAAGTCTCATTCTATGGCAAGATTCTTTTAAAGCTGGGGGTTTCCGTTCTGTTTGTGTGTCTTGGAGATCACTTCCTACTGAGAGTTAAGAAGAGGAAGAAAAAAAACCTCTGGGTTTTGAAAGAAGGAGATTTAACCAAGATGCATTTGACTCTTCTGTTGATTTTTGTTGGCAGAGTTGAAAGGCAAGTGCACTGGGTGTTCCCAGCAGGTTCTAATTCTCTGTGTTGTGTGCCCAGACTGCTGCAGGGGTGGAAGTGCTTCCGACAGAAAGGCGTCAGGAAACCCACTTTTTACCAACTCAGATGCAGCCCAGTCTTTCTTGTTAACTGGGACTTTCACCCTCTTGACTAATGAATAGTGTTTGTAGTTTCCAGGCAGTTTTTTTTTTTTTTCTTCTCTTTTGAAGTTTTTTGAAATCCTTAGGATGCCAAGGGAAGGAGGTTTTCATTTTCAACCCTTTGCCTTCCTCAGAATGTGATCTGAGCCATCCCTGTGGTGAGGGTGCCCCCTAGTGTTGACTTGCTTTATTTTCAGTTGTTTTAAATGAGCTTTGATTACATTGATCTGTGCACAGAACTGGAGAGAGGGAGCCCCTTTTTGTAGCTATGAGAAAAGAAAAAGAACAGAAAAATCCACTGCTGGGAAAAAAGATTCAAGTTTGTGTGTGTGTCTCAAAAGTCAGGTGCAAATGTTCAGACTGGTGCAGCCAAATGCTTACCTTACTAGGGACTCTGTGACTTACCTCATGCCTTCCCTCAAAGGCACAGTAAATTGGGAAATATGATTTCTGGCTGGTTTACAGTTTGAGCTGCTTTAGAGAAAAGATCACGTTCTTTGGTCCTAGAAACGAAAGGTGGCTTCCCGACACTCACATTCAACATACGCCCCTGTCTCTGGGGCAGAGCTGGCACTTGGGGGTGGCATGGTTTGGGGTCACCTTGAGGACTCCTGGATATTTCCCAGATGGAACTTTTTCTTAACTGAATAAATATTTATCGAGTTCTTCACTTCTATTTGCTGGACCCTGGGCTAAACACCAGTATTAGAAAATGAACTGGGCAGAGTCCTTTCCTTTGGGCAGAGGGTGGTCTGGGCAGTAGGAGAAACAGGCAGAGTAACAAGGGTTGCAGTGCAGCAGTGGAGGCCGACACGCAGAGCTGCAGCTCCACACAGGCATGAGCAGAGGAGGGACAGGTGAGCTGTGCGTGGCTGGGAGGAAGCATTTAGGGAATTGCAAGCCAGGGCTGTGGTGAAGGAGTAGGGCTTGGTCAAGGGAGAAAGACTGGGGTCAAGGAGGTGCACAGTAAGCCACAGAGGCCTTGAACCTCAGCTAAGGAGCTGGGATTTTATCCTGAAGGCAGTGGGGAGCCATTGAGAGGTTTGGTGCACAGTAATAAGGGGACTCGATTTGAGTTCTCGAAGGTCTTCATGTTGGAGAGCGCCAGTACTCAGTGGCTGGTGTATCGTGGACACCAGCCACCCTCACCGATGTCGATTGCCTATGGTTTTGAGGTAATAGATTTTTATACCAGTAAGCCAAGTTTTGTAGTCAACTCCTGTCTTTTTAAACACTATCCTTAAATAAAGAACAGAAAGAACAAAACACCCATTGCCTCCCGTTCCGCAGACCACATGGGGTGCAGGGAGAGGGATGTGCAAGTGCTCGACTTGACGCAGGGTTGAAGACCAGGCCCAGAGCAACAGGGACTTGATCAACTTGATAAACTGGGAAAGGCCCGGACATCACCCACACCAATACCAGGATTTGCAAAAATGAAACAAGGAAGACTGAAAGCACAAAGTACACTGGATTTCAACACGTAATGGCTTATCTGAAAACTTTAAAAATAGATGTTTGCATAATTTGAAACATGGAGAAACCCACCTCAGTAGATGATGCTGCAGCACTATTTTCTGAACGACTGGAGGAGAGGCTTCTGGAGGGGGCCCGGCTGGAGCTCAGTGTGGCTGCAGCTCTTACCCAGTGAAGCAGAATTGTTTGGAAGTGGGTGCCTTTCAGAATATGCTTTACTAATAATGTATTATCAGAATTTTTATTACACTTCTAATGATTTTTCCCAAGAGACTAATTAACAGTAGGTAAAGAATTATAGGGTCTAGTTGCATGGATTTCTTTGAACAGTCACCCCAAGTGGTATCTAATTATGGGAAAGACAATATATCCCTTTCTAGAGGTATGTTAACTCAAAATATGGCACTAAGCAATTGCTAAATAAATTATCTTCCCTCCGCCTGGCCCTGCACAAAAAACCGTCCCTACAGTATGTTGCCTATTTGTCAAATAAGATTAGTATCGATATTGTGGGCATTTATTTCCACTATAGAAGTTGAGAACTTTGGGTTCTAAATTACAGTAATGGCTCATGTTTATCGAGCTCTTATTATGTGTCTGGCAGAGTTCTTGAATGCTTATTACATCTCGTTTAATCCTCACAGCCTTAAGAGAAGGGTGCTAATATTACAGGTTGAGCAACCCAATTTTGAAAATTCAAAACCTGAAATGCTACAGGATCTGAAGCTTTTTGAGCACTGACATGATGCTCAAAGAAATGCATGTTGGAACATTTCAAATTTCAGATTTTTGGATTTGGTATGCTTAATTGGTAAGTATAATGCAAACATGAAAAAAAGCCAAAAAAATTCAAATTCCAGAACACTTATGGTCCCAAGCATTTCACCTAAGGGACATTCATCCTGTATCAGTGTTTTAAGAATGAAGAAACTGAAGCAGACAGAGGTTATGTGCCTGGCCTGGCCTCACACAGCTAGGAATGGTAGAGCCAGGACTGGAACCCAGGCAGCCAACTCTAAAGCCTCTTTTTTTTTTTATTGAGACAGAGTCTCATGCTGTCAAAGAGGCTAGAGTGAGTGCCGTGGCACCAGCCTAGCTCACAGCAACCTCAAACTCCTGGGCTTAAGCAATCCTCCTGCCTCAGCCTCCCGAGTAGCTGGGACTACAGGCATGCGCCACCATGCCTGGCTAATTTTTTCTATATATATTTTTAGTTGTCCAGCTAATTTCTTTCTATTTTTTAGTAGAGACAGGGTCTTGCTCTTGCTCAGGCTGGTCTCGAACTCCTGACCTTGAGCGATCCACCCACCTCAGCCTCCCAGAGAGCTAGAATTACAGGCGTGAGCCACCACGCCGGGCCTTTTTTTTTTTTTAATTGTAACTCAAGTTCTTATTCCTCAGACACCATGAAAAATAAACATAAACCACAGTTATACCTTTTTAAAAAATCACCTATTCCTTGTTTCTCACATGCTGTGGCTAAAATCTGCCTTCTCTTCAGAGCACCTTGAAAAACACTTGCAACTCTAGCCAAAGCTCCATCCCCTGCACACATCTCTGGGTCTCTTGGTTTCCTTTCACTGGTCCCTCAGAGGGCCGAGCCAGAATCCTCCGTGACCAGCAGGGGGAGCAAGGCCCTGCTTCTAACAGCGGTCACCTCCCCAGCAGAGAGCACATGAAAAGAGGGGGGCACTGGGCTGGCCCCTGTGAATGGGAAACGGGGAACTGCTCCTTTGAATTTTGACAGTATTTGGCAGGACATAACGCTTTGCTGTACCTATGTTTTTGTGATCTGTGTTAAAGGCAGAATGTGCTTAAGAGAACCAACCATCAAGTACGAGAAGCCCTAATTTTTTTTTTGAGTCAGGATCTCACTGTGTTGCCCAGGCTGGGCTCATGTGATCCTCCCGCCTCAGCCTCCTAAGTAGCTGGGACTGTAGGCATGTGCCACTGCTCCTAGCCAAGAAGTCCCAATCTTAAAATGAGCTATATTCCAAAAGTTTGTCTTTTTTTTTTTTTTAATTTACCTATGAAACAGTTCTCTAACAGAATTTGGAAAAGACTACTGTTGATCTAGCTGTGACACTCAGATTGACTCATGAGCTAGGTGACAGATTTACTAATAAAACAGTGGAAAATAACACAGCATACATCTTTCAAATAGGTAATATGTGCACATAGTACACTCCCACCCTTGATTTTATGTCTTTCCTGAGTCCACATGTGGGAATCTTTTTTTAACCATATGGCAGTATCCTGTAGACACTGCTCCGTACTTTCTGTTGTCCATGTGATGTATCTTGGCAGCTGTCCTTACCAGCACGTAAAGTTGTCTTGTTTTGGTTTTTTTTTTTTTGAGACAGAGTCTCGCTCTGTTGCCCGGGCTAGAGTGAGTGCCATGGCGTCAGCCTAGCTCACAGCAACCTCAAACTCCTGGGCTTAAGCGATCCTTCTGCCTCAGCCTCCCGAGTAGCTGGGACTACAGACATGCGCCACCATGCCCGGCTAATTTTTTCTATATATATTTTTAGTTGGCCAGATAATTTCTTTCTTTCTATTTTTAGTAGAGACAGGGGTCTTGCTCTTGCTCAGGCTGGTCTCGAACTCCTGACCTCGAGTGATCCACCCGCCTCGGCCTCCCAGAGTGCTAGGATTACAGGCGTGAGCCATCGCGCCCAGCCTTGTTTCTGTATGGGTATATTTCAGTGTGTACCAGTTCTCAGTGGGCCTTGTGTTATTCCCAGTATTTTGTATTGTAAACAGTGTGAGGGGATTGTCCTCGTTTATGCATATGTGAAACTGTCCTGCTGGGTCAGCTCTTCAGAACCACTGGATCAGGGCCATGTGCACGTATGATTTTGATTGTGCTGCCAAAGCGCCTTCCAAGGAGCTCAGACCAGTTTGCACTCCATGGACAAGGTTGAGAAAGCACCTGTTTACTCCACCCAGCACAGTGTGTTTGGTTTTATTCTTTTCTCCTAAGAAATTGGTTTTATTGAGGAGCTCCAGAAACAATCAGAGAAGGAAGAGCTGCATGACAGCATTAGCACCTGGCAGTCGCACATGCAGTGGCTCTCTGCCTCTAAGAGGAGAGCTACATGTCAGGGAGAGAGGCTACGCAGCTCGGAGCCTGCTGTTGCCATGTTGCACTTGTTCTTGCAAGATAATAATTTCTCGCAGTAGGTTCTCCCCTGGCCATGGGGCTACATGCAGTCACACTATCGGAGATGAGAGTTCCGGGGCTTCCTCTGGGCTTTCTCGTGGGCATTTCACTTGAGCTTCAGGTCCCACATCTGGTGTCCGATGTGCCTTCTTCAGTCTGGCGCGGAAGCTCTGCGCCATCTTTCCACTGTGCTTTTAATCGTGTTGTGGCTGGTCCATCTGACAGGTGAAGGACAGCACTTCACTATGCTTGTAGCCTTGCTCACCTAGCATTGGTTAAAAACCAGAAACAGATGTGGAAACTGATCTATCTGTAGATAAGAGCTGTATGCCTCCCTGCTGAGAGGGAGGCATAGGGAACTAAAAGGCTGTGCAGAAACTTCCAGAAGGCCTGGCCATTTCTGAAACAGCACTCCTTTTCATGCTGTGGAATACCTACACTTGGGAGTTGGGAGTGAGCAAAAAGGAGGAAGCTGATTAGAAAATATCTGTGAGATGCCAAATCTGGGAGAATGTATCTGTGAGAAGACAAAAAAAAGTATTCCTTGCAGAACCAGTCTTTCCTGCACATAAGCAACATGTTTAGTCCACGTCTCAGGAATAGAGAGCAACTGTCTTCATAGTAATGAAAGTGAGTACCACTGATCGAGCGCCGGCTGCGTTCCAGGCACCGCTCTTGGTACTCTGTGTGTGTGAGGTAGATCCTGATATTCCTTCTGTTGTGCAGATGAGAAAGCAGGTTCGGAGAGGGTATGTAACTTATCGTGGTCGCACAGCAGCAGAGCTAGATTGGTATAACATCCCCTTGACCACTCCGCTGTACCATCCGAAATGTTCATTTGCATCTGGGCCGGGCCAGGCCGGTTAGTCCTTTTGAAGAGAGGCCAGTTGACCCGTCTCTGTCCCTAATGGGCACAGGAGAGATAAGACTGGAAATTCATAGCTTTCATTCAAAGTGTTTCCTTCACCCTAATTCATCTGAGTTAGTAGTATTTTACTATATAAATGAATTCTCTTCAAAAGAATGATAGGAAATTTTAAAAGTAAAGGAATGTCACAGGATTTCATTGGGAATATTTCCAGTTTAACACAACGACAAATGTAGGTTGCTGTTAATATTAATAAATTATAAATTGAACTAGGTCTGATTCCAGCAGGGGGAGACAAATTCACACTGATTTTTCTGAAAGAAAAACAAGGAACTATACTCACGAGAGAAAGAGAGGGGGTGGGGGGAGATAGCTGAGAAGAGGATGCCTCTGAAAGCCGAGCTGTTCCTATTGCATGTTCGTGCCTCTCAAGATCTATAACATGGGTCTTTTAGAAAAGGATTAGTGGCTATAAAAGCAAATGATATTTCCAAAATGATTTCACTGTGCATGGTTTATTATGTGGTGCTTTAAAAAAGAAAAACTCCACTCATCTAGAAAGCTTTATTTGAGAGCTATTTTTTGAACATATTGTTGGCCAAGCAAGATTCTTAACACCCCAGTCCTCTACGTGAGCAGCATCAAAGGCCCGATTCTGGCAGGCATTTTCGCTCCAGCCTTTGACATTAACGTGTCACCCTGGTAAATCGGAGCACTCCATGCCAAGAGCAGCATTGTCTGCTGAGCACATTAAGGAGCAGAAAGGACTCGAAAGAATCAAACAGCCAATGGGCAGCAGCAGGGACGAGTCCCCCTCACCCCCGCCCACCCCCGTATAGCTTGGCACAGTGACTACCAACAATGTTTAATTGACATTAAGACCAGCTCACCGTTTTTAAAGAGCAATAAATTGTTTCTAAGTTTCAGTCTCTGTGAGTGCTAAGCTAAGTGATGATGGCTGACACGTAGCCTCGGTCGTGCTGTGTCATAGTAGGATTGACCAAAGCAAGAAGTAAAGGTTGACCTGTCCTCTGGAAGTCTCCCCACGTCAGGAGGAGAAATTGGTGCAGCCAGTGAGTACAGCAAGGACACTTTGGCGTTTTGTCTCCCAAAGGGGCAGGAATAATATATAAGGTTCCACGTTTAACAGAAAGCTGATAAAGCTTTCCTCTTAGGGGAGCCCAATTTTCAAGACGTCCACTCGCTGTTTCCCCCACACGATCTTTCTCTTCAGGCACACTCAGACTCCACGTCGAAACTTGAAGGTGTCTCACTTCTTTCTTTGGCCTTCATAGCCAAGTTCTTACAGCAGAACAGACCATGTTATTTAACACTGACCTGCTGCTTGTTTTGATGATGGGTTCAAAAACAGTGACTTGAAGTCGAAAAGAGGCTTACCAACATAAGCCAAGGCCAAGGCTCTGTGTGATGGGGCTTCCCACAGGGCCAGGCACCACAGCACTTTGGACGTGACCCTTGACCAAAAACATGTGAGGAAATGTAGAAATAGTATTCCATTTGCTCTGGGCACTTGTTAATATCTTCTTCTCCCCCTTGGCATTTAGATACTGTGGACTTGTTGAAATGTGATGTGTACTGATGGTGCTTGTGAATTCGCTGTTAAGGGAGCTGCTGGTGAGGATTATTTTAGAATCTGAATAATTGACCTGACAGATAGTGGTGATTGCTTCATTAAGAGCCCCATGATACCACATGCTTAAGCAGGTCCGCATCTTCTGTTGCTGCCATGTTTTGAAGCATCGCTCTTTGGTAATGCACCATCTCTTTCTGTCATCAGCATCTCTTCCCTTAAATCAGGTACATTTCAGATTCTTCAAGTGATGTTTTCTTTATGTTGTGTTAGGACCCCTTGGAAACCAGACGTTCCTTAGGAAAGTAGCCTCATGTTTGTAGTGTTTTCCTCTGCACATCTCCCTGCTCCCTCCCGCCCCCAAACTCCAAAAGGTGGGGAAACAAACATGGTCTGCACAGCAGCCGACAGAAGCAAGCTGTCAGCACGTGCAAGCCAACTTTGACCTGTTGTCCTGGCTGAGAATTCAAAAGTTCAGCACCAAAGGGGAAAATTCTTTGTGCCATTGGGGTGATGATTGGCTGTCATGGAACCTGTCTGAAGCAATGTGGCTGCCACAAAAGGTGGCTAAGGATAAGTACGTTGAAGCTCCAGTTTATATTAACCATTCAAGTTGTACTTTCCCACATAACTTGCTGAAATTATTTCACCACTGATTTTTTTTCTTCTGCAGGAGGACACCATGGAGGTGGAAGAGTTCTTGAAAGAAGCTGCAGTAATGAAAGAGATCAAGCACCCTAACCTAGTGCAGCTGCTGGGTGAGTAAGCGTGGTGCTCTAAAGAGAGGGGCTTATGCTCAAACTCTCTGGGGCGACACAGGCACTGAGAAAGAAATGAGAGGCAGCTCCCTGCATTACCAGTTCTGATACGACATCTCTGCTCTGCCAACATTTAGCTGCTGGTAAAAGGGTCTCCCCTTTGTGGGATGGGATGTGTGGGGGTGCGTGTCTGTGAATATGTGATTACCTTAAATGGATACCTAAAAGCAGTCAAATGCAAACCTGAAATTGGCTTCTGAAACTTAAGAATTTCAAGAGTTTTTTCACTGAAGTGATTCTGTAAGTAGACATGATCATCAGACATAGCGATTTGGGGGTAAACTCACAATGGTTTAGGTCATTTAGTGTGGGGCCTGGTCTTTGCTTCTGAACTCATGGCAGCCTCTCCCTGTGTAAATTCAAGTTCATTGGCTTGAGAGGAAAAAAAGAGCATGGCCATGTCCCTCCCATAGGAGCACAGTCTCAAGGCACAGGTGCTTGGCACCACGGTAGAAGTTGGGCCCAGGGCTTAGGGGCAGAGTCGGAATCCATTTCAGAAGCCTTTTTCTTTAGAAAGATGTTTCTTCAGTCAGGAGTAGAGCTGCATGCTAAAGTCCTCAGTGTCTCATTGGCAGGGGTCTGCACCCGGGAGCCCCCATTCTATATAATCACCGAGTTCATGACCTATGGGAACCTGTTGGATTATCTGAGAGAGTGTAACCGGCAGGAGGTGAATGCCGTGGTGCTGCTGTACATGGCTACTCAGATCTCATCAGCCATGGAGTACCTGGAGAAGAAAAACTTCATCCACAGGTAGGGGCCTGGCGAAGCAGCCCAAGCTGCAGAGCCACAGAGTGTGGAGCCAGGAAGCCTGTACAAAGGCCCAGCCTGCAAGATCTTAGGGCTCAGGTTCTAACTTCAGCGCTGGCTGCACGGTACGCCTTGGCACAAAGGCAAACGCTAGGTCCCTTACACAGCCAGCTTCAGGCCCGCATCCAGGGCTAAATTCAGCCAGGCCTAGACCCTGGACCAACGGAGCAGTTAATCCTGGGGTAAAAAATATTTCATTTGTGAACCATCTTGGACTAAGTAGAATATTAAATGAAGTTCATAGAGGGCGTCCTTCCTAATAATCACAGCTCCCTCAGAAATGGAGTGCTCATTGTTCTGCGAGGCCGGTGTTCATCAGTAATGACCTCTTCCTGGGGGCGGTTGGCGTTCCTTTTACAGAAACTCATGATAATGGCCAGTGCACGAGTTTTGTTTTTCAGTGTGTGAGTTTTTTTCTCTTTTCTCTTTATTAGCATTTCATTCTTGACTTAACTTGCTGTCATCTGGTTCAGGGATGTTTCCACGATTGTCAGAATTGTATATATGTAGGCCAAAATTAAGTGTCTTTGCTGTTTTAAACCCTGGAGTATTTTGACCTTCAACTGTGCCACAATTATCTTGGTCTTCGCATTCTTTGCTGGTGGAAATGGCTTCCTAGCGAAGTGACGGCCTATGCAAGACAGAGCCTGATGGGCTTTGCCGGAGTCTTTCATGCAAGATGTTCTCCACGCCACCACTGTGACCTTTCCTACCCAATTAACTCAAGTATGAAACCTCTACATGAGATTTCATAGCGAGGAATAAGAGTAGCATGTGTGAAATGCTGGCGGCTCCTAGCAAGACAGATTTTCTATGCTGCACGATAGCCTGATCCAGATGCTCCTGGCAGTCAGGAACGTGAACCCTCTGGTGCTGCAAATTGAGATGCCTTGACTTCTGGTTTGCCTTGCACGGCTAGGTCTGTTCCTTCTTCATTCAGGCAAACTTAAGATGCTTTACCAAATCCTATTAGCACAACTCTTCTGTATTTAATTTCTCTCTCACTGCTGACGATCAGGCTATCTCATGCAGCTATCACTGCAAGCTGCTGCCTCTTCCCGTTCCTCTCTTCCAGTGCTTTGTGGTTTCGTGGTTAACATTCACGAAGCAAAGATTAGACTCCTGCCTCCCTGGGAGAATCAGGAGGTGAGAAGAGGCAGATTATGCAGGAGGGAGTTTTTAGGATACATTTGGGTAAGCATCAGGAAGAAAGAGAGGAGTAGGAAACACAATTTGGGTAAAGAATGCCATAGGCTTTATTTTATGTTTTCCTGTCAAGTCTGGATAGGACAAGTGGAGACTCATTCTGATACAAGCTTCTTGAGATTGAGAACTGGGCTAAGTGTTTGTTCCCCATGCCTGGCATAGAGTAGCAGTAACACTTACTATTCGCCAGGCCTGGGTCTAAGCACTTTGCATATTAATTCATTACCACTCAGCAACCCAAAGAGGTCGGCACTATTACTATCATCTTCATTTTACGGATGAGGTAACGGAGTCCCAAGGTAATTAACTTGCTGCGGGTTGCGGGACCCGGGAGCCCACTGCCAGTGCCTCTGCTGCCTCTCCCCGTGGTGGGAGGTCACGGTGTGTTTGCTGAGGGACTGGCGCTGCTTCCCAGTGGGGTGTTAGCACAAGCTTCTCAGGGACCAGACTCAATCTTGCCATTGTCAGTGTTGCACCTTTGCTCAGCAGTAGTAGATTTGTGAAGCTAGAAAATTGGCCAGGAGCTCTCATGGGTGAACTTTTTCCTTTCTCAGAGATCTTGCTGCCCGAAACTGCCTGGTAGGTGAGAACCACTTGGTGAAGGTGGCTGATTTTGGCCTGAGCAGGTTAATGACAGGGGATACTTACACAGCCCACGCTGGAGCCAAGTTCCCGATCAAGTGGACAGCGCCTGAAAGCCTGGCCTACAACAAGTTCTCTATCAAGTCTGATGTCTGGGGTAAGGGCTGCTGCACGGGAGGTCCGCACCTGCTGCAGGAGGCTGTCTTTCCTTTTCTCCTGGCTTTTTTACTGCCTCTTTCTTGCTCTTCCCTTTCTTTTTCTTCTCTTCATTACTTAATTCTCCTTCTTATTTTGTGTCTTCCTCTCTCATTTTAAAATCCGCTCTCCTGTTTTCTTTCCAAAATGAAGTAAAAGCGAACTTTTTATTCCTAAATAATCCAGAATAATTTTTTTTCTTTTCTTTTCTTTTCCCTTACCATCTTTGTGTCTTCATTCTAAGTTGGCTGCTTGGATTTGGGATTTGCTTGGGCAGCTAGCTGACCCTGCAGGCACCTAGGATCTTCCCCAATGTAGGGTATGCTGTTTAGAAGTCTCATGTAACAATTAAAAAAAATTTTTTTATTATGACACATTGTAAGCCTACACTGAAGACAGAATTGTACAGTGACACCCCCCCACCCCAAGCCCATCACCCCACTGTGTGACCCCTCATGGTGCGCTTGCTTCCTCTGGGCCCCACCTGCTCCCCACCCTTACTGCTTTGAAGCAAATTCCAGAGATCATATTATTTTGCACAGAAGTATTTTAGTATGAGTCTCTTAAAGATGACATTTTTATTAGCATGATAACATTGCTACCCCCAACATTGGCAGTTACTTCTGATATTTTCAAATATCCAGTCAGTGTTCACATTTTCAATTGAACCATAAAAGTCACACTTTTTTTTTTTTTTTTTTTTTTACAGTGTTTGAACT
Source organism: Lemur catta (assembly GCF_020740605.2). Lineage (NCBI taxonomy): Eukaryota > Metazoa > Chordata > Mammalia > Primates > Lemuridae > Lemur > Lemur catta. The sequence continues at coordinate 5,416,242 of NC_059137.1, read as the reverse complement.
GAGATCCAATTACGGTTAACAGTGCATTAGTTGCTCTGTCCCTTCAGTCTCTTCTAACCTGTGAGCTCCCTCTCCGTGTCTTTATCTCCCTTGCCATGTATTTATTGAAGAAACCCCATCACATCACCTATCCTTGAGAGTTTCCCACATCTGGATTTTGCTCACAGTATCCACAGTGCGATCTAATCTGCTCCCCTGGCTTCAGTACTCCTAGTAAATGGGTAGTTGGATCTAGACAGTTTGATCACATTCAGGCTTGACGTTTTTTTTCTTTTAGTAAGAGTATATCATAGGAGGTGGCATGCTCTTCCATCAGTAGTTACATAATGCTTGATTTTCTCCCTTTTTGTGATTTTTAGCAGTTATACCCAAAGCCTAGATCTCATAGTTTACTAGGGGTTGTCAAATGGTAATTCTCCAATTCCGTCATTCCTGATTCATTTATTAGTGGAATACTTCTGTAAGAAGAAACTGCCATTCATCTGTTTGGTTACACAGTGGTCCGTTCATATAGGAGAAGCAGATTAAATTCTTGCTCCTTTGCCTTTATTTACCAGTTTTTGAAATAACAAGTTGGTTTCTTAATACTTTTCAATGGTGACCAGTTAGGTCTTTTTGTTTTTGTTTGTCCTTTGTAGTAGTATTATGAACTCTTGGATTTAAATATATTTAATGTGTTTCCACCCACTGCAGTTATTTTCCCTGTTGATACCCAGATTATCTCATCTTCCAGTGGAAGCTTCAGATTAGCTCCTAGGCCTTTTGACATTACCCTTATAGTCTTCCATGGCATCCATGCTCTCTGAAATGACAATATATTCCAGGTTCATTCCCTGCCCCAGACAATTTCTCTAAGGAATCCTGGTTCCTTTAACAGGAAATGGAAATTTCAAGGCCATAATCTGGGATTTCAAAACTTTCAAAGACCTCCTAAGATTTTTATGAGCTTTTTAGAGTTGGAAGGAGCCTTGGGGATAATCTTACACACCTGAAAAGGAGTGGTGGCCAGCCTCAGGCACATAGCTAGTTGTTCACCTGACTTCTAGCCCTAGGTTCCTTCCACCACATATCCCATCAAGACGGCCACATTACTTAAAAGACCCCTGAGGGGCTTATAACCCAGTTGTTTTCCCTCCTTTAGCATGTTTTAGTCTGTGTTGTGAGTAAACTGAGAATCTCATTCTGTCCTGTTTTGTCTTGGGCTATTTGTGACTAAGAGCCTGGTAAAATGTCAGTGCCTGGGCTGTGTCTGAGGGCGTAACTTCTGATTTCTGCTGCACAGGTAACCAATTTTAAATGCAGTGTGGTTAAAGCTTGAACATCTTACACATCTTGAACAGCCTTTCTCTTTCTTTTTGCTTTCAGCATTTGGAGTATTGCTTTGGGAAATTGCCACCTATGGCATGTCACCATACCCGGGAATTGACCTGTCCCAGGTATATGAGCTGCTGGAGAAAGACTACCGCATGGAACGCCCAGAAGGCTGCCCAGAGAAGGTCTACGAACTCATGCGAGCATGTGAGCCTTCCCCAGCCCGTTGTAAAAGTATATGTAGGCACTGTAAGAAGTTCCAGCAATGCAGGAGTATATAACGTAAAAAACTAAAGTCTTTCCATTTGCTCTCTCTGTTCCAATTCTTTGGAAGAAACTAATATAGCAGTTTGATACAGATTTTTTGAGACTTTTTCAGTGGTTCTACGTACCTTTATTTATAGGTAGTATATATGTAAGTTTTTGCGAGGTTTTTTTGGTTGGTTGGTTGGTTGGTTTTGAGACAGTCTTGCTCTGTTGCCTGGGCTAGAGTGCTGTGGAGTCAGCCTAGCTCACAGCAGCCTCAAGCTCCTGGGCTCCAGCAATCCTCCTGTCTCAGCCTCCTAAATAGCTGGGACAGCAGGTGCACCAGCACACCTGGCTAATTTTTCTATTTTTATAAAGATGGGGTCTCGCTCTTGCTCAGGCTGGTCTCAAACTCCTGAGCTCAAGCAATCCTCCTGCCCCGGCCTCCCAGAGTGCTGGGATTACAGGCGTGAGCCACCAACGCCCAGCCTTGTTTACATTTTTTTAAGCAAAAATGGGATTGATGGATACCAAACCTGGGTTTCGTATTAATAAATATAGATTCCTGGGCCCTGCCTTCAGACATTCTGCTATAATTGCTAAACACTCGAGATGATGTTTATCCTGTTAGTCTTATATTATTTACAAGTATCTATTTATGCCGTGTCCTTATCTGCTTTTTTATCATATGTTTTATAAGATATTCATGTGATCATTTCCGCTGTGTTTTTTCCCCCGCTCAGCAGTATGACAGGCATGCCTTTCCATGTCCGTTGTTCAGATCTCTCTCTCCTTCCCCACCCTTTGTTTTTACATAGCTGCCTAGCATTCCATGAAATGATTTAATGCATTCATTTCTCCAGTCTTCTTTTGATGAGCATTTGGTTTTTATATACATTTGTTTAGGTTTTGCTATTATAAACAAGGCAGGAATGAACATCCTTGTACGTGCATGTCTCTGGGCTCTTATGCTAGTATTTCTAAAAGTTGAACTGTGGGTTCAAAGGACTGCGTGGATTTTAAATTTTAATAAATTTTACCAAATTGTCTTCCAAAATGGTTGTGGCAGTTTATACTCCTGTCAGAAGTGTATGAGGGTGACTGCATATGCTCCCCAGAACTGGGTTTTATCAGTCTGTTTAGTCCTCATTTTAGTCTTATTTTTACTAGCATTTTTTTATTGATGAGGATTTCAGACTTTGGTAGCCATGAAGTGAGGATGAGACAGAAGGGAGCTATCTGGCTTAGTAATTTCCTGTACCTGCTGGAGTGGGTCTGAGGAAATATATTTACAAATGCAGTTCTTGCTGTCAGCATCTACAATCCATATTCCTGCCAGTATATACTGTCTTCAAATTCTTAATATCTGTAACAGGACACAACGGCATTTGTCATTTTAACTTGTCTCAGCAAAAGATGGTTAGCAGGATTGGCACGCTTCTTTCATTTCCAGACTTTTCCTTGAGAATTGCTAGCTTTACGTTGTTAGCAAGGCCTCGTGGGTGGTCTGACTTGGGTCTCTTCTGTCCAGGTTGGCAGTGGAATCCCTCTGACCGGCCCTCCTTTGCTGAAATCCACCAAGCCTTTGAAACAATGTTCCAGGAATCCAGTATCTCAGATGGTAAAGTACCTGTCCCTAGGGTACCTGCAAAGGGGGTGAAAGGTTGGACCGGGGGTGACCATGTGGGACTCTAGCCTGGGTCCTTCAGTTTATTTCCTGGGTGAAGTGCGCACAGGCCAACAAACCATCTGAGACCAGAACGCTGGACAGAGGTGTTGAGTGTTGGACACTCTGCCTTCTGCAGCCCTGTAGAGATTTCTGAGAAATACTAAGTGCTGGTTCTCCAGCATCTGTGTCCCTTTTCTCCAGCTGTGTATAGATGACCATTGTTATCTTGAAAAGAAAGTGGGAACCCTCACGCTAAGCTGACTCTGATACTGACGGTGCTGGGTTTTTGTTTGTGTGCACATGCGATTCTTAGAAGTGGAAAAGGAGCTGGGGAAACAAGGCGTCCGAGGGGCCGTGAGCACCTTGCTTCAGGCCCCAGAGCTGCCCACCAAGACCAGGACCTCCCGGAGAGCTGCAGAGCACAAAGATGCCACCGACGTGCCTGAGGTGCCCCACCCCAAGGGCCAGGGAGAGAGCGGTATGTCCCCACCCCCATCACTCTTCTCTCCTCCCTGCCAGAGGCTCAGGGAGAGTCACCAGCGTTTGGGCCCGTGTAGGGGAACGGGAAGCTGTGAGTGGAGCCTACACGGGCATATCCTTCCTCGGTGGGCCAGCTTCGGGCAGAGGAAGGTTCTCTCCCCACAGTGCCCCATCTCCTACCTCTGGGAGTCGCTTAGGAGCTGTTGGCTTCGGCAGTCAGTTCAGTGAGTTGAGCAGAGGTGCTTACAAAGCCTGCCGAGCAGCAATCCTGCCTTTCGTCTGCTGTTGCAGCATCTGCGGCTGCACTCTCAGTGCAGTTGCAGCTAACTAAGTGTTGAGCCAGGTGACAAGCAGCTTGCTATGAAAGCACAGGCGTGACGAGCTCGCAGGAGCTAAGTAGAACCAGGAGACACTGGGTACAGAGCTAGTGTCGTCGTGGTTTCCGGGAGGAATGAATGTCTTTCTGGTGCTGTTGCCTAGGCGAGTGAGAGAGTGAGGGAGATGGGGTCGGTTCAAGAGGGGTCTCAAGATATTATCAAAAATAATATTAGCAACATTTATCTAGTGCTTCCTACGTGCCAGGCTCCGTTCTGTGTTACTCCATGCTGTTACTCCCCAGCAGCCCGGGTTCTGCTGCAGACAGCTGAATGAAGGTACCAGGATGGTCAAGCTTCTGGGTTTGTCCAGGCTTCCAGGACATATTGACAGTGGAGTGGACTCCAGTGGACTACTGAGTGGGCCTGTGGGAAGGGGCAGGATAAAGCCAAGTTTTTTTGGTTTTGTTTTTTGGAGACAGAGTCTTGCTTTGTTGGCCCAGCTAGAGTGCAGTGGTGTCATCGTAGCTCACTGCAACCTCCACTTTCTGGGCTCAAGCAATCCTCCTGCCTCAGCCTCCCGAGTAGCCGAGACTACAGGCACGAGCCATGACACCCGGCCAATTTTTCTATTTTCTGTAGAGATGGGGTCTCACTCTTGCTCAGGCTAGTCTCAAACTCCTGAGTAATCCTCCTGCCTTGGCCTCCCAGAGTGCTAGGATTATAGGCCTGAGCCACCACACCCGGCCCAAAACCATGTTTTGATGGAGATTTATGATGGGATGTCTACTTACAGCAGAACAGCAGAATCTATAGACCCCAGTTTCTTTTATTGTATACCCATATTTTTTAAAATGGGCAAGAAAAAATTGAACGTATAGCCCATGTATATAGTAAGTAAAATATGTATGTATACACATACACTACTGTAGGAATATGGTATGTATATTATAAAATACACCAAAAATATACACTTAAAAGGTTGACATTAATTCTAATTATGATACTTTATTCCTACGTCCCACTTGATCATCTCGTTCACCCAGTTGGGAAGTTACGGCATATAGACTCTCCAGAACCTTTGACCCTTCTTCCTTCTGTTAGTTTTCACGAGTTCAGATGGTTGAGCAGTGGGTAGGAGAGGCCACCGTGCGAATGCTGTGCTCATTACAGCCCAGTGATAAGCATTCGTGTTCGCCTGTGCCGTCAGTCCTCATCTGAGGGGTGTGTTGATACGCGATCTTGTGGTGAGCCAGGGTGGCAGTGAGCTGCCCAGCACTGAAGCAGAGCTAAGTATGGTTCATTAGCATTTCACTCTCTCAGCCTTCTTCCACTGGATTAAAGTTTTGTGAGGTCCTTGTTCCTTGATTCAGATGTCCTGCGTGCTGCCTTGGGTTCTGATAAATGCAGGCTGGTACCTCTGTCCTGAGTTGCAGGGAGCTGACAGAAACCTCTTTTCTTGCAGCTGACCTCTGAAGGAGAATTCTGTCACTCACAAGAGGTTGGCCACACCAGAAAGAGTTCTTATAAACTAGTATTCATATTTAAAGAATGCCCATTTAAAAATTGTCAAAGTTCATTTCTTCTTATTTCCCACACGTAGTGGCCCCTTGTCCCTTCCCCGCTGTGGTGTGCAGCCCCTTACCTCCAGGTCATGCCTTGTAGGCACCTCGACTGGCCGGCGAGTGTGAGAGCCACAGGTTCTGACCCTTTGGTCGGCCTTGTTGTTTTGACTTACTGGAGAATGACGTTGGAGGGACCTCGCTGCTTCAGAATAAGCCCGGGCTGGGATGAAGAAAGAGGCCAGGGCCATGCAGCTCTGTTCCCCTGTCTTCAAGGAGAGAGACCTAAGCCTTTCCTAACGATAATCCTAACGGTAACAGTGGCGCTTATTGAGAGTCAATGTGCGGGAGCTGGGACATGTGTTCCACATTTATCATGCCATTGACATTCTCACCACACTGTAGTCCATGTTGTAAGTGAGAAAGCTGACGATGAGCAGAGAAGTCACTTGTCTGGGCCTCGTGGAGAGTGGGTGGCAGAGCTGGTTGTCAGATCCAGCCTTGTCAGAGCCTGGACTCCCAGCCGCTCCTCTGGAGAGTGTGGGGTGGCCAGCCCCAAGCTCGCCATGCAAGAGCTGTTGGTCTGGAGTTCACCTCTTCCCACTGTGTTTCAGATCCTCTGGACCAGGAGCCTACTGTGTCTCCATTGCTCCCTCGAAAAGAGCGAGGTCCCCCAGATGGCGGCCTGAATGAAGATGAACGCCTTCTCCCCAAAGACAAAAAGACCAACTTGTTCAGCGCCTTGATCAAGAAGAAGAAGAAAACAGCCCCAGCCCCTCCCAAGCGCAGCAGCTCCTTCCGCGAGATGGACGGGCAGCCGGAGCGCAGGGCGGCCTGCGAGGAAGAGGGCCGGGACATCAGCAACGGGGCACTAACTTGCACTCCTCTGGACTCAGCCGAGCCGGCTAAGTCCCCAAAGCCCAGCAATGGGACTGGTGTCCCCAATGGAGCCCTCCGGGAGTCAGGGGGCACGGGCTTCCGGTCTCCCCACCTGTGGAAAAAGTCCAGCACTCTGACCAGCAGCCGCGTGGCAGCAGGCGAGGAGGAGAGCGGCGGTGGCTCCAGCAAGCGCTTCCTGCGGTCCTGCTCTGCCTCCTGCGTGCCCCACGGGGCCAAGGACACAGAGTGGAGGTCAGTCACACTGCCTCGAGACTTGCAGTCCACCGGAAGGCAGTTTGACTCGTCCACGTTTGGAGGGCACAAAAGTGAAAAGCCAGCTCTGCCTCGGAAGCGGGCGAGTGAGAACCAGGTGACCAGAGGCACTGTGACTCCCCCGCCCAGGCTGGGGAAAAAGAACGAGGAAGCTGCTGACGAGGTCTTCAAAGACACCACGGAGTCTAGCCCAGGCTCCAGCCCTCCCAGTCTGACTCCAAAACCCCTCCGTCGGCACGTCATGGTGCCTCCTTCCTCAGGCCTCCCCCAGAAGGAAGAGGCTGGGAAGGGAAGTGCCATAGGGACCCCAGTTGTAGCTGAGCCCGTGCCCCCCACCAGCAGAGCAGGGTCAGGGGCACCTGCAGGTACCAGCAAGGCCCCTGCAGAGGAGCCCAGAGTGAGGAGGCACAAGCACTCCTCCGAGTCTCCTGGAAGAGACAGGGGGAAACTGTCCAAGCTCAAACCTGCCCCGCCACCCCCTCCAGCTTCCGCAGGGAAGACTGGAAAGCCCTCGCAGAGCCCGAGCCAGGAGGCAGCCGGGGAGGCAGGCACCGGCGTGAAAACAAAATCCACGAGTCTGGCTGTTGATGCTGTGAACAGTGATGCTGCCAAACCCAGCCAGCTAGGAGAGGGCGTCAAAAAGCCTGTGCTCCCGTCCATACCAAAGCCACAGTCATCCACCAAGCCGTCGGGGACCCCCACCAGCCCGGCCCCTGCTCCCTCCACATTGCCATCAGCATCTTTAGCCCTGGCCGGGGACCAGCCATCTTCCACCGCCTTCATCCCTCTCATATCGACCCGCGTGTCTCTTCGGAAAACCCGCCAGCCTCCTGAGCGGATCGCCAGTGGCGCCATCACCAAGGGCGTGGTTCTGGACAGCACCGAGGCCCTGTGCCTCGCCATCTCTAGGAACTCTGAACAGATGGCCAGCCACAGTGCGGTGCTAGAAGCCGGCAAAAACCTCTACACATTCTGCGTGAGCTACGTGGATTCCATCCAGCAAATGAGGAACAAGTTTGCCTTCCGGGAGGCCATCAACAAACTGGAGAATAACCTCCGGGAGCTCCAGATCTGCCCGGCGCCAGCAGGCAGTGGCCCGGCGGCCACTCAGGACTTCAGCAAGCTTCTCAGTTCCGTGAAGGAAATCAGTGACATCGTACAGAGGTAGCAGAAGCCAGGAGTCAAGCCAGTTGGAGCTGCCTGCAGCACGTGAGGGCTTGCCCGTGCCATGACAGTGTCTGACAAAGGACCAGTGAGTCGGCACCTTGGCCCAGGAGCTCTGCGCCAGGCACAGCCGAGGGCCCCCATGGAGTCCAGCCCTACTACCTATGTGTGCACCAACTGTCCTCCTGCACCATCGCCCTCCCCAGCCCGGGCTCCCTGAGCCAGCCCTGTCCTCAAGTTGTATCTGTGGAGTCCCCGCTCGCTCTGTGGACGGCAGTTGGCACACCAGGGCCTCTCAGGCTGGTTGCCACCGAGTGCTTTGGACTGAGCTCTCCGGGTCAGGTGGCAACGACCAAAAAGGAGTGTCCTTTTTGTTTTTCTCTCTGGAGATCCTCGTCCTCTGGCTGTGCCTTCTCCTTCCATTTGTCCCAAGAACCGAAGCCTGAACCAAGACCACGAGCCGCGTCCCCTCCCCACTCCTCGTCCCTGCACCTCCTGCATTGAAGATGTGTTTCAAGAACCACATTTGGGAGTGACAGGCGCAACCAGTGCCACCCGCTGGTCGCTCTGCCCTCCTTTGCTGCCCGGGGCTGGGCGCACTTGCCATTCCCTCCTGTGCAGGACAGCTCCTGATTCGGGTGGGAAACAGGGTGCTACAGCCAACTAGCCTGTGTGTCCCGGACAGGTGGGAGCTGTCATCTGTCCTGTCCACATCCCCGAGGCCTGTTCTTGCTGTCTTTGACATGCACTGCCAAGTCCCAGCGAGAAAGCTTGAGTCTTAAGGGTAGCAGGTCACTGTCGCTGCCGACCCCCCAGCAGAACAGGGGCAGGGCAGGGAGGCAGTGGTTAGGTGGGTCACGGCCGGTGCCAGGCTAGCCCTGGACTGGGCCTGGCAGGTCTGCGGTGGCCCAGGGTGAACTTTCCTTTCACACATCCAGGTGCCCCGAAAAGGTCTTGATTTCTGACTCATCTCCTTCCCTCCCCCGCCCTTCCCTTTGTGACAAGACAGTCTTCAGGTTTCTGGAGTTCTTGAAGCATTTCAAAGCTCTGCCCTCTGCACAGCCATTTGGATACAGAAGGACACTGCCACGGGGCACCAGCACACAGGAAAAGGACTGCTGGCACCAAAGGCCTGACCACTGTTGGCTGCATTCTTGAATCAGGCTAATGTCTTTTATTTAATTAGCGTGAGCAACACTTGGCCTCATGTTTCTGTAGGGTCATCAGGGAGTGTTAAGAAAACCACAAGTGAAGCCCCAGAAAGTATTTCAAAGAGCAGGCCTTGGTGTGTCCTCCCCCGGATTGCCCAGGACAGAGACCGTGACTCTCGGGGCAGGGACCCCAGGTCTACCGGACCTTGATCTAGAGCAGCTAACTCTAGGAGTGGGCAGGCGCCTGCCCCCGGCCTCACCTGGGCCCAGGGGAGACCACCTTCCCATTCCCTGCGCTGCCTCAGGCCGCGACCTCACAGCCCCCTATTTTTACACTTGTCACCTATACTTGTATTTTATTTTTCTGATAGAAATGGTTTCCTCCGGATCGTTTTATGCGGTTCTCACAGTGCATCACCTCTTTGCCCCCAGATGGCTGTGTCGCGCAGCCTGCGGGAGGCGCTAGACACCGACAGCGGCCTTGCAGACCCACCGGGTATCCCCGACTGCCTGTTTCCACAAGGTACTGGTCTCTTCTTTTTGTTAACATGATGTGCCACTATATTTTACATTTATACCTTGGTATTACACTCTTTTATAGACTTGCTCTTTTATAAATGACATGTAAATAGTTTTCCACTCTCTTCTGGAATGCCTATGGGGTCCCTCCTCTTTTTTTCTGGGTCCAAATACATTTTGTTTCTGTATATGACTCCGTGTTTTTTGAATCCAAATCTCTTCTCTGTAGTATTTTTTAAATAAATCAGTGTTTACAACTTTAGAATCCTTGGCAGATTGCTCTGGTCCGAGATCCTTCCCCGTTCTGAGCTGCTTTGTGTGTGTGGACAGGGACGTGGCGGGGTCCGATTCCTGAAGGGGCTGGAGCCCTGTGCTGGGTCCTGCAGAACAGTGGCGGGGTTGCCGCCCAGCGGCCCCGGTGTGCTGTGTGCGTATGGGCCGCTTCGCAGGCGCTTTCCCTGCTCTGCTCAGGCCCTTCCTGTGCCCTTGGCACTGGCTTGGCAGCAGCCCGGCTCTTCTCGCAGCACTGCGAGTGGGCTGTGCCACCACACAGGCCACTTCTCACTGGTGGGTCAGGCCATCACAGCATCCTGGAGAGTGGTGAGGAGGTGACGTCCTGAGTTCCTTGCTGGCTGCATCCCTGTCCCCCCCACAGCGTGCCTTTTCTCTCTTTACCTTTGAACTCACTGCCCTCAGCCCCAAGGCGCTCCTCGCTTACTTGTGTTCAACATCCTGGGTGTCTTATTTCTTCGTGTGGACGAGCAGGAGAGGCGGTGTGCCGGCCTTCGAGGTCATGCAGTGGCCCCCCAGGGGACTGTCAGGTGGGGAGTGCTGACTCTGTCTCTGCCATGCTGACAGCGTGGAAGGGGAAGTGGGGAAGTGAGCAGCGCCCTCTGTAATGATACTTATTAAGCCAGCAGGCTTGTCAGAGGCTGCGTGTCCTGCTCGGCGGAGCATACTGAAGCGCACGGCTCAGTGGAGCTCTTCTCGGGAGCCCTCGGCAGCAAGACGTGCTGCGCGCGGCAGGCGGCGGGGCTGGCGTGCTCACAGCAGGTGGCTGCAGCAGTGCAGGGCGCCGGGTTCTCCTCCTCCCGCTTCACAGAGACAAAAACTGAGGTGGGGTCCACAGAGGTGCTTACCGGTTGGACCATAACTGGACACCAGATGTCCTGAGTCTGAGGCTTTTCTGTGGCCAAAAGCGTCATCCTTGAGTGACGGTTCCCAAGTCTGAAAGAAGATGTAGAACGATTCTGGTGACAGCCATAACTGGCACTGCACCCATGTGTCAGGTGTGGACCGTTCATGGGGTCCTGCCAGCTCCCAGGTAGGCGTGTCGTCATCCCGTGTCCCAGTGCTGAGCGGCGAGGTTGCATGACCAGTCACCCGGCAGATGTGCCTGTGTGGAGTAAGACACTGCTTGTCTCCTAGAGAGGGATCTTTTGTGTGTGTCACTCAAGCTTATAAAACTTAGTTTGGTTTAGCCATTCCAAGACAGTGGTTTCTTAATCTTTTTTAGGTCACAGAAACTCTTGAAATTCTAATGAAAACTGTGGATCCCAGCCCCAGAAAATGCACATATGTGCACACACAGAACTATTTCCAGATAATTTTGAGTCCTGCCCTTGAGGTCCTGCACCAAGGGGTACCCAGGGGCCAAGCCCAACAAAGGGGCAAGCAGCTACTGTGGTTACCGTCACAAAACACAAGCCTAAAGTATCACAAATTCCCTTTAAACAAACAAAAAACTGCAAACAATCCAGATGTCCATTAACAGGAAAAAGGATAACAAAATGGCACAGTGAGAATTGCCACACAGCACGACGTGCGTGGGCCAAAGAAACCAGACAGCAGCAGCGCCCGAGCTGCTGCTCACTCACCGGGCAGGGCCGGGGCGTGGCGTTGGCTGCTGGGGCAGAGGGAAATGTGTGGCGGGGAGGGTGGGGTCGGGGGCAGGTCTGTTTCTCAGTCTGGGTGATGCGGGCTAGTGGGTGTGTCACTCAGTGAAGCTTCTTCAAACTGTGCACTTAGAATTGATGCATGTTCTGGTGTAATATTAATACTTCAGTGAAAGCATCCTTAAAATTACAGCATCTCAGCTACTCTGCAGATGCTCTCCGAGTCACCACCTGAAACCTTCACACCTTTTTTTTTTTTTTTTATGAGGGAGTTTCTGTCACTGTCCTCTGTCAGGTAAAGAAGTGGAGGCTCAGCAAGGGGGTGCAGCTTGGCCAAGGCCATGCAGTATGTGCCAGCTGCTACTACCATGGCAGGCTACTGTGTAGACAGTTCAGGTGGCCACAGCATGACCAGCAGAGAGCTGTGCCCCAGGGCCAGGCTGCTCCGTGCATGCTGGAAGGGAAGAAGCCAAGAATTCCAGCGAGACCAGCTTCTTAGGCGTCAGGTAATGTACAGGCGGCATTCCTACACTGAGCGCCCTGGGGAACCGACCTCTAAATGGCTCGTACAGAAGACATGGGGCAGGATCAGACTGTGCACAGTGTCCCCCCGTCAGCACTGCCCTCAGCACTGGTGGTCACTTGACGTCTTGGGCAGGTCCCCCAGCTCCAGCCGAAGTCACTACTGCAGTCGGGGAAGGCTCTGAGGTGTGGTCTGGGTGGGCGTTCCCAAGGGCCAGGGACGCTGTGGATGGCAGCAGCTCCCTGCCCAGTGGGCTGGAAAGTACTGTGTTGGGGTTGGGGTCTTTAATGAAATCCGTCATGCAGCACCTTTGGCACTGGAGCAAAGCTAGGACAAGGTCACGTTCCTCTTGTTCACTATAGCCGCTGCCTTATAGCTGGCTGCTCCCAGGAGTCTGTATTGGTGTCTTCCTTAAAGATTTTTATTACTATTTCAAACATTCGGGAAATTACAGACGAGTATTTCCCATCCATTTTGATGCTAAATATCTTTAAAGCTACACACCAAGATGAAACCCTTTATATTCACTAAATACAGCGAACATGCGAACAGCTTGGGTGCTCCGGGCTGGGGGACGCCGGGCTGCCAGGCCAGGTGGAGCCACTGGCATCGCTCAGGGGAGCTCAGTCTCTGCTCCCATGACAGGTAGTTCTGGAATCTCACCTGGAGAGGAGTAATCTTCCCCACTGAGGAGAGAGCAGGGCCGAGGGGCCGCTGGGCTGGCGTGAGAGGACCCAGAGACCTTGGTGGCTGCAGGGCAGGGGCGAAAGAGGAAGTGGGCTGGGTCCAGGGGGAGTTGGTTTGACAGATCAGAGCCCTTAGCTGCTGGGCGGTTGTGGTTTTCAGGGATATGGAGTGCAAATGTACGAGCAAACTGGAAAGAATAGCTTGTTGATTTTTTTTCACTGATAAAAGCATGATGACAATACGCCCACTCCTGGGGAGCCCCCTTACCCGTTTCCTTTATCCCAGGTTTCTCTATCAAGGTTAATCTAATCCTGCTAAATTAAAAACCGCCCAGTGCATGCCTGAAGAGTGTGTAAAGATACTCAGGATAGCTCAGCCCTGCCGTCCTCCCGGTTCTCAGAACTGTCACCATGGAGCAGGTCCTTTATCAGAGCAGGTAGAAATTGGGATCTTGCTCCAGGGCGTTGTTCTGCCCTTGGCCTTCGATCTGTTGTGTTTCACCTGGTCTTTGGTGGGCATGTTTTCTGGCTGCTCTATATCCGTGGATGAGCTGAGGGGAGAGTGACCCAGGTTACTGCCTCTCCCACCTTTAACGAGCCAAGCGGAATAGGCGCCCCCGTCCCCGAGAATGAGCACGCCTGGGGCTGAGAGGGTCTGTCTGTCTATCCTGTCTGTGCATGCCAGGGCTGTCCTTATAGCAAGGACCCTGGGCTTGTGTCCATGCCTGTCAGTGTCATGTTAGCTGCCGGTGACAACATCCTTTGCAGGAGGCACCCTGACTCGCCTCTTCCTCGAACGGTGGTGGAAAGAGTGGTGTGGCCCACGCTCAGGTGCCGTTGTCTTCTCCCTGTCACGGCAGCCCCAAGACGCAGGGCACCCGCAGCCAGCCCGGGAGAAGGCAGCGTGCGGAACATCGGGTGCCACTCCGACGCCCGTGCTCCTTTCCCTTTGCACCTCCCGTTCCTGCTCCCCAGTCAGGTTGGTTCTTTTGTGGCTCAGTTCTGTCACCCCCTAATGAAGTGGCTTTCTGGCTGCGGAGGATTGAGAGCTGCTTCTGGGGAATGTAAGTCGCTAATAGAATGGAGAACACTGTGAAATACTCCAAGGTGCCAAGCTGGGCCCAGCCCAGTGTGGTTCTAAAAGGCTAATAAAAATCCACCAATTAATTGTGACAGCTCAATGGAAAATTATTCAATTGTGAACAGGGGCAAGCTGCGGCGCGCAAGGAGGGGAGAAGTTGCCATGGCAACATCAGTGTGCGTTCTCATCGCAGCAGTGGAAGCCAGCCCGGCAGCGAGCAGCACCCGGCCGCCGCGCCTGACACGGGATGGATGCAGGAGACTCCACAGCAGCCTTTGAAATGGAGGCTCTGCCTGGACCCGGGGCTGCGGCCGCCCCGGGCTGAGCGCAGGCGCTCCCTGGGTTATCGAAGTTGTTTCCTGAATGCCCCTTGTTCTGAGAAAACCAAGGAAGGAGCAGTCAAGTGGAGGAGGAAAACACCCTGTACCTTGACCAACTCTCCGTCAAGGGGCTCTAGGAGAGAGGTGTCAGGGGACACGCAGTGGGACTTGTATCTCCCCAAAGGGAAGGCGCTCAGAGCTCCGGCAAACCAAGTTCTAGGGCACAGAGAACCTTTAGGGAAGAGGCCAGCATTCCATTATGGTTTTGCAATTGTTACAACTTTGATTTCAAAAGACACAGCACATTCATATTTGAACATTTGAAATGCACCCTTGCTATAGCAACAATGTATTGCTCCCTAGCTCGTCTCTCTGGAGACTCCTGGTGTGACAAACGCTGCACCGTGGAGAAGGACAGCCGTGGGAAGGGGCTCCCCATACCACAGCGAGGGTTCCTGCCAGAGGGATCGTGTGTTAATAGGATGGAGAACAACACATTTTTTCCTTTTTAGCTTTCGGAACCATACTCTGCACCCAGTGGAATGTGCTTGTTCACAGATGTACTTCGGATGTCAGCTACCGACGTCCCTGTGGAGGCTGCCAAAACTTTGATTACCCCGCCGTAGTCAGCCCACTGCCTTGCTCTGCCTGTTCACATTCATGGCCCAACCGCAGCCTCGTGTCCACGCCACCGGGGCCAGGGGGCTGCTCGGGGGAGGCGGAGGCTGAGGCTGACGGGTCTCGGTGAGCTGGAACAGCTGCAGTGCTGTCTTCGTAAGCAGACACGGCTTGCTTTTGGCCGCCTCCTTTTTCACACCACCTAGTTGCCTTAGCAAAGTTGGAAATCAAAAGTAAGCAAACACCTAACCGATACTACCGCCGGTTGTGCATTATAATGCCTACATCTTCTCCGTGTCTTAGTCTTTGAGGCTGGGGGAGAAGATGGGAGTGAAGACAGATGGAGGGAGGGTCCACAAAGAAACCCCTTCCGAGACGCCCTGGCCCTTACCGCCGGCCGAAGCGGAAGTGGAAGCCGCCTTTCTTCCTGCGGTAGCCATTGATCTCCTCAGCCAGGTTCCCTAACAGGACACTGGCCTTCTCGCCGCCCGCCGGGAGGAAGCTAGTAGCCTTGCTGCCCTCGTCCTGCCTCCCAGAGCGGAACCTGAAGCCAGCATGCCCTCTGCCCAATGTCCGCAGCCCCTTGGCCTGGACAAGCAGGGCCTGTGGCTGTGGAAAATCGACCACCGAGAAGAGCCCCACACGAAGCGGGGTCGGGGCCCCTCGGCCAGGCTGGCCCAGCTCGCTCCAGCTCCGATGCTACCCAGGGCGTCTGAGGGTCCTCTTGTGTCCGGTAGAGGAAGGCAGGTGCCCAGCGGCAGGAGGAGGAGGTAGGCCAGGGGGTGAGGGCTTAGCATCTGACCCAAGGAAAGAGAGGAAGAAGTTACAGTCTGTACACACGCCACGCACAACAGCTTGCCAGTAGTACTCCCCAGGCCTGAGCAGCCATCAGAAGGGAGCCCGGCTTCCACGCAGTGGCAGGGACCAGGCCTTTATTTTATGAGCAGGCTCGGGAGCTGATTGAACTCATTAGGCTGGTTCTCACTCCTGCAGTTCCCTGGATCTGACTGCTGTGGCAGCTGAGCACTGCGATGCCACTACTGCTGGACGGCAGAGGCATGCCCAGACGGCCCCGGGAGAGCGAAGTGCATTTGGGTTCATCCCTTGGGCCATGTCATCTCAGAGCCATAGGGTAGAAAGTTAAAAGCATCAGTCTCCCTTAGTTTTCAACTTGATAATAGATGGGTTTAGCTAAGCTGTTTGGCTGGGACACCCTGCTAATGTGTATTTAACATGGAAATTAACTGCTCCTGAAAGCAGGAAACGGATTTGGTGGTCCTCACCTAACTTGGACCCCATCCTGGGGAGGAGCGTGGGAACGTGGGGGAGCATGGGCACCCCCCGGGGAGCACTGGCGATGTGCCAGGCTCTGAGCTAAGAGCTTTATGCACACACGGTTGTATTTCATCTTCACAATAAACCTGCCCCATAGGTACTGTTAGTCCCACTTTTTCAGGCAAAAAAAACTGTTGGAAAGGCTAAGAGATTGTGCCCAGGCCACACAGCTAGAAAGCGGAGGCTTTGGATCCACAATTCCAATGACTAGATGGGTTCCTGATGTGCCAAGCCTGTGGGAAACGCGTCTCACACCTGTTAGATGTGGGCCTCGCGGCCCTCCCACGGCAGGGTGTTACTCCAGCCCCATTTGCAGAGGCAGCATCACGCTCAAACAGGGGGGGCGACTTGCCCAAGATCTCATGGCTTAAAGTGACAGAGCTGGGGTTCAAGCCCAGGTGGAATGCAAGCCCTGACCTGCTGCCCTACACCACACGTGACAGTCGGGGAGGTCTGAAACGGAACTTCCCGGAATGCCCCTGCCTTAGCAACAGTTGCTCCCTTTCTCGCAAAGGAAGCCTTTTTGGTAATGACCAGTGGTGAGCTGGAGCTGGCTCGTTCTCTGCGGAGTGGAACTGAGGATAGAATGGAGAATGCCAGCTCTGCACAAGACGGGACAAAAGTCCTCAGAGCCCTTTCCCAAAAAGGCTCCTTCAAAAACATTTCAAAGAAGTGAGCTCAGCCAGAAAGCTTTAAAAAAAAAAAATAATGAGACCGTGCATGGTGGCTCACACCTGTAATCCCAGCACTCTGGGAGGCTGAGGCAGGAGGATCGCTTGAGCCCAGGAATTCAGGACCAGCCTGAGCAAGAGTGAGACTCCATCTCTACAAAAAATTTAAAAACTAGCCAAGCGTGGTGACAAGTGCTATAGTCCCAGTTACTTGGGAGGCTGAGGCAGAAGATCGCTTGAGCCCAGGAGTTGGAAGTTGCAGTGAGCTATGGTGATGCCACAGCACTCTAGCCCGAGCAACAGAGCAAGACTCAGTCTCAAAAAGAAAAAAAGAAAAAAAAAGGAAAGGAAGTACCCCTCTTTCTACCCAAATCCAGTTCTCCTAAGCTTCTCTAGGCCCCCAGGGGCTGGAGTGACTTCCCTCCTGCTGCCAGGGAAGTCTGTCCGTCGGGGCCTGGGCAGAGTGGGGGCTTCCAGGAGGCAGTTTTCTGCAGGCGTGCGCCCCTCCCCTTCCCATAGAGAGCACACTACCGACTGCTCTGGGGACGGGGACCTTTCCATCCTGGTGGGTAAGTCCACCCGGGGGCGCCTCTGGGTCTCTAGAAAGGTGGCATCTTGGTGCAGAGCAAGTAGTGGCCCTTCTCCCCTTTTGGGGGCCGTGGACCCCTTCAAGAATCTGGTAGGAGCTGGGAGCATTTGCCACTGAAAATGAGGCCCCAGCACGAGTCAGGGCTTCAGGCTCCAATGTCCAGGAAACAGCAGGAAACGCCCAGGGCAGGAGACAGTGGCCCTGGCAGGGCAGCTGTGGCCGATCTCTGCTGCTGGGGCTGTCGGCAAAACACAGTGTTGGTCTCCACCTCTCTGGGCCTTCCCTGCCCCTGGTTCCAGGTACCCTCTGACTGCCTGTGCCCAGCTCCTGACCGGACAAGGGCCTGAGCAGGGGCTCCTACTGGGGACAGGGCGGCTGTGCTCACCGAGGGGCAGGGCCTGCTCCCGGGAGGGCTGGTGGGTCCCTGGGCTCCGGGGCTGGGCGAGCTTCTGTGGGTCCTCGTCCAGGAGGTGTGGCTCCCGGGCTCTCCCTGCTTTATATGGGCCTGTGCACGTACTTGCCACCTCGCGTCTGATCGCCGCACATTCCTGACCCTGGGATTCCACTGGGGACGCTGGTGGTGAAGGAGGGGGCAGTGCTGACTGCACTGATGAAAGGCCAACACAAACGGGATGTGGCCTGGTAAGAGGACAGCCAGGCTGCCCTTCAGGGGAGAGCAGCAGCGTTGTTACCTAGGAGTCGTGGGCGTGGACTCTGAGTCCCTTGGCGGAGGCGTCGCTGCCCACCCTCACTAACCCTAACAGTCCTGCCTTTGTGGGGTCGGCTTCTGGAGAGGACGTGGGGTGGGCGGATGTCCACACCGCACACACCTGCCTGGCTAGCGGGCTGCTCCGTGGGCGGGAGTCACAGGTACCCGTGAAGCCAGCACTTACTCTTCCCCTCCCAGTGAGGTGAGAAGTTCTGCTCTGGAGCCTGTGAGAGGCCGGGCGGTGGGGCGCCCTGCTTCCTAGGGGGTGTGCAGGAGGGGCACGGAGCCACGCGCCAGGCACGCCTCCTCAACCCTGGTCCTGGCGCCACAGCGTTTGCTCCTTAGAAGGCAGGCTCGGTCCTTCCCACCCTGCCAGCCCCGTCTGGCTCGGTGCCCCAGGCCCACTGGGGACTGTTTCCCAAGCTCCGCTGGCCATGGTTGCCTCATCTTTCTGAACGCTGGCTGGGTGATCACACCACCCCTTGGGCTGCAGCAGTGGGTCCCCGAGGTGAGGCTGTCACCTCCCGGTGTGGACCTTGGCAAGGGCTCCTTGGCCCCAGGCTCCTCCCACACCGGCGCCCATGGCAGAGGATGCCGGCACTTGGCACTCTTGCCCTCTCGCTCCCAGGTGGTTTCTCTCCGGGTGAGTTCCCAGGCCAGGGCGGGGAAGGGCGCTGTTCTCCCTGCTCCACGTCTCCACAGTGAGTGTGGGGTGGAGGGGTCTGCGTGGTGGGCCCCACGTGCCCCCTTTCATTGGGGACCACCTGGGAAGCTGCCTACAGGATCGGCTCTGGCCCGAGCATGGCCAGGGACCACTGCAGGGCACTCACCCCGTGATGACTCACGGCAGAGTTGGGCATGGCCCTCTGCCGCCCTGTGCGGGATCACGACAGCACCCTCGGGGCTGCTGCCAACACGGGGGCTGCACAGCTGAGCCGGGCGGAGCCCCCAGTGGCCTGTTCTCCAGGAACTGAGCATGGGGGCAGACGGGTGCCCAGCACAGGGGCGAAGCATTTGCTGGCAGCCCTCAGCCCCCCTCTCCCTGCCCCAGCGGCCCTGCTCTGTCTGAGGCACCTGTGGGAGCCGAGCAGGAGGCCCCCAGCCTCTGCCCCTCGCCTGGCCTAGATTCTCCCACCGACAGCGAGGTGCTGGGTGAGGCTGTGCCACCCTGCGCTCGGCCAGGGGTGGCTGCTCCAGCCAAGCCCAGAACCGAGCACGCAGGATGCTTCCCCCAGTGGCCAGGGCCCTCGTCCAGCTACCTGTCACCTGCATCTGTGGAGTATGGGGGCCCAGAAGTCACCCCGCAGGGCAGAGACAGCCTCATGGCAGAGAGTCTACCAACCAGAGGTGCACTGGCCAGAACCGGCTTCCATCCCCAAGGCCGGGGCTGGCCCCGAGGGGCCTAGGTGCCCTCCACCCCGTGTCTGCATGCCTGTACACACGTGTGTGTGTGTGTGTGTGTGTGTGTGTGTGTGTGTGCGTGTGTGTGTGTGCGTGCACACGTGAGCTGAGAGGCACAGTGTGCTCTGTCTCCCTAGTCAGTGCTGGTTGGTTGTGACGCTGGGTGCTGGCTACTAATGGGGGCAGCCCACAGCGGGTCCTTGTCGCGCTGCAGGCCTTGCTGCGGAGCTTGCCCTCGCGGGTTCCCTTGGGTATAAAGTGAGAGGCTTTGGTTCGTGCGCTGTGCTTTGCAGAATTGCTTAGGGATAGCCATGGAGGTCGGGGAGACGGCAATATGGGGTCCAGCCGCATAGGCCACCCCTCTGCCCCCATGAGAAAAGCTCCACTTTGCTGTGTTTGACATATGGGGCTCCAAGAAAAGGTTCTGCTGTGAAAACCGCCAGGGGCCCCTTTCAGGACTGAGACCCACGGCTCTGGGAAGTGGCCACATAAGGTCCTGAGTGTTGGGTGCTGGTTTGGGGCGGGGCAGTGTGGGGGCTGAGGATGATGAGGAGGCCCCAGTGGCCCTCCTGTTCCCCAGCCCGGCTTCAGGTCCCCACCTACCCCATTGGATCCCCCAGGCTAGAGGTGCCTGGAGCCAAGTCAGGTGTTGGATTTGGTGCCAAACGCCCTGACTCCAGGAGTTGGCCAGGTGCCCCGACCACCACCTGGACTGAGATTGCGTTCAGATGCACTTCCTGTGTGCCTCGCAGTTTCTGGGTTCCCTTAACTTTTGAGCAGTTGGGGGGCAATGGCGCTATTATGTCTGCCACCAGCAGCCAAGCTGGGGGTGAGGGGGGCTCCACCGGCAGCTGTCGGGCGGGTCTGGGCTGCCTGGAAGTGCAGGGCGGTGAGACTGTGTCGGGGCAGCGGGGTCCGCCAGGGCCAGCTTGGCACACGGAGGCACTTCGTGCTGTCGGGAAATGCAGAGGCCGGGGCTGCAGAGCTGAGGTGGCTTTAGGGCAGGGGCTGGCAGGGCAGCTGTCACGCAAGCTGTGAGCCTCCCTGGGAAGTTGCCCTGGGGAGGGGGGTCCAAGATGACCAGCAAGCCCCTGCCCTTGATTCTCAAGGCGAGGAAGCTGAGGCTCCGGAAGGGCGGGACTTGGGTGACAGCCTGGCTGTGCTGAGCCCAGGCCCCTGACTCGGGGCATGGACCCTTCTCTGCCGCCCACTTCAGCCACACGTGAGCCCTCAGAACTGGGTTCCATGCCCAGCTCGGCCACGGACCAGTTGCAGCCTTGGTAGTCCCGTCCCTGTCTGGGCCTCCATTTCCTCACCTGGCTGGGGACAGCAGCAATGCCCACATTCTGGGGTGCGGGGCCGGCGGGGGCTGGCACAGTAGCCACCCAGTCGTGTTGGCGGTGGCTGTTAGGGAGAGCCAGACAGTGGGGCCCTCGTCACCCTCAGCACAGGCTTCCCCGGGTCTGCTGACACCTGCCGTTCCCTCAGAGCCCAGCTGCGAGCTGAGGCCCCCGCCTCGGAAAACCTCTCCCGGGGTCCAGGCCGGGGCCCAGGCCCGTCCACCTTCGCAAAGCCCAGACCTGGCCCTGCCAGAGGGTCCTGGGCCCTGTCTGTGGCTGAACTCGCGCGGCCCTGGTCAGCTGTAAGAACCTCTGAGTCCAGCTGACCCTTGGTGCTGGGCCAGAGCCACTTGTGCCGAGGGGACTGGCACGGGGAGGTGTGGTGGGGTGGCGAGGTTAGTTGGGCAAGACCCCACCTGGGGTGGGCGTGGCCCCTGGGGAGGCAGGTGGCCATGATCACCTTGGTGACTATCGTGGCCTGCCTCAGAGGTCCCATCCCAGCCACCCCACCTCTGCTCCTCCAACCCTGTGGTCTAACACAAGCTGTGCCTGGTCGAGGGGACGAGGCAGTGGGATTCGTGTTCCGTGAGCTGGGACTCGGAAGCCTCTGCCACACAGGAGCGTGAGACCCCTCTCCAGCCACCCCCGCAGCTGTGGGACAGGGCCAAGTGCAGAGCACAGCCACCGCGGGCTCTTCCACCAGCTCCGCAGACAGTAGATAAATATGAGATTTTATTAAATAAACTCAAGGGATTGTTTTATCCGTAAGCTTCAAATTGGTTTTATGAATAAATAGCCATTGGGGACTGTTAGTTCTTATTAAAGAGTCTGGATTCCTCAGAAGTCCAGCCGCAGCCACAAGAGAGCCCTGCATGGACAGTTTATCACCCGGGGGGCCTGAGGGCAGCACAGATGAGGAGCCCCAGCCGAGAGGATCCCCCCAGCCGAGAGGGTTCCCCCGGCTGCCGGCCAGGCCCAGGGCTCCCAGGCTACCTAGGAAATTGGCTACTCTGATAAAAAGGATGGGGAAGTTCAGGGGAGACCGGGAGAGATGTGGTCCTGGAACATCTGGGGGTCCGACCCACTCGTGCCCTGACACGGGGGGCGTCCGGCTGGGTTAGAGGCAGAGGCGGAGCTGGGTCACCATGGGACTTTATTGGAGAAACACACACAACGCCAAGTGCACACAGCTTTGTCTAGCTACTGTCCCACACCACGCCTCACCCATGGGCGGCTCCCTCCCCCACCTCCCCCCAGATCCCACGGAGGCCCCGTTGTAGCCCGCTGGGTTTGCCGAGTCCTGCCAGCTGCTTGGGCCGCTCAGTCTAAGGACAAGCTCTTGCAAGCAGATGAAAAAACAGAGGGCCTGGGAAGGCCCAGTCACTTGGGCTAAGGCTTAGCGTCCTGTCTCCTTGTTCTGGGTTCTGCAAGTCCCCTGCTGGGTCCTCCTGCTGGTGTGTTATCCTGAAGCCACAGGACAGGGAGCTGCAGCTGGCCACGGGCCTTGCTCACGTCCCATGTCACACAGATACGGCTCCCCCTTCTCCCCCTGCCCCCGCTTAGGGCCTGTGCCTTGGTTGAGCAGGTGCGGTTCATGTTGACACATGAACACTAACACTCCAGACCTGCACTCTTGGGTGACAGGGCCTCTGGGGCTCTGGCCTCGGGTAGGTGGCAGCAAGGTTTGGAGACCAGGAGTAGGTGGGCACTGGCGACGTCACTTGTGCCCCGAAGACAAACTTTGTAAAACCTATTCACCTGCGGCCGCAGGGGAAACGCCCTCTGAGAACTGCACACAGCTCTGTCCTCAGCTCCCGGCTGAATATGCCGAGGCCCCTAGGGTAGAAGCTGAGGGTCCTCCCACCGTCTGGACTCGGGGGGCTCCGGAAACCAGCAGGGTGGCCTTCGGTTTAACGCTGAGACGGATGCACAGTCCGAGGGGCATGAAACGAGGCCACTGGCTGACACAACCTGTGCGTGTGGCCAGGCAGCTGCTGGAGGACGCCGCCCGCAGACCCCTCGCCTGCCTCACTGTCCTCATCAAGGGAACAGGGAGACAGGGTTGGTCAGGTGACGTGGGACAGTAGGGTCATAGGCAGGCCCAGCAGGACAGGGTCTGAGTGCAGTGACTGTGGGTCCTGTGTGACCCTGTCACACGAGTCCCTCGGCCTGGTCACTCATCCCTCGGGCCTCAGTGGAGCTGCCCTTCCCCCACACTCTCAGCATCCCCCTTCCTGTGGTCACTCCCATCTCGGGTGACATCAGACCATGGGCCTGTGAGCAGGGGTTCAGGGACCGTTCCTGCTCAGTGCCAGCCCTCAAAGGACGCCCCTCGGGACGGTGGGGAGGGCACACTGGCCGGGGTGCTTGGCAGGGCCTGGAAGAGGCTGCAGCTCCAGGAAAGTAACTGGGGCTCTAGAAGGGACAGTGTCTCCCGTGGGGCCAGCTGCTGAGGACACCTGCTGCCTGGACCTGGACCACAGGCTCCTGAGGCCACCCTCACCTGCCCCCGGCCCCGCGCCAGGCCCGAGCTGCTCTGCGTTTGTTCGGCAGCCAGGCCCTGGCACCAGGGCTCCCGCGCTTCCTGCCGCACACGCACATCTGCGAATCCATTAACATCACACTCACCAGGAGTCTGTTTGATGACACATCAGAAAGCGCTTGGCACTTCCCAAACAGCGGCTGGCACGCCGGGCTGGCAGCTCCAGCCAGGGGCTCCCCGGGATAAGCTCGGGGCGGCACAGCCTCTGCACTGTGACCTGGCGCTCCGGTGGGCAGCTCTCTGGGCTGCCAGAGGATGGGAAGAGGGGCCAGGGGAGGGGACTCCCTTCAAACCTCATGTGCTCATCGCATCCACACCTCGCCCCCGCCCTGCCTGCACCTGCACTGCTCCCTGTCACCACCTCGGTCACACTGGGCTGTAATCGCTGTTTCCTGGCTGTCTCCGCTTCTGGCTGGGTACCAAGAGGGCAGCGGCCAGTCTTGTCCAGCGCCCGGGGCAGACTTAGCCTTGGCAGATTGAAGTGTTGCAAACACTTGCTGAATGCTGAGGGGCAGGCCCAGGTCACATGGCCAGTCAGAGGCACTTGGGCCCTTCCTACTGCCGCTGGCCAACTTGATTTATTATTTTTTTAACACAGACTTTGCTGGGAGGGGAAGAGAGGACTGACCCCCCACCCCCATTTACCTGCCTTCAGGTGTCCAGTGAAGGACACGCCCGCCCTGCTGCCTGGTGGGGGTGGCGGGGGGGAGGGGGTACCGAGCTGTCCCAGCCTGACTTCCGCCCTCTCAAAGGCCCCCATCAGGCCCCCGCAGGCGGGAACTTGGAAACCAGCCCTGCCCTTGGTCCCAAGAGCACACGAGGTGCCCGAGGCTGCTGAACAGGCCGTTGAGGGCTGGGGTTCCGGGTTCTGGCGCCTGCGGTTCCCACCTGCGTGTGCGGGGAGGCGGGTGGGATAACAGCGTGTTGGGCGGATGCGGCAGGAAAATGTCTGGGCGGTGCTTGGCCTGGTGCCTCGGTGCCCCACCCCGGGACTGGGTCCAGGTGGTGGTGCCCACAACCACCAGCAGGGGGCGGCCTCTGCACGGACACAGCAGCCTCTGGGAGGATGGGGCGACAGCCACCGAATCTCCCAGCAGCCGCCACCCAGGATCCCAGAAAACCAAGAGGTCCTCGTTGGCCCGGCCCAGCCCAGCGGTGCAGGGTCTGCCCCCACCTCCCAGAGGCAGGAGAAATGGGGTGGGCGCTCCGGCCCCCAGTAGGAGGAAGGCAGGAAGCTGGGCAGGAGCAGAGCGAGACCTTACTGGAGACAGCAGGTGGGCACAGCAGCAGAAGGGGCTGGAGACCCCCTGGGCCTCCACGGAACTGGCCCCGGCCTTAGGGCGTGGGTCCCCGCAGGCAGCCGTGCCCCAGCCTGGCCTTGGGGCGTAGTGGGACACGGCCACCCAGCCCACAGCCACAGGCGTCGAGAGCAGCTCGGTGAGGTCCTCCGGGGAGAGGCGAGTCCTCGGCACCCAGGAAACGCGGGTGGGGGCTGGTGTCAGGAGGGCTGGAGGACACTGGGCTCAGGCCTGGCATCAGGAACACCAGAGCTCAGAGGGCTCCGCGGATGTTGTCTGTCTCCGACTCTCAGTGTCCCCGTAATGCCAGGTATTTGGGCTGGCAAAGCAGAGGGCTACCTGGCGGCACCTTCCAGAGCCAGGGCATGTGGCAGACTCCACCATCCTGGCCGGGAGACAGCAGACACTTAGCACAGGAGCCAGTCTGGGCAGGTAGGATTTGGGGTCAGAAAATTTGCCAGCCCTTCCATCAGCAGAGGCAGGAGATAATGTTAGCTTCCAAATGGAGGGGTGGGGACAATGAGAAGGTGGTGTGTGACCTCACTTGCCCAGGAAGATCAGTGTCCGGCCGCCTTGGCCCATCCCCACCGGAGAACAGTCCACCAAGCACAGGGGGGTAGAGAATGTTCTCATGGGAGTGGGCTGGGGGACAGGGATGGGATGGGAGGCATGGGGAAGGGGTGGGGCCAGGGGGCAAGCAGCTGGACGATGCACCGGTCTAGTGGTCCTCCCGGACCGGCCGGATCTTCATCTCAGAGAACTTGAGTGAGTACTGCCAGCCGGTCCAGGAGGACCACTCCACGCCATCAGCATAGGAGGCGTGTGCACCTCGCAGGTATTGCCCGTTAAGGTTTGATGTGTGGCAGTTGCGGTACCACCAGGCACCGCGGTAGAAGGCGGCACAGTTGTTCTCCGAGTGGTCGCTGTCATGGTCCTTGGTGGTGAACCTCATGCCACTGTGCTTCAGAAGGGAGTCACCTGTGCGGTGTGGACACGGGGGCACAGGTACACCCACGTGTGTCATGTGTGAGCACAGGCACTGACACGCTGCACACAGACCTGGATGTGAGTGTGCACACACACGGACACACGTGCTCCTCACACATACACACTTGCACACGCACCTGCCGGTCCGCACCCAGAGGTGTCCATGCAGCGCACATACACACAGGATGCCTCCCCGGCGGTGCCCGGGGCCGCCCCTGGGTCCAGGCAGTCTCTGTGCCTCCTCCCAGCTTTTCCACCTTCCTTCCTCCTCCCTTCCCTGCCTCAGCCTGAGACCCCAGCAGACCCAAACCCCAGGTCTCTCAATTCCTGGCTCTGGGCTCAGTTTACTCATCTGCAAAATGGGGAAACAATGCGGGCTAAGCTGGCTTCGCATTGCAGGAGTGAGGACCAGGGGGACTTGGAGGTGGAGGTGAGTGGCCTTGACCGTGGGTCCCTTCCCCGCCCCCACTGCAGCCTGGAGCCTTACCTGCAGTGCCCGAGTAGTCGGCCACAGTGAGCGGGTACCCATCCTCCTCCGGGTCCACGGAGAACAAGCCCACGCCAAAGCTCCCGTAGCGGGCATAGGCCGTGCCGTTGTCGAAGTCCTCCAGGTCCACGTGTAGCTCGTAGGCAGCCTGCGTGGTCAGCGCGTGGATCCTCTTCAGTCCTGAAGTGGGGAGAAAATGGCGGGAGAAGTTGAGGGGCTTAGGAGTGACGCCCAGAGAGAACTGAGGAGAAACGACAGCTGAGTTCCTGTGATTGGTGACAGAAAGGGACAACTACCACCAAGTACGTGCTGTCAGCCCTGGACTACTTCCTTCTTCCTGCCGGCCTGTGTCTGGCAAGAAACTGAGGACTGACAGTTTTCGTGTGTGGTTTTCTCTATTCATTTCAAGTGGGGCTCTGCTTTCCAGACGTAGGGTTCTGAGCTGACGGCTGGTAGAAAGATTGCGGGATGAGGGGTCTGGGGGTGACAGCGCCTGTATCCTCTGGGCTCCAGCCAGAGCTAGACGGGATCTGGTACTCGCACTTCCCTGAACCTGGCCTCTGAGCCTTTGCACAGGCTGTTCCTCTGCCTGGGACAGTGGTCGCTGCTCCTCACCCGGTCACCCTCTGTTCATTCTCAGGCCTCACCTTGGGAAGGCTGCCTGGCCTCCTGTCAGGGTTGAAGACCTCTGCCAACCCCTGCGTCCTGCCATCGGGGTTTATCATTTTGGGTCGTGGCTGCTGTTTCCCTGCGGGTCTCCGGGTCTCCGCACCAGTGTGGAAGCCGCGTGAGAGTAGTGTCTGTCCCGCAGCTGCGCGGTGGCTGCTCCAGAGATGCGGCTCGGCGGGGGGAGGCAGGAGGCGGTGCCCCCCACCCGTCCCCAGGCCCTGGCTCGCACCCCTGCCACGGCTGCCCCGCTTTCTCCTCCCCTCCTCGGCTCGCCCGCGCCATCCGAAAGGCCCACGCCAGGCCCCCCACCCGCACACTCAGGTGCCTCCCTGCCCGTGTGATTACCTCTTGATTAACAGGGCATTTAATTAAACGCCTTACACGTTGGCAGCCGCGAGTGACATTTCATCAGCCGCTCCCTCCTGCCTGCCTTTCCCTGGCTTCACAGCCCCGTGGGTCAGTGTGTGCGTGCTGATGGCGCTGCAGCCTGTGCGGACCCCTCCCCACCCCGCCCGGACAGAAGCCCTTGGTCCCATCCGCCAGGTCCAGGGAACAGAAGTAGCCGTGAGAAGAGTGACAGCAATGCTAACAGCAGACTTCACCCAGCAGCTCCCTGCAGCCACCCCATGCCTTCCCGCGGACCCTCAGGGACACGGGCTTTGAGAGCACAGTGTCCTGCCAAGGTCCCCACCTGCCTGCGCTCACCACTCCTCCCAGGCCAGAGGCTCAGGGCGAGTGCTCCCCTTCCGGGCCGGCTTCCACACTGTAGAGTGGGCCTCGCAGGGCTGGCGTGAGGGTCTGGGAGAGCTTCACACACTGAAGGGCAGACGGTAGGTGACAATGACAACAGCTACCACCTGGACGGCACTCATGAGGGCCAGGCACTGTTCTGAGCGCTTCACGCAGATCAATGAATCAAATGGATTAGAACGAGCCCAATTTAATTAAAGAATCCCCCCGCAGCTCTGCACGCGGTGCCTGGCCCACTGCACGCATTATCCAGGTGTTTGCTGCTACTCCCTGGAGACCAGTGGAGGAGGGTCTGTGACTGTCCCTGTCCCGTGGCTGAGGAACACGAGGCCCAGGGAGGTTAGGCAGCTGGCCCCGGTCACACAGCTGGTGAGCCGCACAGCTGGGATGGAGCCCAGGCAGAAGGGCCCAGACCCCTTGCTCCTGTTCAGGTCTTACCCAGGACAAGTCACGTGACCCAGGAACAGGGCAAGAGGGAGACCATGTGGGGGGGGGGTGTTGAGAGATTCCTGTTCCCACCACTAAATGGTTGCTGGCATCCATTCCTCTGGCGCCCTGAGGGCATGGGGACGCTGGGGCCTGGGTTCCTCCCTACCCTTCCTCCCCACTCCCTCCTCCTTCCAGGATTGCTCCCGGACCCTCACGGCTGCTCCCGGATGCCCTGGGCCCTGCATGGTGAGCCGAATCCAACCCCGTCGTCCCCACGTTCAGACCACAGAGCGCAGGGAGGCTTAGGGAACACACACACCTCACACGGTCACCCCTGTGTGACTTCCAGATGCATTAAAGATCTGAACCTACGACACTGAAAAACCTCGGAAAACAATACTGGAGACATTTTTAATACAACCAGGAGGGAAAAGCAGGGCCTAAAACCCGGGAGATGTGAAGGAAAAGACTGGCAGAATGGACTACATAAAAATTTTAAAACTTCTAGGAAATAAGCAATAATGAGCAAAAAGGAAAAAAAGAAAAGCAAAAGCAAGCCGAAAGACAAAGGACTGGGAGTATCTATCATGTGTACCAAACAAAGGATCAATAACCTTAATATATAAAGAGCTCCCATAACTCAATAGGAAAAGACAAAAACACTCAATGAGAAGGTGACCGGGGAGTGTGGAAGGGCAGGGGGAGGGGACTGCGCAGGGCTGGGGGCGCCCCGAGTTGACATTCCCGTCAGGGCTGGTGTCTGCGGGACGCTCTAATCAAGGCCGGATTACACGCTTCCTCCTGCACCTTCTGCAGCTGTGATAGATTTCAATTAAGATACCGCGCAGACGACGCTCCACGGGGATGGGTGGCGATGCGGGGGACAGCCCCCCTACCGCTGCCTGCTCCTTATCTTTACGCCCACCTGGGTGGGGAGGGCCTGAGGCAGGGTCTCCCCGTCCTGCCCCTCCTTCCAGCCACACAGCTCAGGGCCTGGGGCGAGGCCTGGCTGGGCTCCCCTCCACCCTAATACACATACACACACTGTGACAAGGGACCTTACTTTTCTGAGCCTCAGTTTCCTCATCTCTAAAAGGAGGGGACGAAATCAGTGCCCCCCCTTAGGTGAGTGTGAGGTTTCAGGGGCGCACAGTAGGTAGACAGTACCCACGGACTGAGGCTGTGAAGTCCGCTGGCATGTGTGACCGCTCCTGCCGTCAGCACCCACCTGGCCCTGCGCTCGTAGGCCCAAGTTGGGGAGATGGACACTAGTGACAGACCCCCCCCAGCTGCCTCTGCGCACACAGCGGGTGGGCACCACCTCACGGCCTCGCCCCTGCCTCGGGGCCACCCCGCCCATGTCCCAGCAGCTCCATGTCCCTATAGGCCTGGAACCCTCTGACCACCTGACGCCCAGCCCTGGGCTCTCAGCCCTCAGCCGCCTGCCCCTCCCTCCTGCCCCTCTGCTCCGTGTGACACTGGGGACTCGTGCTGGGGACTTCCCGGACAGCCCCGCTGGGAAGTTAAAGCGCCAGAGGAGCAGTCAGCTGCCCCGGGGTCGCTTCCACGGGACAGGCGCTCGTGGGCACAGGTTTCTTTTTGGGGTGAAGGAAATGTCCTGGAATGCGTGGTGACATCGCACAACTCTGTGGATGTACCAAAAACCACTGGGTCCTACACTTTAAAATGGTGAACTTTGTTGTATGAAAATTATATCTCAAAAAAAAAAAACAACGAAAACCTCACCTCAAGCCACAACCACCTCCCAAATATATATATGTGGCCTCAAACTTGTGGTTTTTGAGGATATTACTGTTTAGAATGAAATTAAATATTCAAAAATTTTTAAATGCTGAGTGATTTTAAAGGTAAACAGTAAGTACATAATAATAATAATATTAACAGAACCTTTTGGAGCCCTTACTTCGTGCCGGGCGCGGACTGTGTCCCAGCTGTGGGCAGCGTGTGGGCACCCTTGGGACTGAGGCTGGACCACAGCTGGGAGCCCTGGCCAGCCGCTCGGTGGGAGTCACGGGCTTGGTGTCCCCAGCACAGCCACGGGGCACTGCTGACCCCGGGACAGGCCAGTGCCCGGGTCATCCCTGGTCCTCCTGGTGCCGGGGATGGAGCCCTGCACCTGCCCTCACTCACACCGTTCAGGACAGTGAGCAGGTCCCAGGGTGACAGAAAGGGGCCTCCTGGTCACTCCCACAGCTCCCCCACCTGGTTCCAGGGGCTGTGGGACCCTCAGCCTTTACGAGCCGCCCACATCTGCAGGGCCCACCCCCACGGCCACACCTCCTCTGGCTCCAGCCTCATTGGCCTCGTGCATCCTGAATGCCTCAGTCACCGTGACTGGCAGCACCTGTGAGCTGGCTCAGGTGTGCTGCGGCCCGGGAAACCCAGGCCAGATCCATTTAGGGAGGGGCTCGGAGCCCCCAGCGTCTGGAAGGCGTGGGGAAAAGGCCACCCAGGCCAGGCAGCGGCTGCTGGCTCTCACCTAGCCAGTGCTCCCCCGTGAGCTTGCCAAAGCCGTCGCGGTACGCCTCCCAGCCCCGGAAGAAGTTCACGGAGCCGTCCTCCCGGCGCTGGAACACCTGCAAAGGGAAGAGGAGGGTGGAGAGCGGGGGCAGCCGCCCCAGGACCCCCGGCCCCAGGTGTGCCCACAGGTACTCCCTTCCCCGCTCCTGCCCTGGTCGTTTCCCTCAGCGCTCCCAGCCCCGCCTGGCCCTCAGAGGAGCCTCGGGTGGCGCGAGGTGGGATTGGCCGGACGCCCACCCGTCCCTGAAATGTCCCCTCAAGGACTCTCGTGGACTGGGGGGGGGGTGGAGGAAACCCGGCTTCCAGGCCACCTCTGCGCCTCACTTTGCGACCCTGGGCTGGGCCCTGCTCTGGCCTCAGTGCCCCACTGGTCAAATAAGGGGGGTGGGCAGGGTCCTGCCACCTATTTCCAGGTCAAAACAAAACGGTGTTCTGGAGTTTTTTAAGAACCAAGAACAGCCCCCCTTAGGCTCGGCCTGGGCGCCCCGGCTCTCAGTGAGCTCCCCCCACCCCGCGAAAGCCTGGCCGGGGTGGGGGGGGCCTTGGGGTGGCAGCGCCGAGTGGGCTGGGGAGGATGAAGAGGGGGAGGAGTGCGCGGCAGGGCTGTGTGACCGGGGTACCAACGAGCCTCGGAGCCGCTCATTCTAATAACATTCCTGATCGGGGAGCCAGGAATCCCATCGGTTAAATTGCTTTGAAATAAGCACCCGCTGGTCCAGGCGGAGCCGCCTTGAGTATCTGCAGGATCCGCCGACCCGCCGTCCCCAGACCGCCCCAGCCCTTTCTGTTTAACAAGCCTTTTCCGGCTCACTCGCCGGGCAGCTCCCCGGCCGCCGCCTGCCTCGTCTGTGCCAGGGTCTGCCGGGCTGGGGACGCGGCCGCCCGCCCCTTCATTACTAAGCAGCCGGTTCCAGTGGCTCGGAACTGCCGCGTGCCCGGCCTGGCCGGCAGCGTCTGCCCTGTGAGTCCGCGGGGACCTGTCAGTCGCGGCGTTTGGGCAGCTCTGACGTCAGGGGGCTGCAGGGAGATGACACCTCTTTTTTCCTGCTCCTCCACCTCAAACGCGGCCGGCCCTGCAATGTGGGAGCGCAGGAGGAAGTTCCTCGGGCGGGGAGATCTGAGCGGTGGAGGCGGTATTGACGGCTGCAGATTGGGACCCTGAGCACGCGCCTGGGAGAGGCCGATCCGCAGGAGCTCGGCGTGGGAGGAGGGAGCTGCAGGACCACGAGGGCTGACCACGGGAGGCCCGGTCGGCGAGGGAGTCCCTGGGCCCCGGGCCCGGGACCGCGCCCTGAGCACACCGGTGCTGAGGAGGCTCCCGGCCAGGCGGGGAGCCCAGCGGTCACAGATCTGGGTGCCAGAGCCCCAGCACTGCCACTGACCGCTCTGGCAAGTCACTCCACCACTCTGAGCCTCAGTTTCCTCATCTGTAAAACAGCTGTCACCGCACCTTCCTCAGAGGTTGAGACGATCCCCTGAGAATAAGCTCAGGGCCTGGCGCACAGTAGGTGCTCAGGAAATGCCAGTTGGATGAGCAGGGACAGTAGCAAGTCACAGGCCTGGCCATGGGGTTCCTGTCCCTGAGCCCCTGCCTCGGCGACACCTGACTGAGGGCACTCACGCTCAGGCCCCGCTGAAGGGACAGAGCAGAGCAGCCATGACACGGTGGCAGCGTGGGCTGAGTCCTCACCGAGTGCACAAGCCACTCCCCGAATCCTTGCCCCTGTTACAGTCCGGAAGCTGCGACTCCAACCACAGGGCAGGCAGCCGTGCGCAGTGGGCGGGCGTCTGAACGACACCTCCTGCCCTCAGCCTAAAGGCAGGCTGGACCTGCCCCCGATGCCGGCAAGGTAGGCCAGTGTCCTGCCGTGGTGTCCACGCCTGCGCTTGGCAGCGTTTGCCACTGACCAGGGCTCCGGAACCCGGGCTGTGCCGTTGCCCACATCTCTCATGCCAAGAGTTAGTCTCCAAGCCCACAGTCCTCGGCCCTCCCAGGCGGGTGTTGGTCGCAGCATGATCCCCACCCACCCAGGCTCCGCCAGGGCCAGGCTGAGCCAGGGCCAGGGTGCGGTCAGTTGGGGAGCCCCCAGCCCCCGCCCGTCTCCTCCCAGGAAGCGACATGGAGATTTCGGACGGCTGACGTTCCTGTTGAGCTCGTCTGAATCGACACAACTTAGAACACAGCAGTTGCTGGCTGGTGGGCACTTTAACTGAGAGGGGACGGGTTGTGGCCCACCCCTGAGGGGCCAAGACACTTTTAGACTTTTGACCATGACCCAGAGAAACGCAGTTCGTATCGTCACACACGTTTGTGTCTGAAACTAACGCCCCCTGAAGTGATGCCCTCATGAAGAAGGATGAGCGCTAATATTTCCTTTGTGTTCTAGTCCACCCTATTTGATTAAAAAAATAGTGTTGATCACACACAGCCCGTCAAGTGGATGCTGCCGCCTGCCCGCGGGTCAGTCTGCAGTTTCAGACACGCTGCAGCCGATGCCGGCCTTGCCGCAGGCTGCCCTTACCCGCTGGCTCAAACAAGTGACCCAGTGCGCCGGGCACCGTGCTGCCATCTGGCTTGGAAACCCTGTGCCCATCCTTGAGCCGACTGCAGCACAGCGTGGCCTGACGTTCCACGTGCCGAGAGTGGCCTCAGAGCGTCAGCCGGGCTCTCCCGGGTCCCAGGCGCGGAGCTGTGTTTCGTCTGCTCTGAGGCCCAGGGAGACCTGCAGCTGTGGCTTCATGTTTCTGGGAGCAGCTGGATGTCTGGATGTCACCAAGCAAAGAGGCCTTTAATTACAAAGCAAAGACCAGCCGGGCAGGAGGATACCAGGAGGGAAGCGAGTAAAGGATTGATCGACGTGGCCACGTCCCGCTCCGGCCCCGCCTACCCTGAATCCCCTGTTAGGCAAAAGGGTGGGGAACAAATTAATAACCAGTTAATTTTGAGGGTAAAGTATGAATTGGTCCGGCTCCCGGGGCATCTCTCTTGGGTTCCGGCCGGGAAGTGATTGATGTCGAAACACTTGCCGCCGCCGCGGCCTCCTGGGCAGGCGCCACGAGTGGGAGACAGTCGGAGTTTTCTTGGTGCGGATTCTCAAAAGCCGGCCGCCAGCCACAGGCACATCTTGGAAGTGCCGCTCAGGGGGCTCTGCCAAGGGAGCGCTCGGCCCACATGGTCCTGCAGATGGTGCTGGGTGGGTTCAAAGGAAGGAGTCGGCACTTGGGGCGGCGGAAAGGAAGGGAGAGAGCAGCCGCCGTGGGGGCCGAGGGATGCAGAGATGCCCCCGGGCTTCCTGGGCCTCCTGCTCCCCAGCAGGGGCCACTAGACCCTGTCCGACCTGCTGCTTGTTTGCCATGGTGCCAAGAGCATGGAGTTGGCATCCCGAACACACGAGCTGGGTTCTCTGGTCACCCCAGCACTGGGCCAGTGCCGTAGGGGGTGGCCACAGCCCTCCCCCCGTCCCCAGAGGGGGCATTTGTGCTCCCATTTGGCAGATGAGAAAACTAAGGCTTGGAGACCTGGGCAACCTCCATAGCGCTCCCAGGCCGGAGACAGGGATGACAGTGCACAGTGCAAAGGCTGGGGGGCACCCCATGGCTTGACGGGGACATTGATCCTCCATGCCGTGAGCCACCTGTCCCTCTTGGCTGGCACCCAGGAGACCCGAGTTCCACCCAGACTCTGGCCACAGGCTGTGTGGCCTTCCAAGTCTTGCCTTCTCCCCTGCAGAGCGAGGTTACTGCTGGGGCCCGCGAGTGTGTGCTTGGGTGCACAGGGATGACTCTGCCCTCAAAGCTCACAGCCCCAGGAGAGGGGACACACAAGCTGACAAAGGGCAGAGCAGCCCCCAACCTGGCACATTCCTCCAAATCCCATGCCTCAGTTTCCTCATCTGTAAAATGAGGATTACAACAGCCTCAGCCCACAGGCTTTGAGGAAGATTAAACGAGCCAGTGCCCAGCGTTCAATAACCGTAACAAACAGGGCTTGCTGGGAGCCCAGAGAAGGAGTGAGCCCCTCTGCGGGGGCAGCTAGAGGTCATCTGGGGGGGCTTCCTGGAGGAGGGGATGTTTGGCTGAGCTACAGATTGAGCAGGGCCTGGCCAGGTGGCCAGAGGAGCTGAGACCAAAGAGATGGGGCGCACAGGTGGGTCCAAACCCTGTAAGATCAAGAGGTGCCTTTGAAGGGTCCCCGGGAGGCAGCAGCTGAGGTTTTCCTAGACTAGGATGAAGCCACTGCAGAAACCGGTTGCAGCAGGATTGTGGTGGTTGCGTAGCTGTGGCCCCCACCAGCCTCCCAGGCCTCCCGAGCAGGTGATTCTGGGACGGCGGTGGAGGGGCCGTAGCAGAGGCAGATTCTTGTTTTTAAGAACAAAGAACCTGGATGTGTGAGCAAAAGCAGCGCTTCAAAGCCAGCCCCTGGGGAGCCTCTGCGTTGTTCCTAGTAGCCTGTGTGTCCTCAGATCCTTTCTGGGCACCTCTGAGCAGTGTCCCCTGGGAGGCCTCCGGGCTTGCTGGCAAGAGCACAGGTTCCGGAAGGAGGCAGAGCTGAGTTCAAATTCTCCCTCTGCTTCTCGCAGGCTATGTGACCTCAGAAAAGTCATG
Organism: Lemur catta; assembly: GCF_020740605.2. Taxonomy (NCBI): domain Eukaryota; kingdom Metazoa; phylum Chordata; class Mammalia; order Primates; family Lemuridae; genus Lemur; species Lemur catta. The sequence goes on along the minus strand of NC_059137.1, from coordinate 5,381,198 downwards.
GAACCTTTCTAAGCCTCAGTTTCCCTCTCTGCAAGCCCCTGCAGTGCCGCAGCGCAGATACGGCGCGTAAACGTCGTAAACCAGGCGGCCCCGGTAGGCCTGCCCAGCGTCCCCACCCCTCCCTTCCGAACCAGCTGCTGGGCCCAGAAGGAAATCGGGCCCACTCCTTGTTTTTGACTGAAAATGGTACCCCCGGGCTGGGCGCCCTGCCACACTCCCAGGCTTGGCAGTCGGTGCCTGCGGCTCCTGGCAGAGCTGCTCAGGGCTGCCATTTACCGACGCGGCGTCAGGCGCGGCGCGAGCGTTTCTCGTGCACCAGCCGCGTACGTTACAAGCATCATGGGCGCAGGTCGGCCAAGGGAAGGTGAGGGCATCGTCGCCGGTCGGTCACCTCATTATTTACGTGTGTGTGGTTCCGGGACCACTCCCCAGGGCAGGGCGTGGCCCAGGCAGCAGTGTGGGGCACTGGCGCACTGATGTCACAGCAGGCCCCTTGCTGCCACAGACCCTGGGACAGGGAGAGCTGGCTACGGCAGAGCAGGAAGGAGCCAGTATCCCCCCATGGGCCCCCAAAGCCCTGCTGCCTCCCCAGCTCAGGGCTGCAGCCCCCATCCCAGCGGCAACCCCCGCCCCCCGCCGAGCTTCTCATCCCTCCCTGAGCCTGATCCCACCGCAGGGCTTTGATGTTCTCAGGCGAGGCAGGATTTTCCTGCCCACCAGAGCTCGGGCTCAGAGGGAAGGGGCTGGGAGGGAGGGCTGCCCTCCCGCGGTGCCAATTAGAGGCACATCTGGACCTGCTGACCCTGCAAGCAGGAAACGCCTGGCAGAGTGTGGCTGCTGGTAGAACAGGGTTTGGGCCACTTGGCGCTCATGGTATCGAGGGACGCTGGCAGTGCCGTGGATCAGAGCACGTGGGCACGGAGCCACACTGAGTCTAGTCCAGGTCCCTGCTGTAGGAGATGCTCAACGGGGCCCAACTTGTGTGACCTCGGCCAATGCAAAGACAGGGTTGACAATTAGAGCTGGGTGGCAGCATCCCCGGACAGACCTCACGGGGACAAGGCTGCACTGCAGGGCGGGGAGGCTGGGTGGCAGGGGGGACAGCCTCCTTCAGACCACCCAAAACCTGCACAGACTCTGGGCATGGCCAGCCCATTCCCCAGGCCCTGCAAGGGGGCAGCACAGGGCAGGGGGCTGCCCCACTGGCCAGAGAGGAGGGGCCCAGTTCCTCTGTTCACAGGGAGCCCCAGGCTCATCCCTACCCCACCCCCGCCTCCCTTCTCGCAGGCGAGCAGCCTGTGAAGGATCCCGACTTTCCCCACGTCTGTAAGGCAGCTCTGCATTATACCCACTTAACAGATGAGAAAAGTGAGGCTTAGAGAGGTGAAGTCACACTGCCAAAGGATGGCCCTGTGACGGTTGTCACAGAGGGGCAGGAGGATCACCCCACGTGACCCAGCCCCTGCCATCTCTCCTGCCTTGTCCTTCACCCAGACCCCCTCGTACCAGATATGCCAGAAGCAGGGAGTCTCCCTGCCTGTCACTTGCTCCAACCCCCAGCCCTTGGATCTCCCATCCGGTTCTGGGTGGCCTCAGACGGGGTTAGGGGTCTCTCCTCTGGGCCCCCCGTGGCCTCCCAGCCCTGACACAGTCGGCTGATTTGTCCCGCCAGGCCGGGAGCTGGCTGGTCTGTCTGAGTCCCTGCTGACTGTCCTGTGCCTGGCCCAGAGCTGGTGCTCAGTGCGTGGACACTTGAATAAGTGAGCGCCACGGTGTGCCAGTTAATCCCCCTGAGGGGTACTGGCTGCGTGGCCTTGGGCAAATCTCTGCCCTCTCTGAGGCTGCCCGGTGGCCTCCAGGGGTTGAAGGGTCCCGGTGCAATGCCAGGTGTGGCAGGGGCACATAAACTGTAAAGTGCACCTCGGACCGGCGGGGCTGCTGTGCCCCGTGCCTGCACACTCTGGTCTCTCTGGGGAGCAGCTCCAGGTGCCCCGTCCCCCCGGGAGGACTGCCCGTCATTCGTGCTCGAGGCCTGGCTGGTTGGACGCGGAGCCTAACGAGGATGGATGGGATCCGGGTCTGGAGAGGCGGCGGTCAGCTCCCTCCCAAACAAAAATTGAGTTTCGGAGAGATTCTGTGTGGCAGGGAGGTGATCCTGACAGATGTCTGGAGGTACTCGGGAGAAGAGTGCTTTTGGTGAAAGCCCAAATGGATATTAACGTTCACTGGTCACGCAAGCACTTCTCAGGCAGGACGGGCCTCCCGCTCGGAGCCCCCGGACCAGGTGTCTGAGCGCCAGGGCTGTGCGGGGTGCTGTCCCTCCTGCACCCCGGTAATCGGCCCGCGGCCAGGCCGTGGGACTCCCCCACGTCCCAGCCCAAGTCCTGCCTGGCTTCCCGGGAGACTGGCTTCAGGTCCACCGGAGTGGGCAGCGTCTGGGTCTTTCATTACGTCTGTCCGAACCCTTAACTCTGATTTCTGGGTCCGGCTGGCGCCTCGCGCTGTTCCGTGCCGAGGGCTTCCCAGAGGCGCGTGCCATAACTCAGGCGTTAGCAGTTAGGAAAACAAAAGAGCTTTTAACCCCCAGACGCGGGTCCCGTGTGTTTAAAAGCTCTCCTCCGAGCTGGAGGCAGGGTCCAGCTATGTCTGTCTTTGCAGGGCTCGGGGATGCTCTGCCTGGCTCCGCCACCCACCCCTGCTGCAGGCGCCGACCCCTTCCCCAAGTGCCAGGTGCTACACCCTCAGTCCCGCCACTCCCATTCCCCTGTGGAGCCACCCTCTCCCCATCTCTAGTCACTGGCTTTATCTGGCGTCAGACTCCCCCACAGGACGTTTGTCGGCCTGGACGAGATGCACCGAGAATAGTCAAGGCCGAGCTCCCTGGCAAAGACAAGGATCCCACCAGCTTCTCCTCGTGCCCCGAGTCCCAGGTCAGAGGCCAGGGCAGCTTCTACCTGGACACCCCGGAGCAGCTGGACTCCCACCTCCTGTGGCTTTAGGTTCCTGTCCCCTGGGCCACCGTGGACTCCCTCCTGGGGCTCAGTGAGGGGTGGGGTCACTGTGGGGTGGCCAGTGCCTTGCATGGGGCATGGCTCGCTGTCATGCACAGTGAGCAAACTGCTGCGGGTCTCGTGTGAAACGTTCCGTGCTCGCGGTGATAGACGCCAGGGCGGCCCGTGAGTGCTACAGTGGACACGTGTCTTTTTTCTGTCCTTCCTCATCTTCTACGGTTTGGGGGGAGGCATGCACGACTCTTGCCATAACTGCTAAAGATGCCAGCTACTTGCAGGGACGACTGTGGGTGTGTGACCCAGACCCCCCGGACCAGGGGCACACGCTGACCCTGAATCTGGCTGGGAGCCCAGTGGCAGCACACAAGGAGCCGCTGTCCAGGCCCACGTCTGTCTGGGCGGGGGGTGGGGGGCGCCCGGCGTTCGGCGGCAGCAACCCTGGGGCAGCAGGGTTCTCAGCAGGGCAGCCCTGGTCCAGTCTGGGGGCTCTGTTCCTAGTGAGTGGCCCTGAGCGGGTTTCTTGGGCCTCCCAGCGTCCCCCTGGTCCCTTCCGTCCCTGCGTCAGTCGGCCACTTTCTGTTGCTTGCGGTTAAGAGCTCTGAGCCATAAAGGTGGTTACCCCCATGTCACAGCTGAGGAAATGGGCTCAGAGAACTTAAGCAACTTGTCTGAGGTCACACAGCGGGATTGAGAGCCACGCCCAGGGCTGACTGGGTGACGAGCCCAACCCCAGGCTCCCCCGCCTGTCTGGCAGCGGGGCTCCCTCCCAGGCCTGTCCACCGAATACATGGGATGCCTCCTCCCCTTCTGCCTCCCAGTGCTGCCCGAGACGCGGCTCCTTGGCAGGAGTTAGTTACGGCTCATGACGCACAGTCCTTATCCTGTCTTTCTCTCTTGCTCACCCTCCATAGCTCCCCAGTGCCTGTCCCAAACCCCGCAGCCTGGCATATTGACCACTCTAGCCCCATTGCGTCACGTGCCACACATCCCGCGGACTGTCCCCTGAATGTGCTGCGGGCCCCCTGTTAGGTTGCTGCCCCTTCCCAGGATACCTTCTGTCCCGCACACGCTCACAAGTCCTGCTCACAAGTCCTGCCCACCCCGTGCGGCTCACAGGAGGGCCCCTCCTCTAGGGGCTTCACGGAGCCTCCCAGCTCTGCCACCCCCAGTCCCCAAGCACTCTAAGTTCCCTGGGAGGACTGGGATGGGGCTTGCCCATCTGTCCCTCCCCAGTACCCAGTGTTCAGTAGGAGCAAATGTCTGTCCAATTGGAATTAAATGCGAAGCTGAGAGTCCTTAAAGAGCCAGTTCTACTGTCCTGCTTTCCATTGTCACTGTGTGTCCCAACCACAGCCAAGCTGTGGAGGAGGCTGTGCTGCTTTGGGGATGGCACACAGACCTCCAGGGACAGTGGTGCAGGTTGTTCACTGCTCAAGGGCACCTGGCCAACAAGGCAGGGCTCACATCTATTCTTGCCAAGCCCAGCACCCCAGTATGCACAAAGGAATGGACATGCATTTGTTAAATTTGCACAAAATCACCCATAGGCCAGTGGTGGCCCTGGTGAAAGCCCAGCGCCAAGCCTGAGCCTTAGGAGCGAGTCAGAAGCCCAGCAATTTGGGGAAGGGGGCAGCAAGCTCAGGTCCCACTGTCAGAAAAGTCAGGAATCGCCAACTCCAGGATGGGGTCAGCAAACCTGCCTGCTGCCTGTTTCAACGCGGCGCATGAGCTAAGAATGGTTTTAGTGTTTTAAGTGGTTTTTAAAAATCAAAAGAAAAAAATGTAAATATCCTTTGAATAATATTTAAGGAAGAATACATGAACATTATGAAATTCAAATTTCAGAGTCTACAAGTAGGGCGTAATTGGAGCAAAGCCACACCCGTGCCTTTTCGTTTCCTCAGTGGCCGGTGGCCGCTCCCCTGCAAAGGCAGAGTTGAGTTGCTGCACTGAGCCCGCTGGAGACAGCAGACTGAGCGGGCCCCAAGCCTAAAACACCTCCCAGGTGGCGCTTTGCAGCGAAGCGAGCAGGCCCTGTCCCCAGCACAGAGCAGCCGATCTGGAGGGGCCCTGGGGTCTTCAAACCCCACCCCCGCACCTGCAGCCGGCACCGCTGCCTGCGACTGGCAGCTGGGACTTCTCACTGCTGCCTTTTCCCACCAGACAGGAACCAGGAGGTGGGAGGCCCTGGGGGTCTCTGCCCCCACCAGCCGCACTCTGTGTTCTGTACACGCACCGGATACTGGATTACTCCACACATCGGCCCTTGAACTCCGGCTGGCAACAGGTTCCTGGTGCCACGTGTCATCTCAGGACCCAACCCCAGCGTACCCAGCACCCCTCCCCCAGAGAGCCAAGGCTTGGGTGGCGCAGGCCACACAAGGTGGCTCCGGGGCAGCGTCTGCTCTGAGTGGGCCCCTCTGGGGTCAGCTCACGGAACCCCTTCCCCAGGTCGGGTCTCTGTAGGGGAGGAGCCAGGCCACAGAGGGAGGCGTCCTGGGCCCCCGGCCTGCCCCGTGCGGCCACACGGCCCAGCAGACTCACCGTCCAGCCGCCGCCGTCTGTGTGCATGTCGCAGTAGACCTGGAAGCCGGCGGGGTAGTGGGTGGGGAAGACCGAGTACACGCCGTCCTCTTGCTGTCCACTCAGGAGGACATCCAGGCAGTCCCGGGGCCGAGAGCCTGACGGGCAAAGCCCATCAGTGAGGCCGCGCCAGCCCTGTGTTCCTGCAGACCCCCTCCCACGCTGTCCCAAGACCCTCCGACTGGGCTGTCCACCACAATGCCACCTGTGTGGTCACGGGGGTCAAGAGTCAGACCTTGGTTCTGCCCCTCCTCGGGTGAGTTTGGGTGAGTGAACTCCCCAACTCCGACCCTCACTTTCCCATCTGAAAAATGGGCGGAGGGAGGGCTCAGCGGAGGGTGCGGGAAGGTGTCACAGGCCTGCAGGAAGCCTCACCTAACAGCAGCCGCGACTCCTTCCCGCTGCAGCTGCGGTGGGTCGGGAGGATGGAGGGACAAGGCCGGGCGTGTGGAAGCAGCACTGGGCCCTGTGTGGCGACCCTCTCCCAAGCTTTCCCCGCTCCCAGCCCCGGCCCCACTCACCGATGGCACAGCCCCGGGGCCGGGCTCCCCGGGCAGGTGCCCTCTGGAGGTCAGCCTTGACGCGGGGCCGGCCCAGCCCCCGGTCCCTCTGCAGGGCGTCCAGGACGTCGCTGACGGAGTTCACCAGGTGAGCCATGTGGCCTTGGCTCTCAGAGAGAAGCTGCGGAACACAGGGGTGAGCCGAAGGGCAGGGGCCCTGGTGGACCTTCCCCCAAGCTGGGCTCCGGCTCAATGGCAGCGCTCACCCTGCTCTGGCCCTGGGTCCCCGTCCGAGGTGGAGCCTGTGCTCTGGGACCTCCAGGGCTCAGAGAGCCGGGTGCAGGTGCAGGGGCGGGGGTGGCTCCAGAGGCACCTGCCTTCCCAGGCTCTGTTCTCTGGCCACCTCTGGGTGTTCAGCCCAGGGCAGGGTGAACTTGGTGGGTGCTGTCCAGGCAGAGGCAGCCCCTGGCGCCAGCAGACCTGGCTTCAACCCAGCTCGTCCACATGCCAATTGCAGGAGCGAGGGCGGGTGCCCGCACTGCGCCTCCCCTTCCCACATCACCGTGATGCCCAAATTACTGGGGACCAGAGAAGCCACCTGGGAAGCCCCGGCACAGTGTTGGGTCCAGCGGGGAACTCAGCTCATTGAATCCGTGCAGCACCTCCCAGGCTACTAACGTGCCCACAGCTGCCTCTTCCTACCCCCAGGTGACGGTGCCCAGGCAGGGCTGACTGATCTGCACCTGACAAGGGGGTGCCCTGGGGCTTGGGGGGACACAGGAGCAAGGATATCCCCATCCCACCCCTCATCCCCCCTGCAAACCTCACTCTGAGTCTCTGTGGCCTTCTGATGTCCAGGCCTCACCAGGCCCCCCACAGTGCTGCAAAGCAGGAGGTGAAGTTGTCATCTTTTTGTTACAGATGGAGAAACTGAGGCCAAGAAGGAGAGGCCCCTGAGAGCAAACGACAGCATGGGGACCAGGACTCAGGCCACTTCCCCAGGGCTGGCTGGCTGGAAGGGAGCCCAGGGCTGCCGTGAGACCAGGGCGGAGTGGGTGGGCCGTGGTCTGGTGTCCTGACTCCCCTCCCCGCCACTCACTATGTGCCCGACCCTGCCATAGTGACGGATCTCTCCACGGCTCAGCTTCGTCCACAAACAGGTGACGAGACCTATTTTCCAGGGCCGGGGCTTCAGGACAACCTGTGTTTGGGAGCTCAGACGGTGGCATCTATTTTTATGACTCTCACCCGTCCCTCGATCACAGCGCAGGGGCTGGACCTCAGCAAGTGCAGCCCGCACCTCTCAGCGGCCGCCTTCAGGAGGCTGCAGGACCACGTGGTGGGAGGGGTCACAGACAGACTGCAGCTGGCTGGCAAGGGGGCAGGGAGCCGGCCAGGTCTTCACACACGAAGCTGTCACTTGCCAGGTAATAGCCCATTCGTGGAAGGAAAATAGAAATACACGGTGCCGGCAGTTTACAAAATGTGATTCCTGGCTGCTCTGGGCAGGGGCCCTGCCAGGCTCTTAGTTTCCCTGTCAGTTTCCCCTCTGCTGAGCAGGTGATTCAGGGAGGGCTGCGGCCGGGCGGGCAGAGCATCTGGGCCTCACTGCGGTGTCCTGTGGGGGGCCACAGGCAGCCCTCGGGAGGGACAGGGGGTGGGGGCAGCAAAGGTCACTTGGTTAAGTCACACAGGTACGGCCCATCTTTCTCAGTCCATGACACATTCGAGAAACTCAGGCGCAGCCCCCTCCCTCTTGCTAACTAACAGGCAGGGAAGACCTCAGCTTAAACCCGCAGATGATTAAACTTGGAAATGTACATATAAACATGCCCCGAGTTAATGGGGGAGTCAGTCCCTGCTTGCTGAGCCGCACAGATGCGTCAGGGGAGGACTTGGCAGCTTTGAAGGCAGTGACATCATAGTTGCTGTTTCTGGCACTTCTTAGTGGTGTGGCCAAGCTTCGGCAGGGCGCTCCGCCACTCTGCGCCTCAGTCTGCCCCTCCGGAGAGTGGGGTGACAAAGGCACCTGCCTCCTGGGGTAACAAAGGTACCCTCTCCGGCTGGCAGGGTGCTTATCCGCACAGAGCCCGGCACACGGCGGGGCTGCCGTTCCTCCCGGGAAAGGGATTTTCAGGGGTGGCTCCCCCAGGTTGAAATTCCAGTTCACAAATGGTTTCTACCATAACACTTAGGAGATGCTGATGTGCAGACGGTGGGTGTCTCCCACCTGCCAGACACCGGCCACCCCCGCGTCCCCTGGGCATGGCCTGCAGAGGCCCCACGTCCCAGGTGAGCAGCCCCAGCACAGAGAGGAGCTGCCCGAGGTCCCACGGCTGGCGTGGGTGGGGCCCGGGCTGGATCCTGGCTCTGCCGACCCAAACCCTCAGGGCAGAACTGCTCGGCTCAGGCCTCGCCAGCAGCCGAGGGTGACAGTGCACAGAATCACAGGGTGCTTGCTGAGCTGCAGGTTCCCCCACGCCCCCACTGGGGCCTGGGGGCTGGGGTGAGGCCCAGGAACCTGAATTTCAATAAGCACCTCTGGCGAGTCCCACCCAGGTGCCCATGGGCACGGCTTTGAGAAACCCGGGCCTGTGCTGAGGGGCTGGGGGGCTTGGAGAGGAGGTGGGGCCACGCCAGCCACCTCTGACTGAGACATAAGACACATGGTCTCTGGAGTCACCCCAGTCTGCAGGACATGAGTCAAATCAAGCATTTTTTGAGAAGTATGTCCGGTGAGCCACCCCTCCCGGGCCCCAGCTATCAGTCCTGCAGGAGCAGCTCCGTGCTGTGCTGGTCGTGAGTCGGTGGCAGGACCCCAAGGCCCCACCTCCTACATGCTGAGCCTTTGGGAGCCAAGCGATTTGGAGAGCGAAGTGGGGCCTGGGTCACCTGAAGGTCAGGAGCTCCCCCGGCCTGCTGGGGAGGCCTGAGAAGTGGCAGGGAGAGGGCTCGACACCACCAGGAGAAGGAAGCCACCCTCCCGTCAGTCACCCGGACAGGGTGAGGAGGACTGACACTGCCACAGCTGCAGCTTCAGAGGGAGGGAAAAGGCCCACTGCTCACGAGCTGTCGGGTGACCGGCGCCTGGTAACCCCGTGTCTGCACAGGGGTGGGCAGAAGGGGCGGGGCCGCTGGTGCAGACCGGGGCTTGGCTCCTAAGGATCTGAGTCACAGGGGCGTGGGGCACAGGCTGGAGGCCGGGCAGGGGACCAGGGGGCTGGATTCCAGGCCTGACCTGGCCGCAGCACCCAGGACAAATCACCACCCCTTTCCAGGCCTGTTTTATCTTCTGGAAAACGGTGGAGGCAGAGATGGCCGGGGGTCCTTGACCCTGTGACGGGGAAGCGCCGTGCTGGTGCTTCGGGCACGGTCTTGGCAGGGTTGGAAACACTTCGCCCAGACCCACCTGGCGCTGGTGAGAGCCTGGCGTGGCTAGGGGCCGGGGGAGGGTGGCAGTGGCTTGGGACAGGCTAAGGGTCTGGCTAGGCTGCCTGGACGGGCCTCTCCATCCCTGGGGAGCGGTGGGCATCGCATGGCAGTGAACTGGGAGGGGGACCGGGGAGGGGTGCAGCTCCCTCTGGCCTAGAGCACTGACCACGTGACCCTGAGCAAGTCACAATGTCCTACCTCGCCTGCATCTTGGAGTGCCTGGGGACACCCCTCAAGCCCTGCATTTGACCCGACCCAGGGGAGAAGCTGGGTTTGAATCCTGGCTCCCCCTAGCTGTGTGGCCTTGGGTGAGCAACTTCACCTCTCTGAGCCTTGTGAGCTCGTATGCAGATGGAAATAGCAATAGGCTCCGGTCCAGGGCACCTGGGGGTTGATTGAGGCCGTGGACATCAGATGTCAGCACTGGGCCGGCATGTAGTGGCAGCAGCCCCACACCTCAGCAAGACCCCCTACCTGGAGGAGGCGTCCCTGCTCACTCTGCAGGGTGCTCAGCCCCTGGCCCAGCGTGCTGTGCCCCTTCCGCAGCCCCGCGCACTCCGTCTGCAACTCCGCGGCCCGGGCCAGCAGCCGGGGCAGCTGGTCGGCCAGCGTGTCCAGCAGCTCCTGCTCCTGCTCGCCCGGCAGCCGCGCCTGGGCCTGGTGCGTGGCCAGCGCCTGCAGCACGGAAGCCTGGGCATCCTCCAGGCGGGCGAAGCCGTCGGTGAGGTCCGGGCAGCGCGGGTCGATGAGGATGCTGAGGCGCGAGCTGTCGGCCCTCTCCACGGTGACCAGGGCGCTGTTGGCACCAGCCGGCCCGGTGCTGACGACCGGCGGGGGCGCTGTGCCCGGTGCGTGGGTGTGGTTCAGGAAGAGCACAGCGCCGGTGACAGCCACGGCGAGCAGCACAGCCAGGGACAGCAGCACGGTGCACAGCACGTAGCCGCAGCTCGGCCGCTGTGGGCCAGCCCAGGACACACGGACGCACAAACAGGAGAGAGAAGGGCGAGCATTAGACCCGGCCTCCGGCTTGGCCCGGTGAGGATTTGGCGAGGACTGGACAAGGCTGAGGGACCCCTTCTTGGGGACCAGGGGAGGGCGTCACACAGAGACAGACGTGAGAGACAGTCACAGAGGCGAGACAGAGAGACGGACACACAGAGATACAGCGAGAGTGACAGCGAGAGATTCCGGGAGGAAGGAGGAGAGAGACAGAGGCCCAGAGGAGGGCACAGAGCTGCAGGAGACAGAGATGGAGACAACGGAAAAGGGAAACTGAGGCAGGGAGCCAGGAAGATGAAGGCAAGCACTGTGCCTTTCCTCCACCTGCCCCTGCCCTGCCCTCATGCCCTGCACAGAGCAGCCCCGTCACCTGCGGAGCCCTCCCTGTCCTGTGAGGGCTGGAGGTGGAGACCCCCACTCTGTGGCCAGACGGGTTCAGGTCCCTGCGCTGCCACCCCCACTGTGTGGCCCTGGGTGAGGGCCCGCACCCCTGTAAGCCTCGGTTTTCTCACCTGTAAAATGGGCTGACGACACCCCTGTCCCTACACGTGGGTAACTGCCACAGACTCAGGGGGAGAAAGCTGTGCTGGTGACAGCCACGATGCTAAAATGCTCGTGCTGTCAGGGGAGCGAGTGCCCCGAGCTGGTGGACGCCAGTCACTGAAGGTCCCCTCCATGTGGAGCACCCATGCCCCACGCTCTGCTCATGCTGGTCTCTAGTCCCCAGGCCACACGGTGGCTCTGAACACCCCCGCCCCGTCCTCGCGCCTCCTGTCTCTTCACAGAGCAGCCCCTGACGGGACAGACGCCAAACACCGGGAGACGGAGCTGCTGCCCTCTAAGGCGGCCAGGGCTGAGGCAACAGGCGGTATCTCAACACCCGGCAGGCGCGATAGAGACTGTGTCCGGGCCTGGGTGGCGTTGGGGGCCCCACGACAATGGGAGCGGGAGCCGCAGCGCAGCTGGTGACTAAGGGGCACTGCGACGTGGAGGCTGGTGCTCTGGGGGCCCAGATTCACTGGACAGGATCACTCATAGCCACCGAGCATCTTCTACATGGGGAAACTGAGGCCCAGAGAGGGCCAGGGGCTTGGCGAGAGTCACACAGCCGATCAGAAGCAGAGTGTGGAGTGGTCCCGAGCTGACTGCCTTTCTCCCGGGGCCAGGCACGGCCGACGACTGAATTTCCTCAACTCTGAGACCCACGTTTTCCCCACATTTTCAACCTTCCGAATTTGAGATGCATCTTTAAATGAATCAGTGTATTAAAGCACCCGGGTTCGTGCCTGGCGCATTGTGCTCGTGCAGTAAACATTAGCGGCTTTTGTTATCCAGTGGTCAGCGTGCACAGAGCACGTGGACGTGATGTTCTTTCCACCCAAAGTGTTTTTCTGTGTGTCATCGCGGCCGGGCCACACCTTGTCTTTTTCTCACACGTTACTGACTCTGACATTGGAAGGTATCTTACACTCGTAATGGACACCTCGCCTGCTTAGTGATACGCAAAACGGGGATGCTCTTCCATCTTTGCATCTCACCACCGAGAAAACACAGAGTCTTTTCCGCAAATTCAGATTCTACGAGTCGGTCCTGCATATCCTACTTGGCGCCCGAGGAGGGTGGGTGGGGGTGAAAGCAGACCCCAGGGACAGGATCTGTTCTGGTGTCAAGATGAGGGAGAGAGCCCCTTGGCCTGTTCCTGTCATCACGATTCTGCCAGAACTCAGTGCTCTGCTCCGCGCCTGCCCAGGCGCCCTGGGGGACACACACATTCCAGGCTCCGCCAGATCCTCCCCTCCCTCAGCTGTGCAGAGAACACATCCTCAGCTGGGAGCATCCACTTCTCTGCTCCCCTCCCATGGCCTTATTCTCTTCCTCCAGGGCTCAGCTGGCTGTCACCTCCTCCCTGAAGTCCTCCTTGACTGTTTCCTCACCCCCCCACTTGGAAGCCCTCCTCCCCTGCTCCCTCACGAGGGTGCTTATCAAGACCGTCATCACCTTTGACTTCATTCATTCACTCAATCATTTAAACATCTATTCACTGAATCTCCCCATGAGCCAGGCTGTGGGCCAGTCCTGAGGAGGTATCAGCGTACCCAGCCCTGCCCTGGGGGAGCTCATGTTCCAAGGACTGTCATTGTCAACTTTGTCTGGGGCCCTGATACCTTTGGGAATCTCATGAAAGCTGCAGACTCAATTTCTGGGGACTCAGGGGCTGGTGAATCCCAGGCCCAGCAAACTTGCCCTGGACCGTGAGCCCTTCCCCGGGCAGGAACCTGTTCAGCGCCCGCACGGACCAGTCCTGGCAGCTGGTTGCCGGATGGACGGCTGGCTGGGGGTAGAGACGGAAGGAGGAGGTGGCACCGGGAGAGGTGAAGGCGTTCCTGGGACCGACCAAGCTTGGCAGGGCAGAGGCCCCTGACCTCCCAGCTAAGCCCGGGACCCCAAGGCACGGCGGCCTCTCACTCTGGCCACCCTTGACTGTGTGGCTCGGAATGAAGGCGACCTCCAGGCCATGCCACGGCCCGGCCACCAGCAGGACAGCAGCTTGAACAGGTGGGCACGGCACATCGCCACCATTCCTCAGGCACCTACCACGATCCACCACCGCAATCTCCAAATAAGCCCGTGTGGTTGACACTACAGTTGAGTTCATCGTGCACGTGGGAAAACTGCGGTCAGAGAGCGGAAGACCCCAGCCCACAAGAGCAGCATCCGGACCCAGGGCTGGGGGCCCCGGAACCTCATCTATACCAGCCCTGCCTGCCGAGCCGGCCTATGATTTCTTTCCTCTCCCTAAAGGATGTCTGGGGCTTGACAGGCAAAGCCCTGTGTCAGCAAGAAAGTCCCTGTCATGCCGCTCCTGCAGCCCATCGGGAGGCACCTTGCCCCGAGCGGCCCAGAGCCGCCCTGTCAGATCATGCACGTTAAGGTCCCCCAGCCGGCGAGGCCGGGTGGCTTGGCAGAGAGGCCAGCGTCTCCCTGCGTGTCTGGCATCCCAGCCCTGTGGGGCACCCTCCTCCCACCTGAGCCCCTCCCTGGTGGGAAGGCAGAGGGCACAGAGGGGGAGGGGCTCAGGGAAGCTGCAGGGGGTCCCCCAAAGGCAGGGGGACAGCAGAGCTTGCGAATGAAACAGGACACTCGGCAGAGGAGAATTAGTCTTCAGAAATCACCTTAAAGATGAAGGACTGCTGGCTTTTATAGGCTGTCGTTTACGTGCCTCGCAAAGAAATCTGCGATCACGAGGGGGGCTTTGGGCAGCGGGAGGGGTGTGCCTCGGGGCTGAGCTCATCAGCCAGAGGGCGGCGCACCGGGGCTGCGGGCGGGCGGGAGGATGCACACACAGCCCCCAGCTCCCGGGAGCAAGGCGTCCCACGCAGGAGGCACCAGAGCTCGGAGCCTGAGCCGGGAGGCCCGGGTTCGAGGCCCACTTCTGCCACCAACCACCTGTGTGAGCTTCCAGCTGGAGGGATGCGGCTTCCTTCCCCGCATGACCGGACCACCCCGACGCCAGCCCAGGCTCAGTGGCTGCCTAGCGAGCTCTGGCTAAGGGGAGGACAAGGTGGGCCCATGCAAGGAGTGAGGCAAGAAGCCCCTAGAGGTGCCTCAGTTGTGGGGTGACCTCTGTCCAGGCTCCTCCCCTGAGGCCCCAGCCTCAGAGGTCTGGCGGGGGAAGGGGGGCTCAGCGGGGAGGGATTCAATGCCAAGGTGCTGGGCTGAGCCGTCCCGCCCAGCGGCAGGCACCCTTCCTCCCGTGTTCCAAGGGAGCTGGCTGGCAGTGGTCCCCTGGGTACCCTGAGACTGTGCTTCCCAGATGAAAGCAGGAAGAAGAAAGTCTCCCTCCAGGGGGACGCCAGGCGAGGTCAGATCCAGACGTGAACCTCCCCAGTCCCCTGCCCCACCTCCTGGGAGCACCCCGGACCAAGGCAGGGCAGCTGGTCACCATGACAAAAACCCGTCGTGGGGCTTTGCATTGAGAAAACCAAGGGTGGGTGACGTGCGCTCTGGGCCAGGCAGGGGCTGTCCCAGAGCACTGAGGGTGGGGGGCTGACAGGCTCTGTGGAGGGGGAGCCCAGGCCCTGCCCAGCCCAGACCCCCAGGGAGTTCCTCCTCGTATCTCCCCAGGGCCCCCGTCTGCACTTGGCTGGCTCCCGCCTGGGCGGAGCCCTGAGCCCCTGGCCCTGGCAGGGGGAGGGTCCCTGAGACCTCCTGGGCGTGAGGGGCTGGTGGTTCTGCTCACAATTCTGGGGTCCCAAAGACTCAGGAAGAGGGTCTGCAGGCTTGTTCTACGAGATCTGAGCAAGAGCCCTTGTCCTACTGCAGCCTCTTCAACGGACCCAGGCGAGGGCCACGGCCACTGGGAGGGCCTGGGGAGGAGGAGCTAAAGGGGTCCCGGGGGACAGGGGGGCCGGGGAGCTGCCAGCCTCCGCCCTCCTGGAGCCCCCAAGCTCCCCAAGCTCTCTCACTGCCCGGGGGACGCTCAGCTCTGGTGCCTGCCTGGCTCCCCTCCCTAAGCCCCACATCCAGCCAGCCACCCGCTCCGGCCACTCCACCTCTAACCCCCTTCCCTCTGACCCCACCCCCAGTTCCTGCCCTGGTCAAGGGCCCAGCATCTGCCTCCAGTCACTGTGGTCACCTCGCCCTGGGCTCCCAGCCCTGCTCACACATCCCCACACGGCAGCCAAGCAGGCCAGGACGCTGTCCCACCTGGACCCTCCAGGGGCACCAGGGTCACTCCCAGCCCCTGCCAGTGGCACACTTGGCACATGCTGTCCCCTCCCCAGGCACCCCACCACCTGCATGGAGCCATCTCCATCCTGAGCCCCTCTGGACTGCTGGCCCTGGGCCCCCGGGTCACAGCCACACAGCTCTGGGCTAAACAGAGCTCCGTGCAGGAGGGGCTCGGGAAGCCCAAGCCCAGCACAAAGGAACTTCAACCCCGACCCCAGGGAACGAGAAGAAAGAGGTGCTTTGTAATCATGCCTGTCTTGTGCGTTCGCTCCCCCGTGAGACTCTAAGCGCCGTGAGGCACAGACCATACCCACCAGGCTGTATCTCTAGCATGAAGTCGGGACTCCATCGTCACTGAGTAAATTTAATGCTGCAGGGATTTAGGTTAGACATCAGGAAGAACTTCCCAAAGTTCTTTCTTTCTTTTTTTTTTTTTCCTTTCTGGAATGTTTTTAGACATTTTGAAAGCATCAGGGGATACTGTCTGGGATGGGTGGAGGTTGACCTCCCTGTAGGGTGGCTTGCAGACTGCTCAAGAATAAGGCCCCCCACAACCAGAGATGGGTACAGGGTGACTTCCTGCCTCACACGCCAGGACTAGCAGAATCATATCTACATCTAGATCCTTTCATCTCAGCAACTCCAAACTCCTGGCACGTGTCATGCCACCCTGCCCCAAGGGCATGAGAGCCCCTTCCCTCTCCGTGGGGAGCAGGGATGCTCTAAGGAGTCCAAGTCTGCAATTCGTCCAGGGTTACCCAGCAAACGAGCTGAGTCTGGATAGGGGTGGGAGAGAGCGGGACCCAGGGGGTCCCCAGAAACAGCAACACGTGGACGCAGGCCTTCATCCACAGTGGTGCTGCGGGAACCACACGGCCCAGATTGGAGCCCTGTCCCGGCTGAGCGAGCTGAACCACGAAGGGACAGCCAGCCCCTGTCCCCTTTGGCTCCCGCAGAGGCCCCCATCTGCTGCCCAAACTCAGGTTTGGTCCCAGCTCCAGCTCTCTTGGCCTCAGTTTTCTCATCTGTCAGATGGGTTAATCATCCCTGCCACCAGCCTCCTAGGGTGGTCGCGACTATGAAATGAGCCATGTGGGTGCTGGGAGTCTGGCACTGTCATTGTTCTCCTGGAGGGAGTGCACCATTAAAGAACCTCAGCCAGGCCCCCGCGGTGGGAGCCTTCCCCGGTGCGTGGAGGGGACATCAGGACACTGGCAGCCTGTGAAAGGGGACAAGGCCGCTTTGAGAGCCATCCTTCTCATGGGTGCACGTGCTTTACAGTTTGCAAAACACACCGGTATCTCACTTGACCCTCATCACAGCCCTGTGAAGTTACGAGGAAGCAGGGATTGCTGTTCCCGTCTTACAGGTGGTAAAACCCAGGCCCAGAGAGGAGGAGTAACTCCCCCCGAGTCACACAGCACGCCCATGGGCAAGCTGAACTGAGAAGCAAGGGAGGAGAGAAGGCCACCCCAGGGAACCGGGCCAGGCAAGGCTCTCTCTCTCTGACAGCAGGCACAGGAAAGGCCTTGCCTCTTGTCTGAAGCTTCGAACCCGCCTGGAGCTGGCGCAGGGGACCACCCGTCTACCTGCTGGGTCACCAAAGGGGCGGGGAGGGGAGGCAGGTGTTCCCTATTGGCCCAGGCCCCTAAAGCCACGGCCCTCAGCTGCCTCCGATGCCAAGGGGCAGACAGCCGGGCTCTGGCCCCAGGGAGCAGCAAGGGAGGCTGGGCCGTGCCTGGGAGGCCTTGAAGCCACATTTCAAACAGATTCCCCAGAAGCCACCTCCCCTTGAGACAGCTGCGCTTGCTGGCTCCTCTCCTGAGGCCCCTCCTGGCCGAAGCTTCCTGCAGCTCAATTCATCAAACACTCCTCAGCTCCCAACCGGAGCCGCTTGGAAGGGATGGAACCCGGGCCCAGGAGAGACCCAGAGTTGGGGTCCAGAGGGAGTGTGTGTCCCAAGGGGTCTCCTGGTGGAGGAGGACTCAGGACTACGGACAAGGCAGTGAGGTAAGGGCAGCTGAGTGGTATAGGCTAAATACTGCTAGCACTTAGAGACACAGCCACTAGGCATCAGGGAAGGCTTTCCGGAGGAGGTGGCGGCACTTGAGCTGGGTTTTGGAGTACATGGAGGGTGTGTGTGTGTGTGTGTGTGTGTGTGTGTGTGTGTGTATGTATGTGTGCGCGTGTGTGCACTGGGGAGCCTGGGGAAGCCAACAAGATGGACAGCAAAGACCTGGAAATGGGCAGCCTGGTGTGGGCCCAGGGGTGGCAGATGACAAGCAGTCACTACCTGTAAGGGGCCAATGGGAAGGCACAATGGGCCAGGCTGGGCAGGCCTTGGAGGACAAGCCTAGAAGTTAAGACTATTCCTGCCAAAGGGGAGAAAGCCAGATCTCATCAGGAAAGGACTTATGTGGGGACGGCTTGGGTGAAGACCTGACCTAAAAGGGGTACAAATCACCCCTGAAGGCAATGGAAGAGGAGTGGGACTAGACTGAGGTTTGCATCCTCCCTCTGCTTGTTAACATGCTGTGTGACACGGGCACGTTCCTGAACCTCTCTGATCCCTGGTCTGTGACATTGGAATGAGCAGCCCTGACTTGCTTCAGGAAGTAAGGTCGTGAGGGGAATGGGAAGGGGTTTGCAAACTGCAGAGGGCTAGGCCCCTGCGCCATGCCAATGTCACTCCAGCAAGAATGAGCAGGTTGCAGCTCCTGAGAGTGAGGGGCCGCCCAGGCCCGCCCCTGCCACCCGCTCCTGCAGCTGCAAACTCAAACTGTTCCTTCTCTAATGACATCTGTCTGGGAGAAATTTAAAATTTAAAACGGGCAGCCCCATTATTTCCTCTCCTTGGTGAGCGGGCCTCCGCTCCAGCCTGCCTGCCCCAGTCCCTTGGCAGCCCAGCCCGGGGCAGCCCTGGGGCAGCCCCTGTGCCTCAGCTTCCCACTCCAGCCCCTCGCTGGCCAGCCGGGCTCTGTCCTCAGCCCCTTCCAGTGCACAGCCCCGGGCACCCTCCCAGCCCCACCTCCACTGCCCCTGAAGAGGGGAGGAAGGGAGGAATGAGCCAGCCGTGAAGCACACAGACTGGGGTTCAAGTCCCCTAGAGCCGCGTGGCCTCAGGCAGGAGCCGGCCCTCTCGGAGCCTTGCTCCCCTTGTCTTAAAGTCAGACAATCCCAATACCCAGCGTTCTGACATGAGATGAGTATTTATTGGTCCCCTACTGAATGCAGGGCCCTGGCTACAGGAGGAGGATGCAGAGGAGACCCAGGGGGACAAGTCCTGGTCCCAAAGCTCAGGTTAATGTGTCAAGTGCCTGGCACAGGGTGGCGCCCAGAGCGGGGACCTTGTAAGTGGTTGGGATGCCCATTTGTACAGGTGAGGAAATGGAGACCCAGCAAGGGGAGTGATCTGTCTGTGGTAACACAGCGAACTACAGGTCCCCGACTCCCTCTGCACACGCGCGCACCGGGGTCTCTGCCGGCGGCGCGTGCGGCTCCTGCAGGGGTGCCGCCCCCATCGAACCCCGAGTTCGGGCCCGAGCTGGGGCAGGAGGAGAGGAGGGTGACCGCCCCGCCCCGGGCCTCCTGTGCGCTCCAAACTCCAGCCCCCACACTGGGTGCCCACCCTGCCCGACCGAGAGGCCACCGCCTCGCCAGCCGCCCGAGCCCCCAGTCCCCGCGCCCGCGCGTACCTGCGGCTTGTCGCGCGGCCGGTCCTCAAGTTGGGAAGCGCCGCCCATGGTCTTCCACCGGTCGTTGACCATCTTTCCGGCAGGACCGGCGGGGGCGCCGGGCGAGGCGCGCCGCTGCGGAGCGCAAAGGCGGCGAGATGGGCGCGGGGCGCGCTTGGCCCGCCGGTCCCCGCCTCGGTGCGAGCGGGCGGGCGTGTGCGGGTGTGTGCGCGCCGGGGTGTGCGGGCGTGTGCGGGCGAGAGCGGTGAGGGCAGGAGCGGGAGCGCGAGAGCCGCCTGCCCGCCGCGCGCCGCCCCACTCCGCTCCCGCTCCCGCGCTCCCCGCGCGCTCCTCTCCCTCCTCCCTTCTCCCTCCTCCCTCCCCAATCTCCGCGTCTTTTTTGCCTCGGACTCTCTGCGCCTTTTATTGCTCCCCTCGGCCTCCCCCCGACACACACACGCACACACACACGCGCGCGCACACGCCCGCGGACTTCCATAGCTAACGCACCTCCAGAAAGGCCAAGCTAAAGGAGGCAGACCCGGCCCAACAGGGCAGCAAGCTGCCGCCCGCACCCGGAGGGGCTGGGAGCCCCCGGCGGCGCCTCGGCACAAACTTCCTCGCGACGCCACTCACACCAACTCACCGTGCGCGGGGGGCGCGGCGCCGGGCGGGCACCGTGGGCGCCCCCACCGGGCCGTCGGGCGTCTCTGGGGAGCGGCGCCGCTTTCCTCCTGGCTCCCTCCCGTCTCGGGACACTGGGCTCGCCCCCGGACCCAGGCCGGGCAGGGGTGGGGCCGGCGGGGATGCGCCCTGCGGTCTCCGAGATCTCTGGCCAGAGCGCCCAGCCCGGGAATCTCCAGCCCCCGGGGACCTCCCTGCTCTGGACCCCGACCTGCTAGCCTGGTCCTGGGGGCTCCCCGTCCCTGGAGCGCAGACACGTGCCTGGCGCTTGCGGGCAGAGCGCCGCCCCGACGCCTCCCTGCTCAGGCGGCCCGCGGGCGGAATGGGGTCCCCGCCGCCGCGACAGCCGCCAGCGCCGCGGTCGCGAGGACGAGCCGCTCCGCGCTCTGCCCGCGCTCCCGGCCGATCGCCCGCGCTCCCCAGGCGCGCCCGGCGCGGTCTCAGCCCCCGCCGCCTCCGCCGCCGCCAGAGGAGGGATTTGTGCCGGGAGGGGTCTTCTTAGTCGCCCCTTCCCACCAGCAGCACTTTTTAAAGCATTTAATCCGCCCGGAGCGGCCTTCGGAGGTAATTGACAAAGTCCTTAATCTGCGCCGGGAACGAGCTGCTATTGTGGCTTCCGACCGCGGCGCCCACGCGGCCCGACGCGGAGCTCCCCGCCGGCCCGGCCCCTCCCCTTTCTGCGGCCCCCACCTTCTTCTGGTCCCCCAGCTCCAGATAGACACCCCCGTTCCCCGCCCTCGCTTTTCCCCAAAGCTGTTTTCCGGCTCCTGGGGCGCCTTGGCCCGCCGCGCTGTTCCCTGGCACCGTCTCCGTCTCTCCCCACTGGCTGCCGTCTGTCGCCCCATCCTCGTCCCTCTCCCGATCCCTCTGCGCGTCCAGCACGGGCGAGCAGGCCGGCTGGGGGTGGGGGCCGTGTCCAGCCTGGGCAGGGGCGCTCCTTGGGCCCCAGAGCTGGAGCGGGGGACCCCTGGCCCCATGCCAGCTGGGGAGACTGTCACCCACCAGAAGCTGGGTTCACAACCCGCCAGTTTGCGGCCTCTTTTTCCTTCCAGGATGGCGGCCTCACCTGCCGCCCCACCCCAGCCGATCCTGCAGCAATGGCAGGGAATCAGGAGCCCTGGGGTCTGGCTCTGGCCCCTGGCTCTTCCTGGATGGCGCCTGTCCCCCTGGGCTTCTTTCCTATTGATTAGGGATGCCAGCAGGTGACCCAGAAGGCCCTGGCTACGTGGCCTAAGGCAAGCAACTGCACCTCTGAGCCCCATGTATACCAAAGGGTTAATAGCACCCTCCTCAGAAGGGCTCTGGGAGACAGTGCATTAAAGCACTGAGCAGGGCACGGGCTCACACTTTCCTGCTGTGGTCTTGGGCACATTTCCTGTCCTCCCCGAGCCTCAGTTTCCTCGTGAACAAGGACTCTCCTCTTGGTGGAGAGTTGTGAGGTTCGCAGGCCCCTGCTCGGTGCCTGGCAGGAAGCAGGCACGTGGTGGGGACCGCAAGTCTGTGACTCCACAGTTTGGGGAGAAGATGTAAACTCCATAGGTGTCTGTGCACAGACGAAGGTCGCCCTGGGGTGGCCCTGGACTGAGAATCTGAGGGAGGGGTGCCAGGGGCCTACGGAGGGGGTCCTGGGTGTGTGCTCTGCGTGCTTGGGGGAGGCACCCCAAGAAGGAGGGGTGTGCGCTGGACCGCAAAGGCGCATGAGGGCAGTGTCCACACATGTGGATGCTAGGGAAAAGGCAGTTCCAGGGCTGGGGCCGCAGAAGCAACGGCAGAGAGCGGAGTGACCACGGCCTTCCTGGGCAGGTGCAAACAGAACACTGGACGACCTGCTCCCAGCCTGCAGAAGGGCGATTAGACAGGTGAGCGGGGGCCACCTAGCGGCTCCTCCTGGCAGTGTTTGCCATGGAGTCACCTCACCTGCTCAGCAACCAGTTCCTCAACTTTCCAGCCAGTGTGTGTCTTGGGGGGCAGGCCCCACCCTGTCACCCCCTCTATGATGACACCTCTGCTCAGCACCCCCGAAGAAGCATCAGCCGTGATGCAGGTCTGGCATGAGCCCACAGGCATCTTCTCTGCACTTTGCATCCCGGGCTCACCTGACACACTTGGGGCATTATCCTGGGAGAAGAGAGGGCTGCCACCTGTTCATTGGAGATCTGTGCAAGAGAAAGAGCAGCTGACCCTGCAGAGCAGACAGTCCCCACCCTCTGATTTTCCTTCGACAAGGCTGATGGTCACAGAGCACCAGGGCAGGACCCGCCTAAGACTGGGCATTCTATGTCAGGGACTAGCTAGAACCTAGGACCTGTAGGCTGCAGGGGATTTGCCCCCAGGCCACCTGGTGCCGTATTCACTCCCTGTATATCCACCCACCCTCCTCTCTCGCTCACCGATTCTACATGTTCCTACTTTGCCTTTCCAAGGCCACCTCGTCTTATGGCCCCACTGATGGACATCCCCTGTCTGGGATTGCACCAGGGCATACCAGTCACAGTCATCAGCTGGACAAAGGCAGCTGCCCTTGGTCGGTGCCCACCACGGTCCAGTGGGGGCCATAGCTGCGGGTCCAGGTGCAGGGCAGCTCCCTTAGAGGGGAGCAGGTGTAAGGCGGGCTCTGGGGCACGCCAACACCGGAGGCCTGGAAAGGAAGAGAG
This sequence comes from Lemur catta, assembly GCF_020740605.2. Lineage (NCBI taxonomy): Eukaryota > Metazoa > Chordata > Mammalia > Primates > Lemuridae > Lemur > Lemur catta. Next base: position 5,358,930 of record NC_059137.1, on the reverse strand, counting down.
CCAATGAGGGGACAAGGAAAAGCAGCAGGGATGGAGGGTGACAACATGCAGGGTGCCAGCCCCTGACCAGCTGCTTCGCTCAGCCCTGTGCCAGGCACCCCACATCCTCCTAGCCACCTTAATACATGGGAGCTATGGTCCCCGTTTTATGGATGAAGAAACGGGTTCAGAAAGGTAAGTTATATAACTTGGGTAATCATGCTATTAGTAAAATGATATAATTAATAGTGAATTGCCATTTCCCATGTGCTGGATATGGTTCATTAGCAATGGCATCTTATTTCATGTGATCCTCACCCAAGACCTGTGGGTGTCATTAATATCCCCATTTTGTAGATGAGGCAGCTGGAACTCAGAGAAGTTAAGGAAGTTGACCAAGATCACACAGCAATCGGTGGGGCTGGAGCTGGAACCCTGGGCAGTGCACTGCCAGAGCCCGTCTCTCTTTCTCAAATGCCTTGGTCCTGTCCGTCTGCCGGAGCTGGGCCTAAGACACCCGGCGAGCACTGCTGAGCTGGCAGCAGAGGCTTGGCGAACGTGGGCAGAATACCAAACGTGCCTGTCTCTCAGGGCCCGAGGGACGGGCTGGCCAGAGGTCGGGACCTCTGGCCCTTGTCCACCCAGCCTCTGCCCCGCACTGCCAAGGGCACTCAGCTCTCACCATAAAACTGTTTCAACTTAACTCTGACAGTCACATTTATCATTAAAAATAAATGTGTCTTGGCTTCCCGTGGCAAGGAAAGCTACCGTGCGGTGATTCAATGGGCTTGTCACCCCTCACGGTTAGGCGCGGGGAGCTGAACAGCTGGATGGTCTCCAACGCCAGCTCCTCATTTTCTGCAGCTGGAGCCAGAAACGTACAGTGGGCTGACATTTAATTTAGAATCCAACATACCTGACACAAACCCATAATACAAAGGCGGGGGCGGGGTGGGGGGGGAGTCCAAGTGACAGGGTGGATTTCTTTCTTTCTTTCCTTTTTTTAAATTTTGCTTTGTCAACACTGAGTGGGGATGACAGACGAAAGGCAGCGATCAAAGGCGAGAATGAGCTCGGGGGAACGTGTGTGTGAGTGTGAGAGCCTTCGTGTTGGCTCGCGGTGCGTGGGCAGGGGGTCCGTGCCCGGAGCCCGGGGACGCCATGTGTGGCGTCTTGCGGTGGGTCTGTCAGATGTAACCCGGAACCGTGGGCTGAGTCTGGGCTGTCACGGCTGAGGCTGGAGCCCAGAACCAGGACGACGTGGTCACTATAGGCCAGGACAGTGCCTGCCTGTTCCGTCTGTGTGTCCCGAGCCCTTCCCACCGGTCCTCCAACAGTCAGTGCGGAGCAGGAAGGGGAAATGCTATTGTAAATGGAGTTCCTCTTAGGGAGAAAACTGGCTTTTCCCAGCAGAGTATGCTATATGGCCGTGAAAATTGAAGACTCAAGGCTGACCAGGGAGGGGAGGGCAGAAGGCAAGAGATAGGCGGGAAGCCCAGCAAGAGCCCACAGCTGGAGTGGGGAGGAGGAAGTGTGGGGGAGGGGGAAGGACTGGGGGGTGGAAGTGGGAGGAGCCGGGGAGCCGGATCCAGGCAAGAGCGTCTGGGAGAAGGCTAGGCCGTGGGAGCCACAGCACAGGTAAGTTTGTGGGCACAAGGGGGTGTTTGCTCCTGCATTGGAAGTGATTTGCAGTGTTGTGCTGCAGGGGCCCGTCTGTTACCCCCAACCCCCGGTAGAAAGTCTGCCCTGCGCAACAGCCTTGAGTTCCTGAAGGTTTGGGGAAATGAAAAGAGCAGGCCCTGGGCCCCACCGACGTCAGGGAAGGGCAGAACCAACAGTCCGGCTACCGGAGGGGAGGGGAGGGGTCCTAGAAATGTCTAGAATTCAGACTGAGCAGGAAATCCAACCAGCAGTCCAGGAAGGAGCACCTGAGCTTGAGTCACTTCATTTGCATTTCAAGGCACATTCTAAACTCACAGCTGCAGAGAATTTGGAGACCCCGGGCAGCTAACCTTTAGCTTTCAAATGTTCGGTGTTGAAAGGAACTGGGTGTAGAAAATGAAATTCTTACTCGGACATCTGAATGCAGCCGGTGGCCACATCCCAACCTACAAGTGGCCAGACTTTCAAAAATGGCCTGGCCTCTTTTCATCCTTCTTTTGCATTCCCAGTGCCATGATTGCACCATTGGAAGCGCTGGGGTGCTGATGCTGTCGGTTGGCATTTCTTCCAGCTCTCACTCATGGTGGCTTGTTTTCTTGTGTGTTTTGTAATTTTGGATTGTGAGTTCCATCTTTGTCAAAGCTTTATCTGTGGGAATCAGTGTGTTCCAGGCTGAGAGTCTGTCCCTCCCTGGAGGGTGGGCTTTTGTTTCCACTGGGCACCTGAGGACACTCCAAACCCAGGACCACTTTAAGTTCCCATCTTGCAAGTAGAATACATTCAGATCAAAAATATTCGTGAGAACAGGCCTGGGGTTATTAATTTATAGGGGAAATTTTTCCTTGTTATATTCCTTTTTCCCTGCAGAGGGAATTTTCCTGAGTCTGCGCATTCACAGAGGGTGTGGCTCTGGCTTCACGTTGGGTCTGGCTCCCTGCCTCCCTGGAGCCCAAGGCCTGCGTCCTGGGCCATGGAACCCAAGGACACGGTTCACCTAGTTGGCACTGACCATGGGTGACAGCTCCAGCCCCAGTCGACACCTGATTCCCCTCATTTTGGGGCAGTTTGGCCATGCATGTAAAAGGGTGTTTGTCATACGGTATCCACTCTTGTTACAGGTGTCTGGTCTACCATATCGTAGAAAACAAAAGTCCCTTCTTTTCAAATGCCTACTTTTCTTTTTTCTTTTTTTTTAAACTTTAAAGTCAAACTCACACACAGTAAAATGGACAAATCTTGAGGGTACAGGTGGGAAGTTTTGACCACCATGCCAATCAGATACAGAACATTTCTGTCACCCTAGAAAACTCCCTGTGTCCCTTCCCAGTCACCTCCAACCCCCAGCAGGAACCACTGTTCTGATTTCTATCATGATAGCTTGGCTCTGCCTTTTCTTAGATGTCGTGTAAATGGCATCATGCGGCATGTGCTCTTTCTGGCTTCTTTCGCCGCACATTAAACTTGGGTGACACGTCTGCGTCGTGTGTCTGTCGGCCGCTTGCTCCTTCCCATCGCCTACAGCCCTGCCACAGTGTGTCTGAGCGTTGTCCTGTGGAGGGACGTGTGCCTGTGTCCAGTTGGGGCTGTTAAGGGCAGCGCTGCTGTGAGCATTTGCACCCACGTCCCTGGTGCACATACGTACGCGTTCTTTGGGCACATGCCTAGGAGTGGGATTGCTGGACCATAGGGTGGGACTATGTTTAACTGTGTCAGAAGCCCCCAGATTGCTTTGCAACATGGCTGTGCTGCTTGACACCCCCAGCAGCAGTGTGTGGGGGGCCAGCGTCCGTCCGAGTGCTGTAGTGGGACAGGGTGACTGTGGTGTGTCTGCCCTTGAGCTCGCCCAGTCTGCTCGTTCGTTCACTTGCTCAGTCATGCCACCAACGTTCACCCAGCGCCTCCTCTGCAGGCCCAGCCCATCCTGCCTTGCGCTAATCCAGGCTGGGCTCTTGGGGTGGGAGAACATGGGGGTTGGGGTTCCAGGTGCCCTGGGTCTCACTCAGAAGCCCCTGCCTGGAGAGGCAGGTGCTGGGCAGAGAGAACCGGTGGGCAGACAGGCCTCGGTTAGCACCCTGCTGTGCTGCCCCTCAGGGAGGGACAACCTCCGAGCCTCAGTGGGGATTTGGCTGCCCACTGGCGGGGCCCAGGGCTCCAGAGCGGTGGCTCCCACGGACTCCAGGCCCCCTCTGGAGACCCACCTGAAAGCCCCCCAACCACCTGAGCACACAGGGAGAGCTCTTGCCTCTTCCCTCAGCTCCCACGTCCAGTCCACCGGCAAGTTCTCTCAGCAAGTATTCGCTGAGCACTGCTACGTGGAGTCTAAGTCTAATGAACACATAAGACACATTCAACCAGTGAAACGTGCTCTAAGAAAATAAAGCAGGGCTCTGCCACACAGGGTGGGCGGGGAGGAGGCTGCAGACGAGGTGGCACTTGAGGGACGAGGAGTAGCCACCCAGGAGGCTCTGCAGGAGCTCTCAGGCACAGGGAGCGGGGCAAAGGCCCTGGGACAGGAGCAGGACCGGCGTGTGTCAGACCTGACAGGAGCCTTGGTTGGAGCACAGTGACGGGTGTTGGGGACATGAGGTTGGAGAGGGAAGGAGGGACGCAGAACGCAGGGCAGGGGGCTGGAAGATCGTAGGCAGGGCACACCGTCATTTGACGGACGTTCTTGCAAGTTCTTTCTGGCCACTGTGTCAAGGATGGGCTCCCAGGGGCCCTGGGGGCAGGAACGGTAAGGAGTTGGGGCAGCTGTCCCGGCGAGAGGCGGAGGCCGTGCAGACCGGGGTGTCAGCAGCGGCCACAGAGGGAAGTGTCGGATGCAGGAAGTCGTGGAGACGGGGCCAGGAGCCGGACGGATGGAGCAGAGGTGGGAGCGGGGGAGAGGGCGGAGATCTGGGCCCCAGATGCAGGTGGGCAGCGGCACCACCTGCTGAGGCAGGGAAACCCAGGGGAGGAACGGGGCTGCCATCGAGTTCTGTCCTGGCCATGTTATGCTTGAGATGCCTGTTAGACTCCAGGAAGGGCGTGGAGTGGGCATCGGACACACGAGTCTGGAGCTGGGAGAGAGACCCAGGCTGGAGTCATTGACTGTGAGCCCTGCGACGCCAGTCCCTTTAAGTCTTCTAAGAGGTTGGGGCGGGGGGTCTAGGGTAGATGAAACTCTTGCTCCTAGTCCTCCTCCGTGTTAGAGAATTACACATCTATGCCCTTTGCCTGCTGGGGCGCAGCCTCTGCTGTGCCTCTGGTGACTTTGGGCTTGGCCATGTGACTTGCTTTGGCTGATGGCACGTGGGCAGAAGCACAGGATGGTGTTCTGAGCACAGACCATAAGAGGGGCCCGTCCAGGCTTCTCTCACGGCCACGAGAAGAACACTCCCCAGGAAGCCACTGGTCCCAGAAGCTTGAGTGACATGTGGCACAGGCCTGAACCCAGCAAAGCCATGAGTCAGAAAAACAACTGTGGCTGCCGGAAGCCACTGAGTGTTGGGCGTGGCTGTTACACAGCATGTCTGCAGCCAAAGCTGCCTGATACACAGGCGGAGGCGGGGCCCTCTCCTCCCTCCCAGGGCAGCAGGTAGGAGGGAATGAAACTGCACTGGAGGGCTCGGCGCGGGGTCTGGCCCACAGCACGTGCTCAGCAGACGCTCATTAGTCTTACTAACGTGCTTTAATTGTGTACCTCACACAGAGACGCTCCCTGTGTGTCTCCCTCCCGGTGGCCTCTGCCACATGCCTCTGCTTCCATCTGTGTTTCTTTTTTAAATTTCACAATTTTTTTCCAATTATAAAAACCACCTATTGCCGCCACCCGGAGACAAGCTGGTTGCCGTTTTGGGTCCTTCCATCCAGTCCGTGTTCTCGGTAATTGCCAGAGACAGCGCACACTTCGGGGCAGCAGGACCAGTCACTTCTCTGGAATCTGTACCGATGGGCAGCGTGGGCAGGGAGAAGGTTTTCACGCATTGCTGTGGATGGGCACGTGGGGTTGGGCTGGGAAAACAGCAGCAGCATTTACCCAACATTCACCCTGAGCCAGCACGGCTCAAGCTGTCAGATCTCTGTCCAGGTGGGCCCGTGGTATTCAACCTTCCAGAATGTGCCAAGACCAGCAATTGCACCCTCTGCCCCCAAGGACGGCCCTTGGCCAGCGACAGAGGGAAGTTGGAGGAGCTGGAGGATCAATACCCCAGCTCCCTCGCCCGTGGTGAGGGGCGTGTTCCACGTGCTTCCCAGAGTCCCCGGGGGCTCCAGCCCCAGGTGCCCAGCACTGCACTCTGACACCCACCACATCCAGTCCCGGCTGCCGGCCCTCACCCCTCACCTCCAAATAAACCACTGGTATTCACGCCTCAGCTTCTGGGGAAAGCTGCCATAAGGCACCCATGCGCTGTGTGCAGGCTTGGTGTCCCTCCCAGTCCTCCCTTCAAACGTTCAGCAAATTCCAATCTAACCCAAGCTTCTGCAGCACCTGCTCCTGCTGCGTGCCTGACACCAACCGAGGCAGGTGAGTGCCTGTGCCTCAGCGACCAGGTCTTGCCCTCGACACAGAGAAGGGCCTCGGGCTAAAGCAGAGATGGCCATTTCTAGAGCACACTAGGTTTTGCCAGATTGAGGTGATACGATACACGCCACCATTGTATCGTGTGAGTGTGAGAATTTCCCCATGTTCTTAAAAATCCAAAAGCTCACTTTTAGGCTGGATACAGTGCCTCACACCTGTATTCCCAGTGCTTTGGGAGGCCGAGGTGGGAGGATCGCTTGAGCCCAGGAGTTCGAGCCCAGCCTGGGCAACACAGCAAGACCCTATCTCTATAAAAAAATATAAAAAGTTAGCCAGGCGTGGTGGCACCTGAAGTCCCAGCTACTCAGGAGGCTGAGGCAGGAGGATCACTTGAGCCCAGGAGTCTGAGGCTTCAGTGAGCTATAACCATGTCACTACACTCCAGCCTGGGTCAGAGCGAGACCCTGTCTCTAAAATAAAAAAAAAAAAAAAGTGCTCACTTTTAAACTTAAGCCCATTTAATAATGATATTAGCTAATTTGTACAGAAGATGTGCCACATGCCAGGAGCTGAGCTTAGTGTGCTGCAGGTACTAACTCATGCAATCCTTACAGCGACCTGTAGCCAAGTCCCATCATCATCCCCACTCACAGATGAGGAAACTGAGGCACAGAGAGGCCACACAGCTGTAGACTGGAGATTTACGCCAAGGTCATCTGACTCCAGAGTGGGAAGGGGAGGACATGTGTAAACCTCCTCTATTTTTGGGTATTTATTTCTACTTTCTAGCTGTTGTGAACAATGCAGAGCTAACAGCTTCGCCCCAATTACCGTGGCCTTGCTAATTATTTCCTTGGGGCAGATTCCCAGGCAGAGAATTATGGAGGGCAGAGGGCAGGACGGTCTCTAAGACTCCCGTCCCCTTTGCCCAGCTCCGGCCTTGCTTCCTCCTGCTTCCTTCCCGCACTGCCTTAAGCCAGGCGTCGACCGGAAGTGCGTGGCCTTGGTCTCCCTCCACCCTGCCCTGCCTGCTTGGGCACGGGGTGATCTCCAGCCCAATACCGGGTCCTGCCCTGTGTCCCAGCAGGGAGGTTCTTGAGGAAGGGGTGGCGGTTGCTCCCGGCACGTGGTGGGGCTCGGTTGTGATTGAAGGAATGAATACGTGAGTGAGTGAGCCTCCTGGCCTGCTGGGTCCCCGTCCCACTGCACAGCAGCTCTGTGAAGCAGCCTCTCCACTGTGGGGGCCACGGGGGTGGCCCCCAAGCTGAGAGGGCGGCTCCTCGCTGCTGCAGGGCAGAAGGGGAGGTGGGACACAGACGCTGGCCCCTCAGTTTGCCACCAAAGCCTGTTTGGTCCTGCCAATGCTTCCTTGCTCAGACAACAGCTCTAGCCAAGGCACCTTTGCATAAGCCAGGCGCCCTGCCCGCAATGCCTTCCCGTATGGGTTTTCTAGTCTGAACAAAAAGGAGAACAAAAATACATACTGTATTGGCTATCGATGGCTGCAGAACAAATTAGCCAAAACTGAGCAGCTCAAAACAGCAGAAGTTTATTATCTCAGGCAGGTGATGGGAGTCGGGAAATCAGGGGCAGCGTAGCTGGGTGGTTCTTGCTCAGGGCCCCCGGCTGGGCCACAGTCGGCATGTCGGCCGGGGCTGCACCATCTGACGGCTTGACTGGGGCGGGAGGGTCCACTCCCAAGCCGCGTCCTCCCAGGGCCGTTTGGCTGGAGGCCTCACTCTCCTGCCCCATGGACATCTCTATAGGGTGGCTTGCGTGTCCTCACAACACGGCCGCTGGCTTCCCCAGAGCGAGCAACGCGGGAGAAAGCAAGGTGGAAGCCACAGAGTCTTTATGACCTGCCCTTGGAAGTCACACTCCTTCGTTCCCACCACGTTCTGTTCATTGGAAGTGAGCCCTACCTACCACCCACACTCAGGGGGAGGGGCACTAGGCTTGTCCTAAGCGAGGGGGGGTTGGTTTTTGTTTGTTGGTTGGTTGGTTGGTTTGAGATAGAGTCTGGCTCTGTCGCCCTGGGTAGAGTACAATGGTGTCATTGTAGCCCACAGCAACCTCCAACTCCTGGGCTCAAGCCATCCTCCCCAGTAGCTGGGACTACAGGCACATGCCACCATGCTTGGTTAATTTTTCTTGTTCTTGCTCAGGCTGGTCTCAAACTCCTGAGCTCAAGCGATCCTCCTGCCTCAGCCTCCCCAAGTGCTATGATCACAGGTGTGACCAACACACCTGGCCAGGATAGCTTTTAAAAACCACCACAGCTGCCTCCCAGGGGTGCACAGAGGACTCATGGGGACAGGTCTGTCAAGTGCTGAGCCTGGTGCTGGGCACCCGCAGGCACCCCGCTACTGCTGGGCATTAATGTGTTTTCACAATTCCCAGCACCCAGTCTGCCCCAATGGCACCACCAGCTTTACCTTCCCAAATCCTCCCTCCCTCATTTCAGCCCTTGCTCTCAGGCAGCCAGAGGGTCCCCACTTTCAACAGGATAAAGCCCAAACCTTTTTGCTTGGCAGTTAAGACCTTCAAGCTCAGTGGCCCCCACGCCCCACCCCATCCACACCAATCCTTCCTTTCTCTGCGGAGTGTTTCCTCTGTGCCAGCCACTCCCTTCCCATGCACCCTTAGCCAGGATGTTACCCACCAAGAACCTGCCCCATGTCGAGCCCCGGCCTTCACCTTGAAGCCCCTCGGCCCCCTTTCCTCAGTATTTCCCCCCATCCCCGGATTCTCACAGCACTACGCCGTTTCCACAGCTGTCACGGTCTGGCCTCCTCTGTCATTCACTGGTTCACCCTGTCATCCTGCCTCCTGCCCAGGACTGCACCTCTTTCTTGTCTCCTGCTCTAGAAGGCCACTGGGTCTGAGCCCAGGGTTGAATGCGGAAGACACCTCAGCCTGTCTTCAAGGAGCTGATAGTCGTGTCCCTCAAAGACCAGCGTCACTGTTGGTATTTCTGGGAGTCCTGGTGTGGCATGGAGTTCTCAGTGGGTGTACAGGAAACCCTTGCAGAAGTGACTGTCCATGGCCAAGTCTAACACCCCCATCACCACCACCATCACAACTGTCATCATCACCATCACCACCATCATCACCATCACAACTGTCATCATCACCATCACAACTGTCATCATCACCATCACCACCATCATCACCATCACCACTGTCATCACCACCGTCATCACCATCATCACCATCACAACTGTCATCATCACCATCACCACCATCATCATCACCATCATCACAACTGTCATTATCACCATCACCACCATCACCATCATCATCACCACCACCACAACTGTCATCATCACCATCATCACCATTATCATCACCATCATCACCACCACCATCACCACCATCATCAGTGCCATTTTAGGGGGCAATAGCAGCTTCTGGAACTGTACCCCAGAGCAGGCTCCATTCATTCCCATCAGGCCCTGCAGTGTCTGGTAGGGCCATGGGATGTCCTGGCCTCCACCCAAGAGTAGTACTTGCCCTGCTGATCTCCACCGCATGGGTCAGAGGACCCCTGGCTCTGACACTAGGATCTTTGCCTTCTTGGCTCATCTGGTCTCGTCCTTTGCCCATTTATGTAGGCACCCAAGGCCCAGCAACAATCGTCCTGTCTACCTGGGGCAAAACTCCACGAGGCCCCCAGCTCCCGGTGCTCCCCTTGAGGACTTACCGTGCCCCCTCGGCCTGAGCTTAGGGGTGTCAGAAGCCCCTAAGGAGTGTACTGCTAAGACACGCCCAGCCTGCCCACCCCTCGCAGCCACCCCTGCTGAGTTATGTGTTACAGACAGCCCTGCCCTGGCAACCACTCTGTGCCCAGCAGTGACAGCAGCAACTGTCACTCCCCTCAAGGGTGCTCAGGCGAATGAGAAAGAGTGAGGCGTGCGGGGCGTGAAGGCTGGCTCGGGGATGTGCAGGGGGAGCCAGGGGCCTCCTGGATGCCCCCAGCTCATGGCAGCAGCTCTGTTCTGCCTAGAGCCCATGACTGAGCCCATGGCTTGCAGCAGACAGCCATGCTAATCCTGTCCTGGGCTGGTGGCCACCCCCACTGGGGAGAGGGGAGCGAGCCGCCCAGAAAGCTGGTTTGGAGTCCCCATTAGCTGTGGAGGGCGGCGTGGTGGCACGGGGAGATTATCCACACGCGGCTAGTCCCCAGCGACCGACCCCGGTGCCCCGAAAGAAGGCAGCTAGCTATTATGGAGATTCATGGGAAGGGGACAGGCAGGAGTAAGGCTAATCAAGCTGTCCTGATTGTAATTGTCCGAAGGTGCTGGCCTCTCTCGTAAACATGCCGACTGCGGCCCTGCCTCTGCGTCTCGGCAGGACTTCTCCCTGCTGGGACCGTGCTGGGTAATGTTCTTTCAACATAACTCTATTTAAATTCACATTTCCATCATCCCCCAGAGGAGCCGGCGAGAGAGCTGAGCTGCGTGGTATAAGCTGGGAAAGGATTAGATGGGGTGGGTGTTATTTTTTTCCTTTTATTTTCCCTTAGTGATGGAGATGGGGTTGTGGGGGGTGGGCTATTCTAGAATCCTGCAAGATGGGAACTGGCAGAGCTGCTAGAGGCCATCCAGCTCCACCCTCTTGATGTCCAGATGGGAAACTGAGGCCCACAGGGGCCCTCGGCATGCCCAGTAGCACCCCCTTCCTGCGCTCCTTCCCCGACTCCACTCTGGAGCAGAGCAGGTGTCCAGTTGAGGCCTGCGGGGGCGGTGGAGGGGCCCTTGGAGGCCTGGAGCCCGGTCCTTGTCCCCGGCTAGTTGGCAGGTGGCACAACTTTCCTCCAAGCTGGTGTCAGGCCAGCTGAAGCCCCCCAGAGAGCCAGCCGCTTCCCTGCTGCCCTGCTGGGCCCCTGTCATGAGTCACCTTGCTCTAGAGCACAGTGTGGGCTCATTTCCTCTGTGGGAGGTCCCCAGGGGCTGGCAAAGGCCATGGCCTCTCAGGAGAGGAGGAGGGCAGGCGGGGGGCAGTCGGATCGTGTGGCCAGGAGCTTGGATCCCGGGGGAGGCCGAGGCCTGGCTCCAGGGTGGGGTGAGGGCTGCAGCGTCGGCCTCGGCTGAGCCCCACAGGCAGGTGGGGACCCCTGTCATCTGGGGACCCCTGTCATCTGGGGCTGGGCCTGAAGGGTGCAGAAGCCTCAGGCAGTGGCTGGGAGGTGGCAGAGGAGAGAAAGTTAGCTGCATTGGGATGAAACTCCTAGCCTTTTAAGTGCCAAAAATGTTCAAAAAAGCATCTGGTTTTGTTTTTTAAAA